>NC_140037.1:9198785-11598785 GCF_963513975.1 Fringilla coelebs | reverse complement strand
TGATATCAGGATGATGGCAAAATAATGTCACTGCAATCACTGGAGACTACATTACTGTGTCAAGATGATGGCAAAATGATTTTGACGCAAGTCTATTGAAACTCTGCTAAAATATCCAGATGATTGCAACATATCAGGCAAATGCCCCAGAGGCAGTGACTGATACATTTGTGTTAAAGTATTTCAAATACCACTCCAATCTATGTTATATAGACAAGATCCTGGTCTGCTAATGCTTTAGCCTGACACCACCAACACTGGCCAAGGCTCTCAAAAGGAAGCTTTGCCTTTTGGTGAGAAGTTCTGATGATCCTAGGCCAAGCCAGGATACAGAGTTCATTTGGCCTTCTGTGCATGCACAGCTACAGTTTGAAATTGCCATAGCTGAAAAAACAAGTCTACTTCAAATGTGGCCTCATCTGAGGTGAGCAGTTCTAGGAGTTTATGGTGTGGAGAGGCAAACTGTGCCCTGGTGCTCTAGATGTGGAAATATCAGGTGATAACTAAGAATCACAGCCAAAACAAGGAGAAAGCTCTCCCATTGTGGAGAATGGTAAACAGGTCACAGGTAACAGAGGTTAAGGCAGCTTTAGCATCTCCTCCCCATATAGAGTAATGAGTTAATCAGCAAGGGATGCTGTCTTGGATGAACTCATCATTTACCCAAAGGGGCTGATTTTTTTGCAGCAGTAAGGGACTGTGCCTGATCGTCACAGCAGAGTTCATGGACATTGAAAGAAGTTAGCTGTGGAGAGCCTGATGGAAGCAGAGTAGATTACACTGGACTTTAGCTGAGCAAATTACACTGAAGAACTGTATCAATAACAAGTAATGATGTCTTCTCCTTTTATGCAAGAAAATCTTGCAGAACATCAGCCAGCACTGCTCCCTGCTCTGCCAGGGCTGCCAGTCCCTGAGTCTGAAGAGCAGCATGCTCAGCAGGAATGGTACGTACTGACTGCAGGACTGAGCCCTCGGAAGATTGTTACAGCAATTAGTGCAGAAGCAGCAACATTCCTGCTATCAGAACTAACAAGAAGCTGCAAGAGCTATTTCAACAGAAATAGTCAAAGCTGCTCTAATTATATGTTCTTTGCATAGGCTGGCAAGTACGATGATTTTAGAAACTGGGTTATTCAAGCTTCTGAGGTTACAAATGCTGCTGTGCCAGCTCCACCCACTAAGTAAAAGGTTGCATGCTGCAGTCAGCTCTGGGTCCTTCAGCGCAGCCACAGCCATGGGCAGCTTAGAAGGGGAAATAAGGCTGTTCAAAGGACAGCCAGGTGTGTTTAGGAGGTGGTCTTGCTGGACTTTTGCTTCTACCATAGGTATATTTCAACAGTGGTGAAAAGTGTTTTCTGCCACTTTCTAGGGGAAGAGGCCTTTACTGCTTGTTTTCTAATCTTGCTGCTCTGACCCACTTGTTCCTCACCTCCAGCTGACAGTGCTGCGCTGGCCACCGCATTCAGCTGTGCCCTGGATCTTGGGCTCATCATGTCTACTGTGAACAGATGGAGCTTGGGGCTCCTGCAAATCCCATCTGCTCCTGCAGCAGCCAGTATCAGTAGTCCTTTAAGAAGAAGCCTACGTCCCTCCAGAAATCCCAGTCATCTTTCTTGCTTTGCACTGTCACTTACTGGGGCAGATGGACCAGTGAAAGATGGCAGGAAGTGCCAGCAGCACCCCCAGAACTGGGGGCACCTCATCTTTCCAAAGGAATATGAGCCTGTCCAAAGGAATATGAGCAGGGTCCTTCAGGCCTTGCTCTGCAAATGTGGACTTGTAGCCACCTGTGCCAGAAAGCTGCCTCACCACAGAGCAAATCCAGCTGCAGGAGTACCTGTACCTTATGGGTTAAATGTGCAAAGGAGTCTGATGAAAATACAGGGTTTTGCACAACACAGTTCACAGCCTTAGTTGACCCCTGTATACTTTTCTGGCTCAGATTTAAACACCCAATCCTAATTTACAGAATTTTTATTGTTCCAGGGCTAAGTTATGTGAAGACCTGCATTCAGGCACATCTCTCCATGCAGCTAGACTCACAAAAGAAACCACATCCGGGAATTCTGTCACTCCTGAAACTCCAAGAATGGGGAGAACAAGTACCCTGTGGGAGTTGAGACTCAACTGGAACCCAGCCTGGAAGATACAGGAGCACATTCCCATTTCGGGTCCCTGCCTCAGCCGTCTTGCTAGCTCCTGTCAAGGGTGACCCAGTCACCCACCACCATCCCTCCCCATTTCCCAGGAAGGAGCCTGGCTGCCTGGGCACCAGGGAATTTGATTTGCATTCCCAGGGATCTTGGACTCCCAGGGAACTCTCCCAGACCATTTGGTCTCGATGCAGCCCATACAGGTGAATTATAACCCTAGGTTGGAATGCCTGGTCCTGTAAGAGTAGCACAAAGGAAGAGGCTTTGCTTTATGTGACCAGAAGAAAACCCTCCCTCACTACAGGGATAAAGCCAAGTGGAAGTGATTTCTGTGCCTTTCCAATCTCATTAGGGATTTTAACTGAGAACAAAGGGGTATTTGGGATGCTGTGCTCCAGTGATCTTCCACTTCATGTAAACTCCATTCCAGTGGTGGAGAATGGAGTGATCTCGTGATCATTTTTTAAGTCATCCAGAGTCTGTCAGTATAGATGGATCAGCATATAAGAGGCTACAGTTGCATCTTTGACATGTTCCCCGTTCTCTAGTGCTGAGCACAATTGTGCTTTTACATCTTTTACATTAGAATCTGGTAGAAATACAGATTGTTTTGTTTCCTATCAAGACAAAAGTCCTGCTTTCAATAGCACCAGCTGAATACAGAATAATGCCATTAAATTCAGTGCTGATGGCTATTAAATTATTTGACCCTCAAATATGCTAGTCAGTGGTTGAAATACAGGCATCTCTCCTGGAGTCACTGTGACAGTAGCAGCAAGCAACTGGAATGTGAACACTGTTCTTTCAGCATGAAACTAGCTGTTGTAGCTCAATTATTTCCTTTATTTTTCTACTGTCACTAATATAAATCAATACTTTTCCATCTGCTGCCATTTCTAGACTTGAACCATGTATCGCCTTCCTAACCATTATGCAACCTCTTGACAGAAACCCATTATAAACCTTTCAATTTATTCTGCAGCACAGCTCTGCTAGTGATATTTACATCTATAACATGCACATCTCATACTCTTTTCTTTCTTGAAGCCTCTTTTATTGCACCACATTTTCACACCGTACTCACTTCAGCCTCTAGCCAAGGCAAACACAGACAAAAGTATACTTCTTAAACATATTTCCGTTTTAACTGCAGACTTCAGTATTTCCAGTGAGAGGTTCATAAAGAGCTGTCAACAAAAAAGGGAGTTGATTTCAATTTTTTAGTGCTTTCCCAGTACAGGAGGCTTGTTAAAGATCACAGCATTGTAGTGGATGTTGAGCTGTTCCACTCAGTATATAAAGCTGCCCCTTAGATGTGCAAGACACAGGCACCCACCCCAGCTGCTGATCCCCTACTTGTGCCCATCAGACACTCTCTCTTTTCCAACAAACACATCCATACATTAGTTTCACAGCACAGAAACAGCAGCCTGACAGGACCTCTGTCTTTGGTGGCAGGACATGACAGGTTTCACTGCTGATCTAACAGCACCATACTTGTTCAAAGTCACACCTGCCTTCCTGACAGACCTACTCACAGTGTCTGCTGGTCTTGATGTAAGGCAGGTGGTAACTACAGAAGCAAGAGTCTGCCCAAAGTAGAGCATGAAGTAATTTCCCCATTCATATACATATATAAGTATATATATTAATGAGAACACTTCTTGCTGGACCAGGCACTGGCTAGATGGGTGTAACATCAGATCAACCGTCAATCCACAGCAATTTTGGAAATGTTTTTAATAAAGGTTATTTGGGAAGGAGCTTAGAATGATGAAAAACAAGTAAGTGGAACCCCCCATATTGCCTTGGTGAAACCCCCAAATGGCTGCACACTGGCAGTAGGCATGGCTCCAAGAGAACAGGGACTGTCAGGCACAGCTGTGACCTGGCAGGAAGATGGGAGCTGCCACTGTGGATCACACCTGCTCTGGTGTCCCTGTACTCTGGTACCATGGACCAGAGGAAGTGTGCCTGTAGTGGCTGATTATAGAAAAGCCTGCCCTAGAGGGAAATATTTCCTTAAGTCTCATCAGTCACTACTTACATATGCTGTGAATCATAAACATTTAAATCTCTTAAGATTTTTATCCCAGCTAACATCAGTGTAGATAAGCTCATGACCTGTTTCTGAACATTTAATTGTTCTTTCTTCAATACTAGTAAGGTCTCTATATTTTATTTCTCACACAGACAGAAAAACAATGCTTTGTTTGTGAGTATGAAGTCTGAGTAACTTTACTCACTGGTCATGTCTTGTGCAAGCAAGACCCAGCATTGCAGGCAGATGGAGGAGAGGCTCCCAGCCACTAAATAGGAATGGCATGCCAGAAAACTAGGAAAAAAAAAAAAACCATATCTTGAAAGAAAATTATCTCTCCATATCTTGCATGGCTTTTGGCTTTGTTATTATGAAAGATGTCTTGAGAATTCCCTGATGCACCTTTTGTATTAGATTCATTGTTTTACATACCACTATTCTGTCAGACCTAATTTGCCCATTTCCTGAAGTGTTCTAAAAATCAGTTTTCCTCAGATATTTCCATGTGTTCTTAATGAGAGGAAACTTCATTTTCAAACAAAGTACAGCCCCACTCACTGTATTCACTGCTGCTCAGTGGTTTAGCCACAGCTACACCCTTAGCTAACTTGTCAGTGTTAGTTAGGACCTAGCCAAGAACAGCCTCCCCTCCTCTGTGCTCTGCAGCACTGTTCCAGTTGTGATCACTGAAGGGCTTAAGAACTTGCTCTGGCACATTTGACCAGTTTATAAGAGGGAAGCTGGATTCACCACTTATTACTGTGTTACTTGGGGGTTTGGGGGTTTTTTGCCTCTTTGATCTCCCTCAATGTTTTAGTCACAACATTTTCTTAGGCCAAAGAAATAAATATGACTTTATTTATGTAACAGTATTCTCATGGACTTGGGATTTTTCTGTCTCGTGTTTATAGCATAGTTCAGTTCACACAAAAATGTAGCCTGTACACAAACCCCTGGCTATGGCACTGGTTGCTCTGCTGATGAGCTGGTCTGCTCTTCATATGCACTTTATACCTTGGCACCATGGCTTGTGCTGTGTTCACAAAGGAAATAGGACTGCACATAACATGATAGCAGAGCTACCCAAAGAATATTAGGGCTGAGGTATCTGGTTGCAAGCAGGAGCATGACTAAGAAATGAAATAATTTTGGTGTATATGCGACTGTGCTGATAATCACACAGAACTACTGACAGCATCCTGTGTCTAAGAAAAAGGTGAAATCGTAATTCTAATGAAGTAAAACTTCAGAAGTTCCCAAGCACCAGAGTAAAATCAGCTGCCTGCTCATGCACTTAATAGATAGTATGCCTTCTCTCCTGAAAAACCTGCCTCTCAAGTATTTATAAAGCATTACATGGTGTCAGAAGTTATCTTAAGCCAAAGATGGAGCAATTACTTCCCCCAAGTCTGCTGGCTTTATGAGGGAAGCATGTAGAAAAATGGTGTCAGCTTAGCAACATTTTGAAAGACTCTTCTCTGCCATGGGGGCTACTGGGGAATTAGCTGAAGGGCGAGTGTTGACACTGCTTGGGGCACAGGGTGCTCAGCAGCCCCCTAAGTACATGGTGGGGAGGGAGAAAAAGAATTTAACACAGCATTAGGTGCTAAATAAAAACCTTACAGTGATTGGGAAGATCAGTTACATTAACTTGCACTGACATCCCAAAGCAGAAGGATCAGGTTCAGAATCAGTGGCATATGCTGGGGTGTGCCATCCATACATAAGCATCAGAGAAGTGCACACAAAGAAGGCAATCACACACGCATTAATTTTAAATATTTCAATCCTTCTACTGCCAAAATAGAGTGCCAGAGTGGCAACATATAGGATGAGGTTTTCAGTCACAATCTGGTTTCTTTGCGCCTTTACTATAGGAAACGGGCTACAGCAGCTGGTGTAACCCAATAGGCAGCAAGTTTACCTAGCTCTGCTTTGGGTAGAGCTGACACGTTTGCCTTTCCTTCCTTCTTTAAGTTTTACTCGTCACATTTCCCCAGCCAAACGCGCCCCACTCGCTCGTGTTGACAGTGACCCCGCAGAGACTCCCAGTTTGGCTGGAGCCGCGATGAACTTTCTGCTTCTCCTCACTGGGTGTGCCCTGTCCTGCTGGGGATAAAACGGCGCATTCAGCTGGTGCTCACCACAAGGAATAAATAAAGCCAGGAAGGAACTGGAGGCTGGCGGGAGAGCCGTCGGTAGCGGTGACGTTCGCGCTGTTTGGCCCCGCTCGGGGCTGGCCCCGCGCCCGCCGCTCCCCGCGCGTTCTTGGCGCATCAGCCCCGGACGGGCCCGGCGGGACCGCGCTCCAGCCCTGCCCGGGACACGGCGGCGGCCCCTCGCCCCCCTGCCCGGGGACACGGCGGCGGCCCCTCGCCCCCCTGCCCGGGGACACGGCGGCGGCCCCTCGCCCCCCTGCCCGGGGACACGGCGGCGGCCCCTCGCCACCCTGCCCGGGGACACGGCGGCGGCCCTTCGCCACCCTGCCCGGGGACACGGCGGCGGCCCCTCGCCACCCTGCCCGGGGACACGGCGGCGGCCCTTCGCCACCCTGCCCGGGACACGGCGGCGGCCCCTCGCCACCCTGCCCGGGACACGGCGGCGGCCCCTCGCCACCCTGCCCGGGGACACGGCGGCGGCCCCTCGCCACCCTGCCCGGGACACGGCGGCGGCCCCTCGCCGCCGGGCCGCGGTGACCGCTGGTGGAGCCTCGTGGGGAGAGGGCCCCCAGCTCCCCCCTGCCTGGGGAGCAGCTGTGCCACTGTGGTGCCACATCGCTGCTGTGCCACCAGCTAATCCCGATCTGTAGAACCCACAGCAGGAGAGCCCAGACTAATTTTTTTTTTTTTTTTTTTCCTCTTTAAGAGGACAAAACCCAGGAGAGAGTTTCCCAGAGCCAGGCTAGCAAGCCAGCACCATACTCCTGAATTAGCACCACTGGAGCAGAGCAATTCCCAGTATCAGCTGGGAAAGGGCAGGAGCAAGTGAGCGAAGCAGGCATAGGGGAACGTTTAATAGAGAGCCTATCTAAATAAGTACCATGTGCTGCTGCCAGGAGCCCCAGCTGTCAGCAGCACCTTTCACCTGAGCCCGCCGCCTCCCGAGCCAGCTGGAGGAGGAGGATGTGTGTAGGCAGCTCCTGATGACATTCAGGGAGCCGAGCACCGGGAGCTGCTGCCTCCCACGAAGCGCTCGGTGGCCGGGTGGCAGCAAAGGATGGGGCTGAGGGGGAAGGGTGCTGGTGACAGGGACCTGCGGTGGCTCTCACGTACACTGCTTCACGTCTGAGCCACCCGAGGTGTCACCCGAGGTAAGGGACAGTGAACACTGAGCCCAGCTTCCTGGCCACAGGTGCTTTTGACACCTCAAGCTGCCCGTGCTCGGCCCAGCTTGCCCTTTACGGGCACAGCCCAGCAGCGAAGGCACAGAGCAGACAGCCACGAAACCACCCCTGGTGAGGCACGTCTGTCTCATTTCTTTGAAGCTGGACAGATTTCAGAATGACTCAATAAAAGTGAGAATTAACAGTATTGAAAAAGATACTTTAAGGAAGGCAATTTGAGATAATGCAGCCTGAGACCACACTAGCCTTCCCAGGGAAAAAAAAAATTAAACCACTATGGAGGAAAATGAACGTATTTAAAACACTGCAAAAGTGTTTTGCCACAGAAATTGAGGAAGGAATTGATCACTAATACCTGGATCCAGGACCTGATTTTCTATTTGAAAATTTCTAAATGTCATTATGTCCTTAAAAAAGTGCCTGATTCAGTATTCTAGTTTGCATTCCAAAAAAACCCACAAAACAAGATACTGTGTGAAACAACTTATGTTTGTGTGTTCTTCCATGCCTTAAAAAAAATCTAGCGCACAGTTTTCTACGACATTGTTCAAAGCAGTGTTTTATATAATCGCTGTATTTCAAAGGCATATGAAACTGAAAACTTGATAAGAAAATGAGAAGTGGAATGTTTAACTTCAAAGAGAAATAAAACCTCACTTCCTACTTCTGCCCCACTGTTCTACGTTGCAATTAAATGTGAAGTTTCATACACAATGCTGTGATTTATCACCAGTCAGAATGTGGAAGCTAGCTTCTGCTTTAATAAAGACTGCTCAGCCTGTGGAATTTTGTGATGCCCAACTGTGAATGTATTTTACTAATAAATTACATACATTCAAGAAAAGACATGAATGAAACTTCAAGATGAAGGTAAGGACCAGGCATTAAGAAATAGTAGCTTAAAACAGCCCAAGGCTTACTAACCAAAACTTCCATTTTTTGGTTAATTTCTTAAAATGCTAAGCCAAAGAATGAAAGTACAACTCCAAGGCTAGAGCAAAGGCATCAGTAGGGAAAACCACATCAGTAATCAACAATATAGAAACTATTCTATGGGGTTAAATTACTATTTTCAGTAATTTACATCCCATACACTCCTCTGCTTCAAGTTACTGAAAAATAAACCACAAACAACCAAAAAACATCAGGAAGACCATCTTTTTTGTCCCTGCTGCCCAGGCCCCACCAAGGACTGGAGGGAAGCAGGATGGTGCTCAGAGAGCTCAGCTAAACCCCTGGGCTCACCAGGGTCTGTTATCCATGCAGTGCAATCCCAGGGAGGAGCGAGTGGGAGCAGGAGCCCAGCTGGGATCTGGATTTCCTGACTGCTGCAGCACCTTTTATCCAGGGCTTGTGGCAACGCCACAATTAAGAGCTTAATGCACGTAAGACATACTTTGCAAGCAAAACATTATTCATTAACAAATCTGATTAAACTGCTAATGCAGTGAGTGCTAGCACAAGTTCAGAAAGACAAATACTCTCAGTGGTGCGGTGTTTGTGAGGAACATTACCTGTAAATGGATTTTAACTATTTAAATTGGCTTCTGTTCAGGAACTATGAAAAGACACAATGTAGCACAGAACACTTCATTTAGCTTACTGGGCTTAATGTGAGGAGGGAAAAAACCTAAAGATTAAGGTTTCTGACTTCAGAACACTAATATGTGTAATTCTGCAAAGATATATGTGTCATAACCCTGAACTTAAAAAAAAACCAAAACAACAAAATCAACCCAAATAAAAATAATAAATTAAAAACTAAATTCCCCCAGCAGCACTTCATTGATTATTAAAGATTTGTTGGTAAATGGTTTCTTACTGTGTGTAGAACATTTGAAACCCATTCCATATAGACTAAATCATGTTCAAATCCTGGATTCCACAAACGTACACTGTGCTTTGCTGCTGTACTAGTAAAACTGTTCAGCTTTCATCCTTTTATAAGCCTTCTGATATTTCAGATCATGAAGGCAAGTTGCTACAGGAGAATTTTAGCTTTTATCTTTTTAGTGAAGGTATATTTTCATCATTTTGGCAGAACTAAAAAAAGTTCCCACTGGCCATGACAGACATCTGATGGCTTTCCTTCCTTTCACACACCTATTTTCCCCCAATTTTTTCAGAAGCCTGATATCAAATCCTGTAAGCAAGTAACTCAGGCTGATACATGCAAATATGCTGCAATAATTACTCCTGCTAAAGACAGGTCCATGGTGAGGCCTTCAGAAGAACCTGCTCCCTTGCAGGCAGACACCGAGCCCTTATCTGCAGCTGCCGGGAGCGGCTGGGGCGGGTGTGGCAGCCCGAGGTGTGGGATGGCTCGGGAGGATTCCCGGCGCGGTGCTTTGCTGCCTTCCTTTGATCCCTCTCTCAGAGGTGGTAGGTGCACAGCTCTGACCTGCTGAACTGAGCTATGCTAATGTGGCCAGGACACCGCAGTAATTATTCACTCGTAAGACCCAGAGCTCCAATTGCTTCGGTACAATAGCAGCCTACCAAAATGCATATTCCTGTGTAACCTGAAAAATGAATAGTTTAAAAAACTCTAGGTGGTTTTTTTTTGCTTTTCCCATTGATCTTTTATTTCATTCTCTAAAACTCAAGATAAGCCTCAACTCAAAAGATCTGAGATCAATAGGAATTTTGACTAAATCAGAGCTGTAAGATTTGGCCCATGGTTTCTAGAGCTACTCCTGCAGCCTGAGAAGCATTGCTAGTCAAATCTCCCAGTGATAACAAGCTGTGTACACACACTGTTTACAGTGGCCTGATATCAACTTTACATTATAAACTCAGCACCTTTTCCTCTTATAGCAGCCTGTTTCATATGTTCAAATCTTGTTTGATGGCAGTCACAAAACCAAGCAGTTTGCAATTTCTGAAACATCTAGGGAGATAGAAATCAAATGGTGCTCAAACTAGTTAATTAAAACATTTCAGAATCTTTCACCTGTGGAGTCAAGCTGTTTTGTTAAGAGAAGAATTGAGAGACTAACAGAGCAGGTGCTGCTGCAAGCACAGATTGCCACAGAAAATCACTTTATAGAAACCCATCAGAAGTAGTCTGACTACAGGATCTAATAGAGAGGGCAGTGTATGCTCATTGCTTCTCATTACCTGATTGTGAAATCTTTAGTTTAAGAGAGCTCTTATTGAAGTCAATGGGGATTTTCCCAGAGTCAGACTGCAGGATTGGGACCACACTGTGCCATTATGGTAGATATCACAAAGACCAGGCTGCCTATATTAGAGTTTTCAATGGCAGCATCTGATCTGAAGCCAAATGAATTTAATAGAACACTTTCCATTGATTTCATTGCAGATCAGACCAGGGGAAGAGTCACCTAATGGCTGAAATAGTAGAATGAAGCATCCTTGAAGTTGTTTAACAGGTTGTGAATACATATATTCTCTCCCTCAAGGAAAAAAAAAAAAAAAAAGAACAGTTATTAAGGACTATGAAACGATAGCACAGAAAGGAAAAACACCTAAGCTGCAATCAGCTGGAATGATGTGCATCCTGCTTGGTATTTCAGGGCATCATTTATTGATTTTTAATGGAAAAGAATGTTAAAAGGTCAGAAGCAAACATCTGCACACCACTGCACATCTGAGCAGTACCAATGAAGTCAATGATGCTTGATCCATTTGTGCAGAAAGACTAAGGCCAATGCTTACCACGCCAGTTGTCCCAGACCTGCCCTACTGGGAGGTCTCTTGAGCCCTGGCTCTGGAGGACCCCCTTGAAATCATTGCCAATGTATGCAAGCAAGAGTATTTGCCTCAGTCAGCAATTTGCAGGACACACACCTTACTCTGTATGATCCTTGGGGCAGAGGGGGAAATGAATCTGCATTTATATGGATGCCCCAGTCCTACCTAGGATTGTAGGTAACAGCGTAAAAGCACAGTGCTTCTTTCTAGAAAAACTGAAAAGGGAAACTAGAGGATATTTTAAAGAACTTTTCCGTATTCCCACTAGGCTTTTAAAATGCAATCCCACCTTCCTACTCACCCCAATAAAAGTTGTAACCAAGATAAGGCATTTTTACTGGGTTGAACCTTGTTTTTCCCAGTGAACTAATCCCCTTCTGGAAGTTCATCTTTGCTAGGACAAATGTGTTACCTCTTTTCCATTGGTGCAGCTTTGTGTTAGCAGTTACCTTTGTGTTGCCCCAGAAGACAAGAACATGGACTTTACAGGGGCTTGAAAAGAGAGCTATTCAGAAAGAACAAGTGGCAGAAAGATGGATGTGCAGTAATGAAGCTTCTTTTTCCAACTTATCTCTGTTTCCTCCTGTGAATGAGCCCAAGCCAGTAAAGCATTCTCCTAGACTCTACTGTACTGCTTGATATACGTGAGTGAATCAGAGCAGATGAAACTATAATTTACAAGAGCTGCCTTCTAACATATAGGACTTTTTTCCTTAAAAATACCATGAAAAGATGATTCTATCGTAATACATATTCTGTGTTTGCAAATGCACTGTTGTTTGATATGGGTTAACTTCCCAGGTTCCTAGCATGCATTACTGCCAGTAACCAGCCCTCTTAAATGAGCATACCAGTCAAGATGAGATTGTAAAGATGAACTTCTTTATTTTTCAGAGGTAATCTGTCCTTATGGTGCTCCCTCCCCCCTCTTAGATGTTCTTTCAGGGAAGTAAAGAGCCTTTTAAGCAGTTGCTTCCTTTCCATCCCTGTTCTTTTCAAATAGGTGATGGATCAGTTGTAGAAGACCTGAGGAGGATATGAACTGGAGTCAAACTTGAGATTCCCCATGCACCTATTTCTTCACTTCCCAACTGCTGTAATACTGAATCATCTTCCAGGCTAAATTAATTTTAAGTCCTTTTATGAAAAGTGGCACATATTATTATGGTATCGATGTCTGATACCATTTTAAGACAAGTCTTAGTGCAAGATTTTACCTTCTCTCCTGAAGGAGGAATGAGTAAATATAACTGCCCTTCTAGGTACATTTTCCTCAGGAAGCAAACCTAGACTTTCTACACCAAAATCCCTAAGCATCACTATCTCATATGAGAGGACCAAAAAATCACTATGAGGTGGATGAGAAGGCATAGCAGACTGAAGCCTCTGTGCACACATAACTGGGACAAAGAGCCACACCAGTCAGGATTACACATGCGTGCATAATTATCTGTTACCCAGCAATTATGTGGAGAAAGCACTGCCCATCTAGATCTGCAACAGCTACTGTGCACACACACAAAGCATCTACATGCTGCCTTATTGAGGAACAGGAATGAAACAACTTTTTTTTAAAAAAAAAAAAATCACCAAAGAGGACCAAAAAAGCATATGTTAAGGTATGATTGACAGCCGCCATAATGGACTGTCATGTCAAAAGAACTGCCTTGCTAATTCTCTTACATAATGAGCTAGATGCTAGGCTCTCCTTGCAAGTTTGATTGTGCACCCTTCCATCAATCTTAGCGACATCTTGGCATCTAAAATACAGCAAAACCACTTAACAAGGGCTCTTTAAACAGGAAAGAGGAGGGATGTCTCTGTGTATTAAACGTGATGTGGAGGTTGCTATGGTAAATTTGAACATGAGAACATCGCAGTGCAAAATTCCATACTGGTGGCTGCAGCTGAAGCTAGCCATGCCTCCAGGTTCTTTAGGAATACTTGGATTACATTATTCAATCAGTGGAAAAAAATATAATTCTGGTGCCACTTGCATGGTAAGGATTAAAAAAAAGTGCCTTTGTCTAATCCTTTTCTTTGTGTGCGTCTGCAGATCCCCAGAGTACTGATGAGGAGTATCCAAAATGGGTTGTAGTATGTTCTCTCTGCAGCTTTCAAATATGGGGCTCCATCCCCCAGACTCCCTCAGTAACTAGGACTGGAAATATACATGCATTTCTCTCTTTTTTTTTTTCACTTCGTCTGGTTGTCACAGTTACATAATGCTGCCAGTTGTAATCGCAGCTCAGTGGTGTTGTTAGGCAACTCCGTTAGCTTTAGTTATTGAATTGAAAATTGCCATATAGGTGTCGACTATCTGCCCTGCAGTTCTGGTGATTATAGCTTTAACTATTGGCACTTCCCTCATTACCAGTTCTCTGAGTTCCCATTTCACTTGCCGGATTTATAATCCACAGAGCCCCTTGAGCTGTGAACTGCTCCCACCCAAGCAATTGGAGATTAATTGCCAGCTCTGCTCCAGGGCCCTGCAGCAGAGGGGGACTGAGCTGCTCATCAGAGTGAAGTTTAGTGTATAAACATTTACGGGGATTTACTGTTCTCAGGGTTATTTCATGTTCCCCCTTTAGAAGAAATTCCATGAGAAACCTCCTGATTTCCCAGCTCCATAGTGACATTTCTTAAAACATTTTTGTTGTTTCTACTCATTTTTTATTGCAAAAGTACCAAAATAAGTAACACACTACAAGCTCACTGATATCTCCACTGTGGCTCATAGCACACAAGAGCTGCCACCACCATCATGCCTACTTTATCCAGTGCCTTTGGAGTTATTTATTATTGTTTATGTTTGTTCCATTTCTCTATTTTTTTCTATTCCTTTTCTTGCTCACATTTTTAAGTTTTAAACATCGGTTTAGCCTGTGTTCCCTTTTTCCTTTTGGTCAAGAAACATTCCCCTCCACAAAGTATCATTTTTTGCATGCACGATTCCATTGTTCTCCCTTTGCAAAAGTCAAACTGTCTGGCAGACAAGTCCTGGGCTGACTGAGCACAAATGCTGATCTGACTATTCTGTATGATCCTCACAACTGGAGTTATTTTCAACCCCCTCAAACTTCCCTCTTTCCAGCACTTGGCTGGTTTCAACTTTCAGGGGTTTTGTGCAATTGCTAACAACATTAGAGCCTTCTCTGTGCTTTTGTTTAAACACATTTAACAGGATTCTTGACTTTCTTCAACTCAAAAATATTCTCCTAAGGCACCTCCCTCCCATGGCTCCAGAAATCAACCCCATTCTTTGTACAGCATCTCTGACAACAACAGCACCAATTCTGACTCACCCAGCCAACCTCTACAATTTTCACAGTCAAAAATACCAGCCACAAAGAAACAAATTTCATACCTGAAATATAACTTCTCAAGCTCTGTCAGTACAACACTTGTTTAGCTGGGACTTCTTACTCATCTCATGCTCCCATGTCTCCTCATTGTAATTCCAGGATCCCCCAGTGCTCCTTCTTATTCAGCCTTTCCTCTCACATCTTTGCCAGCAGCACCCAGGAAACCTCAAAAGCTTCGTGCCCCTGCAGGACCCTCCCTTATTTGCCACAGCTGTTGCCAAATTGCTGATTTAACTGATCAATTATTAGAATTGCACAAAGGTATTTAAAAGCTTGTAGCTGTAGCTTTTAAATTCATGGGGTTAGAGGTGACTTTTCTGAAAGCATGACCAGATATGGGGAAGTTACCAAGTCTGTTTTATTAACTTTAAATTTCATTGCTGTCTCTTATTTCTTTAACACTTCTGATAAACTTTCCCCCAGTATTTCTGTGTCTGTTTTTCAAAGCTGTAAGTCTGTTTTGGCCACATGTTTGTTCAGTTTGCTTATGAACACCTTGGCAACAAATTCATCCTCTGGATTCCTGAATCCTGCTCCTATGTACAACAAGTCTTGCCCATTCTGCACACATCAGTTTAATATGAGTGAGATATTTGCACAGGCACTGGGAGTGAAATTTGGGGTGGGAAGAATATTTATGTGATGAAAGCATGTGTTACAGACTCTGTTCAGCTCCTGATTTCTACCTCTCACAGGCTTTCTTGGTGATCTCGGATACTGCTTTACTCCTTTATGACTCAACTTCCTACCTGTAAAATAGTGAGGATAATGTTTGGAATGACTGGTGCTTGTGAGGTTGTAGGGAAAAAGCCACTAGACAGGAAAGTAAATAGAAAGATAAAAAGATCTTTTGCTCTCATCTGTTGGAGTAAGGTTTTTTTTTCCACCTAGCCCTCTTCAGAGTACTTGAAAGTGAAAAAAGAATTGTGTTTCTCAGTGGGCTAGATAGTCTCAGCAAGAGCATTTCTTCATTTTTAAAAAGTATCTCTCATTTCAGTTGTCATTCAGGGAATCTGTTTTGTTTGGGTTTTTTTTTCCCCCCACTTGTGTATCTGTTCTACTTCTAGCTTTGTTATCTTGGGTTCAAAAACATTTCCACTCTTACTATTCAGATGGTTTTGTGTTCAAAACTCCAGACATCAGCAGTATATGACTTGTAACACAACATTTAATATTTTTTCAAGTGCATATTTCTCTATTGGGCATTTGAAATTGCTTTTAGTAAGGGCAATCTTTTAAGAGAAGAAAAAAAAATAATGGCTGTCTTGCTTTGCATTACCATGTAAAATCACCTTTCTACTTTTTGCAGTTTTGTGGTTTCTTCTATGACAATATAGATTAATGGATGCATTTTTTGTTTCTCAGAAAGATCTAATCATAGCACGGAAAGAAAGAGAAGCCAGTGAGAAGCCTCTGATCAGCCAGCTCTCCCTAGATCAAATGCTCTCTGTTTGGGAACATCTGCCTTAAAAAATACCACCTGTTCATAAAAAAATACCAATAATAAAGTGCTCATATGTCAGATATGGCAAGGAATGTTTAAAAGCTTATAATAATCATTCCTTGTAAAGTAACCAGGTTATAAATTTAAGCTGAAAATACTGAAGAGCCAAAGCAAGTACATCTGCCTCTGTGGTTGGTATGACAGGATGGTACATGTAGAGCCATGAGCACATTATAACATTTGATATTTTTAATCAAATCCCATTTTAAGATGTGATGTGTGTTACTCTCCACTAAAGGTCATTTTAGTTACAGTAGCATTAAGGGTTTTCAATAAAACATTTTAAATGCCAGTTATATAACTGCTTTTAAAACATTTAACAGCCACATTGGTTACATGACCTGAGACAAAGGATATTTTCTCAGCACTTTGATATATTGTGGCTAGATTATCCTTATGGGAACGTTCAGTTCCATAATGGCCTCAGGTCATGCCATAATACGAGGTATAGGATTTTTTTCACCAAAACAATAATTGCTAATGAAGCCAATGGTGATGGAAGTTCAGTGACATGGCAGAGGATGGAGACTGCAGTCAATAATAGCAGCAGACACTGGCCAGAACAAGAAGTTCATCACCACTATTCAAGGACAAAGAGATGTAGCATTAAGGAATGAACACACACAGATGTGGGTCTTAGCACTGCATGGACATTACAGAACAATAACTCAAGGAAACAGGAGTTCTTTCCACCTCTGCATTTCCAAGAGTTTTGCACCATTAAAATATGCTAGAATATAAGATATATATATAACATAATACAGGTTATGTAGGATATGGTTTCAGGACTTCCCAGCCAGGTGTCCCTGTGCACAGACAGAGATCCACCCCTCCATACAACAAGCTCCATGTAATGTACAAGGGACTCAAGCCAGACCTCATTATTAGGGTAGAGAGCTATTTCCTGTTAGGTTCTTTGCAGAAAGGTATCAGTGGAGCAGCATTTTCAGCTGTGGCATCTGCCCTGCCAGCTCTCAGATGCTGGATCTTGTCCCCAGACCCAGCAACCTTTTTGACTCACAGTTCACGTGGAAGATCATAAGCCAACATCAGGACACATTCCTCTCTGTTTCTTTAATTTTTTTTCTTACTTATCTCTTTGGGTTTTGGGTTCTTGTGGTTACCGCCACCTATCCACCTTTGCCTATGCAGTCCTGGGCTGTGGAGCGTGGATGGGGTTGGCAGAGGGTTCTAGCCATGCTTGTAGACTTCTGCTCCCTCAAAGCAAAGCAAGTGGATTTTTTTTTAATAAAAAGAAAATATTTGTTGCAAAATATGAAATAAAAATAATATACTCTTATTTTCTTCTGTTCTGAGCAGGAGTTATTTGATGACCTTCTGAGGGCCTGTCCAGCATGAATTATTCTAAGAAAATGTGAATATTTGTTGAAAAACCAACAGTGGCAATCCTTTTTCACTGCTCTTAGGCATCCTGTCTTTCTCAGTGACTTCAGGTCCTAATGAAATTAAGAAGTTTCTGTGTTTCAGAATAATATCGTTTGCAGCCAATTTTATCACGAGCCAATGAAATAAATGTTTCCAAAGTGAACAGCTGGCATCTCTTTTCATAAAAGATTCCCTTTTAGAACACTATTTCCAAACAATATTACAGTGGCTCCATTCACATGGCTATAGTTAAGACTGTGTCAATACTTCTCTTATAAACCTTGTTTTTCAAGGGTTTATAACTTTACAGCTGAGCCATAATTAGCTGGGGTTTGAGTTCAGGCACAAGAGTTTAGTCTGTCTGTGACAGCATTTTTGCTAATATTAATAAAATCAGTTTTAAATCATAGAAGAGTAAAACACAGTAATTTTTATGCATAAAAAGGATTCTTGAAAATTCAACAGCTTTGATTTTAAAAAAGGGATTTTGACAAGTGATTAGAATATACTGCTATCTCCTTATTTTTTGTCTTTTTAAAAGAAAAAGAGCAAAAAAATCCACTTAAGAAACTCAGTTTGACAAACATGGAAATTCAAAATCTAAGTGGATGGTCTCTCCTTAATTTATATTGTTGTGAAGAATGGGTACAATGGTCTCATTAAAAGGCACAGAATCAAGCTTGTGTTCTGTGGCTTTACTCAGTTCTTGCTGGCATGTAAGCAGAGTTTTTAATACTTGATATAATTTTGTTTGAGTATTTTATGACAATACCAATTTGCATCCTGCCTGTTGTTTTATGGGCACTTCAGTCTCAGCCAAGAGCCCACCTTTCTGCACCCCACTTCCAAAGCCATTTTTCATTACAGTGCAAAATGAATCCCTCCTGTTTCCCATTCCAGTCATCCTCAGCTGGGCTCCTCTGCCAGCCCAGGTCCCCCTTTCAGCACGAGCCCAGCCTGGTTTCTGTTGCTGGGCTCTCCTGGCTGCAGCAGGATTGCATGGCAGGGAGAGCCAGAACTGGCTCACTCACTGTGTATCCTCATGGCAGGGAACCAACAGTGAGGAATACTTGTGGTGACACACAGGGTGGGTACAGCCCAGGATCTCACTCACAGACATTCAGAGTGACCTCTGCATTGATACAACCACATGACACCCCTTCCCCTTTCTGCCCTGTGTAGGCACTGTCAGTGTTTCCCTCCTTCTTCCCTTACCAGGCAGCTCTTAATGCACCCTGAGTTTGGTAACAATCTTGGCTGAGCTAGGAGACTTTTTTCCTGAACAGAAGGATAATTGGGGTGATTTGGAAATACACCTATTTCAGCCTAGTATGTTATCTCCAGTGATGCTGAACAGAGCAAAAGGGACAGACTTTCACCTCAGCATTCCAACACTGTGGAAACAAACACAAACCTTTAACGTTGGAGTGCAAACAGCAGCCACAGAGCTCTCCTTGTTACCACTGCTGACTGATCTGTTTGGGAATTGCAGGCTAGGATGACTGTATCCCTCTCAGGCCAGAGTTAACTGTGTTACGCAGTCAGAAGCCTTCCTGAACTCTGTGGCCATCACCCCCCACAAAAGCATGAAGTTAAAATTGTTTCTCTGAATTCAAATGGAATCAATACTTCCCAGGAGACAGATGGGCCTTTCTTTTCTACACTGAGAAAAGAATCAGTGTCTGGAGTTCTGGTCTAAAGTTTTCATTCAGCTACAGGACACCACTAGGAAAAGACAGCAGAGATTGGGCACCTGCTTTTTTTCCTTGATCAGCCCTGAATCATAGAATTTGATATTTCATATAAAGGGAGCTTGCTGTTGCTCTTGTGTGCAGCTTTTTAGACTATACAGTCTGGCTCAAGCGAGAAGACCATGCATATTTTTTTTTTTGGAGCTTTTTAATTTTTACTTGTAGCTGAATCCTCTAGGTCAATTGTATCTGCAGGGGTGGGAGAGGAATTTAATTGCTTTTACTTCCTACCTTCATCTCAGGGTGACCAGTCCATTAATAATGCACAGGAAGCAACTAGGAAATGCATGGTAGATTAGGGATTAATTGATATTTGGAAAGATTTCAATCCACATTTGAAGGAAAAGGTTATGCACTGTAGTCCAGCTCTAGTTACTATGTGCATTTGATTATTACTTCTTACAGCCCTGCTTCTTATGGTTTTAGATCTGTTTCTCCCCTTCTTTGGCCAACAAGGCTTTTACAAAAATTTCCTTGTTTGTTTCTTGCTAGAGATATTTTCTACGTTTCTGATACCACCCAACATCAAATAAATACACATATTCCTCTGTATTTTCCAGTAACTATGAGCTTTTTCTGCACTGACACCACCCACAGTTCCGTTATGAACAATTTGACTTTCCAAAATGTTATTGATTTCTCTGCTTGGAAGGTACAAGATTAATAGCTTTAGAGGCAAAAGTCCTTCAATCCATTCACTGAATAGGTGCTGCAAGCTTGCTTCAATGCCTGCAGATGTGCTTCAGCACATCACTTTTAGTTAGAAACATGAGTGAGGCACTTCTCAAATCAACAAGGCACTAAAACACAGGAAACAGATGGGTAATTCCAGTGATGTCAGGGCAGGAAGGTATGATTTAGTTGGCTTGAAAAGCATGAGCCTGACAACTTGACTTGTTTTGCCATAGAAATGATAATGACTTCAGTAAGTTCTTTAGCCATTTTAGAGGCTTCAGAACAGCTAATACTGACACCCATAAAACCTGTAACTACTGGTAGCAGAATTTGACTCTAGCTGTCAGGAGTAAGGGATGAGTGTAAAGAACAGAAGACCCAATAGTAAAGATATATTAGATTCTTTTAAGACCTTGAGAAAATCACCATCTTTTGTCAATGCTAGTTACATTAAAAATAGACTAAAATAAGGAATGTAACATAAATGTCCAGTTACAAGCACTTTGATAATGTTAGGTGAATTGGGCAAAGACCTTTTGAGGACCCCTGGTGTTACAGCAGCTTTTATGATGGTATTTGAATTTGAGAGTAATGGATTCTTCTAAGCAGCTAAAGCCAGACTATTTGGAAAAGGTTCAGGGCTGCTAAATGCACACTGCAGAGAATGTAAAATTTGAGTGGCCATCTCAATTTAGGACTGAAATGTCAAAGGAGAGGTAGACCTGTGTTTCATATGTGGTACCATGGAGTATTTGGAATGCTAATCCTGGAAACACTTAAGTACTTCTGTAATAAACTGCCCCTTTGGGAGCAGAGCTAGACTAGTTACTCATGTCTGTCAGGATCCAGTAAGTGAGTAAAGAAACAGTGATGGTGACTGTCCTTTGCAGTAATCGGTTGGGATTGCAGGAGTTCATCTCCTGAGCTAGTAAAGGGCACATCATAAGTGACTTTTTCAGGCTACCAGTGAGTGTTTTGCACTGCCAATGCAGTTATGTTTTAATTCCCTCTTTGACAGACCAAGAGAAAGGGAAAGTTATTGAAATATAAGAAGTATCTCAAGAAGATGCCCAGGAGGAATCTTTGCTCATCTCAACACATCACAGAGTCATAACAGCTCTGATAATGCCACCTTTTTTCCATTGCATAATATCTTATTCAAATACCCTGTCTAATGAGCATGAACAGTAAGCAGCATATCCTATATTACAGTACTAAACTTAAAAGTATGCTTTTTACAACAATTGTTAAGAGCAGTTTTCAAATCCCTTCAGTATTTTTCATCTATAGAAGTATTTGGGGTATTTTGCTAATTCTGGTTTTAATAATATATTTGGTGAAGGTTATCTAAGTTTAGTCTCTTAATCTAGGAGACTTTGCAAGCACTATTTGCAAGCACTGATTTATCTGTTTTGATTCATTAAATAAATGAAGAAAGAATTGTAAACTGTACTGGTGCCACAATGGGGTAGTTATGCTTTATTTTAATTAAAATCAGGATCTAAAAAATATTTTATTCAGCGGCTATCTACCTTGCTGTTCTTGGCCTAGTTTCTTCAAGTACCTAGAGATTCTGCTGAAGTCTTCATTTGCTCAATCTGCCAAATCCAGAGCTGCATTCTGTGTACAGCTCAGACTGCAGGCACATTTTCAGCCAAAAGAATCTGAATTCTCTGGTCACAAGCATTTGTGTAAAGCCTGTGTTGCTTTTAGACAAATCTGCTCTACTTTCCACAACTTCCAGGCTCTGCACCTTGCTGTGGTTGCAAACTTCCCCTGTAACATTTGAGGAAAGAAGACTCCACAACCTTCCATTTCTATTTTACTTTCCACCCAATCTCTGCAGGAGCCCAGAGATTGTCATGGGCAAACCTCTGGCTCCAGTGAGTTTGCTGACCGAGAATCACAAAAAAATAACAAAACTTGTGCAATCACCTCAGCACAAAGCAATACAAGTTCTTTCAAACAGAGGAAGCAAAACCTAAAGAGAGTTTCCTTACCTTTGGTGAAACTCCCAGCTATGTGGTTTATGGCTGGCCCTCTGTTCTTAGTCATGCCCAACATATCCTGAGTTCTGCAGGAGAAAGTGATTGTAATTAGCAATCAAATAAATATGAGTTTCCATCACAGCTTATTTTTCATTTTAGTTGGCAATGATCTCATCCTCTCAAAATCAGTTACATATTGCCTTGGAGACCACAGGTTACCTGAATGTTGCTAGGATGCACCACTTGCCTGATTCTCTCTCCTTTTCCTCAGCCACATTGCCCACTCTCTGTGCTGTTAATCCATTTGGATGTTTCCATTCTCTATCCCTGTGCTGGGAAGTTCCTAAGTGGCCATGTTGCTTACCTTCCTTCTCACTGCACTGTGCTTATCTTGAAACGCTGGACAGATAATATTTGCATGTGCATTTATCCCCTAGATGGGCTGTGTTGGTCTTTTGCGGGAAATGTTGCAAACAGACCACAAATGAAGTTGATGTGAAACTGAGAAAAGCAGGTGGATAGTGTTATATACAGCTAAATTGAGAGGGGATGTGGAAGATACAGCAATCTACTATCTAAACTTCTATTCAATCAGTGCAGTTTATCTGATTGACCTGTATTACCACTGGCAGCAAAAAGCTCCAGTTGGGAAGCACTTGTTGGTACTGACAGCAAAGGGAAATGGAGTGAAGAAACCTGAATGAACTGAGCTGAAAAAAATAATAGCCCAAGTATCTTTTCCTTCCTAACCATCATGTTTTAATACAACAGGATAAAGTGGCATATAAAAGGGTAATGTGCATTTTCTTCAAGGACTTGTTGAAACCCATAATACAGTAGCTTTGTAATTTACTGGTAATATGTATACAATACAAAGGATCAGGAGCAGAGTACTATCACTATATTTAGAGATAATGCTGCTTTTCTTTCATAGGCTTGATATAAACTTTGATTACATAGCATTTCTTTAATTTGCTGCTATTCAAGAAAACCCTTAGAGCACTGCAGCAAGCAATGCCTCTCTTTTACATTTGCATTTTTTAATTTGCATTTTTTAATTTCCCAGACTGCAGCTCCACACCTACACAGGCTTCCCCTGTGGGAAGGAAGAGAATATATTTCAGTATGAATGATACTGTTTTTCTTCTCAAATAGCTGTAATTATTAATTCCAGAGATTTACAAAAAAAATCACTTTGCTACTGTTTCACTTAAGTGTGTAGGGTTTTTTTCCTAACTAACATCAGATGCCAATCTATTGCTCCACTGGTACCCATTTTAAATAGGGCAGCCAGGCAAAAAGTTCAGCCTGCTCAAATGACTGGCTGCTGCTCTCAGCAGCCTGCTCGCGCATTCCTTGCATACCCCAAAACGACACTGAGTGCAAGAGGAGTTTGGTGCTTTTAAAGGAAGAGCCATTATGTCCATAATAGGTTAAGCCCCCCGTGGCACATTAATGGCAAGAATCTAGACCAGGTTACTGAGCACCACAGACTATTTACTAACCAGCAGGGGCCAGTTCAGTCAATACCTTTAAACATGTACTAAATCCTGATGGTAGGGGCTGGGGTACGTGCCTGTGGCCTGGGTGATCCACATTTTAAACCCCACTGTTCCTCTCTTGGATGGGGATCTCAACTTGGATCTCTTCCATCTCTTAAGAGTGTCAGGCTCTTCCAAAGCATTAAGATGAGGCCGTGACAGGAATATCCTATAAAACAATGGTTATATCGCTCATGTGGCAAGTGACAAAGTTGGGACATCTCATCAAGTAATTCAACCACTGGTATTTCACTGCATAAAACACAAATTGTAGCAGTGACACTGGAAGAGGCTAAGAGAGCCCACAGTGCTGCTCAAAAATCCTGGTGGGCAGAGCCCTTCTGAGACCTAAATTTAATTCTATATGCCAGATTTAGCAGAGGGACATTTAGCTTTCCATTTCCTAGAAGACGTTCAATTAGCAGAAAAAAAAAAGTTTCTTCCTCACTCTGTTTGGCTGTTTTGTAGAGAAGTGTTAGCTTCCTTTGAGCATAAACCTTCAAGAGAAATTTCAGAGTCCCAGGGGACACTGATGCACTCAGAGGTCAGAGAGCTGTCCTCCCCTGGGGCATCTGCTCCCGTCTCACCCACCAGTTCCCCTTTCAATATGGTGGCTCCTGGGACTGGCATTTTTAACTTCCCCACCTGGTCCAGCTTTGCAGGAAGACTCAGTGCCTAGGGTGGATTTCTGTCTCTCACACAGAGTCTTGCCCCTGAAGAGCCTGGGATGCTAAATTTGAGACATGACATAAAGAGAGACGACAACAAGCAAAATTAGACCTGGAAAAAAGATGGCAGCAGGGCGATGGCTCTGCTTAGGCATTTAGCCAGTACTAACGCCTGTCTGTTAGAGAGAATCTGTCTCCAGAACAACTCCATCCACAGGCTGAGGCAACAAAATGAATTATTTGACTTTCTCTATCCAAGACCTTGCAAAAGAAAATTTACAAACACATTGTGTCTTCCCAAGACTGAACGTTTGCTCACATAATAAGGTGGGGGAAAAAAAAAAGCATGGAAGACTTTATATAACAGTACCATCTTGCAACACCTGCCATAACAATATTTTATTTGTCAGTCTTTTCTTATCCCGTGTCTCTTGAAGTTGGCTAGGTTACTCCATCAAAGGGCAGGAGTAATAGCATCACTTCAGATAAAAGAAAAAGAGGGAAGTGTGCTGTACACAATCTGCCCATCACATCACCTCGCAGTTACATTAACCACATCTATGAAGAGTTTACAGACATGGCAATTGATGCCAGCTGCAGCTTCTTCTCAGGTATGGGAAAAAATGCTCCACTCTTATATGGTACCTATAATTTAAAATACTGTACACAGATTAATTAATAGAATGGTCTTTATGCACATCAATACACTGAGTCAGAGAAAGATTAAATAAATGACAAAGCACGAAATTTAACAGGCACAGGAAATAGCAGAGCCATAAACAACACTGAACTCCCAGATTTCAGAAAAAAAAACCCTGTACTCTAATGCAACTATATCATTTGCCTTTCTTAAAGTATATGTTTCAGACAGCAAATTCTGCTGTGCACAGCACTGAGCACATCATCAGCTCTTTGCAAGTACTGAACTGAATAAATAATATTATCTATAATCCCAGTACTATGTCCTAAACCACTAAATCTATTGCAATTTGAAACCTTTGTATTTAACTGACTTTGGTAAAGATAATTCTGAAAGCTGCACTATCTTGGTATGACTAATTAATATGTAATAATAATGATAATCATGACCAATAATGCTGCTTTAACAAGGATTTAATCCTACTGATCATTTTATGAAAGCACTTTGATAATAATGATTATTTATTCTTACACTGCGTTTTTCATGTTAGCAACTTCAAGTACCATGATGATTAAAAAAGCTAAAGAAATAAAGAGATACAAAAAATAACAAGCTTATGAGACTGCTAATATGCTGAGCTTATTTAATAAACCTTACCAAATATAAAACTGTAAGGGAGATTCTCCTGGGAGAGGGGGGAAAAAACCCCCAACATAAAGCCCTGAAGGCTATGTCAGCAGGATCGAATTGACCTGTGTATCACTGTCATTTCCATTGTCACTCTAGCAAACAAAATAAAATAATAAATAGCATTTAGTGCATTATGGGCTAGGCTGTCAGCTGGTGTAAAGAGGTTCACTGGCATTAATCTAAAGGACTTGTTCATCTGGCCCAGCATTTTCAATGGCCTGCATAAGCTTAAGAAAATAGCAAATATGTCTTGTCCATGATGACTCCAACAGGCAGCAGAGGAAGGACACAGACTGTCAAGCCAACATCCTTGGTGACAGTGGATGTACTTAGCTATTTACCTAAGTATTGGGACTGGGCATACTGAGATCTTTCTGGGGCTTTTTTGGCTGCAATAGAAGTGTCTCTTGCTTTCTTTCTCTCGAGTTCCCACTCCTGCAGCTAAGCCAAAGGCTTTGGTATGACCCAAGTTAGATTTTCATAGATATTCATATCAGACCAATAGAAAAATTCACCTGGTCCAAAAAAATCCTCCATAAGGGATCCTTTTAGCCTACAAAGCACTGCATAGGCAGTACTTTGCCAAAAGAGCTTAGAAAGGAAATCACCTGAGCTGGCACAATTTATAGCAGCAAAAAAAAATCTTCAGCAGGATGGTTTAGATAATTAGAGAAGTCTGGTTAGCAATACAGGCAGTTTTTATAGACAGTACTCAATCCTTAACAAGAAGCTTTTACTGGTTTGACTTCCCTGGCAATGTCTTGGTAGTAGAGACCAATTTGAAGAGATCTATTCATCAGCAAAGGTCTCTCCTGGAAGGTGAAATTTCTTGGGTTAAGTAACTTCCCTGAATTTGCTCCTACCTGGTACAGATTGCTCCAGTAGCAATGTGAAACCAGAAAGAAATGGGTTATGGGATGCACAAGAGAGGAGAGAAGTTCCAACGAGGAGGTACACTGAGACAGGAGATATAAACAGAAATCATCCACAGTGATTTGCTCATGGGCTCCACAGCAATGTCCACATGCTGAAGCCAGGGAAGACAAGAAGGGAGTATCAACCTCAGGTGTGAGACAGGGAGACAGGAGCAAGTCTTTGGAGGAAAAGCTGAAGAAACCATTTCAGGGAAATTCTGCAGTGTAGGGAATGATTGCACAGAGAAAGATACAAAAGAACAAAAAGAGATGCCAGGTAAACAGAAGCCCTTTGATAAAAGAGAAGCCCAGCTCATGGTCAGAGAAACTACATGATGGCAAGAAATAGCTGGCGTGTTTTGAATACACACTATATAAACACTGTCTGAAGTTCGTGGAAGTGCTGAATGGAACCAACTATCTCTTTGTTAAGGGGATGAACAAAATTTCATTCCAAATAACTATCAAGAGTAGCCTCCAGCCACAGAAAGCAAATCTGAACAGGAAGAGATCTTAGCAGATCCAATACCAGCTTTCTACACTACCTGTCGATCCTTCTCCAAACTAGTTTGTGAACAAAGAGCAAAAAGGGCACATCATATTTTCTAACTGAAGAGTAAAGTATGCTGAATGAGAGTACAAAGTCATAAAATATATTCAGGTTATTAGCTATGTAAGGATTGAGGAGAAGATAGAGTGCTCCACACTGCATTCCTAGTGTTACATATGATAAGTAGAGACAATAGAAATCAGTGGAAAAAATTGGCGTGCAGTGATTTCCTTCCCTGGGCCTCCTGCAATTTGCAGAACTCTGCAGAATTTCTTGGGCTGCTTGGTCAGCTTTCTCTTTTGCTGAAATATACTTGGATTTCAATGCTAACTACCACTGCTACAAAAGGAGGGTAGTTATAAAAGGTTGATTTGCAAAAATATTTATAAATTCTGCAGCTTTCTATTTTTAGGTGTTCAATTTAAGGCTTCTGGTGGCTGCAGACATCTGTCTTGTCAGAGATTTCTCTGTGGTGCTAACAGAAGTGAAGACTTAGATTCATCATGAAATGGGAACTGGGACTTTGATTCTACAGAAAATAGAACCCAGAGGAGAATCATAAACACACACACACATTTTCTTTGCATATAAATGTTTCTATTATTCTGATGCCAAGATGATTTTTTGCCTTTTCTTTTATATACCTTTTATATAATTTTATGTATCCTCAGTATTCTTAGGCTGCATACTTGTAACTCCTAAAGTCTGATAACTTAGCATAGCCCCAGTATTCTGTTAGGCCAGGAGACCAAACATCCTACCTCACAGCAGGAGGCCAGAAAACCCTACACTATCCTGGGAAACCAAGGTCGACTCTAGAACATATCCTGCAAACTGGAGATTTGGTCCATCCAGGGAGGCATTCCACGGATGGGGGAATATCACACCATTCATCCAGGCCTCCCATTGGGGCATCCTTGTTAGATCTGCTCATTTTTAAGGTCTGTAAATTGTATAGGTGATCTATTGTGTGTGTGCATTGTGGTGCATCGCACCTCGGCGAAGTGGTACACCAGAAGGATCCTTATTAAATACTGAGGTAATAACCCTTACCCCTTAACCATGCTGGCTCTGAATTTTCTAAGACCAGGATAAAGCAACAATTCCCAGGATTGTTCAGCAATGGAAATAAATAGGAATTATCTCAGGGATTTCCAGTGGGATCAAGATAGAGCCAGGCTGTAGTCAGCAACAGCTTTCAGGACACCAGCAAGCCTAGAACTATAGAATCTTTTTGTATGGAAAAGACCTCTAAGGTCACCAAGTCTAACAGTTAACCCAACACTGCCAAGTCTTCTACTAAACCATGACCTAATTGCCATCTACACATCTCCTAAATACCTTCAGGGACCCTAGGTCAACCACTTTTCTGGGCAGCCTGTTCTAGTGCTTGACAACCCTTTCAGTGAAACAATTTTTCCCAATCTCAAATCTAAAGCTCCTCTGGCACAACTTGAGGCAAATTCCTCGTCCTATTGCTTGTTACTTGGGAGAAGAGACCAACCCCCACCTGACTACAACCTCTTTTCAGGCAGCTGTAGAGAGTGATAAGGTTCCCCCTGAGCCTCCTTTTCTCTGAATAAACACCCCCAGCTCTCTCAGCTGCTCCTCATCACACCTGTGCTCCAGATTCTTCCCTAGCTCTGTTCCCTTCTCTGGACACACTCCAGCCCCTCAATGTCTTTCTTGTCATGAGGGACCCAAAACTGAACACAGGATGTGAGGTGTGGCCTGACCAGTTCCCAGCACTAGGGTATGGTCACTGCCTTGGTCCTTCCTCCCACCCACCTTGATGCCATCCACATCGGAGGATGCCTGCAGTCCCCTTGTTCAGATCATCAATCAAGATGTGATAAGAGAACTGGCCCCAGTACTGACCCTGGTGCACGGCACTGGTGACAGCCCCAGCTGGATGCCACTCCATTCCTCACCACCCTCTGGGCCTGGCCATCCAGACAGTTTTTACCCAGTGAACACTGCACCCATCCAAGGCATGAGCAACCAGTTTCTCCATGGAAATGCTGTGGGAAACGGTGTCAAAGCATTGGCCCTTCTAATTTTCTCCCTGCATAGTCTCATGATATCTCTGTAGTCCTGAGTTGTGTGCCCTTTCTTCCAAAAGTCATAAACTCTCCTTTTGTTCCTGAGTTACAACCAAATCTCTCTGTGCAGCTGCCTAGTCTTTTGGTACATGGGGACAGCCTGCTCCTGTGCTTTTACACTTTCCTTCTTAAAGTATGTCCAGCTCTCCTGGACTGCCCTTCAGGACTGCCTCCCAAGGGACTCAGCCAACCACCTCCTAAACAGGACAAAGTCTGCTGGAAATCCAAGCGTGTCTGTTTGTTGGACTCAGTTGTTGACGTTCAGCCTGATGTGAACTCCTAAGGTTTGTGCTCCCTTTCTGTGTTTTAGCAACACACAGCTTAATATCTCTGCCTAACCATGTACTCTTGGTTAATGGTTCCCTAGGCAGTCTGTCAATGCTCTTCCTCAGTTATTCTGTATTTCTGTAAAATTTGGAAGTCAGCTGAAGTAAAATTAAAGTTACCAGAAGCCCATTTGCTCAGTGTTTGTGCTAGGAGACCCAAGACTTGAAAGGGAAACTTTTTCCTTGAAGGATTATCCCAAATAACATTTTCACAAAGGCTGGAGAGCGTATCATGCACAGAGAAGAGATCATGCAAGACTTCTCCTGGAGTCTCATCAACACCATATTTGAACAACAGAAATGCAGAAGAGGGAGGAAAAACCTGCATGCATGTCTGTGGGATGATCAGCATGGACCATGTAGGTGTCTGGTGTGTTAGTTATGAAAATTCTACTAGCTAGGAGAAGGCTTTAGAACAGCAGAGTCTAAAAATGTGATTATTCAGGCTATAAAGAATAAGAGTTGCTGGAATGTTCTGGAGTACCTGGAAAGAATATTAAAGCATAGCAACTAGGAAAACTTTTTGGAAAAATCACCCTGCTTAAGAGACTAAACTCAGGCGGGGTTCACGAGGCAAGCAGTGAGCTTCTGCCATCAGCAAGGTACAGGGCATGGAAGACAAAATAAAGCTCAAGAATGAGTTGGTAAAAACAGGGAGAATACCTTCTTGTCTCAGATCCAATCATGGTTTATGATATGGTTGGTTTTGATCAATTTGATTTGCATGCTGCAGCTTCTATTACAAAATCCAGCACAGGATATAAAATACTTTGTTTGTTCTTAAGATTTCCATTTTCCCTTTCCTATAAGGTTCAAAAGAATCTTTTGCTTGTGCTATTCTGCTCATACCATACTTGAAAGCAGAAAAATGTGAACTGTTTGTTTATCCTCAGGGCAGGTGCTCTGTAGATTATCACAGTCAAGCTTTGTTGTTCTGCACTACAAAGTCTTCAACCTTGACCTGTGAGGTTGTTTTTTCCCATTTCCCCACCCTCTGAGAAAAGGAAAAATAAAGTGAAGATGGAGAAATCATTCTGTATTCTAAGCTAGTGCTCTGTCTTGCTTTAGCAAAGCCTTTGTTGTTCATAAACATGTACAAGTTTTCTAGTTACCTGTACCAGGTGTTAGTCAACAATGAAGCTGGTCTGGGGCTGGAATCACTGTCTTAGTGTGGGTACAAAATCAGAAGTGCAGACTCTTGTGGGGAATTCAGCAGTGTTAATTGTATGACTTGGCAATACTCAGGGGAAACCTTCCAGGTGACATGTAAGGAAATAACACACATATATCTTACTTCAATATGAAGGAAACCAGAGTGCTCATCTCCCTGCAGTCTGTTGACAATTTTACCCTTACACTGAATGATGACACACAGGTGGAATGATCTTGTTCCATTAAGGATCTTTTAGAAAAACATATATAACAACAAAAGTCTGCAAAGGTTTTTTCCTCCCAGACGAACATTGGATAAATCCTAAATTCTGGAGTTATTTCAAAAGAGTAAATCTGTAAAAAATACAAAATGTTTTCTATTTATTGGCATCTAGGGAAAAGTAATACAGTAAATTACTGCTCCAATCCCATGCCCCAGTATGATGTGTGATACAAGATAAAAAAGCAGACTGCAGCTCAGAGCAGGAGGTGCAAAGGTGACTTTTGAAATCCCCCAATCCCAACCTAATTGCTAGACAGTCCCAAAGCATAAGTTAGAGCAGCTTCCAGCATCAGCATCTAAACATGCTTTTTGTTCTAGTGCAAAGCCCATCGGGCACCAGGCACCAATACCACAGGAGTATTCTCTGGGAAAAGAATTAATAGGTTCCAGAGCCATTTGCTTCATCAGCCTGGAGAAAGCCCTGCTTAACTCTTTGCATAACTTCAGCATTGATAGTTTTGACCATATCTTCTGAGAATATACCACAGTGGCTGCTATTCATAATTTAACAACATTTCTACAGTATCTTGCTGAAATATCCTCCTGATAATCCATGAGTGACTCTTTCATTATCTAAGTCTGTGAATGTTTCTTCTTTTTTGTTCTTCTGCAGAAATTTAAAGGCTTTAAACAGCCATTAATCTCAAGTCTATAGACCTCAAACTACATCTAATAATATTGGAAAAAGTTTCTCAGGCTCAGATAAACACAGATTTGAAACTTCTGACCAGACTGGTTAAATGGCTAAAGCATAAATATATCCCAGATGTTACCATGGATGTTTGTCTTGACTCATTATTAAACTCTGATATGCATAGATACTTGGCATCAAAACACATTTTCTTCAAATTCCTACCAGTGGAAATTTGATAGTTATGAAACCCTTTTTTTCTTATGAATGCTGAAATGTGGCAATTATCAGTACATTGGGCCACTGGGTTTACACAGGGCATTCACATATGAACAAGGGAAATAATTATTTATCATGAGAGACAGAAATATTTCCCTTACTTCCTGCAGTGGCAGAAATGCAGATGGGACAAATGGATTGGATTCTGATCACATGAGGTCACAGCTTGCAGGAATGAATAAATGGGTGTAAAACTTACATTTGGCTAAAAGCAGTTTGCAATGGATTCTTTTCTAAAATAAGACTTCTGTTGACCCTTGCATTTTAAAATGAGTCAAAGATAGTTGGAAATTCTATTAGTACAAAATGCAGAAGTAAAATTGTTTCATGCTTGTAGGTTCCTTTGATAAAAGGAACTTTCCTAGTTGTGATTAACACCTCTAAACCAACCCTGTCTCTATTTATACTTTGGCTATTCCATCTCCTTCTCCAGCAGGACCAATACTCCAGCACCACACAGTCAGGTGACTGGCAGCTGGGCACCTCTGTGCTGAACAGTCAAACCCATTAGATGTGGGGGGAAAAAAAAAGAAACTGTGTCAAGGAAATCTCCATCAGCTGTGCCCTGTATCTTAAAACTAGAAGCCCCAAAGTGTGCTACTTTTGAATTCTTGCAGGGTTACAGGCCTCCAAAACAAATCAACTCTGCCAATTCTGAAACACCCTAGAGCATGTAATGGAAATAATCACTGTCTTTTAAAGTGACAGATTAAAATCTCTAGTAACAAAGTTCTCCTTTCCTTAAGCAATCTGTAAGCAATTCCACTCACTCTTGCAGTGAAGTATTTGGGTGTTCTTCTGAATAAGAAGCCCCACCAGCCTGCTTCAGACTGATTCTGATCCTGCACCAGCAAAAAATAAATGTCAGTGTACTGTATCAGAGGTACTTTGGTGCATGTCCAGAATTAGGCTCCAGCTGCAGACCTGTGTATTTTTATGCTAAGAAGTCCTAAGCTGGGCATGCAGAAGAGCTGTGGTGGGGGAGGCAGGGAAGAGACGTATTTGGGTACAGTAACTCAGCCACACAATCCAGTTCCTGCTGGCTGTTCTGACTGACTTATGTCTCTGATGTTTGTCTCAATGCTGTCAGCATGCCAGGAAGCACTGGGCACACAAAATCAGGAGTGCAAAGGCAAATATCATGTCTCACTAAGCCATTCATGAATGACTGTAGATACCTGTCTCCAAAAAATCTGAAAGCTCTTCAGACAGAACCGCCTCTTTGTGTGGTTATGTGGAGTCCTCTGTGCTGGAGTGAGGGAAGGGTCTTTCTTGGCTGTAAACAGAGTATGAGACCACACCCAGACACTGCTCAAGAGAAGAGTTCCAATTGCATTTGTACTCTGCAGAAAACACCTTGAAAAATCCTCAGTAGCTGCAGTGGCCACAGGTCCAGCAATGTGCACACTGTCCTCACCCCAAACAAAAAACATGGCTCATGCCTGTGGTACTGGCCCAGCAACAACCTGCTCAAAGAATGGGAGAACAAATCTGGGGGAAATCATTCTTCAGTATAATTTCAGTTGAAAGAAAATATTTCTCAAACTGGGTGAACAGTAACTCACAATCAGGACTTAAAGACACCATGATTAATTCTGTCTTTCTGAGTTTTCAAACAACTGCTCCAGGAAGTACAAATGACTTTTTTATTTGTAATGGACTAACTCTGAAATGTAATGATGGCAGTTAAAAAAGAAAAGTTTAGTATTTCATTACCTGATAGCACTTACAAAATATTTAGCCCAATATATCTGCCCATAAGCCCCATATAATCTGCCTCTACATGTGAAATCCATGTGTCACAGACCTCAACTCTGTTCTCCACTGACTTTGTACATGACATTTTGTATTTCACAATTAGGCAATTTCAACCCAAAAAACCAGTTAGATTTGCCATACAACGCTGCAGATGGAAAATGAAGACAATGGACAAGACATTATGAGACACACTGATTATCATAGTAGAAGAAAAACCATGGTGTGGTCCCTGTTCTGACTACATTATTCATTTTCATATTTAATTAATAAAAATCTTTGTCTAATTTCCACAAGGTTTCCAGCCTCTTGCAATAAATACAGCCCTGAAATCTTGACATCCTCCTGCAAAATTCTGGTTGAGCTGGGTACTTAAGAGTAAAAATACTAATTTTAAAGAAAAAGCCCAAAGCCCTGATCACACAAGAGTTTTAATGCTTAAGCTATTGTAAACAATTGTGGACAACAGTTTTCAAGAAGAAAGTGCCTGTCTTGTCAACCAACATCTTTTGAAAAGCACCAGGTTTTGACCAATATGTAAGACTAATGTAAATCAGAAGCAATCTCCTTGAAGTTAATAGAGATCAGATTCCAGGCTTATAAGCTTTTGCACACTGAATTTAACTATCTGTCATGCCTGCGAGGTTACAGCACAGACCTAAAAGAAGGTATGGTGCAAGATCAATGTTAAGGAAAGAGTTTCATTTAAAAGACCATCTTTTCCCATCAGACATGATAGGAGATTTATTATTCCAATATTATTGTTGAAACTAGAAGAGAGAGAAAAAATAAACAGGAACATATATTTTCATTTTATGACTGTGAACAACATTTCATACTGTAAACATATCTTGGTCTATAACATTTACCCACTAAAAAAATAATTTCAATACAGTCCTTATTGCTAGCTCGGCAGAGCCTCTCCAGAACATTGTGTTAATGATTAATATGAAGTCAGTGGAATTCCACAGTTGCTGAGAGTCTTGTGCCCAAGAATGAACTGCATTGCTAAATCAGCAAAGACAGTTGTCAAGGTAACCTCTATGTAATCTATTTAACTGGCTCCCAAAACACCAATCAAGGTCAGATAACGCACTCAAGCACCATATGAACACACTCATACGGCATAAAGCTTTGTATCAAGACAGCAGGGAGGAAAAAACCTCATTAGGAAGCAGGGGGAAAAAAAAATCAGTTTTGAGAAGTGTTAATTGGGATTGCAGTTAGCTTTGTGGGGAAAGCATGCTGCTCATCTGAATATGTTTTATCTGTAGTAGAAGTAATTTCATTCCAGTTCAGTTTGAATGGTAATATCCTTCTACTAGTGTTAAAAAAAAAAAAGACAAAAACAACCCACCCAAAAAGTAAAAACAGCCACATATAAATTATTAATTTCATTTATTGTTTTATTAATGCATGTCTGGCATCTGCACTCTGATACAGAGTTCTCATTTTGTTCTCTCTGCAATAGATTATTGTGTTACTTAACAACAAATAAAATGCCAGCAGCATCTCAGGGTGGGGGATACAGCTCCCCACACAACACAGTTCCACAGGTCCTGCTCCCCTGAGGCCTCTCTCCTCCTGTGGAAACTTTCCAGTCAATTCTGCAATGGAGAAGGATCTATTTGGAGTTACAACCTGATGGCACCCTAAATTTTCAGTTGTATTTACTTGCTGTGATTTCAGATCTCTACAGCCATAACAAGGGCTGGCAAGAGTCACTGGGGTCTGAACTGATTTTTATTCCAACAATTGCTGCGCATACAAATCAACATCCTTTGCTTGATATTTACTGCTTTGCTCAACATTTACGGCTTTGCTCATCCTGGAAGCAAAGGACAGTAAGCATTATGAGAATTAAACAGGTTGTCTGTTTTCCTTGGAGCCTCCATACCCTTGTCTTCTGCTGGGAAGCTACAGTACACCACAGCTTCTTACAGCCTCTAGTCCTCAATGAATCTCAACAAATATCCCTATTCAGCTTACAGCAAAAGTACATACCAGGGGAGCTATTTCCTTCCTTCACTTATACACTGACAGTACCAGGAGCTGTGCTAATTCAGGACCCTGCTCCTGTTCCACAAAGATGCCAAAAGGTCTTGCTGTGGAAATGAAGAGCTAAAATTAACAGCTCCAAAACTGCAGAAAGCAATCACAGTAAAGACTATATAACATCTGTGTGCTTAGACAATATTTTTGGCCAAGGCCATTCATACAAAATAAAAATTCTTCTTTAAGGGCAAAAGGACTGCATACAACACGTGTACATCATACATCATACATCTCAGATGTGATCCTGCGAATCAAGAGTCACCAGCAACTCTGCTAAAGTTCTAGACATTCAGCATTTCTCAGGGTTTCCTCCTTTGTAAGTGTGTGAGATCTGTATGCCTGTCTGGGATCAGTGCAGGATCCAAGGGCAATAAAATCATGTACTGGATTAGGAAACAAGGAAGACAACTGCACATTCTAGTCATCCCCAGTGTGGGAGGGTGTGATGGTGCTACAAGCTGCTGCTTATTATGTTGCTGCTGAAGGCAACCACGTGGGCAGAACTCCCAGCCTTCTCAGAAGTACCCCAGGACTGCTCTGGATCCACTAGGCTGGGAATAGAGAGCTGCTAAGCTGCCTCCTTGAGAAATTCCTTGAGAAGTCAGGCATCAGGAGAGGACAAACTATGTTGCCTGTCACAGCACCTCACCTAACAGATGTAGGGTAGATGTGCACCCACGTGGTGCACCCACACACACCACACATCATGGCTGGGTTCCAACACATGCTCTGAGTTTCCATCTCAGGGAGACAAGACTGAAGGCTGGGAAGGACCTAGATGTCATCTGGATGTGGAGTCAGGATAGATGAAACATGAACAATTTCATATGAACACCTTAAGAATCCAATATTATTCATGACATTTTTTGTTAAAATAACCATGACCATAAAATCTTAACATGTTACCAATACTCAGGAATTAACCACAGACCTATGAGATACAAAAAGCTGCGGGCTCCATTTTGAGATGAAGAAGCTAATGAGGATGTGGACTAAGTGACTTGCTCATTGTCAACAGGATGCAGTCACAGGTGGATGCCAAGAAACCCCCAAACCCCAGCTCAGATGAAGCACTGTGGTCTCTGTCTTAAAAAAACCATTTGAGAGCTCTGAGCACCCACAAAACCTGCTGATTTCAGATTTCATCCAGAGGTGAGAGCATTTGGCATTTGTTAGGTGTGTTAGCATAAAAGGAAGGAGCTTGTGTATCTTTTCAGGCTCTAGAGACTGTGGCTGCTTTCAACAAGAAATTAGTAGGTTGTCTCTGGGTTTTGACATGTCAGATACAGAGACACTGACAGCTAATGAAGCTCAGAGACAATTACAGTGACTCTCCCAGAGAAATCCACCCCTGCATTGCTGGGCACCAGTGTAATGGAAGTTGGACTATTCATAGCATATCCCCTTTTGTGCCACTACAAACACTGATCTGACAATGCAGATAAAGAGGAAAGAGGATGAAAATTGAATGCTCATTCCTTAGACAGACAATGTCAGAGATGCTGTATACAGTCGATCAATGTAAGAGTGTTTCTTGTCCAGGCAAATACATGATAAGCCAAGTTTCAAACTGACAGGATTGTAAATACAAATATTTGTTGCCGTGCCTAAAGTAACTTGATTATTTCAGCTCTCAGAAAGTGGTTCTGGATTCAAAATGACTTCAGCTCTTAAATGCCTTTGAAAGTGGATCTAGGTTACTTTTAAGTTAATTTTGTAACATGAACATAACTCATTTAATTTCAATCAATACTCTGCCACTGTACCTTTTGTGTGTGTGTGTAGGCCATGTGTTCTCTTTATTAATCCCAATTAGAATTGTAAACATGGACTGTACCAAAACCACTCTTCTTTGCATCCATAAAACTGCTCTTCTATTTCTAGGAAGTTTAATGCAGGCATGGGCAGCAGGTAACAAGCCTTGCTCTGTGAGGGTGTAGCACAGCCAGTGTAGGCAATGCTGGCAGGAGATACCACGCACTTCCTACCCAGAGATAGGATAATATAGTTCTTGTGGACAGCCAAATATAAATATGCATATGGAATATAAAGCAGGATGGTTCTAGTATCCAGCCACAGAAGTAATTTTAAAAGCCATGAGTAAATGTATATGAAACCATCACACTTACTGCACCATCTCTATTTTGCAAATTGTTACAGTAAAGTCATGGTTACAATCATTTCAGTCAGCACTCCCTTTATGGAAGTAATTTCTGGAGGTCACAGCCTGAAAGTATGTTTATATCTGATGAAAAACATCATGCTTGGAGGTTTCTGAGACTTAAAAAAACCCTCAAAACAACCCCCCCCTCACAATATCATCAAAACCTATCTTGAACAATACTATTTGTCGACTTTAATAGATAAAGTTTTGAAAAAAAGGTTTCTCATTTTTTCTATTAACTTCAAAATACTAAATTTAAAGACTTAATTTGCTTATTCCTAATCCAAACATATACAATGGAAAGCTCTGAAGCAGTTAAAAAAATTGCAGGTGTGGTTTTCATGCATCTCTCACCCACCCATATACTTCAAATGTACTGTTAGAGCTGTGTTTAAAACCCTTGAAATCTGGAGGGGAAGGGATCCCTACGGACCCAGCCCCATGCATGGCTTCAGGATCAGCACTCACATCTCCAAAGGAACATGAACTAATCCACACAGTAAGACAGGATTTACAAGACAGACTGTAACAGCTCCTAAGATAGCTGTTACTGCCTCTGTGTTGTTAATGTGTTTGCAAGATTAGTATTAATTACCCAATAAGGGATATATCTGTTTTGAGAGCTTCTAATAAGTCTGTACTTAATATTAAGTAAATCCCATGCAAATGAAATAACATACAACATAAGCAAGAAAGCATTTAATGATTTGTATGTATATTAGGGGTTTATAATAAATAAATCTGTCTTTGCAGGATCTATTGTAGGAATATATTTGTGTATCTATGAATAGTGATTGTATAAAAGGATATATTCAATACAGACATTCAAGGTTAAATAAGCAATGGAAAGGTGATACGAACTTATGATTGTCAATACACTCAAACTTAGATACCTTTGATTGCAGCTGGTTTTTGTATTAAGAATGGTGAGTGCCTGTCTGCCCATCTGCCCCTCCCTACCTCCAACTTTATCATTCCTGGTTTAGGATCGTGTTCTGAACCTTCTTAAGCATCCTGCTTAATGTGAGAATTACAACATTTTTCTTAGGTAAACAAGAGAGAAAAAATAACTGACAGAAGACCAGTACAAGGTCGAATCATTTCCCTGCAGCCCACCAAGCAATCCTGACTTTTACCAGATGGGCCCCCAGCCAGAGACTCTGACTCCCGAGTCAGGCACCCGATAACAACCTGTAGGAAAGACTCTGCTCCTCCTGCCACCATTCCTGCCGTTCCCCAGCTCCCTGCAGCAGGGCAGGGCTGTGGGACAGGGCAGCCCGGCTCGGCTGGACCCGCGGCTCCCGGCGCTGCCGCCTGGCACTCACCAGCCCCCACAAGGCTCACACTTGTGTATTCCACTTGGATCTTCTGCTCCCCATCAAACCACAACAGCCAGTGATACTAATTCATCTCCATTTTCTCAAGTAAAAAAACCAACATGGCAACTCGGGCAAATGTTTATATGGAAATGTGCTTTTTATCTCTTGATACCTCTGTGACTGAATTTTCCTTCAAGAATAACAGATGGCTTAAGTGTACCAGGTAAAGACTGCATGAGTTGGTGAGAAAAAAAAAAAAGGGCTGTACAGTGGGTTTTTTATAACATAAATCTCCCCCAAACCCACTCTTGTAAACAGTAATAAGAACATGCAGGGCTTTTTAATTGAACATTAAACTCAGAAGTCCCATTACATTCACAGTACAGTATTCAGTTAATACATCCTTTGGGGTTTTTTTTTCCCTTTGTCCCACCCACAGAGATGTTACAAATTGGATTTAAATTAAATTTCATTCTAAACACATATATTCAATCATAACAAAACAGTGACAAATTAGCTTATTCCATTTAAACTCATTGTATGCTGAGGCTGAGTGCCTCCTGCTCCAACCCAGGGCCTATTTCCCAAAGGTTGGGTATTTAAAGAACTGACGCACAAATGTGTGTGCAGCTATTAGCAGGGGAATTGGTTTGATTATTACATGAAATATCAGGTTGAACTGCAGTGTGTTTTAAAGTGTGAATATGGAAAAGGGTTGTTTTTTATTATTGCATCAGTAAAGGGGTATAAAGGGATGGGTACAGAGTGCTGCAGAGGTAGGTGCAGCTGTTCTAGAAATGCCTACATTTACTTTTCACTCTTTCTTAAATATAATCTGATACAAAAAGAAACCTGACAGGTAACTTCCCTTTTAACATAGTCTGTTGTAAATCCATTGAAACACTGTTCCCCATTAGCTACCTTTCCTGTATAGGAACATAAAACATATAAAGAGATTTTCTTGTTTGGTTGTGGATTTTTTCCCATCACAGCTGGGCCCTTGCTAGTTTTAGCATTTAAAGGAAGCCAGAATGGGTCAGGTGTGGAAAGAAAAGAACAAATTTGATACCACTCCTGAGAGAACTTGGATAGATTCCAAATCAATCTGTCTCAGGGGGTGGAGGGAAGGGCAGAAAATCAACAGGCATGAAAAAAAAAATCCTGAGTGTTACCATGGCTGAACATCAACTGTGGTTGGATCAAACACTTGTGAAGCAAAGGATACTGAAACCGTTATTTGTAAAGAAAAAAAGCCATCATCTCAAAATTATGGTGGAATGTGTTTAGAAAATAAACATTCTCAAGTTGCCCAAAAACTTGTTAGGCGTAAACAAACTCACTGCTTTTCCCAGATTTATGCAGTCTGTATGCACTGAGGATATTCTGGAGATAATTCAGGACTCCTTGTTAGAAATTTCTCTAACAGGTAGGACTGTGATGTCCCTACATAGCGATGTGCTTTAGCTATCTATTGGCCTAGGGTAGTTAGTCACAACTGCTAACAAACAGGAAAAAAGAAACAATTAAAATTCTAATTGGTTTGAAACTTTAAATCCCATCCCAGCATGCACTCTCATTCTTCTACATACTACCTAAATCCTAGCAAACCTTCTTACCTTCTCTCTGTGGGCCAGCCATGCACAAATTTGCTGCTTCCAAAATTCAAACTCCAAGTTTAACTCTGGATTTAATCCTGCCAAATACCCAGAAGCTATGACCTTCCCTGAACATGCTAACATCCTCACAAGAAGGGCCCAGTACCTAATGGAATTGCTATGAAGAAACATTTTACAGAACTGCTTAGGTTGTAAAAACCTCAAAGATGAGGAAGTCCAACCATCAACCCAGCACTACCAAGTCACCACAACATCATGTCCCTAAGTGCCACATCTACACATCCTTTAAATACCTTCAGGGATGGTGACTCAAACACTTTGGGGAGCCTGTTCCAGTGCTTGCCAACCCTTTCAGTAAAGGAACTTTTCCTAATATCCAACCTAAATCCCCTCTGACACAACTTAAGGCCTCTGGTCCTATTGCTGCTTGGGAGAAGAGACTGACCTCCAGGTCATGACATCCTCCTTTCAGGCAGCTGTAGGGAGCTATGAGGTCCTTCCTCAGCCTCCTTTTCTCCAGGATGAACAACCCCAGCTCCCTCAGCTGTTCTTCATCAGCCTTGTGCTCCAGACCCTTCCCCAGCTCCATTCCCTTCTCTGGACATTCTCCAGCCCCCTCCTGTCCTGAGGAGCCCAGAGCTGAGCCCAGGGTTTGGGGTGTGCCCTGAGCAGTGCCCAGCACGGCTGGATGGTCCCTGCCCTGCTCCTGCTGCCACACTGCTGGTACAGGCCAGGTGCCACTGCCCTCCTTGGCCAGCTGTGCACATCTGGCTCCTGTTCAGCTGCTCTCTGCCAGCACCCCCAGGTCCTTCCCCTCTGGGCACCTTCCAGCCCCTCTGCCCCGACCCTGGAGCACTGCAGGGGGTTGTTGCATGCTTAAAAAATAAATAATCATAAATCAGAACATGACTGATGGTAGCTGTCAGCTGAATTTTTTCCCCACATGCCAATGGAATACTGTGAAGTTCTTTTGTACCTTCACAGCTGTGCCCAACACACTGCCCAGGTGTAACTACCCCTGGCACTAGTAGTTTTTCCTTTGCCACACGAAGGAGAGCTACAGAAGTGCTGATTACACCATCACCAATAATTGTTTACAGCTACAGGATCTCAAAACATGTTCCCCATTTTGCACAAGGTCTGCTGAGCAGTGTTTGAGGTTGTACCATCTGCCCAAACAATACTTCCACATTATTGCACCCTATAAATCAAATACAACTGCAGGAAAGCAGGTGGTCATAAACTAACAGAAAAATCAGACCTATAGTGCACATATATTAGACTAGATCCACTCATCATGTTGCCCAGTGGTTGAATGCAGACAACAGGACAATTTATTTAGGTTATCTGTGGCTGACAGGGGTGCTGGGAGAGCATGCACAAGTTCTGGATAACAAGGCTTGCATGTTCTGACTGGTCTGACAGGGAAATCCCTTCCCTCTGTCCTCACTGCTACTTGCCTGCTGGAGGTCCCAGAAAAAGCCCAACCAATGCAAGGATACCCTGGAGGAGGAACACTTAACTTAGCAAAGAGTGAAGTGGGGCACCTGGGATAGATGATGATGCTTAGGTAGATGAGCAACTGCAGCCAGAGACAAGGGCTGTCTCAAAGAGGTAAAGGAATTGATGTGGGTGGGAACTGCAAGTGGGGCAGAAGGGACTTGAGTGGAATGGAAAAGTTGACTGTAGCATTGATAAGCTGGAATCTTCAGCAGCCTGGCCACTGTTTGACACCAGGTTTGTTGAAGAAATATCAGCCTCAGTGAGAACTCTGCCTGAGCAAGGATCTCAAGCTGAGAACTGTAGTAAACAATCTGGTTTTTTAGTGGCTTGGGGGCATTTGGGGTTTTTTTGTTTGTTTGTTTTTAATAATCAAGGACCACCAGCAAGATAAGGACAAGAGACAGCGGCACATCCTCTGGAATAGGAAATGGTGCCCATAGCACAGGATTCTGCTGAGCACCAGGGCACAGCCCAGCAAGCAGAGCAGGGCAGTGACAGTAGCAGGTCTTGGTGATTGCTCAGGGAGCCACAAGTGGTTTGTAGGTTACACATCGACTTCAAGGTCAACTGAAATCCAAATGACATTCCAAGACAGGGCTGGGGCCGTGCACACCTACACTGCAGGGACTGAAGCCCCAGAGAGGAGCTGCAGAGGGGTTCCTGGGCCACGGACAAGCTGCTAGGGGCTTGGCAGGACTGCTGGGGATTACTGGGGCAGGTGGGGCCCTGGTAACCATCAAGGGGCATCTGTCAAATCTACCAGCACACAGAGGGGCAGCTCAGGGCAGCAGAAATGCCAGCAGAATGTCATATCCTAATGCTGAAATAAGGGTAAAGCTTAACAGGCACAAGTGACCCTCATTCCAAACCACTGGAACTGCTCAGGTGAGTGCAGGTTACACCAGTTGGAGCCAGTGAGATCCAGCCTCTCTTGATTCCGAGGTCAGATCCAGGCACATTTTAATTAAAGGACAGAAAAGGAAGCAGAATGGTAGGAGTTAAAACCTACTGCCAGCAAAAGCCTCATCTTTTAAATATTCTTTAAGACTACTTAAGTATTCCTGCCCCAAGGAAGCAAATGAGATTATTCATATAAGTAAAAACTACTTACACAAGCTACGGTTTGCAAGACACTTTACCAATTACAGAGACAGATTTCTGCAACAACGTCTTACAAAATATGCAAAGACCACTTTTTTCTACTCTCCAAATAATAAAAACCACTGACTATCCAAAATTGCAAATTGGAGGGAGGAAAGGGAAAACTGCAACAATAACCCCTCTGCCAATGGTGTTGTTTAAAAATTAGTTTCCTTCTAAAAACCCTATATATCCTCTTTACTTTCAGTTATTAGAGTATGATTTCAAATAAAAAGGGGCACTTGAAATAAGCACCAGGAGCTGCTTGGACATGGAAATGTTTCTGATCACAAAACTGCTTACAATGTTAATGATAAAACCATTCCTGTTTGTCATGGCCACAAAAACACCCTGTTTTTTGAAAGGATAAGGTCCTTTATGATGTTGATAAAGTACGCCTCTTGCAGAAACATAGGGTACCATCAATCAATAACATTTGTCTCTGGCTTCTTTCGTTGACATCCCAATATTGCAACAGCAAATCATAATCCTAGCAAAGTGAACAGGCTCTGGGGAAAAGCAGCTATAAATTGGGCCTGCTTGGATCAAATGAACTCTATCATGAAGGTCTGTTAAGCACTGAGCGTTTGACTTTCTAGCAGAACATTCAAATTGAAAAGAAATAGGTGAATTGAAAGTAAGCAGAGTTAGGAACCAGACAGCCAAAGTAATTTGGTTCTTCAGTTAATTAGCAGCAGATCACCCTGATAATCACTGTTGTGCGTGTTTTTCTTTAGCAGTTACTGATTTCAGTTCACCTCAGTATTTTCACATTTAATCCTCCTCGGTTTGGGAGATTTCCTTAGGTGCAAAGCTCAGGCTCGAGCTGAGCAGATATCAGTCCATTGCTTTAATGAGCAAGAAGGGCCTGTGGATGTCAGAAGGCTGCTGCAGATTACAAACAGCCTGTTAAGTGATGCACCAACTGATGCAACTTTGTCCCAAAGATAAGTCTGAGCTCTTTTTGTTGACCCTTTAGAATATAAGTATTAGCCCACTTAACTCCAGTTTTCATGAACATATTTAATGGTGTTTTGTTATCATAAGAAATTATCATTACAATTATTCCCCTTCAGTACCCTGGAGCATGCTGTGTAGTGCAGTGTCAAGGTTCAGTTTTGATCTGGGTCACACATACATCAGGCCATGAGAAGGAACAAACTCAGGTACATGAGTATTGAGCTGTTACTTCCACCTTGGACAAGTGCACAAGCAATCTGTCAATACATGGCAGGCAGCAAGACCTCGAGCCAGGGAGGGAGCTCACCTCAAAGCAGATTTTACCAAGATTCACTGATGCCAACACTGTGCAAGAGATCCAGCTGAACCCCAGGACACAATCTAGACCTTGACTGTAGGTAAAATGCAATGATGAAAAGGGAGCAAAGTAATTAAAAAGAGCTAGTGCAGCCACACTGACGCGCTGTCCAAACACTTTGAGGGTGATGTCTCTCCACAGTTCTAGAGTACAAAATTCTGCTGCCTGTGTACTCTCACAGGTCCATGCTTGACTTTTGTGTGCATTTTGGTGCACACAGGTAGTATATTCAAAATCCAATTTCAAATCACAATTATTATTATCAATTATTATTATCAATTATTATTATCAATTCCAAGTAAAGTAAAAAATACTGTTGGGGACTGTGGAGATGCATTTCTGACAGGGAGCAGGATCTAAAAGCTCACCTTCTGACTCAAGTCTTTACACTATTTACAATTGCTCTCCCAACTGCTCAGGTGTCAAAAAAAAAGCAAACTGTATTGTGCAGAAAAAGTAACTTTGACAGGTCTAATTTACTGAGACTGATTCATGTGACAGCATAAACAAATCATTCTTTTCAAAGTCTGTATTGAAAATGGAGTAAATTGATCGTGGAGTCAAGTGCACTAGTAATTTCAGGGAGTATTGTGATTTCATTTGTAAAACTACTGCAAAGAGGGGAAAAACCTGTCTTTCAGAGCTGGCTTCAATTTTTGCACTAGTCAGAGCAGTGGAAGAATATGCTGGTTAAGAGCATACTGCCACTAACAGCACTTTTCCTGTGCAATCCTCCTACTGTGTATTCAGGGAAGGAACATGAGAAATCCCCTGAGAGCTTTTGTACAAATATACAGCGGAGATCAACAAGAAATCCTCAGAGTGAACAAAACATTCTGTATGTGTTTTCTTACTGCTTCTGTAGGGGCAGAATGTTGTGACTGATTAGAACACCAGTGCAACACGCAGTTTCTTACTGGAATTGGTTTTTATGCTTAGGAGCAATTAGAGAAACTACATTATAAGAATGATGTCTTTTAACATGGGTTCAAATTATATAATCTCTGAAGTCATTGTTTTCTTGCTCTGCAGGGGAGAGGGCACGTTCCTGAGAGGATTCTCTAACTGACAGCGCCCGAGCTTCTTATCTGGGGATGAGAATGAGCGAGACGTAAACTTTGTGAAGATAAGCAATGGCAAAACTCGTGTGTAATGAATCCAGCCAAGCTAAGGATCCTCCAGGCAGAGAAAGTGAAGCCAATAAGTTATGCTAGACAGGCACTTACAAAGGGCTTCTGGGGTCATGTTTACTAATCTCTCTCTCTCTCTCTCACTCTGCCATGAAGGACCACAAAGCATGCAAACTACAAGGTAGATAAACAGTGAATTATTCAAAACGATACCTTCATGCTTTCTATAAAAATAACAAAAGTTAAATCCAGAATGCATTAAACCACAGAAAAAAAATTAATAGCCCAGATTCTCAGTATGCCAAGATCACAAGAACGGGGACGTGTCTTGCAAGAACAGTTTTATCCATTTTGCAACCAATGGATTTAATAACATGCCCCTGTTTTCTGCAATCTCTTGACTTGGTACAGCCCTTTGGCTTAAGTTCCAGCTGATCTCTCTCCTTCCTTTTTTTAAAATATTTTCCCTTCCATATACAGAAGGTACAAAATCTATTGTTTGTATTTCCAGGGGAAAACCAATTCTGTCTCAAGAATATTCACCTTTTGTGTTCATCTTAAAGCTTCATAAGGTCAACACAAAATAGGGAAACAGAGCATTAAATTTCTAAAATCGATAGCATGTACATAAATTGACATTCATTACTTTACAGCGATTTCCAGTTTCTCCTTGATTGATTAAAGCCAGGGGTTGAAAGTAAGTGCTTTTCCCCTGCCTGGAGAAATTCCCAATTGTCCATGCTGTGAACCTTCCATTATGAGACATGAGACAGCGGTAGCAGTACATGGTTCATTTCACACCGCCACAAAATAGACTTGTCATTCCACAATCGAAAGTAAGGAACCTGATGGAAGAGCAATGTGTCAAAAACTTGTCAAAAGCGGCCCGTGCTTAATGACAACGGAGAACAAGGAAACAATATCCTAAGGTTTTCACTGGCCAGATCTCACACGTGGGGAGCAGAGCAGAAAAATTATCCTGTTAATTTGTTATAAGTTTATATGTGATATTGAATGGCAAATCATATTTTTCAAACTAATTAATTTTGATTCCACATTAATTTAGAGAAGATTAATATTTACAATACAATTATATTAGTTAATTTACAAAAGCAGAGGGGCAAAACCATTTAAATAAGGGCTGCTTAAATTAATGCTAAGAAAAAAGAGATATTTTTCCTAGTCTAAAAGTGCTGGAAAGCTAATGCTGCATTAAATGTCCTGTTATTAAGGGTTCTCTATACTTACATGATAAGTATAACAAATTGATATTTTGTATGAATTATGCTAGACCCTGAGAAATGATAATGTCAAATTCTGCGGCACAGTGGAGCTGAACCAATTAGATGAGTAGATAATTTGGCCCTTCACACTAATAACACATCGTTAGTTAGAATATCTTCAAAGAAAAACATGTATCTGGGGAATACCTTGCAACTAGGTGATGCTTTTTAAATGTTTATACAATGGAGATGGGGATTTGATTTCTTAAACCTCAAATACTAGGAAGGCAATTCCATCAAGTGGGATTATAACTATATAGAGATGACAATATTGCTGGTTTATTAATAGTTCCAGAAGCACATGCATGTGTGTATGGTGTATGTCTAAAATATTTTTTCATGAATGGGCTGATAAATGAATGATGGGCAAAGCCTCAGAGTCACAAGGATTCATGAGGATTCACAAGTTTGGCTGTTTATATCTGAAGTCCTTCAACTAAAAAAGCCTAGAAATGCCACTTAATGTTAGATTTACAGTAGATCTTGGTCTAGCACAGACCAAGGAGAATTCTGGAGGACTGTCTTTCCTCACAGTGCATTTTTGCATTTATTCTCCTGTCTGAGCACATGGAAAACTTTCCAGAAGTTTATATTAGACCCTCAAGAAGGCTTAAGTTCACTTCCTGAAAGCAAAGTTTAGAGGAAATGATACACATGCCAAATCACTTGACCCTGCAGGAACCTGCACAGGCAGCAAGTCAGGCTGCCTTGAGAGACCTCCTCATGTCACAACTGCCAGAACAGTTTTGTTCAGTGGGGATCCAGGGAGGTTTCCACCTATCCTATTTGGTCATGAACTTCTGAGTGGCTGCAATTTCCCTGAATTACACGTGTTACAAGAGCTGTAATGGCATCTAACAGCAAATTCTTCCAGGTAACTCCCATAAAACTTGTACAATTCCATTTTTTGACCAAGAGAGACTCAAAGGCAGAGCCACAGGGCATCACAGACATGTACAGCAGCACGCTGCTGGGGACACAGGGCAGAATTCTCAGTACCCTGAGGATTATTTTGTCCATGCACTTCATGATCCTTCAGTGGAAAAGGAAGGATTAATGGATAAGTACATTAGATAAAGAACTTCTTGGAGGTCCCTTCACTCCTAAGACTCCCAGGCTACTTGCTTGCCAGAGCAGTCTCATTGCCTTCATTTGTGTCCCACAGAGCTTGTCATGGAGTCAGGTTTCCATGGGCCATTTACAACCTGTGGACTTTGCCACACTTCTCTGGAGCTCAGAAGGTGAAATCAATATTATTCCTGGTGACTCAGTTACTGGGTTGTGTTTGTTTGTGGGGGGATGTTCATGAAAGCCTTCAGGAGAATTTCCTGTGTTCATGGGGAAGTAGAGAGTTTGTGTGGAAGGAATATCTTTGGCAGGAAAGGCAGTATATTGTCAGTTACAAAGTGGAAGGATGAATAAGGTTTACATATATACAACTTTTTGTCTACAACAGTACTTTAGGGGAAAAAAAATTAAATAAAATAAATGTTAACAGGTAACCTGAAACTGCTCTCTGAAATTATTTTCTAAGACACAATTATAATTTCAAGGTGAACTGAATCCAAAACCCAAGGCCAAAAGAGGTCTTGGACTAAATCAGACAAGCATACCATGCTTTGTTGCACTGTCTCCTGGCTCTTTTTCTGGGAAAGATTTTCCCACCTCCCATCTGAGCACACTCCCATCTGAGTTAGGTTACTATTAGCCTTCAACATGCAGATCCACTGTGAATACACCACAAGATGGTTGCTCTAACAGAGCTCCATGGGATTTGATAGAAAAAACCCAAACACAAAGAAAAACCATAGAAAATGTAATGTGGGAATTTAGGAAGGCACCTATTTAATTCTGGGCCTTTTCTGCAAACAAAAAAATCTCAGAAACAGCAAGACTCACAAGAAAATTTAAACTTTGAGGCAAAATTATTATTTAATTTCAGTAGTATTAGCAAACACCTTGACTCCTCTACTCCACAGTGAAGGAACTGTGGCTGTAGAGTGATATGAGTGTGCCTGTGCCTGGCAGAGGGGAGGGCAGCACTGATATTCAGTCTCACCCTCCCCAGAGCATTTACTCTGTTCCTGTTCTCAGAGCATCTCTGTCTATTCTCCTCCTGCTACAGACACTAAACAGCATATTTGGTTAAAAAAAATAAAAAATCCTTCCATATTTAAAGGACAATAGGACAATTGGCTAATTGAATAAACTGATTATTTTAAGGGCATTTACAAAACCATTCAAAAACCATTCACCCCATCAAGGAAAAAAATTCCAATTGGTGTCGGGAGCTGTCCTTAGGGATCCACCACTCTAAGCCTCTCAGCATTGCACTGCCAGTGTCTTTGTTCTTGACCTGACCTAAAAAAGTGCTCTCTTTATGAGTCACAGAGGATTTATTTTCTGCCTTAGCTTAGCCTCAGCTTCTTTTAGGTAGAAAATGACAATTTTGCTCAGTTGTGGCAAATGACCTACGTTTTTTATGATGTAGATGATTGTCCAGCAGGATCTATGCTGAAGCCACCAGTGTAATTGAATTTAGGAGCACAATTGCCTGGAAATGTTTACTAGAAACACCATTCTTGGGGATGGCAGTAGGTTTTGGACTTCCCTCCTATTTTCATAGAGATGTTTAAGCCTAAAAGTGCAGTTTATCAGAATATTTTACAAGATACTCTTTTATTGCCCAGTGAAATATTTAATGTGTGAATTAGATCTGTAGTTCACACAAGTCCTTAAGAAATGTACAGGTTTATCTTATTTTACACTGACTGAGGATCTGGTTGTATGAAAACTCTCTCCTTTCCCCAGTTTTATACATTAATTTGTCCCTTGAATTAGCTCAGAACAAAACCCTACAGTCTATATGCTCAGTTCTGTAACTTGTTAAAGATTTTTGTACATCTGCAGGGATACATTTTATAATCTAGGCATTTAGGCTTACTGATATGTGCTTTATGGCTTACAGAAAACTCTGAAAATATATTTCAGGATAGTGGATTTAAAATAAAACTTGTAGAGAGAAGTCATAAACATTATCTACTCCTACAAATTTGAATCAGTTACTTAAGAATTGTCTCTCCCAGATTACCTAAGGGGACTCTTTCCTGAAAACGATTCCTATTTGAAACCTGAGTCTGGGTTATAGTCCTGCTTTGAGACACAGGAGTGGGTCAGAGACAGCTCCTGTCAGCAGCTCAGGGTGGGATGGCACAGGGACAGAGGGCCTGACCACAGCCCTGCAGGGACACCAGCGTCACTTCACGTGGAGCACAGGTACTCCAGGTGGGAGCACTCTGCCCCAGAGAGACAAAGTCCTTAAGATGGTCCTAATAACAAAATGTAATTTTCCAAAGCAGAAATATAGCTCAGATTCTTTCACTGGATCAAGACAGGCTGCTGGTTCCTGGGCTAGAGCTCTTCAGCTAATGAAAGTTTCACTGGTCTGAGGCAGTTCACATCACTGAGGAGCTGGACCTATGTTTTTCAGGCTTATTGAGGACTGCACTCATCCTTCCACTTGCTGAGTATTTTTGTTAATATTTTTTACTTAATTCCTGCTCTGTAAATTTTAATTTCCAGAACTCAGGTCTTTGTAATCAAATCTGTAACCCTAATCCCACAGTGTTGTAGTAGGTGATTTTAATTATTTTTCCTTTAAAATTCTGATCACATTCAAGAGCTTCTAGTGAAAATAAAATCCTGAAAATAAGACAAAACCATCTCAGAATAATCAAAAGCTAAAATAATAGAAAATTGAAGTATATTATTTTAAAATCCTCATGAATTGTAATCCAAATTTCAACTTGAGGTGGCTTAGCAATTGATTTTGTAGAGATGACTAATTGTTTATATATTTTCCTATAAATAAAAGAGTTTAGACTTTTATCAAGGTTTTTCAGGGCTGTATTCTGTACACTATGTAAACAATGCAGTAATAATACTCTTCCCCTCTCTTTCAACCGTCCCATTGGTTTTACATCCTGACATTTAAAAAAAATGTAAATGTTAAAGGTTACCTACTTCTATAAGGAAGTCATTTACTCTACCATTCAGGGTAAAGGCACACCATTACCATCTGAAATATTAAATCACTACCAATTCATACCACGTGGGAGTTTTGCAGAGCAAATGGATTTCTCACTGATTGCCACTGTTACTTTCAAAAAAAAGCGCATGTGATGAGTGGAGAACTGGCCTGGGAACCCTGCAGTGCAGTGAGAGGGCAAGCACTTCAGTCCTGCAGATGCACAGTTGTTGTCCACCAAAAGGGAAAAGATCAAGTTTAGCCTGGTGGGACTGGAGCTGTGCACGCTGTCCAGCCACGTTCCTGGCTCCCAGCCCAGCTGTGGCCCACCTTCCCTGGCCTTCAGGATAACTGAGAGCAGGATGTCAGTGCTGCTGGACAGGGTGTGGGTGGCACACGCTGCCCTCTCTGGATCCAACCCATCTTGACAGACCCACGGAGCTTCGTTCTCTGTGGGGAACTGAGCCTGGCTGGGCTGCTGCCCTTGGGTGTGCTCTGGAGCTTTGCCTAAATCCACACTTCAGCACAGGCTTGTGCATAAACAACACTGATGATGAACAAGCTGGGGCTTGAGAATCAGCTCAGATCTACATTTAAAGCAGTGCTGTGGATGCCACATACTCAGCTGGAGAATTCTGTTTCACCTTGTCTGGAGCCAGGGTGTGCACAGCTGCACAAGGGACTCCAGGTGCTTCAGAATCCACAGCATCACTGAAGTCAACAGAGGCTTTGGATTTTAAGTTGTTTCTGTTCCATAACTGCTGGATTTTTTGAGATATGCAAACCAGAGAAGCCCACGAGCTTTCCATAAACAGTATGAGAAAGCTACAATACTTCTCTAACCACATCTTAAACGTTCTGTGTGTTACTGCAGGACACAGAGTCCCACTGGATGTTATTTATTTCTAAGAGTATTTCCATACACTTCCCTGACTTAAGAAGCCTGTATGCCCAGATGCAAAAGCAAACATTGCTCTTTGTGTGTAATGTTTGCTGAACTGGGCTCTAACCAGCTGTCTGCCTCCTTTTTTGTTCTCATTTTGTTCCCTTACAAGTGTACGCAGTGTCAGATGTCATCTAGTCTTTGTACATTTCTACAAAAACCACATAAAATCTCTTTCTTGATTACTTTTGCTTAATATGACACATACCAAAGCCCTACAAAGTCAGCTGTTTGTTAGATTTATCGTCCCTTCAAACAAAGTTCATCAATACCCGAGAGATGTTACTTTCATGTGGATTTGTGCATCGAGAAACTGCTGTCTGATAACTTAAGCATAAAGTAAATCTTCCTTAGCTAACAACATCAGAAACAATTTCCAACAAAAGCTTCTAGGAAATATTCAATTCACTGTACAAAGATTCATTTTTATCTCTGTATTATACCCCTGATGTGCCAAATGGGAGAAGAATTGTCTGCACTGATAGAATAACATGCTCTCCCCTCCTATGGTAGGCATTTGCTTTATTTTTCTTCTGTGCACTCTGGGCAGATAAAGGCCATGATATTAAACTGTTCTGCCATCTCGTCATACTTTGTTGGTTACTGTTTAAAATATAGCAGATGTAGCTTCAAAGTGATATGAGAATGCAGTCTAGTACCTAAACACAATACACATCCCTTACTGAAGGCTATTTATTGAGGAGAAAACATTTCACACATTTGTGTGTTATACAGAAGATGCTTTAATAAGGTTATTGTATTTGCCTGTCATATTGTACTAGCTTTGTACTGAAAATAGTCTTATTAAAGAGAAAGACTGTCTTTTCTATGACCAGGGTCTTTGATATTTAGAGAAAGATAAAACAAAAAGAACAAACTGCTCGAGCATTTCTTTGACATTCTGACACACTATTTCCTAAGCTGATGCTCTTGAGGTGAAAGCTAAGAAAAGCAGAGAATGAAATGCTTTGCCTTTTCTACTCCCCAGCCAGTAATAAGCCCTTTCATAATCAGCAATAGTCAAAGATATTCCACTCCATCAAAACCAAACACAAGTCATCCCCTGTGGAGCCAACAAGAATTTTCAATTTTCCACCCTTTTAGTACAGGTGCTTTTTATGAGTGACTTCGAAGAAGACTACTCAGTGCTCAGCCATCTGGTCATATCCAAACCCCCAGATACTTTGTCTCAAAGGCTATTAGAGAATAGTTTTAAGGCAAATGAAAAAAAAAAAAACAAAACTAGGTGCAGCATTCTTTATTGTGAACTGTACTGTGACATGCTGCTCTCTCACTAATTCAGGTAAGTCCCCTCCTGAATTCTAAAGTGAATTTCATCCAAGTCCTTCATTTTCCAGGATGGTGGCCACCAAGGGAATGAAGCAGAAAAAATGTGAGGATCTTCAAGGCACCATTAGCAGCTCCATTTTTTGTTCATACACGTGCACATGTCACCACAGGAAAGAGATTTTTACTAGGAAATACATTCTTTCTTATACTAAAATGAAGTCTCTTGCAAAAAGTGGTTGTAGGTGTTCCACCTTGGATTAATGTTCCATTTTCTCCAATATATCTCTGCATTCACTGTTTTTATCTGTCCCCAGTTAATTCTCTTTTCACGGTTTTCTCCTCATTTTCTCTTTTACCATCTTTCTCATTTTTAAAACATCTTTTACTATTGATTTTCAACCCTAATTACAACCACAACTGTGCATTTTATTTTCTCTCACACAGCAGGTGAAATTTCATCACTGACTACAGTGAACTTGCACTGATGACAAACACAATGGACTACAACTGGCAGCAGCTCATTTATCAGCTGCTGCCATCAACCCATTTGAAATAAATATAAACGCATGAGTGCCAAACAAATGAAAAGTTCACAGAGCAGGTTGATAATAACTTCCATCCTGAGCTTCACTAGTCTTTCTGCATCTTATTTTCTGTCAGCCAAGAGAAAACACTTCAGAAACTCTCATGTTTCTGACCAATCATTAGGATTTGAAAGCAAGCACCTGACAGCACCTTTTCTCACGCTTATACTTTTGTCATCTTTCACCTGTAGAGTTGGTTATAACTTCTGCTTCAAGCTGCCCTTTCTGATGAACCTTGCTTCCAAATAATTCTTTTTGTTTTTATGGTTTGTTTTTGTATGTGGGTTGGTTTTTTTTTTGTGCTTGGTTTGTTATTTGTTTCGGGTTTTTTCAAGTACAGAAGAGGTAACAAGAATGGCAACAATGCTGCATAAAGGTATAGAATAACCTTTTTCACAGAGAGAATTAGGATTTTTCAGAATGGAAGAGTGATAACAATCAATGGATAAGGTGGTAGCCTGTAAGACAAAGGCCTCACCTATGAACAATTTTTTCCTCACATCCCAAGAATTTGCTGGTGTACCCATTAAGTAGCAAGCTTATACAAAGAACAAAGAGAAGTACTTTTTCACCCCATACAGAACTAAATTACAGAGGCTCACTTTCACAGACTGTTGTGGATGTAAAATGTAAAGAATGACAAAGGCACAGAGTAACTCCAGTGGCTGCTCTGAGCACAATGGTTCAAATCCTACCTCTACTCATGAGAAATGCAAACTGGTGTTTGCAGGGTGTCTCTATCTGACCTCATTCTTACCCTTCCTTAAATATCAGACACTAACTACTATTCTAGTAAGAATGTAAGATTAAATGGACTTTCAGTGTGACCCAGGTATCTTGTGTTAACAATAAAGCTGCAATGTAAACCTTTTGATTTGACATTGTTTACTGGAGAGTGGGAGGAAGATGTTTTCCCACATTGAGCACTGGCCTTACACGATCCAGATCCACCCCCACTGCTGTACCTGGAGTCACTTGCACATGAATCTGCCTTGTGAATCATGCCTAAAAAGCACACACCACTCGCTTTGCACTGAAGCGTACAGATAGAAAATGTCTTTGGGGGCTGGGGTTTTTTATTTCTTCTTCTTTTTTATCCCCCAAGTCTATGAGTGGATGCTTCAGTTGCTTGCAAAGATCAGACACACAGCAGAAGTGTTTCCTCTCTTAATGGTCTGCTATCTTTAGAATATGACTAAGTTTCTAATTTTTTTCCCCACCCACTTGCACAGCTCAATACAGCTGAGCAATACTGTAGACATAGCAATGAAGATAAATGACATATTGAAAATATTTTTTTACTTTAAAACTGACAGAAATGACATGCCTGATCCCAAAGCCAGTATCACAGATCTATTTGCCTTGCCTGCTGGAACCAAACTTCAACTAACTAAAAAGCATTAAATCCCTTTTTTGAAAACATTTACAATGAGATTTCATGTACACCATGGCAATAAACATAATGTAGTGACAAATTGCACTGTTGTCCAGAATAAACTAACCTATATATTGCACTGAATGTCTCTGCTGGGCACGGAGATGGGCCCGTTCTTTCCAGTAACATTCAGGTTGTTTCAAATTGTGATCCAGCCCAGCCTCATTTCAGCAGCTGTCTCTTGAAACTTCACAATACAGAACCCCTCTTCTAGAGACTCCAGTGTACAAAGAAATGAAGTTTAATCATGCTTAAGATACAATGCTTACTCTTTGAGGAGTCTTTTTCTCATACAGAAATAAGTTTAAGTCAAACGCTTGTTACTCTGGATTCAATATTTTATAAGCACTGCAAAGTATATTTACAGACATGAGGGAAAGATTCTGAAAAGCTGTAAAAGACTGCATGTTATCTCAGATCAGCTCAGCAGAAATATACCCTATTGGCTTAATATGTATACACATATGCACAGAAAAGAGCAGCTTCACAAAACATACATTTTAAAGTGCTCTGTGACTGTCTATTTACTAATAAGATAGGTTATGCAGTACCCTTATTTTATGATAAACATTTATCCTGTGTTTTGCACTGTAGACACATGCTTCAATTAGTGTGAGACAAATGGCATAATTCTAGATCCACTAAACCTCGGAGACCTATATTGTCATGCACACACAGCATGCACTTTACTACTACCTAGGAAGCTGTATCTCTTCACCTCCTCCTCTTTTTCAAAAGAAGCCACTTCTGAATAAATGGGATAAATAGCCCCCAGGCAGATACTCAGAAATCACTGCTAAAACAGGCCCTCGTTTATCTGTAGGCAGCCTCAGTGAGGTGAGTGCAGGGAAAACCTGGTCTCACACAGTGCCAGGCAGCTGAAGAGTGGGCAGAGCTGCCCACTGCAGTGCTCCTGCTAGGGAGAGACTCCCTCTTCCCACAGGTTTCTGAGACAAAGGTGAGAGAGACTTTCCAAACTGATCAATATCAGGCAACATCTAAAACAATCACACCCCTCAGAAATGCTCTGCAGTAACTTGGGAAGCTCCAGAAGCAGCATATTCTGCACAAACTCTGTCTTCACTCCAGCCTGGGGATTTTTTGGGTTTGTTTTGCATTTTTCTGCTTTCTGGTTGGTTTTTTTTTTTTTTAATGCGCTTATTCCACTTCTGATCTGGAGAGCAAAGTCTCCCCACAATACAGGGATCCTCTGCAGCACCCATGTGCCTATGAACATTCTCATGACATGAATGACACAGACCTACATGATGGGACACTGCCTCTTCTGCATCCAGCAAATGAGGCCAACTACTCCTTCATCAGGGGGCATTTCTGCACTGTGCTCAGCCTAGAACCATGTAGGAACTGCTCTGGAAAAGCAATGAATCCCCTTTATCAGTTAAAGGCATGCTGCAGACATGCCCACATCTGCAGCAGCCCCACTGCAGTGACTGCCCAGAGCATCCTGTTCACTGTGTCCTCACAAAGAGGAGACAGAACATTTTCTCCAGTCATGCTAAAATCACTTTCAGGCTGCAGTACATTTGACAAGAGCACTTGTGAGGAGCTTAATGGCTGATATTTTGGAGCAGCAGCATCCTTAATAAGAGCTGCAAGGGTTAAGTGTGAAACCTTCAGGAGCCTCCAGCCCCTGAAGACTGCATGGAGCAGAACCCTTCCATGTACTGCTGGATCTGGGAAGGGGCAGCTGCTATTACCAGGTACCACAGGAGAACTCTGTGCTGCAGGAAGAACTGACTGCCCTCCAAGACCTAAGGTGACCAAAGAACCCTGCCCTGGATAAAAGAAACATTGAAAAAGTTTGAAGCTTTCAAACAATGTCTTTGAAGCTCACTGTGATGCTGATCGTAAACAGTGTGGCATGTGATTCAATATTAAATTTGCTTGGTAAGATGGAGAAAGAGAACAAAAAAAGAGGAATGCTAAATAAAGTGATCTCTAGAAGCTGAGCATGGAATAAATCCTGTGTGTTGTCAATTAAATGGCAGTTTTACAATTAAAGTATTTAATTTTCATAAATCTGTTGCAGCATGTCAGAGGAGACTAGGAAGAGAAAGTTTGGGGGTGGGAAGTCACAGAAGGAGGCAAGAAATTTTCCCCTGCAGAAGCCTAACATTCATTTCCAATTGATTCATTGAACAGAAGCATCTTACCACAGCAGCCACCCACCTAATGATGACAAAGCACAGCAAGTGCAGTGATGATGGCACAGCACAGTCAGGCAAGACACCTCACATTAGCCATGGGTGGCTAATGCCACTACCCCAACACCCATACTCTGAGCTTTGCCCACCCTCTTGCTGGGTGAAAACAAGTTACTTCAAACCTCAAGGCAAGGAATACAATAAATGAATATGCATTCAAACAGGAGGTCTGTGTTCCTGTATGGATTCCCTTAGGAATATTCTTCCTGACACACTGCAAGGTGTGTTATGCAAAGAGAAAACACTGACATTTCATATAAAATAGTCAATCAGGACTGTATCATACATATATAATTTCATTCTCTAAAAACACCATAAAATGACTGACATTATTCCCTGGAATTAATCTTGATGAAATTGTTCAGCTTTCCTGTCACTTGTGAAGGATGCAAGTGGTTAGATTTATTTAGGACAGAGATGGACGTGCCAAGCCATGGCACAGGGTGAGCTGGAGGGAAACATTAAGGCACTAACTCTAACCTGTTTTTATATCATGAATCTCTCTCCCCAGTCCCCTCCCCCAAGTATGTAAATTGGCAGTAAATGACTGGCATTCACAAACGTGCCTCCAAGCAGGTTAGGGATAATTAGTAAAGCATGTAGACACCCTGTCCTAAGAGCCAATTGTGACAAATCCACAAAATAATGAATCTCTATTAATAGTTAATGATGTATGTCAAGAAGAGCCCAGACTTTGGGCTCTTCCCCTTTAAGCCTATGTGCTATCCCCTTGTGTTTCAGCTGGTCCAGCTGAATGCCTCCCTCCCTCCCTCCCCGTGTGCCGGCCTGCTTTGAATCCCAGCCAAGATGAAGTAATTGAAAACTGCCAGCCCGAATACTTCAGAAGTCTGTAGTGGAACAAGATTCAACAAGCCTCTTCTCAATTTGTAAATATGCTGGAATATAAGTAGTAAAAAGGCTCTGATGTCAAACAAGTTTAAGCATTAGCCGTGCTCCTTTACGAGTGCTACAGCAGTGCTTAATGCTTCATACATTAAACCCTATTAACACTGCAAAGTTATTTCATCCCTGTGTTCCTCACACTGTTTTGCTCATAGATTTTTTGACTTTTTTAAAATCATTCAAAGCATTCAGTTACTGCAGTGATGTATATGTATTGAGAGTTTTAAAGTCATATTTAGAGGTCTGGCTTGAAAAACATCATATTTGTATGATTTTGCTTGACACAAAAGAAAAATAGTTTTAGAAAGAACTTGTGTTTTGTATATTTTGTTTCTAACATGGTAAGTTACATATTTTGGGTATATACATATTCATGACCCACTTTGGGGATTTTGGAACATATTAAAATACCAAAGTAAAACATAAACAAAATATAAACCTTTGCCATGTGAAGAGAAATCAAGAGTAACAGTGAGAATTGAGATGACATTACAATTTTATGATGAATGTTTTCAAGTCCTCCTGGTTGTTTGCAACTTACTGGTTCTTGATGCCCAACCATTACTGACAGGCCATGTGCTGTTAATTGGACTGAAAAAATTACTTGCTCCAAAATTCATCACTCTTAATAGCTTAGTCTCTTTGTTGTCTTCACAATTAATCTTCTTACTACCAGAAAAGCTGTAAGAGTTAACTCTATACACAGTTGGTCATCAAATTTGAACCAAAAAATTTTAACCCAAACTTCTGGGATGGGTTGATCCAGATCAGTGTCAGCTTATGTCCCTCCCTAATTATTTAGAAGAACAGCTGGCAGAGTTTTTGTAATACTTGATTCCTTGTGGCATATATAGCAATCATGGGTTTTAATTTGATCACACAGAAAAAGGAGAGTTTTAAAAGAGAATTCAGGTGATTTACTGTTATCAGTGGAAGAGCAGTGCAGCCAGCAGTGATAAAGAACTTTCAAATGATCAGATTTTAACATGACAGGGTTCCTCTTAGAAGCTTTTACACCCTCTGCTTAAAAAGAATAAGGAGCCTATAAAACCTAAGCAAATGTTTCTGAGTACAGCCCCTACCTCTGTGAGACAAGGTTAGTGAATCCCCATCCTTTATTTGCCTCTCTTTGTTGTCTCTTCAGAGACACATCACTGCAAGTCATCGAACCCTACAGAACCATCAGAGGTAAAGAGCAGCTGAGGCTTTGAAAAGTGCCAGAGCATTAATTAGCTCAGAATTCCTGAATCTCCACTGATACAATGAAAGTTACTCAATCACAGGATGATGTGGAAAGCCTAATAGCAGCTTTATAGTTAAAGCACAGGAGTGGGAGGCAAGAAGTGCAGGTTCTATTCTTACTGCCAGCACCTGTGCGCAACCTTCAACAAACCATCCGTTTTCATTGCTCATTTTCTCTGTATGCAAAGTGGGAATAATTGTGCTCACAGGACTCTTCTTAAGCTAACTTCACCTCCATCTGAGAAGCACTTGGGGATCTTCAGGTTAGAAAAACCACTGAACTGTAAAATATAATTTAAAATATGTATTTTACTGGATGCGCTTAAAATAAGTATTCCCTGTGCCGGTGTAAAGAGGAATTTTGAGTGTGGGATACCAACTCTAGGTAATTTAACTGTTACCTTGAAATGTAAAAGCATTGTTTGCAAAGGATTTTTCAATTCAGCAGATGACTGTAAAGCAGCACTTCAAACAGCTTTGCCCAGAATATCTATTATTAGTAAACAACTGTGCCTTACAGGATTATTTGCAAGATTCTGCATTAGGCACACTTGAGGTAGGCTTCTGAAAATAGAGCTTCAAACATGTTAAAAGATAATGTGTGTGCACATGGATAAACCTCTACATTTTCTACAAACTTGCATTTCTGTTCTAACAGAAACATAAGTAATTTCAAAAATGACATTCAATATGTGACTCACTTTTATGCTCAGTAAAGGTGACACATTGCAGAGGAACAAAGCACAGAGCTGGCCTGGCTTTGGCTGTTTCCTGTTTAGTCAGGAATAGCTGTTGGAGCTGTGTTTATCCCTCACAGCACATCAGCAAACAGCAATCCTCCCTGAACATATCTGTCCAGTTGGTCCTGGATGTAAACACTGAAAAGTTCTGTTCTGTGTGACCAGTTTCAGGAACTTTTATGTAGGAAAGAGTAGGAGAACAGTTACTGTGTGAGGGCTGTCAGTAGGACTGGTGACCCTCTTCAGACTTTTCCTTTCAAACAGATGCACAGATTTGTCCACTAAAATAATGCTGCTTTGTCTTCATTCATTATTGTGCACAGCTTTTGTGCTCATCTCAGTGTTTTTTTCCTAGGGGCTTTCTACCCACACAAATGGCAAACATTTAGTAAATATTTGTTGAAGACTTCAAACATAATCTACTTTGAGAATTCAGATTGTTAGCTAAATTATAAAGGAATAGTCTGCATGCAATCATCAGTCTGACTCCAAGTAAACTGGGGCTTAAAGCAGGTCAAAGTCATAAATAAATTCTTAGGCTCAGACAAAGCCTTAGTCATTAACAAGAGCACAATTACTGGAAAAACAGTATTATTTGAATTTGAATTCCAAAATTGAAAGTGTTATTCATGAATTAATCTACAATTGGCAGAAAAAATAACAACAGTCTTCACTTTCAACAGCATCCTCCTTATCTCATGACTTTTATTAGAGAACTCTCCTGAAGTTTTTCCTCTACTGTCTGCATACCCTACCCAAAGGGAGACTGAGCTATGCCAGGGAGTACAACAGGAAAGATATAATAGCCCTATTTTGATGAACTAAAACCACTGCCTCACAGTTTATCTTTACTACTTTTGCAGGAATGTGATTTTCTGTTACTAGTGCTTGGCACCAAAGGACATCTACTGCCACCAAAATTGCTAGTAATAGACAGAGACCCAAGTCGATGTAAATACAAGTTTTAAGCAAGGGAAGACAAGCTACATTTTTTTAACCAAAACTACCCTTTGCAAGTCTTATTATATAAAAGCTCTCACACTGCATTTCCACCTGAAATCTACTAAGTTCAGTGTGTTTTAGGATTCCCCTTACTTTTTTTCTTTTCAAGTCAAGGGAGAAACAAATCACCACACATGACAGACCTGCAGCACTGCCTGCAGTGTCAATAGCTGTGGTGACCCACTGTAAGGGCTTTCTCCATTTATGCAGTGGAAAAGCTCCAAAAACCTCTGCCAGCAAACATTTAAGAAGGCAGCTGAATCTTTGCCTTTGCAAAAGAAGAATAACAAAATTACCCAAAGACAGGGTAACAGCTATGCCTAAGGTGACCATGCAGGGACAGCTACCAGCACTCCTGTAAAAAAACCTAAAGAACAAGCTGTTATTTTCAGCCCAAGGATGGAACACAATTGCCAAGGCTACTTATCTTCTGCAACTTAGGCAGAAATACTCAGGAATCTGCCTTCTCTTCTGCAAAAGCTCCCAGTCCATAACCCTCTCACCCTTCTAGGCAGGCAGCTGGGAATGAACCAAAGCTGATTCCCAGCACCTCTGCCATTTTACAGCCTTGGCCAGCTGTTCTTGCAAGGGCTTTAAAGACCAGGAAACTGCCACCCTGCTCACCATATAAAAAGAGGATATGCCCTCACAGCTTTGCTGTGCTTGGCCAAGCAGCGTGCTGGCAGAGCACACAACCCAAACCCCGGTAAAACATTTGCTTTACACAAAAGCAAGCTGAGGACAGAGAAGTGGAAACTGTCAGCTATGCCTGAATCAGGCACACAGCTTTACCTTTATGCAATGTGACTTTGTCTCATACTGAAATAGGGCACAGCTGAATTTGTAAATAGCCTAGTATTCACTCCTCTGTCCTTGTGTAAATTAAACAGGGACCTTTTGAACGACAATTCTGGTGTCCTCTGCAATCTCTTCTGGAGGCTCCACGTGGAGCCACCTTGTCAGCTGACTGAGATCTTCCAACTCCCATGCCATGAACCATATCCAAGATGAAGGCAACTTGTAGCCAGTGGTGAGATATGGTGACATTGAAATATGGAAGCATCTACAAGGAAAGATTTTTATAGCTACTTCTGTAACAATTCTGCATGATTTGGTGGCAATTTAAAAATTAACTCCATGGTAGAACTTCATTAGCATTGTTATCTTATAGAAAGCTTTCCTTTGAAGTGCAGTATTACATTAGTCATTTTGGGTTCAACTGTAACAGAATCTAATCTGGGCAGTTGCAGTCCTGACTATTAGCTGCTTTTATGATCTTGTAGATGTTTTTTGAGTTGAGCCTTAATAAAAAAGTGTTACAGTATAAATATGCACGTATTTCCTGGAAAATGGGTGCAGTCTCCAGTCCCATTTGTGTCACTGCCCATGAGCCAGCCATGTTCAAGGTCCCACTTGTACTTACACAGCAGAACTTAGCATGGCTCTAGCAGCTTCTCAATGAGAGTGGTTTTGCTGAGAAAACATAGCCCAAGCTTCCCTGCTAAATGTAATTTATTTTGTTTTTATTTGATTTTCCCATGTCACTCATGTCCTTGTTTTGCCACCTGCTCTATCTCAGTCAGCATGTAATTTATGAAACTCTGTAAGAAGGATGGAGACAATCTTCCTCTTACTGTTCAGTACAACATGAAGATAAAGTGATCCTGGGTACAGGAACGCAGCCATAGTATGGTTTCAAACTAGATCTGGGAAAAAAGTCTGACTGATTTGGTAGCATTGAGATTTCTAGGTAGTTTAAAATGTGCCCATTCATTTTTGCAGTGCAAAAAGTCACCGCCAAGAACAAATGGTTTCTTGAAGTTAACGAAAGGCAATCAGAAGGCTGCTGCTCCTGTTTAAGTCATCTGGAATTTTGCCACTGGTACAACAGCGCTGAGATTTCATGCTGGGATCTAAATGTGAATGACCAACCCCATGCCAGAGGGGAAGCCACACACCCTTTTTTGTTTTGGTAGGCTCAATTGCAAAAATAGTTAAAAACAAGACCATGCAAAAGTCACTCTGCCTCAAAGGTGAGATTTCCTGAGGGAAAAAAATAGTCCTGACTCTCCATTAGCAGTGATGTGTCATGACTGATTTTGGTGCAGATGCAAAAGAGGGCAAAGAAATGGATCTAATACATTTTTCAAAAAAACAGGACTTCCAGGCTTCTACTCAGATAATGTGAGTTGCCAAGTTTCTGCTGACCATGCTTAACAAACATGTTCTCTTTGCATTTGTCTGTGCCAAACCATGAACACTTAAAGTAATTCTAAATTTTATCTTGATAGTTATTTTTCTTTTTCTCATTCATACTCTGACTTATGTATGATTTATAATGTTTCTACTGGGAAAGTTTCATATGCAAGTAAGCTTTCCCTTGTGAAAGTTTGTACATTACCACTTGGAGGCATCTTTTTACTTTTACTATAGTAATATTTCCTACATCAATTTTAAACTTCATCATTACTGGAAATTGTCTAGGTAATAATTTTAAAGATGTTAAAGAGCTGCTGGTATTTCATGCAAAAGCCTGACAAACATTCCATTAAAAATTGTGCTGGTGATAATTCATCCAAAGGCACACTTTTCTAACCCCCTTCTTTTGTTACAGACTTTGCCACCTGAAGTTACACAATTTCTAAATACATAATTGGCCCCAGCTCCTCTTGTTTGTATTTTCCCCAGAGGAAAATGCTGAGTCAGACAGAGATAAAGAAAAAGAACCTTCTAACACAACTAGGCATTCATCGTGTTCAACCCAAGATAAAGAGGGTTGGGTTGCAACAGTCTTTGAAGCTTTCTTTTTATCAGAATCCTGTAAAAACCTTATATTGAGACTTCCCACAAATGGAAAAGAAATCGCCATTTTATTGGTACCAATGCAAGATCATCAGCCCCAGCTCATGTTGTGCAATGAGCAAAAATGAGATGGCAACAATGAGGAGCATAATTTTCACCCCACTGAAGACCTTTTTTTCAGACATTTTCTCCTCATAGTTACCCTTATTATTATTTGTTTTCAGTCACTATTCACTCACTGGACACAAAACATTCAACTTTTTATCTCTATATATTTTTACCTACCTATGACTTTCATAGGTATAACAAATTAGCTGCATTTTCATTCAGTTCTTTCACTAGCATGTTGAATTTAAACAGACAGTATTCAGATTACATGGATTAATTAGATGTTTTATTAAAAAAAAAACCCAGGAAAATGAGTTGCAGAGTATAATATAAAACACAGCAGGCTTTGACTTTCTGCCTGGAAGCTGTTTAAAAAAATAATAATAATTAAGAAGGAAATGAAGAGTACACTGTATTCTGTGCATAAATAAGAGATATTAAAGGCAAATATTTGCTTTTAGATTATGATGAACTCAGATTTACACCAAAAAAATGGACTTGAGATGTTAATTTAGCTAAATATGAGCTCTAATCAGTCATTCCTCCTGCATCATCTTCCATGGCTATGCATAATTATAGTAGAGGTGCTCATACTGTAACACAACCTTTCACTGTAAGCTACAGCCTGAGGATGTTTTCTCCCCTTATCCTTGAATCCCCTTTGCACAGCCCTAAGCCCCATCACACATTTAGAAGGAACAGTTCAAAAACTAGATGGAGTATAATAAATTAATCTGGACTTAGTGGGTGGATAAAAGGTCCAGCAGGGGTTTGTTACAGACCCTGGGGACAAGAAGAGAGAGGAAAATGGAATACTGCACAATGACATTAGTAAGGCAAACAGAGATAATACTCTGTGTGCATGTGTCTGTGTGTGTCTGCAGAGTGCTGGGGGAAGGGTGGCATCAGTATTCTCAGCCTTGAGTCATCTTAATGTAATAAGGATTGAATACTGCCAGCCTGCTTCCACAGAGCCAAGGAAGGAGTGTTCCTACATCCCTCCTTAAATTATCACACACCACCAAAGCACAGACACAAGAACTCTACAGCAAGAAGCAAACTGTTAGCAAGGCTCCATTCTGAACACTCCTGGGAATTGGAAACCTTTGTTCTCTGACCAGATCTACCCAGAGAAGGAAGGTGTGCACAGCCTGCATCAACTTATTATGGGAAAACTTCATAATAGGAGATGCAAGAAGGAAATTCTTGTGCTTTTGAATAACAGGCAAACACAAGTGTTAGACACCATAAACCAGGTTTGTCCTGATATATACTCTTACATATAGTACTAGTGCCATATCAGTGTCTAGAGGCAAGGTGGCAGCTGCACTGTGTTTGGCCCTACCACCTTTCCAAGGAAAGATTAAACAATAAAAATGCTTCTGTCCTACCCATAAGTTGCTAAATGGGCTCTCCTTCCCACACAGACTTGGACTTCCTAGATGCTATGAACCATCTTCAGGAAGAACATCAAGGTAAAAGTGTATAATTTCTTAAAGGAAACGTTTCAGAATGCAGAGAAGCACAAGGCAAACCAAAGTGCAAGGAAAGAAAGAGGGGGTTCAAATGGAATGAGAATTGCATTGTCAGAAGCCTAGAAACGAATGCGTTTGGAAAAGTAATTTCTGATGATCCATTTCAAATTTCTACCTAAAATATGAAAGGCATGAATGAAATATTCCTGTCTTGAATATATATATTCATCACAACTCAACATGCAATATGCACTTTGAAACTGAAATGAAAAAAAAAAACTAATGTAATTGTAAAACATGCCTAAATAGCAGCTGCTCTTCATTCCCTTTACCCACACCTACTGTAAGCAAGGGGTTGTCATAGCTCAGGCAACTTGGGTCATTACACATTATATCAATCATTACACATTATATCAAAGACTATAGATGCCAGTGCTTCCCATTTTAATTTTCCAGCAAAATTCTGGATGACATTTTCAGCCAAACACAAGGAGAGGGAGGGATATATTACACCTTCTACTCTACTGGGATCTGAGAAAACAAGTTGAAGTGCCTTCTACCGCTGCTTACATTGACCAGATCCCCTTCTCCAGCTCTCCTAGAGCTGTTGAGGAAAAGCAGGGACTTGAAGGAGGTCCTCCTGGACATCACTCATACTCTCCCCATGTCCACTCTCTTCTAGAACAACTCTCACAACACAGCAGACCTATGCTTTTTGAAGAGGAGCTTCCAATTTTGAGCCTAGCTTTAGTTTAAAACCATAATTTTTCTTGTACATTCTCTCAAAAACTGCATTTGCAATGGAATCTTTACAGTGCAAGAATTATGTGTGGTTACTGGCTTAATCTCTGCTGGATTCCCAATGGTCTCAATGGTATTTTTATCTCATGATCTCAGAACAATTTGGGATGTTGCACAACAACCAACAGTTCTGATGCAAATAAATGGTAGCAATGCAGTTTTTCAAGTTAAAAATCTGGATATGATGCTGGATTGACAACATCTGACGGGCTGAAGATTGTGAAAGAAACAGCTGCAGTAGAGTAAAGGATGTTACCCAGAAGAGCTAGAAGTTAAAATAAGCCCAAGGTTATCAGGTCTTCAGCAACATCTTACATATGATAAAAAATACAAAGCATGTAATTAACTGGACAGTGGAGAACATTTCCAGAACATGCAGAGAGAGTTCATTTGGAAGTCATAGCAACTTTCTTCATCTGCTGGGGCTGCATCTGTCAGTTGCCAGAAGGTACTCAATGCTGAGTATCTCTATTCCTGCAGAACTCTTACAAAACACAAAAAGAACACAAACAATGTTCCTCCTTTAATCTGTTTGTAAGTATGTTTTAGATAAAGCTATTCTGATAGTTTAAGACTATTTGTTCAGATTGCACAAGCTATTCAGTGCCAGAGTTATTTAAATCCTGGGAAGAGGTACTACAATAGATAGAAATGCTGTATGAATAGAACATAAATGATGATAATGGAAGGGCTGATTCAATAAATAGAAACTTTAAGCTGAAAACATGAATGAGAAGGCACTGGATCTCCAGCTCCACTGATGTGGAATGTGGAGGTCATAAAAAAATGAGGGCAAATGCTCCCTGTTGTCCTGCCTAGATTTATCCCATGCTCTGAAAACTGGACACTCTTGGATAAGCTACTGGAGCTGCCACCTCGCAGATGATACTTGATACTGACAATCTAATCATCTGCAGCACTTTTTGTAAAGATAGGGAATTAGCTGTAGTGAACTGGCCTCATTTCAGCCTGCATAATTACACCCTGCACACCTATGATTCCTTTGCCTTTTCTTAGGGGAAAAAAAGAACATGTTCTTCCCTTGCTGTAAGCCTTTTGCCTAGGAAATCTCAGCTATAGCTGCAATCATCTTGTGCTTAAGTTGATATCACACTGTTAAATTTCCAATGTACTTTGAGATCATTTATTCTAAATCTTAAGACTATTATTGCAGACATCTCAAAGGATTACAAATTCCACCCTGCATTTTCCAATAATGAGGCACGAAAGAGTAAACTGAGAGTTTGGTTTCTGATTCCACCCCCTTTTTTGCCCTGCCCATTTATATCCTTTGAAAACTGAAGTCATAACACTGTCAGAACATTTTTTTTTAGTGGTTTAATAAACATGACATGCTTGCACTTGCTTTGCATTTTAATAGCAATGCAGTGGCAATAAGACACTTCCACAAATATAATGCATGCAATTACATAGGGTTTTAAGGGCTAACTTTTTATCAGGCGTATATATACACACATACTTTAAAATTCTTTTGTTCAAAACCTAAAAATCCTCTCTCCTTTTTCACTTTCTCATTATGGGTACCTGACTGCCTTTCAGGTGGAATTTGAAGGGCACACACCACTTAGAGTTGTTTTGTGTGACTGTATCACTATGGTTAGCTTCAGTGGAAACTTTTCAACCAGAAGAGTACCTATGGAAGTGGTCACGTTGTTGATCCAACAATTTTGTTCCTTGAGGACAGTTCCAACACAAGGGATCTGCTCCCTGATCTGTACATATATATACAGTTCTGCTTGACTGTATTTGTAGTTTTCCTCTCCTGCCTTCTCTTAACTTCAGTGCTCTCCTACATTTCAGTACACACAGCAAAATGTACCTTGACTGTGTCCAGGCTGTGCTGCTGCCCTGGTGTGCTGTGCTTCAGTGTGGTGTGTCTGGTGCTTCTGACCAGCAGACAGCTGGACAGAACACTGAGGAGTGACCACCAAGAGCATCAGTGCTAAGAGCAACCATGGCCAAGAATTGTTAACACAAGAAGCTTGGATCAGGATTTTAAACTCCCAAAGTATTGTAATGGCCTGTCCAGGGTTTTGATTTGACCCATTTTAAATATCATGTGTCTATTAGGCGAGTAGACCTTCATTAACCTGCCCTGAAGTTCTTAAAAATTAAATTAAATCTCACTAGAAAAGATTCAAGTAGGAAAGGGGTAGTTTTAGTTCTCAGAGATATAACTTGCAATGGGTTATGCTTCTGATTTTGGGCCATCACCCCTCTCTCTCACGAGGCTCAGGGTGCTATTTCACTAATTTTTATTCAGAGGTAAATTGCATGACCAGGAATGAAATTAATTCCATAGTCTGGCTAAAAGTGCATTAAAATAAACAAGAGGACACATATTAACTTTAGTAGAATACCTACAACATTTAGCAGAGCACTATAGTTAACATAAGCCAAAATATGCACATAGTTTTAAAGGAAAAGCTTTAATATTCCATCCTATACTGACAGTATTTAATCTATGCTTATGCTAAGCAGCATAACTTTCTTTTATGTTTCAGATGTTAACATTCATAAATTTACCGTATAACATTGTATTTTGCTTTTGCATTAGGTTCAGCTAGACTGTTATCTTGACAAACATTTTCAAAGATTTTCTACTTACTAACTCAAGAGACTACAATCAGAATTTTTCTGCTACATACCTTCACTGGTCTAGGGATTATAGGCTTGAGCAACTTACATTGTATAATAAGCTGCCAAATGAGATGAGGTAAAACAGTAACTCCACAAAAGGATCTAATTCAGTGTACTTACTGTATGCTAGCATTAGTCAGTGATTAGGTTATTAAATCCTCTCTAATTATTATTTGAAGCTTTTCATAAATAGCTTTTTGCAAAATGGATCTTATCTAAAAATTTAATTTATTGGATGTTTACAGGCTTAAAAAAAGTGATTTTATGATATAAAGCCAGAATTACTTCCTTTTTAAATAAACCAAATTGGTGCTGTAATTGAGATGAGCATGCTATTTTTTTCACACAATAATCTGATATGGGACTTTCTTCTCTCAAGAGACTTGCTTGATCTGCTCTTTATAGACATTCAGTCTCTGTAAATATGCTTTTGGTTTCTTTATCAGTAATAGTATTAGACCTGAATGCTTCAGTATACAGTATAATGGGATATTAAAGGGCTTTCTGTATATGTTTTAGACAAGCTAGTCTAATAGAAAGCTAGTCTAATAGAGAGAAAATCACATTGCTTTCTTTCCCTTTTTTTTTCCCCTCTCTGTCATTGTTTGCCTTTTCTTCCTGCTTGTACTTTGCTACTGAACCATCTGACTATCTGTGTTGCCATGGGAAGGACTGCAATGCCATAAATTCAGAGAAGATAAGTTCCTGTGCTCGGGGTTTTTTTTTCCATTTTATTCTTAAACAATCATTAGCACGGGTTAGCTGCTTTCATAAGGGTGTTCTGGCACTAGAGGAGGATTGTAAAATATTCATTTCTGGAAAAGATACAGCAAAAACATTCTATTTGTTTCATAGAAAGGAACCAACCTACACAGGCAAAAATCCACGCTTCCCAACTTGTAGATACCTGACTACTGAGAGCTGAGCCAAATTATGGGCAGTCATCCATCTAGTCTTATGGTAGCTAATGTGAATTTCAAAAATGCTACAAAATTGAGTTAAAAACATGTTGAATCAAAAAAAAAAAAAAAAAGTGCTGGATGCCTCAGAGGATTTGGGATGCAATTCAGAGGTTTTAATTTTCAAATCACTGGTCAAACACCCCACAGGCTGAAATCTGCCACCCTCTAAAATCTCTGAAGTGTGGCACATCCAGAGGGAGCCCAGTGGCCTCAGCTCACTTGCCAGTGCCAGCTCTTCCCACTAGACAGAAGAGCTCCCTCCTACAAGCAGCCTCTCACTCACACTTGAAATGTACAGGCCAGAACACCTTCCAAAAGCAGCTCCTCCAAGTACCACTGTAAATAACAGACCTGGGTTTGTTCAACAGCAAACTCCTTGAGCCACAAATGAAATGTCTTTGGACAATGGAGCCCTCAAGTCAAATCTCCTCAAGTGAAAGGGAATGTACCACCTGGGCATGGCAGAACCACACACTGTAATGGGATCAAACTTCCTCATGTAAAGCCAGACCAAGTGCCTTTACAGGTCAGAGTAGGGTCCTGAGTGCTGAACACTGCAAGGGCCAGTCAGCATCACCAGGCCATATCCCCACATTACCTGCTTTTCCCATCCCACATCCAGACTGGCTGCTCACACTTGTTCCCTCAGGGTAAGTTCCAAAGCTCCAAACAGGCAAAATGAAGACCCTCACTGGAGCTTGGCAACAAACACAACCTGGCCCTACTTCTGTCACTGTATTAATCATCAGTGCTGACATGAGGAACAGCTCATTTTGACCAGCAAACAACAGAAATGTGATTCAGAAAAGACAGGGAAAGACGTGCAAGACTCAGGAAGCCGAGCACAGACTCACCATCCTGTCTGCAGCCACATGCTAACCTCACGTTCGGCTGATGGCTGTGTGCTGAGCTGCTCTGTTCAATATTTTGCATGTTGATTGGCTTGTTATTCACTTCTGCCTCTGCTGGAAGCCAGACTAACCTGTGGGGGAAGTGTGGAAAACAATTACAGTATATTGAAATGGTCATACAAGTGCAGTACACTGAACACTTTACATAATTTATTAGGTGTTACTACACGCACTGGCACTCACATGACAGAGATCTTAACAAGACCAACAAATAGGACAACATCTGCATTCCTGTAAGAACATTTGAGATGAAAATTTAACATTAAGCCAAAGCTGTACTTACTGCAGCACAAACACTGCAATCAAGTGGTCTGTCTTGACTTGTGATGTATTATGTCAACATGGTACAATTGCCAGAGTAAAACAGAAATATTCATTACAGCAGCAATTAATTCCTTGCTATTTTTGAAAATTAACAGTTAATATATTTTTCCAAACCAATTCAGTGCTACTCTGAATTTTCACGCATCGTTTCTTTATTTTTGTCCCTATTGTGCACACAAGGTCAATTTACTGGTAAATATAATTATTTTACAAACATAGCAAGCAGCAGCTATTATAAATAACAACTTATTTGCATATTTCCTTGTTTCTGAAGAGAACAGTGATGTTACAGGTCTGAAAATCTTTGCAACTCTGATATAGTGAGATACTGGTTTTAAGTAAATCTTCTGTTTCAGTAGGTATTCTAGTAAACATGCCATTTCTTAGATTAAAATCAGCAAGTAGAAGCTGGGTTTCAGATTTCAGAACTTGTCTCATTTGCATCTTCAAAATGGAATGGAACTGAAAGCTTTCAATCTTTATTGTTCAATGCCACAATTCTGTTGCTCTTTGTAAATGAAACGGAAAAGAGATGTATGTGAATATATCACACATTTCAGGGTAAATGAGTTTTTCAAATTGTAAATGAATATCATTGTTTGTAGTCACCTTCACAGCATTTCTGAAGTTGAAGCTATGAGCTGAATTCTGACTGAATTTTATGAAAGATTTGGGAAAACATGACTCACGAGATTTTAATACTGGCAGACAAAGACCCCTTTCTGACTCTATTTTTGATTTCCAGAGTCCCTTTAAATAAAGAAGATATTCAAGACTGAGGGACAATGGAGTACAGCTGCAAGGATAATTTCTTTTAAAATGAGAAATCAAAGGGCAGCACTCCTCATGTGCACTATAGATGGCAATCTCTTTGGCTGAATATCCAAGGACTGCCTGGTACTCACATGCTGTGCTGAAGCTGTGTGGCTAGAGAGGTTTTCCTAGACATATTTCTTGATGACAACTGCATGCTGTTGGATTTGTTTCCGTGGCTGTGAATTTGTGAGCCATGCATATTGTGTTCCACTTCACAAGAAAAAATATTTAGTGAGCTCATGGAAAGCAGGACACCTCATTTCTGCTGATTGGGGTAGATAGGGTGATTTGGAGGTTCACACATGCTGAGCTTCAGGCACTTTGAAAAAACTACATCGGGCAAATTTGAGATTTATGCCCCAGCCCCAATGCAATTCATGTGTTGGGGTGTCCTACTGAGACCCACCAATGGGAGCTGACAGCTGCAACCAGTGCACTGGAAACATTTTGGAGCTTGCTGTAAAGAAAATAGAGCAGTCTTCGCCTAGCAGGGAGAAAAATCGATGAGTCGGCACTTGGCAGTGGTGACCAGCAGGAGGATGCTTCTGATGAATGCTGAGTCATTGATTTCCCTCCCTGATCAGCAGCAGCTGCTCCATTCACACTGCAGAGCCTCCTCGCTGCGACCACACGTGTCAGCAGCCTTTACTGTCATTAAAGCAAGAGGTATCAGCTGACACGACACCCAATTTATGTATTTTTGGTTTCACTAGCGCTACCTCACAATTTCTAAGTTCCTTCTCAGCTAGGGTGCCTAAAAAGACATTGATAACAAGGCAGGAGATCCAACAGCACAGGCAGCTCACAGGTACAGGCAGTATTTGCATGACAGATGTGTGAATGTCACCCAAGCCTTTGGTTTCTTTTCTCACCAGGAGGCATAAATTTCATAAACTCAGAGCACAGTCAAGCAAAGAGGTTAAGACATCATCTGAAAAGATAGGCTGCAAGTCAGCACAAAGCTTACATGTTTAAAAGCAGACATATATGTAAATATGCAGATGGACTGGGCTCTGCTTATGTGCCATGCCCTCTGTGTATGGTATAACATGGTACAGCTGAAGACCAAAGCATAATTTAGTTGGCAATTTTATGACAGTAAAAAGGCAACAGGTAAAACAGGTGAGACTACAGTGAATGACTACAATGAAAGTGTAGTCAGAGCAGGTTATTACAAATCTCAGCATTTGATGAGGATGTATATATTTCTTAACATGCCCCATCATTTGCTAGATTGTTTACATTGCCATAATTATTACTTAAGAAGCTAATGTGTTTGTATATCTGTTTGAATTGATCTCTAAGGAAGCAGTTTACAATAAGAGAAAAAAAGAAGAGAAGGGGCTGTCATGAGATAAATGCTGTTTCTCAGGATTAAAATCGACTGAAATACACTATTTATAGTCAGGCACTTCACTGCTAGTAGCAATGCTGAGCCTCTACATTTCAGGTTCCATTCACTGCAGAATATGCATGACTTTGCCTCAAAAACACTCACAGAAAAAGTCATAGGTCAGGCTTCTGTGCTTGAACTGGTATTTTAGCAAAAGCTCACGTGGCCAGCCACAAACCCATTCTCCCTTAACTCTACGGGTGCTCGTCCTCTGAGAAAGAGCCTCCTCACCACAGTGACAAGCCTGGATTCAGGAGAACCCATCACTGGCAAACTGTATTTTCCTAGTTAATTCAGCTGCAGATTGAAAATTGATCTTTTCTAGCTTGCTCCCTGCTTTCATAAGGCACAAGTCTACTTAATTTCTTTTGCTTTTTCAAGCAAGCCTGACCTGGCTTCAGTGAGTCCTTGTTAGAGCTGCATGAACTCAGTGGTTTTAGTTTAGATAGATTTTTGGGAAGTGTACATCAGTTACAACATCCACTCAGGTCGGAGTGTTTTTTGAGTTTATGAGCTCTAAAATTTAAGATAAGCATCACTGCCAGCACCTTTCCTTTGCCTTATCTCCCTGCATTTCTGAAAGCCTGCCTTCACTCTGCTGTGCCTGGGGCAGCTGAGCAGGCTCCTCCTCATACCAGTGGTTGCATTAGCACAGAAGCTTTCAAGGATAACTGCTGCTCCTCAGGGAGCCCCAGAATAGGAGCAGGCAAGAGTGCTCTCATTCTTTTATTCCTTCACACATCTGGGGCCTGAAGTGTCTTAGGCTGTGCTAAAAATCTGCTAACTTAAGAAACAAGTCTTTGAAATCAGATTGTCAGCTATATTGCAGGTAATGAGCTGTGCAACTTCTGAAATCATACACGTATCACTTTCTTTAAAACTGTTGACCAAGGGTATGAAAAATACAAAACAGAAATAGCAAATGAATTCAAAAGTATAATGTGACCCTGTCTCATGTCTGAATTTCTTTGGTATGATCCACATGGACAGAAATGACTTGCACATTAGTAGTTGCCACTGATGCAAGTAGCAGTGTTCTTGTAGTTCTCCATTTAGTTTGCCAGTGATTTTAGTTAAATCCTAACTTTGCAATCTGAACGCCAGGTTCTGGTACTGACTGACAACCAGGTGACAAGGAAGAGAGGAGGAATCAAATGAAAAATAAAGAAAATGACAGATACTAAATAATTTCATTATTGACTGAAAATCAAAGAACACTCTATTCAGGGCAGAATTCAGAGAGAATAGAATACTTGGTGTGTAAAATGTTTTTAAGTCCTATAACCCTGATCAGAAGGGGACATGCTACCCATAAATAATGAATTTCCAATACATATTATGCATATTGGGACACATAGTCCAAGTTTTCAGTAACAAGAAGTTCCATTAAATAGATGTTCCAATGAACAAGATTCTGCAATGTTTAGATCATATCTGACTAATAAAATTAAAGATTTAGACATAATTAATATAGATCCAGACATTTACTTAATTAAAATGAACAGGGTAGAAAGAATTGATTATACATTTCCTTATGAATGAAAATAAACATACAAATTAGTGTTCTTCTAAAGATAATATATAACTCAAATACTTTGATGATATAAATCTCACATTATTTTTAATGTAAGATTGCTACTGATCAGAAAAAATGTATGTCATTACAGTTGGTCAGTCAGATTGTCCAGATCAGCATATGAGTTGATGGAACAATGACAATTTACCATATCTGAGAATCTGCTCATTATCTTCAACCAATGAGGAACACAGAATCAACATTTGTAAAGAGGAACAGTTCCTTAGAGACACTATCAAAAAAAAACCTTTCAGATGAAAAATGAAAATCAAAGATAACACTGCAAAGGCTGTCACCATAACCAGTACTCAAACAGCTTTCATATATGTAAAGGAAGAAAATTTATCTGAAAATAAATTCAAAAAAGGCTTCCCATAATGATGTGAAATTTTGCGAAGGGGTTTAAAATTTATCTTGAGCTCTTGAAATCAAATAAGATCCTTGAAAATAGACTTGATCTAGATGGGGTAACATTTGGAGTCATTATATTGTGTGTATCCCTTTCTGTTACATTCCTGAAAATAAAATCAGAGTATTCAAGAACAGCCCCAAATAGGCTGCCTTTTGGACACAGAAGACATTCTTAAAATATATTCCAAAAACTCTCAAATGTTCAGAGAAACAGCTGTTCAATCTTATGTCATATCACTACACCATTCTTGTTGCAAAAGATAGAGACCTTGCATAATCAACATATTTTCCTGGCATGGTCTCCTATCACTCCTGTTCTCACTCTCTAACGTAGCTGCTGCATTAGCAGCACTTCTGTTTGACCACATATGCTGAAGATTATTTTCTAGAATAGACATTCACAGTCAAAGCTTCATGAATACTGCTGGTCAGAGCTGTCAGGACCCTTTTTCACAGAAGACATAGTTTTAGTTTTAAAGACATCTGGTCAATATTTGTAAAAGCTTGTAGATTGATTTGATGATGTGGGACTAGAACTCAACTGATAAACTGATATAATTGTAATATACTCTGCAGAGATATGCTGAATTAACATCAGTACAAAATATGTCCCTAAAAACTACAATATAGGAAGACATTAGGCAGGTATGCATCTTTTAGAAACTGATTTAAAAGTTCACTTTAAAATCTTCACTTTCCCTAGATGCAACTTGGGGATACTCTAGGTCTTAAGCAAAGCTATTTGAAGGTAATGTCCTAGTGCAGATAAGAACTGAATTTGGCTCAGTGTGTTTTCACTGGATGTGCTCCACCCTGTAGAAACACCTCTTCCAGATCAGTTTGACAAAAATGTAGGACAGAGATCAGACAGTACTAGTTCATTTTTGCTCACTTTTTAAAGCCTTCCTTGCAAGCATCTTTTCTCTCTCTCTGTGTGTATGTGCATGTGTCTACCCCTCCTCTTTCATTTCTTTTCTCTGTAGGGCATCGAAAGTGCTTTTCAGGTGGGAGGGCAGCAGTGTAAAATTGACTGCCATTCTAGTCAATTTGCTTCAGCAGCCATTCCATGTGTAAAGCACTTTATACAGAAGGAAGCTTTTTAGACATGAAGACCAAGAAATCTATTCTTTTACAGCCACGAAGTCCCTGTGAAATCAGAGGTTTTGAGAACTCATGCGAGGATAGAATTTGGCACGAAACCCACTGGAAAAAAAAAGCCCATTAAGATCTTGCAATCTGTTTCCCCTTGTTTTTCTTATTAGCAGAAGAAAAATAATTTGTTCTAGAGAAGAATGTCTTTACCCAGGAACTTCAAGCAGGCTGTACACAGTACCACTGGAGCACTTTCCACTGACTTCTACTGTCTGAAACCAAATTTTAGCTTTATTTTAAAATCAAATAGAGCCTAGAGAAATACAATTATCTGTCTACATCCAGCTTGTGTGTCTCATGCTTGGCTGAGTTGGTATCATCCAGTGATAAGTACCATCCATTTCAGTTCTTCTGGTGTTTACTGTTTTTCTATGACCTTACATAACTTTTACTTAACTCAGTATTTAAGCTGTAAAGGCTGTAACCACCTTTAACCACTTTCACTTAATATGTTGAGGCCTGGTTTTGAGGACAGACACAATTGTTCTTGTTGCTGTTGATCTGGAAGGAAGGAAGGTCATTCTCACTGAAAACATGTGGTTGCTACTTGACATAGGAAAACCCAGCAGCCTTCCACATGGCCAGGACAACATCAGACCAGTCAGATGTTTAGTGTAACACACAAGTCTTTTAAAGACAAACAGTCTCACTGATTCTTTCTCAAAAATGCTTCAAAGCCATCATTTAGGAAAAATCCAAAACAACAACTAGTTGCCAAGTCCATCATGTAATCCCAATTATGGAAAGTCTGCTACTAGCAACCCAGAAAGTTGGCCAGAGAAACAGTGGGCCAACCTGCATCTCAAAAATATGGATCTGGCCTCAGGAGGCTTTCTGAGAGTGATTTAAACCAGTCAGGGCCAGCCCAGGGCAAGCAGAGAAACAAGTCTCCTGAAGAGGCTCCTAAAGCCTCTTGTTACAGGGCAGAGAATGCTACAAAACAGGAAGGAACTTCAAGAAGAAATGTTGATGCTACCCCAAGACATCCTGAACTATATCCTTCTCATTCCAGACAGGCACTTTTTCTAACCTCAGCTTAATGAAAAAGGTAATGGTTCTACAGTAATTTGTGTTTATTGTCAAAAAAAGCTTTTGCCTAAAGCCTAGCAAAACATTTTATTTTATGCTTGAATCACTCACTCTGTCCACAAGGCTATTCCCTTTGGCTTTACACCAGCTGTCTTCCTTATTTGAAGACTCCTAATCATGTTTCTACTCAGTGTTTTCACCTCTAGTCCAAACAACCCTCTTTTCTCATAGGTTGCTATATTTCTCTGTTCTGGTGCACATAAGAATTAAACCTTACCTTAGCTTAGAACTTTTTACAGCTGTAAAAGAGAAGAAATACTTCATTCATTTTGCAGACTGTACTCCTGTTTTAAGAACTCAAAATCCTCCACTTTTTTTACACTAGTATGGCATTCCCCATTCATGTTCAAGCTGTAGACAGCTAAAACCCTTAATTCCTTTCCTTTATGACTGTAAATTGGTTGGTTGTTTCTCACTGAGCTGATTCTATGAATGACTCTTCTTCTCAAAGTACAGAAACTGGACTTATTTTAATTGCATCCTGGGTTTTTTTTCATACCATCTTTCTAATTTTTAAAGATCCCTTGAAATTCTAATCATGTTCTCTTCTATACCTGGAGTCTTCAAAGCTTTGTGGTATATCTGCATATTTAATATGAACATTTCTTATCCAATCAATGAAGTCACTAATGAATATTTAACAGTATCTGGTTCAAGACAAATCCATGTGAAACTACATTTGATCTATACTTTCCTATTTCCAGCAAATCATTGGTTAACTATTCTTTGACTTTGTTTTCCCATCTCATTTTGCTACTACTCCATAGTAGTCTTTTCTAGATCTTGTTTTTCCAGCTTGTTTAAGACAATGTTATGTGAAACAAGAATGCTTTAAAGCATCTCTAAAGTTAAGATCTACAGCTTCAAGAGATATCAGACAGAAACACAGTTCATAGGCTTCTAAGTAGCTTTGCACCTGCAAAGAGCCCTTCCTGAGCAGTTATACACCCAGAGGGTGTGACCCCTTCACTTGCCCCAACTTTCTCCCACTGTAAAAAAATCATATCCAAGGGGAAAAACCCCATTGAGCTGATACAGAAATTCATGGAGTTTGGAGTGGTATGAAGTATGGAGATCAAGTTATAAAGGTATGCTGTCTCTGAGCATTCCTTCATACCCTGGAAAAAAATCATATAACTAAAGATCCCCATTCCCACCTTCTAATTGTGGAGGGGTTCTGCAGGTATGTGCAACAAAAGCTATTACCTCCCAACCACTTCTTCCAATCTAGCCAGTTCCATCAGTTTTACTTCCTTCACCACTACCAGTGCTGGAGAAAGGGAGTATCCAGACCCAGACTTGTGTACTAGCTTGGCCCAGCTGGGTGATCAAAGGAAGGAATGTTGGCCTGAATTTCCTCAGTTACATGCATTACATTAGGCCCTTATCATTACTTTGATGTCAGTTTTTGTGGTTTAATTATATGCTAAGATGTATTCTTAGGTAAGCCAGGAAAAGCTGTCCTTATGACTCAACCAGCTACTTTTTGGCCAGCTGACTGTACATTTAATTAACATCCTGGGCATCAGTTCTGCAGTCCTACCCCAGGCAAATCTCCCATCAAAGTGAATGGGAGTTACCATCTGTGCAGGGCTGAGCAGAGAGTCAATAGAACAGCACTACAAGTTTGGGCAAACAGTCAATCTTTATAAATTTTTAAAGCTGTTAAAGTTGTTTTTAGATTAAAATATTCCTTTTAGTTTGAGGAGACTAGTTTTTTCCTTAACTAGTGCATTTGAGTAATTTCTAAGTCAGATGTTGGTGAAAACATTAAGAGAGGTCTTTTGTACTCAGTCTTTTCATTTGTATTCCCTTCCTTGGTGTGGGGACATTTGAGCATGGTGCATCTCACAGAAGCAGTGTACGTGTACCACGTCAAGTGCATAGGAGAAAAGATAGATAATTGTGCATTTAAAACTTCAGGTTGAAAGGTACACTCCAGTCAACGGCAGCAAACGTGAAGGTGTTTAATATTTAGCAGTAGGCTAACATTTCACCCATTGAGCTTCATGGTAAATCTGCTCTCAATTTCACAAAAAAAAAAAAAAAGTCAATTCTCAATAGTTCTGAAGCACTGTACCAAAATTTCAAATTCTGCTACTGGATAACCTTAATCAAAAATACGTACTATAAAATCAAATAAGTGAAGGGTCACGACCATTTGGATCTTTCACAACACTGACTTTAAGAGGCAGTATAAGAACACAAACAAATCCATGACGGTATTAAAGACTTTGGAAAAAGCTCAGTGGGATTTAGAAGAGCTGAATCCCATGCTAACCTCTACCTTTCCCAATTCATTCTGCTTTTGCTGTTACCAAGGACACAGCTTCCACAGTGGTGCTGGGTCCCTTGTTCAACTCTGCTCATCTCAACTCAACCTCATCCCTCAAAGACTTCCAGACTTCCCACACCAGTCACAGCTCTGCCTCACTTCTGAGTTGTCTTGAAGACAAGAAGGTGCCTCACTGGCTGAGAGGAACAGAGGAGCAGCAGAGCTTGCCTCAAGCACCAAGGCACTGCTCTGGAGCTGCAGTAGAAGGGCTGGAGCAGCAGACAGCACTAATGCTTGAGGGGGACAGAAATGGGCTGAAGACCAGAGAACAGGATAGAGCACTTCAACTGCAGCATTAGGACAGCCCAACCACGCTGTGTATTCAGCATGTCTAATGCATATGTTGTATGGGGATCGTCCAATGTGTTTGTTTTAAAAAGCAGGTGAAATCCAAAGACCCTGCCAAACTCAGAAACGTGATTTACATTGAAACAATTTGTCATGCTTTGCCTCAAAAGGCAATAACCTTAATTTGGCCCCCAACCACAATGGCCACAAGAAGTAGCAGTAAACTGCATCTGTGATTCAGGAAAGAGTAAAAACTATAAGAAAATCAGTGATGGACCAAAAATATCCGCACTGGAAGCATATATACATTGTATCTCACATGTCTCACAGAAAGGCTGTTCTTTGGCAGAAATAACAGACACTGGTTAATTTTGTGGAACAAGAGACAGAAGAGATTTTTTTCAAACTGAAATGATCAAAGAATAAATTTAGGTTTCAGTTTTCTCTGTATTGTGTTTAATTAGGGCAGGGGGAAATGGGGAGGTGGGGGGAGGAGAATTTAAGAATCTAGTTGTCCTTAAAGAAGGTTTTCAGCAGTGAACAGTGCTGGGTAGAAATCTATCTTGCACTTGTCACATCTATATTAAATTATCTACTTTTTTCATTTTACAAGGGAAGACGTGAGCAGAACATTACTCAGCTGTCAGGATACAGGGCTATGCTGCTGAGCAGAGTAAAGTGAATATATTCTACAATGCTGCAAATCCAGCACAAAGGTACCAGAGGAGGGATTTGTGTCACCAGTTTTTCCTCCTGTGTTCCTGGAAGGCAGTTTTCAGTAGGCTTTGTTTTGACTGCTTTTTGCTATGATGATATTTAAACACAATCAACAGCCCTTTCTTCTGTAAAAATAGTGTCTCCCGACTACAATGTTACAGATAAGGACTGGAAAAATATTTTTAGCTTTCATCAAATACAAACTGACCAATGTAAAGCCACTATGATGACTTATACAGATCCTTGCCTAAATACCAAAGGGTACTAAAGAACAATCCTTGCAACTCAGTTTTTGCTACACTTTGCATGAATTTTGGCATATCAGAAAATCAGGAGGTTATAAGAGCATTAAGAACATACTAAGAACATTATAGACATATTTGTGCTTTGCTAGACTATATATATGATACAACAAAGAAGACCACAGACTTTCCTGATAATTCCCCACTTTTATCTTGAAATCTGACTTCATGGATCTTAGACTTTGCTGTAATCAATTTTTCCACTTACAGGAATGAACATGTAAAAGAGAGTCTTACAGTCCTTGCAAGGACAATTTTAGACCACAGAGTGGCAAGACTTCCAGAGTTCAAAAAATGCCAGAAAGTTAAACCTCAGTGACTGAACTGTGACTGTAGAGGGTAGACTGGGAATATGCTTGGGAATAGCTAAAAGTTATATTATAGAAAAATAAATACTGAAAACTTAGATAGCTCCTGTGCCTATCACTTCCTTCCAATACATTTGCATGCCAGCAGTGCTTTTTATGACATTTCCCTGACTGTCAAGGTAGTACTGTACTTCTGGGTATGGCAAGAAGTTGAATGAGAGCTCTTTTATGTGACAAAGTTGTATATAATAAAAATAGAAAGTCATATTACAGTGTGCTAGCAACTTTTCAATGTATGCATGTACTCAGTATACTGCAGAGTAACCTCCCTTTATGTTTAGTACTAGCTGAGAATATCAGAACATAATACTAATCAGCTAGTGCTGTCCACATTCAAAGCCTAATATACCATACAGCTCATCAGACAGAAAAATTGCAGAAGACAAAAGAAAAGAAGAAAAAGCAAATTTACTAAATAAGCAAGCAACCACAAAGGCAAAATATCAAATACCAACCCTGAGACATTTTCCATAAAAATACAAACACCCCACCTCTTAACTCTGTTCCTAACTCCCACCCTGGTGAGTCATTGTGCACAAAGAGCTGGACATTATTTGTTTGCCAAGAACATGTTTAATCTAGAATCTGCAGACTGACACCAGAGATGCAAGAGATGCATACAATGCACTTCCCCAGCTCATTTTCAATAGGGGAAAACACCAAATCAGCTGCCAAAACAAGTGCAAATCTTCAGTGTCATCAGAAAGCGCTGAACTTAGACTATGCCGTCTGTCTCGTCTGCTCAGTTTCGTTTCCCCTCTCACAGATTTCTTTCAGCAGTTGCACTTCATGTGGCATTGGGTTACACAGAAGCCTGCTCAGCTCTTGTTTGATCTTGTTTGTTTACCTTAGTCATGTTATAAACACTAAATCTATTTTCCAGCTTATGACAAGTGTGTCCATTATTCTTTCTTTCCAGCATCCTAAGCATCCTTAATGCCAGCGTCAGAAATGCTGCTGTTTTCTAGTTTCCATTTTCTCCTTTGACAGAAACAGCTACAGAGTTTTATGGATAATTTGGCTTCTAAAGTTCACCAAGCTTTTGCATTTCCTTACTTGTATGCTGGATATGGAAACAAATACAATTTTTAGGTTTTTTTTCTCCCCAACTACTTTTGTGGAATGAAAAGGCTAATTGACAATCTGAGCCCCAACTATGTAATTTACCTCAGCTCGGGCTAAATTGTGGCAAAATACCTTGAGAAAGAAAAGTAGGAGGCAACAGATCTCTACCTCCACCAAATATTTTTGCTAGGAAAAAATAAACTTCCATCTTTCCAATTAACTGTAAGCCAGGAGTGTCCAGGCTGATAGCCACTCCCTTGAGAGGGAGTTAGTCTGAAAACACTGCTGAACCACCCCATGAACGAGTTTCTGGAACAACACTGCCAGTGCATCCCTAGACCACCTCCAGTTTCCACTTGTACCACCGGCATATCTCATGGCTGTCTGCCTTTCAATATTTTTCATTTAGCTGTATTCCAAAACTGAGAAGCAATATTTTCCCTTAAAACAAAGGCAGAACTTACCAGAACACTGTTTGATAAAAAGAACATTCTTCTGTGCTGCTGAACATCCTGCACTACTAATAAATTCATAATGAGAATAAAAGGTGTTCAGCTTAGTGGGGAAAGGATAGATCCTTGTACTCCTTATAAATATAGATACATATTTTACAAAGATCATTTATAAGTCAGACTTAATACCTCTTTGTGTCTCAGCATATGTCACAGTTGAGCCAGCTATGCTACACAGAGTGCCACCACACCGCTTTGGACAGCTTCAAGCATCTGCCCTTCTTCTTCTTTGCCCAGCCTTTTATCCCCTCATGTTGATGCACTGCACCTGTGTGCCCTCTGCTCCCTTGGGTGGTTGGTCAGTGCCCCTGGGCACCCATTGCTGTCTGTGCTGCTCACAGCTGTGCCCACTGGGGATGAGGCTGGGCCAGCCCCCCTCCCAATTACCACAAACTGTGTGCCTACATCTTTGCACCTTCTGTAGGAGAATATTGGAGGCAATGAAGAGGATGTAATTAGTCTTCATGCCATTTGAGGAACCTCCTATCTACACTTACTGTGAGACTGCTAATAACCAGCATTCTAAAGAAAGAAGTGGCTTTATCTGCTTTGGAGTACATTTCTATGTTTTAGGGTATTTCAAAGTCACACAGCAACATCTCATTCCACACTGACTCTGACTTCTGTGGCAGCAAGAACTGGACTCTAAGATACTGCCCAGTTTGAAGAAGCAGAAAACTTTTTCAAATCCTGCTCTCTGAAATATATGAATTCAGGTCTTTCTAGTCCTTTATACCACAGAGCCACTGGAAAGCAAGAATGCTATGGATCTTCATTATTAACCTTTTGCCCAAGATGCTTTCCTCACTATTTGATTTTTCTTCCTTTCCATGCTTTTGTTTGGCTTAAGAGGTTCTGCAGCAGCTGCTGGAATATGGATGCCCAGGACCCCTTATGGCATTATCAAGTGTTGTGCTAAAGCTCCACAGGCTCATGTGACAGTAATTCCCCCCCCCCCATGCTCATACACTGTGTGGATCTGTCTTGACATCCACCCTAAAATTTCCCAGAGCTTCCCTTCAAGACCTCAAGGGAGATATCTTTACAGTTCATGTGCCTTATCACTATTATTTTCAAACAATGTGGAATGTGGAAGTAAATGTCCTGTCCTCACACAAGGGAGAAGGGCAGTATGAATTAAGAGAAAGATGAAAATAATGTTGTTAACCACAGCACCTGACAAAACATAGTATTGTCTCTTAAAAAAAGCTCATATAACACCAAATTCCTAGTGTTTTTATCTCAGCATATAAAATTCACACATGTAGTTATTAAAATTAGACTATTAATAAAAATTAGATTACATGATACAGGTGAACTACAAATGACAGGACTTTCTCTATTCTGTCCTACTGACATTTTTGCTTGTGCTTTTATATCCCACTGTTATTTTTTAGGTCACTTCAGTTTTGGAAAAGGACTGTATTTTTATTCATTTAAATGTCATATACATGTACTTATTTACCCAGTAAATAATAGGAAGAGTTTCTGATAATTTGGGAAATCTGGTAACATTCTGTTTATGAACTCTACTTGAAGTTGAGGAGGGACCAAGAAAAACTATGAAAAGGACAGTTTTCCTACAAGGAGAAAAGTGTTTTTTAATCTGTAGAACTCCTCAGCACAGAAAGATGCTGACTGGAAAGGTCAGAGTGCCACTCTATGTTTGAAGGGTAGGGCCTTAGCTAAAGAGGTATTCAAAGAGAAGGAACTCACAAATCCTGGCAGGACATATACCCAAATCCTAAAGAATAACTGTAAGCACTTAGGACAGCCACAGAAAATCTCAGGGGAGAGGTGAGTGTTCTGTAAGGATATGCCAATTTTTCATGCTAAAGCAAAGAGGATTTTCTCTTAAAATCCCTCTGCAGGATGTGATGACTTCCTTGTCTGTGTTTCTGACTGTATGGCTGAAAGTGGTCCATCAGACCAAGAACAGGAGAAAGAGATGATGAACCTCAGCAGGTTAAAACTGCTCATGGAACTTAAGGCAAGGGGGACTGAAAGACCTCCTTTTAAGCAGTGATGTCAGATGGAATATCTGTGCCAGAGAGGGTGGCAGAGGTGGTGCCTGGAGCATAGGAACTGGTCTTGGAGAAGTTTGGAGTCATGTCTGTAAATTCAGACACAATCCACTGAATGCTGAATTTCAGGAATGTTACCAGAGCTGTGCAACAATCCTTACCAGTAGTGCTGACTGTGAATGTACACATGAAACTACTCTCAGACATGGAACAACACCTTGAAATAGCTGATTGGTGTCTCCAGAAAGAACTGATTAACTTGAGCAGCTCCACCTTCCTGCAATTACAAAACCTTCATGAAATTCAAACCCCACAGAAAAGCACAGATCTGAATGCTCAGAAATACTTGGGAAGAGGCTAATTACTTGGACGTTTTCTAGAAAGTTTGAATTGTAATCTAAATTAATGGAGTGCACTATGAGTCACACAATTATTTCACAATATATAATCATCAGGCATCCATCCCATTTGTTTAACAAATTTTTTAAATTTCCTAATGAAAGAAGAAAACAGTAAAAGCCCTTGTCTAAAATCAAAAATCCACTGTACTTCTCAGTATTACTGCACAGGTCCTCTACCTGCACATCAGTGTTTTTATTTCTCTGGGCCAGCCTCCACATCATGAGGCCGTAGCCAAAAGCACAGCTGTTCTGGATACTCACTGCCACGTCCTACAGTTAAACACTTCACCAAATTCAGCCCCAAAGCTTCTTAAACAGAGCTACATTTGGTAGTGCTTGTGCACAGCACTGCTGGTGTTGAGGCGTTTGATATTGAAATCTCACATATGCCCTTCTTTCTAAATAATTAGTGATTGTAATTTTGTCCCAGGCTGTGCACTGTCTACTCAGACACCACACAGAACCCATGGCTGTGCCATCTGCAAATACATTTGAACAAGGAAGTTTTGAGCACCTGCCAGAAAGCAGAATATCAGCAAAAAAAAAATACATTTACTCAAAGAGAATGAAAATTTGCATGGCAGCAAAAAGAAACCAAACATTGCCATCACCATTATGCTGCTGAAGTGCTATTGTAAATGTGCAGTGATTGTTTGCTCACTGACAGCAAACAAGAAGCAGGCTGCTTGTGTGGGAGCAGGATACAGTCTCTTCAAAAAGAAAAGGATCTTCTAAAATACCAAGTCAAACTGCTAGGAGATGGATCTGTCCATTTTTATTTTTTAAGTGAGAAAAATAAGTGGGTTTGGTAATTAAAAAACCTCAAACAAACCAATCAATCAAAAAAACAACCAAAATTTTAAAAAAATAACAAACTCAAAGCAGTCTTTTCCCTGGAAGTTCCTGAGAAAAACTGTATTGCCCTTAGAGCTTAATTTTTTTTTATTACCATCTATAATTGTTTCCCAGGGTGAAATCACTCACATGTAGCTGGAACAGTACTGACTGGAGAATGTCTCCTATATAGGCTTTATTTATTTTTTCCAGAGAAGGGAGACAGAGGCCTGAAGCCATGATTTTGTCTTCATTCTGTGTGCAACATATCTCAAGGACAGAGCACTGGACTGTAAACAAAAGGGACAGCTGTAAGGTCATGAACATTCCTGGAAGCCTATTATACACAAATACAATGTGGAAAGAATATGGAAATCAGACTGAGCTTTAGCAATATTCATTTTATGCAGAGTTTTACATGTTTCTAAGAACCCAAGCTATTTCAAATTCTATTAGATCTTTTGTGTTGTATCATTTAATGTATTACAAAGCAGCTTTAGCTAACAGCAGAGGTGGGGGAGAAGTACAAATCTCACAGCAGAGCATAAAATAACCTTATTGAGTCAAAATGTTGTCTTTTTTGGAACAAAAAGTAACCCTTTATAAAAATGGAAGTTTCAGTGCTAACTACACTGTATGGAGACAACTGAGGAAGTATGAATAGGAAAGAGATAAGAAATGTTACATATGTGTTCTGTAGGTTATATTATTCCTACCATCTTCCATTCTGCTTCTAGGCTGATCATTTTACATTTGTCCTTTAAGTAAATAAATAAATAAGAAGAAAAAGGCCCTAATATTAACAGCTTCATGACTCCAGGAAAGGTCAGAATTCGGGTTTTGTTTTGGTTTGGGTTTTTGTTTTTTTTTCCTCCTGTGCAGGGTAATATTTTCAAGACATGTTTTTCCCTGCATATTGTGCTTACACAGACTTTTTGGTGGTGCTCCAATAGAAAAACGTCTGCATGTGCAGTTCTAAAAAGCTTTTCAGCAATGTAAATTATTAAAGACACAGGGACTCAAAACCATACAAATGCAGTGAAAAGCAAAGTCCCTGTTGGCTGCTGTACATGACTGAGTTATGCATTGCTCTCTCCTTATCTTCATTAAAGTTTGCACAGGAAAATCATTCTCTGTGGTCCCTCTTCTGTGTCAAATGCTCAGCCATATTCTCTGTCCAAAGCACTGCCTCCTCATGCAATACTCACTAACTCATCAAGTTAGCATGGGGACTAGAGTAAAATTAAAATGGATACTTCTAAATTCTTCAGCTTTTGGATTATCACATGTGGCTCTTGGCACTGCAATTGCATGAATGATTACCCATGAATTCTCACCCATTATTTTACTGGATAGTATGTGCCAAGAATGACACAATTTCAAGTTAAAAAATATATCAAATCTCTCACCTGCTCCTAATAACTCCCCCTTCCTACCTAATCCTTTTTTTGCCTCAAAGAAGAGATAGGCCTCACAGTGAGCCCTGAAGGTCAACAATCTTGCATTCCACAGGAGCAGCAAGAGCAGCAAATTCCACAATTAAGAACTAATATAGGAATGTCAGAGTCCCACGTGATTTCAGTGGTTGTAGTTGAGGTTCAACTCCATGCATGAAAGCCCTGCTTGTTAAAAATCAACACAGCAAATTGCCCCTACAAACAAACTGGAGGCCAACTCCTCTTACAGATGGCAGAATCGTATTCTTGAATATTGAGCTAATATTTATTTGTTGCTGCAGCATCAAGTCTGTGTGACAAGCATATGCCATAGTGCCAAGAACCTCCAAAGACAGCACCTCTTCTGTTCCTCCCCAGCTAACAATTGGCATAAGGAATACAATATTGTTTCTGTAAGAGCTGAACAGTGAGAAGTGACCTGCATAGTCTTTGACAGACGGAAAATCACAAGCAGAAAATTCATTTCTCACTGAAATGCATTTCTCACCACTTTTTTTTTTTTCTTTGATACCATTATAATAAAATATTTTCTATTCTAAGGAGGTTTCCTGAATCCACACATCACAGGCAGAGGCTAAGTATTTTATTGGCACTTTCTCCTTTAGCAGCTACTCAATCCAATGAATCTGTCTATTCTACCTGCTCTGCACCACCCCCAGTAAAATGTGATCAGTAGATATATGGGAGAGCAAGAGGGAGGAAGCAGCATAGATGGTCTCAGTGCCAGCAGCTATCAGCTAGGCAGGTTTGTGTGCCATTAGGAGAAAGAAATACAAAGTGCTCTTTCTGTATGCTCTTCTTTGTATTAAAGCAAAAGCTCCAGGGAGTAACTTAAAATCAAAGGCTGACAGGGCACAGTGAATCTGAACAGTTATAAGACAGCTGGGGAAGGAGAGGCACACAGGTGCAGAGTGGAAGGAGGAGAGGAAGGAGGAGAGGAAGGAGGAGATGTGGATACAGAAATAAAGTTGAGCAGTAAAGTATAAATCCACCTCACCCCTTCATCTTGTTCCAGCAGATTCTGGCAAACAGAAAAGTTTAGTTCTTTTACAGTTTTTCTGAATTCTGTTGAGATGCAAAAGTGCTTTCAGCATGTCAGAGACATGTGTTTTCCCCTTTTATATTTTTTAATTGTTCAAATACATTTAATGAAGCCAACATAACCAAGCACTTGGAACTCCCTGCTAATACACCAAAGTGCTGAGGCAATCTGAGTGGATCTACTTGCAAAATAGTTCCTGTTTTATTTGCTTTCCATGTTAAGAGTCCAGTGCCACAGAGGACTTGGCAAGCCTATAGTGTTCAGTGTTTATCATAAGGAACTGGCTTTTTATTTCTTCCCAGGACACAATGTTGATACAGAGCGAATTCAGTACTGAAACAATGCCTCAGGATGACATTAAGAGACACTGCTGTGGCATATAAAATCTTTCAATATTTATTCTTTTCATATTCCCAGCAGTAACACTGTAGTTAATAAATGCACCTGAAGTCTCCACTAGAATTTTTCATTTCCCATTCTAAGCTGTTTTAAAGTGCTCCTGTGCACTTTACAATAGTTGCTCTCTTTTGTCACAAACATGATATCTTCTTAAGAGTGGGAGAGTCTGATCCCTGCAGATCCCAGAATTACCATATCCTACATATTAATCAAAGTTTATGAATCTATTAAAGATTATAAGATTAAAGTAACCTAAAAGTTTAAAGTATAAATAACCATGTATTTATTTTTAAAAAGAGCTGGAACATGTTGGCAGTCTTAGAATTCACACTATTTTCTTGTTGGGTCAATAGAAAAGGATTTTCTCTGCTGATACATGAAACAGACTGCTGCTAAATCCTATGCAAAGTCTGGAATGCATCATGCCTACATGTGCTTACATTTTTTTATATCACCAAGATAGCTAATTACACAGCATCACTTATTTATTTATAACTGTATGACTTTGATGCTCTGATGCCTATGAGATTCCAAAAATCAAGTACAGCTTCAACACGGGTACCTGCTTGTGGATGTAAGTACCTGAACAGCAGAGAACTGGACCACCTCAGCTCATTTCAGGAGCTCATTCAAAAGCAGTGTGACCAGCAGGTCCAGGGAGGTGCTTCTCCCCTTCTCTTCTGCCCTTCTGAGACCCTGCCAGGAGCTCTGCATCCAGCTCTGGGACCCCCAACATAAGAGAGACCTTGGAGTGAGTCCAGAGGAGGCCCTGGAGATGCTCCAAGAGCTGGAGCCCCTCTGCCATGGACACAGGCTAAGAGAGGTGTTCAGCCTGGAGAAGAGAAGGCTCCTGGCAGACCTCAGAGCACCTTCCAGTGCCTAAAGGGGCTGCAAGAGAGCAGGGAGGGACTTTCTGCAGGGGCATGGAGTGACAGGACAAGGAGGAATGTCTTCAAAGGGCAAGAGGATAGGTTTAGATTAGATATTAAGAAGAAATTCTTCCTTATGGGGGTGGTGGGGACCTGGTACAGGCTGTCCAGAGAAGCTGTGGGTGCCTCATCACTGGAAGCATCCAAGGCCAGGTTGCATGGGGCTCTGAGCAATCTGGTCTAAGGGGAGGTGTCCCTCTCCATGGCAAAAGGTTCAGAATGAGATGGTCTTTAAGGTCCCTTCCAACCCAAACTATTCTGTGATTCTATGATGATTCAATGATTTCATGCATGGAATACGGAAGATCTTACTTTGCATCCTACTCCACGTTATGATAAAAATTAAAAAGCATAGACTAAAATCCTCTCCTGTTTTAACTATCATACCTCCACTTGCTTCTGTGGAGCAATGCCAAGTGCTGAAGAACTGGACACATTTTAAAATTCGTAACGAAAATTCACTTCGGGTTTCACCATGGGGATCACTGAATGCTGCATCACTGTGTGGGCTGTATGTGAACAAAAGGGTTTTCTTTAATATATGCTGAAAATGGAAACTATCATTAGTGATGATGTTCTGTCAGGCATTTTTCAGTGACAACTTTTACAAAGAGAAGTGAAGAGATCTGGCCGAACATTGAATTCAGGTATTTTTAAAGAACAAGTCCCATACAGAAATCCAATGACTGTTACTCAGTGTCCTACCTGCACCTCAAAGAAACATATCCTCATGAGGTGCTCACCATGTTTTGTCAGTGCAATATTTATCCTGAAAAAGCACTTAGGGACTTAAACACATATATGTGGTTATTTGTATTTTTATAACATTTACAGGTAAATGTGTGCGGATCACTTCACCCTGACTAAATTAAAATCATCCTTTAAACAGAGCAAAACAAAAGTTTCAGAATAAAATTTCACTGGGGTTTTAAGAGCTGAGGAATACTACAAATTTAAATTACCATTTGGTAAAAGGTGATTATCCTTGAGGAGATGCTTCCTCCAAAAGCAGTTCCTATCTTAAAAAAAACTGTCATATTATAATCTCTAAAATATATGTACTTATAAATTTAAAAGACCACTTAGTACGAACTTCATGTGCTCAAATTTTTAATTTACACTGTAAAAAAAATAAAAAATGGATATATTGTGAATTTAAGTCAGGACAAAAATCATGTAAACATGAAAGGGCAATTTGAAGAACAGGTAACTGTCTGAAAAATTTCTGGAAGTTCTTATTAATGATATATAATCATGCTTCTTCCACTTATTTTACATCACTGTGAATCTGAGTAGACCCAATATCCCATTTTTACAGACCCTTCATACTGCCAAGCAGAAGACAAAATGTTATTAAAAATGGGTTCAAAATCACTGCAAGATCAGTGGATTTAACAGCAAATGCAAAACAACTTATATTGAAACTCTTATTACACTAAACCTCAAAAAACTTAGGCCCCACTTAGATTAATTGGAAAGATACAGAATAATGCAAAAATATTTAAAAAAACTATTCCAACACGAATCTTTAAAAGAAATTCTGTGGTAAAGACATCTGCCTGTTGTGGCAATTCTTTCCTCCGTTCCTATTTAGATCTTTATTACCGGGGCACAGCAAAATGCCAGCTAATGAATGAGAATCCACTTTACTTTCACCGGTTCTCCCATGATCAGTCCTATATAGCTGAAATGTGTTTTCCCAGGCACGATTTGGCTTTCATATAAAAATATCAACTCTGCTATATTCTGGTCACATACTGATCCTGGTCTTTTTACCCTTTCTCTTTAACTAGGTACACAAGCTATTGTTTTAATTGAACAAACAGAACTGTTAACTCTAGGCTGTTGTACTCGTTAACCTGCGATCTAAATACAGGTTTCTTTAGCAAAGTTTCTATATCTATCACCAGGAATGAAATGCTTGCAGACTTCACATGTGACTTTCCACTCACTTTCAATTTAATAAAAATAGAATCCCTAAGTGTTTGAATGTACAGTTCCCACTTTGTTTCTAAATTTGGGCCATTACTTTAAATTATTTTTTGAAGCATCTCTCCCTAAAGGAGATCAGAAGGAAAAAGGACAATGTCTAACTGTAAAGTCGTGATTGTGGGGGAGTTTTCTTTTACTCAGTGCTCTGCAAAAAGCTGTTTTGTGGCATTGCAGAATGCTGTGATTTGTTGCATCTTACTGCAAGGTGAAAGGAAACCTCATCATCTGATCACCACTGTATCTTTACAAGCCCCGAAGATAAAGTATGGAAAATCTATAACTGCAATGTTATGTCTGTTGCTGCTGTGCTCTTTATTAATCAATCAATGCCTCTCAACAAAGCTCTTTCAGCCTCCTCCTGTAGCAGTTAGACCTATAATCAGCTAGACAAAAACAGTTCAGAGATGCATCCTTTGTGCTTCTATGTAATTTACATACACTAAAAAAATCCCTCAGCATGCTATTCATAACATATTATGTAGTATAGAACACACCACATTATGTGCTATAATCACAGCCATTACTTAAATTGGCTAAAACGTTTTTTTACATTCTGGAGTAAATTTCACTATTAAGAACAAATGGATTAGATCATTGTTTCCCTATTTCCTCTGTAAGTAAAACACAATTGTTAAATAAGTCCCTGACCTTCCTGTGCATGTAAGGTAGGATGAGAGCACTGTTACAGAAACGACTGTTGTAACAATTTGTAAACATTTGTAACTGATATATAGACACCTTCTGGCTAATTTTTAATAATGAAATTTTTAATTTTCTGAAACTGAGCCACAGTCATCAGTGGAGCAAAAAGCACCCCGTGCTACATCGATAGGAGCTTCAGCTGCTGCATTACCGTGCCATTTCAGACACGGCTGTCCTACAGTACAGATCGATTCACTCGCCTTTGCTTCACCACTGTTCTCTGGGGACCTTCTCACCTGAGTTTAGCCTGGTCATTTTCACCCCCAACTGTTTTAATAAAAAGTCAGATTTGGAAGAGTTAGCGCTGCAGCTAGTGACTGCACACCAGATTTTACTTGGCTTTTTTTGTAGGTGAATAGTCCAGAGGGGAAGGAGCCTTCATTTCACCAGCTTGCCCACCCCGTGCAGCCCCTGCACAGGAGGGTCAGCAGATCCCCAGTGATCAGAGCTCTGGGTCAGCTGCACAGAGGCTTGTAAAGAAAGTAATCTGTTAAGTACTCAAGGAAAGATTTATTTAGAAAGCTTCCGTAGGAGGCCAGTGATGTGGATACAAAGGGTGACAAGTCCCAGGTGCTCTACTTGTTTTCAGGACAGGAGCAAGGTTTACAGTGAGCTGGGCTGCTCTGGAAAAGAGGTAGATATAAGCTTGGTGTATGTTGTCTGACTCTTACAGAAATTTTGGGAAGCAATGAAGTTTTACTTTTGGTTAAAAAAACATATAACACTTGTATAAGCTTCTCTGAAGTGTCAGCTCTGGAAGAGATTATTTCTGTCCCACTAAAATCAAACATCTGGCTGTTAGAGAAGATGAAAGTACCTCAAATAAAAAAGAGGATGTTAAAGCATTACAAGAAATGTATATTTTAACAAAACAAACTATAATATGCTGTGGTCACAACATGCATTATGATCTCTTCAAACAGCTGTTCAGGCATTTTGATAAAAAAATAACACACAAGACTTGCCTAAAATTTAAATCCTTCCTTGTATAAATATATTTATTTTCAACTCCCTGAAATCAGTTGTGATGAAATAGAAAGAAAAAAGCTAGAACAGTACAAGAGTTAAGACCAAGAGAGAGTTTCTTCCTCTGTATTTTCATATCCCACTTGCCTTGACAGTATCTGAAAATGTGAATTTGGCTGTCTCCTTTGAGAAACTGATGGTGGAACATGCTCTTATCAAGAGTCTGAATTCTTATGAACCATCATTGGCCACAAGTGGAATAGTACACATTCAATTTGATTTTTTTCAGCATGACATTAACTACCTGAGCTCAAATCCACACACTCCATGAACGGATAGTAAAAGTGTGAATCATCAAGCTAAAATCTAATTCTCCAGACCCCAAACTTCCCTGCATCACTCATTAGCAGATACAAAGCCAACAAAAATTTCACCCTCCAATTCCAGTTTCCAAATGCTATCTATGATCATTTTGGTCTTCAGTGACAGAGACTACTGGAGAGCACACCCCACAGAACATTGCTCCTAAGCAGAAATTCAGAATTGGGCAAACTGGGACAACATTCTCTCTAAAATATTGCTAAGCTTCCCTTCCTTACCGTAAAGTCTTAATCTCAGTTTTGATCTGAACGGGCCAGAATTTTGTGGAAGTCTGAATCCAGTTCTCTACTTTGTAGCTGAGGTCTATATTTACTGATGCAAATGCAGCACTTGAGTTTTGATTCAATGTAATCTATATATCCATGTCATCTTCACAATAGAGCACAGGGGCTGTATGGGGAGGTGTGGCAGTAAGACTGTCCCTAAGGGTGAGCTATATTGGATGTAACATGCTCCAGAGAGCTGTATCCACTAGCATGGCATCAAACACACAACTGGATTAGCAAATCTCACTGGACAAGTCTGGAAACCACAACAGATGCTGGCAATCACAGAGACAGTGTTGGAGTGCAGCCTCACATATTATCCTCACCCTTGGTACTGTTATGTTGAATTCTGACAGGGACTGACCTTTCAGTCAGAAGATCTTTTCTGTTTGTCTGCTATCAAATAAATAGGTCTTAACATGTACAATATTTTAAGAAAGATATCTAGCTGTCAGTACTCTATATGAGCAAAAAGCCTTCCACCAAAATAAGGTGACAGAATTAAAAGAACATCACCTCTCTCAGTTATGTGATTACAAAACTGAGGCAGCCTACAGCAGAGTGAGCTGCAGGCCTCAGAAGTCTGCAATCACTCAGAAGTTAGCTAGGAATCTTAGATTAAATTTTTTCTATAACTTTCTTTTGTCAAGTATCAGTATACTTTGTAGTGAATACAAGAATGAGGTTGATTTGCCAATTTACCTGAACATGGCACCACAAATGTGCCTCCTTACTGCTTTTATTTACTTACCAATTTGAAATTGTGGTATACTTCTGCAGGTGTTTTTATGATGTCTACAGCTGGATGACTTGTTGGCTTCTAACAACTGACTAACCTCGTTAGAACTCTCCTTTAGGCTTGATGTTTTTAAGAGAAAATAACATTCTTCCTTTTCCAGTCTCCTCTAACTCCCTGTTCTTTTGTCACCCCCTCCCCAACCCTCACCTTTTGTCATCCTTTCAGGAGCAAATGCTAACAGAATTTATATTCAGCATTTTGTCACATGGCAGACATCTATTTTTCACTTATCAGATTGGCCAAAATTAAAGCAAAAGCATATTAGTATCTAATCAACTAATGCAGATTCTCTGAGTGAAATCGTTGTCAAAAATGGGTTCAAAAATTACTTGAAAATTATTGAAGTAAGAATACTCAGGCTTGCATAACAAGTGACAAGATTTCTGCATATCTATTAAGGATTTTTTTAAAATAAACTGGAACAAGGCAGAGGATAGGGCACAGCTAAAAGCACATTGGAAAAATCAATAGCCATAAACAGCAGATCCTTTTAAAACAAATCTATCTGTAAAAAGAAAACTGAAAGTAATTCTTTATCCTCCACTAAATAGCTAAAAATTTACATGTGCTGCCAGTTTGAAAAGGACCTACCATGTTTAATATATTCTGGGTTATATTTTGCCCTAGATGAATCAATTAGAGGCAGCCATTCCCCAAGGTGAAAATATACATTAAGAGGAAAAGACACCATGCCAAACAACCTTTCATTTATTTAAGTAGCAGTAGTAATAATAGCAGTAGTGGTGTTTTCCCTTGCTTGCAATGAACGTAGGTGGATTCTATCTCCAATGAGAAATCAGTATGAGATGTAATAGTTGTAAGAAACCAGGTGACACTCTTCCCTGTTTGATAACACAGAGCTCACTTTTCTCTTATTGATTCTCCCACATAAGTGACCTGTATGGAACATAACATGCTGGTTAGATTATGCTCCACAATGCTTGAGAGAGAGTGAGCCCAGTAAGCAGAAGGTTCCCAGCTGCATAAACAATCATACCCTGCTTACTGCCTGATTCAAGAGTGAAACAGCTGTATTAGCCTTGGCAGAAAATTATTTCAGACACAACTGGACTTGATTTATGTAGGGGATCCATGAACACAAAGCCAGACTTGAACTTCTAGGAGTTGATATGGTCAGACTCACTTTATCTACTGCTGTGTGCAACCACGGTAAAGCAGCAGCAGCAGCCTGGACTGGACACTTTTGCCCATGGTATAGTAAAGTCATTTAAGAGAATATGGTCATTTTTCCCTTTTTACCAGAGGTATGGGGTACAGTAACATCTTTTCTCAGTGATGAAGAGATCAGAAGGGGTTTTGATATTTGAAGATACACAAATCACAGTATATTTGGGTGGATTAGTTCTGACAAACTCCAGCCCTTTAAGAACCCTGTCCTCTCCATATTCCACCACACCAGCTCCTTGCAGCTCCACCCCGCCATTCTGCTTTCTGTGCCCACAGCTGTACAGTCATCTCGAGATGACACAGCACTCTAACTTCAGAAATGGCCAATAAAACCACGAAGCAAAACTTTCTAGCCTGTCTAGCCACTCTCTTCAAGTTTATGAAAGCAGGTTTCCAGAGCTGACAGTTCTTTTTGATACTAATAATGTCCCAGGAGCACAGGGACGCATGTGACTAAATTCTGAGAACTTTTCTTACCTAACAAGGTAACACTTTCCTAAGGAAGAAAAGTAGTTGCATTTACTCTCTTATAAGACTATATACTAAAGCTAAAATGACAAAAAGCAGAAAATGTAATTTTAGTAACCTCTGTAAAGGCTGGAAATGCAACAGAGCCAGGCATCCTTTTGAATTTTAAATAAACTACAAAGTGAAGTGTTTTAAAGGTCAAAGATTGTAGCAAAACAAAGGAGTTAAACTTCCAATGCACACTGCCTAAATGCACAAAACTTTATATGTCTAAAACAAAATGGAGTTAACAGGGTGGGGAATTTGGGTTAACCTCTGTATTCCAGGCATGAATTAATCACAAAAAACCACCAGTGTGGGTGAAGCATTTGGAAGAGAGAGTACACTGAACACAGTGGCGCAGTAAACCTGTCCCACAAGGCAACTTCTTTGTTCCCTCACACAAAGCACATTTAAGCACATTTTTATGCAGGATTCAGGATCTGGTTCCAGTATTTTAAAAGTGGTAAAATGTGTGTACCATGTTGAATGCCATCCTGAGAGTCAGGAGTCCTGGCTTCTGTTCCCAGGTAAATTCCACGTTTCCATGGGATCTCAGGCTGGCCACCCAATCTTGCAGTCTTTCAGTCTAGCAGCCTGCAGTATGGGTATAATGGCATTTGTCTGTGTGAATAAGATATTTTAAGACTGAGCATTTACAGCATGCTTTAAGAGTCTCAGATGAAAAGCATTACATAAATCCAAAGGATTTAATGCTTAGGAAGATGAAACATGAAAAATTATTTTCAGTTACTTTAAACCACTGACAAGAAAAGTTTTTAAAACCCATTTTGTTAAATTTGAACATATATTTATGAAAAAAAGGCTTTTGGGGCAAAGTTTCTAATTCTTTTTTGATTACCCATTTTTAACAAGTTTGCTTCATTTACAGGAATGGGAGAGCAATAGAAATGAAATTGTAAACCAACAAAAGTCAGAATATATTGTAGATGTGTACAAAACCAACCAGTTTACAACCTGCAAAAGCTTCCATTCAAAAAGGAAGGCAACCTGCCACACACTGCAGAAGCAATCCATTTTGATAAAATGCATGTCTTTGTGAATCATAAGCAGACTTTCCACAAAACTGTCTCTCTTTTTCTCCTGATTCCCTGCAGACGTGTGCAATTTTCACTGCCTGTCAGTTTATCAAAAAGACCAGAGCATCAAATTTCAGCTCTGGATTGTCAGGTCTGATCCCTATTTCCTTTCAAATTCCAATATACTGACACATTGATTGGAGTTCATAATGTCAGACAACAGCACTTAAGAGACATTTTTGCTAAAATATAGCTTCTGATCTATCTTTTATGTTGGGTTGGAGTTTTTTTTGTTCCTTTTGCAGCCTCAAGAGTATTGATCTGGGACTCATTTATATATGATTTTCACCAAGTAGAAAGTGATTCGCTCAAACAAAACAGTTCTTTTGTATAACCTTTTAAAAGGGGGCCCATCAGAGGGGATTGATCTAGCTTATTTAGCTTGCCAGGACATCCCCCTCACACTTCCATGAATTGCCTGGATTTTTAAGTACCCAAATGCAAGTAAGAAAGATCTATAACAAGTGCTCACAGCTACACAGAGTGCTCAGTGCAGTGCAAAATTCTGGCGTCTTAACAACATTTAAAAGTTGTGACCCCTAGCAACAAACATTTTTATATACACACACACACAGAAAAACACTGAATATTATCTGTAAGGCATCTTTAGCAAATACATTATCAGAGCAGATTTTCTCTATCAGATAGTATCTAGGAATAAAGTCTCAACAGAGTGTATTGATTCTGACACAGGATTCTCTCTGAAGTGTGGATCTCTGAGGTACTCACAGAGTCATCCTGTCTCCTGAACATCTGCCCTTTCCAGCTGGACACTGTGCTGGACACTGCCCACACCTGTAAATCTGAGGCAGTAGCAGCATTTGGGGTACTGCAGTAGCTCCACAAATTGCATAACAATAGATTTGAAGCACTCTAATTCAAGTGTACACTCTAATTTAATGTAAATGGTTAATTTGATTCTCCCTCAAGTGTGGAAGTCAGAAGATGCTGCAGTGTTTCTCCAATTTCACTAAGCTCACTTTTTTCCCAAAAGTACACAGTGAGGGGGGATTTATTTCCTCCCTCCCCCCAGCAGTATATTTAGAGATTTGTGCCGATGCTGTGTATTTGGTTGTGTTGCAGAATGAAAGGTTTGTTTCTGTCTTCCCCTTCAGAGAACACACTTTCCCTTTTCTTAAATTTTTCATATTTAAACCAAGAACCCTTCAAGGGTAATCCTTCTATATAAATATACATGTGTGTTTTTTAAAAGCGTATGTATAGGTATATACGCACGTACACAAATATTTTGATCCAATATCACCTTTTTCTGGGATGGCCATAGAGGGAGCACAAAATGAAATACCTGTTCCACCATACTCTCAACTAGGCCCCTCCTTTCAGGGACAAAAATCGACAGGGCTGTTGTTAAACTGTGGTCACACATGGGAGAAAGATGGACAGGGAAACACTGTTTGTACTCACTGGATGAAAACTTGCAGAAGCTTCTCCATAACATTTGAAAAGAAAAAGGAGTAAGAGTAAATGGAAATTTTACAGAGTTTGAACTGAGATTAGAGGTTCAATGAATAAGCAATCCTTAGAACTTCCAAAGATGAAATGAAATCTAAAATAATACAAAATAGATCTACAAAATTCTTTATGTTAAAGCAAAAATTTACTTAACTAAAATTCTTTGCAAGATATCTACCCCCTTCAAGAATGTTGTATGAAAAGTTACATGAACTTTATCACATTAATTCTTAAACCTTTTTATATCTGAGCTGTGATACAAAAAGCTTTAGCACTATCCTTATAATTAATTTTCTATTCGTGTTAATTTCAGAGAGCTTCAAAACATGTATGTAATTTAAAAAAAAATACTAGGGAGACATTGAGGGTGGGGGAGGAGAAAACAAGACAACATTATATCTGTTCTAATTGGTAAAACCCTAAATTTCCAAAAGCAGAAATGCTTTTGTCAAGCACCTGAACACAGAATGGAGGAAAATACTCCATAGGCAGCTCAGACACATCACGCAGCCAAGGGAAAAGAGGTATAATTAACTGAAGGGGAGCCTAAGAAGTTGTGCTGGCAGCACAGAGAGCTGGTGGGAGCCGGCCCCGCGCGGGCGCGCTGCAGCGAGCACAGATTTCCTTCTGCGGGAACTGACCTACATTCATCACGGAGCTGGAGCTGCTGTTTGCTCCTCTCAGCAAAAGGGATCTCTGTTCTAAGGCTTCCACACAGCACTGGTTAATCCAGAAGAGACGTACAGAACAACGAAACCATGAAAAGTGAATATCTAATTACAAGGAAACATTTATTGTTAATACACAGTTTTTGTTTATTGTGTACTCATTATAGCACACACATATACAGCTACATATACTAGCTAAAAGAGCTGGTTTTCATTTTGAGGCATAAAGGAAATTGTAAAACCAATAATGGCCAGAAGAAATACTTTTTTTTTTTTGCAAAATACTTTGCTTCTATGTGAATATGGAAAAACAGATGAGTGACAATAAAGAATATGTGCTGCGATGTTCTCCCTTTATTACAGAACCCTGTCATTATGCAAGTAAATGAGTACTTTACCAAAAAGGTAAAAATGCCTTTGGCTAAATGAAGGATTGGTTATGAAGTTTTCAACATTATTACTTTTGACCCATTAGCACCTGAAGGCCAAGCCAAGATCAGTGTAGAAGTCTTGTTGACAAATCATTTACAATTTAGTTAATTAATACCAAAAGAAAACCAAGGCACCGAGAAGTTGAGTGACTTGCTAAGGGTCATAAAGTAGTTCAACAGCAGGGGCAATAAAAGAGTCCTAGTTGACTTTCAGCCCACTTCCCTTCCCACTGTGCCTTTCACCCTGCAACACAGAAGACCCAATTTTCTCCACGTGTTACTTACTCTGTCAGATAAAAGTATAAACTGGTAAAAACAACATGGAATTCTTTCTACTGGAATGAACTGGCATTGGTATTTCATTTCTGAGAGGATTTCATCATGTATCTTTCATAGAGTGAAAAGGAATTCCTTGTTACTCAACACACAAAACAAGAAGAAAAACAAATCAAAAACAAAAACCAAAACCAAACATTTCCAAAGATCTAAAATATTTCCAATGCCTTTTAAAAAGAAATTGAGCAGAAAGCTACCCTCCACACTTTCTTGATTCTTCATGTCAGTTCTTCTACCATCAGAACCTCATTACTGCTAAGTTTTGAGAGAAGCAGGTACGGGAAAGCTAGGACAACTCTCAAACTATGAATGCCCTCAAACGCAGAAGACTCTTCTGTCAGCATGGATACACATCTGTGGGCTGGGATGTGAGATCTTTGCAAAGGCATAAAACAACTGAGTGTGAGCTGGTCAAGAAGTCAGATACTTTTATTTTTAGGGAGATGAATCAACATATGACTCAAATATTGTGCAGAAACAAAACACACAAAATAAAACATGCCCTCAACTCCCCTGGAATCACCATGGTGAGATAGAGCTCTTTCTTCATCAGCTGTCATGAATTGCTGTTTATGTGCAGACCTTGTATGCCATCTATGAAGCACTTACACAGTGAAGTGTTGAACTCAGTATCCATTGGCAGACACCCTTTTCTTCCCTGTCTGTCCTCCAGTGCAGAGAAAATTTTTCAGATCTGTTTCTAGTCAGGTTATGGTAAGCTGACTGAAGCTGACCCAGACTCGGGTTTTGCCTGTACAACTCTAAGTAGTGCAAGACCAAATCCACCTGTAAGACAGGTTTCTGTACAAAGCAAGCCCTGCTCAGAGCAGAGCAGGCAGCAGCACTGTCAGCTGCCCGTGATGCCTCACAGGAACGGCCAGTGAGCTGGGCAAGTGGGCACAGTGCCACACCAACAGATGGGCAGGGGTCTTAGGCAGCCAAGAGACCGTGTATGTGTGTCAAGTGAGGGTACTTAGGGCAGGATTCCCATGGCTATCCAGCCTAAGCTTGCACTTTGACAAAGGAACGCGCCATTGCTAATCCAGCTCAGGGCTGGATTAAGCAGGAAGGAAAAAGAACAGCTTCTATCACCACTTGGGACTCGGGATGGCTGGGTGGCTGGAACAGAGAAAAGCCTATTGCTGCATTTGCTTTTGTCTTTTACCGCAACACTCACATGGGAAACTATGTTCTAAGTGGATAGGATTTGAAAACCAGGAGCTGCTGTCTTCAACTGAGAAAGAGCTTTACTTCCTCTTTTTAATATACATACATATAAGGAATATTCCTCTTGCCAACCCTCTTATTCATCTGAGCAAGAATGTGAAGTGCCAGTAATCATTTCTCTTTTTCTGCTGTACTTTGGTTATGCAATATTGGGGATAACTGCTATGCAAAACATACGCCACACAGTCCACTTACGTTCCACTTACTCGATTTTTCCAGTCCCTGCATGGAATTAGTGTGAGGTATTGCAAGGCAGAGCGTGGAGTAAAATCTCCATTGATGTCAAAACCTAAACTGAATTAGAAGTGAAAATTTTGGGTCCAACCCTACCCTATTTTAAGCTCAAAGTAAATCACAAAACAACCAATAGGATCACAGAGGGTTAAGTGAGGGCTGAATGCGTAGCTTTAGTAACTACAGCACAGAAGTTATTACCTACATTTAATTTGATGTTAATGCATGCATAAGCCTTCTGAAAATAAAACTGTAAACAACCAAATATTCCATAATCAGGACTAGTTATACTTAGATGACAGCATTTAGTACTTCTAGGTCATTCAGGATCACGGACTTTAAATAATTTCCATTACACATCTAAGAGGCAAGAGGTACTATCAGCATACTTCATGTAAAGAACTGACACCACAAGCAGCTTTAAGGAGTTGCTGACTTTGGATGAAAAAAGTGGCAATGGTAATGGATTTACAAGGAAGTTTCTGGTTCCTAATTTTGTGACCAAACCACTAGATTTTGGCTAAGGTTTTAGGGCCAGAAGAAGTAATTTTTGCTAGGACTGCTAGGATTGTAGCTAATAAAATGTATGCTATAAAGAAAAAGCAGTCATTCTGAAAATTAAAAAAACAACAGGATTTGATTCACAATGGCATTTGAAGGAATGCTGCACAGAGGAATGGGAAGCAGAACAGAAAGGGACTGCACATCATTTGCAGACCTTTGCGGTCCTTTGGGCTCATTGAAAGCATAGAGCCTAGCAACTAAGGTCATTGTGAATAGGTTGAGTTTAAATGCAAGTATTTAAAATACCTTTAATATTGATTATTTTCTTAAGGCAAAGTTATGTTTTTTATTATTCTGCTCAATAAGGGTTAGAAAAAAATTACATTCATGTTCTCACCAGTATGTAAATCACCACATTTGTCTAAAGAGTTCCCAAGACTTTTCTGAATTTAGTTGCATGCCCTTAAAAAAGCAGCATACATTTCAAGAATGAATGAATGATGTTCTATTATATTATGTGATTTTAAAAAATCATCCTAAATTTGACATGCTGACCTTTCACTTACATCTCCTTCAGTCAGAAAAAATAGAAAGAAAGAAACTTGGTTTTAATGAAAAAGGTGCAGTGTAGGAATCCTCAGTTCTATTTAGAAACTCAACAATCAAGCTGTATTTGAGCTGCAATCTTTTTTTTAGTGAATGATACTGATAGTTCAGTACAGCTACAACTAGGCTTCTGTACCTTGGCTCTCATATTCCAATATTTACATCATGGTGATTAGTTACAATTTCCAATGTTATACCAAGGGAATATTTTCTATTTTTATCACACCTGAATTTTTTTCATCAGTCCCAGTCATTTTGCAGAACCAGGAAAAAAAACATGCAGGAGAAATAACAGAATGCAAACATTTTACACAAGAACAACCCCATCCTCTTTAAACATGGGTTGATGAGCTGGAGAATACAGAATGCTTTTGGATTTGCCTGTCTGTAAGTGGTTCTGTGAAGAGAACATAACAACATAAGCTTTGTGAAGCTCCCAAAAATGAGAAAATCATGTTGTGCTGTATCTCATTTCTATGTAAAATTAATGAAAATAAAGCAATGCACTTCCCATGCATAATGAATAACCATGCCAAGCTGTATCAACTTTTTCAGACTTTCCCTCTAGAGGGCTTTTAAATGAGGTCAACAGCAAACATATCTTTACATTCGATCTGAGTGGGAGCAGCACACAGTAACAGTGCTTGGCCATGCAAAGTGCAGTAACAAGCTCTTCTAATTCTGGTGATGAAAAATAGAATACTAAATATTACCCTTGTATTTGTACCAGATATGGGTTTCACAGATTCAGTTATGGAGAGAAGACAGGACTGTGAGTAGAGCTCCACAGTCCCCATTAACAATGCTGAAAAGATCAATACCAGCTAAGCACAAGAATGACAACCCCATATGTCAGATTCAGTAGGACCAACAGCACATGCCTACTGAGAGGGAATATTATTCCTCAGAGGAGTCTCAAAGAATCAGGCAAAATGCTCCCTTTCTACCTCAGAAACTGATAATTATGATCCTACCTTAACAGAAAGCAGCACCAGTATGGTCACAATAAGGAAAAGGCAGCACTAATTAAGTAAAACTACCACAACAGCTCATGTTCCGTTTTCCTGGTTGGAAGCTGACCAGATCAGCACAGCTCAATTCAATATCATACTTTTTTTTCATGGTCCATGCAAAGACACTATTTCTTGTCTATGACAGACCACATTTTGGAAGTACAAAAATATACAGCAAATGTGTTGCATAACTCAGACTCTTTCGTTCTGTGCTTAAAATAAATCAACTACTGTTTTATTGCTTTTATAAATGTGCGGCTATCATAGAAGAGAAAAATTCCATTAAAGAAATTATTGGTAGTCTTCTGGAGATCTCTCTTAGCCCTGGCATCTCCTGCTTGATTTCTCACTTACTCTGTCAGTCCCTTTTTATACCCAGCAGCCTCACACTGGCATGTCCCAGGGAAGTGACAGACATGGGAGTATTGGGGATCCTTCCCAGACACTCCTAGGATCTGTTTCCTCTGCACTGCCTTTCCCAGGCTATTTCACAACCTCCACTTAGGACTTCTGTGGCATCTTTGCTGCTGAGAGGCTGCAATGTAGTGGCCATGGGTAAAGCAGCAGCCCAGCAGCTGCAGGCTTGCTGTGCACGGTAAATTCAGAACATGTCACAGTTCCCTTCCCCAGAGCAAGATCAAACTGGAGCAGGCAAGGCTGGAGTCCCCAGGCCGAGCAGCTCCCTCTCCTGGAAGGATGCTCTCCCTTCTTGGCCAAGTAATGAGATCCTAACCAGCCACCTGGGAGAGGACAATTTGTGTGAGGGAGTTGTAAGAGTCTGTTGCAGGTGTTTTATTAACAGAACTAACCTAATTAAGAACCAGTCTTCTATACCAGTGGGGCTAGAAGTTGAAGACAACATCCTTGCCTAAAATTTTCAATATTAAGGGTTAATTTTTTGTTTGCTTTGGGTTTTTTTTTTTGTGTTTTTTTTTTAGGGGTGTTGGTTTTGGGTTTTTTTTACTAGTTGTATAACTATTATTTTAATTATCATCAAATATATTTTCATCAAAACTTACAAAATTTGATTTCCATTGAAACCACACTGTGCTAGGAGCTGTAAAATCTACTCCAAGTCCCTTGTCCTGGAGATCTTGTAATCTTTTTTATTTTGTTTTTTTAGACGGAGGACACAATCACTGATAGAGTGATCTCATAGGCAGTCTCACAGAAAATGTCAGGAATCAAATCCACATCTGCAAAGTGTTACTCTAATATTTTAAAAGCAAGGCAATTACTTTTATAGATATAGTAAAGCTTTTTTATTATTGTTATCATTTGAAATATTTCCCTTTTCTAAATCTTCTCTGCCTCTAATACTTTCTAACTCTGGAGTGGGAATGCTTGTATTTAACTGACAATTATTCATGATTTTTCATTAATCAGCACATTCTGTGAAGTTCAAAGCAAAAAGGCTACACTTCCAGAAATTCAGTCTTTCTTTTTGTATTCTGTGCAGAGGCATTATTGGAGTGTTTCTCTGCAGCCCCTTTTGCACCACTCACAGGACAAATCAAACCAGGCATCAGGACTCCAGAGCTGGGCCACCAAAACTGCAAAGACATCTTGATTACAGACACAGATATTGTTGTTTGCTTCTCAACAGAAGCACCCATAAACCATAAATCACTTCACAGTTACCTCTTAGCAAGGATTAATCTCCACTTAAAATGGCAATAAAAAGAAAGAGGCGCCATTTCTCCCCTGAAATGCTGAATCCTGGAATGGGAGCCTCACAGATCTTGTCAAACTTTTTTTTTTTTTTTTTTTTGCACTTGCTCAAATAATTTAAGACTTGTTGGGGAAAAAATGTTTGAAATACAGGGTCTTCTTAAAATTATGAGAAAAGCCTAATAAGTACAAACATAAAAAAAACTTCTTCCTTTAGCCCAGCTCTTGTCACATTGCATCTCTTCAGCCAGAAAATTCACAGCCATGATGGTGGGAACACAGCAATTTTATGTTGATCTTCAAAGTGATTATTCAAAATGGGTGTTTCAACTTCCACCTCTCATTGAATTGAGAACTTGGAACGTATTTAAGTTGTTTCTGGTGTACAACTTGTTAAATACATTTATTTGTATAGTAAATTCTAATGTACTCAGGCCTGCCATTAAAAGCAAAGAGAATCCTCAGAACAATTACAGCTCAGGAATGTGAACTGCAAAGCCATACCCACCCTGTTCTGATATTCTTCTCATCTCTATGTCAGCATTTCTCCCCAGGATGAGTCAATGCAGTTGATTTTGTCATTTTCTTTACATATGTTATTTAAAACAAAAGTTACTAAGTAATGATACTTCAGTTGCACTAAACTGGCAGACGGGGATTTGGAAGAAAAAAGACATCCTAAAGTTCCTGGAGAAGAAGCTACAACTATGCAAATTGTTCACAATCTCAGGAGTCTGGATGGAATTTAGGGAATTTGGGTTAAGCCCCCAAAGTGAGCAGAACCTACTGGGAAGGTGGAGTGGCTAGGCTAAGTGATCACTAATTTGGGCTCTCTAAAGTAATTTACATTATAGTAATTAAAGTTTAGATTCCCTTGCTGTTCTATTTACGAACTCCATTAACCTATGACCTTTCTCTGAAGTTTACACCCAACTGTTTTAATTTTTTTTTCCTGAACAAAAGAAAAGCAGTTCCTATGGAAGTTATTTCTCATAATAATTAATTGTGTTTAGACCCCGAGATGTAGATATACACTTTAAGACAATCCAGCTGCAATGCTGTGCTGTGTAATTATACTACAGATCCATATTTTTGATCCTTCAGATGAACCATTGCTAATATTCTTGGTTTTATTTGCCTTGATTTTGCTTTAAGTACAGCCTACTATATGCTTTTCATTTAGTTGAATTTAAAAGGATGGGTAAAATTTGGCTGCAAATTATGGAGATGCAAACAAAGAAAATACTTTGACCCTACATTCTTATTTGCCTGTTGTTAACTCAAATTTAATGACACTTTAATAAGCCAAGGTAATAACTTTTATGCTATGCATAGACACATTACATGGCAAGAATAATAAACAAAAAAGTCTGCAGCTGAAACATTATGGTAGCTGCTTCTCTGAACAGGTATGACCACATATCCTCAGATATCCCAGTGAGTGAGTCACAAACCAGCTCATTCTAATCCACATCTGAAAGGCTCTGAAATAAATGTCAGTTTCTTGCTATGTCTTAATATTTGTCTCACACTCTTGCAGCATGTTATGATTTGGAGAATGCTGCTTCTGGATGATGGACCTTGAAAGCTGAGGGCAATTGTTCCCATCCAGAGGCTCATCCTGTGCAATACAATGGCTTAAGAACATGGAGTAGAATAAAGAGCCTACTTAGTAGTGTGGGGGAAAAAATCCTCTCCCAATAAAGAGAAGGGAGTTAATCTGAGACTTTCTGCTTTGGGGGGCTGAAAATGGGCAACATGGATGGAGATTTGTGGAGAAAGGGGCACGTGCTGGGCTACAGAAAGAGCGTGCTGCTTTACCAACAGGGGGAAAGACTGCACAGAGAGAATTAATGATTGTGTTGGGCACCAGTAAATAAAACAGCATCATAAACATCAGTAAACAACAAAGCTCCAGAGTTGGTCTCAATTTGTAGAAGACCAGGCCTCAGGAATCTATTGCCCTTCTACTGGCCCAGCTGCATCAGGCATTGACAGCTACATCTATAGATTAATACATTTATATGTAGCTAATGTGAGGAGCAGAGATATGTGCACATTCACAGAGACACTGCCTTTCTGCTGTGGGAGGTATGAAGGAATATCTTATGCTTGGCTCCAGAATTATATTCATATAGCTATCTCATAGATTCTTTTCCAGAAATAACTTATGACAAGATCTCTAAATAAAATAAAGGTTTAATTAAAAATGGATTTCCCAATACTAAAAGCTAACTATCCTTCAAGTTCACATTTTCCCTGAGAACCTGGATATGTTTTTTTCAATTTACATCACTAAAATACACAGCCTGTTCATTTGTTACATTGATACAAAGACATGACCATCTGCCATCCTTAAGACACCTACAAGGGATTGGTGTTTTTCTAACTAATCTTGGATATGATATAGTCATATCACTTCTAATGTCTCTGGGAAGAGACATCAAGAGCTAAGACACCAGAATCGGAAACAAAAAAAGAGCCTGCACTTATTCCTTTCATAAATTAGAAATTTTGTCTCTTCCAAATGGCAAGTAAATTTTGAGTTAGTGCAATAGATTATGTTAATCAGATCATCAAGTTGTCATGCTGTTAGTCCTGTTCTACCAGTAAAATGTTAAGGGATGTAATGCTATTCATAAACAGGGCTACATTTTCAACCAAAAACATGAGTTAATTGAATTCCACCAAAATTACTGTCCCTAGTCAATCTGAATACAGTTTCTTATCCCCACATGCTCACCAATATGTTAATAGGGTGAGTGATGTCTGTGAGCATCTTATTTATATGCTGATTAAATACTAATCATTCCCAATAATTTCCCAGGATGTAGATGCCACTGCTTGGGATTGGTTTAAGATTATTATCAGTGAAAGTGCAGGAGTTTGTTTAATTAAAGTTATTTCAAATTATGATTAAAGCACTTCTATTTTGACTAATGGGTATACATCATAACCCATGATATATGTGGTCTTCTATCTGTTGTTCTAATCTATTAAAGGGTTTGTATTCACAGAGAACAGATACTGTGTTTTGCAGGAGAGATAAAGATAAAATGCACATCCTGAAGTAAGAAACCAAAGTGATCTTTTGTGAAATCCAAAAAGGAAAACTTATAACACATGTTCACAGGCATGGGGGAGAAATCCATTTGTGATAAACTCAATCTACATCAAACAAGCTATATCTTAGGCTAACCTTTTCTCCTGACTAAAGCAAAGTCATTGCTGATAACAGATCAAAAACTGTCTCCAAATAGGATTTGAAACAATACAGAACTTTCAGTTTTCAAATAACTCTTGCTAATTTTCTTACATAAAACCATGACAAAATTCATTGGAAACTCCTGTATAACTTTCAAACGTGCATATTAGTCTTAGACACATTCCAGAAAAACCCAGAATGATGTTAAGATGTAATTTCTAGTTTTCCAGGGTTTTGTTAAAACTAACAAACTAATTGCATTTTTTGCATAAGTTTATTTTTAAAAAATCATATTTTCCATACATCACATGAATAGAAATTACAGTTTTAGTGTTGTGCAAGCATTTAACTTTTGATTAGAAAACAGAAGTTGCAAATCCATTAGGTAAATAATTAATCTGTAAATTACTGAACTAGCTTGGTTACCTCTTTACCAAACAACTGCGCTGGCAATAATTTTGACATTTCACTTCAGAAGAAAAGGAGCTTTTCATTATTTGTTTTCAGTCTGGTCAAAAGCCCACAGAAGAACTTCATGTCCTGGCCCAGGAGAAGGCAAGATGCCCGTAGCCTCCAGCAGTGACAGTGCCTATGTCTGGTGTTAGCAGAGCTGAGCCTCTACCCACTCTCTCCTCTTTCCCTCACCTAGGAGCACCAAGTCCTATAACAGCTATGCATGTGCAGTACATATATATTTTATATACATCCATCTAGTTCACATGCATTATCATGAAAGAATACAGCTAAACTGCAAACTTTTTCTTTAAAGCATTTCTATTGTGTCCCCTCTTCACAGACTGTTATGCCATTTTCCTTTTTATTAATTATATGAAAATCCTCACACATTTGGGGGTTGCTGTTTACAAGTGGCCAAGCTTTCAGCAAGAACAGTGTAAGCCATGTCCCAGTGCTGGCTGAGGCTACAGAAACATTTACTATGTAGATTCTGGAGTATTTTAAAAAGATTCCACAGTCTGAATTCATTCTTAAAGATGTTTTCCAAAATGTTTATCAATCACATCAGTCCCCTTGGGCAGCAGAAAACCTATCTTTTCTCTCTGCTTGGTTTCAAACTGTGCATACTGTGTGGTATCATTATTAGAAATCAAGATCAAGTGTGATTTTCTTCCTTGGTGTGAAAAGAACATACAATCACTTAGTCTCCAAACCTACAATATAGGCTAGAGCAGGCACCTTTGTGTTAGGGTAGCTTCAAATCTATAATTTTCATTCATTCCCTGCTGGCATTGTTATCTCTTATCTCCTCTCTGATCCCCCAGTAACATATGAGAGGGTACTAGAAAAATAAATAAACAAGTGGACAGATGAATGAAGCATTCCTCACTTTAAAAAGACACTACTTAAACCCCAAAACTAAACCTAGTCTCCAGTATTTCAGAAACCACCTGCTAATATCCTCTACAATGTGTTTTTTCACTGTACTCAAATCAACAAAGCTTTGCAGTAACTATACCCATGACCAAGGTTTTAGTGATGACCATTCTGTCAAGCATACTACAGACAGCACAGAAGAGTTACTATTTTCTCTGTTTTTTCATTTATAGCCTTGCTAGTTGCAAGATAAAAATTATGTAAAATGCAACCCTAAACTCATCTCTAGATTTAGCACCACGTTTTTAGCAGAGCTACAGATTGACTCAGAATACTTTAAGGACAAATCTTGTCATAAATACCATGTATGAAAACTTCTCCCCCCTCGGTTATCTGCTCTCCTGAGAGAGTAGTTAAGATATTTTTATATTCAATATGAAAACTTTTAACTGATGTCAATCAGTGTGGTTGTTGACTTCAAACCAGTTAACAAATCAGTGGGTAGTTACTAATAACATGCACATCTGAGCTAGTACCTGAACCTAAAGCCCACCACTAATCCCAGTGGTTCTAGGATGTTTCCCACCTGGCTGAGCCCCACATGCAGTGTTCACTGCAGGGTGCTGTGTGTGGCATCTCACCCTTCCCACTGCAGAGTGATCCAGAACTGAGGGATAATGACACAACAGAACTACAAATATCTGATTCTGCATTCAAATGACAGTCCAAGAGATGACAGCTGGCACAATCTCATCCTATTCATTTTACCTACCAGTTTACCCTGAAAAGTGTCTCAAAATCACTTGATGCAGTAAGATCTTAAAATCTGAAGACCAAGTGCTCCATTTCTCTATAACTAATTAGTCCACACATCCTGCAAAGCAAAAATATAATTGTCTCTGTGTGTAAAGCTATCTGGGGAGAGCCAGTGTATTTGCATGCTAATACAAGGGACTGTTTTTAAAGATAGACCCCTCCATTATAAATGGGATATTAGAAAGGTGCCAATTATGAAGAAGGGGTGCACTGCATTATAAACCAACTGCCTTGTGCAACTAACTAATTGCTCTACATGCTGTACAATCCAAAAATATAATTGACCCTGTCTGTATAGCTATTTTTGGGAACAATAAATCATTAGCATGCCAAAAACAAGTGCCAGTTACAAAGCAGGGAGTATGACCACTGTGACCATCTGCCTCCTAGATAAGTGAGCTACACTTTTTCAGGGGGGAGAGAAAAAGACCTCCCCCCCCAATCCTCTCTTTCTTACTGCTGTCCAAAATGCAAACAGGCCTTATGGGATTTTATGTACAGGGCATTTGCAGTACTCTGCAGTAGAGGAATATCTTTCAAAGGAGTCTTCTGTTCAGACTGAAATCCTGATGGGAAGGATCCCTGTCAATGGCAGTACTGTGTCTTTGAATACTGTTTTGGGTTGGCAGAGAATCTCTCCTAGGGATGTTCCTTATTTCCATCTTATTCCATGGGTTCCACTCAAATACGTACAGAAAGTCCTTTACTGAGGAAACAGGCTTAACTTTTCCCATGACTAAGCAATAGACATCAGTGAATTAGAGACACAGGGGAATGGCTCTCTGTGTACCTGGAATAACAACAACGGGCCAGATGCTGCAGCTTATATGATCCTGACCCATTGTGATTAATCAGCCAAGCCAGAAAAACACCCAACATTTTGACAATGTTTTGTGTTCAGAATGCATGAAATGGTTCAAAACCACCTGCATCTTTCATGTATAAAGCACTTATGTATTTCCATGACCCAAAAGTACTGATGATTACATTAACCATCTTTGTCCAAATTTCTTATGCATTGAGATATTAATGAGAAGAAAAGTCCCTTCTTCACAACTCTCTTAGCCTTAGGGAAAGCTGCAGAGAAGTTTCCATTAGATTGTACCACTTTAAGCAGCTCCTGGCAAATGCTTCTGTTTATTTTCCAGGTACCATGTATTCTGGTGGTAAAATAATCCAAATGTGTCTTTATAAGTAGACACTGTCTTTATAAGTGACACTGTGAGTCACTAAAAGACACTTGAATTATAAACTGAAATTAACTGGATCATGTTTTTGGAGATTCTGATGGGACCAGGCAAGAAAATGAGTTTTCTCCTGCACACATCTCGTAGTGGAGCAGGTAAGTGGAACAGAGTTTATGAATTGTGCACCATTTCTTCTCTGCCTTCAAGGATTTCCCAATACACACAGCTCAAGTGAAATTTTGACTTCTGGGCTTTGATCCACAGACTTCAGTTCGTCTTGGGAACATGCCAGAAAAATCCCTGGTGAAAAGCAAAAGAATAAACTTCTTGTAAAAGGGTTTACATGTGTATACAGAGGTGAGTTCCTGTCAGTAAATATTATCTCACTAAACCCAAACATCTGTCCTGCTGTGGAGCATAAGTAGTTTCGCTGCCTCACATTGCCTGGTCATATTTATTTACTGTTTGTAACTAAATGTTTTTTACAGACCTGTATTCCAGTTTTAATACATTTTAACTAATTCTTCTAGAATGTCTACAATGACCCTGTAGAATGTCTATAATTTGCTAATTCTTTAATAGGCCTTCACTTTAAACATAGAACAGATTAATTTAATTTCACAGTATTTCAGAAGAGGCATGTACCTCTGAGCTGTTCTTGGAATGTTTTGTTTACTTGAATTTTCCGCCTAACTAAATGGAAACTGATAGACTGAGTCAGCAGGAAAAAGAAAAAAAAAGTAAAAAGAAAAGAGAAATGCAGTCGACAAAGATTTTCTTCCAAGAATGTTTACAATCTAAAATATCCCAAAGTAATGATTAGCAAACAAAGGCTACCAATCTGGACAGTGGAGTTTTATTTTCTCTCACTATCCCTACTCTCTTCAACATCCTTACAGATACTTGCTTGGTTCCTCACATCAGGAGAAACAGCAGATGAAGTCTGCCCTCAAATTATATTACAATAAATAATTATATTGCAATAACTAAATAATCTACCTGATTTACCGGGATAATTTTCTAACTTTCCCACACCATACTTTACTAATACACAAAATTGTAGCATATATTTATTAATGAAAAGGTATTCTATTAACACAGCAATGTGTATTAATAAAACTAAGCAGAGTTCTACAAATTATAAAAGTTTTGCTGTCATCAGAACTCTGTGGTAATTTCTTTTTTCTAAATACACTTTTTCAAGTCTGTTGAGAGGCACTGGAATATAATGCTTTCCTATACTGTTCTGTAGTAAGTGCAGTTTCCCATCATTTTTTATTCCTAACTTTACAAGCACCCAACTGCAGCAGTAAAGGCAACCTCACCTGCACCACCACACCTGCCCCAGAGTGCAAGCCCTGAGAGCAGGGACTGTGAGCTTCTGTCCCTGAAAACTCAGCAGCTGCAGTGACATAATCAACACCCCCCCTTATGTGGGTATGAAGGCACAGGACTTTCCTTTCTCTTCTAGTTTCTGTTCTTTTCTAGAAACAGGAGAAACGTCTTGCCAAAGGAGCGAGGAAAGCCCAGCCTCTGCAGCAGCAGCAGCCCAGGAGAGGCTCCTGGTGATGTAAGAACTGTTCAGCTGCAAACGCCGCGATTCCTGGGGCTGCGTTCTGCCCAGAGCGCTGAAAGGAGGAAGCGGCTGGAGAGGAATACAGAGAACTCGCTGCTCTTACGTAACAACACATTTTCTGTTTCCTCTAATTGCAACAGTATCTGTATCTGATACAGCCCCGCTGTCGATACTTGGTGCTGTCATCAGTTTCAGCTTCCAGAGCTCATAAACATTATCAGGGTTCACATCTCTCATGGACATCAGGTTCACAAAAATTATTTGCTCTGATACAAAACTCACCTTAAAAGTCATGCTGCCTAACAGGCACTAAAGCCACCTCTAAAATTTAATTTATCGGACTCTAAAATACAACTACTATTTCAACTACTATTTTATAGGCCTATTTAAATTTAAAAAAATCTGCAGGAACTGTAATATTTTTAATTAAGTTTCAAACTGAAAAAAGCAAATGTTTATACTAAGCAATTCCAACTTCAGGCTGAAAAGCTGATGTGCTCACATTGGTCATAGCAAATCTATGAGCATTACATGGTATTCTCAAATTACCTTGAGTAATTCCAAACAAACTAGCCCAGTTTGCAAGACATAGAACATTTGAGCAATTAAAAAAAAACAAAACCAAGAAAAAAAGAATAAAAAATCCTTTTTTTTCCATGCCTTTAACTCACTGCCCCACTGAGAAAGCACTATTTGACTTCTATCATGCAATTAAAACAATGTTAAAATCCTCTTCAGCGTTACTGCAGCATCTGCTTCACTGATTGGTGTCAGCTGAGGTAAAATTTTAGTCTTTATTTTGCAGGATTCTGCAGTGACTAGCAGATGCTTAGCTATTGTCTCAAACAAGCAGAATCTAAGCAGTGAAGACAACCATATCACAAACAACTGTTAGAATAATCACGTAATATGAGTATTCAATGCACTGCCTCCTGCATTTCTTAGATCTCACAAACTATAAGGAAGACAAGAATTTTGTGATGTAATCCTCCTCCTTCACTTTTACATGGGGAATGTTAGAATCTGTTAGAACTGTAATAATTTAATGCAAATACCACATGTGGAAATAGGCCCCCAATTTATAAAGACATTTATTTAATCAAGTATCTTAAGTTTCAAAGCTTAAAAGGACAATTATTTGAGGGTCACCCTAAGAGTTGTACACAGGCTGCCTGGCCATGAAATGCAGGGAAAGTGCAAATTCCTTCTGTTAGAAAGTCTTTTTGTTAGTGAGATTCAGCTTGTCACCACTATTTTGAGGTTATGTAACAGAATAAAAGTCAAAATGTTGGAAAAGGCGGTCACAACTCTCAGCTCTCTTTGGCACCTTTGGCTGAGACAGGGAAATAGCCCAACATGCTGACTTCAGAGGCATCCAGAGCTAGGCAAGAACTGTCCCTTCTCCCTGCAGCTCTGCCCAGACACCTCAGTCCTGGCCCCCAGTATCCCCAGCTTCAGCTACCAAACCTCTCCTGTCAGAACCTGTCAGTTAGGGAAAACTGGGCCAGACTCCAGCGTGGTTTTGTAATTTGGATTACAAATGTCTTCTTGGAATCAAATTGAGTAAACCAAGCTTATTAAACCTGTCCTAGACAGCTTCTGAAGCAAGGTCACCAGAGGTGGAATGTTATGAATTAATATACACATTCCAAAACTTGACCTCTTCCTTCCTTTCTTTTTATTTTGCTTCTCTCTTTTAAGAGCTATTTATGCTCATTTAACAAAATGTTTGGTAGCCAAACAGGAAAATAAAATAATAAACAATAAATAATGAATTTTAAAAAGTATTTATTATCTTCAGGTTTTAAAGGAAATAAAGCATAATAATGGCACCTTGAATTTATTCTCTTCTTCATAGGATATGAAATATGAAGAAAGAAAAGACAGCAGGAACTGTCATACTGTCCTCAACACAGATCTAAAGAAGATGCAAAGGAAACTCAAAGAAATAGCTTTATGATAGCTGACTAAAAAACAGTAATATGTAGGTTACCTCTTTCTTGGAGGAAACACTACATATTCTGGATTAATTTGAAAGCATGTGAAATGACCTTGCTGAACTTCTTTCAGGAGTTTCACCAGACCTTCATTCAAATGTTCTGAGATCAGCAGTATTTTTCTGATTAGCAAGATCTGCATTTTGATCAGAGAGCTGCAGAAAGCACCTGTGCATGTCCAGCTGCTGGGAATGGATCCTGCTGCAGCCATGCTTTTGTTATTTATGGCCTGGTGGAAATGCAGTCACCATCCTGCTAAATGTCATCCTGATTCAGACAGTCCTACTGCAAGGAGATGAACTTTGTTAGTGGTCAGGCTGTCATAGGCATTGTAATAAAGTCCTTCTTTGATATCCTTCAGGTTTTGAAGTTTAAGCCTCTCTTCTCTAAAGCTTTACTCCAATCATGGAATCAAGGCTGAGACTAAAATCTTATAAAAATAGAACTGCCATCACAGTCATCTCACTGTTGCAGTACCTATATATCTATACATTTATATAGCTATAAAATCCTTTCCCTGGCTCCTTTGCATTACTCTGCAGTATTACTATTCAAGGCTTCCTAGTGGGAGCTGCTGCTGAATTGTGTGGTGACAGGGTTTGCTTTCATAATCAATTACGAATTCCACTGAAAAAGGCAATCCAATTATTCCCTAGCTCCCAACTATGCCAAGCACAAGAGCTTATGAGGCCACACATTCAGTCAGATAAGGGAACTGATCCAGCTTAAAACTGACTTACCAAAGAAAATAGTTAGCCTTCATTTGGGTGACCCCATGGCCACATGCCAATGGAAATGGGAAGGATCTTCCTCCAAGAACAAGAACTTCACAGTCTCGATATCATCATTCCAATTCACCTATGGATTTTCCATTCTCACTTCTCAGAACACAGCCCCCATTTTTACATAGATTGTACTGCCTGTTCCTATCCATCCAGCTTTATGAGTCTGCATTTGTCTGTACTAAATGAATAGGTAGATTTGTTTGCACAGTCTGAGGTCACAGAGTAACACAAACTGCTCTTCATGGGTGCCCTGACCAGGTCATGACCTGCCACCCAGACAATTTTTCCATCACCCTTAGGTACCCACGATGCTTTTATATCTATCATTCACGTGCAGAAATGCAGACAGCCAGACCTCCTACTGTCCCCACACAAATACGGTAAAAACTTTCATTTACATGATGATTCCTTATTAACAACTGCTTTTTGATAACTGTTAGTTAACCAGCACTTAATGCACTTAAGATGGGCTTTCCTGATATTGTAGAGTGCTAATTTTTTATCAGGTCACACAGTAGTAAGTCAGATGCTGTAGAAAAGCCTATTACATCTACATACACAATAAAGCCCCACTGTATTATGACCAAAATTTTACAACTTGAACTTCCAAAGCTTCTAAATTCTTTTCCATTTTTTAATATTCCATGTCTAAGTTTTCAACCTTGAACAGTAAGTGAAAAAATGGAAATTAAATAATTTACCAGTTAGAGATTCTAACCAGTAAATTGCTGTGAATTTGTAACTGCACTATCATTTTCATTGTACTACATTGGCCATTTAGGTGAATGATAACCCAGGAGACAGCACCATGCAGGGCTAGCAAACAAGTAAATCATTTAGATTGCACACTGCTTTCAACTGAAAAAGGGGCAGTAAATCTGTCCTGCCATTGCCTTCTCTTTTGTTGAATTTTCAGGATGGTGCAGTCTTTTCATTGAAACAAATAAAAAAAAAATTCTAGAGATTTAATTTATTGTCTGGCTTTTGCGCATAATGACTGAGGCTGACCAAGGCAAGGCAGTGCCCTGGAAGAATAGGCTTGGCCATTTAAGATCGTGCCAGATATAACACACAGCTGGCTTTAAGCAGACGACGAGAAAATTCTGGTTACAGCATGGCACCATCTAATGGCTCCGGCTTTAACTGCAAGAACTCAACCAGCGTTAAGAGCTGGCCATACAAACTGCCCTTCTATCGTTATTTGGCTCACTCGTCTCACTATGTAGCAAAGCCATATGGAAGGAAAAAAAAATAGGAAATAATTTAAGTTTAAAATATAAATCTGGGTTGACAACTTACATGGTAGTAACACCTGCAACCTCTTTTTAAACCATGACTGAACACTTCAGTTCCAAGAGAAGTATTTTAACACAAACAAAATTCAGGTATACAAAGAATACAGCGTTGTCTCTACACAGAGATAACAAAATACTGTATTTTCATAGAACCCTAAAATGGTTTGGGTTGGAAGGGACCTCAAAGATCATCTAATTCCAACCCTATTTCCATGGCAGGGAACATTCCACTAGACCAGGCTGCTCAAAGCTCCATCCAGCCTTGAACATTTTCAGGGATGGTGCATCCACAGCTTCTCTGGCCAACCTGTGCCATGGCCTTCCAATCCTCACAGGGAAGAATTTCTACCTAACATCTAATTTAGAACTACTCTCTGTTAGTTTGAGGCCATTCTGCCTTGTCCTGTCACTACAGGCCCTTGTAAAAAGTCCCTCTCCATCTTTCTTGTGGGCTCCCTTCAGGCACTGCAAGGCCACAGCTCAGTCACCCCAAAGCCTTCTTTTCTTCAGGGTCAGTGGTCCCAATGTTCTCAGCTTTTCCTCACGGCAGAGATGCTCCATACCTCTATCACCTTGGTAGCCTCCTCTGGATTTGCTCCAACACATTTCTGTGTGGGGGACCTCCAAATTTCTAACTCACTTTTGGATAATTTCTGCTAAGAAAAGGTATGCCTAGATTTTAGGTTATTTTGCATGGTGGAATTTCAAATTTCTTTGAAATTATGCTAAGAACCACATAAATTTGTACAATACTGTGACAACTTCTTTTTTTGTCAGCAAGTTCAAGGAAAGAGGTGATCAGGACACTTGGGTTGCATTCCCATCTGCTGGTGTCATACTTCCTGTGTTAATACTGAGCAGATCAGTATGGCTGCATGAAAATAATTTTTGTTGCAAGTATGGAAATGCTAATATTAAAATTCCTTGTAAGCATGCCAATTATTTAATAATCAAGTATAAAAACATGCATTGTCACGAGACAAAAAAATATTGTTATAGCAATTTCCTTGTAGGAGATGTCTGGCCATCCATGCTCAGAATATCCACAACATAGGCAGAAATCTTCATTTAAATATTAAGTGTTGTTTAAGACTATGATTGACACTTAGATGGTAATAAAAAACAAGTGGTACTTGAAAGTGAAAGGCTCCATAACTTTACCATTCCATCAATTCTATTCAACACTGTTAAAACATAATTTAAACCTAAGACAAGGGTGATTGAGCAGAGGAACAGGCTCCCTGGAGGGGCTGTGTGGTCTCTGCCCTCAGAGGCACTGAGAGGCCAGCACAGCTCAGCCCTGGACATCCTGCTCTAGCTGCCCTAGCTCTGAGCAGGGTTGCTGTCCAGAGGTTCCTGCCCACATCAGCCATCTGTGGGGCTGTGGTTTTCTAAAATTTCTGTTGCTGCTTTAGAAATAAAACCCAAAATCTCAATGCAGAATTAAATCACGTTCATCTCCAAATCTTGTGATTATCCTTCAAATCTTCTAAGATTTAGAAAAGTTCCCTCTCTTGTAAATATTTAGGATAATATCTCAGCTAGCTAGGGAGTGTACTACTGGAAAGATTTAATACTGAATCTGGAACTAGCTCAATGGCTCCAGAGACAAACTAAACATAATGAAAATGTTACAAATCACTGAAGTGGAATTCAGTCACAGCCAGTATATTCCATAAAACACAGATCTTTTTCATTTTAAAAATAACCCTTTGAATAAACCAGAACAAATCTAAAGGCAGATCTATAATGTAATTTAACTGTTCTCACATATTGAAAATATATTTACAGAAGTTCTAAGAATTGAACAATTTTTGAAAAGAGTGAATAGAAGTACAAAATCTGGTGATAGGGAAATAGAGTTAACACACATACCCCAGACCTCCTCTCTTTTATCCTTTAAGAGACACAGTCAGATCTTGCTACCATTTTCTCCAGAGAGGCTTTCACATGTTCAACATATGTCCAGCTAACCAGTTCTTCTTGTGACCACTGCTGCCTTGGAGCCTGTTCATACCACTACTGCAAAAGCCTCTGCTGGCTCAGCTGTAATTTGGTTGTCTGCTTTTAGGGTTACAGGGAGAAGCTTTGGAAGTGCAGCTGAGTCTGACTCATGTTGCAGGCAGCAGGATGCGTATGGATGCACTCTTTGGCAAAGCCCAAAGCACCATGACAGTGCACTTCTATGAGATCCCTCAGGTTAAACTGGATCCCAAACACAGCCTTGAGGTCTGTGCTTCAGGGATGCACTAACACCCTTGTCCAGCTCACAGCAAACTGAGATATCAATAGGGAGCTGCTGCTTCCAATGCTTTGAACAATTAAAGTCATGGTCACTTGGACAGGAGTGCAGTGTATGCCACAACCTGCACAGATAAAAGAGGAGATAGTCTGAAATACACTGTTATTAATTGTAAGAGTAGATACATTATTCAAACATTAAAAATTTTTTAAAAGCAAAAATAAAAAATTATTTAGTGTACTAGAAGCACCTGCCTGTGGAAAAAAACCTAAACATAAAATAATTACATACTCAGTCCCAGAATCATATATTATAACTTTGCATTTATGTAATATATTTAGAGGTCTGTTCCAACTACAGATTCTTGCAATTGGAATACAAAAGCCCTCTGGCAAAATTTAAGTATAAAAGTGTAGACATAGTTCTTGTTTACAGGGATAGTTGTAGAAGCAAGAAACAGAAACAACAGCCTCAGGCACTGACAACAAGTTCTTTCCATCTGGAAATGCCATGCACATAAGGTAAGCTGCTTTACAAGGTAAGCAGAGGAATAGATTCACCACTGGTTGTACAAACACACAACAAAAGATCACCATAGGGTATACATGGGGAAATAAGTAATAAGTGCATAATGTCTAAGTGTATTTTTTGTATGAGAAGAAATCAGAGCATTTGGCAATGGCTAGCATTAAAACTAAGGAAAAAGATTCACCATCTTCCTACACTGAAGAGAAAACAGAGCACAGATCCAGTGGACTGCCTCCTGTTCAGTAGAAATATTTGTAGAGCTGTATCCCTTATGTGACTTTAAAATGTGACTCCAGTGAAATTCTTCCTCTTCCTTTAATACATCATTAAAGCTTGGTAGCAGAGAACAGACCTTTCAACAAATAGCACACTTTCCTTTCTGCATAAATTAGGCTCATCTGGCTGGACAATCTTCATCCAGGGGTTGAAAAGCTGGTCTTGTAAATATTCTGCACTCCACTATCAGTCAGAATCTCTGCTTTCCCCAGTTCTCTAAAATCATGTCACATCCTATTGAAGTGTTAAGTAGAAAGACAGAAAAATGCAAATCGCTGTTCACATTGAATGACAGTTTAGAGGGTTTGTGTAGCACAATTCAGAAACTCTACATTATTTTACTGCTTGCATGTCTATCCTCTGCTACTGACTGCTCCAACTACAGTGCCACACACTCCTTCTCAGAAAACAACTACCTCATAATTTGTTACTTGAACATTTTTTTTCTTAGCAGAGTACTTCCATAATTTCCTCCCAACTAGTTCCTCTACATAAAGAATCTATTTCCCTTTTATTGTCCAGCCCTTTGTATTTTATACATACAATTATTACATTATATTCTGTGGTTTTAAACTTAATCATCAACAAGGAAAGCAGTATAAATTCTGAGAAGTATGATTCCATACTTTAGAGCTTTTTTCAGTAGTGTCCCATGGCATACAAGATAATCTTAACCAAACAGTGACTACATTTTAATTTCATTTCTACAGTTCTTAGCAGAATTCTCAAGACAGTGGAATAATCAGAACGTAGAAGGGTGAGTAGTCCAGAGCCTCCCCACAGGAGATCCCTCACCCTGCATTTGAATCCCTCGGGAATGTATGAAGAGGTGATGCTATATGAAATACATATATAAAATAACTTGGACACATTACAATGCTGTCTGCTTAAGATGATTCCACACTTCTTTACCTCTAAATCTTCCCACTAACTCTATTCTGGTATTATCAGCAAAGCTGAAAGGGGCAAATAAAGCAAGGGAGGGAAGCATAAAAAAGGCCATACCATTAACTCAGATATAATGAATAGTCACTTATGGCACTTTAAACCATTCTTAAAATTCATGGAAACTTTGCTTATGTGAAGTTTTCTCTCCTACACAGTCTTCTCTGATTTACTCTTCAGTGGGATTTCTTCTGTGATAGCAGCTCTAATAGCCAGGCACTACAGACAGGTTCTGCTACCCTGGTGCTGGGGTGGTCACAGTGCTGACAGACTGTACAGACGAGAGGCTGTGTAACACTGGAGAGGGGTAGGAGGCTATTAGTCTCTTTTCCATAACCTTGCTGTCCTTTTGCTCCCTATGGGAGGATTTTACAGCAGCATAATGCAGGGTTTGTACACCCCATTATATGAGTCTGGAAGGAGCTCATGGGCTGTTGGGTACCTAATCAGCCTCTCCCAGAGGCAAACAAGAGACTTCAAAGGAGGAACAAAAAAGGAAGAGCCCTGCTTAATTAGTGCTCAGCTGAGAGATGCAGACTTGGGGGAAGACACAAGGAGAACTGATTCCTGTCAGAGTCCCTTGGTAGAGAGGAAGGCCTGGCAAAAGCTGTTCCCTTCTTTGGCTGCCAATGCTCAACTTCAGCTTCCCTGAGCCATGGCACCACAGACACTTTCATGAGTCAGCAGTTCAGAGAAAACAACAAAGAATCTGCTGTCAAAACACCCTAGAAGCAAACATAAATGGAACACTTCTGTATGTCCAGGTCTAATTTTTATATACACCAAAAGAAATAGAGGTTGGCCTATCTTAAGCAGAGGGTGACATCCATGCAGTCCTTCGGTGTCCCAGGGCTGCGTGGAGCAGCAGAATAAAGCTGCAAAAGGTTTTTAAACATTAATTTTGTAAACTTTCATGCCTTTTATTATAAAAGACATTAAAAGATTTGTTTTTGTCATAACAGGTGTTTTTAGGTCTTTTTCTTTCTTACATTTTACCTAAGAAATATCAGAAACTAAATCTGGTATTTGGTGACTTGCCTGTGAGAGTGGACAGTATCTGAGGAGAGAACAATGTTCCAAGACAAACACATGTTCATAAGGAGCTCATAAATGATACTAAATATAGGAACAAATGAATCCTGAATTTCTCTTACAGAATTCCTACTTCCCAGAATTGTGAACCACATGTGACTCTTGGCAGGTTATTAATATATTATTCAATAAAATAAATTTTAAAAGAACTAGGAAAATTAAAAGGATAACCAAGAAAAGTTTCAATGGATTTTTATACCCGTGCCTCGTCTTTAGCAGAAATGGATGAGAAAATACTGTTCCAGAAGAATTTTTCTAAAAGACTTCACTATCAAACTAGCTAGATATTTTCTGCTTAACTGTTTTATGTATGCAAGTGTATACATGAATATATTTAAATAAAACCATTTTGTCCTTTTCCTTGGTACGGTTAATTTTAATTTTAAATGTTCTTTCTCAACTCAATTTTTCTCTCTCCAACTGCACCTTGGATCAAAGCTGGGATAACTAGGTACACAGGTATTAACAGAATATACCATTTGAGTGTAGAGACCTCCAACATGAATATTTTCTCTTAGAAACATTTTAATTTCTTGCTTGCATCTTGCTGTGTTGGAAACAAAGTAGATTGATTTCTCAAAAAACCCAGGAGAATTCCAGGCATTGACAGCTGAGGAAAGGGACACAGAAGCTTTGGAGACATTAAAATAACAGAGACAAGAGTTTAAAACCAGCATTTATACAAACTGCTTCACATCCTATATTATGAAACCTACTCACGTCTAGAGGATACCACTTTGTTTTCAAAGACCAAATGAAGTGCACAGTCAGATTTATTATATGCTTCAAAAAAAGAGAGATATGTTCTCTGAATAAAGAATCCATGCTCTAATGCACAGCAAAACCAATGCACAATTTTCCTATTTCCTGAGCATCATAGAGGTGCACAAGGATTTCCATGCAGCTAATTTATAGACAGGGAAATAAAACTCATGTTAATAACAGAAATCTGTAAAAGCTCAAGATCTTAGAACAGAGGTTTTAAAACCAAGCAGAATTAAGAGTGGCTGTTCACCACAAGGTAACTGAGGGAAAAAATGTTAAGGATGGATAAACTCTGGTGACAGTGTCTGTTCATTCTTTCTCTTAAGATAAACGCCTTAAAAAGGGCTGTAGAGGGACATGATATGTAAATTAACAACTGAAGGAGCAGTCCAAAGTGTGCAAGACAACAGGTTTCCTACTCTAGGAAAGTACATGGTTTGAAGGCATGCAATTGGCTCTGCCCTCTGAGCACAAATAACTTTCTGTGCTTCAATTTCCACTGCTGCAGAACTAACAGCATTTGGGTGCTGGTTTTGGTTGGGATCACTAAAACACCATGGTTCCACAACATGGTTTAGTGGGCATGGTGGTATTGGGTTGAACACCAGACTTGATTATCTTAGAGGCATTTTCTAACCTTAATGATTCTGTGATTCTATAGAGTTAATTTACTTTATAGCAAACCTCTATATATATGGTTTGGCTTTGTGCTGAGAACACTGTTGTTAATTCAGGGCTGCTTTCCTTCTCACTGAGCAGCACTAACACAGAGCCAAGGCCTTTCCTGCTCCTCACCCACCCCACCAGCAAGAGGCTCCACAAGGAGCTGGAAGGGGACACAGCCAGGACAGCTGACCCCAGCTGACCCAGGGGATATCCCATAATATGGCACCATGCTCAGCATAGAAATCTGGGGAGGAGGAGGAAGGGGGGACATCTGGAGGGATGGTGTTTGCCTTCCCGAGTCACTGGTGATGGAGCCCTGCTGTGCTGGGGCTGGCTGAGCACCTGCCTGCCATGGGGAGTGGGCAACGAGTCCCTTGGTTTGCCTTTCCTGTCAAACTGCCTTTATCCAACCCACTCTGTTTTCTCACTTTTATCCTTTCAATTCTCTTCTCCAGTGAGAGGCCCTGTGGGGCTGAGTTGCAAGCTGGGTTTAAACCATGCCAACTTATAACCTTATCTAGCAGAGGGTCCTGAGAATTTAGTGGTGATATTATCAGACAACACTGGTACAGACATAAGATGCATCATTCTGTAACTATTTACTTAAGACATGGGACACAGATCAATAAGCAAAGATGTGAAGTATTACTGTAATACTTTCTCATTATTTACTAGAAGCCATCTCTCCTTCACATTCAAAGTAATCCATATTTCCCAAGGATAACAGTAATTCTCAATTACAAAATGATCATTTAGTCAGTGCACCTGCCTTTTAAGCATAAAATATAATCTTTACAAAGTATGTGCCTCTTTTCTGATTTCAAAGAACACTGCAAATGTAGAAGAGTGTGAAGATCAACAGTCAGCAAACAGTCAAAAAGCTTTCTAATGATGAATAACCCCCTTTGAAGTGGTCTACTTCAATATTGTTATTTCTGGAATTTCAAGCATGAACTCTATGAGCAGCCAGACTCCACATTTCTATTCAGTGGCAATAAAAGTCGGCTAATTTGGTACCAACTACAACAGGATATATTATAATTTATGTACAGTTTTTATCTCACAGTTAAGGACAAATCTGCCAAATTCCACAAGATATTTCCTTATTACAGGGAAGTTTAGAAATGGAGGAACCATAGTGTTAGAGTGCAGACCACTATTTTTTTTTTCCATTGAAATGAAAACTTCACCCTTGGAAAATACACTTCAGTACTGAATATATTCATTAGCTTTTTGCATTTGATCCTATTTTGATGACAACGATTAAAAGGATGTCATATTACAGTAAATGCAGTTTTGACAATGGGTTCACTCATCCATTGTACTAAGTCAGGAAAAGTTCTTGTATTGAAATGGCTTAAAATTTTCAAAGAATCTTGTCAAAAGGTGATTAATTTACATGTTAGCTTAAGAAAAAAATCCCATCACATTCATTTTCATTTTTTTCCTTAAAAAGTAGTCAAAACATATTTGCACATTGCGACACCATTGAGCACCCCCCTGAAAAATGACAGTGCATAAATTACAAAGCAGGCTTTTTACAGCAAACACAGATCTGTGCACAAGTCAGAATAACATTCTCTTAATCCCTAAAGCAGAGCAGTGAAAAATGCATCTTTAATATATTCAAAAGCTGTTACTTTTTCCTTTTTTTTTTTAGCCAAACTGCAGTGCTATGAGTTTAAACTTCTCTCATTGCATTGCTCCAGGCAGTGGATCTGTGAGCACACATGCTTTCATCCTGTGAATGTAGGTGAGAGAATAAACCAATGCCTGTTTGCCTCTCTTCAGCATAAAGGCATTTGTAGCTAGACAAGAACCTGTGGGATATCAATCATGCTAATGAAACCTGACTGCTCTAAAAGGGGCTGGCTGAAAGCTTGGCTTTCATTTGATAAATAAACATCTGAAGTTATCTGCTGCAAATGCTTTCACTTGGGGTCCAACAGTAACTTTCTTGTTGTAACGCTAATACTTAAAGTAACACCAGAATGCCCTGTATGTTAACTGACTCATAGTATTTGTCTGTTATAACTATATTAATATTAATTTCAGAAACGTCTATACATTGAAAATATAAGCTTCTAACAATCTGACAGAAAAATATAGGTATAATTCAGTGCCTGAATAAAATTGCCCAACAGTTGTTTCAATTTCCTATTACACAATCTAACTAGAAACTGATTATCATCAATAAGAAATCTTACATCTCTTAATATACTATGTACCTTTCAGTGAAAATGTAGTTGGATTATAAACCAGTAAAATTACAAAGTGATATTGGTGAGAAAACTACTAATTCACTACATCCCTTGTACCTACTCAACATGCTGTATTTATATGGCAGTCAGCTCCCAAATAGATGGCACCAAAAGATCAAAATAGTCGCTTGTCACAGCATGCAAAGAAAAGGGAATTTTCTTTATCTTTACACACAGTTCTTTGAAGCTGTCCTGATCCTGAGGTATCTCTCAATTAAATGTCACTATTTCCTCTCTCTTCCCACTAAAAAAATAAAAAAAGAGAAAAAACGAGAAAAAAAAAGATTGCAAACCCTTTTATTATGCCTAGGGGGATGGATGAAAAATTACAAACATTGCCAAATGTGTAACTAGAAAAACTGCCTTGAAGTGGGTGGGGGTGTTTAGATCTTGGCAGCTGCTGCGTAACCAAAAGCTTTTACAAAAGCTAAAGTAATTTAAGTATTTTCAGAGAGGCCCACTGGTTCTGGTAGTTATTTTCCTGCTGACACTAGAAGTTGATCAGCTTTTCACTCAGCATTCACTCGGGCTGTCATCCAGAATGAGTGTTCTGTCTGTCCCCTCAACAGGACCAAGCCACAAAAGGACAAGATTTTAGAAACAATGCAAAATACATCCTTTAGAAAGCACGAAACGTAGCTAGGAACTAAAACTCCGGCTGTTTATTTGCTAATTTCTTTAAGTCCTGTTAACCAAAGAAATCAGTAAGGTCTAGAAAGGTACCTTCTGAGGCTGGCAGGGATACTCAGTACATCTTTACTGTTATTTCTAAGGGAAGCCATAGGCATTGAACACACTAAGTTGTTTTTTTTTTTCAACTGCCTTTTGCTTAGAAAGTTGAACTTTCATCTAAACTCCTTACTTTCTCAGTTTTGGAAAACTAGAGGCCCAAGAAGGTGTCCTCCCTATTATGCCTTGGGTGATACAATAATGGCTGAAAGCCCTAAACACTCATAACAGCATCAGCATATGCAGACAACAAAAGTAAGGTTTCATGGTAGAATGGGATTTTGAAATTTTCTGGTTTTAACTTATAATTCAGAAGAACTACAGAATGTGGAAGTCATCTGCACCTGGGCACCTGAACAGAAGTTGAACAGCACACCTGTATACACAGCCTGTGAAGAATTGCTAAGCATCAAGCAGACTCAAGTTTTTGTTTAAAAACCAAAGAGCAAACACAAAAAGCTTGAGTACAATCAAGCAACAAGTGTTTTTTTTAAAAAACAGAATATGATTCTTTTCCTGAATGATGGATTATAATTTTGTATTTATAAATCATATATTTAATTGGTCTGAGATTCATATTGAGCCACATGCCAACATGCAATCAAATGAATTTTAAAAATAAATCTATTTTTTACATATGATATGAAATGCATAACAACTCCTGAAGAGAATGACATAATATAAGCAGAACACCTATATAACTTTTTTTTTCCATGTGCACAGAGACCTATGATTAAAGTCTGAGCTCCCATGGTTTTGATGCATACAAATACGTGTTACACACACTGTCTCAGCAGGCACTCATTATGCAGTCACAGCAAAGAATAAGTAAATGTCTCACTGAATTAGAAGGAAGAAGGAGATTTTTCACCAGTTCTGTCGAAAGGCAACAACAACTTAGAGAAAAGAGGAATTATTGCATATCCCCCTTTTACTCACTATTTGGGATAAAACAGTTTACTTGTATAAATAGCTAAAACAGTAATTCAGCTAAAAATCATTTCCAGAAGCTATAAGCCTCAAAAAATTCCTTACCATTCAAAGAGTAACTAAACAAGTATACAAGATTAACTAGGCAATGCAAAACCGGAGTAAATAATTATTTAAACCAAAGATAACAACCTGCCCTTTAACTTTTTGGGGATAAATTTTATCTGTTCAATTACTCAGATGTGCAGTCACTGAAAGCAAGAGTTACTCCAGAAGATGTGGTCTAGTTCTTTAAGTATTTTTTTCCCATGGTGGATGCCAATTAACCCATCAGTTTCAGATGTATTAAATAATACAGATTAATATTCAAAGTATTCTAAAAAAGATATTACAGTGATTTCCTATGGTTAGGACTGTATATCACACTTTAGTATCCACAAGCAAACCCTTCTACAAGTGAATGTCATTTATCTACACCTGATGGAAGAATTTATTTTTAAGAATGCAAATGCTGACTACATATTTAAATTAATGAAGCAGGTGATGTAGGCCAAGGACAAACTGGAGAGAATTTTTCTGTAGAAAAATTTTAGTAGTTTTAATGCTATCTGCAGCAGTTTTCACACATTCTTAAATTAGTCTGTAGGCATTTTGAAGGTTAAAGAACAGTGAACTTTGAGAACATAATCATGAAGTTCAATGTGAAGAAAAACTTAAATCATATGCTGGAAGGGTGGCATTTGAAATTTTGCCAGAGGCAAGGTAAAAAGCGTAAAAACAACTGTGTTAAATGGAAACTTGCTACATAAAAATACAGATAAGAAAGACATGGTAAGACTAAAGCTGAAAACTACACATTTCTCATATTTTTTCCTGCAGTGGTTCTCCTGCTCAAGCTTTACAACCTATGGAGTCAAAGACAAAAGGTGCAATGACTGTAGATATTAAAAAAGTATTTATCAATAAGGAAAACAACTGTAAATTGTGGAGTGGCATTTTGAAAGCATATCTCTGGGAGATCACATGCTTCTCAGCACATCAGGAATGTCATCTACACTTATTATTACACACTGATTATTTCATAAGTTCTTCCACTTCCATCTTAACACTACTAGAGGTTCATCGTTTTTACCAAGACAAATACTCCCACAGAAACACAGCAGCTGGAACTGCTCTGCTGGGTCATTGAGCCAAAGTCAGAAACTCCAGCTACTAAATTTTAGACTGCTGTATGGCCAGGCTTCAGCTCAGCTTTTATTAAGTGTACAGCCAGTGTGATACCATACATGTCTATGCTAAAGTATGTACTACAAACAAGGGCACTAAGTCAAGCATATAAATAACTTCACTAGCAGTTTTAGGGTTACCTTTTTAACATATGCAGAGAGTTAGAAAATATCTAGCATTTTTCTTTCCCCTCTAGCCTTTTCTTCCTTGTAGTGATTGAAATTTTACCACTCTGCTGTTAACAGGATTTGCACAGCCACTGTTGCACCCAAGATCTAAGGCAAAAAAATCTCTCTGTTGATGCTCTGTAGGTTTTGCAAGGTAACAAACATCACATCCATTCACCTGCCCTCAGACCACCTACTGGTCACTTTCTGACACTCCAGATTTCCTGTGAGCCATTTGCAGAGGTCAAAGGCGGCTGCATTATGCCAAAAGCATTGTATTTTCACACTGAGGAAAGTCTCTCACCAGACACTGTGACTGGTATATAAACCATGTACTAAAAGTGCTTTATTAGTCAGTTGCATGCACTTGTGTACTTGCAACCCAGTAGCTACTTCAGATAATTTATTAAGAGAATACCAAATAGATTCTGTCCCTCTTTCTACAGAAACATCTAAGCTTCTAATTTCCTATTTAAATGCTAAGACTTACCAGCTCATGATTTGCAAATCACAATGACAAAGAGGCTTTAAAATTATATAGAGTACACTTTACAAGATAGCTCCCTTTGACTTGTGAGATAGGTAACCTAAAAAGTGTTTTCTGTGTTTCCAAAGGATGCAAAAGAAGATGACTTTTATTCTTTGAAGCTGTCACAAAGAACATACAGGAAATGCCAGCAATATACTATAATTAAACAAATATGAGCAAGTAAATCTCAATAGTGAGTTGTATAAGACAAACAGTATTTCCTTGTTGCTGCAATTACACCTTCTAGCAAGGTCACCATTCTTCAACTGAAGGTCTCTCCAATAAGGACCTCAGCCAACAAATTATTAAAACACTGTACATCGTTTTCCTGCAGTATGAGGGTAATGAGAGCAGTATCAGCCCCTTTTTCCTTTCCACCCTTACAGACACAAACAGCACTGGAAGCATCAGTCACATTTAGACCACATGTTGATGCCAAAACTGCCACCAACAAATACTTCCTTATAAAATCCCTAACATTAACTGGCTGCTATGAGCAGCTCCAGCTCTTCAACTGTGGGCCATATGTGCAGGATGTGTTAAAAAAAAAAACAACTCCCACTTAGTCTGTTGAACCAGCAAGTTTTGATTACTATTACAGCTGGATCTTTATGTACTAATTAGTTTCACAAATTCAACATCGGCACATTACAGAAGAGTCCTACATGGAGCAAACAACAAAAGTCACAGAACAATTAAGTTTGTTTCTTGGGGCTTTTTATGGCTGGACTCATCACAATCTCTTTTTCTTGTTTTCTGATAAGTCTATTGTCATTGAATAGATTATTTTGGTTCATTTCAGAAGTAATCCTAAGAATTTGTTAAACTTTAATAATCTGACACACTATTTCATGTTACAAATGCTACATACAACTACTGGTATATGGCAACATCCCTGCTTAATGAGTTGCTGCTCTGAGACCAGAGCGCTGACAGTGTCTCAAGGGTGTGTCACTTGAGGAGCCAGATGAGACAGCCCCTCTGATCAGTCAGGAGCCCTCATGCAGGGGTACCACTAAAGACTGGACAAGAACAAGGCACAGGCACAGAACACAAATGCACAACTTTGCTTCCTTGGAAATGCACTTAACAAGCCTCAAACCCCCAAAACCTTATGTGGTTGAGGCACTGCATTAGGAAGATGCACTCTAAAACCTTCTATTCCCAAGCCCCATGCATTTGCACCTCCCTTGGGATAAAAGGCAGGTCATCATTTCTGGAATAAAGGCACTTGTCCTCCAGTGCCCTCCCTTTCTATCTGCATTTTAGGATAGACCATCTCAGACTTAATAGGAGTGTTGAAAATCTGTTTATTAATGCTTACATGACAGTTTCATAATTAGGTTACGAAGGATATCTAAGGACTGTGAAAGGTAAAATCATTTTTTAGTTAGATCTAATTTCTGTTATCTCCTTCCTTATGGTTAGTCACCAAGTTCTAGTCCCTGGTATTCTGCTGAGCCCTGCTATCTACCTTTTTGCTCTCTTTTTCAAAATAATCCACTTCAACTCAGGTCTAGACTGCCACCATCAGCACTGCTAATACCCCGTTGTGCAGCTACAGCAATGATTTATTATTCAATGACAACAATGTAGAAGAAATGCTGGCACTATGATTCTTCTTATATATTATGAGTTCAATAAAATAATCTGCTGAAGATCTTTTTGTTTCTCTGAAGTACAAAGACATTCTCTACAGATAACACAGGAGATCACATAGTAGCAAGTATGAATCTCAGTAGGAAACTAGAATGCTTTATTTCAAACCTGTCAACATTTTTCATGTATCTCCAAAAAAATTATTCATTGCATTTCCCTCCCACAAATTCTCCAGATTAAATCTGCTTAATACAGGAAATACAGGAATGGGGGGGGGGGGGGGGGGGGGAAAGAAGCATGTATTAATAAAGTCAGAAAAGCATGTTAAGTTTTCTCCCATCTCACTACTTCTTTCACTTTTAATAACATAGTGTGCTGAGCTAAGGACAACATTCCAAAGGAGGTACATAAAAATTTGCATACAGTGACAAAAACATTTTCCCAGTGATTCTGAAAAAAAATGCAAATTCGGGGCTCATTATTAACAAACTGAAGATTACTAATTAATGATTTTACTTATAAAGAGTAATGTTTAAAAACAAACAGCTACATTCATAATTAATAGGAACAAAAAGATTAATCAATCATTTGTTGCTCTTACATATTGGCTGAAAGTTGATGTGCTGCAGAATTACAGTTTGGAGTGGGGAAGCATCCACTCTGCAAAAAAACCTCAGTATTCACCAGCTATTTCTTTATTCTCTTGTTTCTGAAGCTGCAGGGGAAATTACTACCTGTCTGTGGTAACTAGCCATTAAAACCAAAAAAACCCCCCAAATTAGCTAAAGTAACTGCTATCTTACTAAAGTGGAAGCAGGCATTTAACAAAATAAATAGAACTACAGCAACAAGTTCCTTCAGATTATTTATGCAGAACACATAGCATGGGTGATGATGCTTCTGGTAGCTTGTGATGTATTGTACAACCATTTTAAACAGTGATACAATATGTCATAGACAATAAATTAGTAAATACTGTAGTGGCTTCACAGTCCTGCTCTTTCTTATCAACATGATTCCATAGTTCCTGAGGTTAAAAACTGTCATGACTTTAGATTTTAAGCACTCAGCATAGAAATAATTTATATGTGGGAATCTGAAGTTGCAAGACTTTATTACACTGCACTTACCCTGTGCCATTTTCACAGGCAGTAACAACACTGGAGGCTCTACTGTCTTCAGCACTGCCAAAATAGATACATCAGACTTCAAGAAAGTTTAAATATTTACATCCAGAACTGTTATTTTCAGGCTTTGCACAGATTTAACAGCATTTAGTTTTAACTCTAGTAATTTTCTGTGTGCACTTTAAATTTGTATGCTGATGTTCAAATGCCACAGAGGATTATTATTACATATTTACTTATATAGATCCATCCCTCATGTACATTGATGTTAACAAGAAAGTAAAGACACTTCCAGAGGAGGTAACACCTTCTGACCAGGACTATGCTGTGTGATCATTCAATGAATGTGCTGTCTTCATACTCAGAGTGAAGAAAGGATACTCTTTGGAGTAGAGGCCAGTAGCAATTTAATCACAAGGAAAAAAACTTTCCCACCAAAAGAACTAAACTGACCCCTGATGTGGAAGCACTTCTCTCAGGGAAGATAGCTCAGAAAGGAAGAGAATTCAGAGGAAAACTGCATTTTCCATTTTGATTAGTGTTTTATCAATAGTCAAAGAGTAATGTTTTAGTCATAAAAGAACACACAGAACCAGTCAGAAACTGCAATTGTTTCTACATATGAATTCTTTCTCTTACAGATCTTGTCAGGAGTATCTTTTGTGGTTAATTCAAAATGGTGAGGCAATTTATTTTCTCTTTTTTTCTTTAAGTGTCTCCTGATTAGATGAAATGAAAAGGTACTTAGCCAAACATAGTAGAATTTGTGGAAGAATTCCCAAGCATTTTAACTGTCATATAAAGAAGATTTTACAAAGCAAACAAAGTCATTAGTATTTTAGGTTAGTAGTGTAAACATTCTACTACTAATCTATTAGAAATAGCTCTTCAGGATTTTTAAAAATTTGCAGTAACACCTTGCACCTGAAAACCAATTAAAACCCCAAATAATTATAAAGCTAGACAGACAGCATCAATTAGAGAATTAAAGATACCTACTCCCTTTATAGCAGGAGTGCAAATTAATTTTAAAAAAGTTTTCAGCATTTCAGAGGGCGTGAACCCTGGTTGAGGGCTTGTGGCCATAAAAAGGTGTTGATCAGTCTTATCTTTTAAAATGTTTTATGCAGCCACATACAACAGAGCTGCCTGTGGATTGGACATAATAATCAGCAGGGGAAGGAGAGCTCATTACTACAAGCTCTCCTTCCCCTGCAGATTACCTCAGCATGAAGCCACATATCTCAATCAAAAAGATTGCTATGGAGAGCTACACAAGATGTTTCTAAATCAGCTAGCTTGGGGCTCAGCCTATAGCTGCAACCTTCTTTTAACCTTCAGAAAGGCAGAAGAACCGGGATGGTCTCTAAATATTGGCCATCTGTAAGTTTAGAAATAAATCACTTAGCAGATAAAAGTCCCCAGCAGACCTGGCTGTCTCATGCTCACACAACTGATGCCCAGGGCAAACACATGGAAAATTGAGCAGCAAGATCTATTGGAAAAGGGACAAGGCAGGACATTGAACAAGTGGGGGGCAGTAGGGGCCTAGGGGTGTCTAGAAATTGTAGAGTACTCAGAAGAATACTTAATGCTTTGGCCCATTGTATATACCTCTGAAATATTTCTCAGACACAAGAAAACTTTGCTTGTAAGTCACCAAACAATCTATGACTATTTATGATGACTTTTGACATTGGCTAGTGATGTCAGTGATGTGTTACAAACCAGAAATATGCCCTACTTGCAGGGTGTGGGGGGCAAGGTGTGTGTAAAAAACCAAGGGAAAACAGTGGTGCAACAAATCTGGTAATAAAGAGAATCATCTAAAGAAACTGGAGAGCTGTTTACCGAACCAAGCTTAAGACAGTCATAATTTCTTATGATAAGTACAAAGAAATACACAACAGCTTGGCAAAATGTAAGTATTATTTCAACTATAATGTTAGAATCAGAGACTGAGTAAAATTAAGGCAAAGGGGGCAAAATGTAGAAGGCTGGTAGAAGTCCTTATGATGGAATTACTGCCAGAAGAATACAGTTGCAGCATCACATTTCACATTTTTTTGTTTGATGTTCTAAAATGCAGTGTATGCTCAAATGTCACTACAGTACAGATTCTCACAAATAGCTATTAAAATAGTGACCATTCAATACAAATAATTGTACTGAATTGTATTTCATGTGTTATTAACAGCTGAAATTTTAGTTTTGACCCTCAGTTTCCTGGAACATACTGCACCACATCAGTCCCCACTTTGGAAATGACCTGTAGCTGATCAAGTCCCTTGACCTGATTTTGACACAAGATATCCCAGCCCCTATTGCTGGGTACTGAACCCTGTAAAATCAGCTGCTAAGTGAATGTGACAAGGAGCACAGCAATGCTTGCCTATCTAGATGAGATCAGAGCTGAGTCCTTATAAATGATGTACCAGGTACTGTTTTAACTCCACAGAAAGCAGTAACCCATTCTGTAATGTGAATTATGTCGTTTTTGTTCTATAAAATTAAATTTAGGGACACCCTAAGAAAAGCTAATATAGAGGCATTGAAATGAAGTGAGAGGTTATGGAAGCACAGACACAAGTGGCAGAATTTCCTGTTGGTGAGATTGTATGTGAGGAGATAATTTGGGATTGGTGCTAGCATGTGAAAGCCACAGTGACCAGAAAACAATAAAGTGCATCTAAGATGCCAAGCATAAACTGATCATCTGCTAAGATCAGAATGAATTTTCTTTCTCATATTCACCTTGTACATTATCTTTGAATCATTATCTTCAATCCTGAGAAAACCTACTAGAGTGCCTTGACCACTCACAACACAAAAGGCTGAACAATACACAAGGACTGTTAATTACAGAGCCTTATTTACATGCTGCTAGAAATTGTTAAGTCTTCTGATGAGTGTGTTCCAATATATGGGACAAGGTTTCTACAAACCAAGTAACACCATTTTGTGAGAGGAGATTTTCAACATATTAATTCACTTTTGGTAGCAGCACACATATCTTCTGCTGTTTATATTTCATTTAGAGCTGTTAGACTTGAGATTGTAAGTACCCTGGAGACTTTTCCTTAGATCAAGGAAAAAAAAATCTTTTTTATTTATGTCACGAAACACGATACAAAATCATGCCATAATGGACATGAATAGAAACAAAGCTGCTTACACAACATGAAAACATTCTGGCCTATATTCTCCCCAAAAGAAATAACCCCCACATAAAATACAATTATAAAGTGGAAAAATACCAGAAGCAAATACCAAAACCCCCCTGAAAGCTCATTACTTGCAACTCTAAACAGATTCAACAGGTTCTTCTACTAATCATGTGCATCTAGTAAGATGAAAACAGCTTATAGCAAAAAAAGCATTTAAAGTAATAAACCTGTAAAAACTACAATGAACTTAAATTCAAGTCATCTATTAATTGCTCTTCTTATTATGATCTTATATAAAGGGCAGGAATGGCTCCATAGGGAACATTTTGAACAAGATATTGGAAATATCCAGGGGGGAAAGGGGATAATGAAGCAGAAACTTCAGAAAATGGTAATAAGTAAAAGTAAGCCTCAATAGTTAAATGCTATCAGCCATAAAATAAATAAAATACTTCAAAATACACAAAATTCACTGAAATTATATTTGAAGCATACACCAGAACTGGCTCTCACAAAAGTTATGTGAAGGGCTTATCATCAGAAAAGAATCACTTAACCCTGCAACTACAGAATACTAAGGTTACTTGTAAGGTTTTACAATAAATATCCATTATTCACAAAGTCAAAGACTTGAACAAAACCCCCATAATTAGTCCTACCTTCTGCTCTGTGAAGTTACTCCACCCTTCTAAGCATGGGATCCGCCCATCTCTCTCAGAGTAATTCCAGCAGATCACTTTACTCTTTCCACCTGTGAGTTCCTGGAATTGTTAAAAGTAGCTTTGAGATCTCATGCTTAAGAAATGTGATTTAACAGAGCAAAAGACAAAAGAAAGGTCATCATTACTTTTTCCCTTTGTGAATACTACCATTTTTTCTTTTCCTTCCGCAACACTTTTCTTTTTCCTCGTCTGTCTCTCGTAACTCACTCCTTTTGGTCAGCATTCTCTCCTCCCTTTCTTTCTCTCAAATGCTGTGTGCATGGCAAAGCTCCCCAAATAGTTGTATTTACCGCCCTCAGCTGAAAGCTAGGGCTTTACAGGAGAGATGAATATTCCACGATTTTATTTGGACAGAGACACATCTACAATTTTTTATCTTCTGTATCTGCAGAAATTCAGGCAGGACTCAACTCTTCAACTTGTTTTATCAGTAGCCATCTTTAGTATCACTGTCCGCCTTAATGAGGTCACTTTCATTTGTATACCTTGGATATTACCACGTAAAAACACGTGTTCGCTGTTTTATTCAGCCTATATATATAGGCCGCCCATTAAAACTGAACACATCTAGCAGGACTATACATCTATTCTAACCCTCTCCTTTTCCAAATTCTCTTTTCCTGTAAGGTCTCTGAATTTTACTGTGCTCACTAGATCCCCACACGTTGCTCACAGCGGGGCCAGCACACACAAAACCTGTTGTCAAACAGTAACTGCGTTGTTCAGAACGCCTGTATCAGAAGGGCAAAGCCTCGATGCAGAACGCCATAGAACGCACCAGGACACGGGTAAGACTGTCCCCAGAGAGTAGGGACAGGGCACTTTGTGAAATTCTGTCCCAAACAAACCAGCACCCAGAGAAAGCGGGAGGTGAGAGCCACTGAATTTTCACGTGCTAAATTATTTTAGTTATGACCAGAGGCGCGGAAGCCTCGCACTGCCCGGCTGCAGAGCCGCACGGGTACCCCGCGGTGCCGCGGGCACGGCGCTGTCGGCCAGGAGGGCACCGAGCGCATCCCCGAGCCCGGCAGCGCCGCTCCGGGCACCGGACACCCCCGGGCAGGGCACACGCAGCTGCCGCCTCCCCTCAGCACCCACCGCCGGGCCGGGCCCCGCCACTCCGGATCGCGGGGACCAGGCCGTAACCCCATCCCTCCTCCCGGGACGGCCGAGAAGCCGCAGGAACGGCGCGGCCGCGCTCCCGCGGGGCCGCCGCCGCCTCCCGCCCCGCCCCGCTCCCGGCACCCACCGTGCGGGCGGGCCGGCGGAGCGGAGCGGAGGGCGCGGAGCCGGTGGCGCAGGTAGGCGGCGGCCCCGGGGCCTCCATGGCTGCGGGGCGGCGGAGCGCTCCCCGCGGGAGCCAGCGCAGGGCAACCGGGCCGGGCCGGGCCGCGGGGAAGCGCCTGCGGCCGTGAGGCGGCGGCCGGGAGGGGCCGTGCCCGGCCGCGGGGGCGGCAGTTCGGGCGGCGCGGCCCGGCCCGGCCCCAGCGCGGAGCCCGGAGCGGGCAGAGCGGGGCCCGCTGGGGAGAGGAGGCCGCGCAGCTCCGCGGCTGCAGAGCCGCGAGCTTGTCACGGGCATCGGCCGCTGCTGCAGACTCATCCCCGGGTGTCCGTGTGTTTACAGGAAATAAACGGCTTCTAATGCGAGGAGCACGATGAAATTCGGTTGCCTTTCTTTCCGACAGCCCTACGCAGGGTTGCTTCTAAACCAAGTCAAAACAGTAGAGACTCGCTGGCGTCCTTTGCTAGCAGGCTACAAGAACTCCACCATTGCTATTCATATAGCTGTTAAGGACTGGGAAGATGAAACGTGGAAAGAAATTCTTCTGAATAGGTTCGGCATGACTCCAAAACAACTGAAAGATTTGTTGGATGAAGGGGAAAAATTTGGCAGAGGAGTTATTGCAGGTAAGTATCCTTGGGTTATATTTTGTACACAAACTTTCAGTCCCTTAACAGGCACTGAAATATACATCTGCTTTATGTGTTTGCACTCATTATGACATTTCTTTACCACGTTGAAGCAGTGGAGCATGAGTTGTGATGGGGGGGGGTCTATTTCAATTCCTGTATGTTTCAGCACAAAACATGTCAGTTTTACACTTCCTGCGTTTTGAGCTTAGAACTCTTGCTGAACCATTCTGTAGTACTCGTGGTCAAGAGAATTCATGATGTTGCAGCGCTGTGCATGTCATTTTAAAGTATACATAAATAAATCCTATTTCAGTTTTACAAGCCCCCTCTGTTGCTTTTGGTATTTGGGCGGTGAAGAAGTTTGTTTCTGTAGCACAGTGAAGAGGCAGTGATGTTTCACTGCATAAATTATGCTGACATATAGCAGATGTGCACTGTACACTTAAAAAGTTTTTAGTGCTCATTTTGTACTATTTAGTTGTAGGTATCTTTGTTACACCATCTTCGTCATTGTCATTTGAATACTTGTAGCTATTCCTGCACAACAAGTTATTCTATCACATACACTGAACATTGTGGTCTGCAGTGCTGAATACTGTGGGTCCTACATAATATGTAGATTTTCAGCCTTAACATAAATTGCATGCTTAATTGTGGTGTAGGTAGGAATTTCAAAATAGTTTAATGATTTTAAAATGTTAATGGAATAGTGGCTTGAGAGGAGCAGAGGGTTTTATGCTTTACTGAAGCTGGTCCAAGGTGAAATGTAGCTCAGGAGTTTTGGTAGCAGCTGTGTCTCCTTACATGCAGGCTGCTTTTCAAGGAGTTCTGCAGCACTGGGTTGTGGTGATTTTAACTGTGCCCTCCTCCTCCTTTTCCTCACCTGAGTTGAGTCAGATGGCCTTTTGCAGCAGACAGCACAGGTGGGAGGTGTGCCTCCCTCTGACTGTGCCCTTCTGGTAACAAACTGGCTGTTCTGTGTCTTCAGGGAGGGCCACTTGTGGAAAACTTTTCTCTAGGAGACCAAACTGCTAACTAATTTTGTATTTTAATTGTCATATACAGGATTAATTGATGTTGGAGAGACATCACTTTATCCAGAAAACCTGCCTCCTGAAGAGATTCTGGAGCTGGAAAACAAAGCTGTGCTCAGTAATCTAGAACAGAAATATTTGACTGTTGTTTCAAATCCCAGATGGCTCCTGGAACCAATTCCTGCCAGAGGGAGACAAGGGGTGTGGCAGGTGGACATCCCTGAAGAACTGATCCCTTCAGAATTGTAGCTGTTGCCCCTTACTATTATCTTTTCCTGCCTAAATGCAGACTTGTATTTAAGATGCTGACTTGTGAATTACATCAGCATTTTGTCTAGGATTCTATTCCAAAACTATTTGAAATGGCAAATACATTTGAAGAACTGCTTTTTTGAGACAAAACAAACAAGATGTGTCTTTATTACATGAAATTATTTTTCTAGACTTTTCCTGTATAAACAACTCAGTAAATGCCATTTTTAAATGTACAGTTACGCATTGTGCCAATTTAAATGTAAATTAAAATTATTTTTTGATACCTGCATCTCTGATTATAGGAAAATGGTTCTTAAAAGCAGGCTGCCACAATTTATAGGACATCTGTCCCAGACCACTCCTTGTCCTGCCTTAAGGATAGATTCTTTTCATTCATATTTCAGGCACACAAAATGTGCATATGATGAATACAGCTCTGTGACCTGACAGACATTGCAGAAAGGCCAGTTTGAAAAGGTGCTTGTACAAAATGAAATTGAGCAAGTATTAAAATTTTTTTCCTCTTATTTAAGATGAAAAATACTAGTTGTCTTTGAAAATATAATACTGAATTTAAAACAAGTATGAAGAATTACAAATAATCACTAAGCTTTGGCACTCTCAAGAGTTTTTCAAAATTCATGCCCTACATTACAGTGAAAATCCTTTTGATTTTCTGGAGCAAGGCCACACCTAGGCATGGCTCTAAAAACAGAACAGGACAAGTGGCAGTCTTAGTATTCAGACACTCTACTGGAGCACTTGGGAACCTGTTCCCTTGGACTACAGCACTTCTGCCAGAGCTGTGGTCCAGGGCCAGTGCCTGCAGCTCCAGGGTCTGAACCCCAGGTAGAGCTGGGCTGTGACCTGGAGACAGAGCAAGCTGCCAGTGCAGCTGCAGGGGTGGGAAGTGACTGCAGGGCAGGGCTGAGCAGTTCCCTGGCCCCAGGGGACTGTGCCTTAGCTGAAGTGAAGGTGCAGAGGCTGCAGCTCCTCCATGTTTGTCTGAGCAGCAGCAGATGGAGCTCTAAAGGCACCACTGCCTGAGGACCTGCCTGGGCACTGTGCTTGGCAGCTGAGGCCTTCCCCAGTGCAGAGCTGTGCCTCTTCTCCCTTGCCCCTGCTGTGCTCTCCTCCTGGGACGTGGTTTCTCGTGCAAGCTCAGCCTCTGGTTTTCTTCTCTATGGCAGTGTGCAGGCAGATGGATGTCCAGTAAGAATCCCGCTGATGTTAATTTGTTGAACCAGAATATAATAAAATATATAAAAATAGTATATATATATATATATATATATATAAAATAAAACTGCAACAAAATTTTAACTGTGGGATGGGACAGTGCTGGGTTGGGTTTCAGATAGTAGCTGATCCACAGGCAAGAAAGGGGAGCTCTGAAGCATCAGAAATGGAAGTTCTGCATCCAAGTTTTTCAGGCATACACCTTGAACACCTGCAGAAATGTCCACACACTCCCTGCTCTTCCTGCCATCTAACACTAAAGAAATGAGACCCGTGGTATTTACCTATCTAAACGTGGGTTACCTAAACAGACAGAGCAGCTGCAAGGGTTTGGGAATATGAGACCTCTGGTTTTATAAATTACACATTTTGTAGACTCCATTTCTCCAAAGCACCTGTAAGTCCAAGGCACACTGTCAAAGCAGGTCTTTCTTCAGACAAGAAAATGTTATGCCAACACCAACAAGATCCTATCTTGAAAAGTTTAATCATTTACACTGACCAACACAAAGTTGGTAACAAAGACCAAGCTATGATATTTATACCAGCTAACCAACAGCTGTGAAACCTACCACAGATGTTTCTGGCATAGACCACACAATGTGAGAAACAGCTTATTAAACAGCCAGTCTAATGGGAGAATGGCACATGCTGCTCAAGAAGAATCAAAGCCTGAAACTGGAAACGCAACAAAAACAACATGTAACTCCCAAACCAGCACAAAAGTTGAAATACTTACACGAATATTTACACAGCTAAATCAAAAGCATCATGTCAGTCACCGTACATTCTACTTCCCCTCCCAAAAAAAGCTTTCCAGTGTTGCCTCAGAAGTGCAACACTCTTGTGCCTCTGATGATTGCAGCTGAACAGAGAAAGAAGAGGTACTATGCTAAGGCATCCCAAAGCATTTAAGAGACATGAAAACAAGTGTATATTTAGGACCTAAAAGACACCTGGAATAGCATAGGCATTTCATACAGGGTTTTTAAAAAAATACTTTTAGATAATACTTATACTGTACACAACAGGACTTTTAAACAATATATTACACTGCTAAAAATGTTCATATAAATACTATACAGGCAAGCGTGCAACCAACCTGTTAGGAAGGTTCACAAATTAGACAACCACATGTTTCTGGAAAAGCACTCAGATTATCTTCAAGATTTCTGATTTGTGTAATCCAAGCCACTGATTCAGCAATATCTATTTTAAAGGAATTGGGACAAGGCATGAGATGAAATACATCTGTCTGCTGATGACCAGTTCAAGTTTAATATGCTACTGTCATCTTAATCTGGCATATCAATGTTTAACTTGGGAGGTGGAATCACATATTTTCCAGGACTCTGTGTAATGACCACTCCAGTCTTTTTTCGGAACATTGGTGCAATTTTTGGTGGTTCAGGCAGCGGTGTTTCTTCTGTCTCCTCATTATCTTCATGATGAAGATCATAAGAGATATTTCCATATTCTCGCAAGAATGGGAAAATTTCAAGCAGGAACTGGCAAAAGTCTTTGCGAATTCCAAACCACCCTAAAAGAAACAAAATCATTTTACATTATTAACAGAATGAACATTAATTAAGTAGACAGACTATTTAAGGTCTCTTGATTTTTTGCATATAAATAAGATTTGTTAATGCTGCTTCTCAGCATCCTTATGCCTATCATACATTACAGTTCAGGTAATACACACACAGTCTGGACAAGCACTTGCACAGCTCCATGTCAGCACATGCATGCCTGTGTGTACATCCATCTGCATATATTACAGCTACACTACCCCTGCAAGAATCTATTTCGTTTCACACATTACAAAGTGTCGGGTCACATCAGTACAGAGAAGGAACACAAAAAACTTTGCACCTCAACCAAAGTAAACAGTGCCACAGGGGAGGACACTGTAAGCACTGAAACCTTATTACAATTGCCTGAAAATAGTAGTAGCAGAAAAGCTCTTTCTGAAAAAACAAATCTTAATAAAATACATTGATTTTTATCTGTTTCCAGGATTCTGAAATACTTACAGTGATTGCCTCCTTTTTGTCCAAATGTTGTTGCCATTAATGTTATCAGTGAAAGCCAGAGAGGAACAAATATGGGTATGAAAGAAAAAGAATTATGCCCATCCAGTCTGTGTACTAGCAAGATCTAAATGGGAAAAAAAATTATACAATGTCAGTTTAATTGCAATACTCACTTTCAAACTACTTAAAGCATATGCTGATCTGAAATCGTTAACTTCACACATCTGTGAGGAAAAAGTGGCCTTCACAGAAGCATGTAGTTATGGTTCCAGTGTGAGGCAGATTTTACTCAAGAATCTTTAAAGGAACATAGAATTCTCGACTGTGTTTCATCTTTGCTGTAAATATTTTATTCCAAAACAAAGAGCAGCATTCTTGTTTCAGTAAGTTCAAAAATCATCATTGATTACTCACTGAAAAAAGAACAAGACACATCAAACTCATCATGGCTTTTTCTACCTCAAAAGTGAGCAGTGGAACTACAATTGTCATCCAGCTGACAGCCATGGTTATGTGTGTCCTCCTCTGCTCAGCGATCACGTCCATGGAGCGCAGGAACAGCACAGACCACACGATGTAATAGAGCACCACGAGGCACAGGAAGGACATCAAGATCCACAGTGGAACACAGACAACCTGAAAGACAGACACATTTCATTTGTTTCAGTTTGGTTTTTTTTAATAAAGTGAGTCTACATATTAAGCCTAAACAAGAAAATGAATTCTTTAACTAATATGTCTAACAGAAGGACATCAAGCTCATGAGTGTGTTGTTTTGGGACATAATCAGTTCAGGGCTTCCTCAGCTTTCTAAACCCCATCAAGTTGAAACAATTTAAAATTAAGGCAATGTAGTTCAACTTAGGTAAGACTTCTGTGATTTTGCATGGGATCAAACTGCACTTGAAACTGATTTTTAGCAAGTACTCCCACACTGGATACCTTAAAGAGTTTCAATCCTTTCTCAAGCTTTTTTTGACAATAGAAAGGACAGATTGTCAGTTTTATGGTAGTTTACAGAAACAGCACTTTTGTATTCTAAAGGCACTTGAGACAGGACATCTCAGCAGTTTTGACAAAGACTACTTGCACAGTAAGTGGATCTACATTCATAGTAACACAACAAATAAAAGTATTTATCAGTTTTCTAACTCACCAGTCATTCTCATGGCTTGTTTAGTGTTCCCATTGGGAACTTTGGGTGAGGATTTCTCTTTCAACTGCTGCTCAGAGATGAACTGCAATTGATGGCACATTCCCCTCCCTCAGAAGATAACATGCCCACAGAACAGCCTCTGATTGCCATCACCACTGAATGAGCTGCCAGACCTTCAGTGAAGGATTGCTAAGTGAGCAAAAATGGGATCAGGGACTGACCACGTATTAACTGTTCCCTAGAATAAATATCTTTATGAAATGCAGCATTTAAAAAAAGATAAAAAGAAAACACTGGTTACATACAAGCCATGGCCATCTGATGATCTCATCTAGTCTGAGTGCAATAAATATGAACTGTAGAATATTGACTGAACACAAGATTTCCAGCTAGAAAAAGAAAAAAAAAAACATTAGTTAACTCTTACTATGATAAACTTACTTCCAGGATAACCAATGAACCTGTCAAAGCACTTCTCTGACCCCATTCTTATCACTGAAATATGAAAATTCATTTACATTTTCTATTACTAAACATCCCTAAATTTGTGTGGGTGTGATCCCAACCAAATAATGTAGAGTCTGCTGTTTTCAAGATCTCCCTTAAAATAAAAAAAAAGGGGCACTTAAGAGTGATTAGAGAAATAAGAAAAGCCAAACCAATCAAAAAGAAAAAAGCAAAGCATGAGAAAACAGCTGTACTTTTCGTACAAGAAATAGCGCTAGAATTAAACTATGTATTAAAAAGACTTTCAACTTAATATTAGCAAAATTAATCTTTTGGAATATTTTGTAGTTTCACTAATGGGCAAAACTACCAACAGTCCAAATTAAAAGTCTAATTAAAATTAAAAGCTCTATCTAGGGTAGAAAAGAAATACATGGAATATTGGAATATGACATCCAAATTCAAATAATTTCCTGTATAATTGAGAGATATTTTAAATTACACTGAAGACACAGATTTTGTGGCAACAGAGAAAAGCAATACTTCTCATTAAAATGTTAATGAAAGGTTTTCAGGAGTTCTGCTTGCCACAATGAGAAACAGCCCTTCATTATACTTTTTTTTTAAAAAGTCTGTGTCTAGCTTGAACAAAGTGAAACAATGAAACACCATCACACTTGGCAAGATTCTACTTCCAAAGTTTATGGGCAGCCCTACAATGGGTAGGATTTTCAGAGACCACAGAATTATTATCTGAAAAGTCTAACTGAAGTTTTTGAAGGCAAGCTAGAAACATTACTCATTTTAATAAAAAATATGCAGTTATGTAAGCCTCTTTCAAATGAAAGATTGCTCTGAAGGCAGACACTACATGCTACTTCTCACTAACACACATGATTGATCTGATCTGGATAAATGCCTTTGAAAGTTACAGTTCAGGGAGTCAAAAATCCAGCAAGCAGCAGGCACTTGCCAGCTTCAGGGACCACTACAAAATCTCCACTGTTCAACTATATATTACTTTAAAAAGACTGAAAAAGTAGATTTAAAATAATTTGTACCACTGGCTTTCTTAAAAGAATAAACCACCACCCCCCCCACTGAAGCATAAGACCAAGCAACCAGAAAGCTGCAAGAGCAAAGAGAGAGAGAAAAATATAAAAACCAGAGGCTCAATTGCTGTAAATAGCTTACAGAATTAAATTAACATATGAGATCTATATGGCTAGTGCACACATAGTTGTAGTGGCTCACAACTTAATGAATTCAACATGCTTTAAATAAATGGTGCTTTACTGTCTATAAAATAGTGTAACACATAAAAGGAAGCTTTTTCTGAGCCCACCATGACAGAGACAAAAACCCCAGCATGTACTTACTGATCACCTAATCAGATGCAGAACAGGAATGAGCAGATAATGTATTTCAGATTAAATACTTATGAAAATAATAATAGATTAACAACTGCTTTGATTACTCAAATCAAAAATTGATGTCCTGGATTAAAGGCAGACCCCTCATGTTTCTAGCAAATGAAAGGGAAATAATGAAATCTTCACAGACTAAAAAGAAGAGAAAGTAGAACAGTACTAGGTGAAGATGACTAAGAATTAAAAAAAAAAAAAAAAAAGGGTTGAGACAGCTGTTGCCTTTTATGGATTCCACTTTCTTCTGCCAGCACTTAGCAGCTGTGCAGTCATCTGTAAATCAATGGGCAATCAAGCATCATCCAGGAGATGGCAAGCACTTCCACACAAATTTTACTTTTAGCAATGCTTAACTGGTAATAGAACCCTGCAAAATAAATTTCTATTGGCAAATGTTTCAAAATGAACTTAGGATATCAGTTTACCAGCCATCATAACAATCACTTACCAAAAATGTTTCTCTCTAGTGAAAAACTCATCTTATGCTAATGTTAGAGAAATAGCCGCTTGAAATGAAAATACTGGAAAAAGCTGAGCCTCATCTAAAAATCACATTTTAAATTGTCATGGGGTAGTTTGAGGACAGAGCAAAATGAAAAATTCCTTTAAAAGTTCAGTATGAATTCTAATTTTTTTGCAAAATGTCACAATTGTGGGAGCACCTTGAGAATCCTTTCAAGGTTCTTCCAAAACCAAAGGGAGTTAGAGATAAAATAGAGGCGGAAAATAAAACCCTAATGCTCCTGCCTACCATTCATATTCCCAAATTAAAGATCAAACACACAGATTGTGAAATTAAGACATTTTCAGCCCTGATTACATGGGGCTCTAGAAGCTCAATTCTGCCTAGAGACAGTGCTTCCAATCAGTGGAAGTTTTTTCTGTTGTTTCCGTGTAAGTGTTTGGTATTGATTTATACTGCAGAGTTCCTGGTGAGTTATTAAAACACAAAATAATTAAAAACCAGGTTCAAAACATGTTGCAATGTGGTAGTTGAAAAAAACTAGAAGATACTAGAAAAAGTTCTATTATTCCTAACCCTGATTTCATTGCCATTTGCAGATGAGTGCATTTACAGGTGAGTGCAATTAATTGGACTGATGCAGTCTTCTGAATTTGCTTTCCTGAGAGACAAACTGCCCCAGGGCTGCTCCCAGGCCCTGCAGTGCCCTGTGAAGGGAAGGCTCACCTCCAGAGAGCGGTCGTGTCGGAATCCCCACACACAAGCTGCAACTGAGACTGGAGACACAAAGAACAGGGGCATGAAGACCAGAAGCCAGAAATGGGTTCCTCTTTCAATCCTGTCACACACCAGGACTTCAAACATCAGCAGGAGCAGGTGGATGCCTACTGCAATTAGCATAGCTTTGAACTCCACACAGGTTTCTCCTTCTGCTCTGAAGAGAGGATAAGGAAGAATTTATTTGCCTGTAAGAAAGCACATTACCCTGCAAACATCCCAGAACATTTCCTTGAGCTTCAGATATATATATAATATAAAGATAAAACCACTTGTTTTTAATAAACATATACATTATACCCATTAAACTTCACTGCTTACGACCTAATAGGATTTCTTTCCCATAAAGCTGCACATTTGAAGTATTTTACTCAAGGGGTGCAGTGGGATATTTACAATTTGAAAATGTTTTAAGGATTCCATAGCTGGGCAGATAAAACAGGATTTCTTTGCTAGTATAGCAACAGTCAGTTATCATAAAGGCTGTTAGAAAAATAAGCTAAATTTAAAATTATCTGTTTGATTTCTGCATCAGCATTCATTGAATCAACATCTTTCCCCAGAATTTGTTTATTTACCCAAGCCAGAATACTGCAACAGCTATTTTCTGTAACTAAAAGTAAAATGCCTGTAAAATGACAGCACATACAGAGCTTCTCCCTGCACCACTAGACCCATTACGAGAAGGGGAAAACAAGACCTGAACCACACAAAATGTGGGTGTATCAGGAGATCTGTGCACCAAGATTTTTCATTAAATATTCACCACAGACAGAAAAGACATTTACTGCACTTCATTTAAGGTCATTTTTCTTTTGCCCTGGGATCTTGAAATTCACATTCTACTCAAATTACCACAAACCTCAACACTGCTGTATTTAAAGATGTGGAAGTTATTTTGACAGGACTGACAGGACAGGAGATTCCCTCTGTTTTGCCAAACAAACATCAGTAACTTACCGGTACTGAGGGTTTCGGGCCCACACTCCTGTTCCCACCGAGGCACCAACAATCACCATTAACTTCCACAGCCATATTGGAGCAAACACAGCCCAGTAACTCCACTGAATTTTGTCATCCAGACGTAGAGAGAGCAACACAGAGAAGAGCAGCAGACAGGCATAAATAAGGAATTTGCTATTGAACAAACAAAGAAAACAACCCAGTCAGGAATCAAGGCAGGCAACTTCAAATTAGCTTTGTTGAGGACAACAAAATCAGTCACAGCTGAAATTTCACTGGGATACTTCCTAATAGAAAATGTGTCAAGCTTCTTTGCAAAAAATCAAATATTTCATCATAGATACAGCATATGTCATCTGTTTCACTTACAAACCCATTGCTTCAAGGAAACACAGCAAAAACATTTCTGCATAACAATCTCAGTGAATGGACTGAGATAAATAGTTCCCTTACACAAGGATTCAGTCAGGAGCTCTATTATTAGAGCCTCACAAATATACCAGATATCCAAAAACACATTTTTAAAAAATGTGTTCAGTCATACCAATCAGATGAAGTAGTTTTTGATATTCAAAACTGAATTACATAATTTAAGAAATTTTATCCACACCAAGTTATTATGAATTGCAATAGGGCCAGCTTCAGATAATTTTTTCTTAATGTTAACACTCCGTTAAAACAACCAGTATTATGGAAGAGAAAAACCCAAACAGGTTAAATGTTTAGCGAAGTTACCTGTTGTACACTGAAGCTTCTCACTGGACTATCGAGGATGATGCTTACAAATTTAAAATAGCTACATTGATACAGCTTATAACAGAGTCAATTTAAGAATGAATAAACATATCCGAATACTTGAGCAGCGGCACAGCAACTGCGTGTACCACCAAAAATCAGACAAAATAATTACACAGTAGGCAATTTCCTCAAAGGACAGGAAGGGAAAAGTCTCCCATCCATCCACCAGAAGCTCACTGACTATTTTATAAAACACATAAACAGGTTTCAACACTGTTTCAGTGAAGTAATTGTATGTACTTTAAAACATGGATAACCTAAGGAACCGAATAATGCAGCAACAATCAGGAATACTACAATTTCTCCAACAGCACAACTCAAACTATCCACCTTCGCTCACATCAAATAACAAAGCATTCATCAGATCAGGATTGCTACATTTGGTATCAAGCTGTTTTGTCTCTACTCAGAACAAGTGTCTCATCTGCTCCTTAATAATGAAGAACAGATTTATTGTGTCAGCATCTCCCTGCCTGCTTGATGAAACTACCTCGGGATGGGATGATATAAACCGGTCACACCTCACAGCAACAAAGAGATGTCCCAGCTCCTCGGCTAGTCATCCTTTTTTGACACTGAATATTTGTGCAATTTGTACGTTCCCTGGCTCCTCAATAAACACAGCAGTGAAATACCCCTGCTCCCCGGGCTTTCCAGGCACACCAAAACAGAAAGACACCTGCAAAAGTGCAACATTCGGCCTGCTCATTCACCACGCAGCACCCAAATAAGCTGCAAGCATCGCTCTGCAGCAACAAAACTTCATAAGCTTCTAGGATTTCTGTTCCTCCTTTTCCATTACTCTGACCACACATATTTCCATTGTGTGTTTCAGCTTCTGTTACAATGCACTTCCTGGAGCTTTGGTTACCCTTTCGTTTGTCTAAACAACTGACTGAACATGGTTTACTCGAACTGGCATCGTGTAAGGCCTCTTTCACGTGCAAGGTTCTTCCAGGACTCTCAGCATCTCAAGCCACCTTGCAGGTCCTCAGTCTGTGGTCTTAAAATATCTAGTAAAACCCGGTAATATTTAACTCATTCTCTCAGTTTCTTTAAAAGTGACATGTCCGTACTTGCTTGGAGAGCCAGCAGAGCCCCAGGCTGCATTGTTAATGTTAAGAGAGGCCGAAGGAAGCGCCCGCCTGCCCAGGCTGCTCACACCTGCGGACACGGAGCCTCCGCCGCTCGGTCACAGCCTGAGCTGGGGCGTGCGGAGCCACAGCACCGCGGTGAAACATTCGGACTCCACAAAGAGCCCGGCAGTAACGCGACAAAGTTACACAATAACAAAGCAGATGACTGGAAGCGGGCTGCAAAGCAGATGTGCAGCGCTCGCCTTCCCAGCCCGGACGGCGAAGCAGCGGCGGGGAGCAAGCACCGCCACCCGGAGGATGGGAAGGTTGGATTCGATGATCTCGGAGGTCTTTTCCAGCCTGGTTGATTCAGTGATTCTGGGCAGGAAACCGGCCGGGAACGGCGTGTTCCAAACGCCGCCCGAGCTCGCGGTGCGGAAGGGCCACCCGAGGCCGCGCTGCGCTCCAAAGCGGACGGGTCCCGCAGCCAGCGCTGCTCCCCGCCGGGCCCCCGGGCCAACCCTGCCGAGCCGGCGCTGCCCTGGCCGCACTCACCTGGGGTTGAAGTCCTGGAAGAAGCCGCGCAGGTTCATCGCGGCCCCTCTACCAGGCGCTCATGGCGCGGCCCCGCCACCGCTCCAGGGCCTGGCCTGCCCGGGCCTCGCCGCCGCCCCGCGCATGCGCACGGCCTCTGCCGGGAACCCTGCCGGCCCAGCACTGCCGGGCTTCGCAAGAAGCGCTGCGCATGCGCGCCGGGCAGGGCGGCGGCTCTGCCAGAGGAGCGGGGCGGGGACGGGGCGGGACCAAGGCGGGGCGGGGCTAAGGCCGAGGGCGGGGCTGGGAGGCGGGGCTGGGACGGGGCGGGACCAAGGCGGGGCGGGGCTGGGGCGGGGCAGGGCTAAGGCGGGCGGGGCGGCCCCGCCCCGGCGCTTCAGCATCTCCAAGAACTTTTTCCTCCTTTCTGGCCCAAATCGGGTTTGTGCCCCTGCGGAGCCAGTCGTGCGGGTTCTGGTGCTGCATGGCTTCATAAAAGTCCCTCTCCAGTTCCGTCAGCGCCCCTTAGGTACTGGAAGGTGCTCTGAGGTCTCCCTGGAGCCTCTCTTACCCAAACTGAGCAGAATTTGGATGACAGTTTCAGAATCTCTGGGCAACTCTGGGACATTTTAATGTCTGGGACAATTAAATCCTTGGGCATTTAGGGACAGCTCTACAAAAAGTTTGTCATAATCCAGTATCACTGAGAAATGTTCCAAGTACAAATTTGAAGTACCCAAACAAACTATGTATGTACCTTCTTGGAAATAAAGAAACGGCATAAAAATCAAGGTGGACTTAAGTAAAACAAATTGTGGTCAGAAAGGGGAGAACTGGGCTTTCTGTTGTTTGGGGGTTTTTTGTTTGTCCATTTGTTTAAGTGAAAGTAATTAGCTGTTGGAACAAATAACCCAGAGAAACAGGAGATTTTTCACTTGTCTGTATGGCTCTCTGGGAGATAGATGCTAATCTAACTCATGCTGATCAGTTTGACTGTAAGAAGACTTAAGGAATTCTATAGGAGATCAGGATAGTTTACACCGTGACTCCATGCCAGGGCAGATTATCTGGTGGCACTTTTTGAAGCGACAATCCCCCGAGCTCCTCCCTCAGGGTTATATTGCAAGTGAAATGCTAATAAAAACAAACAAACAAAACAAAACACCACAATCATATCTTAAACTTTAGCTTTTGCAGAAAGATGAAATTAAGTAAAGAACCTAAATCTTCCACCAGCTGCTAGCAGGACCGGTAATTTATACCCAAGAAGTGAGGTGTGCATGCAGGGTGGTTTGTTAAACACCACAGCTGCTCATAGCCTGGGACAGTACTCATTAGTTACTACAGATACAAGATGTGATTCATCTGGAGACTCTCACCGGCAGATTGTAGCCAACTGTAACTCCAGTGGCAAGAGCACAAAAGCTGACAGACATCCACACCAGGAGCTTTGCACTCAATATATTCACCTGATGAAGCCAGGGCATGCCAAAAGCTATGGGAGAGCAAGGATGTGTCAAGGAATGGCAGTGGGGAGGGCATGAGGAGCCTGGGGAGAAACAGGATAAGAGAGAAGCAAGAACACGTAGTGGAAGAATGGGAAGGGAAGGATGAAGGCTAGACACTCTTCAGAAAGATGCCATGACAGGATCTGTGCCAGGGCAGTACAAAAGCTTGTAAGGAACCAAAGAATTAACAGGCTTAAACAGTTGGAAAGTAGAACATTGGTTCTCATTATGCTTTTGAAAAAGTTGAGCCTCATCAGTTTGGAAGAGGGAACAATTATGTGTAATGTATTTGTCCAAGGTAAAATATATCTACTGCAGTGCATAAAGAAGCTACTAGACAAGGCCTGAAAGCATAATCTGCAGCCAGATGCAATCATAAAACAAGTCAAAATATTAATAACAAGGAATTAGCTTGAGAATTTTTAATAATTCAGAAGGCTAATAAAGCAGCTTGGCATTTCTGAGAATATTCATGAAGTTCTGTAGAAGTAAATCAAGAAAGATTTGTTCTGCAGTTACAATGTTTGGCTGACTGCCCAGGCAGCAGAACAGTTCCAGTGAGGTATGAAGAACTAGGGAAGAAATCCCTGGTTACAGAAATGAAAGCTCAGGGAACATACTTTTGTACTGGGACCTCAGGAGAGCAGAGCTAAATTTTTTGTTTGAAGTCAAATAACTGCAAATTTTAGGAGCTTTCTTAGATTTTTTTTTTGTGGTCTCAGATTTCCTGATGACTGTGGTGAGATACTACCTACACCTGTGAGAGTGATGTTAAGGAGAACAGAGAGCAGAGAAAACCCAAGCTCTTGTCTAAACTTAAAGACCTAAAAGATTTATCTTAAGTTTACATTTTATTGTAATTTAAGGGTAGGAGGAGTAATATGGGCAGCAAATAAAAGAAGTAGCAAGTCATCTGCTTTCTGTGAAATCTTTTTGTCTATAGCTGATTGAGACTTGAATGCTGGGAACTGAAGTGAATCCCCTGAGACAGTTTATGTTGGAGACTAAACACAAATTTTGGTTTTACTCCATTTATCTGTTGTCTCAAATTAGTTCAAGAAGAGATATAGAGTCTCCTTTATAGTCACTGCCATTACTGCTTTTATAAGCCATCTACTTGTATTCTTATTCTGCTTAAAAAATATGAACTAGGAGCTTCCCTATCCTTGACAGGCCAAAGTTAAATGCAGGAAATAAAACCTGAATCAGCCTTCTAATTTGAAAAGCTTGCTTGGCTGTTGACAGTCAGCCTTGACTCCTTCCTAACATACCATATAATTCACACTCCTATTTGCTTTATAGGCTTCTCCAAGTGCCACTGATAGGTGAGTGGAATACTGCAGCATTTAAAGGGAGGACAGCAGTTCAGCAATAACTGACTGATGTGGCTGACAGCAGCCATGAACTGTTTCTGGAATCATCTTTCATGGTCTATGACAGAACATCAAATTGTTTACAAAAACAAGTCTTCAGGTTTGAAAATCCCCATTTGAATTTCAGTTGATTTTGCTGTAGGCCTTCCTTTCCTCTTAACATTTATTCACAGAATAAACAAAGTTTGACCAATAATTGACAAAGAAGAGATTGTTCAATCTATTATGATGTATTTATATCAGCCAGTAATTTTGCACAGTTAAAAACAGTAATGATCTAATTGTGTTGTGTTCCATGCCTCTTTTCCTGTGCAGTCTGTGTGGTTTTTCTGCCTTACCACAGCTTCCAAGTTATTCATTTTCTATGTTTCTCTACACACAATTTTTTCTTCCACTGTGCTTAGTAGCTGTTTAAGATAAAGCATGAAAAGAAGGCATTGGATCATTGTTCTATGAATAAATCCTATCAATTTCCTAATAGCAGTGATTTATCAGAGCAGATTATTTTGTTCAAGGCCTTCTTAATTCCTTTTTAATTTCTTTCTTCTTAGTTCCTTCCTTCTTCATTTCCTTTAAGACTTTGATGGAGGACCAGATCGTGCACATTGTGCAGGCAAAATTAATATATTGTTCTATTCTTAAAACCCATCCAGCACAAAACAAGACTTATTTGCAGTTGTTTACTTTCAGCTACTTGTTCCAGATGAAAACTGAGCTTCTAACTATTTACATTACTCCTTTTTTTGAATATAGGCACCTAGAAATTTTACCTACAGCATTACTCAGATTAAGAACTTTCATACTGACACAGATCAGGTGTTCCAAGAATCTCAAGGATCTGTGTGTCTGGATAACACACACTTCAAATGCAATTTCTGTCCCTGACTCATCTGGGCTTCTCTCAGAAGTCAAGTGAGATAGAATGAGATAAATGATTAAATACCTCCAAATTAAATAAGAGGTTTTGGATGCTGGGCACAAGAGGTGAGTTCCACTGAAGGTGCCTCACAGCACTGTAATCATTTGCAGCAGGGTTGCATGTGAGTCACAACACTGGCACCCTGATGTACAAACACTGTGCAACTCATACTTCAGCCAGAGACACTAGACAAGGATAAATCAGGCTTCATCTTGTCAGAAATTGGATATATCATAGCTCCTTTTGCAATGCATTCAGGGAAAAGTAGCAGTGGGTTAAATATCAATATTATTGTGGCATATTTATGTGGCTTTTACAGGGATAAAACACTTAACCAGCTACTTGCTGCATTTTATTCTGTGACAAGGACTGACTTACATCTCACCACATTGAAAAGACACAAAAAGATATCAAAAATGAATACAGCTCACTTAAGTTTCTGATGTTTCAGCCATGAAGTAAGAATTAGCAAAATTGGATGGGAGACAGGAAATGGAAGCGAACAACACCAAAGGGGATTAGCTTTTTTTTTTTTTTTAACCTTTGCTTCAGCTCTCAAGTCTAGCAAGATGGCATTTTGGAATCATCTAGGAGCTACCCAATTTAAATTTCAAGTGAAAATCAGAAAGCTTCAGCTCAGTGGTCCAAAGAGGAGTGTTGGATTACCACCTCTCGCAAAGGATGACTTCAGCGAGAGGACAGCATGAGGAGATTAATATTCCCTGGGCTTTCAGCTTTACAAAAGTCTACCAGCCCTTTGGTTTTTAACTTGGACTGTAGTGAACATGTGTATATCTTACATGGAAAAAAAACAACCTAAAAAATAAGTATTTTAAAGTATAAATATTCTCACACAGCTAAGCTGTGCAAAGCAGCTTTCAACAACAAGATCACCTGCTGCTTCCGCCCATATATTCCTGCAGTAAGTTGGAGTTGTCTAGTGAAGCATCATCTTGGGTATGGTTTGCTGCTGAAGGTGAAAGGTGTTCTGTGAAGGAGTCAAGAAATTTCAGGAGGAGAAAGAATGAGCTTCCCCAAGGCAACTGAATTTTACATTGTGTCTGTACAATGTACAAGCCAGGCTTCTCTGGTTCTTTTTCCCCTTTGCATTTCTTACCCACAGGGTGTCTGTGATGGAGATACTGGGACCTACTTCACCCACACCTGCAGCAGGGATGAGTACCTGTGCTCATTCAAACCTGTATTCCAGGATTATGTAACAGCAGGAAGTTTGGAAAATCAAGTTCCAGATGGACAAAATAAGTGGGACAAAATCTGTTTGTCTCCCACTTCTCTCTGTTCTGTAATTCCATCCATCTCTGTTCTGTAATTCCATCAAAGGGATGAAATACTCTTAGTGAAGAGAAGAACACTTCTGTGCTCCATTGAAACAGCATGATAGCTTAGTCTCCACTTGCCTCCCCACTCCCATGCCTGCCTCCAAAGGCAGGTGGGAGCATTGCCCCAGAGGCAGCAGGGCAGAGGGGGTAACCAGATCACAACTGCTCACTTCTTAGCAGCTTGGTTCTGTGCCGCTCTTGCAATTGCTGGGAGCAGCAGGAAATTTTGCTCAGCTGAGGCTGGAGTTTCTGCTGAGCATGTGAAAAGTGGTTTTTATTTATTTATTTTTAAAAGGAGGTTCATAAGAACCTTCACCTTCATGGAAGTTGACAGCAAGATCCATACCTATTTTTGGTTCCTAATGCTTGTAAAGTTATAATTTATATTTGGTTTGACATTTTAAGATGTGCAGGGGATTTGTCTTTATTTTACTCCTCTGGTTTTTCTTTTATTTTCTTGTGGATATTTGCAGTTTTCATACCCTGCTGCTCCCTGCCATCACTGTAGCTACTTCCTCTCTGCAAATCTGTTGTCCAAAACTATTGCCACTATCTACCATCTCATGGTACATATGAGAGTCCTTTGCATAAAAAGCAATCAGAGATATTATTCACTTGAGCTAACACATTCTAGAACACATTTGTCCCTTTGTGGTTTTTACCTGAACCTTTTGAACCGTAGAATACTATTGACAAATTATAGGGAAAAGAGAGTGTGGAAAGGATGTACTAGTTTAGCTGTTCATCAAACAGCTCCTGCAAAACCCCTTTGAGTCTCACTGTCTGAAGGGGAAATGATGGTATCCAGAACAGACAGGTTACTTTGCTGAAGTGTCATGCTTAAAAGAGTAAGCTCAGCGTGGGGCCTTTTGGATCCAGTACACTACACTTATTATACACTTATTATAATAGGAGATCAAGGATGCAGGTTAGACAGAAATAATCTCTTTTTCCTACCTTTGCACTTATAAAGAATAAAATGTAGAGTAATTATTTTAGTAACCAGACACAAGCTATTCCATCCTGTAGTTGTACAGAGAGTAGTACCAATTCCTGAATACATTGTGGGTTATATCTTGGTATGTTACATATTGATATGGGGAAATTCCTGTGTTGCTTCCCAAGAATCAGAAGAACACAGCCTCCCATGGGGCTGGCTGGGTACTGGTGTCATCCCTGGCCTGTTGATGGGATGCTCTGGGAGGTGTTGGCCATTTTCAGCACAGGAAGCAGTGTTACTCATGAGTAGGTGTAGATCACTTTGTATCCTCTTACAAATCAGTGTTTGGAACACACTAATGTAGTAACAGAACCGATGTCCTACTGTGTACACAGTAAACTCAGAGCAGTGCAGGTAATGTCTATGGTGGTTGTGAGAAAAATGGTTTTGTACTTCTGAATCTTTTGTCTCACAGTTCTGTTCCTAAGGTGAACTGTGAAGAAAGAAGATAGTAGAGAAAGGAAGAATTTGATCTTACCAAAAAGACGCTGTTATGCACTACTACAATTGTTAGTTCTATGTCTCTAGTTCTTACTACTCGTGTTTTAGTCAAGCATAATACAATGTGTCATTAAAAGAATCCTCATTAGCAAGTCCTTGCTAATTTCTAAAAGGCTTTATCCTAACCTTGAGCAACTTTTTTCCTACCTTGCTCTGCTTAGTTACAGATCCCTGCTTATCATCCCCTGTGCTTCCACCTTCATGACATTTGCTTTGCATCCCACAGTTTGCACGTACGAGAGGCAGAATTTGCCCCTTTGCAGCAATCACTCCTCTCATGCTTTGTAAGTAGAATTGCACTCAGAAAACATCACCTTAGTCAGAGCAAAGTAGTCATGTACTTTGGTGTCCTTGTCAAATTACTAATTGCAAGGTTTTAAAGTTTGAAATTGAGAGTTGCTTAACAGAAGAAGGTGACCTCCCTGTTAGCAATACCTGAATACTGATGAGCTTATTCACTTCCCCTCTAAGGCAGCTGTAGAAAGGGGAAGAGAGGGTGTACAGGAAAAAGAGGGAATAGATTTCACTATTAAAAATAAATGGGGGACAGGTTATTTTGGGGTTTTAAACAAATGCAATCTTGTTATTATGCAGAGGATGCCATTCAAAATACCCTCTAAAATCTGCAGCAACTATTAATCCTGAATGACAAACAAAACAGAATTTTTAGATGTTTAAATAATAGACCAACCCTTGCCAGCTATCCATATTAAAGAATTCAGTAGCCTTCCATGACATCTTGTTTACACAGGCTTTCCTGTTTGGGGGCCTTATCTTATTATTATACTCACCTTGTAAATTGAGAAATTATCTGTGTCAGGGCTTATGTGCATGGAAATTATTTCTGCACTGTGCTTGCCTGCCCTCACTAAGCACTTGGAACAGTGTGATTTCTTTGAGCAGTAGTTGTCGGCACATTTCCTGAAATGGGAGTAGGGAGGGTCAGGAAGAACTCCAGTTCCTCAATCCACCCAGCTGTTCTCTGGCCAACACATCAGAGCTGGAGCTGCCACTGTCTAATTTGCCATGTTTATAGGCCTAAACAGGAAATGTGAGAAAGCAGCACTGAGGTGAGCCTTAAATCCACTGCTTCTGGTGGTGATAACACCATCTGCCTTAGCTGCTGTCCAGCACTCAGAAGTCTAAATAGTATTTTAGAAACAACTCTGATGTCCTTGGGAAAATTCCTGGTGTGAGATCACTGACCTGGGCTTGGGGAGGGAGGGAGCATGCTGCAGGTGAAGGGATCTGCATGACTCACTTCAGCTGTAGAGAAATGACTATATACAAAATGAAGGCTTATAATGAGTATTTTTGGATTAGGAATGTTAATAATTAAAGTCTCCAATGTATTTTCTAGCGCATAGCTTTGCAATTCAGGCTGCAAGGATGGGCTGCAATGATAGCATCTCATCATATGAATAGTTAACAAACTAAAAGTCTATGCAGATCCCTCTCCTACAATGTTTGTACCTTACTCTTGAGTGCTAATGTTCACAGATGGTTTAAAAAGTATGATTGGTTTGATTCTGAAAGTACAGCTAAGGAATTCTTCAAAGATAAAAATGCTGTTTAGAGATATATCAACATTCTTTCTCAGGGGTTCATGTTTGCTCGTAGTATTTCACTTCATCACAGTACATGCCAGAGGAGGATACAGATATTAATGCAGGTGTCAATATTTTAACAGATCTCTCTCTCATTTTCTTCATGGCAGCTTGTACAGAAACAAATTTCATCGGTCCATAAAATGAAAACAGTGTTTTTTTGATAAGAATCAATTTAGGGATAAATAAATTTGCCAAACAGAAGCTTCCTGTAGTGATTAGTCACTTTCTATAATGCATGAGAATTAAATGATAATCGCCTTGTGATTACTTATATTGATTCATTGAAAACTGCTTTGCTCTTTTGGTGTTTGAGTAAACTGACCACATTTCACCATTTGTGAAAACCTGGTTTCTTAGAATTACTGAGTGATGCATAAAAATTCCTTAGAGTTGCTTTTGTGCCAAATGCCACTACTGGTGAAATCACTGGGGAGCACATGCAAGGGCAGGTTTCACATGTGAAGAGTCAAGATGTCCTTACCAGGCAGAGCTCAACACCAGGGCTATTATATATTGTCTGATCATATGCACAGAGTCTCAAAACACACTTCCTTGTCAGAGGAAACTTTATTGGAGAGTGTACTAGGCATGGAAATGATACTTTATAAGATCTGCTATGGGTCTGACAGTACAGCCATTTCTTACAGAGTCCTTCGAATAGGATTTTTTCCCACTAAAAATATTGCTGTGCTGAATTTTTACCATGGCTTAATGTGTGCCATGGAAAATAGTTGATTTTAAATATTTAGCTGTTATGTTGGTGGCCTCACCTACATAACTAACACTTGTGTAAGCACTGTGGTAGACCCCCAAAGATTTTGGTATGTGCTTTGGCATATTGCTAAGCTTAAAATGGATTTGATCCTCAGTGGTGGTGGTAGGGGGAGAAGGCTGACATTGACCCTGGGACTTCCAGCAGGGTGACTAAGGAGGAGTGCTGCACAGGGTATTGCCACTTCAGCCAAGGTTTAGGTTTAACCCTTCCTGTGACACTCCCAGCTCATCACACTGAATCCAGCAGTGGTTTAGTCCAGGAGCTGAACAACAGGCTGCTCAAAGGCCCATACATCCGGGGTGGAGGGGACACTGAGCTGTGAGACCAGTTTGCACAAGGTCTGTGATTTCAGTGTCTGCAATTATTCACTGGCAGCATCCCAACTTGCTTTTTAGCACCAGAACTTGTGTGCTGTTTGAAAAAGGCTTTTTCTCTGTAATTTGTTCTTCTATTGGACTGAACTTAATAAGATTGCTATATACTCATGTTAGGCAAACCAGGAAATTCATATCAAGTACCACTTAGTGTATTTGCATTTGAAAGAGGCAAGCATTATGGTAATTAAATGCATGTGCAATGGTGAAGTAATTCCTCGGCTTTTTGCATAAAAAGTCTCCAAATGAAGAGAAGTGTCACTTGGGGATGCAATGTTCAATACATTTCCAGCAGCTGATCCATGTTAGGAGAGTTGCTGATACCTATGAGATATACTGCTTATACACAACATTAATTCCAAAATATGCAAACATCAAATATACTGAATAATATTCATGAGTCGATTGCATGTCATGTGCTCAGTAGTAGCTGAACTTGTAGTAACAGTGTTCTTCATTTGATTCAAGCTTTTCCAGTGTGTGCAGGAAGGAAGTGTACGATCAAAATAAGCTTCACTGTAATAGTTTAGAGGAAGTACACGTGCTTGAATATGTATGCACACACCGTGTAATACACAGTGTACTGCACTTCTGAGTCACACATCTCACTGAGCAATAGCATTGACACAGACCACTGTAGCCATCATTCCTGCTAATCTAATGGTGAGTGCACACACAGCATATTTGAGGCCTCAGGTATGAATCTTTACAGAGCAGAAAAGCAGATTATTTTTGATCCCATTCTTTGTGACAAAAAAGCGACAAAAGAGAGCTTTTTTGTCTCAGAACTTTTTATAAGAAAGAGCAACCAATGCAGTCCTGAGGCACTGAAAGAATCAAATTATAGATTCCCATTAGAGATAGATTAGTTTTCTGTAAATGGAGCGTTCTTCTCAAGTTGTTTTGGGGCTTTTTTAGTAGTCTGGTCCCAAAGATGATGATATTTACCAGTACAATTTACTGTTAAACTTTCATTTGTATTCAAAAGTGCACCTATCACTTGCTAAAATAGAAAAAATGCACAAACCATCAGATGTTTCATTATCATAGTGGTTCTCTCACCCAAGTGAGTTCATGTTGACTATTTTCAATATTGGTATACTTGTCATCAGTTTACCTGTTAAATGTGTAAGACAACATAGTTGCAGTCTTTTGATTCTTTTTATCTTCCTGTGAGCTGCTTTATTATACATCTTTGATAATTTTACAGTTACTGATTGGGAAATATTATGTGTAGTTAACAGTGAGTTTATTTTGTAGAGGAATACTAGCAATAAATCTGTTCTCTTTACTGCAATTCAAGATAGAAACCATGAAAATTGCTGAGCTTTTAATAGAACTAGTTCTTAATGAAACATTAAGTGTCATGGGGAGCTGTTTATTTTGTGTAACTTTTCGTGCATTGGCGACTCCCTGGCCCCGCAGAGTGCGCACCGGCACAACCGGAAACACTGAACAGAGACCGAACGGAGTGTTAACTGAAGCACTCAGACAGCTTCTCGCAATACTAAACCTTGATTTCCTCATTCCCCAATGGCATTTCCACCAGAAAGAAATAATGCTCAGAAAGCCACTGACATTCCCTTTCCACGAGAGCTGAAGAGCGTCGGCAGGAAACGCAGGAGCAACGCTGTGCCCTGAGCAGCCCCGCACTGCTCCCGCCGGGCCGGGCCGGGCCGGGCCGGGCCGAGCCCCCGCACCGCACCGAGCTCCGCACCGCACCGAGCTCCGCACCGCTCCGAGCCCCGCACCGCTCCGAGCCCCGCACCGCACCGAGCCCCGCTCCGGCCGGGCCCAGCCCCGCACCGAGCCCCGCACCGCACCGAGCCCTGCACCGCTCCGAGCCGCGCACGGCTCCGAGCCCCGCACCGAACCCCGCTCCGGCCGGGCCCAGCCCCGCACAACGGAGCCGCTCGCTCGCGGGGCCGCGGCGCCCCCGTGCGGGGAAGGGGAGAAGGCCGGGGAAGGGGAGGCGCCGCTCCGGCGGGGCTCCGGCTCCGGCGATGGCTCAAGACGCCGCCCCCGGGCCGCCTCTGCCCGGCCCCGCCGCCTCGCTGGGCCATGGCGGCGGCGCGGCTCTGCCTGTGCGTGTTCCTGTGCCTGCTGCGGCTGCCCCGTGATGCCTTCGCGGCCGGCCCGGCGGCGGCGGGGCCCGCAGCTGGGCGCGGGCCCGCGGGTTCGTTCTGGCGGCGGGGGCTGGGCTGGGGGGAGCGGCCGGCGGGAGCCCGGGCCCGCGGGGCTCGGTGTGGCCCGCGGGGCTCGGTGTGGCCCGCGGGGCTCGGTGCGTCCCGAGGGGTTCGGTGTATCCTTGGGAAGGCTGCGGCTTCACCCGCCGGCAGCGAGCGGGTCCCGCGCCCGTCGAGCCCCCAGTACAGTCCGCCGCCTTGAGAGGGCGTTTTGAAAAGATGTGTGTCATCAATTAAAGAAAAATAGTTTTATCTGTTGGGAGCAGAGTTATACAGGACTACTGTGTTGTTTACCCGTGGTTTAACACCCTTTCCGAAGCTTGCAGGCCATGGAATTCGGTAGTCGGTAGACCAATAAAATACTTCTTTATTTTGACCGATCTTACTTTTGCCAACTGCAAGGACTTACCGTGTGCAGCACCTGGAGAAAATACTATGAGTGCAAGCAATGAAATAGGAGGGGAATGCAAGCCACTGTATTTCTGTCTAGGCCAAATAAGAATTTCTGTCTTTGAAGAATTAATCCCATTGTTTGCATTCCCTTACAAATATATTCTTGCTCATTTTATTTAATTTTATTTTTGCCCTCAAATGTGTTCTAGGGTTAAAAACTGATAAATCAGCATAAAGTAACCACTCAGGTTAATTTATTTCTAATTCTGTTTCTTCGTAGATGGTATGAACGTCTTGTTTATAATTGTGGATGATCTGCGTCCTGTGTTGGGCTGTTATGGAGATAAGCTTGTGAAATCCCCCAACATTGATCAACTTGCTTCTCAAAGTATGGTGTTCAGCAATGCATATGCCCAGGTGAGATAAATGACTTAAACATGTTTTCTCTATGCAAAATAATTACTGGTTTTATCACAGTAGGTGTTAGGCAGGCCACTGGAAAAAGCAAGTATTTATTAGCTTGAAGTATTTTCAGTAGAAAATAAATTATTGGGCTGAACTGCAGTGTGTGAACCTATCTTTACTAAGGTGAGAAAAATGAAAACAGGGCATTTAAATTATGGTATTTGCGTAGCCCTTGGAGGAATAGATTGCCACTCAAGGGTTTTCACTGTTTGCAGCCAAGTGCTGCTTAAAAATGCCATTTTACTAAATTAAAATTCTCTTTTTCTACTGCTTACAAAAGATTGTTTTATCTTTTAATCTTTTGAGGGAATCACTTCTATAGACTGTTATAAAGGGGCACTTTGTGTGGTAAGCATTGTTCTATTTTAGAGGACTGCAAGCATCACTAATTGTTCTTCACTTGGATACTCTGTATGGGCTGTCTACATTCCCAAGTTCCTCTCTACTGAGAAATTAGAACTTTGGGTCTCATTCCAGCCCAAAGCAGTAACTCTTGGGTTTTGTCAGTCTGAAGCAGAATTGGTCAGACCTTTGGACCATAACCCAGACCTCTTGTGTTTATCCTTTCTTTATTCTTAAGGCTGCCCAGATCAACTAGACTTCTTGCTTTTATCAGCACAGTCCACCTGCTACTGCTGCTCAATTCTGTGTGATGTGAGCAACCAGATTTCAAAAGCACTGCCTTTATGGACCTTGCCTTGCATTTTTAAAAGCTTGCAGTTTGGAATTGATATGCTTCATAAGGATGCTGTTCATTCCAGCCCGAAGGGATGTGAAACCCATTCCCTGTGATTCCTGAGCTTTCAGGTGGTTGTGGTACAGCTATTGATGCCTTGAGAGGCTCCCATGGAACAGAGGCTAGACGGTGTTGAAAATAAAGTAGGTATTTATTGAAAAGGCATTTAAAGGATACACCCTGGGCAGTACAAGAGCTCAGCTTAGGCTACACCCAAGATGGACAATGGGTCCCGAGTTTTCACACTTTTGTAAGTTTTGGTCCATTTACATATTGAGGTTAGTTGTCCAATTGCAGCTCCAGGTTATGAAGTCCCATCTTCTCAGTTTGCTCTCCTCAGTTTACTGTTGTTTATACTTTTTGGGCCTAGAGCTGCAATGGTGTCCTTGGTTCTGGGGCTGGAAAAGGATTGTGTTGTCTGACTAAACTGTGAAGAGAACTTGCTAACACTTACATGAAGTTTAGAGTTACATACTAATGCAGTGCAGAATCTGGAAAATATAAAAGCTAAAACTTAAGGCGTCGCTATGCCCGAGCTAATTGGTGCATGTGTTTTGTTTTTTGTTCCAAATGTCTCTCCTTGGCTGCCTGTCTCCCCAGCAAGCCCTGTGTGCTCCCAGCAGAGTGTCATTTCTCACTGGCCGCAGGCCTGACACCACCCGGCTCTACGATTTCTACTCCTACTGGAGAGTCCATGCAGGAAACTATTCCACCATGCCCCAGTACTTCAAGGAAAATGGCTACGTGACCCTGTCTGTGGGGAAAGTTTTTCATCCTGGTATGGTTTGAATTGTCATTTGCTTGACATAGAAATGCTTGATGTGTATAGTCTCACAAACTTAGATGAGTATTGATGTGTGATTCTCGTCTATATTCAGAACCTAAATCGCAATCATAAGCCAGATTTTACAGTGGTTGTCATTAAATCTTAAAGCATTAGAAATGAATGTGTTAGATGACTTTTATCTAATGGATGTTTTCACATCTTGTCTGGGAATTGTGGGAATAAATGTTTAACATTCTAAAAATACATCTGGAAGTAAGGTATCTGCTGAAAATGAAATTACTTGTTGGCTTAGTTCTGCCTGTACATGCTTCATGTTTCCTAATAGGCTGTGAGTCTGGATCAGGACATGTAGAATGTTTGACTAATGCTTCAAGTTCAGTAGGAAATTAGTTCACTAGTTAAAAAGCAATAACACAACTGAGTTGAAAAATATTGTAATACTGATCCTCTTTTTGGCAGTTCCTTATCCTAGAAATAAACTTGTGTGGATAGTTTCACTATGTGTTTCAGTTTATAGTAAAGCTAATCAAGGATATGCAGGAAGACTGTTATTAATCCTGGATGTTTTATTAATTTTTTTGTTTTGCTTTGGTTTTTGGTTTTTTGGGTTTTTTTTGTTGGTGTTCCCTGAAGTAAGGTTCTTCAACAGGCTTGACTCTCCTGCACTAGTGCAAGGTGTATTTTGGGGAAAAATATCTTTTATTTCTTGGTTATATTTTCCTCAGTTGCCAAAGATTCATTTGAAATGTCTCTTCATTTAACGTATTTGTAAAAAAAAAAAACAACAATTGAAGACAAGTTAAACTTGTGTCTGAGCTTTTCCTGGTTCAGTGAACTATTAAAGCATTTTTAATATCTTTATCCATTCTAGGGATTTCATCCAATTACAGTGATGACTATCCCTACAGTTGGTCCATTCCACCCTTTCATCCTTCAGCTGAAAAGTATGAGAATGATAAGGTAAGTGTCATTTGGGACACTCCAACAGAGAAGGGTGTTGAAGATATAACCAAATGCTTTGTATCAAGGACAGGCTGTGCCCTGTGGGCTGCACCCTTGTGCAGGAAAACAAGTAACCAGGTCAATGCTTTGTTTCTGTGCTTTCCGAAAGAAGGCCTAGATTATCAGATGTGTGTTTTGTCAGTCAATGTGCCCATCCTGCAGATGTTTTAAGTATTTCTAAATTGGTATTTGGAAACTTCAGTTACTGAGATATAAGCAAGAATGATCTTATTTGTGTATAGTTCATGAATTCCTTTATCTGAAAAGTGTGGTTGTCAGCTTGCACTTGCAACTGATCTGGCTTTGCTTTAGTTAGTGAGAAAACCTTGTCAGTAGTCTTGGTAAAGTTAATGTGATAAAGAGCTCAGGACTGAGTGAGCAGGGGCCATAAGTAAAATAATGTTTAAGTAATAACATTATTAATCTGATCCAGTTTTCTAGAATGTTTGTTACTCTAAGTGTGACACAAAAGAGTCTGGTTTATCTTTATGCAAACATTGCATTAGCATCGTGTGTTGGAGTCTGTACACTGCCCAGCAGGAGCTGCAGTCATGAGGGTACAGACAGCCTTGGCAGTGCTTTGGTCTTGGGTTTACTGCTGGTAAAGGATTGGTTTTAACAACAGCAGCATTTGCATCCATGACATAAAGAGAAGTAGGTTCATTTAGCAACCTTCCCAAACACCCTGCTGAGGCCACCTTTCCCTGGCCGCTGTTTAGTCTAATTGATCTCTCTTCACTGATTACTCATCAGCCACTGCTGCCATTTGCTCAGAAACTAAGTCAGTAGCTTCCAGGGGGCTTTCTCTGAACTCTTGGGATCAGAAGGAGCTAAAATGTATGTATATATAGGAGGACCTAATGCTGCTGCATCTCCATTAGATCAGAGATTCTATTCATCATAGAAGCTGTGGGCTTTTGACCCATGTGACTACATTTAATCTTCTACCCAGCTCTAGAGAGGATTTCTGCATTTTCATAGGCATGGGAGTTGCATTCTTTTGTTGGTAGAAACAAATTTGTTTTGAAGTTACAGAACAGAGGATTTTGTCTTTGTATTTAACAGAAGTTACTGAACTAATTTCTTTTTTTCTTTTATGAAGACTTGTAGGGGAAAAGATGGAAAACTTCATGCAAACTTGGTGTGCCCAGTGAATGTGACAGAAATGCCTGGGGGGACTCTGCCTGATATTCAGAGCACTGAGGAGGCCATACACTTATTGAACATCATGAAAACCAGCAGGCAAAAGTTCTTCCTGGCTGTTGGTTACCACAAGCCACACATCCCACTGAGGTACCCACAGGTGAGGAGACTGGAACCTGCAGGAGAGGGAACTTAGACAAATGATGCGTTTGTTTTTAAAAGCTCTTCCCACAAATGCTTTATTGCTGTTTCCTGAAAGCAAGTTGGAAACCAGCCTTGATTTGGTGTAACTTCAGGAGTCACCTGTGATGTGTTTCAGAACATTTAATGAGAATGAATTGTGACTCAGCCAAAAGCCAGGCTTCTGCCACCATGATGGTGACTGCTATTGCCTGGAGATGGGCTTCAGCTTGATGGGGTATGACATAATGAGGTGTTACAAGATCTTGGATTTCATTCTCTGTTTGGCTTGGTGGCAAAACTACTGATTTCAAAGTGGTGTTGGACCTTTTATTGCAGTATTTATTTTGAGATACAGGAAGCTGTGTTTAGGTATTTACTAACTCAGTATTTTTCAGGAATTGGTTGGAGATGTCAAGTATTGCTGTGTTTCACACTCTGGCAGAAGGGGAGTGAAGCCTTGTAAACTGTAATGTTAAAGGGTCCTGAAAGGGAAAGTGGTTGCTGTTTAAACACAAAAGTCACAGTACATGGTGGAGGTGAGGACAGTCATTATATGTGTTTTGTCTTGTAAAGGAATTTCTCAAGTTGTACCCCTTGGAAAATATCACATTGGCCCCAGATCCCTGGGTGCCTAAGAAGCTACCTTCTGTGGCATACAACCCCTGGATGGATATCAGACAGAGGGATGATGTGGCAGCATTAAATGTTAGTTTCCCTTATGGAGCACTTCCAGATGATTTCCAGGTAAGCTGTCAATACAGTGCTCTGAAGTCAAACTGCTTTCACTTGTTCAAATGCAGGGGAAGTGTCAGCTGCTCTAGGATGCTCCCAGTTATTCAACAAGTGACCATTTGCAGTTACGAATTCCCTGCCTTTGGGGCACTCCAAGAGAGAAGGGTATTCAAGATATAACCAAATTCTTTGTTTCAAGAACTGTCCCCTCTAGCTCTGTAGGCAAACCCTCACTGGCTGCAGTTCAGGTTGCATGGGAGGGAATGGATGTAGTAGCTACCAGTGCTGTGTTTGTGTTCATTATCTGAATCTGTTTATCAGTTTCAAGCCAGCACACAGTGTATCTTCTTTTGCAAGATCTTCCTTTACTCTCCAGTCCTTATGCCAAAATCAGGTGCACTGGCTAGACCAAGAGATACAGAATGGGTTGGTTTGCAGTGTTTTGCTTGAACTCACTTCTGGAAGGCAGAAATTTCTAGCTGCCCCCTTCCAGTTTACCTTTCCTGGGACATTGATTGGGCTACAGACAATTAAAATTAAAGCTTTGCAAGTAGAATCGTTTCTTTTCCACAGCCACCCCCTGGTTCTGCTGTATGTGTCTGAGGAAAAACTTTTTTTTCTCTCCTGTTTTTTTGACCTGCAGCGGCAGATTCGTCAGAGCTACTATGCAGCAGTTTCCTACGTGGATGTGCAAACTGGCCTGCTTCTGAGTGCTTTGGATGATGCAGGACTCTCAAATAACACAATAGTAGTTTTTACTGCTGATCATGGTAAGCATTTAAATCTTTCTTGAGCTTACTGTTAAGAACTTTATTGTTCAACTCAGTGCTGGTTTATTAATCCAGTGTGTGTTTCTGTAGTGTCAAGCAGAGCTGTCCCACCCTGTACCTCTGGCTTGTCTGAGCCAGATTGAGGGGACTGACTTCTGTGGCTGCACAGTTCTGTCCCCTCAGGCACTTTTAATCAGGTTGAGGATTTGCTGGTGAGGGATGAGGCTGCCTGCCAGGACACAGGGCTGAGCTTCCCACCCCCTGCCCAAGGAGTGACTCTTGCTGGGAACTGTGCTCTAAGAGTACAGCCACCACTCCTCCCCCCTTGCCATTTGTAGAAAGCCATCTGGTACAGTGGGTGACAGGCTTTCTCATTAACTGCTCAAGTGTGTTTTCTTTCACTTGTCATTGCTGCTTGCAGAGCATCTAAACTGATAGGGATATGGTTCCCTCTCATAACTGAGATCCTGCACGCTCTGGATGCTGGTGGTAAAAAACTTAATTTGAGCTGTGGGACAAATGCCTCAAGCATTTAATGCTTGTTTCAATACTCTAATATTCATTAAAATAACCCTGTCATGATCCATTTGATTGTGGCATGGCTTAGCTGATTTAAACCAGTTAGGATGTGAATTAACTACATCAATTTAAAGTCACATGTATAGTTTATTTGGGTTGACTTCTATGAGCATGTGTGTATAAAAAGCTCTTACAAGTTGCAGAGTGATGGCATTAATACTTTTGGTACTAAAGTGACTCTAGATGTTCCTTCTGACTTGTTTGTAAACTGAGTTTTTCTTTTCCTTGCTTTGGATAACTGTAAACAGTTGGTGTTTCCAGTACCATGGCTGGCAAAGTGATCAAGAAAAAACATGTGTTAACGTAGCTGTCACGGAGTTCCTTTGTCTTCCCCCAAAGTGAAGTTGGCAGTATATCTGCCTGGAAGGAAGTCATGTTGGCATCTCTTTCAAGAGGAAGAGGAGAGCTGAAAAGTTTTGTCTCTATTGCTTCCTCCAGGGTAGCATCCTGATATGGCAGTCTGGCATAGAGAGCAGCCTTGGCTCCAAGGGATGTTCAGCTTCAGTGTTAACAGGAGCATTGGAGAGCTGGCAGCTGCCCAAGACTTAAATGAATGCTTTGTGGAATTGATCTGGAGACTCTTGCAGGCACTGTGACACACCCCAATTCCTCTTTTCTGCTGTTTTAATACCGATTTCCTAATTCTAATCTTGAGAATCTAGAAATAAGGAAAGGTGTAATTGTTTCTTTTATGAAAGAGTATCAAGTTGCAAGATACAGGTGGCTGTTGAAATAGTTTTCATATTAGAGAAAAGCCTTGTTACTGTAAATACAGATTATTTACCTTTTAATATTACCTTTATAACAGACTAGTGGCTCGTCAGAGTCAATTTACAATGAAGAAGAAATCACTGCTAGATTATAAACCAGTGTCTGCTCTGAATTGTCTTCTTTGTCACCTAGGGTGGTCCCTGGGAGAACATGGTGAATGGGCAAAATACAGCAATTTTGATGTTGCTACCCGAGTGCCACTGATGTTTTATGTCCCAGGAATGACAACTTCCCCTGCCAGTCAAGGAGCAAGGGTCTTCCCCTACCTCGACCCTTTTAGCCATATTGGAGGCTCAGTACCTCAAGGTAAATTTCCAGTGCTTATTTTTTGTGGGTAGATAGAGGTGGTTATGTGTCTCCAGGCACCTTGAGAATTTACTTTGTCTTTCTGAAGAGCACTTTTTCAAACTAACGGATATGATAATCTCTAAGGCTAATGGAGAAACATAAATGCAGTTTTCTTGTTAAAAGTAGATTATAAGTGCATGGACTGGCATTTTCACAGCTAACTGCTTGATTTCAGTATCCCCAAAAATCCTGTACAGAGCACTTTGAATAAAACACCAGCTGAATTATTAGAAAAAGTTGTTGTCCAACTACCCTGTTCCGTAACTTATATTTTGATATTTTTTCTCCTAGGGCAAAGTGAAAAAGTGGTGGAGCTGGTGTCTGTGTTTCCCACACTTGCAGAGCTTGCTGGCCTGCAGGTCCCTCCTGTGTGCCCAGAGATGTCATTTGGTGTTGTGCTATGCACTGAGGGCAGAAGCATTGTGCACTATTTTAAAAACTCTGAAGGAAAGGCAGAGCGTGGCAAGGAAGGGTGTGGTGACGCTGAGAGGTGTTTTAATGAAGAACCTGTTGCTCTCAGCCAATATCCCCGGCCTGCAGACACCCCCCAGTGGAACTCTGACAAGCCAAGGCTGAAGGACATCAGGATCATGGGCTATTCCATGCGTGCCATTGACTACAGGTACACTCTGTGGGTTCAGTTTGATCCCAGCAACTTCAGTGCCAACTTCGAGGATGTCCATGCAGGAGAGTTGTACATGATGGAGAATGACCCAAACCAGGATTATAACATCTATAACAGTACTTCACATGGTTGGCTTGTCAAAAAAATGATTGACTTTCTAAAGCACTAGGGTTCAGAAACTTCTTTGTGCCTGTTCTTGCAACTGAATTAATGCTTCCTTCTTTTGTATAGAACCTTTCTGTTGTACAGAAAACATTTGGATTGAATAAAAATCCTGCTTATATCAAAACAAGCTATTGCCTTTGTCTTGTTACAGCCCTTACTGCACTGAAGGAGTCAGGGGGGACTTCTGTAGCTGCTTTCAAACACAAGCTTGTAACACTCCACACAGAGTATCAGGCCCATACAGTGAAACATCTCAGTGGTCTTCTGTAGCAAGTGAAGAATTAAATTTCATTATCTGTGCTGAAGATGTTGGTGTGAAAGGTGGAAAACCAGGAACTTAGATGTTTGAGTGGCTGTGTGGAGAATATAAGTCATGACACAAGTCCTGTCCCCTTTACCCAGAAGCCTTGGGGCTGGAGTGGTCAAGCAGACATTTGGTAGTGGGAAGGACTGAGGTGTTTGCTCTTATTAGCCTTACCTCTTACTATTGTCCAAAGGGAAACTTCATGTGTTTTATTCAAAATTTAATTATTTTAAATAAAAGCTTTAATTTAGAATTCATGCTTATGATACAGCAGGAGAATCTGAATTTTTAATTAGTTATTGTGTGTGAAAGAGTGTTTTCATCACTGAAACACTGAATAATACTGGGAAGTTAAGGTAACACTAACATGCTCTTCAGTGGATTTTCCTGAGGACTGGTCTAATCAGTCTCCACAGGTGAGAGGAGATGGAAACCTTTACCTTTTGGAGCTGGTTCTTAGCAGAACTGCTCAGTGTACTTGAGGCTGTCGCATCCAGTGACAGACCTGAATGTTTGCCTTCCTAGGTGCTAATGGGCTTGGCGTTCTCTGTCTTGGACTAGGAGAGCTAAAAGCTGCCCATTTAAATTTTTAGTGTGGCATTTAGCAACACAGGATGTGGAGCAATAGTTGTCCTAAGCTATGCTGTAGATAATGTCCAGATGGCCAAATGCATTAAGGTAAATATGTTTGGGAGCTTGTATATGAGAAAAATGGTTTTGCTGAGTATTTTATGTAAGTGCTGTCTGTACTTTGTGCTCACAGCCACAAGGTACATGGTGCTTTAGTGTGAGGGCAGTAATTTGTGTTGTTTTCCATCAGCCTGCTGGATTTCTGCAGTTCTGTCTTGGTAATCGAGAGTCTTAGAATTTGTACCTTAAAAAATAAGAGCTTGTTCAGATGGTGTTAACTCCTGCTACCTTCCTTAATGAACTGCTCCAATTCCTACAAAAAGCCAGCCATTACTTGTCTTCCTCAGATAAATTGACTTTAATATCCTGGAGAAGCCATAGATATAACTTTATTTCATTAAAATCCATGTGACAGTCTTATTCCTAATTAATGTAGGGATACCCACCATGCATCTGATTCTCTGTTAGAAGACAGTGGTTATTTAGTGCCTTAAACTCAATTACAAGAATGTATTTCTTATGAACTTGTCATTTGTTTTACTCAGCCCAAGATCCTGTGTGTTCTGCAGCATTATTATTCCATGTAAAAATGTATTTTTCCCTCATTTATGCATATATACTTAGATCCTCAGCTGGTGTGAAGTACTTGAGTTGTATGTAGCAGATTCAATGTAGCTATACCAATTTCACACTGCTGAAGGTGTGTTTTACTGAGAGCAGTGCCAGGCAGAGATTTGGAGTCTGCAGCTAGAGCTAATTATATCTCTGACACACTTTCCTTCAAAGGAAAATCAAATATTGGGGAAGTTATTTTGGGGAATGTATTGAAGTGTTAAGGATTAATCTAAATCTCTGGTATGCTGGGTCAGTAATACAATGTGCATTTAAAATTGTTCTGGCAAATGGGTATTATCTGAGACTTGGCTACGTGAGCTTTGTGTTTTGTTCTCCTACTAATACATCTGCAAAAAAACCCCACAGTTTTTGGGGGATGTAAAATCATAGTATGGAGATAAATTATTTAGGGTTTTATTTGCGTGGAAACATTTCTGTGCATACCCTGCCCTAAGCCTTCCATCACTTCAGGCAATTTAATTTTTCAAGTGGAGATAAAAGTCCTGGTGCTAGGTGATGAGTATTTTTTTCCTCAAGTCATTCTCTTTATATTGAAAGGGAAAAGCTGCCCTTGACCTTTCTTAATCAAAATCCAGTAATCTTTTGGGGAGACATGAAACAGAATTGTCTCTGACAGCCAGTGAATCAAGATGTATCTGCAAGCTCAGGGCAAGGACGTTCCTGAGGAATTGCAGAAGTCCCTGAGCAGGGTTCTACAGTGCACCTGGAGAGCTGGGCCCTTCTGCCTGCTGCTGAGGTGGGGCAGAGCGTTTCTGGGGATGGAAGAGGCACCGCAGTTAAAAATCCTCTGCCCTTGCAAGTGCCATGTTAGTTTTGTTATGGAACTGGGTGAGCCAGGGGCAAATGCAGCAGTGACAAACAGAGAATGCCCATTTTTTCAAGCAAACCAAAACACTGCTTCTGCTGGAGAACTGGAGCTGTGGGTCTTGCTGGGCTGAGCAACCTCCACTGAAGAACAAAAGAGCTTAACAGGAGTAATAAAAGTAAAGTGCTCTTGTGAGCAGCGCTGTCTCTAGAGGGAAGAGGTTGCAAGCCAAGCATCAGGAAATAAATGAGATGCCAGTGTTGACCCTATTTCTCAGGATGGCACCAGAACAGCTGGAAGAACAGCAGGATGCAGCCTCAGCAGGAATTGTTACCTGTGGTACATGGATGGAGAGCCTCCACTGGGGACTGCAGAGTAGCCTCTGTAAGCACTTGGCACAAAGCAGAGTCAATAAACAGAGCTCTGTTAATAAGCTAATGTACAGCAGTGATTAAGCAATGGAATTAAGATTTTGGTCCCTAAGCAGCAGCTGTACATCAGTCAGTCATATCTCATGATGTTTTTTCAAGTGTATAGATGCACAGAACCCTAAAATCAAGCTTTTTGAAGGAAAGTGAAATATACACTATGTACAAAGCAGAAGCAATGGGAATCTAAGAAAGAAATGGAGGCGGCTGTGTTTGGGTATTCTTTGTAGCCCTACAGGAATGTTTATGGCATGCTGTTTGCAAAGCAAAGATTTGGGTCTAATTTCAGGCATGCTGTGCACACTGGAGTAGATGGAAATGCTGTAGCTCCACACTGTGCTGTGCAACAGATTGGAATCCCCCCTTTGGCTTGTGCTTGCTGGGGGAAATGGGGTACATTTTGGATTAATGTGAGAGTTGGAAGTGTTTGTGTGTTGAGGCAGGCAAAGGCAGCTGAGAGTCCCAGCTATTGGTTAGATGTTGCCTGATTAATCACCATTGCATGTTAATTATGTATTAGTGACTTGCTGCTGGGTTGTCTTGGTCAAGTGGAGTCCCCTGCTGGAACGAGTGTTCCACAGCATGAAGGATGGGATGTGGATGTGCTGGGTCAGTATCAGGGATGTTTCTGAACTCCTGGTGCTAATGTGTATTTTCTGTGATAGGCAGCCATATCACCAGTGGCAGAAGGACCATAATGTCATGGCTGGCACCCAGACTTGCAGGGCACTGTGCACAGCTCACGTTTCATGTGCTTGGGAAGTGCCTGGTAGTTGCAGCTGAGTTCCTTTGTTGAATGTATAATTCTTTTCTTTTTTTTTTCCCTCCAGTGGTTACTTAGCATTCAAATGTGAAACGCTACATAAAGAATGAAATTGCCCTCCTGGTAACTAGGTTTTCCAGCACTTTACAGTTTTCTAGGCTATAGAACTTCTTGCTTTTCACATCAGAAACTCCCAACCAAGTTGACTCTGTGTCAAAACTTTTTATGTCTCTGTGTTTGACTTCCTAGCTAATGAAACTTCAGATCTGCATGGGTGGATCTTGACTCCAATATTCTTCTCTGCCTAAATGTACAGGTCTCCTTTTAAAGTCTGTGGGAGCTCTGCTTATGAAAGAAGATAGACTACCAATGTCAAGATCTACCATATAAAGCAGCAAAAAGAGCTTTTTGCCCTCCATCTGTAAATCTTGTCTCAGTGCTGAGTAGCAGAAGAACATTTCTATCCAGCAGTGTGTGAAGGCACCAGCTCTGATGGAGCTTTGACTAAGCAAGAGGAAATGGCAAAGTCTGAGATGTTTCTGTAGGTGCAGTTGGACAGAGAGCAGGATAATAGAGAAGTAGGAGAGAAAGGAACAGTAAGATGCAATGAACAGTGAAATCAGATGTAAGTCATGACCTGGAAGATTAGGATCCAGCAAGAAAACAGAACAGAAATCTAAAGAGTACAAGTTTGGGAGTGGAAATATTTATAACTCTGGTTTTAGTTTCTGCCTTCCAGCTCAGGCATTGTATGTTTCTTGTTCTCTGAGGAATGAAGCAGCAGTTTTTTGTTCCAATTCCCATCTCACTGCCACCTAGCTCTCCTGCAGTGCCTCACAGCTCACCCCCTGCTGCTGTCAGACACTTCTGCTGCTTCTGGGAAAGCCAGGCTACACAGCCTCTGCACAGCCAAAAAATGCTTCCCCTGGCAAGAGATCTGTGGTGACTTTTAAGCAGGGCTTTTTTTTTTTTTCCCCCCCAACAAATTGCCTAATAAGAGGGTGAATATTAATCACATGTCTGGAAAAAGTTTGTTTTGATCTCTGTGTCTGCTATTCCAGCTTTAAAGAACAGAGCCTTTTCTGAAACATTTTCCTGGTAATAGAATTAGGACATAATTCCTAGAAGACAAATCTTGGCAGGTATGAAGTGTATAATACCTGTCCTTGACTGAACTTACAGCCTAGCCTAATACTTCCCACATTTTCCTGGTTTCAAAGTGAGTTTGATCTTGTGCTGAAGGAAATTATTCTCTTTACTTGAGCCCTCTTGAATATTTCACAGTAAGAAGGATGTGATCCATTACTTCAGGAGCCCTCATTATGTGCAGCTGTGGGATACTCATCTTTTCCTTTATCTGCTCTGCTGGAAAACTTGGATACCTTGTTTTGCTAAACAAAATCAAGATCAGGGATGTTTAAAATAGATTGACTTATTGAACTTGATGGAATAATAATTTTCTTGTCGCCAGCTTTATCTTGTCTTTGCTGAAATAAGATTAGCAGAGATTAAAGCTATTTATTTTGGAGGTGTAGCATTCTGGTCAGGGAAGCTGTGATGAGTTTTTCTTTAAAAGGATCTTCATATTTTATGAATTTGCAAATTTTCATTTCTTTTGAGGGTTGTTTGTTTCTGTAACTGCTATTCTTGCCTGCAATTGCTCTTTTCCAAGAAAATACTTAGTGGAAACACCCAAATATCTTCTGTGTTCGTTCAGTTAAAGCAACAATGTTCTTTCTGATATAAAGCCATGCAAATGAGATGGGAAATTTTCGCTGCCTTAATAAGAGATGGTTTGTCTAAGGATTCTCCTGAGATTCACTTGGTGAAAGAAATAAGCACCAACCTTCCTTTACCGTTATCAAATTCAGTGGGGGCTGACCTGGTGAAGCATTAAGGCATGCACTTCAGTACATTCCTAGGCAGTAAAACAGTGACCTGTGGTAGCTGAGTTTGTGTTTAAAATGCTCTGATGAGTCTGGGCCACGAGTCTGTGGCACAGCCATGCCAGTGCTAGTGCCACCAAAGAGCCAGGGGCTGAAGAGACCTGCCTGAGTGGGGGACTGAGTGTTAACCAGCAGGGTTTCATTTCTGCTAGGAAAAACTGTCTTGGTGCTCTGTGTTATCAGGTCAGCTGTTCACTTCTGAGGAATGTGTAGGGCAAATGTGGCAAGGTTTTGGGAACACAGGGTGGAATTTCTGTGCTAGTTAGGCTTCATAAGGCTCCCACATCCCTCTTGAACCTCTCCCTTCAAACTTTCTCATAGGTTTTAGGTTAAAAGAAGAGCGAGGTCTGGATTTCTCAAAATTTCCTCTATCCTTGATTACAGATCAACAGCACTTGACTTCTCCTGAAAGGTTTAAATGAGTCACAAGGCATTAAAGCTGAAAACTAGGAAATGCAAACACACAATGTTCTACATAAACTCTCCCCCACAAACCCGGTGTAAATTCCCTCTGCCTGCAGAGTGCCCGGCCCCGCTGTGCATCCCCTCTTCTGGATCCCGGCTGGGAGGGGCAGCATTCCCCTGGCTGTGCCCGGCTTTGTTAGGCTGGAACGAGCTCTTCCCTGCCATCCGCAATGTGGGAGCGGCTCTGCTCTGTAATTCCAGAGTTTTTCGACTAGAGGTCAGTAACACATCAAAGAACAGCAGCCTGAAAACCAGAAACTGGGATATGAGCTGCCACTAAACGTTTCATTTTGCATTTGAAATAAAGGCTTGTGATTTGGTTAATCAGCAGCAGCTCTAAGTCACACGGCTATGGGATAAGAGTAGTGGAGTGCTTCTATTCTCTATTTTTTAAATACTTTTTTTGGTATTAGATGCATGTTATAAGCAGTGCTTCTAAATTTTAAACAATAAGAAAAATTATCACCCTTTTAATATCATTTGGTAATATGTAGTCAGTTGGACATTTTGACTAGTTTAGAAAATAAATCTGATTTTCAGAAATTTTTATTGCTAATTCTTTATATAGTCACTTTAGCTGCATTGGCATTTTCTCCTGACAGGGCTAGCTAATTAGCTTGGAAGAGAAAACCAGTGTCTGAAGCAGAGGTGGTTAAAAGTAGATTATAGATTGGCTCAGAGTCCTATTTGTTGTGTCTTTACAGCTTCGAATGTAGAGTAGATCAGTCACTATTTAATAAAGGACAGGTTTAGGAATGCATAAAGGTAAAAGATTTGTTTGTTTCAATTTGCTTTAAAAATAACCTTTATTGTTCTGTAATCATTCAATTCTGGTTTTTTTCCCTGCTGAACCGTTTGTACTCACTGGTAGAGGAATTGGTCATCTGGACAATTAAAAGCAATTTATGGAGTATCTCTTTCTCATCCAGACACGTTTCTTTAAAGGATGCCTTGAGCTGTGCTGCCATTTTAATAGCAAGCTGGTCAGATACATAGTCTGAATTATTTCTTTGTAAGAGCAGGCACAAAGGATTCTGTTTGTATTCTTTGAGTGCATCCTATCCTGAAAATACTCATTTCCTTTATCATGACTAGTGCCATTACTGAGTGGTTTTGCTGAGGCATTTAGTTCAGCTGTGTTCATGACTGTGATTAGTGCATTTGTCTCCAGCTAAAAAGCTGATTCCTGTTTGAATACTGCACCCCTAGGAGATGTGCTCTAAGTCTTTATGAAGGAGACATCTCTGTTTCCAGCGTTTTTGTGTCAGTTGTTTTTTTTCCCTGCAGACAGAAACCTAGACCAAGGCATTTTAATAGTCTTGTTACTCAAGTCCTATTTCCTCGCCTCACACCACTTTTACACTTGCATGATACATTATGATTTATGCTACAGTTGGTAAGACTGGAACCAAACATAGTATTCCAAAAAAGTCCTATCTGTACAGATAGGCTCATAGGGAACCATTGAATAGTGAGAATATAAAGTCATGTTTGAGATCCAAAACCAGACTTTTTTTTTGTCAGGTATAAAAGACCATTTAAACACTGCTGCTTTAGCATATTACTGGTGGCTTGGACAACAACTGAAAAAAAAAATTACTAATATTCCCATTGGAATATGTTGCTTTATCCTGTGTTGTTCTGAAGATTAGTTTTTGTACAGTATGGTTTTTACCATTATGGATCTATAGTTTAATCAGAAAATGATAAAGTTGTACAATATTAGCAGACAACTAAGCCAATGTTTGCTTTAGGGTGAAGGAGTTGTTCCAGCTCCAGGTGGAATCTGTAGGTTGGAACTTAGCAGATTTCTTTTCCTTCTCCCTGAAACTCTACAATCTGCTCTTACAATCCACTGTGTGGGACTAACAAAGAAGGTCCTTTAGCTCTGTGATAGTACACTGTCTCAGAAAGCCCAGCTTTAGTCCTATAATTGTCTTATCTCCATAGACTCATTTAGTTATTGTTTACAGCTTTTGAGAACAGGCTTATTGCCAATGTGAAAGCAAAGAGCAAAACTCTCTCTGTGACAATTTTCATACATCTGGTGTAATGATAAATATTTTATATTATTAATATTAAATAGCAGTTTTATAGAATTGGTTCCCTTTTATGGGCAATGGTAGGACAGCTGTCTAGCTGTAGTTTTATAATTTGTCCTACAGGCAATTTTGTGCTTATGGCATATTGACTTCAATAGGGAATTCTGCTTAAAACCTGCTCACTCTGTTTCCATGAAGGCAGGTGTAGGCATTTGTGTTTCCTCTGCCAGATCCCCTCTATGGAGAGGCTTCAGAGGATCAGTGGGATTTCCAGGTGTGTTCTGCATGTGAAAGGTGAGCTTTCTAGGAATGATTACAATGATCCACAGTGTGAGAGAGCTGGAAAGTTACCTGCCCTCCCCTTAAGAATTGTTTTAATCTCTTCAGAATACCTTGTGTCTTTGGCATTAGGAATAGGATCCCAGCTTGGATCAATGTTAATGAAATTGCAGCAACAACTCCAAACTTTATCTAGAAAAGAAGCCACATCATGCTGGTACTGTGGAAGTACAAAGACCTCTATGTTTGGTTTCCTGATGTGTGCTGGCAGACATGTCTAACCCCATCAGTGGTCCTTGTGTTTTAGTGGGACTCGCTGTAGGGAAGGGATTGCTGTCTCTATCTGAAGGATCCCCTGATCCATCAGTGGTGGTCCCAGTCCCAGAGAGCAGCCACTGGCAGTGAGAAAGGCTGGTTGTATTTAGCAGAGCTCTCCAGGTCTTGTGAGCTGATCTAAGCTCTGTCTGCCAGGTGAATCAGAAAGCTTGAAAGCAGTCAGGATCTGGAAGAGTTGCTGGCTTCCCCTAACAAGACCCTGACCACTAAGTTTGGTTTAATACTTCCAACATTAATAGCAAAAATGCTGCCATTTACAGACTAGTTCTCGGACACAAACCAGAGACCAGGGATCCAGTAAAGAAAGTCTCAATGCCCAAGGCTATTGGGCCATTTTTTCACTCTTTCAAATAACCTTGCCTCTCATAAATCTGTTGCTCATTTAAAGCAAACTTTCTGCTTGCATCAGAAATTACTTCCAGCACTGGATACGAAGCATTCTGCAATATGTTTTAAAGTGAGGGCTGGATTCACTGCTTAAATAAAGAAAGCCAGTTTGCTTCAAACGGATCATTTATTGCTACCTTCATGCTGTATATTTATTGTGAGGATATTGTCACATTTCTTTCAGTTTTGAAAATGTAAGTTGGATTTTCTCTTTCAGGTTGCCATCTGGTGTATTGCGAACAGTCTCAGAGAGTAAGAGGCCATCTGTTAATACTTTTTCAGGAAGCTTTTTATAGAGCAGTGAAGTGGCAAATCTCAAAAACACGTTGTAATGACTTACAAGATCTCGGGTATGTGTACAAGTAAAGGCTGATATTTTATTCCTATCAACAATATAGCTATCAAGCTGGGGAGGAAAGGAAGAGAAGAAAGGGAACTTGCACACAAATGCACATGCATTTTAATGGCTCTATTGCATATATTACTTTTTCTATTTTTACATAAAATGTAAAGTGAGTTTCTGAAGCTCTGATTCAATTTATGCTCATGTACTTTAGCAAGACTGATTGCCTCTTTGAGAAGCTGTTTCCTTCTTTAACCATTAACAGAGATCAAATTACCCAGGATTTTGCCTAATAATACTAAGAATGTAGCTTGTGTTCCCATAGCATGTGATTTTACATCTCTAGTGCTTGGTGCTCCCAAGATGCTGATATGTCTATTGCAAGATTCTGCCATGTAGGAAAGCCTCCAGCTCGGATCTGCCAACAACCTCTGGCCAATATTGGTGAGTCTAAGGCAAAAAGTTATTTCCACATTCAGCTCTGCTAGTAGAGAGATTTTCCACCCAAATTTGATATGCCCACTCTGTCACTGATGGTGGCAGTGGAGGACATGACTGACAGAAGTGTTGCCTGAGTGTTCTGGCTGTTGTAGGAGTAGGTACTGACATTATTGAGAGCCTCCCTGTGGGCTGGATATGTTGAGCCACTTTTTTCCACTCCCAGGGACTTCTTCCACTATTTTGAGGCACAGCAGAAGCAAATAGAGCTACATCATGTGCAGGGCTGAGGTTTATCTCAACTCTGGTCTGGCCTGTGGGACAGGAGATGTTGCTTTCAGGATCAGGGGCTTTGAAAGCACTGAGAAGCATCAAATGACTGATTGCTTTGTGGGCCTGACATGCAGGGAAAGAAAGGCAAATGCTGATTAGCTGGGCAGGTGACTAGAGTTTTGCTACCACAGAGCAAAACAGCACATATTCAATGCCCTTTTGAGGTGGTTTTTGGGTGCTCAGTTGAATCCTTCCTGAATATTGTGTTCCACTTCCAGCTCTGAACCATCTGAAGTGTCCCAGTCAAGCACATTTTTCTGTATTTTAATACTATATTAATTTTCTGTGCCTCGAGTTCTGCAGTAACAAGATTCTGTAGTGGTGTTCTTGGGCATCCCTCTGTGGAACAAGTCCTGCTTCAATTAAGTATAATAGTAAGATCTTTTTCTCTTCAGTGCTTCCAAATTTGATAGTGAGACATCAAAAGTATCATCCAGGTGCCACTGATAATAAATGTCAGTGCTGCTGCATGTCAAGGTCATAAAAACCTCTAGTAAGGGCTGTTCAGGCTGGCATTGTGCTTAAATACTGTCATCATTTAAACAAAACTAGGCAGCTCTAAAAGCAAAGGCAGCATGAATATCACCATAAAATTAAACCCACTAGCCAGTGGTGAGAGAATCTGAAGCCTGTATGTTGGAAGAGTTCTAAAAGCAATGCAGGCTGGTTTTTCAGTGCTAAAACCCCTCAGAAATAGAGGAATAAGTGATCCCAGCAGTGTTCAATATAATGTGAGTCAATTGTGCATAATGGCATTGAGCAGTAGTCAGAGTATCTTCTAAAAGTTTTATTTATAAAAAAGAACTTTTCTTCCAAATTATTTTTAGAAACATTCTCTTTTATTGAATGAAGAGAAACTAATCTTTGTCTTTTCCTATATTTTTAGTGTAAAAGAAAGATAAAGAAAGCACAATAAAAATTGGGGGAGGGCTTTTTTGTTGTCCAAAAAGATCCTGTCTCAGCCACAATTTTTAGTTAAGAAGTATGCTTTTTCCCCCATCTAATACTCAGACTATGTTGTTGAATGATTATTAACCCCAGGCAACAGGCAGTCATAATTTTTTTACTATATTATCTGAGAATGCTATTAGAAAGGCCTTGAATCCAGGGAAGCATTCACAGAAATTAATTCTGCTGTCTTTATTCTTTCATCTCAAAACAAGCCTAGGTGGTCTTGACTGGCAGCTGCCCTGGGCTTTAGCATCTTTCTTTCTTTGTTAAACAAGAGAAGCTGCCAAGAGGTCTCCTGAGATGTCAGGAAGTTAAGTGCTGGTGTGAAGATGTGCCCTGTGTCCTTCATCCATTCCACGTCTGTTAAGCCAGGTCAGCATACAGACAAAAAAGCTCATGGCTGAAAATAGTTCCCCAGAGGTGGAGGCTTATACAAGTCCCCTAAAAATTACCTGCCAACACCTCAGCACTGAGAATTATGGCTTATTGGGTCACTGTGGAACAGATTACTGCACTCTCTGCCCATGAGTGGATTGCATTAAAGTGCATCCCTGATGAATTCTGAGGTGCCCTGGCATATGGGGCACTGCATTTTGCCATCAGAACTGAGATGCCACATAAAGATCTGTCTGCTCCACCTGACTTGTACTGGTGTGATCTGGAGCCCAGGCCTAGGAAGTGTCAAGAACAGAACTTTCCTGTGTTGTGGTTTGTTTTGTGTCGCCGTGCATCACATCTAGGAGCTTGTGTGGATTTACTGGGGTAATGAAATATGAAAGACTGACTCTAGTCCTGTTTAGGGTTAAGAGTCTGTAAATCCACTGTGCTTGCAGAGACCAGGAATAATTTAAACACTGCTCACATTCCTGCCTCCACAGTAGGGATGGGTATTTTGTTTTGAGGATTTTTTTCCTTATCTCAACTGCTGTACCATTTGGCTATCTGAAGCTTTTGCATGCTTCACAAACACCATCTGTTACAACCCAAGACACAAACACTGCAAGTGATTAGTAATATAAGGCAATGTTGCAGCTGTATGTGGTGTGGAAACCTGATAGAACCAGAACTTTCTTTGTAAGCCTGACATGCTGAATAGTGTGTTTGTGATTTGTCTAAGCTTTTGCATTTGTCAAATAAAGATTAACTTTCTGCTGCTGTGGGGACATGACAGAATAAAAAAATTAAAACAAAACATTGCCCCCTTGCCCAAAAATCCCCAACCAACAGCAAAAAACCCCAACCTAAAACAAAACAGAAAGAAAGAAGAAAAAAAAAACCAACCAATAAACCAAAAAGAAACCCTTAAAAAACCAAAACAAAGCCACAAGTGTTCCATTTAGGAAATATTCTTGGAGTAGTTACTCCCTCTAGGATAGAGGGAGTCCCTAGCAGGGAAATGTTTCCAACTGCCACATGATAATACTGTATTAGATGATTTTTTTCTGGAATAGCCTATATATTCAATGCCATTTTAAATTCATAAAACACTCAAAATATACATATATTAGGGAGTATTCAGCTGTTCTGGCCATGAGCAGATTGCAATAAATACCAATACACTCCTTCTTGGATTGTCATTCAATGTTCATGGCACAGACTGGTTCTCAATCTCCAGTATTGGTTTTTCTCTTTGTTTCATCCTTTAGCCTTGATTACAGAAACAGATGAAGAGCTGCTTATGCTGGGGGATACCAGATTAGAGAGGAACACCCTGTGTGCTCATGGATGTACATGAGAATGAACAGGAAAGGAGAGCAAGGCTTAAATTTGACTGCCTGCAGGGTAATTGTGTTACTGCGTGATAATCGAGGGCATGGTCCAGCTACAGAGACAGAAACTCTAAATTGGTAAGATGAGTCCCTTTTTAATGTTGAATAAAAGAAATTGTTCAAATCAATAATGGTGTGTTATTGTTGACCTTCCTCTCCATTATTAAGATATGCATGTGTCTTTGCCATCTCTAGGCATTTGGAAATATGAGGGCAAAGTTAGAATCACTTTTATATTTCCCCTCTCTGCACTCAGGTCCTTATCCTGTTCTCATATCACATACTGCTTGTTTTGAAAACAAAAAAGAGTTTAAGAGTTTTAATTCTAGAAAAGTCTTTCCTTTGTGTTAGACTAATAGGTCAAATTTGGAAGAAGGTAGGTCTCTGGTTTTTGCTCATGCAAACTGTTTTCTCTATATAAGAAGTGCACTATTGTCCTTAAGCTTGTATTTTCAAAAAGATATCTCTTGTCCTTGAAGAGAGGGACAGAAGTAACGCCCTTAAACTGAAGCTAAAACTTCCAGCTAGATATTAAGGAAAAAACCAAGACCTCACTGATGGAAAGGACAGCAAAAAGGGGAGAGACTCACAGGGAAATTATGATGTCTGCATCACTGGAGACCTTTAAGAGCAAATACCATATTTACAGTTCATCTCACCATGAATAGAAAGATGAACTAAATGGCCTTCTGGGGTGTCTTCCAGGACTATGATTTTGAAAGCTTGTGACCCAGGAGGCCTTTCCCAGTGCTGTGCTGACTGTAAGGAAGGTCAGGATAGTCGGCAGAGAGCGAGCCCTGAACGCAGAGATGCCCGGCTCAGGGTGCAATCCTGAGCAGGCTCCTGGGGGCTGCAGCACGGGCAGGAAAAGCTGCATTTCCCCAGTGGCACTGGGTACAGGGCTGGCTGAGCAGGGAGGTACTTTGTTTAGCTAGTGGGAAAAGCTCAAGAATGAGCAAATCTTACTTCTGTTTCTCTGGAGTTGTGGCAGCAAGAAAGCAGCAGCGTCAGAGCAGTGTGTACAGTGAAGCCTTCTCTGCACCCTGTCGTGCCTTGCTAAAATACAGCAGGTGATACTCTGATGGAGGAAACCAAATTTATTGTACCTTTCCCTCTTCATGGCTGCAGTCTGGAGTGTAGACTTGATGTGGTGGCTGGTTTGTGAAAAGATAAGCCCACCTTTTCTCCTTTCCTGAGTAAGTCTCCAATTCCACTGGGTGTGCTGTGGCTGGCTGGGCGTTTGCAGTTCCCCACCCAGGGGTCGTGGTGCTGGCAATGAGACTTTCCCACCTGGTGAGCCAGGCATGTCCTTGGAAAAGGAAAGGTGCTGCCTTGCCACAGGAAGTGCTGATGGCAGTGCTGTGACCTGCCTTTTATGGTGGGCTGGATTGCCATGCAGGGAGCTGGCATTTTCATAATAGAAAATCTGGACAGTCTCTTCTGCTGGTTTGATAACTGATATTTAAATAACTGCAGCATATTCCAGAGCACTGAGCAGGCACGTGTTTCTGCCCTGCCAGTTGCCCTTTGCTGTGTATTATGAAGTGTAAGACAGCAGGATTGTGAGTGGCTGTGATTTAAATGACTAAATATACTCTAGATTAAATGTTTGCCTTTCATGTTTGATTTCTCATTAACTGAGAATTTACAAAGTCAAGTACACAGCCCTATTCTTATTTGTAAACTTGCTGCTTTCTATCTTAATGCCTAATAATAAGTTCTCCCCTCTGGTTGTTTAATGTATCACTTGTAATTCCGTTTTGACAAATCTCTCAGCAGTTCAGAAAACTCTTTGTTATAAGGAAATAAATATCCTGCTGACTCAATGGGAGAGAAATGCTTTTTGTCCTTTGAAAAACGTTGCAGCCTTGTAGATTGGTCAGTGTTACATATCTGAATGGTGCTATTGTAGAGAGGAAAAGGATTCTTTATGGGCCAAAGAGCATTCGAGGGTACTGGAGTATGTAGGGCAAGGTTATCAAGGCTTTGCTTTGGTAATGTCTATTTTTGCTCTGAAAGATCATCTTACATGTGATATTTGTCTCTGTTAAATACATTGCCTTTATTATTGTAGTAGCTTTTCTTTTTTAATTACAAAATGCTGACAAGATGTTTTGCAGTGACATATTATAACTACATTAACCAGGTGCATTAGGATCTGTGTGTATGGCAATTGATGCTCTCTCTTTGTCACTTACATAATGAACCTTCTGCCTGCACAGAATAAAATATTTATCTGGAATGCAGGCTAAAGCAAATGCTGGAGACTGGAGGAGGAAAAAACAGGCTGCCTGCAGTGAATAATTGTTATAATCTCATTGTCCTTTGCAAAGTTGTTAATTAAGGCCTTTACTAAGCAGACTGTGCTTGCAGGAGTCCCACAGAAGTCAAGTTGTTGTGCTCTTGTGCATCTGTCAGCTCACAGTGGTTTGAATGTGCTTAATGCAAGGCTCCCCAAGTTTCATCCTCAGAGAGGCTGTGTGTTGGGGGGTGTCTTGTAACGTTCTCCCCTCTCTCTCTCCTTCACTTCTTTCTTTAAAATAAGAAAGAAAATAACACCTGAAGGAGGATGGTAAACTAATGTATAGAGCTTGGGCATCTCCATCATCAATATTGGCATGTAAGCCTGCCAGGCTTGTGGGGCTGTTAGTTTATTTGCAGGTGCTCTCTGGAGTTTTCTCTGCAAGGAGCAACTGGTATAAATTGTGTGTACTTTGCCTACTCTAGTTCCAAATTCTTTTTGTTATTTAGTATTTCTATTTCTATAGCAACTAGAAAATCCACTTAGGGATTTTGACCATTCCTGGTAGGCAGCAGTGTAAATAGTATAAGGAAACAATATTTTAGGTGAAGAGAGCTGAGCAAAAAATGATCTATTGTTGTCATATTTTCTGTAGGTATTAATGGAAAATTTTTGAAAACCAGAATGAATTAATTTTTAGATTGTTTCCTGTGTGAGGGCATAACGTGGAAAGAAGAAAAGAAAGCAAAAAAAGGCCTGATTTTAAAAAGCAGCAAATGGAGAAGTTTGGTGCTGAGGGCTGATTGGAGGCAAGAACGGACATCTTGAGAGCAGATGAGAGGAAATGGGATGTGTCAGTAAATTATGAACAGCCTTAAAACTCAAGGCAAGCAATTCATAAATAATAAAGAAGGGAGAGCCGAAGGAGGAAGGGAAAACCAGCAAGATTTGAGCTCAAAAAAAGGTATTTGCAACAAGATTTGGGAGGGAGTGGTATTGGGGAGCAATCATTTTAGGAAGGCCAGGGAGAAGAACATTGATGTGACAGGATTGACTGATTCCTGTGTGAAAAAGCAGGGGGAAAACCCCCAGCATGATGCAGACAGAATCAGCAAAAGAAGATTGAGTAGGGAGGAACCAACAGGTGGAGAAGCAAAGCAGAATCACAGTGGAGATTTCCTGAGCAGGGACAAGCTGAATGTGGTAATGCTGAGTGTAAGGAGACACAGAGGAAAATAGGAAATGAGATGAGGATGAGAACAATTCCTGAAGAACTAAAAGCTGGCAGAAGCAAAGTAATTTCTATGTCTCATGGGAAAAGAAAAGGAAGAAGGAAGAGTAAGACATTCAAATGTCTAGAAGTCTGGTGTCCTTTCTTTTTCTTGGTAGATAGTGGGCAAAATCCTGTATGGATAAAGAAAAAATTGTGCAGGTGGATTTATTTTTATCAGAAAAGCAGATTTTGTTAGAGACATGCCAGAGAAACTGATGGAGCAGGTAATTCTGGTCTCCACGATTCTGCTGGAACTGCTTTCTTTTCTGAACTGAGCTGATGTGGTGTAAATGGAGGTGACCTGGGATGGAAGCTTGGAAAATGAGATCTTGTTAAGTGAGAAAGAGTGAGAGAGTTCTTATAAATGGAAAGGAAGGCAGTGAGGAGGAGGCTGAAAGCAAACAAAAGTTTTTCCTGTGTACTGGACACGTGAAGCAATTGAATTGTGAAAAAAGCTGACAGTCATGAAGTGGGATAGCAGTGGAGAAAGCAGATAGTGCTAATAAAGGCATTGTAGAACAAGGGCTCTGCAGCAGGAGGGTCAAGGCAGACCTGCAGGTGTGAGACCAAGGAGATGGGTGACAATAAGCACAGATAGCTCATTGGTACAGAAGTTGTCCTTGAATTAAGCTGAAGGAAAGCCAAGAGTCAGCGACAGAGGAAGGTGGATGATGAAGCTGGATTTAAGTTAGCCAACAGCAACAGCGAGGAGGAGAGATGGCAGGACTCCTTGTTTACTAAAATTAAGTATCTCTTTGCTGCTTAATTAATCAATTGTTTTGAGTTAGAACACATATTTCATAGTTTTTGGCAGTGTTGTAAAAGTAGGATTTTAAAAAAATCAACAAATACGTATAATTGAAAATGAGCTCTCAGTTACTAACCTAGACAACTGTTTGGTATTTATCTGGTGAATGCAGGGATAAACCTGGGGTCACACTGTCCATTGCTGGTGGAGTAACCCCAGTGGGGAGCAGGGGGTTGGAGCAGCCCCTCCAGGGAATCTGCAGGGCCCCTCCAGACCCTGCCTGGCTGCTGAGCAGGACCAGAGCAGCACCAGCACAGCGAGGGGGCAGCTGCTGCTGCCCAGCCGGCTGACCCAGCCCTGCTGATCCAGCAAGCTGGATTTTATCCCTCATTTCTCCTGTCTCTCTGAAGGAAATGAGTGCTTGGAAACCGAGCTTCCACCGGCAGAGGTTGCTGCTGTTCTCTTCACCTCCTCCTCTTCTCAAGCTGGTAACCTGTCATGTCAAGCGTTTAGCTGAAAGCAGTGGGAATTGTGAAGGTTTAATGTTTCCCAGACTGTAGTCTGCCACATTAACAAATCTTTCACTTTTCAGAAGATGATAGTGTCAATCACCGTGACAGCCTGAAAGACACCATTCATTGTTAATTAATTATTAGCTGTCAACTCAAAGACTTTGTTGAACTAAGAACATTCAGGCAGATTGTGGATTTCCTCTTTTTTAAACTTTATGTTTAAAGGACACTAAATACCCTTAATTATCAAAGTAGGTTGAAATCCTTTCAAACCTCTTTCTTCTGCAGGTGACTGCTTCAGGTACAATATTAATTATAAATAGAATGAAGATTTTGTAGCTTCTTATTGCTGATTTATGTTTTCATAATGGGTGAACTAAAAAGAAATAAGTTGCCTTTTTTTTTTTGCTTTGGTAACAGCCTGTGATCTCTGGGTTGCCTCTGAGTTTTGGCGTTTGCAGGAAACAAACAAAAGGAACTGTTTCCTTGAGAGGGTCTGAGGGCTGTATGACCTACAGAGGGGACCCCAACTTTGTGTCTGACTCCACCACAGAAATCCTTGGATTTGAGTTGTTGCAATATTTCAGTTTCACTCTTTGGACCAAGAAATTGAGGATAGCTTTCTCACTGGGCAGGTGGGAATGAACTCTAATGGCTTTTTCCTGGTGGTGATGATCTGATTTCCCAGCAGTTCTGAGCATGCCCAGCCATCCCTGCAGAGCTACAGGAGCCAGGCAGGGAGATGTGAGGATGATGCTCAGGTAGCACTGCTCTGGCTGGGGGCCTTGCAGGGAGATGTGAGGATGATGCTCTTGTGGGCACTGCTCTGGCTGGGGGCCTTGCAGGGAGATGTGAGGATGCTGCTCTTGTGGGCACTGCTCTGGCTGGGGACCATGGGAGTGCCCAGCCCAGGAACGCAGCTGGGGCACAGAAGTGCTTCCAGAATGTGCCTGCAAGTTTGAAAACACTGGCCAAGGCTCTCTCCATTTGGGCCTGCCAAATGCAGAAGGATACAATAATACTTACCTACCTTACAGGAGTGCTCTGAGGCTTAATTAATGCGTAGGGTAAAATGCTTTGAGATCCTCAGGTCATAATGATACTTAGCACTTTATATCTTCAAAGCCCCATACCCAATGCGAAGGAACTAATCCCAAACTAATTAGGCAAAAGGCACTATAAAAGTGCCAAGTGTTGTTATTTGCCTTAAAGTATTATTATTTAATCACAAATTGCCTCAAAGTGAAGTGTGACTGTATGAGATTAGAGACATAGTAATTAAGGCCCTGATTTAATATTTTAAATTTATTCAGCATACTTCAATACAGCTCTTGAATTTTTTTCATTCTTTCCCAAACACCCAGCTCACATTTTAATTTTTATAAACACTGCATCCTCATCACTTAATAGGCTTTCCCTCTTCTCTCAGTTGTGTGCCCCTAGGATGTTGCAGTGCTGAGGGAAGATAGTTTGGTGAACAAGGATTTGGCCAAGTTGGAACACAGCAGACTGAGTGTGTGCGGGTATGAATTAAATATGACAAGAAGGAAATGTGTAAATAAAGTCTTTCTTGCATGCGTGGTAGATATATTTATGTATGTGCTGTGTAAGTTCTACAATGCAAAAACAGCTCTGAAAGCATCTGTCACCCCACATTACTTATTCTGCCTTTGAGATACAAGCTGCAGCAGCCCTTCTGAAATACAGCACTTCCCTGCATGTCAGGGAGCAGCTGTAGTTAGACTGATTTGGGAAGCAATGGCTTTGGGTAAAGAGTCTGGTGAAATTCACCCCTCTGTACAGAAGCTCAGGCACCACTTCCCTCATAGATAAACCTACTTAAACAATGGAAGGGATTGTGGAGACCTTGTGTACAGGATTAGATTTCATCCACAGCATTATGGTGAGTTTAGGGAAACTCTCTTAGTGGGTACTGACTATATTTGCTCTAGTGTCTAAGGCAATAGATCTGTTTTTCAGATGTAATAGACCTGAAGTTCATAGGTACATGTGGATTGGATGCAGCACAGCCCTACTGTGCCACTTTACAGACCTTGGTGGAAATAATCCTGCCTTCTAGTGCTGTGAGACTACAATTAACAGGGAGGCTGAACAAGGAAGTTTATGGGATAGGAAGGCTTCAGAGTGACAAGGGAGCAGTGTGGACACTTGGTACTGAGTGAGCCTTGCGATGGCACACAGCCATTATAGTAACAGATTGAAAACTCACTAGCAGCCACACAGACACCCGCTCTACAGCCACCACACTGGAGAGAAGACATGTCTGTAGCAGGAGAGATGGGGGGAGGCAGGAATCCCTCAGCTCTGGATCACAGTAACACTGGGCTTCCTCAGGAACCTCACTGCAACTGGTGGAATTATTCCAAAACAAAGTAATGCTCAGAATGACAGCAGCACCACCAAATGACAGCATTTTAATCCTTGTGTATGCATTTACATTTATAAGTTATAATTATTTAACACTTATCCAATCAAAGGAAGCTTTTGGAAGTTTGAGGTTCTTTTGTAGAGCAATGGTTTCTCATGAGCAATAGTAAAAGCTTACAGAGGCAATTTTCTTAGAGCCATGAAAACTCATTGTCTCTGCTCTCTTGCCTTCTCCCCAGAAACTTCCCCTTGCAACTTACAGAATTTTTTTTCATTTCTTGAAAGCTTGTGAAGCCTACTTTTGGGGGAAAGCAGTTCTGTTCCCAGCTGATCTTAGAAGAGATTGGAGACAGGAAGTGTTGACGCTGGTCTGCATGCCATCAGTCCGAGAATTGCTTTGGTAGCAGTTGGTGAGGCTGGCCTGAGCTGGGGGAAAAGTTGCAGGATATTTCTGGTTCTGTTACTCTGAGATGTGCAAACTTAAATTCAGTTTTGAAACAGGCAAATTTTGAGGGGGCTCATGACACAGCCACATTCAAGGCTCAAACTTCTGTTCCTTGTGCTGTTTGCCTTGCATGCTGCAGGAGCTGAGGGAGATGCAGCCAGGGGCGTGCAAACCCTGTTTGCAGGAACCAGATGTTCTATGAAACTGCACTTGTTTCCCTGCTTTCTCACCAGCTGAAGATGCAGTGCTGTACACTGGGACTGAGCTGCAGCACACAACTTTTTGAAGACTCAGAGCTTGAGAGGGTTTATTTCTCAGCACGAAGGACCAGAAGGTTTCTGTTTATTCTTAGCTTGCTTTCACTGAAGTGCTCAGCTGTCTTTTGCAGTTCAGGTGCATTGCTTTACAATGAAAGCCAAATAACCTTTGCCTCCTCCTGGAAGAAAAGCAAAAATCCTCCATCCTAACAAAAAATATCAACATAGCAATGATCTTTAAAATGAATAACTGAACCAGGAACTTGTGCTTAAACAAACAAGTGTGGTTTTGTCATAATCTTATTGCCAGCTTGTATTTTGATAGAACTTCATGGTAGAGAGGATCTGTATAAAGCAGGGACATTTGAGTGCTCTAGGCAGGCTGCTTCCTTCTGGAGAACTGAAGCTCTCATTGAAGAGTCTGACAGTGAGTTCTCTCTTGAAGCTTGCTCTTGATGCTAAGGGAGGAAAAGGTGAAGAGATGAAACAATGAGACCTGCTGTACTTGGGAGCGTCTTTTGGTTAAACTTCAACAGCTCCTTTTGTATTAGAAGCAAAGGCACCTGTGTGAATTGTGAGACAGAGAGCTCAGACTGGTGAAAATCAGAATGACTCTGCTAAAAGAATGCCAGCTTTGACCAGCTCAGCACCTGATCCATCTGCCTTTACAATGACAAAACCTGCTGAGGGATCCAAAACTTGTTCCTGCCACACCCAAACATGGGCTGGTGTGAGAGACACTAACGTCTTCCCACTGCTCACACACCCTGGGGGAAGATGAGGTGTAATGAAGCGCTGACCTAAAAGACAAGAGCCCCCGAGGAGATAGGTGCTATCAAAATGTCATCTAGATAAATAAGGACCCAAACTCCTAGTATCTTAAGTAGCTGGGCTATTGATTAAAGAATCATGATAAATGAGTATAGGGCTGTGAATTAGATCAATACCATCAACCTTAAAAGTCAATCTCCTGTACCAGCTTGAGGAGAGACTAAAAAAATGCACTCAGGAGAACCACAAATCCTTGGGCTGATGGTGGCCTTGAGGCTTTGAGCTTTTCTCTGCCATTTCTTTTCTTCCTTTGTTTCTCTGAATAGACTTTAAAGAGCTGGTAGACGAGAGGTTTATGCCTGGTAAATATTTCATAGTTCACAAAGCTAGGTAAGACTACCAAAACACAGGCCTTGTAGTAGCTAAGAATGTCTGTAGGACATTGTTAGGGTACAGTAGAAGAGAAACATTTCTGTGGCAATTGTGCTAGAAGTACAGGGTCAAATCCCCAGATATGCTGGACAGATGTCAACCCTCTTGGGATGAGTTCACACCCACAAAGAAGTAAAGTTTCTTGTTTTGTTGAAAAAGGGACCATGTGCTTTGGATATTCTGCAAAAAAAGAAGTCTTACTAGAAGGATAAGAAAGAAAGAAATCCCTAGACTTTGGAAAATTAAGTACCCTTGCTCTGTGTAATTCTCTGGTTGAGGCTTGGCCATTTTAGCACAGCAGGTTTTGGAGCAGACTAAAGGTGATGGTGCTGTGCTGAAGCAGAGCTTGTGCCTTGCAATAGGGCTCTGCATGTACCAGGGCTTCATTAAAGACCTCTTTCTAGGCCCATATGGGCCTTTTTGTGGAAGCCTCAGCAAAGTCACATAAACTTTTCCCCTCTCTGTTTTTTGCATCTCCAAAATAGAAATGTGTAATCCTTATTGGATGCTGTTATGTTTCATTTCTATCACTTATTTTTGGTATTCTTGCAGAAGAATTGCTCCAGCGTTTCTTAAAGTGCCTTCCTTTGTTTGCCTACATCTCTGCAAAATGAAGTTGTAGCAGCCACAGCTCAACACCAAGGGCTGTTGGTTGGAAAGACTGGTAAGGATGTTTGTAGGAAGTTTTTTTTTTTGTTTGTTTGTTTGTTTTCTTTTGGAGGGAGAAGTCCCAGTCCTTGTTCTTGACTTTTAAAGTCTTAAATTCTTTGATTATGGTTAATTTCAGAGGTTATAGGTGTGGTATTTATATCTCACTGTGAGGGAGAGACTTTCATCAGTGTTTCTGCACTCAGACAGGCCTCAGCACAGACATTGCCTGCAAAGGTGTGCTTTATTGATCTGCTTTTGGAAAGTTTCATACAAATCAGAGTCTGTGAACAACCTATTTCTGATGGTATGTAACAATTGCAATGAGAATTTGTTTTATGATGCTATTAAGAGGCTTTCCCAATACTAATATGAGAACTGTATCTCTGCTGGTAATCTGTGTGTGTGTTGATTTTAATAGAGCACTCTCTTGTCATCTGACTTCTCAGGATGAAATTAACCCCCTGTGCCGATATCTGGCACTTGTGCATCACTTGACTTGCCTTTTGACATGTTAATTGTGATTGAAATGATACCTAATACTTCTACTGGTTTACTTCAGAGAATTGAATTTCCTGCAAGCTAGGTAGCAGCTCTCATACAGAAATCATCTCCTTCCTAGAAGCATCCTCATCTTCACCTTCAGAGTGCTGATGCTCCCACCTGAAATAAGGAGACAAGCTCTCAAAAATCTGTTGAAGAGTAGAGGTCAGGGGGATTGCTTGGGAGCAAGCTGTCATTTGTGGTCTTTTATAGAGGGCAAGATCCTCAGCAAATGGTAATGTGTAGGAAACAGAACTCCATCTGAAAGTAGGTGTTTACTCTAGGGAGTTCCAGTCCCCCTTCCAGTGGGGATATGAGTCTTTCAGAAGGATTAGTGATGCAGTAGGCCATCAAATTGCTTTTAATCTTTACATGATTCTTCTTCCTGAAAGAAATTTGTATTAAATAAGGAAAAGTTAAGGAAGTATTTTCTGTTGTTGTTGGGAATATGTTTTCCAAATTGTGATTCTAGAAAACTAAAAAAAATTTTAAATGGACTCAATTAGAAATGCTAAATGAGGACCATAATGAGATATCCAAAGTATTGCCAAGTGAATTTAATCACTTTCTGATCCTAACAGCCACACAATTCAACTCTTTCTTAGCATAATTAAGCAAGTGACAATGAGGATGCTATTCCAAGACATGGTAATGAGATGCTGTGGGGCCTGAATTCAGCTGGAGGGGATTTCCTATTAAATATTTATTGTATGTGCAGCTTCTTCAGTAGCTAGAAATATAGAAGAGGGAATTTAGCCAAATCGAACCTCTTTTCTGAAATTAATATGTGAAAAACTGAAGAACTGCCACCACTTGGTTTTGGACTGACTATTATTTTTGGCCTGCAGGCTGAATTCAGCATCAATAAATATCATTGTTTGTGTAGGAGGAAAATAAATATGAGGAAGCTAGAATGTAGGAAAATGGAAAGGGGTTGAGGAAGAAATAAGAATGTGACAAACCAATTAGGGACAGTACAAATGATAAAATTCAACAGGAATTAACTAATGATGGGCTGTAGAATGCTGAAAGGTTTAAGGGGAAAAAACCCAAAGATGTAGAAAGGAAATGGATAACAGAAATTAAGGTTTGAGCCAGCTGACTAAAACATAATAAGACTTTTAAGCATAGTGAACATTTTATTTTGGATCCGGGGGCAAGTAAAGTATGCTTTCATCACATTGCTTTTGAGAGTTTATGGATGTTGTGGGAGTCATGGCCAACCTATATTTGACTGAAACTGCAGGAAAAAAGCTCTGTCGAGGCCCCAGGGATTTATATCACATTTGCACATATAAGCCCAAGAAGAATGCTATTTAGGCTCCAAAACTGAGCTGGGGCCTTCTTGGTTATTGATTTTCTTCAAAAAATCCAGCTTGCTTTAAAACTCTTCAAATGTCCTGATCATCTTCCATGACACTTATGATAAGGGGAAAAATGAAGTCAGAGCAGAATTTATTCTTATTAAACTGGGAGCACCCAAAAGAAATTTGGGAGATGTCGAGAGTGGCTTTTTTTTTTTTTTTTTTTTAACCCAACTGGTGCATAAGGAAATGTATTCTTGAATGCCTTCTTGTTCCAGGCTGGAATGTGTGGGGACAACAGGTGCTGGGGGCGCAGAGCAGCACTGGGGCAGGGCCTGGGGACACAGAGGTGGCTGCAGCCTGGTCTGAGCAGAGCCCACCAAGCCCCACTGCTGGGGAGCCACTGACCCTGGGAGCCGCCTGACTTGTAGGGACTGCAGCTCTTCCTGGCCTTTGGCAGAGTGCCCTGCAAGTTCTTTGCACCTTTATTTTCTCCCTGGCTTTGAGAGGCAGATGGATAGCTGAGAAATGAATGAGATCTGGGAGAGGAGTGAAGCATTATTAGCTCCCATGCAGAAACTGTAACCTTCCCCTCTTTGCTTCCTCACGCACCTATTCAGTTCTTGGGGTTTCCTTGTCTGTTGGAGTGATGGCTGTGGAGTATATTGGAATTCCAAGGAGAAACTGCTATGTAAATAATAATAATTCCTGTCATACTTGCTAAATGACACTCATAATTTAAAAAAAGTTTTTGGCAATAGGATCAAATTAACTTGATGAGAAAGCTCTTTTTTCTTGTAAAGTACTAGGAAAGCTGTGAGACAGGAGGTGCAATTAATTATCTCACTTGGATTAAAAGCTCTTTTATTTGATATTTGATCTCTTATTACTTGATTTCCCACAAAATTGCTGGTAACGTGCAGTCCCACTTAATAGCTCATTAGCACTCCGGTAAGGTGGTCAGGTTTGTGTATAATAAAGCAGTTGCTGGCTAGCAGTGAATGACTTCAGCCATAATTAATTAATTAAATGTGTGTAAAACATGGTTCATTAGCAAGGTGTGTGACAATCTCGTGGTGTCCAATGCTGTCCCTCTAATCGTGTAATGGGCGTGATGCTACTGCAGCACTGCTTCATTAGCTTCCAGCTTCTGCTGCTGTTATTTGGGTAACAGACCTCTGATTTCCAGGGCTCGTTCCAATGACCTGGTGCTGCTGGCAGGAATAGTTTACGGTAACCAATCGAACAGCATTTCTTCCTCTTTTCACTTAAAACCCACACAATTAGAAATTATTGCTATAGCTTAGCAGCAGTAGCAGAACAATTGCTAGGGAAGCTGGAAATCTCAGTTCAACTGTAGTTCAGGCAATAACTATTCTTTATACTCAATTATGCACTGTAACCCATTAGGGAAGTCTGTGGTTTCCTGATGTAGTTTTTTTTACCTCCTGTGTTACAGCAAGGTTGCAACTGGCTGCAAGTATATTAGAAATTGGTATGGTTGTACAATTATTCTGCAGGCTGTCTTACTTCTGTCCACTATATTTATCTGGCACATTTAGAGACAGAACAAAGCCAGGAGGTTCAGACCTTTAACCCAGATGTTGTTAAGTGTGGAAGAATACTAATCTGCAGAACTGTGGTGTAAAGCCATTAGAAAGTCATTCTTCAGACCTACTAGATCCAGAAATAAGTTACTACTTAGACTTCTGGGCCCTGATCACGATTTTCTGCTCACAAAAGAAAAGTTTGAGGAGAGGTTTACTTGCACCACTTGAAACCTTTTGCATTCAATCTCTGTGAAAATGGGATTGATTGGTTCTGTCAACATCTTGGTTTGCTTTCACAAGCAAGGCAAAAGCATGTCTGAGTTTTTGAGAGAATCTGTGGGTGCGATAACAACAAATTCAGTTAAGGGGATATGATAATCCCCACTGTAGTGAGTAAAGGCATTAAGAATGTTGATCTTCCTTGGTTTTGGTTAGGTTCAATTGTACTGAGCGTGAGGTTCTTGTTCTGATGCTTGTGCGTTTGTTCTTGTGGAGGTGTTTCTCTGTGCCACCTCGTTCTGTGCTTGGGAGGGCGGGTGGGTTTGTGGTGTTTATGTTATGGTTTTGTGCGGCTTTGTTTCTGAATGAATTCCCAGAGAGCTTTGGCACTCTGTGATACTGATGCATGAAGCCTGCAGTTATGATGGCTCTGGCTGTTGTTCAGAAATATGGTTTTACAGGATTACTGTCATATTTGACTGGTATTTAATTAACTTTCTGTTCCTGATGTTTGCCAGAGTCAGAACGTGCACAGGTAGTTTCCTTCTCCAGTGGGTGCATTGGAAGTCATCAATGAGGTTATGAGGGGACTAGAAAAATATGTGTGTCCTGGTTCTGGTGCCTTTTATGCAACCATTTCCACACCTGAGGCATAGCTTATTTCAGGACAGTGTTCATTTTGGGGTTAGTGTGTTAAGGTCACTCTCAAAACACCCTTTCCAGATTTCTCCTGTCCAGAGAAAGTCCCCTGCTTTCTCTGGAGGAAGGACTTGCTTATTCAGTTGTGCAGATTATTGTGGTGTGACTTTGACCTAAGTTTTTGGATTGGATTGTTTGCACATTGTGCTTCATCCAAAATGTTACTGAAACACTGCAATACCCACAGAGATTTTATTTTTTTACTAAAAATACATCTAACTATGAAGGACAAAGAGAAATAAAGTAACCAAATGCATGGAAAATGTTACTGAGAGGAACACTTCCAGTTACAGGAGTTGTCTACTTGCTTTAATTCCATTTCACTGCCATAAGTGTGGACATGAGCAGGACAGGCCAAATATGAATGTGCAAAGCTGCTCTTCCCATCCCTTTATTTTGAGCATCCCTCACATGCCAGTTATGTCCTGCCCATGCCTTGAAAGCCATTAGCCCTCATTGCAGTGTTTTTAAGTCTCATCTTTCAAAGTTCCCGTATAATTTGGTTCTTTACAGAGGCAGGCAGTGAAACCTGGTTTTTTTGAGTGTCGATTTCTGAGGCTTTTCATGGGTTTGTAGTTTTTGGTATTTGAGATTTTTTTGTTGTTGTTTTGCTTTTTTTTTTTTTTTAATACAGAAGGTTTTTTTTTTTAAAATAAGGACATATTATTTCCTCTTCCTTGAGTATTTTTTCCCTCCATTATTACAATTTTCAAAAATGTAGATATTTCCTAAATGTTCAAAATACAGAAGAGACTGTTCCACAGCTCTGCCTTTAATGGAGTGAGCAGATTGCAGTAAGAATGCGGTGCTGCTCAGTAAATTTAATGACTCTATGAAGATAAATGTTTCCCTTCCAAAGCCCCTTCTTGTCAGAATACATTTAATACCACCATTCCTTTGAGAACTAAATTCCTGTAGCACTTTGCAGCATATTAGCATGTTTTTCTCACCACATGAAATTGCACTTCAAGCAAGAAATAATAATGTTTCTGCATCCCCTTGTACATTTTTATTACTGCCAATGAATAGGAGTAAATTAACTATTATGGCTAACATTATTCACAGGGACAAATTCCTAACTAATTTTACAGAGAATAATAAATAACTGAATAAATAAGATGCCTTTAATTTCACATGTGAATTATCAAAGATTCCTCTGAATAGAAGGAATGGGGGCCAGTTGATTTTACAAACAAAATACAACTCTATAAGAAGAGCTCTAGATGTGTGTCCACTCATCTTTATTTCCTTTTAGCCTCCCACAAGTATAATAAATATCCTTATTATTACATGTGATTCCTATGAAAACAGGTTTCTCCTGTCTAATGATTTGTTTCTATCTTTGTTTATCCAGATACTAATCTGGGAGATGAGCCACATTTTGCTCTTGATTGCTTGGATGCTGCTCTGATTGATGGCAATTATTGTATGGTTTGCTTCATCTGCAGACTTCAGAGTGCTTTTTCAAGACAGACTCATTGTAGCCTTTTACAATGAAGGAAACTGAGGCTCAGAGTGATTGGGGTCTTGAAATAGTTATACAACATGTCTAAGTCAAAGCCCCAGGGGATCTTAGGCCATCCAAAGATTCTCTTGTCACTTGACCAAAGAATTGGTCCTAGAAAAAAGCCTACTAAAAAAAAAAATATATATATTAGTATCCAGTTCATTAGGGATCACTCTTCGTTCAAGCATTTTTAAGTGTGGTTAAAAATTATTATCAAAATATAAATATATAAATATATTTCTGCATTATTCACCAATTTCAATTAAAATAGAGTCCATATTTTTGAATATGGAAAAATGGGAATATTTGCCCATGAATTTCTGAACTGTGGAGAGAAAAAAGCAATAAATAAATTTCTGCTTATTCAAAATCTGATGGCAACAAAATATTTCATTGAACAAAAATGGTATTTAACCAGGATATTCTACAATTCTTCTTGATAATTTTAAAATTGCATTTCAAGTTCATGTGCTTGATCATTATGTTTGCTTTTCTGTCTTTCTGTCTGTGTTTAGGCATGTGCACACACACTCATAAACCTACTTTGGCTTCATTCTGAGCAGGTGCTGCACTGGTTTTTCCCAATAGTATGTGGGGATCCAGTAGTGCCCTATAGGGTGAGTTTGGCTGCAGGTGCCAGTGGTGAGAACATCTCTTCTTAACCATATTTGTCACCTAATTCCCTTGAGTAACCCCCAAGGATCTGCCTTAAGCCTCCAATCTGAGGAAACGGAATTCCCAGTTCTGTATATTGAGGTGAAAAGGGCCAGGTTAGCATGAATCTGTTCTGACAGTGCTGCCCCTGTGTGTTGGAGGTGGAGGAGAAGGAAGGGTGTACCCACATCCCATAATGCATCATCTGGCTCTGTGCTGGAGGCACCTGTGTGTGTGTGACAGGAGCTGCCACTGCTGATTCCTTGGGGAGGGCTGCAGGAAGGGCTGGGTCTCAGTGGTTTAACATACATCTCCACTATTCCTCTGCTATAAATTTATACCTCCATTCCTGTGAAGGTGAGCATGAAGATGTGTGGGTGCTGTTGTTATAACTAAAGCTATTGAAAGACAATCTGTGAAAAGTGTTTTTTACTGAGTGGAAAATTGCATCAAAGGTTTGGTGAAGAATGTCTGATCTCCTTGAAAAATTCAAATTCCTTATTGGAAGCCACACACACATACCTCTCCCAACCTCCAGCACAGAGCGATTTTTATCACTATGAATTATTTTATTTGGCTTATCTTTATTTTTTTACAGAAAAGGATTTCCTTCCCTAACTGGTTTATTTCAATCTGAAGAATATTCAGAATACCACGGGGAGAATCACATAAAAGTATGGTTGGAAGGGACCTTTCAAGGCCACCTAGTCCATCACCTCCATGCAGATCTTATTGCTGAGATCCCTGTCCCACCTGACCTTCAGTGTTCCCATGGGTGGGCATCCAGCACCTCTCCTGGCAGCCTGTGCCTATTCTCATGGCACTGACTGCCAGTGCTGAGTATCTTTGTTCCTCCCCCTCCTCTGTTCCCCTGCAATAACTGTTGTAAATTAAGCAGTTACTTCTCTTCCTACAGTTTCAAAGCACCAAAGATGTCTGTGAGCCCTTTACCTTTGATGCTAGTTTCCTGTCAGAACGTGTGTTTTGGCATTGCAACATCCTGAAAAAGTTTAATCTGAAGCAGAAGAACTGTAAAATGAAGAGAGCAATTATACACAGCCCAGAGCCCCAAGCAGCTGAAATGACAACAAAGTTTCATCTGTTTATTAGGTTACCTCTGTTTAGGATAAAATGCTATTAGCAATTTATGAAGAGGAGAGTAGGACTTTGAAATTGAATATCTGTCAATTAAATCTGAAAATCTTAATATGAAATGCTTTTAAAAGTCAAATAACATCTATTAAAACTCCAGATTTAGTAAATGAGAACAGGCTGTACTGTGGGTATACACTGAAGTAAAACTTGTGTATGCTAACAGAATCTTACCTGGGAGTGGGAGGGGATCTCCTTGTAGACAGAGAGGAAAAACGAGGAATTAAAACAGCCTTCTACTCTTCAAAGGGAATTACTATGTAAAGATGGCTACAGTTGTCAAGGCAACTTTGCTTTTATGAGTGCTCCAAATATGGGCTCTGAAATTCCTTCCTTCCCTGCACCTCCCCCTCTTTCCCCACCCCAAAAAAGACCCCAGACCCAACCCAAAACCCAAGAACAACCCACATAGATTTCTTTAGATAATTTCTATTGTTCCACGGAAAAACCTTGGGTAAAAATAGCTGAAAATTGACATTCTTTCCAAGATGAAATAATGAAAAATCAGCCAATATTTGGAATTTATATTTCTGTCTGTAACTTGTTCTTGGTAGTTAGTGATTAGGGTCTAGTGTTTAACAAGGTGGACTGGGGATCCTGAATGGAGTATGGGGGGAGGAAAAATAGACATTGATAATCTTTAATGTAGAAGCAACTTCTGAGTTCTTTAGTTTCAATAGTACCCTTTTGTTCTGTGTTTGCACACCACTCAGCTCCTGGACAATCTGGGTCCAGTCACTGGGATAAGTCACTAAAAACCTCTTTCTTTAGGCTTGAAGGTAAGCGTGGAGAAGAGCACAAATCCTTTAGCTGACTCTATTGAAGAGGGTGGCAGGGCAGCCTGGGTGAGTGGGATTTGCTGTTCCCTTTGCTGCAGAGTGCCTGCCTGACTTGTCCTGCTGGGTGGCCTTTTCTGTTATATTGCATTTTCACCTGCAGATTGAACACTGAGAGTGACAGCCCAGTGCTGCTGTGTTTACTGACACACAGATCTTGCAGCTCTGCCCTCACGGGACCCTTTGCTTTCCAGAGCAGAAACCATCTTTTGGTGTGTGTAAATGTCTGATGTACAACATCTGCAGCAAGGGCACAGGGTTTGTGATCAGCACCTAAATTTTGACAGCAGTAACATCAGTATTTTCTGTCTCCATGCCTGTGGGCCAGGCATGAATGCTTTAAATGGTTTGTATACCATAATAAAATCTTCACTGAAGCTGCCTCAGACTTTCTTATTTGGTCACAATGATACTGACAATAATCCTTGTTTATACTCATAATGCATAAAAGAAGGACAATCTTGTACTTAAAGCCCAAAGTTCAGCTTTCTGACCTATAGTACAGGAATATGAATAATTCCTTTTTCACTGCATCTTGCAGTACTTAAAATGAAAGCTCTGCAGGGCAGATGCTGTATCTTAGTGTGTGTCTATGTGGTACCTAGGATATGCTCTGATCTCAGCTGAGCCATCAAAGTGATGCTTTATCACCTGTAATGTCAAAGAACAGATGTAGCTCAGTTTTTTCTGAGCTATAAGAAGGGTTTATATCCTTCCTGTGGTGCCACACTTGAAAATCAATATGGAAAAGCTGTTGGTTTTGAGCGAGTTAATAATGTAAAAAATTTGTTACAATACTTATACTAAATGATGGTTTCTGTGGTTTCATCTTTGTGGTGGTAGTGCATGACAGTAAAAAACTTTTCTGAACAAGCTCCTTACATTTTTACATTGGTCCCAGGAATTGTCTTTGCCATGATACTGGTTGGAAGTTGAATTAAATTCCAGAGACCACACCTGGCAGAGACCATTACCCATCCTTTTTTTGCTGGACCTTCTGTGATGTATCTTGTAGAGTACCTTGTATAATCCCCTGTGGATCCAAAGCAGGGCTATAACACAGGCTGGTGAAGGCCTGTCACAGGAATGGGATTCTGAGTTCCAGAGCAGATCAAATAGTCCACTGTTGGATGGTTAAAAAGATAGAGATCAAAAAAAGGCAAAGCTGTGCTTGGGCAAATAAGAAAAAATACAGGTAGTTGTGATGCAAAATATTATAATGCATTGTATTAAGGAATCCCAGGATCTCTATTCACACTAACAGAGGGAAGTCAATTATAAATTTTCTTTGATAGAACCATTGATAGGCATAAGACTACACAGACATGGGAAAATAAATTTTTGCTGTAGGAAGGATATATTTTTTCTAAAAGCTCTCTTCACTGTCTCAGACCTGGTTTGCAGACAATGCTTCTGGGAGAGAAGGTGTGAGATCTTTGCTTCTGAATTAGTTTGGATTACTTTTAAAATCTATAGAAACAAGGTGTTTTCTAGGCTGTGATTTGCCTGAGTCCTTTTGATGTGCACTTTAGGGCAAGATGAAGATGGAAAAAAATCTTTCTCTCTAGGGGCTATAAAGTCATACTGGACAAGTAGCATGAATGGAGAAGTCCCCACCAGCAATCCAAGTTTGGTTCCTCCCCCACCTGTTGGGACCATGTAATCCTCAGGACCCAGTTGCCTAGGGGTTGGACTGGAGTTGATAGAAAGGTGTTTCTGAGATATCCTTCTTTCTCAGCATTTCCTGTCTTTTGAAAGCCCATACCTCAGTGTGGGGCTGAGCTGCTTTAGCTGAGTCTCTCTTCCCAGGGAGCTGTAACTGCTCAAAGGTGTCAGTGGTGCCCAACTGCCAAAGGACAAGTAAAGTTGTGGCAAGGGGAGAAAACATTCCCAAACTCATGCCTGAGCTCCTGACAAGTTCCCCTCTGCCAAGTCACTTTTTCTTTCATGTTAATATGACTCTCCTGTGTGTATGTTGGTTTTATTTTTTGGTGGAACACATAAAGCACTGGTGCTTGTCTCCAGTCCTGCAGGTTTGAATGTGCCCATGATAAATAGTTAAGAAAAAATGTTATAGTATGAAAAGTGTAGCTCAACAAAAAGTTAAGCTACATTGGCATTTGCTACTATGTAAACACCAGTTGTTAGGAAACGATAAGCATTATTGATATCCCAAATGTATGTATTAGTGGGAACGATGTTAGGTAAAATGTTAACATCTGTCAAGACAATATAAACAATTATAAGTAACTTTCTTTTAATGATGCAATTAAACCATAACAAAAGGTGCACTGTAAATTAACATGACACCACACCAGGTTTATGTATTTTAGGGCATAAATTCCAGTCTGGCTATGAAAATAAACAAAGTTTCCAGAAAATCCCTTCAGAAAAAAAAAACACCTCTGCTAAAGCTTTACGAAATAAAGTCTGGGAACTGAGATTGTTATTAAATCTGACCTTGATCAGATTTTTATTATGTCAGAAAAAATGGTTCTTGAGAGACAGAGTTGTCATGGGATTAGAGTACATCTACAGCAAGATGTTTCCATGGCAACAAATCAAACACCATTTCCTAAGTCTGCAGTCGTCTGCCTCAAACCCATGAACTTAGCATTGAATAATTATAGAGAAATGCTGTAATGTTGTGTAAAGAGAGGGGGAAAATAAATCAATCTGGAGGCAGTGATTTATTTTAAAATGCCAATTAACCCCATAAGTGTGATTGTTTGGAGCTTCTGTTGGTGGCGACAGGTCCCACGTAGGTATTTGGTTTTACAAATTGAAAGCATAATTTTTTTGTCACACATAACCTTAAAAAAAGTGAAAGACGAATCATAATTCCACCAGAATTAATGAAGTCTGAAAGTTATGTATAAAAGCTGTAATAGAAATTCAGAGTTGTGTCAGGGACTCGAGGCAGCAGCAGCACATGATACTCTACCTGAATTCTCCTCATGTCTGAAGGATCCAAAAACATACTTGATATGGGTACGTGTTTAGTCTCCTACAACCAATGAGCTATCTAAATTCATAGGCTCCAATGTCACACAGCTGTGATCTTGGTGGAAAGTTAAACCAGTGAACACATCACCACTTAGAACTCGGGGAGTGAGTTAAGGCTATTTAGTTTATCAGTCTTCTACCCATTCTGCCATAATTGTATTACCAATGTGTTGTTCTCCTCCAGAAGCTGCACCTTCTGAGTTTATCGGCTCTGTGGTGACATCTGGCTCTGTCCCTCTCTCTTCCTCCTCTCCCAACGCCCAAAATGGAACGTGCTTTTCCTCCCCAGTTACTGGGAGGTTTCACAGGTACCTCTGAGACATTTTATACCACCAGTTTAAAAGACAAGTTGTGTTTTGACATTCCATCTGATGAATGACCTTTAATAAAAGGACACAGGTTCACTATGGAGGCAGAGTCCTTGAGCACTGAGTGCAAATAGCCCATGCCTGCTTCCGACATCTCGGGAGCCTGTTGCTCCACAATGTGGAGGCTGAGAAAGGGCGCTGAGAGAAGCTTTGGAGACCATAAGTTTGAGACTCAGTAGACATACTTTGTCCATGCTGTTGTAATTGCTCACACAGCTGCCTATTCTCATCTTCAACAAGGTCTGTCTAACAGAAAGATTTTAGGAGGGCCATTGCTGTGCATTTATTCCAGCTACTAATAGTTTGATTAGTGACAGTCGGTGTCTCACAATTAGGTTGCAGAAAGCCAGTGAAGAGGGAAATGTGCTAATGGTGGATTGCAGACTGCAGCAGCAGATCTACTGTCACAAGCTAACACTAAATTGGCCTCTGACTGCAATATAAATTCTGATGAAAAGTGTGGATTTTATTTTGCAGCGTGAATGGTCTTAAGAGAAACTGATGTAGCCTTGAATCTGATCAAAGCTGCTGCTTCCTCCTTTCTACTGGCTGATAGGTTCATTCACCTGACCCTGTTTCAGCTACCCTTGCTGCTGGCATGGCCCAAGGAAATTTGTTTCCTGATGTGGTGATGAATCAATGTTCTGTTCCAGATCAGGTCATTTGATACCTGTGGGCTGTAGGTGAGTACCAGTCAGATTTTCTCAAGAAATGCTGTGGAAAAAATGCTAGAATTGGGATTTGTACAGTATTACTTTGCCTACCTCAGGAGGCTAACTTCACACTCTAAACCAGAAGCTGTATCTTATTTTAATTCAAAAGATCTGTGGGGGCATTTGTGTAATTTTAAAATCAGTGAGTCAGAATAAGGTAAATGCTGCAGCTGAAATTTTCATGTGGATTGAAATGATAGGAATCTTTCACTTCTTATGTGTGCACAATTTACAGCCATTAAAAGTGTATTAGTGTCGCAGAAAATGGGAAAATTGTTTGTTCCCTAAAGGTGTAAGGAAAATGATACTCTTCTGTTCACAATAGGGAATTATTAATAAAGATGGATAAGTGATCCCTCTCTGAAATATATGCTGTTTTTAACATAGATAAAAATATTGGTAATATTCTGAATTTTTAATGGAACACACTTAGAAGTGTTTGTATTTTCTTTTCCTCATTAGTTTTTTTACAGTAATAAGCCTATTGATGAAGGAAGTAGCCAAAAATCATAACCATGGCATCACAGATTTCGAGTCTCTCTTCCCAGCAGCCTAGTGAGGCAGAATGAAGTCTTTCTGGTTTTTACAATTTGAGAACACAGCCTCTGAGAAGAGATGTATATTTTTTTTCTAACAACTTTCTTAATACCTTCACAAATTCCAGGTGGTGCATAGCTGCCCCACTGACTACATGGAAACTCTGGAGTCTAAGACCTTCCCAGCAACACACCAGCTCTGCTTAGCAGATAATGGGTTTTAAGCAGCCTTTTGCAAGGCTGTGGTTACATTTCTCAGTGCTGGCCCAAACTTTTCAAAGAGGCCCACGCTCTCAGGCAGTGACACTCCAGTGTTTGGAGGCCACTGTGCCACCCACAGATGGACACCACAGGGAGTGGGCAGGCCTTTGCTAGAAGGAATTAACTGCCAGCTGAGGCCATTGATCACCAGGCTTCATCCCCTCTGATGAAGCAAAGCTACCTGAATGTGAGGAAGACGAGAGTGCTAAATTGGAAGCAGTGTGTTGCTGCAGGCGTGGCAGAAGAGCCAGGAGAGGGAAGACTGCTGCAAGACATGCATCCAACTGGGCAAAGCCCAGTGGGGCTGTTCTGTGCAGGTCACCTCTGAGTCATTTACCTCCAGAAATGAAGAGGTGCTTTAGTCTGTGCACCACTCGGGTCCTTCATGATGAAATTAAAATATACAAAATGTGAAAGGTACCACAGGCCTATGAAAATGGGTTTGTGGGTGGAGCATGGCCCATTAAATGACATCAAAGTCCTCTAGGAGAACACAAAAGAACAGAGCCATGTCCTGTCATCACAGTGGGCCCCTGGCTGGGTAATAATTAGTCTTGACTCCATGATTCACAGAAGGCTAATCAATCTCTTTATTATAACATTATTAAGAAACCTGTTGCTTTTATAGACAGTTACAATACACCTGGACTCAATTGGTCCTCCAATTCAAACACCATCACCATTGGCTAATTAAGAAACAACCCTTCGGTAAACAAATATCCATGGCACAATCCACATGTTCACAATAACAGGTGCAGCAAGGTAAGATAAGATTTTTTTCTCATTCTTTTCTCTGATCTTCTCACAGCTTTTCCCAGAAAGGCCTGGGAAAGTTATATGTTGCTCTCCGTGGCCAGAGAGCTGCTGTCACAATGTACCTTTTCTGGTTTGACTCATATACACCTGCATCATGTATCAGTTTCTGGAAATGTCACCCTGTTATCTTTTGCCCACTAGTTGTCAAATTATGTTTAAGATTTGAGACATGTTTCCAAATGCCTTTTTTTTCCTGTCTTTATTTCAACAGGAGAAGTGTGTAGAGATGTCAGTCCCTAGATGGATGTGCCATCCTGGTGGATTTTTACAGCAGAGGCGGGTTATATGAACCTGCATAGATTAAAAAGCAAGAAGTAACCAGAGATGGGACTTTTTTACCATGCTCAGGTCAAACTGCATGTTTATTGCTGTTTGTTTACAAGATGGTTGAGATACACAATTACTCTTAACTGATATGTTGTGGAAATATCCAAATGTTACTTATTTTTTTTCCGATTTTCTTCACACTGAATTCAGCACTTTTTCCAGGAGACTGCTCTGTCCTCAATGGACGGAGGATGGGAGGAAGCACAAAACCATCCATAACCATGGCTCACCTGGTCTAAGGGAGGACACTGCACTGTCCCGAGACCTTTGGGCAGGGAGTTTCTGGCTGGATGTGGCTGCTGATGTTGGGTGGCTGTGGTGTGTTGAGCCAACGAAGAAGCTCTGGACAGAGCAGGATTGTGGCTCCTCCTCTGGAGCCAGGTCAGTGACTCACATGCAGTGAGTCAGAAAACCTGTTTTGGAGTATGATTTCAGAAGAGCTGCCCCGTTTTCAGGGTTTTCCACTGAGGTCCATGTACCTTCTCCCTGCAGGCTCAGAAATGCTCCAGCTCTCATTCTTCATAATTGTTGGAAACTCCTTGAGCCAGATGCCTGCAGGAGGGCACATAGTTATGGGATGAGGAATTCTTGCTGCCAGGGATGGTGCTTCTTGGTCAAACGAGAACACTCTTGGGCAAATGATGTGAGGTCAGAAGTCTGAAAAAATTAATCTGGATGAATCAGACTACACTGAATCCATGTGTTTATGTGTAACATTCCTGGAACATGTTTCTGTATAGTTAAATCCTAGACTTACAGGTTGTGTATCCCATGTAAACACAGAGCTGCAGATGAATGCCAGAGCAACCAAACACAAACTGAAAGCAAGAAGCATAATCGGAATGATTTTCCCTTTCTAAATAGAAGCTCAGGAGAAAACTTTAGTGTGAGGAGAGACTGAAAAGTCTGGGCCTGTTGAAGAGACTGAGGGGAAACCTCATCATGGTCTCAAAAGGGGATGTGGAGGGGTAGCCACTGATGTCTCTGGTGCCCAGTGACAGGACCCAAGAGAATGGCATGAAGCTCTGTCAGGAAACGTTGAGGTTGGATATTAGGAGCGGATTCTTCACCCACAGTGTGGAACAGGCTTCCCAGGAAAGTGGTCACAGCACCAGCCTGAAAGAGTTCAAGAAGCATTTGGACAATGCACACGGTGGGATTCTCGGGGCTGTGCTGTGCAGAGCCAAGAGTCACACTTGATTATTCCCCTCAGTCTCTTCCAGCTCAGGATGTTCTATGATTCCACGACTATTAACTGGGATGATCAAGAAAGGAAATACAACAGGGACTGTATCACAATAGGGACGGATGCAGGCGGTGGTTACTCCTGTTTGCCCTTTCTCCGGGAGACCCTGGCAGGGCAAGCGGCCGCAGTTCCGAGGAGCGGAGGCCCTGCGCCCTCGCACAGGCCCCGGCCCTCGCCGCTGCCGCCCCCCCTTCGGCCGGCCCCGGGGCTCGGGCCGCGGCTGCAGCGCGCCCAGCGGCCAGCAGGTGGCGCTGTCCCCCGCCGCTGCCGCCGCGGGGCCGCCCGCGGGCCGGGGTCGCCGGGAGCCGCGGGGCCGATCCCGGGAGCCGCGGGGCTGATCTGGGACCCGCCAGGAGCCGATCCCGGGAGCGGGGTCGGTACTTGTTCAGCTTTGAGCACAGATTTTCAGCTGCGGCTATAGAAAACTCAGTGAGAACCTGCTGCGAACGCCAGCGCTGGCGACAGTGGGTTTTCTATTGGGGGTGGCATTCAACAATTGATACAAAGGAGTGAAAATAAACAGTGTGTAACTTGTACTGTTGCTGTATATCTTTGAGGTATGTCCCATTTTATGAACGCCGTTAGGACCCGATCGCCAGCCGGGACCGAGGGCTGCCCCAGAGCGAGCGGCCCCGCTGGGCTGAGGGAAGGTGCGGCCCTGCAGGTCCAGGAGTGCCCGGAGGGGCCGCAGGCCCTGTTTGAGGCACGGTATTGATACAATCATTTCCTAAGATGTCAGTGCCCCAAAGTGAGCGCTCCCAGCCTTTGGCTGATAGCTTGGCATGGCTTTTTGGTAATGAAGGCTTGTGCATGGCCATCGAGGTGCTGGACCTGTGGCAGTGTCCTGGGCCCAGCAGGAGCAAACGTGCACGGTACAGTTCAGGTATCTTTTACCTCTCGTTAATCTACCTCTCTATCCTCTGCACATATTGACTTGCACTAAGGGAAGGAACTGTAAAATATTGGCCAGGGGTTAGTTCCTGAGAGAACGTTATGTTGTTTCTCTGTCTGTAGACGAAGACTGAAGACAGTAATCAAAAAGGCTATTTTTAACCATGGGTTGATTTATTTGTTTTTCTTTTACAGCTATTGCACCTGGAGCCACTGATGATGGCTTGATTAATTTTCAGTGATTTTTTTTCTCCATCTTCCTCCACACGACTCTTTTGAGTGGCATGAAGTTGTATTGCAGCCAGCACAGCCTCTGGGCTCTGCCCTGCTGGCCCAAGTAAAGGCAGCTTTGGGCTGGTTGGCAAGGTCAAGAATCCTGGAGCCTTGTCTGAGTTGGCCAAATGGGTGGTACATGTGGAGATAAGTCAGCTGAGAAGGTTCTTCTGTTCCTCCTGTAGCCAGGAGTAGGTACAAGTGTGGCCTAACCCACTTCCAGCCATGTACCCTATGCAGGGTGAGCAAAGAAGTGCAGCATAGACAGTGGTCACCTCTGGCTGCAAAGCTCTCCCAAGCAAGTGGATGAATTGGTGATGATAATTATCCAGCCTCAGGTGGATAATGTGGTTCCATCATCACTGTGCTGCTGGCTGTACAACAGCTTGTTTAAAGTCAGGCTGGGTGTCCATGCAATACAGTTGTATTGACTTTGTAGTCCTACACTCAAGAAAAAATATTGATCTGGAGATTTTTTTAGTTCTTTTTTGTCTGTGAGCATTGGACAAATGCTGAGGATTCTCTTTTTCTTTGGGCTTGTTACTTGCAGTGGGGGAGAGAGGGTGAGATGGAGTTTCCCTGCCATATCCTGGGGCTGATCTGGACCCAGCAGTACCTGTCTTGACTCTTGTAGCAGCACTCAGTGCTATGGAAATTCAAGGCTACACAGTTATTGGAGCATTGTGGGAATATATAAGGAACCAAGATTTTCAAAAGTGTCTGTGGATTGGGAATACTTCAGGGATCTATCCTGAGAAAACCTAAGGAAACTCACTGGCAAACCTGCACCAAAGCAACTACTTCTGCAAACCCAGTGCTGCCAGGGTGTCTGCCCTATCCAGAAGCCTTTTCAAAATACTCTGCCTCCTAGGATTTTCGAAATATTCTCCATTTGTCCCCATCGTAATTCACACCTTATTTCTTTCCCCTCTCTGTGACTCAGTAACAGTCACCTCCCTTTTTTATTTTTCCTAGTTAAAGGTCAGCCTGAGCTGTGTATTACAGATGAAAGGGTGAAGCCCAAAGCCAGCCTAGGGGCCCAGTTTGTGTTGTGGATCTCTCCTGTGGGCACCTCTGTTTGCAAATGTGTGCCTTGCAACTTCTGAGAAGCCTACAGAGATTGCTGTTGTTTAGGATAAGTTCTGTCATATTTATTATTCAGTTAGTAATTTTTTTTTTTCAAATTTTCTTCAGAGAACCCAGTCACTTTCAGGCTGTAGTTTTACTCTGTGCCAAGTATCAGGAATGACTTTTTGTCCTCAGTGCTGAGGAGCCATTTCCCACCAATGTAGATGAAAGTGTTGCTTCCCTTCAAGGATATTGAGAAGAGGGCAGAAAGTGAACTAAATTCTGTTCTCACACTTGAAGATAAAAAGTTGTCAGATTTTCTCCATCCATACAAGTTCCTTAAAATCCAATCTCGAGGTATCTCTTCTAATGTACTTGAGCAAAAAGTAGATAGATGCACTGGGAGGGAGTTCAAGGGCAGCTGTAGTAAGCCCTAGATGTAAATACAACTGAAGAGAAATTAAAAAAAGACAATATCCCAATGAAGGCAGCCCTCAAAGTGATGGAAACTCACAGGACCTTCTAAAAGGAAAAGACCTGTTCACCATCTCATTTTTCTCTATAGCTCATGCTTTCACTTAGGCTGCCAGGTGGATGTTTACTTCCAAAGCAGATGTCTCCTTCCCCCAGCCTGGATCCCACTGCCTGTGGACAGCGTGGCTGCTGGCACTCTGAAACACCTGGCTCCCCCATGATGAATGCTCAGAGCTGTCTGTGGCTCTGTGGATGAAATCTGCAGCATTGCCATGTGTGTCTGTATTTTAGTTTCCAGACAAGCTATGCACATGGTAGAAACTTTATATATACACCTTTGAGATGCACACCTATAAAGGGAATACACCAAAATCTTGTAACCTTGAATCAGTTGTAAATAAGGAATGGTATGTCATGTATTTTTTATTCTTTTGAGGGGATTTTATCTATAGGTTGAGAATGTTAAAGGAGTTTACCTCACTGCAGGTGTACCTAGCACTTTTATTGTGATGGAGCATAGACTGCACCATGATTTCTGAAGAGGCTGCTCTTTAAAGAGAGATACAAAACAACAAGAGCATTCATATAATAGATCATCATTTAAGGTAACATATTCTGCCTGACATGTAGTGTTTTGCACATTTTGAATTGTCTCCTGCCAAAATATTCAGGCCTGCAGCGGGAACCCCTGTTGGGAACACAGGACAGATGGATCTGAATCCAGTCATGAAACTCCCTGGGGCCAGCAGTGTGATGTTAATGATCACACCGCAGTAAGATGTAAAACATACCTTTGTGCAGCTCAGTGTAAACAGCAACTCCAGTATTATGATGTAAATGAGAAACCAGCAAGAGATGATGTGTGAATGGAAACACAGCAAGGTGCTCTGAGGGAGCAGGAAGCACAGTGCAAGGGGAAATTCTGCACGTTTCAAGTGGAGGTGAAATTAAACCATGGACTCACTTCATTGTAGAGATAAACATTAAATACTTCTTGGGTTGATGCAGAAGGGAGGGAACTCACCAAGCTATATCTAACTCCATCCAATGTTCTGGCAGGGCAGTGGTTGCGTTACAATCAGGCTTGGGTGCCTGAGCTTACTGGTCACGAGGTGGATGATAGCACCTGGGTCAAAAGGGAAGATAAAAATCCCCAATAAGCCTTATTCTGATATATCCTGTGGTCTACCTTTCTGCTCAAATCAGGGCTGTCTTTGAAGTTAAGCAGTGCTGCTCAGGACTTAGTCTGATTTTCAGTTGTCTTCAAGGAGGGAGATGCCTCTCTTGGAAGGCTTGTTCTAGTGTTTGGGCAACTTCATGGTGCAAACATTTGCTGTAACGTTACGTAAGTCTGAAATGGCACCATGGTTGGAGGGCATGAAAGATGAGAACAATAGGCAGAAATTAAAGGGACTTGAGGCAGTGCCCAAAGGTGCAGAATGTGCAGCTGGGTCCTCAGCTTAATTGCAGAAATCCCTGGTGCCCCTCTGTAAGTTCTGCCCTGTGTGTGTAGTGGCAGCTTGCCTTTGAGACATGATTTGCATTGGGTCCTGGCAGAACAGAAGGTGCAGTCTGGTGTCGCCAAGGTAATTTAAAAATGTGCTGGGCAGCAGGAGTGGTGCTGTGTCTGCTGCTGGCGGCATTGTGACAGTGATGTGCCTCTTTGTCCCAGAGTTCCCTGTCCTCTTCCTCTCATCTCTAGCAAAGGAGTGAAGGGCTTGCTGGGAAGCTGAGCTTGAAGCTAGAGGAGGTCATACTTAACTAACCTCCTGGAGTTCTTTGAAGATATTACTGCCAGGCTAGATAAGGGGAATTCAGCAGTGTGCTTAGAGTTTCAAAGAGCATTTCACAAAGTTCCACATCAGAGATTAATAGCTAAGGCAAAAGGTAAAGGAAGAGGAGGTAATAGAGGCTGTTGGATCAAAACCAGCTCGAGGGCAGGTATGAGACAATAGGCACAGATGAAAACTTTTCAAGCTGGCAGAAGGCTGTTCTTGGGACTGTTTCAGGATCTCTGTGATGCATAATCCTGACAGCACAAAGGTGCCCCACCATGCTCATGTCTCTAAGGCAGCCCAGATTTGGTACCACCAGCAGCAAACATCCTAGCAAGACCCCCTTCTGACTTCCCAGCCTGACCAGCCTGGAGTCCTTTCATGTCTCTGCTGGCTGGGAGCAGCTGTCAGCCAGGTCAAGAGTCCTGAGGCTGTGCAAGGGGCTGCCAGCCTCGCTGTGCTGCCACGTGTGTCAGAGCAGCCTGTGTTTGCTGGACCTTGCAAAGAGTGAGCCTGCTCCTCAGGAGCACCGTGTGCATGTGCACTGCTGGTGTCTGAGGAACTAGTCTGGCTTTGCAGGGGGCTGACGGAGGAGATCATTTGGTGTGAGCTCTCCCCATGACTGGGCACAGCCTAAGCAGATTCACCAGAGCCACAATCTCTTCAATGACTCTGCTAACAAGTTCAATGTGGAGAAATGTAGAGTAATTAACCTTGAAGGGGGGAATCAGTCTGGGGAATATGCCTGAACAGAGCAAACATTCAGCAGAGGGATGAAGAGGGGGATTTGATGTGTAGGGGGGGTTAGTTTCCTTTGGAAAAACCCTTGGAACTCTCTGCCTGGATTGCCTCTGTGGCAAAAGCAAGAAACAATGTATTAATGGAGGGACAGGATAAAAAACCAGAAGAGGCAATATGTCTGTTGCTGGCAAAGGCATTGGATCCCACCTGGAATATTGTCAGCAGTGCTGGTCACTGTACCAGTGTGTTGTAACATAAGGCAACAAAGAGCGGCCCTGCAGAACCTGTGCACAAAGGTAAGAGTGCTGGGTTTTCCTCTGCAGGCTTCTTCCCACCCCATACATTCATCATCTAAAAAGGAATCTGAGAAGCACAAAGGGTTTCCCTTTAACAAAGGCTGGGAGTTTTGAAGTCAATTATATTTTTCTACAGTTATATTATATATTTTGTACAATTTTATGTTTTATATATAATATATAATATATAATATATAATATATAATATATAATATATAATATATAATATATAATACATCATATATTATATATTATACATTATATATTATATATTATGCATTATATATTATATATTATATATTACCTACTATATTATATTTCTCTCTGCCTTTCTCTTTCTCTCTTCCATCCATTTCTTCTTTTCTTTTAATTTTTCCTATTTTCTTCCTCCTTTTTCTTCTCTCCCCAGCTGGGGGTTGATTTATTGTTCTCTAATACATTGTTTCTCCTCCACCCCTGCCTGGGAAGAGAGGCTATTCAGTCAACTTGCTTCTGGGTCCTGAAGAAGCCACATCTCCAGTGAAGGGGCTGTTACTTACAGGCTGGGCAGCAGGATGAATAATGCTTTTTTCCACATAGATTTGTATAAAAAGAAATCAAAGTTGTTGCTGTAGAAGAGGAAAGCTCAGCAATCAAACTGAAGGCAGGGCATGGAATATTACACAAACTGACCATTGAAACTCTCAGATGTGGCTTTCCCTCCACACTCAAAGGAGTTCACAATGTGATGCCTGTTTCAAATAATAAAAATTCAGTACTAAACTCCTCCTTTCTTCCTTCTGGTATATATTCAGAGCTAGTTGAGCAAGTTGCTCTGAATTTACCCAGCTATAGAAGACAGCTGATTTCATTTGAGCCATACAAGAGGCAATCTTATTTTGCTTTCTCTTGGATTATGGTAAGCATGTCAATCAATGCCCAGGGCCAGTCCATACAACGCAGCTGTGCCAGGTAAGAAATGCACTTGTCAAACTGTCAAAAGGCTCATTTCTTCTGCCCCACTCTTAACCAACCCTGACCACTGAAGGAAGGCTTGTATGTACATTAAACTGGAAGTTATAAGTCACAATCCTGACAACACCCTAAATGACAGCAATTAGTATTTCTCAAAAATAGTGCTTTTTTCTTCTTCATTGACTGATACATCAATCAACAAACTGATGCACAAAATGATAAAATAGGCCTCTAATAAGAAAAGGAAAATCTATTCTTCTTGCTTTTTAAATGCCCTGAAGCAGGACTGGTTATTGCTGTAAAATCTGTGGAATTATCCTTACTCTTTAAACTTGCCAAACCAACCTTTTATCCCTTTACGTTCAGGTCTGTAGAGTAACTTGCTAAAATAATCTCTTGGCACCACTGAAGTGAGGATCCACACTGTGCTGCTCATGTAAGTTCCCTGCTCATAGAACCATTTACCCCAGAAAGATTTTGACTGGGAACTTGGTTTTTTAACTCTTTTAGCTGTTTTTTATTTTAAAATACTTGCTAACTTGCAGGAAATGAAGATGCTATAATGTGCCATGACAATGGTGGTTGTGGAGAGTGTAAAGAAACATTTAAATAGAAATTACAGCTAGAAATGAAGGCATGTAAGGAAAAGTCAAATTATAGGATTTACCTTCCAGTTCTTAAGGGCAAAGAGATTTGTTTGACATTTTTCTTGGTTGTAGCTGGGCAAGGGAAAGAAATGCCGAGTCTCATATGATCATAATTACACGCTGTGGGTGCCAGCAACTTCCAGGGTATGTGTGGATTCTTGACTGAGGCTCAGTGTGTGAACTCTGTCACTAGAGGACTATGTCACACACTGAGCTGGGATAGGAGCCATCATTCACAATTCAAACCAACCCCAAGCCCTTCAGAGATTGAACAGAAATATTCAGTTAACCATAAAAATTGTGTCACGATTCTCCATACCCCCATGTCCCTTGGGAACAGAAATACTTCAGGCTGCAAAATCAGGCCCTTCTTGTGAGGCTTTATGACTGGACCTGTACCATTAGCTATTCGAACCATTGTACAAAATTCCACTCTTTCACAACTCCCAGCAGTTTTTTCTAGACAAGGAGCACTGGAATTCTAGGCTATACATGCAAGTCCACACTCTCCCTCCAAGACATCCTCCTTGATTTCTTGGGTGCTTTGGCAGAGGGAGACTTTGGACACAACAGTCTGGAGGTTCTTGCCTTGCTGTGGGCTGAAGCAAACAGAAGAGACAGGTGCAAGTGCTCAGTACAGAATGCTGATTTTTTTCTGTTAACCTTAGGAAGTACCAGCAAAGATTTTCATGTTTGTAAATTGCCATTTTCTTTGAGCAAAGCCTTATGGAAAAGTCAAGCTTTTTTTCATGAAAGATGTGATGGAAACTTACAGCTCTAATTCTCACTCTTGCTAGAAAACAGAGGTAGCAACAGAAGAGGAAAGTAAGCACTAAAGGTCAGGTATGAGCCACAGGAAAAATGATGTGGCCTCATCAGAGTTTTTTTTGGCTTGCTGAGGTCCCTCCCTGCCCTTCCAGGCAAGAGAGTTCTTTCTTCATTGGCTCCTGTGTAGATCTGTCCTCTGATGGCTGAACAAACTCTTCTCAGCACTAATCAAACATGAGAATGACAACTTTGCTTGTGAGGATCGCATCTGGCCAGCCACTGTCATCTTTGTCTGTCCTGCTTGCCCTAACTCTTGACTTGGAGGGGGAGAGTTTGACATTTCACTGTATGAAATGCCAGCTGGGATCAAATCAATAACATTGATTTAATCTTGTGTCTCCAAAGAGTTGGGATTTTTCCTTTAATTTTTTTTTCTATAGCTCTATTCTTTGGGAAGCAGAAGAGTGAAACAAAGGCACTGAGTGCTGCCAGTGGTCCTCAGGCACAGGAGCCAGAGCCAGAGCTGCGAAGCCCTCCGTGAGTTTGAGTAGCTTTACTCTTGCAGGACTAAATCAGCTTTGGACGTAAGAACTTGATTTTCACTTTCAGGGTTGGTTTGGTTCACTGTTTGTGAGCCCTAACAGGACAGAATGCCCTTGCTTGGTGGGACCTGCAGCCAGCCCAGGGCCAGGTGCCCAGCTGATGTAGGTGACCTCAAACTTTAGAGACTCGAGCCAGGTTACAGTTGCTGACATTTGGCTCTATATGTTTTTTGACGGATTATAGTCATGACTGCACAGATTATAGTTATGCCTGGACTGTTAAAGGCAATAAGGCAGTCACTGATGACTTTTTTGTGGCCAGAGCAAGCAGCAATGTAGGAGGTTCTTAGTGCAGCCCCTTGCACCTATGGAGAAGGCAGCGAAGCTGGGAAGAGGGGGCTGCACCCCTTGCTGTTCTGCTCCCTGCTTCTCAGGGCAGAATGGACATGTAAGTCCTGCCGTGGAGCAGTTGTAGTTTATCATGTTAAGGCCTGTGGAGTGGTTATGGATGCTAAAGTCATTCCAAGATCTTCCTATGAACTCGTTGTTCATGAAATATCAGAGGGCAGCGGAGGACAATTCCTAGTGAGGCAACTAGAGCAAAATATAAATGGAAGGATGCAAACTTGATAATCCAAATGAGTTTACTTTTTATACAACAGATGTTGTTTGACCCAGAAGAAAGAATAATATTATAGAATCTGAGGGGAAAAAAATAAAGTCATCTAAAAATAAAACACAAATAGCAGCTGCTTGAATTGTATTTCTAATATATCAGAGTTTACAGCTCTCTCCTCCAGTTGACCCAGGAATCTTATAGAAGTGGCTGGTAAGGAAGAGCTGAGGAGGAATGTGAGCAGAGGTGATGGAGAGGCAGAATTGATCCTGATTAGTGTCAGTGTGTGTCCTGGGCAGGAGCAGTCTGAGTGAGGGGATGTGGACTGGGTATCCCTGCCTAGCCCCTGAGGGTCTCAGGGTCAGAGGCTCTCGCTGCAGTGTGTGACACTTCTGCACTTGGGAATATCACTGGAATGAGGTACAATAAAAATACTAAAATAAATAAAGTAATCCAAAATTATGTTTCTGCTGAATCCCCACTTGGAGTGAGGTTTCTGGGTTGCATTGAATTGGTGTCCTGTATGTACCTATGCCAGATGAGGAGCTGAATTTGCATAAGGGTGGTGGGTGTGGTTGCTGGGATGTAAATGCAAGGCAAGTTTCTCACTCTGTAGGCTCAGTCAGTGGGAAAAATACTACCTAGAAAAAAGGAAAAATATTACCTTGGAAAAAGGAAAAAAAGACCACTGCAGCCAGTGGTTTTGGACTGGCAATCTCAGGCTGTTCAGCCACGACTGTGTGCCCAGGTCTGATTTGCAGCAAGTGGTAAACACTCTTCTTTAACAAGTGGTCTCTGACAGGGGCTTGAGTTGCACGCAGAAAAATCAGGCATTCCTTCATTGTTTGTGAACAGTTGGGCTGGAACTGGCACAGTGAGACTGTGAGAAACACTGACTGTGCTTTCCTTTGTGTGTGAGGAGCTGTGCCTTGGGCTGTGAGGCGCTGGGAGCCCGGGCAGGCACGGTGCAGCTCCCAGTGTCCCGTCCGCAGTGCGCGCTAGAGCAAATAACACATTTTTATTTTTATACAAATGTACATAACTTCATCCATTTCTTGTGGCTGCTCTGACAGGAAAAGGAAATTTATGACGCACATCACCCATTTGTTTGGCACAGGCAGTGTTTATTGCTGAGGGAGGCATTCTCATGGAATTGATTGCACAATTTCCTCTTGGTGTACTGTTTTCAAGTAATATCCCAAGACCTTGGTGTACTAAGATACAGAGGCACTTCTTTAAGCCCACAGAATTCTACAGCAGAGGAAGAAAAGAAGCCATGTAGTGGAAAATAAAATGGAAAAATACAATTTTAATTACACTGTAAATCTGTGGCTCTCCCCACTCTGCTGGGAGTGTCTGTGAAAACACCTATTCTCAATAGGTTAAATTTCTAGGTTTCTCCACAGAACTAAGAACAGCTTTGGATTTTATCACTGTTCCATTTTCACACATATGAAAGGTGGGGGGTTTGTCCAGGGTTAGTTATGGTTCATGCTTCAGGCATGCCTGGATTATGGACATGTGGTGGGGAGAGAAATTCTGCACTTTGGAAAAAGAGAAAGGTATATGCTTACTGTGATGGCTTGCTGAAAGACTGGGGTTGTTTCCTGTCCCAACAGGCAAAAAGGGGTTGAAACCATTAATGTCACAAAAGGCAGAATGAGACATGTTGTTGCCTTGATTCAAAGAACTGTGTGACAATATATATTTTAAACACTGTGAGTGCCACGCAGTATAGAAAAAGAGAGAGAATTATCTGTCCTATTGGCTTTGTTTGTTTCTTTTTTTAAAATTTAATTCTATTGTTTTTTAAAAAATATTTAATCTGCCCATGCACAATCATTTGTACCAAATCTTTGGTATAATAGTTGTCTCATTTGCATGTGGAAAGGCACGGAGTTGGATGCTTGCACACAAAAATGTGCCAGGTGATGACAGTGGTTACAAGCAATCATGGACTGAAGATTGCAACCAGAAAATTTAGAGCTCTTTTGTTCAAAGATGACTCAAAGAGCAGGGACAGAAGAATGGTGGTATGCAACATCATTTATGGACAATAGATTCTGCTCCCTTCCACTCTGTAGGGAATGTCAGTGACAACTCCACACATGTCTGCATGCTGAAGGTACACATCTGCTTCTGAAAGAGGTGGCTGATGAATAACTTTTTTTCTTTCCTGGTTGCCTGGTGAATGGCTCCTCACCTGCTTCACTCTTCTATTTTTTTGAAGGGGAGTTTGACAGCCAGCACTGCTTTAATTTTATAATTTCACTTCTCTGGTGTCTCCCTTAGTTTCTGCTAACTTCACAATTTTTCTTTCAGGCTCCAGATGAAAGCAATCTCCTCCTAAGCTTGTGTTTTCACACTTCTGAAGGCAGCTTCCTCATCTCAGCCTCCTGATGCTCCTCCTCAGGGCTGGAAACTGGGGACCAGATCGTGCCCCAAGCTGCCCGTGCTGCAGCTCTCGGGTGTGCAGCTGTGTCATGGGCTGCAGTGGGTGTTTGTCAGCACAGAGGAGGATGGCTCACTGATGGCCTTTTGTATGTGCTGACCTCTGAACCAGAAACAAGACTCAAACCTCAGAGGAGACTGGTTATTAATCAAATCAGGGACCAACTGTGACTCAACCTTCAGATCCCCAGCTGAGGTTGTGTCCATGGCTGATTAAAAGAGGAAAATATATTTAGCTATTTACAGCTGTATCTCCCTCTGTGAGGGGACAAGGCACCATGGATAAACATATTTATATTTGTTAGATGTGCAAATTGTGGTTCCTTTGAAAACCTCACAGTTTATCATAAAGCCTCAGAAAGCACAGGGCTGTTTACTGACACTGCAGAACTTCCTGGGACTGTGCTGTGGACATCTCTGCTTGGAGTGTTTGACACAGGCATGTCCACAGGGGGCTGTGCCCAGGCACTGCCATCTGCACATGAAAGACTAAAGGTGGCTCCCAGCAGTCCTCTGCAGGAGATAATTTTCTCCCTCAATTAGGTTACACTTTCTAGATGCTGCACTTCAGAAGTCTACACTCTTCCCAAGCCCTGCTCTACAGTCAATCACTGGTGAACAGAACATACAAACTTTCTATTGCTAATATATTTCACAGTGCTGTGTGATATTAGCAAATTCCAAATAGCTGTCAGGACCTCAAGGTATTCTGGAACATCCTTTGATGTTACAAAGTAATGCATTTTCCATATTATTCCTTTGAACACATTATATATGCAAAGTCTAGCACTTCTTATAGGAGAGGTGGAATTATCATACAACAAAATATTTTTTCCTCTAGTTCTTTCATGGCTCATAACATATAAAGTTTCTTCTTAAAATCCAGGCTAGGAACTCAAACTTAATTTATTCAGTATTGAAAACATTACAGGGCATAAATCAGTACAATTTTTAAAGTTCCTGTATGATATTTTCAGAGCAGCCAAATTCCTTCATTCGCCTGGACTCCTTCCAAAATTCTGCCAGCGCTCATGGAAATCTAAATAACTTTGGAGAAAAAGCAGGTTTTCTGTGGAGGCTCAGATTACCCTGTCACCCTTCCTCCACTGCAGACAGGCCTCTGATAAACATGGAGAATAGGGACAGGGAAATTACTTCATTACTTCATGTCCTTTTCAATTATAAACATCAAGGAGTCTGAGCCTCCTGCCAGCTCATGCCCCAGACCCTTGCAAATTTGTGGCTTTCAAAAGCCAACAGTTGCATTTCCTTTGCCAGCAGGGATAAGTGATAGGAAGCGAGCAGGGGAGCTCACTTGAATTTTATTTCTGAGTGTTATTTAAAAAGTTTCAAATCTCAGCTCTGTTTATTTAAAGTAGGACTCCAGCTGAAATGTAAGTCTGTGAACCAGAGAAGTGATCAAAACAGGACTGCACCTTCTTTTCTTTTCTGAGTATTAATCACTCAGTGGTGCTGTGTTGCTGTAATTCTTCTATGATCACTTAACCTGGAAGCAGTACTTCCAGAGAGCTTTGGAATATTCTCCTGCTGGCATCTTCAGATCTACTATTTGTACCGTTCACCTATTTTCACAGCACATGAAGTTAATGTATTGTTTTTCTACCATCTTTGCTTTGTGTTTTGATTTACACCTAAAGAAACAGGTGTATTTTCTTTGATGTAATTTTTCTATTATTGATGAACTAGTGTTACAAAGCCGAGGCTGTTTAAGATCTTACTTAGGAACTCTGTTATTACTACAAAAAACCCCCAAAAACCAAAAAAAACTCAAACCAAACCAAAACCAAAACCAAAAAACAAGCCAAATCCCCCCCCACCCACGAACAACCAAACATAAAAAAGAAAACCCAGCTTCAGAACATTGTGTTGCAGAGGTGGGGGAAATGTTGCAGGAGTGAATCTGATTTCCTACTTCAAGCATAAATCCTACAGGCTCAGCTTCTCAGCTTCTACTTAGTTTTTAGGTCTGTGCTAAAAGTTACTGAAATAGAGGCTGTGTTTGGATTAACCACAGGTGTCTGCGTGTAGCTCTAGGAGTGTTTTCTGTGGTTATTCTGCTCCTCTGGTTTTTTACAACCAGATTCTGCAGTGTGGGCTCAGGTCACTTGGTACCTCGACTGGCCAGACATCTGCACTGCAGTGCTACACAGCCCTTGTGATCCTTGTTGAGATCAGGAGAGAGGCAAGGGAGACAAGAAGCAGTAAAATGGTTGGGGTGTTCTTTGGCACCTCACATTTCAGGTTTTGCTTTGATAGGAATTCAAAAATCCAGACATTGTGAAATGAACCTGAAGAGGGTATGAGTAGAGCAAACAGCTGATGACATGGAAACCAAGAGCTATCCATGAATTCTAGATACAGCCTTCCCAAGGTTGTACTTGTTTCTTACTTGCACATTACTTGAATATTTCTCTTGAAGTCAGGGGGAATTCTTTTAAATGAAATTGAAATGTGAGGAGTTTTTAGTTGGAAAGCTTGCAGCATCTTTTTCTTGCTATCAAAGCTTCATCCCTTGGCTACAGCTGTCCTGGATTCAGACTGTGTGTGGGTACATCTGCCTCTGTGTGTGTGTGTGTGTGTATGTGTGTGTGTGCATTTGCTTCTTGAGATTCTCTGCTACCTCTTGGGCCATAAATATTGTGTGAAACACAACGGAGGCCTGTCTACTGCTGGTATCAGCCCAAGTGTGGAAGTACATAAAACAAAAAAAGTACTGAGGAAAAGTTCACCGCACTTGGAAAGTCCCAGCTGGCCAAGCCTGGGATTTGGGAGCTGCCTGGAATGAATGATCTGTACCTGGAATAATTTTGTCCACTCACTGACTCCCTAAGATACGATGCCAAAATTGGTTTTTTGTGTGTTTTTTTTTTTTTTTTTGCATAATGCTAAGGTCGCAGTGATATAGATATTTTTTAAGTAATGGAAATTTTGGATGCACTATAAGCAATTTTTCCCTTTAAGAAGGCAAACTACAGATGGACTCTCATTGTATTTGCTGATATATAATAAGGAAAGGTGTATCACCCCAAGAATGCCTATTGCTGTGACAAATCACAAGAAGGGAAGCAAGACAGTGCCTCCTAAATTTTGCCTGTACAAATCCAGTACATTCCAAATCCATGGAGTAAAATACTGTTTGCAGTGAAATATGATTGAAACATTTCTGGAAATATAACTCTGCTGGCTAGTTCAGCACCTGGACTTAGTTTTCATATTGTAGGAGAGTAATTAAATTTTTATTATTTTTAAATTACAGCTGCCCCCCTTCCAAAATATCAGTTCTCTTGTCTTCCCACTGAAGCAAGCACTGTTAAGCTGCTATAACTTTTAGAGCATGAAAGCAAATGTTGTAAAGAGGTCACTGTAAAGGTCACACAGCAGGTTTGATGTGTCAGTGGATAAATGATGGGATCACATCTGGAACAGTTTGGTGAATAAATAAAATGTGAAAGCTCATATATCACTGCCCACCTTCCAATCTGTAAGGGAAAGAGAAAATAAATTCTCTAATAACCTTGTAAAGCACATAAAAGATATTGAATAAACTCTTGAAATTTTGTGACTAAAACTGTCTGTATTAAATAATGATTTTAAGAGTGGCAAAAAGCTTGAAATACAGTATGAGTCTTCCTTGTAAAATGTTGTTTTATTTTATGGTTTATTTATTAGACTATACTTGGATAGCTTTGAAAAATATAATTTTGAGTTTAACTATGTGTTATTGAAACACTCTTCCTTTAGATATGTCCCCCAGAGGTATTTTATATTTACACTTAGGGAAAAGAATTTTCAATTTTTATTATGCAGTGCTGCATTATTGCTCATACTGCCACTATATTCTGCCTTCTGAAAGTAACATTAATATATGCATATTTTACTGCCATTACCTTCAAAAGGCCTTAGAAAACCCATAGGTCTAAAATAATTTCTCTAAGCTGGTCATTACCGACTACTGAATTAAGATACAACAGGCTGTATATTGTTTTACTGGGCCATTAATAATAAGCTCCTGTGAGCTGTAAGACAGTAAGCTAGAAACTGAGTAATTCTGGGCTCCAAAGGAATGTACAGTATTAATAAAAGGCTCACAGAAACCTGCTCTGGAGTGTGAATGCCTTTGGTGTTGGATGTGGGCTGCAGGCAGGGGGTGGGTTTTGATCTCCAGACTGGCAGGGAGCTCCTTGGGGCCAGTGGCAGTGGGGCTGTGGGGAGGAATCACTGGTGAGGGTCACTCCATGCAGTGGTGTGTGATGGACAGGCACTGCCAGCAGCCACCCAGAGCTCTGCTGCCCCTTTTCCTCCCTTGGACAGGCTGTGGCAGCGCCCCAGCTGTGCCCTGAGGCGCACAGCCATCCTCTGCTGCAGTCGCTGGGTACACCCAGACACAGGCTGTGCTGTGGGGAAAGCAGACAAATCAGTCATGGCACTGGCACTGTTTTCCTGGGAAGGAAGAGCTGAAGCCAGTGCCCAAAGCAGCTGTGGAGAATGTGCCTCATCTACTTCAGCCAGAGTCATCTGGGAGCAGCAGGGTGAATGCTTGTTTTTGGAACTGTGGGTGTAGGGAACTGTGGGGTGGATGTGGGGCAGGTGGGTTCCTGGGTAGTTCTTTTAGGAACCTGAAATGTCACCAATGCTTGTTTGACTCCTACCTTTCACACGTGCAGTTCAAGGCATGTAGCATCTGGGATGATGCGGGAAGATCTAAAAATAAATGTAGGCAGAGTCTGAGCTGGTTATATCCACAAATAGAGCTTTTATTCTGAAAGACCATGTTACCTCTGACCTTTAAACTAAACTTGGAAATCACAGAGCACCTTGTAACATTGCTCGACCTCTCTGAATTTGCTGCCAGGAATCAAATCAATGACTTACCAGAAAACTTTATTTTCCCAAATCCAATCTTGTTGCAGAAAAGTTAATCCTGCAATTTCTCCAATTCATTTATTGAGCTCCCCCTTCATGTGGGTTTGGTTTCTTGTCCCTGTCAGCTGTTCTAAATATCTTATTCCTTTGATGAGCCGAAACCTCTTCAAGTACCCAGCTCATACTTTATTGCCAACTTAGCTCCATTAAATTTCTGGCAAATGTATGGTCATGTGGTTTTTGAAGACAGCCATATTTAATACAACTCTGTGCAGCTTTTTTCCTCAGAGGAAAGGTAATTTAACTTAGAGAAAGAATTTTATACTTTAGCACTGATTTCTGACTCCCTGAGCAGACCAGCAAGTGTGTCAGTCTTGCCAGAGGAACCTGGAGCTTTGGGCTTTTCTCTTTTATTTTCCTGTGAAGGATTCCAGTTGCTCTAAGGATGAACAGGAGCATGTGAAATTCTCCACAGAGAGTGATAGAGCTGGGGCAGAATGTGACACCTGTTCTAAGGCAACAGAGGTTGTAAAGGGAACAATTTCTTTAGCAGACACATGATGAGGTGCTGTGTTGAGACATTCTTGGCCAATGGAAGTGATCCATGAGTTCCTTTGCAGAAATTAAACTTACTTCCTAGTAACTTTATTCAGCTTAGATTTTTCTTTTTGCAAGCTGAATTGTATTCATCTAGAAATTCATCTGGGAATCTGCACCCAGGATGGCCCTGGGGGACTGCCCATGAAGAGAGGGACATGACACAGACATTGCCTGTGTGATGACAGAGAAAGCATCTCAGCATGAGTGCCTATCAGAAGCTCGATATTTGTTACCAGCCGATGATTTTGTTATTATCTGCTTCAGAGGTGCAACCTCTACTTTCAGCAGTGAAAAGCTTTGTGGTTCTGGACCTAATCAGGGTTTCAACCCTCAGCTGAGAGCCAAGGACACATCTTGTGTCCAAGTCCTCCAGGCAAACCCTTTCTGCCTCATCTCACAGCTGTGGGGGAGGCAGGACACAGCCTTCAGTCAAGTGCTTCAAAGTCCATAAACCAACTATTGCAAGCCTACACTGAACTGTTCTGCACACAAGCTTGTTGGTAGCGAATGGTGAAGCTGGGAAGAAAAGCCAGGAGCCCTCACTTCATGGCTGGATTTCTGACTCTGTCATTCTAGCCCAGCACAGGGCAGTGTCTCTCAGATTTCAGTAGTGGCTAAGCACAGAAATATCACAGTTCATCTGGCCCTAATCCCACAGATTTTTGCCCCACTCATACCCTCCCTGTATTTTGGAGCCAGTTACTAGTTTGCTGTGGGATGTCTTCAAATTCCCTGTACTTTTCTGAGAAATTTTAATCTTGAGGGAATGTCTGGGTTTAGAGACATGCTCGGCAGAACAACTGTGCTGTGAAGAATATGGTTTTAATCAGAGTGAAGCAATGCTTCTGCTAATTGTGTTGTTTAGTGTGTGTGATAGAGGAGATCTTGTTCAGTTTTCTCTTCCATACTATGTGAACTTTTGTATTTTCTGTTCCCTGCCAGAAGCCATCAAATCTTTTTGTGATTCAGTTGAAATTCAGCTGTCCTTGCAAATAAGAAGAGGTTAACGTGATATTCTAGGCTCAAGGAAAAATCACGAAATTGAGGAAGAAAATATGAATCTTTCAGAATTATAAAGATCATGGCAAATACTCATAAAATTTGAGCTGGTGCCATGCTGTTAGAAGATCCAATCATTTTCATTTTGAAAGATTTCAGCACATTTACAAACTGTGGTCAGCTAAACATGCAGCTAAATCAATACCTGAAACACTTTCTAGCTTTTTCAGCTTAGTTCTTGCATCTGGCTTTTCTGGGGGAGGGTGCAGGTCTTCGAAAATTTACTGTAACATAACATATATGAGGTGAGATGTGATGCATGGCTGAGGGGAGGATCAGCCCAATAATCCATGGTAGGGCTACATTATGGTTCTACAATCCCCCATCCATCTTTGTCAGGTCAGTGTGCTTTAAATGGGAAGTGGTAGCCATTGGAACATGTAAGATTAATAGGTGATGTGTGTGTTAATTACAGGATCATAGATGTTGGGTTTGGAATGGCCTTTATAGACTGTTGAGTCAAATCCCTGGGATCTCTTGTGGTTTACCCCAGGTATTTTCCCTCTGAGAGTGCTTGTGGCGTCAGCTGGGATGTGTCTGTTGATAATGCTTGTGCTGCTTCTCTCTTCAGACTGCTACACTGTTGAATTACTGTTCCTGTTGGAAAGTTTTTTCTTGTTATCTAATCTAAACTTGCCCTTCTTTAATTTAAAGCCATTACCTCCTGTAGTACATTGCACTTGGCCAACCTTAAATAAGTCTTTCTTCTCCTTTACATTATTTCCTCTCAAGTATTAATTACCTCCAACACTTCTCTTTATTTCTTTAAGCTATTTAGGTTAACTTCCCTTAACCTTTCTTCGAACCCTCCTCTCAAAGGTTATGTTAGCTGACATATTGTCTTGAAAATGTTAACTGTTGCTAAAAGGAGTTCTTACAGAGCACACTCCTACTGAGGGTGCAGCTGGATAAATACATGGTGACCTTTTTTCTAGGATGTCTCCTGGCCTCAGCATGGTCATGTAGATGATTCTTAACCACTGATTTCCCAGCGATGTACTTGGTGTGCTCTGTTTTGTTTGTAAATAAATCAGGGTCTGCTTCAGAGTAAAGGAGCTGACCTGAGAAGTATCCAATGTGATTGCTCAAAACCTAACATGAAAAACTGAGAGAGGCTGGATGGGCTGGCAGTAAAATCTGAATCGTGACCTTCTAGAGGACAGGCTCTGTTCATTAATGCCTCAGGATTACTGAGGGAGCATGGAACAGAGGGTTTAATGCTGTGCACTCTGCTCTGTTAGGGGTCTGGAGAGACTTGCAGCCTTGTTGGCTCACAGACCTGAGCTGGAACCTGTTTGTGGTCAGGACACTTTAAAGGCACTTTGGTGGAAATTCAATTGCATAACTGGGGTTTGCAACTGATGTGGCCCCTATAACATAACTGCTTTTAGTGAAAATGCCAGAAATCCCTTCCCCTCTTTCCTGCCCTTGGTAGGGTTATTTCTACCCAGAAATGCCTTCTTCCAGAAATTCACAGGGGAAAGTGTCTATGCTCTCCTGGGCACATGGGCTAATTTTGCAGCTTCTAATGCGGGTACTTATGGAAGAACTGGTCGGAATCTGGTCCTTAATCAAGTATCATTATGTCAGGAGTAAAAAGTTTTGCTCTGCTAGTCTGAGCAAGGGACATGCATATGAGGAGAAATTATGTTATTCCTTTAACAATCCATCCATTAAATTCCACGCAGGAACATCTGTTTCCTTCATATTCTTCACAGAGGTTGGGGATTTTGCTCTCAAAGACAAGGAGCTTTGCTATCACGTTGTATATTTTATTCTGTTCCACTCTTTTGCTTTTTCCCGAGTAGATTTGAGGTGTTATTTGAAACCTGTCAGAAAAGGGCTCATCTCTTACAGCATCGGCTTCTTGTGTCGCCTTTGAGACCCTCCAGTGTTGCTTGTTCCATCAGGGAATTAAAACATTCAAATTGATGCAAGCAAGTTGAGAACAGGCTGAGATTTTGGCAGAGTGGTTTTTGTTAACAGTTGTTCCCAGGCCAACAACATTTGAGGACCCTTGTGTTTGGGGCAGAGTAGAATTTGTGAGAAGCCACCTTGATGTCACACATGCATCCCGTTTGCTGGCTGACAAAAGCTGCATATCCAGCATGCTCTGCTTCTTCCATGCCTGACAACAAGCTCCTTGGGATCTTGTTTTAGAAGCATATGAACACTGGTAAAACTGAGGTTTTCTGAATTCTTGCCCAGAGCTTTTCTGACTCATCATATGGTATATCCACATGTAACTCATTTTTCCAGCAAATCTTTACTCCAGACCTCAAAGAGGATACAGGAATGAATGAAGAGTTGCTGTTTCTTTTCTAAAAGTTTATGTGGAAACAGATTCTTTCCTATTTCTGTGGTCCTGATTGCATTTTCAAGCCTGCTGCTGCTCTTTGTGCTGTTTTAAATCCTGTACTTGAAAGGGTTCCAGAATAAAGGGAAATCCTTATAGTAGTTGTGCAGCTGAAATGAGCAGGTGACAGGTAATAATTTGGTGTAAAAAGGCAAATGAAGGTGTATTTATGAATATGCCATTCTCTCAGGAAAGTGAGAAAAGCAGCCCTTCTTTATTTTTTTTTAAACTTTCTTATGTGCTACATACTAAAAGAGCAAAAAAAGGCTAATTCTGATCTCCAGACCACTTTGCATCAAATGTTTTACCCTTGCAAGAGCTGTTTGCTTTTTCTGATAGAAGCCAACTGGCATAACCTTCCAGTCAGAGAAGAAGAATGGAGGAGCTCTGTGGTGGCCCAGGGCCTGGCTGGCTTAGTGATGTTATTTTCAGCTACCAGTGGTGAGCCTTGATCTCCTGTTGCTCCAGTGTTTCCTCCTTCCAAGGTGTGTTTTTTTCTGCCATCATGAATTGGTGATCCCTGCTGTGGTAGTACAATTTCTGTAAGCAATTCCCTAAAGGGAAAATTCAATACTACTTTTGAATCCTAAAGCTGAAAATATCTTATATATCAGTGCTACTTGACCACTGAACACTTCCTTATGCAGAAATAGCATAATGGGGCCAGGACACCAGGGCATAAATGAGGAATCCTGGAAAATCCTTTATTTTACCAAGCTGGGCAAAAGTTTGGGGAGTAAATTTTTTCCATTACAGGTTAAGAAGGCTGGTCTCCCTCCTTATGTAGGAAATTCCAGAATTTTGTGCAGAATCAGCACTCCCAGAATGTATGGAGTGTTTGTGACGAGTGCACATAGCTCTGTCTGGGCACTGGAGCCTCCTCAATAGGTACAAAGGGAGCAAATGTGGAGTAGAGCTCAATCTCCTACTCGCTGGGTTGCTCTCTGCAAAGAGGGAATGGTGGAAATGTGGTGTTGCTGCTCATGCTGGATGCCTGCACCACAGTAGCACTGTTTGGTAAAGAAACCCTTTTGAAGCTCCCAGGACTCCTGATTTTGCATCCTCCTGATGTCTGCCAACACACATGCACTTCTAGTCCTGTCCCACAGAAGCCAGAAATCACTGAATTGTGCAGAGACATCTCTAGAGGATCATCTTTGGCATATAAATGTTCATACAGAATGTGAGAATGGGAAAAACAAATGTGGCACCCTCTTGAATGGGTTGATTTATGATAGAAGAGGAGTTGGGAAGTACAAAGCTGCCTTCTGGGAGCAGCTAATTTCATGTTTTAGTTGCTTGTAAATAAGTGTGTTTCAGATAAATGCACCCATCTAGCTGACTGCACGTTTCATTACTGGGAGGATTAAGCCAGTTTAAAAGATTTAGGCAACTGCTGTGCCAAGTTCATGTTTTTTAAGAGTGAGGACTGCCAAGCCCTGTGGGTGTAAGAGCTACTTTGGAAGCACTTTTATGAACTATTCCTGATGCATATCTTCAAAATATTTAAAGCAACACCTGTCATAGGCTGTTCTCTCTTTATCCTCTCTTCATGCCAAGTAATGGTGCCACGTGGTTTCTGCAACTGAAATAACTCTTGGAATACAACATCCTGCAGCTCGGTGTGCAGTATATGTTGGCAGGACTTCTCTTTTTCCTTTTTTTCCTCTCCAGGATTTCTACATATTAGGAATGAGTGCTAATAAACTGCTTGGGAGCCACTATTATTGTGTTAATCTGGATTTGGCATTGAAAGGATATTAAAGCTATTCCATTATCAGCCTTGTGAATATAAAATACCATGGACTTTTAAATATTTACATTACTGCAAGGTTCAGGCCCAAAGGTATGAGGGGGCTGTATTCAGGCCTCCCACGATGGAGTCTTGGGTGTAAAGAGGGATTTAGCCTCCTGACTATGCAGGATTATCACATCCTGTCTCCCTATATAAGGAATGGAGAATAAGGGATTTTGTTGGCTAAATTATGTGTTTATAGCAAATGATAATTGTTTCCACTGGTTTTAGAGGGAAGTGGTGTCTGAACAATAGGTTAAGCCCTTCTCATTATTCTAGATGCAGCCACCTGAAAATCTTCTCACTTGGCATCCTTGAGTTCAGGTCTGTACCAAGGTCAGGCTGTGCAGAGCTTCAGTTTGGGGTCCCCTGAGCCCAGACTTCAGGTTGTTTTACTATTTTTCTCAAAGAGCACTCAAAAAAGAGGAAAGCTTTTCCAGGATAGTTGTTTATACCAACACCTCATGTTCTTTTAGGGCATGTCTAGGCATTTTACCCAAGAATTCTTTTTGTTACTCTCTGTACCTGGTGGTGTAGGCTGGGGGTCACAGCCACAGCATGATGTTGCTTCTCTGTACTGTGCAGAACCTCAGAGCACACTGCAGGCCATGTAAGCAGTAATATGTAAATCATCATTAGCATATGTTTATTGTTTCTTTTCAGAAAATCAGATTTAACTAATCAGCCTAAGTGAAACATATGCTGAAATTAATTAAAGTTTGTTTTAAAATAATTTGCATGCTTATTGCTTTTAACTGATTGTAATTGGGGCTTTTGAATACTTTTTAACTGACAGAGTCACCTAGGTTGAGCTTTTCAAAGCACCCCCTGGCATGTCGCCATCCATTTTCCACTGCTGCCTAAATGATCTGTGTTGCACTGAGTTCCCAACCCCACCAAATCACAGCAAAGAAGAAGGAGTATGTCATTGTTCTCTATTTTGCCATGGTGGTTTTGTAATGAGTACAGTTGCTGAGATATGTGTGCCATGATGAAAGATGTGATGATTGCAGAATAACAGAAGACAGCAGAGCTTTTATGAATAATACGCAGAGCTGACAGCATTTTTTGAGCATCGTGTGTGGTGGAAGGACTCATTGTTCTGGCAAGATTGCTCACCTACAGACATGAATTCCAGCCACCTCTAGCCTCCCCCCTGTACAGCACTGGGGATGTCAAGACTGTCAGAGACACCCATGGTGTGGGGTGGCCCCGGAGGTGAGTGCCCTGGCCAGCCAGGCTGTGCAGGAGCTGTCTGACACTCTGCTTTGAGCCTGAAGGGAGCCAGCTGGCTCTGGAGGCAGGGGCATTTAGGGTGGGGAGGGACTGGCATCCTCTCAAGTTCTGCCCCAACAGGCAGCATGGCTCAACTGGCTCAACCCCCTTGTCTCTGGGAATCCAGCAGAAGAGCCAAAGGCAGCAGCAGCCTTGCCAGAGCACGCTGGTGTCTCACTTGCAGGCTCAGCCAACATGCCTGGGTTCTGTGTCTGGTGCTGCTGCTGGCTCGCTGCTGAGCACTGGGCAAGTCACTCCTGTTCTGCTCTCCGTGCTTTTCTAGCTGAAGGAAATAGCTGGGTATGAGAACTGTCTCTTTGATAACAGCAGGTTATACAATGGGGCTCTGAACAGGACATGCTTTTAACTCTAGGCTTCTCACTGGGAGCCAATGAATCATGTGCTCCACGTTTTACATGGGCTCCTTAATGGTCTCCAGGTGGAGATGAAGGTGTGGGTTATGACCTATAACTTCCTAAACAGCCCGGGGCTGGCCTAGCTGTGGGACTGCCTTTCTCTGTGTCCTGTCCTGCCATGGTAGGCAGAAATGTGCTCCTTAATGGAAATAACAAGGTGACCAGTAGTCTGCAGCCAGTCTTAAAGTAGGATTCTCTTTCCCCCCACCTCCTCTTCTTTGGTTTGAAATTATTAAGAAAGAAAATGTGAAGAGTGGCCCTGGGAAAAAAAATGTATTTTGAGTGGATCCAGAGCTCCTAGGGGTAAAAGGCTACCTAGGTCAACAGGTGAGCTGCAGTGAAAGGCCTCTCAGTAAGGTGAAAGTTATACTAATTGAAGTTAAATTTAGTTGTATTTAGTCTCACACATCCAACTGCCCTCATCTGGAGAATCTAATCAGACCTGGACTTGGGGTCCTTTATGCAAATATATGGGCCTGTCAGTAGAGCCATGAATCAGCATCCTGCCACTGATAAATACTGCTCATCCCAGCAGAGGATTTGTCTCACTAGCACTGCTTACCCTGCAGCAGAGCTTGCAGGATTAGTGCAGGACTTGGTTTGTTCTTTTTCATTCATTAGCTCTCTTAGATCTTCCTCAGACCACACTGAAGACAAGAGGCACTTATTAAGAGCAGCAGTTTGTTTCAAGTGCTTTCTCGTAAGTTTTCAAATCTTTCTGCTATAATGTCACGGCATCACTGGCTCCTGTGATGGAGAATAACAGTGGTTCATTAAGCTCATAAATCCAAAAGGAAGAAAGACTCTCCTGGAGACATGAGTAGCTTTATAACAAACAGAGCAGCAGGAGAGCCTGCAAATTATCAACCCAATGCTTTATAAGCATTTTATCATCAGTTGGGGGAAATTACAATAAAGAGCAATGAGTAAGTGAAACATAAACCATGGCATAAACATGCCCTGTGTTCCCTTCTGTCCACGTTTCATGTAAAAGCTTATTTGAAGTCATGGCACCAGGGTGAGAATCCAGGAAAGTTTCAGAAGCTCTTTCTTATCCAGGGATTTTCCCAGGCTGGAAATTACACAGGGTTATATGTTATGTGTACAAATTCTGCCAGAAGAGTGAAAATATATACAACATTTAACAATATCTCCCCCATTATTCCAATGCAAGTGCTGCATGACAATGAGCTTGATGATGTTTACACCCTATCCAACAGCTTTGTCACTACCACATTTTTAAGTGTGCAGCTTTGATTTATGACTAGTGATACTAAGATCCCAGCCTGTAAATTTTTACAGCAAGCAGACTTGAATTATGTGTTGAGTCTGCTGCACTGGATCAAAAATGTTCAAAATCCTCTCTGGGAAGATTTAAATGTACACAGTCTCTAAGCCATGAAAATATTGGTCTAATGTGCCTGTGTGATTTTTAACAGATTGTGAGTTCAAATCCATTTATCAGCTGATGTCTAATGAGTTTGGCAGGCCCCTACTACATTAAGTAAAAGAAAAACTATGAGCATAATGATGTAGACTGAGGAGAATTTAATGAACAAATAAGTGACCTTCATGTTTATGTGAGGTAAAGATTTCATGCCAAATTTTGCATAATATACACTGGAGATAATGGAGTATTTATTAGATTTCTTCTCTCCTTTATCCTCTTCTTTACACATTGTTTTTTGCACAGCAGACCTGTGTCGTCCATGGTATGTGACTGGGGAGAGCACAGCTGGCCTGCAGTGGCTAAACCTTTTAATTCTACTTGGGGGAATCTGACTGGACAAGATAAAGGAGTAAGTCATCCAAAGCCAGTTTCAGGGTGGCAGCTCTGCTGGGGGTCAGCACATGGTTGCCACATGTCCTGGGGTTCCCCTCGGTGCCTCCACTGACATCACTGCTTGTCACTTCTGCAAAGTCATGTCACCAATTTTGATGCTTGAATATGTATTTAGGAGCTTAATTACAGGCACTAATCTCTGCAAAATGCATCCCAGCATTCTGGCCTGAATCCCACAGCGTTTCCTGACAAGTGACCATTAGAGACTGGCTGTAGTGTCTTTGAAGAAAGGACTGTCCTTTGGGTGAGGAAATCTTGAGCTCAAGGGCATACTTAAAGCTGGTTGATTTGAGCTTTGTTTTTAGGGCTGCTTCGAATGATGAGGCTTGGAAGAGCAGGGTAAGGCTCCAAGGGTCTCCCCATCCTCCTGCCCTGCCATCTCTAGTTAAGCTCAAGTGCTAACTGGTATTTAAAAGTCGCTTTCTCTCTTTAAATGTCATGCCCTGCATGGTAAGCTCCTGGAGGTTGTCTCGCCCCAGGCCAGGGCACTGACTGCGCAGGATGCTGAACAGCCATGAGGGTGGCAGACCTGCAGATCTGGGTGGTCCTGTGCAGTCCCTACCCTGAGCTCACCACTCATGGGAAACCTCTTCTGCATCCAGACCAGCTGTAGCTGCCTGCATCCACTCTGCACAGCTGCAGACTGAGCCATGGCCCTGTTTCTATAGAGCTGGGTGTGTGAAATGCTGTGAGATCAGCAGGTGCTCATCCCATGGCCCAGGGGAGCAGCTGGTGCTGGGTCTGTCCCAGTGCACTGACTGCAGAGCAGCAAGCATGAAGGACAGCCTGCACTTTGTAGGAACACAGTTTGTGGTAACTGGGGTGGGGTCCAGCCTCATCCCCAGTGGGTCCAGCTGTGAGCAGCAGGTGAGCAGCACTGACAGCAGGGAGTGCCCAGGGGCACTGAGCAACCACCCAAGGGAGCAGAGGGCACACAGGGCCAGTGCATCAACATGAGGGGTGTAAAAGGCTGGGCTAAAGAACAAGATGGGCAGATACTTGCAGCTTTCTGAAGTGGTGTTACTCTGTATGGGCAGATGCCTGAAGCCTTCTGCTGTGGTCAGGTGTTACTCTGTAAGGGCAAATGCTTAAAGCCTCCTGAAATTGTATGGTGACACTCTGTGTGCTGTGGCTGTCTCAGCTATGGTGATGCTCTGTGTGCTGTGGCTGTCTCAGCTGTGACAGATGCTGGGACAACACCTCTCCTTGCCCCAGCTTCACCTTTCCACAAAGGTGTCTGGTGGCTGCTGCCTGCCCATGGAAAGCCTGACAGAGAGACTGCTTGCAACAGTCCTGCTTGCAACAGTGAGCTGGACTGTCAGAAAAAATACTTTGCTGTTTCTTGAGTCTGTGATGTTGTACTTTCATTAAAGAGTAACTATTTCTGAGGATACTTCCACCAAAAGCAATGGGAGATTTTGCTGAGGCTGTCCAACCTGGTGGGAAGGAGAGAATCACAACCTGGTAATTAAAAAGGGAACAGGGCAGACAGGCAGTGTTCTGAAACAAGCTGATTGTGCCAAGTAGTAGGAAAAAGAGTATCTTACTTACCTTTTGCCTCTCATCCTTGTTTTTGTTTATGCAGGAGCAGCAAAACCTGACTTCATTTCTCTAGCTGAAGTGATCCATGGCTTTTCTGTGTGTCCTGTAACTCGGCAGGTATTACAAACTGTATTCCTAACTAATGAACTGAGTGAATAATTTATTTAATGTGTCAGACATGGCAGAAGGTGCTGCAGCCAGTCACTGCTCAAGAAGCTAATTGCTGCACTAAGAAAACAAATCTGTGCAAGTCCTCATTTCAGAGTTATTTCCAAACATTAACTCAAAAGTTATTTCAATAATGAGGCCTCTTAAAAGAAGCATCACTTTTCACAGCACATGGTACAGCTCTGTTGACCCTCAAGCACTGCTCAGCTGGGAGAAGCATAGTTCAAATGAAACTTCAGCCATAAAACTTGGGCAAGAGGGAGGCTGTGTAAAGTCTGTGATTAATTAGCAGTTAGCAATATTGAAATGCAGTGAGAAGGGAAAGAACTGGTTCTGAAAGAGATTTTGGAAGCCCTGTTTGTGGTCTGGATGACAAGATATATCACTGACAGAATCCTTCCCCTCTCCTTCTGTCTGATTTTTTTTGAGATCTTACACAGACCTCTACCTACTTAAAGTCACTCTTAGCTTATCCTGGAGAGGTTTTAGAGTTATTTCCCAAATCATTCCTTAACCTCCTAACTTGCTAAAAGGAATACACATGAAAAAGAAATCCTGAGTAAGTTAATTTTTTCGCCCAGGCAGTAAAAAAAAAAATAAAATCAAAACTAGTTGTCAAAACTGGTCTAGACAGGTTAGTTTTCTCACAGAAGCACCTAGGCAGCAGATAGCAGGTAACTGGAAAATGATGAGCTGGTAGCCTGCTCCTGCTCCCCATGGCTGTTCCTGGGAAGCACCACAGACAGCTGAGGTTTGCCTCCCTTTGCTCTATGGCCAAGGGATGTGTCAGCCTTGGTGTGAGTGAATGCAACTCCATTAATTTCCATTTGCATTTGATTACACCAAGACTGAAGCTGGTCCATGGTGTTTTATTGTATTCCTTTATTTGATTTTGTTAAGTTTACTCTTCCTATACCATAGGGCTGACCAGTTGAAACATACAGCATGTAGCAATTTACAGTAAACTGTCCTTGTTCTGCTCTGTGGTTGATGGAAACAATTCCAAAGTTAAAGGTATTAGTGAGGAAATGCAGTCATTCTTAACCAGTCTTGTAATGCCCTTTTGGAAAAATGATACTTAAAACTACTTTTATAATTCGATTTACAAGTCACAGATTTTTGCAAGAAACTTGACTTTAAGTCAGTCACACACCTTATAAACTGTGCAGGGCCAGTTCACAAATGGTTTTACAGTTCCACACACTCCCTGGAGGAGCCATCTCCTTCCTGCTGGCCAGACACATTGCCTTGAAACGGCTGCCAACTTTTTAAGAGTTCCTTTTTGGCTATATTCTTCTTTTCATAGCAGCATTCATGGCCCCAGCCCAGGTTCATAAGGAACAAAGTGTAAAATTAATCAATGGATTGATGCACTGTTTAGAATAAAAACAGCCTGGTTTTGGCTACATTTTCTGCCCTTCCAGCCAAAAGAGTGCATGTGTGTACATGAAATGTAATTTAGTTTTTCCTTTGCTGCCTGTTGATTTTCTCCTAATTCATTTTCCTTTTGACTCTTATTGAGGCTCTTCTTGTCTGAGTAAGTTTAACCCTGTAGTGCCTGGTCTGTGGAACACAGAACAATCACAGGGACCCTGTAGGTGGGCCCTGGCATGGTTACAGGCTTCATTAGCCCCTGGAAGGGACATGACAATCTGCAGGAAAAGGGCCATGTGAACTCAGCAAGCCACAAGTGAAGCCTTTGGTAGGTAAAACCTACCTGGAGTTTTAATGACTTGTAAAGCCCTGAGAAAACCTCTCACTTTATATTTATTGCCTTGAAAGTCTTCCAACTGAACTTTATCTAAAATGTAGCTCAGCTTTTTGGAAGCCTTGGTTGGAGCTGTTAACACACAAACAGTTCTGCCCCTCCATGGACAGAAACCACAAGCCAGTCACAATGGGATGTAACTCGAGACTCTGTGCTACAGGGCTTTAGTGCACAAACATGCACATTCACACTTTGAAATAACAGTGGCAAATATTAATCAAACATCTTTGATTGAAGCAGAATGTCTGAAGCAGGAGGAGGGTTTGGGTGGGCTGATGGATAATTGCATACATCAAACAGACTCCAATGAGCCCTTTGCAGCCAGGGGAAAGTTAACAACAGCTGTGTTGGTAACCTTAATTTCAGAAGTAGCTGGTCTGGGAAAAAGTTAATCATATTTTAGGCACTGCCTACCGCCACTCAATCTCATTTCTATCACTCTCAAAGTCATGTATTTTTAAAAATACCAAAAGCAATTTAAAAATACATCTAACAGTAATCACTTCATTGGAAACAACACACTGCAATAACATAAAACAGCAGCTCCTTTCCTGCGAAGATTTATGAGACAGACTAGTTTTCTCACGACTTATGTTATTCCTGCCTTATTGTTTTGTCAGCACTGGATATGGAAAGTGGATGATATGTGAACACTCTCCAGCACTAGAAAGCTTCAGAGTTTTGATTAGGTAACAAAATTGAAAAAGTGAGTTTGCTTTCCCTGTTCAATCTCTGTGATTTAAATTTCAGTATAACAAAGATGCTTAAGCAGTGAGCTGCCCTCTCCCAAACCCACACTGGCTCTCACAGTTCCTATCCAGAGCCTGATTCTGAATTTCCCTTGCTGGGTCTGGAAATCCAAAGGGATTTTACATGTCAGTCAGATGCTGACTTTGCAGTGCAATGAGAGGTAAAATGATAGCAATGGTGAACGAACGGAGACATGAAGATATTTCAGGGCATGTAAAACCTCATTGACACAGACCTTGTGATCACATCAGTGTGTTTGGCTCACACTGTGTCCAAGGAAACTCTGTCCCATGTTTGTGATGGCTGGCTGCTGCTGTCCCCTAGATTTCAACAATGTGAGATGACAATGATAGGTCAGAAATGAGGAGCCTGCTTGGAAAAATCTCAGTAGTTAATGGGGGAGTTTGGACCCTGTGAAAGCCTACAGAATTCAGTCCAGTGTCCATCAGTTTGGAGGTGGCAGGCTGCTCAGTGGGACACAAGCTGCCAGCTTTCAGAGTGACAGCAGAAAGCTTTGGGTTCATTTCCCCACCTATTCCACTGAACTGGAATGTCTGCCCTGCATGCAGATAGCAGCCTCTGTTAGGCACTCAGCACTTCCACAGGTATGCCTCTCATAACTTGCTCCTTCTTACACCAAATGCCTGCCACATCTGTAGCAGTAGTGTAAAGAAACAGCTCTCTGTGGCTTTTAATACTAGAACAGTCACAGAATTTTATTCGTATGAATATTACATATTTTATTCATATGAATATTACATATATATCTCTAGTTACAGAGAGAAAATGTATAAATAATAAAATGGGGTTTTCTATATGCATTTTTCCACCCCAGAACATATTACAAAGCACTTTTTATTATAATCAAACAGGAGCCAGTAACACAAAGCACTAGTCTGATATTATTGCTCTTGGTTTCTCACACCTTTTAGCCTACTTCCCCAATGGCATCTTGTCTGTTGTGTTTATAAATTAATTGTGAGATTCTGAAACAAAAAATTTTTCTGGAAATGTCATAATTCAGTGTATTCTCTACTGGCATACTGCATGTCCCAAGTCCCTTGGGCAAACCTTCTGACTGCACAGCTGGCTGACATCTACCAGGTACACTTACTGATGGGAGACCATTTTGTCAGCTCAGGCCATATATTCATTATAATTTGTAGCAATTCAATAAAAATAAGTTGTCTGTATTCCTAACAGAACAGCAATTAATGTATATTGAAATAGCGATTGCTTTGCTGTAGTTCATTAGGAAGTCAAATTTTAATTCCTATTTAATTACAATTCAGTTACTACAATTTATTACCAATAATTCTAATGAGGTAAAGTAAGAGGTGTATTGAGGACTAATGAAAATGTTACAAAGGTTCATTTGGAATTCACACAAAAACTCCCATTTAATTACAATGGAATTACTTCTGTTTCATTCACGTGCAGTGGGATGTGGTGTGATCCTTGCTGGAGGATCAGCCTCTGCCAGTCATGGCTGTTTGTTCATGATCCTCTGAGCTTCAGCCTCTCACACAGAGCTGTGTCTGCTGCATGTTGATGTGCCAGGATGCAGGGAGGGCACCTGCTCTGTCTCACACAGAATCTGCTTCTGCACTCTGGTGATGGCCAGGGCTGCAGGTGCCCAAAGCCCTGCCCACCCTGGCCACCAGCTGCTGGGCAGAGCTCTAAGGGCTGTGGGCAGCCTGGAGGAGTTGCAGTCAGGAGAGGTGCAGGGGAGGATGTGATGGGAAGTTTTCTCTGCCTTGGGTCTTCTGCAGGGAGGTGGAGTCGGGAGATGAAATGGAGAACAGCCTTCCTGACCAGCATCTGTGTGGGGATCATTTCTGAGTCACAGGGAGATGGGAGTGGTTGTGTGCAGTGGAGGAAACACTGAGATGTGTGTAAGGGGGAACAGTGAATTCAGCATTGTAAAGCTGGACATAAAGGTGGGAAATGCTCTCTTTGATTTTGACCTGAGCCTGGCAAGAGCTCCCCATGGTAATGGGGCTGGTAATGAGGCTTTTCTCTGGTAAGAGCTCTGCTGTGCTCTGCCTTGGGAGGCAGCAGGGCTGCAGATCAAGAGATGCTGAAGCGAATTCTCACTGATCTCTGAAAAATTGTTTTCAAAGAAGACTGGGATGTATTAAAAACATGCCTAACAAGGAAGGGGTACCAAGCCCCAGGCAGGCTTCCTAAGCCTGGCTCTGAGGGTCTGCCTTGTGCTTTTTCAGAAATGAGGATGCAGTCCCTTAAGTAAAACCAAGAGAGTGTGTGGGTTTTCTTCCCCTTCCAAACCTCAGGGAAGACAGGCTCTTGTCTAGGTTTAGGCTCACCTTTTGAAGGAATATTATAGGGTCATTTCTCATTTTGCAAAGCAAGACCACCTGATAAAGAGGAATTTGAGGATAGTAATTTTTCCTTTGAGTTAGCTTGAAATGTTTGTGGGAAGTTGCCATGTGCTTCCCTTGCTGGCATTGAGGTTTGATATCTAAAATTCCCCTTTAAAGCAATGAGCCAAGTCTGTCCCTGGTGTAAGCTGTTTGCTGCATTCACAGGCACTCCACCAGGGTCTGACTTGGTCAGATGTCCCTGATGCCACAGTCCTAACTCAGCAGAAGTGTTCCTCTTCTATATTCAGTCCAAGGCACAGGATATTTATAACACCCACTTACTTAGGCCCTCATATTTCCCCTCATTCTAATTTCCCCCTTCTCGTTATTTCCCTGTGTGTCTATCGCCTTTTTTCATGTCTCTCCAGATGCATTTCCCAGCATAAGATAATTGAAAGTCAGTGAACTGAGTTCCAGGTTATTTTGCTAAAAGATGCCTATTATTTTGATGAAGCAGGTGCACAGAATTAAAAAAAAACCCTCCATAATTGCTACTTTACTATCAGGCTTCTGCTGCCTAATCTTCTTTGATGTTGGTAGAACAAGCTTTCCATCTCTTCTAGGATGATTACAGGGAACATTGCTCTGTTCCTCCTACAGAATCCAATCCTGATGGATATTAAACCTGGGTTATCAATTAAAGTTTCTTTATGTGCCGAGTGATTAGAGTCAGGATTGTGTGTGATTTCTAGCATAAAGCAAGTTTGAAGTGATTTCTGCCATTAATATTAATTAATCACTGATATGCCTACTGCTCACAAATGAATGCACAAGGTGAGCATTTGCAATTTAGCACAGTAACCTGGGATTGAAAAAAGAACTGAACTGCTCTAATTTTAAACATTTGGCAATAGTTTCTATAAAGTCTACTTGGAATAATTAACTAAAAAAAAATTAAAAGGAGAAGCTAAATGAGTTACTGGGATGTTAAGAGCATGGCTGTAGTACTGACTTATCAAAAAGTCTGGCTCTTGCCCTCTTATGTTCTGTTATCCCTTATGGCTCTGTCAAGCTTCAAATCATTAATAGAATTTAGTCAAAATTTAGTAAAAAATTGCAGTAAAATTTTGATACTGCTTGCTAGCTTTTCTGTGTGTAAATAATATATGAGTGCTGAAAGTCTTATAAGGTATGTGGTGGTAAAGAGAGAAAGTGCTTGAGACAATATGTGTACTTGTACAGACTCAAGTTCTGGCAGAGTCAAAATCTAAAAAGCATCTAACCTCACATCACTCACATCTCAGCTTCTCTGTGGGACTGGGCTACCCCTGAGCTTGCTGGGGACATGTGTGGAGGCATTCCAAACACTCACAGAGGTGAAACAGCCTCAGACAGGGGCATCCATTGGCAATTTTAGGCCCTCACTACATCCGAGTAAACAGTAAAATGAAATGCTTGCATTGAGGGAGAGGGTGGTGCTGCCCTTTCATCCAGAGGTGTTTACATATATTCCAGCAGCACTTAAACTGCACTGTCTGATTGCCTCCCAAAGGGCAAAGAAATTGGGCAAGGAATCATTGAAGGTCTTTTCCAAGCTAAATGATTCTATGATGATTCCTGTCTTGGAGATGGAAAAGATGAGGACAAAAAAGTTAAGTTGCACCAAACAAAAGCAAAGTTGGAATAAACTTTGACACTTTTGACACTTAAACATTGACACTTTTCAGTGTCAGTCCTGTGCTTTAGATGATCCTGAAGTCAAAAGGTCACAGGACCATATAATTGACATAATGGCAAACAGGCACAGAGGTGACCATTGCACCTCTGGCAGATGAATAGCTGGGAAATGGGGTTTAATTACCCCACAACACTAATCACACAGTTCCATCCCCAGTTTTAGCCTTGGCAGGAGTATGTACAGTGCTGCCAGGCATTAAGGACCTGTTTTTTCCCTCCAAGCATGTGATATTCTTTGCACATACAACATCATTGGGTGCAGGTGGTAAAAGTACCTCATACTGCTGTACACAGAGCATCTTCCAGTTGCTGTCAGGGTCCTCTTTTCAGCTGTGAACTGTTCACATGACTGGTCTCTAAGACCCAGATTTACTGCTAGAGCTGATGCAGTACCTTTGGCCTCCCTGGAGCAGTATATGTTTACACCAGCAGTGAACACAGCCAAGTGCATGTGGTAACTTGTGGCTTTGCAAACATTTCCAAATTTCTCCCAAGAAATGCATCTTCCAGTTGGCCACTTCCTCATTTGCATCAGCACATCTTAAATCTGAGTCTTGTTCAGCAAATGCCCAGTTTATTAGTTAGTCACATTGTCATATATCTTACAGAAAAGCAATTATGAGGAAATCATATTTCATACTTTTATGGAATTCCTTAAAGCTGATGAGAGCAGCCAGATGGCTATTTTCATCAATGAACCTTTGATAGAGCATTAGGAAACAGAGATGGTGTCTTTTAATAGACCATTATTACCTGCCTTGGGTGTGAGGAGCTCTCATGCATTCCAAAAGTATATTAATGGCAGAGTAAAACATGACTTAGGAACAATATCTCTAGAAAGGGCTTTATTTTCCCTCTTAAACTGACTTCAGATGGATTTAGCTTTCAGTAATGCTTCACACAGGTTCAGCATGGGAGGCTGGTGAGGTGAACCTGCCTTTCCAGACCCCTGACACAGTCTTGAGGCTCCTGCCCTGCCCATGCACCCCTGCAGGTTCTCAGTGCAGGTGCCAGGGGCAGCCCAGGGCTGTGCAGAGCCCAAAGGGCAGACCTGGATCCTCTCGCTGCTGGAGCAGGCACTGGCACAACAAACCAGCAGAGGACCTTGGCAGAGTCTTTTGCCTCCCTTTCCACCTCCTTCCCCTTCCAGCTGTCCTGCCCCAGCTGTCAGGGAATGGAGTTATTTCCAGGACAATGGGATAACAGACATTGGTGGAGCTGGGAGTGCCATTGCAGAGCAGGTTTTGCTCTCACCTATTTCTGACCATGCTGAGTTTACTTTATCCATTTTCCACTGGAGGGTAGACTAGGAGGATGGGATTGGGATTGGGATTGGGATTGGGATGGGAGTGCCTATACTGTGGCCTGCTGAACTCAGTTTTGTGCTCAGCAACTCCTGAATGGAGCACACAGGCAAAGGAGGACTTTCTAAAGAGCTTCCCTAGAGCAAACAATGAGAAAATATGTTCCAGATGCTGAAGCTGAGAGAGAAGAGCTGCAAGCAAGGCAATAGAAGGAAATAATAGAGGAAATAGAAAGAAAGAAAATATAAAAGGAAATAGAGGAAATAAAAGGAAATAGAGGCAATACAAAATAAGGGAAGTTATCTAGGAAAATGGACAGGCACTTTTGGTTTTAAACAAACCTGCTGGCTATGGGAGATGGTGATTCCAGGGAAGGCCAAAACAGAAGCTCTGGGGAAACCCAGGACAAGATTTGGCTGCAGCAAGGAGTAAATAGGAAACTCTGTGCTGCTTCCACAGGATATTTGAAGGAAAGAGGTTGACAGAAAAATGGATTTCTCTGTTTTAGAGAGATAAAGCATAAACGTTTCTAAGTCTAAATGAGGGAATGATGAGAAATGCTTACAGAAGTGCTTGCCATAATTATGGATCACAGTGTGCACAAGCCCCCACAGTGACTGTGCTGTGCTGTGCTCCTTCCCACAGCAGCAGTGGGAGGGATGAATCCAGCCACAGGACCTTCAGTGCCTTCACCTCCATCCATGGGCAGGCAGGAGGAGGTGAGCAGAGGGCCTGAGGCACACCCAGCTGTGATTTGGGAGGTGAACATGTGTCTGACACAAGTTTGCATTAACTGGCATTATCTCCCAAAACAGGGGGGCTGCAGTTTCCCAGCTTAGCAGCAACGAGGCAACAGCTTCACCCAGGGCTGTGTCAGGGGGGTTGTGCTCTACAGATCAGCCCTGGGTGCTGCCCAGGAGCCCCTGCAGCCACTGCCACCCCTGGCCCTGTCTGCACCAGGGACCCCCCAGGGAAAGCTGAGGGACACAGGACATTTGGAGCAAATTAACAAAATCAACAGTAAATAATATTTACTCCCTTCCATCACCATTGATTGAAGGTAAGTTTAGCTCTAAAGTCTTTCCACATGTGACTCTTAATTAAAGTTATGAATTTTGTGGGGTTGTTTTTTCTTTTGGCTGCATAACATGAATTCTTTCTGCTCAGGTTGCTTTTCCTTTAACGGTCTTCACAGACCATCTTTAAGGAAGAGGCAAGCAAGCAATTAATAAAAGTGTTAACAGGTGGTTGCTCTGCTACTAAAAATGATCAGTAGTGCAATAATTTCCTAATTATTATTATACCTTTTAAAGGTTTTTAGATACATTATATTTCCCCATTTCTTCTTCTGGCACCCCTCTTGCTCCTGGCATTATTTCTCATTCCGAATAATAATTAATGAGAACTGAGGTATCTAATATATATTTTATTCCTTCTGTTTCAGTCCCTTAAGTAACCATCTTGTCACATTTGTTATGCAAATTTTCACACATTGCGTGTAATTTCAGCAATATGTGAGAATGCCTCTCAAAAACGCCTTGAGTATTTTATTTTATATATTTGTAAAAAATTATCAGGTTTTTTTTTTCTTGAAAGCAACATTTTTCTAGAGCCCTTGAGAGAAATAGATTAAGTTTGCATAATTGCTTTTACTTTATTGAAGTAAAGGAAAGTAAAGGAACATTTATAAACAGAACATTTATAAACACATGATAGTGATAGCAATAGCATGATAATGATAATAATGATGATTAAATTATAGAGTTCCCATTCCTTGCAGCAGGATGCAAACCCCGTGAACTCCTGAAAGCATTTCCTCACAGACTGTCCTGGACCAAGGATTACTACAACAAGTGGTTGGTCTGGGAATTCATCTCTCTTGTCATCTGTGTAGTTTATTTTCACTCCTTCTGGATGTCCACCAGGCATGTCCACCCCCCATTCCTTAGGATCTGCAGCTTGTACCTCTGAACTTCAGAGGTTCAAAAAATAAATGTGTGGGCTCAAGACAACCTGTTTTCCTGCTGAGTTCAGCTGCACTTTTCCTGCATGGAACTATAGATTTCCCTGTTAAGTTGCAGATGTGCACAAAGCAGAGCACTCATCAATTAGGGCTGCATTTTGGATTTTGCAGCCAGCAAATGTCCATCTCTGGGATAGCATAAGCTGATTTTTCTGAGCCTGTTCAATTTTAAACATGTGTGGGCAGAAAAAATACTTTCTGGGATTAAACTACTGTACTGAGAACCTCACAGAATTGGTCCTTACTTGGAAGACAGTGCAATTTCATGTGGGATATCTCAGCATACAGTCCAGAAAGGGTGAGGAAGAGAGATATCTGACCTGAGTGGCCAATGTGACCCTGTGTGCAGGCATGTATGAGGATCAGACACATTCCTGAAGGGAAGCCTTCCATGTGCTTGCATTGCTTGCAGCTATGGAAAAATAAGAAAACTTGGGCTTCTTACACAGCAGTCTAATATGGATGTTATGAATCTATCAGTGCTGTACAGCTCAGTGAGCAGAATTATCCTTAGTTTCAATGTATTACCCTCCAAAAGAGTCAGTGGGCCTGGAGTATTTACTGAATGTTTTCACTATGTTTTTTTACTGGCAAGGATCCTGGGGTCATGCAACTCTCTCACCTGGTTCTCTCTTTTGCCCTTAATTATATTTTTACAGTGTTGAATAGTGGCATCCATTTGTCCCCAGAGTCCCTTCAAGGCCTTGGCAATCTGTTTCTGGTGACCTTTTCCATCCTTTGTTGGAGATGTGGTCAATGCTAGCCTCAAATTAACCTATAAAGGGAATGATTAATTAGGCAAATTTGAGGGAAAGTCAGATCTATTTTTAAACTGTCCCACCTTGCTGAACAGTGGAAATTCTCTGTAGAAAAATGGTGGTTGATTGGTGTACCAAAATATCCAGGGTGGTTGTATGGAATGAAAGCTGTGAAATGTGAGATTGTCAGTGCTGTAATGGGTGAATATGGAGATCTGAGGTTTGAGTTTGGGCTTCTGTACCCTCTGCTCAAGTTCAAAACGATAATTTTTTTGTGAAATTAAAGATGACTGTGTTTTGGACATCTATAAAAAATTTCTTTCAACATGAACAGCTTGGGTAGTGAGGGAGAGTGTGAAGGGTGGCATGACTCCCTGAGCGTGTGTGCGCCAGCAGCAGTGGGGAGCAGCTCTTTGTCACCCTGCTGCTGACCCCAGGCCTGGCATCTCTCAGGTGCCTCAGATGGCCCTAAATTATGCCAGCAGTCCATCCTGTGAGGGATGCTGAGTGCCTTTGGCTCCTGCCTCATGGCACCCTGCAGCCAGCCCAGGCTCTCTGGCACTTCAGAGGCAGCGCTGTCCCTGTGCAGTCCGAGCTACTTATGGCCAGTGCTCAGTGCCTTGGAGGGCCAGCATCAGGGATCTGTGTCTCTTTTTAGCACCACTGATAGATTTTCCTCCTGCACAAAGAGTGAGAAGGAGCAGGTTCTGAGAATCTGAATGCCAACTTCTGCCAGGAACCATCACATCCTCTGAAACGAGCCCTGGAGTCTCAACAGCAGCGCTGGAGCAGAGCCTGGTGTGGGACACTCTCACTTAAACTGGAGGAGTCTGGAGGTGCAACTCCAGGACTTAGTCTGGTGCTTTCTATGCAGGGAAAAAACTCCAATATAGCAAACTCCTAATTCCCAAAGATTTGAAAAGCTAATTGGGAGGGAGCTAAAAACAGCCTTGTGTGTAAATAAGGAGTGATAGTTTGCCCTCCCCATCCTAAAAATCCATTCAATAAAAATGTAAATATATCCCTTAAAGGCTTTCTTAATAAACCCTGTAATTTCCTTAAAATTCTTTCTATAATATCAAAATCCTAAACCACTTTGAGATGAGCTGTTTTAGACTGTAATTGGGCTATTCATTCCCTATGCATGCAGCGATCCTAATCTAATATGTAACAAGAACTTAAAAGCTAATCAATAATGGAACACGATTCTCTATCAGTAGAGCTGCCTGTTGACTCCTGTGAGAGGGATCTTCACAAGACAGCTCGGCTCTGATGACAGCCTTATATTTATTTTAAACATGAAGTTGAAACATCATCTTTCTCTGTATTGTCACTTCCAATTATTTTTGGAACAAAAACACCAGGGGAAACGAGATCCTCATCCTGAAGGGTACATTCATATTTGATAAATAGCCACAGATTCTGGAGAATGTTTACTGAAATGTGGGCTTGGAATGCTTTCTCGTGCATTTTAGTAGAGCCATTGATTATCTGTTGTAACACGTGTCCGGGTCATTTTACCAAGCTGCCCCTTTCCTATGCCTTAGAGGTTGAGAAAGAAAAAGGGCTGGTTATCCTGGCGTGGGCTTCCATGTCATCCCTCAATAAAACTAAGGTAAAATTAGCATTGAGTGGGAATCAAAGTGCACTGTTCTTCAGTGGAAGTCAAGAAGCTCTCTATACCCTCATGTACAAAAGAGAAATTCCCACTTTTCGTGTCTAGGCAGCGGTTTGAGATGGAGAGGGTGGAGGGAAGGGTTAAGTGAGTACACAGATGTGCCTAGACCATATCAATCACAGGCATGAGGAATGCCTTTAACAGGCAGACCCAACCAACCCACAGCTGCATTTTGAATTTTATAAGCTCTCTCAATAAAATGCGAGTGGAAGACATCTTGCATCATTCCCACAGCTCTGACCATTTGGGCATTGCACCACTTTCCCTCGGAGCCACCCTGGGGAGGGAGGAGCTGGAGCCCCCCTACATGGCTGGAGCCATGTACAGCCCCTTGCTGCTGTCTGGAGACAATTAACGTGCACTGCAGAAATATGGGGCTGGTTTCTGATGTCACAGACACTTCCACAAAGGCAGTGGATTTAATCTGGAATTACTCAGGGTATGAGGGATCAGGAGCCGGCTGGGAAAGCTCCTCTCTAGAGGGTCCTAAATGCCAGCAATTTCACATGATTATTTATTGAGCTTCATAATAGTGCACATATCCTCATGCACACCCTTTCTCCTACAAATTGCCTTACAACTTCCCAGCCTTCATTACATTGTAGAGGTTAAAGCTTTTCTAAGTAATCAAAACATCCAGGAAGGAAAGCTTGCTAAATGCTGAGCTAAGCTTAAACACTGACCCTATCTCTTAACTGTAAAAAGAACTTTATGTACACCGTAAAAAGTAATAATTGCTGTGGTAACTGCTCATTCATGTTAACTAAGGGTGTAAATAAAGTTGTGTAACATAGCCAGGGCTGATGTTGGCAGCACAAGGGAGGTGCCCCCATTGCAAGGTTTAATTGATACATGTGTCCTATAGAAAATTTGGTTTTCCCCCATAATAGGTATATTTAACATCTTTAAGGCAGTTCTCTTTCAGTCTGCTCCCACTCTTGCCTTGCAAACCATTTGAGTATAGAAGGTAATTAGACAGTTGCAAGGAGATGACAAATCAAACATGCGCTGTGTTTGCCTTTGTTTCCCTCCTGGTTTTAACAGTGCAATAATTCAGCCCTGTCCTTTTCTCAGGTGATGCCCCATATTTCAGCTGTGCCACACAAGGGTGGGAGTGTAAGTACGTGCTCCTCCTTTTTGTGGTGGATTATTCCCAAGCTTGGACTCTGCTATCATTGATTCTTCTTCACATCCTTTTGCCAGTATTTTAATCACTTCCATAGTAAAAAATAACTTAATTTTAGATGCTCTGAGTGGTCTGCAGGAAACAATGCCAATGGAATGACTGGGAATTTTATACAAGCCAGTTCTGGACCTGCAACTGCCCTGGGCTGAGACAATGCATTTACCCCACCTGCTCAATGAGATGCTATGGATCAGATTAATTCTCCGTGCAGTTGGTAAAGTCACACTGATGCATCCAGCCCCAGAAGCAGAATGAATGTACTTAGATTGCTAAAGATATCTCCTATCTTTACACAAACACACTCTCCATAAGCCTTCGTTTAGAATTTTCCCTTTGCCTCGCTGAAGCTCAGTCTGCACCTTGAATAATACATGTAAGTTTTTGATTGACATGCAGTTCTAAGCATTTAGCTATCTTGATGTCTTGTCAAGTCATCCTTTGATAAAAGCATTTGAGGTGCCATGAAATGTAATCACTTCACTGCAGCATTTTACATTGCAGATTCAAGTTTCTCTGCACATTTTTCAGCTGAAGATCTTGGCAACGTCAATAGATCTGTTCCATGGGTGATTTTGGATGGATCTATTAATATTGCCTCTAAGAGTAATAAGTCCCACTCCTTTATAGAGTGAATCATCTGTCTCCCCTGTGGACAAGGGAAATTCTCTCATTGGAGTCGTAGTCCACAAGTTGGCAGGGTTTCCTGTTTTGTTAATAGTCTTCATACAGCAATGAAGTCATTTCAAAAGATGTTCAGCCCAGTTTTGGGGCCAAGTAGTGTGTCTTGGCTATTTGTTCTTCTAGACAGGCCATGTCACCATTAGTCATACTGCAGAATGATGGTTTACTTTCATTATTCACTGACTGCACTGCTTCCGATTCAACGCTTTCCAACTCAGAAAGATTTTCCTGTGCTAATTCATCTGAATCATTTCTAGAGAAGTTTATATCAAAGGACACATTCTCAATGTTAATAAAGTGCAGCAGTTTTGAAACAGCTTGTAATTCTGGTTCTTTAAAAATGTGCTTTTTAGGGATGTTTATACTATGTGTGTGAGCACAGTGTGTGCCAGTAGGGGTCTTAACATGATGGATAGTCCTTTCCATTTTTATTTACATTCTATTTGGGACCTCTAGCACACTCACTGTGTGACCAGGACTGGGCTAATGTGGCTCCAGACTGAACACTGAGGCTACTGCAGCAAAACCAGATTGGTTAGAGTGAGCCAGGTTCTCCAAAGCTGCCAAATTTCTTCTCTTGGTGATCAGTGGAAGGACTTGTGTTTCCAGTCGATAAATGTGGGATGTTTTTTCTGAATACCTGGACAGGTTTTGTCTTGAATTTGGAGGTGCCTGTTGATGTTAGGAGCCTGGAGGCTCATGTGTGTTTGCAGGGTGTGAGGTCTGCTCAGCTCCCAGCCTGATCAGCTCCCTGTTCTAAAGAGAGAAAACACAGACCTCAGCTCTGCCCATCACTGCCCACTTTAAGAACGTGGCATTTTCCTTTGGCAACACTTGGAACTGTGCCAATATTCCCTCACCTTTCCATCTCCCCTCTCCCATCTCAGAACAGTTTTTTAGGGCTGTCTGATTCCCATTTGGCATGGCTGACATCTGAGCCCTGGGATTACTGATTGTGCTTGTTGCTGCTCAGATCCCTTCAAGCTCTCCAAACCAGTACAAAGCTCTGGGCTTTCAGCCAATTTACTTACAGGTTTATCATATGCTGACATTGTTTCTCTATAAATAGGTCTACCTTTACTGGCTTTATTGATTCATCTGCCTCTCTTCTCACTAATTCTCTTTTTAATGTATCCAACCTGCCTTTGTATTTCACCTAATGAAAGGCTGAAGTCAGAGGGGTAGGGGTTGAAGAGGTTAAACTGTGAGCTTAAAGGTCCTGGGCTTTAAAGTCAGAGTTTGCTATGGGAGACCCACAAGCTTGTCAGTGGAGCAAGTCTGCAAATCCAAGCTCTCTTTTCCACCAGAAAATATAAGCCATCAAGTCAATTTCACATTTTGCAAACTGCTTCATCTGATACATTTATGGATTAACAATGATAACACAGACCCTAATCTGCCCATCTTTGGTAAGAAGGAGCAAATTATCCCTCCAAGATAGGAATACTTGCTGTTTGTCTTGGAGTTACTCCAAATGAGCAGACCAAAGATGAAGTTGTCTTGCTTGTAAATTAAATTCAGCTTTAATAGATCATTTGTGCATTTCCTATACATGGGGTTGGTTTTTCCTGTGGCTGTTGTGGCAGTTTCTGCATACAGCCCAGCCCTGCAGTGCAGGGGCAGCAGGAGTGCTCAGCAGTGGTCACTGATGCAGGCAGCAGCTCTGCCCTGCAGGGTGCAGGGACAGCACTGCACCCTCGCCACAGGGAAGGGCCAGGAGCCCCTCAGGCTGTGTGACAGCCCCGGGGTCACCAGACACCTGCAAAGCTGGAAATGCATTGCAGCCCTGCAGGAAACAAGTTCTGCCCAGGCAGGTCTGTGGACAGGGCAGCTGAGAGCTGGAGAAGCCCAGGGGAGCAGAGCTCAGCATCCAGGGAGGGGCCAAGGGCTGGAACTGGGGCTGTGCAGGGAAATGAGACTGGTGTGGGGAACAGTCCGCTGGCACACAGGACCAGGAGCCAGCCAAGATGAGCAAACCTGGTGGAAGCCCTGCTGAAGGCTCCAGAAACCTCCAGAGCTGCTGTGGAACCTGCACTGACCCACAGCAGCAGAGCTCTGACAGATCCCCAGGGACATCCCTGAGGATGCGGTTGGGAGCTGGCACTCAGCATCTTCACAGCCCTGCTCCCTCCTGCCCTCCCTGCACACCTGGGCCAGCCTGGCTGAGCAGGAGCTCTCCTTGGTTTGCCTCAGGAGGTTTGGGCTGCTGGCCCCAGCTCTGGCTCGGCTCACCCTGGCCCTGGTGGCCACTGGCAGCCACACTTTGGGAGCCCTCGTCCTCCTGGGGCACCTCGGAGCTGCCTTCAGCCAAACGTCCTCAGCCAGGCAGGACAGGGAGTTAAACACTCCAGCCTGGCAAGGGGAACTGCCAAGGCTGCCAGAACAATGTGTCATCAAATCCCACACTGAAACCAAACAGCTTCTCCCTCCTCAAATAAATCATAACAAAGAAGAAAATGTTTCACATTTTTAGAAGTTTAGACTATCTCTGACTTCAGACATGTTTCCATTAACCTGGGATTTAATCAGGGATTTTCATTTGCTCCTTGTTCTGAACTATAATGAGCCCTTTAACAGTGTAAATAAAAAGATCTAAAGATTCAATAAACTATAATGTCACAAATGGCAATCAGCTACATTGTGAGGCCTCAGTGTTAAAAAGCATCTCACAGCTGGAAACAAATGCTTCTATATAACATTGTAAATAACCTCTAAGCCCACTACTAATTAAACTGAAGCCTCTCTTCTCCTGGGCATTGAATATATGAACCAATTAAGAAAATAGAATTTGTTTTCTGAGAGACCTGTGCTGTACCTTTTTTTAAAAAAAGGAGGAAGGGGAGAGATACAGGAAGACACAGTGACAGAGAAAGAGAGGGAAAGGAGAGAGGGGAAAGAAATGAAGAAAAGAGTTTCACAGGGGGACCATACTGATGTGCTGGGGTTACAATAATGAGACATTTCTGCTTTAAGCAAATTTTGCACCTGTAACCTGCAGAAATATAGCCATAGCACTTGAAAAATTACTTCAATGCTGCACAGTGCCATGAAAATTTATCTTTGAGATGATTTTATTGCATGGTTACCCTAGGCAATTAAATCAATAAATCTTAACTGTCAGAGAGGTTGGCCCACTGCCAGGAATAAATGAAATGCACGGAATCAGTAAATAAAAGGTTTCTGACAACTCATTCTAGGAATTATTTAGCAGTTGGGCTTTTTGTTGGTGGTGGTGTTGGTGTTCCTTTTGTCTCCAGCATTTATTGACATTCTCCATGAGAAATGATTATGCTAACATAAACAACCTAACCCAGGGATGTAGATGGATGGGGGAGAAGAGTCAGGCTCTTCAGGGTAATAAATTACCCTCCTGGAACCACAGACAAACAGCAACTTTGGGGGGCTGATAGCACCGGCAGAGGCAATTAGAGAGCTGGGGCCTGAGCCATGGGCTGGCAGCACACGGGCAGCCCCAGTGCCAGGCACCAGGAGCTTTTTGTGCTGGCCCATGGTGCCTCATTATTAACATAGATGTGCTTTTTTCATTGATTGGTTCAGAGATGATTGAGATCAAAATGCCTCCCTGAGACACTGGGGTGACGTTTTTGTTGATGCCGAGTCCGGCGTTCACCACAGGAGATGCCAGTTCTGACAGTGAAATCATACTCATGCCTGTGCAAGCCCTGAGTGGTCAATGCAGCTGCATTGTTTTTCATGCTGCTGTTACAAAACTGAAGGCCCAAGTCTGTTTTCACTTACCCTGGGATTTGACATTTGAAGTTAGTGTGGAATAACATGCATTTAGGCTTAGGCTCTCTCTCACTGTGGTGAGATCAGACCTGATTATTAAACAGACTTCTAGTCATTGTGGTCATCTACTCTGAGTACCAACAGGCCACCTAGTTCCCCTGGTAAGTTCTGGTTCAAAGCTTCCTTCACTGGCTGAACAAGGCCATTCCTCCAGCACAGCATCAGCTGCTGGACAACGATGGGGACAGCCCTGGCCATGGGGATCTGCACATTCCCAATGCCACTGGTGACAAGGACACCAAGGGCACAGCAATCTGCCATGCTGAGCACTGAAGGAGGCCTTGCCTGCCTAGAATAGAACTAATTAGACTAACTAGAACTAATTAGACCTGTTTGCAGGGCCAGTCCCTCAGCACCATCACACTGGGGCAGTCTGGAGCGAGTGGGTCTGTCCTCGAGCCAGCACCAGCTCCATGGAGCCAAGAAGGGATTTATCTGCACAGTGAGGAAAAGAGCCTGCTGTGAAAATGTCTGTATTCAGTCTCTGCACACCCAAGTGACCTTCAGTCATAGGAGCCCTTGGGGAGAAACTCATCTCCCTGCCTGAGGCTGGCAGAGGCTCACTGAAGCCTGGTCCAAGCCAGAGACATAATGTCATCTTGGCTGGGGAAAATTCCATTTGAAAGTATTTCCTTCAAGGTCCTCTATGGTTTCTCAATGCCCATGTCAGAGTTTCCTAGCCATGCTGCTCCTCTGACATGGCCATTCCCAGTCAGGATTTTGCAGCCTTTGTGCTGCCCTGTGGCACATCTTCTGCCTCTGACCATGGGTGTGTGGAACCAGGCAGGACACTTGGGAACAGCAGCTCAGGCTCGGGGCTTTGGCAGCGCTGGGTGGGGGCTGGGAATGCCCTGGACACCCATCTGGAGGAGGCTTCTCCTGGTTAATCAGCTCCCAGCCCATGGAGAGCATTAGAGATCTGAGTGCTGTGCTGAACTGAAGGAGTTGTGCCCATTTCCAGGTACAGATAAAGCCAATGGAGTTTCACAAGGCTGATTGGCAAGCAGCTTCTCACTGCAGATAACTCCCTGCCAGCATTTCCTGAACACACAGGTGATTGCTCTTAAATTGATGGCATGAAGCCTTTTTATTTAGCTCCTGCTTGATAGTCAGGGAATGTAGAGTTTCAAGAAAAAAACCCCCAAACCTCACACACACACACACAACGCCCCCAGAAAATCAAAACCCCAAAAAAATCCTAAAAAGAAAAAAGTGCTGCAGAATTTGCTCTCTCTTACACCTTTCTAAGGATGAAATTATTTGGAATGGAGAGTTAAAGCTCCTGATGCTCCTCAAAGCCTAGGATCAACTCTGAGGGGTATTCAGGGCGTGCTGAATTTTGCAGCAGCCCCTGCCACAGTTGGGAATTGGGTTAAATTCAGCAGTCATTTGAGGGTTTCACTCTCCCCACAGATGCTGAATCTGAGAGGGAAGCTGGCACCCTGCTACTCTGGCTGTGTGACTTAGCTCTCTTAGCAGAAAATGGAGCATTTTTCATGTGGCTTCATCACATCCAGCCACACACATTTCTCACAGCACCCCCCCCAAAAAGGGTGAACCCCGTGTGCTTGGAGCTGGCTGAGAAATGGGGAGTAAATGGTGGTGGTGGTAGTGGTGGCTGTTGGGTATTTGTTTTACTTTTTCACTCAGATTTGCCTTTCAAAAATGTAACTTCTTGAGCAAATAATCCTACAAATAAGTAGAGTTGGAATTTGATGAACCTGATGGGTCCCTTCTTACTCAGCTGATTCTATGATTCTATGATTCCATAGTTCTATGACAGTATCTTTTCTTCTGCAGTCCAGTTCCTGAAGTCTGGTGTGCTAACTCATATGTCTTGTGTTTGGCTGGTCTCACGTGTCCATACAGGTCCCTAAAAGAGAGAACACATCTCTTTCTCAAGGCCAGCCTACACACATGCCTGAAAAATGTCAAGGGGGCTCTTCTGTAGCTCATATGACCAGAAAATTTTGCTTGACATTAACTTGATGTGTGGTTTGTTTGCTGAACATGGTTACATTAGCTATGATAAAGTCCTTCCAAATGTATGGACACAGTATGGAGGGAAAAAGGTATCTAAAATCACTTTGAAATGCAGCTGGCAAGTGAAATGTGGAGTTGATGTTGCACTGCATTCCTCCAGGACCATGTGTGTGGGAGGGGCTGAGCAGTGACAGTCTTTGGGCTGTGCTTTCTGCTCCTCAGCTCTACAGACCACAGGAAACTCAGCCTGACATTTTAGATATAGGTAAGGCTTCAAAAGCACTTCATGTTTTGTTCTGGCAATGAAACATCCTGTGGTCTAGAGCAGCTTGTCATGGACCCAACTCATTCCTGAGGGTGTTGTGGAGTTAAATAATCTTATCTGGCTGCAGAGCTGTAGTGCTTCTTTCTCTCACTTGAGCCTTTCGAACTCTTAGGAACATCCTGCTCCATTGTCTCAGCCCCAGCCAGGGAGGGAGGGAGGGAGGGAGGGAGGGAGGGAGGGTGTCTCCTTGGCTGTGGAACAGAGCACACAGCACCTTGCCCCCGGTTGTTGTGAAATTGTGTATGAAAATGAGCATCCAAATGCCCATCTTCCATTATCCCTGACATTGCCATACTTGGAGGAGACATTTCTCCCCCTACTCAGCAGGGTGGCATCTTTTGCTCCTGTGGGAATCCCACGTACTGGCTGTGTGAAAAATTATTCCTTTTTTACTTCCAGAGGTTTTGTTTCTTTTTCTGAATTGAGCAGTCAGACTAAGAGTGCTGTACAGCACAGGTTTATGTGGAGCCATTCATCATTCATAGCTGGGATCACAGAACACTTCACAGCTGATTACAAGGTTACACATGCAGGGAATGACATGAACTGCCAGTCTGAAGTCAAGCTTCAAGCAGGTTTCCGGGCACACCCAGAAGATGAAAAGAATTCAGGGATGAGTGAATGGCACACGAAGCATCAGACCTGCCCTCCCTCCTGCTGACCCACAAGATGTCTCTGAGATATCCACAGAGGATGTTTTCTGTCTCCTTGGACACAGAATGGGCACCTGTGACACACAGTGTGCTCCAAAGACCCCATTCCAGATTTCCCTCTGAAGTGATTTATGCCCCAGAAGGACTGGGGCTCCAGCACCCATTTTCCAGGTGACTATTCTCACAAGTGGGATGATGAGCTGCAAAAGCCTTAGTCTGGTCAGACCAGAGAGCTTTAATCTGCTTCATGAGGTCAGAGTGGTGCTGAGAAGTTGGACCACACCAGACCAGGTACCGGCCCTTTGTTTTAGGGGGGACACTACAACAGATGCTCAGCCTCAAATCCAGACTAACACCTACTGCTGTGGGTCTCCAGGAATTCTTCTGTGACACCATCTGTACCCTGGGCTCACCACCCCCTCCCCAGCCCTGTCTGGGCTGAGATGTGCCCTCCAGCTCCTCCCAGCCGTGCCTTCCTGCAGCACGCCCAGAGCACACAGCCCTCCAGGCTGAGATGGAAGAGTTTCCAGCAGCACTGTGAGCGTGAGGGGCCACAGAGCAAACCACAGCAAAGGCTTCTTTAGCTTGGAGGAGCAGCCTGAGACGGACCCTGTGTGGGCAGAGCTGCAATTCCTCTCTCCCTGCGGGCACAGTGACCTCAGCTGCCCCGGGAGCAGCAGCACCAGCCTGGCGCTGGCAGCCCCATCCCTCTGCCAGCATCTCCAGGGAGCTCTGCACATCCCCTCTCAGCTGCTACTCGTGGCACTGCCTCCCAGAGCTAATTCTGCAGGGATCATCAAAACCTGGCCTTGGTTCCCAGGTCAGTCACGCCAGGAAGCCCCTGGGGAACAAGGTGCCCCAGCAGAGGGTCAGTGACACTGAGTGGCACAGCTCTGGGCACAACAAGAGACAGCTCTGGGCACAACAAGAGAGGGTCAGTGACACCGAGTGGCACAGCTCTGGGCACAACAAGAGAGGGTCAGTGACACTGAGTGGCACAGCCTCTGTCACCCCAGCAGAGGGTTGGTGACACTGAGTGGCACAGCTCTGGGCACAACAAGAGAGGGTCAGTGACACTGAGTGGCACAGCTCTGTCACCCCAGCAGGGTCGGTGACACTGAATGGCACAGCTCTGGGTGCCCCAGCAGAGGGTCAGTGACACTGAGTGGCACAGCTCTGTCACCCCAGCAGGGTCAGTGACACTGAGTGGCACAGTGTCTGTCACCCCAGCAGAGGGTTGGTGACACTGAGTGGCACAGCTCTGTCACCCCAGCAGAGGGTCAGTGACACTGAGTGGCACAGCTCTGTCACCCCAGCAGGGTCAGTGACACTGAGTGGCACAGCTCTGTCACCCCAGCAGGGTCAGTGACACTGAGTGGCACAGCTCTGGCACCCCAGCAGGGTCAGTGACACTGAGTGGCACAGCTCTGTCACCCCAGCAGGGTCAGTGACACTGAGTGGCACAGCTCTGGCACCCCAGCAGGGTCAGTGACACTGAGTGGCACAGCTCTGTCACCCCAGCAGGGCCAGTGACACTGAGTGGCACAGCTCTGGGTGCCCCAGCAGAGGGTCAGTGACACTGAGTGGCACAGCTCTGTCACCCCAGCAGGGTCAGTGACACTGAGTGGCACAGCTCTGTCACCCCAGCAGGGTCAGTGACACTGAGTGGCACAGCTCTGTCACACTGTAGCCCTGGCTTGTCCCAAACCCCTCGCTGGAAGCCGGGCCCCTCTGCTCTCGGGCAGCCTTGGGGACAGACAGAATTCAGGCTGCTGTCTCAGCTGAGCCCCTCAGGGTGGGGAAGGCCCGGTATTGATCCTGTCACCTCACACTGCTACCAGCACTGCATTGTTTGCTAACACCAAGTCATTTTAAGTTGCCGCAATGACACGAACACATTGATTAAAAATTAAAACCAATGACGGCTCTCCCACAAACAGTACTTACTGTACCATACTTATTCTGTCCTGGGAGGAGAATGAGAAAATAGCAGAAGACAGAATAATTTATAGTGATAAAATGGGTTACATTTTCATAAAAATTTTATTTTACTTTTTTTTTTTTAAATAATTCAATGCACTGGCAGTATAATTAATCCCTCTATGAGAGACACGAATGTACCAGTTCAACCAATATTATTTATACAGAGACATTGTGTTTAAAAACAACAAAAGTACATTTAAAATGTTTGTACATAAAGTATTACTGTTATTTCTTTTTTTTTTTTCTGAAGAAGGAACAAATGTAAACAAAATGCATAATTGTGCAACACGTTGGAAATACAAAGCAAAACAGGCAAGATACAATTTTATACATATAAAGCAAAAGAAATCAAACTTTTGTAACTATACAACATTTCAGTAATTGCTTGACAGTTTAACAGTTACCTTGGTCTGTACAAAACATCTTAACTTATACTTAAAACTTTACAAGAATAACATGCTTGTTCAGAACAAAGACACCTTGTGGAATTGCAATGATTATTGATATGATACTTGCACACATGAGAAAAACAAGAGGCTACTTCAAGAGTAAATAAAAAGTAAGAACATAAGAACGTAAGGTAAAAGGCCATTTAGTAAACCATAATCTAATTCCAATAGCTAATTAAGTTGCACTGCAATGCAGAAATTAAATCTGACTTTTGCTGGAAGACCATAAGGTCATAATGTTGCTCTATTTCCAGGAACCAGAAGAAAGCATATATAAATTTTCCTGATATTTTGGTTAATTATACATGCGCACGCACACACACACACAAAAGAAAAAAAAAAGCAAAAAAAAATAGTATTTGCCATAACAGCCAGAAATGGTGGGTGAGAGAACCCACAAACTAGTCTACTCCCATCATGGCAGGGTTAAAAAATCAGGACAGCTAGAAAGAGCAAACAGCCACCAAGTTTGCTGGGATTGCTTTTCCTGAACCTTAGTTGTATTTTGCTTTTTTTTTTTTTTTTTTTAAAGACTGGAAGAAACTTGAATTGAGTTGAGCCATTCCAAAAATTCTGGGAGTACCACAGCCAAGCCAAAACACAAACTGAAGGAGAGCTCAAAACCAAAGGAAAATATCACCAGATCTTTGACTTGTTTTTATATTCTGTGATGGTATGTCCTAGACCTTTTGAATGTGGGTTTAAAAAAACCCCAGCATTTAAGATTCAGGAGAAGATATGCAATCCAGAGATGTCAAAAATACAGACAGGAATAAGTGATACAATATTTTATGGAAATACAAGGACTGTCAGCTTGGATAAAATGTACATAATTTTTAAGTGTCCTCAAATGGTACATGTGGCTAAAATTAAACCCCTGATTGCAGCAACCTAACATATTCGGTGCCTGCTTCTGCAATCTGTGTGCTGAGCACCAGTTCACACAGTTACTTCTGTGGACTTCAGTGGAGCAACCTGCTCACCAGGATGCTCAGGGGAAAACAGCATAATTGGGCCTAGATAAATATTTGCCATGACTTCTAAATGTACAGAACCCAATTGGCTGAGAAAAACCACTTTAGCCTGCTGCAATGTCTTTGAACTACAGCAACAGATTCCATCTCTAGACTGAGAGCATTTACAACACGTTTGAATTTATTTGCCATTTTTCTATGCAAGCTAATGCTGATGCCAGTAAATATTTAAACTGGGAGGTAATGAAATTGCAACATGCTTTTAGTTAAAACCCAAACATATGCAAGCCTAGATGGCAAGCAGAAATTATCCTCCAATTTTTTTAGCAGGGATTATCTGGTGCTGAATCAGGATAGTTCACTGTAGGCTCAGCCTCAGTGTGCATTTCTAAAGCTGCATTAGGGCATGCAGCACAGCATGAAAAGGGAGAGGACTGGTTTTTCAGCTGGTGTAAATCAGCACTGACATCCACAGAGCTACTTTAGAGGCACATCAGCTAAAGCTTTGGCCCACAGTCATCAGAAGCATGCAGCCTTACTCAGTCTGTATGAAAAACTCAGCTGTGGAAGTGCAGAGTGAGGTGTAATTGACATCAGATCAAAAGATGCTCTGCTGGTCTTGTTTCTGAAAATGCACCTCCAGACTGTGTGGTCTGAAGAGTTTGATGATGTGCTGTACACTGCACAGCTTTGCAATGTACAGTATTTCCTCACAGGCAAGGATTATGGTATGTTAATCATTGCAATGGCATGATCAGTAAAAAGGCATGATGATAAAAGCTTTGGGAGTTTATCTGCATAGAGATACACTGGCAAAAATTAGTCTGGGATTAAAGGGTTTGCTCCTCGGTGCGTGCATATTGGATTAACTCCACCGAAACCAGTACTCCTTCACCAGTTTACAGCAGCTGAAGAACTTGTACTCTGCCTCTGTTATAAATAAAACATTTTTGTTGCTATCCACTACTCAGTTATTTCATAACCTCAAGGGTAAATGTCTCCTGCCAGTGGGTCAAAGCTTCTCTGAGTCCACAACGCTGTTACTTGTCATGAAGTCAGTGGTGGCTTCCCTGGGCCAGGGCTGAGCCAGCACACGGTCTGGTTGAAGAGCAAATCTGCTTGCAGTTATTCCAGCTCTAGTAGACAGACCCTGAACTACTTTCACTGAGATGAGTGCCCAGCCAGAAAAAAAAAAAGGATGGAATCCATTAATTAACTGGGTTAATGCAACTCAAGTTCTGGCCTAAGACACACAACTCCAGGAAGGCTATGCCATTTTTGTTATCCAGCTTCTCCTTTGATAAACAGTACTCAGCAAGCTCTGTAAGACTTGCACTAATGCCACATGACAGCAGAATTTGGTCCCATGAATTCCACCAGTTGAGCCAAGTTATTTTACATTTGCTTAGCTCAAATTTTGGTCCACTGTAGTTACTGTTGTTCAATAAAACAATTAAATTGACCTCAGAATCTGACTTCCCTTTGAATTCTGAGAAGAAAATAACTGAGTTGAAATTAGGGCTATCTATACTTGAAGGGTCTTTCATTGGTACTATAAAAGGGTGACACTCACACAGCTGTGAGTAAACTTGTATCTAGCACAGAGAACTTTAACTTGAGGATAGAGGAACTCGGTTAAAATCAAGAAGAAAACAAGCCTCAAACAACTGCATTGTCCACTCCTATGCCTTTTTAGACTGGCATCAGTGGGACTCAGTTGGAGCAGCCCTGTAAACATGAGTGGTCCTGTGGACAGCACGATTTGAATTCCAATTCCGTGTGCAGTGGGCATGGACTGAGCTCTCTGCCGTCACTGTGAGCACACTTCTGTCAGCTTGGCTGGCACTTCCAGGCACAGTGCAGTCCCAGGGAGTGCTCAAAGCCCAGTCCAGCTGCAGCTGCACAGGACCAAGACCTGAAAGCACTGCAGAGCCCAGCCCTGCTCAGCCAGGCGGTGGGGCTGGGGTCCCTGCACCCCCTGGGCACACAGACAGGGCAATGCAATGTGGGGATCCCCCTGCACAGACCTGCAGCACCTGGAGCAGGCTGAGGGCTCAGGAGCTCCGTGTGCCTCCACAGCCTGTGGGAGGCAACATCAGGTCACACAATGCTGGGCCTGGTCCTTGCTTCTGTTGTAAAAATAAAGTAAAAAATAATGGTTTAACTGGATGGTGACTTCAGTGTAGTGACCAGAATTACCTCTCTGTGACATGAGGTGGCACTCTGAGGTGCACTGAAGAACTGGAAGCGGTGATGCTGTATTCTGATTTCACAGGATACCATGGTATAGGTATTATTTTGCAGGACACATCAACAATAATAAGTCCCCTTTCCCAAGAAGCACACTCAGCTTAAATTCACAATGCCAGAGCACAACAGCTTGCCCCACTTTCTTTAAACCACTCTTGACATCTTTACCATTGCCTAATATCATCACAGTGCCAGTGAGCTGCCTGACATGTCACTACACACCCTGTGATTCTGGGAACAGCTTTTCATGGCAGTGTTTCTGCTGCTGTGCCTCCTGATGAGGTTTGATTCTCATGTGACACCAGTTTTATGCAGTAACTCATCTGCACCTGAATTTGCTCTCATCTCTCTATAGAGCCACAGGCTCCCCTGAACTGAACACATGATCTGAACACAATCTATCCTGACTTCAGCAGCCACCACAAGAGGTTTAAAGTGGTGTGAGATGATCAGAATAACTGATCTTGGAAGACAAAACATCTCTGAACAAAATGGCTTAAGGAAAGCTATGAAGTCCATCAGAAAGGCAGGTCTGACAAGGGTACTGGGGAGAAGATGACTACTCTCCAAGTGAGCAGGAATATTTTCCATTCAGTGGCAGAAAGGTTTCAGTCATGAAGGAGACCCTAATAGCTTTTAGCCTATACATTTAGAAGAAATACCAAGTGACATAACCAAGATATGCCCCTATACAGACATATCTCATTAGACAGCAGAGAATGCCTATATGCACTGGTGTGCCCTGGTTATATCATGGAAGTTCAGGAGGATTGTTGCAAACTGAGGAATTGAGCTCTCCCAAGATTAAGACTTGTTTTATTTGTATTTAAAAAGTAGCATGTAAAGTAGAGCTGGAAAATGCCATAAGGACAAGTACATTAGTTTTCCATCTGGATCCCCTTTGCCTCACTCCCAGGGTATTCAGGGGAGGTGAGGGAGATGCTGAGAGGCAAAGGCCCTTTGCAAAGAGCCCTTGGTCTGCAGCCTGCCAACAGCTGGGACACTTCTACTCTTGCTCCAGAATGGCACCTTTATTTTCTTTGGTGTCTTGTTAAATATTTTGACTTTCTTAAAACTTCAAGACACTGGTCTATGGCAATCTGAAAAACAGCAAATTGACACAGCACATTCATTCTCACACTGACTTTAGGGACCACAGGACTAAAACCACAGAGTTGTTGCTACTTTCTGCCACACCCTCACTGTCTGTGAGAGGCAGTAGATGCAAACAGGACTATGCACAAACTACAGAGGAACACTTGAATAATGCCACTACCACTAGCAGTGGTAGGAGTGTTTTCTGTTTACAGCTACCATATCTTTTCTTCTGTGCTATGAAGTAATGAGCAGGAAGTTTCTGCTGCAAATCCACACATAAATCCACACAGATGTGCACACACTCACACTTGTGGGCTTGCTTCAATGCTGCATGGAGTTTCTCCTGAACTCCAGGTATTGAAGTATGTTAATACTTAAGTCAGAATCCCTACCAGCCCAATTTTTGTTATCTGTTAATTTACACTCACAAAACGAAAAATTTGATTTAGACAGCATTAAATGCTGATAAAAACAGTTTTTTCCCAAAGTACCTAAAAACATCAGTGAATTTAAACTGTCATAACAGAAGAACGTAATAAAATCTGTGAAATTTAAAAAAGCATGGAAATTAAATCCCAGATTCAATTGGCTTATTTTGTTTCTTTAGGAGGAATGAAGATCTCCAATCCTACTTTTTAAAATCCCCCACATAACTATCAACAGATCTGTCTCTACTTTTCAAAGAAGATCATTTAATGATCTAAATGAGGCAATCTATTCATAGAGAGACTGTTTAAATAATTGAAAGTCCAAAGAACACGTAAGAAAAAGCAAAATTAAGGTGCAAGCTGTGAAAGTTGCCACCAACACGATCACAAAAAAGCTTTTCCTCAGCTCCCTGCTCTAGAGCACCCAACACACATCACATGGCTGGAGAGGTTCACTGCACTTGGAGCTGGATATTCTGCCTGCACATTGTCAAATACTTCAGACCTGCTGCAGCCCTTGAAGTGGAGGTTAAGTGCTATGTAAATGCCTCTCTCGAGCATTTAGGACTTTGCTGCCCTTGGGTCTTGCACCCCAAATGCCTGAGTTTAGCCCTTTACAGGCCTGCTCCCTCCACTGCTGAACTCTTGATATTGCTCCAAACCTTCTCAGGCATGGGTCACAAATGACAGTCTTGTCAGTTCTGGCAGTGTTCTACAAAGCCTGGTGTCCTTCTTAAATCCAGCTACAGAAGTCAAGAGATTACATCACTGTTCCAGTTTATCACTATTAAAAGGAAATGTGTCAGTTCCAGCCCTTGGCATGCTTGTAAAATGCCTGAAAATGTGTCATGAAACCAGTCCCAAAGCTCATAATCCAGAAGGCAATACAGAAACCAAAGAGTTTATTTAAAAAAACCAACAAAACCAAACCACAATTTTAAGCCAATCTTGTAATTTTTGGTGCTTGGTTCATGAGTCTGGAAGCTTAATTTGGGCAGTTTTAAGTGCAGACATTGCAAATGCCCAAGCACAGACATGCTGCTTCCCCATGGATTGAAACAAACAAACAACCTTATTTGATTAGCTCTGCTGGAAGTAATATTTTAAGGGGTAAAATGATTCCATGAAGATGACACGTTGGCAATTGAAATGAGATGAATATAGTGCCTGTAAAAGTGCAATAATCCTTAATAACTAACCCAAAAGAAGCATCATCCCCAGGGATAAGACAGTAATTTACTCTCCATATTTAATTTGTTTCTAAGCCGCTTTTGAAACAAGACTGCTAAATAGTAAGTTGGCTTGTGATCCTAGACTTGACTGCTGGACTTATTATCATCATGCCATTGATTCAGCATACATTTCAACCTAAGTCACAGGATACAAAACCAGGAGGGCTAATTCCTTAAGCTTGTGAAGGAAAAAAGATTGTGAACGTGGGGTAAATTTAAAGATAGGAGCCTGTTTACCACAAGCAACGGGGAAAAGATAATATATGGTGATCACTGAGTGACTGCAGCAAACTCTGAAGAGTCCTGTGTCTGAAGACTGTCCTTCAAGACATTGCTATCCCTTGTAAATGCATGGAAGTCTTGGATTTCAATCTACATTAAAGGAGCAAGTGATAACAATGCACTTAATTAGACGGAATAGTTATTTGCAAAAAGAATGGAAAACTCTGGCTTATGACAGAATCAGCCCAACCTTAGCTCATCTCACCTACCCAACCTGTTAAAAAAATTATTTAAAATGTTTCATTTTCTTTTTCTTTAAAAAAAAACCCGACCACCACCATTCATCTACATTTCTGAATACTTCTCACTGCTGTGGTTTTATTCATTAGCTCCTGGGGCCAGAGCTGGTGTGACCAATGTGTCAGATTCAGGTTTCAGCCCTGTAACTGAAACCCTCAGAGAACAGATAAGGGTGAATCAACCACTTCAGGAACAGGAATGTGCAGATAACACAGGATGTGCATGTTCTGCAAATGTCCTTTGCAGAAACCCTACACTGGATGATTTCTCTAATGATGCACGTTGGCTATGTTTACAATACAGTCTGTGGAACAAAATGTTAGGGATTATTGATTTTTAAGAAAAGGTAGGACTACAGGGAGCTAATATGCAACAGCTACTGAAATGTTTGTCTTAAATGTGCAGCAGGCAGAGTCCTTAAACTGCTCTTATTGCAAATATCCAGGGCCTGCTCTAAAAATCTTAACAGTCTGAACCTTTTAAATGCAAATTTGTCCTATTTATCTGGTCACAACCCAGTGAGGAGAATCCAATAACTCACCAGATTAAAGAAGATACAGATTTATAAAGCAGAAGGTAATTGCAATTAACTAATATCTGGATGGCATTTAATACACATATTGTATTATTTCAATGAGATGAGACAGAATAATATTTACATTGCTATGAGCATTTTCTGTTTATAGAAATGGAATTTACAGTTCAGTAAGGTATGCAGGCGTTATAACAAGAATGAGATGAGACCATTTAAAGTCTTGTGAATTATTGATATAAATTCATTTTGTTTTGTTTCATGCACCAGCGCTTCTTGCAGTGGCACCAGAAGAGCGGTGCAGTTTATAACAGGGAAAAAAATAAGAGGAAAGAGCAAATGTGAAATGGTGCAATTTATTCACAATTGCTTTGAAATTCTATCTGAATTGTCTCATTATTATTCACGCATTAGAGGAATGGTCCAAAACGTGACAGCACGGGTAAACAGATGCAGAGCTTGGAAAAAAGGTAATCTGACTGAAGTATTCATGGCCATTATTAAACAAATGTTATATTGCTTTTGGATAAATCTGGTGATTTTATTTAATTTGACAATGTTTTCAAGACAGCAAGATAATACTGTTTGTTTCTAATGCTCTGAAATGAACAAAACAGGTGAAAATTGATGCCACATGGAATTATAATGTTTCAACAGTAGCTGGTTAGTTAAACTTCTAGATAGTTCATGAAGAATCTGCATACACTTATTAATGGACTTCTACATACAATATCAATGCTTAGAGCGCAGCAGTCCTGTTAAAATCTGCTTTCAGTGAGTCACTATGCAAGGAGAGATTGTTCTATGAAGAAAAATCTTGGATAAGTATTTGTTTGAGACTAAACAGTAAAACAGAAAGAAAATTCACAGATTTAGTACAGGAATGGTAGATAAGACTAAGAAAGCTAATATTTTGAAACTGCCTAAAAATTGCAATAAATTCTGCTGCCTACTGAAATTATTAAGCCAACAGTAAACAGGAAGAGTGGAATATCAAAACCTCATTGCATAGTGTGTCATCATTCTTTAATGAGGCATTCCTTCAACCTTTTACCTCTTAACACCTTTGGTGATCTTACATTATGTACCTGTAAGATATTCAACATTCTCTTTTAGAGATTAAACCCATAGGGAGTATGAAATCTTAGGAATGTACTGAGTCAGGTAATGATGCCAGAATTAAGCGTCGAAAAGCTTGGTTCAGGTTCAGAAGATGATTTTGAATGAATAGGTATAACTTCTACTAATTTATTTCAGAAGGGACTTCTCATATATACCCTCAAATATTTAAGACGCTTTGTACTATTTCTCAGGAATCCATATCTTCTCAAAGTGCTTTTTTTTGTTTTCACTTGAAGGCAGCATGGACTTAAAACAACACTGCAGGGAATGTACCGTTCCATAAAGCACATAAGGATGGCAGGATCCAGGAGACACAAGGCATAGAAAATTGTCAAAGATGATTAGATGGTACAACACATACTGCTCTTGAGTCATAAGTTTCATTTATGGTAACTTCTACTTCCAATAGATAGGATATTAAAAAAGGCAATAAAAATGAAGTTACATGAATAAACTTCCAAAAATGAGTGGAGTTCCACCAGTGATCGTCTCTGCGCTGGTAGAGGTAGAAGAATGGGGATGTCATGAGCAGGGCAGCAGTCACTACAACAAATGAGCCTCGATGCGGAGCCAGTGGAGTCCCTGGCGAACGTAACGAACCAGATTGGTCATACTGCTGTGCTGTGTTAAGGGCCCCATCACTGAGTCCAGCTCTACAAAGAACTCTGCAATACACAAGAAACAGAGGCGATTTTTCAGGCAATGGTACAGAAACAGAGGTGTCACCGTGATTTCCCACCCAGAGGAAGCACAGTGTAATTAGCGAGTTCTAAGGACAGCTGTGCACATGAGCACATGGTGCGTAAGAAAGAATTTAAACGACAACAATATATTGAAACAAACCAAATTAGATTATCCATGCTGGAAGTCTACCACAGGATGGAATGAGTGGCTGCCAGTAACCTTCCTTTAACTCTGATCATCTGCACTGTCAGTTTTTCAAGATTAGGTTTGCTGACTGCATGATTTAAATACCTGGCAATGAAATCTTGCATTACTTTTCCATGCTGTACTCTTTCCCAGACATGAAGGGCTAGACTGGATCTTTCCAGACTAGAGGACCTTTCTTGCTCCTTTCCCCACCCTCTAATTTCTGTTACTGACACTGCAGCACTGTCATCCCTCTGCTCATCCTGCTGCAGCTGCAGGCCCCAGAGGATGAGTGTGGGATGGGAGCTGGGGAGGAAGAGGAGAGAGACAACACAGCAGGAAAATAACTCCTTGGAGATGGGAACTTCTAGGGGGGAAGAATCCCAACCCTGGGATTCCTGGTCGGGAAGGGTTAACAGGAGGTCACTAAACAGAGAGCCCCAGTCAGGAAGCGACACACCAGTTTACTTTATGTCATGTGTTAGATGCTCTCTGGGTGAAAGACTAATCCTGTTAGGGCCAACAGACCTTTCCTAATTGCTGTCAATGGAGAACTGAATTGTGTCCTGTATTCTCCCACAGTTCTTTATGCTCGCTGGGGCACAGGCATTCCCACATATCCAACACTTACACTATATTTAGGCAAGTGGGAACCCGCTCTCAGTTAAAGCCCCTCAGAGCTCAGATAACAACCAACAATCACAGTGAGGAATGGCTGAGCCCTCACATTCTCACCCTGTCTGCAATCCAGTGCACTGAGCCAGCCAGCACTGCATTGGCTGCACTTCAAGAAAGCAGATGCTGGGTACAAAATCATTATCAGTACTTTCTTCAGCAAGTAAGTGCTGCTTTGAGGTCTTCTATCCAAGTATTGACAGCCTGACCCTGGTCAGCTTGGGAGCTACAGCAGTATCAGAGCACAAAGTGATTTGGCTGGAGGCAAGCATAATGAGAGCTCAGGGCTAGCACCAGTGCTGTTCAGATGCTGCAGCCAGCAGCTACTTTTAATCTTCCTTTCTCTGTCTTTCATTCATCTCCTCCAGTGTAAAATCAATACGTTTTGAAATGAAATAGTGCACTATCTTGCTTGAATTCTAGAGATCTCATTCCAGGCTCAAATAAACAATAATTGCTTTAAACACTGAGAATTCACCTTAAAGCCTAATTTCAGGTTAACATTTCTGGAAAAAGCTACGAGCACTGAAGCCACTTAATGAATTTATGTGTGAGAGAACAGGTCTTGCTCCCTACAGAGCTGGTAGTTTTCTGCTGTAGAGAAGAAGACCTGCTTTCTTCAGAAGCACAAAAAAAAAAAAAGATCCGATCTTGTAAAGTCAGCTGAGTGTTAGATGTTATAGATGGTGAACAACACCACTTCAGGTGATCCAACACAAACCATCCCTTGGGCTTTGGGAAACCTGCAGTTTAGTGTGGCCTGCTACAGACACAGGTTGATGCCAAACACCATCTATTCTCCCCCCACTCTCAACTCTAGGGACCAGGGGATTCCACCAGAGGTACATGGCAGTGTGTTCCTGCTTTCCTCTTCAAACCAGAGCAGCTTGGCGGGTCACAGCTCTGCTGCTCTCCCTCTTGCTATGCATTTTTATTTTAATGGCACATCTTTTGTCAGGCTGACAAAGAAAGGCTTCTGTCTGCTGCTCTGAGCCAGCTGAACATGAGTCAAGTTCAAACTGGGAGCGTGCAGGCAGACTCAGAGCAGCACAAAAGCGAAGCTGACAGCCGTGGACAAGGGGCGGCTGCACAGCTCCTCCAGCGTGGAGGAAATTCCTTGTGACTGCGTGGGCATGACCTGAGAAACACTCATGTCAGCAGCAAGACCCAGAGGTAACTGCTATTAGGCCACAGTTTTAGACCCATCTCAGGACAGATCATATTCTTATGCAAAACACACCCTGTGATTCAGAAGACAACAGAAACAATTAGAGCTGACTGCAAAAAGTCACAAAAGTGACTGAATCTGGTTGGTTTTGTTTTGTTCTGTTTTTTTTTTTTTTAAGAACTAAATTTTTATCTTATCATGGTTTCTTTGCAGGTTTGTGGGTTTTTTTGGTTTTGACATCATTCTTATTTCAACAGGAGGGAGAAAAAATCTCATTTTTAAAAGAACTGACTGCCCAAGCTCCTGAGAGAGATGCCAAATGATGACCTGGGACTCACAGCAGAGTCTGGGGTTTGCACTGTCCTGTTTGCTATCACGGGGGAGTTTTGAACCCTCAGCCCACAGGCCAGTGCAGCAGAGCTGAGACAGCTGGCAAAGGTGGACTGGAGATCACCATGGAGAAAGTGTGAGTCCTGTTCCAGCCAACCAGATAAAGGTGCTTTGAATTATTTGAGAGGTGCAGATGACATCTAGTGAAACAATTACAGTCAGTTTTCATGAAACACTGCACCATTTCTCATGTCAGTGTCTCGAATACATCCTTTTTTAAAGAGAATCCCTCATGTGGTATGATGAAGACCTGCAGAGTACCACAGAAGTTCTCATATACTTTTTGCTACACCATGAATTTTTCAAATTGCAATTTGTGTTTAAGCATTCAACTTAAATCAAGTACTTAATTAGAAATGAGGTATCTTTCCAGAAAATATATAAAGGCAGACATGCTATAGCATGTAGGAAACTCTGATCTCTCTCCAATGGTTTACAATACTTAAATGAAATTTGAAGTAACATGAACTTTGCATTCCCTGTAACGTGTCTGCAGGTTCTGAAACAAGATATGAAAGAACAGGTCACAACCTTCAATGTCTTGCTCATGTGAGAAGCCCTTATTCATGCATCCAGTCCCAGTAAAGTCAAAGGGACTGCTCATCTGAATAAAGAGTATTCCTATATGGCTTTGCAGAATTGGGTTTATTTGATCATAAATCAAAATGAGAACAAAGAAGAGAGCAGGGAGGAAAACGCAGAAAGAGAATCAGCAGGTTTTTTCTCATCCAGCTCTAGGACTGATAACAGCAGTGGCTGGGTATATTTTCTGTCTGCTGGCTGAATGCCTGAGCTATTTTGATTTAATACCAAGTAGAACATTTAACAACTCCACAACACACAGGGCTAATTACAAGATTATCACCATCTCTTCCTCCTATCAGGGCATCCTTCTGCATTCCCACTGTAACATTCTGCATTACATTTGACAGGGAATCGCTTTCACATTTTGTGAAAATGGATGCAGCTATGGAAAAAATCCAAAATGACTGCACTGCTACTAAATTAATCAATGTGAACAAAGACAAGAAGCAGTGGGGAGGACTGGACAGAACTTCTATTATTGTTCCTCATCCAGGGATGGATCATTATGACCCACCATTCAGACATAAAACTCTATAAATCTCAAGCTCAGTTTCTCTAAATCAGTGGAAATTTGCCACTGACATTAATGGGAGTAGGATCAAACTGCATACAGCAAGCACATTTGTCAGGATAAGTCGGCCATCTGAAATCTCACTATAATTTAAGAGAATGAGTTTCAACTCACGATGAGACTATTTCCTAGTTAGACTCTGTACCTCTAGTGTCAAAGGAAGCTTTCTTGGTGATTTGTGCAAGCCCAAAGCTGGAATCTGAATAATTATATTGTCATGGGGAAGTTCACAGCTAGCCAACAACAGGCCAGATTTGTCCCTTAGTAATATCTCAGTCACTCCACTATACTTGATACAATCCAGTCACAAACTGCTTGCCAAAACTCCTTTGAAATGACTGTGGTAAAGACTTACATTTTGTTGTTAGGAATTAACAAACAGATCTGCAATCCAATCGTAAGAGAGTCAAGGTCACGGCTTTCAGTGGACATCTCCTAATCGGACTCCCCACATAAACACAACATCTAATGTTTGCTTATTATCCTAGCTAGCATTTTAATAGTCTTAAACCCATTGACAGAGCAATCTGAAAATAACCTCGGTGCTCTACGAGAGGCTGAAACTGTGAACGAATTTGCAGACTTAAAAGCTCTCATCACTCGGGGCTTGCGTTCACTAAATTATTTGCCAGCTGCTCTGATAACCCCATGTTCAGCGTGTGTTACACATCCCCCTCTGTGCCTGACAAGAGAAGATACGCATTGGCTACAGCCACCAGCAAGCAGATTTGGTCTGTTTGCTCAAGCTGTCACAGTTGTGCTCTTACATGCGCTGGTTCTGGGTCCAAATCCAGAGAGCGCCGGGAAAGCTAAAGCTGGGGAGCCAAAGGGGACACAGAGAAAGCAGAGAGGGGGCACCTTTGTTCTCCTTGGTCAGCTTGTCAGCCATGTCCCAGTGCTCGTAGCTGCGCAGGACGTTGTTGGTGATGTTGACGTGGCTGGCAGCCATGTGGTGGATGCGCTGCGGGATGGTGATGGTCCCCGCCGAGGACGAGCCGGCGCTGCCCGAGCTGCTCCCAGCAGAGCTGACAGGGGACGGGCTCAGGGACATGGGCGAGGGGGTTTCTGTGCTCCTGCAAGAGGCAGAGAGAGAGTGAGTCCCCCTCACACCCTTCACTGCCGTCCTAAATGCACCTGAAAAGTTCACTCTGCGCCGCCAGTAAAGGGGGAGCGTGCAGGGATACCTCCTGACTTTATGAGAAAGGACAGCTTATCAGCTGGGAATGACTGAAAATAAAAAGGGATTTAATTCTCCCTTTAAATGAACCTGCTATTAAAAAAAAATCTATCATAAAAACAGAGCAATCTTTCAGAGAAAGAAGCATCTCATAGCTGTAATGATTTTTCTACCTGCTGCCAGAAGCTGCAATGGCAGTTAGAAAACACTCAATGTGCAATATTGGCTTATTATCAAAGTATTTTCTGCAAACCACAATGACAGTTTGCTCCAAAAACAGTCACCACGACATAGTAAAGAACAAGTCTTAAAAGCACCCTGTAGAGCAGTATTAGGACCTGAGGGTACTGCAGGATTATGAATATCTCCATAGGATTCTTAAAGGCTATGGAGATTTGTTCTAATTGCCAACCGTTCATCCACACAGTCCTGTACAGCTCAGTGTTTTAAGTTACCTACTTAGTGAGGCACTAATGTTCTAATATAGATTTTCCTTTAATTCTAACACCATCAATTAGGAATCACCTGCTGGCTGCAGGCAGTGCAGCGGTCAGCACAGCACGCTCTTGTTTAGAGCTGTGTAGTGCTGAATGCTCACAGAACAGCTATTCTCTGAAAATTTATAGGATCATGGATTTGTTCAGGTTGGAAAAGACCTTTAAGATCATCGAGTCCAACAGGTAATCCAGAACTATCAAGTCCACCAGTAGCCCATGTCCCCACGTGCCATGTCAGCATCAAGACACTTTTAATACCTCCAGGGAAGGCAACTCAACCAAGTCTCTGGGCAGCCTATTCTAGTGTTTGATGACCCTTTTGGGGAAGAAATTATTCCTAATCTCCACTCTAAACCTCCCCTGGTACAACTTGAGGCTATTGTCTCATCACTTGTTACTTGGGAGAAGTAAAAAGAGCCACCCTCCTGCCCAACTTGGTGTCAACCACAAACTGAGGGTGCCCTTGATCCCCTTCAAGATCAAGAGGGACTCAGATCATCAATAAAGACATGAAACATTACCAAGCCCTGGGGAACATCACTGGTGACCAGCCCCAGCTGGATATAATTTTATTCACCCATTTGGAAGCACTTGCCTATTCTATTTGCTGTGGAACACACTTGAGATGCAGGGCCAAGACACTCCTGGCACTCTCTGCATGAAGCAAAGAGACCAAAATTCTCCAGAGAGGGATGTTGCAACCCCTCCCTAGACATGCAGCTGTAGATGCCTCGTGCTGTGCAACAGCATCAAGCTCAGTCACTGAGCCTGATCCAAAGCCCAGGACAGAAGGGCTTGGCCTCTTGGCTTTAAAGGCCACTGTCAATGGCCCTGCCTGGGCACAGACCTGCTGACACCTGGAGGTGCTGCAGGACAGACTGACACAGCAGCACAGCCTTGGGCTGAAAGGCATTGATGGCAACAGCTTTTGCTGCGTTTTCCAGCAGTGCCCTGCTGTAACCTGTGCTCAACAACAGGCTCCTGTGATACATTCTTTTTCCAGAGCTGGATATCACATTGATTTGGCAGCTTGTAGCTTTTTACCCAGCTTATGGGTTAGAGTTTAAGCATGTCCTAATGCACAAACGCTTTATTTTTAAGTCTCAAAACATCCTGGTTACCTGACTTGCCACAGTGTCTTTATTGCACAGAAGAGCTGTACTATACTAGATTAGGTCTGGGAGCAGTTAAAAGTGATAAGTATCTGAGGAGACCAAGAGTATTTTGTTAGAGCCACTTACAACCAGCTGACGCACTTCTGCCAAATAAAGCACATTGTTCATTGGATTTACCCTGTTGTGCACAGCCATTATTACTGTGGTGAGTCTACTAAATCTCTGTATTTTGTGCTTTCTGTCGCTAGAGGTGGGAAACATTTCTGTAATGAAACCAGAGAAAATTTGTTTCATTGCCAGGATGGAACCCGGGCCAACTTTAGAGGTTCACAACCCTTTCAAACAAGTAGGCAGAAATTACAGTAAGCTTAGCTGTGATTTTTGATGGATCTGAGATCCTGACTAGACTACACTCCATGGCAATGGATAAGCTTTGCTTTGTTAAAGAAAAATACTTGAGATTACCCCCCTGTCCCCCCATCCTGCACCAGACTGCTGCTCCATCTCCAGCAATGCCATATGCTGGAAGGTGTTTGGTCGTTTTTTCTGTGGTGTGTGAATTCTCTTCCCATCTGACACAAATTTGCAGGGGATTAAGAGGAAACTGTAGAGCAATTAGCCCTGGGGAAGGCAGAGCAGAAGCTGCCAATGGCAGCACCAGGTCTGTGACAAACCTTGGAGGAACTAGGAGCCACCTGAGATAGATGGCAGCTCTGAGCCAGATGGAGAACTGTTTTCTTCTGAGACTGCACACAGAGGGGACACACAACCTGAGTGTGGACTGTGCTCTCTGTGTGCTGGGTCACAGGTGTCACAATAATGCTGCTTTAACATGGCCTTGTCACTCAGTTACTCTCACATGTCAAGTGCTTCCTGCTCTGGATAGAAGACAGAGATGTGCACTTTCAGAGCTTTCCTTCCTTATCTCCAAAGTTAGTGGGAACAGGCTGATCAGCTGGGTGTTATGTTAGAAGTGATGCTGACCTGAAGGCTGGGTTTCTGCTGCCTACTTTGTGGCCAGACAGGAATTTTCTCCTCCAGTCAAAACCCACTTATTCTCAATCCTGGACACCTAATAGCTCCTTTAATTAGCAAGGGAGATGTCATCACCTGCAGCACACACACTTCATAGGGGTCTATTATAGGACAGGAATAAAAGGATAACTTCTGCTCCACGAAATGTTTATGCACAAGCCCCTTCTTGAGGAACAAAAGAGATGTTATGCTCCAGTGGTCTATTTGATCACTAAAACTTTATGTTAACATTTATGTATTTTTATTACAATACAAGGTTTCACTGACACTTCAATGCCTGGAAAAACTGGCACATAATGAGTTATTTAATTTAGTAGTTGCCTAAAATATCTTTTCAATTTTTATTTAAAGTGATTTCTTATTTCATCACTTTAGCTTGTGCTACAATCTATACTTTAATAGCTCTATATATACATATGCAAAAAACCTGAGTATTTGGGGTGTGTATATATACATATCTATACTTCAAAATATTTTGAATTATTTGAGGCAATATTTCACTTTAAGCAAAATGTTGGAATTTTTGCTTTTGCACTGATTGAGAACAAAGTCTTTTTGAAAACTTCAGTTCTCTGTGTGCTAAACCTCAACCCTTCCTTCTTTGTTTCCCTGGTGTGTCTAATAGCCATTTCTTCTTCTGAACCACCAGATAGAGACAATTAAGAGTAATCACTTTCACCTAGAATTCAGCCTACTCAAATAAGGATGGAAAAAAAGGTGAAGTCCTTCACCTTTGTCTTACTTGTGTCTGGATGTGTGACCAGGACAAAGAAGCAGGAGAAATGTGTGTCAGCTGGCAATAGCCATTGCAAGATAAAGGCAAGGATGCACCTCCTCTGATCATGACTGCATTACCCTGACTTCATATCTGAGGTGAGGGTGTTTTAACGTTAATATGAAGCCACTGATAATTGGCTGACTAAGTGCCTTCACATTTTCACCACTATTATACCTTCAGTTTTATTAAACAGCACTTACCATATATCAATGAAATATTCATTGGTCTTTCATTGCTGAACGAATCATTGAAAAATCATTGCAATGAAGGTTAACTTTACTTTGGCTTCTTAAAGTGTCATGGTACTTGCCAGCTAATTAACTGATATCTTTATGGCCTTCATTTGGCTTGAGAAGTAAACTGTCAAAGAATTCAGCACAGACCCACCATGTCTGATTTTAGACTTCAACTTAAGGAGGCTTTGCAGGGATGAAGGTGTGATTCAGCTCTTCCTTCCTACCCACACTGGATGGCTCACAGGGGGATCTGACTTAGTCCAGTGGGAGCCCCTTGCCCCACAAGCCAAGGCAGCTGTATGATCAATTCTGTAGCCCAGAACAGTTTATACATTATACAAGTTTGAAATATACCTGCAGCTCCCAAAACACTGATCCCCATGACCTGACCTTTGCCTTTGAAGGCAGAAAAACACTTCCCCTCCCCTTGGAACTACTTGTTCCCAGACAGAAGGACTCAGGAGAAAATACTCACTTTCCATTGCCGCCCCAAGGGGAGGGGGCCTGTGAGGCTTTTGAAGAGTTCTGTAAGTACAAAACCAAAATGTAAATACAGGTGATGCAAGCACATGAATACTGATGACACAAAGCTCAATATTCCCCCTTTTCATTGCAAGAGCTACAGTGCATGGAGCAGAAAAGCTCTGCACATTGGTCCCATAATTAAGTGGCTGGTGGATGATTGGTAAGTTCCAACCAGTAGCTTGAAAATAATTTGATAAAAGAGAGAATAAATTCCAGTAAAAGCAGATGTAGGTCACAAAGAAGTGGTTTAATTACCACTGAAACTTATTCTACAAAGTAAGTTCTTCAGAGTGAAGACAACTGCTTATCTTTAGAGGGACCTTCAGTATTTTAATAAGAAATAAAAATAATTTGGCTTGATGCTTTAATGAAGTTGATCCCTCCCAAGTTGCTTAGGGAAGGTGGCTTGGGATTAAGACTATAGTATAAATAAAATTTTTAGTAAGGATCTGCTTGAATGCTTTTGTTTTTATATATTTTAGTTGCACAAATTGACTTTCCTTACCTGCTTACTCATTCTGCCTTTCACGTCTGTGTAGCACCTTGTAAAACCCTGTACAAAAAGATTGCCGAGCAACAATAAAGCCCAGGTCTTTCCAGCCCTGCTCAGCCTGACTGGTATCTTAGTTCCCATACAAAGTGGCAGTATCAGGGCTGAGGCTATCTGTGTGTGCCCTCTGAAAACAATCACTCAGCTCCCTTGCTGAGAAGTCAGCAAGCACTGTGAAAATTCAATCAAGTTTTACAAGTTCTCTGCAAAGTATTACCCGCAGTATTGCAGCCCTCATCTGGTTACTGTAATCACTATTTTGCATGGGAGGCACAGAGATTCAGTGGAGCACAGACAGCACCCTTGGTTCTAAACCACAGCTCACAGCCCAACATTTCTGACTGAAGCAGAAAACATTGTCCAAACCACAGCCCTGGCCTGGCCATTCCTGCACAGCAGCCACTGCTTGTCACAGAGGATGTGAGCATCACCTGGGGTGTTTCACAGCACAGAGCATATGGAGCAAAGAGTGACATAAACTGCCCTGGAAACTCTTCAGAAATGGAGAAGAAGCTTTTATTGTTAATTTCTCCTGTCTGGGGATTGCTCCCAACAGTACCTGCAGACAAATAACAGCTCTGTCAAGATTAAGACTAGATCTCAATTGGAAGCAGTTATTTGATAATGAAAAATGTTTAGCAAAACTATTTCAATAGCTACTGGCAACACGTTTTAAAAAACATGAAAATCTTTCTCAAACTTTCAGAGGAAATACATCACAGGATGTCACTTTTTGTGATCATAAAAAGTCTGATTTCAGTTTTAAAAAAAATTATCACTTTAGTGGTGTTTTATTCCAAGTTGCTTCTAAATTTCAAAATTGCTTTCATGATTAAATGGCTATTTTCTGTTTTGAAATGTTAAAAGTATCATTTTGAAGCTTTTAATTGGAAATTAATCAGAACCAGTTCTATCCACAAACGGTTTCAATTTGGACAAAGTGGCATTTGTGAGGAAAAATATAAAGAACAATTTAGCTGAAAAAATCCTCCCCAGCTCTGCTGTAAACAGTGGGCTGCTTTTCACAGTTAAAATTGTGTAAAAGTTTGAATAACAACTCTATTCAAACAGTTAATCTGTTTCATTTGTATTACAGATTCTTGCTAGTGAACACAGAGTACATGGTGCAGCAATACAAAACTAACACACAGTTAATAGCTCCCATTCTTTTCTTTTCTCCTCCTGTGCCTTTATTACAGAAAGAACCTGAACATATAATCTGTACACACTCAAACACTGCTTCTAGCAAGTGAGTTACAGTGCCCACAGCACACACACTGTAACATTAACTGAAACACTTAGCCTCAACTGCATGCCTATGCCTAGCATTCCTGATTCCTCTATTTTATTGCGTTTTTATTTTTTTCTATTATTTTAATTTACATTAAATGACATTTTCTGATGCTGGGAGTGGTAAATATGTTCTTTATCTTACCTACTTGCACAGCTAGAGAAAATAAAGTGGCTTTAAGGCAAGAGAATCTCCCCTGCTTCTGCCTTTTTTTTTTTTTTTTAAAGAAATCATTACTTTCTGCAGAAAAGGTTTATTTGTCTAATAATCCTTTTTTTAAGATACAATCTACATTCATCCTGGATAAAATCTGAAGTGGCTGTAATACATTTCATGAAAATGCTGAGGTTCCAAATGTGTGTAGCTCAAATTTAATTTGTTGTGCAAATCCCTGACTGAAAACTCCATGGGCACAACAGAGGCACTCTTTATGGTACAGGAGAGTCTCCATTTAAGCACAAGATTAGGACTAACATTACTGAAGTTGCACAGAGACACACATAGGGGACACATGGGTAGCCAGGACTGTGGCTGCTGCCATCTCAGAGCTGGAGTTTTACAGCAGAAGGACCATTTTATCACCATTTACATGAAAACATGAAAACTGCAGTGTTAGAGGTTTTTACTGGTTTGCAGTACCAATATGTCAAAGCCTTGAACAAATTCACAGAGGCTGAAAACACCAACAAAAAAAGACTGATGGGCTGACAAGCCAGTATAATTACATAATTATAGAATAATATGTAGTAATAAAGTAAAAGAATTAATGTATGCTTCAAACAGCATTAACCAGTGAAATATAAATATCAAAACCTCACAGCTGAAGAAAGATTCTATTTTTCTCAATCTAGGAACAGTGAGGAATTGTCATTCTTACTGGGTAAAATGAAACATCCCCAAGTCATGACCATTGGATCTCCACTCAATTTAAGGTAAAGGCAAACCTTCAAGATGCAGATAAGGTAATTTGAAGTTCCTCAAGAATAAAAGGAGAAATCTCTGAAACTACAATAAGCTACAGGAAATCTCACTGAATCTAAAACCTAAACTTAACTAACTACAGCCCAAATAATTGCTTTATTATGGTTCATTAGGGGTCAGTTCATAATCACTTGCACATTGAAACCTTGAAAGAACAGAAACTTGCATAAACATTACATGCTGTTGAAAATAATGTTATTTTTGTAGAATTACTGAGTATGGTCCTTTGAATCAAGTGACTAATCCAAAAATCCCCCAAATCACTTCTGTCCCCATTCCCTGGCAGCAATCCTGCCTGAATTTCCCAGGGGAGAGGTTAAATGTGGGACTTTTAAGTCATGCAGTATACTTGTGAGAGCTCTCAGTGTTGGTATGAATTTCATTTCATATCAATAAATTAAACAGAATAAAGATTACCTTAAAATATTCCATCAGAGATCTGGAGTACTTCATAGCATGGTCCTTCTTTAGTTTAAACATTCTCAAGTAGAGAAGTGATAAGCATCGGTAGCTGTGGTAATTAGGAAAGGATTATGTTAATTCCATTGCTTAATGAAACCTATAAACTGTAAAAAAAAAAGAAAGCTGACCTATATTTTGCAGTTTCTGTTCTAAGGTTACATTTTGAAACATAAGCAAATGGAGGAAAAAAAAAAAAAGTGGTCAAAAGCATTAAAATCCCATCTTGATAAGAGTATAAATTAGAAGAATAAATGTTTAGTCAGCTGCTGAAGAAATCCATTAGTTATCCTTTAATAGTTTAATGGAAAACAAGAATAATGATCTTCTGTAAGCTGCTTAAGTAATTCAGTACTTTTAAAGTCCTCCTTAAGATTTTAGCTGCTTCTCTCATTGTCGCAAAGGGACTTACCATAAAACTGCTAATTTCTTGTCCCCTTCTGTGGCAGAAGAGCCTGTGAAATTCTTGAGTCTCATTGCATACCTTGTCAGAAAGGTGAGAGATAAGAAATTGAGAGTTAAGATGTTTCCAAAAGTAATCAGATATTCTTCTCCAACTGCAACAGTTATTGGTCACAGTGTTCTGTAATTAAGAGCTCAATGTAAAACTCAACAGAAAGCATCACTTAAAATCTGGAGGCCTTAAGCAAATCACCAACCAATTTTTTGGGCCAACAAGGTGACCTGTTCTTGGCAATATTAATGATATTATATCCAGCCAGCTAGGCTGAGTCCTGCAAACATTTGGGATGAGTGTTGAACAGAAGCATAAGATCTTGGCCCTATAGGTACTGAAGCGTAAAGTAATTTATAATAATGTTTTACATATAATACTTTGGACTTGAATAATATCTTCAAAATTGCTCTCATAAATATATTTTATATAGAAAATGGTTTTACATACAGGAAAGGTCACGTTCACAGCTTTTTTCATTCTTGGGCTCATTAATTTATGAATCTTGTGTACTTGGTCTTCCCTCTCTATTTAATTGCTGCTGTCCAGCATTTGGATGATCAAGGATTGAGTATTCCTATTTCCTCTGTCTTTTTTTTCCCTTTAACTGAGCACACTCCATTCTATGCATTAGTCTCTTGAAAATCAATTCATCGCATAAAATCATTGTTCTGAGCCGTAATGCAATTTCACAGGTACTTGTGTTAGAATAAGTAATAGGGTTCAGCCTTGCGTAAGAAAGTTTTAAGGTATCCAGGCAGTCCTGATGAGTTCCCATTTACAAGGAGGTAATGGAGTGCAGGCAGCTGAGCTGCTCTCCCCTGCCTTGCTCCCACCAGCTGCAGCTGCACCACCCCAGTGGAGTGCTTCCTCCACATCCTGTCCCACCTGCTCTTGGGTATTGGGGTTCTAGTCAGACTGGATGAATGTGATCAAACACAAAGATCTGTGTCTCTTTGGGATTTCAGCATTACCATTAAATTAAAACACATTTGACAGTCAGATCTCTGATAGTCCCAATCTCTTTGATGCTCCACTTGCTTTCACAAATAGGTGTCTGATGCAGATAGTCAGGGCAGACACAGCTAAGTGCAAAAGGGGAAAATTGTGCTTCTGATGAAGGAGGAGCAGAAGTGAGAAAAATCTCCCTCTGTTTGTTATCTCACAGTAAAAACCTATGTTAATACTAGCAGCTACACTGAGAAAGCGTTGTGTGCACAGTCACATACTTTGTCTGTACATCCAGCACCCACTGCAGCCCACAAGAATTGTGTCTTTGTCCATGGAGCTTTACTGAGCCTGTACCAGCCTGCTCCTCAGCTGGGCAATCACCTTTTGTCCATGTCTGACCCCTGACAGCCAATAAATGCACAAATCAGTCTCACTGGCTGCTACGAGATGCTGCAAGCGACAGGTGGTGAATTAAACTCTGCTTTTGGTGGTAGGTGGTGGAATTACACCTGACTTAAGCCATTTATATTCTGGAGATCTACTATAACATATTCTCCAGATTCTCCCACAGCCAAAAGCAGTTCCAGAAGCAGTTCAGGTGCTGCTTCCATGCCAAGGTCTACCTGTCCCACAGCCTGCAGCAGGACTGTGCCAGGAGCAGCACAGCAGGGCTGTTGATGCTGAGGAGTGCTAGCCACCCCAGGGTAAGCCGTGCCCTCACCTGACACCCTGCAGGTCCTGCCCTTTTGTGAGCCCCTCCTGGAGCTGCCATTCCCTGATTTAAGAGATTCACATGTTGTGGGTGAACAAAAAGCTTCTCTCTGAACAGAGAGACTGCTGAACTGAGGAGCAACGATTACAAGTGGGCTGTGTGGTTTTCTTAAAAACCAAAATAAATGCGGGCTCCTATGAAGAAGGGCTTCCTTCTTGAAAGAATATTTATTTAAATACAATTTATTCTGCCATGCAGCTGCAGCTGTGTAGTTCAGGACATGCTGTCAGACTGCAGGATGATTTGGGCACAGCAGAGCAGAGGCAGGTGGCTCCTTTTCTACGTCCTCTGCTCTCCAGGGTTTAACATGGATCTAGTGTTGAGTGAACATAATTTTTTTCTTGAGTGATTTCTTTAGATTTTTTTCTTCCCTTTATGAAGTGTAGAATGTAAAACCCATGTTTTTAAATATTTAACAGGCATATTATTTACCTGAGAGTAAGAGCTTAAGATTTGATACATTTTATTATGCAAATACCTACTTATTCAAAATGTAAAACATGCATTATCTTGGCAGTCCCTAATAGCTAATCTGGCATGTTAAAAAAAACGCCGTTGACATATTAGAAACCAAATATTTAGGGCTTGATTTGCCTCTTTTTCTTTCACTTCTGCAAACTGCCAGTAATTACACTGACATTAACAAGGATATTCCCAGCACACACTATGGAAAGCAAAGGTGCATCACAGTGAAGAGAAAAAATCCTGTGGTTCTACTTACAGGTAAATTTAATCCTTCTTGATTTCACTTTGATAATTTGCTCAAGTAAAGCAAACTTAGTTACTCAGGAGATTATTATTTCTATGGACCTCAGACTATGAAACAGCTATAAGGAGCAGTAGCAGATTTTAGAATAATAATTCAGACATTTTATTAGTATGTAAAGACTCTCTTATCCATATTCTAGCCTATGAGTCTACAAAACTGTATTAAAATTAACTCAGCTGGTGCACATTCCTGTAACATTAAAAATATACTGTTTTCAAGACAATATATGCAGAAGCCACCTCTCTGGCTATGATCTTATATCCCAAGTTTCAGCTTTTCTCTTTTTTAACAGCCAAGTTATAAACCTCTAAAACAAGGGTTTTTAATAGAAATCCTGATAGACTCCCTTTAATGTTTTGAATTATAAAACTACACCTTTTAAAAGACAAGTGTCATTGCCAAACAGTGAAATTACTATACTTTACTTCCACCCACTACATTTCAATTTTAATTTTATGAATATTGCAAATTATAACACTCACATTATAACCTCTAAAGGGGATAATTTATAAAAGCAGTGTCCATCAATTATAAATTTTCCATGACATTAATAAAATGGCAAGAACTAATTATGATGACTTCTGAGATGAAGATGCCTTGGACAAATCATTAATACGTTGAAATGGTATTTTTTAAAACATAGCAGGTTCTAATTATGACTGAAATGAGATGATGAAAATGATCACAGAAAGGACATTAACCTGATGAGTTCCACAGTCTCTGAGTACATGGTGTATGGAGATTTAGCTTCTAATGGATCTCGCTCCATAGCGTTCCCGCACTCGATGAAGGAGAGGGCAGCATCAGCATAATTCACTGCTTTGCCGAACTTCTCCAGCTGAAATGGGAAGGACACTGTCAGGAAAATCCTTCAGCTTGGATTTCTAGGTGGGCAGATTATTTTTCAAAGCAACACTAGCTTTAGGATGAAAGCAAAGTGACACTGGTGGTGAGGAAGGAATTCATACAGTAATTAAGACAGGAACTATGATTTTACCAAATCTTTTCAGGGTGGTATGTGGCTGAATGCTCCACAGAGGAAAGTCAGTGTATGCCCACTGACATCAGGGATTTACACAGGCAGGAAAGGGAACTAAGCATGTTTGTGCACATCCATACTGCTCCTTGACAGATGAATAAAGTTTGAATGTCACTATGCAAGGGTTAAGTATGCTCCATGCCACTTGGCTGATGCCATGTTCTGTGCTAAGTGTTGATCAAAAAAAAAAATCACATCACTTATATGATGAGTAAAAGAGCAGGAAAAAAAAGGGAGACAATATAGCACTGCTTAATATTTCATTTTACTAGGATTTTATTGCAAAAGGTTTTAGCCCTCATAATGGTTGTGATTAAACTGACTTAGACATACTGATTTCTTTTTTTATGTGTAATGAATATTATATATGACATTTTTATAGTACGCACTTTATAATAGTATTTAACATTTTCAGTTTTTGATAGCTGAATGTAAGAATTCTACTAATGTGGCATTTGATATAGGGGATCCAATATATTTTAAATAATTTAAAAATGTCTTTCTATGTCTCTATCAACATATTTTTGATGCATCTGCCTATGTTTCCATTCACAAAACAGAAGCCTGTTCTAACAACAGACAAAGCATAACATTTACTGTTGGTCCAAGGCAACAGTACACTTGTCTTTGTGGCTCCTGCTAAGCCATAACTGGTTCTCTCTGCCCACCTTTCATTTCAAGTACTGCTCTTGTGCATTGATTACATACAGAGCCTTTGTATAATTGATAGGCATTAACTGAATGAGCAGAAAAAGGGAAATGTTTCTGACTGCTCTCTCTCTATTCCAGTGACTGCTTCTCAGCATATTCTTCAAATTCCTTTTTTCACTTTGAAAGAATTTCCATTCTTTTTGGAAGACAAAAAGTCTTCCAAAGATGACTTTTCATGGTACAGAAAAAAGAATCTGGCTGCAAGCAGATTTAGTAGAGACACAGAATTTGAGCCAGGAACGGGATCTGATTCTCTGAAGAAGGTGGAATCATTCCAGCTCGTCACATCTCAGACAGGCACACAGTGAGGTCTCCAAGATCTCTTCCATATGGTACAGCCAGTTGCCACTGCAGCAGCCCACCCAAATTAGCTGATCCCTTCCTGCAGCCCCAGACAAGGAGAGGTTTCCACGGGGTCGCTCCCGTAAGACATGAAACGTCCTGCCCTTCACCAGAAATCTATTTTCTCTACAAGCTCAGGAACACTGCTGCCACAAATCTCATTAACATTTGCTGACACATTTTGAGGTCACATGCATTATCTTTCTAGCCACTGCAACACATCTTTCAATGCTGCCTGTGCTCTGTCATGTCAGCACCGAGTAACCAGCAGCAATTGTTTCCATAGGACAAGTAACACTACGGGATTGCACACCAAATGTGTTATATGGAGATCATTTGTGTGCAGCTGCATTGGGTGGGAAAAAAAAAAAAGACTTGAGATCTAAATAGCAGAAGGAAAAAGCAGATACTTTGTTCATGGATATTTATGCCTGCCAACAAGTTGATCACAGTGGATGGCCTCACATTGGGGCACTCGGGGTGTCAAACTGTGTGTGGCAGGCAGGACCTGCCTGCAGGCAGCAGTGGGAATGGACTGTGCCTGCTCCTCCTAGTGCTGCTTGAGAAACACCCTGATCCTGCAGGCACAGGTGGGAGCACAGAGAAGGACCAGCACCTTGTGAGTGTGTCTGGCTGCAGAGGGAGATGAATTGTGGAGCGTGTTGAGATCATCGGGAGAGTGTTGAGATCATTGGGGCCTGAGCCTGTAAATATTTGCTAGCACGGAGCAGGTAGCCCTGTGCCAGCACCATGTGTGCTTTGTTTAAAGGTCAGCCAGCTGTGGGAGGTGTTGTGAGCCTGCAGAGCCAGGCTGTGGCTGGATGTGCCCTGCTGAGCTGGCTGGAAGCCATCAAGCCGCCTCCTGCAAACGGGCAGGCTGGGAGGGATGACTGTCACCTTGCTGACAGCCATAACAGGTGCCAAAACCCTGAACCCACCTCACACAGAAAACACACTTGGAAACACTGTGCCCCAAGCCAAAAGGGAGCCTGGAGAGCTGAAGCAGACAGCTTGAAATGTCATTCCTCCTTCAGCTCACTGACAGCAGAGGGAGAGACTTTGTTTGGCTAGTTTGCTTTTTAAAAACATAGCATGAAATTGCTTTGGGGATTTTTAAAAATTTTTTCTTTTTATTTCTAAGTGCAAAATCCCTAATGGGTAATGATAGAATATACATGTAAAAACCCCAGAAATTATAAAGCTGAGAGGTGAATAATCACCCAGCTCTTTGAGGGGCAAAGTGGATGGCCACTCTCCATTTCAGACCTCAGTTAAATTAAGTAGAGGAGTCAAGTTCCACTAAGTCTTCCTGAATGAGCCACTGTTCTGTACCCTATGTAGCACACAGGAGGCAATATCCTTTCCTACAAAGGAGACGTTTATTAAGGACATTTCAGAACTGGCAATAGCTTGTATAGGACAAACCATGGTAGAAAACAATCTGTCAGTTTATGTAGTTTTATGAAAATCCAAACACTTGGCAAAATTAGGGCCATCTTACTGGAATTTCCTCTGGGGTACAGCAAGCAAAAAAGCTTTCCCAGCATTGAACTACCTCACTACCAGATTTTTTTGGGAATAAGTGTGTTGAGACTTTCTTTATCAGGCTAAAACCACGCAATAAAAATGAATGTAGCACATAAAAATGAATTGTTTCAGATTTTAAACAATCAGATTGGAAATATCAAACAGTTTTACCACATGATAATAGGGTGTGAGGTGATTTGCCTGTCTTTCTGCTATGAAATATTTCATCACTTCTGTTTTAGGCTCAAAATGAATAGAAAAACAAATTTCAAGTACACATCAACTTTCATAAAACCATCTTACATACTTTATAAACAGCATGATTGTTGCTCCCCCTTGGAAGAAACACCAGCTATTCTAAGTAGCTTTCTTTTGGGAACAAATACTTAAAAGTTAGGAATGGCATTCAGGGTTTAACTTGTGCACATTGTGTTTATGGAGCACAAACTGAAGCACTGTTTCGTCAGTAGCAGAGTTCCTCTTGGTTTGAGAGGCTTTAGGTCTTGTGCAATAATGTTCATTTTTTTAACACTGAGTTCCACAGTGGAAAGAGACAAAAAAATGTGTGATAACCTACCAGTGCATCTGCTTTATGCTTCAGCTTCTTAGCCTCTTGCATGTAATAATCTGCATTGTGCAGCCTAAAGAGACAAAATCAATTAATTCAAGTCTTTGCTTTCATATAGTTGGACAAACGTTGTTTGAAAAAATTGCTGACTGCTTTAAAGAAGAATTTTGACATATATGCCCACTTATCTCTTTAAATCTTAACCTGATATCAATCTGAAGCTGCTGTATGCAGAGATATGATGGGTGACCAGAATGTAAAATAAGTAACTGTAGAAACTGGCTGCCCAAAGGACCCATTAATGTGTGCTGAACAGAGGAAAAGGAAAAATATTTTAAACTAATTAAGTATAAGAAGTTTCCATTAGAGGAGCTAAAATAAAAAAATGAAGAAGAATTACCGTGAACCAACATTCATGATCTGAAAACATTTATCAACAGAATCTTCATTAATCAGTGACAACAGTTCATTTGCCAAGATTAAAACTGTGTGTGCCTTTGTGCAGCACTATCCACACGGGTGCCCAATGCCAGCACTGTAATCAAAGATATTCTCTTTCACTGGGACCTCTGCTTGCACAAAAATCCCAATCACAGAGCACAAAGTCAATAAAACTTACACATCATCAAATGTTATTTTGGGTCTTCTGGGCTCAGAATTCCCATTGGAAAGAGTTGGCATTGCAGACCAGATGTCTGGTTCTAGATGGCTGGTGTCAAGAAGAGTGTTGGCTGTGGGTGTACTGTGAGATTCCTCCTCCTAGGAAACAGAGGACTGTTATCCATAGTTCAAACAAACACCTTCCAACAATGCAAGTGCTCACATCAACCCTCCCTGCCAAAAATCCTTCCCAACAAACCAAAGGCTAAGGCACCAAGCAGCCCACTCACCTTCATGTCACCTCACCAAACCAGCCTTCCCTTCTTTGTATCAGGAGCCTAACAGATTAATTAGGGAGTCAGACTCCACTTCTGGGCTCTCACCTGAACTCAGTAATTTACACTTGGAGGTGCAAGGTTTAGGTGGATACCACGGTGCTACTGACTAGAGACACTGGTTAAAGCAAGGCTGGGGAGATCTAATGGGCCAGGCTAGATCTAAACTCAACTTCTTCAAGGTGTATCACACTAATGGAACCTTTTTTCTAAATTACTAGGAGCTGGCTGTTAATGTGGATGAAGAGTCTGCTTGGATTTCAGCAGGGAACAATTTCCTCTCTTGCTACAGGACGAAGAATGGAAAGCAGAAGTCAGTTGTGACTTTGCAATGATTAAAACCAGAAGCATAACAGAAGATTTTAAATCAGGCAATTGCAACTTGCAAGCTTAGTCCCCAACCAGATAAACTAAATTACAGATGAACCAATGAACTAGGGAAAGAAGTCTAACATATTTTAGGGGAAAAATATTTCCTGTATCAAGATAATAGATTAACAAAGGATAAATCTTACTAGAGATGCTGGGATGAGAGGAAGAGGCCCTGCTGTTTACACAGCACTGTTTATTTGCTGACATATGCAGTTCATTTTGGCACTGATTTCAGTTGAAGGCGTGTGTATTACTGGCGCAGCTTGAAGTGACACAATGATATCAGAAAGCAACAGGGATGAATGAATAAGGTGAAGTGATTTGTCACCTACAATTCAATGCGACTTGTGAGTTTTACCATTACAGTGCAGGGTAACAACCTCTCTCAAAGTGGTGAACTGTGAAAAATGGGGCTATGCATGGCCTTTTCTGTGGCAGAATTTTCTTCTTGTTTTTTAATTTTTATAGTGATACAAAGATACAGTTTGATAATATAAAGTAAGGATGGGTTTAAAACTCGAGAGGAAGGAGTTTTTTCTAAAATGGGCCAAAACCCTGGAGTTTCTTTGTTTAACCTAAAAAGAGGATGACAAACTAATGTGAAATTTTATGTTGTTTTAGTGAATTTGTTACGCAGTTTTGGCTGTTTTTCATGTATTTTCAGAAAAAAAACCCCTACCTGAATCTGGTGAAAAGCAAGCAACAAAGAACTGTCTGTGAGAACCACTGATGGGGAGATGGCCCTAACAGTGTGATATTCTTCTGGGGGAAAAAAACCCCCCAAATTTACAAATTGTCTAAAAGCTTACAAATAGTCTAAAAGCTTACAAATAAGTAATGAAGATTAAGCATAAATAAACCTTAATGTTGTGAGCCTGAAAACCTGGGAGAAGCTATTAAATGCTGAGTGTACTATGGAATTTTTTGTTATATTGTTATCTGTTTAGTTTAGGCCATAATATTCAGTATGACTACAGTGCTTAATTCTGGCTGGGGATTTGGGGCAGTAATTCAGGTGATATTCTGGAATTTTTATTTTCAAAATGTGAGTGCTGCAGCTACAGAGTTCAGGGACTAATTTCAGCTAGTTGATGGCTGCAAAGGCTCTTCTCTGAGGCTCAGCGTTCTGGTGCTTCAGGGAATGATAGACAACACCAAGAAGATGCCTAATGCTGACCTAAAAACGGAGCTTGCAAGAGCTGTTTATGCCTGGCTCTGCAAAGATCCACTCCCCCTGAGTGGGGCTACACAAGTGTTTAGAAATACATACTGTGTGGGAAAAAAATCCAACAGAATGAAGCTGAACCGATTTCATTTTATCTTGTTCACCGCCACCAACGGAGGCTGGTTACTTACACAGATTCCTTTGGGGTTAGAGGAGGATTTATTTTCATTCTTTCTGTGTTTAGAGACAGAGGAGGAAGAGCTGCTGGTCTGTGAGGTGTTAGTGACAGTGGGCTCCTGGCTGAAGGAGCTGTTGTCACTGCTGTGCCGCCGGTGCACAGGGTCGTCCAAGAGCGGGGACAAGGGAGGAGGGAACAGCTTCTCTTCTCTTTTCTTTGTCACCTTCTTCACCGAGCTACTGCTGCTCCTGGGACACACAGAAAAACCGGATGCACTTCAGGAATATTGGTTAATTCCCCACAGCACAAAGCTGTACATTTCATTTACTGCAAAGCCAGCTCTGCCCTCCAGTGTGTCCTGCAGTCCCTGCCCTCCGTGGTGAGGCACAAGGGGACAGCAGTGAAAACAGAAGAGCTGCCTCTGCCTTTTCAATGACTGCAGAAACCTTCTGCTTTGGAGGACAACTTGCAGTGCATTAGTACAAATTGCACCCAATTTAAATGCTAATTTGAGTCAGTCTTCATTTGAGAGGTCATAGAGGTTCTGACTCAGCAAAGTGCTGGAAAGTTTTATGCAAAGGGTTAGTTCCTTTGACATCAAGTATTACTATTTATGTGTTTAACATTAAGCATCTTTTTAAGAGGTGGATTAGGGCTCACATAAGCAACCTCTGCAAAAAACCCCAAACAGCACATGGCAGCATATGAACCAAAAATAGAATTTATAACAACTACAAAATGATAACCATAACAATAACAAGATAATAATTATTTAACCTCTAGAATAAAGCCAACATTCAACACTATATTAAAATGATACATTGTAGCTGGCAAAAGCCCTTGAGCAAATATTGGTTGATGAATTGAACGTGATTCAGAAAATGAATGTGGTTTTGACATGAAAGCTCAAGTAACATGATAATCTATTGTCTGTTTTATGTGCAGAAATTGTTAGCTGGCTAGCAATGGCAGCTGTGATGCACAGTTAAACCAGAAAAAAAAAAAAATCAACCTGGTAGGCCTTTCTCCACTCCAATTCATCAAAAAAGAAAAAAACCAAACCCAAGACTTCACTGACTGCTTAAAATGTTAATCTACTCATAGATTTTTATTTTAGGTATTGTCCCAGCTCAGTCAATGAAGATAACCTGAATTTTAATCTTTTGTTAGACATCTAATATTGCACTACATGATCATTTACTTTTCATGATTATTGACTAAAATTTCAATAACAAATTAAGTCAACAAGAATTTATGTTTTGTTCCCACTTTCAGTCAGTGTCAGGAATTATTGATCTCCTTTGCCTCAAAGTAACCAGGGAAAGAGGAGAAGGCGATCCAGGTTTCCTCACTTCTCATTTAGGAGCTCTCTCTCATTTCAGTCTGGCCTCTTCTGCAGTTTCACTGACAGTATCAATATCTACACCTCGGTCACTGCCCTACTTGGACCTTTGGTGACACAGAAATATTTGAGCCTTATCTGTAAAACCACAGAATGAAATCAAACAAACTCCTCGTGTTTTATAGCTCCTCTACCCAAAACTACTTTAATTCAACTGAAGCAGAGTTAAAAATATCTTATTTGAAGCCCTCTGATATTAAAGATCTTCAGACTGAAGAAATAAAATAAGCTCAAATTCATATTGCCTTATGGATGGATGCTGTCCTTCTTGGAAAACACATGGGTCTGAAGAAGATCAAAGGCAAACAACCATGTTGGACTAGACCAGCAGTTCTTGGAGGAGACTGATTTCATGCACATGTGGTCCTGCAATATGTCCTCCAAAGTTCTCACTCAAAGCTCCATCTGTTTGCTTTCTGACCCCCAAAGGGCATTTTGGAACTCAGACAAGTTACCATAGTTATAGCTCACAACACTCTGAACTTTTTCCAGAGGAAAATTTTCCAGAGGAGGGTGTGCACTGCCCTGACAAAGCACACACTTGGATTGTACAGCAGCAAAGAAGACACAGTTAACCCACAGAAGCACCCAGGGGCACAACCCAAACCCTCTGCCTCCCAAAGCACATGCCCTACACAGGGAACCCTGAACGTGCACTCACAGGGGGAACAGAGTGGTTTTCTGTGCCACTGTGCATGTAGGAGTTTACAGCTCTTCACTATTTAAAACTCCACAAGTTCACTTCATCTTTGGGCTCAGATATAAGATGGGGCAAACCAAGGAACAGGTGCAGTTACTCAACTCTGGCACATAAATCACTCCGTGGCTTGGAAGAATTAACCACAAAACAAAAGGCTCTACAGAATATTTTTTCTACATAATTTACGTTTAACTCCACCCCCCCCCCCCCCCCCCCCCATAAATAGGGTTTTAATTGTCTGTTGGGTTTTTTTTTTCCTTTTCTTCCCCTTGCCCACTTAATTCTATAAGTTTTTGCAGGAATTAAGCTGATAATTTATTTAGCAATGTTACCTCCCTCAGATTTACACTAAAGCATTTATGCTAACAATAACCTCCATGAAATAGGTTGTTACCAGCAGTTAACCAGATTGTCACTTTGCTTGGGGCTGTTAATGGCCTAAGAAACTGGTCTTTGATTGCAGGAATCGCTAATTTTGAATGAATTTATTGCAATAATTACTGAGACTCAATGGTTTAATTTGCTGACATGATTGTTAGTTAAAATTATTTAAAATCTAGGGAGAAACACAAAGTGCACTGAAAAACTACAAGCAGAACTGATGGTCTTTTGGCTGCAGGGTTTAAATCTTTTGTGTCTAAAAAGGCCAATTATCAAAGAAGGAGATGGTTCCCCATCTGCTTTTTTTTTCCCCAGCCTGTTTTTTTTTCGGGCAGAAAGCAAGCAAGCAAGCAGGCAACAAGAGGTCATTGCACGAAGAAGGGAGAATTTCCAGCTACTCTCATGTTTCAAGCTGCTTTTCTTTGCCCTTTCTTTGTCCACTCCTTGGGGCATGCAGTGGTATCTCTGGCCTGTTAGTGAGAAAAGCCATCCCAGGCTTTGTTCATACCAGGAACTTGGCTTTCCTTTGCCTCTCCTCCCCTGGCCCACAATGCAACGTTGCAATTGATGGTGTATCTGACTTTCTGCAGGGCTTTACAGGGAAAGGTCACTCCCACATCAGCCTGGGCCATATGGCAGCACCTGAATGGAGTTGAAGTCATTGTCACAGATGTGAAGGCTGCCTGTGCCAGGAAGGAACCCCAGTGAATGCTGCTGTGACTACCCAAGGGATCAGCTAACACGTATTGCCAAGGAGAGGTGCATCTTCAACTAAAGGCCAAACAAAAGAGAACGGGAAATTTTGAAAAACAAAAATGCAGAAATGCTTTCCTCAGACAGATTTCTAGCATGGCTGCTAAATGGTGGGCATGTTTCACTGCTATGAGTCCAGTCTGACTCACAGTTTGCATCAGCAAATAATTCCCTGTTGCTACAAAAAGCCAAATACTGGTGAGTATTTGGTGAGTCCAGTCTCTGTCAGGACTGGGTCTACCAATCAAATATTCATATATCAATGGGATTCAGCAGCACATACAATTAATGCTTAAATTTAAATTTCTCTGTCAAGGAACTAAATATAAATAAGTAATCCACTGCTGCAAAGCAGCCAGCTGATCTGACAAAAATTCAGCTTCACAAAAGTGCTTCAATGTATTCCAATAAACACACTGAAGCACCAATACTTCATTTGCTGTAAGTACCAGAAATAAGGAAAATACAGTGGCATGAGTTTGAACAGTATATTTTAAGTGTCAGGTCAGATTTTGGGAAAGGCATCAGCCCCTGAATAAGTGAGGGAAGAAACAGAGAGGTAATTATGGCTTATGCAATGACTACATAATACAAAACTACTCTCTGGTTGTGCAAATGCCTTTTAAGTTCACAAGTGGCCATTTGAAATTTCTAAACTAAAATTGTACATGTAGTCACAGAAACTTGTGGAAATTAGGCATATAATTGCCCTTATTAGACATCTGACCCTTTAAAGATTAATTGTGCATCTTTGCTTGCTTTATTGAGCCCATATATTTAGGGGAAGATTAGAGAGCAATGTATCCAAGTGCCTAAACCACAGCGAGGCAATGGGAGCTGTGAAAGCACAGGAGTGACCTGTCTTTTGCTGATTGCTCCAGACTCCTGAATGCCTCCAATTTTTGGCCCAGATTGTGGTCTTTCTGTCAAAACACTCTTGTACCTTTAAAAAAGCCTAATAAAACTCTGGTGTCTGCCTTGGGGAACCTGGCTTATTGGCACAGGGATCAAGTTCTAATAGGAGAGACACCTAAGTTTCCTACTAAGTGACAACATCCACCACGGGACTTAACACCTCCTTAAGGGATGAAGATCATCATCACACCTGTAGCTGACTTACCCTCATTTCTTAAAGTCCTTATATAGAGAGTTCTAAAAGGAAACTTAGAACTTTTGGGAATAAAAGACCAAATGGCAAAGCCTGTCTTTCAACCTTTTACCCCTGAAGTGTTATTTTCCCCCATGGCCTTGAACACTGGACTTTCTTCTGCCTCCCCTTAAAAATTTACTCAATCTTCTGGAGAACAGAATCACTCCTGACTGCTTAAAAATGAACGCTTACATTTCACGGAAACTGTCTTCACACAGTTCATCCAGCTCCCTGATCTTTTGGGAAATACATTGATCTATATTCAGTTGTATGTCTCTGGGAGCTGAAAACCTGAACTGAAAACCTGAGTCAAAAAGTATTGTATTTTCTTCAAGCAAACTCAGAAAACACTAGTAACAACAAATGCAGTGTGATCCAGGTCTCACTGTGGTGGAAAAACAGTCAGGAAATTTTGTTTCAAAACTTCAGACAGATAGAGAAAAACCTAGTGTATGGAAATAACTATTGATGGACACAATTATGTTTTAACAGAGAATACCCAAGGGTTGAAAGCTCTGAGGAATCAAATTAACGACCTGGAAAACAAGCTCAAATTAAGAAACATCAGGTTGGGGGTGGATCCTTAGGGCCTGATGGTGACAAGAATAGAAAGATTTTTTTTAATGGATTGTGGAGGTGTTGGGGATGGATAATCCTTGATTCCCTCTGCAATATATCTCTGCTCATTGTATATCCAGCAATGACAATCAGGCAACACCCATCATGATGTTTATCAAATGTGCAACATGTTACAGATCCCACTGTAACTTTCAACTCATCTTCCTTTTCCAGACTCCAACTCTGATTTTCTCAGTGGCTGAAAGAGGGGCTAATTCACAGACTGATGTTACTCCATATTGACACCAGAACAAATAAAATGATGCTCAGCTTTCTCTAAGGATTTTAAAATTAGTGTGCTGTTTCATAACTTGTTTTTGAACTTTATCTAAATTGAGCTATATTATCCTCAAATTGTTTTTAGAAGCACACCATGATTTTGATTCTTTGCTTATCTTAGTGCAAAGCAGAAAGAAGCACCTCATCTCAAAATCATAAAAGCACGAAATAACAAAAGGGAATTGGCTATTTTTAGAGTGTTAACCTTGTAACTCTATAATCAGAATCATTATTTATGTGGCACCTCTTTGTTGAAGCATTATAGCCACCTCTGAAAGGCACAAACTATTGGATGGTGTGTCTGCTGAGACACAAAGCATGCCTGAGACACCTGGGATGGTGAGACACCTGGGATGGCGGCCCCTGGCATTGCTGTATACACAGGTAAGACAAAGAGGCAATTTCACTATTTTGTTCAGTAAAACTGGGAACTGTCTCTCATGAAAATGATTTAAAAAAAAATTAATTCCAGGCAATCAAATAAATCCCAATTTTAGAAGGATTCTCTGTCCACAGAGGTTAAAGGTAACAGAGGCAAGAGAGAACATTGAAGGGAGCTTGAAGAATACACCAGGAGTGTGGCAGCAGTCCTGCAGGCCATCAGAAGGAGGCATGAATCTCATCCAAAGCCACGTGGATCCTCTTCCTCATGGATGGGAATACCAAAGCTGTGCCACTTATGCTGATGGCTGTAAAGCCCATCTGACTCAACAGCAAAGATATTTACAGAACAGTACTGTGAAATCCCTCAGGAATGTGATGTCAAAAATCCACTTACTCTTTAGTGCTGGTTATTCTGTGGTTTGGAATTGGAGAGATACAAGGTGGGAGCAGACAGGAAGCTGGAGGCTCCTCCAGGCGCTGCTTCTTGCTTTCCACAAAGGTGTCCAGGCTTTCTGTCTGCTGTAACAAAAAACAGAGCATCAAAGAGCCAGCACTGATGCACAGCTTCACTGGCCATCCACAGGACCTATGGAGCCTCAGTGTATTTCCCCTATAGCAGCAGCAGTTAAACTGCTGGTCTAAGAGAAGGGAAAGTCACCTGAAATCAGGGCTAAATAAACGTGCTCCAAACACAGGACATGAAGTTATATAACAAGTGACATAGCAGATAATTAGGAGGCAAAATGTCTCATGTGCTAAAGTTATCTTCTGTAGTGCACTGGAATTTAATTAATAATTTAGATGCAATGATTTGATAGCACCCAACCTTATTCAAATAAATAGCTTTTACTCATTGACCTAATAGAAGTTGATGGGAAAACTTCCCTGAGTAAGTATTCCTCACAGGACTAGGAGTAGAGGACTGAGCTGGGGTAGTCATTAAGAGAAATAGCTCATTTGAAATTTGCTTTGGAGGACTCCCTGATGCACGACTTTTGTGCCTGATCTAGAATGATACAAGCAAAGCTGATAATTGCTCTGTCACTGGAACTTTCATATCAGTCTTTGAGTCCACTAGTAGATGGCTAAGATGATTTAGAAACAAAAATCCCTCCCTACCCTGCTTTAACTCTTGGTATACTCCTAAGTCATCCTAATTGTGCTGTTTCCCCTTGGGTAGCAGTGAACAATCACATTACAACATTACAGGGGCTGATTCAGAGTCCAGCTTATGTTAGCACAGGCCCAGAGTAAGATTCTCCATTTTGTTACTTTCTGATTCAAAGTTTCAGTCAAGGAAATGATGAGGTTCCACCTTTCCTATAACCCCCCTTATTTTATTTTCTTCCCTGGGAGCCCTCACTTTAGTTGCCAATACTACACTTGTGTTTTAGTCAAGATTCCTTCTCCATGATACATACACTCCACTAAGCTACCCAGCAAGAATTATTCTTGGTATAATTAATATGCGCCCTGGTGTACTTATACATAACTATGGACATTTATACATCCCTCTCCTCTTTTTTTCTCCTTCCTTCATGCATCTCTGTAGTGTGCAGCTAGAATATAAACTGAATAAAAACCTGCTGAGTTTACTCATGGGATTACTTTCACTTAATTCAGCAGGGAAGGAGCCAGTGCAGTGACTCATTTAGGCAGGGGTGCAGACCCTGTGTCTGCCTGGCATCGTCTGTCTTTGTCTTACATTAATTCTCTTACCACTGGACTCCTTCAAACTTAGGATTTCAAGAAGTCCACCAACACAGACAGCTGAAGTCATATTCACAATGATTTATAAAATTTGGGGTATAAAAAAATACACTCTGATGACTTTTCACAGGCAGACCAGAGTACAAGCATTTCAGCTGGGAAAATGACTACAAAAATTCATTTAGGATATAAAACCTCAGTTTCTTTTCTGAAAACACATTTAGTTTGAAGTGCAATGTCATATCCCACAAGGTAGGATACCCTTGGGCATAAATAACATAAAACACATGATAAAACATAATGCCTTCAGTCAAAATATATTTGTTTTTTAGGAAGCTGTGCAGAGAAAGCAGCTAGTTAAGTAAATTATATTTCTATGGATTGTATTTGATCATACCACAAAACAATACAAAAACGAAATTCACCAGGAGCATAAGCAAGCACCATTCCACTGACTTTGATGAAGCCTGTTTAAACCAGAGGTTAAAACACCTTAATTCTGCAGACAATAAACCCCTCCCTTCCCAACTGAAATCACATTTTCTGAGTATGGCTGAAACTGCACTAATATGAACTCATCAATTTCTGCAGATTAGAGAACACTGGAAACTAAGAGGTGAGCGAGCAAAGACAGCGAAAAACCTGTCTTTGAAAAATCTCAAAAAATACATTGTTTATTGATTTTTTCAGCTGGGGTTTGCTTTTTACTAGTTTCTGATGTTAATTTGTAGTGCACTTGTAAATGTCAGTCCTTTGTAAAGCCTCAGTGCTGAGATGCCTCCTCACAGCCCAGCTGCAGTGAGGAATCACTGCCTCTGGCCCTGACCTCCAGGGTGCTCAGAAACACAAGTGGTTTCCTTTAAACAATGAGAATGACTTACCTTGTGTTTCCTTTTGGATTTTGTGGAGGGCTTTTCAGCTGCTGGGGTAGGGGACTCTCGAGATGGTCGCCTGTGTTTCACATTTGCCTCTCTTGGCTCACTTTTCACAGACGTGGTCTCAAAAGTTTCCTGTCCAGGTATCCTAGAGAGTAAACTAAGGTCTATTTTCACCCACAGAGATTTGAGCTCTTCATATTCTCTCAGTGGGGACAGAAGTTCATTTTGTACGATTGGGATGGGAGAAAAGAGCTGCTCCTCCAGGTCATTGCTGGTCTGGTCAATGGATGTGTTGCTGCCATTGCTGGTTAAGCTACTTACGCTGAGGATGTTACTGCCAGAGTCCTTCACTTTGACACTGCTGCCAGACCCAGTGCAGGCTGGCAGCACCTTGGCCTGCAAGCTCTCCTCCTGGTCTGTGTTTGAATCAGAAGTAGATGAATCCGTTTCAATGAACTCCCGGGACTTTGGGACAATTTTGCTGGGGCCTCTGTACTTTTTCTTCTCTGAAGTGAGACCTGTGCTAGTTCGTGGTTCTTTCCTTGGAGCTGTCTTCCCAACTGCTGCTTTAGTTCGAACCTTTGGCTGCTCGGGGGGGTCCTGTGTGTCTTTTTCTTTGGGAGTGTTGCTGGTATTATTTGGTTTGGGCCAGTTATACTCTTCTACACTGGAAGTCCTTTCTACCTTTTTGGGTTGCTTTTTCCCAGTAGTCCTTTGTGAAGTTGGCTCATTATGAGCTGGGGACTTCTGCTTGGAGCTTTTTGCCTCTGGGGTTTTCTGGGCAACCCGTGGTTTGGCTTTCTCTCGGATGGGACTGAGGATCGCCCGGTCTTTGGGATCGGTCGGGGGCAGGCTGCTGCTGAGCTTCCCTTTGTTCGGCCCTTCGGCCTGCTGGCTGCCCTGGGCCTGGGAGCTGCTCTCGCTGTGAGGCTCATTTTGATTGTTGATGATGGTCTTGTTGTGGGGGTTCACCTTATTGAGCCATTTATCCAGCTGCCATTTGTTTGTTGAGGGGGGTTCGGGCTGTAGATTGAAGGATGACAAGGAACAAATGTCAGACAGAAGCAGCGCTTTTCCCTTTAAAAGAGAACTTTTTTAATGTACCCTTTTATTTCAGTCAACTAGTGGTGACTGCTAGTTTTATGGGAGTATTTATGGAGTATTTATGGTTAATTAGGCTTCCTTATCTGGTTTACAACGTAGCCCTGGAGAAATTTAATACAACTAAAAAGTTTAGCTAGTCCCTGAAGAGATAGTTTTGTCATGTTGCCTTTCCTTAGTCCCAGCTGAATACTGTGTCAATAAAATCTTCTCTAGCTACTGGCAAAAATCTAAATATTTCTTTAAAGCAACTCAAATGTAGGCCAGAAAGAGTATATGGGTTATACATGTGAAACGGCAAAGGGAAAAGAAATCAACAGCATCAAAGAGCCCAGAACTCCAACACCCCCCTAGCAGGGTAGCAGGGAGGGGGCTTTGCTCCCCTCCATGCTTCCCCGCGGGCGGAGCTGCGGGTGGCCTCACCTCTGGCGTGGCACTGCGGGACTCCTCGTTGCACTCGCTGTCGCTGGAGCTGCTCTCGCTGTCGGAGTCGGACTCGGAGCTGCTCTCGGACTCGCTGGAGCTGCCGGAGCCGCCGCTGGAGTGGGCCAAGCCCGTGGCGTGTGCCACTGGCACTGGCAGGCTGCTGGGGGACAAGACCCTCTCTTAGTGTGCTCCTGCCTTTTGCAGGTGCTGCCCAGTGAACCCTGCTCACACCGAATGAACTCAATGTCACCCCCCTCTCCTGCAGTGCCGGCCCACGAGAGCTCCAGAGGCCGTGCCATCTCCATGGGCCGTGCCACCTCCCGGGGCCGTGCCACCTCCATGGGCTGTGCCACCTCCATGGGCTGTGTCACCTCCCGGGGCTGTGTCACCTCCCAGGGCTGTGCCACCTCCATGGGCCGTGCCACCTCCATGGGCTGTGTCACCTCCCAAGGCTGTGCCACCTCCATGGGCCGTGCCACCTCCCGGGGCTGTGCCACCTCCATGGGCTGTGCCACCTCCATGGGCCGTGCCACCTCCCGGGGCCGTGCCACCTCCATGGGCCGTGCCACCTCCATGGGCTGTGCCACCTCCATGGGCCGTGCCACCTCCCGGGGCCGTGCCACCTCCCGGGGCCGTGCCATCTCCATGGGCTGTGCCACCTCCATGGGCTACGTCACCTCCCGGGGCCGTGCTACCTGCAGGGGCTGTGCCACCTCCATGGGCTGTGTCACCTCCCGGGGCTGTGCCACCTCCATGGGCTGAGCCACCTCCCGGGGCCATGTCACCTCCATGGGCCATGCCACCATGGAGACAGCAGAGGGGCTGGTTGGCTTTGTGACTCATGGGACACATTGATTATGTTAATAACATTACCATCATCATCACCCTGCAGTAAGAAACACTTCAGTGTCTCAAGCCTGAGCTTATTAGGCCGATGATTGCAAAAACTAACAATCAGACTTAAATAATTCATTAATGGAATCATGGTTTCTTCATTTTTTGCCAGTTCATCTATAATTTATGATCAAAGGAAGGACATCAGGCAACTAATATTGGACAGGACATTTTAAAAATTAATTTTAATGAATACTTTTACACTACAGTGTACAAAAACTACGTACTTTTGACAAGTCTCCAGGGAGTGCCTGAGAATTTTTTATTTATAGCTTTTTTCCCTCTCATATTTATGATAATGCAGTGAGAAAATAGCATTCATGCTGAAAATAAGCTTCTCTGTGAAATCTATTTTTCTGTGTGTTCAACTGTCCTGCAAGATGTATTTATTAGCAGTGCACTGTGTGTCATTGTTTCTCCTCATGATTTGTTTCTAATCTGAGAGGTCAGACGACCCCAGCTTTTAGCACTACAGAATTCTGCCAATCTGAGTCTTTATAACCTCATCTTTAATTTCAAGTTTTTCGTCAGGGAGATAACCATAAGGTTATATGTCTCTTCAGCTGATCTATACAGGGACTTTTTGATGATTGATTTTAAATTTGTGAAGCTGACAAAGCAAAGTGTTTGAAAATTGACACCATTTGCTAGTACGCCTTTATGGATATTCAATACTTCACCTTAATATATCATACACTGTGTGTGTCCCATATTGAGTGATCCAGAGGTGCCTACAAGGTATAATGCAGCTTTGCCTCTGTTTCTGTTTGCTTTTCTATTTTCCTCCAAGAAGAATTCAACTAAGCCAGGAATATGCTTTCCTTCCCATTTCAAACCATGATGCTCTGTGCATCAAGATGCCCTCTTAAAAAAAACCAAAGTAACCAAGAAACTGGAAAAGCCAGGGGAAAAAGCAAAAAAGGAAAAGCCAGAACAAACTGATGGGTGACCCTGCTCTGCTAGAATCTTTACAAGCATTGCCACTGACTTCCATGACAATAATAGATGGACTTTAATTTTCTTCTTACACTGAGCTACTTTCTCTCCCTCCTTGTTGGTAAAACCTATCGCTTGCGCCGCGGTTGGTAACAAAACTGTCTCTTTGAGCCTGGCAATGGCCCTGCAGTGCCCATTGACAAAACAGCTTGGTGCTTGAGGGTGCATTAATGAAACAAAATTACTCACTTGGGTAATTGCTACAGATCACTAACTTTGTTGCTCATTAAGTCCATACACTCTTTATTTTTTTAATTCTTTTTGTGGCTCCTTACTCAAGTGACTCAAGTAAAGCTACTTAGAAAATTTCAACTGGACATAGAAGGCAATTCAAAGGGCAGATTATGAAAACATACAGGCATTTCTGAAAGTATTATGGAAAACTAACCACTGAATTAAAATGGATCTTACATTTTGTATTTAATAAAATTATTTCTGAAAACCGTTTTTATTTCTTCTTTTATCCCTTCTTTTTAGTGAAGCTCAAGAAAGTATAAGAAAACACATTTTTCATGCCATTTTTTTTACAGTAAACAAGGAAACAGAAAAGTGGAGAGAAAGAAAATGTGTTTGTTGGGGTGTTTGCCTTTCTCATCAATATCTAGTAACTTTGGTCTTATGTTTTTTACTTGGAAAACACTAATAGTAGATGAAAACTGAGCTTTCATATTTCATTGCAAATGTTTCCAGGAAGGATTCCCAGACTGAGGAGGCAAACATAGCACTTCCATTCTATAATGCCAGAATGAAGCACCAACCCTGGAAAAAAAAAGTGTTATTTATGGAATCATCACAAGCCTGAAGTTTTAATTTAAAAACAACTTTCCCCCTACATGTGAGAGCTTTTCTGGAGTGGTTTGTGCCCAGGCAACCTCCACACAGAGGGGCGTGTGTGGGGCTGCACACAGCTGTGCACATCTGCCTAAGGACATGCTCTGCTCTCATTAAGACAACTGATACAAGGAGTAACACCTCTTATCTTAGATCAAAGAAGGGAAAGGCAGTGCCCCAGCCAGACCTTTCCCACCTCTAAACACAACTTACCTCTCTTAGCACTCTGGGACTAACATTGCAGCTGGGATGTGCTCACAAAACAACAGGAGTCATTCTGGAGCAGACTGCAACTGTCTGACAAGGAACTCAAAGGGCAGGAATAAAACCATGGAAATAGACAGCAGCTCCAACCTGGCCTTATTTTCCTTCTTTCTGCACACCAGCCTCGCTCAGAAAAAGCTACCATGTGCCAAACATTACTGAGTAACACAGCTCAGCAAGCATGCAGGAACCAGACAGGCTCAAAATAATGTTTTTCATACAAAACACAATGAGGTCATATTTTTCTTTCATCCTGGATAATGAAATTATGCCTTGGCTACACCGGGCAGTTTCATGCTGAAGGCATCATCACTGATCCTCATTACTGAAGGAGAAGCATTCGTTTTTATCATGTAGTTTGGGTTGAGAGCAACTGTGTATGCTTTGCAAAACAATCAGATAAGACCCAAAATGCCTTTCCTAGCATCTCACCATACTAAAGATAGATCTAGTACATAGCTACAAGCACAATCAACTTCTTACAATGCAGTTCAGCAGAGAAGAAAAATGTATACATACATTTCATAAACAAACAAAAGCATAAAAGTGTGTAAAATGAATCTTTGCTTCCAATAAAATAAGTTTAGTAGATATTCTGGATTGCCTTTTGTGATTTTTTCCTTAAATAAAATGCATCTCTTAGTTCAGAAATACTTGGTTTGCACTCTTTCCAGAGATTTCTGCAGATATAAAGTTCAATCATGTTTTGAAAGATGGGCTAGATTCTGCAATTCAAGCAGCTGTTATACAAATAAACTGGCCTTCCTCACTGCATGAAATGGGGGTTGCCTCTTGAAGAGACTTTCAAAGCAAGCTTTGTTATGTTGCTAAGATCCAGACAAGGAATGCCAGTCCAGACAAGGTTAAAAATGGATTTAAAGCATTTTATCATCAGACCCAAGTCCTCAAAGTGACTAAAGGGGGCAGGAAGGACTGATATTTGAAACTATTGAATTTTTATTTCACAGCAGGAGATGAGCACTCATATTGTTCCTTAGTGTTTGGGTGGACAATGTTTTTATATCATGTGAACTGAAAAAAAAATTAATAAAAACAATGCTGCACAATGAAACACAGCATTGTTTGGGTAAATAACACTCAGAAGAAAGCCAGTTCATTATTATCACTTGAGATTGGAGGCCCCTACTGAGACCAGTGACCCGCTGTGCTGGATCTGTGTAAATACATGATGAGGCACAGTCCTTGGGCCAAAGAGCTTGCAGTGCAAACACACAATGCAAACAGCAGAGGTATTACAGTCATCTTCATACTCAGTGTGGGCCTGTCACATTCTCTAAGTGCAGGGCCTCTCTGCAGCTAATAGAAACATCAGTTTTGCCCTCCTTTTAAGTTTATTCTCATTTTGCAAGCCCTGTGCTCAGCACTTGAGCTGAGTCCTGCAGGGCAGCCAGACGTGCTGTGCCCTGACCCAGAGCCCCGACCAGGCTGGGAGCAAAGATGCAAAATGACTTGGCAGGGAGAGCCCAGGGACTCAGGCCAGATGGATCAGTGGCTGCTCACCCCTCTCCCGAGGAGCTCCTCCTGTGCTGTGGGGATGAGAGCCCTGGAGTGACACCCACACTCAGGGGAAGGGCAGCCAGGCCCCTGTCCCTTGCTAAGGTCACCAGGAGGATGTCTCCATCCAGCTGCCTGCAGACTGGGGAGCTGGGACCCCTTCTGACAGAGGAGACCTGCACATCTGGAAGCCAGCTGGAAGGAAGCTCTTCTGCAGCACCTTCACCCATCTCCCTTCTTGTGCTTTTGCAGTGCAAGCGTTTCCCCAGTCCCTGATACTTGTGCACAGCATGGCCACAAAGTATGAGATGAGAAATGCCTTGAAGGAGGGGACAAACATCAGTACCATCAGTACCCAGAGTATTTTTCAGCTCTTGCTGAGATCTTGCAAGCTGAGACTTGCAGGTGTGTGGCTGCTGATGGCTCCAGATGAGGAGCTGCACTGACCTCATCACACACCAGCAATCTTTCTTTCACTGTAGTTCACTGGTACAGGTGATCTGCCCAAATTACCCTGAAGCTTGTTTGGTTTTTAATTCATGGGTTATTTTTCAAAAGCAAATTAAAGCAGACATGGCATTATTTTGTGGCTGGATCATTATGCTGCACAGAGAACTAAAGGCCTGATACATGGCTTATGCTTTCTTGTTCTTGTTGACATCTGGACCATTATATTGTTTTCAACATATAATTTACTCTACTGTTGTTATAAATGATCTTCAAAATTAAACCTGGTAGCTACAACAAAGATAATGTGAAGTACTCCAACTCATTAACATCTAATAAGAAAAATAATAAACTTTTAATCTTGTAAATACAGATGTTAAAAAAGGTATAATTCTGACTAGAGCAGTAAACCTCATCAAGAAACAAAACCTCCTAACAAGTCTTTAGCTATCTCCCTGAAACCTTTCCCAATTAGATGTAGTCATGTTAATTGCTGTGAGAAGAATTTGGCAAATAGATGGTGCTCTGCAACAATAGGTTTATTCATTCTAACCCTTCCTTTTTAGGGTAATGATGAATAGGCCACTTGTTTCACCGTTCTACTCAGAAATCAAAATGTAAACTTAGAGAGAGCAGAGCATTGCAGGACAGTGGGAAATTGTAGATGGGAACTGACCAGTGAGTCAACAGTGCATCCATGCTGGCAACGTATTTAAATTAGAAGCAGCACTTGACAAAGGTTGCTTTACTGCACAAGCCTATATTTAGGGAAAATTCAACCAATGAAATCTGGAAATGGCAAGGCCTGTGCTGGAAAACTGACTACAGACTTGACAGAGTAGTTGATCTTCCTGTTGAGGCACTGCATCGGGACTGAGATGAATTTTGCTTTTTGTCTGAGAAGTAAATACATCTGTGCATGAGTTCCTGCTGATTAAAAGAGAGGCTATGTGGCCTATCCTTAATCTGGATTGTCTATTTAAAATGCAAATTCCTGAGAACAAAGAGTCTGATTGCACATGGCACTGAAAATTGGTGCCCAGCTCTGAGCAAGACTTTTGTGCACTAAACTACAGCACCTACCAGAGCAGACAGCAACACTTCTCTTATTTGGATACTGTTGTTGTCCCACTCCCTACATTTTATTTGAAGAGACAGAGGAAAAAACCCTGTGGAGTTGTTCAGAAGCCAGCCCAATCTCTCCTTTGGATCGATTTTTACAGAAAAACTGCAAACCTGATGGGCATTACTTGGAGTTGCTGGACTCACTGAATTCTGCATAAAAAAGGCTGTTTCATTATTCTAGCAGATAATAATAGTACAGCACCTAGCAGATTAATATTTAGTGTCAGAATTTAATACCATAACTGTTCAATAACAAAGTTTTATTTCTCTTCTATTCTTACACCATTATCGGGAAGTAATATTCTCTTCTAATTTGAAAGGGAGCTGCAATTTTTTTTATAATGAATTGTTCATATTTTTATCTTCAAACTTATACACGCCTGCCATTAGATTGCTTTTTAAAGAAAAGGATTGCTCTGGATGATTTGTTCACTGCCTTCCCACTGGTTAGTATTACATTATTTAACATCAGGCTGGTAGGATTCAAATCTAAACTTTCAAAGACTGGGTTGACACAGGAACTGAAAACCTGTATCAAGGCTTTTAAAATATTAATCAGCACCCAGGTCAATGAAATGAAATAAGGTGTGGAAATTGTTGCTTCAGCTAACATTAGCACATGTAGTAAGACATCACTTATGATGGCTCTCTCATTTCAAAACACACGGAAAGGGAAAACCTCTCTAATATGTTATTCAGGATGTGGCAGCTGATCTGCCTGTATCAATCCTGAGCACTGTAATGCAAGTAGGAGCTCTGATTTATTTTGAGGGGGAGGGTAATTTACAAGATGTTGTATGTAAAAAGCCACAGCCTCATTTTACTGTGTTCAAAAGTAACTGTTTTAATCAAAGACTGTTTATAACAAGGTTGATAGAGTTACTGAAACAAATTTTTTTCAAATACATATAACCCTTTTATACTTTCAGCTTTAAAGACCATAAAAAAGGATAGTAAAGATGAAAGAAATAAAAAGAATGACAGAGCTAACTCCTATGAGCCACAATCTATGTCAAAGCAGAACTAAAGTGATTGACAGCTTGCATTAGTAATGAATAGAGTGGGGAAAAGCTGCCAAGAATCCGTAACAAGGTCAAAGCCTTCCAATAAAGAATTACATTAGCCACAAATCCTAGGTGGAACTGTGTATATACGTCTGCAATGTGACTTTAACCATGGCACTGTTTCTACTGTCCTATTCTGACTCTTTTCCAGTTTTTATTCCTGGGCTTCAGTAAATTCTGACTCCATCACACCTGTGATAAAGAACAGGTGTAATGCATCAACTTACGACATTATAAAAAAACAAACAGAAGAGGAGGAATTTAGTGCCACATTTCTAATGGTGCACATAAAAACCTTTCTGAACTATTGGTATGGTAATCATTCTCCTTCCAGTATCACAGCACTGTTATACACACTTGATGTGGAAGAGAAGGGTATTTTGCATATTAAAAGCAATATTGTATCCATGATTCCTGCATGCATCACTCTGCTCACCTCAGAGTTTAGAAACAATTTTGTGAGCATGATATTATTCAGGGAATGCAATGTATGTAGGCTTTTTGATGTACAATATTTTAGTGAATACATTCAAGTGTCAGAGAGTGTTATTTGTACTGTGCCCTGATGTGCTACTATTTGCTTGGCATCTGGAAGAACAAGAATACTCTCTCTTACTGTGAGACTCCAAAGGGTCTCATTTGATAAAAATGGAACCACTTTATTATATCAATACTGCCCTGCTGAATCAAGCTAGATATGAGGATTGATACATAGAAACGTCTTTATTTTCCGCAAACGAAATCCTGGAATACTGCATTTTTCAGTACACTTTGCAAATCTTCTATGGAAGTGCAGAAGCACATATTCGCCCCTCTACAGTTCACAATTTCAAGTGAACATAAAATGTTTTTTAAGGAGTCATTTATTTAAACTTTGATTTTATTTACTACAGCAGAAAGTACAAGTGTGGTCATGAAGAAAATCATCCAAAATGAACCTCTAAAAGCAAAGCGTTGTGTTTCTTCTCATTCATGCATGGCAGAAATTTAGGCACGTAATGCTCTAAATGAGCTGCCCCTTTCATTCTAACTCAGTTCTGCTTCAGTTCTAACTGAAAACAGAATCCAGCTTGAAGAGTCCAGTGGGAAGAGAACTGTGGGCTCTGGGACCAAATCACACTGGTGCAGATGGATCCACACGACACCTCCAACTCCTCAACATTTCCAGTCTCATCTGTTATCTGAGGAAAGCTAATTTTACCATGCTGAGCAACCAAGCAGTAAGAAAACATAAGAAAGTTGGAGGGGTTTTTTTCTCTTTCCATGTAAAACAACACCTCTGAGCTTGAAAAGGTGCCAAAAGGCATACCCTGATTTTCCAAAGCTTTATGACACACATGCAGTCCTTTACACCTGAGCACTGAACAAGTGTCCCAACATGAGCTCATGAAAACATGGGAGGATTTCCTCTCCGGGGGAATCCGTTGAGAGCAGGTCAGCAGTAAAACTGGTTTTACTGACCAGAGAAAAGGGGAGGAACTGGGAGAAAAAGCCAGAGGAGGCAGAAAAGCCTGTTGCAGGATGTTAAAGCTGTCCTGATTTAGCAAAGATCCACGATGGCTCCAACTGTAGCTGTTATCAGGAACACGATGAGTAAAACAAGCAATACTGAAGGGGGCAGAGATAAAAACTGAGCATAATCAGAACAAATTGGGTAATATTCTACTAAATGAGCTTCAGCTGCTCACAAACTGGAAGTAATCTCCATGCATTATGCACTGTAGAAAGAATGAAACAGCAGGATTGGTGCTACAGGCATGGCTGGTCATAGGCAGGTACTCAAATGACTAAGGCACAAATAATCCACCTCTGTGCAGACGACTGCTGCACCTTTGTAAAGAGGGACAGCCCCATGGTTATAGAACCAGTGCCACACTTCAGAATACAGGTTCCATTCCTGGGTCTCCCTGGGATCCAATGGGCAAAATAATTGAATCCCTGGCACTTTCCCCTGTTATTAATACATGTAGTTTTGTGAGACTCCAAAGATATTTACGGTCATCAGATTGAGTTTGTAATAACAGGGACCACGGAAGTACACAGGCACTCATGAAAACCACAAGCAGACACTTTGTTTCACTGCTACTGCCATAACAGTAAAAAGGAATCATCATTATTAATAATGGGCAATTACTCTGAAATAGTTTTTAAAGAAGTATTCCTAAAGGAACATGATGAATTTATGGCACACCACCAAAGCCTTTCATGGATATAAAGATGTACTTCAGCACACATGACTTGTTTTTTGAATAAGGAGAAAGCTGTCTAGTAAAATATTAATAAATCTGAATGCTGAAACATAGGTGTCTTCCTTACAATTCACTTTAAAATGGGGTAGAAGGCTCCATTTGGAGTGAAAATCTTAACCTTCTATATATTTATGTTTAATATTATCTCCTTTTAATGCTGCTGATTTTAGACAGTTACATAATACTTTGCTTTATAGACTTAAAAAAAGGTATCAAATCTACTTAGGATTAAATATCATCTTGAATGCTCTTATGTTAAGAACAGACCTAAATCGTTAAGCAGCATCCACCCTTAATTATGACACACGTAGGTATTAAGGAAAAAAAGGTGCTCCTCTGAGTGATAAATGGACCTAAAGATCCTTCACAACATTTACTATAAATCACAAAAGACCATTAATAAACAGTCAGAAAAAAAAATGACAGTTGCTACAAGTATCTGCTCTCATACTCTGCCTAATACTATCACTGTCATGTTTAAACCTGACATCTTAAATCTTTGACACGAAAACCCTTTAAGTCAAAAAGGCTCATCTATTTTAAACAGAATTTTCTATGCTTGTTATTTTGAATGACAGCAAAAGGAAACAGAAAATCTGTAATTCTGTAAGCTTATCTGGCTGAAAATCTTTCCTTTCAGCCTTTTACATCAACCCCCAAATAAAAGGAAGATCCAAATAGCTTCTGCAGTTACTTGCTGGGATCTTGTGGGCAAACAGAGCTCCATGTCTGCCAGAGGGAGCTGGTGGAGCTCAGCAGCACTTGACTTTGTGGGAGCCAAGTGAAAAAACTGCAAACACAGGGATTGCACTGCCTGTGTCAGGATGAGGACAAGTTTGGAGCCAGCTTTCATTCAGACAGGAAAGAATAACTGGGACTGCCAGAATTAACACTGGATGCCTTCCTCAAGTGTCACACTGCCTGCTTTCTTAACACAGGCTGAGAAACTGGGATGCCTGGCAGAGACACTTAAACATCTGCCTGGGAGTGGGCAAACACTGCATTCCCCAAGAGGGCTTCAGGAAAAGAGTGACCATAATCCTGAGCATAAACTGGGTTTTGTCAAGGGAGTGCTGAAAAACACCCAATATGGACAAAATTATTTAGCTCTTTAGGATTAGTGATATTGTTTTTCTTAAAAACCTTCCACCTAAGATGCTTTCTTTCTGGACATTTATGTCCCTGAGTCACCAGAAATGGACTTTTCAACATTACCACCATCCATTTTCCCCAGACTCAAGAAGGGTTATTGTATCAGCTATGATTTGCTGAAGGTCTGCCAACAAGTGCAAGTCAGGAAAACCCAACCCCCTCATGGATACAGAGGTAAATAGGCAGAGTTCGATCTCTCTTGCACTTTTTATTGTTTTCCACTTGATAATCATTCCCTTAGTAAGATGCAAATGTCTTCTTCACACATCTGCCTGGATCTTTTAATGTTCTAGCGTGGCTTGGAGGTTACTGATTACAAGGAACTCCTCTGTTTGTTAATGACAAAGATCAGTAGTGAGATGTTGCTCTACCAGCAGGGAAGGGGAGAAGTAGTGATTTATTTTCAGCATCACACTTAAAAAATACCCCATCCTCTGGAGTTCTACCGGCAGTATTTGGGATATCACAGGCAATAAAGCTGCATTAATGAAGGACAGTGCTCCAAAGTCAGCCCCTGCAGCAGATGGTAACACAAATGGTCCAGGGTTGAGCATGACCAACTGCTTCAACAGCAAGGTCTGAGGTGAACACCATCAGTGCTTGCATCCCTGAAAATATGCAGGGAGAGACACAGACACTCTAGCCCAGGGCTGAAAAGCTCACCCTGAATTTCAGATCAGTACTAAGCTGGATCTTGTCCAGCAATAACACTGCTTGGCTGATCCCTCTTGTTTTGCAGAGCAAAACCTATAAATGCCAGTCAGTAAATTCAGATGATGCCTACAACATGCTGGAGCAGTTTAGCATCTATTCACTGCTCTGTTTCCTCCTTTGCTTTTTAAGTGAAGCAACATCCCTAAATGTTTTTGTAAGTGATTTGTGCAGAGGCTGCTGAGAGAAAACGTCGTAGTGTGGCAGCATGTTCCTCCCACCCCAGTCAGGCTGGATTCCTGCACCAACAGACTGTCAATGGGAGTTTGCATCGGGCAAAGTTTTGAAGCTGAAAGCTCTACTTGCAAGTTTTGAAGTGTAGAGGCTGTTTTTTTTTTTAAAATCTGAAGTCACAAAACATCGCTTAACGTCTAGGTTACAGATGGACTCAGGATCCCACACTTGGCTCCTGACTGTAGATAACTCACACTGCGTACCTGTGGTTTGGGCTCAAGCCCATCTTGAATCCAAGCTTAGAATGGAAGAAATACATGCAAATAGCAGGCACTGCCAGCTGTTTTCTTCTACTTACAGGGCCGTTTCTGAGAAAGCAAAGTGTTTAAGTTTAGGGTGGAACATGGGAGTGATGACAAGCTGGTGTCCCTGAGTTCAACGTGAACCTGACATTCTCAAGTTTAGGGTGTCTCTTGTTCCTGACACATGCTTTCCTAGGCCTCTGAGGCTACATTCTTCATTAAGTTTGTTGAGAAATGGAACAATATGCTCACAGTCCTTTTTTTGGATCTCTCCTTAAGAAATATCTGTGTTCTATCTGTGCTTTAACGACAGCCTGCTGCTCATTTTCCAAGAAAATCCATGCCAAAAAGTCCAGATAACACTTAACTCACAGGCTGGTATACACAGAGCTGGCCTTGCAGGTCATGTTCCCAGCTGAGTAATGGACTCATTATATTATCCCTGGCAAGTCTTGCAGGTTGGAATTTTCAAACAAAAGCAAACAAAATCAACTTTTGTTTTGTGATTTGATTATTTTTTAATGCCACAGCTTATTCATTTTGGTTTATTAATTTGTTGGTCCAATGGTTTTTATGTGCTGCAATTCAGACTAGGCCTTTCTCAGTATCATGTTTTATATAGATATGGGAAATGAAATGTAAGTCTGATACAATTACGGTTGTGTGCCATGCAAGACAATACCGTAAACACGACGACAGCCTGGAAAGCTGCTTAGCAAAATGATCTTAATATACAAGGCAGTGTGAAAATGTAAAAAGAATCTATAATGACAACAAAGATTAGCCATTTGCTCTCTAACCTTATTTACAGAAGCAATCAGAGGTATTCAGGTCGAGTTAATGACCCTGTCTCCAATTAATTCAATTGTCTACAAACAACACTGATGCAGTGGTTGTCTCAGAGTCTGCCACATAGTCTCTGAGGGAATACATAAGACTCCATTAAAAGTGACAATAATAATGCATTTATTACTGTAACACTATTGTATTATAAATAAATTCCTGATGTTAAATTATGCTCCACGCTTTAACAGAAATTCAATTACTGAAATAATAAAAAAGATGGTGTATTTGCCAAGTGCATGGACTATAATTTGGCTGCTTAGTTACCAGCAGTTGGCTGTTTTGCAATTTCTTGTTCATAGAGTATTTCTTTTGAATAAACGCCAGACTTTTTCATACAAATTTCATGAACAAGTTGCAAAATGAAATTTTGAGCTTTTGAATCCAATTATGAAAGACATAACTAAATCTATTATTGAAAAAATATTCTTGAAAGCCCTTCTTGCTGTTGTTCAGCTCTGTGTAGTAATTGAGGTAAGCACAGGTGCTGTTCATTATGGGCCATTGTGCACCATCTGAATTCTGGGAACTGAGGAATTCAGAGGGTTTCAACTCTTTGTGTGAATAACAAACAGGCGTGATTCGGAGGTTGTTTGTACAAGCTTGCACATCGCTCTTCTGGGACTCCTAAGACACCTGCTTACCCTTTTGAAGCCAAAACAGTATCATTTATGTTCTGGCTATTCTTCCTACAGTGATTTTTGCAGAAGCAACATATTTCCCCACCCCTCTTCCTGCAGGCTGCTATCAATGGTGGAAGCAGGAACAAAAGAAAACAAAGGATGAAACCATTATCTAGTGGGGACAAGAAGCCTTAGAGAGGCCCTTTTTGGTTTGATGAGATTTCAGCAGGGAAAACCTTGTGAAAAAAGAACTGCTTCTCACACTTAGCATCATTCCCCCTCTCAACCAGTTTCCTGTGGTAGGCTGTTAAGCATAAAATAGAATTCATTTTTTCCTCCTAACACCAACCTGTAATCTCTCTTTGGGCTTTGGCCATGTATTTCTCTTGCTATTGCCTCTCCCACTCTCTTCAGATGTTTTACAGGGAATACACGAAGAGGTGCATGCACCTTGCAAATGAAAAACTGCTGACAGTCTTCCTATAGGGTCCCACAGGTGCCTGCAGCCATATGGCAGCGTGTACGTGGGTCTTGGCTCTTTGAGCATGACAAACTCTCACCTCTGCACATTTCAAAATGTGCTGTCTCAACTATAGATTTCTGGTGACAGTGATTATTTGCTTTGCACTTTTATTTGTTGATATATTGCTGGTACTTATCAGGAGAGATGTTATCAAAACATCTGGGGATGGAGTATGTGGAGAGCAGCTGCAGGCAGCCCAAAGGAAGGAAACGTGGAGGGGAACTTCCACCAGTCTCAGTATAAAAGGTTATTTTTTTTTTTTACCCCCTCCTTACACTGATTGCAGTGCAACTAAAACTGCCTCAGTTCAAGTACTCCTGGGAATATATTGAGCTGTTAGGAGATGCTATCAGACTACACTTTGCACAAGTCAGCAGGCACAAGAATTCCTTGAGCATGTCAAAGATTCAGCTATAACTCAACACCTGCAATATGATTTCTCAAAACTCGCAGGGACCAACGTTAGATGACTTATTCTCTGAATTAACCTCTGTCACAAGCCATGTACAATTACAACAGCAGATCTCAGTGCCACCTGAAGGTCAAGTTAAGACCTGGGAAGAAGAAATAATACCATACAAGAAACAAAAAATTGAAGAAAGGCAACTACTTTCCTGAACTTCAGGAAAAACAGATCTTCAGGGAAGAAGATTTCAGTGGGCTGCAGGGCTGAATACTGCAATAGAAACTGGCTGGCAACACTGGAGAGGACCATATTCACATAGGACAAACCTACAGACTTCTAAAGGAGGTTGAGCTGGCAGTGAGGGACAAAGTGCCATGCCATTCACAGTGTCTGAGTTAGTGATGAATGGCAGAATCCTCCTCCAGCCAGGGAACCAGAAGGAATCAGAGCAGAAGTAGATAATTCCCTCCAGATGTGTGGTCAATTAGCCACACATGGATAAAGGAAAAGGAGAATGAAAAGGAAAAGGAAAAGAAGAAGGAGGAATAAAAGTAAAGAAGAAAAAGAAAAAAGGAAAAGGAAAAAAAGGAAGAGGAAAATGATGAAGAAGAAGTTGAAGGAAGCTGAGAGCATTCATCAGTCCAAGTCCACTTCAGGAACTTAAGGCAAAGGCAATATATAATAGCAGATTACAGATGGAATTAAGTTGAACAGCAAAGCAACATATGCAAGGATGAGAAACAAAAGGAGTTTTGTTGGCAAAGGTGGAGACCAAAATTATGCTGGCCTTCAAGCTCCAAGTCCTAACATGTAGACAAACTCCAAGAGCAACCACAAAGCTACAGAGTTTGTATACAGGTACTGTTTTTCTCTGGGAGTGTGCCATGTTTTAATACACTGGTGTCAATTATTTGGGGTTTGGGCTGCAAATTGTAAGCAAGCAGTAAACTAAATTCTTGGAAAATATATCAACTCTGAGAGCAATCAACTCTGAGAGTCCAAATCTCTGGGACTAGGTACAGTCCTGATTGTCACTGCATTTTTTTTGACTTGTATAAACATGCACTTAGTGTAGCCATCCCCACAGTTACTTGCACTTCTGTACTGCAATAAAAGACTCAGGAGAAAGACATTTTCTGCAGATCTTTCTCAGGTTAGTCCCTGCTGGTCACACACAGGGGAGCTGCTCCTCACCTGAAGAACAGATACTTAAGTGGGATAGGCAAGACAACTTGCCACTGCCATTTCTTTTTTCTCAGTAAAGCTGGCCAAGAGATGAGGGGAAACAGATTCTATGCTTTAAGGGAGAGGGCATGTGAGCACTGGCTTGGTGTGGCTGTGGGGTACCTTCACAGCCTCCACACCACACCTCAAACCTCTGACAGCCCTGCTGCAGGGTGGGCTGTGCAAGACGCCACATGCAGGGGGCCTAAACACAAAAAAGAGATTACCTGCAAGTGTGGCTCTAAGGAAGAGTTCATGAGAGAAAAGAAAATGAGAGCTTAAAGAATCAACTGATGAAAGGGGTGGTGAGACAAAGTCTGAAATAGGACAGAAAAAATATGAGGTCTTGAGAGGAGAGCTGAGGAGATACAAGAACATGAGTAGCCACAGCCAGGGCAGGAGAAGTAGAGAGTCTTGAACAATTTGCCATTTTTGTTTGCTTAGGAAAGAGTAGCCCACATTTTGTAGACTGAAGATGGCTTTACATTTTACGTGGCCTTTGACAATAAGATATGTGAAGACCTATTTGGCCCTCAGATTCTTGCTAGTGAGACTTAACAGGTCACTCTATCACTCCTCACTTCTGCTGAAGAGTCTCCCTACTCTACAGAAATTTAATTCATTAAACATCTCCACACAGCCAGTGAAAGCAATGTATTACCATCACCATCTTTGTGCCAACATGATTCTGTACAGTTCTTGCTAGAGCAGAGCTAGGACCACTGCATGATGGTGAGAAGAAGTAGTTTAAATGTGGGATCTAAAGTAAGGCTGGAGATGCAGAAAGATAATGGGAGGAGGGTGACACTCACAGCAATACAGGCAGATTATAATTACTTAAGTGGCAATTTGGCTGGGACACAGGATTAACACCCTTCACTCAAATTCTTATGGGAAAGCAATGAAATCTTAAATGGGAGGACCTTTGCTTTTACCACATCTGAAGCAGCAACTCTTACAGCACAGTGGCCTCTGACACAATGGAAGGACATTGTTTCAGAGGTGGCATGGGGACAGCAGCCACTCTGTCATCCCCTGAGAGCACCTGCAGAGCCACAGGCACCCTGAGCCTGCATCTGCCCCAGCCCTGCCCAAGCCAGCTCTACACAGCCCCAGAAACAGGCTGGAGGAGAACAGCACAGGTGGGCATGGCTGGGAGCCAGCAGAGCATTTAGCTGTCATTATCCCTACAGCAGATTCCTCTGTACTGCAAAGCAGGCCTAATGAGGGAATGTTAATTTATATCCACTCACAAGAGCATAGTGGGGCTCAAACACTGACCAATCGGGGCCTGCCAGGCTTGGAAACTTGAAAACGCTCTGGGATCAGAGAAAGTTATACACATGATAACGTCTAATAAATCAAATAAAAATGGATAGCAGCCAAAGTAAGTTCCTGCATGTCAGATATTAAATATGACTAATGTTGTTTGACAGTGTTCCACAGAATGTGCATTGGAGTCTCACTTCTTCCTTATCATTATCACAGAAAGAGAAAGGTAAAGCACTGCAGGAATATAAATAATTTGAAAAGCCTCATAGACAATATTCTACTGTGCACCTCATTTGCACTTAAAAAAACCTGCCCTACAGACCTTATGTACTTTTAAGATTCATCTGAAAGATACATGAAGAAGTCTTCCAGTCAAAAATGTACATATTTAATGGAATTAGATCTCTAGGCAAGAAAATGTCAGAAGAAAAGGAGAAATATTAAAGTGAATGCAGGGTGCTCCTTTCTAGTGCTTTCCTGCTTTGATAAATATCTTCTGGGATGTCATTTACTAGAAAGTCATGATTTAACAAAAAGAAAAACTGCAGTATAAAATATACTCTCTTTATTGCTGAAGTAAGTTGCTATTTTCATATTTTCCCTCTGTATTCAGCTTTTGTCAGCCAGAGGCCTTGATATTTGCTTTTATATCATCCCCATTGAAAATGCAGTGATTATTGTGAAATATTCAATTGCAGAGCTCTTCTGATTGCATGGCAAGGGGAGATCATAGGAATCTGTACTGCCACAGCCCTTTCTCTGCCTTCCAGCCTCATGCGAGGGCAATCAAACTTTAAAAAAACAAGAAAAAGTAAAAGACCCTGATTGTAGTGTTCAGTAATCACCCCGGGCCCAACGGGCTTGAAAGAAATCCTCTTTATTCTGTCACATCAGCTCCAGCTGCCTGAGCTGAGCAGCAGCTGAGCATCTGCAGAGCTCCTCACCCTCCACTCTGGCAAAGAGGAATCACCTGAGAGCTCTGCCCCAAGCCTCACCCTGCACAACTGGGGTACTGCCATCTATTGTAACTCATCTGCAGGCTCTGCACCTCCACCAGTGATGCAGGAGGTTGTACCACAGATTGTCCCCCCAGCAGGACTGGAGAAGTACAATCCTAATTAGCTCTTCTGTGGAAAATATGGCAGAGCTCTTAGAAATTCTCCCCTAGGAGAACCTGACAAAAAACAAATTCTCATTAAAATCAGCATTACTACATGCAAGAAAATTTCAAACTCCCCTCCAAAGTAACACGTTTCTATTGGGAAAATTCAAGTAAAATATTTTGAGTTAATTTCATCTGCAATGCAATATTTTGTTTCATTAAAATGACTTAAAATGTTTTATGTAATCAGTTAAGCCCAGAGTGCAGTCCCTGCTGAGAGCTTTAAGCTGGCTGCATCCTGTCTGTGAGGGATGTCATGTGCACTGCAATGCAAAGCCAGAGGAACCTTTAGATCAATTTAATAAAAGTGTGTTGCTTTCAAGTCTGTCAAAATATTTTATTTCATTGGAGATACTTATGAAAAAAAGCACTTGATATAGCTGAATTCATATATTTCTGTTTCTTTTCTGTAAAAAGTTGTCAATTTTTCAGACTACACCAGAATTTTCCTCATTCTTATGCACGATCAACAGTTACAGTTTTTTCACACACTTTCCCAAAAAGAATCTGCTCAGAGTTTCTAGGCTCTACTCTACTTCTAGGTTTTACAGTGATGTAACTATTCAAGTACTTTTCTAGTGCACACTGGCATGTTGTGCAGGGTGTATATATTTCACATATATGAGAACACATTTATTCATATATGAAGTCTTCAACAAAATGCCTTATTCCAAATTCCTTTGCATTTCCCACAACAATTCTCCAAATCCCAAGTGAATCTTCTAGTGTTTCTTGTTTCTGTACAGATTTTTAGGATGTCTACATCTTGGCACACAGGCTGGAAAGTTCTGCATTGTCTGACCAATACTACAGACATTATTGGGGAAAAAAGGCAAGCATGGAAAATTAGGATTCCTATTTCAAATCTTGTTTTTAGGCCACTGGACTAGACTTTTCTAGTTTCTCTACATTGTAAATACAGAATGCTTCTGCAGCAGAATGCAACCAGGGACATCCAGGATAACATGTGTATCTTGTTAAATGCCTGCACATGTTCATGTCCAGCTTCTCCCATGCTGATGCTTTGCACAGATTTAGTTCCCTCAATACAGGCAGAGCTCACCTTAAAAATGCCCACACAATCTCCTGGAGGGATGCTCCCTCCTTTCTGGCCATGCTGGCCCTTTGTGTAACAGATGTTGATCCCTGAAACATCCCTGTCATCATCTCTATCAGCCTGTACTGCCCAGAACTGTTTTCTGCTCAGAGAAAAATGTTTTCAGGCTATTCACAACCCAGCCACACACTTCTGTATCAGTTACTTCACTTTTAAAGGCTTTTTCTAAATGCTTGGTAAAGAGTTGCCTTTTGCAAAATGAGAAGTGTGAGTGTCCTGTGTAGCTGCCTGGGATGTGTTCCATCACATTTGCTTGTTTCCACACAGAACTGAACTACAACTGCTTGTTGTGGAGGAACTGATCCAGCTCACATTAGCTTGACTGAGAGCTGGAGCTGATCCCAAACCATACCCCCAAAGTGTTGCTGCTCTGAAGTATAAAAAAGTAATGTAAAACCACCAAACTTCCACAACTTCATGGGAAGCATCAAACCCTTGCTCCTTCTTTCAGTTCAGCTATACTGGAAGTATTCACCACTTTATGAGATGGCTCCAAATCCTTCTGGTGGCCGTAAAGTGGCTGAACTTTACCTCAAAACATGAGCAACAGATTTATGTCACTGACACAGTCCCTTAGGCCCATTCCTCACTGCCAATACTGGGTCTTAAAGTCAATGTTAGTACTAAAAAGTTTATTTGGACAGGAAGTCCTAACCCTGAGTTAGAGAGAAACATTTTTTAAAATGTAATAGATACTTCCTTCTCTAAACTTAAATTGTTTTGGATTACACCAGCTTGACTCCTGTGACTCCTGGCCCAACTCAGAAAGTCTAATGCTATAAGCTTAGCTATGCCAGGCAAACTTTTATTTACATTAAATAAGTAGGATTAAAAAACTCAAAATCTTTCATTGGAGAATTAGCTTGCTTACCCCAAAGTCACAAACTGTTTGTATTCTCTCTATGTCTTATACCTCATGGCTTCAACTGTTAGCTCCTCTTATAGTCTTGTCAGCTTTCTCTACTTTTGCAATGTTTTGGAGCTCTTTGCTGGGGTAGCTCCAAAGAAATGAATAGAGATACAGAAAAGGGGCAAACCCCTTGTCATGGGGCAAACCCTTAATTGGTGTAAGATGATGCTGATCTAATGAAGTAAATGCATCAGCTGTGTAATCAACTATCAGTAGCAGCTGTGGTCCTTTGCATCCAGCCTGTGGACAACTTTAAGCAGCCAGGAGAATTTGCTGCTGCTGCTATCAAACATGGTGAGCTTCCCTCACCTGCTGGGTAGCCCAGCTGCAGCACTGCACTGACCTTCCCCCTGATGTGGCAAACAGACACCAAGTGCTCTGGCTCCCCACAAACCAGGGCAAAGGACATTCTCGTGGCATCCAACAATTAAGATTTCTTTTTTTGCCAGCCTACAACAAGGGACTCCGCTAGAAGTGGTAGCAATGATGCACACCAGCCTCCTGCTCATTAACATTCACTTGGGGAAAGAGATAATTTGCCTTTGTCTTTCTGAGCCATGTTGAGAAATTTATTTCAGGAGCATCAGTCACATAAGATGATAAAAATGGTGCAAATCATGTAAGGGAAAAGAAGCTGCCTTAGCATGATTTGAGTGTATACAATGAATAAGGTTACTAATTAATTGGTAAAGTGCTATTTGTAATTGTTCCTGTGTGATAAATGGATTAGAACAGATGTTTTAATGTTATTTTTTTTTTCTCATTGCTTCACACAGAAAAATATTTGTAAAACTGAAATAAAAGAGTGGTGATGCAGAAAGCAGGCTCTGGGACATAAATGGAGGGTTCCATAAGACAAAAAAAAAATGCCCCACTCACTTCCTGGAACAGAAGTCACACAAATAGCCCAATAACTTTCCCAATATGCAGCAAATGATGGCATGAGTGAAAAGCATTGTTCATAAACGTAGATAAATAATGCCTAATCACTTCAAGCACTCATTTAGTGTTCTCCAGCCCAAGACTTGAACTGCTGAGGAGTGAACAGCAGCAGCTTAGGAAATCAAAAGCACAGCCCTGTGTTATCCTGATCCCGGGGCAGTGCCTGTCCCACTGTGGAGCTGCTGTGCCTCATGCCTGGTGCCTGCTGAGTCCCAGCATGGCAGCAACTGGGAATCTGCATGGAGAAGAGACCCTGGCAATGCCACACAGGAGCAGGCAGCAGGAATGTGCAGCGCTGCCACCCCCGGGCAGCCACACAGGCTCCCAGCTGGAGAGCCACATGTCCTCGCTGGGGTGGCCATCCAGAAGGGAAGGGAAAAAGTGCAGCCACCGTGGTTTAATTCCTTTGTGGAGATGGGAACTCTTTAGGGCTGGCATTACTTACAACACTGCAGTCAGAACCTGGTCCTGCATAACTGAATAATCCTTCATAATCTCCTGGATGGTGAGAGGTGCAGGAGACTGAGGCTGTGTCCCCTTCCACAGGCAGCACTGGAGCATCCCTGGGCACGGGTCACACTGGCTCACAGCCCTGCCCTGGGCTCTGGGCTCCCCTGAGCTGGCAGCAGGGAGGAAAACAGGAAGGCTCCACCTTATCCCTGCCCCTCCAGTGCCCACAGCTCAGCACTGAGATCTCCCAGTGACACAGCATGGGGTGTCACAAAGGGTACAGGCATCGGGCCTCTAATGGCCAGTGCATGAAAGGAATCCTGCAATATCCATCCTTCTAATGGTATTAAAGGAGCCCCCATTACTTTTCATTTGTACAAAGTAATCTGATTGAGTGCAACATAGCTAAAATTTCATTTCCTATATTTTTATTAAAGCAGTGCCACTCTTTAAAGAGAAATGTTAGCAGAAGAACAAATAGAAACTAGTTTTATTGTCTAGGTTAAAAAAAAAAAAAGAAGAAAAGAGGAAGGTAGACTGGCTCCATATTAGCTTCTAATCAACCATGAATCATGAAGACATTTTAGAAAAAAATATTAAAGGAGTTGCAACTGCAATGTAATTAAGTTTTCAACCTCTGGGGGGGATTTGTGTAAGTCTGACTTGAACCATTCTAGATGTCCAGGTAATCTGTTAGCTCTTACCAAAGGACAAAGATTACACACTAATTCAGAGGATGTGTACAAGACACTTGTAAAATTGAATGGGTGTGAGAAAATTAATTAACTAATTAATTGTGTTTTTTTGCTTTGTGACATACTAATTCCTGCAGAATGCTCTGCTTCTATTCTCCTGCACTAAAACACAATCACCTTTTAAAAAATATGTAGTTTTCTCATACAACCCTGTTTGAGACAGGGTGCCATGCTCAGATGGCATTTGCTCACAGAAAAATTCCTTTTAATGTTTTCAATAGCGTCCTTATTGTGCATAAAGTATGAAAACTTCACTGAAGAAATATTATGAGACTATAGGAAGGCAAGCCTCAAAAGATGCTCAGATTATTACTGACAAATGCCACTGGGTGATACCACCTTGCTCAGCAGTAAATGAACTAAAGAAGTGCTAATTGCTTTGAAGTTAATGAAGACTATATTGCCTTTCAATAATTGGTGTTTGTTTAGCTACTATGATTATAGCTATCTCTTTCTCGTTGAGCAGTGTAAGATGGCAGAAGTTCCACCTTTTACAAGTTTTAAATCCCTGTAGAATTGACAGAAAAAGCTGTAACCACAAATTGGTTTGCAATTTTCCTCTTTCTTCCCAGCAAGCTCTGTATGGTTATATTATGAACCTTGCTTCAAACAAACTGCTTCTGACTTTTATGATCCTTTTGTGATCTAAATGGCTATCTCATAAGATATTCCACTGCAGCTTCTTTTTCAATTGCTTTTACTGTGAAATGGCATTCTGGAGATTTCTGGGGACCATTTCACACTCTTATGGTATTGATTTGCTAAACCTGATGATAGGTTTATATTTAAGATGCAGTCTAGTATATGAGCAAAGTGTAAAGCTTATGAAGAGGAGATTCAGGATTTTCAATAACCCCATTTTCTTGATGGGGTTTGCCTCTTTAAAGAAGTTTAGTGTTTTACCCCGAATTTCTGAAGGCAGGTTGCTATATGGACTGTGTTTCTAATTGTCTTGGAATGTTTCCATTCCACTGAATTATGGCCACAGAAAGAGTATGGAGAAGATGACTGCCAGTAACTTGTAAATCTTCCCAACATAAGGTCAGAGCAAATACACAAAAGCACATGGGAACCTAAATGGAAAAATGTATGTGAGATTGTTCCCAGAGTTCCCACTTGTGAGGATGGCAGAGGATAGATTTACTCCTGGGGACATTAAAAAACTGACAATAAAATGAACTTCACTGGGCTTTGGTGTTGGAGATATTTTTCCAGGACACTTTTCTTTAAAAGACTGATCATTGTAAAATGGTTACAGGCCAAGAAGAAACAGTCTTTGATGGAGTTATAACCTAACAATGAGTCAGAAACACCTTTATGCACAGAAGGACAATTTCTTTTTGGGCCAAACCACAAGCCCATGGCTCTACCTTTACTTTGGCAATTGTTATAAATGTAAGACATGGACCCAGGCAACCCAGTCACAGGAAAATAAAACTATCAGATATCCACAAATGTAGTGAGGGACACCCAACAAGCAGGGGAGTGCCCCAACAAGAGTTCCAGGACATTTTGTTTAGAAGATGGAGCAAAATAGATGCTATAAATATGAGCATCAATATATACATATACCCAAGAAGGTTCCAGTTTTCTTCAAATGCAAGTGAACTCCTTCCTGCAGGATGGTGCAAGAGTAGGAGAACGAGGGTATGAGACAGCTTCTGATCTGGAGGAAGTATTTAGGTCTCTAAAGACCTGGAAGTGGCAAATTAGGGAGAAGAACTGAGAAATTCACAGCAGTGGAGTATACAGGACAGAGACAGTGGGGAATCCTTTACCCTGTAGCCAAGACACAGAGCAGTAATCAGAGATGATTTGACTGCAGCACAATTACATGCTAAAAAAAGAGAATTAAATGGTTTAAAAAGAGAAGCTGGGAAACGTGTGCTGGAGTACAGGTGTGTCACAATTCACTCCATATATTGTTAGATGCACGGCTTCATTACTGAAATGTGTGGATGTATTTTGTAGTGTGTGCCTGAGTGATGATATGATTACATATGACTGCTGAGTGAAGTCTAGATGAATTGCTTGTTGATATTAAACAAATGAAGAAATTCCTCTAGCAATATCTGCAATAAGTGAAGATAACACCAGTTAGAGCTGACCAGGGTCAGCTTTTGCTTACACAACAACAATCTTGTATGCTCATTTCTAAGTCTGTCCTAATGTCTGACTTCTTTCTCTCTGCTTCCAGTCACCACTATTTATTTTTTTGCTTTGTTTTTGCATCTCTGTCCCTCGGTGGTGTAGGATCTGCACTAATCTCTTAAATGTCACGTAGACTAGAAATCTGGGATTTTTCTCAATACAATTTTCATGACAAAAAGGTACACATAAAACTAAAGAATTGCCAAGTACTGCAAGAACATTGACAGTGGGCAGTATTTAATGAAATTCTTATGTGGTAGGTTAGAAAGCAGTCAGAGCTGCAGAGCCTTTAATTGCTGGTGAGGGACTTTGAAATGTATTGCAAGGAGTCATTTGTACATTTTTGTGGCTTGCTAAATGAAAGCTTCACACATGTGCAAAAAAGCTGAAAAGCTCATCCCCTCCAGGATCTTCATACTTCCATAAGAAGCCCTGTAAGATTTGCAGCCATTTCAAGAGTTTAAAGAGTTGATCCATTCTGGTAAACTGTCCGTTATAGACCCCATAAATCACCCAAACCATCATCAGTATTTTATCTCTTTGCTATTATAGATCTGGCAAGAAATATCTGCCAAGACTATAACCTAGCTACTACCACAGTAACTCAACAATAAACATGAACATTTTAAAATTCCACGACTGGTTTGGATAAGAGAACAGCTGGCTAAATGAGCAAACAATACCCATGTGAGAAGGTGTACAAGTATTTTGGAGGATGGGTCAGAATAGGAAAAGATCCTGATGAAGTTTCCTAATGAAACAACGTAAAATTCACTGTGGACAAGCACAAGGTACTAGAGCTTATCACAAAAATTCAACAGCAAAAATACAAGGTAAGGAATGACCAGTGACGTTGCTTTCCAAAGAAAAATCAGATGGTTATAATGGATTACACACTACACATCAGTCAACAATATCAGGTGGTTCCAGAAATGGCAACCACCTTCTTGGGATGAATAAATAGAAAGTGTAGCTTCCAAAACCTGTGGTAAAATTCTTCTAACCAATAGCACAGGTGTGGCTTAAGCTGAAGAACCTGTTTACCTGGGAAATAAAACTAAATTTTGCCTCTCTGCTTGTAAAACAGAAGCAGGTTCTGGTTTTGGGTGGTATATGAAATCTGCCTCCCTGCAGAAATGGGAACTACTGTCCAGAGCAAATAGATAAGGTCTGTTCTGTGGTATCCCCACAGATGTTGAGGAAGATTTCTGATGAACCATAATTAGAATTTTTTCTTGTTAGCAGATAATATTTAATTCTTCATGTTTCTCTCATTTGCCTTGTTTTATTGCAAAACAAAAAGAAAAAAAAAAAAAGAAAAAAAGCACATCTGTATACCCTAGTGTCCATATATGTGTAAAGCACACCTGTATACCCTAGTGTCCATATATGTGTCTCACCTTTATCTAATACCCATAGCTACGTGTCTGACTGTCCATCTGCTTGTCTGGCTCCACAGAGATCTGTACAAACCAGACCTATACAACTGGATACACTGGAAACACCAGCATACAGCATTTCTGTAACACATCCAAATATTTCACCTTACTTATCATCTCAGACCTTTTTCACCAGATAAAAATTCATACTGCACTTAGATAATTTTTTTTCTTAAATTATTTTTTCCCCCAATTGTTTCTCCTGATTTTTCATACAAAGCACCTTGGGCTGTGTTAGTCAAAGACATCTTTGTCCTGTGCACGTGCAATTGTGCACTATAGGACTGCTGAAGGCACATTTCAGAACAGGAATTAAGGTACTATATCCCCTGGGTCAGCTGAGAATAAACTAGAAGTAGAGCTGGCAAGAATTATTCTGTGATTTTCTCTGTGAAATATTTCAACATGGTCTTTAAAGATTCAACCAAACACTCCCAAAGCAAATTAAGCAGATGACATTATCCTTCCCTCTTGACTTCATGCCCTTAAACACTGAATGGAGACATTGCCAGGGTCAGATTCCCAGCTCCAGTGGAGATACAGTGACTGAAAATCAGTGCCTGTCAGCAGAATAAGAATAAATAACACTCTATCAAGGAGGGACTCAACATCCTGGCTTTGAGAACACCACTTTACAGACTCTGTCTGTAACAGTAGGAAGCCAGTTTGGACTACCAACCTGCAAAATTTGTTCAACCAAATTCACATGTAGGAGTCTCTTTTGAACCAGTGCCTTTGTCTGGATATGCTGGCTGTCCTTATTTTAGGAAATCAAACTCCAGTTATGCTTCTTAAAATACCCAAAGACAGAGCATAAAAGCTTTACCGTTCAGATTAAAAAACTTTATGCAAATAAACCGAGAGGAAACTGAACAATCCAAAATCCACAATGTTAATTTTCTATGGCTATTCTAGATAAATATTAGCAACACACGGGCTACTTTTCAATGTTGGTATCAATATCAAAAGACTGGAAAATCTTAAAACACTGAAAGACCATCTGTGCATGCTAGCAACTGCCAAATTTGCAACTGTGGTTTCTTCCCTGCTAATTCCATATTTTCCTGATAGATTAATGGGCACCATTTATCCAGAATAAATAAATGTGGAAGGCCCGCCTTCCCCCTCCCCTGTACCTCATCATGTTACTGATTTCCACCAGACCACTGAGCACATTAATGCAAGTAAGCCTCTGTCTGGATTCAGAAATTATCACATTTGCTAGAGAAGAAGTGTTTGGCATTGCCAGTTTCTTAACATTGAAGTTAAAAAGAAATATATTCTGAGAACTCCAGACTGCAATCCACACAGATAAAGCGCAGTTGAAGGATTTTTCTTTCCTTTCCCTGACTTAAATGTAACCCATGTGCAAGAAAGCACAGATATTTTACACACCCAACTACTCCTGTTTCACCATGTGCATTTATCTTATTTCTTTTGAGAGGCATGTTAGACACATATATTTAGACTCCTAGCTTGCTAATTTATGCCAGCTAGTGTAAAATTATAGGGTAGAGAATAAAGTTGCAGAATCAAACCTTTATATGAGCTTTGAAGGAAAATTTTCTACTATATACAGTCAGACTTCCACAATCCACAATTTGCTAATCTTTCCACTTAGCAATTTGCATTCCTGCCTGCACACACATGCATTCACAAACATACATCCTTCACACAAGAGAATGGTATTTCAACGAGCTCTCACATTATTCAGACTACACTGATTCCTACAAAATATATTACTGTAGCTGTTCCTCCTTATTTCTAACAGCTTGTTTAATCTACAAAAAGTCTAACTACATATATCTAACACATTATCTGTCACTTGGATGATTTCATTGTGTGTTCATGGGGTGATAATTGCAAATGTGGAATGCAAATAGTATATAACCTTGTTAAATACATTTCTTTAAGAGGAAGAGATATGCCTTTGCTGTATGTTTGCTGTCCCCACTCACTGTAGCTCCAGGTTTTGCTAAGAGGTATAAGTTGATAAAGCCTGTTGGTGCATTTGCTGACATATCTTATCCTGAATGACATTATCATGACATATTACAGCTAGAAATAAATAAATTCCTTAGGACTGGGAATCCCATTGGCAAGACACGAGCTCGCCACATGCCAAGAGAAGCATGCACTCCACAGATCTGTAGGCGAAGGCAGAGCATTGCTGCTGTGCAGGCTCTGACAGAGATGTCTGTTGAAGCTCTTTGCTACTTTTGTAATAGCCTCTGTCGTCTCTCCTTCCTTGTAAATACATATTAGTTTAAAAATAAAGCCTGGAAATTCCTCCAAGTGAAGCACAAGTGAGGAGCCACACAAGCTCCCTAATCCCAAGAGACAGAAAAGGAAGGTGGAGCAGCATAGGTTCACCTTCAGCCCAAAGAACTAGCAGAGGAAGCATTTTGGTTTTATTTTCTACCAAGCAGTATTCCACTACTTATTGCACCACTGTTTCTAATATGCTAAATTAGAAATATGAAGGTTAAATTAACCTAAAAGAAATTACTAAAATAATCAAGGGAAAAAAAGTAATCTTCTTCTCTCCAAGATGCTTTTCTCTTTTATTTTTCTAAAGACAGATGCAAAAAGCAGCAGTCTTTTACTTTCTAAATAGCTTTCAAAAGCCTGGACTTCTCTAGAAACCTTTTGAGTTCTTATTCAATTGCTTGGAACACTCTGTGCTAGATTTACTTGCGATTTGCTTAATTTTTTCATATACTAAAGTGATCTTTTCAATGCAATTTCTTCATATTTACATCAGCCTGATGAGCAAAATCAATCACATATATCCATAAATTAATGAGAATATGAAATAGAAACTTTAATTATTACTTAAGTAATAAACTATAATATTAGTTAAGTGAAAACTTAATGGGGCTTAGTGGGACTTAAAGAGATGATGAAGTATTTTTGAAATGGCTATTTCCTGTTTATGGCTTTTGCAGCCCTGGCTGGGTCTAAAGTGACAAGCACCAAGCTGTAACATTCAAGAAGTTGAAGAAATACTATATTCACAGCTTTAGAAACACTGACTGCACCTGCTTGTTCATGCACACAGTGGCAATGTCATCATTATGAAGGGAGCTGGTTATTCAGTTAAACAAATACATCAAGAACCAGGAAGAAGAAGAAAAAATCCAACAACCCAGCAGGCAGTTAAAAAAAACCATTAAAATATGTCAAAAAAAATGGAAGTCCTCAGTTATAGCTTATCCAAGATTTTATGGAGGGAAGAAAGCTGCACTCTTTTGAGCCAATACTGTTTACAGTTGCTGCAATGAAAATTCTAATTTTGTGCTCTAATGAACACAAAACGATCCATAGTCAACCTTGGCAAAACTTATAATGGCTGTGTAATTGAAGTGACTTCGTCACATTAAAAAAATATTTCACAAAATTGTAAGAAACTGCCAAGAAATAAAATTCTGGGATGGGCAGTCTTGGGTATGTGACACAGGCAGCCATATCATCTTTGCTGCTTGGTACATGTCAGCATTATAAAGCTATGAGGTATTTGTCTGCAGTTGCTCTTCTTACAGCATATTAAGACTAATTGTGAATTACAGCAAGTGTTTTGTGGTGAATGTGTGACCCAGAATTTTCTTTTTAAACACACTGCTTGTGCTGTTACACTCTCTGGCATAATCCACATGCATGGGACATGCTATATGGAAAGCTGACAGGTGAATCTCTGTGCACAGGTTGTGTGTGACACTGGTGGACCTTTAAAGAATTCCTCCAGTTGTAAATTCACAGAGAAAGGACAACAAAGTGAGAAGGGGATTGGCCCATTAGGAAGGATACAGCTTCAAACTCTGGAATGGGCAAACCATTCTCCAAGACACCAGATTTCCCCAGAAATATCCCTGGCAGAAAAGGCAAACACTTGCCTAGCAAGTTTATGCTCACCACTATTCATGGTCTGGGCTTTTAACTCTGAATTTCTTCCCACCCTTCCCCTTATCCTGACCCTCATCAGGGTCCATGCCCTCATTCTCCAGCAGGCAAAGCCCTTGGCTCTCTCCCTCTGCCTGCAAGGACATCTCTCCACTGCCCAGGGATGGGCCAGAGCTGATGGACAGAAGGTAAGGCCCAGAAAAATAGCAGTTCTGTGTTAGTGAAGCATGTTCATATTTAACAGATGCCATGCTGAAATACAGTGGGATTAATTCAGACTTGAAGTCCAAATTCGCCTCTAACTCCACTTATACAGAACTTGTCTTTAAATATTATAGTTTTGATTTCAAATATGACTGACCAAATATTTTGACTTATCACAACAATGACTGCAGCAAGCACCTGGATAAATCCTATGAAGCAGCCCTAGACCATCCCCAAATGCAGTACTAAAGCCTTGTTTTGACTTTTCCTGAATGATCTGGGGATTGGGCACTGAAGCATCTTTAGGAGAAATAAATAAAAAATCCCTTCCCATTTTCACAGTGGTAGGAATTTTTCCAGACATCAGTATTTCAGAAGACTTTTTACAGCCCTCTTTCACTTGAAGGACAAATCCGATTCGACATGAAGTTCCATTACGAAGAAACTGTTACATGTGATGACACTGGTTATTGAAAATTGAAATGAAGTGAGAGGAAGCTAACACCAACTTGTATGAAATTCTGCTGTCTTTGAATGACACGGGGAACTCAATCTATCTAATCATCAAAGTGAAGCCCATTGGGAACCAAACTACAGTTGTATTGCAGGAGGTTGCTACTTGATTGCTAGACCCAAAAGTGCTAAGCCATATGCCACTTATTTCTGTGTCTAAATAGCTTACTGTGATTGATACTGAGAGTGGCTCTCCTCTTCACAGAGAAACAATCATGAAAACAACAGGAATTAGGGTACAGTGGATAGAGATTCTTTTTTACAATCCTAATTTTCAACCCTGTCGCTTCCCTGAGCTTAATGTCATTTATTCTTTAATGAATTGTAGCCCATGCTCTGTATTTTCCCAGCAGAACACCAGCTTTTGCACAGACCTTAGTGTGCAAGCTGCACCCAGTATTTTTTTCTCCTGCTGCTGTTGGTGTGTGGCCAGATGAGCCCGACATAAGGGTTCACTGTCGGCCTTGAGTGCAAAAAAATTTCCCTTCTTTCTTTAGAAAGATTTTTTTCCACCGTCCTTGTGCCAATCTCCTTGATTTTTCTTCCTCACTAATCTGTCTCTGTGAATCAGCCTTTCCCCAGCTCTCCTGCAGCCTCCCCAGGCTCAAAGTCGCTCCAAGGTCAGCGGCGCGCCCTGGTCCGCGGCGCCCGCGTGTCCCCGCTCCAGCTGCAGGCACAGCGCGCTGTGCTTACAATATGCTCCCTTTCCACTTGGCTCCACTGGGAGCTGCTGCACGGATCTGACCTGGGCTGCCGTGGTCAGAGAGCGTGGGGCTGTCACGACATGGCCCTGCCACGGTGACAGGGCTGCTGCAGGAGCTGATGCTCCCATTACAGCGCCATGGGAGCGCCGAGCGCAGAACGCAGCACAGAAATCACAGAAATCGGCCCCGACATCACAAGCACCTCCAACTATGCTAATCTCTTCTTTCATCCATGATCTCTGCTAGTCACATAGTGTTACAGCAAAGAGCTCTGCACTTAAAGGAATATCTGCAGCTTTCCTGCCACTATTGATAAAAATGTTTAATACTCTTGTTAGGAGGCGCAATTTGATTACCGAACTGTTATCCAACAAATCCTGAAAACAATTCAAAGTAAATTTCCCTAATATGTCTATTTTTCTATCCTGCCAGAAGGGTTGCTAATGAATTTGCTGCTTGAATGCACAGACAGATTGGGAACTATAACTGTGCTGGCCTGGGCAACATGGCACTGGCACCAAAAACCTATTTGTACCCATGCAAAGTTCTCTCTAGAGTATGTCTTTCATCCAGAGGTGATTTTCCAATAAAATCAGCCTCGATTATTGCAAGCGCAGGAGCAATCCCTGAGGGAGTATATCAGGCAATTCAATACTAGGAAATGTTGTACTAGGCAAAATTAACCTTGTAGCAGTGTTATTTCCTGAAACATTATCTAGCTTTGCCTTTCTTTCGTATTCATTGATCATAAATGACTGGAATTTTTTTCTTCTTCTTTCACTTAGAACAAGATCATTATTTTTTGTAGTTGTATTTAAATAAAATGCTTGAAAGACACCTGTGTTTCTTTTATTTCATTTAATGCCAAAGGAAAGGACCTTTTATACTATATAGCTGCATGTTTTTTGGGGCATTTAAAAGGTGATAAGAAGGAAGACCATGTTTACTCAGTGGTATTTTCTTGATCATGCTAAACAGAGGAACCCTTAAAGATATACAATCACAAGGCCACAAACCAGAAAGAAAAGGAAATTTCATTGTCCCCTTGCACACCAACAAGAAGTAGGAGAAATGCCAGTGAAATGTGTGGAGTTTTATAGCCCAAAGGACAGCAGGCACAAGCCCACAGATTTCAAAGATACAGCTGGGGAAATACAGATTACAAGGATACAGCTTCAGTGGAATCCCACTGCATTGTAGCTTTATCCACTGCCTCTTGCCAGGCTCTCCAAGGCAGGGATTTTCATCTGGAGAGTGTCTAGAACATGCTTGAATCTCACTAAACCATACAGTCTTATATGTATTCTAACAGTAACAGTTCTGCTCTGGTTATTTACCCTCCAGCAACACAAAAATGGTCTAACAGTGAAATTCAGGGGTATGAGATCTGAATGATGGTTCAGTAGTGCTGGATTCAGCGAGCTCTCCTGAAACCACCAGCACAGGTTCTGCCAGTTTTATCAAGATCAGGACCTTCCTTCAGTTTTCCTAGCATTTGTTAACTGGTTGCAATACTGGAAACACATTTTTAAAGCATATAAAAAAGATCACAGGTAGCTAGAAAATAGTTGTTATTTGATGTAACACACTAAGCAAACACTCGGAATAATGGTTTGAATAAATGCTAAGTAATTTAAAATTAAAAATAATATACAGGAAGACAAATATAAAATCTAAAATGATCAAAACCACAGGATTAGTGAGGAAGAACAAATGGGCGCTTCTTTGATCAACAGCAGACACATGCTAAAACTGGGAAAAAAAATATTGACATTAACTAACTTTTTTTTTCCCATCAAAAAGAATCAGGAAAAATAAGGTTTTGTTTGGCTCTAACTTTCATTTTTTCACAACTTTTAAAAATGGACCTAAATTTAATCTTGAAAAGCTGCATCCCAATGAAGGCGCAAAAATGTTTTGAAAAATAACAATCGTGACCCAGATAAAACAAAAACACTTCTTTTTCTCATCAGCTGCAAGACTCCTGACAAACTCTACAGAAATGCACGATCAGCCTTGATTGTCTGGCATATACATGTGTCTGTAAATGTGAGGATCCAAAAGTAAGGATTCTGCAGGTGCCCGAAGTTCTGTGATGGCCACTGAGCAGCTCGGCAGCTGAGGGGCGTCCCACAGCCAGGTGTGCACTCAGATGAGTGAGAGATAAGCTGAAGGAGCTCTCGGGGTCTGTCCATCTCACTGTCTTTAAGCAAACACTGTGCACTCCCCGGGCCATGTGGTAATTTAACCATAAATTACACAATCAAACCGGAAGCGTTTCGCTGTAAAACACGGGCTCTCTCCAGGCACCTGTTGTGGTGGTAGCTGGAAACCTTAATAAAGCACTACCTGCTTTAAATTTCAGAGCCTATCAATGTGACTCATTTGTACAGTTTTAAGTCCAAACAAACTGCTAGTCAACTAAATTATAACTTATTACCACAGGCTGCAGACTTTTAATACATTCTGTGGTTGGAACAGGACTGATTTACTGCTTTGGGCCCTGCCAGTAGTTATCATGCATCATTTCACTAGAAATAAAAATAGCCCTAGTGTGGTTATCCTTTGGAATGATAAAAATTTATCTAACAAGATGTATCAGAGGAACAAATTCAGAAAATAAAGGTAAAATATTAAATAGACTTATTATTTTATGTCTAAAGTACTACATCTTCTAGCTGCTGTGATGACTTTGGAATAAAGCAAATGGTACTGCAAAAAGGAACAAAGATCTAAAGGAGCAATTGAACTCTGATAAAACCACATGGGGATAGCTGAATTGTCAGAGCTTTGCAAGAGTCAAAATTTACATAAAAATCAGTATTTAGGGATTAATGCAATATCATCAAAAAAGATTTAATATGTGCGTTTCTTTGCAAACAGTTGAAAAGCAGGAGTTCTGTAATCCATTTCCAACACTAACCTTTAACTCGTGAGAGTAAAGTAATCCTTTGCAACACTTCTGGATTCACATTGTGCGGAAGAAATGCAGCCCCTGGACAAAGCCCACTGGAGATCAGCAGCAGCCTGTGCCTCCTGGTCCCTCTGCAGGTGCTGACCCTGCTGTGAGCATGGTGGGTCTGCACAGCCTGCACCACGGGCTGGCAGAGGCTGGGGCATTTTGTGACATTCTGGAGGGGCTTTATCACTGGTGCAATAAACCAATCCCACTGACCAATCACTGCACCTGTGAGAATTTTCAAGTGGACAGACTAGGAAGATCAGGGGCTAAGGAACATTGTCTATAATTGCCTGTAAGTGGGCTTTTTCCTGGATTTCTGCTGGGGATTTGAGTGCTTTTGCATGCTAGACTTAAAGTATTAAAACATAAATATGAATGAATTTCTCTGAGAAATGAATATGGGCAGGCAGTTTAGGCACTATGTTATAATGGATTTTTAGAACTAATTGAATTGGTGCTGTCTGATTTAGTAGTTTGCCAGAAATAGTCTGAAGAGAAATGGCAGGAAGGAAGGTTCAGAATCAGAGACAAACAGGTGGCATGTGGGAATTGCTTATAGCAGGTTTGGGGTTTCTGTTTCTTTAGAAGTGGTTTAAGTCTTGTAGTAAATGTCCTGTAAATATAGAGAAATGTCCATAGGTACCTATGGCCCACAGGTGCCTATGTATCCATGTATGTACCTATATATATATACACACAGAAGGATGGAATAGTTTGGGTTGGAAAGGATCTTATCAAGGTCAGCCCAACCCCCCTGCACTGAGCAGGAACATCTTCAACTAGATCAGGTTGCTCAGAACCCTGTCCAACCTGCCTGCTTCCAGGGAAGAGGCATCCATCACCTCTCTGGGCAGCCTGTGCCAGTATTTCACCACCCTCATGTTAAAAACTTTTTCCTTATATTGAGGTTAAATTGACCCTCTTTCACACACATACATGTGGCCACCCTCCCACACCATCATCCATGAATGGGAGGCTTTTTCAACCTTGTCATGACACACTTTTTTCATCCCTTTCTAAACACAGGCCAGGAGATACCCTGCAGTGGAAGAGCTGCATGTGTACCAATAGCATGCTGCCTCTTCCCTACTTCTATGGGGTACAAATGCCTGATCTGGCTGGTCAAAAGCAAAACAACTTCCAGAGTCAGCCCACTGGCCTGCATTTTTGCCAGTGGGAGCAGGAGATCTGTTTATGGTTGCTGCTGTTGCTGCACACGTTAGCTAACCCCCGGAGCCTGACCTGCTCGCCCTCCTGCTTAGTGAGTCAATAAGAAAATCCTTTGGCTCTGCACAGCTTGCTTAGACCTCAGACCTTCCATGCAGAATAAGGTCCAGCCAGGGAGGCAAAACCAAGGTGCCATTCCAGCTGGTAAAACAAAGATATTTTTAAAGTGCAGTCAGGAGAAACAGGCACTCCTATCCCATGTATAATCAAGGATGAAAAGGCCACGAAAAATACCACTGCGCTTTGCAAATGAGAGGTCAATTGAAATGTCAAGATATCAAATGTTAATGGATTGCATTTCCAATGATGGTTGGGACAGAAAACCATACCAAGTCAAGTCAGATGCCCTTCAGACGAGAAGATGAATTTTATGGCAGGAAAAGACAATAAACACCAGAAATCTTGCTGGTTAACAAACTTGTGGCTGATGGAAAACAAATATATTTTGCAGCAGGATTTTAACAAAAGCTATAATCTCAAAACATGTATCTGGAAGTCATTAAAACTACAGCAAATTTAAGCATATGCAGGTGTTTGGGGAAAATGCCATTACTTTCTACTGAAGATTTTAAAAGGGACTATAAAAGAAGGGAGTATAAAGGACACTCAAGGAAAGCAATGTTTTCTTCCCTGAAGCAAGAAGTTGCTTCCAATATTTTCACAGTTCTACAAAATTTCATGGACTACATGACTACACTCTAAAGAGCATTCATTTTCCATTTAAAAATTCTAATTTCTTTCTTAAAAAACCCTTGCATTTTATAGTGTTGGATGACATCAAGTTTTAGCCAAACCATTCTTTCACCTGCCCACATTTTCCCAAGGAATCCATCTGGCCATTTTCACAAACGACTGTAATCTGAGACATTTGTTTAGGGTGACATTATATCCAGTCCATAGTCAGAAGGGCACTGCCATCCAAATAACTCATCTCTTTGTATGGAAAACCTGAAAAGAACATGTTTATCTTCCTGTTTCTGCCCAACATAGCAGACATAGAGTCTTCTTTTCCAACTGCAGAGAGACTTGCCTTGTGTCTGTATAGCTCACTGGTGGGCTAATCCACATTATTGGATCTGGAGTAGGAAGACTTTGGTCTGTACAACAGAGGGATGTAATATCAGAAATGAAGAACAGTGACTCATCATTTGCTCTTTTCTGAAAAAATAACTACTTGAGTGGATTCCAGTGAAAATATGAGGAAAAGGGTTTAAAACCAACAAAAAGATTGTTTTCCCCCACACTGTGTTGTGGTGACAGGAGGTACAAACTGACTTCATGAAAGACTTTGCATGGAGAGTAAGTCCACTGGTGCCTCCTAAACACAGGACGCGTATTTGCGGAAGTGCAAAGCGCCGTGTGCAGGAAGGTGGGAGGATGCTCCCCATGGAGGAGGTGTCTGTAATTGCTGTCCTTTGCCCCCCACCCTCTGCTGCTGGCAGAGTTAAGGCTCTGGGCTGGCTGACCTCCAGTCCACGTTAGTGTAGAGGCTGCCAAGCCAAGTGCATATGTACTTGAGAGTGGGGACGACCCTGGATATGGGGGGATCCTGCAGCTCAGCCCACCTCAGGACAAGTGATGTGATCCAAGTCAACATGAACATGATTCCTCTAAGCTTTATGCTGATGTGAGCTCCCACTGTCCACATAAGTTCAGAAAGAAATCTGGGTTTCAGAGCAAAGCTATAGTGGCGTTTCAATGACACCAGTGTTTTTTCCCTCTTGCATCAAAAGAGGGTATATAAAAGATTAATTCCTCTGGATCTGCCCTAATTCAAAACCATCTCTCATGTAACAGATCTTTAGAAATCAGAAACCCTCCAAGGAGTGAAATTGTTTAAGTCATGTTACTTCTTTCAGGTGCAGGGATAGGAACAGCTTGATAAGGACCAGCAAGTAAATAAGCACGTAGGACTTTACATCCAGGAATCCCTTTTGTACCACAGACTCTCAGTGTAAACATGGATAAAGCCAATGGGAGAAAGCAAGTACTCCTTACATAACAAGGTCATGAGAGCATAAATCAGTTAAATGTAAAAGATTCAGCAGATATGGGGCCCAGCTTGGTGTCATACACCCTCAGAAAAGGGTCTTATGCTTTTGGGAAAAAAAAAATCAGTTCTGCAGATACAGAGATTTCTTAGCTATTTTCTGAGTGCTTATTTATAGTAATATTATGTAAGATGATTCTACCAATACATAAAGATGAGTTCTGAGGATGCCTTGTGCCTTCCAGTACTACAAGCACCGCAGGATTGAAGCCAAGCCTTCTTTCTGAAGGAGCCAAGGGCCACTGCACCTACTTGGGCCATCAGGAAGGTTCCACAAGATAGTCTGAGCACCAACATACCCTTGGACATTGAGAAGCCAGCTGCTTGGCTGCCTTACTGAACTGCAAAAAGAAAACTTCCTTGTTTTTCCCCATTTCCTTGTATTTCTGCCTTATTTAACGCTGTAGGGATTCCAGAGAACATAAAAGAACAGTAAAATTCCTACCAAATATTACACCAGCAACATTAATGAACTGAGCAATGAAAAGCAAATAGACCATTTCTATAGAAATCTCCATCATGCTCCTAAACTAATACATTAAATGGTGGCACTGTTGGCTCTGTCCAAGGACTTTATATAACCTACAGTCTTTAAAAGGAAGTGATTTTTGCTTCAGTTTTGGAACACAAGAACTATGTCAGCATAAGGTAAAAACAAGGAAATTTTTTATGCTAATGACAACTGCGAATATTTTATATATATATTTATATATGTAAAAAAATATATATATTATAGCAGATGTCAAATGCAGTTAGATTCAACTCTACTTATTAGTGGATGGCTTTTAGCCAAAAGCAATTCACATTTGCAGAAGTGTACTATCACATATGTCTTAATAATAAAAATGTGTTTTTAAAAATGTATGTGATAAGTCACATATGGTAGAAGGAATCTGTACAGCTTTCAGCCCTTATGACAATGGAAGCTACTAACTTTATTTTGCATAGCTGAAGAACATTAAAATTCAAGTGAAATTCTCCTTGACATTTGAGAGCTACAAAAGCAGCAACTAAAAGCTGGCCAAGCTTGAGCTGTACTAAGTGTGGCTCTGACACTTATATAAATGCAATCCATGGCTACTACTGCTATCTTAAAGACACTATTCTTTCTTTTACCCAGAGAGCTTTAGCATGCACTCATAATTGTATACAGGTACCTTAAATAGTTACATGTCACTGAACAAAACTAGGCAGATTTTTCAGCTGCTTTGTTATGCATAGTGTAATTAATGTGTATAATGGATCCCCTAGGGTACTAATTGAAGCTGCCACCATGAACATAGACAAGGAGAAGTTAAACAACCAGTTGGGGGAAACATGACAGGGTGAAATACACACATGTAAGTGGAAAGAGTGAGACTGTCCATCTGGCCTTCTTCCATTTCAAAATATTACCCTTACTCAAGTCCATATAAAAAATAACTTAACCTAAATCACCCTTTCCTCCCAGCTCTCAAATCTTTCTGGTGGATTAATTTGGCATCAGTGGCACATACATCCTGTTTAATAACTGCAGTGCTCAATGCCTCTGATACAATTCAGTTGAGTCATTCTTGAGAATTTGACTCAAAATATATAAAAAAGTGTATGAATGATAAATGATTATTTTGGAGCTGTTCCCCAGGAATTTCATCACCTTGCAACTCCTGGATCCTGTATAATGTGAGATAAAAACACAGCTCATTTCACTCTCTATTAAACAACCCCCAGCTAACAATGACTTTAATTCAGCTTGCACTGAATTTGAACTAGCCCTATAGGCAAGAAAGGTCCCTTGTCTTATTACAAGTTTCACATGCTATCAGGTCCTTGCTGGATCCTATTTCTAATTTTTATCAGACTGAATGAAACATAAGGAGAGAGTGATTTATGGTCATCTGACATATCGCCTAATCACTCCAAGGAGTGTTCATACACATTCTGTGCTCACTTTATAAGGTGTAAATGACTACACATGATGGAATCCAAGTGACAAATAGAACTGTACTCTTCTGTTACGTGTGCTAGAACACAATGACTGGGGAGTCCTGTCAGTGCATGTTCTTGCAAAAACAAACCCACTCCAGTATAAAAGTCAGCATTATCGGCAAACTACTAAAAAAATAAGAACTCTTGTCCTTAACATGAATACACAGTTACTGGGATGTAGTTAAACTGCTATGAATTCCTACTGAAATTTAAATATGTGTTTTTATTGGTACATAAGAGCCCATTAGGACTGGAGTATTCATTATTTAAACAGAATAAGTGATGCTGTTAGCTTTAACTGAAAATGCCTTTTCTCAAAGAGCCAGGACATCTATACAGCAACTTCCTTAATTCAATGATATATGGTTGAGTGTTGCTGCTAGGGCCTTATGATTTAAGAACTTATCATAAAATGCCCTTGAAATTGCTCCCTGGTAGCTTGCTCATCCTTCACAAAGCCCTGTGCAAAGAGCAGAAACATGCATGTGTGTATGGTGCAAGAGAGGCACACGCACAGAGGGAGAAAGAGCTCTTAATCAACAGGATAGCAAAGCCTTGATACATAGGTGCAAAAGATTCCCATGTGCCCAGAAATTATTTGGCACATTCCTAGTTATTTCCCCCGTCAGACCTTCTCGAGGATCGCAATTAAAAATCATAATCTTTTTTGCATGTACAAACCTCCCCAAGGCTAGAAGCACTATGTATTGAGCATGATTGTGATTATTTGGCAGCTATTCATAGACAACACATTATTTTATGGAAACTGGATGAAACTTGAGCAGTGCAATCATTAGGGACACAAGAGAAATCGAAAGCTTTCCTCAATGATACTGACCTTTTTACTACTATGATTAGGGGCAACATGAATTCTATTATCTCCTTCATCACCCCTCTCACTGTCTTTTTAGTCATTGTATACGACGGTGTCATTAAACTCGCATTTTCAAAGGGATATAAAAATAACTTACTTTACAGGAATGTTTCTCAATTTTGTCTTTTCGGCAGCCTGTAAACACAAGAGGGGTGGGGGAAACAAATCATTAAGCAAGAGCTACACCAAAGCAAGCAAACATCAGCTCATGGGAGCTCTTCGCCAGCAACATCCCAGGCTGCGGGACCATTCAGAGAGATAGCGCTGGGTCTGAAACACTCCTGCACTTTCGTGATATCAGCGGGGTTTGTTTACTTTTAATGGCCACCAGTCTTTAGCAACTGCTCATTCAGGGCTGTTACTTCATTTCCCACCCTGAGGTCTGGCCCCTTTGTCACAAGCTATCTGTCCCTATCAGGAGCAAGAACAACAACAGGAAGAAATAGAGGGAAGAACGGATTCCATTTCCAAAACTGTTTTTATTCACCAGCAACAGAAAAGGGCAAGAGATGACCAAATGTTCAGATCAATTTCCTCTTGTGAAACCTTTGAGAAAACACACTCCAAATCATCTAAATGAGTAAATCTTTGGGCCCCTCGGCCTGCACCACCTCAGACATGGAGCCTGGTTCCAGTTTATTGCTGAACCCATTGATCTGTGTACAGTCCATTTATCATTCATGAAAAGAGCCAGTGATCTTCACAGTATATTAGAAGAAACAACTCAGATCATCTGTCAACGGCCCTCTTATTTCTGTTTCCCTCTCCACGGGGATTTCATCTCCTTCGATTCTTCTTGAATTAAAATGTTGCTAAGCAACACAGCTGGGGGCAGCGATGGCAGCGCCGCGCCAGTCTGTCACACTGCTTCAGCTGCTCGAGATGCTGGGGGAGACTTCTCCCTTTAATGCTTCTCTGGCATAATTATGTAATCTGAACCGACCTTGCATCCCACTCTTGTTTTGTTGGGAATAGGTAAATAATATTTTAAGGGAAGAGGGATGTGAATGTAACTGGCAGAGAAAGCTGGTGTTGTACCGTTTCGGAGAATTCCTCCTGGTGTTTGCAGAACAAGGCTGTAATAGATTTAAATGTGGAAAGTGGTCAGATGGTTGGTGAGATTACAAGCACAGAGAGTAGCGAAAGGCAGAATTAAGACAACTGATCCATAAACCCATTATAGAAAGGAAAGTTTTAGTGCCTAATTACCTCCAGAGGTATTTTTACAAAGCCTGCCGACATTTAGGAGAAGGGTTATGGTGAGGAACTTTAACCTCTGCTATACTTAGGGATGGAAATAAAATGGTTCCCTCATAGGAAGTGTGAATATTAGTGGTTCAGAAAAATGCTCATATAAGCCCTTGACAAATTAAATCCTTTATGAAAAATTATGAACTTTTGAAACCTCTGGGATCTGCACAACTGGGTTCCAAATTTTGGCAGAATGAATTTTCCCTTGAGCTCTACGATGGGGCTAGTTTTCCAAAATACCTGCTGTTTTGGCACTTTTGCCTCCCATCATAGCAAAGGTAATATCTCTATTTAAATCCATTAAAATCCCTAATAATGAGTTTAAAATTTGGGAGAAAGAATGAGAGCTTGTGAGAGCTTGGACGGTGAAACAGCAATCCTCTGGGCTGGCTCCCAGCTTGCAAAGAAAAATGTGTTTGTTTCATTTGGATTATATTTTCCATCTAAAGAATAAATCAACGAATGCATGATAGGAATCAATTACATTAATTGTACAGTAGGGGTGCTAAATAAAACACTTAAACCTCAGGAAATGCTCAACTTCAGATTGCACAAGTAATTGAGAAAAACCCAAGCCTAATTATGCCTTCTCAAACAAGCTTATGATGAAATGGGGTCCCTGCTTCAACGGTGAGATAATGTGATTGTGTCTCTTTCCAATAGTTCTCTGCAAATGCAGAGTCAGAAGCATGCTATTAAGAAACTTTCTAAATAATAAGCTACATGTAACAACACAGAAATGCTTAATTTAAAATGAACTTAAACACTACCAAAAATGGCATTTCTGTTTCCCAAACTTCCCCTAAAATCCAAGTTTCAGTCTTATCCTGCAGGAAACTAAAATAATTTTTAAAGCTCAAAAACATTCTTCCACAATGTCAGAGTATTTTTTGACTGTGGAGTGGTATTTTCCTTGACTCTTCCATATACCAAATAGCTGGACCTTAACAATTCTGAGTTCAAGCATGTGAAACTTGCATCTAAATCAAGGTTTTTCCCTGAATTATTAAAAAAATCACTACACAAAACCAGGCATCAAAATACAGATAAAGAAAAGGCAACAGCAGAGAGGAGTGTCTAGGATCACAAGTAAACAATGATAATGCAGTTGATTTAATACAAAGTACAGCAGAATATATTCTGGAGAGCACATGCGTGATGGTGTGAGCTAAACTGTTTACATGAAAGATTAAAGAAGATGAAGATATTTCAGAGAGTGAGGACTGGCAATGTCAAAGTCACAGAATATTAAAGAGCAGAGTCTTAACTGCATGTTTGATTTTTGACCACTTAGCTATGTCTATCACAACCATTTACCCTGCAAGAAACGTAGCAGTTTCAGGAAGAAAGAACTATAGATATATTTTGTTATCTTGGACGGTGAACATTCTAGCATTTATCTTTCCCTAGATTTTTACATGGAGAATTTCCACCTTTTTTTTTTCCTTTGTTACCAGAAAATCACACTCTCCTAACTCTTAAGAAGAGGCACATGCTGGAGGAACAGTGTCCTTCACACAAACGCTTGCTTACACAAAACTGAAAAACCATTACGAGTGCTTGGGTTAATCTACATGCCAGCCCAGTTTAATTCCCTGTTACAAAGGATTCACTTGGAGTGGGATCACGGTGATGTTAAACACAGCACACCATACATCAGGGATTCCATCAGAGAAAGATCTGGATCTGTCCTCCTGTTTTTATTTGTCTTGTAGGTGCTGCTCATTCATTTTTCAAAGCGTATTTGTTGCGATATCACGAGCATGCCCAGTGGCAGAAGATAAAGGAAGGCAAAATCAAAGTGACATTGAGTAACTCTACACATTAAGCTTTGATGCAGAAACATATTGTTTGAAAATATTTGGTGTGCAGCAGGTCTGTCAATTAGAGCTAATTATTTTTCTCTGATCAGGAAGAATGCAATCTTGTTTTAGGCAGGTTTCTTTGAAATGTACGTCTTTTATATAACTTCATTATAGGAAAATACTTCTTCCAAATTACTTCTTTTCTCGGCTGCTTAGCTATTGACTCAAATTGTCTGTGTTGAGTAGTTCTCTCTGCTTTGATAATTAACTTTTGATCATTACTGAATTTAGCAGCTCTAGTCAGATGTGTTCGTAGCCATCCTCCTCAACTATTTCAGTGTTCATCGCCTTTAATCTTTGAACAAAATGATCTCATTGAGCCTCCATCAGCCTCGCTACTCAGTTAATAATTCCTGTTTCTCATCTTCACCACTGAGTTTGATTTGTTTTAGACTTGATGCAAGCTTTTGATTATTAATTTAAGATATTTCAAAGACAAACATGTTTTAAGAGTTATTTTTTTATCTTATATTCCTAGGCCTTTACAAGTAAGAAATTGGTTTTAACTTCACAATGACTCCTGAACTTCATGTATTAAAAGTACTATCTAGAAACAGAACAGGTGGGAGGTCCCTAAACCCCCATATATGTGCCCTGAGTGACAGATGCTGCTGCCAAAGAGTGAAATGAAATTAGACTGGTACAATGAAATATTCAATGGGTGTTAGGAGAATTACATCATGGGACCTTTGCTAATTTTGAGCTTGAAAACATGCATTAAAATAATTTAGGATGATTAGAAAATGGAAGTCGGAGTGAACCAGACAATCATTCCACTTTAATTTGTAATTTTCTTCTGCTTTTTTTTTAACAATTATGGCCTCTGAATAATTGTACTTCTGCTCCCTAAGACCTTATTTCAACTGCTGACTCCAGTGTTGAATAAGAAGGAAGAAGACGAGGAATGTGTGAAAAGCAGTAAGACACAGAGGCTCATCCATCAGAGAGTTTTGCCCAGGGATGTTTTACCCTGATTCCTGTAGCTGTGAATGACTCAAACCTCTACACCTGATTTTGGTGCTACTTGTTTTACCATTAGCTGAAGAGGCACCTGCACTGTGCTGTACTTTTTCTGTAGCGTGATTTACCCAGGAACTTATTTGGTAGAAGGTATTTAATTGTTACACAAAAGATTAAACAAAGGAATAAGCACAAACTACTTCTAGATTATGAACAAGGACTGCAAAATGTGAAAACGATGCTTTTATTCATCACTATCAATTACCTGACTGGATTTTGGATTGAATGAACCAGAAAAAGCATTCCAGTCAGTACAACTTTCCTACACCACAAAGGAAAGATGAATGAACTGACAAGAGGGTGGCTCAAAAATAACCAAGTAAAATAGTTGGCATCTGCAAAATGCATGTATATTATTTTTATAAAATTATATTTTTGGTGAAGTGTTACAGGCAAAAGGTCTGCTATCCAAAGAAAAGATGCATTTTCCATTGCATAACTGAAAATCCAGAATTTTCATTGAAAACGATTTCATTTTGAGAAAGTGAGATGAGACAAAAGATTTTTTCCAAGAATGCCCCCTCACCCTCTTGATTCAGAAGCACTGAGCCAGCTAAGAAGGCAATTGCTGAGCCTCAAAGTATCTCTTAGGGTGAGACAGAGGACGCTTCATGCCACTGAATGTGCTGGCAGAAGAAGGCAGGCTTTCATGCTCAACTTTCCCCCTTTTTCCATGAGCTGTTGCAACTCTAACTCAGATTTATTTCCCAGTTTCTAACCAGCTCTGCCTGCTTGGGTGAACAGCCAGGTGACTATACAAATAAGTTTATAATCCACCACACTCTTCTCCTGTGCTGTAGGTATAGAAGAGACTCCTCAGAGATTTGATTCAACAGTACAGTAATAATAAAGATACTTTCCATATTAGTTAAGTTTTATATATCCAGTTTATATCTCCTCCTAGGTTATAAACTGTTTTGGAAATTTTATCATGCTCTTATTTACACAGAATGCCTTCTCTATGATCCTAAGTAACCAGCTGAGAGCCACAACTGATTGACTGTGCTGTGCTGATTCTCTGATGATACAGCTGGTGCTAAACACACCTTGGGAGGAGGAGGATATGGTGTGCAGCAAACAGACCATCCAGAATTGTGCTGGGAAGCAGAAAGCCAAAACCCAAGGCCTGAAGGATCAGCATGTGTATATATAAATATGTCTGTTGTGTTCCTCATTTTTTTTATTCTTTACTTCACTGGTTACATTCTCCTCTACCTGTCCCCTAATGTCAGCAGAGGAGATTGTATTTCTTTCTTGCTAATTGCCTTTGACATGACGTTGGCAACCTTGCATTTGAGATTCTGAGTGTGATGCTCCCAGTCAGTCTCACCTCGAGGACAAAAAGGCCAATGTTACTGTATCTAGGACCAAAACCAATGGAACAGATACTGTCCTCCTCGTGTCACAGTTTTAAAAATGAGTATTTTTCCCTCAGGATTCAAATGTGTGGAATGGATTAGCCAAAAACCATTTATTGTAATACCAAGTCAGCAAGCATGTGGTATCAGCAAATCAGAATGGTTCACTGAGCCCTCGCTGGGCATGAAGCACAGAGAGCTCCATCATTGCTCTGAGCAATGCAGTAACCTTCATGGCTTCACAGGGAGATGCTCAGGAGTACTTGAAATGCTGAAAATTTCATTTCAATTGTTGCAATGGAGGTTGGGTGAAACAAAACCAAAAAAAAAAAGAGTTTAAGTGACCAAATCTAAACCAGTCTGTCTGTGGTTTCGGAGTCACCTTCATCCTTGACAATCGTGAACTGCTTTTAATTGAGCAACAACACAAAAATATTTGGGCTTCTATCAGCAGTTTTTTCCCAAACCCTGTTTTCCATCAGTGTAATGGTGTAAATCAAACTAAGAAAGTGTGCAATAACAAATGTGGCCACTTCCAATTCTTGAAGAACTATTATATACTTTTTTTTTTTTAATGGAGAAAAGAGCTACACATCCTGTGAGTGCACTCTGAGGAGTGCTTGGCTGCTTGTGTAGATGTATCTGAGCTGGTTTTAAATTAGCCACTGTGGATACTGAGGGCATTGTTGCTCTCGCCACACAGGTTTCAGTTTACTCAGGGTCTTTGGTGAAATTTACAACAGAAACTGTTTCAGCTATCTGTCAGTGAGCGGCCCTGCTGCAAAGATAACTCACACAACATGTTTGCTTATTTTAGGACTTCAATACTAATGTACCTTGACAAAAGAGGCTTGAAACAGTGTCTTCCTTTCCCATAAATATGCTCTTGATGAGAAGCCGCTATTTGTGCTAATTTTGAGTCCTCAATCCAACACAGGAGAAATTGTAACATGACATTGCAAATTCTCCTGATTCTGCTTTTGCAGTCCTAAGAATCACTGTAACCTACCCCAGGTGACTCTGCCTTGTCAGGGGAGTTGGACTTGATGATCTCCTGAGATCCCTCCCAACCTTGGAATTCTGTGACTGTCAAGTTAATTTAACAATGCTAACCAATGTCTCATAAAGTCTAGCAGATATAAGTGTTCTCAGAGTACCAACTATGGCAGAGAATGGAACTCCTTCTAGAGCTAGACCTGATTTCTCATAAGCATTGTTCTATTTGGAAAACAACTATACATCCCTGGTGACAGAAATTTGGAAAACTGTACTGAATGGTCCATTTTTTAAGAAAAAAGATCCACACTGAAATTGTGGTTTGAAACATCATTTCCTGGAAATTAATTTGTTACAAACTGATCACAAATGACCAAAGCTTAGTGGATGATAATCCTATTGTGAAAATATAAAAGATTTATTGGTAACTAAAACTCAGTGTTTGCCATTGTCTTATTTACTGATGATTTTTCTAAAATGTGTGTTTGGTTCAGCCCTCCAGAAGGCTAACAAATAATTAAAACATCCATTCCTTACTGGGTTTACTCCATAGCTGTACTTCATCATGTTAATCACATGATTAAAAAATTGAAGAGGCAGAAGAAACATAGAAAAGGTCAAGAATCCTTTTTAAGAGAAACAAAAAGTTTTCCCCAAACTTCCTTCAAGGAATAAGCACCAAAAGACTTGTTTCAAAGAATATCCTGTGACCTTACTGTCCAGCAGCAGACTGTCACCACAATCTGAGTATTGTTCAGTTTCCCAGTTCTAGCAGGAGAACCATCTTTTATATCCCTGGAACTTATCTGAAGAGTGCTGATATTTTGTGGTCTTTTTATTAAGGTCTTTCTCTCTCTCTGTACAAGATGCAGTTTCAGAGTGCAGCTCCTGATTGTTACTTTTGCAATGTTCCCTTGCTCTGCCACAATGGACAGGCAGACACCCCCAGACACAGCCCCTTGTACCCCTGCTCATTTGCAGTTTATGCCCTTAGGTTTCCCTTTGTGATAAAGGCCTTTTTCTCTTTTCTTTGGGAATCCAGCCTGTCCTTAGTCTTCTCCTACTTTAAGTAAATGCATGGTTTCCTAGACTTGAGAAGCAAAAGGGCAGAGTCACAGGGTACCAGCAGTGGCAATGAACTGATGTTGCTCTTGCTTGAGGATTTTAATTTATACTGAACATTTCAACTATACTGAATGTTAAATTTAAGCAGAAAACAGAGGTAAACACACATGAAATAACTCTTTGCTGACCTTGGTCTGGTTTAGTACATCGTTTAGATGACTTAGCCTCTTACTAAATGGCACAGATCCAAAAATTAGAATTAACAGTATTGCCATGAAATTGGGAATTTTGAAAAGCAGGCACACTCTCCACAAGAACACCCTGCTCAAATCAATTGCACTGTCACACTGTGGTCCTGACCTGTCCCTGTGTGCAGGGAGATCTCTTCTGGAAAGATTCATCCTGCCAGCACAGAATAGAACACCTACAACCCCAGCAAACCTTGCAGTGGCAGACGAATTCATCCTAAGAAAAATTAAGGTGTTTAGCTTTCATTACTGTTCTCTTTCTGGAATACCTCCAGGAGAGATCAACTTTCACTTCTCTCCTTATTCTGGCTGACAGAGGCTAATTACTGGATTTATCACACCCTTTCCAGCACCTATTTATGGCTTTTCTGGTCACCTATGAGTCCCTCCTTCAGCCTTTTGCTCCCTGTCTCAAACCCAGCACTAGCACTATCCTCTATCAGCGTAAAAAACTCCCAGGAATTCAGATTTGAAGTTCATAGACAGTTGCTTAGGCTTTTACAGAAGAGCAGTGCTGCAGATGGCCAGTGTAAGAAAACCAGACACTTTCTTCACCAAAATGCTTCACGAGACATTCATGATGAAAACCCCACTCTCCTTCTGAGGAGAAAAGGGAGATAAATGTCTCCTATGTGGTCAGATTAGTGAGTGCTGAGCACTGAGATGGCCTGCAGGTATCACAGACTTCAGATTTATTTTACAGGACAGTATGGCCAAGGCTGGCTTTTCTCTTAGCAACAACAATGATGGGGTTGATCAATTCTCTCACCTGCTGTTGCCTCTGCTTTGTTGCCAAAACACTAGAGGGCTTTTGCATAAGTAGCACACATAGCAAGAGGCTCTGGTGAAATATATTTTCCTCATGCTTATTATAAAGACTCTTTAAAAAAACTGTGTGCAACCATGCACACACACAGAGTACATGGCCCATGCTGTGGACTGAAAGTCTCATCTCCCTCTTCTCTCCCAACCCAAAAAGGCTGGCAGACCTCCAGCACTAGGCTCTTATGGCCCTACTGAGGAATGACCTCTTTTTAAGTAGTGACAGAGGCACCAGGGGTTCTAAAGCTCCTCTCTCACAGGAATTATGGCTGACAGAGGGGCTGACAGAGCTTGGTGGCCTCAGGCTGGTGGCAGAAGGGAACCCAAGAGCAGCCCCTGTGAGAGTGCTGGGGGATTGTGGAGCAGGGAAGAGAGGAGAAGGCTTCTTGAAGATGTACATGTAAAACTTTTCAGCTAAGGCATGTCATTCCCACTTCATTAGGGCTGTCTGCCTGCCAGCATTTCTCTTCCTCTATTTCTTTCTTTACTGTGGTGGAGGGTTTTTGACACTGAGCTGCCAGTGTCAAGCCATGGAAACACTTGGAAAAGGTGAAGTGGGAAGGATGGGGTTCCTCCAGCTCCTGTGCTGGTCTGGGCAGGTGCTGCCCAGGCAAGAGCAGAGCTGGCAAGCTCCAGGGACAGTGTCCTTCTTGTTCATCTGTACTCCTGTGCACTCTACAGCAACCATTTTTCCTGGTTGTATGAATCCCCTTCCTCACTGATGGATGACAGTCACAATAATATGTGTGAAAAAAAATGACATGTGATTCTGTGAATCTGAACAAGTTAAAAGGTTTTGATAACACTTTGTGTTTTAGTGGTGTGCTATGCTTTTTGCAGACAGCTCAGCCCAGAACTCAGGGTGGCTACTGAAAGCTTCTGCTGATAATAAACAAATGATGTGAACCTACATCATTACCATGTGAATTATAACCTTAGATACCTCAGTCATCAAATCTCAGCACCAAAGATCTGCCTAACAGAAGCTGGAGTATTAACTCACACAGCTGATATATTGTTGTTTCAACCGGTGTTGTGCACAATAAAATAATTTGAATAACAATTAAAATGGACTGAGGTAGCAAGAAGGGACATATATCCATGAAAGGATTTTTCATGGTTAGAGACTGACAAGGTTGGAGAATGACTGTATTATCCTAATAGCTTCTGTTTTCATTAATGGCTTAATGAAAACATTTCCCTACAATTATAAAGCATGACTGCAAATCTTAAACACTGGAATGTGTGTTCTTTGTCAAACACACACTGCTGTGGCTACAACTGATGCTGCACCACTCTGGGATTTCAATGGAACCCAATGACAGATAAACTGTTTACATTAAAAGACTCTATCAAAGTTATTTTGCACCTAGTTTCTTCCTAATCCATCTGATTTTTCTATAGCTTTGACAAGATGACCTCTCTCACTGTGTGTGCAGTATTGATGTCATTACTGAAGAGCTGTTCTTCAGCCTTTCTGCTGATAACAAAGTAAATGGAAATGTAGAGAAACCTTGGGGAGGTAAACAGCTTGCTCAGGATCCAGCTAAAAAATGGGAAAAAATACAACAGGTAAGGATATCTATTGTTACAAGGAAAGTGATCACTGTTGCACTTTAAAAAATGTTTACATTTTACAATGAAGGCATATTATGCCTTAGAACTTCATAAATTCTAAAAAAATTGAACTTGAATAAAGGCACTGAAAGCTCAGTATTATAAGAATTCCAAGCTCAGCCTATGGTGGGATTACCTTTTAAGGCTCAGGTAAAAAGTCAAACATTTTGAATTTAATTACCTAATACTAACCCAGCAAAAAAGAATTATGTTTACGTAAAATACAAACAATAGAGCAGGGCCATGGATTACATGCATGTCTTGTGTTTCTAGGGTTTTCAGAAAAGTGGCAATCACTAAGGGGAGAAGAAAAAAAAAATCAAGTAGAAAAGAAAAATATCTTATTGATTTGTTCTGCCAAAACAACTATATACATGAAATACTGAAAATGGAGCAGGTCTGTAACTAGTATCAAAGTTTCTTCGGTTCAAAAACACACAGAACACTAGCAATGTGCTTTAAATTAAGTACACATTTAAAAGGTTAACAGGACTATTCCTTAGGCAGAAGAACAAAGAGGAGCTGGTACACCAGAAAATTGGGTACACCACAGCTACTTAAAATACTGTATTCAGGCACAACTCATCTGGATGCCTTTGAGCTCAAAGCTTATTTGAATTATACAGAGGTGTTTTAGAGAACAAAAATACTAACCTGTGTTTTATCTAAGCTCTTTTAGCTGAAGTGAGCTACTAATTAAAAATCTTCACTACTCTTCCTAATTTCTGATGTACTTTCTAAACAGAGTAATAAACCATCTAAAAAGCTGTGTCCTTCCTCAGAGAAGAGTGTTAACATCAGCATCTCTGAAATGCCTTGTCATCTCCTGGTTTACTAATAGCATGTCTGTCATCTGCCTTGATTGAGCCTCTTGCAGCCAGTCTGAACATCCTGTGCCATACTGAATGCAATTCTGATGCACCTGCCAATTGACAACACCAAGAGAGTTCACAATCCAAACAACGCTTACATGTTACAGTACCTCTCAAATAATGCATTAAACAGATGTGTACCTGATATTATAAATATGTGACATAAAAATCTATTGGGTTGGTCAGCGTACATATTAAAAAACCATTCAAGTAGGCCAAATTGTGGGTAACTTAAAACTTTAAAGACAGCAATTTTAATAAAACTGTCAATACAATTTTCTTTGTAAAAACATTTGACACTGATTATGCTGCTTATATTGAAAGAGAAACACAAGGTCTATATCTTTAGATCTTTTATTGAACTGTGAGCACAGCATCAATAACTGCTTCTCAGCTGTAAATGAAAATTGATTCCAGATCTAACCCATCGCTTTCTGTGTGTCTTTAATCCCAAATCACCCACAATGAGACGTGAGAATCAGCATTTTGTCCATGGGACAAAGCATGTGTCACATGGCCAGCTCCACAGGGTCTGCCCTGGGCTTGTGTTTACAGGTGTAGGTGCAGGTTGAGTTTACATGTGTGGGTAATGCAGCCCCTCACTGCTGCACCAGAAGGGGCTGACAGCACTTTGGGGTGCAGCCATTGTGACTTGCCCCACGCCCTACTGCAATGACCTACATGGTCCAAAGCTTTACAGATCTGAAACCTGAAGGCACCCACAATGAACATCTCACTGGGCCTCCTGCAGGTTGCAGCCCAAGGAAATTCACTCAACAATTTTTGCATCAAGCCCACAGCTGCCAGAAGGCTAAAAGGAAAAGAACCTACAAAGTTTCCATGCAATTTGCAGCAGTTTGGCACTAGGAGGCTGAATTTGCAGTCAGCTCTCAGTTGCTGAAGCTTCTTAAGCCTTCTGGGGTGAAATGAAAGTGTACAGTCTCCTTCATCATTTTCTTGGTGATATGTTTCTAGGCCATCAGCATGTGTGCCTTAACCAAAATAAACATAACACTTACATTAAGGAGGGTTCTCCAAATCATGTTTATAACTTTTAGGAGCAATTTCCAGTTATTCAAAATTCTGTTTGAAAAGGGAATGCCAAAACTGGGCAGCATGATCAGTAACAGCCTTGCTGATGCTATCTGTAGAATAAATACCTTCCATTTACTTCAATCTGCTAGCTCCTATCCTGTCCAGAAATGAAGCTCAACTTCTCAGTTACATGACTGACTGGAGCTATTGTGTGGTTGTGCTCCTCCTCAGCACAGGGGAGAAAAGGAAGGAGAGGTGTAACACCTGAAACAGTACAGGCCCACAGACCCCTGAGTAAATGAAATACAGTTCATAAATAAGGGTGCTCGTTCATAGGAGTGAGGGAGCAAAACAGAAGAGCTTTGTTTCTTGCAGCCATGTTTCTAACCATCCTCCACCTTGACAAATGGACTACTGCTAGTCTCAGAACATGGGCTGATACATCAAACTCTCCCCACATTCTACAGACTTTCTCTAAAAGTTGCTTTCCAAGTACAGTTATGGATCAGAGTCACTACTGTCCTGTAAAAACTGAAGGGTCCATAGCAATTCTCAAAGGAGAAATCCTAGGGCTCCCTGCTGACCACTGTCCCAAAGAATTTTGATTTCCTTAAAATTAGAGTAGAAATAAAGGAAACAAACTTGACTTTCACGTACTGTGTTTTTTTTGAATAAAAGTGAGTAAATGCCAGCTCATGCTTCACACTGGCTGCAGGCTTATAGCAGAAAAAATCATAAAGACTGTAAAGACAATGATTCCATTTCCTTATAGAAATGCTGCATAAACTTCTAGAATGGTTTTTACTAAGAGTTTTAATCTTTTCTCTCCCTGCCAGAATGAGCACATGTGTACACCTGAATAACAATGGTCACTTGACTGCAAAATATTTATGTTGAAAAAGCCCTTGAAGTCACTTTTTGTTGTTTATGTGTCTGACCAGTGGGCCAGATCAACCATTCTTCCAAATTCCAATCCCCTCTCCTTAAAGAGATGTGAGAGATACAGCAGAGTCCTGCTGCTCAGCACTGCAAGGCTTTAGCCTGACAAAAATATAAAGGCAGACACTCACAGTCACTAATTCAGGAAAAATTAAATTCCTGAATGAGGAATTCCTGAGTGAGCTGTATAATTTTGTCTATACTCTATTCGTAAAACAAATAAAAGAGATGCAACCACACATGTGTGGGGTGCACAGGAGAGCTGAAGGTTCCCTTGAAGTGCAGGGCATTTAAGAAATGTTCTCAGTACGCAGTTGTGTCCAGTCACTTCATTTGGAATCCCTAAGGATACAGGTCACCAAACTGGGCTGTCAGTGGTGGGCTTGGTAGTGCTCAGTTGAGAGTTGGACTTGTTGATCTTAGAAGACACTTTCTAACTGAAATACTGTATGAGAAAAAAATTTTCTAAGGAGTACAGAATGTTGAGTAACTCCATGAATGGTCCCTGTGGTGCTCTCCTGTCTGTCTGCAGCCTGTCCTGTGAATGTATTCTGTCTGGGAAGACACGAGGAGCTTTGGAGCAGTCTGAGGCTTCCTGCAGCTCCACATCCCCGCCACAGAAGGGCCCAGGCTGCAGCCCTGGCCGGGGAGCAGGGACACTGCTGACCCTCAGGATGCTGCTTGGTGGGAGGCACGTCCCACACTGACAGCAGGGAGGGCTCCAGAGCTGTCAGGACCTCTCTGTGCCCTGTGCTCCTTCCTGCTTGGGATTGACATCAGAGATGACATCTGCTCCAGTCAGGGAGGGATTTTCACGTGATGTCAGCCAACACTGGTCCAGGTCTCTGCTTCTCCATTCACCAGTGATAAGGGATTTCAGCCTAGCAGTATAAACTGTATAAACTCTGTAAATTCTACTTTAGTCACTAGAAAACTATTACTGTAGGAAAACAACAGTAACTGCTACCTGACAATGTATTTCCATTTCTGTATTTTAGGCCTGTCAGGATCACAGTGTCATTTTACAGGATCATTTGGGCAAATCTGCAAGCCTGATGGTGTCATCAGTCACCACGTCTGCACAACACTGCATTGCACAAGGATTTTGACCCTTTGGCTTCAGAAGACATTGCGAGTCTTGCCAGTGCTAAAAAATACTGACTTGTATGACTAAGGGGTCAACTTTCACCAGAAGGTAAATCTTTCCTGGCATGACCCTAAAGGATGGATGAGGTAGGCTGAAGGAGAACATTTAGGTGGTTTAAAAATAAATAAGAAAGAATGATTGGGCTATAATTAACATTTCCCAGACTGAACAGATGATCTTAGGCTGAATTATAGCATTACCTTCCTCTCTATTGCAGATGCTTAAACATTTGAGCGTATTGCATATGTAAAGTAAAATGAAGGATGAATTTAACACCAAGTTTCATTTTTTTTCTGATAAGAATGTTGAGAATATGAATTTCACCAGCTTTCTTTCCCAGCCTTATACATAAATATTTATAAAGTGGGAAGGATAGAGAATGACATGAGCCAGTTTTCTGAAAATGATTCTGCATTAATATCCCAAGTACGTGGAGAAACTTTCAGTATTGATTTAGAGCTACATGCTGAGGGCTTTCCCTTTCACAAATAGGAGTCACTGGATTACTGTGGATTCCCAACCCTTTACTCTCTGACTCGAACAAAAACTTATAGATCAAATTTTCTTCTGTGGGCTTGTATAAATGGATTGCAAAGTGCAAACAAACTCTGTACTGTGTTAGTGCTCTTGTGTGGTCCTCTTACACACCCTTCCAAAAAGCTCATCAATTCAGAAAATGGGTGCAAAGCAAGGGGAGTTAGCTTGGTACAATGGAGGACAGAGATTCAGAACACACTGGCTGTTCCTGGGTGATGCTCTGTGTGGTCTCTAATTCAAAGAGAGATATTTTGGCTTAGTTTAATCTACTTCACAAAGTTAACCAGCAAAACTGAACCACATTCTGTTTGAGATTGTTTCCTCTAATGGGAAGGAAGCAAACAAAGTTTAAGCTAATGGATTCTGCAGCACACCAAAATGCTTTTCATGCAAATATAGTATGTCAACACATAAACAGATCCAGGCAATGAAATAACTTTGTTAGTTTAAATGGTCTATGCACTTATATTAGATGTATTTACCTGTTCATTATCATCTTCATCACTGCTGAGTTTTAGATCATCCTCAAGCATTCTGAAAAAAAGGAGAAACAATACAGAATTACATTTAATGAATTAACTTAACATACAATGAGCCAAATCTACACCTCAGCAAAGTCAAAGGGAAAACTCTTTCAGTTCAACAACAGCAAAATCAGAGCTGAGGTAAGTAAAGTCCATGTATGTATGCATTAGTGCTTCTTTGTGATTCTAGGGTAGAACAAGTGACTTTCAGACTCATCCATCATAAAGTTTGGCTGTCAGCTGCTCTTTCATGTCCTCTTTTATTTCCCCATTGTCTCATGGGGATTAGTCCATATACACCTACAAGTGTTTCTAAATCAGAAGAGAAATTCAGCTCTGAGACTGCTAAAACCAGGGAAAAAGCTGTCCATGTTTCATTCTCAATTTGGGGCACCACCAATTTCCTTTCTGGTACTTATCAAACTGAGAATGCAAAGTGGATAACAGCAAGAAGAGGAGGTGCTTGTTTGAGGTTTAATGGGCCCTCACAGTTGTTAGTGTCCAAAGGCAGACCAAACATTTTCCAAGCTGGGAATGTGCCAGTTCATACTCCCATTTTTGTTTATTTATTTATATTTTAATACAGGGAAATCCCACAGGCCTGTGCCCTGCCCTTGGTTAAGGGGAAGGGAAGCTTCTAGAAGATGTGGCTGTCCGTATGCTTCCTTCCCTTTCTTTGGCAAAAGAGCTGAATTGCAAATGACTGTATTAACACTCATATGACTTCTTTCAATCCAAGACTTGGGTACAGGAAAATACATGGGGTAAGAAACCATGTTATTTGGTGCTACAGAGACAGAGAAGGTCTCTCATTTGGGGATCTCTCTACCTAGAGAGATGAGCAGTCGCCAAATAAGCTCCTGTATAGCTTCCCATATATTCATACTTTTATCTGAGCTGATAGTCATCTGGGCACGCTTCTACCTCACACCCATCTTTTCACCTTGACAAATTGTCTTATCACAGGACGACGTAGGGATGAATTGGCACATCTCCCCTGACCTGCTGCAGCAGCCATTAAAATCGCAGATCTTCCTTTCTGCCAGCCCCAGCTCCTTTACCCACAGCAGGAGGCTTGCAAATTGCAATTATTGTTGCCTTTTTGCCTTGATGGGGCCTGAAGTTCTATGATTTTTTATTGTTAGCCTTTAAATAACTCTAGCAATCAATGGATGTTCTGTTAGGAAGGGTTTTTTTTTGTTTGAAGACTACCAGTAAATCATGGAAGCCTCCCGACACATGGAATTTTATAGAGGGGACAATAATCTCAATGTGGAAATTTTAGAATATTTGAAGCCCTGATGGTGCACTTAAAAAGAAAAAGTGAAGAGGATCTTTAAACTGGTTTGTGAGTCATCTGTCTTCCAGTGACCTCTGTTGTCGGGCAACCCAGTGGTTACAAAGTACCTGGACACATAACTACCAGTCATTAGCATCCTGATAAATGGCCAGTGCCTCCCTGGAATATGTGAACCCATAAAAGTACAACTGCAGCACAGAAAAAAAAAAAAATCTTCTTCTAAAAGTTAGTATTTGTGAGGGGTTGACCTTGTCTGGATGCCAGGTGCCCACCAAAGCTGCTCTATCTCTCCTCTCTTCATCTGGACAGGAGAGAGAAAATGTAACAGCAGGCTTGTGGGTTGAGAAAAGGACAGGGAGAGATCACTCAGCAATTACTGTCATGGTCAAAGCAGACTCAATTTGGGGAAATCAATTCAAAGTATAGCCAATGAAATCAGAGTAGGACAATGAGAAATAAAACCAAATGATAAAACACCTTTCCTCCACCCTTCCCTTCTTCTTGGGCTGGACTTACTGACAATTTTCCCTGCCTCCCCCTCCCAGTGGTGCAGGGGAATGGGCATTATGGTCAGTTCACTGCACATTGTCTCTGCAGGTTCCTCCTCCTCAGGGGAAGAACTCCCCCCATGCTCCCCTCTTCTTCCAGCATGGAGTCCCTCCTGCAGGAGCCAGCCCCTCATGAACTTCTTCAACCTGGCCTTCCTAGAGCTTGCAGCTCTTCAGGAGCTGTTCCAGAGCGCATCCCCTCTGTGGGTGCATCTTCCAGGCACAGGCTGCTCCAGCGTGGCTGCCCCTGGGGTCACAGGTCCTGGCAGCAAACCTGCTCCAGTGTGAGCTTCTCTCTCTAGCAGGACACCAGCACAGCCTTCCCAGGGGGTCAGAGCCCCTTTGGGCACATCCCTGCTGCCAGGAGCCCCCTGTGCTGCAGGGCACAGCTGCCTCTCCATGGGCAGCACCAGGGGCTGCAGGGGAACCTTTGCTCCAGCCCCTCCTTCTGCACTGACCTGCCTGTCTGCAGGGCTGCTCCTCTCACAGACTCCTACTCCTCTCTTCCAGCTGCTGGTGCACAGCAGTTTTTTCCCTTTCTACAATCTGTGGTGCCCCAGGCAGTGCCACTGTCCCTGCTGGGCTCAGGCTGGCTGCTGGCAGGTCCGTGGTCCATCCTGGAGGTTGGCATTGGCTCTGCTGGAAGTGGGGGAAGCTTCTGGCAGCTTCTTACAGAAGCCACCCCTGCACCCCCCTGCTACCAAAACCTTGCCATTCAAACCCAATACTCAATTTTTCAGGGATTATTAATCTTTAGAGGCCTGGACTTTGGCGATGAACAGAAACTTTTAATGCTGTTTATCTAGCAGACACATTCATTTGTTTCCCCAGAGCCATTACTTGCTGTGCCATTCTCAATGTATCGTTGTGCCTTGATCTATCCACAGTCCCTGATTGTTATCTGCAAGTCTCATTACACCAGAAGGACAATACCCCCAGGAAACTGAGACCATTTTCATACACGACTATATCATTCTGACTCTTAACTCTAATTCAATCCTACACTCCTGCTTTTAAACCTACATTTCACTTTAATGTGTAAATTATCCTCTGCTTTAAAGAATCACTGCTAGATAATGCATTCTATTGTTATTTTTAAATGCAGATTTAAGTGGATATAATGCAAAGATCTTTTCATGAATGAAACCCAAAGGGTGGTATGTTTTCTTTCTTTCAGCTATTGGGTGGTTTGGGTTTTGGTTTTTTGTTTATTTGTTTGGGTTTTTTTTTCATTTTTTACATGTTAAATTCCTTTTTGACATACCCTGGTAGAAATAAACCAAAAAGGACAAAAGAAATTCCATATTGGATAAATGGAAAGAACAAAGAAGAAAACATAAAAAAGATAAATGGATGCACTTACTAAACTAACCCTACAGCCATCTGAAATGGCTGATTAATAACTGTCCTCATACAGCCTATACTGCAGATACTTTCTAACAAGTACAGTAAGCACAAGACATGTTTATTGAATATTGAAAAATATAAAATTGATATAAAACATGATTAGTAGGAAGGACAACTGTTAGAGTTGGTTTCAGAGAAACTAAATTTGCAGGATTTATGAGTTCCCTTCAAGAGACTAATAGATGTTTAGACAACTAGAGAGAGGAAAAAAATTGGATTTTGGCATTTCTTTAGCAGTTCCAAGCTTATCACTTGGGGTATGTAATTCTTCTTAGCCCGTTCTGCTAAATGAAGAATATGTCATCCCATTCAGTTCCAAAACTCAAAGCTTAAACAACTACACCAACCAGCTTCTAAAATGCATCACACTCTTCTGGCAGATGGAATAATTAAAGAGAAACTGAGTATAGTATCAACCAGAAATATATGGTAGCCAGAGAAGTGAGGAAAAAAATTAGAAATACACAGTACATGCAAATGTAGAATGCTGAACATTTCAAATAACCTGCTCCCAGAGAATATTGGTTAGAAAAAGTAATATTTTACAGAACACAAAGGAATAGATGGTGTTCCACAATTTTAAAATGTGCTTAATATTCTGAAGACATGGGTCACGGTAGCTTGTACTGTTTAATGTTTCCATTAACTCTCATTTATAAGCAAGTACCATCTGATTGCACTCAAAGCTCAATAAGGACTTTTTAAGATTGCCAGCAACCTTAATTCAAGGTGACTATTTCACTATCATATCTAGAAAGGTATTTTAGCTTCAAAGCCTTGAGACAGAAGAGCTCTGTATCTACAGCTCTCCCAAACACTGTCTGGATGGTCTGAAGGTGAAATTAGGCACTCTTGAGTGAGAGGTCCCTCTAAATACCCATCTGATCTATTCTGCTCTATGTAATTGTTCACCTCAGAAGCACCCAGACTGGAGATTAAGAGTGTATTTGTTATTAAGATCAGGACAGCTATTAATAAAGGCCAGTTTGGAGGCTATGTTAAAATTACAATGAATGCTGCCAATGAGGGCAAATCAAAGAGAAAACTGCCTGTATCAGAAAGCTACCTCCAGGGGTGTTATGAATTCATTTCATTTTCTATTCTTCTCTGACCCAGCTGACATTATTATTGAATATACATGTACTTGTTTGTCTTTTCATCCATAGCTAATGCATAACACCACTTTAGGGAAAGAATAGGATTAAGTAGGATTTTTTATTTCATTATTAGAGCAATGCCATTTACTATAACAGTTGAAGTTGTGTCAGCACATTTATTATAATCTACAATTTTCAGAGGTTTGTAATTTGGAATGTGAAATTATTGCAAAGCAGAAATGTTGGGACAAAGCAACACATTTATCTGTGGTGTAAGTAGGGGCAATCTCATTGACTGACTACAATACCCACTTCCTTCAGGGATGAATTTGCTCCCAAAGCAGATTGTTCCTACATTACAAATTTAGCTAGACAAATGGCTGAACAAGGGCTTTATTAGGATGGGTTCTGTAAAAGTCACACTAGAAATAGTAAGAACAGGCACACTGAAATGGGACTTGTAGCCCATCCTGACTTTTGAGTTCAGTGGATGTTTTGTGCACACCAGACCTGCTGATTTCAGATCCTCTCAACAAGCAGGTAAGGATTTAGAGACATGAGATAATTCACTCCCTGCAAAAGCACTGCCAAAGTATTACTCCATAATTTCAGTTACTTTTACAGAAGACTCTGAATGTCTTAAATGAGGATTTTCACTGCATCCTTTTTTTTTTTGTTTTTGTTTAATGTATAATGTATTTAAATGCCTTTAACAAATGAATAAGGTCCTGATTGCTGGTAGACTTCTGGGAATGCTGCATTTCTTCCTGTTCTGGTTGTGGAGGGCTGGGATGGGAATCTGCTGTGTTTATGGTAACATGTTTGGTGATACAGCTTCCTTAAGGAGGAGGAGTTTAAAAGGCAGCATGGATAGGATAAGGTTCTGCATGTGTAATTTGTTTTGGGATCAGTTCACCACTGCACTGGGGCTCACTCTGATGTGAAAAAAGCCTTATGGGAATGAAAAGGATGGAGGAAAGGGAAGAGGGTGTTGCAAGAAGACAGCCAAGGGAATACTGGGCAATTCCCTAATCCTGAGCTGCCCAGAAAATTAACTCACTCACGTAAAACCAAATCCGAACAAAATGCATATCCCATCTGAGTCACAGCACAGAAAACACAAGTGTTGATTCTGCACAGGAAGGAGGACAGGCAGTGGTTTTAAGCAGACATACAGACATGCCATTCTTTTCTTGCCAGGTTTGTCTCTGGTAAAATATTGGGGAATATCTGGGAATACATTTCTAAGATTTCTACATTTCTAAGATTTCTGTGCTACAACTAGTTATTCCATTTGATATTAAAGAGAGAGCTTTGACTGTTATAGGAAGTTTCAAACTTGTAAAACTTATTAAGACTTAATCCAGAATAGGCAGAAATCTAATAAATGTCTTTGGGGTGAAAAAGGTAGTACACTGCAGCCTGAGTGATGAAGGAAGGCCTTGTCACTCCTGTTTGCAGCAATATTCCTGCAGAGGGAACACAGTCCATGCAAACAGTGACTAGCACTGAGATGCACCTTTTCTACTCCTGAACTTGCATGGAAATAAGGCCATCAGTTCAACACAATCTCTGCTGGTTTACCCCATGGACTTCATACCCAACTTGTTTTTCATTTTCCTAGTGCATTTCTCTGTAGGATATAAGGCTTCTTCAAGAGTGGTAACTCAAAAGGTATCATGCAAATGACAAACTGTATAATGGAATTCAGATGTATTTCAAGAATGTGTTGCACACACTGGAGCACAATTTTATCATTTATCAAGGGGGAAGAAGGGGGCCTATGTGTGTGAAAACATCTAACAATAGATTTCCCCAGAGAAGTTCATAATACAGTGAACAAAAAACTGAGGAAATGAAAATAAATGGTAGAGTAATTCCAAAGGAAAAAAGAAGATCTTTTGTTTTAAAACATCCCATCAATAAATCTTGAAACCTTATATTCATTCTTTTTCTGAAATGTGCAAGTCATCCTTACATTATTTCCTCTGAGATACTGTAAGAGTTATGGTAAAAGAAAATCTCAGAAGATTAAATGGAATTTACAAGCACCATTTACCTTAATAGTCAGGACCATTTGTCCAGCAATTTTATACATACTTAAATATAATTTATTAATTTTCCCTTCTCCTCATCCACCATTTTCTTTCATTACATTTTTGTCAATGATGAAGTCAGTCTTGCAAACTGTTACTCACAGAAGTAACTTCTGCTCATTAAAGCAGATTCAGTGGCCTCAATAGGGCTCATTTGCTTAAGGTATAGATCAACTCCTCAGTCCATGGCCTTAAATCACCTCCCCTCAGAAAGGACTAAAGTCAAGTTTGGTGTCTTCACTGTGAGCAGCAGAGATGCCTGTTCTCCTCCCTGGCACAGGACAGGCACTCAATATCCTGCTGACATGGTCAGCCTCCTCCTGGCCACTGATGGAGAACAATGGCTTGCTAGGACACACTCCATCGTGTGTGTCACATGCAGCCTGCCCCAGTGTTCCTGGCACCATATCAGTAATTAGTGTAATTACAGATGGGGAGAGAGGAGTAACCCCTGTGGTTTTCTATTAGGTACCTCACAATTAGAGAGTGCACTTCATTACTCATCTCTCCGTATCATCTCTTAATTTCAAAAGGATTAAGCAAAATTAATTCTTTCAGTAGAAGAATTTCTTTATCCAGCCATCCATTAATGTCTATGTATAAAAAGCTCTTCAAGGCAACTAAGATATTAAGTTGCTACCTAAGTGCATTATAACAACTGCTCTGTTGACAGGCATTTTGTGTTTCATTAAAGCTGAGACAAGAACTTTGGGAGGAGGGAGAAACCTGCTGCCAAATTTTATAGGAATTGGCATGTTTAGCACAAATTATACTCTGGTATATCCAGTAACTTCACCACTCTATTGAGCTTCAATTCTGCTTGCAAACAATGCTTCCAACAGAACGAGATCAGAACTGGGTCAAAATATTTTAACAGTGTAATAGGAAGCTGCAAAAAAATGACAGAAAGCAGAATCCTTCTGTTTCGAACTGGTGAGTTGGTATTTTTGCCTTAATAACACTCATACCACTGTTTTTTCCTTCTGCCTTAGAAAAGTGCAATCTCCTTCACCCTGTGTCCCCTCACTGCCCAGTGACTCTTCAGTACAACACGCATCTCTGTTTGGCACGCCCAGAGTATGACGAAGCAAAAAGAGAAGAAAAAAAAAAGAGAGGAAAGAGAGACGAGAACAAAGAAAAGCATGGGTCCAGGAAAAACACAGGGAGTGACTAATAGTTTCTAGAAATGCCAGTATAAAATGTGCATTCTTAGAATTTGTGAAGAATAAAAATGAGTGCCCACCTTTTTTAGTGTGTTCAATTCTGACAGTGTGCACAAAGCTTTTACTATTTTCCCTTTGATAAACTGCAATGGCTGATATAATTTTGGGTTCTGCTATTTATCAAGAGCAATATATATAGTCCAAGAGCCATTTCTGTGATACATACTCATTTCCAATACATTCCACATGAAAAACACCTGCTTACTCCAACCATATTTGATTAAAACTGTCTCCTAGCCAGAGCACCAGTATTTTCTCTGGTAAACAAGCCTTCAGTTGGCATATTTACACACAAAGGCTATAGGAACTTAGCACACAGTTAAACAATGATTGATAATTCTACCACAACTTGCAAAGGTGACTTTAAAAAATCATACCAGAAAATATATTAAAGAAATTTGTTCAACAAGGAACAAAATCACAGAGGGCTGGCTCATCTACTACAGTGATTATGACCCTGTAAGTGGGTCTGGCTTCTTCATTTCTGTGCAAATGAACAACAACTTAATAAAACTGTAAAGGAATTCTTGTTCAAAAGGAAGACTCAAGGTGTTTAATGAAGACTGGTTGAAGGAGGTCTCCTAGGTGAAGATGCTGAAAAGGCAACACAGTGAGTCGTGACATGGCTTTCATGATGTTATGGAGAATGGGAGCTTTAGCTTCAGAAACAGTCTTTGTGCATATGGAGGAAAGAAAAATTTGCCACATCAGGTTTTTAAAGAATGCTGTAAGGTTAGTGCCTGACTTACAGATTTTCAGGGGTGTGCATCAGCAGAGCAGAATTCCAAGCAGGAATCCCAGTCCTCTGTACTGGCCTGCTGATGGTGCATGGTGAATAAAGGCAGGGGTTGGCCACAGGGAAGATGAGCAAGTACCAGGGGCTTGTGTATGCATGGGAGAACTGAGCAGCACTTTGCAGGCTGCAAAGGCACTACACCTCTACAAAAATTACTGCTGGACCATGCCTGGTACGAAGGGTAGTTCAGGGATGATCATTAGGAAAAAAATCCCCACAGAAAGCAAAGATAAGGGGAACTTGGGGAAAGGGAGCTTCATTTTCACTGCCTTAATTTGTGATCAGTTCTTAAAGACACTTTGGTACCTGCAAAATCCTACATCAAGAATCCACAGCTATCCCACAGGTCTGATACAGACTTTCAAGGAGAAATGAATCTTCAGTAAGACTGTTCACTTCTATTCCTAAATGAACATTCTGTTGATCAGTCTAAAAATGTATAAACAGATGAATCCAAGCAGTACTAAAACTAACATAAATATAGGGGATAAAACCAAGCAAGACTAAAACTAATATAAATAGATTGGATAAATGAAAAAAATACTTAAATGATTTCTGAATCTGGATAATTTATAAGGCACTGCATATGCATGAGAGAAATCAAGTACCAAGCACAGTGCTGAAAACACTGACTCATGCAAATAATCCTTGCTCCTGCAAGCACTATTTTTCAGGCTCAGATCCAAACACAATGCCTGACACTGTTTGCTCTGATAATCACTCTAAGATAAACAGATTTGAATAACTGCAAATACTTCCAAGCATTTCCTTTCACTTATAATGTAAAAAGAAAAATTAGAGGATAAAATGAAAATGTATGTTTCCACTTCTAGATTTCATACATCATTAATTCTGTAAAAATATATCCATCTTCATGCTGATAGTTCTCTTTGCTTGGCAAGCTTGAAGAATGCAATATGCTAGATAACCTGATTGAAAATTTGATCCTATTGTTTAACAGAATGAGGATTGTTTCATAAGGGGCTCCACCATGTCTGTGCACATTTTCCCCTAAGTAACAGTGTAAGACTTGTATTTCCCCAGACAGCTGAACATTTACGTTGATGTACTTGGCTAGAGATCCAATCTTGCTCTGGCTATAATACAGGAGAATTTTCCTCAGCATTTTGAATTATGGCACTGAAATAATTTAACAGTGCCTTCTGTGCATGTTACACAAGTTTTCTGATACAGTTAGCTCATACTGAAAGTTTGCTTACCCTATAAATTCTGCCACATGGTTACACCATTCTTCATCCTGAAAACTGAGGATTTTTTTTTTAGAATCACTGCAAATGGTGTAACTCTGCAGAAGCCAGCACTTCCCTACAGCCACATACACCCTGTGTACACACACCCTTCAATCTTTATAGTCCCCAGGACTAGGTTACTTCTGAGCTCCCTGGTAATTTGTGCCTGCAGAGCCCTCTACAGAGTTGGAAGAATGAAGCTGTGAAGAACCAAGAAAGGAACATTAGTGGCTGGTTTAAATGGCTGCATTAGGGACACTCACAGAACTGTTAATGTCTAATTTACAGGACCACAGAATGGCTGGGGTGGGGAGGTACCTCTGGAGGTCACCTAGTTCAGTGCCCTGCTAAAGCAGGGTCACCCAGAGCAGGCTGCACAGGATCACATCCAGACAGGTTCTGAATATCTCCACGAGGGAGACTCCACAACCTCCCTGGGCACCCTGTTCCAGTGCTCAGTCACCTTCACACTGAAGAAGTTTCTCCTCCTATTCAGATGGAACTTTCTCTGTTTCAGTTTGTGCCCACTGTCCCTCATCCTCTCTGCTTTAACATCTCTCTCCCAAATTCATCTTGAGACCACCCTGGTCTTCCTTTACCACAAAGCCTTTGAGGAGCATTGTGGTTGATTCTCTGAGAAGCAGGTTGGTTATTATTGTCATACAAAATTATTTACGAGATGAAATACATGTTACCATTGAAAATAACCCTCAAAATATGGTCCTCAGTGCTAAAAACATTCTAAAAAAGAAAATGCCAGACTACCATTTTTTTGCCTTTCTTTTTGACCATTTATATAATGTCTGGCACTAGGTTTCTTTGTCCCTGACTTAAGTGCCTCAACATCATTATCAGACAAATAAACAAGAAAATTAGTACATGAAATTGATAAATGGATACTCAGTGTTTTCTTCAAAGGGCAAAACTTAAGGATGACGCAGACTAAACTTAATTTAATAAATAAAGTCTAATGACATCATGACTTTACAAAGACAAATAATAGAACAATAATATGCTAAAATTGTCAGACACGATCTGGTCCGTGGTACATCTAGTTCTACATTTTGTCAGAGAAGGTTGTTCAATGGAACAATTTGTTAGTAATGAACAATTTTTCCTAACACAGCTGGAATGAAAAACTGGTTCATTATGCTCATGAAGCATTTATGTCTCCCCAAATTCTTCATTGCAATCTTTTTTCAGAGCTTCTGTGAACCCTGGCTCCACTGTTGTAAGGAACCAAAGTCGTAACTGTAGGCTCTGTAAGAACCTATTTGTTTTTCCTGGCCTTTTTATCCTAACATTTAAATGATGAGAAAATAAATGGGAATTTCATAGGTTCTGAGTGAGTCTAGGTGCTTGCCTCCTATCAAATTTCAAAACTTGATTTTCTATCAGTACAGTTATAAGGACATAGCACACCTTTTTTTCCCAAGACTATTCTTTTGTACTTTCTGACCTTACTCTACACAGCTGCCATAACAAGCCTAAATCTTAGTGACTATTATCTTCAGAGGAACAAGTGTGTACATTCACCTTATGCCTAACTTGCAAGCTGCAAAGCCCTCCCCACGTTTGCTGAGTTTTGATGTTACTTCAATTGAAAAAGGATGAGTCCCACCAAGAGGAAATTGCACAATACACCTCGCACTTGGTGCAGGAGCTGCTAATCTACCGACTAATCCAGTTGATACATATGGTTAGGCAGTTGGGTAACTATCAGGGCACAACACCACCTTTCATCTCCTAAGGTAATGCAAAAGTTATATCTCAAATCCAATTTAAATTGGTGCTCCCTTGAGCTCAAAGATAATTTCTCTCTAATCCTCTTCTGGTTGTCTATAGGGTAACCTTCAAAATCTCAGAAATGACACTGTAAAAAAAAAAATTATCAAGTCATAATTTTTTAGCACAAAACCAAGCTATTTTTCCTGGTGGCACTATGTTCCAGCTGTTATCAGATTCAAGAATTTTTCAACTGCCTTGAACTCTGCATTTATTTTACTTTTCCAGATTTTTGCCAATGAAAATACCTCAGCACTGCTTGAAGAGAAAATAATCTTGTCAGTTTTATTGTGCCATATCTGAGATGATGAAGGTCATGCTAACTACAAGTCCGTTCCAATTGCTACGGGGTTGGGTGAGGTGGGCTTTTTATTTTATTTTTGGTTTTCCCCTAGCTCCTACCACAAAGTAATAGGGATTTTCCCCTTTCATTCATCTTGCCTTTTGTTGTTTTTAATCGACCACCCATCAGTGCCGAATTGCCTTGTAACTGTCTGCTGAGCTTTCATTTGACAGAGATAGCTGCTATTGTTAGCAGGAGCCTTCACTTCAGCCCATTTAACTTTCCTCAGTTTGACAGCTTCACAATAGCCACCTTCCATCTAAAGAAAACTGTGATTTAGTAGAAAGGGAATGTGGGACAACAGCCTGATCTGTCACTCAGTCTCCAGTGAGTTCTCTTGGCATAAAGTTCCCCTACAAAGCTGGAGGATGAAATACTACATGAAAATAAGACGGTCATGAGACATGTTCAGTTACATATGCTGGCAAAATCTAAACAGCAATCACACCTAAAAATACAGCCCTTTCCTTCAGTAATGCCCCATGCTGGGCAGCAAAATAAATATTTTGACTAACTCTAAATTTCCATTTTTATTTATATTCCAGATTAATACTTCACTTCCTCCCCCCCCCCCTTTTATTCACCTAGTAATTGTTCTCAGATTGATCTACAAGAGCTCCTAGTGGAAACAATATGCCACAAGTAAATTAAGCTTTCATTGGACTAGTGATTGGTCCTGCTCCATGTAAATCTATGTGAAAAGATGTTGATGAATTAAGAGCCTGGATGTCCTCCCTTACTGACGACTAAAAAAGTCAAATTATAGCTGCCTTAGCACAGCCTCTGAATACTTCCCAGCTCAGCTCCACACTCAGCTTTCCTTTCGTATGTGCTGTGGAAATACATTTTTAACTGATTTTTAGCTGTTATGCATTTATGCCTAATGCCCTTTTGCATTTAAGCTTAAATCTGGTTTTATCATTTGGCACAAATGACAAGCTGTAGACATCCCACTATTAGATTTCCAGGCACCATTTTTTTCCTGGCCAGTTAAGTAACATTATTTTCTTGTCCAAAATCTTGGTTCCTAGTTTGATGAATGCTCTCTTGCTAAAAAATGTGTGTAGGAAATTGAATTTGATTACCATAAAGCATAATTTATTTCAGTCTATCTTATGCCTTTCTTTAACTCTCACTTAACTTCATCAGAAGAGGCATGAGAAAACAAAGTTGGTAGAGCTGCATGCTGCAAAAGGAACCTGCTAAACTGACTTCTACATTCACCTGAGTCTGAGAATCATTTCCTGGTATTTAAAATAAGTAAGTCACTTTGGCAGTGGTGACTAATCACTGAACAACATATGAACTTCTGTTTTGCAACAGCCATTCAAATCTGTGTGAAGAAATTACCACAACTGTGTGGAAAGGTGTGTACAGAAATGGAGACAGAAAATCAGATAACAGATAAACTCCAGTGGAAAGACAGATAATAGTGACTGGAGAGGAATCCAGTGCCCAGAGTTCACTTGTGAGAGAGCACCCACGAGGCTGCAGCTAGGAAGAACACCAGACTGCTCCACTGTTTCTAATTAGAGACGACATCCTTCATTTTATAGCTCCTGTGGTCTAATTTGTAGAGAGCCATATCCCCTAAAGCTTTCTGTAAACCAAATTAAAACTCATTCCATCAAGGAGTTTTAGCAATATATGGTCTCTGATCACAATACATACTCATGGTCATGGAGCTGCTGCAGGCAGTCAGCTGGGGGGTGCTGGCTTTTGTTTTGTTTTTTTTTTAATTTTTCAAGGAAACAGCAGATTTCTTCTAGGAAAAAACATTTTAAAGACCAGAGAATCTGGTCTGTTTAAGCAGTCACTCATGAGAAGGAATAGTACACACAGTCTCTCTCTACTGATTTTCCTAGTATTCTCTGATTTTTAATTAAATCATTTTTCTCCCTCCTTTTTTTTTATTCAACACACCTCAAAGCTTCAGCTCAACAAACATTGCTAGCAATTTTTTATTTTTTCTCTAAATTAAAAAAAGTTAGCTTAGGGCTTTTTGGAAGCCTTAAGAGTCCACAAATGCTTTTGAAGTTTGCAGTCCCTTTTCAACCCAGAAAACATTCATATAATGTGCAGCAGTAACACAAACACCCTACTGGGCTTTAACCCAGCTCTGGACAAGGAGGAGAAATTCTGCCTCTGTGCCCATTGAGCTGTTGGCCTCTATGCCACCACTATCAAGAGTGCCAATTAGCATTGCAGCTCCTGGATTTGGACACACGTCCATGAGACTCCAAGGGAGAACTTCATTTCACACAGACATTGAATAGCTCTGAGAGTGTGATGAGTTTTGTTCCCTACAAATCTGCCTTGAGTTTGAACTGAAGGTGAAAGGATCCATCATCCCAATGCTAGGGCAGCCCCTGCCAGCCAGAGTACCCTTTACACCAAGAACTCTGTGTCATTTGGTGGTTGAACTTCTTACACACACCCAATTCCCTGCAAACACAGCCCTCTCCCACCCCCGAGGGCTCTGGTAGGAACACACAACTCTGTGGGTCTGACAGAGCTGCTTGTTTCCATCAGCACCAAGTTAGATCCTTGTTTCCTCCCTCATGCAAAGGGACTTAGCTAAATTTCTTCAAGCAAGATTTCAAGAAAGTATTTATCACAGCTGGTGTAATTACAGAATTACCTGTGAAAACCCACAAAGGCTGAGGGATCTAATGAATAAGTGGAAAACTACAGCGTAATATCAAACAAAATGTCTACAGTCAAAATATTCCACTTGGTAAAGGTCAGACACTCCCTGCCTGGAGGAACAGCAGAGCACACTTTGAATGCAGGCAGGTGAGAGCTCTGCCCACATCATGCGAGGAGATTTTGATAAACATTCCAACCTATTCTGACAACAGGTGGCCAATATGGCAAAGTGGTTCACTGTGGCTCACAGTAGCAGTTTGACATTAAAAACTGACCAGTAAGAAATTTGATAGGCTGGCCCAAAATGCTGAGAGTTATTAACCTTGAGCAGCTTCTGGAAATGGGATGCACCACTTACCAGAGAGTCCCCAAATCCCCAGGAGGTGGCTGCAGACCACTCCACTCTGCCTGCTGTACCCAGCTCCTTTCTCCCCACTCTCTGCACTCATCTCTTCCATTATCCACTCATTTCAAACAAAACAAATATATTCACTGTTGTGTAAAGGCTCATCTACATTTCCTGTGAGCTATTTTCATCAGTAGCACTCTATTAAAGTTATTTCAAAGTAAACTAGAGAGAGAGAGCAGAGACTCTGTAGCACTATATCATGTGTCTTCTCAAACCAGTTAAAACTCAGCAAGAAGTAAAAAAAAAAAAAGAGATCTATTTAAAACTAGATTAAGCTCAAGCTGCTAAAGCATAATAAATTGCTCTATTTTAACTGACTGAACTGTGCACACTTAGAATACAAGGGCATATTTCATTTGGGTTTATGCAATTGTTCAGTCTACTTTTCTACCATTTCACCCATCACAAGATGAGAGAACTTGTCAGACAAAATTGTAGTTAATGATGTTTAATGGTGGCTAAGCCCGATAGACTTGTTTATTTCTTTTCTTCTTTTTTGTTGCTTTACTCTCACTGAAATAATGAAAATATTACATGAAAAACTTCTATATTATTTGCAGGAAAAGCTTCTATTACCAATGCCAGGTAACATAAAGCTTTATCTGATTTATATAGCAATCTATATAAATCTACTTTTATGTTTTATTTGATTCCAGCCATTAGGCTGTGCTAGGAAGTAATTCTAAAATATATATCATAGTGGCAATTCACTGTGCTATACCAAATTAATCTACATAAATCTATACCTATGTGCAGGGAACCAGCATGGTAACATCACCAGCGTGGAGAAGGAATGGATGCCAGTAATTCTACTTGTAGGCTTTCTAGGAAGTTCAAGCTCTCTCTAATTACTGGGCAGAGTACAAATGTCCCCTGTTGATCAAATTCCTCCATCTAAATTAATTGTACTGTCATTAGCATAGCTCTTACATTCTAAATTTCAGAATACGAAACTGCATATTAGGAGAGGTATTTCCTCTTTATGACCGATCTAAAGTCAGAGAGCTGGAGAATGAATGGGCTGTTTGGAACAGCATATCCTTTTAAAAACCTGTATTCCTTTCTGATTTAAGTTCCTTACATAGCTGAAGCCAGTGTGCTCTGCACAGCTGAATGAGGCCAGCTGGCAGAGTGGGAGCGTATCAGCATTCTGACTGCTTTTCTTTTGTTTGAATATTGCCTCAGTGGCCGCACACTAAACGATGTGAACTTGATGGGCTTGACTATGACCTCAGCTAAACTGAACAATATGAAGCTGGCACATCTGTAATCTCAGGCTTGCTATTTTTCAATTTATTTTTCACCTGATTTGTATTAAGATGTGGTTCAAATTTTAAAATAAAAATAAAAAGGGTCCTTCTGCATTCCAAATCAATCAGCAAATGCTGCCATGCCAGAAGGCAGGCTTCATCTGCCTCTTCACACCACATTTGGTGAATCCCTGACTTATGAGAGCTTGATTTCTAAATGTTTATGCAGAAAGAAATGCTTTACACATCCGCTCCTTCTCAGATAGCCTACGGGGATTTCTGGCAATACTTTTTTTTTTTTTTTCCCTGCCTTCCAGGTTTTCTCCCTGTGGATACATAAAGACAGAGTGACAGCAGGAGTAGGCTCAACTCGCAGCGAGCAGCATCCGTGCTAATTATTGATATTGACTACATGAGATAAGCTGGACATCTGTCTTTACTTTTAGCAAGTCCTACAAGGATAAACATGAACATGAATGTGGGCTGCCCCATGGACAGTGTACTGGCACTCTTTTATACTCCCAACCCATCACTGGGCTTCTGTCACTTTTGTCTGAGCTACATTTCAGCCTCGGGTCACAAGAGTTCAAAACACAGTCAATTAATCAAATGGCTTCTATGAACATAACACTGCAGCTCAATAATGGTTTCCTATTCAACATAAGCAAGGAAATGAAAGCAGGAGGTTAATGTGAAGATAGCTAGGTTACATGTGGAGCTTTAAGCAGCAATCCTTGATCAGCCATCATCAGCCAGCGCATTTTATCAGAGCAGTTATTTTATGTGAGACAAAAGAACAAACCCAGGATGTGTTTATGGCCTGATCCTGCTCTCAATAAATTTAAGTCAAGCTCTTCTCTTGACTTATGCCTGCTAGTTCAGGATCTTTGATCTAGGCAATAAAATTAACACAGCACCAGAAAACAACAAAGAGAGACAGAAAAAGTCTCTCTTAGAACGCTCTGTGTTTACCCTAAGGAAGACAGAAGATTCAAGGCTGAGGTGAAACAACTACTCCCAGGAGGAGGGGAACTGGATATGGGACAGGGTAGCCCATAGGCTGGAGTGGTGGGGACAGGGTGCTACATCAGTGCAGCAGGTCTGCATGTGCTGCATCAGCTGCATGAGGTGGCCTCTGCAAAGCTGTGATCCCAGCAGGGGGAGTGGAGGGCCCAAATTCCCCAGTCTTGGCTGCCCAAACATGACCTGTCAAACACGGTGGGAAGCAGTGTGCTTAGTCTGCCAGGCCCCCTTCAGGAGAGCTTTTCTCTGTCTCAGCTTTAGAAAAGTGCTGGGATTCTGCTCCATATCGTCCAACTCTTCTAAAAAGGGGCTGAAAAAAACCCTTCTAAGCAGTGTGAGAATTCTTTTTGATGCGATAAAAACCGTAAATATGTGTTTCTAACCACTGTAGACAGCAAGCTTTGGAGGGCTTAAATGGAAAAACCTAGTTTAGATTGAGCCAGTTCTGGGTATTGCCACACATGTCAAAGAGCACTTCACTTGACAAATGGTCCCAAAGAAATCTATGGAGCTATTCAGGGGGTACGGTGATGTTTGGTATGAGTAAGGAGATTAGAATCTGGCCCTTGCTTTATTTTCAGAGAGATTTCAAACATGTGTTTGTTCTAATTTTCCCTTCCTTCTAGGATTGCTGGTATTCACTTGGCTCAGCTTTAGAGGGAGAGGGATGTGAAAAACAGCACCAGTAAAAAAAATTACAAACTCTCTAATATATGACCAAAATAGCTTTTTCCCCCGTAAAATATGCGGCATAAACGAATTCCATAATGATGCTATGTGTTATAAAAGTTTTATTGGCACTCATTTGGGATTACCCACATAACTCACTTGTGAGTTCACTACTCGTGGGTAATGCACTCATCCCAAATGCATGCTAAACACCAGCTTATGTACAAAGTCCTATTAGAGTTTAACAGAGATTAAACGAACAGATTTTTTACAGAAGCCTCTTATGGTACAGAGGTCCAGAGAAATTACAAAAATCTTAGTCTATAACAGGCAATGTTTTCATTAGGTTTATTCTAATCATCCTGTATTAAATTCTGTAAATTCTTAACCAGTGACATGCATATCCTCTCTGCAGTTTTACATTTTTCCTCCCTCTACACCCAACTTTGCGTAGTATCACAGACATGTGACTGCACTGAGAGAGACCCTAGGCCCTGGTGTGAGGTCAGTGCAAACACAGAGTGCAGCAGTCCTTGCTTTAGCAACTCTGCTCTCTGCACTGAAAGGGCAGGGAACGAATGGAAAAAAACATTGTTCATATTTACAGACTGAGAACAGAGACATAATTTCCTAAAGGTCATACAGGAAGTCCCTGTTAAGGCTGGAATGAAAATTAAATTCTCCTAAGCACCAATCTAATGCCTTAACAACAAATTCATCTTTCCCAACATCTGTGTATTTCTTCATCTACTGCATTCCATGCTCATTCCTGTACCATTTGAATGTCTCTCTCTAGCACTGTGACATCATTAGTATCTGTTTTGGCTCAAAGCATCACAATACCCCCTGCACACCTGGATAAGCCAACTCATGAGGAGCATGGATAAGGCTGTCAAGCAGTCTGTGCAGGAGAAAAGAACAGTTTAGCTCTGCACAATAACCATCACCAGGCACCTAACTTGGTAACCTTAGCCTAGGGCAATTTCACTAAGAAAGCTGCAACAGAAACAGGAACAGAGCTGATGCTGGCTGGGCACAGTTAAGCTGATTTTCCTGTTTTCTTTCCTGCTTTCCCCTGTTTTCATCTTTGAACATCTCCTGACTCATGATGACTCTTGGGAGGCCTATACAGGCAACATTCAAACCTCCTATGCTGCCAAGCTCAACCTGAAATAGCCCCACCACCCAGAGGAGTTCCTCTGCACACTTCTGTGCCTCCAACCACACATCCTTCTTGGTCAAAACTGGGGAGAAATTCTGTAATTAGCCTAAGATTTCTTTTTTTTTTTTCCCCTGAAAAAAATGGAAAATGGGGCAGGAAGACACCCAAAGTACCTAATTGTTTTCTCTAAGTAAATATATCCTCTCAATATTCAGATGATTGTTCTGTGATAATTTATGACCAGAAATAAAATTTTAGGCAATGTTTTATGGACAATATTTTCCTATTAACTCACATATGAGAGAACTCTAAAAGTTGGTATGAATTAAGGTTAACCCTTAAAAGAAGCATCTACTATGCCATTATAGCAAAAGACTGAAATTAAAGAAAATGCCTTGGTGATTTGCTAGGTATATTGAGTATTAATGTGATACAGTAATTTCCAAGGAAGGTGGAAACAGTAAGTAAGGAAAAATACCTCTCCTAATTTTTAGCATGGTTTCCTACCTAAAGATACACAAATCACTTGATTTTCAATCACTTCATAGCAAGCAACTTTATCTAAAACCTAAAGAACCTACCTGCTATTAACAATCTCAGCAGTGCCTAATAAAAAAGCACTTAAGCACAAACTGTACTTAATTTATATGATGAGTAGTTATAAGTTATCAACCCCAGAATCCCATGCAGAAATTAAATATTCAGTTTTTCCTTACTAATTCAAGCAGGCTTTTTATCCCTCAATTGTGCAAGCTTAACAGTGGGGGAAAATGAGTCAAGTCAATCTTCCAGCAAGAAACTGTATCATGGAGGGTGCTGGGAGGAGAAGAGATGCAGAGAAGTCAGAGAGGTAGAAAGTTTACAGACTTTCAGAGCATTCTCAGTTGTCAATACAAGGATAAATATGTCATCTGTTTTCACTGAACCCATTGGCAAAGCTATCAAATTGCTGCAAAAAAAATTATTTTACTATTTTTAGCCTAGGTAAGCCCATTGCTGAAATGGATTACAGCAGGAGTGGAAAGTGCCTGAATCAACAGAACAGACCTGATGTGCTGGATCAACACTAAGGAGAAGCTGTAGGAAGGACAAACACACACATTCTGCTCAGAATACATTGGAAAAGAAACGTCAGAGCACTGGTCAGTCTGGGAAAAGGGATAGGAGGAAAGAAGGTAATAAAGCAATAATCCCAGGCCCTGCTCTGGAATTACCTAGAATCTGCAGTGTTTTGTAGGAATTTTAAAGAGCGTATTTAGAAAATTTCTTAGGAATTGGGAGAGCGGGGTCAATAGTGTTAAACTCTGTCACCAATCACTCTGCAATATGTACAATTCAGGCTACCCCTGAATTTAGGACTGAACTTTTCAAATTTAAAAAGAAGACAGTCATTTGAGAAAATCTTATTATGGAAAAAGGCCTAAAAATAAAGCTGTTTTTTTAACACTCAGGACTGAAGCGCTCCCCCCTCTTTCCTGCCTAAGACCCTCTATGAACCAACTCTGCCAAGAGGAGTATTTAATGAGAGGTTTTTGAATCATTATCCTGGCCACACACAGAGTGAGCAGGTCACCCCAGCAGGGGCCGTGGGAGCAGCACCCACGGGCAGCCAGCGAAGGAGCAGGACCAGCTCACCTCCACACTCAGAGGCTGCCAGGACGTGTCCCCAGCACGTCCCTGTGTGCCAACAGGGTGTTGTCACCTGTCCTGCTCCCAGGGCCACCGAGGGGACACAGCAGCTCTGCCCTGGGAAGCTCTAATGCACAGGGACACACAGCTCTTCCCACGGCTCTCATCCTCACGGGCACTTGGGGACATCACCCCAGCCAGAGGCTCAGACACAGGGGTAACTTGGCATTTGGCTTTCAGGAGGAGAAGGGAACAAAAATTCATTGCAAGCTTATGTTTTACTGGAGTATTTACACAAAGCATGTGGTCAAAGTTTAAAAGCCCCTCCGCCTCTATAATTCAAAACATTGTGGCACTACAGGACACTTATTAATGCTGCATTTATACAGATACCCACTGCCTGAGATTGCCACTTGAATGGTGAAAGTATCTTAGAGAAAGAGTGGGAGTTGTGTGCAAGGTAACATCAAAGAGCAAAACAGGCAATTTTTTTGAAGAGAACTACCTAAATCATGAATGTTTTTAAGGACTACGCAGGCCCTAGAACTCAATCTTGCTCTTTTTTTGCAGATGGCATTCCAACAGTCTTTTGTTGTTAAATAGCTCCAGGGTGCTAATCTGCAATGGTATGTTACCAGAAAACAGAAAATGCCCAGAAACACTTGATAAACATGGCTCTTGAAAAGAACCTTCATGTCCTTCAGATGAATGACTCTGGGAAGTTCACTGAGATGACATTTATGACTAAGGGTACTGGGATCCTGCTCCACTGTTAATTCATCCAGTTTATCCAGCAACACACTCAGGCCACCAGAGTTTATACTTGTAGCAGATTCAGCTTTTGGGTGTCACATATGAAAATACCAACTTGATTTCAAAAATTTCAGATTTTACCACTGATTTCAGTTGGAATAGACCACAAAGAAACAACCTGTCATCCCTCATAGCAAACAGAGTTTTGCTTTATAAACAACCTTCAGGAACTCAATCCTAAAGGCTCTTGCCACTGAAGTCCTAACCTGGTCAGGCATGAGATCACTTGCTCATGAAGTCACAACCAGGAGCTGGCAACACAGCACACTTGTGTCTACCATCACCCCTCCTTTTTCCTCAGCAGGAAATTTTTTTTAGCCCAATTTGAAGATTTTCTTGACCAAACCCCACGGGGTGTCCTACAGGTGCACGCCTGTGAGTGCCAGAACACACTGGCACTGTCTGGACTGAAGTGAATGTGCTTGGGAACTGCTGCAGTACCCTGAGGGCTGTCCTGGGCAGGCACAGCAAATCCCAGCACACTGCAAATAAAGAAAATGTGTTTCTGCCAGGAAAACATGACAAATCTGTGACAAACCTACTGCACTCTGCTCAGAAACTTTGTGGGGCTTGGTACTCACTGAATAATCTGCACTTGAAAACCTTGAATGCTTAATTCTGCAGCCCTGCTTCATTCTGCTTACTCTTGCTGTTCAAAACCCAGAGAAATCAACTGCAGTTTAAGTACCCTAGTAGTAAGTCTTAACATGGGGATTTTTTTCTGAGTACAAGCTCTGAGGCTGTAAATTATTAATATTAATAATGGGAAAAATCTGTTATGTATAAACAATGCAAGCAAACAGTAACAACCATTTAAAATTGTTAATTTGAGAATTTTTTTCTCTGATTCCCTTTCATAAACAAAATATTTTTTTCATCAGGCAGTATTCATTATATTCATTCTTGGTGTAGTTACAAGGCAAAAAATGTGTATTATTGATGAAATAGATCATAATGACTCTTTCCAAGCCATTATCATTTATCATTTAAATGTGTATTCAATGAGCTTTAATCTGCAAATTTTTCACGTTTGGGAGACATTATGATTTAACAGATTCATTGTGTTTGCTTTATTCTTTTTTTCTTAATACAATGCATGGCACATGTTCTGCAGGCTACACATGAAGTAATTTTACCTACCAGACTGGACTTTAAAAAAACCTGCTAGAGAACAGCAGCTGATTATTAAGGCCTCCAGTCTCCAGAAACACAACAGTGCAGGAACACTGTGTCATTATACTAATAAATGAGTCCTGAAAATCTTCATAACCAGGTATATTGGCCTTTCCTCTGAAAAGTCTCAGTCTCCCATTACTTCTAAGGACAGCACCCCAACCAACCACATCTGAGATTTCAACTATATAAATGTTCTCTAATCCCCTAAAAAGGTGCTTTTTCTAGTGACTTAGATTAAGCAAACCAAATCAATGAATGCCCTCTCGTTGGTATGCATCAGTGTGAGTTGTGTACCATACATTACCAGGGATCCAAGCAACATCAGTCCTTGGGGCTTCTTTTTAAACTAACAAGAGTCAAGTAAGAGTAAGAAGAATAGTGGTTAACACTTTAAAGTAAAAGAGCATGGAAGGTTCTGTCCTTTGGAAGGTGATATTGGATTTTTGGGTCAGTGTTTGCATAGCTGCACAAGCTACAAAACTGCAAGAAACTTCAGCAATTGGCAATACATGAGCTCTTAGCAGGTGTTGGCCACAGCAGATTAATTCCATATCCAGACTGTATATAAGTCACTTATCACCCTTTCTTACTCAAGGTTTGGAATTTCCCAAACTAAATCCCTCTGAAAAGGACCTGCCCTCTCTCTGAGCAAACTCCCCTTGTCACCAGGAGCGCTGCTCTTTGCTCTGAAAGACAGGCTGGGTAAATGCAGACAAGTTCATCACCCACAGCTCAGACCATGCCCTGGCTGTGCTCTCCTGCCACCATCCCTGAGTGCTGAGTGGTGGGAAGGCTCCCCAGCCAGGATGGCAGGGAGGGCTGGGAGCTGCTCCTGTGGCACAGCTTCCCTCCTGCCTTTCCCACTTAGAGCAGGCTGCTCTGAGCTGGTCCAGGGCTCTGACAGGAAGGGAAGTGATGTGCACATGACTGACAGCCGTGCCAGGATCAGTTAGGAAGGATGGCTTCCCAAACATCTGCCAGACACTCTGCTCCTCCTGGGGATGCCCTGCTGCCCTGGAGCAGCTGGGAGCTCAGCCAGGCACCGCTGGGCTCCAGAGTGAGGAGCTCTGCCTGCCCCAGGAGGGGAGCTCTGACCACCCTCAGGCCATGCCTGCAGGCAGCTGAAAGGAATGACAGTGCTGAAGCTTTTTCTCCTCATTCCTCCCCTGTAATTCCACAAAAAGCTGTGGCAGGACTGCTGCACTCTGCCCCTGTGAAGTGCACCCGGGCACCTTCATTCTACCCTCAAGCATGGTTTGCCCCATGCTCACATATTAATGAATTATTCATAGATTTTCTGAGGACAGCTGGTTTTTCTCTTAAACACAAGTATTTTCAAGTATTAAAAGATATGCATCTCAAAATAAAAAAGGAATCATCTATTTGGCTTAACACAAAATAATCTCACATAAAAGGAAGTATTTTTTAACAGCACACATCTACTTTATGGCACTGGTCTCTTAACTTCATGCTTATGAGTTAAGGAAACAGCCCCTTGGTGGATTACTTTTCATAGTTTGCTCAGTAATGTGTTTACAAAGCCATTGTTGCAACTAGATGCTTTTATATTTTGATATACAGTCTGCACTACAACAGTACATCTTCAGAGGTTTCATGCCTATTTCAAAAAACGATGTAAATTGTTCTTTACCTGCCCTCCCAGCAAAACACAAGTTTATTGCCAGATACTCCAGGGCTCCATAGTCCAGTCTGACAGTAATTAAGGCAGAATTAGAGGTGTTTTGCAGGAAATTGTAAGAGTGGCAAGAGAGCTGGATGGGCCAAATTCATCTCTGACAGCAAGTCGTCTGAAGTAACTAACTAACTTACTCTAGGAATTAATTCAACACTTCAAATTTCAAATAATGGCCTCTATTTTTAACTGTCTGAAGCACATAACTCAGAGGCTGAGAAATGTTAAGTGGCTTTTATTTTCCTCTGTTAGAAAACTGCTCATCTACTCACTTGCTTTTTACTGTGTATCAAGTGTCTACTCCAGAAATGGGGGTTTTGTTAAGACAATATTGCATTGTTTGTTAAGATAATATAATGCATTATTTCAATGCAACCTGCACTTGCTCAATGCTTATCTGCCTTGAAAATGGACATAATTAGTGATAAACATTTCTCTAAACCATGCAATGAACAATACAAATCTCATTAAGCAAAACTTTGTGTTTGTAAACATCCCCAACATTTCCTCTGATCCTATAATTCTAAACTACACCAATACATAACAAATCCAGTACTTGGGCAGTACAGTCTTAAGAAAACCAAAGGTAGTATTTTTCCATGCCTTCTGCTTGAATTTAAACTCCAAACATGGCCTTGGGATTTGGACACTAAGCTTTGGCAAAATGATCTCTTCCACAATTTTCGCCACAGCTGTTAAATTTGCACCTCGCTCTATACGGTACTAGTCTGACTCCCCAGCAGTTATCTAACTCTACAGAACAGCTAATCCGATTCAACTCCACTTGGCCATTAAGAAACATCCTTTTTCTGATATGTAAAACCTACATTTTTATTGGTTTTGGTGTGTTTTGTTGTTGTTTTTTTCCCCCAAGAAGCCAGCAATCCCTACCAGGGCTCTAGAACGACAGGCCCGGCTGCTGCTGGGATGCAGAACTCCCCTGTGTGATGGGGGCTTGTTCTGGTCCTCTGTGACCTTGGGAAGGTGAGCAGGGCCCTCAGAGCATCCTCAGGACCCTGGGAAGAGTGAGGAAAGCCATAGGTTTACAGGAGATTGTGCTGCAAACTGATCTGTAAGATTGTTTGATTTTGGGCTGAGGGGTATTCCCAGATAAAGGGAAAAAAAGCAGGAAATCCTTTAGGTGACCCTCAGCACCTTCTCCCTCCAGGCTATGGCTGCATTCTGCTCTCCAGGGGGAAAAAAACAACTTAACCTCCTTTAGCAGTGAAGGACTTGCACTATTATCTCCCTCTGACTGTTGCATTGATTAGATTGGAAAATGAGTAACTTTTATCACACTTGATCTGAAATAGCACTATCTAGCTTATGTTTATCCCTTTCCATCTACAGAACAGATAATTGCATGGATCCTTGAAGTCAGAGGAGACACTGTGATGTCTCTTTTGATCCCTTGTGTCAGGTTAAAGGAGAAGAAAATAGAAAGTTAACCTGTGATTTAACACTGGCCACTGTCTGGCTCCTGCTGCCAGTCTGGTCTGGGGGGTTCAGACCTTTGCAAGTGCATGTCTGGCTCCCTTCTCACCATGCAGGTTCTCTTGCTGCCACCTCAAATGTCACAGTCTGCTGGATTCAGCAGCATGAACTCTAAATTGCAATGGATTTTTGCCTAAAAAAAAATAAAGTCACAATTTTTTGGGGGGTTTTGCTTGTTTGTTTGGTTTTTGCCTTTCATTTCTCTCTTCCTTTTTTTTTTTTCTTTTTGGTATAGGGAAAGGCAGATTATTTCAATTAAGAGCCTGTCACTGACATTTGTAAGCAACCTTTCTTCAGTTCAGTGCAGCAGTTGCAGTTTTAAGTTTCTCCCTGCTTCTGTCAGGATCTAATTTTCAAGGCCCGTTGCCATGGCAGCAAGTTGGAATTTTAATCCAGTACTAAAGGTCAAGACAGGTCACCAGTTTCAGTTCCTCTTCAATCTCCCCATAAGGAGCCACAAAAAGAAGCTGAGATAAAGGTCTGACCTAACAAAAAATTCCAGTCTAGCACACAGCCAGACTTGAAGCTCTATGATTTGTATAGGCTTCCAAATTTGTCTGGAACTATTGAAATTCATGCTAAATCAAATATGGGCAGCACTGATTCACATTCCTCTCTCTGCAAAAAAAGCATATCTATGTCCTTAAAACACAGTTGTGTGCATTTAAGTAAGCAGGGACACCCAAAAAGCAAATACCTGGTAGAGTCTAACAGGTAAATAGCTGTGAAAGCAATCCCCTCATTACTGCAGGCATTTGCTGCTTCTGCAGGCTCAGATGAGCCTGACAGCTGCACTTACATCTTCCCTGACAATATGAGGTAGATGAATCAACATCTTCCTTTCAAAACCTGTAAGGATCTTTTTGTGAAGCATTTTGAATAAACAAGACTTTCCAGTAAGGGACAATTTCGTTAAAGCTAAATCAGCTCCTCCTGTGTTTCCAAAGGATTGATATTAATTAAAGAATTGGTTTGTACCTACTGAAGTAAGGCTATAGACATCTCCCTCCTCCTCCTGGGCTACATTTTCTTGGAAAGCTGCATTTGCAGCATTAGCAAAGTCTCAAAACAAATTTTCTGAGATGTATGGACACAAGTGAGTGAAGCAGCTCTTCCTCTGGCAATTTAAAGCAATAATTAGCCCAGCAGTGGGGAATATTTTCCCTTTTTTATGGTTTGGGAGGATGTATTTGTAAGGTACAACTACTCTGAATCTGTGGCTCCAAGGGCTATCCAAGACAGAGCATAATGCAGTGAGCGTGGCCTTGCCCCGTGGGGTGTTGTGAGAACTTCACTTCATAAAAAATAAGCCTTCTGGCCAGAAAATTGATAGGCTTTGGAGCCCTGCTGAGCCCTCTGCCCAAAGGATAATGGGAGCAATAGAAGTTCCTCTGGATAGAGACTGTGAAGCTGAGAAAAATGTGGTGGATTATTGGGGTTGTCAGAGGGATTCAGAGGAAAGATGCAAAGGATTAAGTTGGTATATTAGGAAAAGTGGCTGTTAGTCTTACCTAGGGTATTTAGGACACAAATTGGGAGTTTCAAGACCACTCTGGTATTATGAATGCCAAACTTCCTGGCAAAATCCATTCCTCTCTCAAATTTACCACCCATTTCCTATTATGACTATTTTGCAGCATGGTGCAGATGAATCTGGGTGACAATTTTCTCTGTCTCAGGCTACTAAAGTCTAAGCCATGACAGGAAGAATGAAAGGGACTGGAGCAAAGGGCATCAGGAAGAAAAAAGCCAGAGAGAAAAATGGCTTGGCTCTGGACCAGAAATTTACTGACAGGTCAGAGTTAAGACAAAGGGAACATGGTGAGGTCCAAATTATGGGAGCCAGAATGCCAAGCAAAAAGTTAATTTGTATGTCCTTTATCAGCAAGTGTGGGTCACAAAACAAATGGGTGGGAGAGGGACTGAGCGTGGTAGCTTCCTCTGCTCTACCCTGATTTAAATTTTCAGATTTACTGAGTGCATTTGTTTTTCCAAATGAACGTTTGAAGTTGCACCAAAGTTCGGAAGTGACTCCATCCCACAGAAATGTAAATTGGGAGGTCAGTTTGAGACTGGCCTTAAGCCATAAAGGCACAACATATGCTGCTGCCTGTGAAAAAGCTCTTTAAATACAGGGAAACCTGTGGCAGATTTGCAGTCTAACCACTTTCCAAAATGGGAAATGATATGTAGCAGACAGGGAAATACATCAGGAATCCAAACATGTTACTGTGTGTCGTTTACCTCTCTCTATTAATGCTGACATTTCAGTGGTCGCAGTTCAGTGACTGCATGCACTTGGCACTGACACAGGAGTGCATCCTGCTTCAGAACAAAGTATTTCAACTGCTACTCGTTAGTTAGGGCAAATAAATGTTGAATTTTTAATGGGGGGTTATACAGTATCAGAGGAAATTCAAATGGTTCAGTGCTCACTTGAGTCACAATCAGCAATGCTGGCAAGAATGCAGTTGGTTAGCTTGTTTCAGGCAGCCTTCAAGGCAGTAAGCCTCTGATAGGCAAGAAAAATTATTAAAAATTGATCAGCAAAATATCATAGAATTAATTTAATTCTGTTCCCACAATTTTTTAAACTGATTTATAAACATGTCAGGAGAAAGAGACCATGGAAAAGAATGTATTAGGAAATAACTTTATTTTGACAGGGAGGTTAAACTGTATGTGAGCCAGCTAAATAATGAAAACAAATTAAAAGCCTAATTTAGAAATTATTTTGAATTATGGGCTTATCTTCAAAGATGAAGGGCTTTTAATTATGACACTGGATTTCCACGTATTTCACATCAGCTGAAATATTTTGCAAGTTTGCTTCTATAGGCAACTGTCCACAGGAAACACTTGTATATTTCATTCCAAATTACTTCATACTTTGCTCAAAAGGCAAAGCCTGCAGCACTGGGGAACAAAGCAACAGTCTGGACCGATTATCATTGCTTCAAACCCAAGAATTTACAAGGCAAAAGGATTAAAAGAAAACTTCTAGCTTACAAAACAAAACAGTAAATATGAAAGATGAGTGACATTTCTCAAAAGAGACCCTTCTATTTTCATCTGCTATTTGTCCCTTTAATATAGTGCACTGGAGCTCTCTAAAGATTAATGGAGTTCCAATTACATGCCACTGTTGTTTCACTTATCATAATTTGTACATGGCAGTGAGTGGCCCTGGTTTCCCAGTTTACCCAGAGGGAATATCTTTGGAACTTCCTACTTCTAACAAACAGGCAGCACTCAGTGCAATGATTCAGGCTGGCCACGTGAAGGTAGGCTGTGACAAAAAGCTGGCTGTCACCACCGAGGGCTCAACTGGTGCTCTCACACTTTGTTATGGTCAGCTGAAAACTGTAATTAGTAATAGGAACATTTCAGCCTCTCCTGTGTATTACACCTGGGCTGCATTGTGACTGCAACACTGATAGAGAGTTGATACATAAATAGAAACCTGCTTCCTATGCCAGCTGGAGATGAACTTTACATTTTTGGTTCCTGGTACATTTTTGGAAATTATGCATGAACACGGAATGAATCCCTTTTTTTGCAGTTGTTTTTTTTTAACTGATTTCTTTCCAGGTTAAGAATTCATCAACGCTTCTTGATTTGAATGTTCTGAATAGTTCTGAATAACAATATTACTTGTTGTTGCAATATCCAATACTTGGTGTAAAATCCTCTTGATGTCTGATTACTCTCCATAAGGACCTCATGCTGATTCATTTCAAACCGTGAATTACCTTTAATTCATAGCTTGCACATGCTGCCAAATTTTGTTTTCTGTGTTCCCAGGTGGCTGTCCCTGACACAGAGGAGATCTTCCAAAAAGCCATTAGATACTTATGGAAAGTATTTAGATGTCGAGAAGCACATTTCCATTTTCAAACACGCTTCCATCAAGTATTATGATAATATTTGGGATTGGGAAAGTGCTGGTATTTATTTGAATTTTTTTGGAACTGTGAAGTGAAATCCTGGCCCAACTGAAAGCTGTGATGAACACACTTAGGAAAATCCTTGCTGAAATATCACAAAAAGATTTTCAGCTGCTTGCTTTAGTTTTAAGCTCCCTGTATTTAGCTGCTCTCTACTCCACACACAGGTTGTGTATCATTAAGTATGATGGATAACAAAAACTCCATAAAGATAAAACAAGTTGGTTTTGTCTGATCTATAAAAATTTGCTGCTCTAAGTTTTTAATGGTTTCCGGTAGTTCCCTGAGCCCATGAGAAGGGCCTTTTAATACTGTATTAATACAGTAAGTATAGGAAGTCATTTTATGACAGGGGAAGAACACCATTATGCTTACATTCTTCTTTTTAGCTAGGCTTTTATGGAAACTACCCAAGACTACTCTGCAGTATGATTTCAAAACACAGGATGTGCTTGATTAAAAAGGTTCTGGGTAGTTTCCAACTGGACAAAGGCCAAATGCTAACAACCAAAACAGAACAAAAGGACTGGATGTTTGAGGATGACATACTTGCAATGGCAATTATATAACAGAAACCCAAGTCATGAGCTGAGTCCATCCCCTCAAATTCATGGAAGCTGACAGAAAATCCTTTGCAGTGCAATTGGTTGCACCTTATCTGTTCCTGCTTACTGTGCTTCATAATAAACTAATCAGAGCAGACTGGCTGAAAACTGACCACACAATGCCCAGCGGAGATTTACAGTGAATTTGAAATTACAAAAAGGGAAACCAAGTACTCAGTTTTACATAGCCTGACTTCAGCTGTAAAAATTCACCACAGTACACACACATGCATGCACATAAGGGTTCAAAATTTCATTTTCAAGACTTTTGAGTGCAATTTAAGAGCTGAGGTTAGTTATAAGTCCATGTTCGCATGTGCATAGGTGCAGAATTTTGAAAAAATCCTAACTATTCTAGCTTCTATTTTACCCACCCACAAGGTATACTGAAACATTATAAAAAAGATGAAATTTGCATTTCAGAAAGCTCTACTTGGACAAGAAGCCATGCATCTCGCATCTCTCTACAACAGCAGCACATTGGTAAATTAATCCACCTTGAAGTCATTTTTCCCCCAGAAGTGTGCACCTGAGAGGTTATCTTGCAAAAATCATACATCCCTTTGGTTTGATCTTCTATGATGCCAGTGTCCCCACACCTGAACCTGCAATGACATACAGACAGCTTGGCTGCTGGAGCAGGACACAGCATCATGAAGGTGAAGTATCTCTGTGCTGCATTCACCCCTCAGGCAGTCATGGTCTCACTCAGCAGTGTGGTGAATGCAAGCACATTATTACCAACTCCTTTGGATCTCTAACAAAGCCAATGGAATCTACAGGACTGTCACTAGGACCAATGTTAATGGAAAAGATAATTTAAGTTTCACTTGAATTGCACATGAACTTTAAAAAGTTGGGTAACAGCTAGAAACACATCCAGGTTAAATGGACTCTAACAAAGCATACAGATGAACAGAGTCAAATTCAGCCAGATTTGATCAAACTGAAATATGGATGACAGATCCTATTGATAAAATATGTAATTGGTGGGGGCTAGAGTTTGGAAGTCAGTAAGACCACCGTGTGTGGCTGAGAGTGTAGCAACAGATGTTACTGGGGATAAGCTGGACTGTCATTTCCCTCATACACTGCAATATCCCCAAAACCCACCAGTGTTAGAGAGCCTAAATCCTCCTTTATACAATTGCAATCTGATAAACACTCAGTCATTAAAATACACAATGACTGCAGGAGCTGCCTACCTCTCAGGGCTTTTTTGGACTGCACTATCCAGCTCTCCTTGATACCATTCCATCTTTCTGTCCCACTCCTGCTTTAATTTCATTATGTGCTCAAGTACTGCAATTCCCCATGAAGGTGGTGGTAACTGCACACACAGATCTAAAGAAACACATTGGCCTCGTAATACCAAGCCTCACAGTGGACTGCCTTCTAACCTCCCAAAGCCCTGTGGAAATTCTTAGAAGCTGCCTTAACAATTTTTCTGCAGTAAAAGAGAAAAAGTGATAGTAATGGGTTAGCTGATCTTCATTTGGAAGCTAAAAATAAAAGTAGCTTTATTGCAGCTCTGATCTCTCATGTGTAAAATCTATCACCTACTGTAAGAAGGCAGTTCATTGCAGCAGAAATCTGATTGATAGTACTGGAACTTTAGATCAAGCAGCAGAACAGAGAACAACTGGTTCATAAAATGTACTCAGTGTCTTCGGGTTTTATATCAGGCTTCCTATAGAGAGCTTTGGTCCCATTAAATGCACTATATACCACTGAGCTCTGAAGCACTGTTCTTTTGAAATTCGGCTTATAACTATAAACCATGATTGACAAGTCTATTACTGTTGGTTACAAACTATTGAAATATTGTATTTTATGGTACACTCACTAAAATATTTTTCACAGTGGAATCCAAATACATTTGCTTTTAGAGAAAAATAATTTTAAGATGCAATAATATTTTTTTCCTTTATTTTTTTTATTATGGAATGTGCTTGATGCTTGATCCAAAATGATTTGGATCATTTTGATGTTCTGAAACATGAATGCACCCATCCTGTTACCAAGAACTGAGGGTACAGTTGGCTAGAGTCTTCACAAAAAACCAAGTCATTACTGGAAGCCAAACAGCAAAGGGCAAAAATTAATTTGTTACTAAGTTTAATAAATAAATGCTATTCATGCAAATTAATCTAAATATCATTAGTATTCCTATCCAATTCTCATTTAATCTGAAAAAAAAATCATTTTAAAATTCGATCATTTGCTCAGCCACAACTTTGTAAAGGTTTACTCAACCAACTGTATTTGAATGAACACTTCCATGAGTTGAGTTTGTGAGTAAAGAACTGGACCTTCAGAGCCTGCTGAGTACATCAATGGATGCAGCACCCACATCTACACTAGCCCTGTACCTCCCACACAGTCACAGACACATCACTGAACTCCAACAAGCCCTTTTGTGTACACAAACTTGCTCTAAGAATCAGGATATTTGAATTCATTTTTAAAACTTGACTAGATATCTCCACATTGATTTTTCTCCCCCTATAGGGATTTTTAGAATTGTATCTTTAGTAGATTAAGGGCAACCACTAGAATAATTTTGAAGTAATTTTAAATGAACATATTGTATTTACACAACTGTCAGTTAAGCTAGTGTAGTTCTGCATTCAGTACTTTAGAACACTTAACACTAAAAAACCCAGCAGCTCTCAACTGAAATCAAACCCATACATTTTCATAAGTATAAAACAATAGCCTACTGTTCAAAGTTGCTATTTTGCTTCTGTTTGCAAACTAGAGAACCTGGGATGAAAGTAAAAAACAATTCATTCTCCACTCACTGCTACACTACTGCAGCCTTACACCAGAGAAGCACCAAAGAAAAATGGTTTAACACAATGGAGAATTAGCCCTTTCACAATTTTCAACTGTCATATTTATAGATCATCTGTGATTTTCAGCTGTTTCAAAGTGTATAAAACTCAAGACCAGCTTTTCAACACCAGCTAGCAGAATCATTCTGTACGATGTGTTTTACTCTCACTGTATGAATGTAAAAATTCCTGCATCATCTGTTCATTGGGTTGCATTTTCTATTGTAAGAGGCTTAGTATCTGATGAGAGAAGCATAAAAGTGATTTAATTTTGGCAAGCTGTAAAACTAAAATCAGCATTATTTCTGCTTAATAAACTCATCTTTCACACATACCTCTGTTAGCTAATGCTTAAAAAGAAGAAACAGTAATAAGCAGTGGAAACATAAAACTGGTTTATGGCTAATTTTTAAGGACTACAGAGAACACCTGAACACCAGGACAAGATTATGAGCAGAGCTAGGTTTTAGTTACCTTTGGAGAAATAAGCTCGTGCTTTATGATAAATTTAAAATGAGATTTAAAGCTGGAAATAATAATACTTACGACTTTTGTGGCACTGACTTAGTTGCAACTTTCCCTGCTGGATCACTCCACTCTGCAAACAAAGGAAACACATTTTCAAATGTCAAAAGATTACTGTAGAATTAAAATGCACCCAAAGCTGTCAGCCCATCTAATTATACTTGGTTTCACAACATGCCACAATGCATAACATGTAATAAAAAAATGGAACTGATCTGCTTTAGCACCACAGAAATTAATTTTTTAGCCTTTGTTTTAATGACATTAAGCAGACAAAAAAAAAAAAAAAAACCCCAACCCTGACTGTTAGGACCAGGATGAAAAAGACCTACTTTGTACATTGTATCCTGAGGTCAGATGTTGGGAGTCCTACAAAGAAGAACACACAAAATGTCAGCCTTAGTTAAATAAGATGAAGAAGGTAAGATATATCTTGGCTTGCTAGATTAAGGGCACTGGCATCATACCAACAGGGAAGGAAGGAGATGGCACAGGGAAGGGATCACAGCATTGTTAAGGCAGCACCAGTGACATTAGTTTAAAAAAAGCATTAACTGTGGAGACAGAGCACCACTGAGGGACCCTTCAGAGCTCAGGCAAGAGCATGTCCTCAGCTGCTGTAAATCTCCACCCCCCTTTAGGAGACAGCACACAGATTTACACCCGCAGCAGCACAACCTTCCCCAGGCTTGGCCATGGATGTGTGCAGGAGCCATCCAGGATGCACAATTTAGAACACAGCATGAATGCAGCTATGCATTCAATTCAGTGCCATTGCCTTTCTGTTGTTTGATCTCACTGCCTGCAACTACAGTAACCTTTTATTGGTAGTCACTGTTTTTATTTGGACTGTGACACACGGGATTTGATAAAGACATGGGAAGTAGATCTTCACCTGATGGAAACTGGTCCAAATCCAATGAAATCAATGGAAGTACAACAACTTAAAGCTAGCAAAGAGTCTGGCTTGCAACACTGAGCATGCTAATGCCAGGATTCTTGTTGGTTCACAATAACTAAGCTGTTTCTTTATTATCACAGTGTTTTCTGGCTTAGTTTTTCTCTAGGCTCTGTAGTCCACAGTGATTGTCATCAGCTTTCCTTCCAAGCTGAGTTTGATCAGTTGAAATTAAGGTGTTATTTACAACCTCATCCTACAGCCAGGCACTACTTTGCTGGAAGTGTTAGTTCTGTAGGATGTTAAAGTCATTAAAACCTTCACTGCACTTCCTCTTAGGGCATTATTAGTTCCCAATATTATATTGTGCTGTCAGTCAGTCCCTTGTGAAGTAAATAATGCCCTAAGAGTAAACATGGCACTTTAAATTTGAATGTCAAACGAATAAATTGTTTTGATAAGCTCCACCTCTTTTATCACACTTTTAAAATGTATGTTTCTCATAAGAATACCTTTATTTTAATAGCTAAATTGAAAACTACTAACAGTGCCCGTCTCTGGTTTATATGGCTGCACAACCTAGCCATATTATGTCCTAGATGCATAATTTGGCCAGCCATAATTGATTTAAAGGGATGTTCTGAAGAGACACTTCTGCTGTATTTTTTAAAGTAAGACTAGCAAACATGAAAACATTTATGTGCTTGCCTATTTCCTGCCATGCTAGCTCAAAAAAAGAGGTCTAATTTATATTTTGTATTGAAGTGATACGGTCAAGAATTTTAGGATCAACATTTAATGTGCCCAGAAATTAACTTTGATGTGGATCTTAAAAGTTCAAAGCCAAATTGATAGAAACAGAAAAGAAAACCCAAAATTTTAGCTTCTCTGAACCTCTGCTTATATGGCTACCAGTGGAGATAATGTCAGTCTGCAGGACTCAAACCAGTTTCTGTAGGGCTCATCAAAAACAGAACACTAAATTAAGAAAAATTAGTACAAATTTACCAGCTTCCAGCAAGTAAAAACCTGTATTCACACAGGTTCACCTTAAAGGGTTCAAGGGACTTTTACCCAATTTACAATGAGGATTATGCTCTTGTAATTATGGACCTACAAGAAAGATGCAGAGGGGCTTTCTGTAAACACATGTAGTGACAGGACAAGGGGAAATGGCTTCAGACTGAGAGCTGGTTTAAATGAGATATTAGGAAAAATAACTGTGAGGGTGGTGAGGCGCTGGAACAGGTTGTCCAGAAAAGCTGTGGATGCCCCATCCCTGGAAGTGTTCATGGCCAGGCTGGATGTGGCTCTGAGCAACCTGGTCTACTGCCCAAGGCAGGGAACTACATGAAACCAGACAACCTTTAAGGTCCCTTCCAACCCAGGCCATTCTGTGATTCAATGACTTCAGATGCCTCACATTGCAGCAGGAAAGTGCAGTGACAGTGGCAGTGCTAGGGCAGTAACCATCACATTCCATTAAAACAAGACATTCTGGGCATGGCTTTGGTTTTGCTTAAGAAGCCACAGATATTGCTAATTTAATTTCTTTCCAACTAAGTATGGTGGCTATATTTCAGACAGGGGAAATCAGTAAGAGCAAAATCACATTCCAGCTTCTAAATCAGGATATGATTGCTTGAACTAAAATGTTAAGCAGTACCAGTTTAATAAGCTATTTTTCAAGATCCTGCCATTGGAAAGAAACTTTTATGTAGCTCTATGACAGAATGGTATAAATTTCCCACCCTGGGGAAGTTCTCTTCTTCCCCAAACATCATCAGCTCAGGTTTTCAAGTCCCAGCACGAGATACCTCTGGCAGAACCTGTCCCAGGTTCAAGCCTGATCTCTAGCAGTGCTACTGGAATCACAGCCAGAAGGCAATAATGCAATGTGGGCTAAGGGCATCTTCAGATCATACAATTTAACAATTCAGTGTGGATTACATGAACTCGAGGCACTCTCTAGGCAGCTGTGCCTAGACTCTGTGCCTCCCTCTGAGGTGTGACACAGACAGATCCCACCATGCTCTTCACATGGCGACCTTTTCAGTCACCATAACTTGACTATGCAGCCAAAACCTCACCATGCAATCAATCAGTAAGTGAGAAAAAAATGTCCATTTCAAACCTTTTCATTGCACAAATCATAATGGAAGAAAACCAAGCAAAATATATTTTACTTGACGTAGAAAGACTCCCATAACAACAGAGATAAAAAGCTCACTTTGCTTCCACTGGGTCTTCTGCAGCTTTAAATAAGCAGTTCTGCTAGTAGCAATGGTCTGATTGGGAATTTCCAACTAAAAATAGTATCAGAATTTATTTTAAGTGGGACCAATTACAAAAATAAACTCTCCAGCAAAGAGCACTCAACAGAACCGAGCAGAATGCTGATCAGGTCATGGTAACAACCCACTTGTACCTTGCTTGGGATAGAAAACTTGGTCTGCTCAGCCTTGCCCGGAGTGTGAATAGCAGTGAGAGGAGGAGGCCAGGAATGGGTCATCTCCTGGGGAAAAAAGAAAAAGTTTAGAAAACAAATTCACGTACATAGAGAAGAAAGAGAGCTAAAAATGGTCCCATCTGCTCCACTGAGCCTGGAGATGCAATTGCTCAAGGAATCCACCCCACCACCCCACACCCTTGGGTCACAGATGAACACCTAAAGAACCCCACAGGCAGAACTTCTCAGAAGGAGAGTGAGGACAGGTCATACTCTTGAAAATTGTGATCATCCCTGTCTCCATCCGAGGGAACTGGCTCCAGCTCTGTGGCCAGCCTGCCAGGCTGCATGAATAGAGCAGGGCTCTACCTGCCAAGCCCAGGCAGAGAGGGGGCCCTCCTGTCCAGCACTGGGTGCAGCCCCATAGGGGAGTGCATGGTGGCAAGATGCAGCCCTATTCAAAACTGCAGACTGGCAAAAGAAACAAGAGGCAGGTCTAGAAAAATCTGGAATGGGCTTGCAAGTGTAGCAGGGAGCAGGGACAGCACCACAGCATCTTCTTGTGGCACTGGCCAAAGGCTCTTGCTGTGATAAGCAATGTCACAGCCCCAGAGCACTATTGATTCCACTTTAAAATGAGGGACTGAGAAATCAGGGGAATCCAGTGAAACCTGCCTACCAGACCATCTAAGCAAAAACCATCCATTTTCTATGTGAGTGTGTTTATTCTTCATTTGTACACTCATGTCCCCATTATCTTTAAAGAAACAACCTGGGTGCCCACAGCTACCAAGCACCAGCACAAGAGCAGCACACACCCACTCCTTCCCAGTGCAGGGAGCTGCTGCCCCAGCAAGCCTGACAGGAGCACACTGGGGTTTGTGCCCATTGGAGCAGGGGGAAAACCACTGAAACCAAGGAACTGCACAAGTGCTGGCTTAGGCAGGGATTGTAAATGCCCTTCTGGAACTGCACAAGTGCTGGCTTAGGCAGGGATTGTAAATGCCTTTCTAATGAGTGTGCTTTATGGGAGACACTGCTTCTTTCTTGCTTATCTTTGTTTTTAATTTAATAAATATCCAGAGAGGCAGTAATAGTTGTCTCTGGCATTCTGTTGCATCTTTGTCTTGGTTGTTCCTCTTTGCCTAAAAAGCTCTGAAAGAGTTCTTTCTTGAGACAAGGGAGGCAAAGAGCAGAAGAGCATCCAGTGCAATGGCCTAACTGCAGTAAACTACATTTCCCAGCTGCTATTATACACTGGTCAAACCCAGGGCTAGTCACAACAAAGCTTATGAACAGGCCAATTTCTGTAGGTAACATGACAGCCACTCAAATGAACCACAAATAAAAACATAACATAATGCTATTGATTAAGAAAATATAGGTGGTGTAAAAAGGACAGTGTGGTGGGTGAATTTTGGCTAAACTCATGCCCTGGGTGGCTACAGCTGATACTAATTATAGTTTACTGAAGACAGAGCCAGCAAGTTTCAGACCTACAGGTGTCATACAGGAGGTCAGGAAGAAGGAAAATTCTGCACCATGGTCAGTGGGACAGGCAGACAGAAAGACTTCTTTGGGCTCATGGGCCAGGCTGCACTCCTGAAAGAACTTCTGGGTTTCTGCTGTGGAGCCCAGGACCAATTTTCACTAGACAAACCCAAATGGTGGCAATGAGGTGGAAAGGACAATTGCTGAATGGCTCATCCCTCCTGGTGTGTGAGGCTGGGGCAGCTCAGTGCCACGACAGGAAGAGCACTATTAAATGGCACTGATTGTCTGACCTCTGCACAGGGAAGGCAGAAAACTATTTAAGCATCCTCTGAACTTTCCTGTGAGATAATATAATCCAAATCCTGCATGCCTTGGCCAAGGCCTATGCCATGGAGGTTGGTTTATGGCAGATCTCTTCATAGCAAAAAGATGAAACAGAGAATGTATCACATAATTAAAGGAGGGCAGGCATTCTGACTGAAGCAGAAATGAAGAATATTCTAGAACTACAATTATAGGCTTGACCTCAGTCTCTTCCTGCCCACACAGAAAATGCACAGAGAGCCTGAGATTCATGGGGAGGTGATGCCAGCAAACATTTCAGAATATTGCCTGTCAAAACACGTGTAGTATCCACTGCCCACCTAACTTGGTAGGCTGAAGTGTAAGCAAACCTAGTCATCTCCCTATTAGGGGACATCTGAATATAAAACAGTGGGAAAAGGAGCCTGCTATTATTTGAGGAAATTCAATTACAATGTAAGAAATTCTGCCTCCACCGATGTTAGGACTATCCAATCTCTGTGTTTACAGAGCGACCTCATGAACACCAAAACCTCTTACAAAGGTACGACCTAGCTACTTGGAAGCATTTCACTTCAATTCTCACTGCAATGAAAATTATTGGACAGAAAATTCCAGATAGGATCACACATGTGTAAAACAAACCTTTAAAGCTCATCTAAACCATATAAACATATAAACCAACACTGTGTGTGGAAGGAGGGAGGAAGCACACATTTAGCTCAAGAAACATACCTACATCTACCTACAGACAGGTGCCAGAGCACTTCTGACCAAGGAACCTTGAGCGGTGGTAAAGAAAGTTTTGAGTTCACTCATCTGAAAAATGTCACTTCAACATGTGTGGGCAGCAGCCCCACACCAAGCACCACACAGCTGCATGCTCCAGGCTCACAGAGCTGAGCTGCAGAAGGACATGCACAAATGGCACTGCTGTTGTCAGTGAAGGCTCAAAATCCCAACCCCACGCCCTGCGGGGACCTGACTGCCCAGCTCGTTCCTGCTCCGTTCCCTCAGCACAGACAGGTTCCTCTGGAGCATCAGGAGAAAAGGTGTCACTGGTTTAATCATCCACATGACTGCACCATTCTTTCTTGTGCCCCAATTTCTTCTGGAGGTCCCTCATCTTTAAGTACTTGCTAAGCTCTGTTTTGTTTAGCTGGTGAAATCTGATATATTCACCTTCTAATATGTTAAAACTATAAAGAGCCACACAGATGGTGTGTGTTGTGTAGACATCCATTAAGATGTGTCTGTAACCACCTCAGTTTGTAAATACCTGGGAAAATAGACCGGGAATTAAATTCATGCTTTTTTCCAGGAAAAGTTAAAACACTTTAATCAATCCAAATTTGGAAGTATTTAGAGATTCCTGGAAGTAAAAATAATAAAAGCAAACATATGAAACACTTTAAAGAGGAATTTAATGGAAACAAAGTAATCCCACAAAATTGAGTTAGGATTTATTTTCACATGGTTTGGACTTAAAATAATTCCAAAATCATGTTAACTGTTGGAGTGGGTAGATGACTGCTATAGAAGCATGCATTTTTTTACAGACCTGAAGATTAAATGAGAAAGTAAACCTGCACTGTTTCTTGGCTTAAAAGTCACTGTGGTCCTCTGATGTAGTAACATCAAGCATCCTCCTTTCTGAAAATTATTTAAACATTGTTTTAATTGACTCCATGTGTTTTATTTATTAGAGCTAGACATGCTTGTCTCTTCAGCTAAGTCTGGGGTTTTTTTGGCTATAAAAGCCCTCAGGTAAGTAACTAAGAAGGACACATGCAGACACGATCTAATGAATCACCCAAAACACAAATACCCCAAGCAAACTTTCCAAAGGATGCAGAGGTACAAGGCCAAATAATGATTTAAATGGAAGGAGAGGACTGGGGAAGGATTTAAACTTGCAAGTTTTTAAAGGAAGAGGTCAGAGAGAGAGAATTGAGTACAGGGGATATGGGGCAGATGGTAAATAGCTTTACAAAACCAGTCCCTAAAATTAATAGCCGCCTTCAAGATTTATTTCCTGTCTCTGTATTTCATTTTTCCATCATTTCCTTCTTGTTCAAAAGAAAGTGTACCGTGTTTTTAAGTACAGATAAAAGCACTGAGCCAGGCTCTGAGAGGCCATTATGGAAAAAAAGCAGCAGGATTGTGTACTCTGCGTTCCTACTGAGGCAGCTTCCCTTCCTAGTGCGCTCTGAACTGCTTAGCCTGATCTAATTTGAAGTCTCCCAAGATACAGGGCTCATGCTACTTCCCTTGGGAGAACTGAGGGGAGACATGAGAACAGCCATTAATTACAGAAAGAGCTGTTCCTAAAGGAGAGAATAATCTGTTCTCCAGCTTTATGGAGGGTATGAACTTCAACTGCAGCCAGAAAAATTCCACTTAGAGGTAAGAGAAAGCTCTTTCATGGTAAGGATCCTGCAGCACTGAAACAGATTGCTCAGAGGGCTCCACGGACTCCATCTGTGCAAGAACATGCCTAAGAACAGATAAGCACACATCAGTCAGGCATGGCTTAGGCAGAATTGATTCCTGCACTGGGACAGGGATCTGTAGGAGATGATGAGGAGATTTCTAAGACCCTTCCCAGCTCTTTTTCTTCTGTAGTTTTGATAGATCACAACTGGTTTGGCCAAGCCCTACCCTTACTGCTTCTCTTGTGGATACCTCCACAAAAAGACAGAAAAACAGAGCAACAATCCCTTTTTTTTTTTCTTCTGTGGCCACAAAGGCAGTCTCAGGACCAACACTTTCCCACATCATTAGAGGGCAGCCAGTGGAGCAGGAGGACCAGCCCTACACATATCACTAGCAATAAATTCAGTCCACTGCTGCTAAAGAGACCTTTCCTGTGATATTCTCTGTCAAATGACCCTCTCTTTTAAATCTTAGCTAACTTTTTGTACTTTTAAATCTTAGCTAAATCTATTGCTTGAAACATCCTCCAGTTTTTGGAGACACAGCATGTTAAAGTTGCATTCAGGAAAAAAAACAAAAAACCATGAAGAATAGAGGTTCTAAGGTTATTACAAACTTGATGTTACAGCTGGTGCTAAGCAACCTACTGCCTTGATTGAATAAAGATAGGAATAAAGACAGCCAAGTGATTTACCATTTATTAAAGACTCCATTAATGATTTATTAATGTTTTATTAACTATTTATCAATGCAACCTTAGTAAAAAGCCTTGTCTTGTTTCACAGCATCTTTCTGGTTCCTGCATTTATACAAAACTGATCAAACTCTCTCTGGTAGGAAGCCAGTAATGCATGAGGGGCAGCCACACTTTCTGTGTGAGATGCATACTGAATCAAAAACCATCTCAGCCTGTTTCAACTTTGGGGGAAAGGCTAAGGAAAGAATGGATATATAGATATATATTTATACATGGAAATGACAAGCAAATGGCACTAAAGCATAATGGAACACAAAGACAATAAACCTACAGGTTGTTTTTATTCATATTTCTTATGAAGGAATGGATAATTTCAACAAGCAGTTGGAAATACCCTGACCAGTAATCTGGCCTGCTTTATACTGCTCAAAAGCTTCCTTAGGAAGGGATTTTGATACATTTTTGGTATTGACATGGACAGATAGATAAATTCATTCATATTCATTGATTATGATGTTCCAGCATTTAAAAAAAATCTCATCATCAAAGGGATACCACATCTTTTTCCCTGTAAGAGGAAAAAAAAAATTAAAATACTTTGGTGATGCCCTCCAAAGAAAGCTATTTTTCCTGCTATGAATGTTAAAGCTGAAAACCTTTTACTCATGCAATTGTTTTAGCAAATTTATTACAAGTGGCTAGTGCCCAGCACATATATTTTGAGGAACAATGTGGTGGCATCTACAATTATGTCTTTGTCATACTACAATTTATCTTGTTACTGTCCCAAAAACTCCTTGAAAGACAATTGGAAATACAGTGCATACATGCATGAGTTTATTATTGAGAAACTAGAGTTGATTCTACAAAAAGCAACCATTTTTCTGGCCACAGCCTAAACCACAGTGTTCACCTGTGGGTTTTATCAATGATGACTAATAAGTTCCCTTTGCCAGCTAGGGAATAGGATGCATTCCATATCATCCAATAATAAATTAATATTTCTTTCCATTTTAACAAGAAGGGGACAGACAAAAATTATATTCTGTGAAAATGAATATAGAAATTGTTTTAGAAGCCAATTGTGGTTGACTATAAATTTTACAGCATATGTTTTCCTTTCCTACTTTGTTAGCATTTGGAAATCCACAAAGAAATATGGGTATTTTCTTTTCCTGTTGAGTTTCTCAGTACTCTATGACTCCTGTATACCTCAAACTTTTCAATATATTTTCCTCATACTGTAGCTTTTATAACTAATAACACTCATATTCTTTGCTTAGAGCATTTACAAGACAATAAAAAAAAAAAGTAAATCATGATTGATGCACTTACTGCTCTAACCAATCTCGTGTGTGTGAAGAAAGGCAATGCTCCATTACAGTGAGAAGGTATCTCAGCTCCAGAGGCTGTTTCAGGGGGAGAGTAATGAAGCCACACCACTTGAACCCACAGTGGATTCAATTTCACCAGTCTGCTCCAGTCCCAAGGAAAGCACAGCCTGTAAAAGTGTGTGTGTCCTGTCCAAGGATGCAGCTCCTGCTGGGCCTGGCCCCAGGTGTCCATGCTGTGCACACAGGAGCTCACCCCTGAGGATCCTCTGTCTAACAGGGTGAATGCTTTTCTCCAAGGTGGAGCAGGAAAATTTTCTTCAGGGTCCACCTCAGGAAGATTATAGGGTCAAAAACTGGCCTGACTGTATGACATTGCCTAGGACAATCAATGCTTCAGTTCAATACCAAGCAGGGTTTGTGCCCTTCAGCACTTTCTCATGTGTTCTTAGCATTTTTAGGAGCATGCAGCACAATCCCCTATGGAGCCACTACAGAGCACCATTATGATGAGCTGCACAGAACCAGAGATCTGCATCCTTACTCCTGCCAGGCTTAGACTCCCAGTATGAATAAAGTGTGTGTAAGACATGGGGAGTTCACAGAATGTAACTGGCAGAAAAAATCACACAATGTAAAAAATGAAGGAGGACCCTATAGCAAACCCACAGGACGGCTTTCTTGACAAGTTTTATGTGATGAGAGAACTAAGAGCTCAGTGGAAAACGGGGATGTTGGAACTCATGAAGTCAAAGGTAGATACACCCAGCACGTGTGACAGCCTCTCTGACCACCATGTCTCTGTCTTCCAGCACTGTCTGAGCTTCCAGCCAAAGCCCAGGACACGAGCAGGAACCAGTGCTGTCTTTGGGATGAGCCATGAGCTCCCAAATGGTGCAAAGGCAGGCTTGTGCTGAGCAGGAATAATGACACTGACTGGAGTGGTAACTCTGCTTCCCAGCCAGGACAGGCAGGATGAATCCTGTCAGCTGCAGGAATGTGGGGTCTGTTAAGGACAGGCCATAAGGATTGTGTGCAAGGAGAGGATGATCAGAGTTTTGCCAGGCACACAGGAGGTGTTTCTGCTCCTGTGTAACTGTTCCTCTGCACAGACCTACTGATGGGTCAGGAACATCAACAGTCAGGATGGGCCAGAGGCGAGGTCCTGCTCCTCTGGGATGCCACAGACAGTGTTTGGTGTGTGTCTGTCACAGAGCACTTCAGGGACACCACGGCAGTCATGAGGGCAAAATGCTGATCCTCCATCCTTGCAAATTCTCAGCTGCGCTGGGACCTTTTCTGCTTAATACAGCACCCAGAACTGGATACTGGGTTCACACCAGCTAACACCAGTTTTAGAAATCAATAATACACCCATAAATATTCAGGTACCTGCAGTCACATGTACCAAACCCAGTTCCAGGAGGGCAGGCATCCTCCAGCTGTCACTCCTGGTGGCTGAACTAATAATGGCTTTGCTGCCCAGTACACAGAACCAGACCCTGCTGTAGGCAGCATGGCCAGTGCAATGCCTCCTGCTCTTGGCAGCTTCTCAACCCCACTGAGATGCACTGCCATATCCCACTGATTTTATTTATTCAAAATAATACTTGCTGGTAACCACCCCCAGGGATGGCACATCTTATTGTCACAAGGGCCCCACGAAGTAGGAAGCATGCATTGAACTGTTAAATACAACATAGCATCCTGGCACTACAAGAGTATAGTATAAACAAAGGCACAATAAGTCATAAAAAGCTAATTCTTTCAAAAGTTACTAATACCAACATATAATTTCATCTCTGCAATTTAAAAAACATTGGCAAAAAACCCATTCTCCAAGCAAATAAGCAACTGTGTTTTGAAACTATTCACTGCTGGCACTTGTTTAAGGGAATCTGGTAATTTGTTCCATCCATCCTCAGCTTCACAAGCAAGAAAGCATGTCTTGAATTGCCTGTTTTCTTCTCTGAAACTTAGGGTTCACACCAAGAGGAGAGCAGAACTATAATTTACAGTTACAAAACAAGACTACTCCTACCCTGAGGCGCTCCACTGTGTGCATTTATACAATACATTACATCATCTCCTTTACATTGCCAGATGTAATCAATTCATGGGTTTTTCCATACAAGTACAACAGGGTGTTATATAGTTACAGGACAAGACCTTATCAATGGAATTTATTATAAAATGCATTAAATTTCTGAAGCAACTTACGGCAGCATAGTGAAAAAATAAAATCTCCAAATTCAATATCAGGCAAAATTAGATTGCTAAACCACAAAACCTCTTGTTCTGTAGGCTTAGCACAGACACTGTGTAAGTTGTATATTGTGCAATAATTTTTAGACCCATGTAACCAGATTAAAACTTACATCCTGACAATATGATGAAACTGAGTCCAAAAATAATGAGGAATTTGAAAGCTTTAACTTGTGCCAGAAAATACCAGCTTTGCCCTTAAAACAGGAGCATTAATTACCTGAAACAACATATAGGGGAAATTAAGAAACCAAGTTAGGCAACTCATTTAAATTTAAAGCCCAATTCTTTTGTTTAAGCCATGATTTGCTTTCATTAAAATTGGACTCTGAGTTGTTACTCATCAAATACAAAGAAATGAAGCTACCACACACTGTACAATACACACTGAAATCCTTACAAAAGCTGTTTCTTTGCCTTCCAAACCAAGACTCTGCCAGATCTCTTATTCTGCTTGCCACACAAGCAGTATTGCAGCAGGGTTTTCCTGTGGGGGTGTGCCAGGGTAGCATTTGTTTTTGATGCTGTTCTTACACAACCTCATCACCTCCACTGTAATGCTGTTAAACCAGCGGTCTGAGGCTGAAGTGAAGACGCAGTGAACACCTAGAAAAGCTGAAACCTGCCCTTACAAAGCTGTCTTTTTCCACCATTCCTTTTCCTTTCTATGTGATGCTCTCCCTGCCATGCGTCTCAGTTGAGAACTTGCTTCTCCCTTCATGCATGAAGAATTCACTTTCCCCTGTGAAGAATGGTTATCTTCCCATAAGTGCCTACTTCAGGAACTGTGAATGCTCTGCAGGGCGCAAACTGTCTCGCTTTTTGTCTTATGCAATGCCTAGGGCAGTGGTAAACTTCTGAATATCGTCTGAAAATGTGGAATAGAGATTATGGGCTGAAAAATCCAACGGATGCATCTAAAATGCATGGATTACACAGGCACAGCTTGATCAGTATTCAGCAAGCCTGGATATACAAAGCCTGATGACTGGTTCCTCTCATTTTGTCACCTTGGTTTCCTCTGTAAAATTAAAAATCTTAGCATGTCTGCCAAACAATACTTTATGGGTCCTCATCTGCAACACAGAGGTGGAGTCCCTGCTGCCTCTCATGCTCAAGCCTTTAATTCTAGTCTCTTACAGAAAGACCTAACCAGACACCTGAAACCCTCTCATGCAACCTGGCATTTATTATAGTAATTTTAGCCTTTAGAAAAGAACAAACATTTCAGTCTGAATTTCCTTTTCCTCACTTGCACCTTGAAGCAGGTCTGTTCCTGCATCTGTGTGTCCTGTAAATCATGCCAGCACTCCCCTTTGATCCACTCCTGCTAAGCTAACAGGTGTAGAAAAAATGGATGTATGTTATAGAAGATGTTTTGATACAACATATACTTTTTTGGCATGTCAGCCTTATCCAAATAAGCCAGCTTAAACAGTAAAGAAAACTGAAGCCAAAGCATGCTGAAGTCTTTTTTGATCTCCTTTAAGGTATGGAGGCTTCAGAGTATTTCTGGTAGACAGATTCCCACTGTTGCATACATTTGATTCCTCATTTCCCAGCATGTTCTTTCTTACTGAGCTAGTTGGAGGCTGGGAACGTTAAATACTTGGGACTGCCACTAAGACATATGACAGCTGAGGATGCCTGGTCCCACACAGAGCAGTCCCAGTGTCTGAAATCAGTGTGTTCTGACTGTGCACCAGATTGATAGAGTCTCCCGTGTCTGCATTTTTAAAAACTTCTGACAGCAAACTACATTGAAACAAACTAACTCCTAAAAACAGGGCTGGAAAAGGGCAAAGTCCGTAACCTTCCTGTCTCAAAGCACTACACTACTTCTTTTCCCACAGGAAAATCAATGAATAGGACACAAAAGGCACAGCACTGAAATGCTGTAAATTCAGTGCTCCACCATTTAAACATCGGATCTCTACATTACTAGACGATGACATGTATTGTCTTTTTTGCTTCTAGATGGCTCAAAAGGAATAGCAAAGTGTAATTAGTAATAGTTTATCAGAGATTGTGTGAGCAATTTGGAACAAACTTGGAGCAAGCCCAAGAAAAGACCACCCAGCAGACCCATGGCTGCCTAGTTAGCTCCAAGCAGTGCGAGCAAGCCACAGCTCCAGCTGGTGTCAAACACTGACAGCTACCAGCTACCAAGCAGAGATGAACTGGAGTACACATGTCAAAGGATGGTGGGGGATTTTTTTTTGTTTTGTTTTGTTTGTTTTTTAAGTACAAAGTTCAATGTATTATTATATTCAAGCAACTACCAAAAGGAGTTGTTGATCTCACTTTGCTAGAGACACACACAAAGGATGGGTGCAATAACATGGCATTCTTTTTGAAGGGTAACTTGTGTTGTAAGTGAAAGATGCTAGAAAACGACAATGCTGCTGCAAAGTAGACAGAATGATACATTTAGTCAGATTCCCAGTCTAAGCCTTTTCAAAGAACACAAGCAGTTAGTGCAACATTCCTTAGGGTTCCTGCATCCTTTCAAACATGATCGCTTTCTTGTAGTTTACACTTATCATATTAAGAAAAATGGTAATGAGGAGATCATGACAACCTCTTTTAAAAGAAACAATGACTCAATTGCCAAGGAAAAAAAAAAGAGTGATAACTATTTTCATGGAAAGAAGCCTCCAGTGAACGCCTCACTGTTGAAACTATGCTCTTTGTTTTTGTCTGAACTCAGGAATGACAAGGGGCTGCTCTTCAAAAAAATTCTGAGCACCAGTTTTCATTTGATTGGTACATTACTTTTTCAGATAACTGGCAGTTCAGACCTCTTGTTGAAAAGATTAGAGACTCAAGAGGCTGGAAATGATAAAATCCTGGAATAAGTGGGAAGGGATTAATTGGCTTGATTAAAAAACAAAAAAGGCACTACTGGAAATGAGCCTACAAACCAAACATGAAGTGTTTTTATCCTAAGGCTCAGAAGAGTATTTTTAAAGGTTACTGTACCTTGGTGTACACAACATTTTCTTTAGTAGGATATACTCATGGCAAAGAAATTAACGGACTACAAAGCCCAAAGGGGCTTTTAACGCTCAATGCTTGTGTAATAAATGCCATCAGAAGATCTCAAAGCATCCCTCACAAAAGATCAGTACCTGCCATTTTCTGGCTTGGCTCCAGAGATGACATTTGGTCCACAGTTTAAACCTCTCACTCAACCCACAGCAAACACAATGAAAACAACTCTCCCCATTTTTTTCCCTGTTAACCACCCATGCCAGTCTGCTATGCCCTTGTGGGTTCACGTTGCTGCTGCTTCACCCTGCAAAGTACCAGCAGGTATTTCCACCTCCCCAACAATATTTGCTTACACATTGAACAGAAACTTTGGAGCAGGGAAAACATTTAATCAAGAGCTGTAGAGTGTTGATAAGAGGTTTCTAATGACAGCCACACCAAGCCCTGGCCCCAGGAGCTCTGGAAGGCCACGCAGGGACACTTTCAGCAGGTAGAATATTTAGGGTATGCAGAACGTTGAAAAAACAAATCTGGGCACTTGGCTCAGACCTTCAGATTGTTCTTTGGAGATAACCTTTCTCTCCTGCCTCTGAACAATGGCCAACAAACATCTCAAGGCCCTGAAGAAATCAAATCATCTTCATTCTAATGCTAGAACCTGAGATTTTCTTCAGCTGACTTCTGCAAAGCTGGGTGCCTGTATGACTGCTTTTGAATCAAAAAGAAATGTGAGAAATTCATTAAGGAAAAAAAAATACAAATCCCATTCTGGTCAGATTTTTCAGTTATCCAAAGACGTTGTTACACCCTTGACAAATCAATGTGGCAGGATCTACTGGCTAATTAAACAAATGTGACAATTTTACTGTGATAATTTGAAAACACTCTAAAGTGCCACCTATCCACAGTGTGCATTCTTCTCAAATGTATATTAAAACCTGTGCAGTGTAATAAGAAATTGAAAGGAACTTACATATTCAATAAAAACACAATTATAAGCATAATTTGAAATGTACAGCTAAAATAGATTGGAAGTTCATAAGGTTTCTCAGAACATTAAATTCAATGACACACTTTCTTTAAAGAAATGTTAGAAATTCAGATAAGCCACAGTATGTAGCATAATTTTAAATATCTGATAGAGCCTTGCTTTTGCCCAGTTATCACACCAATAATTCCAGCTGAGGACATCAATGCATTTTGCTAACAACTAATTTAACTTTCAACAATGGCAGTGTGGGTGAGGTTCTATTTCACCATTTCACAGAAGGAGCTATAGTGGAGCAAAGGGGCATCTCAAGGTTGTTCAGGAAGATCAAAGGTAGGATGTTTTATCCGAGTCTGTGTATTCAAGCATTTATTGAGAGGGTGTTCAAAGACATGAGATGATGAACCATACCAGTCTTTCACTGTCAGATTTGAAGTGGTGTATTCTGAATATTCTGACAGCTGAACAATCTCCACAGGTAAGAAGGAAGATGCCTTCAGAAAGAGCTCTGCTGACTGTGGAGCAGGACAGACCAATGGCACACAGCAAAGACATGAATTCTCCTCCCCAAAAGGCAGCTTCTAGAGCTATTCTCACTGCAGAATGTGGAACAACTTGAACTTAAGACAGATGATGATCACAAGACTGCCTGACCACATCAGGCTCCTTCCACAAACCTCATGGGGGCTGGCAAGTCTGACTATGCATCACCACTTGACTCTTCCCAAGAAAAAGTTCACCTGCTTGTCCAAGGGGTCTCTCAGGAGGAAATAAAATAAATTTTGGTCCATACATCAGTTGGTGTCTGCATTCTTGCCTTAAGAAGAAGTTAGGAGTGGCTTCAGTTAAACTCAGACCTCACTGCATTATGAAAATGGCAACAAGCACTCCTGGTGACTGCTGTAACAGAACACTTCCACCCACCTCCGAGCCCAACAATGGGATTCAAAGCTGAAACTTCAAGTTTTCTCCAGGTGTCAACTTTGTCCTGTGCTCTTTACTTTTCCTCAAGGAGTTTAAAGGAGTAAAGCATCAAAAGTTGCAACATGCAGGTGTAGATAAAGCATAAAGGGGGAAACTGAGCATGTCTCAAGTACTTGGTGTCTTTTTGATCCATCACTTTAATTTCCCTAGTGCTTTCCTTACATGTTTCTTTTAACCGTAAATTATTTTTTTATTGTCATAGCCAGAAACTTCAGAGGGGAATTTCAAAAATGTAAGCTCTTGAAACGGTTTCTGAAGGTATGTTTCATCACATCTCCCAGTCCAGTCTTCCCTTGGACACTACCAGTGTTCTAGCCCTTTCCTAGTCTGCTTCTCTTGACTAATTGTGATTAGACTAAGTTATCCTTCATGGAGCCCATGAGCCTCCTCAGCAGTGCTGACTTACAGGGAAGCTTTCTACCAGGAGTTAAATCATGCAACACTTGCCCCCAGGGCTGCAAAAATGGAGCTCTTCCCATTTGGGAGAGAAAGAGCCACAGATGATGTTACAGACATTTCAAACCAGAATTGTTTCTAAAGCATGCATTCATTTCAGAAAGCCTAACACAATTTTAATATGTTTTCAATGTCTTCATTCTGTGCCGAAAGCAATTTGTAATGTAGACTACACATTCTTAATCTATTTAAATGAAAGGCAACATTGCTAGCAGTTTAAACACTCAGTGCCCATATTTACCATGTTTCACTTTGACAGGACAAGATGAAATAACGAAAATGATTAATCTGAGACCAGAGAAATATTCTACTACCTGTATCTCAAAATAGGACTGGATTTTTTTGTTTAATGCTCTGTCAGTAAGCTGTGCAAGTGGAGTATGAGAGCTTCAGATGGCTTTTCTGCTTGGCCACACTGCAGACTGTCACTTTGGAATCAGCAGCAGCACTCTAGGACAGACACACAAGAGGCTGTGGAGTTCTTAATCATGTTTTTATACCACATAAACTCATGAGCCCACAAGGTCCTGAGGAGAGGATACCTGCTACAGCTAGAGCCAAACACCACAACACTACAGTAGTGTTTAAAATATTCCACCCAGTTCAGCACCTGGGGCCTTTTTCTGTTCATGGGAGCATACAAAAGGTCAGAGTTGATCTGACATGCCAGATTCCTTGGGTCTGTTTTCTTTCACACTTTCACTCCAAGATAAGGGAATTACTCTTTTGTTACAAGGATGAAAAAGGATGGGAATTCAGGTCCCACGGGTCTCCAAATTGGGAGTAGGAATCTTATTTTTATGACATTCTCTGCTCAACTACAAGACTCCACCAAATTGTTTTCCCACATTTTTCGTCTCTTTCACTTTTTTCTGAAACTTAGTGGTATTTGAAAAAGTGATATATAAAATAACCAATGTTCTTAAGTTCTGTAAAGAGTGCATTTCATCTTCCCTAAGAGTTGCAAAACTTACTATCTTTCCCTCTAAGAGAATAACTTTGCTTCAATTACTTTCTTGTTTGAACTGGCTTTAAAACAATTACTTTGTATAGTTTTATAAAAAGTAATTATTTTTATCATAACAGAGTACTTAATCAGAGTGAGGATGCTGAGCATGTAACATTGCAATACATAGTGGGTTGTTTCTGAGCTGACTTTCAATGAGGGAGAGAAACTAAAAATGGTTTTTTTGGTGAAAAGAGATGCTGAAGAGCTTGGAAAACAAACTTCACTCCTTCACTGGCAGTCATCCACTTTTCATTTATTATGGGAGAACTTTGTTTCTCTTCAGGAGCAGCAATACATGTCCAAACTCTTGTGATGTCGGCTCACTTTACAGTAATTTTAGTAGCAGTGGTAAATCTGGCAAAGATGGCAGAATTATATCATACTACTGAAATCAGCAATATTTCAATTTGGCAGTACAAAAATATGTGTTAAAATATTATGGTAAAGGAGATAAGAAAACAGAATTGAATAGTGAGTTTAAAACAGGTGCACAGCAATCTCTCTCTCTTTTCCCGAATACCTTCTGTAATCTTTTTTTATTGTTACAGTGTAGACAGGCTGCAATAGACCCACATAATGATCAGATTTTACATTTCAAAGTTCTTTGCTAAATAATTTATTTAATACTGCTATGAAAATAAAACCTTTATTTGATAAATGTGCCTGCAAGCTGGAATCAGACCTTGCTTGTCTGTCCTGACAAAGGTCTAATCTTTTGCTGCATTACATCTTGAAGAGGCATTTATCCCTGTAACAGGCAGGTGCAGAACACCAGCTTTCCAACAGAGGAAACTCTGCACACCCACGCGCATTTGTCAGAGCAGACAGCCAACCTTTCCTCCCTGTCACCTCCCCAGCAGCACGCAGCCTGCCTTGCCTTCAGCTGGCAGCACCAAGCAGATTTATGCTATAGATCTACACCACGAGTGTATCACTGCCCTCGGATGTCACCTGCGCAACGGGGACCACGAACAACAGCCTCAGCCAAGCACTGACTCCCCGGCTGCCCACCCTGCCAGCCCCAGGGCAGCTCTGAGATTTGGACATGAGGCACCCCCAAGTTCATGCAGGCAGCTTTGGCATTGTGCTCCTCAACTGCTTTTCAACTGTCATTGTAAAGGTGAATGGTTAAAAATGTGGATAATCCCTTTCTGCCGCGGTCAGGGGCAGCACACGGGGGCCAAGGGGGGTGCTCGGCTGGGAACACCTCAGACTGCCTTTTCCAGCTCCCCAAGAGCCTTCTGCACTCCAAGATTACACCAGGCTGTCCTCAAACGACTCCAACTACTGATGTCAGCCTTCCTGTGTGCACTCCGGACAGCGCACAAAGTGCTGGGAAAAGGCTTCCTTCAACCTTCCTGGAATTGCTGCTGAATGCAACAACTGTGGTGATAATGTTTGTGGTGACACTGAGACCAAAACTGAGCTGATCACACAAACCAGGAAGGAGCTGTTCTCAAGGAAATATTCAGCATTTTCTGGAGTGAGATCACATCTGGAGATGCGCTCATCAGAGCAAAGAACAGGTCTCTGCCTTTATGTATGCCTAAAGCAACACAGAAGAAACTCTTCTTTTATTTTAGAACAGCAGCAGCAATGTAAGTGGAGCTGCTGCCAATTTCTACCAGTGTGGGAGGAAGAAGAATTCAATGAACTCAAATGAGATCAGAGGTCAGTGGAATTACCCCTTGATTTATATTGATGTGAGAGCAGAAACTGGTTCTGCCTCCATTGAGAAAATGCTGATAAAAAGCTTGAAAATGCAATGGCTTAGAAATTGCTAAGAAATTAATTGTTTTTATCCATCCAAATCTTTGTGTACATAAGCAAAGTCTGAAGGAAAAAAACAACTTTCAAAGCAGGCTATTACCCGTTCCTTGCATGCTTTCAAAGGCTGCACGCCAGAGCAGGGACAAAGGCCACAGATCCACATTTACACTTGGGTTAACTTTTCAATCCATTTTTTCATTTCAATAGAAATAATAAATCACCTTATCCAGGAGAAAGAAGCAGCTTGACACAAAACATACGGTGCTGGGCTATTTTTATAGCACACCTAAGACGTATAGGGATTCATTTATTTACTCAGCTATTTAAAAGTGGCTACTCTTACTCATTCTCTGGACAGCTAAATGCCAGGTTGCTAAGTTACTGTTACTTGACATCATCTCCTCCCCAAAGTGTTCCCACATTTGACAGGTTCACATGATTTACTAGGCCAGTCAGCTCGTTATTCACTTGTCCAGTGACGTCTGGATAATCATTTTAAATTCACATCATGTCCTCCCCAGCAAGCCCCCAGACTCCACGTGAAAATATTTAAACTGCCCGTCAGCTACTAAGTGCATTTGTAACCACGCTGGACAGCATACCTGTATTTTTCAAATTACAATTATTATAATTAGGTTTAGCATCATTCTTCAATGCTGTTTGTATTTTAGAAGAGAAAACAATTACTGAGGGGCAAATAATGGGCTGTATCTGTTACAGTCTAATTTTGCTATGTGAACAGCTCACTTCAGCTGAGGGTGAGACATATTAAATCTGTTAGTGCTTTCAATTGGCATGAGGAAGGTAATCCTACACATAATTTGCAGAGTCAAGGGCATTTTCACCTGCTGATCAATTTACATATTCTCCCATGTCATTAGACAGGAGCTAGTCATTAGAAGACGACCATACAAATTACAGACGTTGCTCATTTAACTCCAGTCATTTTTACACTTATTACAATCTGAACTATATTTGGGATCTGTTTTGCTTCCAGACTGGAAAGCTTCTAATTAGTATCACAGCTGTCCACATACCATCAGAAGTCCATCTAGTTATTTGATGCCTTTCTACTGTGAATATGCACGTACAAGAATTCCTTTTGTCCCCCTAAGCAGGGATGGATTTCCAGACAGCAGAGCCTGCCTGTGTGGTTAGGATACAGCCACCAGAGCTGCAGTGCTGGGTGATGTCCAGCTGATTGCCTGAACACCCAGCCCAAACTTCCAGTTTACACTCCAGTTTACAGTCCTCCACAACCTGTAATTAAAAAAAATTTCCTTTCTCTCCCGTGTGGTGTTGTGTGCTTATGGACTCTTTAGCCGGGGCAAACCAAGGCTAAGGAAGGTCCCTTCTGAGCTCTGCACAGACAGGGAAAGGATCACTGCTTTTCACCCTCAGTGTCACCTACACACCTCCTTCCCCTGGGCCAGCACATGGCTCACATCACAGGCAGTGACAGCAAGGCACACTGATGTAAAGCCCTGGTACAAGTGGCACGAGTAACAGCTTTGGAGACTGGTTTTAAATGTCAGCTCTCCCGCCCCATCTGCACTTTGGATCACAACATTTCAATGAACTCATTTTTCAAAGGATGCACATAGCAAGCGACAACTTAATTTAAATCCATATTAATAAAATGTGAATTACACGGACATACTTTTAATTGCCTGTCTTCCATATTATCTGCACTTTCAAAACCATTGCACTGGTTGGAAAAATAACACCAACACATTTTGGAATAGAAAAAAGTGTAGACCACCAGGTATTTGCCTTTAGTTTTCAGTTTCAGCAGCAGCTTGCATTAAATGCAATCTGTGCTATCATTACTGTTTGGCCTTAGTTGCATAAGAGATTATGATGATTATTACTATTATCATTTTTTATTATTATTTTTCACAACCTTCTCAGCCATCCTGGTTAGAAAAGTAAAATCAGCAGGAGACTGGTCTGTCATTAACCTTTGGCTGGAGTATTGGGAACAGTCCTTAAAGCATTTACACAAGATGACATAAGTAGCTAAGTGTTTCAGGAAATCTAAAGGACTGTGAAATTTTGTCTCTGAAGACTCAGGGGTCTGAATGAAGTCAAGACCTTTCCCCTCACTTGGTTGAAAATTTTAGAATATAAATTCAATTAAACCTTTTTTCTCCAAGATGGAAAAAAAAAAAACAACTAGAAGACAGATTAAGAATTACAAACCTCTACAATTACAGAAACCATTAATCAAGTTCAGCTTGAAAAAAGAGCTATCTAAAATCAGAGGTCACAGATCTTTGCAGGAGTACCTCTTCCTTGTAAAGTCTAGCAAAGAAACCCTCAAGAGGTACTGTATCTTTCTGAGGGGTGGAACTGAAGTAATTCCCCAACTTTAAAAAACCAAAACAAATCAAAACCAGAAAAAAAAATATGCAAGCTTCAAGGTATGCATTGCTGCAAGGGTGAGTGCCAGGCAGAGCACCCTTCCCCAGCAGACACAGCCCAGAGCAGAAACTGCCAGGGGCTGCCAATGGTTTGGTTGGGCAAAATGCACAATTACAGCCCAGTTGTCCACTTTTGGGGCTTGACTGTCTTGGAATCCTTTGTGTTTGCCTCTGTAACATCCCTGACAGGACACACATGTGAATAACATGGTGTTTTTACTGAGAGAAGCTGCCATGGGCGAGCTGAGATCCACACTCCCAAAAGTTTATCAGAGCCTATGTAAATGGCCCTTAAAGGCCAAAGAAATACCTGTCGGGGCTGGAAACTTAATCCAGGTTCTCAAAGTGCAAATTTCTGCTGAAACCAAGGGTCATTCTTTCATCTGAAGCAGCCAGCCTGAATCTTCTGACACGGTTTCCATGGGGAGCCCAAAGACTGGATTTTGACCACTGCTGGGCATCACATTCTCTTACTTATTTTCTCTCCATTGCCTGTCAAGTAGAATATGATACCCTGCATGCAGCTAAAAACATTTCCTGCTAGCTTGTTCTGCGGCATAAATTTGAGAAGAACAAAGTAAAACGCTGACAAAACCCAGGTACTTCTAGTGCCAGGTGTGCTTCAGCACCACATGTGGTTGGAATCCTGAGCTGCTGCCCTGAGGGCATCCAGCTGGGGCTGGGGTCTGCTGGGTCTTTGCTGGGCAGTCCCAAAGCAGCTCAGGGCTGCTGTGCTCACACAGGCAGGGCTGTGCAGCCCAGGGCAGGCAGGTTACCCCAGGCTGAAGGCAGAACAGCCCAACGCCGAGGGCACACAGCCCCGGGGAAGCAGCACCAAAGCTCCCCCCTGCCTGTGGAGGGGAGCACCCTGGGGAACCATGGCTGAGGTCCACGTGCCAAGGCTGTCTCTGCACCCCAGCACAGGTGTCATGGGCTCCAGGTGCCTTCTGGCCATGCCAGAGGCTATGCCTTACAGGTTTACTCCAGGATGGGCATGAAGGATGCCTCTGGGCACCTGAAGCTGTAGTCCAAAAAGATCTGCTGGTTTCTATCGCTTCTTCACAGGCCCATTACATGTCCTTGTGAGAGAGATCCCCAGAGACATGGAATCCTGCTAAATCCCTGCTCTGTCCACCCCAAGAGTGCCCCCAAGTTCAATGGCCCACTGGTGGCAGGAGCCAGGACTCGGCACGTCATCCCCACATCCCCATTCTCTAAAGGCAACAGAAAATTCTGCTCCAATCTCAACAGGTTTCAGAAGGAAGCCCAGCATATTGTGCTTGTTTGTTGAGTCAAATGACAGTCATGGCATAGGAAACAGGGTCACCATCTTGATTAGAAAAAAGACATTTCTGCTTCCTGTGATTTATAAACACTGTTCCCACATTAAAAGTGTCACCTGGATGACTGATCCCTGAAATTCATCCCATCACATTTTCTTTTGATGCTTTTTACTGAAAACAACTGCTTTTCCCAGCCAACAAGTCATTAATTCTGAATATAATAATGAACCTAACTGAAATATATAAACAGAAGAAGACATTTTAAATGTACCAAGAACTTCACAGAGCCTTTCAACATTTCCTCTGCTTTTGCTCCCTTACTGTTCTATAGGTAATAAACCTCTGCTCACTTTGAAGGTTGAAAGTAAATATTATTTATTTCCTTGCATTCATTGCTCCTGGATGCTCTTGTGGGATCTCCTCCCTCACAGCAGATCTGCAGGAGCACACCTGCCCGCTGCCTCAACACACTTCTGCAGCAACACTGCCACCCCATAAGGACATCTAGAGCTGCCCAAGATAATTTGTGTACAGAAACCAGGAGCAAGTTTTCCAAGGTATTTAACTCTGAATTGCAATGAATAGTGAGAAGCTTATTTTATTTTATAACGAAGAGTACGTCTTTGGAAACAAGCTGGCATGACTGTTACACGTGATTTCAGGTCTGGGTAAGTCTGCAGCACTACCTCCAGTAACAAGGACATGGCTGGGACAGATTCCCACTGAAATTCTATCCATTCTACACCATACATCAGCTGGTTGGCTGGCAATCCCAGGGAGGTAGCTCCGACAGAAGGGAAACTCAACCCATGAGGAGAAAAACCTAAATCTGAGAGAGGGACTGGTGGGTTGCAGAACTGCCCCCAGGTGAATCTCACGGCCAACAGGGAGCCCCAAAGTTGGCACGTCTGAGGAAAAGCCCATCTTACACTGAGAGTAAGGCATACAACTTGGGCACACTCCCTTTTTCCTATTACATGATCTTGTTGCAATTAAACCATTCTTAGTTTGGAGTTGCAATTTTCTGTATTCAACCACTGACCAAAGATCACAGAAAAAACATGTCTGTAAGTCTTTAACAAAACCATGAATGATGAGCAATTGTAGTCTAGAGGAAGGAGGAAGGCTGTAGGTCAGCTTGGAGTAGAAGAATTAAGGCAACTGCACCTCAGGGTAGGAGAGAAATGTGTCCTGGATAGACTCAGGGACTGAGAGCTCGAAAAGAACAGGAACATGTGTAAATCCTGACTGAAACAAGCTGGCAGATGCAGTCTTAGGTGAACTGATCTCACTAAGGAGTACCCTGGGCCTACCCCCTGTCTGTGTCTCTTAATACAGACCCACTGACATGTTATTATTTAACAACAGTGTTAAAGACAGCCCTATAAAACCTCTCCTTGGAAGATGAAAATAACAGCACTACAATTATACAGGAGATAAAAAAGCAAAGGGTATTACTTACCCGCAGTATTTCTTCCACACAGCTGGAGTCATTGGGAAGGGCAACCTAGGTTTAAAGAAAAAAAAGAAATGTTTAGTCAGGTGCTGGATGCAAAGTTCAACCACACAGGTGAACAACTAACAAGCAACTGCCTCTGTTTGAAGACTGCTGTATCCATGCTTGCTGCCTACCAAATTTTCCAGTTCAGATCAACATAAATCATCAGCAGGACCCATTTTGTCAAAAGTTGTTTTTTTCTTCCACGCTGCTTTGTGTTCCTAACGACACTTTTGAAGCAATAAAGTACTCTGATTTCCTCACAGTTGAGAACTGGCAGTGGAATTGCCTGAAACTTCTGTAATTGAAGAAGATCCCACTGTTACTCCTATCGGCAGCCTTCAGAGAGAGGGCGAGGTTTGGTTTAACTTGCCACATGCTGCAGAGAAGGACAGAGGTGATAACAGGAGAAAGCTGTTATCATCAACTATCTTATCCTACAGCTTAATAGGCTAACAGCCCAGACAGCTCTTAAAACTTAAATATATACTGTAGTAAAATACTGGTTGGACTGTAAGGGTGGTTGCTGATTTTGCTGTCCCTCACTCCACCAGCCTGTTGCAGGTTCAGTGGCCTCTGCAGCCTGCACAGCACACAGGTATCCACCTCGAGAGGCCTGACAGCTGCTCCTTCTCCCCTTGGAAAGATTCAGTTTATCTCTTTACCCAACCACACCCACACACAGTGATGCTGCTAATATATTCCAGTTGAAAATACTTGTTAAATGGTACTTACAGCATTTGCCACAATCCCTCATTCTAAGGATATGAAAGAGCACAAAACCTTTAAATACTGTGAACAATTACAAAAACAACAGGCAGGTGTGATACAGCCACTCTTGCAGAGAGCTGTGGTGGGCTTTTATCACGGGGTAAAGCAGGAGAGGAAGAGACCAAATTCAGGAAGCGACCAAAGCACAGCTAAGTCCTTTGTGCCATAAATATTCAATGAGACTATTTTCTCTGATTCTTCTACCTTATTGCCCTTAGTAACTGGTTTGGAGAAAGACAGTCATGCCTAAACTTAACCCCTGTCATCCTAATCTGCTATAGAGCTTGACCAAAGCACTGGCCATGGCCTTCTGCCTGCATTTCAGCCAGCACTAAGCTTCATGGAAAAACCCACACAGCTACAGAAGTCAAAGACCACAGAGACCTCTTAGATCACCAAGTTCATGCTCTGCTAACGTGGCAGATTTTTCCCGTATCTTCTAGTACTGTGGCTAGTCTGACCCAAAAACTGTAGGGAAATGGGTCTCCCATGCCTTCCCTTAATGAAATATGGAGTGTTGCAAACTACTTGGTACTTTCTTTATAATGGTTAAAAATTTTGTTTTCAGCGTCAACTCAGCTTTTCTGTAGAGCTCTTCCCACTACGAGAAGTAATTAATTACTTCCCTTCACATTTACACCATACACAGACATGCACTTTTTTCCCAATGCTCTAGGTTCAACTTTTACCTTCTTTCCTGATAAACCAGATTTTCCTCCCCTTTGGCTTATTTCATCACTGTTCTCTGAATTCCCAACAGTTCATCAGTATCTTGGTAAAGGATTACCCCAGTGAATATGACTACGCCACAGGGATATTAGTGATTTTTATCTATTATAGATTATAATATTCCACAATATCACCTTAAAACTGTCAAACAACCAAAAAAAGAGCCTTACCTTTTGTCCCCAGTTTCTACTCAGCTCAAATTACCTAACAAGCCTGGCTGAGAACTGCCCACGTGTGGGCAGCATGAACTGCAACAGGCGTGCAGTCCACCCTTACACGACAGGACGTGGACTTGATGGGACTTCCTTCATCTCCCTACTTTTCACTGAAATTACTTTTTCCTCCCTCAGTACTTTTGAGTTCTCTGCTCCTCTGTGTTTCCATTCCTCATCCCAGCTCCCATTCAGTGAGGAATATGGTTAATCAAAAGGTTAGCAAGCCAGGGGTATTACTGCACTGTGCAGTGGGACAGAACACGTGTCTCTAATACACGCCTCATTTTTTTTCGTTGAAAAACTAATATGTTGGAATATGAGAAAACAAAACAAACAGTCCTCCAAAAAGCTCACAGTGAACACATCAACCACAAAATTTCTCACCACAGAAACAGAAGCAGCCCAAAATCCAGCTGAGTGAGTCAGACTGGGAAGAGTGAGAGCAGCAGAGGTACAGAAGCTCTCTTTATTTAACACCCTTCCCTACCATCACACATGCCAGCTGTAATGGTTAGATGACTGTGTCCCTCACTATTAATACAGGACAGAGCATGCTCTTGGTTGTCTCACAGTCCTCTCCCAATTCACAGCCCTGTTTAAGTTTATGTTACTTCAGAACTAATGAAGATAATAACAGTAAACATACCATTTTACTTTAATAAAGCCCACTATATATTATGCAATTGTAACCAGCTTCTGCTGGCAGCACTTGCTAATAACTCTAAATGCTCATGCATCAATTTAATTGTGTTAATGGCAAAGAAGATTTTAATAGCTTGACAGAACTTTTGTTCCCTTTGGCATTGCTTTGTTTTGAATCATTGGTATTAAAGTAATGCAAGATGTCAAAGTGCTGTGATTGTCATATAGGGAGATCCAAGTAGAAGAGAGCACAAAGAGGAAACCATTTAGATTGATGCAAACATTAAAAGAATAATTATTACAACATGGCTATCACAGAGAAGATCAATGTAAGAGTCTTTCAGTACATTACTATTAATGGATTTCTAAAGAAATGAGACCATTTTTCTAAATTCATGCTGCAGTTGCACATTCTAAGAGACTTGAAAGGCACAGATCTATTAGGAATTTAGAGTGTCTTGAAAAAAAAAAAGGAAAAAACAACCTCTCAACCTTTCAAAGTGTGAATTAAAAATTGCAAGTTTAATTGTCCATAAACACTCACGTTCAGCTAACAAGTGTGAGCAAGCCCACATGGCACACCATGGCATCCAAGCACAGATTCACTGGGACAGAATGAAACAGAGCAGATACAATATTCATCACTTCCCCAAGTGCTAGCACTACAACAAATTGTTATTAGAAATGCCATTAATAAACTACCACGATTCTCTTGTAGCTTAGTCAAGATTGGACATTCATCCCATGCTACTACTTTCCTAATCTAATAAAAATCAAGCATTTTAGGACCCATTATGTGATTCTCCATCCCCCCTCTCTCCTCTTCAGCTTTCATCACTAATCAGAGTCTAAAAAGGAGGGCACAGTATGCACTTGTGCATGCTCTTGGTGCTTTTCTTCCCTTATGAGCAGCATGGTCTAGCTCAGCTGAAAGGACAGATTCCAGGAATTTGGCTTCTGCAAGACTGAGTGGTTGCAATTCACATCATGAGCTCTTCTCTCAGCCAGCAGTGCATTCACAAACCCCAGACTGAAGAACAGCACATAAGCTGCAGACAGACGTCCTGAGGTAATAAAACTTCAATCAAAGCAAGCAGATTTCACAACAGCTACATGCTACACTGAACTCATCTTCCAATTTCCTTTTAATCTGGCACACCTCTTTTGCATCAAAATGCTTCATGTTTACTTTTAAATATTGCTTGCTAAAAAAAAGAGAAAGCAAAAAAAGGAAAAAAGGAAAAAAGGAAAGGTCAGATGGTCAAATATTCCACCTAATAGAAGCCAGTATTCTACAGCTTTCTTCACTTTTTGGTCTCACAGGAGAGAGGAGAGAGCTTAAATGATGTGGAACCAAAGGGTTTAATGTATGGCTTGGGTGGCTCAGTGCTGAACTTTAAAGGGAGGGAAGGAGGGCAGAAATCTAAGAGTGAGGGAATAGCAGCCTTTAATGTTATACAGATCAAATGACATTGGGTGAATGGTTACAATATCTGATGAGTCACGTTGGTCTAACCTTCCATTTATTCATTCTACAGTTCCTTGACTACTCTTACCTCCTGGACAATTTAAAACCTGCATGAGATCAGATTTTGTTTTTGTGGCACAGAAACATCATACAAAGACTCTTTTCCCTGTAATTTACATCCAACAGCAGACATTTCTCAGAAATGTTAGCAACACAATCTTCCAACAGACTTGTGAAAATAGTTCTGAAAATTCAAATGTAGTGCCATAAAGCAGAAATACACCATGAAAAATGTCTTTGCCAGAAGTGACCGACTACATTTTCATCTGTATAAACTGTTTGTGAACAATCCCCCTGGTTTTATTGACACACAATTGGCATTCAACAAGTAATCTCTTCTTCCTATCTTTGCTTTATTGAAAAGGTAAGTGTAGCATGGAAAATGAATGTAGGAGTCCACTCATTTCTTGCACATGAGCACCTATGTGCTTATACATCAAGGGCTCAGCTTTCCTTGTCATCTCCTTTATCAAGGAATCCATTTTGACTCTGGGGAAATGAAGCTCATGCTACTGTTTACTCCTTCAAACACAAATTGATTTTTCACTTGCCAGCATGAAAAGATCCTGTGCGTGAGCCTTGATTGATCATTTCCAGTGTGCACCTCACAGTGATATCAGGGAAACACTCAGAAAACCAGAGGAGGACAGTCAGCAGAGGCCTTGTCCTCTGAGTGCCTTCAGCTCCTTCCAGGCTTCCCAGTAACAGAGAGCGCTTGGTTTTTCTGATTTTTTTTTTCTGATGAATAAAAGTGGAAAATGGATGGGGCAGTCCTAAGACTAGCAGAATTTCCAGATACAACACACTGGGCTGGATGATGTTTTAACATCTCCCAACCTGTATGAACCCATGGTTCAATTCTTGCAATACACTCATGACAAATCTGAGAACATGCCCTTGTCATACATGCCCAAGTCTTTCCAACACCACCTTTCCCTTTGATTGCCACCAGTATTTTCTTGCACACTCACGCTTCATTTCTCCACTTTAATGGCTCCCCTAGCTGCCATCTGACTACACATCTCTCCTCCTGAGAAGATTGTTCCATATTTACTTCAAGTTCACACCACTGCTCAGAGCCCGCTGCCCAAACCCCCTTGCGATGTTTCACAGCTCGTGATCCTGCTTCTTTTCTCAATACTATGTCCAAAAAGTGTCAGTCATGTTAAAGACACCTGGAATAGATGCCAGCTAATCTCACCAGCTGGGAGAGGCTCTTGGCTCTTCCTTACTAACCTTAGTGCAAGTGTGTAAGAATGGAAGCAGCCAAAGAGCAAGGAATGAATATCGCAACCTGACAGTAGGGCTTTTCTGGTGTATTTGATATTTGTGGAGATATCACCAACATACTTTAGGGCTGTATGTTTGCATTTCAGAGGAAACTGAATGAAGTCAAACACGATGGTATAAAGAAAAAAAAAACAAAAACAAACAAGCCCCAAATTGCTCCCTTGGTATTCAAATACATACATGTGTTTTTCACAGGCTTATTCATTTTCAAGGGAGCCATTTGTGGGTCCTAAATAATGCATATCCACTGTTTTCTTTTAGTGCCTCCACCATCCTGGAACCAAAATACCATGAGAAGACTACATTTCCCATTATTTTAACCCCAGAAATATCTCCTGGGGCTTATTAAAATGTCTGTGGAAACAGATACTTTTCTCATATATAAAAAATTAGGAGAGAAAGAAAAACTATTGCCTAAAACAAAATACAGAAAGCTGCTCTCTGTTCTCCTTTAATACAAATACTGCAGAAACTGTGTAAAATATGCATTTACTGGAGAACCTGGAAGCACAGAAGAGTTTTAAGGAGCAAATTAATTCATTTGTTAAGCTAAGGCAGCCTGGCCTGCAGTGAGAGCTGCTCATCCAGAGGTGGCCAGAGAAGTTTATGCCTTTTCCCCCTAGTAAAGCACCTTATCTAGGAAAAACAACTTACTGGTGTGGTCCAAAACCTGACTGAATCAGACTCACACTGATTTCAGTGACCTTCCCAAAAGGTCTCTAGCTCAGAAGCCAAAGCTGCCCACAATGGGAACCTTTAGCTTCATACAAAACCAATGACTCTCGTATGCTCCTCCCCAAGAGCCAGAGAGACCTGTGCAGTCACACCAGAGGGGTGACTAACCCCACACTGAAAGGGATTCAGTTTCATCTCCCTACAAAGAACTCAGCTTACAACGACCTTTTTTTTTACCAGTCTGAGCAAGCTCAACTTTATGTTTTTTCACTGAGCAAGCCCGATGTTTTTTCACTGGCATTTAGTTCTGCTACAGCAACTTTTAAACCAGACTGACCTGGATGTGACAATTATACTTTTCTTCTTGTTCTCAGTATGTGTTGAACTTACTTCATTTTTTCCTTTTTTAAATTTCTTTGGTGTTTTCTTTTAACAACACCATTTCAGTGTTGATCAGCATGAAACAGTCTCCATGAAAGTACAATATGCTGATGTTCAATTTCAACTCAATGGTTCACCATTGTTTTCATGCAGTAAATTGCCAAACTCTATTAGAGAAGGAAGACTGATAAAGTGATCTCTCACTTTAAGGTCTCCAGGGAGTTTCATAATGTAGGTAAAGCTGCACATTTTACTTATGGTATATTCTGAATGTAGTAAACTCACCATGATGATAATACCAGAGTATTTGATAATGTCAGTATTAAGCCAGCCACAAAAGTGACTTTTGCAGTACTTAATTTATGATCAAAACACTGGCTTGCATAGAGGCTGTTGTTATAACCATTTAATATTGGCAGAGGAAGGAAATTTGGAATACCATATTTCTTCTTCTTCCTCTCTTTCAGTTCCTCCTTCTCTTTTAACTTCAAGAACCTATTTACTTAAATAAAATACATACATTTTCTTATGTGCCTTGGCATTTTCACCTTATTCTGGAAAACATTACCTTATACATTTCCACTAAAGTGATGACAAAAGGTGCCCTGACCTAAAATGCCACCGTGCACTTGTCCATTTGAAACATCAAAGCCTGACTAACAGACTGTGCAACCCTCTGCTGCAGTGAGATATGTGGTGTGGCAGAAATAATGATCAAGTGTCTGTTTCTTGTCTTCCTTTTGCCAGTGTGAATGTAATTTAACTTCTCCTAAGACAAAGAAGCAGTTTAACAGGCATGAAGGGAGCTTGGCTTACAAGTCCACTTGCCCTCAGTGAGGGGGATGTAAATTAGACACCATATTTATTCTCAGTGTAACCCCTTGAGTAGAACCTCTTGGAAATCATGCAAAATCCTTTACTGCACAGACACAGCTGTCTAAATTTAATATAGGTTGGAATTGGATCTCCTTTAAATCTATTTCACATTAGTGGAATGCGGCGTCTGTTCCCAGTATGCGCCAGCACAAGAGCAGCATCAGGCAGGAGCTGTGTAAATTCCTGCTAAAATAGTACCAAAGTCACTAGGTCAGACTGTGGCCTTGGCAATGGGACTAAAGCTTCCCTGATGTCAGTGAGGCTCCACCAGTGTAACCTGAAGCATTATTTGACCCTGGGAATGCAGACTGTAACATTTCTTTGGGGGTTTTAAAGAGGAACCTTCTCAAAGGTGCATTTACATCTGACAGTGCCCCTACTGTGGCTACGAGGATGCAGAGGGTGGTTGTGTTGGTTACCTGTTTCACTTCTGCTTTTTAAAGCAGGTATGAATGTCCTCACAGAAAAATGTCCTCCTGGGTATAATTTGCACAGCAGCTCGCACAGCTGCGAGGCCCATGCTGGGACCCAAACTAATTGCTCAGAGCTTGTTTGCAAATTAGTTGTTTTCATACATGCTTCCACCACAGTCACAACTTGCAAGCCATGACCTCAGACTGTCTTCAAAAGAGAGGGCTAGAATTCAAAGGACTGTTCCTGCTTGGAGGGAAACAAATGTATTTTGAAATATCTTAGGGTTTAAATACCAATCTGTTAGCATAACTAGTCTACACAGATACATTTTTAACACAAACTTCAATCAAATAAATTAAATTCTTATAGGAAATAAAAGCTATTTTCCTTTTATTAATACAAAGTAGTACAATTATTGAATATGTTTTTATTGTGATTGCATCCAAACTCAGACTACATTAAGAGCCAGATCTTATGCTCATTAAATAGTAAGGCACACAATTATCCCAACTGCCACTGAATGGCATGGTTATCTACAAAAGGGGAGTTAAATAACACTTTTTGGACAGTACAGAACTTAGAACAAGGAAAATCTGATTTTGAATGGGATCTTTATGGCCTCTCTTTTACTTACATTTCTAATTAAAATGCTTTGATCTATTAATGCCAAGGGACACTGCTAAATGTATTCAATGCAGAAGTTGCATACTTTTCCTGAGCTCCCCAAATCTCTTAGATCTGTGTGCACTTATGCTGTGCGCAGTTAAACTGCTCACTAAAATGAAAAGATATCTAAGAATAACTCACTTCCATTAGATTTATAAATCACATTAATTAATTCTACATCTCCAGTGGTGTAGAGACCAAACTCTAATGCGAGATCTAATTAAAGAAAAGGGAAAAAAAAATTGCAATTGAAACACAGAAGTAACTGTTTAGCCTCAAATTAATGAGGCGCTATGCTAAGCAAGAATGTCCATAAATCCCTAATGAGGATTTTAAACACATTAAAACTTCCTAATACAAAGTGTTTGCCTTCCTTTTATCCAATAACAAATAAGCCAATAATTTTCTGCCTCTAAATGACACTATTAACTGTCATGGCATGTTTTATTTGACAAACCCTCCATTCAAATACAGTAAAACCAATTAATTTGCCTGCTGTGAAATGTGTTTCTTGATAGCTTTTATGTGATTTTTCTTCTCAAAGAAATGTAAATAGGAAGTCAATGTAGGTGCCTGATTTTGCTTAAAAATACGAGGCAATAACTATAGATTTTCTAGTCAGTTTGCATTTCAAATGAATTGAAAGATAACCTCCATTTTCAGGTCATCAATCACATAATGGTCTCCTGATAAGTAAACAGTTACAGAGTAATAGTTTTATTACCGGCAAAACGGCCCCATATTTGAGCTGTGATAGTTGCAAAATTACCACTTTGTTCCTTTATAAATAATGGTTTGCAGAGGGGCCACTTGGCCTCTGCCACCCCTGGCACCCACCACGGGCAGCACCGACAGCCCTCGGAGTGCACACTACAATTAAACCACACGTCCTGGAAGGGTGAGGATGGTGATGTATTACATTCTTTTTTTTTTGGTCAGAAAAATCTATAGAACAAATAAAAGATAATTCTGTGGTTTCAGTGGTCCCCTGGGCCCCACTTAGCAGACCTCAGCAGACCATGTTACAAGTGGCCCACGTTAGGCTGTACCTGAATCTCTGGAACTCTTGGAAGGTTTTGCAACTGGGAGGATCGGCCTGCTAAAAAGTACACGTCACATGTCAGAAACAGACTTCTGTCTGTGCCCACTACATGATCTGAAGGAAGAGCAGAGGCTAACGCCCTGCTTTATGGGGCCTAACTGAATGCCAATTAATCTTTACAACATAGGGACAGTCCCACCAGCTCTTGCACTGCATCATGACCACGTGGAGACTGTGGTGTCTGTGCCCTAAGATGGAAACCCAACTGGAAAAAATCCCATGACAACACCCCCCCCCACACACAGAACAAGGAATTAAATAAAACAAAGATTCACCAGTGCTGAACAGGACACAACCACTCATTTATTTAATCATCTGTAATGGATTACCAAACAGAACTGTGTAATTTATGTAGCGTGCCATGACAGCTGATTTTCAATTTGCACTGTCCTGTGTGCGTGTTTCTTATTGAAACAAGCAAAGCAAATCTGGGACTTTGCTGGTGGAGCAGTGCCAAGGCTCCTGGCACGAGAGGAGGGCTGGGGACAAGTGGGGCTGGGATGGATAAAAGGCAGCACAGGTGCTCTGGAGCTCTGTCACCCACTGTCCCCATAACTGAGACACAGCCCCAAGCCCACATTTGCTCCTTTTTCCCAACAGAAATTCCTGTTACTATTGCTACAAATTTTTGCATAGTGACCTTTTCACAGGGATGTCTGGAGAAGCAATTTATATTTATACATTATCATCATGCAAAATTATATAAGTATGTATTCAGATAAGAGAAAAATGTATTCTGCAAATATCTGTATTTTGCTCCTTAACCACAATCTTATTTAATAAGCCTAGGAATTGAATTGCAGCAGCTTCAAAAAAGTAAATTGAAGAGACCTCTTGCCCTGCCTCAACAGTGAGAAAAACATGTTCTTTCTATACACTCTCAGCTAATAAAAATTCCCAAATTAAACTTTAAAAATATTTATGTGAACTATCCTTGACACAGTGAAATATCAGGAAATCAATTTCAAGTTGATTGAAATCAAGCTTTTGTGCTCAAGGTACTACATATTGTAACCTGCATTTTACTCACTTTGCAACCGTGTTCCAGAACTAAGTTCCATCTCTCCCAAATGCAGCTGTCTGCATCTGATTTTGATCACAAAATGTAAATAAAAATATTTATATTTTTGAAAACAATCCGATATGATATCCCACATCAACAACTTTTACATCTACTTCTTAATCGAGACATTGAATTGGGCTAAGACCACCTGACATTATTTCACTTCTGACCTTTTCAACTGTCAAAGCAGACAGATTTTTATCCTACAAGATTCGAGCCAAAGCCTCAAAGGTGCAGTGCCAGAGCATTAATCCATTTCACTAGACAGTCATTGAAATTATAATTGAAAGTTCAACTTACTTTAGCATTTTATGCTGAAATACTTCTGGCAGCCCAGGGCAGAAAGTCGAAATCTGGTTTCCAATGGAGACCATTTCCAATGGTTTTTAAATGCTGGCAGTGAAATTCCTTATTGTCAAAGAGATCAGCAGATGCCTGCTTCCATTAATTTACTTTCTGTGACTGCTGCTCACTTCAGGAAGCCTTTCTTTACCTAAGGATGCTGACCTGCTGCCAAATCCCATCAGAAATGGTCAAGGAAAGACACTGATTTGTTAGGAGACTGGGCACACCCCAAGAAAAACCCCTCCAGCAGCCAGGGCAGATCCCATCCCTCCATTTATTCTGACCAATGGCATAAGCAGAAAAACAAATCTGCACAAAAGACACGACTCAGATGTGTAAGAGGTCCAAATTCAAGCTAAATAACCTGACCTATGTGCACCACACTATCAAGACTACCTCCAGAACCTGAAGGACCACTAGACAGCTTTTCCTCTTCACCAAAAGGTGTCATAAAGGCAAAAGGAATCCAGAATTTTGAAGCTGAACATAACAGCACCATTTTAAGTAGTGAGTGGCTTGTAAATCCTTTGATCTGGTATTCTGGAGCTGCCCAGAGGTCTTTGGCCAGGAAGCTCTATATAAAGAGCAGGTTTTTTATTCTTAGACTGTTCTCAAAAGCTATCTAAACAAGCATTTAAGTTAGAAGACATATTTCATAAAGCCTAAACACTTTTTTTTCTTAATTTTTGAAGTTGGGATTGACTAGTAATTCTCTATTCTAATTCTGACATCTTATCCAAAGGCTAAAAAGCATCCTGTTTGGGAGGAGGAAGGGAGGAAAGGGGGAACATGAGTTCTAACACCTGTTATCCAATGATAGGTCATTTCATTAATGCTTTCTAGACTACTGTTGTACTTGCTCTATAAATTCTAGTGTCTTTATCTGCACAAGGCCCCTTAAACCCTTAGTGCCAGGATATGAACCCGTTAATTCAAAGCACTGAGAAATAATTCTGCAGCAATGCATGAGCAGTGGGAAGAAAGCCACATTTACAGGGGGTGTGCTGGGTCTCCTTGAGGCACAGCCATCTCAAGGCTCAGCTCTCAAAGTCACACCATTAAGGCAATGAGAAAACAGACCAGGGCAATGCAAATCTCACAGAGGGCATTGGAGACAAATACCAGAATTGCAAGATACCTTTGGGACATGAGCAGTGACATTAGCAAGCCTTCTGTACCCTTGTGAAGGGTGACTTGGCACTTCCTGCTTCAGCACCTTTAATGGCTTAGCTGTTGCCAGCCCATCTGAGGTGTCTCCACTCTGCACGTGGGTATTTGTGTGTGTAACTGAGTGTGTATTTCTCCTTTCCTTTCCTCCTCCTTAGATCTCAGGGGCAAAGATCACCTATGGATCTGAGGGCTGCTGCTGGGGTTATTTCACACACACTCACATAGAGTGTGATGCTCCTGCAGCACTTTGTGTCCAGGTCCTGAATGCAGCACAAGCAGCAAGTGCTCTCTGGATCTGGGCTCTTACCCACTTTCCTGCACTGCACTCAACCCACAAACTCTGTCAGTGACCCAATGCACAACTCTTGTGCCTGCAACAAGACACAGGTGCTTTAACACTGAACTTTCAAAGAAAACAGTTAATTTCAAACAGTTTTATTTCACAAAAATATTCTGACAGAATTTATTACAGTAAAAAACAAAATAATTTTGAAGCCACAGAGGGAATTTGGGAATTTTCATTTTGCTAGATGTGTACTGCAGCTTTGGGTTAGTTAATTAATGCTGCATTTCTATGTTTAGACATTTGCAGAAACAAAAGAAGCAACAGATAACTTCCCATCACCTAGGTATAGCAAGAAACAGTGGCATGGAGCTCCTGAGCAGGACGGTGTCACATAGGAGTGACATACATACACAAAGCTGTATACAACTGGAGATCCTGACTGCTGTAAATGTCAATCCTCAATAAATGGTCTGACCTTTTTTATCTATTATTTCCATTTTATGACTGAAATCAGGTCTGACACACAGAGCATTTCAGGGGAATAAAGGCAGCTTGGGGATGACTTTGCAGTCTCATGTCTCACATCACCCCCCTGAAATGCATGAACTCCCCAGAAGGACAATGCTGTCTTGGTGCTTAACTCCCAAGGACCTCCAGCATCTGTTTGCTGGCTGACCTAACAAGCCAATGAGCCCATTAGCAGCATTCTCTGAAAGCCAAGGAGGTTTCTTTCAGCAGAACTGCTTAAAGCACACAGCAGCTTGATCTTAGAGAAGTCATTCTTCAGGCATTTAATTGAGATATTCCATGGGCAGTATCACCTTCTTGGTGAACCCACTTCTGCACTGACTACAGACAGAGGCCAGGGTCAGCACTGGGCTTAACTGGGGAGTCTCAGCTAAAGACTGAAAGTTAGATGAATTAAACATGGATCACAAACCCCACAACTGTGCAGCAGGCTCGTGTGCCAGGCTGAACTCACAGGGTAGAAATGGAAACAGATGGGGAATAAATTCCCCATCAGACAGTGACTTGGAGATCTGAATGTAAGATTGAGAGCCAACCACTCCTGTTAAGCCAGACAATGAGCAATTTGTTGCTTAATGATAATTTTGAATTGGAGGGAGGAAGGGGAATTGCTTTGATTTGGACTTAAAACAATATTTTAAAAACCTTACAGAAAGATTAAATTTTGAAGTTATTTGATGATTAAAAAGACAAATCAAAATGGAGGGGTTTCCTATTGATTTCAACCTGTTAAACCACTTTCATGAAGGAAACAAAACAAAATAATGGCAGAAGCTCCATAAAGAAACAATTCAGAATTTGTTTTAGTAAATATTAAAGCTAATTAGGAAAATGCCTAAATGTCTGCTCCTGATTATCACAATTTCCTAGAATTTTTAAAACCCAATAAAATACAACGAAATTAAAAGAAGTGGCAGTGCTGCTAAATTTGATCTTTCGATGTAGAAACTCTGTCCCTCAAGTTGCAGAGCTGCAAGGCTCAATTTCAGGCTTTCCTCACCAACAATTTTGCCTGTGGGATAACAGAAAATCCAGTTTCCCTTCCACATACAACTCAGTTTATTAAAATCACAGCATTGTTGCAGGGCTAAATGTGTGGGTGGTGTTTTGTCACAAATGCTTCTGTTTGTGTGCAACCCGTAAGCTCAACAAAATGAAATGGAAGAAACTCTCAAATATTATCAAATTGCCAGATTTTTCTCTTTGGCTTTTCCAGAGAACAGCCCTGCTTTGACTGCATGAAGAGAAAAATGTATCTGAAATGGCCAGAAGAGAGAAGAAGCTGGCAGGATGATGTCGTCCTAGGTGAGGATAGTCCAAGACTTAATTCCATGTGTCAGCTCAAGATAACACACAGTCATATGCACATGATCTCATCAGCCCTTCAGGAGAGAGGATTTCACTTGATGTTTGGCAATATTATTTGAGAGACTTTCTTAATACGCTTGCAGAACACACAAACAAGGAAAAAATGCCATGTAAACCTCAATCTAGATGGAACTTAAAGGGATATGTAATCATTATAATCAGAGTAACTGCAGCATTATTAATTATGAGATGGAAAAAAAGGAAAGGACAATCAACCAGTAGGAATTCCATGCTGACAGAAGCACTCACTATCACTGTTCACATCTCTCCCAAGCCTAGCTGCACCCCCATGTTTATACATGTGCCCCACTTGGACCAGCAGTGTACCCAACATGAACCAGCCCTGTGTGCTATTCAACAAAACAGGGTGAAAAATGTTCCTGCTGCCCCCCTGCCCTGCCACTGTGAGCTGCTTGGAGGGCTCGTGGCCATCCACACTCGCTGGCCTCCAGCAGCCAGGCAGGGAGAGGGTTCCTGACACAGCACTGGGGTAGGTTTTGCAAAAAGGCATTCCAGGGCTTTGTACAGACTCAAAGGGAATTCAGGGTCAGTTACTAGATCACTTCTCATTTCTTGAGACACTCCAGGCATTTCCAGCGCTCCTGCCCTGGATGTCTCTCTGCAGGGACCCCAGGCAGGGGTTCCCCAGCAGCCTCAGGGCAAACCTGACCTGGTTTCTGTTGCCTTCCCCAGCTCCATCAGGGTTCACTGGTGCAGCAGCACGACCTGAGCTGCCTCACACGAGCGCCCCTGGGCTCCCACTGGAGCAACCTGCCAACCTAAAATGCAGGAGCTGGCCACACCAGCAAAAGGGGTCACGCAGGTTCGGAAAGTTTTCTTTTAAATAACAAAAGAGAAAAACTTAGGAGTTGATTCTCTGTGGTAAGATGACAGCTAGAAGGGAGGTAATAAAGCTGTGCTGGCAGAAGCTCCCTTCTCAGAGATGGCCTGGCCAAGCTCACAGGGCTGCCAGTCCCTGCTGAGCCATGTGCAAGTCCCTGTCCCCAGCACCAGCAAAGAGTGGCTCCCCTGCAAACTGCCACCCCTGCCCAGAGCCCCCAAACACAGCCCAAAGCCACCCTTGGCAGGGTCAGAAAAACTAACAATCAGAGCTTTCTTTTCAGCCATGAAAGCATAAACTCTGCAATGCTTGACAGCAGCTTGTGCTCCCAGCAAAGCCATCAGCCTTTCCAAGCCTTAGGGAGGGACAGAGATACTTGTGGGATTTTATATATAAAGTCATACGTTTGTGTAAATACTCAGATGATTTCCATATATGCCCACTAGCCACACAATGCAATAATAAATTATTTCAATAAATGACATTACTCTAAGAAAGCAAGAAGGATAAATATAATTGCACAAGGTTTAAACAGGATGTAAATCAGTGTGAAAAAAACACAAAAAAAACCACCCCAAGTTAACATGAAGCTGTTTACTCCTAGAGAATCTCCACTGCTCTAACATTTCAGCAATAGCCTCCAGTCGTGAGCGTGCTGCAGGAAGTAACAGAGAGCGGTTCAGCAGATGAAACAAAGAGGACCTAATTACCATGCGAGGCACAACATCCTTCAGATGTGATGAGAAACGTGACTGCATGAAAAACTGGTCCTGGGGAAATTTCAAAATATGACCACCCAAGCATAAAGAAGAGAGTGGTGAAAACCAGAAAAACTGCAACATGAGGGTATAGTATTTCTATACAAAGAATATGAGTTTAAAAACATTTACATAGAGATATTGTGCATATACACACAGCCATATGCACAGAGACCAATACAAGGAACTGTGTAATTGTGGGTGGAAGCTATAAGCATGCAAAAGCTTTCTAACTACATGCTACATATTAATAAAAAAATCACATAAATTTTTTGTATGTTGATTCATGGAGATTCCTGACAGAAAAGCAAACAAACAGCCAAATGCATAAAAAATAACCAAGCAGCCTAACAATCTTGCAGTATCCTTCCATTTTAATCATACTTGATCCCTTAATATTCTTTTTTCCCTACAATTCTACAGTGTGAATGTAAATAATTTATGACTATTGGCCATAAATTATTCTGGATGGTTATTGTGTATGTGTTTTTGGTTTTGTTTTCTTAAAGAAGAGGAAAATGGATGGTAAGAACTGACATCCTGGCACAAGGTAAAGCCTTGATTCTCAGTTTGAGGCAGAGGAGTCGTGTCATTTGCACAAAAGTTGAAGGAGTTATTTAAAGCCACAGCAGAGAAAAGGCTGGCTTGTGCTGCAGCTGGCCCCAGCACTGGGGCCAGGCTGTGGGGTCTGCAGGTGCCCTCTGCCAGCCACACAGAGCTCACAGGGGTTTGGCACCAGCACTGCTGGGGACACCCAGACCCCCAACATCAGTATGTTGTGAGGCTGTGCTGGGGAATGGTCATTACTCCTTCCAGGTGGAAAAATACAGGGCACCAGTTCTGAGTGTGACATCTGAAAGCGTGCCCCTTTGGACAGGAAATAGCTAAAAAAAATAGTGTGTCCTCTTGTTAGAGAGCCAGAGCAAGGCAGATGTGAACCTGCTCCTTTAGTACCCCAGCCCAGGAGGTGTGGATGTGGGGGTGTGTGTACAAAGCTGATGGTGCATCTTGAAAGGCTGTTCAAAGTGTGCAAAAGCTGAGAAATAGTTTGCAAATTCCTTGGTACGATCAATACTGCTCTCCAGCTCCAGATTCCCTTTATTAATGACAGACTCTCTTGTAGCAGTGATTAGAGATTCTACATCTTTTAATCACAAAGAACATGACAACTACACCCTATCTATAGCTTTGTGATTTACAGCAATTGATGCACTATCATAATTGCAATGATAGCTTTTGGGTGTTACCCAAGCAGCTGAATTTAAATATGGTTGTGTTTGTGACAAACTGACAAGGAAAATCTGATGTTTGAAGCCAGCACTGATTTTAACCCATTCAACTTCCCTTGACTCCTGCCACCTGTGGCAGGGATGAACCATTCTTTTCCTGCCTCACTAATTCTAACCATAAAAAAAGGGAAAGCTGACGTGGACTAAACAGAGAAGCTTGTCTTGTGTATGTGTTAACAGATATATAAATTTCAGGACCAACACCCCAATCTTCTAATAAATTATTTGACTCATTTTGCTTTGAGTAAGCTTAGCTGTGTGCAGGCCTTATTTTACACCTTTTTAGACAATTCCTCAGTTTATACCATGAAGTCATCTGAACACTGATGCTTCTTTTTAATTTCAGGGTATTTGTTTGTTTTATTTTTAGCCTGATTCCTGACAGAAGAGACACCCACGGATTGTAGTCATGGGAGTCTGAAATAATGCATGTGTTTGTGCTCTCATACAAAAAGGGTGTTCAACTCACCCCTGCTGTCCAGCATCAAGGTCAAAAGATACAGAAACTCTTCAGAGTTTGAAAAGAAGGCAGTGGGGGAGAGGAGAAGGACCCCACTGCTGTCCCATTTCAGGAAAAGCTAATAAAGCTCACTCTTTGTAAGATATCAGAGGATCCACATGAGAGAGAGACATTACAAGCCAGGCTTCATTAGCTCCTCTGCTCACAGAGTGACTTCTTTTTACTAGAGAACAGAAGATTTCAGTCTCCTGAGCTGAAAGAAAGCACAGGCTGGCAGGGAAGAATGAGAGTAGATGAAAAGCAGATTCTTCTTATCTCTTTCTAAATATTTTCATACAAAGTATTGGCTTGCATCCCCCCAGCAGTGTCCCACCTAACAGCACTCAAAACAATGAGCAAGTGCCAGAAGCTGGAGCCTGCTACTTGCAGGCAATAGGAATCAATTCAGGGCAATCTGCAGCTTTCCCCAAGGACTGCCCAACGCCTGAATGGCCATGCCACGTGTCACAGGCTTCTCAGGAGAGCCCGGCTTGCTGCTCTACCAGATGCCTCCCGTGCAGTCCAGGAGACTGCACTCCCTGTCTGACCCTCAGCTCTCCCCAGAGGCCAGAACAATGGCCCAGGGTCTCTGGGAACACCACATCCCATCTGACAGGGGGAAGCCATTGCAGGATTCCCTGTACCAGCACCTCGGCTGCAGGCACACATCCAGCCACAAAGCATTTCCTTGTGAGAGATTTGGCTTTACAGCAAGAGTACAAAAGCTCATATGAGATTGAGGAAACTCTCGCAGACCTAGATGGCTGTAGCAGAAGTGTCCCAGCACAACCCTGCATCACCTCCCAGTGTCTCTGCTCATGAAGTTAAGTGCTGGCAAGCACAGCCCTGGCTGCAGCTCCAGCATGCTCAGCTCTTGTCAGAGAAATGAGCAGGCTGGCATCACTTCTCTGCTTGCTTTGGACACAAAGGAGGGTGCCACAAATGCCCAGAGTGACCAGCCCAGTCCCCACGCTGACAGCAGGGCAGAGGGGGATGACCCAGGGAGACTAATTTCCCTTACATTGACACGAAGCCTCAGAACCAACCCGCAATGTTTTATTAAACTGCCCATTTAGATCCAACATCCTGCTAATGTTTCTCAATATTTTGAATGACTGAGGGTTATCAGGACCTCCAGATTTCAGGCAGGAGTGCATGAAGCAGAGATAGCAGGTCTCTCCCTTCCTTGCCAGAGGATCCTCAGCCACTCTGTCCAGACACTGTGTTCCCCTCAGCTGCTGCCTTCTAGGAAGGTCTACTGAGCAAGGTCTACTGGGATCAGCCTCATGAGCCTGGCTGTAAACTTGGCTTTGCTGCTGGAGCTGATCATTTTCTCCTGATGACAGAGCACAGGAATGGGACTGAAATGTGTGTTTGGGAATGTTTAAAGAGCTGGAAGGAGGATGCTCCGCCGCAGTTTGCATAGAGCGTTTATTGTTCTAGATCGAAAGCCAATACATAAACACACATCTTTTAAAAATACACTCTTTTTATTAAAGCTCTGAAAACACACCCAGGCTATTAAGTCTCATCTCTGGGATAAAATCTGTCATGGCTGCATGCATGGCAGGACCATAGCAATGCTGGAAAAGACTAATTTTGTGTGCAGCTGTGCCAGCCTTGTGCTCCCTCTGCCCTGCCTGAGCTCCATCTCGTTGCTCCCCAGGTTCCCACTCAGAGGCACAGAGCTGTAACCATGCTATGACCCAGCTGCACTGGTGGGCTTGCCCAGCCCACTGTCTTGGGGCTCTCCTGATAGGTATCTACTGAGCCACTAAGCAGAATTTTAAGAAACTTGTCTTAGCTGCTGGATATGCAGTTTGGATATTCTGCTTCTGGATACAGCTCCCTAGAATAAACAACTGTAGTAATCACAGTGAAATAAATACTTTCTTGCAGTTGAATAATGTTGGTTCTAATTACAGTATCATTGATGTATTTTCCTATTAGAGGAAGATTTCCACTTATTCTTTTCTATATTTATTTACCCAAAACATAATACTCAGTATGATGTTTGCAATTGGACTGCTGCTGCTCTTTTTTCCTTCCAGTTTAACAGCTGGTTGATAGGAAAAGTTCATTCCACATCCTTCCCAAAATCAAACAGGTAAAAGCTTAGCCCAGACAACACTCTCAAAAAGGGCTTTTCCCATGCCTTCTGGGGGTTAAATCCCCTACAACTGCTCTAACATCTGAATGGGAGTCTTTTCCAAGGAATTAAAAAGCCTTCTGGATCAGACCTAACAGGCATTTAACTTTGTTCTTAATGCTCAATTGGCTGTGTTAGGAAACTCAGGCTGATATTTTGGTATAACTGGCTCTTTTTTGCCAAGAAGATACCCTACGGATTAGCACTCAGTAGGAAGAGAAAATTGCTACGAATATTGTTCCTTCAAGTTATTTTTCTCCTTGGTGCTGCAGGGGAAAACTGCGACCACTTAAATACAGGGCAGGCAAGGAGTTGAATGAGCTACAGCTTTATTTCTGAGTGTAGATAGCAGCTTACCTGCAAAATCCCAATAACCTGTGACTCAGCTGCAATAATATCATATATGCTGGCAGGGGTCAAAAACCAGCTGATATCCCTGTGGGTCCTTCCTAGTGGTGCTCTGCATCTAAGCTCCTACTGGCTGCTCCTTCTCACCCAGTTCCCATATGTTTGGTGTCTGGATGCTCTCCAAGGATGTGGGGCTCCTGAGATTATGACCTGAAATTTTGACAAATGTAGGTTTATAAATGTAAAGGCTCTGTCAGGAGTGGGTTATACAGGAAAACAGAGCCAGTGTTTCTACTTATTCAAGCAGTACATCATAAACCTAAGCTCAACAAGAACAGGATGATGACAATAAAACTGGAAAGTGCAGTTCAACAACAGAAGTCCTTCAGTGATGATAGCAACACCACAGCATAACCTCAGCAAACAACTGCAGAGACAGATCAGGGACCCACTGTGCTACATGGGCCCTTCATGGGCTCAAAACAGGTCTATAAAAGACTAAAGATCTTTTTGTAAGAAAAAGGAGTTGGAAGGAGATAATTTATTGATTTCCATGGCTTTGAGAGCACACTCTCTATATGCTGGACTGACGCACATTCATTCAGAGAAAGCCTTGATGTCTTTTGCTCCTGATCCACCTTTTCTTGGAACCATTGCTACCAACAGCACCAAGATGTGGAGCTTCCTGATGCACTGGAAGTAAAACACCTCCAAGAACTGTAGAAGTATGCCCTGGGCTTGGGCTTGATTCTTAGCAGATGAGTTGGGATGGAGGGAGAGAATGGAGGCACAGGAACACGACAATCGCTGCTCCATAGAGCGGAGACAGCAGCACATGCAGGGAGCAGAGAGCAGTGAGAGATTTCTGGAGGTTGAGCAGGAAACTGGGAACCAAATCCAGGGTCTGAGACCTCCACTGGCAAAATTGTCAGTGACTTCAAACACCATTGACTCGTAACAGCTGCGACAATTTACAGGAGCTGAGGACCTGCCCCCAGGAGCCCTGCCCGTGCCCTCTGCTCTTGCTGCTAGAGATTGATGACTCTTACAGGTCAGATTTTTTGTTTTGTTTTGTCAGGCTCAGATTGCTTCTTTGTACACTGCTGAGATCAAATCAATTACTTTCCACTCCAACCATCTGACCAAAGTAATTCTAATGGAGCAGAAAGCAGAAACTCAGATAAAAGAAGGGACAACATATTTTTCACTGTTATCTTTGTGCTGAGCATGATAAAGAAGGAATGAAGGCTGAAATAAAGATCATTCTTAATAATTCCCCCTCACGTAAGAGTAATGATCTTAATCCCCACCCTTTGTCTTTGTTGTGAAGATTGGGGACATGAGTTTAGATGGAAGATGAACCCTGTAAGTCTTCAAACAAAGAACACTTATAACAGAAATCCTGTTTCCCTGATAATAATATCCAGGAAAACTATTATTTTGGAACATGATTGCATTTTTCAGCTACCTTAATACCATTTTTACTGTTCAGCTGCATGAAAAATTACCTAACCTGTTGGAATGGATTTCTTGACCCACACATAGCTACATTAAAGGGTGTAATTTAATGCAATCTAACTAAATTAGCACCAATTAGACAGGCTAAATTAAAGGGCATGTCACTAATAAATTTTATGCTAAACATATTACTGATAATAAGCTCACTAAAAATTGCATAATGAAATAAAACATTCTTTTTAACACTGCTCAGTCTAAATATGAATATATAAAAAGTCATGAAATAATGAAATACAGTATGCTAATTCCCAGTTGCCTTTCAGGATAACATCACAGCAATATTAAAATGCATCAATTACAGAAGTGTTTAAAAACAATAGGTCAAATCCTAGAGGGAAGCAGAAAGCCAGGCCAAATTCCATGCAATACATAGGATCCTGATCCTGCAAACATTTACATTTATATACCCAGCTCCTTTGAACTCAGCAGGTTCTGCTCCTGTACATGAAGTTGTTGGCTTGCTGCTGTGCCTGCTCAGGGAGATGAACTGGAGAAAGGAGCAGGGTGTGATGGAAGGCTGAAGAAAGTGCCTGAATTTGCATTTGGATGTTTTTTATGAGAGATACTTTCCAAGTTCTACTTTCCAAAATACCCTGTACTGAAGTTTTACAGAACACCCTTCCTAAGTCCTGTATGTGAAGCTGTCCCACAGTACAAAAACTAAGACAAGCTTACTGAAAGCTTGCGGCCACCAGTGCTTTGATCAGTGAGAGAAAGGTGTATTTCCCACAGCTCTGCCTGTCTCCTCCTCTGTGACTGGGTTCTCTAACAAATGATGAGAGCTGGGCTCATACCATGTCCCATTTCCCCACCACAACCTCGCTGGGCTCTCTCTTTCCCAGCTGCTCTTCACAAAACGTTCCACTCTGAGAGCACTGCCATCTATTCCAAGTTTGGTGTGAATTGGTCAAGAGGAGCTAGGTGGTAAAACCACAGAAACACCACCCCCCTCAAATGCATAATCCCCATTCCCAGCAGCCAGGGGTGGGATTTGGTGACTCAGCCATAAGCACAGGCTGAGAAGTGCACGTTCAGCAGACCCAACACACTGGTGCCCGTGTCTTCAGCTATGCCCCAGTGAGCAGCTGGGAGAGGTGAATAAACCATTTGGGACTCCATTCACTTCCATCCTGAAAACTCCTGGATGCCCCTCACTTCCAAGGGCTGCTAAGGTACCAAATAAAGGCAGACAACCTGGCTGCATCCCCACCTAATGCACCTGTTCTCTGCTGGGTAGACCCAGAGGTTTATGACCCTTTTGCATCTTCTTTCTGATCAAAAAGCCAGACAAGCTCCGGCACTCTATGTACCATTAATCTATCAGATATTTCTTAATCAGTAATAAAGTAAATTAGGGATAGTAAAGTGGAAGTGACATCTTTATTAACACAGACCAACATGTCCTGAATAGTAACGAGAATGGGCTTCTGGAACACATGCTCTGCATTCACACATTCACTAATTAGGGCCCTCAGCATGGACCTTGCTTACAAGTTATCTTTTCTCAGACTGGTAGTCTAAAGTTAACAGGCCCATTCATGTGAGTATCATCTGTAAAAGCATGTTCTAGCCTCCTAGTCCCTGTCTTCAGCTCCTCAAAAACCCAAAATACATTACACGGAAACAGAGGTGCTGTTTCAGTAAATACCAACAAATATGCATAAAATCTACATTCAAGTCCATATGATTAAATCAGCTTCTGGACACACTGTGCACAGATTGTTACCAATGCTTGTCACAAAACTGAGCCTTAAGCCAAAGAGGAAAATAATGTAAAATAAAGTAAAGTAATGTAAAATAAAACCACAAAGGGAAGTTACACAAGTTAAAAAATTAACATACCTGGACATTGCCCATTTTCTGGGGCTGCAGCATATTCTCAGAAAAAAAGGAATATTTCATATCAGAGCATGCTTCCCTTCCTCCATAAATATATCATTCCTCTCTCTTAAGAAAACAAATAGGGTTTTCTGGATTCTGTTCAGGCCATGGTTTAAAAAAAAAAAAAAAAAAAGAGGTGTAATGACATTGTGCAGTGTCCATTAAAAGCCTGAAAAGTGCTAAAGGCACCTGCAAACTTGGCACTTCCTGCTCAAGTTCTTCCACTGTTCAAACAGATTTTTAAAACAGCTAAGAAACCCTGCCAAATGATCGTTGTTAATCAAAGACTCCTTTTAAATTGTATGAAAACAAACCAGCATCAAAACGGTAAACTGCACACTTTACTACATGAGGAACTGAGAAATGAATGGGCTCACATTGGTGCACAATGTGAAGGAAAATGTTGGCTTTGGAATAAAAGTCATGTATTTGGGGCTTTTTAGGAATGCTGTGATTTTGTTTTAAAAAAAATAGATTCTTGGTTTTTAGAAGGTTTTTTCCCCAGCCAGTTTTCAGATCAGCATCCATGTGGATGTGAGCTGCCATAATTTTACTTACTTCAGATCAGTTCTAGGGGTGTTAGCCCGGCAGGATCTAGCCCACTGGAGACAGGAATAGCAGAAAATTCCAGAACACCTCTGTGCATTGTGCACTGGGCAGCAGAGAGCCCCAGATGGTGGCTGCCCCTCTGCAAAGTGTTCTTGTTAAATCAAAAGCAGCCCTCTAAACATGCAGCTTCACTATCACTTCAAAAACAATACACAAGTGATTTATTCTCTTTAAAGAAATTATCAGTTTGGTTCATTAACCTATAGCCGTACAAAAGCAGGAGTCAATTACGTTGCCACATCAGATGTGTGTAAAGATAATTACCCTGAAAAGAAGATGTAAAGGTGTCCATAAAGGCAGTGAAATGTGACCTATTAAATCAAGCTGTAACCTATTATGGGTCAAAAAACACATTTGTAGGGCCAACGGGCTCATGGCAATGGCCAATCTAGCATGAATTCTGCAGGTGTCCTTTTCAAATAAACATGACATCTCTCCTTTTCATTCCTGCCATGTTACTGTCTTCTTACCTTCCACACACACTTTACCAACACACACATGCAAAGGACATACACAAATGTCTCCTCAAAATTATGCAGATGAGCATATAAGCAGCTAAACGGCAGATATGACACAAAATAAGAAAGAAAACCCAAAGGAACATCAATATCCTGCTGTTTTACTGGTCCTTCCATAATGGCATTCATCTGTCACCTTACACAAACTATCTATTCTACATTGGATGTTCAAGATCTGACCCAGTTGTCTATAAAGATTAATACAAATCTTGTAAATGTTCTGGAGTTCTTTTTCTGTGAAATTTTCTAATATTAACTTGAAGTTATTAAAAAGAAAATTAGCATGCAACTTTCGTTGTCTGTGACTAACTTGTGAGTGATGTTCCCTCTGATTGATTTAAACCACTTCATTTTCAGTAAGCACCTCTAATACTTGAAGGACCTCATTGAACCAGTTTAGATTATATTTTGCCTCATTTGTACTCACTACAAATAATGGCTTGAAAAAAATCTACTTTATGCCATATGCTAAACCACACAGGTATCAGAGAGATTTCTCAGAATGCCTCTCCTTTGGGATCACTCTGGATAACCTTTTGGGTTATACTGGGCTTGATTCTGCTGTCACTTGCACCAGAGGTCTAATCAGGAGTAATTAAATGGAAGTCACCAGAGCTCTTTCATGGCAATCCCAGTAGAACTGAGTCAGTATTAAACTTGCAAATTTTTAAAGAGAAGTATTGCCTTCATACAGGTGTACAGGACTGAGGCAGAAACACTGATGCCTTGTGAACAGTTTCACCTCAGTGCTGAAGACTGTCCCAGTGTGGGAAGCAGATGAATTTCTGATTTATGGAGGTGCTGTGTCAATGGTTCTGACTGCAGTCACTGCAACAGAGCTAAGCCAGATGACCACTGTGAAGAGCCTCACCCTTGAAGGGGTCACAGAAACAAACTGCAATCTGTGCAACACAGGAATAAATCATGAGGAAACCACACTAAGTCACCAGAGTTACTGGTGTAAAATCCACACATTTAGGTAAAGAGCCAGGGCCAAAGTATTTAATCCTTAAATGTATTTACATTATTAAAAATGTGATTTGATTAAGGTATCCATCAGAGAAAGAGCATACATTTTGAGGAAAAACATCCAGATGCTTTCTGGACTAGGCAGTTTTATGGGTAGCAGACAAAAGCCCACCTCTGTCTCCTTCAGAGTTATTATATTTTTATTCTTGTCTAACATACTCCATACTCCTTTATATCCTTCACGCTGCATAGCAGGCTTTTAACTGTTCTAAAAATAACAGTCATTAAAGGAAGCACAGAGATGTTCCAGTCTCTTTGCTGAATGTGAATTCATACCAGCCCTGTCAAGGAAGGTTGGCCACAAACCTGTCTGCAGCAGGTGTGAGGCCGAGCTCCTTTTTGGAGAATTAGTCTCATCTATCATATAAATTTGTTTTGGGTTAACCGGTATGTTGCTCACAGCCAAAGAAATTGAGAAGCCTCCCACCCAGTGCAGAGAAGTTTAAAGTATTGGTCAGTAAAGTGAAATGATTCTGCAGAGATATCTGCCGAGATAAATCACCCACTTTATCTACCTTAATTTGTAAGACACATCAGGTGTCATATAAGACATTATTCCTAAGGGATTAAGTCACCTTCATAATCATCATAGAGGTGAAATTGTTGGGCAAACACTAAATCAAAACAAATTTTCTTCAAGGAAACATAATTTGAGTAACTCAGAAGTCCAACAAAAAAAGGTTTAACAAATCCAGTATCTATTGTTTGTTTCTCTATGCATATCTGTATCTCCATACATGTCCTTTAAGAAAAACACACTTAATATAGTTATGGTGATAGCAACACTATCCTCTGTGTTCCTTCTTTTTCTTAAGCAATTCCAGAGAAGAAATTAGGTATTGATTCTCTCCCTACCTATGTCATCTTTTCTCTTTAATAGATTCATGGCTTTCAGGCTTTAGTTCCACAAACCAGTAGGTAGCATCAAAACAAGATTCACTTTTCTGAAAGGAGCCCTGATTGCTATTAATTCTTCTGCTTTTCTTTTTTTTCTCCAAGTGTTGTTGAAGTGTCTTTCTAGATAAGTTAAGAATTAAAAATTTTCAAGTTTCACAGAACAAAGCCAAGAGAGTTTCTCCTTCACATTCACACCAGACCAGTACTGATGCCAAAATAGTCTCTTACAAGCTGGACAACTAATTTCAAATTTCCAGTCCCAGCTGACATTTAATTATCCTGCACAGAGAAGAGCAGTTCTAAGATGCTCAGCAAAGGGGTTCAAGACTCTAAGTTGAATTCAAGAGATTTGGAGCTTTGCCATCCACCTCACAAGAGTGCTCCAACTGCTGGATGGTTCCTCACCATCCTCTACCAAAATGGAGTCCCTCTCCTCCCCAGACAGGGACATGTGCTACAGTGGCAATTCCTTGTACTTTTCTGCTGTTCAGTGAATTCATTCATTTCTGCTGTCACAGACCAAAGTGGCACCAGCTGGAGGGTCCAGTGGAACGGAACTGTCAGAACCAGCCAGAGGTGTGCAAGCCTAGAGGTAACCATCTTGTTTGCCACAATTTTACCTGTATATGAAAAGCATTAATCCCAAGAATTTCAGCTATCAGGAAGTCCTGTCCTGCAAAAAGAATTCCATGGGGAAAAAAGGCATTTGCTGTTAAGTTCTCCTGTTTACCTCTGCCTCAAGTCAGCTTCAATGGAGATGGGCTGATTTACGTCAGCTTAAGATCTGCCCTTGCTTCAATTCAAAATAGACAAAACAGACTCTTCTTCTGATCAAGAAGTGAAATTTTATAATTCACTTAATGAGGAAGAGCTAATGTCCATAGAGACACTAGTGTTTAATATCAGATGTGTCAATCAAAATCTATTAATGTTGAGTCGCTAATTTGATTTGTGAAATACTGTAACAAAGATTCATATAATTTATCCTTGAGGGATATTCGTTGAGTATTAAATTAACCTAGTGGATGTTTGTCCTGTTTTCCAACTAAAAAGAAATGTGTTCACAATAGTTTGTCATACAGGGCAAAGCCAGTGAGTACAGAAAGAAATAGAAGAATGCTTTCACAATCATGTTTACTCTAGTTGTGTGTCATTTAAATTCATCTTATCTTCCTCAGCTCTTTATAGTGTACCTTAAAATATGCATTCCTGGCAAGGTTAATTTCAAGAGTCAACAAACAAGCGTTGGCTTTAAAGAAACCAAGACATTTAATAGACCATTCTGATCAATGAACTCTTGCTGGCATAAGGATGCCTACATTTTGGGCCTCATCTGTAACCCAGCTCACACTTTAGGAAACTGCAAGATGACAGTTTCATCAGAATTATGCTGCTGTCTCTACTGTTCTGTTCTACACTAAAGACTTGAGAATCACTCTAAATCTCCATTCAGTGTAACAATAAAACACATTGAAAATTAGCTGATTAGTTTCACAAGCAAGTATACCTAGGCTTTAACTCAGGTTTTATAGCTGCAGTGAAGTTCTGTTTTGGGAGAAAATATGGGAAAATGAGAGTTGAAAGAACAGCCCTCCTTTATGTAGCTGTATAAATTAACATGTGGGCATTTTTAGGCTTTGGACAAATACTGTGTATGCAAGAGTAAATTTTGGTTTTTACACAGAACTGTGTAAAACTGGACTATGCTTCACTGTGCCTGACAAAAGCCAGATTTAGTGAGCTAATACCACTGTGTATACTTGGAGCTAATCTCCAACAAACCATCTTATGGAATCAGCTGAATGAAATTCCTAGTTGCTAGATTATTTCCTTAAGCAAAGTGTGCTTCAAAAATTACCACAGCTCATATTTATCATTTAGGGACTATATTGTACAAACTCTGCACCAAGTGTCTTTGCACTCCCTGATTTATGTGGGACACTCCCCAGGAGAAAAAGCACTAATTTACAGCAGTTAAGGCAGCACAGTGCCCATAGAAATGCTACAGTTTACATTTGTTTTAACCACAATGGTTATTTTTGTTACAGCTAACATAAAAAACTCCCTTCTCATTCATATTTGTCACTATTTTGTTTTTATGTAAAATAATAATCATTATAATAATAGTAATTCCAGATGTTCATGTAAAGGCAGCTCATTAAATCACAGTTGTGCACTCTTCCATGTTGTAATTTACTCAGATAAATTCCCTTTTCTTTAAGCAGGTAATAAATACATAAAGCTTTTCTATCTATATATCTTTTAATCGACTGCAGTCATTTAACCTAGACCCTCTAACCAAATTAATAATAGAAAACGTGTCATAACAATTCCTTACCACAGGATGAATTATCATTATTGTTTTGGCATTGAAAATCCTTTCTGCTACCTCAAATTACCCTTCTTTTCAACAGTGCACAATACATGAATCGCTTCCCTAATCCTGCATGTTACTAAAAATCACATCCCAGTACAATAGAGCCATCTGACAAGCTACTTTCTGACAGCATGCTAAACTATTGTGGTGGTGAATTCCCAGAGACCCTCTGGATCTGTTTCATTAATAAAAGTTGCAAGTGAAAGCCGAAGGAGGAACTGCTCACAGCCAGTGAGATTCCACCCAAAGGCTGAACTTCACATCCCAGCTCTTCCCACCATCCTTAATGCCATGGGAACAGCTTCCCTCGTGCCAGGGAGGTGTTAAGCAGACAAATATCATTAGAGCTCCAGCTATACTTCTTTTGAAATCTAAAAAAAAATTAAACATCTGGATTTTTTTTTACAGCTGGGGGCAATTACAGTGCTGCTTCCCAACACCATAAATGTGTGTCTATCCACAGTATTATATATACACAGGCTCTGATCCTCAGCTCCCTGTTAAATTAGTCACATTTGGCAATGTCAAGCGAGTCGTATTGGATTTACAGCACCTGAGAACCAACCCAGCCTTCCAATCTGCAACCATTCGTAAAAGGATGAGTGATCTGTAGGGCAAGGGTACAGCTGAACACCAGTGAATTGCAATTTTCAGTGTTGATTTTTGTTCTGATACTGACACCCTCCATGGCTTCAAGCTAGTTTGGTTTTGGTTTTTTTCCTTGCAGCAGCCTCATAACACATTTTCTTCCCTGGGACTTCAGGAGCAGGAATTAGGGCCTGGATCAAAAACTCTGCACATTCAAAGATCTGCAACACTCGAGAATTCGTGTTGCCAAGTCTGTTTCTATTACATTTGTTTTTGAAAAGATAGTAAACCATCTTCCCCTCTTTATGGTCTTCTAATCAGAATCAACTTGTGCTTTTACCAGACAAGTATTTAGGCGACTTTTTATTGCAGCAAACCAGCGTTCATCAAAAGTGGTGTATTTTTAACACTAATTCTAATTATAACAAGCAGTGCATTTTGTGTGCTTTCCAATTATGCATGAGAAAAGTCAGTGTAAGTGTCCTCTCTTATCATAATTATCTGTTTCTAATTTCAATTTTGGCTATGACTTTGCAGTCAGTGATGTAAATGTAAATGTTCCTGTCAGATAAAGATTAATTTGATTTAAGCCCTCTTTGTTCTAATTATATATTCTATTTCTGCTCACCATGCAAGTTTCATTTGAAGGCACATCTGTATTTTATCACAACAATGAAGAAATTCTTTGGTATTTAAAAAGGTAACTACAGGATTTCATCTAGTCCTGTCAGGCACTGTTATGACAGTGTACGCTAGGACTGTGCCAAATGAATTAATATTTTAGATGACTAATGCACAAATTACTGTAATTATTACTTAACTATTAAAGTATGTGAACTTTTATCAAATGAAATAAAACTTGCTGCCCTATTTGCTCTCTGTACTCCTAAGGAATTATGACCTTTATGGGTTTTGAACCCGAGCACACTGAAAATACAGAATAGTACCTCGTAGTCAGAATAGGAGATTTGACAAACACAGAAAAATCATTTCATCTCTGACATGGAACATATCTACTTGATATTTTCCTGTCTGGAAGTCAAGGTTTTAGGAATAGTCTGGAGAGATTTCTATCATTCAGCACATCCATGATATGTGGACATCCCAGTAAGAAGGTAACAGAAATAGTGAGTGGGTAATTCTGCTGTGTTAGTCCAGACTTGAAGTCTCACACTTACAAACACCTAAAACTATTTAAATACTGAGTTTTGTGAGGCCTGCACTAAGGGAACACTCAAAACCACAGATTAGTCCTGGTTTGATGAAAATGGGATGTGATCCAGTGGCCGTGTCTTCTGACAAAGCTCTTCTGGAGGCAGCAATCCAAAACATATTCTGATATGTTTTGGCAAAGAGGTGATTCAAATATTGCCAAAGCCCACTGTGTCTAACCTTGCTTGTGTTCACACCCTAGAATGACATGGGTTTCCACCAAAGCCATCACAAGTGAGGGCTAGCTGGCTGCAGAGTCAGGTCTCTAGGCACAGCTCAGAGAAGAGCTGTGCACACCTCTCTGCTGTGAGCACATGATTGCACATAATTTAAAAAATATAACATTTCTAGGATTCATTAGAAAGCTAAAAATCAAAATATTTTTAGCTAAATACTAAAAAACATATTTAAAAATGCTTTTGGCAATTTTACAGACACAGTCAAGACTCAACAATGCTGTTATCCAACAGCTCAATGGTGCAACATCTCTTTGAACAGTTTTCTCCTGACATTTCTGTCCACTTCAAGGGGCAACCACTCAGATAAACAATCTAACAACTCGGGAGATTGAAATTTAGACACTTACCACTCACTGACATTTAGACTTCCCACTTGATCTGTGCTAACTGCTGTCTTAGATGCTGACTTCTGAGCATGCCACAGCTGCAAACTGGCACATAAGTACTTCTGACTGGCTACTGTCTTCAGAATATATTTACAGCATCTTCTGGCTATAGAGAAAAACTAAGAGTAAAATTGTTTTTATGAAATGTCTCACCACTTCGTACTATTTAATTTCTAAATGAAAGAGAGGATGCACACGAAATGTATGTTTGGGTTGTTTGGGTTGGTGCTGTTTCTCAATTGTTTTCATTTATAAAAATGTTGCTGTTTCACTTGCCAAAACAAAAATATACTACTGTAATATTGCAGCCATCTCAGCACAGTGTTTCCGGACAGGGCGTGACCTCCTGTGCCTTTTATCTGGAGGAATCTGGCCCAGAGAAGCAGGAATCAAACAACATGTGATTCAGAGCTGCTGCAGAACCTGTCACCTCTCATCAGCTTGTGATTTAGTGTAACCTGAACAGGGACAGCCCTGTTATTTTGTATAGGAACCTACATGACATTATCCAGAGCCAGGAGGTCATTGGTTTAAATCTCAACTAATCTGAAGTGTCAGACCAAAGGCTCAGATTAGGCAGTTGGAGAAAATGGAACCATTCCCCTGCAATTTAATATCATAATTAACTACGGACAAAGGATACAACTGCTTCAAAAGAAATAAAGCTTTAACAAGAAAAGATAATGGGTCAAATCCACTGTTGGCATAAACTGCCAGAACTAGGCTGATCTCACAGATCTCTGACAGCTTTCACTAGTGGCAAATTAGGCTACAATTAATTAATTTCAGTGATCAAATTCCAATTAATTGTTCATTGCTGCAACAATCCAGCTGGAGATGTGTGTGTGTGCAAACACTTTACAATATCACCACAGCAGTACTTCTGTTATCAAACAACAACAGACAGTAAGAGGCACTGCAGCAACTGTTTGCAATAGCCAAATTTACCTATTAATTTTAGTCCAGTTAATATTTTAAAAACAGTCAGATATGTATTGCTAACAGAAAAATATTCTACATACCGGGGGAAAAAGTTTTAGCTAAAAATCCAGCTATTCCTAGTAAATGAATGACTTTTATTGAAATGGGCTGGACTGCATCCATCTGCAAATGAATATTGGCTGCATGTGCTTTCCTGGAGAGCATGCAATAAAGTGATTGAAGTGGTGATAAAAAGGAACACATTAGTAAAAATGTCTACCATAACTTTATAATGTACATTTTTACACTGAAATATCTCTGAAACATTATAAACATCATTAAAAAATGAGCAGTGGGACCAGCTTCAGGATGCTTGCTACCTCCAACTGCAGACCTGATTAGCTGAGCTCTTGCCTAATCAGACTGGCCATTAGAATTTATTAGGGCTTATCTGTTAGAAAATACATTATTTAGAAACAAGGTATTTGTTTAGGAAGGCATTTAAGCACAGGCTTGAGTGCTCTCTCCAACAAATATGAATTCTGCATTAGGACCTTGATTTAGCACTTGTAGACTTTCAACAAAAGCATAGTTCACTTGACTTCAATTCAACAGCTGGAATACTCCAAGTTAAACTTTTATGTCAAGTGTTTAATGGGGGAGGGGGCTAACACACATTTTTTCATCTTGCAAATGTTTGGAAGGACATGAGCAGAAAAATAATCATTGAAAGTTTAGCAAAGGTGCTAACCAATTTGCATGAAAAGATAAAATCTAGTGTTCTGTGGAGCTGCCCATAAAACTATAACTCAACAGCCATTTCTGTTCAGGGGAGAACCTCTGGACTGATGCAGATGTAATGAGAAGAACATTGCCCCTACTTCCTAAATATATTTTGAGGAAAGAAAAACACAACAAAAGTATCTGGGACTGACGAAGGTTGACTGCTTCTGAATGACCTTAAATGCCTCTTCCTAATGCTACAGCCTTGCCCCCTGCTCTGAACTACTGAGTTACCTCTTAAATTCATTCTTATTATTTGCAGCAGCAGTCTCCTCTGTCAATTTATAACCACACTTAAAATTTACCCCACAGTGTGCAATTTTCTGTGCAAAAAACATGGACTACAAAGCAACCACAGAGCTAAAATAACTAGTGAAATAGTTTCTATTCAGTTTCTCCTGGAGAATTGAAAATACTGTCACCCTAAAACAGTTTTTAAAAATAAAACAGAAGTAAACAATATTTTCCATAACTTCTGCATACAAAGAAATATAATTAAAAATGCACAGCATGAAAACTATGGAAACGAATGAATCCCATCATATTCCTATTTGTTAAATCCTTATTACCCCAGGAGCAAAAAGCTAACTCTTCACCATCTCCCTGATGTCAGCCAAACAAGATGGCAGAGTTACCCATTCCCTGAACCACCTTTTGTGGATTAATGAAAAAAAAGGAGATGTGCTTCCCAGGTAAACACGCGACAGGACAATTGTTCTTGAGATGAATGATATTAACTGCAGCACAAGGCAAGGAAGAAAAAGTGGATTTTAATGCTGTTGAAAATTATGGCCTTAAGAAATGTAGTGGATGACTAAAAGTCCTCTATTCAATGAAGAAATCATTGAGAAGTTCTTGGCAGGATGTCAAAAACTGCATTTAAGAGGACAATTAAAACAGTATAATGCAAACTCTATAATTAGAACCATATCTGGTTGAGCAACATACTATTTGTCTTCCAGGCTGTTAGAAGAAAAAATCCCCATGAACTGCTGCCAGTATTTATTGGGGTATTTACTAAATAATACAGATTTGGCCAGAAGATGAATTTTGTTACCATAAAGATTAAGTGAAAAAGTGCATCCACCTCTGTACCTTGAAAGATTCTTGTCTGATATTCCTTTACCTCCTGCAAATTACTTGACTCACAAACCCAAATGTTTATGTTATTTTACAGGGACAATGACCAAGGCCCCCTCCAATTATGCAAACTCAGGCCTGCTCCCACTAAGGTGTCAGAGTTCTGTGCAGTTTAAGCCAGCACAGCTTAATTTCCACCAGTTGAGCAACAGCCTGGAATTTAAAGTAGAACATGGGAAATGTGCCAGAAGTGCTACAGGGAGCCCAAATTTCATCTACACACAACAAAATAGGGCATCCCTATCATGCATTATGATGCAGACACCTTGCAAGTAGTAAAAAAAAAATTGTCTCAAAAATAGAGTTCACACTTCCTAGTTAGTGAATACAAACATTAAATGGCATTTCCATGATACAGGAAGACATCTGAGAAGAACATTTAAAACCAAATGCAAGCTATTTCCATGGCAAACATCTTTCCTTGGGCAACAGCAAAGCCCAGGCTCAGCACAGCACGGAGGAGTGAACCAGGTGATTGCCCAGCAATGAAGCCAGGGACTCCCAAACGTGAGCAGTGTCCCCATGCAGGGAGGACCTTTCCACCTGCTCCTCCAGCAGTCCCTTGTGGGCTGGTGCTGGCAGGGAGCAGGCAGAGCCATCCTGGTCATCCCTGATGGAAAGAAGCTGGATTCTCCTCTCACACCCAGCACTGGCAGAGCCATCCTGGTCATCCCTGACGGAAAGAAGCTGGATTCTCCTCCCACTCCCAGCACTGGCAGAGCCATCCTGGTCATCCCTGGTGGAAAGAAGCTGGATTCTCCTCTCACACCCAGCACTGGCAGAGCCATCCTGGTCATCCCTGATGGGAAGAAGCTGGATTCTCCTCTCACACCCAGCACTGGCAGAGCCACACATGTGGCCCTGACATTACTGCCAGGCCAGGCAGGAGATCAGCTCCACAGTGCCATGTGTGAGGCACCTACAGGAGCCCACGAGCCACTGAAGCTCCATGTGCTCTGGGGCATGACTAATAAGGGACTTCAAAGCTTTGAAAAAGCAGCATTTTTTGATGATTATCTGAACCAAATTTCAGAATCTTTTGAAGATGGTTTGTCTCCACTCAGGGGCTCTGTTTTACGAGGCACTGGGAGAAGTTGCAATTGCTTAACCTCATTTTAGCATGCAGCAATTTTACAGCCTGCTTTCCTTTCTTAATGCTCTTGTTCCAAGCCCAGAGGTTTGGGATCCCAATGTGCTGGATATCTGAGATGGGGGAAACATGAAAAACCACGTGGAAACCATGAGGAGAATCTAGTTTTCCATGCTGGATCTGGGGATCCCGTAATTCAGATAAACTTGCCTTGTGTTCGATACTGCCTCTTTGTGGAAAAATGCTGTTATACATGGTAAAGTTTAATTGCTCAGAGAAGCTTTGGATCTGGGTTTGCAGAACAGTTTCTCTGAATTTAAAACAAAATCTCATGGAGGATCTCCTAATATGGAGTTTTATTTCCTGTGGGAACACTTCTGCAGAGGAAGAGGCAGGGGAATACATAAGAATGAGATGTGAATTCCAGTGGTACAAATAATCATAATGTTCAGCACAGTGATTATACTGAGCACGATGCAAACTCCAGCAGAGAAAACCCACACATATGCATTTCTCCTATTGAAGAAAAACTAAGTGTAAAATTGAGGCTTAATCCTTAATGGTTTTCCTCTTTCTCCCACACTCTGGACTACATAAATTCTACAGCATATTCTACTTTTCTTTATGGGTCCTGGTTGGTCTAGGTGAGATAGAGGGATATTTTTCCTAAGCAAAGAAATCAGATGTTACTCTTAGCAGTAAAACATTACAGAATTAATTGACAGCCTATTAGGAATACATACCCATAATAAAGAGTGCTACCCTACCACTCTGCAAAGAAAGCAAGCAACAAATTTCACAGTTATTGTAACCATCAAACTAAATAACAAGTCTATTATCTTCAGCAATGTATTGCCTTATACACATGAAATATAATAGGTATAGTACGATACTTCTTTTGGTACATGACAGATTATTTTGGCATTATTGAGATCTCTGAACATCGTATCAAAGAAAAAATATAGCCCAAATTTGTAAAGGTCAGAGAGTAATTGTTAACCTTGGAGGGGAAAAAAAATCAGTACTTTTACTGACAGCACTCAGAGCCTCTTGTAAATCATATTCATATACTTAAGCATTAATTTACATAGTTAATTTCTGACAGGTTGACAACTGCAGTCCTTCTATCCTCTTGGTGTAAAGTAAGAAGTCAATTGTTATTCAGTGTATCAGTTACAGTGGTAGTGCCACTAACTGTATTTTATATAATGTGCTATCTGCAGAAAAGCAGATAAGAATTTGATTTAACATCCAATTAAAAGCCGTCATTGAAAAATTACTTCAAATAAGCCTTTTATTTTCTTTAATCAGTCCTCAATTCAAGCCTTCCTTGGACCTACTGAACCAAGCATCAGGACTCATGAATTTTGATTAAAAAATTTGAGCCCATTTCTAACTTAAGCAGATTTTTTTTGTTGCACTGTTTGATAGAAATTTAATAAATCTATGAATCCTTGCCAGCGTCATTTATCATCTTTTTTTCCGCAAGACTGGCCTATTATGCCTCGGCAGTAAATTATGAGGAAGCCAGCAAACCAAAACTTTTCAGTCCGATACTGAAGAAGAGATATAATCACTTGCATTGAACCATATAATTATAGTAGAATATGAATCTCTGAAACATTAGGTCCTGTTTTGAATATGTAATGCCCATGCTTTGAGAGCCTACAAAGATTTCTAGCTGATCTGATATAGCTCAGTTTAGCATTATATTGAACAATTTGCTGTTAATGAAAATGACAGCAAAAGCTATAAACAACAAGCTGAGAGACTCGGTAAGAAGTATTAGGGAAATTTCCCTGTCTTTGGAATAACAAAACAGGAAATCAAATAGTCACTTTTTAGTCAACCACTTCTACTTTAAATGATCACAAAGAGCTTAACCTGGGGCCACATCCCCAAAGGTTTTCTGGTTTAGGCACAAAGTTGGGATGTGACTGAGCCTCCCGCCTTCCCAAGAGAGTTCTAGGAAGAGAGAGGCCCCTCCAGGGAGGAATTTGGATAAGGAGTTGAATTAGCTGCTCCAGTTCCCATTGCAGAGATGCTCATCTCTGTTGATACTGATCTATGAAGCAAAAGACTCAACCTAATTCAGCCCCTAAATTAGGGGTAGAGCTCAGCACTGCCCCACACCCAGCTGCCCCCACTTTGCGTTGGGATCCCTGAATCTACAGTGAAGGACGCCTTGCCCAAGGAACACATGTATTCACACCTGGACAGAGACACAAGACAGAAAAGAAACTATGTTTAGGAAGAACATCCAACCCAGGTTTCCATTATTTTTGAGTAGATGTCCTTTCTTTGTTAATAATATTTTTTTCCCTTTTTTTTTCCCAACCAGAACAAGTTGTTCCACAAGCTGTGAAAATGCCAAGGGCTGGGTTTGTGGCCCACAGTCCTTGCACAGCACAACAGCCCAGCCACCACACCCATTCTGGGCAGAAGGGCCCATGCAGCACCCCTGGCTCACACCAAACATGTGCTACCAAAATCATCACACAACTGCTCCAGTCCCTGAGGCTTTCCAGAGGGTCTGACCACACCTCACCTATCCCTCAGGAAAATTAACCAAAAAGAACTTTCATATCTTTGGCCATCAAAAAAAGGTTGGGTTGGGTCCACTTTGGATCTTACCCGAACTGGTTCTTCCACCATCACTTAGAAACAGTATTCTCAGACTATCATAAGACTAACTTTGTAGAATAATCTCATTTGACCAGGCTTAAAGGTTTTTTCTTAATATGAAAATAACCTGGACGCTAGTTTGGCTGATGCAATGAACCTCACTGTGTCAGAAGTGCTGTTCTCTGCTGTAAAGCAACATCGGTTTCTTATTTTACTTTCAAACCACATTGGAACTTCTGTGTGAGAGCCTGATGATATAAAGTATTCATTCAAAAAAGAAAAAGTCTCAAAAAGAAAGGTTAGGCTGAGCTGTAAGAAAATTAAGTACCAATGCACAAACAAGGACTGATATTCAAAGAGGGAAAACAGAATTTTAAATGAAAAAGCCTGTCAAGTATTCAAGAATTAATTAAGAATAGATCTAAAGTGCATGAATATTCTACTTGAGTGGTTGTAGTATCATCAAACTTTTGCTAATAAAGCAGCCGTTTCTTCTGACACTATCTCCTAAAGATTGATATTTCTTACATTATAGCTGCTCTACCACTTCTTAATTGAAGAGATATTTTGTGATCCTGTAGTTAGGGACATGAAAATATGTGTTATTTCAGTACTGCCCTGTAACATAAAAGACACTGATAAAATTAATGCGCTTCATTATAGCCTGGAGAGCCTTCAGACTACTGAGCTGCAGGAGAACCATAAGGTCCCCACACAAAGTTGGTTTCACAAATTTGTATTATGACTTCTTTACATTCACATATGTCAGACTCCTGAATGGAAGACACTAGGTGTGAAGTTGGTTTGTGAATATATTGCTTACTGCAGGCAACCAAGTAAATCTTTGCAAATTCAGCTGTTGTATGGACACTGAGGGTAACCAGATCCAAACTCTCTTAATGGGACTCCTGACATAAATCACTCCAGCTACCAGGCTGTTTATTTTACAGAACTTTCTGATCCCTCTCCATCAGACAGAGCTAGACACAACCACACAGCCTTGGAGTATGTCTTAGGAAAACAGTCCAACAGTTCCAGATTTCACAAATACCTGTGCAGGAAAGCATGCAAGTGTCTGGCTGGCAGAAAGCTGACAATCAGCTCTGCAGTGCTAAGTATTTTGAAAGCTTCTTAAAGTAAAAAAAAATTCAAATTGCCTTTCCTCTGATCCGTAGCAGAGAAAAAAAAAAAACTTTTTTTTTTTTTTTTTTAGTTTTTAATAAGCTTGGTAAACTAAGTGTAACCATACCTGCTAAATTACCTAACTGATGATCTCCTGGCACGGAGAAGCATTTCTGTCTTGCAAAAACAAAACTGCCCATTGTGGGACATTTTGCATTAGGCTCAGAGGAGCGCAGGGAGTAGAGTTTCCTGCCCTGATTTTGATGCTCTCTACAGGAATTGCCCTCTGGCCCCTTGGCAGGAACTCCATGACCCAGCTGAGCTTTCTACTGAATAGCTCAGCAGGGTGCAGGAGCCAGTTGCATGGCTTCACATGGTGCAGAAAGCTGTGGAGATTTTCTCCTGAACAGCACCTCAGCCATTCTGAAACATCTGCAATAGCTACTATTCAGGGGATGGAGGGAGAGGGGAAGAAATTCTCCAGCTGTTATGTCTCTGTTGCATTTTTTTTATTCCCATCTACTGCCCTCATGATGATTTTGAAGGACACCAAATGGTTTCCATTATTTAGAATGAAATAACATCTGCTCAACAAATATTGTTACTCCTTGGGAAGCACCTCATTCAAGCAGCAGCCCTCTTTACAACATTGCAACACATTCTCTTTTATATTGTATTTAGAAGACACAACCTTATAGACACACCAGTGGAAGGAAGGGGGGGGAAGTAGAAATAGCTGCAAACAAAAAAACTAAGATGGTGTTTGAAGAAAAGACCTTGTTTTGTAGTTGAAGGGAGTGGATAGACCATGTCCCCCACTTGTAGGGTAACTCAAGAGGAAAAATGACCTCTCTTCACTGCACCAGCTCAAACACAAGGGGGAAAACTGTCACAGGGAGGTGACCATGCTGAGAGAGGGTATGTGAACAGATGGACATGAGGTCAGTAGCATGGAATAAGTCCAAAGAGATCAGTTTTGGGTTTTATTTAGACTTGAACTGAAAGCTAAAGGAGAGAAATTGAAGTTACCGAGCCTCAGTTTCTTTGAGCAGAAAAAGAAATCAGCTCAGAGCACTGAATTGTAAAGATTGGACTTCACATTTCTGATAGAAAGCTGCTACTGAAATCAAAATGTCCTTTTGGGCTGCTATGTCTTTCACACCACTTTTTTTAGAGCAGACTAGCTCAATAATCCAAAAATTGGGTGGCACTTAACATAGAACCTTGGGTGCTGACAAACCAGAACTCAAATACTTGCTGGACTTCACCCCATGACCGGGTCAAACACACAAATCTCTTTTAGCAGTTCAATTAAAATTGTAAAAATCATATGAGGATATGCCTGCCTAGCACGTGGACACCTAGATCTATTTATTCTAATTTTACTACCATCAGCATCATTTGGATGAGGAATTGAAGAAAGAAATAAAATTATGTGAAAGAATCCAGCATTAAACTGATCTAGAGGCATACTTTTTAGCTTTGTAATTTCTTTTTGTTTAGGGGATGAGTGAATTTAGCAATATCACCAACATTTCAATTTACTGAAGCTCCACTAATCCTGCAGTTCCTCAGCACCTGTCAGAAGGGCAATGAAGACTTCCCAGGACCTGCCTATGGAGATGCAGTCATCAAATTACAAGAAAAAGCACAGACATCTGCACAGATGACCTCAGAAGAGATCTTTGTAACAGATAAACCCAGCAGTTATTTATTGTACTTCTGGTGAATAACTATTTGACCAGATTTAGGGTAATTTTTGGAGTAGAGATAACATCTAGCTAATGCTTATACATATAATTTCTGTGTGATCTCAAGTTGTATCATTTGTACGTATTTGTACAGTCATTATAAAGCTGGTATGTTTAACATTATCTACACCTTCACGTAATGTGCCAGATGACGTAACCTGCAGTATTTAAAGACATTGTGACATTGAAAGGTCGATTTCCACAGCTATTTAAACTGTTTAGAGGCACATAAAGCAATACAGTCAGATTGTTAAAAAGAAGTCTTTCAAAGTTTATGGTTTTTAAATGTTGATTCTATAACACTGTGCCAATTCTTACAGATCTGGATTACTGAACAGGGGACCAAGTAAGTTTTTTACTTGCTAATTCATAGTGTTTACAGCCTCAAAAGAAAAGCAGAAGATATTCTCAGCTGTCTGTAAGCCACAAAATTCCTAACAGAGAGTTGAAAAGTCGTATCTTTAACAGTCACCTCTAAGTCTTGTTTTGTTTGCACATCTAAGTTCTTTTTTGAGGGAGGTAAAAAGCCTCAGAAGCTATATCAGTTTTTAAACCAATACCTCAAAAATGTTGATTTTGCATTTCTGCTAGCATTTCATAGTAATATTTTACTTCAGAATACATTAGAGGATATCTGCAGATTACATTATTTTAACATTACAACTGTTTTAGAGGAATAGCTCAACAATAATGTGCTTAAGGACTGCTGGTAACCTCAGAGTCAACACCTAAAGCAGCTGGTTGGCTGCCCATATCAGGAAGGGATGTGCCTGTCTGGGCTCCAGCCTCTCCTCGTGTAATGCATCCAGCAGCAGAGGAACCTCATTAACAGCAAAACCTGGGGACGCTCTTGCCAAAGTTCATCCCGTGGCTCCTGTGTGTGCCAGGACACAGCCTTTAAGTTGAGTACTGAAGATTTTTCATGGCCAATGAGTGTTTCAGGAGAAGACAAAACAGAAGAAACAATAACTGAAGCGAGGGCAGGAAACACAAAAGCCCCACAGAGCAGCAGGAGCAGCAGGCACAGCAGAGGTACCAACAGACTGACGTTCAACTCTCTGAGCCATTCAAATTAATGAGCTCTAGAAATGTGGGGTCCCACTGTATTAATACCCATTCCATAATGTGCTTCCTCCCCCAGTAAATAGAGGATTCAGGATGCCTGGGGTATAGACAGTCTCTTACTGAAGATAATGGGACCAAACTGATTTTATACACAGGTCCCTTTCCCTGGAGACAGTTCCTAATGATCTTCAGTGTTACAAAGGCATGACGAAAATATAAAGCAGTCACATTAGCCTAGATAGATCTTTTACAATTACCTTGACTCCTGAAAACAGTCCATCATATCTTACTCACAAAATTTGTATTTTTCTCTGTTTGCACTTACATAGCTTTGGTTCATTGTACTACAAATGGAATATACATTTCTTTTTCATGCACACACCAAAATGCCTTAGATAAAAGAAACAAATGTTTCTCAAAGGCTTTTCTTAATTTTACTGTTCTTCCCTAATAGTTAACTGTACAATGGTTTAGCAAATTTTACTACTGGAAATTGCTAATATTACAAATGCAAATTAAAATGGATGTGGATTTTTTTTTCTAATACAGGCTCCAGTCTGATATTTACTCATGCTGTAAACTCTGGAAAGGCTTTCTTTCCTCTTTGCACTTGTCTCCATTGCAAGTAGGTGAGGGTCTGTCCCAAAACAAATCAGGATTTTGTTGGCCATATTGTCAAACTAAAATATTTCCTTATGCTTGTGAGACAGAAAGCCACAATCTTCAAACATTAACTACATTCACTGGTGGTAGTGAGTGCATACATACATACTGAAACATTAAGAAGTTGTCAGCTTTCCAAAAAACGCCTAGCAGCCCAAAAAATTAAACATTTGTAATTTATAAAGAATGATTCTGAGTTTTAAGAAAATAAGAACTTTTTGCTCAAATGCATTTTTAAAATGCAGCATGAATAAAAACCCCCTGATCTCCCTGGCAAAATCTGCAGAGGGAAATGGGGCTTTTGAAACACCCAGCAGTACATTGGTTTTGGTAGCTGTCATGAAACCATGGGTTTCTGATAAGAAGCAACCCAACAAAGACATCATGTTTTTCTCTTAATGACCTTCCTGACCCCTGTGAAACTCAGCTGGAACTCTGCCATCTACCATGGGGGAGCCGGTGATGCTGCCTGCAGGACATCCACAGCAGGACTTGATGAAACCACAGGAGAAAGCTCACCCCAAAGCAAGGACAGTTCCCTGTGCCACATTACAGAGCACAAGTGCAGCCAGGCAAGCCACCACCACATCCCCCATCCTCACTCCTGGTTCCCCGCTTATGCCTGTACATTCTCCAACACCCCTCAAATCCAGTTGAATCAGTACAGCCATGAAAGAAATAGGCAAAGGGGCCTGATGGAGATAGGAACAACAACAAAATCTGTTAGGGCACTGTTGTTTAATTAAAATACCTGGTAATAAACCATGGGAGGATGGTGAAATAGATGAATGGAGTTATGGACATGGCATTTATCTGCCGAAGGTGACAGGCCTGGGACACTTGAAAAGCAGTAGAATAAAACTTCCCTTTGGACAAGAGCAGCCAGTGTCAGGGTGTGCGAGGGGCCAGCACAGGTGTGGCTGGTGGGTGTGCAGCTGCCCCAGGGGAGCTGCCAGCTTCCCTCCTGCTGACAGTGTCCTGGGGCAGGTAAGGCACACAGGGAATCCACAGGCAGCACCTACTGGGGGTTGCAGCTCTGCTCAATTTGGGTGTTGCAGGCAAAATCTAGCACCAGCCCAGCGGGACCTACCACAGCAGCACTGGTGTCTGCACAGAATTAATCACTGCAGCAATTAGTCTTGGCCTCTAATGGCTATTTGATTGTAGGGCAGATCTGGATTCCCTGCTCAAGCCTGATTGAGTCAGAAGCATTAATATCAACACAAAAAGATTTGGCTGTATGTTTGTATATTTTGCTCTAATAATGCTCCAGGACAAACTCAGAGGAACGACATCTGCAATATTTACAGTGACAAAGTGATAGCATAATGTGCCTTTCTCTGTACTGAGCAATTTGTAAATGTCTCATTAAAATGTACTTTTTGTTTCTTCCCTCTTTACGTTAAACTGGTTCATCTCCTTGGTTTTTACCACTCTGGGGGAGAAAATGTCAAGTGGCACAGCATCAAAACAGCCATTCTGGTTTGATTTTTTTGGTTTTTAAGACATCCTTAGATGCATTATTCTGACACATTTTGTGGTTAAAGAAATGGTTTTGAAATTCACGTGTTTAGAAAGATTTAACATTTCCATTTTATTTTGTTTATTCCTAGAACAGGCTACTTATAACAGCTGCATTTGTCTCTAATGACACAAACGAGATATAAATTAATATAAGCAAACACTGTATCTACAGTTTGCTGTGATAACATACTCTATTACTGCATGCTTACACTTAAAATGTGGGAATATAGTGGAAATACATCTTCAATCTGTTTCAAAACAGAGAGGAAAAAAGATGTCCAATGGAATCTAAACAAGCTCAAAGAATACTTTTAAAACTATGGAGGAGAAACATACACGTCTGGTACTGCATGTCCAGCAAATACCTTTAAATTGCTTTATTACTTGCCATCTGTTCTGCCATTTTCCCTTAGTGTTTATATACTTTTATAAAAATTCTACTTATATATAAGCAACAGATTAGTTTTTACAGGAATGGATCAAATATAATAGCAAAAGGTACTTTATTTTTATATGAAAGGTATGACCAGAAATACAGTATAAGAAAGGTAGGGATGCAGGACTGTTCTTGTCCATTGAATAATGCTTTTTATATGTCCAATAAAGTGACCAAGGAAACTGAGCATGCCTCCAGCCAGGCAAAGTTTTACTATTCTCCCATGAAACATCCACCCACTCTGTTCCTGTTACATTTCTTTGCAGCTTCTGATTGCAGGAGAATATAAAAACTGTAACTAGGTAAGACTGAAATGAAGCAGGAATAGAGCAAAGCCATAAAATTGGGATACAAACTTTCCCAAAGTCTGAAGGTGTTTGAACCCAAAATTTTGGCTCAAAACCATCCTTAATTTGAAGCAGCATCTGGCAGGCCAAATGCTCTGCAAATGCTGGCACTATGAAAGATGAAGTTTCATACGACACAGAATGTTGGAAGAAACACTTCCTTCATGCAGGAAGCCAGGTCACACAGGAAGGGTGAAGGCAGGAAAGCTGGGATTTGCAGCTGCATGGAGGGACAGAGCTCCCACCATCCCCGTGGTGCTCACTTCAAAGGAGAACAAACCTCCTGGCTGGATTCATGCAGTGCTTGTGCTCCCTGCTGATCCTCCAGTTCCCACCCTATTCTTTCAGGGACCCAAACAAAGTCAGGGACACAGCTGCCAAGCAGACAGCCTCTGGCACTGAGGGCTGTGTCACTGCACTCCTCCAAAGCCAAGTGCTGTGTCCTGAGCCAGCAGAGCCCATTACAGCATCCCAGGAGTCTTTCCATGCCGGGCTTTCAAAGTGTTTAGGTACCTAAGGAAGCATAGGAATAAAAGAAATTTCAATGACACCTTGAGCCTGGTGTTCCCAGTGACTTGGAAAGTCCTGAGCACTTCTGAAAACCTCACTCAGCATTAACCACATCTTCCATATATGCACAAGCTTGGTCTGCTGGCCTTAAACTCACCACTTCCCACCCAAAACAGATAGATGCTTAATCCTGGTTTTTCTGCATTTAGTGTTAAATGATACTTAATTACAGTCACAAAAGCTATCTGTGTATTTTAACAGCTTGGATGGGGCTGAAAATAAGTGGCTTATTAGCTGCTGTGAGGAACATTTCACAATAGGATCTGCATTTTTCTAGAACTCTGTAATTAAAGTATGAGCTAACGTGACCACAACGTTTTTAAACAGCTGGCACATGGAGCTGAAAAAATAATTAGTTTTCAATAAAAAAAAGTTGCTTTTTATTACCCAGGCAAAGTTCTCCAGTGACTTTTAAGGATCTGCCAAGTGAAATTCAAAAATGAAAATAGAGTCTCTACGTTGGCTGTTATCCAAGCTGAATGAAACACGAATACACTGATTTGTGCCAAGTATTAGACATGCTGAACTGAGGCAAAGTGGTTAAGTATCTCCCCAGGTTGAATGTTACACAAAACAGGGTATCTGCCCCCCCCCAAATGCTGTATTCAGGGGGGAGGGCACCGCTGTGGCTTTCACTCATTATAGCCTTCTTCTCCCAGCAGTCAGGAAATGAAAAAGCAGTTCAGGAAACAACGAAAATATTCTCTACAAGGAGCTGAGGCCCTTGGCAGCAAACCCTATATATCTGGGTTTAACTGTTACATAATTTGGAGCAGGGCAGAGCAAACACGGTGACCAGGGGAGGCTGGCAGCAGCCAGGTGAGCACTGCCCCGAGCTCACCTGTGACACATCCACAGCCCCTGCCAGGGCATGGCACAGCTTTGGCACTGAGGGGCTGCAGGAGAGAGCCCCAAAGGCAGCACATCTCTGCCTCACCACCTTCACTTTGCTGATAAACTTGGGAGACTCTGTATTTTATGTTCTCAAATCTATAATCCCGACAGCTGTACCTGAGAATGAGTCTATGGATATTACCCACTCAGATAATGGCTTTTTATGGGGTTCTTCCAGCAAACTCCCTTTGCATTTATACTAATGATAGTGTCTTTAAATTAAGACAACCTACACAGAATAAGGCAACCATGAAAAGCAACTGAATTCACTGGTATGTGCTAAAAAAAGAGGTTCTGTAAGAAGGTGAGACCTTTGGCAGAAAAAACCCTACATATTTGGTTTTAAGAGTTAAACAATTACAGGTAGGGGAAAGGAAACCCAGTAAAAATGGTTTCTCTCAAACAAACAGACACATGAAAGTTACAGCAATTTATGGACATACTGAAAATCTTCCCAGACTTGCCAGGTATTGTAACCTTCCTCATTGCTTGACAAAATGTAAAAAGACAAAAATTTAAGGGAAGTATGGTGTCTTCCCATCTCTCATTTTATCACCACCATTTAATTCACAAATACTTATATAACTGATCACTTGAAAGCTTATTATTTATTATTCACAGCTACTGGGAACTCACAGGGCCAGTTCTTCCAAGTTAAATGGTAGAATTACAACTGGCAATTGAGTGCTTATCTGAGAGCACCAAATACACCCTGATTCAAGCCAGGACCTAAAGGTACTTCGGTCCACTCCATCCCACAGCTGCTGTAAGAGTTATTTTTACAGTACAGTTTGTCTACAGTTTGATTAACTACTATTGTTAAATGAATTCTTAAATTTGCTTAAACATTTGTGTTTGAAGTTAAGGGAAAAATAGCTTTGTTAGCAAAGGTTGAGTCTAATAAAATGGAAATAGGCCGTCTGCTCCCCACCTACCAGCTCTTAACAATTAGGCAAACTGTAGTAGATGAGTTCCAAGGACAGGAGTAAAAGAGGCAGATTTGTATTTCATGCTCCAATAAGGATAATTACCATGCTATTGTTAATTTAATATATAAATAAAAGCAGAATGGAAATATATTTCAGAGTTAGAGTATTCTATAGGGTCCCCTTTCACAGCACAATGCTGAAGAAAGCCAAACCTGGAAGCAGTTATTTCAATATATATTCTAATTAAAACACAGGGGCTATTTTCAGGTGGATAAAATCACAGTGGATTCAATGGCAAAGGACTGACTGAAGCTGCATTTGCACACTGAGCAAACCTGGTGTTAAATCATTGCAGCAAAGGTGCTCTGTCCAGAAGGCTTTCAAGTATCACAAGTAAAATAAGTCTGGGTTGCTTAAGTTCTTACAGCTGATCCCCTTTCATGGAAAAAGCCAATTACAGATCACAGATGTCTCGACTAATCCTTTTAAATATCACAGAGGCAGGAAATAATGTGGAAGTGCAATAAATGACAATTTGTATAGTTTGGGTAGGGGTGGAATAAGACGGCACATGAAAAACAAACACAAAAAGGCTCAAACGTACAAAGGAAAAATAAAGGCTTATATTAACATTCAAGCTCAGTATGGCAAGACTGGAGACCACGGGCTAGATCCTGTTCTGATTTACAGCCTGTAAATCCCTTTCAACTGCATGAAGAAAAATTAAGCACAGAATGTCTGCCTGCTCTATTGAATTGCTTATTCCTCCTCCTTTCACCTCCCTCCCCTTTATTTCGACACTGCATTTTATTCTAACTTTTCTATGATTTCTGAAATTTATTTTAAACCAGAGAAAGAAAAATTCTGCTTTCTAACAGTGCCTGCATCTTTCCAAGGCATATGTCTGGTAATTAGCATGGTGGGATCATTAGCATAAATATACAAAGAAATTTGATTTTAGAACACAAATACCATTTTTGCTACAGAGCAATATAGGACAGGTGACAGGCCCAGCTGGGAAACCTCTTTTTCATTTTTCTGTGACCACAAATCAGACATCTTGGGCTCACAGCAGGACAGGCTCTACTGGCAGTAATTGGCACCATCTGTAGCTGTCAGAGCAGTGCCTGGCATTCCAGCATTTCATCTTTCCAGTCAAGGCATTCATCACTAGTCCAAAACTCAGCCAGCTGACACTGAAAGATTAACTTGCATTGATTTGCTTGGATAAGCTCGCCTGTGCCTCAGTTGGTACTGAGCATTCCTGTTAAATAGCCATCACCATCACAAGATGTTTACAAGGTGATTGTCTACTTAGCTTTTTCCATTCCCTCACTTGGTCCTAATGTGTTTTCAATTATTATAATTTAAGAGATAGTGAATTAAAAGAAAGCGAACGTAGCCAGCAATCAGGGAGTGTGACTTAATGAAAGGATTAGAAATTCACAGCAGTGGCTGTTTACTGGTCTTAAATGAGCAGTTTCTCCCACCCCTGCGTGTGCCATGAGAAAAAACTTGTTGATTTGGGGGTTCAGCAACAGACCGAGTCTTCTCCAGCTGTCAGTCTTGATGATAAAACTAAATGAAACCGTTATTATTTTCAAATGCAATTTTCCAGTACTCGGGTAATTTGATTTGCATTTTCCAGGAAAGCTTATGGCAGCAACACCCGATGCAAAGTTCAACCTCTCTCTCTTAATCACCTAATGCTATAGCTACTTACCAGTGTTTTTAAGCCTCTGATGTGTTCAAAGCCCAGAGCTTAATCTTTCACAGTCATACAAGGGTCATTACTATTTCAATTTAGAAACCTAACATAATCTGTAGAATGTTTTGGGGTGAACAAATTGCAATTTGAAAGTTGAAAATTCATGTCTATTTTAGCAAATGACAGACAAGACCTCCCAGGCAAACCTAAGACAGTGAAATTTGTGTGTTTCACATAAATGACAATCCTCTTGCTTAAAAATGAAAGCAATTACGTTTTTGTGAGTAAATAAAGGGGATTATTGGGGGCTTTAAAATCGCCTATTATAGCTCTATCAAAATCTTGCTCAGAAATCCTTATTACTACTCTCTCCTAGGCATTTCCTCATTAATGATTTATTTCCCATAGCACAGGTGATATGTCACAGTCCATACAACACGTCCATATATGGCTCATTGTAGTTTTAGTGGTTTGGGGCCTTCTTTGTGTATCTATTTCAGACCAAAAGCTCCATCATCTCATTTTACACTCATTGTGGGATGAAACTGTAAGGGTTGGCAAGTTGGAATTAACACCAAGAAGCAGCTGAGCTCTTGATGTTGTGTCTTTACCAAGCACGGGCTACTGACATCAGCTGTTAGAGAGTGTCCAGGAGGACACAGGGATGGTGCAGGGTCTGGAGAAGAAGCTGTGAGGAGCAGCTGAGGGCACTTGGTCTGCTCAGCCTGGAGAGGAGGAGACTGAGGGGAGACCTCACTGAGGTTTTCAGCATCCTCAGGAGGGGAAGCAGAAGGGCAGGTACAGATCTCTTCACTCTCACAACCAGAAGCAAGACTCAAGTGAATGGCATGAAGATGAGTCAGGAGAGGTTTAGTATGGATGTTGGGAAATGGTTCTTCACCCTGAGGGTGGCTGGGCAGTGGGACAGGCTCCCCAGGAAAGTGGTGACAGCACCACCCTGACAGAGCTCAAAAAATGTTTGGAAAACACTTTCAGGTAGCATTGTTGGGGTGTCCTGTGTAGGGCCAGGAGCTGGACTCTGATGACCCTGATGGGTCCTTCCCAACTCAGCATATTCTATAATTCTGTGATGAAAGAAAACAGGTCAGAAATGGCTGCAGAATCCAGCTGCAAGATCCTGCAGGGTGAATGGAATAGCACATCCATCTATCAGAGCCCAAGGTTTGGCTTTAGGGATGGCAATCCCATCTGGGCACAGAAGCTCTCCAGGGCCAAGAGCCACCAAAAGCAATTTCAACTTTGCATGAGGTACAAAAGACACGTGTCAGGGGACATGAAAGAGAACAAAACAGAGGCTCAGTCAGGGGCCTATGGCTCCCCCAGAGCTGAACTTGCACTCCTGAAGGTGATTCATTGTGCCCCTGAAAACAGGGTATTTTAGATAAAAGAGAATATTGTGGCTATGATTAGTGGCGCCTGTCCCAGCCCTGACAAAGACTGCCCTGAGAACATCTCCTTACCTTGGAGATGCATGCTAAGCTAGGCTCATAACATAGTGGGGTTTGTCCTTTTCTGCACACAAAAATAGCCATTTTCTCTCTTTTTCCAATGAAGACAGGATGTACGATACTCCATCAAACAGAAATGAACTTAAATAGCTTATATAAATTATATCTATTTTCAACTATCTTTGCTGAAAACATTTCATCTACTACAGAACACTCATGAGTGTTTGCAACACATCTGTAGAACAAAAAAAAAAAAAGAGTTAAGCATAAAAGAGTATTAAGTCATCTGGTTTGGAGGGATTTTTGTATTAGATCTTGTTCATTTATTAAGTGTAATGTGATAGTGGCCAGATGATTAATACTGTGTGGCAGGAGTGATGTAACAGGAAAGATAAAAATGGATATCATGAGCAGAGAAGAGGATGGGGATGTGGAGGGGGTACACAGAGAGGGCTGGGATAAGGAGGTTAGTGTTTACAGTGTCTGAGTGTGACTGACTTCCTTTGGAATGGGCTTTAGGGAGGATTTACTCTTTTGGATCCTGATTATATCCCACAGGATTTCCCAAGTGAGGGAAGAGAGTACAGCATTACTCTGCTTTCAGAGAGTTACTACCCCTAGCCCCAACATGTTCAAACCATTTTTCTGCATCTGTGGGGAGGGAGATTTTGGTTGCCTCCACCCATTTTCATCAGTTCCCACCAGGTCACTTCACTATAAGCCTGGCAGGGACTCAGGGCAGAAAAGGCAGAAGTGATGTTCTAAGAGAAGTGTGGCTAAGGGAACTGCTGAGAATGCAATGACTGAAGGATTTGTAAATCCCTGCAATTAATTAATGGGTCCAGCTGCTTTTGGCAAGAAATATCTGGAAAGCAACATTAGCTATCAACAGTGTTGACTGACAAAAGATCTAAAATGGTGGCATTTATGCAGGAAGTCTCATTGCTTTAAAACATGTATTGTACTGTAGCTGTTGAGATCTCTTACATCTAAATGTATTTGGGATGGACTCAATTAGCTTGAACCAGAAACTATGAAACTGATGGTTTAACCAGGTGCTCTGTAGGTTAATACTACAGAATTACAGCTGTGCTCACAGTGGGATCTGGGTCTGGACATCACTACCTCAACACCCTATCACAGAATCCTTCTACTGCAGGGCCTTCTCATCAGGGCCAGATTTCAAACACATTCAGCAGCAGCACATTTCACTGGTGATGCGTGGGCAGGTTTTCAAAGATGGCCTGATCACCCAAGAAAAGCTACTGAGTACCTAAACCTGAGGGAAACACAAAGGATTTTATAAGTTGACCAGATTGTTCATTTGCAATTTTACAGTATGAACATGCCAATTCAGGTTGTGTGAGGTGATGTCAACACACAGAAGAAGAAAGGAAAGTGCTCAAGGTCAGCCATGGCACACAGCATTGATGTGCTGAGATCCCAGAGTTCTATTTCTAGTAAGCACACTTGACAGGTTTCTCCCAGACCAGCCAGGAACATGAAACCACTGCTGATTAGAAGGAGGATTTCCCTTCAGAGGGCTAAACTGCTCAGGGGAATCAGATTTCTGTATTGACTTTTACATATACAGAAGGTGACTAAAGGAATTAGGCCAGCCTGGATTGCTGCAAGGGGATAACAAGCCCCATGGTTAGATGGAAATGCATGTGGATTGTTCTACACTCTTCTCTAAGCACTTTCACATACTATTAAAACAAACTGTACTTCTGTTTTCAAATAATGGCTGTCTCGTTACTAACAGTCGCAGCTGGGCACAGACTCCAGGAGCAGACCCAGTGCCCTAAGCCCCCTGATGACAATTCCCTGCAGAACTCACTGCCTGAGCCAGAGCAGGGCAGGGAATCACCTAAGGAGAGCCACCAGCTGAAGGACAGCTGTGGTCCTGCCCATGGAGAGCCCAAGCCAGGCTCTGGCCACAGCAGAGCAAGAGTGAGAAGGCAGCAGAGCTCAGCTGGCCACTGAGCCAGGAGACCCACACTGACCTGTGCTCTCTCTGATGTAGCTGGCACACTCCTGGCAGCTCAAGACTTTCTACCAACTCAACTAGCAATAATGAAGGACAATAAAGTCTACACAGATGAGAAATTCCAGCCAGGGTGGCGTGTTGGGAGCTGTCAGCCCTTCCCCAGCCTTCACAAGGTCAGTAGGTGTCTGTGGTGTGCCTTCTCCTGCATTACAACACCGGGGCCTCTGCCACTCCTGCTCCCCTCTTCTGACCCTTCCAGATGCAAGGAGGCAAAGCCACGTCCTTGTACTGCACGAGCAGAGCTCAAGAGCAAAACTGCTATGACAAGAAGTCAGAGTTATGTGGAGTACTGACATAATGGTTCTAAAAAGAGAGCTCAGTGAGACACTGAGGAACTAAGGATGGGCTCTGTTTTTATGAACCTTAATATTTATAGCACTGGAAAGCTTTATACTTAAAATCTTGGTTTCCATTAACTAGCAGATTCTTTCCACACCTTGGAGAGATGTGCATGACCACTCCAGAACAACAGGTCAGTGTACAACAGATTTTGAGTTACACACTAAAACAACTACTTTCATTAAGATTAAGGTAATTATAGAACAAAAGATGCATTTTGAGACCCTTTATAAAACAAAACACCTTATTTATGGAATCAAGCAGAATCTGTTTGCTATCCGTTCGACTGCAGGAGTAAGGAACCTTATTTTTAAGACAGCAATGACATTCTTTTTTAAAGCTATTTGCCTTTACCTATAAAGAATTAGAATAAATCTACCAACTTTGATGAAACAGCGCTAGCCCACCAGATTTACACAGAGTTCTGAGACATTTGGTGTTTCACCTAAAGCCTAAGCTACTACATAATTTATTCACATGAAGAACACAGTTTCAATTTATTTAAGAGCTTTCCAGCTTACACAGTCCCAAAGAAAAGCTTCAAAATGTTATTTTTACTCGTTTGGAAACCAGAAAGCAAACAGGAGCACATAAGAACTTATTACATTTTAAAATGTCATGATAACTATGCCAGTCTCATGGTTTTTTAAGAAAGAACCTTTGTCTTGGGTTTTTTCTTTTTCCTTTTTTTCCCCCCCTTTTCTTCGCAACTGTGTGTCAGTGACAACACCCAGTTTGATAAATGTTTGGTTGCAAAAGCAGCATAGGATGACTGGCATTGCAAACCACATTTTCCAAAATTATTATTGGTTTGTGTGGCTTAATTAGAGGAAGTCCAACTTTAATTTCAAAATTACTGAATGTTTTCTTTAAAACCAAAGCTCTTTTTATAATCCCTTAGATTGTTCCACTGCCTCCCAAAATAAGCATTTAAAATTGCTCAGTGTACCCAAATACATGAGACAGAAGGGTGCATTAGAGCTGAGGACAGCTCTCAATCACATAGCTCTGAATCTCTGAGGGGGAAAAAAAAAAAAGTTGCCTGGAACTGGTGAAATCAACTATTTCAGATGTATTCTGCAATAACATAGCAGAATTTGCATCTCTTCCAGCAGCAAGATTCTCCTGATAAAAACGGTGGAAGGACAACTCTAATTTATAAGAGATGGAGAGTTTTCTATTTTTAAAGCACAGTAATAATTGTAAGAAAATCTGTGAAATCAGAAAGCCTGATATGGTGTTTTATGTGTTTTACATTGCATAACTTTTATTATGGAGTCCTGCCTGCTTTTTACTCTACATCAGTGTTGTCCTCATTAATGTCAAAAGGATTTATGTGTGCACATGGAAGCAAGAATGTATGCCTATGTGTTTGCAGTCTCACCTGTTATCTTTCTCTTGCCATTATCTAGCAACTTCCCTTTCAAAGGACAACATTTATAGCTCACTGGTAAATATAAGGCAGATAAATTTTATGTACTGAAGCAACATGAGTGTGAAGTTGGTCTGACTCAATTGTATCAAACCAGCTGAAACAGATATTGTGTACACAACAGACACATCCCTGGTTTCAAAGTTTTCATAAGGAAAAAAATTCCTCTGGGCAAAAGAAATCAAAACATTGGGATGAAATACATTGGATCTCAGGAATTTCCTTTGCAACTACTAGGATCTGCACAAAAATGAACCATTAAGAAGCAATCCCTATTTTCCAATCCTATCAGCTATAGCACATCATCAAGAGTTTACATTATTCTTAAAATCAGACACAAAATGTCAACAGAGTGCAGCTGAATGCATTATGGATACAGAATACTCTTGCAGAGTTTTCATTAAGTCTAACATGATTTACAGGACTTAAGACACATTGCTTCAAGATTTTTATATCACTGCAGTAAGTACTCCAGGGATGTTTCAAGCCACTCAAAATTGTTTTAGCTGTGCTATTACCTGGGTCAGAACTGATGGCAGCATATATCAATTAGACTGCAGCAGTTTAATACCTGCTCCTATGCATCTGGTCACTCAGAAATTCACATCTAAGATTTCCATGCCCTAAAAAGAATATTACAGCAGAGCCCTGGAATGGGCTAAGGTTACCTCATTTATTTAAGAAGCAGCCTTACAGAAAAGACATCAGGAGACTATACCCATTCAGATTACAGATGTCCCTTCCATTCACCACAGAGACTGGCAATACTTCTTTTGCCTTGACAATTTTGTAGATTATGGTGCAGCACTGTATCTAATTGGGAACAGTGGACTGTAGACTTTTTGATAAACTCAACTAGCCTCATTGACAATGATTGACTCCAGTTTAGGATCCAGATTCTTTATTAGTTTTTGCCCTATTAAATAGAAAACATTTAAAAAACAGTGGCGCTTCAGTATTTTGTCATACCTAGAGTCAAAAATACATAGGTTACTTCTATCTAGAGAGGTAACTACAGTTAATGTCAGTGTGTCAGTGATGACCACTGTGTGTATTGTAAATGACACGGCAGTAGTGTAGACCTCCTTGCTGCAAATTGTTAACAGGCACTTTTTTTGGCAGTGGATTTGTCCCTGAAACTTAACTAAGTTTGAGAATAAGTGCCCCTGTGACGCAATTTTATTTTTCAGGAGCAGGTTTACCCACAAATTTTTTCACCTATCCAGCACAACATGGTCACAGCTGCCCTTTTTAGTAATACCTGAGAGGCTCCATCTCTCAGGTGAGGAATTGTAGCTGGTGCCAACAGGTGAGACAATTGAGAAACATCTGTTGCTTACTTCTCTGCTGTAATAGTGTGAAGTTTTTAGATTCCTGGAACCAGTGGGTTTACCTGGTCTACAAAGCAAGAGCCTTCACATGGCTCAGGGAAAAACCCAAGGTCACTAACACTTTATTTGTGGTTATGTCCTTTGCTCCTCTGTACCTGTTACTCCACAGAGGTGCCATTTTTAGCATTAAAAACCAGAACATCAGCAAAGACTGTAAAATCAGTCTCTACAGAGCTCTCCCCTGCCTCCTCTTTAAACACTCAGCATATCTCTAGCAGAGGGCCTTACTCTAGCAACACTAACATGAGCTCTCAAGACCTCTTGCTTCCTACCTGTGAGTGCCAAGATGTGGAACAGGAACAAAGACAATTCAGAATAAACACTAAAAACATGGTTAAGCCTCACATCAAGACAAACATCAGGCTTAAAAGTATTCTGTTAGTGCAAAGGACTGCACATGTAAACCAACTCAAAATCTAACTTGCACATTACATGGCAGTAGCATTTTTACTATCAAGCTTCTAAGAGTCCAACAGTTTTGCCTTAATAAAAGGCAAAACTAGGGCAGAAAAGATGAATTAAGGGTAGAAAGCTACAGTATTTGCCCTCCAAACTTTCCAATGGGGGAAATCCATCTCTTTTAGCATAAATGTGTGCCATTCTACAGTGGTCCTGCTTCTGCATGAATTTCAGAATACATTTACTAGAAAATTCATTACATGAAACATTTATCCCATGAATAAATTAGAGACTCTGAATTACAGTGCAATAAAACTTTTGCTGCTAGAAAGATTTTTATGGGTGAAATAATGTGAAAATTAGTAACATTAAATATGATTCTTCTTAACCCAGAATAGTCACCACACAATTATTTTGACATGTTCTGGCATACATCATCATAGATCTAGTCAAATAGTGTTATAGAACAGATTTGGAACCCTTTTATAAAGCATCAAGAAACACACAGAAAAGGGCAATGGAGAGGCAAGTTTTCCATCCTGAACTGCTGAAGAGAGCAATTTTTCCCAATACATTCCAGATAAGCAGCATGACTTTTTTTCAAAAGGGTTTTGCTCAGTCCTTGAGTGGATGAGCAAACAGTTTCACTTTTGTACCTTTTGTGTGTGTGTGTGTGATGCTCTAGGATGGGGTAAATGCACTGAGGGCATGCCTCCCATGGCACTAAATGGGAAGTCTGAATGCTGTGCTGAGGCATAGGCTCACTTCTCTAATTAAAAATTCTAAAGTTAATATACAGAGCTGCTTTGTGCTATTAGGCCAAGCACTGATAAACCCCTAACAAAGTGTCAGTGCTTAGCTTTTTGGGGGCCAGATCCCACCAACCTTCTTCATGAAGAACAGCTATCTGCATTGTTGAAAGATGCTGCTGCTTTCTATGAATAAACTCATCTAGAAATTTAAACTCTTATTAAAGCCAAGAACTCTTTACAACTCTTAGAACTACCAAGTCAGCGTACACTGAAATGTGGTCTCAAGACACACTGACAACACAGGTGAGATCTTTTACCTACACTTCTCACTCTTAGACAACCTAACCCTGCACAAAATGCTCAATATTTTAAGTGACTAAAAATCTGCTGGGATGAAGGATATTTCCAGAATTTAAATCTAACTTTAGAAAGCAGAATTTCCTTATCCTCTACTTTCCAAAGGCTGATGGAATTGCCACGTATCAAAGAGCTGCTGTACCGCACTCAGTTGCTTCCAAACACTTGCGCCAGGCTTGCAAGAGAGGTGTCCCTTCTTTGGAATGCTTGTTTGTGAAAGAAAATAGATTATTTTTGCTTTATTGTGGAAGGTATTTTAAGGGAAGAGAGACAGAATCAATGTATTTTCTTTGGGCATTTCCCTATTCATAGATTTTTGTCTAGTTAGGTGGACCTCGGGTTTTGGCAGACTCACAGCAGACTTTGCTTATTGCCTATTCTGAAAAAACAGACATTTGTGTGGAACTTTTCTGGAGGTGCCCCTTTCCAGACTCAAATGATTAAATAGATGTTTATGAGTATTGAAGTATGTCTCTTTCTCAGGAAGGAAAAACCACTGATGCAACGGAAAGCGCAAGGCTGCAGAGCACTCTGTGCACACCAGCCATTCCAACCCAAGAGTGCAGGAGCATGACTGTATTCAAAGGAGGTAAATCAGACACCCCTGAATGCTTTATCTCCCTCTCTCTGTGTTTGGTTTCCCACAGCATAACTTTACACATTACCTCATGACATCTTTATAGTGGTGGAGAAAATTATTAGACTCCAGTCCTTGAAAAATCGCAAACACAGACTCATTTGTAGCATTTGGCTGCTCTAATTAGCACATCACTGAGGGGTAATGAATAGAAGCCTGTGAAGAAACCTAAAAATTAGTACCACTAGCAATGTTAGAGTAAAAATCAGAACTGTGAGTAACAGTACTCAGAGGATTTGGGTAATTACTGGATACTCCCAATATAAGGTCTGTCACTTGATCCTAAGGGACTCTAAGGCTTCAACAAGCCCCAGAGGCCCAATATTCTACCCCAATAAATGGGGCTCACAAAGTTCACTCAGCATTAAAGACAGCATCACAAGTCTATTGTTCTTGTTTCTTTTTTTAAAGGTGGTTCTTAAACAGCATGGAATTAGACAAACTTTTTTTGTGTGTCAATCACTGGACTCCTCCATCTGTAATGAGATATTATAGCTTCCATGTGTGTGAAAGCATGGAAATTACATCACTCCAGGAACCAAATGTGCAAGGCCTCATGGATTCCTAAAGGCAGACAAACAGCTGCAGTATTTGTGCTGAGGTTCTTTAAACATTACAATGGTCTCCAAGCAATTGAAAGGTGAGGAGGGAAATATTACTCTTCAATGGATGGTGAGAGACCTTGAGCCTGTAAAGAAAGGGCAGTGCCTTCACCTGTTCCTACCTGAGCACTCAGGCCACCCATTCCCCAGCCCATGAGCAATGGCACAGAGGGGCAAACATGCTGCAAAGCAGGTGTGCTCCCCCCCAGACAAGAGTGACCACTGCCCAGGGTACACCAGCCCACGCCAGGCAGTCTGGGGCAGCCTCCAGGACAGACCAAGCTGGCTCTTCCCAGCCCTGGGAAGCAGTGCCAGCCTGGTGGTGCCAGAGAACCCTCCTTCAGCTAAGGAACCCTCCTCCTCTATGGTGGGAAGCTTTCAATTCTGACCCATTCTCAACCTGATGTAAAGGGGCTCCAGCCTGTATTTTATAACATATATTTTAGAAAGCCCTGTAGAATCAACAACTTTTATTGCAACTTTCAGCTGCACCATGCTCTTGTAAAGCCAGATCAAGCTGGGGTCTAAATGTCACGACTCCTTCCTCTCCCTCCTCTCCACTTCCCATCATCTGTTTGTCTCTAAGTGATTTCACTCAAGATGAAATTAAAAAAAATTAAAAAAAAAAGAAAAGAAAAAAGGAAAGAAAGGAAAAGAAAAGAAACAAGAACCAAATTCTGCATATAAACAATGGCAGCTTTCAGGCTTGCTTTTCATCCTGAACCGAACGGGCAAAGAGCGTCCGTGCATTTGCAAGCTTTTCCAAGTGAGCCTAGAGGGGCCTGTTTACCAGAGATCAAATCTCTGGCAAACAGCTCACTGCAGCTCTTCAAACAAGCTGAAATTATGACCTTATGTTATTGTTTCTCAACAACCCAAACCTTTGATGTAAACTAATGTTGACCTTTCCAGCATAAATTTGACATGAAGCCACTTTTGTTTCAAACACCCTATGAAAATTCAGCTACAGTCTTATTGGATAAAGCCTTTTTGTGAGATAATAAATAATAGATAATAAAAAACTCGAGCAAATTTACTCACTGAAGTATTTTCTTTTCCTGACTGACTATCAAAATGGAACTTTTCTACCTTGGCTTGTGTTGGGCTGTCTCACACCACACCATGGGCCCATACAACCTATGCTAAATCCTAGTGAAATCAAAGGAAAAGCCTCTCAAGAATTTCAGGTCCTCAGCCTCTGAGTGAAACCCAGATTAAACTAAATTAAACTGCATAGCTCCCCTGGATCTCTGTGGAGACATTCCTACCACTCACTTTAGCATTAGGAGGGTGTCCAAGGTAAGCTGCTGTCTCCAGAAATGATCTCAATACAATTTGGGCAGAAAGGCTCCTAATTCAACCTCAGCAAGTGCTGACTCCTGCCAGTTACAGAAAGCATGGAGAGGCGAGTTCCCAGTATAAGCACCTCTGATCTACTGCACTGGTGACTGTTCACTCTTGTTCCACCATGCCCACCCCTGGTGATCTGCACATCTTCCCAATCTGCCCAGGGTCACTCAGGACTGTTGTGTGTAGCTACCTGCACACTCTCTTCCAACAACATACTCACCATGACTAATCTCTATTCCTTATTGTTTTGCCTATTAACTTTTGAAGTAGTAAAAAGGAATCAACAGACAAAAAGGAAGATAACTCTGTTAATTTTTCAAAGTGCTGCTATTAATATTTAGTGCTCTCCTCACCAGCTTAGCAGTCTTAAAAAGCAGAAATTTAGTTGGAGAATCCAGATAAAAAATGAGCAACCTTTATGTGGAGTCCATTAACTAATCTTAAATTAAAGTGGCATTGGAATGGAACTAGAGGGATGTGTATAAAAAAGAACACGTGACGAGCACATGGATACCACATGAATCCATTATGATAAGTATTCTTCCAGTAAGAGCAAATGAATTCATTCTGACCACACACTTAAAATGAAGCCAAACTTGTTGGGTTTTTTAATAAATGTCAAAGTATCATTTAACTGTTAAAGTAAGCTTATCTTTTCCTGGGCCAAAACACTCGCAAGACAGTGCTTCAGAGCAAAATACCAGTAGAGATATATATAGATAGATATAGATATACACACACACACTATATATCAGTATAACTCACTGTACAATCACTACATATCAAATAGTAAGAACCTTGCTTTCTTCTTTTGCACTCCAAATTGGGGATTCAGCCCTTAGCTGAGCCTTTTACAGTAAATCTGCTTTGCTGTGTGAAACACACTTGAAGTGTCTGAACTCTGTTCTGCAGAGAGCTTCTGGTGCTGCTTCCCTCCATACCTGAATAAATACAAGCTGCAAAACAAAGGTGATGAACTCAAGCATTTCAGGTAAGTTCCACTAACAGCTCCTCATTGCCTAACCTAATAACTACTTTCAGAGATCACCTGAAATAACTTTCTCTTAATATTAGAAACATTACACCTTGTGTCTACAGTTTATTTTGAGGGCCAGACAAAGAGGCCATGCATTTTTCTGAGATATGAGATCCATGCAAATAAAAGACACACTTGTGAACTTTGCTTGCTGTTCATAAAGCAAGTCCCATGCAAATCACACAAACAGCAATGGCAAATTTCATGGGTTTGTCATGGCAAAAATAGCAGATTTCACAGCATGACACTGATTAAAAGACAGACAGGGAAATCACAAATAAAGACATTTAAGCTGCCAAGAAAATGATGTTTCTAAGTACTGAATTATTTCTTTATTAATACAGTCATCCTGGATGGATATTCCCCAAAGCAGCAAAACTGTCACTAAACAAATCTGTAACCCAAAAATACTCCCAGTTTTAGGAAATGTTCAGTTTTCCTAATTCTTAGTCAAGATACTGCTGAATAATGAAGAGGACAAGAATCCAGGACGACACAATGAACTTCACAGAAATGTATTTTCTGAGCACAGCCTTCCCTGAGCTGGCGGCTGGAGCCTTTATGCCAACATCAGTATAAAGGGTGCATTTTATCTCTCTGCACAAGAAGAAACCCCAAGGGAAGTCAAGTGTCACATCGTAAGGATCAGATCAGGTCCTAGCTCCCCCTTATGGACTAAGGCTTCTTGTTTATTTTTAGAAGCATTGACTCATCAGTCACTGCACTGATGTCCACGTCCAACTGGCTGCCCAGAATGAATGAAAAATTCAAATCCAAGCTAGCACTTCTGCTTTAGTGCTCAGGTCAGTGCAAAACCCCTCTGTTTTGGTGTGAGAATGGAGTTTTCATCTAACCTCAAAGCTGAACCCAGGAAAAAAAAAGTTTAAGTTCAAGCTCTATTACAGTCCGGAGCCAGACTTTGCACAAAGCCAAGTGGAGGTCTCCTTCTGCACCCCCAACTCTTCCTGCTGTTCTCCACACTCTGTGAAAGAGGCTGCAAAGGGAAACGACACTTGTAGAGAAAAATAACCCAAACTGCTTATTATGTCATCATTCTGTGCTCTGTGACTTGGTTAGGAATGAGAATTTGCACTCAATGGAAAACTTTGCTTAAAAAAAAAAGTTCAGAAAGGAAAAAACATAGCCAAGATCTAAATAAAAATTCTCAGGAAACCATTATAACATCCATTAATATTATATATAAATTCAAAAATTCTATGATAGTATGTTTCAGGAAAATATTTCAAAACCAGAAATATTTCTATCTGAGAATGAAATGTGTTTTACTTCAATTTGAAAAAAACCAATATATTCCATTTCATTAGTTTACTCAACCACATGTATTTAGTTATTAATTCTATCAGTTCTTAAATTTTGGCCTTTCAGCCTCTCCAGCAGCTCTGTCTGAAAAGGAAAGAGGAACACAGATGCACAGTTCCTACAAGCACACCAAGGAGGCAGGAAGATCTCTCCACAGCACCACTCCAGGGCTCATCTGAAGGTGGCCCTGTGCTGCAGGCTTCTTTCAGGACCAGAAAGAATGTGGTCTCCTATGACAGCTTAGCATCCTCAGGATCATGAAGACAATGCAAAGAGAATTTTGTGAGGGGAGCTTCAGGGATCTTTCCATTTCCATATGGATTCTTTTAAAATAAACCTCTTATGGGCATCTCTGAGCAAAGGAAACTCAGATGTCCTTCCTTCTCAGAATTGTGGCACGATGCTCTCAGTTGAGGAATGTGAGTCCAGCATCTTCCACAGAAAGAATTAACCTGAGGCTCTTGCCCAGAGAAGTACAACACACAGTATGCTGGCTACTAGTTTTTTATACAAGTTCCTTTTAATAAATAGTGGAAAAAGCCAAAGAAAACTTCATAAAAATGAATGGTTCTAGCACTTCCTAATGAAACGTAGACAATCCCTCATGCAGAAACGAAAAATTACCCCATCACTCATTTCTCAGAGGGAGGCAGCAATTTCACGGGGTAGTAGCCACACAAGGGACAAAAACTAAGATCTTCTTCATTATTATCCACCTCCTAGTTCTGCTCATCTGTACCTCATCAGACAGCAAAAATGTTCAATTTTATTTAGAACTTTATTTTATTTAGAACTTTAAACCCCTGTTGAGGTTCAAGACTTTAAGCCACCAGGCTGTTGACCAAGAGTGGAAGAGCTACATCTGAGATGGTTTATGGTCAGGAGTGGGAAAAAGGCATACTCTCCTGAGGCTGAGTTTTCTCTAGTTTTTTACATAAGAAAAAGGATTAATTACTATCTATTTAAAATCCTTATTTCATCTGTCAGTCTAATGCTCTGACTTTTCCTACCATGGATGTTGGCCTCTACCAAGGTGAATACAAAAACCGCTTCCAAATACCAGCAGTAGACAATATGGCATGATGGACATTTTTCAAAACCTGCTGCACCCCTGCATTTTCCTTGATTGCTCAACACATTGGTAGTCATTACTGTAGCAACTTATTTCAAGCCAAGAGATATAAATGTCTGTCTGTGCTGACTGGCAGGGTGCTGTAAAACAATGCTGCCAGCCAATCAAACACACACTCTCTCTTCCTCCTTGGGGTGACAGTATATATTTTCAGTGGTATAGCTGGGACTGATTGCCATCAATCAAGACTTGGATTCCCAGTCCATCTCCACAGCATACACATGCTGAGTGAAAGGCCAGTCTAACTCAGTATACTTTGGTAAACTCCTGAAACTTTATTAGATTAACATCTTAGACAAAATAATAATCAGTTCATCAATGCAGGAAAAGAGCTCAAAAGTCTAAATGCTTCCAAAATTGGATCTTCTCTGCTTTTAAAGGTAAGCAGATGGAAAACATTTGATTCTTATTTATTACCAGTTAAATTTATGTCCCTTATTTCACCATAAACTATAAGACTTCACAAAAGTGTATCTTATTTCACTGATCTTTAATAACCTGAAAACCGGTAACAGAAACCTATAATGAAGCACCCCATATACTGTAAATTAAAAATAAATAAGAGACCTCAAAGAGGCTTTCTTCAAAAGCTGCTTCAGTTTAGTGTTTCATTTTATATATACACTAAGAGAGAGACATCTGTAAACATTTCTAAAGTATAATGCAAAGGAACTAGCTGTGCTATTATCTATTCTAAGCACATGGTTCAACATTTGTTTATGCAAACCATATAATTGGAAACTCTGTCCATTTTCTGCTTGTGCTAAATATTCTGTGTATAAATACTTTTCATAGTAGATAAATAAGGTTTTTATTTAGGTCTTATCACCTTCATATTACATATTCATTGATTTCTAAACTGCCTTAAACAGCTCTGTAGATGTGAAACATTATGAATTCAGTTTTGGCACCTTGGTATTAAATTTGCATATCAGGTCACGCACCGCTTGACATACATGCAAAATTGCACTGCGGCTATTTTATTACAACCCACAAAATATATTCAGAAACTGCATGCAGCATCAAAATAAATTAAAATGGATAAAAGACCCAATAGTGAACCGCATTTTTTTTATTGTTTAGTAGTGCCTAAAGCCATTTATATGTTCTAGTCAATAAACAAAAGTTAGACTAAAACAATTTTTAGTCTTTCCGTTATTATATTTTAATTGCAGTGGTAAATATATTTTTTCCCCTTACCAATTGTATCCTACTTAAGGCTTGAATTCTTTTAAATTGTATGCTATAAAAAGCAATGTATATGGATCGCTGGCAAGCCTTCATGTTTCTCTGCCTATGTCAGAATGTATACAGACACCGTGTATCAAAAGTCAGACATACAAAGCAATATATTTGTCTAGTTGACTTTGTAGTTGGAGTGTTTTTGTAACTTACTGTGTATGCCAGGGCTGCATTTGCATGGAGACTGCATTTACACAAAGTTAAAAGTACATCAGTCAGTGCTGCTCAGCCATTATAGTGCCCTCAATATATACCAACTAACTACCTTCAGTGCTTCATCTAAAAATTGTCCTCTTTATATGCAGTAAGATGCAGCAAAGATATTAGAAAATTAAATAGTAGGGGACACATTTTCCAATTGCCCCTCGCTAGGGCTCCATTTCAATGTCTACAACACTTCAGGATAAATAATTTGCCATTTCTATTCACTTGTTCCCAGGCCACGCTCACTTGGCTGCTCAGGCACCTCATCATGCCTGCACATCAGGGACTCAGGTGTGTCACAGACTCTCCAGGGGACAGAAGGGTGCCCCCAGGGCAGCTGTGCCAGCCCAGGTGGCCGTGGCCAGCCTGGCCCCTCTCCCAGCTCCGGGTTCCAGCCAAGCCATGGGCAGTGTGAGCAGCCCCGGGGTCACTGGAAGGAGATCCCGAAGAGCCAGCCAGGGCTTGTGCTGGGAGCCTCTGCTGTCAGCACCATGGCTGCCTTCATCACCCTCAGACAAAACACAGCTCCCCTCCATGAAAAGCAGGCAGTGTAAGCATCCCCTTGCTCTGTTATGGGTAACAAATGTCTGTGAGCAATGAACCCATCTTCCTCAAACAGCCCAAGCCCAGACCCTGAGCACTGCTGCATCCCCACACACAGACAAGGCTCAGGCAGGAGCCCTGGCCAGATCCAGAGCTGGGCACACACCACTGCATTCCTGCTCCTCCCACGTGTGCCAGGGCATGGGTGACTTCTACATCACCTGCTCTCAGCCATGACTGACTCTTAACCTTGGCAGATTCATCAGAAAAAAAGGCTGGGGGTGGTCGGTTAAGAGATTCTAAATGGCATCCTCCATCAAATCAGGGCAACAGCACAAACGAGGGAAATCCTGGAATTAACACACAATTAAATTTAGAGTGCATTTTACTGAGTTTAGCTCACACTAGCATGGAAATTACATGACAGAGCACCCCCATTAAGTCAGCAAACAACCTCTGGCCGCACAAATGGAGCAGGTGAAAGTATACCAGTCAGTATCTGCACTTGGCCCTCAACCAAAACTTCTGGCTTCTAAGTTTGCTCTGTTTCTCCTCAAAATACCACAAATGAAACCTGAACATCTACATTCCAAAAGAAAAACACTCAGTGAATTCAGGGGAGAAGGATCAGAGCCTCATCTGTGGTAGCTGGTGGAGACAGACAGACCTCTTAAGAAACCTGCCTGACTACACTGAAAATCTAAGCTCATCAGCACCACTACATTTACAGCAAAAACCTTAAAAATTCGACATAATATAACAAATTGGTTCAAAGCATTGCTACAGACCACCGTGCTAAATTCTCACATCCTTAGCAGTTTGTAAAAATGTTTAATTTATGTTTATGTATTCTTATTCAAAATGTTAGTTAACAGCCTGTAGGGACCTGGTAATAGGATCCTTTTTTCTTTTTTATGTTTATTAGCTACATTAATGACTGTTTCTGCAATTCTGCTACAAAGACTTGCGTTAATGAACGCCAATTAATTCTGAAATGATTTTAAACAAAGGGTGATGAGAATAACCAATCAACCATGACAGTGTAAAGAGCAAGCAGGCTGCTGTGACCTAATTTTTCTGTGTTGATTCTTTGCTGTCAGAGTGCATTGTTATTCATCAAGAACACCTATAGATTTTGCATATACATACTACAGTATTATAATTTTAGAAATTTTAGAAATGCTCTCTTCCTTTTCAACATGGAAAATTACTTCACTTAAAGTATAGGTTTCAATAATATCGACTCACAAACTGCCAATACCTCAGAGGTCAGGCACATCTTCAGCAGCATTAGAAGGACCCTACCAATTTCAGCTTCTTAGAATTTAAGATAAGAACTGGCTGGCTCAAGATTTGGAACATCAGGCCTTTCACTCAAAATCATAACAAAGAATTATTGCCCACGATAAATTAATCTTTTAGCCATTTAAAGCAATTCACAAGGACCTGAGTGTAAAAGAATTCCCTGAAACAAGCAACAAGTTGTGTTGATTATATTCCTGAAATAACACATACATGTGTCAAATCTGACCTAAAAAGTAAATAGACCATGCAGGCAGATGTGACTTACACGCCTATTGTGTGAACAAATATCCAAAAAGCCATCCAAAATTGTTCTAAATTTAAACAAAATGAACTGAAATTGAAAAATGTCATTTGATTTTTTACCTGCGCCCAGTTTGTGCTTCCACCACAAGAGCTTTGAAGAGTATGGCACAGGTTAAAAAGGTACTACTAAATGACAAAGAAGTAGACAGAAAAAGTTCAGCTTAGCAGTAAAACTTTTTTTTTTTTTTTTTAAAGTTTACTAACTGGTGTCATGGACAGACTAAAACAGAATTAGTGGAGGTGCAGAAAGGGAGCTCTGTCTCCTAAGGACAACATAAACTGTGTGATTACTGGCAGGTGGATATCTGTGGTACTAATTAAGAGAGGCAGCATTTGAACCATGTCTGTCCTCTGTGTCATTTATGCCCTGTTACAGGCAGGATCCACAGCCCTCTCCCCACTCCAGCTGCTCACAGAGCTTTGGTGAGGTTGTGTTTCTATCTCCAGACACAGTGGCATCCCTCCTGGATGGATGGAACAGGTACTCCTCCAAAAATCTGAATTCTGACAACACCTAAGTCAGTGCAAGTATTTAAATTCCTTAAGGACTTAAGCTTTGGTGCTGAACTGAGGCAACTGCTCATTCCATCCCTTATCTCAGGAAAAAGAGGAGGGAAATGTATGTGGGCCTATATGAGGTTCTGCTCTCAGAGAGCTACACTTGAAGGATTCTTCTTGTGTCCACTAACTATTTCAAATCCAAATCTCAGATTAGCATTTAGTCTTCTCTGTGCAACAGCAGATGCTCTCAGTTTACCATGAGGATGCCTTTTATATCTCAGAGAAGCACAGCTGAAGTAACTTCCTTGTAAAAAAAAAAAAAAAAAAAGACAGGAAAAGAATAAGACAAGAAGCTCTGGCATACAAATCTTTTTGTTCACTTCTCTACATGCAATCCAGAGACTGCTATTCTCAGCACAGGATAAAAAACATTCTCCTGAAAGAGAGCACAAAGTGCTGTATCAGTTTTACTGGGAAACACTCATTTTTATTGCAGTAGGCTTTACCTGAGTAAAGGCAGAGGGCTGGATCCCCGATACCAAAGGCACAAACTGAGATGGGCTTTGGTGCCTGTGTGAAATACAGGCACAGCCTGGGGCTGTGTTTGGAGGACAGCAATGCATTCAGCTCCTGCTCTCCAAAGGCAGCAGTGCCAGCCAGTCCCAGCCACGGGTGCTGCATGATCCACGTGCAGCATTCCTGCCTCAACCAACCAACCAACCATGTTCTCCACTTGATCACTCTAGCAAACATTTTGGTAGCAAGATATCAGGGCTTTGAGAGCCACAGTGCCATCTTTCAGAAGAACAGGTTTTCCCACGTCCACTTACTGAAGTCACTCCATATTGTTGCTGACGGATTCATATTTATAATGACAGAAGTTTTGCATTAACATCTAGCCCTCCACAAAGGGTTTATTACTGAAATGCTAATTCAACCATAGCTGTAATGACCCTATTTTATAAGGCACACATTTCAGGCACTTTTGCAAATGGTTTAAAAAAATGGAGCAGTTAAATTATGCTGCTAACATAATATGAATGTGTCATCACACCCTATCAAGCAATTTCATATCAAACAGGGATGTGATATGAAATTTTGCTGTTATGATGCAAAAGAAGGAACTTGGAGAAAAAAGTACAGTACTAGAACAATGACACCCTTCTGCACCTTACATTTGGCAACCTGTAGTGTCTTTCAGTTATGAGACAGCCTAAGACAGCTGAAAGATAAAGTTGGACTGACATCTTATTAGATTTTTGTTTGGTTTGTAAATATTAAATGGAGGGTCTCAAATTCACCATGAGAGTTCAACCAGAAAAACTGTGTGAAACAACAGATATCTCAGTCCTAACGAAGCTGTATTTTCAAACTCTGAGTCTTCAGGCCTTTCATCATCATATTTCTGCATGTATTATACCACTAACGATGCAATACACAAAGAGGACAAAATGTCAGCCCTCGATGGAAATGAACTCCCCACCCTTCAACATTCAACACTCAGACCTTGCTTAATTTAAATGCGTTAGATCATCAGTCTATTATTCCTCCAGCTTTTTATAATGATTTCTAACACTGGCCAGGCATTGTACACCTGGCTGGAAAATGTTTCTTTTTAAACAATGCAAGAACTAACCAATATGTAAAGCCAATAATTAAATTACATTTAGCTGCTGGCCATTGTTATTCTGCACTCCTTTCCCACCGAGGGAGCTACAGTGATCCGATTTAAACAGCAATCTAGCAGAACATTTTTCATTGCCCATGATTGTTGTGCAGAGTAAATTGGCTCACATCAGATTTGACTCTAATTTGGGTTTCAGAACAGTTAATTTGAACTTAAGCACTTATGGAAAGGCTGTTAACAAGAGGTGCCTGCACTGGAATTCTTCTCATTGCAGTGCTGTTATAATCCAGATCCTTATAGATCATATGTGTGTGCTTTCTAGCACTCCACTTGCAACGTTAGGCATGTCAGAAAACAACTTATCAGATATTTAACAATGTCAAAGGAAAATAACACAGATGCACACAATAGATTCTTGCTGTGTGAGTGGCAAACAGAAATAAATAGGTTTCTTTTCAGACACGCAGCTACCTTGTGACTTAATCATCCCAGGATTAAATCTACCTTAGTCCTTTATTGTGGTGTTTTGGTGTTTCAGCAAAGGAAGTAGGGTCAAGCTCTGCTCATTCATAAGATACCAAGAGATCCATGGAAATACTTAAGGGCTGAATTTTATCATCATTAACTGTTACATTAATAGCTCTAATGTCTTAAATCTTAATACTCTGGCTCATTAGCTTAGGTAAAAGACTATTAATATAAAAGGTGTATTTTAGCCAATCAACAGAATTTATAAAGGCTTTTGTTTTGTTTTATAACATTGTCTCTCTTGCAGTCCTGGTGGTTAGTACCAACATTAGAGCATAATAATTCTATAATTAATAATGAAAATATGCTTTAACAATATAAATACAAGCTCTACTATCAATTTAGCTCAGACAGAGCTTAACTTACTTTTACTCTGTCCTCAATCAAGTCTGTTACCACTATCCATACCTAAGTGGTTGATGATTATTTTTTTCCCCAACAAAAGTACAATGCATTTAGAAGGGGCTGAAGGGAATCTGGGTTTTGGGTTTGGAGTTACCTGTTTTCCCAGCATACATCAAGAAACAAATTATTCTAAGATAGGCTCAGCAACTGGTCTTTAAAGTGACAATGCTGCCTACAGAAAACAAAAGTATTCAGAACAAATCTTAACCACCAAGATGGTCCAGTGGGCAAAGGCAGACTCCTGATATTTTGGCTTCTCTTCAGAAGTCTCCTGCTATCTCTGGTGCCTAAATGTGACCACAAACAAACAACACAGCAAAAACTTAACCAGAAATGATGCAGACAGACTGTCAGAAAGGAGAGTGACAAGTCTGGCTCATACATACACATACACAGTAACCCAGAGTCAAGGCCTGCACTCCAAACCCAAATGTAAATTCTGTCTGGCTATACACAGAGAACCACTGATTATGATGGGATTGAAAACCTGCAAATGTGCTTTCAAGGAGATTCCGATTACAAAGTCAAGCGTCATTAGAGCACCAGTGACTGCCTGGATCCAAGTGCTGCTTCTGCACTTTGAGGGGGCAGTTTTCTGTTGTTCTGTTCAGAATAAAGAGACAAAACGTCCCAAGCCCAAAGTTTTACTTGAGTGAGTGGACGTAGAAATGCATTTAAGAAATACATACCTAATATTTTGTTTGAGTATTGCCCTTTTGCATCCTGCATTAAATTATGAACTATATTTTTAGGTTCAGATGTAATTAAAATATCTAACAATAGCAACACCAACTATTTATTACACAATTAAAATAGGTTCCACACTGTTCTTCATGTGTACTTGTTCACTTCCTCCAGACATAAGTAATGTGCAGACAGATACATTGTTTATTTACGACCCCAGTGACAGTAAATGTGGCATATGTGCCTACAATGTTTGACAGATAAAATGAGTTATTTACAGAAGCTGGGTTTATTATGTATGAATACTGAAACAGCGATAGTATTTGGAAACTTCTCCATTTATTTTCCCAAGAGCTTGTTTCAGTGGAAATTGTGTTTTGAAGTGCTACATAAAAGGACAGCAACAAACAGTCCAGTCCACTCCGTAATGCAGTCATCACTGGTATCTGCTAATTTTAGAATGGTCCTTTCTGACTTTGTTTTTACAGGTCTTGATTCATACACTACTAAACTCAATGAAAAATTTTCTATAAGCAACTGTGGGGTTGGAATTCAGTCCTTATAAATAATATCTCTGCAGAAGGGTAGGTTCATTTCTGGGTCTCACTGTTTGGCATAATATGGAGAAAGTATAGAAATATGAGAGGAGGGAAATGGAGAACACTTTTGATTTATTAACCTGAGGTATGAGATGGGAAAAAATGCAGAACACTTGTGATCTATTAAGCTTAATTCTAAAGGGCTAAAAGTTGTTTCTAAAAATTGATTCCATGAAACCAGAAATAAAAATTCCACTGACTTTGGCAAGGAAAAAAATGGATCCCCATGGAGAAAATGCATTCATTATTCCTTTTTGGTGAAACAAATAAGCTTAGACACCCGATTTTGAAAAAAAATTACATATATCTCTTTACTTCTGCAAGACTGATGTGTAGTGGGGTATTTTCCTCCTTTTTCCCCAACAGTCTCCTTTACTCCATTTTCTACCCTTAGTTTTGAAATGGCTCAGAGCATTCTCAAAACACTGCAGCCAATGCCAGTGGCAGTGAGCTCTGCCCTGGCTCTAAACCTGCTGCTGTGAAGTGCTGCTTGTTGTGCAAGTGTGTTATGCAAGATGCTGCAAGCTGGAGAGCCCAGTGTCAAAGGTAATCCCTATGGAGCCTTGCATAACAGCCACATGCAAAATCACACTGGTGGCTTTTAATTGTTTCTGCATGTGGGTTGTTTTCTTTTTTTTTTTTGGTTGTTGTTGTTGTAGGTTGGGTTTTTCTCTTTTCAAATGAATTCTGCAATTTAACATTTTTTTCCCCTAAAATCTCGATAGAGGTGTGTGCACATTTTGCATAATTTTCAAGTGCCTTTATACACAAGCTATATGGCACATTTTTATATGCACAAAACCCTTGCCACAGCTATTCAGGCCTCAAAACTTTTGGAACCCTTTCAAGGAATATTTGTGCTGTCTATTGTGGGCAGATCTGAGTTCTCTCAGTCTGTGTTTCAGGTTGGAAAAAATAAAGTGTGAGCCTGAGCTGAGGCTCTCAGCACAAAGCTGTGGTAAATGCAGTCCTGTGGCTTTTGTCCCCCCTTCCTCAGAGCAGAGAGAAGGCAATCATTCATGAAGGAAAACTGTTCCAAAATATCTGCTATGCTCTTTGCCCCATGTGACACTCAATCCAACGTGAGACTTTGCTACAAGGATGTAGGATTACAATAATCCATATGCAAAGTCCAGCCTTCACCACTGTAAAAATGCACAAGAAATGGTGGGAGAACACATCTGAATACCTTCTCTTATGTACATAAATACAGAAGCTTTGGCTCAACACCTCATACACATGTATTATAATCACCTCAGGGTTTAAGAGCAGCTTGTTCACTCAAAGCTCCTAACAGAAGATATTGGATTGCTTCTCAGGTACAAAGCACTCAACTTGAAAGGTTCAGACTTTTCTGTGACAACAGAGTACATGTTGTGCTGCTGTCACAACACCACAGCTATTTGCAACCTGCATCTGATGGCATATAAGAGGGAAATAGGGGAAACAGTAAGTCCCAAGAGTCATGGGACATCAACATTGGGGGCAAAGAGGATATTGCTTGTTTGGAAACGGACTAAGTAGGAAAGTAGTTGTGGGAACAAAGAAGAATTTAAGAAATAATTGTATGATTCCACTCAGTAAGAGACAGACAAGCAATGACAGTAAATTTAAGCATTGAACAGAACAGAAAACATTCAGCTGAAAACTGATTCCCTTGGGTCTCATTTTTGGTGGAAGGACCAGAAAGGACAATTATTAGGACCTGTGATATTTGTCTATTCAAGGGCAAAACCAGAAACCAGATGCAGTGAGGATTTACATGTTCCTCCATGTCACAGGAGACAAGGCAACAAAATCTGTAATTCCTTCCCACTTCTATCATGTGTGATGTATTGTGAAAACACAGCAGCATACCAGGAAAAGCCCTTCCAGCCTCTGTAAGTGTGGATGGAGATCTAAGTGCTCAGCTACGTACTGCTTATCTCTAATTTTGGATTTGTACATATGCACAAACACAACACAAATTAGTGAAACCACTGCCAGAAAAATAACCATCTATGAAGTCCACAAAAGCTCAAGTTAATACAGTGCAGAAGTCAATTTTACTTCCAGTACTTTGAACAAACAGGTGCCCACAATCACCTCCCTGCTGACCATACAGTGCCCTGTGCTAGCTAACAGGAAAAGAAATGAAATACAAGGCCTTCCCACAGCCAGGATCCCTACTCAGCTTGGCTTCATTAAAGGACAATCCTTACAGTATTCATCTGGGAGCAGTATTTCCTATGTATTTGACACAAACAGCCTTTCCTTCAGCACCAGAGCTGCTTGTCTTATTTTAGCTACTTGTTCTTGAACAAACATATCTTTTGTGGTTAATGAAAGGGGAAATCCCTCTCTCTGTTCATGCCTCTGTTCCCTTCTGTCCTTCAATGATCTGCCATCTGCCTTGCCCTAGGAACTAAAATGACTGGAGCAACCAAGAACATGGAGAATTCTTCTGAGCGCCCATTTCTGAAACCCATCCAAGATCTGTTATGGAAAATCTTCCATGCTTGGCTGTAAAGATCAGTTCCCTTTTAAGGTGCTTAGCTATGAAAGCTGCCTCTTGCACTTAGAGAAGTTTTCCCTCCTCAAAGAGCTGGAGAGTGCAGCCCATGGTGAGGAGAATTCCCCTCCATTCCTGCCACCTGCTGATACAGGTGTTCATGGTTCTTACAGGGAAGCTATAGAAGTCAGGTGCCCTTTCTCTACTACTAGGACAGGTAATTTATCCCAGGTCACTCACTACCTGTCCCAGGGCCAGAGGATGAAGCTGCATCTCCAGTAGTAAGAAGTTCAGCACAGCAGAAGTCAACCTGCAGAGAGAGTCAGTGCCAGAGAACACAGGGTGTGTGTCTTGGGGGAAAGGAGGAGAGAGAAGGGGCTGTGAGGCACTGGTGTGACTTCTCCTGAGCACCAGAGAGCATCTGGAGCGTGTTACTGGCATCCCTGCAGAGCTTCTCTTGTTTTCCTTTCAACCTAAATAACTTTACAGAGACCTCACCTCAATCAACCAAAAAACAGCAATTGGGGAAGCTCAGATTTCTTTCCAAAGTGTGCTCCCCAGAAAAGGTAAAATGCTAACAGAAAGGCCATATTTTTCTTTCTAGCACCTGGATCTTGCAACCAAGCAAAATCAATAGTAATATGATATTCCTGATTTAGTTAAATCATTTAGCATCTGAAATCTGGTTGCTTATCTGAAGTCTTCATTACTGCTAAAACACCGGCTCTGTAAAGGGGGGATGAAAATTATAACTAAATAGGGCATCTCTCACAAAATCTGATACTTGGGACTAGGAACTTATAGCATGCAGAATTCTAATAAAAGCAGAAAAAACCCCATTATTATCAAAATAAATCAAATATATTCAATATATTAAAGTATATTAAAAACTGTAGCAAACAATTTTCTTGGTGAAATGCAGGTGCAGTTACATCCTAATAAAACATGTTTACAGAAAGAGCATTTGCAAATTTTAATTTTTCTTCTCCTCTGAAGAGCAATAATTCTCTATGTCCTTCTTTTGCTTTCAGTCCTAAATAAGTTTAATTCAGACTGATCATTTATGGCCCAATTTTGCTTCTTGTAATCAAAATTGGAAAGCCTTAGTCCTCATATGGAGTTATTTGGATTACCCACAACAACACTATTGCAAAAGGGCAGGACAGATCTAACCTGGCTGTATTTTACCATCCCCTCAACACCCCACAAAAAAGGGTCTGTTTCTCAGTCTGGTTTATTTTGTTTAGCTTTAGCACACTGAATTGGGTATTTTACGTGTCAAGGAACTGGCAAAAAACAGTTTATCACTACATGGAGGGGAAAAAGCAATAGCACTTGTATGCAAAATTAGCGGGATTTAAATGTACTTCTTTCTATTCAACATGCAGAAACCTGGTGAATGCAGCCCTGCCTCCATTCCACTCTGCCCAGTCATTTTCTGTCTGGTAGCGGAAGAAATAATTTATGACAATGAAAAAATATCCACCATTGGCACTGCTTATCCCCTTATTGGCTTTTTGTCACTCCACAGAACCTCAGGAAACTTTAATGGTCAAGTTTTGCTCTCAGAAATACTGGCAAAGCTCGAAATCCCTGAGTTCCAAACTTTGGATCTGCAAACCATATGTGGTCCATGACACCGCAGTGCGTGGTGCTCGCCATAAACCCGTGTGAAACGGTGACCTTTGTGATCACAGGATTGTGGAACGAATGATGTGGTTGCTAGGATAATTGTTTGGAATAAAAAGTACCCTTCTTAGTATTTCCCTAGCTAAATTTGTGCCATATTTCATGTCAATGTGAAACTGCATGTGTTGGCGGGAAGAAAAGATGTTACAATCTCTCGCTGTTCCAATGCAAAATAAACTGTGAAGTTTTTCTTCACAAGGAAGGCACTTAAGAAAGCTACTCCTGGATGCAAAGAGAGGTTCAAAATTAACCATGTTCAAGTGGAAGTAGCATATGCTAGTACCAATTATATTTTTGGGGGAAGTTCCAGGTTTTCTGATGACATGGAAGTTAGGGTTTCTTGGCATCAAAAAGGATTAAACTGAGTTAAGGTTACTGACCAGGATGTGAAGGAAGCCTTCATTCAGGATGAACTCTAAGGGACAAAATCCAAATCCTGACTCCCACAAGCCACCTGAGGATTCTTATGATTTTCTAAGTTTACAAAGTATATATTCGTGTTTTAAGATATTTAAGAAAGAATTATCTCAATGTTTATATTTAAAATACTGGCAGATGTAAATGGATGCCTGAGTATTTACAAATAGCAGAAGTAATTGCCAGCTTGTACTGTGGATTTAAGCAGCACAGCTTGCAGTTCAGTGAAATATAACCCAACAAGTTTACACATCTGGGGCATATAACAATGGGAAATTATTCTGAGGACATGTGCAAAGGGAAAGTAGTATGTATCAAATGAAATATGTTCGGACTGGCAGCATTAATTGGCAGTATTAATGGGGATTGAGGCTTAGACCTATGATATGTCTCAGAGATCTTTGTGAATCCAAGCAAAATTTCCAGGCTCATTAGCCTGGAAAGTGAATCTGTACTTATCGTGCCTCTTCCTCCCTCAGCTCCCCAAACCTTTTCTTTGAGCTCAATGTTACAGGACAAATAGCTGCTTGAGCAGCACCCATAGAAAAAATGAAAATCACCACCTACCTTCTTTAACTTTCCTGAACTGAACATCCATAAAATTATCCCCACTAATGTGATTGTGGGCGATCAAACCTAAAGTGAAACTCCAAGAATTCCCTCCTGGAGGTGGTTTCTATATGCTCTTCTGTCATGAAAAAGAGCAGTCATTCCCTCCCTAGGAAGAGAAATGGATACTCTGTGGGCCAGCCATGGCCACTTATTTTTAGTGAGGAGTTTGGTATCTATAATGCTACCACAGGTATCTCTACCTGCCTTGTGTGCATTAATTTAATAGTATGGATACTGTTTGTTCCATTTACATGGAACAAATCTAAATTTATGCTATTCTGCTGCTCTTAAGATTCAGTATAAGAGAATGGAAAACAAACTTTGCAATGACCCAGCAGGAAGAGAAAGGCAGAAGCAAATTCCTCTACTCACAACCGAAGACCTGGTGTTGGTAGTTGCTACATCACACTGATTTTTCACAGGAGAGATTTGAAAACTTCCTTTGGCCTGAGATGAAACTGTTAGAATTTTTAAACTGTTTTTCTCTTGCTTTATTATATGAGGGAACAATCCAATGTTTCTTTTAAAATGGGACATGGTATCACCCTGCCTTAACAAAAGCCTGTTTGAGATTGGTTTATTGCCCAATTTTTAAATGCACATTGCCACAGCATTTCAGAGGAATGTATTTACATTTACCTTTCTAAAACACACAGTATATTATGTTGCAGTTTAAAACCCACAAACTCAATCTGATATTTCTTCACTAATTTATTCCCAAGCCAATATGTATTTTAATGTTCCAAACTGTTGCTAATTAACACATGGAAATATTTTAACATGGATTTTGATTAATTCCATTTAACAGTCTAACCAGTGCTAAAGCATATGTGGTGTGTCATTTCTTTCTTTTGAGGAAGGCATTGCCATTAAATCTTTCAATCTTCCTGAGCACCAAATGCTAATTTCAGGAAGATTAAATAACAGACTGCAGCTACAGTTTCCTTTCTTTACTTCCCAGAAGGTGAAATGAACATATTTATGTGGGAGGAATTTCTTTACTGCACAAGCCAAAATACAGAAATTAGATTTTTTTCCCCAACACTGCTAATACACCAGCAATTGCCTGCCAACTAAATAACTTTAACCTATATCTGCAGTTCATGGAGCATTGCCAAGTTATATGTTCAACTTTCTTTCACTGTGGTTTTTTTTATTAAAGTATTCCCATATGATGTTTTCACTTGCAGCTCCTAAATGATTTTCCATACTTGAAGCTGAGACTACGGCTCACAGTGGGGTGGCTCTGGCCATAACCAGAAATGCTCATGTAAGACCTCCTCTGATTTTCACATTTTGAAAGCATGTTATACATATGATTCATGTTGTGTTGCTGCAGTGGTTTAAAATCTGAGTGTAATTCTGCATGTCAACAAACAAAAGGACAGAAAACAGCCTGAGGTGTGCATGCGAGTGAGCACCTCCCACCTGTGAGAATGCAGGAGACAGAGCAGGAGAGGCTGCCTGGGACCAGGGGCCAGTCACCCAAGCATCAATCCAGCTTCTCATGAGATGGAGTCTGATCAGCTTAAGAGCAGTTAAGCACTTCTGTTCTTGTGGTCTCCACCAGAAAGGTGACCACACCTGAGCACTTTCCCATATGATGAGCCCCGTGTCACTGTGCTTGCACTCCCTGTCCATGTGCTGCCCTATGGTCAGCATGTTCCTACTGAGAGCCCAGCCAGAGCCCACTGTACCTTCACATCACACCTGCATCTCCTCCATGTCCTCCTCACCTCTGTTGTCTGAATAACCTGTTCTTCTGATTCTTTCCCTAGGTCTTATTTTACCTGTCGCCATATTCTCTGTAAATCTTCATTCAGCTTCTAATTTATGGTACTGTCCCTCCTTCTTTACCTTTCACTAGCTGTATTTCTGTCTCAACTGCTCCTGTAACATCTGAAGTGTTTTATGTTTGATTTCCTACTCTGTCTACAACACCCAATCACATTCTGCACCATTCAGCTGTCCTGGCATTTGCAAGGAGCATTCCAGTTGTTTCTTACTGATTTATGTCTAATTTTCTACTTGACTACCATTTTCACCAGGATTAAACCTTTCTTCTCCTGCATTTATACCCCCTGATTATCTTTATGCTTCTTTTTACATATTTAAGAGGTGTGTGTTGGATGCAGTTTTTTCATCATATTCACTAAATGAGTGGCACTGGGAGGAAGTAAATTATAGCTTCTAGGGAGAGTCCCTGCTGTTGTTCAAGAAGCAGAGGTTGTCCAGAGAAGCCCCAAGTTCAGTCCCAGTGATGATTCACAACAGCTGTTACTGCCCCTGCAGAAATGTGTGCACACTCTCCTGCCTGCACTTGAAAAAACACGTGACCTCTGTGTTCTCAGACTATTTAAAACCTCAGTTTCTCTACAAAGAATAAAGGTTGTGGAAAAACATATCTGAAAGTAAGGACAGGAATGAGCAGTGAATATGTAGGTAGGTTTTTCCAAATTAGATGTGTGTTACTTTAGAGGTTGTATCAGCTAAAATCAAATTTAACATAGCTGGTGGTAAAGGTTAAAAATGACCATTCATTGTAGTACAGAAGGCCAAATGCTGATACCTGAATATCTGCCCATCCTGTTCTCAGAAAGAAGCAGACAGCCTATTCACTCAAGGGCTGATCAGAGCCCAGAGTGAAAACACGCCATGAAACATTCAAATACATGAAAATGGTGTTTTCCCATCTTTTCTTACTCAAGCATTGTTTATTTCACTGTTCAGAGAGAGTATTTTTATTAAAGCTGGTTATGTTCCAGAAGAGTGTTAAAAAAATAGTGCAAAGGCCCCACCTTTGTTCCACCTGCTGGGCTGGTCCTAAAAGAATGCCCGTGTTAGCTGACAACTAAGCAGAGTACTAATACTAAGATCCAAGAACATCCTTCCTTGTGCATTTGCACAGCTGATAGGTGAATACAATGTGCTGAAAAATTGGCTCTACCAACTCCTGGTTATTAGTCAAAAGGTACATTAACAGCCAACACTGAAATAACACAACATTAAATGCTGGTTTTACACAGCTTGTGATACTTTCCTTTAAAAAAGTGATTGTTCCATAGTCATACACCAGATTTACTGTCAAAGATATGAAGACACCCTACCTTCCCCCTGCAGCCTTTGAATAATGCCTTCACATCTTTGCTCAAGCCAAACAAATTCTTCTACAGCTCTCCCCAAAGCCTTTGAGGTCATTTTACTTTGTGACATTTCATGAGACACCAAATGAGACAAGCAATTACTCTGGCACTGGGGATTTCAAAAAAGTTTACAAAAAAAATAAATCACTCTTCAAGACACCACAGGTCTGACTCTTCCCAGAGTTAACTCTAACTTCACTCAGACTTTTTTTCTTCCTCACAGCAAGTCAAAATCAGGAATAGCTTACAAAACAAAAACCACTAACAAATGAACAATGGGAAAGAAGGAACCTAACCCTTCTTTTCCCAAACCAAACACACACGGTCAGTTCTTTCAGCCACACTTATTCAAGTGACTAAGTGCCCTGTTCTGAAATGCAGACTGGTCACTGTGGTTCAAAATTGGGCCCTAAATATACTTATTTATGTTTGATTTAAAATAGACAAGCTGTCCTCTCACTATCCTTGCAAAACAGCTCTGCTAGCCATTGTCCAGGCCATGGGACAGTAGCCTTCAAAAGGCCACAATAAGAGGTCTTCAGTCGAGTGGTGTCATATGGTCTTCATTTGGAAGTATCATAAGAACATTACTTCTCACAGTATTTACAAATTAAAAACATATGGCTGCAACCTCTAATACTGCAAGAAATACTGCTCTTTGGGTTTGTTTTTGGCCTCAGACTTTTGAAATATGAACCAAGCAAAGGGATTTCATCTTAATGCATGATTCAGTCCATTCTTCTTCCAAGCTCAAAGTCAGGGGGACAGCTAAAGCTGGCATTTGAAAAAAGTCATTTGCCCAGAACTATGGTAATGTACTACAGTTGGCAACTAGAGTAGCATGTATATCAAAAAGGGGTGGGGCTGGTTAAAGGCATCTACTTTCTATTAAATTAAAAAAAAAAAAAAAAGGTATTATGCTGGCTTTGGTTCCTATAGAGAGTTTTATAAGTCATATATAAGCCTCGTGCATTTACTATTTAGGTTCAATCAATATGGTTATCTACCTGTCAATTTTTCTTGCTCTTTAATGCAGAAGGAGAGCAGCCTTTTTTATAGCTAGCTCAGAAAGCACTAAGCAAATCAATACATGCAGCGATAACAGAATGATTTGAAACACGTAACAGAAGCTTATCACTTTGCAGTATACTGAACCCGTCAAAATATTTTCCTAGAAGTAAAGTGAAAATAGAAGTTCTCCATTTTTTATTCCATAAGTGGAAAGTGACATAGATGTCGTAGGCCTTTTGGATTTGTTCCTAGCTTTGTATTTTCGGGAAAATTGTGTACATGAGCATTTGCTACTTTGCAGGAACATGAAGCCAATTCTGTAGTGAGATTTAAAAGCTGCCTTGAGAATCAAAAATTATCTCAATTGCTCTTGATTCCCCATCTCGACACCGTTATTGGAAATCCATGCATTGTTCTGGAAAACTGGGCATAAGGTTTTCCAGGAATGCAGCTTCTGATGTTCCCACAGACCTTAAACCCTCTGCTTTACTCAGGGCTCCGAGCAATTTGTGCTTGAGCCCAATCTGAAAAGTGCAGGCTTTCTTTTAGCTGTCACCTGCTGCCTTAGTCAATTTGAAATAATTTATAAGCATGTGATTCCTAGAGGGTTTAAATATACATACATGTATTGAGATTCTAGATTTTAAAGCAGCAGAGAGAGGATCAGCTGTTATTGTGGTCTCTAACATCTACTTTTTTGAAGAAATGCATAGGATTTAACTATGCAGCTCTCTTTGAGTGGTAAGTAACAATCATCTGCCATCATAGGATTTAAGTAGGTGGAATTCTGCATAATACAAAAGCTCTTTGCAATATTCCCGGCTTGCCACAATTTATCAGATGTTAAATGCAAGTTCAAAATTAATATATAAGTATTGCAATGTAAGTATGCATGTAAATACATACTAAAGAGATGGCAGTTAATAGGAAAGGCACAGGAAATAACATTTACAGGTTGAGGCTTTCTAACATTTTCTCTCCCAGTTTTAGCTCCAAGACCATAGCTATCAGCTCTGGGTGATTTCTGCCCCAGGAGCTCCCATCATGGCCCTATGGCCTCCCAGTCCATGAAGATCTGCTCCACAGCTCCTGAACCTCAGGGGCTGCCAGGCCTGGGCACTACTGGTTACACTGGGTTTGGCTCAAGGCACCAAACCGTAAAATGTTTTACCTTCACCCTTGGAAAACAATACTGATACGAAAAACAAAGCAAAAAGGTAAAATATATCAACAGGATCACAAAATCAGAGAAACCCTTCTATGACATAATTAAAAGTTTACAGAGGCTCTGCTATTTCTATTTCTCTACCAGAAATGGCCACTCATAGTGCAGTCAGGTGTGAACTAGCTCTGTGTGGGTGAACCAAGGTCTGGGAATCACACAGCAGCACCCACTCAGAGACAAGGATTAGTCCACATATGTGTAAGAGCTGCCAACCACCTCCTGACCCACCTGGTGGGTCTGTGTGAACTCCCTGTGAATCTCCAGGACCTCAGAAATCACTGACCCACAGTCCCTGGCCCAGCAGAGTCACAGCAGCAGCGAGGCATTAACAAAGCTGTCTGCACAGAGCAGCTGCAAGATGGATGGGCATCTCTGATGGCAGAATTGGGCCCAGCAAATGAGCAAAGATTCTTAGAGCAACACCTCAAGTGACACAAATTATGTTATAAAATTGATCACTTCCTTACACATGGCAGAACGTTTCCAGGGCACTCAACATCTTATTCCATTAAGCCATGATAAATGACACCATATTTCCACATCAGTCTAAGCACTTCTTTTAAATCTGCTTGTTCAAATATTTGGTTACTTGTTCCCCCCTCTCTCTGTAAGATAGCAAGAACAGTCTTTTTCTTTTCCAACACTGCATGCCCTAAAGGATGCCATAATTGCAGGACCATCACTTAGGAATTTTGTTTCTTTACAGAATTCCTCACCTTAAGAACAAGCAAAACTTTGAGAGAATCACTTAAAACCTTTCAATATGCATTCTATCTGCATACACTCAGGAACTTGAAAAATGGACTCAACTATAGAGGAAAACCATGGAAAAAATTATGCAGAAATGCCCCAAAACAATTCTCCTACTGCTAGCTTGAAGATCACCACCAGCACGTGGAACAGTGCTAAGATGGAAACCCATGGAGTAGGAACAAAATTGTTTCAAGCAGATCACTGTGGCTTGAGGTGGCTTGGGAAGGTTCATAAATTGATAAGCACCACCAAAGGATCGTAAGCCTCCACATCAATTGTATAAAGATTACAACAGAGCCACTCACTGCAGTCATTCTGAAAAGGTTATGGGTTTCACAGGTGTGCACTGTCAGTTCTGATTAAGCTTAAACTAAACCAGTTATCTATAATGTTGGATTGGAAGGAGTTTTATAGCTGAACGCAAGGTAAATCAAATTCAGGATACACATCTGTGGAAAAACACAGAGGGCCAAAGTTCACAGTCCTGACACAGGCGAAAAAATCCAACTCTCCAAACTCAGGAGGAGATTTGCCTGTAAAAGATCCATCAGTCTGGCTATTGTTCTGTCTCAGAAAGGAAAGTTATTTTGTCACAGCTTTGGGTTTTCCTTCTCTCTTCAACACTCAAAATGCAGACTGTTTGAAGACTATTATCCACTTTCATTTCTAAATTGCCTAGAGTCTACCATTTATCTGAACACGAAATTAATTATACACCTATACTTCTCACTATGCAGAATATAAACTAAAATAGCAACTAAAATAGCAACAAATTCATAATTCAATTTTTCATCTTTGCAACTAGGAATCCTTCCAAAAACAACAATTCATATCAGATGTTGCTAGAGCTATGCAAGAAGAACGTGGGTGAAATTCTGCACCCAAAAAAACATTGTTAACAACTCAAACGATTTCATAGTGCCAGGTTTCACTCAAAAAGTAAAGAAATTAAAAATGCATTCTTAGCAGTTGACACAAATTGCAAAAGGTACAATTTATTTCCAAAAATACTTTGCATTAATTCTGCACTTTTAAGTGCTACTATTGACTCATTGCGTTAATAGATGGCAGAAGCGAAAAAAAGTATTTGCTTTTGCAACATCAGTATTTCCTCTGCATGCAATTATTTACTTGCCAAACAATGCTAACGACAAATCGCAGCAGACTCTGAAGTCATCTACACCAGCAGATTTTTAACCCAAGGTAAAAATAAACAGAAACATCTGTAAAGTAATCTTGCAGAAAGCTACGTTTATTAACAAATACATTTTCTAATAAAACACCATCTGCAAGCAACCCTCAGCTTCCACTTGATATAAATAGGCCTTTTACTGTTTTCAGATGCAGTTCCCAGAAAATTATTCCAAGCTCTACTGCAAAACACATCAGTCTTTGTTGCTGCCTGGAATGTTAATAAATAACATCAAGTTTTTAAATAGTCAAACAAATTATTGGCTTGAAACAATTATCCCAATAGAAAAAGCTGACCTTTTGCAATAAAGTAGTGTAAGAATGCATCGCTCCTCATTCCTAGGATAAAAATATTACCAAGCAGGGAAATATTTTTGGGAAAACAGAAAGCTATGAAAAACCCATCTTGCAATTCTGCTTATATGTACACTGTACACCTACCTTCCAAAGGTTACAGGCTTAGAGAAACTCAGACTAAGAGAAAAAATACACAGAGTATAAATAGTTCAATCCATATCCTTATTATACATTTGTGCTTGGAATGGACACGAATATGAACCAACTAAAATGTTCCTCACAGGACTACTGTTCTGACCAGCAATACAAAATTCAACAGCTTAAACTGTTGGTTGCAGAGATTGGGACTGAATCCCAGTATTAAGAGCTCTTCAAAATGCATAAAAGCTTCAATGGGACACATTTTCATAAGCATTATTCACAACTTAAGTCATATTAATTCCAATAAAAAGAAAAAAGGAATTTAGCAAACTCTGCAAATAAACTCCTTACTGGCAGGACTGTTTAGTACTGCTGAAATTTGAACACTGCCATTTTTCCTTAGAATTTAAAATAGCAATCTGTCTATCAAACTGCCTACTAACTGAGAATTCAAGAGTAAAAATTGCAGATGAACCGAGATATTAGAGTTCCCTGTCCAGAACCAGTATAGCTGGTATATATATATTACACCCAACAGAGATCTAGCCTTTTAATATTAATCATAAACAAGAAATGTTAGTATTCCAAGCTGTGCTTTAAAAACTACATTAAATATTGCTACTGGGACTAGCACAACAAACAGCCAAAAAAAGTCATGCACATTCCAGAAAAAGGAATACACTGTATTGTTTATTCCAGTAATGCAACTGCATATTTCCAGAGAAAAATATTTAGTGAATGTAATACTCAAGCAGTACTAGAGAGAAGATATTTTAAACCACTTACTTCACTAACAGGAGGAATGTTGAGCTTTGGTACTTTGTTCTTCGAACTAGGTGTGTTCACTTTTCCTTCCAGCAGTGCTCCAAAGGACTGATTTCCATATCCACTCTCAATTTCTATTGGGGGTTTCAGTTCAGGTGAGTCATTGGGTACCTGGTCCTGACCATCCATAGGCCTGACATAAGCTGTAGGCTTTTGCTGGACCATGCTGTTCTTACAGTGAAGTCCTGGTGGGAAATTCTGAGTGGAAAGACCATTGTTTGCAGTTAACAAAGAAGTGGAAGGAAGTGGAGATCCAGGACCATGGCCTACAAACTCGAGCTCTGTGGGTGACTTTGAATGACTGTTTTCTTTGTAAGTGTGTTCTCCAGGTGCTGACTTTGCATGAGTGTGCCTCCTTGAGTGTGAAGATGTTGCCATAGCATTTGCTTCCTCTGTTCCCCCACTTTTATGCTGCTCACTCTGGCAGCTATAGAGATCTTCATACCTGCCCTGTGACTGGTCATGGGAAGAGCTGTGCTTTGTCCGACTCTGCTGCCCACTGGACTGGCTTGGCTGGGCCCCACTGGAGTTGTGACCACTGCGTGACCAGTCTGTCCTCGCCTTCCTGCTGCTCTGGTGGCCGTGCAGCAAAGCAGAATTAGATGACAATGAAGAGGGTGGAGGCATTGATGCCGATGAGTTGCCGCTGATCTGATGGGATGGGATCATCCTGTTCCTCGGTTCTGGGAAAAAGTTCTGTTCATTTTTGTCAATGGGCGTCTGCGGGACAGAATTCTTTGGGATTCCTACAAGGTGGCTCTGGTTGGAGTGGTTGGTTAACAGATCCTTCATCTCATCATAATTTCCCAATGTGTTCTGGACACGGTTTGCAAGGGCGTCGCCTTTATTTGTCTAAAATATATTTAAAAAAAAAAAGACAAGAAAAGCGTGAGTAAATTCCTGATTTACAAGTTACTGCTCAGAATAGTTGTCTTAGAAGATGGCAAATGTTAGCTGTTTAATGGTGTCATGCTGACATTTAATTAAATTTCAATTACATTTTGCATATGTTATGTAAGAAAAACCTATCAATAACTGTGTTCAAAGAATCTCTTGAAACAGGCTTGCATCAGTAACACTTGTCTACTGCTTCCCATTTTCTTAAATATGCTCTCAGAGAAGTGTTTAAATTACATCAGTTATGGATGTTAGGCACAAAATAAGCTGGGTTTATGTCAGAGACGCTGGGCTTGTACATTTCATATCGTGCAAAACACGAAGGCACAATTACTGGCTACTGAGCATTTGAATTGTAATCACACAGTTGATATAAGTATGTTATTGCTCTATCAGCCCCTTGACCCACAGTCCTGCCGTAAATAGAAGCTGGGCAGTCTGTAATAGCACCAAACTCTTCACTCCAGTTTAACTTCAATTACTTTTCCATAGAAAGTAGAGTTTGACCTGGGTATCTAATCTGAATCCAGAGAAGAAAAAGCTTCTACCACATGCTATGGTAGGTTCAACTAAAAGATCATTCAAAAATATTTTCTCATAGAACATAAACAGACACGATTGCCGCATTCTTAAGCATCAGGATTCTTCTGCTGTCTGCAGGCTGGTTGTATTTCTTAATCCTGCTTTTCTTTGATTTCCAGTAATTATTAAATAAATACTGACTCATATTTGTTTCACTGCTATTATACTTTTCCTTTTGAAGCATTAAGTTTCTTTTTCCTTTTCCCTTTCACTTGTAAAAAGCTGGACAAATAAGCTGGAAGCTATAATTACTACACAGCTGATTTCCTCTCTCTTCCTGTTCTAACTCACCCCACATGGATGCAAAGCAGCAGCCTTCCTACTGACCTTTCTGTTCCACTGAAGTGACCAGCAGAGAACTAAAACATCTTATTCACCATGCTCATGGCTTTACAAGATTCAAAGGATAAAAACAAAGCTGCACTACAGTTCCTGTTCAAGCAGATGGTTCAGTTCTACAGTCTGGAATTAAATGACAAAGTCATTTCATGATACAGCCAAATCTACTTCTGTTTGGAGGGGGTTTTTCACTCAATAAAACAAGCAGTGCCACAGTCCAATGGTGCCTTAACACCAGGCCATTGAGAAGGGGAAAATCAGCAGTAGGAGCTTGTGCTTGGTTAGAGAGTGTCACAGTTCTTTGGGGAGGGATCCTACTATGCCCCTGATCCCACTTTCCTCAAGAATTAAAGAGAAGTTTGAGCGATGAAAAAATTCATGCATGGATTTCTCCTGAAATATCTACTTACATTCGACACTGCTGAACTAGTCAGAGGATGAGCAGAGTACTGAACATGCCATAAAAAATGTTTAAAAAAGAAGATAATAAATGCAAATTTCCTTTTGCTCATTCTCAGGGATTGTAACATATATTAGCACTGCACTGAGGCAGTGATTTAAAAATTAACCGTTCAATGTTGTTCCCATCTCTATACATTTTGCCAGTGCTCCTAACTGATACAGTTAATAATCCCAGTTGTGGAGAACCACGAATCACTTTAATTCACTAAGTCCCTAGGTTGGTCATTTTAGTGGCAAAAATTATATTCTAGCTAAGCCAAGAATAAGCTCTTTGTATATGAGCAGTCTCCTTCAACTGAGTTGCACAACGAGCTGTTTGGGCAGCAGCCAAAACCAGGCTTTCTCTGTTCAACCCCCAAATTTAAAACAAGGAGATTCCATTGTGCTTAAGGGCCCAGCAGGAATTATGATTCGAAGTCTAAACACTTACATACTTGTTCTGTTTCCTCCCTGCCCAAACACTGAAACTCCTTACGGGATAGAACATGGAAAATAACAGTACCAAAAAAAAAAACCTGACCACCAACCTTCACCTCTGTGGTTCAGCTACACTTCCAGGGAGCATTTAGCTTACCTTCCAGAAAGCACACGTTTAAAAAAAAATATAAAGGTACTGATAACATATCATCACTGTAACACTTCAACATCCCAGCACACTAAATGGCTCTTGTCTAGATCCTCACAGAGAAAATGTTTTAACTTGAAAGTAGATCTTATCAATTATTTTATGTTGGAGGTGCCTAATTCTCTCAATGTATTTTCTTTTACATGTCACATGATGATAAATATAACTTTGCTTTATATTAACTCTATTTTATGCCTAATGTTCACATCCTGGGGATAAAAGACATTGTATAAATGTTAGGTATTATTATTATTATTCATAGTCTTTTACAGGGAACATTAATAAAAACATATTTACTGAAAACCATGGAGAATAAATTATTTTAAACATCCTTGGTATATTTTAAGTACAGTAAAGCTCATATCTAATGGTTACTGAAGTCAATGGAAAGATAATTACTCTCTTCAGTGGCCTTTGGACCAGACTGCAAAGCAAAAAAACCATTATTAATGGTAATTTGGATTGTATTTAAATAAAATTAGATCACACACAGCTAAGATCAGACTTAGGCATCACATCACAATCTGAATGAGCTCAGGAATGTAGTGCACTGTTCCATCTGCATTTGAGATATAAAGCATAACAATAATGTTTTTACTTTATTTCCACAACAAATTCAGGGCTCGCACAAGAAGCACAGGATTCTTGACAAGCCTGGATACCAGCATGAGAAACACAAAATCCAGTCATAATTTCTGCCTGCTCTTTGTTACTTCCAGACTGGGGACAATTTCTACCTTCATATACTGGGTTATTGGCTGATTTCCTAAAGAAAACCTCTGTATGTCTTATTTTTTGAACAGCATGCTGAATCACAATTTTGTTGCTATCAAGGAAATGCAGCATTTTGAGTATTCCAAGGCATAAATTATATGCCTGGTTTATGACTCATGGCTAGTAGCATTCCCCCTCATTCTAGGCTTCTGTTAATTTAGGAAATGCCCATCTTCCTGCATTTGCTTCTATTTCTTTCAAAAGCTATCTATAATAGAATCCTACTGGAAGACTAATTTGCTAGCTAGCTATTGCATTATGGTTTTACAAAGAAAAGAACTAACGCACTCAAACTTATAGGCCCCATTTACAAGTGTTTTTTTGAAAATTTGTGTGAAACTTGAGGTTTCATAATTCATTCACTTCCTTTTGCCTCATAGTTAAACTAACCTCCACAGATTAGAAGCTGAGATCTTTTTTATGCTAAGCTTGAAAAGCATGGAGGGGCTTTACCTGAAAAAGATAAATGATTTAATATTCACCAAAGGCTCCACAATGGAAATGCTGCTCATTAGGTTCTCTTTCTCAAGCTGAACTCTTCTGAGGCAATTCCTTTGAAAAGTAACAAAAATACTCCTACTGTTTTCTTTTAAAATACTCATCTGTGAGTAATTCAAAACATTAAAAGGTATCAACAATTCAGTAGTAAAATTACAGCTTCTCTCAGGAAAGCTCCAACACTGCTTTTTCACATGTCTGTTGCTGTTACACTGCAGGCCCTTCTCTGATCCCTTCTGCAAAATCCAGCATGAACAGGTTGCACCAGGGTTTGAAGGCAGGACCTGCAACCCACTTGCATTAAAGAGCAACACAGCCCTTACTGCCTGACCTTCCCAAAATAATGCTGGATGTCATCACATTGTCAAAGGTGTTGTTTTCCCACATGAGACAGTGGAGCTTCAAAAGGAGACATTTATCTTTTAACAAGCACGGAAAAATGTATTTTATACACCCACAGAAATAAGCATCTCTTTTCATGTAAGTGCACACATACATAAACTACAAAGAATCAATGTAGAAACACGCATTTGTCCAAAACTATAATGAACACCCACGTTTTATTTGACAGAGGGAAAGAAAGAGGCTGTAACAGCTAGAGCAGAGAGATGAGAGATGAAGGCAGATACTCCACACATCTCATGATACACAATGGCAGTAGGCTCCATGAGAAAATCTCAGCTCCTTGCTCTTTTAATGCAATTTTTAATATCAATTTCTTAGTGCACTCTTAAAACAGCTGCCAGTTGTTCAGTCTTTAAAACCTCAGAAACAGCAGTGGTGGTTTGCCCTGCCCTGACCCTGCCTGGTCCCTCCTCTGGATACTGTTGAAGCAAATGAGGAAGGAATGATAAACAAGTAAGGACACTCGGTCTGGGAATTAAAGAAAAAGAGATGTTTCCTTTTCCCTGAAACCTGCTATTCCCAACCTTCTCTTTGCCAGTGCAGTCTCCATGTCCTCTCCCACCCTCAGATCTTTCAGAAACGTACCAGCTGTACCATGAGCTGATGCTCAGCAGCAGAGCCAGCCCAGTGAGGATGGGGAGCCTGTGCCCATCACAGGCCACAGCACTTTGCTGGGCAGTGTTTGATCTCACTCTGCTCCCACTGAGAGCAACCAGAAGAGACAAGTGCAGCTTCTTGAGTGCACAAGGCCTTGAGTCTCATGAACACAGAAACATCTGGTGATCTCAAATTGGTGAAGAAATTCTAACTGCACGTGCAGGATGTTTGTTGTCACATCCGAGTCTCTTCATTTTGTTTTAGAAAAAATTCAAACAAACCCGTGAATTTAATTTTGCACTTACTTAAGAATAAAAATCACTACATATCCACTGAGAGTTAGATTCAGCTTTTATTAGTGCCTAGGACACTCTACTCTGCCTGAGTCTTAGCAATGCAGAACGTAAAAAGGAAACAGTGGTTTATCACTTTATCCCTTTTTTTCTCCTAGTGTAAAGTGAAGGCAAGACCTAGCTTCCTATCTAGTTTTGCTTCTACCTATTTTTTAAAATTTAAGACTGATTTAACTACTGAATATTTAACTACTTTTGCATGCAATTTTCCCTCAATTTTTCTCTTTCACAATTTATAATTATAATGCTTTTTTAGGGCGCTATTGTATTATATCTTGCTTAATCACACGAAGTTTACAAACTTCTCTGCAAAATTTGCCCAGAAAGACCATCAGGATAATTTTTGGCTTTTTAGTCATTCAGTTTTTGAAAAGAAACCACATGCTCTGTGTACACTTGGTGCAAATACACACACACTAAATAGATCTAAAATCAGATATTGTAATTCAATAGACAATATACAATAGGTATATAATAGATACTGGTGATATACGATTTTAGTTCTTGCCACGAAATTTTTCAGTGTGTTGCATACTGGTCTACCTCCTGAAATCCAAATAACCACTTGCATTAGTCTAATGGAATTATCCATACAACATTTACAACAATATTGAGTAGCTGCATGGACTAGTAATGTTCCATAGGATTAATTCAGCATGGTACCAGCCACTTACCAAGTGTATGTCACAGCTAAGGGACCTCAGCCTTGGGTAAGAAGGAATCTTTACCCCTGGGAGGCATTCCTGCTCAAGCAGAGGGTCACCTGGGGTGCAGTGCAGCTGCACTTCAGGGAGAGATCAAATTGTGCTCATCCTGGTGGTGACATTTACAGGGTAAAGCAGTTGGCTGCTAATCAATACAACAGACAAGATAGATGTCTTCACTTTACCTCTGATATCTTGCTCTGTACTTTGGGTATCATCTTCCACTTTGCGGTTTCAAAACCACCTTTTGAAATGTTTGTCAAGACACCTTCACTGTCTTGAACACGAGCCAGGGGCTTTCCAGCTGGCAAATTCATGACAATAAAGAAAGGCCTGTTGCTCCTCAGCCTGCCTGAAGCCAAGTACAGCCAGGAGTCAAGGGCATCCACCACACTTTCGTGGTCTATAATTATTAGACACCATGTGATAATAATGGCAGTCTTTTCTCCTCCTTTTTGGGTGATTTTCAAAGAGCCCTCATCCTCCCTTACAGCTGCTAACAATGTAAAATGGAAAGATGAAGTGGTGGCCTTTCAATGGATGTCACTGATTGGGAGGAGAAAGAGATATGGAAATTTACATTCTGATGAATTCTTTAGGGAATGTCTTACTGAAAATCAAAGCAGCAGAAATCATAAAGGGGGACACCCCTTGGTGATAAAAATCTCAGCCAGCAAAGCTCCTTAGAGAGAATAAGACTTGTAACAAAAGTCCCTTTCATATCCTTGTTATGCTTCCCAAAGATTCAGTCTCCCAAAAGACTTCTTTGGATAGTTATGATTGCACAAGAAAGATTATGGACTCATTATTTATAGAGAGGACATTGGTTTTAAAAACTCAGATATATTTTCTTCCTAAAAATGAAAGAAGTTATTGTAAGCTTTGTAGGTACAAACCACTTGTAGAAATACCAGCTGCACATACTTCTACTGCAGGACTTTGCTGTGTGTTAGGAGGAAGAAATCTTGAACTGGACTGTAACCAAAACTCCTGATTCTGCCAATGCAACCTGGGCAGCACATTCAGTCTGCTCTGCTGCCATATGCTGATTTGGATAATCAGTGTATTCGAGAGTGGAAGTACCAAGGCAGATGCAATACTTCCATTTCTTAGAGGTGATGAGAAGCTTTATTCGTATTTGTGTAAGACATTCTGAAAATGCAAAATGTAACAAAGTAATTTACCTTGTAGGGCTCCCCAAAGAGGTTAAAACCTGAAGCAAAGAGATCTTCATCTTGCTGGACTTCCTGGTTTCTTCTCTCCCATTCCTTCCGCTTAAGTGCACTCCGGTCTTGCTCATAGTGACTGGAGAAAGACAAAAATGACAACACATTATTTTCCCCAACATTTTGTTACATGTTTATTACTATCAGTAATAGCAACAAACCATCAGAAACAATGCAAGTCCTGAGGACAATTCTGAAAGAAACAGGCCACTGAATCATTTTCCCAAATTTAAATCTGGAATCATAAACCTACGCAAAATTGGGCAGTAGGGCAGTCAGTACACTTCTAAAATGGAAATTGTCTCAATGAAACAATGAAAATATTGTTTACCAATTCACAGAGCATTATGCAGAAGACTCAAATACATTTTGACATCTTTGTACTAGCAGCCTGTAAACACACATGCACCTGCACACAAATGCACAGGCAAGGTGGAGCTGTGCTTCCTACAAATCCATTACACTGCACATCCATCCCAAGGCTCCAGTTTAGCCTCGTGTGATTTAGACCACCTAATTCTGGCCCACTTCTTGTTAAAATTTATGTATGGCTTCATTGCAGATGTCAAGGAGGGGTTAAGAAGTGTTTTGTAGAAGCAGGCTGCCGGAAAAGATTTTCGGATAGTTGATTCCAGGATCAGATAATTCTACACACAAACACAGAAAAGGATCTAGCACCTCGGTGTAGCAATGGTGAGTGGCACTTATCTGTGTGTCAGCTCGCTTTGTGCACCTGCCAGACCTAGATGACAGGCTGAGAGACCACATTCACTTCTCCCCTGAATAACACTGAAGTACTTTGGTCTCTTGGCTCTGCAAACTACCTCCTGCTCCTCTGAGGGAAGAGATATAATTAAAACCCTGAAGGAGAGGGAAAAATAGCAAAGGGAAGAGGAAAGGAAAAGATGCATACTTCAACTTGCACTGACAACCTCTCATGTGACAGGCATTAAGGGACACTTCTGTGCTTTCAAGCCGCATTTGATTTGTTATGAGGCTTTTGGCTCTGCTTTGTGTCAGTTAATTAGCTCCCGAATTCCAGATGACAATTTGAATAGCAGATTCGGTGCATGCCCTGATGTTATCTGCAGTAAGCACAATCTCCCTGATAGATCCTGGCCGTGCATGCACACATCCACACACAGCCTGCATGTACAGATGCTTACACACAAACACACATATTCCAGCTGTAACAAAGAACAGTTAATTCTCCTATCTCTGGCGAGAATGAATTAAATCTCCATAGAGCTCCACTGCACTTGGAAGATAACCAAATATCTACAACTTTTGCCTTTTTAGCTCAGCATGATATTGTATTGAAAGCTTCACACCGAGAGATATAATGAGGAATGAACTGCACAGTGATGAGGCTTTAACAGTGTATAAAGTCACTGATTTCTGAGTGAAACCACAATTACTAATTTGAAGCACCAGCTAATTAAAACCACAGCTATGTATTTAGCCTCTTGTTATACCTACTGCAGTTTATAATTATGAGGACCTCTTTATCTACTCAATTAAAGTTCTTATGATTCAGGCAGGTTGTGTTTGAACCTGCAAGCCCTGTGGAGAGCACAGGAAAGCATATGTCTGTTGCCTGATGACTCTATGCAGCCTTACACTTCTACATTTGTTTTTATACAGGGAAGGAAAGAAAAGAAGAAAGACATGCCACAATGAGATTTCTAAATAAAAAATATGAATTAATAATTGGTTTAAGCAATTCAAGACCACTCAGACTTGGACTGAATAAGGCTTGATTATGGCTTGTAAACTGAATGCAAAGCCACCTACATAGGCTGAGCTGAATGACTGCCATCCACATTTTCCTTCTACAAATTAGAAGGCTGAAAATAGGCCATGTTTTGTTTAATTTAATTTAATTGTTTGTAACACCTCCTGATGTACTGACACCACTAACACCAAGAGCAAGCTCCAGAACACTGTTATAATCAATGCTGTATTTTTGCAAAAGGTTTGCTAGTACTGTTTGCTGCTCCCCTGAGGGAGACAGAGGAGGAAATTGTTGAAAGGACAGTCACTTTTCCATTCTACACATGACCACATTGCCAACGTAACACTTTAAATCACAAACAACCTGTTCAGTAAAAGGTGAAGGGGGGAATTCCTTCGAATCTTAAATCAAGATTAAATCATCCACAAATATGGGAGTAAGTGAATGCAAGCTGCTTCCCAAACTGGCACCCAAAGATGAGGCCAAGGCTGACTGCATCTCTCCCCACAGCTTTGCTGGAGTAGAGGGTGGGGTTAACCCAGAAATAATCCAGCCCAGGAGCAGTAGGAACACACTATATTTATCCCTCTCATGGGGGACTCTTTCCAGAGTTTCTCTGGCAGTTTGACCCCCAGACTGTGTGACTCTCCAGCAAGATCAGGTCATGGTGAAGTCATAAGCCCATCTCACAGATCTAGTCTAAGCAAGATTTTACATCCTGCATAAGCAATGCTTGCTATGGAAGCACTCCCATCCCAGGACTGCCAGCATTCACTTCAGAAAGAATTATTGATGAAAGTTAGAGCTGCATTTTACAGCTTCCCAATGGCCTCCTCGGCCTGGGGTTTCAGGGTGAAATTCTGGGCACATTCAAATCAAACAATCTGGCCACTGAACACAGAGATCACAGAGTGCAGCACACAACACATCTCACCCCTCCCGAGAGGTTACAGCATTTTATTATCTAAAAGCCAGCTCAGGTCACAAGCATGCAAAGTATTTAGGAAACCAAGTGAGGCATTATGCCATATCCTATCTGAGAAAAAGCAGCAAAGACCCAAAGACTACTAAGATATACTTTATGACACATTACAAAACCACAACTTCAAAAACTATGAAAACAGCACTGGCATAATTCAAAGTGGCATAATCACTTTAAAAGACATTAACTTAAGCTAACACAGTGTTTAGAATGTTAACATTAAAAGTTTGAAAATACAGTATTTTCCAACACAACACAGTGAAGTATTTCTCTTTAATTGTGTTTAGGAAAGACTTCTATTCCAGGCACCCAAGAGGTGAGTACAAAGGCACATCTCAAACCCTAGATCCCAACAACGTTTACAGACTACAAAACTGTGAGAAACCATGTTACAACACAAGCAAAACCTTAAGTAAATTGTTATCTCTGCTTCAATCCAAATCTCACTCTCACATATTCTCTTCTGAGAACAAAAAAAAAAGAATAAAATTAAAGCTGCATTTTGAGCTTCCTACTGGCAAAGTCACAGGGCAGCCTTAAGTGTACAAAGCATCTATGCAAAAGGAAGTGGTTGCTCATCCTGTCAAGACCATTACTTGGTTTATTTCTCTGCAAATGTACTTTTGCTATCACAGTGCTTGACACAGAGCTGATTGTGGCTACAGGAAGTAAAATATTGTAAGATCACACACAGATTAGGATAACAACTTATTTGGGTTCTGTGTAATTCAAAGAGGGATGCTGATTAGATCTTAAGGCTGCACTGAGAACATAATGGGATGCTCTCCAGAAATTCTTACTGCAGACACAATGCAATCTCTGGGACTTTATGTTTAATTTTTAGCTTAACTAATGTTCTGTGAAATACAGATATGTGATTAGTGGTGAAGGTGTCAGTGAAAACTGTAGTCAGATAGTGTGAGGAACATCAGAGTTCAGTCTGTCTCACTTGTATGAGAAATACTTCATGACTCCTCTAAAGCCAGGAGAGCAGGATATCACAATACAGGCTTTCATAAACATTTTGTAAAAGAGATACAGAAGAAAACAGCTGTAGGCCACAATATTCACTATATCCAAGAGGGCAGCTCCCTAGACACAACTATTACATGACAATGCAGTTTAAATATGCGAGCTCTTTTGTTTTATTACCACTTATTAGATTAATAATTGAATTTGAATGGGGAAGCCTGTATATAAATCTGAGAAGATCAGGAATGGTGAGCAGTAAGAATAGTACAAAAGCACATGAGATCATCAAACTACAAATTACCAGCGTGGTGGATATGGCAGAAAGAACAGCAACTACAACTGCAATGTTGTTTTGGTATGCTAAGATTGGGGCAAAATGCATTTAGAATAACAGCACTGGATATTTCATGCTTTGCAATCAGAGCAGCACACATCCATGGGGGACAGTGGTGAGCTGCTGCCCTGTGACAGGCCAGGTGCTCAGCCTGTGTGAGCCTGCAGGGAGCCAGCAAGGACAGCTGCACCCCCACTGCAGCCCACGATGGCTGTAGGGACAATCCAGCCCAGTCCCTGGAGAACAGAGAAGAGGAGGAGGTGGCTGAGGCAGAAGGAGGTTATATCAAGGCAAAAGATAACAGGCATACACACAGGTTTTGGACTAGAAGCTAAAAATGTGGATCTGGAGATAAGAGATGAAAGTCAGATGAGCGCTGGCTACAAAAGGAGAACTAGAAGGAGAATAAAATTTGGGGCACTGGAAAGTACAGTGCAGTCATCTCTGGTGAAAGTGAGAGGATGTGGTGCAAAAGATGTGGAGGAAAAAGAAAAAAACCTTTTAGGACAGACTGCAACAAAGTAAGAGGTTATAGGGAAGAGTTAAAGGGAACCTGATGAAATGAGACCAACAGCTAAAGGCTGAGCCCTAGCGTTTGGGGTTCATTTTCAAAGTTGTGCTAACTAAAGCCACAGAAGTCTCCCAAAGCACAGAAGACTAGGAAAGAGCCTGAAAGACTGGAGAAGGAGCAGAAGAAAGAAGTCAGACCAGACAAGTTTGAAGGAGTAGTCTCTGTGATATTAAGAAAAAGTAGAAGAGAGAAAAATGATCAAACGCCTCATGTTGCAGACAAATCACGAATGAGAACAGAACACAGCTCTGTTGATTCAGTCAAAACAACAAGAGCCCAACAGGGAAAGAATCAATAAAAAAGCAGGAGCAGAGAGGCTTTATAGCAGTGACAGAATACATCCATGAGAATAAATGAATGACATTCAAAAAAGCCAGCATTTATCCACAATTTAAGGAAGAAGTAGTTGCTGTTCTCAATAACATCTCAATTCACAAAAATGCACACTACATCAAATGAAATATTTCCCTGTACTAGTTCCACCCCCCCCATTAAAATATCAGATATGCCTAAATGATGAAAGAAGTTCTCAAACTGAAATGTTTGTAATTTGTGGAAGCAAAATATAAACACAAGCTTCTAAACTAAGACACAGTGGATATAAAATGATACGGATTTGAGAACTGAAAGTCCTTTCCCAAGGTTGTTGCTTCATAGTTTTCACTTTGCCCACATGTACTCAGGAAGTTGGAGAAGTAAACTCGGAAACTGGGCTTCCTCAAAAACTAACTCATACTCCTGCACAAGGTACAAAACATCCCAAATCAAAACCCACTCAGGAGTTTATTTAACTTACAGGAGAAATCCAGCTCGGGTCAGTGAGGATATCCCCCATGCTCCAAATACATACTTGCTTCTCCCCACCTGTGCCATTCTTCAATGTGACTTAAAAGCACCTGGCAATCAAACTAGGTGAAAAACTGCTTCTAACAAATACATTACAATTGGAATTCTTGTCCACATAACTCCAGTTTTATCTCCCTGAAACTCCACTGATTTCATGTAAAAGCAGAGTACCACAGCTCTGTACAAAGGAAGAAGAACTGCCTTCTTTCATCTATGCAGATTCTCCCAGTATAAACAGTGGTATTTTAATGCATTTATTCCAAATGAAAAAAAAGAAAAAGTAGCCTCGGGTCTTAAATTTCATAGCAGGTCATAAAACGTATTAAGTAAATGAGAGGAATTTCAAAATCTGATATTTAGGCAGAAATATGGCCAACTTAACGTATCTTCCCTGCTGATCTGAAGCCTTTGTTTCACTAATGATAAACAATATAAGCACTACCACACTTAAAATAGCAAAATTCTTCTTCCTCTGTTTATCACCACTGAGCTTACATCTTTGTCCTGGTAATTTTCCTACTTGACAGAGACAAACCAAGACATAGCAAAAATAGCTTTACAAGTTCTTAGTATCTTTCATATTTAATGTTTACTTTAATGTTGTCTTCCTTTTCATAGCATGAATAGTTACTGAGAGTATCTAGCACAGAACATCTCTATCACTGCACTTCAAGATAAATGATTTATTTTAAAACATAGAATATTCTGTCTTTGATGTTCAACAGTTCTGCAGAGAAACACTTGAGATGGTCACTGGTTATCTATCCACGTGAGCTAAATCTCTTCACAATTTGCATTAAAAACAATACCATTCCTGTAGCAGATTTAATAGAGAATACAGAAGATTAAAGCCTCCAAAGAAAATAATGCCCAAGAGACCCCTGGGTGAATTATGGAAATGTAAGCTAAGGGTTTGGCTAGTATTTGTCATATTCCTTATTCTTTTTAGTTATTCCCACACGTACCAAGCACCTAGAAAATGTTATTTTTACCTCAGTTTTCTCCTGTTTTTAGTACTGTGCAGCCCCAAACCTTTCCTGAACATGAATTTGGAAGGAACGATTCTGGGGGAATGGATGGCAGAGATAAGCTCCTGGATAGTAAGCATATAAAGAACAGATGAGGTTTCAAAGGGGAGCATTTATTGTTTCCTGTATCATAGCACATTGTCTTTCAATATGATTAGTTATCAGTCTGAGTTATCAAAAAGGGGGATGAAATAAAGCGCTTACGCAGTTATGCTTCATTGATGTCAGCTAGGGGAGCATGAAAATCTCCATGAAGTTGGGTAATTGATGTGTAAATCAGAGCTCAATCACTCTGTAATAGAAATGGTCCCACTGAAAGTATGGTTGTTGAACAGTATTGCAGAGGGGTGGGGAAGAAAAGAGAAACAGAGTCAAGACTTATTTATTAAAAAATATAATAACTGGCAATTTACACAATTTTCTCTTCAAAGGAGAAGTGCTGTCAGAGACATTTAAATGCAAGCTGCAGATCACTATATTTGGGTACCCTTATTCGGCAATAATTAACTGTTTCTGTTTTATTAAAATGCTTGGGGACACTGTTATGGATATTTAAAAAGCAAATTAAATGAACACGTTCATCCTTTGAAAGGCAACACGTGTAAATGACATCAGCAATTGTAATTTGCTTAACAATGTGTGTTCAAGGTATGTTTTGGAGTCCTATTACAGTCTTCTTGTCAGTTCAAATTTGCAGTATGAGAAACAAAAGCAAAACTGAAAGAAAAGAAGGGGGAAAAGGAGCCTAAAGAGAAAAATGGTTATAACCACATCTTCAGAAGGACATAAAAGACAAACAGTCATTAGAACATCAGTCACATAAAACAGCTTTCCAACATGTGGTATTTCTAAGAGTAAACATCTGATTCATAAAGAAAAGAGCTGGCTAAGATAACATTATGGGGTTATTTTTGTTGTAATTTTTTTTTCTTTAAATAAATGAATGAACATTAAAGTGTGGATACCAACCTCCCAGAAACACCTGGAATCCAGTGTTCTAGTTATGACTTGCAATAAACCACTGATAAACTCTAACAAACTTACATAAATGTGAAATTAAAGAGCATTTTTGGCATCAAATGGATTGCATTCAGGACACTAGAGCTCGATTAGGAAGCTTTATTAGATGGGTAATGTGCTGTGACTCTAAGGGGACTGATTACTACAAGGGGGTTGAATAGGAAAAGAGGTTCAACCTTAACTCTCAATTTCATTGCCCGAGTTTAACGGAATATAACATATTTCTACATGTTTTTTGGTTTGGGTTTTTGCTGCTGGGGGTTTTTTGGTTGGGTTTTTTTTTTAAGTTTTTATCTGTCCCGGGATTTGATGTTTTTACAAAATTCACTGAAGGCAATGAAGCCATGAAGCCTTTGCCAAAGCCTGTACCGTGTTTGAGAGACACCTCTCAATGAGTTCCTCACTGCCATCTTGCTTCACATGCCCACTAACACTCTGTATATTAATGTACTAAGGGTGAATAGAGTTGTGTTTAGTTGCTGTGCATTATTCTTCATACACATGAATAGCAAATGTGGCATAGTACTGCTAGAAAGAGTATATTTTACAGATATTACTCCCAAGACATAACACTAATTTGAATCAATAAAAACCTTCTGACAGTGCTTGTTACAGTCTGTTTTTCCTCCAACCAAACACCTCAAATTGTGAGCTATTCCTTGGAAATGTCCATTTATTTTTGTACATGTACCATTTTCGAAGATTAAAATGCATTTCAAAGTATAGAAACTCAAAATCTTTAACTTATCACTCAATATGTACAGATTGAATTCTTACACCCAAGCCAAAAGCTATTTTGGAATTCTAGCTTTGTCTTTATCTTTTCTCATTATTATAACTTAAGTTTTTTGGTTTTTTTTAGTACTGCCACTTAAAACTTCCTGGGAACCTGTAGGATGCTTCCTTAAAAGTGGAGTCCACATATTTGTATTTGCTTGAAACTTTGGCAATGATCTGTAAGAGATGGCAGAATAGACAGAAAGAAATCTCGTCTTTGAAAAAGAGTCACAAAGCAATCACTGATTAACACAAACTTTGGGTACAGATGAATCAGCAGAATCAACTGCTTGGGTATTTTATTGCAGAAATGCTTCCCTGGGCTCCTACAGCTCTAATAAATGCATTCATTTACTAACAGGCACCTCTGCTCCCTTGAGCATTTTCACATGCTGTGCAGCTCTTTAACCACATGTTCTTAAACTTAACATGTGCTGAAGAATACCACCACAGGAAAATTGAGAATTCAGTGGGATGACTATTTCATTCATCACTTTTAGACTGAGGGAGAAGTTCATGCAGGTCTCAGCGTGCAGTGCACACATACAGGCTGATTCTGACTGCAGTGCACAAAAAATAGTACTGTAAGCCTAATAGAGTTTAATTTTGTTATTTAGGACATTGTCTGACTAAAGAAATTATCATTTACATAAATTAGTTTTCTCTCAATTGAAATCCTATATAATTGCCTCCATGTGTTTTGGTGGAACCAGAAGAAAGGCCAGAGATGATCAAATAAACGCAAGGTGCTCTCAATTTAAATTCAAGTTCACTGCATCCCTTTTTCAATGCTGTTGGGAAGTATATTGCTCATCTTGGGCACTACCAAGTTGAAGGAGATGCAACGATGTTGCAGCTTTGCAAGACCTAGGGCTCAGCAGGATCAAAAGAAGCGAGAACATTTCAAACTCCAGATTTTCAGCCTTCTTCCACCAGACCTTAAAAAGCCTCACAGAAACAAGGTACCTGTTACACACAGCTTAGAAGAGAACAATAATATTTTGTGTTTATTTTTCCTAACTATATTCAGAGTCAGCAGGTCAATAGATCATCATCATCCTTGGCTTCTAGTGAGGAAGATAATCTGTAACAAATACTGTTCATGCCTTCAGCAAACATATAATGTTTATTCCTCATTTATAAACACAGCATAAAGTATGACAAAATAATTTAACCAAACCAGCACAAAGTTCATCAGCATTGCTGAGGTTTACATCCTCTCTAAGGGCATAGTTCAACTTCAACTGATGCTACTGGCAATTTTCCCAGTGAATTCAATGAGGGCTGGATGGGACCATTTAATAATGACCAAAAAAAAACAGGTCTCAAAACACAGCCAGCTCTAAGCAGCAAATTCTTGGCATAAACTAGATTTTCTGTTATATTCCTGATGCTAAAAGAGATTTTTTTATCGAATGTCAAGAGTTTGAAACTCCTAAGTACAAATCAGCCCACACCAGAGCTACAGAACTTCTATGGTCATTACTTAAAACTGATATTGACTGCAGAGATACCAAATAAATTTCTAATCTACCACACAGGCCATTATCACCTCCAGCTAAAGACCACTTATATATACGTATACAAATTTATTTTATTTTAGTGGTGTCATAGATTGCACACGCAAGACCTCAACCAGCTGACTAGGGAATAATCAAATTTGCCTCTATGCCACACTAAGCACTGACACAGACAGACACACACACACACACCAGGCAGCAGATCATGCACCCTGCCACAGAGAGAAAGTAAACCAAATGTAACATTCTCCCTGAAAAAAACAACACCCTTAAATTTAATTCAACATGGGAATGCTGTGCAATTAGGGATATGGCATGTAGGTGTTACACGGGTTTGAAATATGCTCTGGGACTTGAAAGCTAAAAATGAGCGCTTAATATTGTAAAACACTTCTTCAGACAGAGTAAAATCATAACAAAAATGTTATTTAGACTGGCTAAAACTACAAACTCATGCCTGAAATTACTTGAATTTTTAAGGTGGGTGTGATGCAAATGATTATCCCAGTACTGCAGTTCCCCTGAGCCAAACAGAAACTGTATCTGTCTCTGCAATTATGTTTTGAATGTGTTTGAAACCTCACATGTATAACTGCCTTCATGAATGACTGCAATATCACAATGCAGAAAACAAGGCCACTTAAGGCCAGACTCCCAGGAGGAGGGGAGACCAAAGCTCTGTGTGACCCACGGTGCCTCTGGCAACAGACACCAGGCACAGGGCAAAGCAGCCTCCAAAATCCTGCCACTGCCCTGAGAAAATCTGGGCACATGAAGCTGTGTGTTGAGTACACAGGAGCAGGTGTGCTTATATTTAGCACCTCTAGAAGACTCTTCTCCAAAAAATGCTCTTAAACAGAATAGGCTGTGGCAAGGAGTTGCCCAACTCATCTGAAAATCCCAGCCCTAACTCAAAGGAGGTTTCCTGCTGACATCAGGTCCAAAAACATCACTGATTAAAAAGGATTCCATTAGACTGACCACATGAGAGGAGAACTCACAGGTATTTTTGAGAAGCACTGACACTTACTGCAGGCAAACAGAGAGGCAGCTCCTGTGCTCTTTAGTCTCTGCAGAACCTCAGGTGCACATTCCACAGCACTAATGATACCCTGCACTTTTAAGACCAGACACATGGGTTACTGCATCCTGAATAACAGTTATTTGCACTCCAAAAACCTATTTCTGTCCCTTCTGCTGTCAATCAGCAAATGAGTATCACTTATTCTCACAACATGAACACAATGTGATACTTAACAAAAGTGCATCTTTTTTAATTCCCTACTATCAACCATTTGTCTAATAGAAATATTATACTATGTAACATGCACAGATTAAAATGCAATGTAAGTTGAATCATATTCATTGGAGGCTGGCCAACTTCAGCACATTCTAGTATTTAATAATAAAACAGTCTAGTGTAAAAATATGTAAACTAGCTTCCATCCTGCTTTAATATTCACTTAACATGAGAAGAAAGGGAATGCAATTTTGTTTAAATATTAAACATTACATTTCTTCTTTTGATTATTAAAGTATTATTAAAGTTAAATGAAAATGTGTTTGCAACCTCCTTCCTCTGAAGTCTTACAGGTCACTGTTACCACTAATATTTTGTCCCTCTAGCTGGCTTCTTTGGGGATCTTAAAGCACTTTAGGAATCAGATCAAGCCATGCCCAATTACACCTCTGGGATGGAGCAACAACTATCAAGCAAAACAACTGAGGGAATGAAAGTTTAAGCGAGGTGATGACAGTCATTCAAGAAGAGATGGCTAAGGAAAGAAAACTGAGGAGTCCCAGCTCCCAGACATTAAACTTTACCCTAAGACCAGCTGTAACTTGCAACCCTTCATCCACCTCTGAGCTCTGAGATGACAACCACCAAGTTGAAATTTAAGACTTAACACCACCACATAGCAAGGAGGAATTATCTTTATGTGCCTTTCCAGAACAGTGGGTCATACACTGTGTGACAAGTTTTCTCCTGCTGAATGTCACTGGGAGAGGTCAGAAAGGATGTTCTTATTACATTTGCCAGAAGGATGGAGTATATCAAATGATTTAATTTTGTGTAGTGCCCCACTTACTTTGACAAACTGATACTGCACAGGGCATAATGTCATTAGGTGATTAAAGCACAAGAGCACTCAGCTTCCCACCTTCTTTCATAACAAGAGCCTGTGAGAGCTTTTACAGCAGGCTCAGGACCAGCAAAGTTGTGGCTGTGAAGGCAGCACAGACCCAGGAGCACAGAACACCAAACTCCTCCTGTCAGCAGGAACTCCCACCCTGGCAGTGACCAGGAATAAGCTCTGTAGCCCTCCTGAGAGATCCCATCTTCCCCCTGGGCTCTTGCAGCACTTTCACCCCAGGCAAGACCCAAACCCAAGCGTGACCTTCAAGCATCCTACAGCCAGCCCTCTGGTCCCCACAGCAAAAGGACAGCAAAAGTCCTGACAGCAGAGTGACAAGACATGGACAAAATAAGTAAATATGGACAAACTAAGGATATTATGTGCTTCACTTTTCAGCAGGTATTGCCTTTGAAAATAAAAAATGTTGAGTTCTCCTCATTATGCCAAATGTATTAAAACCTCAGAACCCACGGTAGGAAATGTGTGTTTTGTCACACACGCCCTTTAAATTTATGTTTTCTTTCATACAAATATCTAATGGAGGTTGAATAAAATAAAATCTGCACATTGCCATGTGGAAATTAATTTTAAAGAACTGTTTGTCAATTTAATTTCACTGATAGTAACAGACAGATTTATGAAGCAATTAACTAAATATTTGTTTTTTTCACATTTCAATTCATTATAGTAAATTAACAATTTTCCACTTGAAAGTCTTGCACTGCTACACTGAAAGCCTAAAAAAACAAGTGTGTATTTCTGTCGGGCTAGGAAGGATTCTCTCATTTTCACAATGTGGATTATTCTCCTCACATTAACTTAATATACTGTATATGTAATTCAACCCCTTTCATTTCTATATTATCACAGAACCTGTCATTCTTTAAATGCCAGTTTCAAGCAACCAGACATAAATAAAGAATAATTACAGCTCTAAAGCCAGTGTAACATCTGCTCAAGAAAACAATCCTAGAGCGTGGATTTTATAGCCACATAACACCCACCTATGGTTCAGACAATCCCAGAGACAAAACCAAGGCAGCTGACAGATCCAGCCTGACCCTGAGCTGCGATGCCAACATCACACCACGAGTCCTGACAGAGCCAAGGGAAGGAGCAGAGTGAACCAAGCCTAACGTGACATTAAACACCAAGCAAAAAGTTCACCCTTTCCTCTAAGGGTATGTACAGCCCCATTTCACATCTACCTTTACTTATTTCCATGATTTAAACATCTGAATTAATGATTTCAGCTCCAAGGAGGTCATCTGGCCATGGCTGTGTGGGTCTCTTTACTATTGCTGGCCAGATATTAAACACATTAAGGAGCAGTCATAAGACAAAACTACAGCTTTATGTTCTTTTAACTGGTATTGTACCAAATTAATATCAGGAGGATTATACTCTATAAATATAAAAACATCAGCTCATATGGCTACTGGATTCTTTTTTCTCTGTGTCAGTGTTTTACTATCTGGACAGAAATAGCCTTGGTCCCTCCCTATCTCAGTTGCCCTTATGGAGAGCAGATGTGTCAATTCTTACTGATCTCATGGGTTTCTGTCAGGTCAGCTCATCAAGGATAAACCCTCTCGAGGAAACTCTACCTTCTACATTCCTCAATTCTGCACAGATTCTGGTTAAGTATTTCCCTGAATAAAACATAGCTTACTTTTTAAAAATCATCCTGTTAATTCACTGGATTACAACACAATCACATCAGAGTATTAGTCTAAATAGGATTGTGTAGTCAGATCTGATCTAGAAGATTTAACATTTTACAGGCCTCCATCTCATAATGCTGACAGACATCATCAGGCAAAGAGAGAAATTGGGACTGCATGTCACACCAAACGCTGGAAACCAACCCTGGAAACTATCAGATAAATCTCCCTGGTTTCTTCCATTGTTAATATTTACAAATTTGGTAATAAAGGCTCTCCTGACAGCTACTAGTTCAAAACAATATGCAAACACTAGTTAAGCAGTTAATTGCCATTAGTAACATGCATTGAGAAACTGAGGCATGGAGAAATTAAAGGACTTGTTCATGGCCACAGGATGCATCAATGGCAGGACTGGAACCACTTCCCATTGCCCATGTCTTAGTCCTGGTATTTACAGCTCAATTAACCTCCCTTTTTAATGATAACGAGTCACTATTACAACATCTCTATCTGCAATACCTGCCAGAAAACATACCCCCTGCTTTTCATGTTGCAAGGGTTTAAGCATAAACTGAATGTTACCATAAATACTCTGTTTATAGTGGTTTTCATTTTTTAGTTGCATTATCACTGACAGCAAAGTAGCACTTCAATTTTAGCACTCAGGAGGCTAATAAATATCAAATTAATAAAATACTAACGAATGCAAAATACTCCAAGTGGCTAGTAGAGAGGCATTAATTCTTGATAAATGGTCCATACATTATTATTATTTGTCAAGTTTTTAAGCACTGCTTAGTATGTCATCAATCCACCAGGTTAAACAGATGAAATAAGTATCAGCAAAGTGTTTGAGGATCGTTAAAAACACAGACAACAAATTGGAAATGCTCTTTATCTTTTTCACTTAAAAAAAAAGAACAATCAAAAATATTTAAAAGAAGAAGAATCAGTAAATTTTATACAGTGATCTGAGTACAGGGCATTTTCTGGAGACTAATGATGGGCTGGGATAGATGGCCCTCACTTCTACTTTAGGTTATCAACTCCTCCCACACAATCATTAATTCCCCAGGAAATGCCTTTTGCTCCAATAACTTTGGCTTATATAGATCACCAGTGAGAGGAAAAAAGTCATGCCACTAGAAATGAACTACTGCAGAGCCTCTGAGCTACACCTGCCATAATTTGCACATAAAGATTTTACAGGTGACTTGCAAAGGCCATTTTAATTGTATTTCCTACTCCTCCTTTTTACCCTTAGCATGATAATAAATGCAGCTAGTGGGCAGATTTGTGATGCTCTAAGTTTGCTGAGAATGCCTGGAAATGTTAAGATGCTTTTGCTGAGCTCTCATCCATTAAAAGGTGCAGGATGCTGAGCCTTAATTAAGAGCTTCTAACAGTGGCTATTTCTGATAGATGAAACAGCATTAGGCCCCTTAACTGGAAGGAGGGGAAACACAGGAGAGAAAGAGAAAATAAGGTTTCAAACCCTACTTGAATAGCAAAGCAACTCCTAAAAGAGCATACTAACAACTCCTTAATCTGTTTGCAAGACACGTTTAATACCAGAACACTGTAGAGAGCCCCTGCATCACTCAAGTTTCATTATCATTACAAAATATAGCAGAATGCCTTACTCACTAGTTTATTATCATAAATAATTAAAACAAAACTATCCTTATGGTATGAAACAAATGAACAAAGTACATTATAGGGTGCATTTGTTCCTGTTTTATAGCTGTTTCCTGGCTCCCTACATCAGAAAATTCTCGAATTTGCAATCACTCTCCTGCTCATTAGTCCAAATCAGGAAAATTTTCCTGCAGCTGGCTCAAATGACTTGTTCTGTCGAAAACAGGACCATAAGTGCTCTTTACTAGTTGCATATGCAACATACTTTTTTTGTGATAAATCAGAGTATGTGATATGCAAAATGTTAAAAGAAAAATCAAAGCATAGGATTGATTACTGAGAAAAAGAAAGAAAAGAGAGAAAAAGAAATTCTACCTCTGAAATTGACTGTCTGATTTCTAATTACAAAAATGTGCTAAGGTACAGATGAAATTATTAAATCTCTGCAATACTCACGCTAACAGTTTGTTCTCATAAGCTTGAAAGTGTTGGGCACACTCGTGATCTTTGAAGTTTTGCTTTGTTCCTTTGACTTATTTTACGCAGGTCAAAGATCACCATCGCTGCACATATCTGTCACTGAAGGATAATAACACTACAACTCAGTTTGGAATCAGGCTAGGCTGGCATGTTAAACCAGCCACAGACACATCAATCTCGCTGCTCCTGAAGACTGCGGGTTCAGCGCCGGGAGAACCTCAGCTAATGATAGTTACTGGTTCCTGCATCTTGATGCACCAGGTTAAGTCTCTCTTCTTTTGAGTAGTCTGTCCTCACGGACAAGCAAAACATGCCAGGAAAGCAAATTATCCTGCTAATCCAGCAAACACTGACAGAATCCTACTGGAGAGCAGCAGGATTGCAGAGAAGCATGCAGAGACCTATGGCAGCAAAAAGGAGCTTTCCAGGGAAGACTGAGAAAACAGAACAGTCATCAGAAGTTGGGTAATAATCATAATTTGTGAGAACTGGAAATAGTATTATTATTTGTGCAGTAGCGTACAACATGAAATACTGGATCAAGTGTGATGAGTGAGGGATTATTTACTTGAAGTAAATTTTCTAATCTATTACTCGACCATGATAAAGAGCAGAATAGTTTTTAGTTTTACCTAAGAAACCAGCATGCAATATGAATATATAATGCATTTACCAGGCAGTCCTTTGCATACAGCAAATCCAATTGGTACCTGATGAAATTCCAGTCTCTGTTTTACTCTTACAAATAAATGAGATCAATGCCTGTAACAAAATGCAGCCATTACCTTGGCCCACAATGTAACTCGCCTGCCATGCTAAACAGAAGAATTTTATACATTAAGACAATGGCATTTCTTAGTCCCAAAAGCAAGGGGAGGAGAGGTGATGTTTATGCTCAGTGTTCATGCCTCCATTTGTCACACAAGGGTAGGTGTAAAACACCCAAGAGGATGCCTCTGCTGAGCCAGATTTCTGAGCAGGTATATATGTGCAGATGAGTTTACACTGCACCAGTTCCTTGAGAGCCCTCACCTAACACTTCACACTTCCCACCACAAGGGCTGCCAGTGGGTGGAATTTAGAAGAAACATATCATGTAAAGATCATACATGCAAGTGCTTAAGAAACCCAGGAGGCAAATAGGGCCCTTTTGTATTGGAACTAGTATGGCATTTTAAAACAAGGAGAGGAAAAGTGGCTCAGAGTTCTCATACAACATAGGAATTAAAATGGCAAAAATGGCAAGTACCACATTCCAATGTGCAGTTTCTATTCTATCTCAGGCCAACCTGAACATTCTTGTGGATAAACTATCCCTTTCTTGTGCATCAGAACCAAATCCCTCAAAAATGAAGTGGGAGCTCTCTGTTGACCTCAGCAAACCCCACACCAGGCCCTACTGCAGTTGGAGGATGGCTTTATTTTGCAGAGACACTACTTATCAAAATCACATTAAAAAACATACTGTAACACAGAAGCATAAATGATTTTTAATCAAACACAGCCAGTTATGTATTACCTTCTTTACACAGATATTTCCACTGAATCACTGTTGAGAAGGGAGGTGAGGGGAATCTCTTTACACTCAAAACTCCCATGTACTACTATTCCCTTGGGAAATTCTGCACAGAGAAGTACTCTAGGGAGCCAACTACAGCTGTGTAACAGAAGAGAAATAGCTAGTATAGCTTCCTATTTACAATAAAAAAATTTTGCACTTAAAATGCAGAACTAGTAAAAGAGAAAAATATGATTAATACATGTAGGACTTTTTAATGGGAAACTCTGAATACAGCCATCACCAGCTACTCTGTAACCACAGCACATAACAGCTGAAATTGTTACTGATGCTGCAGAAACTTAGAAAAAAAATTAAAAATTGAGAAATAACACTGAAATTATTAAAGCCAGTTTGATGCTACTAATAGAGCTGACCTCAGAATCGAACAAGCTGCTGGTATGTTGGGGCAGAAGATGAAATACCCTTCAGGAGTTTAAATTCCAATCCTAGCTGAGGAGTTTGTCTTAATATCAAAGTAGCTTCTTAGGAAAGCAAATGAAGTACATTACCTCTGGTAATGGTAACCATTTACTCCTTGAAAAGCCTTGAGAGAGCTCTCATGCAGGATAGCCTATGTTTTATTAAATCCTTTTGCATAGTTTTATTTTCAGGTCATATAATCTGAAGGACAAAGTATTCGCTTAAACTTTTTATTCTGTTTTTATCAAGGATTAGTTTTTCTGGTTCTTCAATAATTCAAGCTTCATCCTAACTATGTACCATGTTTAAATGTGAGCAGCATTAAATCAGAACACCATCACACCATACTTCCATTGAATCCCAAACGTTCAACACAAACAAACCACTGGCAAGACAATCAACATTAAGACCTTGCTAAGATCTTAAATTATTCACATTTGTTGTTTACACTGATGAAACATTATATGATAAAAGGATTAATAAAATTTATTTAATTGCACGGCATGAGAACATGTCCACATCTGCCTACAGGCAGTTGTTTTTCTATTTAGAAAATGTGAATCAGAAAGAGGGAATTGGATATTACCTCAACTCACTGGTTTACAGTTATATCAAATAATATACAATAATTTGGTACAATACTGGTGCCCTGAAGTTGTACAGAAAAGTCCTACTAATAAACCAGCTGAGCTGTGCATAAAGATGCCTCTTTTTACAAAAGCAGATAGGGCATCTATTACATATTATTAAAGTAAAAAATAGTATATATTATTTTAAAATAACCCTGAAAAGAATTTAAACTATGGAATCATCAAGATGCTTTTACTGGGATCCTCTCACTGTCATGTCACAGATTTCAAAACTCAAGTGTGATGGCAAATCTGTATGACTGAGGCACCAAGAAGGAGAAGCAGCTACAGTTTAGCTTGAGTTTCTGCTAATGACTGAGAAGACAGGGCTGCTTAGAAAAGCGATGCTTGACAGAGAGGCATGGATTCCCCTCCATTTGCCAGGTGAAACATGCTGCTTTGTTTTCCTTCCTCATCATCATGTACCTCTCAATCTTCTCAATAGGACTGAACAATTCCTTATACCAAACTGCTCAGTCAAACAAAAGTGGGCCTCCCCTGCTTAGCTGGTTTATTCCCCACCTCCTCTAACACTTGGAAAGGATTCAGACAAGAGCTACAAGAGCGATTAGAGCGCCTGGAAAAACTTGCCTTACAAGGAGAGACTACAGCTCAGTCTATTTGGTTCATAAAGGAGAAGGTTAAGAGGCAACCTGATCACAGACTATGAATACTTCCACAGGAAAGAGCTGCAGAGAGCAGATGGGTATTTAATCTAGCAGAAAAGGGTGTAACGAGATCCAGTGCTTGGAAGCTGAAGCCAGTCAAATTCAAACTAGTTTATGCAGCATCCATTTTCAGTGTTAACAAAATAATAACCATTTTAAGAACTTAACTAAAAAGCAGGGAATTCACAGCCATGTGCAGTTTTTAAACAGGCATTGGAAATCTTTCTTAAAGGTACATTGCAGCACAGAGCGTTTGGCTCAGGCCCTGGTAGGAGGGATGAAATGAAACCTCAAGCTAAGTAGCCCCGAGGACAAGCTCCTGGCCTGAGCTGCAGAGAAACTCAGACCTGTTTATAAATGGCCTCATCCAGCTCCTCAATACACACCACAGGAACACAACAAAACCAAAGGACCAGAAATTTCCAGCATGTCTTCACAGTGACATTCACAAACTTGTGCACAGGAAGATGCTGAAGTTCTAAGCCATGACCGAGTAAGAAATTTGAAAAGGATTTTTGATTAAAAAAACAAACCAAAAACCATATAAAACAGCCTAGCAGACACAACAGAACAAAAGATACAATGTGATGCACTTGAATCTATGACTGTCATATTAATCCATAAAACAGTAGCTCTTCCATAAGAATAATATAATCCACTAAAATATAGATTGGGCCACTCCACTCCCCCAGGCAGCCCCTTCTGCAAAAGCAGCAGCACGCACCCATCTGCAACTGGGCCACAGTGCTGGCACACGAGGCCCTGTGGAAAAGCTTTGCACAGCACCACATCTTCCTCAGTTAGGGCTGGAATGACTTGTGTCAGGCAGCCACACAAGAGTTAAATATTACTGAGTTGCTAGGAAAAATACCATCAAACCAGTTTATATCTTACCATATTTCCGCTCCATTCAAACTGTATTATGCTGCATACCATTTCATCACTTCACAATGCCACAAACTACCTTTTAATGCAAAACAAAGCTTTTCAATGTAAAGCCCCATATTGTAATCCAGAAGAACTTTCCTTATCTATTTCGACAGCAAATCTTTAGTGGCAACCACATGTTATTGTGTTTTAGGGATTGAGACTTTTGTATGAACATGCTGATTGTCTCCTTGAGACATATATAATCAGCATTTTGTGCCAAGAAACACTTAAGCCAACAGAGACTTATACCATTCAGAAATGCTGTTGGAATTGAAAATGTATATTTTGGCTTATTTCCTTAAGCCTGCGATAGCAGGAATTTCTTAGGGGTTTTTTATGATTTTATTTTAACTTCATTCTCTTCTCAAACTCTCAGAGATTGAACAAAAAGTCAAAACACATGTTCTGAAAGAAAGGAGCTGTGCCAGGAAAATAATTCATTCTGACACACCAGTGCTACCTAACACAGACCCCTCCTGCCATAGGGACATCCACTTCACAAACTCTTTGGTCACCTCTGCCTCTGCCCGTGGCTGAAGAGCTGTGCCTATACTCACTCTCAGAAAGGAATGCACTTTTTTAGATAAGTGAGTGGGTATGAATCTTATCCAGGAACAGAGCAAACACCAAAGCAAACAAGTGTCTATTTGTGTGTTTCAGCAGCTCCCGAATGTCAGTTAACGGCTCGGAGGAGTTGCAGGAGTAGCGTGTTCAGTATTCAGAGAGCATCCACCACATTTGCTGCAACAGATATTTTTAACTCCCATTTGCTCCATATGTAGAATGTGCAAATACACAAAAGAATGTCTTAATTGGTCCTGCTTTATATAAATGAATAATGGGCTAAATGGGTTGAAGTGAATGTCATATTTATCTCTCCACTGAGGAAAGACATGATGATTCAGAAACAGTGAAGCCAAGAGGATTCAGAGCTGTACTCACAAGTGGAATATATATCTCCTGTCAATACATTATGTATTCCATTTCTACTACAGCCCCCTAAAGGCACAAATAGAAAAAGAGAAGCAAAATCTAAATGTTTCATTTCTGCTCAACATATATTCATGGATGTGAGAGGTTTTATACTTGCTTTCAGGACTTAGGAATCAAATCTCTGGAGCTCTTTATTTTACTGAGTTTTTGTAAATACTAAACTCTCCAGTGTTAGTTTCATCATTTGATGTTACCACTGCCAAAAGACGTTTTATATTCCTAGGAAGCAGAGGCACAAGTAACAAAAAAGAGACCTGAGTTTGCCCTGGCTTCTGCAATCCCACCCAAGCTAACAGCTCTAGTCTGCAGCTGCAGCACCTTTTCAGTTAAGCAGAGACACTTCCTACCAGGCATTGGAAAGCAGGTCAGGAAAACAAAAATCTTTAAAGATTTGGGTTTTTTTTTTCCTGCTTACAAGTTTCCATCTACAACTACTGACTAAAAAAATCTATGTAAAGAGCATATGCATTTTATATCCTCCTCTTAAAAATACAGGCATCACCAAAGAGCTCCAAGAAAAATAAAAAGCATGGTGTGCAAGACTGTGCTGATATTTTGATTTCGATGATTCTGAAAACTGATATTTTCAAGTCCTGCTGCTCTGGTTGGATTTAATAATTATGCTGAGCAGAAAGCAAGTCCCCTCTGCACTCACCCCGCCAAGCAGGGAATCACTTTTAGGGCTGCTGGAAAAGTGGAACATCTCATTTCCATTAATCTGGCTCATAGCTTCAGATTCCTAGATGGCATTAGCAGAGCACCACTTTCAGCCAGAGTGGAAGTTCAGCCTTGTGTTTAATTCTGCATTAACTTGAGCATGACAGAGTGAAAATGCAGGAAAGATGGCAGAAAAAATCATCTGGTAATATTTTTTCAGCAGAAGGAAAAGCTTTACAAAATGTATAGGTTCAGCTATTCCCAAAGCAGTGTTTTGTTAGTAGCATAGCTGTGCATAGAGTGCCATGGCTGGAGGATCTGCCTTGCCCACGGCAAGTAAGGTAAAGCCTCAGGCACATGCAATTTAAAATTCATTTTTACTCTAGCAGACAGCTTCAGACCACCACCTATGTTTATTTTATAAATACAGCACTCTCAATTTGCATTCCTGTAGTCCCAAGGAGCTAACACCAAAACCATCTTATGTCTGAGATGTGTTTTAGAAAATAATGCACAATTGTGTCTTTAAAATCCATTAGCACAGGTTGCAAAGGATCCCTCTGAGTTCCCACATCAGTCCAAACCCACAGTAATTTCCTCCTGGACACACCCATTAGGAAGTGACACCGCTGGCAGAAGATAGTTGTCACGTTGTGCCCAAGCCAAAAAAACACCTCCCTCGCACTATTGATTTTAAACACTGTTTCTTAATTAGAAAGAAAAGAAGATCCTCCAAACTTCAGTAATTCTTGTCTCATCAGTTACTAACGGTGAGCTGAGGTGGGCTATCTGGGACTGCCACATAAAAGTGGTGGGCAAATAACTTAGTGCTGAATTTGCTTCTCTCTGCTCCATTTCATTATCCCAGTACTCACATTATCCAATATTTAAAAACAGTTAACTGTCAGTAATGACCGCTCTAAACTGTTTCTTTTAGGAGTTAAATTCAAATAAATGTTTATAAAGCTGACTTACATCTTCCTTTTGCTAAAACAACAGACCACAAGCTGCCCTCGGTCACCTATGGACATGTACTGCCATAACAAAGGACTACCAGGTATAACCAGATACAGGTGAGAACTCTAAGTTACTTCTTACAGTAACTTTAAGTAACTGTAAGAAGCAAAGAAATGGTCACCTCTAATGAACTGATTCTTCAATTTAGTACAATATCAGTTATGAAAAGTTTTGTTGACATTTCAATATTCTTCTTTTTAAAGTATAAATCTTGGACAAAAAGATACATAGAAATCAATTGGTGACACTAATGTAACAGGTTAATAAGGAAATAGAGTTAGTAAGCATAGAAGGTGCAATTATCCAAACACCATTTACAAATGACTCTTGATTTCTAAATGAGAAGAAATGCCGGACACACCACAGTTACCTACATGATCCACCAGATCACCCCAGTTGGGTTCTTAACCATAAATAGTCCGATAGCATGAACAAAGGTCAATGAGTGAATTTACTGCTGGATGACTCCATAAATTGCTAATTCAGAACACCTAAAGCCCAAGCTGTACCTGCAGGCATTTGAGACAAACAGTATCACAGTCTCAATAACAAGGGAAGACAAGTGAAACCTGGTCAGCCTGAGTGTTTGACACAGATGCTTCATTTTTTAAAACCTTAAAGTATAAATACTATTGCAAAATGAAAATTTGCATTTACTACCTCAGGGACTAATAAAAATATTTTGCTAACTATTGCAGAACTGTTTAGAACAATTAGTCACAGGTAAACACCTCAAAGAGCTCAAAAATTAATTTAGGTTTTCATCTGAACAGATGCTCTTAAAAACTATGAATTGGCATTTCAGGGAATAAGTTCATACATCTTGACATCTACTAAAAGCTGGCTTGCTGTATGAAGGAAAAGAATATAAATGAAATGGACAGGGTATCAAATAAGTTATTTTGTCCCAAGGATTTGGACATGAGAGTGCAGATTTGGATAAGTCCCTAATTGGTTTACTCAACCATAGCTCAGATACTGAACAGTTTCAACTGCACTTCATATGCTCAGCTCTGTGGCTCATGTTCTTATCAAGATGCACAAGCCTGAGAGGTCTTTGACATCCAAAAAACCCTGGATACTGACCCAAGACCAGGAGTGCCCAGTATTCACCAATTACAAGGAATTTAGAGCTTCTTTCTTTCTTTCTATGGCTATGTATTTGCTGAAGGTGAGGCAACAGTTTATCAGTTTTAATCCATTTTAATTCCCCTGACTCCATGAAAGCCAAGGGTGAACTCACAGGGTATCAGTCAAATTGCCTTCCTGCTGAAGAGCACGGCAGGAAAGCTCAGATTGAAAGAGGAAGCCAAAAAGAGGAACCAGGAGATACACCATTCAGCCAAGGGTGGTGTACAACAAAGAAACTATTCAAATTCCCAAAATAATATTTGGTTATTAGCTGTACTTACATTATAAGAAAAGACATTATGTATGCTGATGGGACTTAAGATCCTTATAACCCCTTGGAAAAGCAACTCTCTCCAGCTCTGCATTTGGCAAGAAATGAACATATAAGGAATAGGATGAGCCTGGCTTGTGCTCTAGCACTCTGTGCAATATTTGCTTCCACTGTTCCACCACCAGTTAATAGTGCCTTCAACTTCATTAGTTCATTAGAAATACCTTCAAGAAATGAGGTGGCAACAGTCTACACTAAACACAGAACTCCCTTGCACCAAACAACAAAGGGGGGATCCCAAAAGTTAATTAATTTCAGCTTGAAATGCATCTAATTGCCTATATTCCTCCATGGAGAGAGTCCACAGAATCAGACAATATAGATTCAGGAAGAGGAGCCATGTCCTAAGTCTAAGGAGAAATTTACTCCAAGACATAGAAGAAAATGCACATTTTGGAATATTTTCTGGTAAATAGCTCTCTATGTCCCCATGTCCATAAACAACTCCAGGTCTCTCTGTGGTGTGACAAATTATCAGACCAACCATTTGTTTCAGCAGTTGGTGAAATCAAAGGTTTTAAACCCCTCAAAATGCAAACAGACAATGACGCACTCAATTTATATCTGTCATTGTGTGAAAGTCGGGCATTTGTATCATTCTTAGCTCTGCCTTCACCATGCCATATTTTTATGTACGCTCCAAACACACCCATACACAGCCAAACTGAAGGTTTTTCCTGAGTAGCACTGGCTCTCCATGAATTAATTCCCATCCTGGGAAGCAGTGCTGCAGGTCTCTTTCAAACAGAACGATATTTGCAGCGGAGTCCAGCTGCCGCAATCTACCCCGTGCAGATGGACTAATACATTCCTTCATGGGTATTATCTGAGCTGCAGGGCCAGAAAGCAGGGGAATGTGTAACAGACTGAGCTCTTGCCACATTGTGAGAAAAGGTAAATTGTCAACAAACATTTCCTACATCTGATATCTTTTGTATGGAGAGCTACGCTTTTAATAAAGAAGCAGCTGCCACTGCTGAACGATTAATCAATACTGGTAAGCTGACATCTTAAGAACTTGCTGAACTAAAGCTTTTCTTTTCCTCCTGCATTTACAAATAAAGTGCTCACTATTTGACTAAAGCCTGTCTACTTGACTGGAAAATATCAGAGTCCTATTTAAATGACATTTGCAGAGAATGAGATTTTATCCTGGTCGCTGCTCCTTATCGCTAATAATAACATCAGATTAGTGGATTTAGGCCAACCGAGTAGCAATGCCTTTTCTGATCCCTTCTTAAAGCAGCTCTTTCCATCTGTCTAGCCAAGCTTTCCTCTGCTTGTATGGGCCAACGATTAAGTCTTAAATGGAGCTTCAATTGATACCATGTGGGATATCTATACAGAGGTTCATTGTGTTGCTAAATTCCAGCCAAGACATTTATCAACTCTGACTACTGCTTACTTCAAAATGGCAAAACACCTGGATATTTCCAGGTACAAACATTCCTCCACTGTGTTGCCTTCTCGAATAAGTATGATAATTAGACAATCCGATTTCAAAAATGCACAATTTGCTGTAAGATCCTCCAAATAAGATACAGGATCAGACACCAAGCTCATTTCAGATAGTGTGACTCAACTGAGTGCTGCAGAGCACTGGCTGCACGACTTTCTGCACATTCAGAATCCATCCCACAACCTATCAATTAATGGGTGACTTACACTTAAGCACAGTATGGTTTGCCAGCAACAGTGGTTTTCAACTGGGGCTTATGAGGTCACGACTGAGCAATTTGGACACTGACAGAAAATAAACTGCACACACACCTCCCCCAGTCCCAGTACAACTTTTTAAAAGAACTGTTACTGGTTTTGTCATCATTGCTTTTAATAGTAGCTGAGTTTAGTAGCATAAGCGAGATGCAATATCCAAATGCCAAACACTTTCAATAAAAATTACTAAAGCCAATTAGAAAGTAAATCTGTTTTATTTCCCCTCCTCTTTTTTGTGGTTTTTAGTTTAAAGGTCACTTTGTATTCCTAGTGAGGCCACTTACAGTATGTTAATAACTGACATTTCCTCTTCTAACATATAATGCAGGCCTGACAACTGCTGTGCACTAAAGATAAGATGTGAAGCCAATAGTTCTCATAAGAAACCAGTGTTTCTAGATCATGCAAATCTTCTAACTCCAGTGCTTGTTTAGTTTTTAACAAGGTCTTGCTCATTCCTAACCTTGATCAAAAAAGTGTTTCCACATGGCAGTCAGACTCATGCCAAGTATAGCTACACACAGAAAGTTGCCTGACTTAATCAAGCAATGCTGGAGACATGAAATGAATATTTAGCAAGGTCAAAGTCAGACTGCTCTTTGAGAAGCAGCAATTGCTGACAGTTGAATGAGCAGCACACAAATCTGGGATCCTATTTTAATACCTACATATTTTCACTATTTGTCATCCTGTTAACAAAACTGCATTAAAACACAATATTAGAAATCTAAGAACATTTTTATGGAAAGGATAAAATCTACTGTATATTTATGCACATCATAAAGCCCATAATGTATCTTGCATGAGACCATTTATCTTCATTTCATAGGGTCACAACAAGTACACACTCCTTTTCCTTCAGGAAGCCTGTGGCATATTGAGCCAGGCATCAGTCATAATAAGAAAGACAAACTTATTTCATTTAAAAATGGTGCATGAAGTAAAATGGAAAAGTCCAAATTTTTTAATTAACAGGATTGTGAGCATCGCTTATCTTCAAAAACAGCAAATTGGAATTAATCACATTTCAAGACCAAGTTAATATTCTCTCTCTCTTCTACAAAATGACTGTGATTGATCTAAATCTAGTTATTTCGTGCAAAACTAGGTTAAATACTGTAGATCTTTATGACCACACAGAAAGCATTACCACGACAGACTATGCTATTGTATTTCTGTAAGCCGCAGGAAGTCCAACCACAAGCGATCGAAACGGGGAAAAATCTCCGAGCCTTGAGAACAGAACGTTTGCCCGGTTACTCTTCTTCAGGAACAAATCCCTGACTTGCCTGGGCATCCAGGTCCAATAAGAACATCATCCATCCTTTCTCTCCCTGGCACACATGAGGGCACAGCAGCCAAGGACAGGCCACCCCCCACAGCACAGACACTGACAGGCTGCTCCCATGTCTGACTGCCATGGAGCCACCCAGAGAGGGTCACTGAGGCAACCAAAGGTTAATATCATGTGGCCTTCCACGCCCTTTCTTGGGGAGAGCAATAGCAGCCCACCTCACCTGCTCCAGGTATGGCCAGGATCAGCAGGCACATTTCTCCATGAGAGGAGATGCTTATCCTTTAGGAGGTACCTTTAGGGATGCACCTGAAGTCTCCAAGTCTGGGCAACTCTGCTCATATGCACAGAACTGTCAGAAATGATACCATCTTTTATATTTTTTTTTACACACACACATACCTACATAAATAAAATTTATTTACTATCTGTGAATTACCATGTACTGAAACATGCTGGTATCTCAGTACTGCTATAAACCATTTAGCTCTGTGACCATGCACAACACTTGTTAACACCACAATAATTAAGGATAATGAGGAGCAATAACATCATAAGAAATTATGACAAACATAATTGTAAACCCTTTTTTGATTCATATGTTATTTTGTGCACATACACATAACAAAGCTTCTTTACAGCTTATCTACCAATATTTAACATCACTGTTCAATAGCCTGATTTCAGGGTTTATCAACTGTCTGAAGCCAATGTGAACAAAGGCCAGATTTGTTTGCACATCAAAAGAGAGCTATGTACTGTCAAAAGAGAGATCTATACAACACCCAAAGAACAGGCAGCAAATGCTGGTTTTACTGAGAAAAGCTGGAGACTGGATATTTGCGAGATGTAAATTACTTATTTGGTGAGCCTTTCAGTTAGATGCTGAGAGTGCAGCTCACCATTTCTCTGCTCAGATTCTGGCAAGATTTCCCACCCCTCCAATTCAGTTTTGTATAAAATCTTATAGAACTTCCTGCTAGCAAGAAGGCAGTCGCAGGGATATGGTTGGATGGAGATAATCAGATTCCTGAGGGAGCAAAGGTCCTCATTTTATTTTTTTTTTTTTAAATCCTCAGAGGAGTGATTTTCTCCTAACACACACACACCCTACCCTATTGTGTCTTACTGCTTAATTAGCTGCTGGATGAGATGTAGTTCTGTTTGCACCAACTTTATGTCTACTGTAATTGCCCTCAGTTGCAGTTCTGAGAAGAAAAAATTGATCAAATAACTACATATTTTGTTTGATTAATAATGAAAAAATCATTAAGGGATTAAAGTGAAACCATTTCACTCCTGTTGATCATGCTCAGCAATTTGAAATTATTTTATGATCCTGATCAATGTAATTAATGAGAATGGCTGTTAATTAGTTACACTAGCAGGTGGGCCACGTAAAACATATCCTTTTAATGCCATAGAATATCATGCAATTAGAATTTGGGTTAATTCTGTAGCATTCCCAGAGTAAGAGTTTAAAAACCTGCACAGGACCATGGTCTTTGAATTTTCTTTACACACACCACACAGACACACAGCCATGCCAAATGACTGTCATAAAGGCACCACAGACACACAGCTGTTTGGACATTCAGGACCATAATCAAACCTCCTTTTTGCAACTGTCACCTCTATGACAAATCCCTACACTCTCCTACAGCAAACCCTCCTCCTGGTACACAGGAACAAACCAGGTTTCAGTGTAACTTGGGGCTTCACTCCCAGCATCTCGTTAATTCAGTCACTCTCATCTGGTCCTTTCTGGTCTCCCCCTAAGGAGAGGGCTTTTTTCAGGAGAAATAACCTCTTGGGTGTGAGATGAGACAGACAATAAAAGTGTTAACTGCTTAGCAGTGCTATGCAGCTAATTAGCAGTATTACGAGTTTAAGGGTGGTTTTGATAATCACAGGGCCTGTGAGGGTTCCCCAATCCCTAGGAACACAGGCAGATTAATACTTTTTCTTTCTTTGAGGAAAAAAGAAGGCAACAAACTGAATTGTGGAAAAATGTGTGTATTTATATGGTGGGATGCAGTTCAGGTTTGCATTTCCTGTAGGACCAGAGCAGGCAGCATAACATTACCCAAACTGAGGGAGCAACTTAGCTCGTAGAATTCCTCTCCAGCCAACTTATGGATTGGGTCTAAACACAGCAGCATCTGGGGAGAGCATGCAGTCTCACAAAGGCAGAAGCCATTTCTGAAGCATACTGGTCTATTGACAAGGCAGTTCAGAGAAAGGGAGGTCTGGGCACATTGACAGACTGGGGCAGGACAAGGGCAAGATTAGGGGATCCACCAGAGCTGAACACAAAATTTCTGCCCCCCTTTTCCCAAGAAGAACTTGGAGAGAGTCAATGACAGCCCTGCTTGCTCTGCAGCCTGTTTTGTTCAACATCTGCAAAGGTTTTTCTCCTTCTCTCTTGCGCTATACCGTACTCACAATATCTACACGAGCCTGTGTATAGAATCTCAATATGACACCCATTTGGCTACACCTTGTAGTCACACACAACCACACTGCTGTACTAAGACATAACTACGTCTGATAACCATTAAACTTCAAATATTTCTTTAAAAAACATATGGCTTTGCGATTAAGAAAATAACCACCGTCAATCAAACCTTCACAAGTCATCCTTAAATATCAAAATGACAAGTGCACTAGAAATAAAGATTTGAACTTACTCTTTGCATATTAAGAATATCCAAGATTAGAGATTCTGCCTCCAAAGGCAGAAGTGATTAACAGCCACACAACTAAATATGAGGCCAAGCTGTGTTTGCTGTTGGTAGAAAAAACTCCAGGTGAGCTTGAGCTGCTGATGAATCCCTGACATGCTGGGTCAGTCCATGGCTCTGAACTACACTGTTTGCAGAAGGCTTTTTTCACTATTATCATCAGAAAGAAGACAAGAGCTGTCTCCCTTTGAAAAAGGCTGACATATCAGTGAAGGAAGAGACAGCAGAGACACACAACTACTGTGATAAACCTTAGGGGTAAGCAATCCCACAAGAACCTGGTTCTAGCAGGACTCAAGTTCAAAAAGCTCTTCAATGGCTATGACCCATCATCACCAGGAACACTGGGTCTAAGAGAAAGGGCTGTGTTTTAGAGAAAGGGCTCCCCAACAAAAAGAACAATTCCCTATCTACAAAAGAGTACAAAAAAATACAAAACAAACATTACCCTTAAGACCTTATAAAAACAGTGGCAATCTCAATGGACTGGATCCACATTCTGTGGAACCAGCCTCAGCCTTTACCTGCCGGTTCCTACACTAAATATTACACGTACATAACTGTCGGCTTGAGCCAGTGTATATTGGCCTCTTCAGATGAAAGAAAATTGGTGTCAGCAGCCTCCTGAGCACATTTTAATAATCAGCCTGATCATGGGTGCATGGCAGCTGCTCGATTGATGGTGTTAGACAGCGAATAAAGAAAGATGCCAGCAGTGCCCTCAGATCTGACATAACGAGGGAAACATCAGTCATTTGGCTAAAAGGCTCATAAAGGCTCCATCAGCTGTGACACAGGAGTCTGTCTTATGCAAAGCTAATGAGGAAATGTGGCAGCGTTAGCATTCTCTTTAGACAGTAACAAGTTGCGAGTGAGCTGCATTTTAGATGAAAAATTCAGTTGAAAACAGGGCAGTTTCCATGATCTTTGCCTAGATAATATTCTGATGTCTGGGACAGACTGTTAGAAATGAAAAGATTTTGAAAAGGTTTTAGGACAGCCACTACCAGTCCCAGCAGCCTGTGTATTGATTGCCAGTTGATCCTGTGTGTACAAAAGGATTAGCTCTTCTGACTAGATTTTGATCACCCTCACCATGGATCTGACTCCCTTTAATGCTGGGAACCTCTGGGTGTCCATTGATCACCAGTGAGCAAGGACTGGGCACAAACAGAGCTCTCCAATGGATTGATGCAGACCTGAATGGGAAGCAGTGAAGACACAGCTGCACAACCCAGCCCTGCACCGCCGGCTGCTTTGTGCCCTCAGGGCTTGGGAAGCAGCGTTTGGAGTCATTTGAGAACACTGCCCGAGTCTCCTGTGTGAATATTTTAAAGCAGTCCTTCTCCAGGAGGGTGCAGGCAGCTCACCCTGCCCGTGGATTGGGTTGCAGATCGAGCCTGTGAGAACAGCATACCCTGGAGCTGTCAGAAGGGTTGCTTTGGAGGGTAAGGTAACAGTAGAGAAATGGGGAAGAAGAGACTCACAGATGAACTTTCGCTTTCAGTCAAATTTCCATTTCTAACAACTTCTCCCATTTCAGTTTCCCAGCATGTTGATATATTACTCTAATTATAAGAACGACCTTCTCCCCTTCTACATTTTTTTCTTCCTTCCACTGCTCCAGTCAATAGATTTACAGTCTAATGTTATTTCTGTGTATGTCATGAGAGCCATTCCAACAGCAACAGGGCATTATGAAAAAAGCAGTCAAAAGGTAATTAGAAATCTTGCTGAAATGTTATGTTTGTTACGTGAGGATTACAGTGAATGATTCAATGAGCCTCAAAGTTCATCCTTAACATTGATAAGTGGGTTTCTGCCAAGAAATGCACAGCTGGTGACAGCAGGGATTCAGGGTTTGGGAGGGACACACACTTCTAAGGTGAAATTGGAGACAAGGATTAGAATTGCAGAAAACAAAGGAGGTCTTTATTCCTGGAAATGTTAAAGTCATTTTTCAGTGGCAAAGGAAATGCCATTTTTATAGCACATACCTAATCTTTCCCCTAGTTTTGATAGCAGATGTTTAGTTACATAGGTACAAAGTGGGATTCCAGAGCTAGAACAAAGAAAATGGCCATCATGTTTTCCTACACTGTTCCCCAGCCACAACAGTACCACGTCACATTGTGCCTTGTATGTCCCACATTGTCTACCCATACCTCTAGCTCCACATTAACAAAGATCTACAAATATAAAATATTGATAGGCAGGGTTAAGCTGCCAAAAAAAGAGATCCCAGCACTCTGGAACTGCAGAGGTGCAGAAGTTACCCACAGGTTCCAACGTTCTATTCCAGACTGTTCTCGCCCAAAGTTACAATGCTATTTGCCACAGGAATATTCAATGTAGCCTGCCTGAAAAGGCAATCTGCTGAAATTACTCCTATGAGGTTGTTTCCAAGCACTCTCAATTGCTCTAAGTAATGTTTCATTTTTTCTTAGCAGTCCATCTCAACTGCATTTTTTCAGTCCTCTGAATGACCATTTACAACAACTTTCAAAATAATACCCATGGATAGTAACTGCTATTAAGGTTAATTAATTAATGTTTCTGAAGACTGTTGAGATTCTTGAACAAAAGGTTACATGATATATAGCAGTGCTTCACTGATATTAGAGGAGGCAAAAAATACATGTTTTTCTTATGAAAATTAATTATCTGGCCTCTTTTTAGACCTCTGTACTGTAAACTTTGTCTAGCTGCTTTCTATACAGTAATGACTTACAGACCATAATACCTTTCCTGGGAAGAGACTTCAAAATTGCACCAGCACTTTGGAACACCCTGTCAGCATGAGAGTTACACTACAAATGGTTTAAACACATCGTTTTTTTAACAGTAGGGCTTTATTTCTGCTGCAAGTTAACATCACTGAGGTATTTCACTATCATCTAACTCCATTTGCACTTACATTTGTTTGACAATGTGGTTTTGCCAAGTTATACTAATATAAATTATAGATTATTGTTTTGGGATAGACTCTTTTTTTCAGTTGTATTTTAGAGCTGCACAATTTGTATGTGGTATTCTTTGCAGTTTACCTTCTACAACGTATGTGGTACAGCCACACTGCCATTTAGTATAACGTATTAGGTTAAGGGCATATACTGCCTAGTTTGTGAGAAGCCAGAGAAATTTTCCTGAGAAATAAATGCATGCCCTAAAGCCATTTCTGCAAAATACTAAATGGTAAACAATTACAATGCTTATGCTAAGCTCCGTGTTAACAGCTGCATGTATTACAGACTGACACACCGAACATTGATACAGCAGGGGCTGTGCAGAACGTATTTAAAACCATATTTCAAAACTTGTAACATGCCAACATGCAAATTAATAAATTTTTCTTTCCAAATGTCACCGGCATGGTGATTTCCTGCCAGCCCCAGCGTCATTCTCCTGAAGCAGTAGAAGTAACGCAGTCAATCTCCTCTGAATCCTATCTCCCCTGCTTCCTGCAGGGTCCCTGGGAGTTTATGATTCATATTCCAAAAGCTGTATGCAGTAGCCCTTTGGGGATATATATTAATGAAGAAATTTTCTCACGCCAGAGCTGCCTCTTTATTGGAGTACGAAGGGTACAGTCTGTTCTGAGCCGCTTTTTAATTTCTCATAATTAACCCTGCCAGAATTAACATCGGTGGCATCACTGACAGCAAATTAAAGAAGCCACATCAGCAGAGTTAAAGCTTTTTCTGCCTTCCCCTCTCCCTCCTCCCTTTTTCAGCCCCCCCATTTTCTGTGTGTTTAAAGAAGAAAGTTCTCGAAGTCTGACAAGACGATCATCCTGTCATTGCACTAAGAGCCCTGCTGGGAGAGGTATGATTAGAGCATTTCCAGACTTCCCTGCCGTTAATACCAACCTATTTCAGCTCTTAACTGGCCTCGTGCCATGTAGATTTGTGGCAAAGAACCATGGTTTCAGTTTCTTTCACTCTATGAGGTACAGTGGCTCACCTGATCTCCTCTGTGAGCTGATGGAACCAAGATCTAAAGCCCTCTGCAGCATTCAGACAGCTTCTTCTACCAACAATGTATTAAAAGCCAGATCAGCTGTGCTTTCAGTCTCTTTAATCTAGCTTCATACCAGCCCCTTTTACACAATTCTGGACAGAAGATGAAAACATACTAGGAACACCAAGATACCCAAACAAACACATTTTTTTCTTCTGTTCAGCCAGAAATAAATGTGTTAAGTTTTGATATTCCTGCAGCCACAGCCACTTAAATGTAGAATTGCAGAGAAAGCAAAAAGGAATGGACTATCAATGTCCTACCTGCCACTGCATGTCTGACAAGAGGGACCCTGGAGAAAGCCCAAGGTGGTGAATGCCACTATAAGAATTACGGTTCAAGCCCTCCTGTCCTGTTTGAGTGCTCTGAGCATCAAAGCCCGTGAGGTCAAAACTAGACTGGCTTACATAAGTATTTACCCCATTTTTTGATCTTTTGCTGAAAACTGATTAATTATGAAGCTGAAACACCTACCAAAGGCAAGATATAAGACTGCTGCTGTTACAGTCACATGCGAAGTAACAGTGGATGAACCAAAACACATTGTTCTTCATTCATCTACTTACTAATTTCTGTGGAAATCATATTTATTGATCCTCTTATTCCCTCTCTATAACCATAGCCTTTCACTAGCAATGAATGATGAATGAAACTTGTGATCATGGTCCCTTTGTTTTCTGCAGGGGAGAACCTAAGGCAGATACATCTTCATGCATGATCACACTAGGAGTTGGTGATTTTAAAGCCACAAGGAGAGTTTCCAGTGCTACCCTGCTGCTCTACACTTGCCTTGTTTCATACTGCCTTCTTCCCATGAGCCTGCCATTGCATCCCACTTAGAATTTTCAAGTGTTAAAACATTTGCCTGGACTTCAAAACGCCTGTGTAAACATAGAATGAAAATTTTGCATAACACTGTATGTGAAGTATCTTCCATTACCTGGTATGATGTTGTTGTAAACATCAATCTAAAAACCCCAAATCTACAAAGCCAATAATATTTTTAGAGATCTGATGGCTTAAGACCAAGAACAGGGATTTCCATCAGCAGAAGGTAGAAGTCAGGGAGAACACAATGGCTCTGAGCAAGCATGTGACAGCTAACAGAGGTGCACACACACTTTCCTCGACAAACCACAGATTGCACTGTAAAACACTGCAGTTGGTATAGCACTGGAAATGTGCCAGTGCAACCAGAACGAGGATATGCTTCCTGCATTGTCATCTCACTTGATAGGCACTGTTGGAACACAATCTGTGAGCAATTTCAGTGTGCCACAGAGCCCACCAGAGGGAAAGGGTCTGATTTACATTCAGCACTCTAAAAGGTTGCAGCAATGATGGTGCTGAAGATTACTTGCAGATATGACAGCAGCATCAATTTCTTGAGACTATAATATTAAGTGTTTGTGTGTGTCTCTGTACACAAAAATATACATGTAGTTCTGAGAGGAGGAAGCTAAATGGCTAAATAACTTTCTGCATTAAAACTGGGGGACAATTGGATTTTTGCCAAAGTTGTCATTATCTCTGACTTTTCTTCTGATTTGTGAAGCAAAACAACCCTGAGAGGGAAACAGTTTAGAACAGAACTGGTTCCATGAATGTCTCAGTTCACAATGGAAGAGGGATGGTATGTAGCACCAAGGTACTGGACCTGAAAGGCAGCAAAAACTTAGGAGCCAAATATGCTCTGAAGACAAGCTCTTCATCTGGTTCTAATTCCCATGTAACTCCAGCTGAGAGTTTCATGGGAACATCAGCTTTAGTCATCAGCAAATTGTCCTTCATGCAGCTCTAGTCCTGGACTATATTCTTGTCCACGTTTAACTTCTCTGATCTAACTAGAAGTCTCATCATTTTAACCCCCTTAGACTCTTCCCAACAAAGACTACAGCTAAGAAGATTACCAATTGAAGGGAATTTCTGGGGTTGAGTCTTGATAGTCCTGAGAGAATTATGAGAGGTTTCCAACAGGTAGCTGGTATTCACACACCCTTCTGAGTTGGTCCCCTTGATTATTTTTGACTATTTCCATTACTAACATACACCCTTTTAAAGGTCTACAGATGGGTAACAGTTGGGAGTGCTGTAGCATCATAAGCCAGGAAAGAGGGAATACACATGAAAAGAAACAGGCAAAGAGTGCTCAGAGCAACTGGGGAAGTATTTAGAGCATAGTGCAGAAAAATCTCTGAAGCCATTTGTTCTGTGTATGGCTGCAGTAAAAGAAACAGCAACAAGGACACAGAGATGCACCAACCAAGGGCTGCAAAACAAATCATAGGCAGCAAGGTGATTTCTCTAATAACTACTTCACAACTGGAATTCTGTCCACAATTTTAAACATCACACAGATAAGCTAATTTTACTGTAGAGGGGGCACAACTTCAGAAACCTTGACTAACCTTGGGTACTTAAAGTTATCTCATGTCAAGACAGGCCAAAGTGACTGAATTTATTCTTGCTAGGAAAGAGAAAACTTTGAAATGACTGAACAGAAATATTTCATTTCAGATTAGGAAAAATTTTCATCTAACACAGAGATGTGAGAGATGGAGAGAACTTGTTCATTACCAGTTAAAATAAAATAAAGCCAAAACTGTGGCCATCATTTCACATTTGGAAATAAAGAGCCAGTATCTGCTATCAGTGACAGCTATAAAAGTCTCATTGATTTCAATGAAAGCTGCAAGTGTGCATCTAATTGAGGAATCTGGATCACAAAATGTAAAGAAAAATCATTTTGCTTAGAAAGTAATGAATATGCCATATTATGCTGCCAAGTAATATTACTGCCACAAAGTCTCAATGAGTTTATGAAACAGATTGATATTTTTATTAGTAGAGAGTAGATTGAAAGAGAGCGACAAAACAAAATGAGGATGAAAAAAGGTAAAAGAAAGCAGGCTTACTGGGCCAAATGGCTTTTTCATGTCCATAAATTGCTAAGTGTATTTCTAATTAATTTCCCAATTCAAACAGCCAGAAATAAAAAACAGGCTTTTGAGTGTGCTGTGAACTCAGGAGAGACTCTGTAGACTTGGGCAAATAATAGTATAAAATGGTTTATGAAACCAGAGGGTTTATGGTCTATAAATAACTTCCATGTATTTTTATTCTTTACACGTACAATATTACTGAGGACTGGATGATAGCTTTTCACTGCTGCCTGGTTGACTTCTTCCACACACACACCCAAGGTAATGACGATATTGATCCTGAAGAGACATTTTTTGAGACAGATAAAAAAGCCACACAACTGAACTAATAGAAAGGGCCTAGCAACTTTAGTGGTAAAGCTGTGGTCCTTTAAGTGAACAGCAATTGGCCATACAGTTTCAAACCTACATCCTAATAACTTCAGGCATCTCAGATGAAAAAAAAAAAAGAAAAAAAAAAAGAATGAAAAAAATAGTAAGCCATCTAAAAGATGACTTATGGCATTTAGTGCCTTTAGCAGCCCTTTAGATAGCTAACATATAAATTTTTAGGAATCCAAGTATTATTTAAATTAAAAAAATACGTAAGATACATGTATTTGTCAGTGTAAACAAGAGACTCACTGAGAAAATGCTTCTGATCTTGAGATTTACAGCATGCTCTTTTTTTGGCTAAATGTGCAATTCAAAACGTGCCTAATTCCTAAAATCCATATATGTGACACTGCCTGGGTTTCCATGACTACTGCTCTGAAAACCATATTAATTATTCAAGAGGTCCATGCCATTCTCCCTGTGTTCCATAAGGAATGCTGGGAAGCACTGTCTGCCTTTATAGAGCACTACAGATATTTAAAAGGACTGCATCGCTGGCTCTAAATACCACAGATATTTTCTTACAGCACTATGACATCTGCATGATAGGTCCCATAATATTATCCAAACACTCCAGTGCATCAGAACAAAAAGGAAAATGAAAAAAACAAAAACAATCTCCAAACCAGAAAAACTCTCCTCTTTGCTTTTTTTCCTTCTCTGTTTCAGCAATCTTCAAAAAGGTGCTTTAATTCTAGTCCCTGTTTATCATCCTGATATAATCCTATTTTAAACAAAGTCAACTAGCTTGCATGCAGGAGGGATTAATCGCCTGTTTTTTTCTAGAGGATATAGTTTCAAATGGTGAGACTTACATAAAATCAAATTTCTCACATCAGCTGTGACTAAGCAGCTGTTTGCCATATCTGTTGATCTCTGTATATTTTAATAACCATAATCAGCGCAGAGAACATTCTTTACAGATAACATTATCAAAACACGCTGTAACAAAGTGAGGAATGTCAGTGCTGGAGCAGCGCATGCCACCGCCGCCGGCCTGTCACAGCGCAGCGATCAGTGCCAATCACACCAAGCAGCACTGGTGCATTACAGGGCCAATTACCCAAAGGCAGAGAGGAGAGGAAAGTGGGCCAGATCCTCTTCCAGTGGGAGCAGAACAATGGAGTTATCCCAGATTTATACCTGTGTGACTGAGAGTAATCTGGCCCAGCATCAGTCTTGCCGAGAGTTGCTTGGGATCTCAGATTGGCACATGTGTAATGCTCAGGCAGACCTTATGGAAAAAGTCCATAGGATGTAAGAGAAAAGGAAGGCTCTTCTGCAGAATTTTGTAAGGCAAACCACTACAGAAAATGCCACTGCCGAGATATATCCTAGATCTCAATTAAACATTCTTTATTCCTTCCATACTTTAACTGCAAAAATAATATTTTTTTACTGACTACATGCTTAGGGAATATTTTTCTCCTGAAGAAAAATGTATTTATTTTTTCTTTCCAGAATCTTCAAGTTCAGCTCTATTACATTCTCCAGCAACATCTACAGCATATCTGCTGCATATGCTGCTACTCTTTTACCTGAAGTGGGGATTTAACTGGTAAGATGAATCTGAATTTCCCCAAAGCAAGGATACAGCTCTGTCACCACATAAAAAAGTGAACAGGGAAAACAGAGCTCAAGATCCAAAGCCTATCGAAATCACAATGCCATGAACACAACCCTGACTGACACTGCCTGAGCATGATCAAATACTCAATAATAAACAAACCAAAAAAGTGCAGAAATATTTTCATGTCTCAGAACCACAGGAACACCTACCATGCCTGAGCCTGCCTCTCCCCATGCCCTGTCTCTTTAGTCCATCTTTACAGCACATCCCATTGTCCAGGCTGGTCATGGACAATGGGATGGGCCATAGCACAGCAGAGGAGGGTGCAGGAGCAGGACCCAAGACTGAGCTGGCAGTTTTTTCTGATATCTCCCACATCCTCTAGCACCGACTCGCACCCTCTCCAGAGCTGCTCATGTTTGCTGGATGAAGATCTCTGCCCCTCAGGCTGTGTACAGCACTGAGCACAATCTTCACCCTCCCCCAGGTCAGCTCTGGCATCAAGACATTGTTATGATACAGCCAATACACTGCTACGTACAACCATCATTTCCAGTTGCCTGTTTTCAGGGGTTTGTTTTTTTTAATCTTCCTCCCAAACACATTGCACTAACAGGGCACCATCATTACTATTATTATTTACTATTCAGATTGCAGCTCCAGCGCCCACAGTGAGCTTTCTTTATTACTCCCAAGTTCTCACTTGCCACGTAAAGTGCTCCATCGAAATACAGATAAAAAGTAATTTCCTCAAGAGCAAGGTGTGAACTGAGCATACTTAATTGTGCACTGTTATATCAACTGTATAATGTTGCAATAAAATTCCAAAACAATGTGATTAAAAATTATACCAAATGAGGATACCTAGGTGCCATAGCCAGTCAACGCGCATTTATCCAATCTAAATTATATGCTAAGCAAATAAAATAAACATGCAATTTGCTAATTAAAGTGCACTCTCACGTATCCTGTAACCACCATAAATTATACAGCAACATTTAATTTTTTGACTGTTTAGCAATGTTTATGACTGCTTTACTAAATTAAACACAGAACGAAGGGGGCAAATTAGTAGGAAAGCAGTGCTTTTCCCCATTTCCCTTCAGATTTATTTTTTCCATAGTTCTTTTGTTCTGGTTTTTAATAATTGCACCTTCCTACAACAGCACGTTAATTTTACAGCATGTGGATTTTCTCCATTTTTACTTCCTAAGTTCTACTCTATTCAATTACAGCTACTTGCTTTTGCAAATTCTCTCCAGTATGGAAGTCATTTTATCTTATTTGAACAATCCTTTCATAACAACTCCGTGCTCAAAGTCCCTACATTTGGACAATGACAAGAATGATGGGGTTTCCCCCTCAAATAAGATGACAGTATTTCAATCCTTTCATTTCACCCAAAACCTACTGCCCAGTCATCACAATGAGTGGGTTCTAGTCGAGGCTGTGAGCCTTCCATCATCTGGAGTCAAATGCTGAAGGCATTCCTGAACTCCACTCGAGGGGAACTGTGAACAGTTGGGGTTTGTTTTCTTTCAAGATCTAAGAAAAGTCTCGGACTCTGCTTGCCTGGCAACCAGGTCAGCTGTGTTTCAAACTTCTGACAAACAAGGTTTTATCCCAGAATATGGTCAGGTAAAGAGAAGGAGTAGTGGGAGATGGAAGCCACTGTTCAATCCCTTAGTCTACTCTTTTCTACTACAGAAATAGTTAAGGGATCTGCTCTTGTCCCAGTTTCTTGCTTCCCCATTTATCACCCCTTCTTCTTCTCTCTGCACTCATATGGAATGCAAAATATCAATAATTCACAACTACAGATGCAAAGTGGCTCATTTTCAAATTCACACCCAACACCCAAATATTAAAATTCCTCAAAATTTTCTATCTACCTGAGCTTCAGAGACCATTTATGACTAATGTGCTCTTGTAAGTTAAAACGAAAGTATCAGACCACAGGACAACCTTTGTAGTTGGCCATAACAGAAGATACAGTTCAGTGGTATTAGCACTGAAGCTGATGCTCTGCACCCAAGAGTTACCTGCAGGCTCCCCCAGCCCCGACATCCCACTGGCACACCAAACCCTCTAGGAATGGGCAGTTGATCACACACTGTCTGGCCTTCCTGGGCAGCACTGCTCCTGAGACAGTTTGCCAGGTTCTGATGCGTTCAGAAATGCAATTCCAAACCAACACACAATTGCCAATACACTGAAAGAGTTCTATGCAACTTTAAAGATGATAAAGGACAAGGAAATCTTTCAGCTGAAGCCAAGGATCGCTCCAGGAAGCCCCAGGTGGCTGTATCCAAACAGGGTACAGAAACTGCTACTGAGAAAACCTTGTAACAGAGGTCAAAGTGCTTTGCTGGAAATGCACAATGTTAACATCCTGATTTCAGTAAATTTATCCAAAACTTAGAATCTTTGCTGAGCCATTTTTTCCTAGAATATCCTAGAACTGAATGCTGTCACAAACTGGCCATCAGATACTTTGCACAGAGTAGGGCTTCTAACAACAAAGCTACAAAGGAACACTTTCTCCACCTTTCAGATGCACTTGAGAATAATAATATTGTTTCATACATGTCTTCATTTCACAGCAACTGAGATGAGTGAATCTGTACTTTGTTCATTACAGATGCCTTTTTAATTGGTATTACATTGCTGGGAGGATCAATGAGTTACCTCAGTGCTGCCCAATTTGCAGTTTTGCTGCAAGACCTTTTCCCTTAGAAATACTCCTAAATTCGTGTCTTCAATGAAAACTGCCTCTCACTAGAACAAGGAAATAATTTTGCTATCTAATCTGCCTCCTGAAACCTTGCCTAAAGACAGCTCCTGCCTCATTGGTAATTTATTTTTTGGGAAATGGGAGGAAAATGCATTTCTTTTTGTCTTTCAGGCCATCCTTTTTCTAATTTTTCCTGCCGACTGGCATTTAATAATATTGCTTCTGCAATGAACAGAAAGCACAGGGTTCTCTTGAAAACAAAATGTTGCAATTTAGGGGGAAAAAAAGAAAGTCAATTTCTTCTTCTTACACATCCACAGAGATATGTTAGCTAGAAAATATCCATTATTCCTTGCCCATGGGGGGGTATGACACCATCTCTCAAACCTCTGCTTATGCCATGTGATGTAAAATAATTTTAAGTACGAGACAGAAACAGTCCCCACAACCCTGCAGGTTTAAGGATGAATCACAGTTTCTGCTCTCTGAATTATGTCTCCATCTGCTTTGATTTTGGGGATTGGAACTCTATCTTGGACAAAGAAAGTTGATGCCAACAGCTTGTGAAGCCAGTGCCCATCAAAGAGATGTGCTGGCTTTAAACTGAATGGCCCATGTCAGTAAATACTGTGAGGCTGAACACTCCAGTGCAGGGACACCATATGTGAATTGAGAGGAAATGCCTCATTCAGGGGTAACAAAACGGATTTCCTTTGCATTGGTGAGGTTCTAGATTCAGTAACATTTGGTCCAGCTGCTTATCAGACTTAGCACATTTACATATGACCTTCTTCAATCCCTCCTCCTCTTCTGCCAGCTGAGAAAAATCAATAGTGCTTTGTTGTAGGGTTGTGAGAAATTCCAGAAGTGCAAGATAAGCTACTCTCTCCGTTCAACCCTAATAGCCAGCAGAGCTCAAGGGAACTCACAATTACCAGGGCTATGGCTCACTATTTCTGTGCCATAATGACTTCATATTTTAATGCTGGAAAAAATTAGTTGCCATCATTTCCAGATTTCTTTCTGCAAGATACTTACATATGATGCCCTGGGAAGCCTTCATATGAGGCCTGAACTTTTTGACAAATGGAATCAGAAGGTCTCTCACCTCCTTCTTCTCCCAACATGAAAGAGCAAACTTATTTTAAAGTAAAACACCGTGACAGAAAGCATTTTTAATTAATTCCCAAACTACTTAGAAAAGCCCATTTTCTAGGAAAAAAAGCAACTGAGTTACAAAAGAACTCAAGCATCTTATTTGTGGAGCAGGATTCATCTCTGTTTTACCACTGTGAAGCCAAAGTAACACCACAGGGCTGAATTGTATTAGACCAGACTTCCCGAAAATAAAGATCACAGCCTTGCCTGGTGACCTCTGCGGGATTTTTGCCTAAGTGACGACTGCAAGATAAAGCCTTTTGACAAAAAGAGAAATGAAACTGAATTTTAAAAGAAAAATGTGTTACAGAAAATGCAAGGCAATTATCTGATTACTAATAGGAAGAGGTACAGAGCCACGAAGTATAATGTTCAAGGGATTATCCAGCTTTGAACAATGCTTGCTTAACAGCTGCTACCGAACTGTGGTTTGTGTACTTGGCAGAGAGTTTCATTAATGATAATCTACAGTGTTTACAGCCCATAGGCCTCTAAATATGTTAAGAACCTTTTTTATTTGTATTTTATAATCCTTTTCCCTTATGTTTTATGTTTTTCTTGATATTTTTGAGATCTGAGGGGGTTTATGTTTCAAAATGATTCATTCTGCTCTGACAACTGCAGCGCAAGATTGCAGTAAATGTTCCCTTGTTATCAAGACTATGTATTTATAAACAGAAAGGAAAACCATCTAAATTCATACCAGGATTTGGATCACCACCAGCTAATACATTCAGATGCCAATATACAGTGCTCCATTGTTTACATGCAAAAGTAAATGTCAAACAGAGGTGTCTTTGCCAGTTACTAGATATTCCTCACTCACTCCTTGGATCTGTCAGGTTGCAGCAAATTGAAACTGCCTTATTTTTGACATTGCATGTGACCTGAACTTAATTTAGAGGACTCCTGCAATTATTTTAAAGGTACAGTATTGATTAAGACCAAGATTTACTTTAAAATTTGGTTTTCAAATGCATCCCTGGTCTGTTCTCTATGGCAACACTTAGGTAACATCAGGAAAACAGAACATAATTAAGAATATAATTTTGTTGTGGAGGGCATTATGTATTATGCAGTACACTAGGAAGATCATCACGATTCAAATGCCAAGTCACTGAGTCCCGGCTGCAATGCTTTGAACACACGCTATTTCAGTGGCCATGATTCTGTCACAATAAAACCAAAGGAGATGATTACTTCAAGGCAATTAGCATAGCTAATTCTGACACAGCAACACACCTCTCCTTCAGTCTGTCCCCCCTTCCGCGCTCTCCCCTCGCTGCGATGGGATTCGTGCGCGTTCGGTGGCGGCGGCCGCGCTCGGCTCCAGAGCCTCCTGCCAGGCTGAGCTCCCCGGGGACTGGCACTGCAAGGGCTCCCTGCACCTGCTCCGCGCCAGCCAGGGCTCCCAGAGATGCGGCATCCCCGTTCCAGCTGGTTCCACAGGCCCAGGGACACCGCACCTCAACCCACAGGAGCTCTGGGGTTTGCACACTGGCCCTCTGGAGCACTGAGCTGCTGAGCCAGCCTCACTAAAATGTACACTTGAAAGAAATCCTCTCCCCTCCTGATCACTATTGGTTTCTATAGAAACAAGAAGGAACCTCTGTTCTTCTCTAAATTTTTCCCCTAATGCTTTTTGCAGACTGTGTGAAACCAATTTTTTCTAAGTTTTTTTTTTTATTTTTTTAGACTCCACAGCCCTCCATTTCTAACCCAATTCATCCAATTAAAGAACAATAGATTAGATAAAAAATGGGCATGGGGTTTAAATTTTAAGCAACTAAATCTTATGCATTAACTATCTGTGGTCAATCCATCTCTCCTGGGTCATTTTACGACTCAAGCATTTCAAAGTAAATAGTTTAAAACAACGGTACATCACAAGAGTTAAAAGGGGTCAAGAGGATATTTACTTAACCACTAGTTGACTTTTTAACTTAGAAATATTTCAGCAGTTACTGTATTTAAATGAAATCCATCTCCTCAGCATCCCCATAAATTATTCTAAAACTCCAGGGTTCCCATCCACGTTGTGAGTCACCACCCCAATGCCTGAAACTTATTTAGAGAACTGTGATGTTTGCTTGCTTTGTTATTTTGCCCTTCTCTGGAGACTGCATTTGCACAGGAATTGCTACGGCTTGTAAATATTCTATCTGCCTTGTTGTAATCATTACGCAAATATACTTGCAGTCAGTCACATAAAAAAAAAATAAGGGCTGTTGAGGCATGAAAAATTGCTCTAACACAGGTTTGACTTAAAAAAAATTAGAGAAGAAAATCTTTACAACAAATAGAGAACAACAGCCAGAAGTGAAAGGAGTATACAAAGATGTTATTTGGGATCTACTGTTCTCTCCTATCACAAAATAAAGGAAGCAATAATCATTATTCACACCACGATGATGCAATTTAATACCGTTTTAGAAAAACAACAATGAGCACTCAATTTCAGCATACACATATAACTTTCTTTTATTGTCAATTCATATTTACTCACACGTTTACTCGGGAAGTTTAATATTCATGCACATACAAATCACTTCCAGTAGATAGAGAGTTGAGCTAAACAGAATAGAGGTTGATTATATCAGGCAATTGCAGATGGGACCAAATTGATTCCTGATGTCGTACTAACACAGTAAAGTGACACACAGGACAGCTTCTGTCCACAGGTCTGAGGGAAGAATTCAGTACAAATACTGGGGTTGCTACTGCTGCTACCACACCAGCACTGTCAGATTATCAGCAAAGATAAGAATGGGACAATCGTGGAGCTGCAATCTTCAAATTGCTTTTTGTTTTATAATCCTATGTTAGCCTTTTTTTGCCTTAAACGAGTTAAAATCCTTCTGCAGGTGCTAAGAATATTATGAGAGTTGTAAACTGAACAAAGTGCTGTGTCAGATTCCTCCCTACTTAAACTCTAAGTCAGCACACAATTCTTGTACCACTATATATAATGTTATGACTTTCAGCACCAGCTCTGAGGGTCTAGCTCAACAATGTGCAGGGCTGAAGTCACCTCAAAGCCCTTGAAGGTCCTTAATCAAAAAGATATTTTTCTCAAGGAAAAGGGGAAAAAAAAATGCACTTATTTTATTGTTTCTTTCAGTAAATAATTTGTCTCATGTTTTTTAATCTATTTTTTCTTGTTAGATTCAACATGGCAGCTACAAATGCAAAACTAATTCAACACAGAAGTAATGAATAAAAAAGCATGCCAATGTTATATTTTTTTCAAAACAGTCTATCATAGAAACAGCTGTTCAATATTAATTGTTTCACATTGCCAGAGAGAACTTGTCCCGTATCTAACATATTTTCAATATCTTGGAAAAACAATTATGAAGTGTTTGCTCCATAGGTACTAATCACACTTGAAGTCATAAATTTGCAAAGGTTTTGTTCCATTTCACCATAGAAAAATATTCTGTGTCTATAAAGAACCGTTTTCAGCATTCATTCCACTTTTTAATATTGATTAAAAAAAAAAAAAAAAGACCTAAAAATAATCAAACAAACAAAATCCAACATTCCAGCACAGACTGGCACTCCCCAAAGTTTAACATGAGAAAAGATGTATATGACTGGCTTATTCCAGCACTCAGCAGTCCATCAATGATACACTGATATTAATAATGATGGAAATATTGAATGCCATGTAATCTGCCAAAAAATTGTATGGTACCTACTATGCACTTTCTCCTCCTGTCTCTCCAGGGAGAAACAGCTCTCTAGAGCTTCATGCAAAGAAACTTATTTTAAGGGATATATTGGTCAAAGGGGGGAGGATGAAAACTTCATGCCAAGAATCAGAGAAAATGTGTGCCACGGCTAACTATTACTATTATACCTAGAAAGAATTTAATATACACTGAAGTCAAAGTGAATGGATATATATGATGTAAAAGAGTGCAAGATTTATGTTAGTTCAGAAATCCCTCTGAAAGTGCAGAAACTCTCTTTGTCAACACTAGACTATAGTGAGGCCCACATGTCCCTAATATGGCAGTGGGGGAAGAAAAAACACCTTATTGAAATTATACAACTTCTAGAAGTAGAAAAAAAAAAACATCAACATAAAAACCCCAAAAACTTCAGAAACAGATGCAGTGATACACTTCATTTTGGGAACAACAGAATGTGCCTTCATTCTTTACCTTACTCCTGGCTTACCCTACATACAACTCCAGGCCACACCTGCCTGTGGCCACCTCCAGCTCTCGTGACACAGCTATCAGAGCCCTCTGCCTGTTTGCTGTGGCTGCTGTTACAAGATTATGTAGCAAAACAAGAATATCCAGTTGTTGGTCATTGATTTATCTATAAAACAGTAACTGTAAAAATGATAGAAGAGGTTCTGTACTAGACAGTCTTGTGAAACAGTTTATTACTTAAGCATTAATGACCCGTTTAGAGGTCTTTACTGGTCAGGTAATGACCAGCTAAAGGAGTTAAGGGCCCGAGGCAAAGCACTCCAATAAAACCCTGCATACAGCATGTGTTTGGTTCCTCCAAATTCTATTAGGAAAGAGAAGCGTAAAGGGTAATGAAAGACATGTCCAAGAGGCACTCGTATCAGCCCTCTCATTTTATATTTGGCATAACACACATGGCCTTATTCCAGTGGCACAAATCACTCCTTGTTTATACTAGCACCTATCATGGAGAAGAGCAGTAACTGCAGCTGAAAATGGCCAGCCATGATGTTAAAGACCCCGTTGCTTTGGGCAAATAAACCTTCCTCCAACTGAGAGAACCCATCCTGCTGTTGGACACCCACTGGCCTTTGCACCTACAGAGAGCACGTGCTCCAAAGGAGAAGGGAGCCAATGTATGCTGCCAGGCATCTCAGCCAGCCCTGCCAGTGCTAAATCCCACTCTAGTGGCATTAAGGGTGGAGGGATTAAGTGCTTTCTGTACTCCCATGCAATTCTACTTGAATATGAATGTCCACTTGCTTTTTACTGTTTGCATCATGAGAAAAGGCATATTAAAACAGGAGTTTTATATTGATATCTCCAATCTGAGACTAAGACAGCACAGCTGTATATATATACTTGCCAGTAAATTAGAAGCCAAGGGTTGGAACACTACCCAGGGCCTCACTCTTGGCTTCAGAGGCAGGTAAAACACTCAGGCCCACACAAGCACATCTCACAACCCCACAGCAGCATTGATTTTGGTCCTGATTTACAGCATCATTTGTTCTTGATAAGAGCCACTTGCCAGCACCACTCAGAAAAAAGTAAAATACAATCTAGGAGTGGAAATTAGAAACAAGAGAGGATAAGAGGCTAAGAACTGCTAAAAAACAATGGGTCAAGATTCCTGTACTTGCAGGACAACATGTTCCAGGTACAAGCAAGTTCCTTTGCTCAGCATTTATTATTGTCTTCTCAATACCAAATGAGGCTAAAGAGCATTCTGATGACTTAGTCAAAAAGTTACTTAATTTCACTGCCACTTCTCTGCCTATAGTATATTTCAGTATTTATTTTAAAAATCACTCTGCAGTGTTTACATAGCTAATTCTAACAGCTTCTGAAGAGTATTTCTAATTTTTTTGTGTGTAAACAGCCTTTTAAGCCATGCTCAAGGCTTATTTTAGACTTTAACAATCCTTCAGAGCTATTGCAGCTAATCATATAACACACATTAAGCCAAATTTAACTCATCTACTGGGTAGTGAAATGGTGGCTTAACACTTGCACCTTCCAGCTTTCAAGGTTAAATATCTCAGTGCTTTATTTCAGACCATCTGAAGTGATCACAACAGTCTAGGCATTTACTAAAATTAAGTTCTCCATTAGAAGTGGGCTGAGTAGAAAACATATACAATGTTAAATAGAAGCTATTATTTCTACTACATACTTTGGAGAGCTAAGGATACAAAAATAAAATTCAGGCCCTAACTAGAAGCTGATTCAGTGCATACAGCACAAAGCCTGTATTCAAACCAGAGAATTTCTTCATTTTTTAGAGCCAAATTACAAATTTTTGCAGCACAGGGTTAACAGCAAAAGTGCTGACACAACACTAAGTGTATAGTGGCGCCTGCAAGCAGTGCTATAATTAATCTAAGTGTACTGTCATTACACTAAACACTGCTTCTGCAGCATCATTCCAAATCATGAGGCTCTTTCTCTGTTTCTCAGATAACATGCAGTTTATTTCCAATCATGTACGTTTCCAGTCGTGGCATGATTTGCTAAAGTAACATTAGGTCTTGAAGCAATATCTTAATCAAATCAGAATCTTCTGTAAAACAAATCTTTGGCTCTTGGAGAATTAGTAACATCTAATGCCTTAGGATAGAGATGTGAAACTGTGAGCTGAAAAATGCACTGCTGGAGACCATAGTCAGCCTCCTTGCTTCCAGCCATTTACAAGTACATCTATCTAGCCTCCTACCTACACACCTCCACTTTATATGGTCATAAACCACCAATGCAATATCTAAATTATACCCTGAAAACTCCAGGTTTGAAATGGGTTGTATGAAAATTCACCTCATGTGGTTTATTCATTTCTGCAAGAATACAAAGCTCTGATTCCTTTTGGATGGAACTCATTTAAACAAAGCCCAACAGCAAACACCCATAAATTAAAGCATTATTGGTATTTATGAAAGGACACATGTAAACTGAGTGAATTTTGTGTAAAAGGCTTAAAATAAGGAAAGCAGTGGAATCTGGCATATAAAACACTAATTGCATTCACAAAGTTATTAAGTACTTTGTGAATTAATACTTTGAAATATGCATTACATGGAAAGAAATAAAAATGCATCCTGTCTAAAAACTTGTTTATTCACATGCATTTCAGATTTCTCTCCTAATGCCTCCCACATCCACTGAAGTTATAATGTCTTAATAAAATAAGAAAATATGGGAACAGAAGGAATTTAAGTATTTCACAATATCTGTCTGAAGCTAGTAATTTATAATGGATGTAAATTTATCCAGAATATACTCACTTCACTTCAACAAAAGCTATATTTGAAGCAATTGTCTGCTTCAGTGAGCAAGCTACTATGATTATGTTTACCAAATTAAAATATATATACCAGAATTATTTATTCTTTACTTTTCATATGCAGGTCACTGAATAAAGACCAAGAAGAATTCTACAGCAGAATCACTATAGTTGTGACTTTACCATGGAATTGGTATGATAAATTCATGTGCATTGATTTGGAGAACTCTTAGACTCTTCAGTATAGAGCTGGGTAAATTTATTTACAGAAACTAAAAAACACACACTAAAAGTCAATGACCAGATGAGAAGCCATGGAACTGGGCCAGCACTGGCCACTGAGTTGTTCTGCACCTTCACCCTTTGCAAAGTTGCAACAGTGAGAATTAGATAAAACATCTTCAGAAGCACCTGTGTTTAAAACACACAAACACCACCAAGCAATCATTCATGCTAAAGGCTGATGTGCTGCAAAGTCAAGTCATATTTTTCCACCAATAAATGTATTTCATCCAGTAAACAAAGAGGACTGCAGTACACATACACACACATACATACTCAGAGAAGCCACAAAATATGCCTGATAACTATTCTACATTTCAAGAGTGCATAATGACTACAGGCACATGGTCTTAGACCATAGTGTGTCAAAACGTAGAGCAAAGTAATATTAACAAAATAATCATACTTATTATTTTATATCCAAAGATGGCAGTCCAGAAACATTTTAATTTAGCAGCAATTTTGCTCCACTCCTTGTGTTGGCAGTGGCATTCATGCAACTGCACAGGCAGATAGACCAGGAAATTAATCTGGCTGCAAAGCAATTTCCCTCCCTCCCATTCCCACCCCCACAAAAGAGAATAAGCAGGACCATTCAGCTGATCTGATTCACAACATGACATCCTAAAGCCAGCAGCAGCACAAGGCAGAAAGAACAAATGCATGGCCGGGGTAACACTGGAAGGCAGGACAGCATTTGTCACGTATGTGTCAGATGTGAAGTCAATGAACAAACACACCTACAATTGACAGTGTCCAAGCTGTGGTATTTTAAAGATAATTACATGAATACCCAAGGTTCATTACTCCCTTTCTCTTTTCAAGCTTTCCAACTCTCACCTTTGGAAATCCAAACTACCTCTGGCTCAGGCAACATGAAACATATCACTGTAACAGCTACCAACATGAACATGTCCTCTGTGCCGGCAACAGCAGCACACCAGGCTATTGCTACCGAACTGGAACGGCCAAACTTTGCTACAGCCTATAGACACACCTGTAGTTAGGGAAAATTTAATTTAACATCCACAGCACAGACAGAAAGTCCACCAATTCCCTTGGTAGGATGATTCTCTGAAGTACAGAGACCACCAGAAAGCTGCTGAGAAAGAACACCCTAGAGCAGCATCCTAAAAACAGAAAGAAGAGACCAAGGGCGCACTGTCCCCTGTTGACTGAAGGAAGGCATCAGCAGCAAGAGACAAGGTGGCTATATTGCGTGCCAGGTGATGGTCCATCACTAGCCACACCTGGTTAACCCTCCACATCACCAGGTCACAGGTGACCCCAGCAGGTTTTGGGAGCCAGAGACAGCTCCTCAGCTAATGCCTCCACATCAGCTTAATCCACTTCCCATTTTTAACATTCTTTCCTGGACAGCATGAAAGATCTGCTAAAACCAAAAGCAGCCAATGACAATGGGAGTGCTTGGGACACAAAGCACCCCACCACGGTGGGAAAGCCACGGTCACCCTGGTTCTGCTGCCCCTCAAAGACAATGTGTTCACTCCCACAGCACAATGGCACCTCACATCTGTCTGCCAAGATGAGAACTAGGAATCCTGGTTATTTTGTTCCATTTTTCCCAGCTAGAAAACACAAACACCTCCGACCTAAGACACCGCCCTCCCCAGGCAAATCCCAGGCCACAAAGCTACAGGATCAGACTTACTTCTGGCGCTGCGACTGCTGCATTTTTGGTTGTGTTGTAGCTCATCTTCAGGCAGGTGCATAGACTGGTTCCTCCAGGATACCCTCTTGCTGGCAAGAGCAGCAGCCTCTGTCCTCTCAGGGTGCTGAGGGTCCCAAAGTCATGCTTTCTCAGCCACCAGGTTATTACAGTAAAGCCACAGAATGCTGTTATGGCAGCCACGCTCTCTGAAGGTTTTGCTGCCTTCAAGGAGACAAGATGGGCTCAGATACCTCACATCAGAAGAGGGCTGTAGGCACCAGATCATTAGTGGGCAGATACAACCCTGAGTCAGAGCCGTGTGCCAGCCCTAAAAGGCAGGAGCTCAGGCATCATCGTGTATCCTGCATTTGCTAGTGGCTAAATCCAGTGATTAGTCAGCACGGAGAGCTGCTGAATCACTCTTCAAAGGCACCTATCTCCCTGCTGACATCAGCGAGGCAGCCTCTGAAACAGCCTGGGCTGCTCTGCTGCTGACAGGACCCTGGCACTCAGCTTGCACAAGGCCTGAACAAGCTCAGAAATCCAATCCCTGACCTGCCCCAGAACACCTGCTAATACTGTAATAATATTCACATCCATAGCAAAAAGATGCATGTAATCTTGTAATAGTTTTCATATAATTTTTCTGATAATATAATTTGAGATGTAATGCAGTATTTACATTTGGTTTTAAAAATTATTAATATATTTCAAAGTCTTTTAAAGTTCTTTTTAATTCAGATTTTATCTCTCGTTATTAATTGTTTGGGCATTAATTATTTTAGATTAAATGAATGTAGGCATTGATATTCATAGAAGACAAATGACATACTAAGCAGATGAGACAATTAGCATGAATTACTTCAGTCAGCTTCAAGTCCCCAAAAACTTTTTTGATTAAATTTTTAAAAAATCTAAAGATTAATATCATAATTTATTACAGTGATCCTTTACCATTTTACTGACCATGGCAGACTTCACCTGGTTAAATCTGAATTCTGTCAACCCTCATAGTAACAAAACCCAGTCTTAGAGATAAGGTGCTCTCCACAGGGGCCAAACAAAAGCTAATCAATACTTTCTAGCTAAAGGACAATCTTTGAGTCAAGATCTGTGCAAGGAAAATCTTTAGCCAATTCTTAAAGAAAACCAACTACTTAGAAATACATAATAAGCAATTAAACTTATTGCTTCAGAATTTAACAGGAGTTCTAAAGAGTGGCAATCTCTTTCCCATGCTAGTGGATGAAAATAAGTGTAAACAGCACTTGAAAATGACGCATGAGACAGAAAATATTTGTGACATAAATTGGAAAAACAAATACAGTAAAACTCCTGCTCCTCAGTGATAAAACTGAACAAAAGGCATGTTGGTGTACAGGGGCTTTGTTCATGACAGAATTTTGGTATTGTTCTAACATCTACATTGACAGAAAATGGCTGTTAAGCCCTGCGTAAAGAATCTATTTAAATTTTTTCTTCTTTTCTGTATCTTTTTTATATCTGAAATCAATTAAACAATAATTAAGAATTGATTTCTGGAATGCTTAATCCTGTACATTTGTGCAGGGTTGTTTATTTTTTTTTTTAAGCAGGGTTTTATTCCTTCTGGGGAGACTTAAATATCATTGAACAAAATCCTCAGGACTTTTCTTACCAAACAGTGGGATTTATAACAGAGAGGCAAATCCTCCTCTCGTTTTTTTAGAGGAGTGCTCCTGTCAAAGTCAACGACACTGCAGCATCCTTGAAAAGCAACAGAGCTCACACTGTATCACCCACTGGAGTCAACAGGAGTGCCAGGAGGATGATAAACAGAGCTATGTTTCAGAAGCACTTTAACACCTAAACAGAGACAAATTAGAAACACTTAGGGGAGGTGTGTACAGGAGAGGTTAATACAATTCCACGGAATGTCGCAGTTCGGTTCACATCTCCAATCTGTCCACTCATGGTGTGGCAAAAAGTCAATATATGTATTTCAAGAACCATCAGTAACTTCCCCACTAAATCCTGATTGTACTATGACCATGGGAGGCTTCCAAAAGATGCAAGTTACATCAGACACATCTAATATGTCTGTGCTTGAAGACTGTGAGAAGGGCCCCATCTGACCACGAGAGGGAGAATTGAATCATACACATTGTTTGTTCACAGACATTTCCATCTCAGACCAAGTTCACAAGGAGGGCAGATCATAACTTCAGTATATTTGGGGGACTCTGGGCACAGCACTGAGATCCCTGCTTGGATGTGCTCAAGGGAGGAGGGAAGAAAATCAAACCCCAGAACCTCCCTTTGATCAAGGGATGTTGGAACACAGTTAGGAATGCTGGGGTCAACAGGGAAACACCATTTGAAGACACACAGGTATGAGCTTTCCTAAGGATCTTTGGAAAGATTCAGGAAAGCTGCCACAGATTTTTTTCAGAGACAGCCATGCTTTGTGGCTTCTACCTCAAAACAGGATACCGGTGTTTCTCTCCTGAGACTAGTACTTCTGAAGTGCCACTGATGCTCCAAAGTCCATACGGGTGGCTGGCTAATTTTGTCACAGGCTTCTGTTTGGATTTTGCCAGTCTGTTCCTCATATGGAAGACAGCAACAATTATGACCCCAGTCCCCCAAAAACTTCAGAGATCCTGATGCCAATATTTTCAACAAAGAATGTGGACACTGAAACCTGATCTTTTCCTCAAGTCTGCAGATCCAGAGTTTGCTGATAACCCCTTTTCAGGCCCACTGCAAAGTTCATCTATTTTCTGGCTGCTGGGGAAGTCACAAATTGAGGAATGTATTAGGCTGTCGTGAGAGGTTTATGTTTACTACATTTATTGCTGCTGATAGCAATAACTGAGAAGAGTCCCCACTGTACAGGACTTTGCAGATCTGCAATAAGTTCTTGTGCTCTGGTCAAGTTTCAGTGCTTGGAGAAGTGCAGAATAATGGATGTAAATAAATAAATTGCAACATGTGGATTTTTTCACCCAGCTTCAAAACACACTCCTATTCCTCATTTTTCAGGATCAACCATTCCTCACACTCACTCCTGAGGATTTCCTTTATTTACAGAAGAACTCGTAACCATATGAAAAATTCTGTCTCAAAGCTGTCCAGGGTTATTTGTGACTGGAATAATCACAGACCAGTTATGAGAAATTTGAGGCAGTATTAAGTATAGAGCATGTTTTGTTTGTTGGCCAGGATGTCTGGACCTTTTACTGTACTTGAATATATTATGTAAATCTCCAGCCAGCAAAAGGAGATGGGAAGAAAGCTCTGTTCAAGCAAAGCATGTCACAGCAGATGTGACTGGGTCCCAACACTTACATGTCAGCAGACAGATCTGGAAACCCCATCCCAAGCCAACAGCAGTTTTTTAACCTACTGATGTTTAATGAACATCTAATTATCTTCAAAATAAAAACACATGATGTACATTCTCCTGCTTTGGAGGCATGTAGCTAATTTTTCTCCATTGGATTTTTTTTTTCCTTAGAACACAGCTAAAATCTAATTCTACTCACAAAAGCCAGCCTGTATCTGACATACAACAGCAATATGGGAACACCTGAGCCACATTTCCTATGCCACTGCAGCTGCAACAAAATTAATGAGCTGACCTATCTCAGAAGGGAGTGAAAACAAACTTTTCCTGCACAATAGCAAAAGCTTTGTTCAGAAATAGGTTTACTTACACTATTTCCTGTTACAGAGTTATATACACTTAAGCACAGGAGAGAGCATTTTGAAGTCCAAGACACAGATAGGCAACTGCTCCTAAATTACTATGCCATGGCTGTACTGAAGCTTGGGAAACCACAGATCACCAGCCCATTTTCCAGTTGTGTGGAGAAACCAGCTGCAATTCCATCATCCACAAAGCATCACCGCCTTAAGAACGCACAGATGTACTGTACCCAGATGATCTGGTAACATACATGCCCTACAGCATGCATATGTACACACAGTGCATATATGCTATTATCATACAGCACACAAACAATGCCAGCAGCCACAGAGGCGTGTGCACACATTTCCAGAGCTATATACGAGATCTCTAAAGCCCAAGAACCCCCCCTAGCACACACTCAGGGCCTGTTCATGGACAGTGTATCCCAGACAAAGGTGCAGCATGTCCCCAGAGTGATGGGGCAGGGAATGGCATGGGGCTGGCACGGGGCTGGCACAGGGCTGGCACGTGCCTGCCCATGTCCCTGGAGCAGGGCATGCAGGGCACCACCACCAATCCACCTCCCTGATCAAACAGGCAGAAGGAGAGAGGTCCTGCCCCCAGGAACTGCCAGCACTGACACAGCAGAATCACTTTATTATTTAGGTGGGTACTGTGGAAGCTCAGGAATCTGCAAAGAAGTTTTAATGAGTTTTGCAAGTGCTGCTGAAAGCAGAGGTTCTCAATGGACCAGTAAAGCTGGCCAGTGATACTAGAAAATTCTAATGCCAGCACTTCTGATAAGCAGGTTAGCCTGCAATGCTTCAGCTGCTATCCTTGGTGTCACTAACTGCTCCATCCTGAGTGTAATTGACTCCAGGGGAAAACAAAAGAGGGGATTTTGTTTTGTTTTGACAAATCCACTGCAAGGCACCACACTAAGGTGCCAAAGGCTACTTTGTATTTACAATGCTGATGATAGGCACAACTCAGAAGTTTCCTGACCTCAAGTACAAACACAACATGAAAGGTGATATATCAAACTGACACTATCACAGCTAGGAAAAAAAAAGAAAAGAAAAGAAAAACACCTCAGATTTATACCAGGCTTGCCTGCCTAGCATAAATACTAACATCAAGCTTGCAGGCTTTGTTATATCACTGCTTAAAAGTGTGTGATACAGCACAAGGGCAAAACAGTACAAAACCAAACGGAAAGTGTTTCCAAACAAAACCTTAGAGGAAGAAGAGGAAGAAATTTGCTGAACCCAGAAAGGAGCTTCAAGTTCACAGCAGTAACAGCACATTCAGGCCTCCAGTACCTTCCCTCTGTCTTCATGCCTCATCTTACCTCCAACCTGCAGGCTGTGGCATCCCTTTTTAATGCTCCCACCTTTTTTTTCCACCATACCCTTGTGCATGTGTGAGTCCTAGCCCTGCAACAAAGGGTTTCAAGCCCTTAAAACACACACCTCCCAGAAAGTCTCTGTACCTCAGGCTTCTTTACACTGAGGCATTAATAAAAACACTACCAAAACAAAACAGGCTTCGTCCACCTTAAAAAAAAAGTTCTTGTTGGTTATCTGGAACCAAATGGAATGATCCATACTCAGTCTGGCACTCACTCCCTCTGTGCATTTGGGGCAGTTTAATTTTTAAGAAAGAGCACCCAAGGATTTTGAGCTGTCTCTCAATCAGGTCCAACAGCACAGACAAGAAGCTACTCACTGTGCTCCAGGACATTCCAGTACAACTGAGGCAAAAGGGAACTTTTTTTAATAATAAAAAAAGTGGGGACAGATAAAATAGCACTACACAGCATCTAAATGAAAGTAATAACGAACAGAAAAATTTGCAGCTATAATTGTATTTAGTGTCTAAATGACCCATTTGGAGAGAGACATTAAAATAAGTCACTCACTTTATAAAAGGTAAAATAAAAGCATTGATCATAAGTGTGAACATAGTAAAAGCAGACATGTATAAAATAAAATTTTTTAGTGCTTTATATAACCTTTCATACTGACTAGACTAATTGTGGATATTTTGAAAATAATAATGTTAATAACACGGATATAGCATTGCATTTCCTCCAAAGAACATACATTTGAATGACAATATTTATAATATGAGCTCTGTATTGTAATTTAATTTAACCATGGAACCAATTTCTGCCTTCTACATTTTATGTTTTACAGTATGAAACAGAACATTATTTGCTGTAATGTAGTTTATTTAACCTTAACCTGATGTGGTGCAACAGTGAATACAGATACACTCAAAATGTTAATAATATGACACACTGAGCTGATTAAAATTTCAATTGTGTTTCCTCCATCTCCTTTGGAAAGTTAATGAATTAATGAATCTTTAAAGGACAGTCAGGGAGGCCTTAAAAAGAAGATGCCTTTTTGAGTAAGGAGAGAAAGTGGCAGATTACAACTTAATGGCTTCAGAATAATGGTAATTTCCCTATTTTCTTCACTTGCCTTAGCTCAGCTAATGGCTTCATTAGTGTCCACACTCTCAAACGAATAATAGAGGACCATGTCACATCCATCTTAGTCACATCACAATAAAACCGTTAAATACAATTCAGCTACCTGCCTTCTGCCAGTCTGGGCTGCAAGGCAGAATTAGCAGCACAATCAATACGGAATCCTGTTATTAGATTTTTTTTTTCCTTTAAAAAAGAAGTATATCATCAGGTATAATCATGCAGTGCTATTTAACTGCAGTGCACATTTTATGCTGATTAGATAACTAGAATTACTCAAAATGGACATAAAATGAAGGGGGAAAAAAATCTGCTTACTTTACACCTATACGTCAAAAAACCCACCAAAATTCTTGCTCTTTATTTGATAAAACTGATGGGTTACCTCAAAGTCACCACGAATGTATCAAATTTTTCATGACATCCCCTCCACCAAATCATTTCACAAACCAAGCTAATTAAGCAGCTAAAAACCTTCTTGGCTTTAGCTACCTCTATCTTGGGAGAAGAGATTCAATTCAACCAATTAAATTTTTTTTTTTAAAAAATTCAGTGTAACTGCATATAGCTCCATCAAAAGATATCAAGCCTGATGCAACAAGTTCATAAACTGATCTTAGCACCGTAAAATCAAACGGGAATTATGATTTTTTTAAAAATATGCTAAACATTTTTAATTTTCCATGTAGTTGAATTTACATTATTTTGTGATCGTTAGTTTTAAACTGTATTTAAGCAGCACCAGGGTTTTTTTTTACTCATTATACGGTTTGGCTACTCTGTGCAACATGAAATCTCTGCTCATGCCTCTTTTTCTCATTATATACATATTTTGCACAACAAATAACATGCAGGCTTTTTAACAACAGTGGTTGAAACATGCACACTTGGCAAAATCTAACGCACAAGTACTATTATTCTCTACTTTTTATCTGTGGAACCCAAAGGAGCAAGCTCCAACTTCTACCTTGCTGAACTGCAGCTGGCAGCAACACATAAGTAACAGGCAGAGGAAAATGGCCTGTTTAATATATCAGGAAAATCTCAAATGCTTCAGGCAAGATTCTGTTCTCAGATCCACACCACAGATCCTGACTCCAGCGCTCTGCCCCTTCTTGACCCGAGTATCTAACGCTACCAAAAACTGCTACGGACAAGCAGAGGCAGAGCTTTATTGGATCATACCAATCTAAGGCAGGATTTTGCACAAAAGGATTCCTGGACTGATTCCCCAATTCTCTACATAACCCTGCCATAACCACATCCAACTGACGTCCAGGAAGAAACTGCTTTGTAAATCTCAGCACACATGACGTGCCGGGTATCCGCACTTGTCAGCGGAATAAATTTTTCTGACAACATAAATCTGATCCCACTGAGAAACCTTTTTAAAAATACATTATTGACTGAAAATATTTATATGCACCACTTTTCCTGTTAGCAAAGGTAATATATTAACTGCTTTGCCATTACCGCAAGTAACTGTAGGCCTAAGAGAAAATATTTCTGTATGCATGCTATATATCCATTTCAAATTAAAACACGATGCCAATATTATACTAAATCACAACAGAAGTCTCAGTACTAAACAGATCTTGAGTGACACCTGCATTCTAATTTTTTTTTTATGAGCAATTTGTCAGTGATGAGACTTTAATGAGAGGTACTGCTTTCAAAATATGTAGCTATGGGTAAAACTGAAATATCCTCTATTTATCATTTCAGTTCTTAGCCATTATTGTACAAAGAGTTAAGTGAATTCCAACAGACAGGTAGCAGGGATACAGATGATCACCTACTTCTAGTCTACCTTAGGATACTAAAACCTTATGTATAAAAACCAACTCATAAAATACCCACAACCCCAAACCTGTCAGGGTGATTCTCAGATCAGTTCATAGCACACCTGGGAAGGATTTACTCCCACTAGGCAAATTCCCATCAGAATAAAGGAGGAGAACTCCAAACATACATTTGCCAGTCGAACCTCAGAATTTACTTCACTACATCATGGCAGGCTGCAACTTTCCCTAATACATGCTTCAGTCCCCATTAGTTCTATGACTAGGCACAGAGAACAGGGCAAAACCAATGAGTATCAACTCCAGATGCTGTTCTAGCATCAGCATTATAGCATTACCAAGCCCAGACACTCCAGATATCACACTTATTATCTAACATTAAGTGGACACAGAATTGCCTATGCTTTAAATAAAAAAAAAAAAATGAACACATAATTGATGCAGAATATTCAAAATGCACAAAAGTAATTTAAATGTTTACTTTTATAGGCATCCTTAGGAGTTCCAAGTGAACTTTTTCTTGCTCACTGCCCCTTTAAGATTTCTGCATCACCCCCTCTTTCACTTAATTACCTGTAGAAATAATATTTACTGCAGTTAAAAGATGCAGGAGGGAGATTACAATTTGTAGGTAAGTTAGGCAAGGAAGATGCATTTACAACTTTTCTGCTTAAACTACCGCAGAAACCAGTTTTACACAGAGTAGAGGTCCCCTCAGAGTAAGCTTGGTTAGCATGCAAGTACACTATCTGCCTAAACTCTGCTTTTCTGATTAAAGTTTTGTATTTAATTAAAATTGTCTTTAATTAAAATGCAAATATTCTAGGACTTTAACAATAAATTGTTTACACTAGACTGAGAAACAGCCCTCAAAGGCTTTGGGAAAAAAATAGTTTCAATTGCAAGCTGTATATTCAAACTTCACTGCTCAGTGAAAATGGGTAAAGATCCTTTTTTCTCCTATTGGCTTAATCTTTTTTAAACAAGTGGAATGATATCCCAATTTGTATCTAGAATTCACATAGAAAACAATTCCCAAAGTTATTGGCTGTTGAGTAAGTAATTAGGCCAGTTCAAAACATCTATTGTGTTTGAAACAATTCCTTTAGCCAATTTTGCTAGGAAATGATACTGACACCACAAAAGAATTGCCAGTTAAATGAACGACAGCACAGCCCCTTCCCTGAGTGATAAACACGGAGTGCGCCTGTGTGCACGCAAGGATCCATCTGCATTATCCCTGCACCAGAAACATCCTGCTCGGGGTTCAAAAATAGCCATTCTGTTTACAAAAGAGCAGGGTTTAGATACAGCAGATATATAGCCTGCTCATTTCTTTCTTTAAACAAACACAGAAAGACTCCGCACCCCAGGTTTTGATTTAGCACAAGGCAGATTATGTGCTCTGCAGCATCAACAGTCCTTCTCTGTATGAAGCGCTGGGACTCACAGGTGAATTATCCTTATGACCATTTCATAACCATCCTCCACCAGGAATAAAATCGAGCCTTTGTATTTCATCTGACTTAATATCTTGAGAATTTAAATTGTTGTCCAGAGAAACTTCAAACTGAGCTCTTAGCACTCTAGTGCAGTAACAAAAACTACAGTTGTGCACGGCTTGGAAAGAAATTTACCAAATCCCAAACCTTCCACAAAAAAAAAAAAAAAAAAGTAAACAGTCCTTGGAAGGTTTTATGGTTCATTAGCAAAATACTGCATTATGCTCATCACCATATCTCTGTTCAAACACTGAAGAGCAATGATATAAGTTTAATGAGGTAGTAACATTTAAAGTTTGAAAAATCCACTTCCAGAAGAAGCCAGTGGAACAAATCATACATGGGAACTTTCTGACTGGAAGTACTAGCTAGAATAATGGTATGAATATGACCTCTATGGAAGTAACATAAAGTATCCTCATTCTTGCAGAGAAATTCTTACAAAGAATTGCTATAAATTTGAATTTCTTAAATTCATTGCAGATCTGAGACACCAAACTGAAATAAATTACCACAGCTTGACACCATCTCCTCCATCACAGTAATTCCAGATTTCAGTATAAAACCATTACTTAACTTGCACGCCATAATTTACACACTCTTTTACACAATAATTTTTGATCCAAGAAAAGATTCATTTTCCTTTTATAATTATCTCGTGTCAAAGTCTTTAACCTTTTCATCTGAAAAGCCAGAGCTGGATTCCTTCTGGAAACATATGCCCTGAGTTCAGCTCCTCTCTTTGTGCCACGGCAGGAAGAAGCTGGACATGAGCAGAGAGCAGCCAAGGAGAGCAGCCAGGTGTGCACACCTGGGCACCAACAGCACCAACACCCAACAGCTGCCTCCCAAACCCTCTACAGCAAATCCATCTATTGCAGTGAATAAAACCCCTGTCAGCCCAACGTGAAGTTGTAAGTACAGCACGAGAACCACCTAAACCACAGCGGTGCGCAACTGCTGATTTGCATAATTTATACAAATTAATGTAGATTCAACAATTAGCATTTCATGAGGGTTTCCTGGTGCCCAGGGAAGGCTGGTGTGAGCCTGGGCAGCCTCACCTGACATGGTGCCCTTGCCACGGGGTCTTTCCACACACAGGCACCCGAACCACGTCCTTCCCACATCATGCGGCCGAGGTACTTTGTTCTGGTGCTTCTCCAACGTTATGATAAAGATAGAGCAATATTCTATCTTCCTAAAATTCAGACAACTTCACTGGATCCATACACACTTGTCTTTTCAAAATAGCACTTCACACTCACAGGCAGGAAGCCTGGGCTGGCTCCAGCAACTGTGGGCTCACTTCAGGGTAGGCAGCAGAATAGCCCCCAAAAACACAGGTTTTCTGAAAAAAGGCTGCTCCATCTCCACCCACATTAGGCTCCCCAGTGGATTCCTGTACCAGCCAGGCATCCTCATCATCATTCTTCATCACACACACCTGGCTGTACCCACATTTCACTTTTCCTTCACTTTGGGAACACACCTTTCTGCACCAAGGGCAAGGGCCACTGTATAAAACTACATGGTCTGTGTGGACTTGCTTCCACCTGAAATCGTCCAATAAAATGAAAAAAAATTATTTTAAATGATATAGCAATTATGTTCTCCGTTCCTGAAAAACACACCATTCTGTTACAGGGCCAGCCATTAGCTCTTACTTCAGGCACCTCTGCTGCCTCAGGAACAGACTGCTCATCTTTAGCCTGTTTCCAATTTACCCGCTGGCAGAGGTCTCTAGACAAGCAAAAAGTCTCTAGCAATGGAGTTGCAAACCCACGTCAGTATAAATTTCCTTTTTGAGAAGTTTCAATCTTGTTTTATCAGAGATCAGTGCCTGTGCTGAGGAAAGCCTATAATGATTTCTCTTTTTCAGGCTTATTCTAGAATTGCATCTATTTTGGGGTTTTGTTTAGATCTGTCGCAGCTTTCGTCCTGTTGATCATGTTGTTTTTCTAACCCGCCCTGAACATCTGTTGGCGCTTTCTGAGGCTGCATAATCCTGGGTTTTTTCTTTCTCTTATGTATTCCACTGCTATCAGCTGGCTGTTATTCTTGGTTTTTATTTTTCAGTGTACATTTTATTTCTTTTAGTTTGGAAAAAAAAAATATTATTTTAAAAGCACTGATTCTTTCTGGCCTCATCTTATCCTGCACAACAAATTCATATCCGCCACAGCTTTTGTTTTGTTCAGCTGGTTTGTTCTTTTTTTGTTTCTGCTTGTTTTTCTTCTTAAAAAAAAAAAAAAAAAAAAGCATCAATATAAAAAATCAGGTTGCAGCAGACCTAAAGGTGGAGTGAGAAGACGATGAAGGATCTTGTTTTCATAATGATAAAAATCAGTACTTATAAAAGATATGGGGCTGGCAGCCCTGCAGAAAACAGAGCGAACACCGTTTAACCACAAACCAGACTCACACACTCTCAGCAGGACCACTGCAAGCACTGAAAGGGGAAACAACAGTCAAGCCTTGGCCTCCTCGCCGGGGCTGCCAGCGAGGGCAGTCATTAGTGCCAAGCGTGGGGGTGGGTTTTTCTTGACGCTGACATTGGGAACTGTTTGGAGACTACAATTATTTAGCATAGCCTAACAAACAATTATCAGATGGCAACAGCTTCTGGTCACTACCGGGCTGGACTGCATTCAAGCATAAGAGAGACATGTATCTCCTCAGCCAGCAAGTCTCCCTACCCAGTGATTACAAAACAAGTAAGATTTTGAGGTTGACAAGAGTCCCTTTTAGCAGCATTTGGATTATAAAATTGCTCTGACTCACTGCAGCGTATTGCTCCCTCTTAATTAACAGAGCTGAACTTTGTACATGTCTAGACTTCCTCCTGCAGAATGGCAGATTTTGGACTCCATGAATATCATTTGAAGTCATATTATTTACAGAGCCTTTATTCATTTCAGTCATTTGTTTCAAACATATTTTCCACAGAAAGAAAAAATGCACCAACTGCTGGGCCATTTAATCCAAACTTAACAGTTAAGATGTTTTATTCAGCGTTTTAAAAAGGATTGTCTTAGGGAATTTTATGTGCTGCACTTCCAATGTTAACTTTACAGATTGTAAAGTGCCTTGGGATGCACTAGCATGAAAGGCATTAAGGTATTGCAGGATTTAAGCAAATGTGCATTGCACTAAAAAGAACCTTTTATGAAAGCACATACAGATAAAAACCACAGTAAAGCTAGTGTTTATTAAGAGATGCTCAGATTTATTTCTTAAAGCAAAACTATTTTCCTCCTCCACTGGCAAAAATGATCCTTTTCTAAATTAAAAAAATTTCTGCCAGTACTGACATAAAATTGCTGAAATTTTATACTTTATGGAAGAACGTATTTTCTCATTTAAATGTTCGGTCTTAAAAAAACCCAACTGGATTCACATTAAAAAAGGGCTTTTTTTTTTTTTCTAAAAAGTAGGATTTCTGGTTTGTGGGTGGTCGGTTTTCTCCTACCACTTATTATGAACAAATTAATTAACTATATTAATTAGCTTGGCTATTGTTACAGGATTTTATGGGTACAAAGAAGAATGAATCATACATTTTGATCCATGCTTCCTATTACTATCAAAAAGTTGCATTTCAAATACAAGAAAAAGCTTGTACAGCTAAATCCCTTGACACGCCTGGAAATCACAGAGTAGGCTTGTACACCAATCACTTATGAGAGAGGATTTAATGTCAGTGGGTGAAGTTCAACACGGCGAGAAGGAGCAGCATTAACACAGCCAGAGCAGCCTTATCAAGGAGAGGTGGGGTACTGTATCAGGCTTTATCTCCACCCTTTAAGTGGGAGGGTGGATTTGATCTTCACCACCTCCCTCCTTGTTTTCCACCTTTGTAACACCCAAGTACTCCAGCTCTGTGGTCTCAGTCCAGAGACTATTACAGCCTATTTAAAAAGTATCACTCGATTTTAAAAGGATCTAGATAAAGCCCAAAGAAAGTGTCATGGATTTCAACACGTAGGACTAAACACAAGATCAAAGTTTAAGTGCAGAATATATTTAATATTATTCAAAAAAAAAAAAAGTAACGCTGCTGGAATTCCTATCACTCCAACATCAGAAGTGAAGCAACAAACAACTTTATAATGCCAGATCCACCTTTTCATTAAAATTACATTAAAAATAAAACATGGTGAAGAAAGTTGAAAAGCAGCATATGACTTCTACCAAGGAGGGAAGGATTAGTTGTCCTTTGCATTCTAAATTTGAAAGTTAATATGACAGTCACAATACCTACTCAGAGCCTCAGATCTTTTTTGAATGATAGGAACATTTTCTCAAAGGCTTTCAGCTACAAAATAGCCCTCAAACAGATTTGTTTCTCTAGAGCACCTGTAATTTAAAAAACATTACTGACAAATAAAGCTGAAAGCATTAATTTTATTTATAAGTGAAAAATTTCAGATGACTGCACTGAAATCAAATAATATTCTGTTTCAAGAAAAATAGTGGAGCTATGTACTCTAATTACAGTGGGTCATAAAACTGAATTAAAGGAACAAGATACTGTTTTAGCTAATGATGCTTTTTAACTACCTCTCATGCCTTTTAAGTACTATGCATTGTCAGTTACATATTTGCCACATTTTGTTTTCACACAACTGCTTTTTCCACTAAAGTTCAAAGCAAGATCAACCCATTCAACTTCATCTATACTTCCACTGTAGGCATTGAATACCCATCTCAGCCTGTTTCTCACAGATGCATCTCCTTGTGAAGAAAATCCAGACAATGTATGTCAGCAAGGTATCCTTTGCCAAGCCACAAAGACCACATCTCAGTAACTCTGAGATGGGGAATAACTCTGAGAAATGGAAATACTAGTGTCTACATATTTTACACCTGGATTCATCCATACTTCTTCAGTGCTTTGTCCATGAATTATTGAAAAGACAGTTTTACTGAGCAACAAGCTTCATAGCAGGTTGAAACAATCAATTGTTCTTCCTGTGATGGACTTCAGACTGGGAGAGCTGCACCTTCCAACTCTTAGCTGCTCCCATAAACTACACTGTTGAGGCCCAAGACAGAGATCTGGGTCTTCCCAGATATACAGTAATCCATGTTTCTATTTCCTGTCTAACAAAGCTGTCAGCCAAAAAAGGCTGATGGAGACACTTCCCCTGTCACTGGGCTGCCAATCGAGGCATGACTGCAGTTACTTTTGCTCTGATGTGGTGTAACGTACAGTTGTTACTACAAATACAGCCCCTTTCTTAAACCCAGCTTTTTATAAACTGTGCACCTGTGCAAGTTCAGAAGAGCAAATCTGGGGACTTCATGGCAAGCAGCCCCGATTCCCAGACTCGATTTGAGTATCACGCTCAAATATCACTGACTGAAACTGCAGCCACATACAGCACCTTTCACCACAACTCCTCTCTTTGTCTATATGTTTATTTTACACTAATCACTAAAACATCACAGCACCAAGTGTTATGTTATCTCTGTATCCATCTCAATATCTATAATTACTTTCTCTTTTGTAAAAACTAGGACAGGGAGTTGTAGCCCTCAAAGATTACAGATACCCATCTTCCTAAGCCTGACTAAGCCTAAACACACAACAATTATAAGATGGTAAACAGCAGTAATTGTACACTAAATGTCTTTTTAAAGAGCCAAATGTGCACTTAAAGTTTAACTCCCACTCACTGCTGCTCTAGAACAAACAGTAAATTAGTGAATACAAAACTAAAAAAAAAAAAAAAGCCCTGCAGCATGTTCCTCAGGCAGGAAGTAATTCTATTTCCCCCCCCCCCTTTTTTTCAACCTTTGTAGACATAATGCAGGATAGTTTCAATAAAGCACTGCCTGCAGTAAAAGCACGTGATGATCTTGCAATCCAAACTAAAGTGTGATAATTACCCTGCATTAATGGAGAAGGGGACACACAGAGAAGTAAACGACCCTCACCCTGCGAAGAAGTGCAGCTGTATTCTAATTTATCAACAGTCAATTTATTACCTTATGTACTTTCAGACTGTGGGTTTTTATTTGCACCTGTATGTCTCAGTAAAGTGCAGCTAGTTTCATGACCATTACAAGCAGTTAAGGCTTCCTCTTTTCACTGGAACAGGTGGCGTGCACAGGGCAGAAAACCACTCAGCTACTTTTATCCCACGTGCATCAAAGCCAGCTCTGAGGTATCACTCCAGGCCCTTTCTCAGTGACATTACAGAGACCTCAGACATTGCACAAGTCTCATGATACATTTGCCTTTTCTGGATTGGTTGGAAATTGCTTTGGGAGCGTTTTGGGAAGAAGAATATTCCTAGCAAGAATGAATACAGAAGTCAGTCTCTAGAAGCATGATTGAGATGACAGTGTACAAGTACAGGAATAAGGGATTCCTCAACTTCCTTCTGGAAGTGGCCAGACCTGAGCACAGAGGAAGAACCTTGTTCTGCCAGGGCCACTTGATAGGCAGAGGACACCAGTTTCCAGAGCTGCCTGCCTTACCCATGAACATGTGTTGGGATAAGGGGGAAAAAGAATTAAAATATCATACAAAGCAATAAAATGTAGCTGTGAAATGATAAAAGCTGATTGTTCTTGCAGTGTGTTATTGTGTGACAGCTCTCCTGACAGTTAAAATGAAGAGGTTCTGTGCACTAATGGCAATGTCTATGGTATACATAAAATATACTATAAATACTCCAGCATGCCCAAGAATGTCAGTGACATTTGTTGCTAAGAGGTATCATGTTCGCTTCTTCCATGTCCATTTCCATGTCTCCCCTTATAATACTGAGCACTTAACCAGGAAATTTCCTCCTCCCAAGAAAAAGAAGAACATTTTAATATTGATACAGTTTTGTTTGGACATATGAAAGCTATTTGAAAGGTCTTTATTTATCTTCACAAGTACAAGGCCCTAGAGGGTCTCTAAAGCCAAGTGTATACTCCAGTGTCCATTTTGCAAACACTCAGACTGAGGCAGAGAGAGGTCATCTGCCCAAAAGGTTCCACCCAAAGCAGGGCACCCTCTAACTCCACATCTACCCTACCCCCAATTACACTGGTTGGTGCTGGTATTTATTTCCCAACATTTACTGCTGTAATAATATCAGGAGACAAACAGGGCCCACTACTCTGTGCCAGACAAATGACTACAGAAGGATTCCACTGCAGCACAAAATCTGTAAGAACTAACTGTCCTGCATCACAGGACAGGGGAGAAAGGCAGAAGATATTCTGAAAACTTTGGGGGTTTTCTGTTTTAGGAGTAAAATTTGAGTATTTGAAGCTTTCCCAAAAGGGTTAGATTATTTATTTTGTTTTGAAGCATACTATCACTTTGAATACAGCAGTTAAGCAAATCAGCACCTGTCAAGTCTACTGAACTACTCTCTATTTAACCAAAATTTACATTTAGTTCAGTCAGTTAATATAAGCCTTATCAGGTTCATGATAATTAGCACACTTAGTAAGAGAAGTAACAGCAGTAGAAATGGTGTCAAAGAAGAGCTTTGTTGTAGCTGGGTCTCACCAGAGACTCCTATCTGATCTCACCTAGTGATCTACTTGCTCTTGTATTGCCAAGGAGACTCACTTTTCCTGCTCTTAAACCAGACAAATTACTGTGACAAGAAACAGGCTTAGGGTAGCTTCCATTCACAGATCACTTTAAGTACTTTACAGGTCATGTGCTATTAAACTACTTACTTTATCAATTTCTTTTGGCTTATCCAAGGCTAAACTGTTTTAATTGGAGGAGGAGGACTTATTTTGTGTTTTGTTTTGCTTTCTTTTTTTTTTTGATTATTCTTTCCTTCCTGTTTTATTTTTACCATGACTAGCTGAGGGCTGTTGGACCAAAAATAATTTTAATCAACAAGGGAAAAAAAAAATCAACTTTTGCTTTCCTTTGCTTCACAAATACTGCTGAAGTGTACTTTAACACAGGCAGAGTTCTTTAAGCAAGTATCACTTGGAGCAATCAATAAGGCCACTTTTTGGTAGCCTGGTGTTAAAGGTAGTCCTTCAATGGCATTAACAGACAGGTACAATTTAGACTCTTCACACAGAAGATGCCCTCTTCCCTGCCACTCCAGAACGTTAAGAATTTTGACAAGAATTGTCAAATTCCACATCATTGTTTAGACACATACTTTTTTGTGACTTTCTTGAACTGCAGGGTCATAAGGGTATAATTTACAGTGAAAAGTAGTGTTTTAAGAAAATAGTAACTCAAAGCATAATTGCTGGGGTTTTTTCCCCCAACTTGAACTCATAATTTTCCTTTTCTCTTAAACTCATAACTATGAAGACACATCATTAGTCCAAATTATTCTGAGAATAGGGCTAAAAGTTAATATACTTTGACAAAATTAGCCACTGCTTTAACAATAAAGGGAGTATTGTGCTATCCTTCACTTATCACTATTCTTAAATATTTGATATTAGATAAGACCTAGAGAAAAATGAAGTCCATAAATTGCACTGTGGCATATTCTACAGGCAGGCAAGAGACTTTAAAGAAGGTGAGACAGTGCTATAAACCAAAAGTCAAATCAGAAACTGAACCTTCATTTTAGATTGCAGGCCTTTTTAACGTTCAAGAGAGACTGCAAACATTATTTTAACATTCTCTGTTTTTGTAAGAGTACCTACAGAAGCAGAGACAATTTAATACAAGCTGAGTTGAACTTTAGTGAAGGTGTTTCCAGGCTATGTTTTTAAGAACATACTTGAAAGACTGGCAGAACAATCCAGTGCTCTGCTTTTTCAAAAATTCAAAACAATGAGATACTTAAGACTCTATTCACACACAAAAAAAAATAGAAAAAAGAAAAAATGGAGAGGAAAAATGGAGACTTAAATGTCTCTAAGTGGAAGAAACATTTCCCATTTCAACTTTAGCACTTTACTACTGACATACAACGAAAAAAGCGCTTGTATATAACCCAGCCATGTCAGCAGCAAAATGAATCTCTGGGCTGTGCAATGATCTAAGAAAATCTGAATGGGCATATGGGAACAGCTCATTTTGCAAGACCTCCGAAACCAACCTACTGATAAACACCGGAGGGTGCCTGACTGCCTGAATACTCTCATGCTTATTTGTTGTTATTCTTATTCATTACTGAGTCATTATTATTATTTAAGTGCCGACAATGCACTTGTGAACCAGAACAGATGCAAAAATCCTGTGCTAATGAGAAAATCAAAGCCTTTCTCATATTAGCAATTTCATATTATAGGATCTCTTTATTTTTGCCAATAAAGCACAAAAGTAATTAATACAGCAATATTTTCTTATTGTTCATGAGTAAAGCAAGTAAAACTGCTCAGATTCCGCTTTGGCTCTCACCCCTACCAGCACAAAATACAATAAATACTATTGAAGAATTCCTACTAAGACAGCTGCCAAATAAAATACAACAAAAATCTCTCATAAAAAGCTGTTCTCTGTTTACTCAGAGATAGAGTCAGTACTCCTCACTGAAAATGAACAGTGTGGCACTGCTCTTTCATATTTAAATACTTAAGCTGTGTCTTATTGCTGTAACCATCTCACAGGATAAGTTTTTAACTGGAGGCTGGAAGGTGACATTAGTCCTCAGCATATTACCAAACTGTGGGTCCATTCCTGAATAACAATTAGAACAATACATAATGAGCACACACTTTTCACCCCCAAAATTATGCTATATATACACAAGGAATCTGACAAACGCTTCCATTTAAACATCGGTGCACACAGCAGAGGTCAGGTCTGGATATTTGAGAGCAGCAATGGATGTGGGCTGCTGCCATGCCCAGCTCTAGGATGACACCTCCAGCAGTCCAGGTTTGAAGTGAAGGAGGGTGGCTGGGGAAGGCTCCCTGCAAAGTCAACTTCACCCAGTGCTGCTGGAGCTGTGTCTGCTTCTCATGACCACAGTTTTTAGGCAAGGTCACAGATACTAGAGCTGCTTCATTGTGTGTAGGTAACCCTGCAGCAGAGGATACTTCAATTTAGCTGAGGAAGTTTCCATTTGGGTACAGCGTCCTGTATCTTGCCCTCAGCAAACCAACCTGTGCACACTCCCCAGATCTGGCCCCAGAAACTCTCACCTCAGCAAACATTACTGCCCTTATGAGGACCATTCTGCATCATGGGAATGCATATGACCAAATCACTTTCGTGAAAAGTAAAGAGTTTTTCCCTTCAGTTTCAGTAAGGAACACGATTTAAGTATAAAATGACTCAGCCATGACTGCAGGGCTCAGCAGTGAGCACAGCACTGCTGCAGAGACACTGGCCAGTGCAGAGCAGAGCTAAGCCCTGCTGTCACTTCTCCTGAAACAAAGCATGAAGAACAATATGTGAGTCTTAAAGTCTTGTTCAAGAAGCTTGCTGGAGTCAGAGACAGGCCCAGTCCTGTGCTGGGAGTCAAATGGGAGTTCTGTGTAAACTCTGACATCCCAAGCCCAGAACAAGCCTCCTCCCCACCCCAGTGCTCCCACTGTGTCTGCAACCAAAGCCTGCAGGAGGATCCCCGACCTAGAGAGGAGCCTGACCACACATTTTATATCAAAACACTACCTTATCAAAATATGTGGACAAAGCGGCCAAGATTTAAATGACTGAGTCAGTTAAATTAAAACATGTATCAACAAATGAAAATGAACAACAATGAAACAAGTGAATTAAGTTTTGTCCTCAGCAAGTCCTCAGAAGGGGGAACTGAGATCCTCAGGAGCTGCCTTGACTAAAAAGAAAACTGAAAGAGCTGGATAGTACCTTCTAGTTCAACACCAGAATCCAAGACAACCTCATGTTCAGAAGGCCAAGTCTGGCCCTAAACACTCAATAGGATTAAATAAAAATGGCAAGATCCCTACATACAAATAAGAAAACATCTATGGAAAGATCTATTGATAACAGTTTCTGAAGGTCTACAACTGCTAGTTGTAACAGCAGCATCCTGTCAGTGACACAAATTTCAACGAAAGGAATAAAATATGCAAACAATAAATAAAACCCCCAGCAACAGCAGACAAAAAATGCCTAGATTTCCATTAAATACTAACTTAATAAAATCAACAACCATGCATCTGAACTAGAAAAGTGTTTTTAAAACCAGTGGAAGTGTGACAGATGAATGACAGTTGATCACAAGTGACAATTCACATTGAAGTCCAGAGGAATGCTCAGCCTTCACGTCCCCTTAAATCAGCCTGGAGTTAACACCCGCTCATTGCTCAGTGCACACTCGGTGCCCAGTGACACAGGCACACCCACAGTGAAGGGCTGGGGTACCGGAGCACCAGCTGAATTCACACACATACACACATGGCCACGCTGCTACAAGCCATCACGTTCAGATTTTTGACAGTCACCCTTTGCCCACATCCCTGTTTGTTCCTGGCTGGGTATGTTCTTGGCCAGAACGTTTATAGCCCCTGGTATTATCCCGCCAAAGCTGTGACGCATTCTTAACCACAACTCTGAGAACACACTGACATTATAATATACAAACATGTAGGGAAGATATACACACTCAGACACACCAGGGGATAAAACAGACGGGGAGGAAACGAGGAACTTTATGTCACTGTCTTTTCTAATGAGATAGAAAGTGGCAGATGTAAAGATTTCATTCAACCGACAATCTCTTTTATGATATGAATAAACTACTAAAACAGATTTAATCCTTTATAAAATCAGATTATAAGAAGCAGACAAAATCACAAGTTTATTCAATACGCCATCTTATCCAGTGTGACTAATGCATTATTTGTATGAAGTTAAAGTGGCGCGTTGGAAAGCTATGAAATAAATCAAATGCTCTACTTTATGTAATCTTAACAGACAGATCCCATTAGGATTCTACTATGCATAGCTGTTGGTTAAAATCATTGACCAGTATCCTTATAAATTAATCAACTGAGGTAATGCTGGCTTGGCTGTCATCATTTATTCCTAATCTACGTTTAGAATTCAATTCAACTTTTCAAGCCCTTTGGAACAGGTTTATCAATTCTCTCACCCTTGCTTCAGACATCAACCTAACCAGTAATTGTCTACAAAAGACCCAGTACAATGGAACAGTATCTTTTTTGTTCCTTTTCTTTCCACAGATACCAGAGTGCATATAGACACTGCGTTATAATTAGTTAGAAAGATATTAAATCTTAACCAAACATTCAAGCCTGCCTCAATTTTTTGATGAGACCTTTTATCATTGAAGTTGAATTTGCAGGCAGATTGTGTGAGTTTACACAAGCGAGAATCATTACAAAATCTAAAATAACCCTGATCTGGTTGAAAGGCAGCTAGCAGAATATTTTTGGTTATAGATATATAGGGGGAAAAAAAGCCTCCTAGATATCAGGTTATTTGTGGAGCTCTAATGTGTTTTCAAACATATGACTTCTGTGTTATGTCTGTGTATTTTATGCAGTTTCTAGTCATGTTTGTTAGATGTCTGCATGTCACGTACTGCAAGATTCATGAGCAGTCTACAACCAGGAAAAATTCTCACACAACAGCTTGTCTTGGGTAATGGGGAAAGAAACAGCAGAGTGAAGTGACAGGGAAGTGTATTATTTATTATCCTGATGAGGATAACACCTAGTCATGGTCTACGATCCAAACATGCTCACTGTCCTGCTGACAGAGCTATGATTCTGAATGAGAGCACAGGTGTTTCCCTACACAAATACCAAAACTCTCTCTAAATATATTCCCTTATCTATGATCCCTCCACGGGCACACTAAAACACAGTCAGTTTGGGCAAGGGCTCTTTAAAGAGAGAAGGGAAGACTGAGCAGTAACAAAAACATTGCAATAGATTGCATAATATTTCTGGAGCTCTACCACAGAGTAGGTAAAGGTCATCTGCTCCCAAAATGAAATGAGAAAGAAAGGGAAGCTGTGGCTAAGTATGGTTTAGAGTTTACTAAATCAATGAAAAACTTCAACCAGCTGCAGTGGCCTCCAGCTCAGCCCTCTAGTGCAAATTTACTGGCCCACAGACAACTATCAAAGCCACAAAGACAATGCTTCCAAGTATGTACGACACTAATCATCTCCCTAATTGCCTAAAAATGATACACAGGATTTCAACAAAATTCGTTCCCTTCTTCAAAGGCACATTGTTCATTTCATAACCAAATTCCACCAACATATTCTATTAAAACACATATATGAAAATACCTCCTACTTTTCAGGGACATAAAAATAAAGACCATGAATTGTTTTTGCTGCCTGTTTTCCCTTGAACCTTGAAAGGACCTTAGAATAAAATTTTGCCCTGTATTCTTTTTTTGTCCAATCACAAGGATGTACTTTTCCCTTGTGCTTGCTGAATGCAACACAGTAATTTGTATCCCCAAGTGGTATAAATAGAAAATATGCTCAGTCTAATAACATATGTGAAGAAAACTCATGCCCAGGGTTAACCAACAAAGCAGCAGCGATCTGCTAGAAACAAAGGCAGCTGGCTCAAAGAGCAACAATGCTTCTGAAAAACTGTGCATGTACTATTCAGTGAGCCATCCAAGAGATGACGTTTACTTATGCTACAGCTGCATATACAAAGCTTTGCTATAAGATCTGGTAAATGATAAGTCTTCTGGAGTGACAAGATGGTTCTGTCTCCAAAAGGTCTATGGCCTTCACTATCCAGCTATACTAGCAGGGCAAATTACATGAAGGATACACACGATAAATTCTGCCCTTCAGAAGAGTTCTCTGCTTTGATTGCACTGCCCAAATCCCACCATTTCTCTTTACAGGTTTGCCTTCCCCCTACTAATATATCTGCCTAGGTTTCTGTCTTCCTCTATCACCATAAACATTCATAAACATTAAGGGACTTAACCTCATCACATCCCCATGGAATAGGAAAATATACCCATCAGACTTGGCAAGCAGTGAAGTGGAACTCAGCTGCATTCCTGACCATCGATGAGTCCTTCTCCAAGTCACTTCTCTCTTCCCATTCCCCACTGTGTAAGGAGGGCTGATGACAATGACTTCTCTGAAAGTTTAACAGTAAAAACTGGGGATACACTTCTCACTTCACAAAAGGAGGTAAAGCAGAGACAAATCATTATTGGTTGAAGGGTCTCTGGCTGGAAATATCACCCCATTTTTCTAAACATGTGTCTGATATCAGCACAAATGTTGAATCCAACACAAGGATCTCTGTGCATCAGCTATGCCACAATCAATACCATTTGCTTTTCTTGTAGGTAACACTGTACAAGCAAGCCAGCAAAGGACTATGTAGCTAGAGTGAAGTTCAGAGTAGAGAAAATGTCAAAAGCAGCTCCCAGCTGACACCCAGGAAGATGAAAAAGTGAGCAGAAAGACCAGAAGACCAGATAAAGGTAACTACACAGCTGGCCCTTCTTTCTCATACTTTGCACCAGAACCAAAAAAAAAAAAAAAAAAAAGCGGCAAATCACCACAGAAATAAATACTATTGCCTCACTTTTGACAGATACCAATGACTTTCCAAAGGCAGTAAAATAGCTAGCCACAGAAGCAGCGAGAGAATCCATGTAATAACCCTTTCCAGTATTACCAAAAAAAAGCAATGCAACTCAGTTCCTTCTCCAAGCAACCACTAGCCCTCAGCCACTGGCCAATGCCTCAATTCCTTCACCTATCCCGCTTCAAAGGCTTGGTGGGCTTGGTGAAGACAAATGGGCTTTCCAATGTGCAACCGAGCAGAAAGCCATGAAAATCAAAGGGCTGCTTTTTGAGTAAATATGAGCTCCAAAGCCATTGTCCTCTCCCACAGAGATCTACGAAAATGCTTACTATAGCATATGCACAGTATTCTTTACAGCTCTGCCTCCCTGCTGACCACCAGCCCCAGGGCTCAGTCCACTTCCCATTACAATTGGCTTCACCACACCCACTGACTTGTATTGGAACTCTTTCAGGGACCCTAACTAATGAGTTTTTAAACACTTGTAGACAGAGAAGATAATTCCTCATCATTATTCTTCATATGAAACACCAGGAAGAATGTCACTCCATTGTTCTACAGGAAAGAAACTGGAAGAAAAATCACCCCCACATTCAAAAGAGCAGCCCAAAGTTTCCATACATGAGCTAGCTGCCCCCCAAGCTATGGGGGTCTCACCTGAGAGTTCAGGACCGGGATCTAAAGCATGTGCAACCTTCTGAAAACATCTCTTACTCTGGCATCCCCACAGACTAAGAGGTCCATAACCAACAGACATATAATGTTCCAAGACAGTATTCTCAAATACAAGCGTGGCTACTGACAGCAGCACAGAAACAGACTCACCTAAACACCATATTACTGCAGGATCTCAGTTACCCTCATGACATGAGACTGAAATAAATAGGAACAGGAGAACTTAATAATAGTTTATATTTAAAGCTTTGCATTTGCTTTCTCTACTGACAGTTGTATGTTCTTTTTCCTCACAGGAGAAATCTTGACCTAAACCAGTAATAAAGGACAAAAACAAAAAAAAACAAGAAGACTTACATAACATACTGTTACCCTCCGACATAAAAACATTTTAAATAAAAAACATTCCATTATGAAGTCACCTTCTCAGCACAGATCATAAGCCACCAAGGACTGCTCTGCTTTTACCCAGTGTCACTTTCAGGTGTCTATCACTTTGCAGCATGCAGATACTATCACCTACCAAAAGAGCCTACACTTGGATGTCCAAGAAAACTTTTGAGCTACAACTGAATCCTGCCAACAGTCCATGTAAGTGCCAAATGGAAAAAGCACCAGTCTCAGTAGTAAGGCTTCTGCAGGTTTGAGCCCCAGGCACTGGCAATGTAGAGCTACAGAATTTACTCATTCCACAACATCATGCACACCCACAGCATACAAAAATAGCTATTATAATACTTGTCAAAGGAACAACTCAGTGATTTTTAACTTGGTGCTCTATCTTGTTTTCTTCTTTGCTGGTTGTTAATACCCCACCCCTATAACTACATATAATTATGAGTGGGCTATTCATGCCTTACTATAACTGGTAGCACCATGCAGCATGTGAGTCAGGAATCTGAACTGCTGACTACAGCTCCTCACTAAACAAGTCTTACACACCACACATAGTAAATGGCATTCCCTATTCTCTGCTCCACCTACAAGGAAAATCAGCTTCCAGTTGTGGTATCACCTCAAACTCTCCTTAAAACTCACCATCCCAAATGCCATGAAATAAGGACTCATAAAAAGACTCAGTTATAATCTCCAGCAAAAATACAAATCAACAGTCAAAGTCACAAGGAAAAAATATCTCAAGTGAGAGTTTTTTTCTCTCAGTGGCTTAATTTGAATATATTAATAAAATGTTATTAAAACAGTTTTATTAAAGAAACTACAGACCTTTGCTTAAAAGTTATAACAATTCATGTCGTTGATCTGCTGTGTACAAGTTGAGAAATAGTCTCTTCATGATAAAACACTTCGTAACAGCTGGGAAGTTAACTGCAGGAAGTTTTGGGTTATTCCCTTACCTCAGCTCTCTTGCTCCACATTACTTTTTCAGCACTATGAGCCCAACCTTGTAAACCCATCAAACTGACTGCATTCAATAGCAGTCCTGTTGAAATTTAGGAGCAATATACAATTTTTATAAAGTTTCTTCGAGACTGGACTCCAGCACAATGTATTTGAAAACAAGCCCTCGAGCTCATTCCCCCACAATTTCCTCACAAATAAAGATTTAACATTATATGCCCTCAGTGAGAATCTTCGGTCAAACAAATGTCTCAGTAGAAGTTATTCAAGATGGAGCTTAAAAGCTACTGACACACACACTGCCATCCTTCCTCTCATTTTTTAATCTCTACAGTTGTCCATTAGTCAGGAGTAATGTACCTTCTGACCTCTGACCAAAGCTATTAGAACAATTTAAACAAATATTTTGGTTACAAAGCATCAACACAGAACATTCAGTAACAATAAAAGGATGAAAGAGCTGTCTTTTAGAGTCACTGTTGTGACTTCCTGACCATGTTATATTATGGAAGGTTACACTAACTTGACATCTTACTTGATTTACAATCTTCTTTTTCAATGCTTAAGAAAGAATTTGCAACATTGCAAAACCCAGAATTGTGGCACGTTTTCAGTTTTCAGTGTTAATAGATGTTTGATGGCTTTAGAAAATCCATTCTGCTAACTGCAATCAAGAGAAAAGATTCAAGCTTTCCCCTCCATTTTTCTTTTCTTTCTGTAAAAGAAAGGCAGTAAATTTGAATTGGACAGGTTCAGAATTGGGCTCTGAGGAGTTTTTCCACATGCATAGTATTAGGCATGCGCAGAGAGCCTTGCTGATCCTGGTCACTAGAGAGTTGCTCCACATTTAAAGAAGTCTGCCTTTTGGCCAAAATGGGCAAATCAAGGGCCCTCTCATGTCAACTGGGAGCACCTCCACTGGCATCACTGGCCACTGACTCACACCAAGGCTGGAGGAAGACACAGGTTCTTCATGGCATTTATTGACTATATACATTTAACAAACATTCAGGAACCAAATCCTTCCAGTCCTTGACACAAAAATAATTTCATTACCTCAAACTAAAGGCATAGGGAAAATACAGGATAGGGTCTATCTGTTTAGATGCTTATTCTAAATGCTTCATGTGTTTAAGGCATAAAATGTTTTTTACAATCCCTCTAGATTTTTTTTTTAACGAGATTTAATATTTGCATTCTTTCTGACTGCCCAGTTATTGGTAAAATCAGGTAAAGCTGCTGTAGATTTCAGGGAAAAAGATGGGTGCTCTACAGGCAAAAATAACATCTGCTTTCATTACCATATACATCAAAAGCTGGGGTTTAGTCATTAGTAAAACATATTGAATATTTTGGGAGTGATCAAGGACCCAGTCTGGTGAAACTTAACTTGAAGTCACATACATGTCTATGGGCTCTGCTAAATTAAGGCCCATGTGTTTCTTCTAAGCTTAGCACAAATTTTATCCCATCTCACCATACTGGGCATTTTTCTTTATCTAGATAAAAACAGAATTTAGGCCTCATAATACAAAAAGCATCACAACACTCCTTCCACAATGCTCGAGTGTATTGTCACAGTCCTAAGAAATATAAAAAGACCAGCAGTGTCTATCCCTTTTTTCAAAGATCATTATGTATATTTAAGTGAATAATTTGCAGAATGTCACATTTGCCACTCTAAATTATTTAGAAAATTCCAGGTTGCAGGAGTACTCTTGTCAGACAAAAGGAATAATTTTGCTTTGCTGAAGGACCTGCATCATGGTACCATATTTTACTAAGAAGAAAATCCCAAACAATATAATTGGCATTCATGTACAAACTGCTTAAATGCTCTCAAGTTCTGCCTGGCTTCAGAACAGCTGAACAGTACCTGAAGTATCTACTCTCCATCCCAATTTGTATATTTTAAAAGGCATTAAATTCTTGAATGAATCATTAGGAAAACAATTCAAATGATGTTAAACTGATAGTAATTTTGCCTCATAGGATAGATGTGAGCTTAATGTTTGCAAACAGCCAAATTATTTCAAGATTTACACTCCATGAAATTCAATATCAGCCAGGGAAGAATTACTAAATCAGGATGCACTTCAAGTACAGGTTTTGGCCCAAGACTATTTTTGGTCTTCTTCAGCTGCTTGTTTTGACAGCATCTAATCCCCTTCACACACCCACCAGTAGCCACACAATCTATCCATTTACACTTTCAAAGCAAATTCAAAATGAAACATTCTCAAATAATTACTCGTGGATGTCTGTAATACAAATCCAAAAAGTAACTGCAATTCAACTGTAATATTTCTTAGGGAAAAGAAAGGGACAGGGAGAAAAATCTTACAGAATCCATTCAAAATGTGACTTTTTTCTACACTAATGCTCTCACCATCACACCATAAAAATGAAAATAAAAAAATAAAAATTAAATCTAACTCCCAAAGAGCTTATCTACTCTATTTCACACATTCCCATCAGAAACACAACACAGTTGCCACGTTTAGAAGACTTTTCATTTAGCGAGTTATTACAATCCCTGGTAAAAGAACAGTAACTGCGAAGGTCTTCGGCAGGGGCACAAGGCAGAGAGGGAAGCAGGAAGGTGGGTGAAGAAGGGGAAATAGCCAGGGCTGGAACTGAAACAGTTCACCTTTGTCTGGAGAGCAGGATCACCCCCTCCAGGTTGAGGGCTATGCTGAAAGAGTGCGCTGCTGTGGCATGCAGCGTGTTTCTCCATTCACACAGGAGAGGAACCTGGCCCACAGATGGCCTGTTCTCAGCTTTGTCAGCCACAAACAGACCTTTGAACTTTCTATTTATATAACAGTTTAGTGAGTTTAAGCCTCTTCCTGTATAACTGGCAGTTTGCTGGTTTTGCTGAAATTAGGCTACTTGTGATACATAATATAAAATAGGAAAAAAACAAGGGGCTTGTTTCTCTGCAGGACTAAGTCTTCCTCCTTGCAACCACATCGCTAAGATGACACTGTTACCTGCTCATCTTATTTTACCCTGCCAGGTTTTGATTTACATGCCTCAATACGCATTTTTCTGCCAAGTATTTTCTCACCTTCCACTTTTTTAAAGATTGGAGGACTTAAAAATATTAATACCTATGACGATCAATGTAACATAAACCAAGAATTGTCCTGCCTTTGTTTGTGCTAGTGAGGAGTGTATATTCCAGGGTGGTTGGGTCTTTGTTGGGTTTTGTTGTTTCCCAGCTGCTGATTAATGACACCACCTTACTCCATAAGCAGGTTCAAATCTAGCCACATGGTCCCAGGCCACAGCAAGATTTCATTTACTTGGTTACCACAGACAAGCATGGAAAGTGATTTAAAAGATGAAATTTGATTTTTAACAGCAAGTGGTCCCCTTGGTGCACACAGGCATTCAAGCTTTTCATTATATCCATCTCCCTTTCTTTCTCCCTCATAGAATGGCTCATATTAAATGCAAACCCAGGTGAACACTTCTTATTCATCCAGGAATCACAGCAGACTTCAGCTTTGGCCCTTTCATCTCCTCCTGAGTTTACATTTACCTAAATTGTTTTGGGTACTTTTCAGTTTTTTTCAAGTCTGGCAAAACATCGACAAGTATATTTGTGGCCTCATTTTAGGCATTTTACCCCAGTGTTAACAAAAACCCCGCACCAACTCTCAGCTACCTTCCTAATCACATTCTCGACAAAGGGTCAATGAAACATCTCATTCTTGTACTGCTGTGATCTCTCCTAATATAGGAAACTAAAGGGCTGATTCTGCAGTTTGTGTCATCAAGACAAAGCTCCCACTAATCATCCAGAAGGCCAGGTGAGCATTTCAGCACATGTGCAGTGGCACTGCACGCTGTAACAATCACAGCTCTTGACAAAATATGTTTCAAGAAGTGACACAGAAATGTACCTCCATTGGAGGTGGGAGGAATTTAACTGTATTTTTCCCATCCACGAGTAACTTTCACAAAGTCATTTCCTGGTATAAAGGCAAAGCAAAGAAAGTTTACCTTTACATCTTTTCATCAGATTAAAAAAAAAATTTCTGCTCAAGCTATAAATATTTTTTTAATATATTTCTCAGGCTAACGATGTTTCTGTTGTACTTTGCATACAGATAATACAAACACCCACACACACAGTAGGCCTGAGCTTGCCTTCTTAGTGATTGCAGCACAGATTAGGAGAAGTTTTAGGTTTGCAAGGAATGCAGAAGAGGGTCCCTAATTGCCTTATAAATGCTTGTGAAACACGTTTTACAAAGGCCAGCTCACAGGCAGAAGGAGGGCAGCTTCGAAATAAGAAGGAGCAATTCACACTCCATGCTATATGTACTTATTTGCAAATATTACAAAGCAACCACACCATATTGGATACAGAGACAAAATTAATAAATCTTGATGGATGTGCATGCATATTCCTGGGTGTGTGGAGATGATGTATGTATAACATTACATACATACACGTGTTTGTGGACAGAGGAGCTAAATTTAACTCTCTGTAAGCTATGCAACTACTTGTCAGAGAGAAAAATATTTACATGTATAATAAAATACATGTCACATTTGTGTAGACATGTAGATTATGTACCCATATATTATATATGCACTTACATATACTAATTGGATTGCTAAAAGCTAAATGCAACTTGATCTCTGCAGTGTGTGTGAACGCCTGTGCCACATAGAGTTTGAGCAGATATCAAACTGTTTGAAACAGTCCAAGTAAAAATGTTCTCTCCTCATGAACGCTAAAACCACTAAAAACAATACATTACACAGTACAAAAAACAGCAACTAGAATTTTAGTATGAGAGGCAATATATTCATATTTTATGGAAAAACCATGAGAGTTCCCTTCTTTCTGATGCACATCTCTAAATCCACACAAAACCATAGCCAAATGAAAGTAAGTTAATAAGCAAACACTAAAACTCAATACCTATAAATGCTTAGTATTTGAACTACACCCACATATTGGGTTGTAACAGCTTCTATTAAATTAATGTTACCCACATTATAAATTAGGCAAATTGTATGCAAATATTATTTGAGTGGTAATACGGTGGTTATCAGTTTTCTGCAAAATAAATTAGTGTAGCAGAGTAAAGATAGCGTTGTAGAAGCATAATATTTAATTGAGCACTAATTTTATTGTGATTATTACTTTTAAATAACAACAGCATGATTATTAAAAAGATGTAATACAATGGATTATGCAGAGCTGATAAAACACGCACATGATCCAAAACGCCTGCTTACAGATTAATATTGATATAGCGTAATTTATGGTTGGGAGGATTTACTCCCAATTGCTGTAAAATGGAACGTGACAGGTATTTGGTTCTGATTACTATGGATTTGCAAGTATAGCTGTTAGACCGTGTTTGACAAAACGATAGTTATTAACAAGATATATTACCTTTTTCCTAGACATACCTTTATATTATCAACAAAGTAAACCTTCTGCAAAACACGAGGTCCAAATGCACATACATATACATATATAATCTGTGTAGCATTTAAGATCACAAAATACAGTATTTTAGTCTCTTTCTTCCTTGGCAAACTGCACTCCAGCCTGAAAGCATTTAACAAAGCAGTACCCAACCTCTGAATTTCCCCATGCATAGTTAAGGAATTATATTCGCTAAATTGAAAAGTAAAGAAAGAACCAATAAAACCAGCCAAAGAATAAGCATAATCTCATTAACCAGCCACAGAAGTGACTAAGTACCTACCCAAATTCTAACTTTCCCAGCTACTTGTCACCCATCAAAAATTCCTTAACATTCACTTTGATAACAAGTTTACAATGCACTTAAACAGATGCACCGATCTTTTTAAGGTGTGCACCTATTTACAGAGCAATATAAACCTAAAATTACATTTTTAAAATAAATGGAAATAAAGAAAAGAAAAACGATGCAGAAACGGGCAGGGGAAAAAAAAGACCTGTTATAATATCACGGGTACTGATCTTGCCACTTCCAAAACTAACTTCAATAACGCTTCATCTAGAATAGGAAACCAGCAAAACCAGCAACAGAAGCCCCCACACCGATCAGAGCTACAGCCGAACTGTGCCACACAGCGAAACTACAGTTGCGGTTCTCCCCGTGAAAGGAACATTGTCAGTGACAGCAGTAAACACAACATTAGCAAAGCCGCGATCCCGGGGAACATCGCCGCCCCTGCTCGGGAGGGGGCTGCCACCGCTGATCGCAGCCGGCACCCGGCACCTCTCGGCGCTGCCCTGCGGGCCAACTTCGCCCCCCGCCGCCGCGCTCCGAGCGCTGCTCCCCAGCCGGGGCCGGCGGCGCGGCCGCGGAGCGTGGCTGGAGCCGGCCGGCACCGGCTGCCCCGGCCGGCCCCGCTGCCCGCGGGCGCAGCGCGGACCCGCTCCCCGCTGGCACCGGGTGCTGCGCCCCTCAACAAAGGCTACGGCACCGGGGGAGCGAGCGGGGAAGGGTAGGAAGGAGGCAGCTGGAAGAAGGAGAGGGGTGGAGAGACGGGGAAGGGAGGTGGTGCGGGAGGGGAAGAAACCAAAACCAAAAAAAAAAAAACCCACCACCCGAAAAAACCTACCACTGCTGCTCTAAGTCCCAGTCCCTGAAAAAGTCGAATAGGTCCATAACGATGTGGTGGGGAGACTCAGAGAAGTGGTGCCCCCTCCCCGCCCCGCAGAGCCGAGCCGAGCCGAGCCGGCGCGGCTATCGCTGGCCGGCCCGCATGGGCAGCGGCGCCGCGGGGAGCGGCGGCCGCCGCGGGGCCGCGCGGAGCCGCCCGGGGTGGCGGAGCGCCGCCGCCGCCGCCAGCAGCGCGGCGCGGCTGTGCCCGGCTGGGAGAGGCAGCACAGCGGCGGCGGCGGCCCGGCGCACACACACACAGACGGGCGGGCAGGCTGCCTCGCACACCGCGAGGGGAGGAGCCGGGGCGGCCCGAAGCCGCGGCATGGAGCCGCCGCGGCAGCACCGGCGGGATCCGGCGGAGCCGCGAGCCCCCGCCGGGAGCGCGGGGAAGTTTAGCTGGAAGGAGGAACTGCGGGGATGCGGGGAGCGGCGCGGCTTCGCGCCTGCGGGAGACCTAGGGAGGCCTGGCTGGGGTCGGAGAGGGGGAGAGAGAAGAGGGAATAGGGGAGAGAATTTAAAAAACAAACAAACAAACAAAAAAACCCAAACACACACACAAACAAAACCAGGCATCTGTAATCCTATCATTTAATTGCCAAAGCCAGCTCCTGCTGGCTGTGTGGACAAATCTGCCTGCACGGACATGGCAAGGCCAGAGCTCTGGGTTATCTGCACTGCGAGATCCAGGACGTCAGGCAAGGGTCAGAGCAGAGTCAGGTTGGGGCAGCCCAGGAGGGCTGGATGAAAAAGGCCCTCCCGAGCCCCCTGAGGTCTGGATCCAGGGGAACACCCCGCTCTCCCACTGGGATGATGACCCTTCCCGCTGGCCCTGTGATGGGCAGTGGCTCAGCTCACCTACCGGCATTAGTCAGGGGCATCCCAGAGCCCCCACCAATCTCAGGGAGAAGCCAAACACATATCCCAGGCTGCCCCTACACATTAGCAGAAAGGGGCCCACTGCTCCCTCCATCCCCTAAATGAAATTCTCCTCTACCCAGATTCACACTTGCAAATCTGAATTGCCTTCTTAACAGCAACCAGTGTCTTATGGCTTTTCACATACATTTTATATTTATAATACTTCAAATATATATACCCACTGAGCAAACAAGTGCATACACTGGTTTTGCAAAGGCAAGACCAACGCCATCTCCATTTTTACTCCAGTCTTCCACAGAACCAATCAAAGAACGTCCCTGCATGCCAGCAAGTCTTGAGGACTTGGTGAAGTTTGAAATGACCCTTATTTTGGTGAGGTCCTGTCTCCGCAGCTGTGTGCCAGCCCCAGGAGACTCAACACAGCTGGTCACAGCAGCCAGCTCTGCCACCACAGACAAGGCTCCAGTGAACCCTCTGGCATCAGGTGCACACAGCATTTCCTTTCTTGCATTTGTTTTCACCACTGACTCAAACACACTACTCTGGCCCTAAAGTTTTAAAATATCACGAGTTGGGCCCCTCTGTTCACTTATTTTAGCGTCATTGTTGGTTTTAAAGGCCCCATTTTAAATCCTAATTTGTGGCAAATACTTTAGACCAACATGGGAGGTGGAGTCACACTTTCAAAATTTCACATTTCTCCAGATGCAGATACAGAGAGGTTTTTTACAACAAACAATTACTATTAATAAAACCAAAAGCCCAGTCTGTCACTTAATCACTTACATTCAATATCTTGCCTATTTTCAGTACATTGAACTTCAACCATTACACTCAAGCAACTAACTAAAAACACTGGGACTTAGAAAAGGTGGCAGTTCTGCTTCCTGTTTTTTCAGAGGATCTTTTGGCTGCCAGCCGGCCACCCCTGCACCAAAGCAGTCTGCAAGAGGCCAAGGGCTCTTGCCCAACAGAAAGAAAAATCACTTCACAGGTACAAGCACCTTCACTTTCTTAAAGCAAACCCTTTTCAATTCTTCAGAAACTAGCAAAAGATACACAGAACCGATCCTGAAAAAGCTTTCAGAACTCATCCCAGCAAAGGAGTGGGAGATCCTTCATCACCAAGCAAACCTGCTGTCCCCATGACGTGCAATAGCAGAGGTAATGGATCTCCTCAGAAGTTGCCTGTTTGGCACCTGGAGCTCCCCAAGTACCCTGTGCCCTCAGGTCTGTGACAAAGTTTGTGAATGAAGCAGCTTTTCACTGTCAGTTTCAAATAGCTTTTTGCAGTCAGTTTCAAACCCTCAAGGATGCACCTGAGTGCCACCACTGGGGACACCCAGCCCATGCTCCACTGGATCCCTGTGCCCGACACACATCTGTTCCCACAGGGATGGAGGGACAGTGCCATGCCCAGCCCTCTCCCTAGGGACAATTAGCCTGGACACACAGCAGTGGAGCATGAGCTGGCCCTCTCAGCAAGACCTGGCCTACAGGAGCGAGGGGCTGGGGACATGTCAGGTGTAGCTGCTCCCCCAGTGCACAGGGATCCAGAACCCTCCACAAGGCCCCAGATCAGGGGCAAACACAAGCACGAGGCTGCCCCAGCTCTGGCTCCACACTGCGAAGGGTTCATTTACCCGAACTGCCAGGAATAGAAAATTCAGCTGCCCTCGGCGTGACCTCTTTTACAGTTATAGTGGAAAATACAACTGCGGTTCCCAGCACCTGCAACAGCTCAGAACGGGGATAATAAGATCAGCAAGGCCTCCTGGCCCTGTGCTCTGCGGCCCGGCCCCGCAGCCTGCCACAAAGGGGAGTGCTGGCTCAGCATGGTCAGGCTCCGCTTTTGCTGCCGAGGCTGCAGGCGGGAGCCCTGCTGCCATTCCACCGGCCCTGCTGCCATCCCACCCAGCCCTGCTGCCCCATCCCGCCCGGCCCTGCTGCCCCATCCCGCCCGGCCCTGCCCTGTGCCAGCCACCCTGCCCGGCCTGCTCGACCAGCCCAGAGCCGGCTTCCCAGAGAGATGCTCCTCGTGGGTGGCTTAGGTGGTTGTCCCCATTTAGAGGAGAAGGACTCCTGGCAGAGTGTCCTTCTGATGAAGAGACAAATGCCCAGACCCCTCTGGTGGCTGCTGTGGCTGAGGCGTGGGTGGACTCACGAGCTGAAAACACTGTGCAGCTATTGGAGCTGCTGGGCTTACACCAAAACAGTGAAACTTCCCACCTCCTTCATCAGGTTCAGCAGCAAACAGGAGAGAAGAGAGTTTGAGGCAGGGAAGGGACATCCCAGCCTCATCCTTTCTCTTTCAAACCTACCAACATCCCTTGATAATCTCCTTACCCAAAGTACTTTTGTAATCTGTAAGCAAAGGAATGTACAAAGGCAATGAGGAAAGTAGTAACAAGGGCCCATGTAGTGCTCCAAAGGCCAGGGGGCAGCTGCCACCACCTGCCCCAATGTCCCTGTTCCTGAAGGAGGAGAGATAAAACTGTCCATGGTGGGTCAGGCGAGACGGGCTGAGGCCAGCAGTCCACAGCCGCAGAGGCACAAGTTAATGGAACGGCACCCCTTGTGAGACAGCACAGAAACCTTTTCTGCTGAAAACACTCCATTTTATCCAAAGAAAAGCTTATTTTCCCCAAAAACAAGAATAATGAAATCACAGTTTTCTATCCAGAAAATGTTAATGGAAAATTTGTGCCCAGCTATGAATACAGATTGGAGATATTTGGATTTCTGAGGAAAGGAAGGTCAAGTCATTTTCACAGTGTGAAAAATGAAGCTAACAGAGTTCATATTTCTCTGTGAAGCAATGATTGATTTTTCTTTCTGTGCCTCATTCATACAGCACTAAACATGTATAGAGAACAAACTTACACCTTAGATAAAGCACACAGATTACATTAATACATTGAAAATTAAGTTAATATTAGCATCTGTTTGAAGGTAGGCACAAGAACATTTAGCTCAACTCTGTGAGAACAGGCAGGAGTTGGCATAAATCTTACATATCCTAAAGTTGCTATATCACAAAAAAAAAAATCACCATTGAGATGTGCATACATAAAGTAGGAACCCATCATACTCTGCCTCTATGGCTAAATTTCCTCTTCAGAAGTATATAAGGATTTTAGTTACTGAAGGGATGTTGTTACTCAATTTCAAGTGTGTATGTATAGGCAATCTTCATTTTCCTACCATCTTAATTGTAATTATCAACTCTGTGCTGCCTGAGCAATTCATTTAATTGTGCTGAACTATTCTTACTAGAGTTGCTACTCCTATTTTATGAAACAAGATTAATTTAAAACAATAGTCACTTCTAGAAATGTATTGATAATGTATTCTTTCTGTAAGTAGGGGGAATGTTTTCATGTCCTGTTGAATAATCCTTCCTTCAGTAAGTTTCTGTAGACTCTTTTAGGAAACATGGCATTTTGGCATTTTTTTATTGTGGAGTTCATAATGGCAAGCTCTTACATATCTTATGTTAGGATGTGTCCACAGCTGCCTGCCAGGACACACTGAGTTTCATCACACTCAGATCCTATAAGGTTCACAGTGGATATTATAAGGTCCCAAAACGATTAGATGTGAATTGGCCATTGGGGTTTTCAACTCTCTGTTTTGGTACCTCTGTTTCTCGACCACGTGCCACTAAAAGCCCCAGGAATGCCATTCAGGTGGTGAGAAAATCCTCCCTGATACAGGCTGCAAACTAATGCTTTCAAGATATGCACATTGATAACTCAGCAGTCCTGCTAGAATTGTTGTGGTGCTTAGACTGTGACACTGTGTGACCCTTCCTGACCAAGGCACAGCTACACTCGATGTTTTGCCACTGTCAGAAAAATGAAGAGGAAAAAAGGCAACAGCAATAAGATTCCTATTTATTGCTGTCAAACAGCACATTAGCCAGGCAGCTCTTAAAACACTGTCAGGATAGTATAAGCTTTCAAAACCAGGCAAGACAGAGACTGTAGTCAAATGCTCCAATAAAGTAACTTCAAACAAGTAACCAAAAACATCTACTGGAACGCAGATGCAAATCAGCTGTGAAAAGCAAAAGGGAGAATTACAAAACTAGGAATTTGGAGGGCACCACTGGCCAAAAGTACAGAGGCTTTATGAGAAAAAAAAAAACAAAACCAACTTGACTTTCAAGTAGATATTTCATTAATTAATTAGAGTCATCACAGTTTGATCTTTCTCCACCATCCATCCCCCCATCCCTTTTGCTTATTTTTTTCTTGTTTTGACATTTATGACCCATGCTTTGTTTTGCAGGATTTAAAGCAGCTGGACATCTTCTTCTAGGTTTAAGGAACAAAACTTCATGCTTATCAACTGATTGTGAACAATGGGTCATAGGGAGTAGTTGAAGAGTAGGCCATGTGTTGCAATCCTTCCCTTTAACCAAACCCATTGCTTAGAGCTTTAGCATGGCTCTCGCCATCTCCTAGCCTGGCACACAGATAGAATCCCTGTAATAGCTTTAACCAATTGCACAAGCATATGTTCCCTATGAGTGGAACTAAAGGTCACACATAGTGTAAAACAAAACTACCAAACCAACTTTGAAACACAAACACAGCCAGAAAACTGAAGTGCAAAAACATGGTAAAAAGGCTTTCCACATCAAGTTTCCTTCTTTCTGCCATGTTGCTTTCAAAAGGGAAAAGCACTTTACAGCAATGATGTCTATACATAAGCTGCTGAAGTACCATCTTGTCTTCAGTGATTTTTATGATGATATTCTCTAATGCACTTTACAGAAATGTAACACTAGGCAAAGCTTCATTTTTATGAAAGAAACAAAAAGAATAATATATGGCACACAGCATTAGCACGGAGGTGGAATATGAGACAACAAATCTGATCTTGTTTCCTTTCTCTTTTCCCCTTTCTTCTTTTATTCTGATAAGATCACTCTGTTATGTTCATCCTTTTCAACCTCAATTTTCTGGTCACCCTATGTTAGGAAAATAAGACTTTCCTGTCTTCTACTAACATTAGAACATGGTATCTCTAACAAACATATTCAGAGCAGATCCTGTAGCTGTTCAGGATTGACCATGAGGGACTAACATAATTCAAGCCACAGCTTGGGTATGTTTAATACCAAGCAAAGGAATTTGTTGATAAATACAAAACACTAAAAAGTGCAAATACTATCCACATATATAAAATAGTCCATGTGAAGAGGGCAGACAAAACTGAAACTCATAAGAAGAGACTTTCCCCCAAGAGGACATCAATAAATATTTACTGGGTTTTTTTAGTTAAAAAAAAATAATAAATTATGTCAAATTAATTGCAGGGTCCTTGTGTTTTCACAAATATATTCCCAGTGAAGATACCTGCTGTTTTTGTTCAAATTTTGATAGATTTCACAGTGTTTTTGGAGCGTTTTACCAGTGCACTGGGGAAGGGACGGGGGGTAGTGGGGAGGCAATTGCAAGAAAACCAGAAGTGTCAGCTTTCCATTGGGCAGACACAGCCCATGGACACAGCTTCCTCCAAATATTTTGGCCCTTAACGGATAGATCCTGTAGATATGTTATGTTCTATTTTGCTATGATGTGACAAAACCCATGGTACAGAATACACCTTTAGGCTATCTGCCCACATATCCATTTCACAAACTCAAACACTGCATGACCATCAGTGGCTGTGAGTGTTCATACTCTCCCAGCTTCTTGTAAGAAACATAAGCTAGTTATGACTTAAGAAGATATTCAGGCCCATTTAGTAGACAAGAACACAGAACTCCCCATTTGCACTCCTCCTAAGCCCGGGAGGATCTGGTGCAACTGGTACTCAATACAGAAATAGCATCAGGATTACAGCATCTGAGATGGTCCTTCAAAGGCCTTTGAGAGGTCTTGGAAAGGTTCTGCTGAGAACAGTGCAAGACCATTGCAGCAATTTCTTTTCATTCAAGAGATGAATGTCTGGCATATTTATTCCATAAAGTGAGAACCAGTATCCCAAACAAATAGCTGGAATGAGTATTATTCAGTCTTTTTCCTGGCAACCAGCTTAAACGACCGTGTCTTGCTTTTCTGGGAAACCTGCCAGGTGAGCTTTGAAAGGATTGTAGTGCTGACGGCAGAGTCTGGAGGGCTCGTTCCATGTGCTAACCAGAGGTCTGCTAAAATAATCAGGAGGAGGAGGCAAGGCCTTCATCCTGCTCAAGAGAAGAGGGCTGGAGCATAATGGCATTGCCGCGGGGAAACCAAGAAGGCTATTAAGCTCACTGGGGCATGGACTGTCTTTTACCATGTGTTTGCACAGCTCTTGCACTGAGGCACCCCAGAGTAAAGTCTTTAAAAGTGGTTAAATGACTTATGCTCTCAAAATCTAGTTCCAAAAGTGAGTAGTATAACTTCCATTTACTCCCCTCATTGGGTCTGGGGTGCAATTCCACCCCCACTTGCCTTTTTTTTTTCCTCATTCCTGATGAAAAAATTATTGCCTAGTCATTTACCTGGTTCACTTGTGGCTCTGCTGCTTACAGTGACTGTGCCTCATGAAATTATCTCCACAGCTAGAAGAGGAGGGTGGCACCAAATGATGTTTGATCATTTGGTGATGTCACCACATTTACTGAAAATTAAATTTTGAGGAAAAAAGTGAATAACCAAACAGAATTCTTAAATCAGAATTAATCCAAGCTACATAATGAAGAGCTGCCAAGTGAAAAATTTGCTACCGTGACTTACATATTGAACTGATTTAAATGACCTAATTTAGGAAAATGCATTTTAGAATGTCATTCTGTCAGTGTGGAAAACTGGTGCTGTAAGAGTCAGTAATCATCATCCTTCTGATAGTATTAATGTGAATTTTCCTATTATATAGTATAGATTATTAGCTGTTTCATCCCTAAGGAAAACACTGATATTGACAAAGGGAGAATTTCACTTTGAGTTGAAAAGCCACACTTGGCAAGGAGTTTAAAAGCAGAATAGTATTTATGTAAATATGAGATTATAGCTGATCTCCTTGACGTTATTCCTCCATCAAATGATGGAAACTTTAGAAATGTATCTAAACTATGCTAAAATAGCTGAATATTGAAAGAAAACCTTATAGCCAGATACACTGAGGCAACACCTGAAAAGCCTGTTGTCCTCCCTGTTAGGAATAGATAACTCTTTGTACATCGCAGGTGACTAAAACCAAACAGGTTGTTACAGATAATACTGCAAATCACCAAGGAGCAGCTGGTGAAAGAATTGACCTAAGTGATGACAGACCCTTATATTGCTTGTTCACTCTGTTTGAATTTTAAAGACCCAGAAATAAAAATTGAGGCAAATGATGTATTTCTTTAACGCAACTGAAGCCTGGTATTCATGAGTATACCATATTTATGTTTTTTAAAAGGTAGAAGAACAATATTGCACCACTACACCCAGTTACAAGAGCAAGTCCCCAAGTCAATGGTCATACTTTAGTTTGCAAATTAGTTTCAGGCTCCTGGTAGACATCAAAAAAAGTCAATCAAGAGCAGAACTGCCAACTACCAGCAGAAGGGTATAAAAAATATAGAACAATATCTGTCACCCCAATTGCAACCTTAAAATTGCGTAACAAATCATTGTTGGGAGAAAAAAAAGTCAACCACAGACCAATGTAGTCAAGAGACTGATTATTTGACTGAGGAAAAAATTAGTATACTATGCATAGAGAGGTTTCCTTTTGGATTACAGTGACAAATGCTTCCTGATCTTTCTAAGACCTGCACACATTTGCTGATGGTTCATTCAACAGCCCTTACAAGAGGCAAAGATTTTCTTAAGTAGGTGCTTGAAACTGCATTGGCATTTTTATAGGAAAATCAAAACAGTTCCTTTGGTCCTGGTTTATGAATGTAGTTTCAAGCATAAAAGTTTTAAAAATTAGGGTAGGAGCCCTTGGGAAGGCTGTACGCAAAAGAGACACAACACAGTGAGCAGATGCAAATAACTAAACAAATTAAAGCATGCTTAGGTCAGGATAGCTGCTGTAGTTTTCTGTATGTTATTTTAAAATCTTTGTTTGCTTTAGATATTTTTCTTGATAAAAGTACTTTACACCTTTCACATTTTCTATTAGTAGCAAAGCCACAAACTCCTGCATACTACTGCCACTATGCAAGAAGAGTCATTTTAGAGGTCAGTTAAGGTCTTCAATTTCTGAAATCCAGTTTTATTGCATACATTTCCTGACAACTGGGTTCCATTTTCCTCTGCCACAATATAGAACTATTTGAACATATTTTAAAATTAGTTATGCTAACCTGTACTTCAAGAGCAGTCACAGTTTTAAATGATAGATACCCATTAGAAGGGACAAGTTAGAGTCATTGAATCCTTTATACAACATTTTTGTAAAAATTTAAACATCATTTTGAGAAGCAGAAAACGTACTAGTCCAGTGATATCTGTCATTACTCATTTTTCATATGCTCGACATGATTATTCATTACTCAGAAGTGACATAGTTAAATGCTAACTCTTGCTAAAATATTGATCATAATATGCGGGGGCATATAATTTATCTGAATCAAGTGAAATATGTTTTCCTCAGCAAGATGATGAAAGCTTGTCTCATTACAGCATCATTTCTACTGAAGTTTCCACCATTAGTTAGTTTAATGACTCTGTGAACATTTTAATTGAGAAGATCCCTGTGCAAGTTGCTCATTCAAGACACATGGATGGGTTTAGATTTGAGAATGAGAGAAATGTGCAGTCAGCTATGCTCCACCTGAGAGTGCAGGCAGAAAGCAGAGAACCAGGTATAGCAAAGTACCCAGATCAGGAGGGGAAGGAGCATTTGGAGAGGAAAAGGGAAGGTATTGCAAGCCAGGAGATGTTAAAGGATCTAATTTGCAAGTAAGAATACTCAGGCTGGCAATGTGAGATACAAATAGACATTTGTTTGAGTTGTTCTCACCCCCTGAAAAAAAAAAATTTGCACTGAGGCCACTGGAAAACTGCACTGCCCTTTGAAAGTCAAACCTGATAAGAAAAGGTAAACGTGGCTATAACCAGCCCTGGTTTCACTCTGAATATGTATTTCATAAAGGAGAACAAATTAACCAAACTCTTGCATCATCCCCTGCCTGTACATGATTCACATACATTCAAAAGAGAAAGAGTAAATCACTGTTCAGTATCAGCTGCCTGCAGCGGGTCACAGATTTGTTCTAGTGGTGCTCTGCTGTCCTCAGTGAGGATGAGCTGAGGCTTTAGACTTCCACTTTAGAAGTCTGGTTTTGCTGTCAGGAGTGCCACACCAAAGTGCTGACACCAAAATAATTTGTGGCTATCTCATCCTTGTGACTGATAAATTACGGAAGGTGTAACTACTGTAGACTACACTCCCTCAGCCTAAGTGGAAGTGGGGTCATTCCCACCTGCACAGGCACTTCTCTGAAAATAGAGTAATCTAGGAGGAAAATGGATACATGTCCTTATCTAATCAGAAAAAAGCCTGGGAATGGTGAAAGATTTTTATTTCTAACTCCTAGCTACTGAAACAAAAGCTGAGAAGGGCTTGAGTGATTTGCCTGAAATCGCAAAGTTCTACGTATTTCAGTCTGAATGTCAGATCAAGCAATAGGGCAAGAAAAAAGCCTCAAGTTGTGCCAGGAGAGGTTTCAGATTGGGTATTGGGAAAGATTTCTTCCCTGAAAAGGCTGTCAAGCATTGAGCAGGCAGCCCAGGGAAGTGGTAGAGTCACTGGAGGTATTTACAAGATGTGGGCCTCGGGGACATGGTTTAGTGATGGGCTTGGCAGTGTTTGGGTAACATTTGGACCCGATGATCCAAAAGGTCTTTTCCAACCTAAACAAATCTATGACTCAGCTGCATGAAAGCATTACTACCACACTGCATCTTGCATTTATGAGCAGAAAGAGCAGAGAAAGCACAGCAATTTAAAAATGTCATTTCTATTAGGAAAAAAATGGAAGAGGAAGTATCTCTGAATATTTCTCAGAATGCCGTTTTATTAAATGTATCCAAACCTGGAAATCTTAAGCCTTGAAAAGAATAAAAAATTTAAATCTAATAGGATCCATGCTAAACAATCACACATTCTACATAAAGAAAATGAAGTGTTTGACATACACACTTCATAAACAAGATGATTTACATTATTTGCACTTTGTTTCTGATTATTTGATATAAAAACACACAACCCTGCATTCACTTCTAACTTGTTCTATAGAACCTTTGCTGAACCTCTCTATGAAATCATGCACATGCAGGATCAAAACAGGGAGATGGGAAGCAGAACGTGCTTCATTATGGCAAGTACAGCTCATATCCTCCTCCACAACACAATTTATTAGTATCTAATAGAATTGTAATGTTTCTCATTCTACATTTTTACAGCTGCATCAAAATATTAAAGTGTGAATTGCAATTAAACTCACACAGTGCTCTTAGCATAATTTCCCTTGTATTAATACTTAGCAAACCAAGTTATTGGCATAATATTACTCTTGATACTGGTTGTCATAAAGGGATAAAGTCTCCAAATAGTAATAAAGTATATTTTACTGGAGAGAGAGCAGCAGTACAAAAAAATTATGCTACTGGAGTTGTTAATTTCTGTGGAAGAGGGTGGGGAGAGAAAGGCTTTTGACTCCCTAAATTATAGTTTGCATGTTAGTACATCAACTCACTTTAATCTCTCTAAACAGGTAATTTCCTTGCTTTCTGAAAGCACCCATGTGCAAGATAATGCTAGTGCACTCCAGGGATGATTCCAAGATTGATTGCTTGGCCCTAGTCACCAATAATGGTGTGGATTCTGCTAAGCTCCATTTTAAATGTACCTGAAATATTTAAAGATTTTAGAGGGGTAAAAATGGAGAGGCAATATTTGTTTCCTGTAACCTCAATTTATGCATGTGGTCAGCTTAACTAAAGAATTTTGAATCAGAAAGGTTGAACTACTACTTGCAAATGACAATAGGTACATTGACTTGGGATAGAACAATTGCAGGTGTGATACCCCTGCTTATGTTGCCCCTTAGGAAATTCACAAGTTATTTTGTATTTCCCAGCTGCTCCTTAGATTTGCAATTGGCTATAGCTTTTTAGGGTTTTTAGTTTGGAATTGAACTCTGCAAAAGTGTGCTCATGGGAGAAATGGAGAGCTTCAGTATTTTCTTATGGAAGGAAAAAAGGTAAAAAAGGTGCCTAAATTAAATGCCATTAAGTAGACATGACTTTGAGAATATTGTCTGGGCTGGATAGTTCTCTAAAAGCATCTGGAAAAAGAACTCAAATGCCAAGAATTACCTTTTTCCTGCTTCATTTAGGAACGCATCAGATAAAACAAACTTTTTCGTATTCTAAGTGCTGACCCATAGTGTAACCAGAAGTGGAGCTGCAGGATGGGCCAACATGTTTGATCAGGCTGTGCTGCTTACCAAGGGCTGGAAGCAATGGGGACTTGGCCATGCAGGCTGCAACCAAAACCCAGTGAGGCTGTGTAGTCTCCTCTGTAAATCATGCCATGGAAACAAAAGACCATTTTATTCAGTTAACAATAAAAACCCAGTCTCAGGGTGATGCTGAAGGAGGTTTTGAAAGATTATCTCGACTTATTTCAGATAGGTTTGTGGTTTTGCAGACATCCAGTATGTGTTATTGATAAAGGACTCAGTTGTTTCTTTCCAGCTTGCAAAGCTGTTTCTTTCAGTGGAGATCTCCCTCCCTTACAGAGAGAAGTCTCTTTGCACCATGATTAAATACCACTGGGTAGGAGAGGTGAATCTGAACAGACCCCCAGATTCAGGCCCGTGCAGTTTCACACACCATGGAACAAAATACAAATAAAACCAACCTTCCAAAACTGATGCAAACTCCAGTCCTACCTTCCATTGATGTTAGATTGTTTTTAACAGATCTGGCATCTGTCTGTGACAGTTACTGATGATAGATCCTCTAATCTGGGTAGGCTGAACATGAGGAGTCTGTATCACAGCCCACAGAATCAACACCTTGGTGTCTGTCATTTGCTGTGTCATTCATGAACTGCCAAGATAACTGCATCACTGCAATGTGTCACACATCTCATATTTTGCCTCCCGTTTTCTTCTCCCTCCCTTACATTTTATCTCCCAGTAATTTATCTATTCTGCCTAAGCCACCAGCTACCAGAATAGACCAGAGTATTTGAATATGATGAAAAGGCCATTAATTGCCACCAGCCTGACCTCCCAGCAGAGGCTGCCTCCCTCCTCACTCAGCATGGAGAGGTTAAGCTCCAAACTCTGAGCTGCTGTACCCAGCACAATAATCACTTCTGAGCTTCAACAGTGGTGACATCATTTTGCTCATGAGGCTATGAGAACATGGTGAGCTAAAGGCTACAGAAGTAGTATGGTGACAGTGTATAAAAAAAAAAAAATTCAAGGGTCTAACACAAAGTTTATTTAAATTCAGTAGAAATTTCAAATGTGGTCCCTAATAGTCTTCAGCACATCTTGGAAGGACCTTGAGCACCCAGGGCTATGGATTCATTTACTCATCTAAGTTTGGCTAAAAATAAAATTCTCCATTCCTTCTCCTCTATTCCTCATGGCATGTTTCCTAACATTATAATTTACAGAAAAATGATCAAGATACCATTAAGAAATGTCAGTACTCTCAGCTGAGCTCCTTTTAGACATATAAGCAGTGTGTGGCAGGCATAATAAAGTCATGATTAGGAGTGTCCTTTAAATCACAGGAATGGGAGGCAGAGTGAGTATATGTAGCCTGTTCCATCTCTGAACTGGCTCTTTGTAAGACTGAACAAATGCATAACTAATAAATGCCTGGGCATAACTCAATTCTTTCATGCCTGTAAAGGTACTCATACTTCTGCACTACCCAGCAATAGCAGTAACACCCTTTTCCCCCTGTACATCAGGAACTGTGGGCAAACCTGCCCAGAAGCTGCTTCCCTGCTCAGCCCAGTGTTGGGGCCAAGAAGGGGCAAAGCAGCAGCTGAACCACAGTGCATGAGAACAGAGGCTGAGGGATCCTGGACATTAGCAATGGACACAGTTACCTCAGAGTTAGATGAGGAAAGGGCACAGGACCTACAAGAAAGAGAGATAGTACTAAAGAATGTGCTCTGCTTGAGCCCCACCAGTTCTCAGTCTTCTCCCAGCCCTGTTTCTGCTAACAAACCCACACACACAAACCAAGGCAGACATGCATGTGAGAAGTGATCCATTTGTCCCACAATAATGTTACTCTAATTAGCCACTTATTTATGGCACTTAGAACTATGTCTGAAAAGAAAAATACATTCTTCATTGCCTGCTCTTTTCCTAAAAAGAAATAACAGCATGGCCTCTGTGGAAAGCACACTCAATAAATGAATTTGGGTAACACCAGCAGCTTTGTGAAACAGTGTTTAATAGCAAGTCTGAGAGAAACTGAGAAGAGAATGTATGCTAAGATAATCAAGCACATCTCTGTGTGCAGCACTAAGTTTGTGTTGACTGCTTCACGTTTTGAAGGAAAAGCCCATGAGACAACAGAAAGGGGTGAGCCCTCAGAGCATAATTCCAGGGAGTTATTCCTGGCTCACTTCCATAGAGGATACTCACAGGGTGGAAATTTCTATTCTAGGACACAAATACCTCATTTTGGATTCCTTTAGTTTTTTTAGAAACAATAGCTCACCTGTTATATTTGGCAGATTGTAAGAAGTCTATTTTTAGGTCCAGGTAGAATATTATGTGACCAATCTAGACACGAATTAAAGGAAAATATATGCATGAAGTATTTAATATATATTAACACCTGTCAGGGATGCTGTGGAGTTCTAGATCTTAACTGTAGCTCCAGCCTAGGACCAGTGGATGGAGAGATGCAGAAGCTTCAGTTCACTTGTGGCTACATTGCCACGAGTATGCCTGTATCGCTGTCAGTCACAAAACAGGTACCCCAGGAGATTTTTGGACAAGGAAGCTCTTGATCCTCAAAACTGTAAAGGAGTGGGGTCAATCCTATCAAAGGGTTCTCTGTGAGCCGGTTCCTTCTCAAAACAAGCCCTTCAAATCCTAAATCCACCTATGTCTACGTTGCCAGATTTGAAGCAGATACCAGATTGTTTTACTTCCTAAGTTTGGACATAGCAAACAAACAAAAAAAACCCCAAACCAACCCAAACCCACAAAGTAACACACATGGGAGATGTGAGCTTTTCTTAAAGCTGAAATGATTCTTTCATAAAACAAAATATTTCTGTTTGCTTACTCTTGCTGTAAATGTAATCAGTGCCAAAAAGTACATTGGCTTTCCTAGCCTCATTTGTCCAGCTTAGTCAAAGTGGTAAAAAGCCAAAGCCTTGATGCCAGCTAAAACTGTGGCAAAGCCACAGGTGAAGACTAGATTGTACTGTCCTTTTGGTGCAAAGAGGGAATGAAGGCACTGAGAAAGGATTTGACTTACAGACAAGGTGACAGTATTTCTGAAATAAAAGACTGGAATATTTTCGTGGTGACTTTTTTAGGGTCATAAAGAAGACAGAATGCCCATTTCCCAAGGCTGTGTGCTGGTGGTGTTGCTGCCAGCCCGCAAGGTGACAGCAACACTTGCATATCACTCCCAGTGCAGGTTTATTTCCAGACACTCTGTGTTCTGGAGACATTTATCAAACGCCACCAAACTAACGTTAACATCCACTTTGAGCAGAGGAACAGATTTAAATGTCTCTGCTGATCTGACTTTTTCTCTCTTCTGTTCAGCAGACACATTACTTGTTCTGTTGGACTGTTTATTCCTGGCAAACATAGAGCAAATTCTTCTCAGCCTTGGAAAACATGCAACTTGTAGTTATTAAAACAGAAAGAGATGCAAAAGAAGAAAACCAGGTGACTGAGATGTCAGGAAAAAAAAACATTGCTTGGATATTATGAGAGAAGAAAAAAAAAATCAAGATTGTCCCAAGCTTTGTTATGGAAGAGATGATCAGGAAGGATCTTGAAAAGAAGGTAAGGATTACATTACAGTGCTAATACTGTGACTTCTCCCAGCTGCCAAAAAGGATGACAAATCCAATAGTTTATGACCAGAAATAAAGAGCAACTGTTGCTGGGCAAAAGAAAATTGATATCTTTAAATGTATAATCTTTAAATATATAATCTCTTATGCTGGTGCCTCCCAGCAAAGAACAGAAGCTGGACTGCTGGGTTTCCAATGTAAACTTATGGCATCCTGCTTAATTCCACTTTTATTTAATGCCTCTGTCCTTTATGTGGCATTAACTTTAATGTAATATTGAAGGCTTTGGGTTCTTTTTTAATAGTGTCATAAGTGTAAATGTAATAGTTATATAACAATAACAATAAATCAAGAATGTACTAGAGTCACTGCAATAACTAATAATAACATTAAGACACAGTTTATGATGTATCTAAAGTTCAGTACCTTAGAGAGTTAATTAAGTCCTAAGTTAATTGGCAATGATCTCATTTCTAGACAGGAAATGTAGCCAATTAGCTTGTTTATGCTTAAACAAGTTACTGAGGTCATAACAAGACTTTTTGGGGTGTTATTGATTGATTTGTAATTTGTTAATTAATTTTGATTGACTTTACAAGCATCCTACTTAATTCTTTGCTTCTAGGGAGATGAAGCTACTGACATGACTGGTGGCAATGTAAAGTCACAGTCACCATTTTCACTGTACCAGACGTGTACAGTTTCCTAACTCCACTTGTAAGATGCCACACTTGCAAAGAAAAAGCTTTTGTGACAAAGTGCAAATCAAGGTACTGTTTTTATAGCTTCATACCTACCTTTACCCATCAGAGAGCACAGCAGAGAGTAACAGCAGAGTTGCCAAATTGTTGCCAAATTAACAATTCTGAGCAACAGAGTTGGCAACAGCAGAGTTGCCAAATTAACCATTCTGACTAGCACTGCTCTGTCACTTTGTATGTTTCTATTGTTAATTGCACAACATTACCCTCTTAATGCTTCAGGAAATTATTACATTAAACAAATAATTAATGGATAAATATATGAAAACCAAACCCAGGTAAGGTTTCCCAGATTAAGATTGTAGGGAAGAAAACCAATCTTTTGCAGGGTGACCTTTTTTCGTCACAGCAACATCTTGAAGCTTTTTAATTGCAAGTGGCTTCTCCCCATGTAGCCTTATCCAGAACCAATCCATCAGTTATTACACAGATTTAAAAGAACTAAACATAGTGTTAAAATTCAGCTCATGGGAAAGAAGGAGCCCCAAAGGACCTTTAGTTCATGGCATCTCCAGTGAAGAAATTCTTTAGCTGCATAGTCACATAACATAGGATAAAATTAATAACTCATTTACCTTGCCTTCTGCCACTGGAGACCAGAATAGAGGCAGAGAGCAGTAAGATGGCAGCAGTGGGTGACAGTGCAGGGGTGTGCAGCTGCCTGGGACAGGCAGAATGGGGTGAGTTGGGCAGCAGAGCTTCCACTGCTGCAAATTCCTGATCCTGGAAGAAAGCCCTCAGCAGCACGGCTCATGCACCTCCTCAGTGCCCCAAGGGACCAGCCCCACAAAGAGACCTTCTGCTCCGTGCTGATGGTCTGGGTAACAGAGATGGCCTCTCTTTATGAGGCAGATTAACCCTGAGGTAATTAAAGGCCACAAATGATATGCAGGAAATTCATATCTAACACTACAGAATCAGAGGTGACAAATCAGTTCCAGGAGAACAAAGAGTCTGAGCTGAGAAAAAGTAACAAGACTTTTTAAAGATCAGAAGCATCGAGATGCTAACACTTTATAAATAAAGGCCAAAAAAGTGCAGATATGATCACATATCAACCACTACAGCCTAGGCAGCAAATGGTATGAAATTGAAACTACTTTTCTGCTGTAGGTACAGAGCACTTACACAGTGATAAAAATACTTTCCTTCCTTATCCTCATTCCCTCTTGAAGTTCAGTCCCTTTTCTTTCCTCATTAAAAAAATCCCACAATTCAGGAATTAATTGACAAAGCAGGGTGGTTTCTTCCCCCTTTGTTAATGGGCCTGTTCTCACTTAACAAAATATTGTGGCAATTTAGAAATTATACTTTACATTGACACAGCACTCTTCTATTTAATTATGTTTTATTTCATTGCTGGAGTTTTCTACTTCCTTCAAGTCCCACTTCAGTATCCCTTGAGGACCACTATTTCACTCTTACTCTGATTTTGGGCCATACAATTCATAGCAAAGCATTAATTTTCAGTTTTATCATATACTCAGTGTTGAACACACCCAATCACTCCACCCTGACTCCCTTTGTAGCTGGATCAGTACTTCTCCAGCATGACCAGTTTCTCCAGTAGTGAAAGGCAGAAGTTATCCTTTGGATAAACATTTCCCTTGTAAGAATGATATGGGCTGATTTCTCACACTTGTCTCCTCCTGCAGAGCTAGCACCAACTTCCTAGATCAAACTGCTTCCAAAACTTGCACTATTTTGGAGGAAGTCATCCCAACACTGAGGGTTATTCACATGTGCTGAGATTTAGTCCAGAGCTTCATTTGTCTTAAGGTAGATTTATTACCTAGGAATCATAGGACCAGTTCTAGTTTGAAACTTGCCTTTATTGCCGCTCTCTTATCCAGAATGCAAGTCCACAACCATTTTGGAAAATAAATCAAGGTATGATGTCCCCAGTATTACTGTGGGAGGGTTCAGGAAAAAATTAGCATTTTATAAGGGAAAGCTATGGGGTTTTCTGTCCTACTTATCATCATTTTCCCTACTCTCATGGTGTATCTGTCTCAATTGCATCCTTTAAGCTTCAGACTCTGCCATGAGCACTTATATTTTCTTTCCACACTTGCAGCCTAATTTTTAAAGTGTTAGGGTGAATTTTTATTTCACTGGAGAGAGAAAATTCTTCCTTGCTCATCTTTCAGCCACTGTGGTACGAGCACCCTCCACCTTGCAGTCTTCTCCCTCCACCCAACACAGGGGAAATCCCCCATATCCAGAAATAAGATCAATGCTCTCCTCACCAGGAATTTTGCCTTTCCTACAATTCAAAGCAAACGTAAGGAGAGCCAATGTTCTGGGGTGGCCCTATCTGTAACTTTATTTTACACTGCGAGACAACCCAACGTCTTTTTTCTAGGCTGGAAAATATAATCATATAAAACTGTCATGGTTTAAAAACCAAAATTACTCAGTCAAGTATAGTTATAAAAATAAAATACACTTTAAAAAGAAATAACAGTAATGTCCTCATGCTTTATAAGATCTAGAACATAGATAACAAGTGGTTATCAAGATTTTATTGTCATATATATTGATACAAAAGTTCAATATGCAACACATTTAACTCTCTTTAAGCAGACTGAAATAGGTCCTTAAGTGGAATGACAGAGAGAAATCCTTCACAAGTTTATTCACAGGGATAAAGCCTGACCTCAGATGTACTTGCACTGTGCAATGCACATCAAAACAGAGGAGCCCAGACTGGCACAGGAGCCCAGATCCAGGGGGATGAGCCACGTGTGTGAGGTGTCTCATCAGTGCTCATTAAGGTTTATTGGCTGTGACAAAGCACTCTGGCAGCACAGCCCCATGGGGTTGGAATTTCACTGCTGGAACTGGGGGCAGGTTGGGCCCAGTGACTCCACACTTTTGGGTCAGGGTTAATTTAAGTTGCTCTTTCTCCCCATACACCATTTTACATTACAGAAATATTCATATTTCTGTATTCTTGAAGGCAAGGGCCAGCACAAGGTGCTACTGCTAGGGAGCAAACCAAAGCACTACGACAAAAGACAACAGTGATGGCAAATTCTCCTGGGCACCCTTGCTCTCCATGCCAGGCAAGGACTTACATTGTTCTCTTTGGGACAGCCCATGCAAGACAATGCAATAGAAGCTTCTGCTTCTATGATCCTGCCCTGAATTTTATGTTCTAATTCAAAATGCTATGAAACTGTAATGCCACCAATTTTTCTCTTTTCCTGGTCTATGCTCTTTGGAGACAAGACTGCCTGTAGCATTTCTGCAAACCTCTCTCTTCTTGCCTAGTCAACATATACTCAATTAAAAATATATTAATAGCCACAATCCTCAAATACTCATTTACATAAAAATAGGGCCAAATCTTATGTGCCACCTTTTTTGAACAGATATCAAGTGCTTGGAAAGCATTGTAAAGATTTGGTTGTTTCCTAAACAGTAGTGCCTGCACTGATGCTGCTTCTAGTACATGTGAGTTTGTGCTCATTCATCTTAATTACAAGTGGGACTTCAAATAAAACAAATTAAATTCTGATGAGGTATGCAACTCTTAACAAAACTAATACCCTGCTCACAAATGCCATGCAATTTATGAGTAGTGTCCTCTGGGTAACAACCAAGACAAAATGGAGAGCTACAGACACATGAGAAGTTAAAACAGATTGGTCTAAATTTGATTCTGGGGTTTTGGTTGGTTTTTTTCTTGTTGGTTTATTTTTTGTTGTTGTTGTTGCATTTTAATTCTGTGTGGTTTTAATAATTGTGACTAATCACTGGTCTTTATATAAATGTGGGGAGAAAAGGCATGATTATCAGGATCATCTTACTTCATAGACAGAAAAAATATATAGTTAAACTTCATCAAATACAATCTATTCCCAGAAATCATAATTTTATGAACTGGTGCAGCAATCCCATTTTATCAGCCATTTACTTGCGTTGCTGGCAATGGGCACATGAGCAGCACATGATCAGAAATAAGTGTTACCCCTTTCTCCAGCCCTGTCTTAGCCAATTCTCTCCCTCCCCCTCTCTTGGTTATGGTTTGATATTTCAATTTCAGAAGTTTCTGGTTCATTGAAGATTTTTGGTTGGGTTTTTCTTTTGAGGGAGTGAGGGAGAAGGGGAGGAAAGTTCAGTTTATAAGCTAATGATCTTGTTATCCAACTCATTTCCCCTGTCCTGTTTTCAGTTGTTACAGTCATATACAGCTGCCCTCTGCAAATTAATATTACCATTGCCATGCTTCAATGCTTTGTATTTCCAGCCCCTTTAAACCTCTTACTTTTGAACAGTGTTGTGCAATAACATATTGAATAAATGAGTAACCACTTCATACTGTTCTTGTATTTATGAATAGCCAGAGAAATTTCTTTTTTGACAGCATATGAGAAAATAGATGTACTTTAAAGGCTTCTAATGTGTATTTTCAGTTGCTACCAGATGAAATCAAAGAGACAAAATTACTTTTTCCTACTTAAATATTTCATTGATTTTTCTTAGAGCACCGTGCTGCCTCCTCTGTCTCCAAGGCATGCATGATAATTCCCTGCCTATACTATAAGGCAACCTGATCAGAGTATTTATAAAGAATGACCCACAGTAATGTTAAATGCATTTAAATGCACATATTCTACCTGTACAGCGTACTGCCCAGGAACTTCATAACAGAACTGAATTTTATTCTCTGCCTGACAGGCGTGTCTGCAAGAGCCGTGTCTGCAGTGCTAAATTACACCCATATTCTGGCTTCACACACCCCATGCACATTAATTGTTGCAACCAGAAACAAAATTGAGAAAGGCATGTGGGACTGTGCATGAAAGGGGGGCATACTTATTGAAATTCATGTATTGCTCTGCTTGATTCCCCAAGCCACACGTGGGAACACTCAGCCATAGGCAGCTGCATCACTGTCTCGGGGAGGAGGAGGAACTGGGGCAGAACAGTTCCACTGGGTGGTTTCACTGCTGGTCACAGCTTTTCAGACATGCAAGGCATAAACCAAGAACCTGGCCTGTTGGGTTTCAGTGCCTGCAAACACAGAATAAAATTCACCTAGAGGTTCTGTGGCAATTGTCTACCGGCTGATGTGCACTTAATCAGACCCCAGCTATTTTCTAGAAGTAAAATGCAAAGCTTCACAAGGTCTCATCACATAAAAGCAAAAAAAGCTTATGCATTCCTCCAAACTGAGATCAAACTGTGTCCCCCAGATGTGCCAACCACCTGCCCAGCATTTTAGTGACAAACTTCTTTAATCTCTCCAACACAGAAACAGCAAAACACAGCATTTTTAAATAAAAAAAATACAAAAAAAAAAAAAAAGAAAGTTCCTACTGCAAAGAAAGACCACACACAATTACAGCAGCACCCAAGTAAATCTGCATGTGTGCTTTGGCTCTCACCAAAGCCTTGCACAGCCCTTTGCTGGTGCTGCTGCCTCAGAAGCACTGGTTATTTCAGCAGGAGACTGCACAGGGGCCATCCCTACATCAGAGTGGGCTCAAAAAGAAAGATTCTTTGATTTCAACAGCCATTTCTTAATTCTTAGCAACTGGTGTAAATCAGGAGCTCCATTCCAGTTGCTCCAGTGTAAAACCACTTTAGAGGGTAGATCCAAGTCTAGTCTTTCAACTTGCAGAAGCACCTGGACCCCATCCAGGCTGGACTGGTTTGCTTTCTGCAGTTTGGAACTGAAACAAGGAGAGAGCTGCATTTCACACAGTTCCACTGCTCATCTCTCTGAACCTGACAGAATACAGCCCACAGGGAGGTTACAAGTACACTTTTTTTTCTTGGTTAGATTGAGTCTTGCAAGTGCAGATAACTTTTTAATATTTTAAAATACATTTTGAATTACAATTGTAATTAAGCAAGGCGATTTTTTCCCCATAATCACATAAAATGGCCCAAGCAATTTAGTGTTCTAATTTTTATATTCATAGAGCAAATATTAGACTGTCCAGTTACATTATTGAACAATAGATAACAACCCCAGGTCATGCTGTATGTTCTATTTAAGAAGACATATAATAACAAACACTAAAAAATTATTATTCTAAAATTACAGGGGTTTTCATATAATTTTTCTTCTGGCTTCAAATTGTAATTCTAACAGGAGAATAAGGCAATTTTTTTCTCAATATTTTCAAACCACTGCTTTCAAGACACTACAACCCTGAGACAACCACATACCTTCAAAGAAGTTACTTAATATTTTTAAATTTATGCCAGACCCCTGTGAACCCATTACTCCAAAACTAGAGGCATGGTGTAAGATTATGCAGGAGTATCATCCCTAATTGAAGAAAATAAAGCTAATTAAATTTATATTTGCTCACAAGTTAGGAAAAAACAATGTTCTGCCACTCCTATTTCAGATCCCATTTCATAAGCAGTCCTTACAAACATCTACTTTGTGATAAATCTTTTTTGGGGGGGATCCCAAAACCCCACATTTTCCATGGTTGCTTCCTTGAGCACTCTGCATCAGTTCTGTGTTCATACTTAACTGGCTCCTATCATACCACATTCTTCAGGAAAGCAGCTGCTTTTCTGTCTTTGGTGTTTTAAAAAAATTAAAATGAGACTTAACACTTTTAATTAGATGTTTAATTCATGCTTTTGTGAGCTATTTCCTTCCAATCTGAATTTTGTCACACAACTATAACAGGCTTTCCACTGCCAATTTTTTTTTTTTTTAATGCTAACTCAGTGTCTCAAAGAATGTGTATTGCACAATTTGGTAAAGAATTTGAAAGTGAAAGTCTCATTTGTGAGTAAAGTAGGAACGCCTAGTAACTGGCACAAGCTGTGGCTGTAAAAATATGCAATGTTCGGAACAAAAACCCCTCCAAAACCGAGGGAACAGTTTAAACACATTTCATAGGGCATACAATAAATACTAAGTTTAAGGGACTAGTTGAAAGAGCAAATTGAGCAGAACATGGCTCTTACTGATGAGATACAAGTATTTTACTACTTTTGTGGTTTTACTTTTAAAGAAGCAAATGCAGAAATACTCCTCAAAAACCAGATGAAATGTGAGTCAGCTGTTTGACAAAGGTGGCAAAGAGGAGCCCAGTTTTCAGAAGGAGCTTCCTCTTTCCACCCTTCCTGGCAGTCAGCACATTCACAGCATTGCTTTCCAAATCCTTCAGGAGCAGCTGAGTGTCATTCAGCCAAATTATGTTCTCATGAAGAAAGCAGCACATACCATGCCTTTTTCTCAGCTGTCAGTTATTGTTTCTCATCACAGGATGAGAGTGAGCAGGATTTGGCCTGTCCTCAGGACAGTGTGATGGATTATCATTACTGGTAATGCCAATGTTCTGGAGGCCAAGAGTCCTTGTTTTGCTGCACCCAGTGCTCAGGCCCAAAATGAACAGCCCTGTTCATCCACTTGCTAACCTGGCAAACCTGCTCACCCTCCTCTGAGCTTGTTGGACCTGTACAGTGCCCACTGTGCACACCTGGGTGAGTCTCTTCAAGCTGCACACTTCAGCTGGGCTCACCAGCAAACCCCATGGCTTGTCAAGGCACAAACCCTGAGCTGAAGGCAGCTTCTAATCCTAAATGGAGGCAGAATTTTGGTGACTATCCTGAGATACTTAAGGTTGTTTGAAACTGCTGGTTTTGCCTGGGCACTATGACTCTCTTTCAGAAAAAGTTTTTCTACATCTGTGCTCTTTTAAGCAGATTAAATTACCTTTGGATAGGTTGGCTGAGAGTTTTCACATGCTTTTGAAAAGCGACCTTAACATCTAAAATCCAGGCAGGCACACAAAAGTACAGTTCTGCCCACAAAATATGCAGTGTCCCAGTGCAGTTTGAGAGCCTGAAAACCCCATAAAAACAACTGTGATCCCGAAGTTGTGCTCAAAGCCTGGCTCTACCACAACTCTATTGCCAAGCCAAACCTGGTGGCTGTACTTCTTCGCCATTCCTCCTTTTGTACAGACCCTGTCACCTGTACTTCAGCTGGCAGATTCTGAGCCTGCATTCAGATGTTAAATTGTGAACTATTATTGCTTGTGCTGCAGAACTGCCAAAATAAGCAACAACTGCAGCAAAAACCTCCCTCTTAGACCAAAGCATATAGCAGGACAGGGACACTGCTGCTGCTGGGTATTAACTGGCCTTGGATGCTGGTAAATATTGCCAAAATAACTACCAAGTGCTATTTATCAGTGTGGACACTCACAGAAGGTGTCATGATATTATCAGCATCATCAGCTGAAGGTAGGAGAAGTGTGACAGTGAAGCCTGGACGGCCTGAGAACACACAGGTTCATACCTTGGCTGATCCCTTCCTCTCCTTGAGGCAAGATAAGCAGGTCACTGCCTGAGTGGCCATGTTTGCATTGCTGCAGTTAACACCTTAGGTCACAACACCCACAAAAATCTGTATCACAATCAAACCCTTAAAAAAACCAGAATCTTCATTTCACTCCAGGTAACTGTGCAAAGACCTACCGCATCAATAATTTATTTACTTACATATTACTTCAGTCAAATTCTTGGCAAAAGCAAGGTCAAAAGCTCAGCAGGCAGTGGGGGAGATGCTGCAGAGTTTCAGCGTGCCCAGTAGAGATACACACATCCAGAGGCTGGCAATCAACCCCTCAGTGCAGCTGGTGACTGCGGGCTTGAGGGCATATTGTGCACACTCACGAGCATCTTTAAATTTGGCTTTCTCATCTGGGTGGCTGAGTTCAGAAAACCACTCCAGACACCTCTCAAAGTGTTTTCTCAACTGGGAGCCTAGTTAAGTCACTTCAGGGGGAATTTAAATCAAAGATGGTTTTCTGCATCCAGCTGAAATGGATTATTTAGTGATTACAGAAATACAACCCTTCAAGAAGGCTTGGGGTTCTGTGGAGAGGTAGAAAGGCTGGGAGCGGTCTGCTTGAAAAAGAGTAAATAGTTTTGTGGGGGGAAAGGCATTTTTCTCTTTTAGCACAGCTACTAATGAAATAGCAAGAGTGGTTTACAACGAAAACATGCAAACATTAGACTGCCGCGAATGATGCCGTTTGGTAAGAGATAGAATAATAATAGGCTCACCATCAAGACCAAATCCCCAAGCTGCTTGTAGGATCACGATCACCGTGTTGAGTCACCTCCTGTGCACACCTCTGGCATTCCCGGCATACCGGGACAGACAGCGCTCCCTGTCACGGGGAGGCACATCCCGAGTGACCCACAGCTTCTCCTGGCTGCCAGCCACCTCTCCCTCCTTCATCTCCTGTGGAAGCACTCCTCTCCCTCTCACACCTGTGAAAGGCTGGGCCTTGCAGTCACTGATGGGATAGTTCACGGCCAGCTTGGCTTTTACTTGTGGCTCCTGGGAGGTGTCATTAGCTGGAGGAGCTCTCCCTGGCTGAGTGTATTTAAGGAGCTGTTGCAGCAGTTCTAGGCTGCCTGATAACCTCGTTGTCACCTCCCCAGGTGGCTGTAATAAAAGTGGTGCAATTTTCCTTAGAAGGGCAGGAACCTGCAAAAAAATTAAATATCTCAAGTTAGTCCAGTGTGTGGAGACTCCAGGGTAATTTGCTTCCCTTCGTAAACCTGAACTTGATTTGCTTAATTTCTTTCTAGATGAACCTGAACACCGGCTTTCAATTCTCATGGACTCTTGTTTGGTTTTTTTAGACAGTTCATCTCTTCAGACACAAATCATAATTATCAGAGACTGGAGGGAAAGAGCCCAAATTCAAATGAATACATGCATACGTATGTGTGTGTGCACGTGTAAATTAAACTGCTGCCTGTCAAAGCTGGAGGGAAGCTTTTAAATAAAGTCATGGAGAATGTCAAGCAATGTGAAGCAACCTAGTTAAACACTAAAAAATCTGTCCTCCCTTTCGTTTGGCTCCTGATTTATGTCAAGCTGGAATAAACGATAATAACACAAGGTTATTAGATTTATTTATGATATAAATATGAAGTGTATGCATTTAGTAACCTTCAGACTATAAAACACAGATGGAAGTACATCCATAAGTTCCAAACCGCCTCATTTAAAACTTATGCAAAGCACACTAAAAAGAGAAAGCATGAGAAAAAGACTCAAGTGTCAGTACTCTCCCTGAAGCGCAAATTTTCTCTGCGAGCCATATTAGCACAAAACTGCTTGAAGGCAGACACTGGCCGGTATACAAAAACGTCAAGCTCATGTTTAATTTTCATCAGATCTTAAGCCAAACCTCCCGCAGACGGATTAGTTTTACAGCTGTGAGAAGGCATTACCCCAGCAGGGCACGGACACCCCTGCTAAGGAGGGTGAACCCGCTCTCTCTGCGCCCCCTGCTCCGGCTCCTGCCCCGCGGGGAGCGCTGGCACACGGGGACAGCCCTGGAGGAGCGGTGGCACATGGGGACAGCCCTGGAGGAGCGGTGACACACGGGGAACAGCCCTACCAGGAGCAGTGACACACGGGGAACAGCCCTACCAGGAGCGGTGACACACGGGGACAGCCCTGCCAGGAGCGGTGGCACACGGGGACAGCCCTGCCAGGAGCGGTGGCACACGGGGACAGCCCTGCCAGGAGCGGTGGCACACGGGGACAGCCCTGGAGGAGCCGCACACGGCCCCGCACGCCCTGCCAGCCTGCGGGACTCGCCCACATCTGGGCACACTCGCGGGTGTCGGGGCTGCCCTGGGGGCACGATGTCTGTCTGGCTGGGGAGTTTCCTATCGTCTAATTATTCTCCTTCCTTTCTCGGCTGGGATATTGCTGTGAAAACCTACTCTGAGCATACCTACACAACATAAATTTCCAGGGAAGTGCAATGCTGTTAGCATTTCTGCCCGTTCTCAACCTCCTTTGCAGCAGAGAAGTCTAATAGTGAATGTATTTGACTACAAATAACAATAAACTTCACAGAAAGGAAATTAATATTTTTATACATCTTAGTTCAACAGCCTCCAGTTTAATTCTAAGCCCTTCATTTCAGAAATCAGTTGTGAGGTTGATTATTTGTCAAAATGTCCAACCAATGAATTGTCTGCCCAGGGAGGTGGTGGAGTCACTGTCCCCGGGCGTGTTCAAAAAATAACTGGACATGGCACTCAGGGCCATTGTTTAGTTGATGAGCAGGTGTTAGATCTCAAAGGTCTTCTCCAACCTAGGCCATTCTGTGACCCTGTGATTCTGTGATTCTGTAATGTTGATGCTATTTCAAGAACAAGTGGAAAGTGTAAGTTAAAGAGTTAAGACCAGGGAAGAACAGAACATTTGAATATTATCTTCTACAGGTGACTAAAGATCTAATTGCTGTTAGTAAAAGCAAACCCTATGTGTCAGAAAGAGTGCTTACTTCAGTGGCTGCAGATTAAAACACTCTAGTTAGTTCTTTTCATATTCAGAAAAAAAATTAGCCCATAAATTCTTTTATGCTTTCAGTGAAGATATTTTTGGAACTGCAATAAATTTCTCATTACATATAATACACTACTGTCTGATTATTTTTTTTATTTTTACCTTAAAATTATGTCTAAATGGGACAATCCAATTATGTCTGATTTAATGTTCTAATGTAATCCTGTGTGATTACAAGAAAGGTCTTGGGTTATTTAACAAGTGACATTTTGGATTTATTACAAAAGTGATATTGGAAGTATAGGACCTGTGGGAAGCCAATTAAACTTTCCTGGACATCATCTGCTTGGCAGTGTCCTCCTGCCACCCATATGGGAAACTGGAGTTTAGTTTAGGGCTGTATCCTTTCAGAGAGCACAAGAAGAAGGCTAAAGACAGATTTCAGTTGTTCCCATTACTGACCCTGTCAAAATGACCACCCCATGGAAACAGTCAGGCCACCTTGTCTGAGGTATCCCAGAGAGTCAGTGCCAAGGACAGAGTGGGCCTGAGTAAATATGGAAGTGAATAAATCTTACAAGCCAAAGAAATGAAGCACCTGAACCAGGTTTACTCCCTCTTGTACAAAACTGATGTGGAAGCTGAAATGATGTCCCATCCATTCTCACTATTTCAGTGCAGAACCCATTTAAGGCAGGGCAGAATGCTACTTGGTGGCTGGAAAAGATGTGTGAACAAGGTTTACCCTGGGTAAGAGAGCTGGGTAGAGAGCTGCTACAGCTGGCAACTAGAAAAGCTGAATTTTAATTGCAAATGAAGAATATTTGTTCAGTGATAGACGTGGGACTGTGTGATGACTGTTACAGAGTCATTTTCAGGAGCAGAACTTGCACTTGAGAATGGATTTATTACAAATTTTATAGCTCTATTTCTCATTATGAGATATTGATTTTTCAGCTAGATATAAATGAATTAAAGGGGGAAAAAAATCCTAAACTTTATCCTAGCGACCAAAGTGATGTCTTCTATAGAAGCCTTTTGCTCATACAGGCAAGCTAGAGTTGCTCAGTCCTGCCATGTGGCTCATGTGGCCAGGCCACACAAGGAAAGTTTCATATCACTCCAGTGAAGCCACTTGCAGAAGTAGAATACGATAAGCTTCCTAGAAGAAGTGCAATTTTAGCAGAATAATTCTGTTTATATAGCAGCTTTCACTGGTACAATTATGATGACTAGATATTACACTTCTCTCTCTCTGCACCTGAGAGGATTCATTCCTGTGCCAACAAAACCTTCAGACCTGGCCAGAAGCAAAAGTTGAGTTAATTAGAATACAGATGAGCACTTTATGACTTACCTCTGTTTTGCCACTCTTATTACACAAGCAAAATGAAAGTCATCTCATTATGCTAAAACTGTACCAGCACTCAGCTTCCTGCTACTGGTTTCTAGCTGGAAACCAGCTGCATTGATGGATGTAATGAAGAATAGACAGGTACAGACAAGGAGAGATCCAGGGAGTGGCCAGTCATCACAGGAAATATTATAATCTTTTGATCTCTTGCTGTATCCAAATCATTTCAACATTGCAACTGAGAACAGTATCATATGAAAACTCTCACTCTGCCCTGATGTGCCTCGCAACCATTTTTATGTTCCCCTTCAGCCCTCAGAAGTCTTATGCCCATGTTATTTCTTTATTGCTTGTTTGTTTTCCTCTCCTTCACTGCAGCCCAGCTCTGGCTGTATCAGGCATAAAGCACAATGCACGATACACTTTTTCAAGGCATTCAAGCATGAACTATTTTTCACTCTGGATTCCCTCTGCCCTGTTTTGCTCCATAACTTTTCCCAGTGCAGTGATCAACCCGTCCTCCAATCGGCTTTACAACCTCCCCAACAATACTGCTCCATAGATCAGCCCAGGTTGCTGCAGGATCGTGATGGTTTTATGCCTCCAGCCTGCCTCTTCCCACTGCCCCTAACTACCCAGCGAGTGGAAGTCCCAAGGTTGTTTGTAAGCTGGTGTGTGTAATACAGCCAGCAGGCTGGCCTGGGTTGTAAATTTGATGTATTTCATACTTAAGTAGGACTGTCAACTGTTAAATCCATTCCTTGCTAAAAATAAAAGCTACATAATAAGCCTGATACTGTAGATCACTTTAAACCAGATACTGTAATCCCCACTTGAGACAGATACATGACCTATTAAATTAAACATAGATTCCCTGAAATTACATGCAGAACCTCTCTCAGATCAGACCGACTCCGTTACTTTACCCTGTAAATAGAAATATTGAACTAGTATATATATTCAGACATGATGTATATAGTCACTTTCCAGCTTATGTATATGCATGCTGCATTAGCAGAGGTGTGCCTTGAAACAAAAACAACGTTGACAACACTTTCAAAGCAAAATACCTGATACCATCTTTCTAAATATGTACTTAATTTTGTTAACAAAATAGGTCTTTTTCTGAACAGGTGACATCAATGGCAGCTGAGGAAAAATAAAACCATCTATATCAAGGTGCCGATAAATTATTTTGGAGATGAACATTTGAAAGCAGATTTTAACAACAACAAAAACCGGAGGTGAAAACCTTGGCAATGCCCTTATATTTGAATAGTTGAATAGAATTTTTCCTGGTAAAATGCATATTTCTGTATAATTTGCAACTCAATAAACTCTGTCGTTGTAGTTGTATTTTACAACTTTCTAGATATCTTCACTCTGTTACTGAAGGGTAGCTTTGGTGACCCACGAGATGGAATTGTTGAGGAGAGGAGCAGGAAAGAACACAGCCCTGTGACCTGGTGTGGAGAGAGGATCTGACCACACCAAGACTTCAGCCTTGTCTTCCCATGGTTCCCAAGATGGACAGAAGAATGAATGCTGGCTTCATGGGGATTATTGCAGAAGGGAAGAAACAGGTTATGCATATTTTATGCCTGTGTGGCACCTACTTAGTGAGCTTTAGCGCTGGACACCGCATTATATCATTATGTACAGGGTTAAACCAGATTACTGCTGAGTACCCACACCCAGCATTTCACAGCTGCTCTCTTGCTTTGGCACACAATCAGGGCTTTCTTCCAACATAGCTCAGCAAAACTGCTACCTCCGTGTCTTGCAGCAACTCTCATTTATTTATTCAGATTTATCACCACACCTATCAAGCTCTTTGCTTTTACATGTTGCCTTTCTCCCTTTTTTTTTCCTTCTCAAACTTCACTGCCTCAGCTGTTTTTCTGAGGACTTACAACAAAACTGGAGCCTTTTCTACTCTTTTGGAGTGCAGGAGCAACTCTGCTATTTCCATATAAAGCTCCAAATTGGGAATGTCAAATGGAATCGACTGCATCTGAAACACAAGCAGCCAGCTGACCAAACAAATGAATAAGCAAAACACTAAGCAGGTTATGTGAGGCCACCATTCAGGTGGATGCAAAAAATAACACTTGTGCTTCTAGAATGAGGATAAATCAAGATGCTGCAGTCTGTAGCAATATTAGAGGGGTAGTAGTTTCCCACACAGTAAAATGATGTTCTCTTAAGCAATTCCTGCAGTGGATGAGTCACTGTCTGTCTTGGCTGGTTTATTCAGAATTATTTCTGTTCACCAAGAATGGAGGAGAAATCTTTTTCTGCCCTGTCTGTGAGCCCTCAGATTTGCCAGACCTGTGCTGATGCAATACATTCCAGAGCCCCACTCCAGGTACAGTCCCAGTGAGTCTGTAGTTTTCCAAGCAGCCTGTCCATGTTGGAAGCTAGGAAGCTGAATGTAATCTGTTGTTGTTTTGCAGGAAGCCCCGCTCCTGAGCACGAGGCTGTTGAGGCAGGAGCAGCGGCTCTGTGAATGGGGAATGGCAGCTGGTGGCAGTGGGACGTGTGACGCCTGTCTCAGAGGTCACAGCTTTGGGGAGTAGCTGTGACTGGGAGGAGCTGAAGCCATTCTTCTACCAGGAAGTGTGAAGCCAGCCTGTATATTGGTGAAGCCACTTCAGGGACATGCTTCAGCAGAAAGACATGACAAGCTGTGAATTACAGTGCATTAATTCAAGCCTAACATATTGTCAAGTATGGGGCCAAAGGGCTAAGAGCCATCCATACAACTAGGTGTGAATTAATTCACACTGGTTCACACACTGAAGTGTCTTATTGTGATAATAGATTTAATACTCCTAAAATGTTATTTTAAAATATCTTTCTATTATTAATTAAGGTGTAAGACTTATGCCTCCAGAACACTGAATTATATCTCAATGAAACCATTGCTCAAAATTCTTATTAACCCAGAAGGTCACTCAATTTCTCCTGCCCATTTCATAATAATAAATAGTATAAACTGTTCCGACCATTCCATCTCTTTGTTACAGGAACTATCACCATCAAAAGGGGAATCCCTCTTCCTGTATGTAAAATTAATGCTCGAGTATGTGGTTGGATAAATGTTTCCTGCATGTAGGTGTTCAGCCATATGTTTCTGGATTTCTCTTTGATAAGTAAGTGCTGGTTCCCACTGAGTGATTATGTGCAAAACCCGTACCAGGAGGAAAGGGGCCTGTACACAAGTGCTAATCAATGAACTTTGCTGCCCATCAATTCATATTTCCAAAGTGCTTGCATTGAAATGAAAGTCATTATGGCTATGCCAATTAGTAAGAAAAATACACTGGGCTTTTGTCTCTTGCCAGTGGAGGTCAAGGTACTCTAATTTTAACAGGATGTCATCCAGAGAGGAGCTGAAAAACAGATTGGGTGGAGCCCAGCCCTGAGGAAAGTTTATTAAAGCTGATGGGAACTGCCCAGAGTAGGTCAAACTCATTCTCTTCTATCAGGAATGAGTTTGGTCCCCAGGGAACACTTAAATATTAAATCCATTTCTGGTTTTTGTTTTGTTTTGTTTTTAACCGAATCTTGGCTTCTGAGCTGTTTATAAGAGAAAATGATATAGTAAATTATGTAAGATAAATGATACAGTCTGGCAGTGTGAGAAATCTACTATTCGTAACTAATTCTAATTTTTTAAGCTACTGTATGTCACAGCTAAAGCAGCACATGCTATCACTGAGCTGTCTTCGAGATTTACTACTTGTGTTAGTGTTTCATCTGTGGTTTGTTTAAAATGTTTGGGGGCTTGAGACTGTGGTGCTGGGCTGAAGCTGTGAGCTGCATGTAAAAGGCTGGAAATGCCCTTCTGCATTTGGGTGGTGAGTGGAGAGGTCTGCTGTGGAGGCAAATTGAAGTAAATGACCAACAGTCAGTTAAATGTTTCTCTATCAAAGAGAGCTCTATCAGGGCGTGACACTGGAAGACCTTGGCATGGGTGAAGACAAGATTTTGTGGACCTGAAGGGAGCAAAGGCAGCCAGATCTGAGGCTCAGTACAAAGGCAGCCACGAGAACACGTGCCCTCCGCACCCTGGCTAAGCAGACCTGTCTCCTCTTAAGAGAGAAGGCTTCCCAGTAAAGGTTTTTACATTTTATTGATCTTTGTCTTTTATCTTCCTCTGCAGCAAACCTTTCCAACAGCACAAACATTTTATTAGACAGTTACACCGTTGTGGCTGCTGTGTGTTCCTTCCAGAGCACACCTTTTCTATGCCGTGCTGGTTTTGCCTTACAAAGCAAGTTAATAAATTATATAGTGATGAGCTTTGATTGCTTCACGTTCAAACTGCACTCTCCCAGAGGCTGTGTTACCCAAGATATTAGCAGAGAGAGCTGCTCTGACCTCGTTTAGTGGGCAGGCAGGAGCAGGGCTGAGGTGCAGCCCCTGGAGCATAGTGAAACCATTGTCTCCTTCCAGGACAAGCCACGGAGCCTGAACCACAGGAGCGTACCCTTGGATGTCTGTTGGCATTGCAGTTCTGCTGCACAGTGAAAGGAGACTGTATCTGAGCATCTGGGAGAAAAGCCTCTGACAGGTTTATTTGATATTTTTACTGGAGACCATACAATTACTGGAATACCTGGATTTATTTGAATGGAAGTATTATAGAAATATTCTCTCCAGTGGTTTCCTGCACGGAGAGGAAATTTCATTTTGCAGCCAAAATTTTGTCAGAGGGTCACAACCTCTTTCTCAATGCTGAAAAACTGTTGGAACTCACTCTGTAATAAAATGAAAGTCTTCCAAAGAGATTAACCCCCCTCAGCCTATGATGGAGTGTCCCTCCACACTGATGCTGCCCAAGGCTGGTACAACATGTTGGGCACTTTCTCCCTGAGAGGGGCAGCATCATCACCAGGACCTGCTCTGGGGCTTGATGAAGGGTAAGACAGGCACAAAAGGTAAACACAAACATGAAATGTATGTTAAGCCCATTTCTGAAGGCAGCAAACTCCTGGTGACAGAATATTTCTCAAACTCCTGTGCTGGCAGAGTCCAGGGGCTTTAGAGAAAGAGCATCACAGCTACAGGTGAGGAAAAGGGGTACAGGATCCTGACTTGTGCAAAACGCAGTCAGGGTTTGTTTTCTCACAGAATTACTTCTGTTTGCTGTCTTCTGAGCAAAGCCTTTTAAACATGCAAAACATGTGGCTAGAAGGGGAATTCAGAAGTACTGGTCTGCCCACTTTGAAGTGAAACTAAAAGTTTTGTGTTGGAAATCTCAATGACCTGGTGCAGCCTTGCCTTTCCTTTCTGTGGAAGCAGCTGCTGTGGCCATTTCTGTGCTAGAGTGAATAAAAACCCCGAGCTAGGGTCAGAACAAGCCTGTTCCCCCTTTTTTTATTTCCCAGAATCTGAATTGCCAGATGAGATCAGAGCTAGAGCCCACCTAGACCAGTTTCCTGTCTCTGATAGCAGCCAGAACCAGATCCCTTGGCTAAAGGCATAAGAAATCTCAGTTCTGGCAAAAAGAGAATAATTTAACCCCTCCCCCTGCCCCCCCCATGGGTTCATCTTAATCTCTAGGAGTGGGAAAATGTTTGAAACTTTGAGGTATGAGCTTTTACAACCTTTCTACGACTCTCTTAGCATTAATTATCATAACTCTGGCACCTCTAAAAACTTGTTGTAACATTTGGCAGTGTGTCGAGAGTAAGACATGTTGAAAGAAGAGAGCAGGACTTCTAAAAACGCCGAGGCACTGCTGGGATTATTGACTCAAGGACCTCAGTGAGGGAACATAACATAGGGTCATGTTTCCCAGTAATAACATGGGTGGTTGACTTCCCAGCATAAGGAAAAACTGGAAAAAATTGAAACTCATGTTGTTTTGGATAGAGCCCAAGGAGTTACTGGAGATTTACAATTAGATCATGCAGAAACTGTGGGCTGATTTGGTTTCATTTTTTCAAACAGATGTTGGAGAGGTCACACAAGAGGTGGTGTGGAGGGTGCTATATTAGTAACTGAAATAAGTGTAGCTAATTCTAATTTAATACTGCATTTTATGCCTTACAATCACTTTCCTAAGTGTAAATACCGAGCATATTAATTATTGCATGGTAATTTTCTAGCCCTATAATTAAGTCGTTTTCCTTGAAAAGAACCTATGGAGTCGTGGTGCAGATTTTCAGCAGGCATTTCTCCTATTGCTGCTGCCATTGGCAGCAACATAATCTATCCCATTGTCATTGATGAGCTCTTCTGACTAAGAGGGAAAGTGACAGTAACATTCATATCAGATCATCTGGAATGGGCCAACTGCACATTGCATTAAAATATGAAGTGGAGAGCAGTCCTGTGGGGGCAAGGTTAACAGTTCTTTTCCATCTGTAATTCCTGTCGTTCCTGGGTGCAGTCTGTAAGCTGTCACATAGCACAAGCATTTGTGGAAGATACACAAATTACCAAAACTGACCACAGGAAGACAAATACAAACTGTTTCTGGGACTATTGGTCAGTGTGGGTTTGTACAATGGAATTCAATTTTCATCTGTGACACTGGAGACTGTCTTGGGGTGGAGGATGTCACGTGAAATGGTATCTGATAGACTTTCTCAGATTGTTCATCTTATTTGCTGTCTCGGGTAGTCATTTCTGCTTTCCTGTGCTGGGCTACTGATGCTACCAGTCTGGCTTTACCCAATCATCTTTAAAGACAATTATTCTGTGTGGTTGTGTCCTTAATTATATCATAGAGTACCCAGGAAGCAAGCATGCTGTTTTCTCTGCTGTCCACTATTAACAAAACCCCATATCACCACCAGCACTAAGCACTGCAGTCAGAAATCATATTACTTAGGAAACAATCTCATTTTCTTTTTCCTAAAAAAACCCCACACAGAACAAAACCAAAGCATGGTTTGGAGGACACAGAGAGCCCTAACAAGCAAAAAGCTCAGCTGCCCCTCACAGAGCTCTCTCTGACGTTCTGCACACAGAGCACAGACCAAGCACATCCCTCTGTGGCTGACCCTCTCTTCTTGTACAGGCACCTACCAAGAATATATTAGCCCCACGCTTTTGGCAAAGCACAAATAAACTTCCAGAAGTCTTGCAGTGGTATCAATGTCCTCTCTAAAAATAGAGCTTCATCTCTTAGTGAGTGGAGCACCGGGAAGCCATCAGCACCTGAGAGCTGCCCAGGCTGCTGACGTGGTTTTCCTTCCATGCTCTGCACTGAAGATCAGCCAGCCCTTTCATTCCTCCATTAATCACCCCTCATATTTACAAGATAGTAACCACAAAATAAGCAACCTGGTGACTCTTGCAGCAGTTTGGCATTTCTGTACTCCCTAGCAAGGCTGTGAATATTTGTGTTTCCAAAGCAAAGGACCTGGGGGCTCCTGACCCATTCTTCCTGTCCCAGCCCACAGGGCACAGCTGTGCCTCGCAGTGCCCACTGTCTGGAGGTGAGGCAGGGCTGGTGCTTCAGCAGCTCTGCTCACTTTTATAAAGTTCACTGGGAGCTGAATGTGCTCACAGCCTTGAGGCTGGGGCTCAAAACATCTCAGCTAACCTTTAGACACCTCTGCTGTGGTGTGTATTTAGTGAAGTGAAATGAAGACTATAGGATAATCAATCCTTCTATACTGTGACGGGTCAATTGCTTATTTTAGAACTGTCTTGGCTGGTTGAGTATTTAATTTCCTTGAAAGCAAGAAAAATAATCATTGTGAAAGTTACTAATGTACTCCATGTGAAATGCAACTAAACCCTTCATTCCAATATTCACATTAGCCAGAATATGCTTGCAGTTTTATATTTTGACCCCTTGCTCCTTCCTTGTCACAAAATAATTATAAAAATGATTAAATTATTTTAAACTATTGAATTCTAATTTATTTAAATGATTGACTTGACATTTCAATTCATTAGCTTTCAACCTGAATTGAAATTTGTTCCACAGTTCTTTACTTAATTTGTTCAGTTCCAACTTTTCTGTTTATATGATTGGCACTAAATGAAGAAATCATTTACCAATGCTTTAATTGTCACGCTTTGTATGCAGTGCACTATGATAAGACTGTCTGTATTCACTATAAAATGATCAAAACATAGAACTTGACTTTTCTTCTCTTTTTCTTCCAAATTTCAATACAATTTGGGATTTTTATAAAGCTTTTTTTGTAAAAGCACAGGTTCATGTGCACTTAAATAATGTTGATGGAATCATAAAGAGAAGCTGTAATTATACTGTCAAATTTCTTTTATTCCTTCTGTGCATTTCTAGCAATATTTAGCGCTGCTCTATGTTTCTACTACCAGATAAACCTGATTTGATTGCAGACTGTGTAAATTAAATAATCAGCCACTCTCTACATGCTGTGTCCTTTCACAGTTTCTGAGCTCACTTGTCCTGTGGTAAAAGAGCACCAGCTGCCCTTAGGTGCTGCTCTCAGGGATGATTTGGGGTGAGTTATATTCAGGCCCCTAAATCTAAACCTTACACACTTTCACCACACAGCTGTTGAGGGGGAATGCAAAGTCCACCTGGGCTCCACTGGGAAAGCTCTCCACTGCCAGCAAGGCCTCATTCTTCCCAGAGGGGAATAAATTTGTGTTTCTCCATTCCCTAAAGCTCCCTGGAGTGCACAAAGCATGTGCTTCCCTCTGGCTCCCTTGCAGGGAACATGCCGTGCCATGCCATGCCGTGCCGTGCCGTGCCATGCCGTGCCATGCCACACTACATCACACCAGTGCTCTCAGGCAGATCTGAAGGAAGTCCAGGCAGCCCATATTTTCTGCCATTTGGGCAAAGGAATGGGCAAGATGAACACTGAGGGTTAACTCTAGACCTCTTTTGATGATAAATGTACACAGGAGTAAAAACCTCCCGTGAGCAAGGGTGAGCACAACTCCCTGACCATGTTGCTGGACCAGTCACTGGTGGAGTGGAGAGACCCAAGCTCTGCTCTTCACCACTTTGGGTTTTTGTAAGCCCTGGCCCTGTATTTCTAGCACAGCTGTGCAGCCATCTAATACCACACAAACCAGATTTTATTCAATTCTTCTTACATTCAAGTGTTTTCTTCACCTGTGGGTTGAAGCAGGCGGGTATTTTTCAGCCCATGACTGCAGTAAATTTCCTGCAGCACAGTCTACAAAGGCTGAGTTCTTCAAAATCAGGGGTATGGCCATGGAAGGGATCCAAGCTAATCAAATGGAAGAAATTTCAATTATATAATCAAACAGTTATATTTTAATTATAATTGTTGCCACAGGGCAGCCCGGGATTATTTTGTGTGAACTTCTACTTAAATGTTTATTTCTGAAGAAAAACATTATAAGGCATCTATGGCAATTTCATTATTATTAACAAATTAAAAAGAATCTGTAGTTAGGTAAGGGACCAGTACAATTACCTACATCATCTTTCAGAACAGTTAAATGTAATAATAAGCCACAATAAGAAGCTGGAGCCTTAGAAATGAATGAGATGGCACTAAAAGAGATTCACTGACAGGGAGCTCAGGGCTTACTGAGCTGTTATTTGTTGCAGTGCTAGATTTTTTAAGCTGCATTAGTGAAAATAGAACAAAAAAAAAATATTGCAGCAGAATTAATTGTACAGATTCACTTTCCAAGCCAAAATAGACTATCAGGAAGCAGTCTTCAAAGAGAGTAGGGAATACAGAGAATTTAATTCATCTCTCTAAATCTCCAGGGAAAACTCTGACAGAGGGCTGAATGTGACTCAAATATCCCTCCTCTTTAAAATCCACATCCCACCCTCTCCTCTCCACCCATCTGGATGCTCAGGGAAGCTCTTCTGGAGCCCTCTGGGCTCTGCTCCTACCAGGGGTGTGTAAGTACTCTGTGAGGAGTGTCTGCCTTCAAGTGCTCTGATCCATGAGAAATGCACTTTGACCTTTAAGAAGACTTTTTGGTAAAAGGAAGGTTTTCACTGGAGACCAATCCATTGCCATTGCAGTCCAAGTGGACAACAATTTGAATATAGAAGGAAAGTGCATTTAATTTGATATTAGACTTTTGATGGAGTTTTGAGATCAGTAAGGAGCAGAGCTCAGGCCTTCTGCCCTCTCCCCATTTCCCCACTTGGTGCAGTCAATGTGGGTTATCAACAGGTGCCTCTAAGGCTGGGGGCCATGGCCACTGACCTTCCTGAATACTCTGAGAACCTGCCCCATATTCCATATTCCATCACATCAGCCTGCAGAAAACCCAGACCTTCATAAATTGTGCATGATGACAGAGGGGAAACTGCAGGAATGCACCCCACTGTCTTGCAGAGGACCTTTTTACCTCTTTCAAGTAGGATTGTGCTCCACAGATGATAAAGAACAAAACAACTGTGAAAAACCCCTGAATAAATTATTTTTCTGAACAAGGGATGCATTGATTGGGAAACTAAAACTGCACTGGAGAATGTAGGAAAAAGAGAGGTTTTATTCAGTAGCAACATATCTACTTTATTTTGGATAGGAACAGCAGAATGAACCTCTTGAGAAAGCTTTTGGTTTATATTTAGTGTTGCTCTTTGGGAATAAAATTGGATTAGAGAATAGTTCATTCTTCATTTCTTAACCCAAATTGTCATCACTCACCCCACACTTTTGCATCAGCAGCATGATTTGGCTGTACTTTGGTCAGACCTTGCTCAACCCCAGTGACTCATCTCTAGAACTGACCCATCACTGAGAGGCTTCGGGCCCTGGGGAAAACATTTCATCTCAGTCCTTGGACTGGAAAAGAGTTTTCCACTGATTCAGACCTTCAGGACTTTATATCAGACCTTCAGAACCTTCAGAACAGTACTTTATATCTGCACACAGATTTTGTCAAAATAGTGATCCAATGGTGTTGGAAATCGTGTCAATATTTCAGAGTGGAAAAAGTTAAAAACAGTAAAAACAAAAATTTAAAAAGAAGGTAAAAAGAAAGAAAAAAAAATTAGAAGATTTAGTTGGATGCACTAATTACCAGGAAGGACAGAAAAGGAAATACAATATGGAATCTTAATGTAAATTGTGCTTGCTTTCTGCAGTAAGTAAAAATTAGAAACCACCCAAAAATGCTCTAATGGCAGGTTGAGGCCAGTCTTTGAACATCTCATTGCCTTAAGAAAATTTACATTTTGTGTTCAAAAATAATTGCTAGCCTGGATCTTAACATGTCTTGGTCTGTAGACTAATCTATGCAAGTACTTCTGCTATTGCTGCTGCAAAATAAAAAAATTAATTCCAGGAAGGCTCCGGAAAAATTGCAGATGGAGAAGCAGTTTCCTGATGGATCTTAATATCTTACTGACACTCCTCAACCCCTGTACCTAACACATCAACTTCTGAAGTTTACTCACACTGAGCATTCTGTCTTGCCTCTTATGCAATTGCTATTAGCTTCACAGCTATTGTTTTTCCTTGAACACAGACACTCAGAAAAGATGTTTCATGTTTATATTATAATTTAGTCTTGAAAAGTATTTCTTGCCTGAACCACTGCCAAATAGCTGATAGTTTCACTTTACTGTTTCATTTAACATTGGCTTTATATTATAGAAGGCACATACAAAAAAGTGCATGGAATTTTTTTTCCAAGATTTTCCTCACCTCCTTCCTATACAAGCTTACATTAATCCAGAACAATCCAACTTTGGAAATCTACCATATGCAACAGCATCCTTTAACTACCAGATAATTACTGCCTTCAATGAGAACATTTTCTGAACAAGATCTGCTCAGCCTGGAGGCCTGGAGGAATAGCACAAACCAGTTACAGTTTCCCATTTCATACACCAGTCTGTGCCAGGCACAGAGCAACCTTGGAATGATTTAAGAAAGAGTTGCTGTTGCCTCATTTCTGCCACCCTACCCTGAGAGCCAGCTCTCAGACTTTCAGTTCCATCCCCTTTCCCTAAACAGTCTTCCTAAATCTCTTGTGTGCATAGAACCAGGTGCAGGAACCTGGTTTTAAAAGGATTTGAAAATGTCCCAATCCAAATATTGTGCGTTTCCCTTGTCCTGGTGGCCTTGAGGTGTTTCCAAAGCCAGTTTAGCTGTCACTGTCCTGACATTAATGCTATGAATAATGCCACAACATGTGGCTATAATGCTGTGCATCTCCTGGGCTTAGGGAGCAGCACACAGAGCTTTGCAGATAGTCCTGAAATGCATCTGGTGTGCGAGCTGTCAGTAAGGCATGACCTTTCCTCTGGGAAGAACACCTCGACCCACTCACCCTCCACGCAGGCAGAACAGGCACAGCCAGTTCATTTCCATAGCCTCAGCTCTCTTCCCACCCTCTGCAGCAGAGCAGGCTCCATGTACAGCCTGTGTTTAGGGAATAATCAGACCATGTGCAGCACAGGAACTATAATCCTCCACTGGGAGGCTGCGTTACCGCGCTGGCTGTACCCCAGTACGTAATTTGTTTTGCCTAGAGGTGTTCTGGTAAATCTGCCCATGGTTTGGTGCAGGGGTGGCCACCAGGCTGTCAGTCACCAGCCACTCTGCAGTGTCTCTTACCATGGGGAGGGCACAGACCATTTCAGCACTGTAGTGACAGGAAAGGTGTCACTTTTTGATGGACAGATGCTTAAATCTCTCTAAAAGCTGCCTCCCTTTTCAGTGTCTGAAGTTAGGATCTCTAAACCAGCAACTTGGTTTAGATACTTCAGCTACTTTATGCCCATTGAGTAATTTTTAAATTTTATATATTTTGTAGCACTTGTATCAGATTTACAATTTTTATTTAAGTCACATTAAAAGACATTGAGAAAAGGAACAAGTCACCAGCTCTCTTTTATGTCCCTTGATTTCACTGACTGTGGTTGGAGGAGATCTTTGGTATCCCAGAAGTGCTGTTTTACCACTTACATTATGATCCCCTCACCAACAAAGGCTGAGTCAGCTTTGATGTTCTGGTGTTAATTGTTACAGTACATTGTGTCCCACAAGACAGAATAAGGCACAACTGGTACATAAAGAAAAGAAAAACACCAGGACACTCGAAGGACATTTTGATACAATAAAAGGGAAAGCAGGCAAGTCAGCCACATCTGCTCCTGATATTTGGATTAGCTGATCAGTGATTAATACATAAAATAGGTCTGGAACAGAGTTTGAATAAACAGAGAGTTGAACAACAGTCCACCCAAAAGTGCAAGGCACAAATTTAGTCTGGCTAGCCAATAGGGATAGGGCTGGAACTCATCACCAGGCACCTGATTTTTTCAGTGCTTTCTTTCCAATACTTCCCATGCCACAGGTTTTAAATAAATCCCTTGAAAGGGATGAAAATTTTAATTGCCCAAATTTTTTGCTGACTGAAATCAGAAAACCATAAAGATTAAGGTTAATTCAATATTTTGGTTTCAGTCTTTTTCTGTTACTCCATTCTACTTCAGTTCAAGTCAATCCTCCCCAAATTTCACAATAGAAAGTTGTCAGTAGCAGGGATATATTTTGACAGGAACGTTTTGAGTTCTGAAATTCCATAAAACTGGATTTCTTTCCAAAACATTTTGGATTTGATGGATTGGCATCTCTCAAGGATGTGAAATGAAATAAAACCCTTCCTGCAAATCATCTACCCCATTCAGTCCTCCATAAAGCAGAGAATAACCTCTGTGGGCCCTCAATCCTGCACAGGGATGCAGAGTGCAGACACCTCTCCATCCCCTGTCCAAAACACCACGAGACAGTGGCAGAGGTTATGGGGTAAAAGGGAGATAAACAGCAGTGTGTTCAGCTAAATAGAAAATTTTCCTGCCTTTTTTATTATTTTCCTAGGTGATACTTTGACTCATGCCCACCCTCCCTGAGGATCTTCCTAACCCCTTGACATGTTTAAGCTCATTTCTGATGAGAGCTGGGAATTTCCTTGTGCATGGCCCATTGGTACCTCTATCTGTGACCCAGCTCAAGCACCAGCCCAAACGTGGTGCTGCTGTGCCTGCCGCAGCCTCACAGCCCACACATGCAACAGCCCCATGTCCCACAGGCCTTTTATCCACCCACAGCCACGTGCCACCTTTCTCAGCCAAATTCTTCACCTACACCTTGAAATCGTGAAAGAAGACATCTGCAATAGCTTAGTCTACCTGGCATGACACAATCAGTAATGGCCACTGGCTCCTAACTCATCAGAGCACACTCCATTTCCATGTAATTGAGAAGCAGAGTAAGTTTGCACAGATTATATGGCTGGTTTAATGAAGTTTAGTAAAATGAGCTCATTAATGCAGCTTTCAAAGGAACTTCCATTTTCTACATCACAAGGCATGATTTTACAATCTTTCAGCACTAACATTAAAATCTCTCAGATTCTGCCATGCTGCCAAATCACAGAGTGCACATGGAAACTCCAGAAGTTCCTCTAATTGCTTGTAAAATGCAATTACCATCCCCTGCTTATGTGAGATGGGGCTGTGATGGCATTTCCCTAACTGTGGATGGGATCTGCTGCTCTTGCTCCCAATTGTTTGTTTCAGAATACAATGAGGAATGCAGAACTTTAAAATTATTATCAGGAAGGTATCCAAATAGTTTCTCATGATACCACATACATACACACAGACCTCCAAGGTTTTTTAAGCACCCCTAGTTGTGTGCTTAGGGTATGATTTCTAATTTCTATCCCACAGTTGTTTTATCACAGCATTTGAAATCTCCCAAGGTGCTTTTGAAAAGAGGTGTTTTCTTAGACTGTCAGCACAGCACTTCAGGAATGTAAGCAGGTGCTGCTGTGGAGGAGAGCACACAAACCACACACTGGAGTGAAATATCAAGCACAAGGATTTCTCATGACTCTAAGATACCCAGAAGTCAATTAACCTGTTTATAGCTTGTACAAAAAACCAACCCATTGTTTTGATCAGAATCAAATTAATTTTTTCATCGCTCTTAGGGGCATGATGGTACTTGTGAAGTTGTTTGTTATCAGGATGGGAAATGCCCAATGGAATGATAAAATGTGTCATCAGATCATTGGCCCAGGTATCTGCCATATTTTATTTGAGGCATGAAGCCAGCTGGAGGTGGCTAAATCTCTCCAGACAGCTGTTTTGAAATGAAGCCCATCTAACTGCATGCAATGTAAATCAAGATAAGGCAGAAAGCTCAACAGTTTTGGAGATAGCCATTGTAGGGCCTCACATCATGACAATGTGGAAAACAACAAAGGAAAAGAATGAGGAAAAAGAAGATGATTGTATTTGAGAGAAGTTGATTTTCTTGCTGACAGCAGGCAAACAGATGGGCAGAAAGTTTGCTCCTAATCTTTTTCTTATTCCTTCTTACTATAAAAGTGAGACATTAACACACCTGTGCATTTATGGAAAAAAAGAATCCAGCAATGGAAATGGAGAAGAGGCTTAATGAGGTTTCTTTGAAAGAATTGACAGTACTCAACTTCTAAAAAATTTCAAAGCCACTTGTAAGGACAATCCATGTGCAGCCTCTATCTGCCCTGCCAGCCAGCCAAACACGTGGCAGAAGCACCAGACAACAACTGGGATGTTCCTTCTCTCACCTCTTGGAAGGGGACCAGTCTCTGTGCAGATCTCCCTTCATCCTGAAGCACCTTTTCCTTCTGCTGTGTCCCACAGGAGGCAGGACACCCACCTGGCAGGGGGAAGGAGTCTTGCCCTCAGGAGCAAAATTTACTCAAGACAAGAACAGAAAAGAGCACTTTTTCTTTTGCACTGAGAAAGACCTGTACTCCCCACAATGTTCTTTGGCTAAAATACTGGGGTCAAAGGGATAGCCAGTTCACATTGGAAAAGGTAGTAATTATCTTTAGCTCTCCAAATAAGCATCAATCACTGCTTAATTAAGGCCACAAAGTAAATGTGCAGCCCTAGACTTCTCCAGAGAGGAAAAGCTCATGATGTTATTTCCTTTTTCTAACATGTGCTTTGGTTTACATCCACATATACAGGGGCTTGGGGTGACAAATAACATCATTACTGGAAAAGAGTAAACAGCTCACAGAGAATAATTTACATGATTTAATACAGCTTCACTTTCTGTTCATAGAGCATATGTAAACACACTGATTTTCTCCAATTATTCAATTGAATTAACTTGACAATATGTGTATATATTAGCTTGTTTACAATCTTGTATTTTGAGGATCAGCTGCAAAACACAATATCTGAGATTTTAACTTGGTTGGTCTGTTGGCCATTTTAATCACAAGAAAGTATTTCTGTTTCCTCTGGATAGTCCCATAGTGAAAGGATGAGGAATCACCTTTCCCACATTTGTTCAGCACCCCAAGCAATTCAATTCCAGTCCTCCCTAGAACATGTGCATACTGCTATAACTGAATTTATCAGGACAATTACAGAACTCCTACGAGTTTGAATTTCACTGTATCCTGGCATTTTGGCACCTATGGATCTGTGACCATAAGAGTCAGAAGGGTTTCAAAGCAAACAGTAGGAATACACCAAACACTGAAAGGAATTGATGCCTCTAATATTCATACTCCTCTTTATTAGTTAAAAGAAATAAAATGTGACATTGTTGGTAGAAAAAAATGCAGTCTTTCTCAAAAAAAGCCATTCAATCAGTCACTGAAAACCACATAAGAGTCAGCCATCATAAAACAAAATAGATTTTAAATTATTCTCCAGTGACCAAGACAACTGGCATTTTATTTCCTGAAACATCTTTGACATTTCTTTGTTTTTTAGAACTTAGCAATGAAACAATTTCCCTAATATTTTTTTCTGATCTCTTAAATTTTATAGTCATGAAAGGAAAGGGTTGCCCAGCTATCTTAGGTTCTCTTAGGTTTCTGCCCATGGCAAAAAAAAATTATGAGGATTGAAAGCATAGAGCTAAATGTGATCCCCTCCTCCGCATCCACACCACCAAAAAACATGGAGAATTCTCCTATGTAACCTTGTGTTTGTTACTCTCCCTGGTTTTGCTGAAGATCTTTGAATAAATGGTGGAGGAGAAATGAAGAGAGAAAACAGACTACAGTGCTGATGGCATTAAGCCTCAGAGATTAGTTAGAGTTTATCTCAGCACAGATGGCAATCCCCCAGAGGAGCCCTGGACCTTGGTGCTCTAAGTGTTATGCAAACACAGCACAGAGATGGTGGCTGTCCCACAGGGCTTCTGAGTAATCACTTGCTGTTCAATTACCTTCATCCAAGTTCATTTGTAGCTTAAAGCGTTGTTCAGCGTGAGCCTGAACTTCCCCAAAGTGAGAACAAAGCTCTTAGTTTGGTGATTACATTATTACTAATATTATTACTGTTATTATTAGTAGTAGTAGTATTAGTATTATTTTGCTAGATTTAAAAGACTAAGGGAGGTGGGGATTGGTGGAAAGCTCTGCCTTGATTTGGATGTTCCCAGCCCCAGCTCAGCACAAGCAGGATACCTCCATAGTTGCGGGCAACAATGTTCAGGGACAGCATAGAGTGGGTAGAAATGCACTGTAGAAGACCATTTCCAGATGGAAAACTTTATCTGGGCATTTATGGTTGGATTATAACTACTTTGTTCCAAAAAGTGGGTGAACATTGCTTGTGACCTTGCCATGACCGTGGCCCCTCTTTCCATTGAACTGGGAAACTCCCTTCCCTGCACAATATAAAACTAACTCCAGAGGAGGTTCCAAGTTTTCACCTCATTAGCTATTCTGGTGGAAAGCAGCTGTATTAAGAAATATATATGAAATCCAGGTGTGAAGTATTTCAGTGTCACAAGGCAGTTTCCAACTAGGCATTCATCATGCATAAAAATTGCAATTTCAAGATCACTACCAAACCAAACAAAAAGGAACATCTTTGAGTGCGTGTATTTTAATAGCTCCACTTGTAGAAAATGTTGGTAATGATTTTGAGAGAATGGTCAATTTTCTTTAAGTCCCTGGTTTCTCCTCTCTCTCAGCTGCTTCTTCTATTGCTCTCTTTCTATTCAGCACCAATTTGCTGATTTGCAATCCCCAAAGACATGTGTTTTCTCTTCTTATTTTACTCCAATTTTGGCTGGACCTCAAACCAAAGCCTGTGTGTTCTCTGCTCAGAAATTCATTATTAAGTACAGTCTAGTGCTTCTTGCATCCTGCCTTTTATTTTCCCAGGCTTAAATCCACAGAGGGACTAATAAGCCTGAAGTGGAACATGGGTGGAATTTAGGCATTTATGTAGAAGAGCATAATTCCTAAAACGTCCTACATAAAGCCTAGCTGGAGTCCCCAGATATCTCAATTTGCATTTCTAAAGTCCGTAGGCATTTAACTTGCCTGTCAAGAAGTGTTGCCCTCCCAGAACAGCACAGTAAGTTGGTGCCTCATCTGCTCAAGGGCTCTCCAATTTGTCAGACCACAGTCCAAATCACTGCAGGAGCTGGAGCCAGCCACCCAGCCCAAGCTGAGCGTGCACAGATGCAAACGAGTTGCGCACAAAAGCCCAGCAGAGAGGGCAGCTTTCCCTCAGCTTGGGGGTGCTGTCTGTCTTGCCTACACCAGCTCTGCTCAGCCTCTGGCACAGCACACAGGAGGTCCAGGCTAAGCAGCCTTCCAGGAAAAGGAGTCTAAAACCCTCTGTCCCATCTTGCAGTACCAGTGCCTCTTCTGGGCTCTGGGACTTCCCACTCTTAAAACTGAACTTGCAGCTCTGTGCAGGAAAACATTTCCAATTCCCTGTTCCAAAGGAAGAAAACTGAAACCTGTGTAACTCTAAACAGGGACAGGACTTTTAGCCTGCACTCCCAACATTTTTTCAGACATTTTACATTGGATTATCTTTGGAAAGGATACACTAAAATTATAGAGGTTTTGCTTGAAGCACAGAGTGCCTCTCACAACCTTGGGGAGCTCAGACACATTCTTGACCATCTCAGTTGAGGGCTGGTATAAGTAACTCCTGCTCAGTGAACACCTTCTGAGGTGCCCATCTTTGCCTTTACATGATTAACCCCTCAGTTCAGATTCTTAGCTTCCACAGATAGTCAGGCCCTCTCAAGCTATGTGCAGTGATGACAAGCATCCAAGATGGAAAACATTTATAGGGATGAGGTTCAGTCCCATTTCCTTCCCCAGGTGAGCAGACATTTTAGTGTTCTCAATCAAAAATCAGAAAGGAAAATGGAAATGATCTCTCTCTCCCTAGTATGTGGCCTAAGAGGGACAGGAGTCTCACTCAAAACAGAGCAGGCACATCTATCACAGCTGGGCAGGCACATCTGGTTGCTCAGGGCAGATGTTTTGGGGTGCAGGTGTTTGGAGCAGATGCCTGCTTGACTTATATGTTCTGGTGACTGGAAAACTGAGCTGTACTGCATGTACAGCAGATAAGGGTAGATACAGCCAGGATATTCATTAATGCTTCCTTTGAGAACAGGACATCAAACAGGAAACTAGTAAATTGCCCTCTGACACAGTGTAAAGCTCTAAGTATTCAATCCACACATTTTAGGAGCTTGTTGACAAGCTGGAAATGATCCAGAAACATTTTTTGCAAATATTTCAGGACTGCAGAACCCATCCTGCTGTTGGATACTCCAGAAACTCTGTCTGTTTAGATTATGCCACAGAAGGTCAGTGGATGATTCACTCATGCTCTCCAAGTAAGGAAGAATAATCCTTATTAGGGAAAAAAGCTTTAGTGGAAACACAGAAATTGGGTTTTCATATAGAGAGGAAAGAAGTTTTTATGTTTCTGGTAATTCATAGTGACAAGAGAAGAGATATGGCTGTACATCCACAGCTGGATCCTCAGCATCTGAGTTCTTTAAGTATATCTGTTCTCTGGGATGCTCTCTCTGACAATATGAGAGCAAAGGCTGGACACAGAAATTAATGGGGGCAAGTCTGTGGCTCTGTGGTGCCAGCAATCCTAAGGTCATCTCAGCAGTTCGAGCTATTTTTAAGAACCTATGCATCTTTTGGGGAGAAATCCTCAATTATTTGCACCATTATGCAGTATTTTTTCTGTCACAGTTTTACTTTGAATCTTTCAGCAAAACATATGATTTTCCATCTCGTTCTCCAAGACTGTCTTTTTGGCAGGGATTGCCAGAGTTTTTTATCCTCTAAGGATGTCAGAAGGTTCTGCATTTTGTCAAACTTTGCGGTAAATAACTCAAACATTTACTTTCCTGTTTTGCTGGCTGCTTCACAGATGGAGTGCAGGACCTTTTCTCCAAGCCACTATATCATGTCCTGGTCCTGTGAGGCAGTACTAGGAATAACTTGAATGGCTTCTATGGCAGTGAACAAGACATAATTTCGAAGGTAAAGTCATTAGTGGCTGTACTTGGGCAGCGTGGTGGTCAAACACTCACCCTGAGGGGTTCTGTTGTGCTGCCCACTCTGGTGCAGACACATCCCTGTGCCCTGCTCAGGCAGCCACCAGCTCTCACTGCTGTCACCCTCCCTCTGGCAGTGCCACCCTGCTGCCTCTGGCACACAAGCTGCACACATGTGGTTCAGCTGTGGGATACAGATGTCACACACACACAGCTACAAACACAAAGGTGGCAACTGGGGGGATGCCAGTGGGGGCTTAAAAGAAGGTAGAACTCAGTGTTATAACAGATATCATTTGTTCCCAAAATGTTTGTTCCAGAGCCATACATGTAAGTACCAATGCATCATTTCCTGAACAAGAAACAATGCACTTTCGGGTAACTCTGCAAAGCAGTAATGAAGATAAAATTTAATTTATTTCAATTAAAAAGGTTTATGAGTTATTACTTACAAGATTTGCTAGCAGCTGTAAGAGTGATTGCCACTATCTGCGGCTTTTTTTGAACTCCAGCTGAGCCACAGAAGCAGAGAGTTATGAAAAGCTACCTGACTGATGTGTTGAGCTCCTGGATTTCTACCATGCTAGGACTGAGTGATCTTACAGCTTAGTAATGACAGGAATGATTACCTCTCTGGATGGATGTAATGCTACATTTCAGAGCTTAGGTGCATAACTGCTTTCCTCTTATTATATCTCCCTTTTGTGCTCCATGTATTCTAGTCAATGGCACTGCAATTTCCCAAGCAACTCCTGCTTTCATAAGGAGCCCTGCTAATGACTCTGCCTTGCCTCATTTTCTCCCCAACAAAATGAATAGCTCCCCTGCCCTAACCAAAGCCTGTTTTTATTTTCCTTTCTTTACATTTGTGCTTTCTGTGATGGGTGTTAGAGATATGGCTGTTTTCAAAATGTGGTGAATTCAGTGCTGGGGAAAAGCTCCACTCCATCCCTTGTGGGGCCCTGGAGCTGGGCTCAGCTCTGCTCCCTGCACCACAGTGCCCCAGCAGTGACCAGGGCTCACTGGGAGGATCCAGGCAGCACAGAGGTGGATAATTGCAGCACAAAGGTGAATAATTGTAGCATGTTATGAGGACTTAGATCAGAGCCTGGGACGTGTGGGCCCTGGGGCATGAAGGTGTTCTAAGCTACACACCCTGGTAAACTGAGGCAGGTGAGCTCCAGAGTACAGTCACCAGCCCAAAACTAAAGTCTGTGTGAAAGCTGTGGTCATGTCAGACTGGGATCTGACACTTGGCATGAAACAGCCTTTACCTCAGCCATCCTGCAGTGTCAGATATTCCAAATACACTGATATGCTGCCTCACTTTTTTCTCTGTTTGTTATTTTAAACACTGTCCATGAGGCTTCAGGAAGCGATTCCCATGCTGATTCCCCACAGATATTTATCAGACACAAAGTGCAGTATCAGATCTCTAAGTGCTGACAGCTGCCTCTGTAGCAGGCTGGTTTGCCCTTGTTTGGGAAGGCAAACAGGGTTTATTCCTCGAGCCACCCATTGCATTGAGAGGCAGTCAGCATTCCTGGGTACGTTCATGGTGCTGAGGGAATTCTCCCAAGTCATGGGATCAGCAAGGTTGGAAGAGACCCTCAAGATCATCCAGTCCAACCATCCCCCCAGCACCACCACTGCAACCCCAAAACCACATCACCCAGAGCAAGATGCAGATCCAGACACCCCTTAAACACCTCCAAAACTGGTGACTCCACCATCTACCTGGGCAACCTCTTTCAGTGCCTGACCACCCAAACACTGAAATGCTTTTTTCTAATTTCTAATCTGAATCTCTCCTGTCTCTTAAGGCCAGAAGACCCCAACAGTGGAAACCAAGCACTTTGTTCACTTTATTCCTAATATTTCACCTCTATTTTACAATTTCCTTATTTTCTCTCTTTCTCTACTGGGGAAATCCATGGAATGTAGCAGCTGCTATTTTCTTCCCCTGCTCTCCTCCACTGATGGCTATTTCCTTCTAGTAAATCTATTTTCAAAATGCTAGTATTTATTTTGTATTTACTGGCTTTTTCTTTTTTCAGCATATGTCCAAATAAAGAAGCTGACAATATAAATGACACTTGCAACCTCATTTTTGCATTCACTTCATGCAGAAAATATTCATACTCACGGCACACTTACTAAAGCACAATATCCCTTTAAATCACTCTGAACATAATATCTTTAAAGCACTGATTAAGTAGTTGCCCCTTTCAATGTAACTACTGCCTGCTAAGTGTGCTGTTAAATCAGCAGCTCATCAAATGGCCTGATGCTAGGATGTAACAAATTTCTGATGGAGTTGTGCTCCTTCAAAGAACAAGCATTTTTTTCATCACCCTCTTAGTCACCTAATTTGACTGAGATCTAAGATCCTAATGCATCAATCTTGTTAATTCTCTTGCCAGTACATAAGAAATTGAAGCAATAAACCACAACCTGTTTGTAGTGGTGTTAACATTATTATGTAGTACACCAGCTGACAGGAGCGCTGCTTTTCCATTAAACTTCAGCCAATACAACAAGCCTGTAGCTCTTGGGAGTGTCTATCTTGTCATGTCTTTTTTCTTTTCTTCTTCCTAAACCACTGATGACTCATGCAAGCTGCTGACCCTTTACTCAGTGTTGAGTTTTGCATGTGGAGCACTGGCTCTCATTCCTGTTGTACTCTCTCTTTGAGTGATGCTATCATCTGTGTGTCGCTAGTGCTGAGAGTCCAACTCAAACCAGCAGGTGTGAAATGCTCCAGGGGAATGGTCAAAAAATTTCTAATGGAGTTAAAAAATGTTTTCCTCTAATCTGACTCTTCTAAGTGGTTGAGCCTTTTTATTTTTTTTTTTTTGTTTAAGCATTTAAAAAAGGAAACAACTCAGGCAGATAGCATCTGCTTCAAAATGTCAGCCATAGAGCTGAAGTTTGGCAAAGTTGTATATACAACTAAAAATATAACACAGCATATGATAACATGCAGTGTTGATGAACTGTAGCAGCTCACCCTTGACAAACCAGCTTCATCATAAGGAAAGAAGTTCAGTCTCAAAACTGGACACAAAAACTAATGCAAGCAGAGTGCCCTGTAAAAGCCTCCATGAAAAGTATACAGAATGAAAACCATAAGACAGGATTTTAATGGGAGCTTTGTCTGAGCAAAGCCTACAGTATTCCAGCCCCTGGAGTCATGGTGCTGCTGGTGCATGGGAAAAGGGAGAGAGGGAATTCTGAGGCCTTTTGGTATTTTACTTTTTACATTTGGGGCAAATGCTCTTGTTTTTTCATCATTTCTGCAACCTGGTTTTCCCATCCTTAATTATTGTGTATTGTTTCCTCACAGAAGGAAAGTACACCCTTATTTGCCAGAGCATGCATATTTCCTGTTGGAGGTTGTTAGAGATACCCTACTAGTGTATAACTTTCCATGTGAGGGCTGCCATGGTAACACAATTTACTGTATACCAGGGTTAATATGTGCATAGACACAGAATAATGTGCAGATACACAAATTACTGCTTCCCCATGGACTACTTCTTCTGGCACTGATTTTGCTGCTGTTGTTGGACACATGCTTTATACATTAGAGAGTGAAAAAAAACCCTATTTAAATTTGATCTTGTATGCTGAATGTTGGAATGTATAGCAGAGATGTGTTACTCTTGCAGGGGGGAAGAGGTTGCAAAATCACATGTGCATTTGTGCTTCTGAAAATGCTACATGCAAGTGAAAAATTCAGAGCTGATCCCAGGCATTTTTACACATGGCAAATAAACAGCTTTTTAAAGGTCTAGTCTACTCACAATGACAAAAAAAAAAGTTCTTTATTCTAAATAAGGAATGTATCATTTTGAAAAATAAATGAATGAGGCAAAACAAAAGCTTTGCAAAATATCAATGGGATTTCCTACTCTGCAGCTGTGTGCTATTACCAGCTATAGTATATCACTCAAACTCTGCTTTTAGAGGGGTAACTGTCAGCCTACAGGGATTGAGATTGAGAATTTGCAATTCATCATCTTCATTTGGAAGTCTGGTAGCTTGCCTGCCCAAATTAAATACTTTCTCTATCACAAGTATACTTTTCAATTAGTTAGAAACATGGACTGCATTTGATTTCAATAAATAAACAAATTATAAACTCTTGAATCTTCATTAATTTAAATCAACAGTTTAAAATTCAGTCTTGCAAAGTACATGACACTCTCAGATATCTTAATATAATTATGCCAACCTATTTTTCTGATTGTCAGAATCTCAAACATTAGCTCAATTGCTTCAAATACAGCACACTTGATGCAAACTGTTGGCATCAAGCTGCTTTAGAATTTTGCCACAGAAATTTTGCTACGGGTGACACTGAAAACAAAATCAGACCTACATATTTCTACATTCTTTCTTTTCTGTCTCTGGAGTACAGAGGAAAACATTAGGAAAACATTATTTATCTGTTTAAAAGACTCCCAGTAATTTGCAGAAGTGGATTTTCAACCAGAGTAATTTAAACCCTTACTGCTGTTCCCAGCACTGTTTATTGCAGTGAGGCAAGGCAGGGTGGGGTGGAAGAATTAACACACTCCTGCTTTTTCACCCCAGGTTAGCTGACCTATGCATAGGCAGGGTGACAAAAATCCAGCTGAGACCGGAGTGGCTGGAGCCTGTTGTTTAAATTACAGCCACGGCGCAATTGCTGAGGTTCTGGCTGGGCTGTTTGCACTGCCAGAGAGCTGGTGTTGAACACACACCTGGGTGTGTCCTGGGCGTGTCCTGGGTGTGTCCTGGGCGTGTCCTGGGTGTGCCCTGGGTGTATCCTGGGAGTGTTCTGGGCGTGTCCTGGGCGAGTCCTGTGTGTATCCTGGGTGTGTCCTGGGCATGTCCTGTGTGTATCCTGGGCGTGTCCTGGGTGTGCCCTGGGTGTGTTCTGGGTGTGTTCTGGGTGTATCCTGGGCGTGTTCTGGGCGTATCCTGGGTGTGTCCTGGGCGTGTCCTGGGTGTGTCTCGGGTGTGTCCTGGGTGTGTCTTGTGCGTGTCCTGGGTGTATCCTGGGCGTGTCCTGGGTGTATCCTGGGTGTGTCTTGTGTGTGTCCTGGGTGTGTCCTGTGCGTGTTCTGGGCGTGTCCTGGGCGTGTCCCGTGTGTGTCCCGGGTGTGTCTCGGGTGTGTCCCGGGTGTGTTCTGGGCGTATCCTGCGTGTGTCCTGGGTGTGTCCTGGGTGTGTCCCGGGCGTGTCCTGGGTGTGTCCTGCGGGGCTGTGGGTGCACACAGAGCTGCTCTCTGCACAGGCACAGAGCTGTGTCCCTGCCCCACCTGCCCTGGCAGCTCCTGGGCTCCCCAGGGCAGGTTCAGCTGCAGAAGGTGTCACACATCCCAGTGCAGAGCAGGCTCCCTGGAGGGGATGGGGAAGGTTCAGATTGTGGCACTGTCCTGGGTTTAATTCAACACCACCCAAGGTGGTTACAGATCGATTACAGTGCTCATCTGACTGCACATAGCAGAGTAGGAGCAGTCCTAGGAACCTTTGGAAATGTTGGGTTGCAAAGTTTCCATGGACTTCACAAGGGATTGTAAGATTCCCAAAGGTTCAAGACAACATACCATGCACCATCACAAACTCTTGTGGACAAGCCACTGATGGGGGGTTAGAAGCTTTGTAGCTGTGGGTGCTCAGTGTCAGCCCAAGGCACACTAATTCAATGTCATGCTGCTAAAGCTGCATGGATCTCATGGCAGATAGAGCCTTAAAAGTAGAAATACCTCTGGCTTTGAGTAGGATTTAGTGTTTCTGGAGCTCCACCCCTGATTTTCCCTTCATGGTCATACAGACCTACTTCCAACCCTTGGGCTAGACAGCAGCTCCTACAAATTCCTGCATGAAGCTCTCTGGTATTTCAGAATTCTCCCAGCCCCTGATTCCTAAGGACACCACAGGCCCCTTTTGTTTTCAGCACTGGATTCTCCATTAAAGCCATGAACACTTGCAGCTTGAGTGCCAGTTAATGAAACATAACCACACAACTGGAGGTATTCAGCCATCAGGACAGAGGAGAAGAGGAATAAATCCAGATAAAATAAATAAGTGCTATATGTCAGTAGTTAAATGACTAAACCAGCAAGGACTAACTGCACGTCAGGCTGTTCTTCCCTTAGTGAAAGGAAGTGTGTGGAGAGGAAGTCTCCTTTGGTAACCATAAACATGGAGGCCTGGGCAGCCTTTTCTGGGCAGTGCTGGCTCCAGAGGCACGAGCCAGCCCCAGTGCTGGCATGTGGATTTACTGCTGCTTGGGAATCTGGTCATCTAACCCACATATAAACAGTGCGTCCTTTGTAGGTCTTCATATTTTGGGTAGAATTTGGTCTTGGTGAAAGATCATTAGTGATTTAGCCATGCCTTTGTAACTTATGTAATTTGTGTGACAAATATATACTACTTTTGCATAACATGGCATGTTACTCATCTTCAAATAAGGAACAAGAGCCATGTCACACATGGTTTTATAAAATGCCGATTTTCCTTTGTCTGCTACCTACTCTCAGAACCCAAACTAAGAAGGTGACAGATCAGTCCAAACTTAGTCCTGTTTTTGTGTGCTAATCATGAATCCAATTGAGAGTTTATAAATACCACAAGGAAAGCAGGTTCATGCTTCCATTTTGGCGCTACAGAAAAATTATGTGGTGGCTCCATTTCATTAATTACAAAAAAAAATCCAAAGTGTGTGCTTTCTGTATTTTATTACACAGGAGAAATATTCTCAAATCCATTAAGAAGACCTGCATATGATGAATTGTTCTGGACTGAAATTATTTTGTTGGCACGATCTGACATTCTCTAGGCATTTCAAGAAAAATTCCCCACTGGCCTTACTTGGCAGGGGCTGATGTCATATTTTGTCCAAGTTGTCCCAGCTTCTCCCCTGGTGTCCCTGAGGAACATCAGTGGCCATGCTGGGGGGGTCTGGTGCTGATCCTTTTAATAACCATGTTCAAAGCTGACAGAAATTGGCCAATTTGTATTTTTAATTCAATATGTGTTTTTTAATTAATTCCTAATTTGTTTTCCTCCTCCCAGTGAGTTTCTCCAAACAATTTCCGGTAGTTTCTCTGGGATTTGTGAAATTCTGCAATGAGAATGAGTGGAGGCTTTTCAGGACAGTTCTGCTCTGTTGGGTAGCTGCAGACACATTGCTGTGTGATTCACTTATAAACAGAGAAATGCATCAAAACCATTTCAGATTAAACATGATTATTCATTTCCCCCTTTCTCCATCTTCACAGAGTTCTTTGTGAAACAAACACCTCCTCATCTTCCACCAGCTTTCCCCTGAAAAGTCATGATCCAACAAACATCAGGATGACTTTGGTGCTGTTTAGGTCAAAGTTAGGAAATGACATGTGCAGCACCTGAGTTTTGCTGTGATGCATATCATCTCAGAGAGATATCTGAAGGTAACTATTCCTGCAGCTGCAAAGCCTAACAGTAGAGAAATGCTTTCACCAAGAAGGCAAGTGGCTTCAAAATAAAAAAGTCAAATTCCAAATTCATTAAACTCAGGACCAGTTTCTAGGAAAAAAAAAATACATTGTCTCTAGTGTGTGGGTATTGTACCTGCTCATCCAATTTGGAGTGCTATAAAATTGGTTTAAATATAACATTACAGGTTACATTTCCAAGCTGTGTTTCAGGAAAGGCCTTTTCAATGTGTCCTCATGGGAAAATCATGCTGCAGTTTAAGTGGTGACATTTCAGAAAGCAGAGAAGTTGCACAGTATGAAATTGTCTGACTGTGGAAGAGATGGATATGCTATTTATTACAGTAAGCACTAGTTATGTCCAATCACTCAGAATTTACTCTTTAATGTGTGCAAGGGGAATGCAAGGTACTTAAGTTGCAATTAAATGCATCTTGGGCTATTGAAGTGATGAAGAAAGAGTAGGAGAGACAAAAGAAATTTTACAAGTGAGCTATGAGAGGGGCAAAAAGCAGCTCTTAATTTTCTGTGACAGACTTAACAAGGCAGATCAGAAAGTACAGAAACATTGCAGGCCTCAGGTTCTGAAATAATAAGGCAATGAGCTAAACATCAGCAAACAGACTGCTCAACATTATGTACAGGGTTTTAAACTCTCACAAATTCTTCTAGGACTGCAGAGAAGAGACCCAAGTCCAGTTTTAGGCTGATACTATAACAACCCTTTTCATGCAAAATTTGACTTACTTTCTCAGAAAAATTAAATGTTTCATTACAGTTTGTCTGTTGAAAGGGCAGCTCTGTCTGGATACCACCAGGACTGTACTCTCTCAGTAAATCTCAGAGGCCAGCAGGGGAGTTTGCACAGAAAGCAAAAGCTGCACAGAGCATGTCAATGGAAAGAAAAACCTCTTGAGCAGCATTTTCTGGCTCTTCCAGCTATTTACCCATTTACAAAGCGGAAAAAAATCACATTTACTGACTTCATCAAAACAAAGATTACAGAAAGCTCCACTTAGAAGTGTGCAGATCTTCCCAAAAACCATGTTGGAAGAAATGAAAGTTTCAGGTTTCAGTTTAGATGTGCACGTTTGCAAACTTGTGACACTCACAGCCAGGGATTCTCCAGATGTTCACTCTTTTACAGAAAGGTGCAAGACATGCTAAGTCAAGAAAAAGAAGCTTGTCTATGATTCTCCACTCTGCTGCATGGGTATAAAATCCTCAGAACATGAATAAATAACATCACTTCAGGGTTATGCTGAGTCCAGGTAGATGAGTTTTTTCAAGCAAACCTGGTTTACATTATTTTTAATGACTATACTGGAATAAATTTCAGCTGTTTGCAAAAGAACCCTATCTGAGGATTGCAGAGAATGCCAAAAGCAGGGAGTGGGACTGCTCAGGTGTCTGTGCCACTCATGTCCTCTTGCCTACTTGAATCTTCTGCAGACATGGGCAGAGGGCAGGTGTGGCAGTGTGTTCCTAGACATTAGTGTTGCTTAGTTTTACACCACCCATAAACCTTTCCCACCCTCTGCCATCTCATTATTGCACTGGTGACCCAAGTATAGCACTTTGGATTGTTGCACTTGGACTCCCTGAAGAAACAAGAGCAGCAACCCTTAAACCTGTGTATCCAAACTCCTGTGTAAAAATCATATTTCTCTTTCTGTGTGGAGTTTAATGGTGCCAAATACTTTCTTTTGGCATAACAACACAGTCAAGAGCTTGGAGAAATTCACTTTCCCTGCTATGCTCTATTTTCAGTAGTAGCTGGAAGTTACTCATCTTATCTCCACAAATCTTCAGGATAACAACTGAGAACAAAGTCTCTGTGTAAAACAGAGGACACAGCCTGATCACAGATTACAATACAGAAGGGTGACTAAAACAGCAGCAGAAGACAGAGCTTTGATTCACTACTACATAGAGCAAACTGGAGGAGTCCAAGTACTGCACAGTCGTCAACAATAAATAATGATGAGAGGTTCAGTTTTCAAGTTGTAGATAACACTGAAAATTTAGCTAATAACTTTGCACCTGTGTACTATAATTACATGTTTCCTCTTAAATTTTAATGCAATTAATTAACATTTGATTAGCATATTTTTGTTTAAGGAATGGAAGAAGGGTTACATACTGCTTCTTTTGGATTTGGAGAAGCACTTTGTTATGAAGCAGGATTTCTGTTGAACACTCGTGCAAAATTACTGCCTATATCACAACTGGTTCAAAAAGAAAAAGATTTTTAACAGGTGTCACTCCAATGACAACTAGTATCAAGACTTCCATTATTTTTGTCTGATCCTTGAATATATAGTTACAAATTATTTATGTACCTGCAACTATATTCATAAAGCTTCAGAAGACACTATCTTCCATCAACAGTTTAGATTGCTTAGAATAAATTATAAATGTAACAGTCATTAGTTAACAAAGCTTCCCAGTAACGTCACCGCCAACAGTGTTAAAAGGAACTTCACAAAGTTTCATAATGAGATACAGAGATGAGCATTTCATTACCAACTGAAAAACTGTTGAAATAGAACAGATAAATTTGTCAAGGTTGCATGCCAGAAATAGTCTTCTCATTTATTTATTTAGTTTAGCTATATTTAAAGGTTCCAGTAAAGAGAAGCTGAGTGACATTTCAAAAGGAGGAGGGATCATTAGAAATAATAAGTTGCACTTCAGATAGTGGTGAAAGCTTACATTCAAGCTTAATTTGTAAAAGCATTTAAGAGACTGGATGGTGCTTAGAAACAAAGGCAAAAATACATCAGTGTCCAGAAGCTGAATGCAGTGGAGACAGTCATTTAAAAAGCCCAACTGTTCCTCCTGGCTGAGCTGATAAGCAGAAGAAATACTGCAGTACCATACACTCCTAAATTCTGTTTGTAGGTCTGTAAACCCAAATGTTTACCTTCAGGACAAAAAGAAAGCGGACTGTATTTGAAAAGCAGCTGTTGAGTAAGTTCAGCACCTCCCACAAAGGACCTCTCTGCTCTTTCCTGGGTATTTCATGTGTTCTGCCTCAGTTTGAAAATTGACAAACAGATGATGAAAGCTGTTGCTCTGTGACAGGTTGCTTCTGCAATCTCCTCTTTCTCTACGTATTTATATCTTTTTCTACAGTATGCTGCTCCTTTCCACTTACTCTGTTCCATTTGTTTAATTTATAGAGGTAAGAGAAGGAATGAAGACAACACATGACCAGCAGTGGTTTCTTGAGAAAAATGTGTCATAGAAGAGAATATTCAAAAAGAAATTGGACTATATTTTTCAATATATTGAAATTCCTGATCATATTTTTCAGAATATGGAAATTCATGATCATATTTTTCTCTCTCTTGCAAGTATTCCAAAGGTATGGCCACTTCTCAGGAAAACTCTCTCATGTGCTCGTGAATTTATGGCTTTTTTTGAAGACTTCAATGCCCAGTGGAATGCAGATACCCAGGAAAATCATGACTAGAGAGGAGGAGTCAGGCACTCTTTCAATCTACTCAGAGTTACTTTCTTAGAAGACTGAATTAATTTTTCCTCTGTAACAACAAAGATGCAGTAAAAGAAGAGCACATGAAATTTGCTGGAACTCATTCAAGACATGCAGCTCCATTCCTAGGCCATATGCCCTGAAAATCACTCAGGCAACTTTCTCATATGTAATAGGAGTTGAATGAAACCAATTTTCCCCCAAAGACATTATGAGGCTAAACACAATATTACTTTAATTTTAGGAATACGTTGTCCAATGAGTAAATATTGTTCTCTTCCTGCATAATTTCTAAAGTAGTCGTGAGTCCTTAAAATAAAAAAAATAATTAAAAAAGACTAGTGCTACAGGAATAATCTTCTATTGATAATTGTGCTTGTCCCATAAAATTTCATGAGTAACACTTTTCTCCTTGGTTAATATAGCCCCAAAGGTCTTTGTTTCAAATATTATTTCTAATTATTCATGGTTTGTAAGTGCAATTACAAATAAAGATGAGAGGAAAACAGGCTTATGGTTTAATGAATTGGATGGAAACACTGAACTTTAAAGATGTATAGAAATTGAAATGAACCCTCATATCTCCAGTCTAACAATTAGGTTTTGTCAGAGGTAGGATTTTCTTTTTCATGGTAATAAATTTGTGTAAATAGCTTTACACACATGGCCTTTGCTCACAGTGAACAGAATACAAGATTAACAAGAAAAATGCTGTGAAAAACAGAGGTAAAGGTGCTTATTTTTTATTGGCTTTTCCTATTCATTCTGTATGGGATGAGTCACCAGCAACCCACTGAGATCTGGGAGGGTGAAATCCAGGCTGGGTTTTTGGCTACAGCTGCTACTGAGTGTTTGCACTCCAGCAGAGCAGGTCCTGCTCTCCTCTAGGTGCAGAATAAAAGGCTGCTTAAATCCCTGGCCTTTCTCACTAGCAGATTGAAATTTGCCATTTCAGACACCCTGTGCCCAAACTCTGCAATGCAAGAGAACAGCCAGGGCAGAGTGATTTTCTATTCTGAAGATGAAGAAACTCCAGATATTAATCACCCAAAATCCCACTGGTGCAAAACATAAACCACGGGCACCCAAAACCGGGCAGACCCTCAGCCCTGCTGTTGTGGCACTGTTTTGCAGATATCTGATCAGGATTTATAGAGTGAGGCACTGACAAGCGAGGCAGAAAGAATTCACCCAGTGTATGAGCGTGTTTGCATCGTCACAGCCCGGTCCCTCAGCTGACAGAAGAGAGCCCTGGCCCTGGTGTTAGAGCACACACACTATTTCAGGCACAGCCCCTGGGAGCTGATTGCTCAGCCAGAAACGTGGTGCTGTGCTCCAACTCCAGGTCCATTGGAGGATGGAGAATTTTCCTTATGTTCATTTTCCTTATTTCTATTGGAGGATTTTCATCTACAAAGCATGAGACAAAGAAGGTTTTGTATGGAAAACATGTCCAATTTTCCTGTACTGGAGAATTTAAAAAAAAAAGAAAAAAAGAGTTGTTATCCTCCAAACCTGATCCTGCCAGTGTCCTTTGACCATCATAGCTGTAACTTGTGTCATGTGCCTGTGTTTCACATGTTCTTTAAAGGACCAGTTTCTGCAAGTAGCTGTGATCTAGGACTCCGTGTGGAACAGTGGCTTGTCAGGATTTAACCACACATTAACATCATCACACTTCCCTCAGCTTTCAGCGTGGCAAGGAGGAAAGCAGCCACATGAAGTGAGGGCTGAAGGAAGTGCCAGGCAGCATCATCAGAGATCCCACAGGGAGATCTGCTCAATGAGGGTCCTGCCAACAGAGCACCACAGCAACAGCCACAGACATTTACAGCATGGAATGCATTTCAGCTCTGAGGCACAGCTGAAGCCTCAGCTTGTAAGTTACTCCAACAAGTTTTACATCAGAGCAAGTGCATCTGCTTCTGGATCACCCACAATTTTGTCAGAGCATGACCTGGTCCTGAAATGCACAGAGAGGTTAAACAGTGCGTGGTAGAGAGGAACACCCAGACAGCCAACACCTCCACAACTGCCTTTGAATGCTAAACAATGCACAGCAGAGGCTAGAATATTCTGTGTTTGTCTTTAATCACCAAACACCACTTTTTAAAATTTAAATTTATGCCTTTGAGTCAGTTTTTGTTGCCAAAAGCAACAGGTCTTAACAGATACAGTGTGAAACCTATTGTTTAGAACTGGCACTAACTGTTCTTCCTCCTTCTGTAGCAGTAGGGAGTTTTTCCAGGTATGTGGGAGGCAAGCTGCTTGGAGCCATTATATTGCTTGTTCTCTGCATGATCTCCTTCATTAAATAATCTTTTAATGCAACATTAATAGTAATTGCAAGATTACAGTTCAAAATATTTGATAACATCACACTATGCAGTTGAAAAGCCACGGATCTCCTCTCTAAAGCTGGCTGTGGGGGGCAAGCCTACTGTGAAACACCACTGGTCCCTTGAACTCAAAGTGTTGCAATTCCCTTTATTATTTCTGTTCCAGATCTGGATGTCTCACAGGTGATAAGTAGTACAGCCTAGCAACAGAGAGCAGAAGCAAGGAAAACAACTGGTTAATTAATTTTTTACTTCATACTTTTTAATTACGTGAATATAGAGAATTTTGTTTAATTGATTCACAAGGTGGAGGGCTCTCAATCACCTATTAGAGATGATATTTATGTACCAGTACTTGCCTTCATAATTTTTGACTACCCATAGGCATTTCAGAAATGCAAAATTATTCCATTTTAATCTATGTTGAGTCATCTGCTTCTTCTGCATATTTTTCATAGATATCAAAATTACTACTGAGTTATTTAACATTAGATTCTGTGAAGGACTAACAAAAAATGCTTAAACATACTATTCTCTCTGAGTCAAATATCCTTTCTGTAGTGATTAGTACTGACTTCTTTTGACTTCCTCCAGAAGAAAGAATAAATTGTAAGCCATTGCTAACGCCAAATATTTAGGTGTAGTTAAACTCTATTTCTTCCATTCTCTCCCATCTAAGTATCCATCAAATTTGGCCACTTACAGAACTGGGGAAAAAAAAAAAAAAGTCCTTTTCCTCTTTCTCCTGACTATTAATCTTCAATATGAAGCTTTTTGTTGATTCTAACTTTGAATGTCAGTAGCGGTACTGCTAACAATAAAAAACATTTTCTGCCTGCAGAACTAGTCTGAATCAGAGTTAAAAGAAAATGTTAGCAGCTCATTGCTTTCTATTTTTGCTATATACAAAGTTCCTTAAATCTGGACTCTCAATTGTCCTTAAAGTGAAATAAAAAAACCTTTACATCAGGGAGCATGACAGGATGGAAGGGGCATGCAGAGCAAACCACAATGTTTGTGTACCCAAGGTGTTGAGAAGGGTTCTTGCAAGAGCTTCACAGCAGAACAGAGTTAACCAATACTGGAGCAAGGTCTAAATCCCAGACCTTGAATGGCTGATTGCATTAGTCCATGTGAAATATTCAAGAGTCACCAGAAATTCAGGCTGAGGATTACAGCTTGTCTTCTCTATAAATGGGAACAAACATTCGGAAACTGCATAAAAAAACGCTGCCTAAATTGGCTTAATATGACATAACTAGTTCAGCATAAATGATGCTTAGTTCAAAATAACAAATATAACTGGAATAATATTCCAAGAGCAGCTTTATCTTGGAGCAAGGTAGCCAAACTCCTTAAACTCAGCAGGCAAAAGTGAGGAAAAACTCTCCAGAGACCATGATTTGTTCTGGAGGGACATTGTTGCTGCTTTCCATTTCTGTGAGGTTTTCAGTCTTAAATTCTGGGGAAAAGGGATTTTAGAAGCCATTTCATGATAGAGACTATTTGTGATCACTTTGTCTCAGCAGGACAAAGCTGCTCTTTCACCACTAACAGAACCTACCACTTATCTGCAGCAGGCTTTCACAAAAATAGCTGAACTATGGCTTTGTTTTCTCATTCCCTGTCTTGAAATAAAAACAGGTGAAAACAGGGATGTCCCAAATTTTCAGAAAGGGGGGATTTGGCAGTGTAACCAGACTCTCCATATACATACCAACACTCATGGTTAGCATAAAGAGACCTGCAACGTGTGACAACATGGACACAGGGACTGACACGTGCAAGGCATTCTCAACCAAACAGTTTTTTGGTGTTGGAAGGAATGGGGAAAAGCCAAAAGCACAGATATTTGTCCAGTATGGAATTACCAGACAAAATTGGATCAGAACAAGCAGTTCCATGAACCTGGAGGAGGTGTTATTAGTATAAGGAGTCTGCCAGTGTGGAAGGGATTTGTTACCCACAGGACAGAGTGGTGCCACAGAGACAGCCCAGTAAAGATGCAGATGTACAAACCTCAAACAAACTCCTGTCCCATGACACAGCCTAAACCCTGTCAACATGGCCATATTAAAGTATTTCAGCCCTCAGACTGTGGGGTGAGAGCCCCTTCACACTCCCTGAGCTGCTGCTGACCATAAACTCACCGTGCCTACGCCACATTGGCCCTGCTAGTCCATAAACACCAAACATTGCCAGGCAGGTTGTTAACATTTGCATGGCAGGTGAAGACATTGCAATAATTGACTATAATTGACTTAGTGAGTTGCAGACACAGGCAAAGAAGTCTTATCTCTGCCATCAATCTTGCTATGAAACGACATAATTTAAATAAAAACCCGAAATAACTGAAAAATGAGCAGCAATGTTCATTACTAAAAGAAAAAAAAAGAAAATTCAAATCAGAAGTAGCCAGCCACCCATATCCCAGGGAACTTGTAATAACAGTGTTTTCTGCAGGACATATTAGTTAGAAATTCAGGAAAAAAATGTAAAATATTTTATAATTTATATGGTATATACATACCGCTGAGTATGAGGAATTCTTTCTGCATGAAAAGCCAGCAAGTGGCACCTCATTAAACAGGACCTAGACTTAATCTAACTTAGAACAGATAAAAAAGAGAGGATTCATATGAAGCTATACTGCCTGGGGGTTTAATCTCAAAGCTTTTGAGTATAATGAATGAATTAAGTAGGGCAAGTGATTAACAACAAAGAAGTGATCACATAATAAAAACAGAAATAGTACTGAATTTAGAGCAAGGTTTCCATTGTTTATGGACAAGATCCTGCTGTGCTATTTTTATTGTTTTAACTCTTAAAGAATAGGCAAGCTAGATGACAGCACATGTTCTCCAGGTTGGGATGGAGAGATGTGGGAAAATGCCACGAGCAGAATACCTAATGGTGCATAAATAATGGACTGTTCAGATATCAATATTTGCATCATTATGAGAATAAAACCAGTCTGCAGGACTCGCCAGTATTTTAGAACATATTTCTCTTAATGATGTAAGAATGGGATAAACACCATCAGAATGATGATGCTCCATATCCTGGGTGTGCTCCAGCTGCTTTGCCCATCAGCTGGAGCAGCAGGAGGCACGGGTGGAACGAGGTGTCAGAGCTCAGCAGCTGAAATTGCAGCACCCTGAGCTGCCAGGGCTGAGGCTGGGCTGCCTCTCCTTGCAAACTTCCTGACTCCACCAGGGCTGAGCTCACACTGACACAGCCCAGTGCTCTGCTGGGGCTGCTGCTTTAAGGCTGGTGCAGCTCAAATTAAACTGACTGCCAATTAACGCAAGTCAGTTCTCATCAGGGTGGATGTGAGGCGCAGACAGGTGCAAAGCAGCGCCCACCTCCCCTCTGCTACAGCCCAAGGTGAATCGTGGGGTGCCGTGGTTGTCCAGGCTGTCAGTCCTACTCATTACCCTGCCTGCTCCTCACTGGACACTTTCTTGCATTGCTTTCTTTCCCCCTGCTCTGGCATTATTAACGCTCTGGCATTTCGCAGTCCTTCCTAAAATATTTCACTGATAGCAAATCACATGCTGTTGTTTAGGGAGATTCTGAAAGAATTCCCCTGAGAGGAGATGAGGATGACTCAGGGTCAGCAGTGAGAGGACTCCTCCTGGCACAGCAGACTCTAAAGCCAGCCCAGGTGATGTGAAGGGCAAATATCCCACTGACTGCCACAGGTAACTGCTCCTGAGCGAGCAGGCAGCACTCAGTCAGCATTTACCACCCTTCTTTATCCACACAGGCCCAACCTTCTTGAAGCAAAAGGGCTTAAAAGTATTTAATAGTTTTTTCTGGGTCATGAGCTCTTCTCATAGCATGTGCTGAACAATATAACAACTTCAGTTCTCTGACAACACAGACAAAACAGTGGCCAGCAGAGATGGTGGCTTGTGATCTTTTACATGCCAAAGTGAACTTGAGAATGCACAACACCCAAATTGATGCATTTTCTTCTACTAAATGAATCTACCAGGCCAAATAATTCTTCAGGGTCTAACAAGTATCAAATGAATTGCACACAATCCTTCTCTCATGGTAATAAGTGACAAAAAAGAATATGGTTTTCGGGTTTTTTTCTTCTATTGCCTTCAGAAGCAAATCTAGTGTATACTGAATTATGTCTAACAGAGGGAAATAAACACTAGCAGCTTGAATTTTGAGATTTCAAGACAGAGATCACTAGGGAAAAGCCCACATTTTCTCAAGGCACTTGATTGGCTCATAAATTTTGCTTTCCATTCACTAAAGCTTTCAGGAAAGAGAATGAGAGGATAAAGGCTGTAATTGATGGTACAATGCCCACAAGCCTCAACAGATGTGATCCCTCGTAATGAAGCATGTGGGCCTAATTTGGCATTACTTACTACCAGGAGGATCTTATGCAGGGTATCTTTCTAAATCTATGTTTGGTTGGCACCTGTGCCTTGTTGAAACTGGCATAGCACCTTCTGAGCGGGCACAATGCCACTCTAGCAGATGGGCAAGAGAGCAGATAGATGCCAGAGATCCAGTACTGCATTTGCAACAAGCTAAAAGTACCAAGGTCTGAGGTCTCATCACAGGACAGCTGAGGTGGGATGACCCCTCGAGGGATGAGCCAGTCCCCACCATCAGAGTGGGATCAGCTCGAGCAGGCTGAGTCCAGGTGGGTTTTGAGTATCTCCAAGGATGGACACTCTGCAGACCCTCTGAGCAATCTGTTCTGTGTGTCTGACCACCCCCACAATAAAAAAAGGTTCTGGTTCTATTGAAATGGAATATCCTGTATTTCTGTTTGTGCCCATTGCCTCTTGTCCTGTCACTGGGCACCACTGAAAAGAATCTGTCTCTTGTTTCTTTACTCTACCACCAGGTATTCCCAGACTGGAAAGCTGCTCCTGATGCAGGGTCAGCTCTTCTGGCCCTCCCTGCTATGACAGATGCTCCAATCCCTCAATCATCTCCATGCTCCTTGGCTGGCCTCTCTCCAGTAAGTCCAGCATGTCATGTGCTGGGAGGGCAGACCTGGGTGCAGCACTCCAGGGTGGCTCATCAGGGCTGGGTGGATGGAAGCTCATCTCCCTGAGCTGCTGGCACTGCTCTGCCTCAGGCAATCCAGGCCACTGCTCCTGGCCCTCCTTCCTTGCCACAAGGATGTGTATCTGGGTCATCCCAGGGTAATGAACATAAAATGCACACCAATACAATTCTTGGGCCTAAAATAACTCTGAAAATCTGAAAAGTATCCTCTGTGTTTGGGAGATCATGGTCCTGCCAGGAGAGGGGATGAAGCAAAGAATGGTGAGCCAGAGAGACAGCTGAGCACAACCCCAGAATGAGACACACAGGGGACAGAGGAGATGGCAGAACCTTCCCAGCTAAATACATTTCATTTCAGAGCCATGAACTGCACCCCAAGCTGGATGAAATTATAATGGGACCTTTTCTAAACAGTAGAACTGCAACCTATAGATCAGGTATCACTGAACAAAAAAAAAACCCAAACCAACAACAACTCAGCTAATGCCAATTTTCAAGAGCTGTCAGCTAGGTCCAGTGCTTTGAAATAGCCTGTTTCTTTCTCCTGGTCCTTCAGACCATTAACTGATTAGCTGTCAGGGGCAATGGCACCTCCCCATAGTGCCCATAAAAGCAGTTTAGTCTCCTGGCAAAAGAAATACCAGATATGAGCAGAATTTGTATGCTACATATGAATTTGTATCAACCCACAATAACTTTGCTGTGTGCAGTAGAGTGGTAAAAGATGTGGACCCAGTCCTGATTCTCATATTACTGCTCAACTTCATGAATGTGTGAATAGAGAGCACCAGATCTGACTCTCCTTCCTTGTGTCAGTGTTTGCCTGGTCACAGTACAGGCACCTGCTGAAGCAAAGAGAAGATCACTGGAGTCCATTCCATCATCTCTGGGTTATTTGCTCTTTGTTTTGTCTTAATTAGTCCATGGTATGAAAGATGCTCCTCTAACTGAAATTCATTACCTGAAAGAGGAAACAATTCATCCTGGGTGCTAAAATGTTTTGTGAACGGTATTTTTATAAAATATTGTGCCAGTCACACAAATTACAAAAGCTGCATGTATTGAAGTGCCCCTGAATTTTCAAGTGTGCCGAGTGATTTGTGTGATGTGCATTGCTCTGAGGTTGAAAACATTATTAACATCTTTGCTCTAAACCTAACAGACCAATTTATTCTGACTGGCACTAATAAAAAGTATCATTAGCAAACAAGGGTCAGTGGAAAACACAGCACAGAGAGCATGCAGAGGAATAACAGATAGTTCAAGAAAAAGGATTAAATCTACTTCAAGCTGACACTGTACAAGTGGCTCATCAGAACATTATTCTAACAAATGATATACCACAATCATAGTCATCTATTATGCTCAGCATTAAAGCAAAATAGTACTTCAAGAAAGTGATGCAGAAGAAATGTATTGGCTTCTTGGATCATCTTTAATGACACCAAGTTTAAAGTATAATATTTGGTGTTCATCTTCTTATCTACTAAAAATATTCCTGTACCAATTAAACTTGCAAATTTTAAATCTGTATTTTGATTTATTACAATTTTTGCATTCAAGAGTCCAATTATTACCACTTATTTTCAGCATGATAATTTAATTTGGCTGCCTTTGCCCTTATGTCTTTAGTTATCTATGTTTAAAACTAACTTGCAATGTTGATAATTTCTGAAAGCAGAGGCAACAGTGAACTTTGCTATTGTTCTGTCACGGTCTTTCCTGTTGGATCCAGGTTTTCCAGAACCTTCAGTGCTTTTTAAGCCTGTCATTGTACCATGAAGAAAAAGATAAACCCCTTCCCAATTAAGCATACACAGACTCATAGAACACAGGGAAGTCAAAGAGAAAAAAAATGTTGAACATTCTGCAAGAAGTCCTTGGACAGACTGGGAGCAGAACCCCAGCTGGCTGTGTCTCAACACACAGCACCATTCCTTCCTCCAGACCTCCATGAAAACCCCTACCCATCTTCCCATTTAACTTTGGTTTTCACATTGCAAAGATACAAATATTTTAAGCTGTTGGGATTTCTAGCCTTTTACAGACATTTAAAACTATTTCATACAGAGAAACCCAAACTGTCTCCAAGGATAGGATCCAAAGTTATTATCAGCATTAATTTTATCAAATGAAGGGTTTTATGTGGAGTATATCTGGGAGGAAGCAAAGCTCTTGCAGATGGTATTGAATAAATGAACATTCAAGCACAATAAAGAATATTGAATGAGCCTGATTTTCCTGTACAGGTGCAGAAATAAAATATTAGATGCTGTTTTTCACTCTTCATGTAGCACAAGTATGGTCAGTCCATTCTTGCACACTTTCTGTGTATTAATATTTGTTACTGAACACAGTCCTTAAAAGGGTTTGGCTTTAATACCCCAAAGCTTTGGATAATGTTTCATGCTCATAAGGAAACAAATACAATGAAAACAGAATGTGTAAGGGTTATAAGGCATCAACAGTCTACAATAAGCATTATAAAGCCAGAAAGACAGCAACATTTTGAAAATAGCAGATCTCCATTAGGATAATCAATTTAAACTCTGTGATAATTGTATAAAATATGGCAATTTCAGCCTCTAACTCTGTGTTGTAAACACCCTTTGAATGCTATGAAATGGAGAGAAAGTCAGTGAATTTAATCTACTGAGAGAAAAATGTCTGCCCTTACAATCCTTGGCAAAACTCTGGTACTGGATAAAAACTGAATGTGAGACTTCAGTGCAGCGTGGCTAAGGCAGAGGTAATTCTGGTTGGCAAAGAAAAGTGTTTTGAAGAATTGGCAAGGTCTAAGAGTACTCCCTTGGCTGAGAGCATCTGCTAACCCATGGCAAAAGCACTTTATAATCTGAGTTACACTCTTCCTTGCTTAGGGGCTCCAGGTAGCAAAAAGAATCAATCAACCACTGCTCTATCTTTCTATAACCAACACATTATATCTTTGCCCCTCAGACTCAACCCCTGTCCAGTTTACCTGTTGCCATTTTTGCCTCAAACTGGACTTTTAGCTCTTGGCTGAGGTTCAGTCCAGCCAATGGCTTTGGCAGGAGCGTGCCAGTGCAGCTCCCTGGGAACAAGACGTCCAGCTGAACACAAAGCTACACCTGCACCCAGCAAAGCAACATTTGCACCACTATTCACAACCAAAGAAACAAAACCCAGCAGAAGTACAGTAAAAACAAGCAGCTGTTTAGCTTTGGATCCCTTTGAAGTTTACACCCAGCCATGCTCAGGCCTGCAGCAGGATGCTCGGGCTGCTGGGGGAGCTGCCTTCCCTTCTCTCCTCTCTCCCAAGGCTGTTTCTCTCTCCCCAGCCTTCCTTGCACTGACCCATGGACCTGCCTTTTCTGCTTCTGAGAAAGGCTTGGGCAGAAATGTTTAGCCCTTGTCAGGTTCACACCTGTGAGGAGTATTTGCCCCCTTTATTCACTCCCACTGGGCCCCTCAGACTGCCAGCACTCCATGCAGGCTGTGCAGAGGATACCACATCACAGCAGGTATTTAGTAAAAATATATATATTTTAGGAGAAGTATGCATGCCTCAAATAATTTTGACCTAGATAGAAGCTGCTTTTATTAAGTTGCCACATCTATTACCAAGGAGAATGAGTCAAGTAGGCTATAGTATTCCATGGGTTTCTTTTTACAAGCTCTGCTCTTAAAGGGGAACTTTTGAAACATTGTTCTCTCATCAAAGAAGATGAGAAAGAATAGGATTAAGGTGAAGAGAAGGATTTCTTTGAATAGGGAAGATATAATTACACATTTTCCATGACACATGCTGAAAAACGTAATATTGGATAATGCAAGTAACCTCAAATTTTTCATTGTATTTTAATAGAGAGCTCTCTTTTAAGATTTTTATATTATATACAGCATATAGTTACAGGTATAGACACTTCTCTCACATAAAAGAGATTGAAAAGGAACCAAACAAGAATAAACTCTTCCTCCCTAACCACTAAGGAAGCATGATAAAGAAGGACAATATCAGATTAGCTACAGAATTTCCATCTCATTGTTTCCTGAAAAATAAAATTTTATAATGAACATACTCCATACAAGCTGTGCAGAGCAAGTATCTCTTCCAAAAATGCACAGAGCAGTAGTAAAAATCAAGCATGGACTCAACGACATCTGTTGTGGCATTGTTATCAAATGCCATCTTTTTTACACAAATCTGTAACAGTCACTACTTTTTTTTTTTTGTGTGGAAATATTAGTTTGTATGCGGCATCTAAAAGCTGGCACACGAGGACCGACAGATGCTTTGGTTTTACCTCATCTTCAACTTCCTTGGCTCCTCATTACACCAGCTACAGCTCGGCAAATTATTCCTCTGCTTTGGAAAGCCGACAAAATGCCATCTGTCTCTGCATGGTTATCAAAACTAATACTGCAACGTGGAAAAACTGTGATCTGAAATTGTACCTGGCAACTGCATGGTGAGGTCGAGTATCCTGTTAGATTACTCCTAGACACAAATTTCTGCGAGTGGACACCCACCTTTCCCACTGTGCACTCGGCTGCAGGAGCGGGCAGGCTCTGACCTTTCTTGCTTGTAGCTGTTTCTCATGCCATTGACATTGACTGACACTAATTATGGCTTAGAATGCAAAATGAGGTAGCTTCTCACCAACTGAGACTCCAAGGTCACTATGATTAGAGTATGAGCAGCTTTTGGTTTTCCTTATAAAAATGAGAGGCTGAATGCATGGAGGAAAGAGGTGGAAAGGTCAAGGAAAGAGAAAGAGCAAGATTAGATCAGTGTGGTTCAGCATGTAATCACATTGGTCCAACAGCCACAAGATTCATCACTAAAGCTTTAGGGAAGGGCAAACATGAGCACGGTGTCATTAGATAAAACAGAAAAGAACCAAAAGGTATGAAATGGCCTGACAGTCCTGCCCTTAAGCTGACAGAGCAGTCATCCTCAGAGCTTCTCTTCCTTTCTAAATACCACGATAATTTCTCCACCAGCTGGTGAAGTACAGCCCAGAATAAATACCTTGTACAGACACAAAGCTGACCTTTGCACACCGCAGAAATGCTCTAATGCCACCTCCAGGGTTAGCTCCAACCAAACACGTGCTGGAGACAGAACTGAGGTGAGGAACACATGGAACAGAAAAGGAGAGGTGATTAAAATCCAGTTCAGTGGACACTGTCCTCTTTTGTGGAGCTCCTGAGCTGCACACTGATCAAAATGAGAGTAGAGCAGTTGTTCTCCTCCCCCTAATCATCCCCTACAGCTTGTGGCCAGAGATAGGACACAATGTGAGCTCTTTGGTCTGCAGCAAAACCATGTCTTATTTTGTTGCACAGAGAAGAGGTAAGGGCTGCACAAAGTCCACTGCTCTGTGTCTGTATTCAGCAAAATGAGTATCTGACCCTGTCATACTCCAAGACCAAAAGACTTCTCCTAGATTCTCTCTGGTTGAGAAACCACCCCTTGGCCAGCTTTAGTCATGCAACTGAGCAAATAAACTCAGAGCAGATTGCACAGAACATACAATCCTAATTCTTATCTCGTGTTTTAAACACTACAGAAAGAGCATTTCCATCCTCTCCTCTACTTCCTCTACCATCTGAGATATATTGAACTGCATATTAATTATTTCCTCAACTGCATAAATGTACTAATATTCTATATGAGAAAGACTGACCCCCAAATCCCATCCCTTATGCATTTTCAGGCTGAAGTTACTCCTATCTGGCACTGATGTATGGCAACACTGGAGTTCACTCCTGATACAAACGTGGGGTTTTTTGAAGCTATCCAAGGCAGGAGAACACTTTTGGGGAAAAAATGCTTTAGATAAATCACTTTATTTAGTTGTTTGGTTTTTTATTACATTTGCTAAATTTGGCTCAACAAAACCAACATCTTGAGTTACTACTGATTTCCTCCATCATGACCACTTGTGTTTATCTAAAGATGAAGTTTGTGTAAATTACACCCAACCTCCCATGCAGTTCTGGCAATAGTTACTAGGGGTTCTTTACAGGGATTCATTGTGGGCTGCAGCAAGCAGTCCTATGGCATATGCCCTGAGAATGATGTCCCTAGAAGCTGTGCTCTGCTACCCCTTTGAACTGGCACCAGAATGTAGGACTGAGGGATCATTGTATCCCATTGGAATCGCTGTCTGCAGAGGAGGCCGCGCCCATCGGTTACATTCACACCTCGTCTAAATGAGTAGAAAAGAACAGAAGGATGGAGAAGGCTCAGAGCTTCCTCCCTTCCTTCAAGGCTCCCTTTTTTCCTTCTATACAACATTCTCCTTTGTGTTCTTGGCTACGCTGCATTATCATGAGCTCCTTGGGAAAAGACCTCTTCTCTCTATCTACAAAGAAATCATTAAAAAACAGTAATGTCTTGGCTTCACTATGTAGTTAGTTTCTCCTTGTATGTTCTTGCTCCCAGCAGTGTTAAGTCCATGTGTAGCTCTTATTCACAGGAAATCCTTTTAGTCTTACAATGAGGTCTTTGTAGCAAGTCTTTGGTGTTATTCTGCTGTATTTGCAAGGACTCCTGAATACCAAGCTGCCTGGGACACAGCATCTAGGGGAATAACTAATATAGGCTAAACGTAAACTAATTTTGGGCAACAAAAGCAGCCTTCAAGCTATATGCAAAGTTACTAAAAGCTGTTTTTTCAATGAGGGTGAGTGGAAGTGACAATTCTTTTTCACTTAATGAGCTAGAGTAGCAGAGATTAGAGAAACGGTCTAAATTATTTGGCTGTTGAATAAAAATCCAATTTAAATCTAGTGGAAAGTAAGAGCTTTGGTTCAACTGTAGAATCAGGGTGCATAGGCAAGGAAAATAAGCAGTCTTTTTAGATCCAGTCCCTAAACTAGTAACAGTTTATTATATAAAAGCCAAGCACAGATAATGAGAAAAAGAATACGTTAAGAATAAAGAAAAAAGAAATCCATGGGAGACCAAGAGGTTTGCTCAATGTTATTAACTATTCTATGCAAAACAGTAGCCTTTCTAGAGAAACTGATATGCCTTTCTCTCACACTCCCTTGAGCCAGGGCCTCAGGGGAGACAGCAGCTCACAGTAAGGCCATCCCAGCAGCATCTGCTGACATTTCTGCTTACTGGTGTTGCTCAGCAGTGCCCATTAAAACATTTCAAGCACCTGAAAGATACTCTGTGAGGGCTTGGCATAAAGTCTGCACTGCAAGGGAGTGAAACCACCACAACAGCAACAGAAGAGCTAAGGAAAGGTTTAAAAGGTCTACAGTGTGAACTTCAGTCAAGTATCCTCAACCTTTCTCATCTTGGAAAGTCCCACTTATGCATCAGCCAGGAAAAATTTCATTTCTTGTTTTGTTCACAAGAAGGAACTATAACTTGGCAGTGGTCCATTGCAAACAATAAACACCAACAGAACCTTGCCAGTTTCCACAGTGGTTATACATCTTGGACCCCATCCATTCTTCTTTACTTTGGCTGTCTCTGCAGGCTGCAAGGATTGCCTGCTATGTTTTTGACCACACATGTCAGCTCAGTGAAATGGAATTAAAAGCTGTGTGCATGAATAAATAGTGACTTTGGGCCTTCTTGAAAACTGTGACTCCCTAGATGACAAGTCTCAAAAATGAAAAAAAATATAAGGTCTTTTCTTAACACAATGAACCAAAATAACTCACATGTGCAACCTTCCCAAAGAGTGCTGTAACTGCTCATCCAGCAGAGCAGAAGTCAGCTGGCTTCTTGTGGATTATCTTAGACAGACACAGCCTTTAACTAAAACAGTCTAGAGGAATGGGGCATTCACATGCCTCTTCTTTCTGGAAAATATGTCATTGAAACCCAGAATCCAGATCCTGTTTTAAGTGGGATAGTCATCATGGTCTCCTTCACTAAGTACTTCCATTAAACTTGTAACCATGTCTCACAGAGTTTGCTGATTTTCTCTTCTGTTTCATTAAAATAATCAATACCACCAGCTAATAGAAGTGGGATGGAAGGGGAATTGTATCACATGGTCACATCACCTCATTTCTAAAATAAGGCTTAAAAATCATAAACCCCAAAACAAACTAAGAGGGTGCAGTTAGCTCACACTACAGCTGATGAAGCTTCAAAAGACAGCTAAGCTAATCTAATACCCAGATGAGTCCACAACACCCTCTAGCTCATTATTAAATACAAATCTATAGAGCACATCTCTGTATTCAGCCCTGAGAAGAGAGGTCTTTATGGTGACTGTAAAACTCTCATTAGGCTACTGGGATTATCTCTTCCCTTTATCTTATTTGTTTGGCTCTATAAATGCTGAAGAAAAGACATGATGAATCAATGAGTGATTCAGATTTTGCCTTCAGTCTTTATCATCAGGCATTTATCTATTTTTTGTCTCTGGAGTTTTTTATCCTGCTGCAAATTTATTGTAGTGCCTCTGAGTGATGTTTTTTTCTCTTCCTTCCCCTCCCTTGCCCCAATACTCTATTGATTTTCTCATTTTTACAAATAAGCATAGCAATAAATAAAATTACAAAAGCTTGGGACAGAATTGTAGCTGAATAAATACATTCATCAAGAATAAAAAATTGTTGGCTAGACTGGGAAAATTACAGCTCCCTCATGTACATTCTTTATTATGAAGTGAAAATGCAATTAGTAAAGCAGAAGAATCTCAGAGTCAGGCTTTTATTTCCCATTTTGCTACTGTGGTCACAGGTGGTGTGTTTTAAAAGTAGCTGGGCAACATTACCTAAGGTGGGGCTGAAACAGAGGTGTTCTAACTCCACTGGCACCACTGCTTGACAAGGAGGTCATTGCATCTCCCTTCTGTCACCATCACAACTCGATGCAAAATCCCTGTCACGGACACTGACCTCTCAGCTTGGCTGAGAGATGTCTGAATGGAATGTTGGCAAGCTGCTTTTTGACTTCTTGGATGGAAAAGTCCAGTTATACAGCACATAGAGGAGTGATGGGTCAATATCTTTCTGAATATTCTACAGACTTTAGGATACTAAATTCCTGTTCAAAAGTATTACAGAATTATTTTGTGGCCTCAGGCATTTTGATGGAAGGGCTGTTTTGCAGAGTAAGAGAAGATCCAGCTCAATATTCTCTATTAGATTTCTGTTTTCTACAGATAGATTTATATTAGTATAAATAGTCTCCTAATACTTCAAAAAAAACCATAAGGCACTGAATACATAATAAATGTTTCCTGAAAGAAACTGGCAGATCAATTTCACAACAAATTTATGGCTGTCCAATGTTAGTATCTGCTTAAAATCTTGCTGAGGTCAATAGGATCCCACACATGAGAATCTGACTGCAGGATCACGGTCTAAATTTTTGGCAGTAGTCCAAGCCAAAACTAACTAACAAACTTGGGGGAAAAGGGGGCAGAATTCTCTCATAACACTGGATTTGGAACCTGCCAGCAGAATTAACAGGCACCTCCTTCTCATTCAACTCAAACCCCTTGTACTGATGTTCTTGCTTTATACACCTGATTTGACCAACACCAATAAAAAAGGTCTAAAAAACTGGGAGAAAGATACCATGAAATTGCATACCAGCATATCAGTTGAGGTGCTGCGCACTCTCACTAACCTTATATGCTTAGAAAGGCTTGAAGATTTATCCTTTTGGAAACAAACAAACAAAATACCTGTCACTTCACTAACTCTGCAAACTAGTTATGAGAAATGTTTTCAAGTATCCGATACACCACCTGCTCTTTTTTTTTTCCTGCATAAAAACTTGATTTACAAAGTGCCATCCGGCGCTGTCCCAGGCGCGGTTCAGCACCTCGGCCAGCTCCGCGCCCGGCGGGACCCCGCGCCCGCTCGGGGACAGCGCCAGCCCCGCACGGGCCCCGGCTGTCCCCGCAGGACACGAAATAACACCACGCGCACACCGCTGCTTTCAAGGTAAAAAAAAAAAAAAAAAAAAAAAGATAAGTCTATTTTCTGACTCTAACATTTATAGATTTCCAAAAGTGACAGTGGATTGGAGGGTTACGGTGCTACCTCTCCAATGACACGGGACAAACCAAGAACCCATCAAATTTCTCCTCCTCCATAAAAGAATGCAAAACAATGAGTTATTTACAGAAAGTGTGTGAGAAAGTTTGTTGCAAGAATGTAAACATCAGAAGGCTCAGAAAATCTTAAATCGGGGCGACATCCGGCCGTGCCACCAGCGCTGCCGCCAGCACAGCGTCCCTGCAAGGGCCATGGGGACACGGAGAAGGATGGAGAACATTCCTGCCGTGCTCCTGTGCCTTCAGTGGTTCAGGCAGCCTCTGCACAGCTGGCTTCAGCTGTGGCCTTGCTCAGAAAACACATTTGTCATTCCTGTCATGAGACACGTTAGGAAAAACTAAAATACTGAACAGCACAGGTGAAAAATGAACCACAAAGAGAAAGAAACATCAGGGAGGCAAAACTGAAGGGAAATATAAAATGAAAGTTAATACTTGCTGCTTTTTTTTCCTGCTTGTCACTCTAACACAAGGAGCACAATACAGTTTGTTTGTGCCTTTTTAGAGGAAGTAAAAGTAGGATATAGGGACAAGCCACAAGACAGCTGGAGGCAAAGTACACTAGAACCTCACTGCAAGATGGACTTGATGAAAAAAAATAAAATCTATAATCTTAGTGGAAAAGAGGGTGAGCTGTGGTTGAGAAATTAATTGCACTGGACAGCACATCTAGTGAATGAAAGCTCTATATGGATCAGGTTGACACTAAAATAGGCTGGAAAAATGTCTGGCAAGTTGACTAAGCTAAGCAAAACTCCCCAAAAAAGTATTAAAAAAATAGAGGAAAAAAAATCAGTAAAAGAATAAATAAATTTGGAGAATGTGGAGACTGTGGGGTGTGGTGGTGATTTGCATCCCTGGCATAAGAAAGCAGTACAGGAATTACATAAAGGGAAGAATTCATTTTGCATAAAAACTACCTGAAACCTAAATGCTGAAAGAACTCCAGAGGAGATTAATGCTGCAGGAGTTGCTCATGCAATGCTGTGTGGGATGATGACAGAAACAACACCGTGAGTGACCTCATCTAGCATCAAAGGAGCTGCCTCTGGCACAGGAAATAAAGCAATTGCTTCTGAACACAGGCCTCATTTGCTCCTGATAAATCTTAACGAGATGAACAAACCAGGGGAACTTAATGGCATCCTCAAATAAGGATACCTATCTCCATATCTACATTTCAGGAAAGTTAATAGCCTTGATATTTACTACTCTAAAAACATGCTTGATGCATGCTGCATCTGGCAGGAAAACATTGGTGTTGCTAGAGCAGCCACTTGCAGACTCTAGAGAGCAAATGCCACTTATTTTACAGTCCAAGCACAGAGAAATTTTGCATCTCCACAGTTGTCCAATTGCCAAAGAATTAAAAAAAAATGTAACTAATTTCTAAATTCTATATTTTAATTCAGCGAGGTCTTTAATTTGCTTGACAGATTGATGTCTTTGCAAAGATGGCCCTGTGTATGATATAGAAACCTATACCAACAATTTCCAGGCATTTGCCCCAGAAAAGGAGAATGGCAAAAAGTTAAAAGCAAAGGAGGTCATTTGGAAGGTTAAAACAAAAAAAACCCCACAAAATTCTGGCAGTGCAGAAGAAAGGCAATCTGAATCCAGCTTTGATTAAAGCTTTCAGCAAAGACTATTCAGTACATATTCCACCTTCAAGGCAAAAATAAAGTTCTTCACTTCAGTCAGTGATACAGGATAAGTTGAAATAAATTTAATTAATTGGAGGAATTTGAAAAGGTCATTTAAAAATCACCACAAAGGAGATGGCATCACTTGGGCCTAATCCTGCCCTTGTGGAAAACAGTGGTGCTCCTAAGCTTCCTCAGCCCTCAGAAAGAAGAACAGTGTAATTAAGGAGGGTCACAATACGTGCTGGCAGGTCAAAACAGATTATAACCAGAGCTAAGTTTGGACCCCAGATTCCTTTTCTAGATGGGGTACAGAACTATATTCAACACAGTAGCATCTGAGAACTGATAAAAGAGTCCCTTTCTATTAAAAAACCTTTCAAATCTGTGAGAGTAAAACATGCTCAGTCATGTATGAGTAATAAACACCCTGCTTCTCTATTACTTCAAGAATCTTCTCTGATTTACTTGCACATTTACCGGGGAAAAACATGAGAAATCTTTCCAGCATACCCACTCCAGCAGTGCAAAGGTACACAGAGAACAGCAGAATTTAGCCTTATCCTCCATAGCAAGAAAAAACAATATTCTGGTGAATGTATTACACCTGCTCACAATGCTTGGTGGTCCAACACATCCAAGTCTGAAAAAGACACCAGGAGATCAGTAACTCCCATACAGGCAGCTCTGCATACTGCCAGGGACCTACATTTTGTTCATCATTGTGAGTCTGCTTGCAAGAGGAATGCATGGATTGGGACCTCAACCCTGCCCATCTTCTCCCCTGGACACCTGTAAATATAAAGTCATCTCCTCCTGCGTTCTGTGTTGGCTATTGCCTTAAATGGTGTATTTCTTTGGGAATGGATAGTTCCTTATTTTCCTTTGCAAGAACCACGTGGGCTGTATTCCAGGGATAAACAGCAAATTTACTGCTAAGAACAGAAACAGCAGGGTTTTTTCCCTGGCAAGATGACTTCTTATGTGAGGAAAGGACTGTGAGCTAAGTCAGAGCTTGGCACCTCTCTGCTACTGACCCTATTGTAAACTTCACCAAATCCATTTATCTCACTGGACTCCCAGCTTCCTTTTTTTTTTTTTTTTTTGACTTTTGTGAAAAACTTTCTTGCCTCTGGGGGACATTGGGAAGACAAATTCATTAATCTCTGCAGAATGCTGAGAGGTCTGCTTACCACTGGTTTCAGAAAAGAATCTCCCTGAGAGTTCACTAGCAAGAATGGGAGGAGCATTGTTTGGTTTGGATCCCACGTAAAGAATCTGAATTAATGGGAGTGATGAACACCTCTAGTGCAACAGAGGAAGCTGCAGGAGGGAAATACCTGCTGAACTGCCCCAGAAAGAGTTAAGTGCCTAATGGAAAAATCCCTATGGGTTTGAATTTAATGCAGTGACAATGAGGAAATCCATCTGGATGTAAAGCTGCAAGAAATACAAGACATCATGAAAGGCAGCATTCATGCTTTTTGTGACTTAGGAGTTATTGTATCCAGCATTTATCATGATACCTTAGATAGCACATAATTGTTCTCCAAAGGGTTCTCCATAGAGCTGGCATAATGAAGCAGGTTTCAAAAAATGCTTGGTGCAAAGAGAATAAGGTGTCTCATGACAAACATAAATGTTCCTTGCATTTCAAAAGGAGCCAGTTTCAGTAATTGAAATAAATTCTTCACACTGGTAACAGGCATGTGAACAGACCAGATTGTATTTAAGTTCAGGAAGATAATCAGAGCTCTCATCTTGCCTTGTTTTTAAATCCAGGGTGCTGCTCTGAGATTTGCAGACAGCCATGTCCAGGAGCAGCTTAGCAGGGTCAGCCACAGCTCATTTGTGGAAGAGCTGGGACTTAACAGCAGACAAATTAAGAATCCAGAGTAAATTAATAAAGCCAGTACGAAGTCAGGTCAAGAGCAGCAAAGTCAAGCAAGAAGTTCATTTTACCCGCAAACATGTTTTTGGCAGTTGATTTTGTATCTCTGTGGTTTTGGGAACAAAAACGACCATTCCTTCTTTGCTTGCTTCCAGAATGCACCTGTTTGCATGAAAGGAGATGGGAGCCATCAAACCATCAGCCAGACCCAGTAAGGCTCACTTTTGTAAAATAAGAGGATAAATGAGCACAACTCAATGAGAGGAGAAAAATTCAAGTGACATTGTAGGAAATGAACACTATCAAATGGAAATTCATGCCAAGGTGATGAACTGATTATGAGGCAAGCTAAGGAGACAGGTCAGCTGGACACACTGGAGGACTTTGGCAAGTCATTTAGTCAGCATTGTCCTCATCTGCCTGAGGGAAATAATTTTCTAGTGTTTCAAAGACACTGTGAACTACCTGACTTATATGTTGATACTTGACATGCCCTGAAATTCTATAATGTGCTTATTACCATAACCTTTAATCAGGTGTTTTATTAAAGGTGTTTCTAAATAGTGCAGCTTAGAGGGTAAAATTAACAAGTAAATAAAGTATTAAAGCAAAGTCAAAATCAGAATGTGCAAGACAGTGGTTATTTCTTGAGGCTGCTCATGTTTTAAACACCCCCTCTCAGGGCTGCTCAGTACTTTCCACTGAACATGACAGCATCTGCTGGTGATTGACACTCAGCCATTACACAGTGCAGTTTTGTCAGCAGGAACTCAAGGAAAAAGTGAAGCTGAACACCTTTGGATAAGTGTGCACTCCTGAAAATGGCCATAATTTACTCAAGCCTCTTCCATTGATGCTGATAGGAGTAACATTTTAAGATAAGCCTGTAGAAAAAAACTGTAATTTTCTGGTTTCATAAAAAATCCTTGTTTCTTTTCCCACTGCTTTTGTGGGAAGAGGAAGCCCCAGGCATCTGACTGCAAGCTCTCAGTCACCCAGTGACTCTGACCTACAGAGCATAATACAGAGCAATCACACCTCCATGGGGTAGCTATTCACAGACATTCAAGCCTATACAGGTGAACTGGGTTCCTTGCTTTTTTGGGTTGAATTTTTTTTTTCCCCTTTCTTTTCATCTCTGAATTCCTCAGTCTGGGCAGATTTTCTTTTCTCTTTTTCTTTATTTTATTTCATTTTTATTATTTCACCTCCTCTTTGCCTTAGCCCCCCCCCCCCCCAAAGGTACATCAATCACCACTACCAGTTTGAGCTGGGAAAGGAAGGCTACCTTCAAGGTCAGTGCCCTAATGCTTTCCAGTGAAAGGGAAGGGAAAAGAGACTGCAAGTGGCTTCCTGTTTCTATTCACTGTTTAGGGAAACTCCTTAGGAAGGAAAGAGAAAGTGTGCATGTGGGGAAGGCTGTATGGCCAGAGGAAGGGGGAAGGGCCGCACACAAAAGGGCAGTCCTTAAAGATAATATCCCTCCAAGAGGAAAAACTGATTGGCATGCAAATAGATGAGTGTGAGTTGGAGAGAGATGAAGGAAACAGATGCGATTCCCCAGAGACAAGCAGTCCCCTGGAGGCCAATTGCCCGTGAAAGGGGCTGGCCATCGTTGACAAGGACAGATATCAAAGAAGGGAAGTGGGGAACGGCCACAATAAATCCAGCATGTGTTCCTTGCTGGGTTTTCTCCATTCTGCCAGAGGAGCAGGCTGCATGGAGCAGCTGTGCTTCTGCTCAGCCCTGACTCCATCTCTCAGATCACCAGTGCTGCTGCTCACCCCGTTCAGGTGGGTACACAGGGGAAAAGGAGCTTTCACCCTGGCAGAAACCCCATAACTGGCTCCCCTTCCTTCTCTGCTTTCCTGCCTGTTGCTTGTTGGTGTCCTGCAAAGGAGATGCTGACCCCAAAGGGGCACAGGCAGCAGAGGGGCCCCCCTGAGCAGGAGATGGAGACCCAGGCCCACTGCCCCATCCCCAGAGCTGTTTCTGTTACCCAGCCCTCTGAAAAGCAATTTTTGCCATCACCCTTGTGTTTACATGCCCTATTTATATTTCATATTTAAAATAAAACTATGCTAAACACACTTCAGTGTTGTTTTACAAGAGAGGAAGTATCACATTCAGCCTTAACTGAGGGCTGGATCAAGATGTGCATACACAAGGATAAAGCCAAGTTACTACACACTATTTCTTGTTAGCAGAATATTTTGTAACGCTGTTTTCCCTAGGTTTAGGGTTTTATGTTTTCTTTGACTATGTGGGCACAGGAGAGGCAAGAGAAGTGTCATATTTTTTATTTTTATATTGTTTACCAACTACAGACTTGCAATAGAGCTGTTATTTATCATCTTTCAAAACACATTTTGAGCACTGTGGCTGTTGAAATATTAGTTTTCAATACCTATTCAACTACAGTCACTTACAATGACACTATTGTTCTAGGTACCTTACTGGTACAGAATAAAAGGCAATCTCCATCCCCAAGAATTTATATTCTACAGATTACACATAACATTTAGGCAAATATTTTCAAATGGATATTCTTATTTTATTTCTGGAGAATTTAGATATAAGTATTTTTTCTTCAAAAGATATTCCTATACAGGAGTTCCTAAGAGTGTCATTAAGAGGAAACTGTTAAAAGAACACACTGATTTATTTAATGTAAATATTCATGCAGAGCTGTAGGAAATACAGATTGTTTTTGTCACAGAGAGAAACAATGAGAGTGATTAATAATGTGGACATTATTGAACTTTCATTTCCTCCTGAGTGCTGTGACGCTTGCCTTCTGATTCCAAAGCATTCCTACATTATGCTGCAGCAATAAGCCTCTCATCTTTAATTATCAGTTCCTGCACAAAACCAGAGAGGTAAAACGGATCCGAGCCAAACAATGCCCGCCCGCTGCCCTATTGCACTGCATTTCAGGGAGTCTGGAGAGATTGCAACACAACAAGAGAGCTAAAAAAAGCCAACCCTGGAACCTGAGATAAGGAAGCACTGAGAAAAACAGCAGCCACAAGTTCTCATGGGATGGGGCTTGGCTGAGCCAGAGCAAGAAATACATGAAAGAAGCAAGCGAACCGCACCCATCGAGTGACAGCTCCTGCTCGGTGATGGAGACCCAGACAGGCTCCTGCAAGCTGGGTCTGGGCTTGGCTATTTATAGCATTCAAATAGGAAAACCTGCTAATTTATATAAACAAGAATTCTGGAGTCAAATTGTTGGTGATTATCTATTTAATCCGCTGTATAGATTTTGAACAATGGCATACCTAGCGCATGCTGAAAAAACAAATAAAATTGAACTGTGATGAAACCAGTTCCTGACTAAAGGCTAATAAACACAGTAGGGCAAGATTATGGACACAGTTAAATTATGTAAAATTTTTGCTGCATCTCTGCTCCACCAGTACTTTTGGCAGTAAGACAAAAAGGTCTTGACACCTCCAGTTTGTATCAATTTAACACGGACAAAAAAACAAGCACTGTACATCCTTGGCATGCAGTATTAAAGTAAAAAATTGTGGTGGGGATAAATGATGAATTCTGATTCAACCTGAGACCAAAGCCAGGTTGGTTCCCTTAACTTTTGAGTTCTCTTTTCATTATAGCTGTGCTTCTTTAGAACTTCTGTTCATTACCCCCTTGAAATTAAGCCACTTCCCAAGTGGGTTTCCCAGAAGCCTACAAAAGTAAGTGAATAATACAGTTCAACACATTTCTAATCTATGCTGTTCCTCAAATGGATGCACTGGGATTCTACAGACAGCAGAGCACAAACCAAATCCTCATTTGGGATTGTTCCCTTACCATTTCAACATCACCAAGTCTGTGAATAAAACGTGCCAACCTCACTTTATCCCACCAAGCCTTGCAAACGCAGAACTCCTCATCATGCCATACCCACCCTTCCATGGCTTTAAGAACGAAATGATTGCATGCAAATTAAGTTGTGTTATCAGTAAGTTTTTACGCCTAGAAAGATTCCTGCAGACCCACACGGGCTTATTGATGTCTGGTGGAGTTGAAAGCAAGCTGAACTTTGTTGGAGAGGTCTTAAAAGGCTGTGATGAAAGGAGCTGGCTTGGATTAGACATTTGGAAGGATGGGTCATGCTTCTTTGTTCCTACACTAATGACTGTACACAGGACACACCTGCTCTTTCATCTCTCCAGAAACAGGTGTTGACACTCTGCATTCAGCTCTGCTCCCACACGCTCTCTCCTGCTGAGCCACCTGACCATCCACACATGAACCTCTCAGCCATGCACTGAATTCTGCTTTGAACATGTGTGAGGCTTGTGTGATAAGGCTGAGCTGCACTTCATGGGCTTGCCCTGCCCTGTGCAGGTGGGTCAAGCAGAGCCCTGCCCTTCCCTGCCCCTGTTTCACGGGAGAGAGCAGGAGAGCTCTTCCCCATCTGGCACAAGATGTGCATCCATGCAACCACAAGAAAAGTGCAAAAGAAGTGAGATCCAGTCTTAAGAAAGTGGGAGCCTAAGGGAAAAAAAAAAAAAAAAAAACAAAAACAAAAAAAAACCCAGATCTGTTTAGATCCAGTTCCAGGCACTAAGGCTTGCTCTACACCACAAGCAGATCTTCCTCTGGCTGCAGCTAGGTACCCCGCTGCTCTGGCCTCCAGAAACCTCAGCTCAGGAGTTAGAGATTTTGGAGATCTACTCTTAACAGCCCCACATGTCTGCTAGATAATGCAGTAAAATTAGAGCATTGACTAACTTATAGGGTGAAACCATAAAACAAGACAGGATTTGAAGACAAACCCTTACAGTACAAAAAAAACACCCCAAAAACAAAACCAAAACCCCACAAAAATAGTGTAACTAGAAGGCATGGTCCAAAAAATGATGAAAACTGCAAGAGGGACAGATTTGCAATGATGACATGATTTACCATGTAGATTAATGCCTTCTAAACAGGACAGGATTGAAAGTCAATACTTCAGTTTATTGATTTTGGCAATGATTCTTGTTTCTTACATCTTTCAGCAGTATGAATTAAACACCCTGCAGGATGCTACTGATGAAAAACAGGCTTTATCTTTGTAACTTGAAAACTATCAAAAATAATGGAAGCAAATTGAAATGAAGGCAACAATATAATGCTCTACACACTGTCCACCAAGGAAAGTTTTAAGCTTAGAAACTAAGGAAAATCGTGAACCACAAATACTATTTACAACAGATCTGTTTTTAAACAAGGTAAGGCAAAGACAGAAATGTGACCTCCAGCAGTCACACCTTTAAGATTCAAACTGGAAAGAACACTGTCATGTTTACCTTCATTTATGCTATATACAAATTTTTCAAATGTTTGCTCTTCAAAGACATATTGGTAAAAATAAAATAGAAATACATATGATGTATGCTTAAAAAATAATCAGTTTAGTTCTGCAATATGTATTGCATGGAGGGCTCAACCATGGCATTTTCCTCATGGAATGTCTGATATTAATTCTAATCTCAGACTGCTCTCTACTGGTAATAAATTATGTTAAAACTCATTAAACAGGTGCAATTCAAGAGATCTATAGAGAACCACATTTGGCAAATATTCTGTCTTTGAATAGATGCAGGAACGGTGGCGGGGTGGGGGGGGCTTGAGAAGACAACAGGAATCTGAAATAAAGAGTAAAATGCAGATGTTGAAGCCAAAAGCTTTTTACTGACCCATCATGCCCTTTTTCCTGCTCCCACTGAACTTGGTATCACAACATGCTGCTGTCTCAGATTATTTGGTAGGTGCTTGTCCTTTTGAACATAAACAATCCTTTCTGCACTCATGCAGGATGGGACTTGCAGGAACAAAACATGCAGGAGAGCAGGGACAAATTGGTCCTTGAGTTGCTTCAGCTTTTCTTGAGTGCCAAAGGTGTCTTTGTGATAACTTTGCTACAATTACTGGGCACAAAGAAATTTTCTTCTTACAATTTCATACCTCAGTAAACTGTCCCAGTCTAAACCTGTAACATGGGCTAAGTACCCCACGCTGTAGCACTGCCATTGCCCTATGGCTTCTATACATTATGCTGGATAATGCCAGTAAAATACACTGTTCACAGTCTGATCTTGCTTTTTTAAAGTAGTGAAATACCTCTTAATACCTCTGTGAGGTGCACATGCACTGAACCTCTGGGTGACAAAACCTGACACTGTGGTTTGTGTTATTCAGTCAGACTCCAGGCTGTGCTGAGGTCCCAGCTCTGAACCTCAGTAGTTATTGAGGCAGGAGCTTGACACAGACCAGGCACAAATGCCAGCTGCTCCATTCTCATTTGCTCAGACCAGCCTCCCAGAAAAAAACCCAAACTCACAAACCAAAACAAAGCCCAGTTATTATTGTGAGACAAGCTGAAGTCCTTTCCCCTTGTCTCTCCTTTCCACTTGCTCTTCAGAGTTTGACCATATCTCCCTGCCTCTCTTGCAAACATCTTTTTCTTTCCTGGCACAGATTTACACAGGAAGGGAAAGAAGTTAATTCCAGGGATTATTCACCCTGTGCAGCACAGCATGAGAGACCATTGGCCCAGATACCTCTGTTGTTCCTCTTTGTGTCCTGTGCCACCTGTTGCTCATTTTGTTTTCCACATGTTCTTCAATAACTGCCCAGACTTAACTCTGCTCTTGATAGAGTCACAATTTACCTTCTGAATTGTGGCTCCACCCACCTCCCCCACCCCCAATTTTTTTGCTAGGATTGTTCTTTAACTAATTTTTAACATTGGTACATACACTATCTTTTGTTTTGTTCATCCTAAAAGCCTATTGCAGCCATTAGGATAAACTGAAATCTAGGATTAGGAAAAAAATTTTAAAAAAAGAAAAAGCAAATATAGCAGGTCAAAAAAATACAGTCAGGGACATAATGGAAGTACTGGCTGATCTGTTGCCACCCTCTGTGTCAAATTATTCAAGTGTGATAATTGTTTGCAAACATATGGAACACATAAAAAAACTCTTGTAGATTTGGAGAGTTCAAAAGTAACTCTCATATCGGGCTCTTGCTTCTATTTGATTGAATTGGATTCAATTCATTTCTTAGCCTAGAAAGAATGTTAATGAACAAAATCTGAGTTGCTCCATGACCTTAGAACAATTTAGGCGGTGTCTGGGACATTCTGAATCTGTGAAAGCCTATCCCCAAACACCCCAGCCCTGCATGACACAACCCTTTCCAGCAATACTGCTAGAAGGATGATCCCAAAGGAGCCCCCAAGAGCCGACAGATCCAGAGCTGCAGGTCCCCTTGGGCCATGGACCACAGCCCCACACAGGGACTCCTGTCTCTGTTCAAAGTCAAGGCAAGATCTTACTACAGGCCTGAAATGCAATTCCCAAAAGGGAAATCGTGGAATCATAGAAAAGCTTTGGAGGGGACATTAAAGATCACCACCTCCTGCTGTGGGCACCTTCCAGTGTCCCAGGTTGCTCAGAGCCCCAATCCAACCTGGCCTTCGACACCTCCAGGGATGGGGCAGCCACAGCTTCTCTGGGCAACCTGTGCCAGGGCCTCACCACCCTCACAGAAAATACTTTTTTCTTAATATCCAATCTAAATCTACTCTCTGTTCAATTTGAAGACATTCTCCCTTGTCCTGTCACTTCATGCTTTGTAAATAAACCCTTTCCATCTTTCTTGTGGTCTCCCTTCAGGTACTGGGAGGCCACAATTCATGTTTCTGGCCACTGAATTTCAGAGGATGGATATACAGCAGCCATCACCCTGCCAAAGCAGCTTGTCCCAAAACCTTTCCTCTAGTGTCAATGTGGGAAATTGATGGTTATTTCAAATTTCATAGACAATGCAACATTATTTACTGAACTGCTCAGGAAACATGGCAGTGTAGAACATTCATCTCAGCATAGAATTACACAGCAACCTATCACAATTCCAATGAAAAAGAATGCACTGATGAAGATTTAAAAATTAAAAAAAAAAACAACTCAAAATAAAACCATGCTAAAAAGAAACTCCAAAGAAAAAAGCTCCACAAAAAATAAAAGGACAAAACCCCTAAAGCCAAACCCAAAAAACATTTAAGCAAACCCCAACTTCCCCAACCCCAAAACAGGCATTTTTCCAACCATCAGCCAAACAACTCAGGTTGGAGAATTTACTGCCCAATTATTATGTGACCAGTTATTGGATACAGTTGACAAATATTTCCTCCGCTCTCCTTCGCTTCAGAGCTGGCACTGCTCTTCTGCCTTTTGGAGGAACTGGAGCTCTTGCCAGACTGCTTGGCACTGCTCTAATTGACAATTTTAGGGCAGTAAATTAGAAGGGTTTTTCATGTTGTTTTACTTCTAATTTTAATCAGACATAGAACCACTTGGCACACTGAGCCACACGCTCTTCCGTGCAAGTTCACAGCGCCTCCATAAAAATACCCTCATTGAAATGTAACTTAACTTTAAAAGAGTCACACAAAAGCAATGTGCTGACTAAATGCACTAGTATGGTGCATTGAGAGACTGTGAATTCCAATTTCAGCCATGCCAGTCATTTGGCATTAAAATATGCACCAGCTGTGAGTGTTTGGATCTCGATAAGTCAGAGTGTGCTGGAAAGCTGACAAGATACTGCTGTGAAAATGTTTCCAGCCCCTAATCTCGGCTGTCTCCTCTTTTTCATATTTTGCTACCCATGTTGGTGTATAATATTGGGAAAAATAAATGCAAAATCCAAGGAAGATGTGCATGGGGTGACACCAGTATTTATAGAGTGTTTAAGATAGTGCTGCCACTCACACAGCTCTGGACTCCTCTTTGATGAGTTGTCTCTGGTCAGCCTTTCTAAATCGTTAATTTTTTTTTCCTTAGGTGAGAAAGAGCCCTGTATTAGTAAACTGGGATATGCAACATTGCTGGGACAGGAAGGAATAGTGGGATTGAAATCCACAGAGAGCCTTTCAAACTGGGACACTCGCTGCTGTCAAAGGAGCTGAAAAATGAGTCTCGATGAGGAGGTATTTTTGGACTGATTTATCAGTGGAGCATATCATTCTGTAAACTCCTTTTTGAGCAAATATTTCTTTCCCTTCTCACTATTATTTATTCATATCCACATTAAATCTCATACACAAGCCACCAGACACTAGCCTGCTGAGGAGGGCAAAGCAGTGTGCTCCCAACTGCTCTACTCAGCCTACAAGATGCTCTGGATCTTATCCTGCCCTTCTAGAAGGAAAATCCTCCCCCTTTGTTGCAACCACCTTCCCAGCCCCACAACAGGGGTAAAAGCAAGAGTGAGGAAGGCTGCAAATTCATTTCAGTCTGAGCTTTCTGTAGCAGAAAGCTGGAAAAGGACAAGCTGAAAGCAGCAAGCCATAGTGGGGTTTCAGCAGTGCCAGCTGCTCTGAGGCTGAGCTCGGGGCTCTGGAGCACCAAACCATCCTCCTCCTCCTGTTCCTCACCTCCCTGCCTGCTCCCAGGCATGCAAGAGAGGCCAGCACAGGACCTGGGCAGAGAGCAGGAGCCCCTGAGCCTGCACCCTGCTGCTCTGCAGGTGTCAGGAGTGCAGCTCCTGGGACATCCCTGCTCCGGCCACAGGGGAAGGACAGCCCTGGCACAGGAGCTGCAGGGCTGCTCTGTGCCCCTGGAACACACCCAGATTTTGCACTATCCAGATCAAATTCTCCCAATCTAGCAGGGTTCTAGCGTTAGCTCAAGGGTGTTTCAGCAATGTGAAGTCCTTATAAACCCTCCAGCCTAGAGACAGTTTCACCCGTTCAAGTGAGACACAGAAGTATCAGAATCACACATTTATCCAAAGCTACAGCTACAGAACAGACAGCTGGGGATGGAAGCATCATAAAGTCACCCTAGGACAGCTCCCCCTCTGTACTGGCATGAATGCAGCTCCACCTGGGAACACCCCAACCCCACACTCACAGTATTTAATATCAATTAATGTTTTATCAAAATCGTGAGCAAGTAGAAGGAGGATACTAATTACAGAACCTGGAATTAAAGAGAAACTGCTGCAGTAGATCCTTTTTCCCCAAATGAGGTCTGCAGGGGAATAATATAATTAAGGTACATGCAAAAAAAGCAGTGATCTAGCTAAAGCAATGTTTTATAACCAAAACACTGTTCCACAAATGCAAAGGTCACCTTACCTAAGACTAGCGAAACTGAAAAGAAGTAATTTGATAAATCAAACACAGAACTGTTCTTTTTAACTCCTTCTCATAGAAATAAAAAATAAAATAACATACATGTCTTACAGCCAAAGTCTGAAAGTAAAAGAGTAATCAGGTGCAACAGTTAAATCCAAAGGAATTTCCCATTTCAAGTCAAGCTCACTGCAGGGAAAACAGAGCAAACTAATTATGATGTAAATCCACAATGAATGATGCAGAAATAGTATGCAGTGTAAACAATAATTTTGAAATTCCCAGTTTATATCAGCACTGATCTGTTTTATACACTCCAGAAGTGTAACTCAGAAAAGATATTTTTGCACTAATGAGAGACTTCTACTTTTTAATCAAAGAATAAATTAAAGCATTTTCAAAAGCATGCCAGCCTCATTAATTAGTTCCATTAAAATGTAAAAGATGAGTACATACATTTGCCTCACTTTGTGCTTGCATCTCTTTACCTTAAATATCCTATCATGTATTATTACAGGCTTGGCTGGAAATAATATCTATTATTAATATTCCTTGATAACTCTCATTAGTAGATCCTGCATTGAATTGTTTACAATTTATCTCAATTATAACTATTTGGGCTGAAGTTTTCACAGTGGGCATTTTAGATAATTTCAGCCAAAGCACTGCATTTTCCAAGGATGAAATAAAGGGAAAGAAACAATTTAACATGTGTAAGGAAAAAAAAAAGTAACAATTGTTTCTTGAAAAAAAAACCAAAACAAACAAAAAAACCCAAGTGAATCTATTTCAGATAATTCATTTTGGAAAAGGTTTGAAATCTAAGAGAAGGCTGCTTCATGCTGTCCCTAAGAAAATCCATTGGCATTTAGGAAGTCGTAATCCATTCTGCTTTCCACAAATCAATTTATTCATCATAGGATGGCGAAGTCTTTCAGCTTCATCCCTTGATTGCATTGATCTCAAAGTGAGAAAGAACCAGGGTGGGGACTCTGCTGAGTGCCCACCCAGATCTGGTGACTTCCACTATGGGCTCCTGCAGCTACCAGGTAAAAAGCTCCATTGTCAGATTAATTTAAAATACTCTTCAAATCCATTTCCCACACTCCATTTGCTCATGACAAAGCTTGTATCTCCCCCAACATTTCCTCATGCAGAGGGTGATAGAACATCATCTGGGCAGCTTCCCCTAGCTGGACTGTGGGATCTCTGCATTTAGGCATTTCAGCACTTTTAAGCACCTTACATCTCCAGAAGGTATTAGGCCAATGTCTCAGGACAGAATTGCTTTATAGTCGATTCTCTTTCAAAAGCTAGAAAATCACCCAAATCAAACACCCCCACACCATTCCCAGAAATGTTTTTGGATGGCCACACTTATCACTCAAGAGTGAGAAAATGCTAAATATAAGCTTCTCTCTGCAAACGTAAGTCATTTCTCTTTTTGTAAGAATTATCCCAGTCTTTCTATTTTCCCCACAGGGCCAATTTCATCCAATGCACAGCAGGAATCATGTTCACTAAATGAGCAACGATTCAATAATTTCTCCTTCTGTCACTGTTCATTACTGGTCTAGAGCCTTACTTTTTGCATATGATTTAGTCCAAGTTCTAAACCAGCATTGTTTCTGTGTTTGCCAGTGCAGTATCAGATCATTTCCAATACACTAACTGACTTATTTTGCCAATTTCCCTGCAAGAATAAGGGGGTTTATTATTTTCATCTAGAAATGGAAAATTGAGTCCTTTTGTGTGTGGCATAAGTTGGAGTTTCAGAGTAAAAGCCAAGTGAGTACAGGGGGGAAAAAAGCCTCTTTAACTCCTGACCACACTCACAAGCTAGAGAATTGTCTAACATTATGTCCAACAAGCTGGATCCATGTCTAACACAACTGACTGAGCCTTTGAAGATGTGGGCCCATTACTGCAGACACAAGATGCCACCAGCACCCACTCACCAAGCAAAGAGCCTGCCTTGCAAAGCTCTGCCAAAGGTGAGGACACTGCTCACTGGTAGCAGGGAAATGTGCTGATTTCCTTAGGTGCAGAACACAGGAATTGCACAAGATCTGCTACAGCCTCAGTGGTCACCAGCCAACAGCCCCTGGCACCCAGAGCCCTCAGCTGAGCTTCCAACCAAAGGGCACAGGGTGCTCTGGTCAATGCTCAGCAGCCTGCTTACTTCTAGGTGCATTTCTAATTAGGGCCACTCTTGAAGGCAGCCCTGGGTGCTCAGGACAAGCCTTGCTGCAGCTCCAGAGCCCCCTGAAGCAGCTGGGGCTTTCACGAGAAGCAATTCCATTAAACAGCTGTGAACGGAACAAGAATTTATTGTGACTTTATTTCCTGTGATTTTATCTACTTATCTTTAGTGAATAAAGCAATTTCAGCCTGATTTTATTGTCTCATCGGTCAGACTAACAGGTGTCCCAGCTGAAAGAGTTATCAGTAGATGCATGTTTCCTCTGAAACTGAAGGAATTACTTCTTTGGTTCTGTATCAAACAAAGGGACTCTAGAGAGGAAGAATCAGCAAGCACATGTTCATTTAACACAGTATTAGCACTAGGCATTAACATATAAGAGTGGCAAAGCCAGCCCCCTGCTATTGTAAAAGTAAAAAGCACATGAAAATGAAATTTCTCTGCGTACCAAACACTCTCCTTGTGATACTAAGCCCTATTCTGTGTGAGCTGACAGCACTGCCACATTCACTGCATGCTGACAGCTGAGTTAAGAAGTGTAACACTATGACACAGAGGTGTCAAGATTGCTGAAATTAATACAGGGATGTGCAGTGTTTAGCTTGTTGAGTCAGCTACCTTAGGTGTGGTGGAGAAGCAGTATCATATGACAGTAGAGGCACTGCAATTTAGCATGAAGTAAAGCTATTTCTTTTTGGAAAGATTTTTGATGCTTTCTTAGAAAATGTATATTTTATACTAGACTTTTAGCTGAAGCTATCAGTTCCCTGCACAGGCATATGTCTGTTATTACAGATGGGGAAATGTAGCAGAGATGGAGCTTCTTGGAAGGACAGCAGCCAAGTGTATGATTTAGGATTCTCAATTACAGTCCTCTATCCCCTTTCCCCCCCTCTAACCAAGAGACTCCAATCCTAGGAGCACAAAGGCTTTTACTGAAAGAGGAAGCCTTTCAGATCCCCCCGTGCCACTGAGCTGTACCATGAGATGGCTCAGGGCAGGCTGTGAGGCTGAGGAGGGGTTCCAGAACCCCCTTTATCAAGGGAGCACATTTCTACTGCCTGTGCAGGGGAGAGGCTGCTCTACACAAAGTGGGGACATGGATTCAAGTTGAGCAGTCCCAACACCATCCAGCAAACAGCAGCTCCCTGCCACATGCTATCAAATCCTTTCCAGTGGCTTACATATCCTGTTAATGTATCTTCAAGTACCAGGGTCCTTCCACTCTTAATCTTTATAGGGTATCTCCTCTCCTTCCTTTTTCTAATTTACTTAGTCTGATGTGGGAGATTACTGAGGTGTCCTGAATTAAGGAAACACATCTGACTAACAAAATCTGTTGCTCCAAACCACATAGTAAAGACACAGCTGTCTTCTTCTGAAATTTTTCTAGTAGAGGAGAACCAAAATTTGAACTTAGCGTTTGATATTATTTTTGAGAAGAGAGGGACATTTCTCATCTTACTCAGAGAGCTGCTATCTGCTTTGCTTTACTTTGGGGACCTCAGGACCAGCCCAGATCTTGGGAGGTTCCCAGAGAGCTTAGACATCACGACCACGAGCACACTGAGGCACTGACGTGGCTTCCTGCATAAACAGCTCCCTCAGATCCAAGAACACGAAATGCTCACTGACTCAGCCTGGTAGCAGGCTGCATTTTAACAACCCTGCCTCTAATCCTGACCCCAGTGCCACGAGCTCTGGTATTTCCTCACTGGATTCTGAGCACAGCTGTGCAAATGGCAGATTTCCCTAGAACACCCAAGGCGGGGGTGAATCACCCCAGGCTGAGCAAGAGCCAAGTGCTGATCTCTCATGGTCTGGGTATGTGCTGTGCCCACTGGCTGTGGTGCAAAGCCCACTGCTCAGAACCTTGGGGATCAAACAGGGGAAGGGGGACAAACAGCCTGTTCTCAGACTCACCACTGCCCACTGATCTCTGGACAGCTCACCCAGAATTCATGGAGGAAATGTCAATCTGTCCCTTCCCCAGCAGCATCAGTGTGCTCTTTGTTTGGTGTGTGCTGTCACCTCGTTACTGCTCCAACACCAGGCCCTTGCTGCCTGATCCTGTGTGCACCAGAGCTCGTGACAGCACTCCCCTGAGCCACTCAGGGACACACTAAATCTTTGTGCAAGTTCTATATTTAGGGTTCCACTGCAACAACCAGCAGAGAGCCACACCAGGGCAAGCCACAAGAGATGTGCCTTGCTGCTGCCACTCAGGGGATTGGTGCCCCTCACTGACTAAATGGACACCATGGAAGCCTTTGAAGAAAAACCAAGACCATGATCTTTTCCAATTGATTCCATTTTTGTCACTTTTCTTTCTTACTCTAAGGAGAAAACACAATCTGCTGAGAAACTTTGAGAATTGCCTCCAGAACATGTATTCCATTCCATCAGTCATGTTTCTTAGGCTCAGCTTACATCACGGATGCAACCACCAGAGAAAGAGATCAGTAGGGCTGGCTTCTATTCACACCAGGGGCTTACTTACCCTGACCAGGTACATCACAGAGGATAACACAGACTTGATAAAGACAACATATTAACACAGGGCAGCTTTAAAATTAACATGACATGAAGAAGGTGCTTAAATTCTTCTTTCTTCTCTAGCCAGGTAAAGATATTACACCCTTATATCTATCTATGCCTATCTATACCTATGCCTACCCATCAATATTCACGTTCAGCTTTAATTTTTCTCACTGGTTTAAAATATTTCAGTGGGGTACCAGTTACAGCAGCAAAAAGAAATTTACCAAATGTATCAAAACTCTAAGGCAGCCACATACAGAAGCTCGTTGTAACACATACACAGATATTTACATTCCAGGCTCTACAATAGCCGCTTTATGGCTTTAAGTGCACATTTCCTACAGACAAAGAAATCTGAGGTCGTCAGTTATTACATTCATGTTACCTGAACATCTTGCATTTTAGTAAAGTTTCCATGCACAAGCAATATTAACATCTGTTTCAAAGATCTCTGCTGGAATTGTAGCTTCACACAGCCAAATTGCCTATGCTTCCACCAGGGAAATGGCTATTTATTTTATGCAGCCATCTGGGCTCTAAATACTATGTTTTGTCATTTGTGGTCTTGTTTTTCAGGGTTTCTTATATGAAATTTGATTTCTTCATAACTTATTTCTTCTGTAAATGATATTTTTATAGTAATCAAACTTGTGAATGAACGTTTCATTAGAGACTTACAACATCAGTGTCAATTCATAAATATTTTGGATTGAGAGCCAAACCCTAATTGCAGCAGCTTTGATGGTCTGCATTTTTTTTTCCTGTGGAATCATATGTAAATATAATCTTTACAAGCCCATCTCCCAGTTATATGTTGTTGCAGAATTTAATACTTCAGGATGATACTGGTCAAGTCATTGGAAGATAGACCCTTGTGGTCTCAGAGCCAAACCCCATCATTTTAAACAAAGGGGCATTATTTTAAACACACAGCACAAATAGATTGTCATAAACCTTTATCTACCAAGTATTATTTTTGCTTGGATTATGATAGAAATACAACTATTTCTTCATCTCCTCATATCATACCTTTCAGATGCCCTCTTAATATATTTTAGCATCAAGTCACAACTGTGCAAGTACCAGGTGTCTTGGAAAGCCATTTAGGGGAATGGTGAGAAGCCCTGGGGCAGATGAGACCTGCTGATTTTCCCAGTCATTGCTTGCTGTAGTCACAAACTGGTTTGTGTTGCACCACAGAGCTCACTGACTGACACAGGGAGCCAAGAGCAGCACCCCAAGCCCCCTCAGATCTGCCCATTGCTCTCTGGCTGTGCACCCAACACTCTTTTTAGCCATGAGGGAGCTGTCTCTAAGGTGGGCTGGATGTTCCACCCTTCCACACAACAAGCCAAGAGATCTCCCCTGCACAAGAGCCAACCCAACAGCAGCCCACCTTCTGTGGGCCAGGCTCTCCTCTTCCCTGGACACCTCCTCCACCAAGGCAGGACCCTCTCACTCTTCCCACCAAGGGTTAATTTCCTTCTCTCTGTTGCTTACTCTGCCTAGGAGGCCACACAAACCAGCTGGCACTGATCAAGCTGCCCTTTCCTTGCTGTGAAAGGGATAAAGCAGGCACCAAGCTACACCACAAGGAACAAAGCCATCAGAGGGAAGAGCGTGGCTAAGCCAAGCAATATAAACTCGTGTGCTTTCCTCTCCTGCCCCCACTCTAACCACTGAGCAAAAGCACCAGCTCTGGTCTCACTGCTGGGACCAGAGCCCTTCCCAGGGGCAGCTCCAGTCACCAGCAGGTCCCCCCTGACTCCCCCACACCCACAGGCAGAGCAGTTTCCTGGCCAGCTCGACCCCAGGGTTCCCACAGCAGCCTCAGGTGTCTTGCTCCACAAAACAATTTATTCACAGTGCAATAACAGAGGAACAACTCACCCCGAGCTACCTGCACTAAACGTATTCCTGAACACCATCACCTTTTATTGTTTGTCTCACCTTACCCTCCCTGCACAATCCATGCTGTTTCTGCTCTCTTACCTTGTTCTTTGCCTTCTTTTCACCCACATACGGTGGCCTGATCATCAGCTTTATCATCTTCATCTGGGTTGGTCAGTAAATGGCTGCTGGCAAACACCTTCCAGGCAGAAATCTCAATCTCTCTCTCTAGACTGTTTCTTAAAACCTCTTCTTTCAAGAATACTTTTATATAACATTCTTTTATATAACAAACCTTCAGAGACAAGGAGGAGCCCCTCACAATGCCAGAGAAATCTACTAATAGTAGGTCTTACCTACACTGCTGCCCACAGGTGCAGAGCATTTGTAATCAATCAAATCTGAAACTCTTTCCAGCTGGTAGTTTGAATGAATAAAGAAATAATTACCCTTTTCTCTGAGGCTAGACTCAGGCAGATTGACAGAACTGTCTCCTTGCTCAACAGCAGTAAATATGAGTAAAACAGGCCTGGGGAACTTTGACCCTTCAAAGCTTTGTCTGTAGAGGAAGCTCTACCTCCCTCCAGTTTAGCCTGTGACACAAACCACTGGCCTGAGTGCTTTTATTTCCCTGGAGCCGCTGAGCCCAGGAAGGGACAGCTCGGAGGAGGCCAGTGCAGGGTCATGATCCAGTTCACACCCTGGAAGACAATTGCCAGCCAGGTGTGGATGTGAAAGGCACAGGCTGGAGGGATGTTTGATGCCTGCCAGCATGAGACCTGGCTCAGGCATGTGCCATACCCATAAACTGGGAAGCATGGGCAAATTTTCCTTAGAATAAAGATGTGGAGAAGCAAATGATGAGATTCTGCAGCTGGCTGCATATGGAACTGCAGGGCAGGACTAGAGAACACCTTCCCTACTCTGTAAAGATGAGTAACCCCAAATTCATTACAGATTACAGGGGCTTACTAAAGCAGTCTGACTACATGATGTACTAAGAATAATTATGATCTACCCATCTTGGCCATAGGAGTCATTAAGCTGCTATATCTGTAGCAGGCTTAATAACAAGGAGAAGAGTGAATGGGGGAGAAGAAGTCATTTCCCTGTCTCATTGGTCATTGTTTCCTATAGGCCTAGGGTGTCTGTGTGGGGACAACTGAAAATGGAGGGAGAATTCCAGCACAGAAGATTATATTTAAATAAGAGAAAGTGAGTGTCCTTGTACTACACTAATGCAATGGTCTCCTAAGTGGGGTGCATGCCCTCAAGGGGTACACAAGACAAGGTGCCAGAAGGAAGATGATGATTTTTACACCATTAAAATGAAAATAAAATAAACCCTCAGTGCTTATTCAATTTTTATCTCCTCCTTTTTAATTTGTGTGTGTGTGTTTTATAAGGTGTATAATACATTTATAATTTAAAGGGTATGGTAGTGCAGGTAAATGCTCAAAAGCATTTTCCTGATAGGGGTATGTGATCAAAACATTTGGAAACCCAAAGAACTGGTCTTGCAGGTAGCACCAGATCAGCTCTAAGTCTAGAAGTAGTGCTGAAACAGCAAAACAGCTGGGGCAGGTAAGGGTCAGGGGAGCTGCACTACTCGCAGTCCTTGCGCTGGGACCTGAGCATCCTGCTCTGAACATCAGCCCGTGAGGAGGTTGCTGTAAAGTGGAAAATCCTCTGGATAGTAAAGACAAAACAAGGAAAATTCAGTTACTTGTTAATGCCTCTTGCTGCTGTTCCAAATAATTCCATAAATGTGAGATTCATGCTGTAAGAACTCTAAATGAACCACAGTATTTTCTGCAGACTTTCCTAACTCAAAGCATGTCATGCAGTATGGGCTATATGCTTTTTATTAACAGCATTATGCAAATAGAAAAGTGATTGTTCTAAGGAAAAAAGTTTGTTGAAGTATAAGAATATGAAAATTGCTGCAGTGGGTAACAATAATTCCTGAGGGTTTAGCCTGACATTCTTAACAGTATATATTACTTAACTGATAGATCATAACAGCTAATTTAGAGCTATTAGGTCTATTGCATAAATATGTGGTCAAGGGCACTTTAATATACACCACTGTTACTTCAGACCATAACAGCTGCTCTGGAGCTGTCAGCCTACTTTGTCGCAATCTATTTTAATCTAAAAAAAAAAAAAATCCTAATTACTTTGTAGTTGCTAATGCACAATTTAGGCTGATTGTTTAGTGCCATAGCTGAGCCTTGTTTGAGCAGGGGAGGTGGAACACTATAAAGAAGAGGTATCACTGCCATCAGACAAATCACAGGGGACTCAGACTCAGAGTTAATAACAGAGATGCCTGCCATGTGTTTACAGAGGACAAACAACGAGAAAAGAGAGGATGTGAGACAGATTATTTCTTTGTTTAACTCTGTACTCTGCTACTTAAAAAACCTAAGAGGAGCCATTAAAGCTATGTTTATCGTTAAAAAGCAATGTCTGCTTGCTCCCCCACTTCCTAGCCCAACTCCCTGCTGCCAGCCAGCTGGGAAAGCTCTGCTGGGAGAGGGGCTGCAGCCCAGCTCCTCCAGTGGAGCAACATGCTTGGATGTACAGCACGGAGAGAGCTTCCAGCAGGGCAATTCAGTGGAAAGAGCAGTGCCACCTTTTCCTGTCTCCTGGCCATTTGGCACATTACATTCCTGCCCTGCCCAGAAGCACAGAGAAGTGGCTGAGAAGGTCAGAGAAGCACCCGGCCTCAGAGATAGAAATGGGGGGGTTCAGCTGCTTTTAAGCACACACAAAGGCCAATATAAATGTTCAGAAAGCTCAGCTGTCTCTACCAGCCTCTGCTCAGAATGTGATTCTCTATAATCATGTCATTCAAAGAGACTTTTGCTAAGTACTGAGGGAAAAGTGGCATCCTTTGGTGAGGGGAGGAAAATGCCTGTTGCTGCAAGCTATCCATCATCTTCAACAAGTCCAAGATGTACTAAAGCTCCCTAAATTTTTATTCCCAACAGAGCAGGATAACTTCAGTGTTTTCTTGACAGGCAGTCCCCCCATGTCAAAATCTACTTCCCAATTCACTTTTGGAGGCATTCACCTGCCTGGTAGGTTGGATAATAAATAAATGCCCATCATGTCTTTATCTGAAAAAGATTTTCTTCTTGCTGCTTTTTCCTTTTTCCTTGCACATTTGGGGGAAGCTATCCTCACACCCCCCACTCCCCCCTCCACCCCCAGCCAGGAAATAGTCATTTTGAGGCAAGACCTTAAAATTGATGATTTTGAAAGTTTTCCCTATTGCCATGCTGTTCTGCTCCTGCATTCCTGTGGTGCCAACAGATGAAGTTGTAAGCCTGTTCGCCTCCCTGCATCTAATCCTGATACTACTCAGCAGCAGGGAAGGTGGGCAAATGTTCACTAGCAGTTGTTGGCAAAGAAACACAGCAGGATTTAAACTGGATGATGCCACTGCATGTGTAAAACAACCATTTGAGCAAATGCTGCTATAGCAGCATCTTTAACCAGTAAAACAGAATTTGCTGTTAACCTTTTGTTTTCTAGCTAGCTGTGCTGATGAGTTATGATTAATTGTAGTTGTGTTTACAAAAAAAAAACTTCAAACAAAAGTGAATAACCAATTAAGCTTATAGATTAAAAAATAAGATAAAAGCTTGTAGCAGTTGCTGTGACAGACTTTTAGTGTGCTCATATATAAGTAAAATAAATTGCAAAAGGAAAATGTGAATAACATTCTGTTGTGCTCTGCTGAAGGGTTCCACAAGATCATTTTTCCCATGAACTTCCTTCTCTTCCTTTCCAGTTTGCACAGCCTGATCTTCAGCTGATGTGCCCCAACCCCAGGTTTTTCATGGTTTAAACATACTCAGATTTTGGCATTCTAGGACTGTTCTGGGTGAGGATCTCCACATCAGTAATATGTCATGCTTATGCACTATTCAAAAGCTTGGGCCACCTACTGTGACATCAAACCAATGGGTAAAGACTACCCCAATGACTGCTTTTCCCCAGGCTCTCAAATTTCCTTGCTTCTGATAGTTTTTCATAGAGACCATAAGAGCTCCTTCCTTCAGACTGAGCTCTGTCCTTATTTACAGCTATCACTTTGGTATCTGGGAAATAAAAGTTGAAATACCAGCTGTCAATGCACCCAATGTTGGGAACAGGAGTGAACTTTTCCTTGAAGATGACGGGAAAAGACACATCACACATCCAACCACAATGACCTCCTGCAGTTCATAAGGCCATGTTTAATGGAAGAAATTGCTTTTTGGCAATGCTGCTGCCTGCCTGGGGCATTTAACTGAAGCAGAGCTTTCCCATTAGGAAATGTATGCAAGAGCATTTTATACCTGTGCATTATCCCCCAGGATCTCCCAGCTGTGCCCTAAGTCCTAAGCACAGGTTCTGTCCTTTCTGTTTCCATCCCATATTTGCCACACACATCTTGTGTGTTAGTGCTGGATCAATTACCTTGAATATGAAAATGTTTAAAGCTTGGAGAGTCAGTTAAACCCTGAAGAGGGGCCTGGGCAAGAGTGCCCTGCTAATGGCAGCCCCAGCACCTGCATTAGAAGATTCCTCTTCTAAAGGAAGGTTGTTTTATTATTTTCATTTTGACTCAGCTGATGACCCACACTAGGGGGAATCTTGAACAGCTGTAGCCAAACAGAGTGAAAAATCACCCTGTTGAAAAGCAGGGAGATGGATACAGCAGGATCAGAGCATCTGTAGCCACACTCCCTTGTGGAGGGAGCTCCCTGTGGCATTGCCATCCCCCTGCCCACATTGCCTGGGTGTCAGCTGGCACAGCCAAACCCTCAGAGCCACCAGGACAGAGGTGGTGGCTGATGCTACAGAGAAAGAGATGCTGCAGGGTGAGGCTCCACTGCGCTTACCTGGACACAGGGGATGGGAGATACACAGAGGATGGTGAACTCTGTGAGGAATTCAGTGCAGAAACGTGGCTTTTGTGAAGGGACTTGGAGGCAGTACAGTGAAACTTGGAAGGTTAAAGCAGTACAGCTGTGGACAGTTTTTCCCTTTCATCTGGCAGAAACCATTTTTTCCCAGTGCTTTGTTAGAACAAAAAAGTTTTGGAGCACAAACAGCAGAAGCAAAATTGAGTTAGACAGAATCAGTTGCTCCACTGGGACCTTACAGGAGAACATAAAAAACCTTTTCCAGGGAAACCTTTACACTTCATTTCAGCTGTGCATCCAAGCCTAGGTCAGCAAGATTATAGCAACCATAACATTTAAAAATTGCATCCCTTACATGGAAATAAGCTGGAAAAATATTTGTTGAGTAATGAAGTACATTCTTCTCCTTTATCTGCACCACCTGGCATTGTATGGATCTCAGCTGGGTAAAATAGGCCTCAGAACTGAACTTCAAGCCTTCAGAAATACAAGTTCCCCAGTCACAGAGATTTTGCTTAAATACAATTCTGTATTTGGCTTTGGATTTTTAAGCTTTACAGTTCAAACCTATTGTCTCATTCCACTGTATTTATTTTTGAAGTTCAATTCTCATGATTTTGAAAGCTTTCTAAAGGTCAGAAGAGAGAAGTACCAGATATTGCCACAATCACCCACAATGTAATGCAGTCATTTCATACTGTTTTAAAGCTTTCAAAAAAAAAAAGGTGACTTTTCATCTCAGGGAGTGTGGCTAAAGGCGTGGGTCAGGTTTCAGAGGGAACAGAAAGCAAGCCAAATCCTTTGCCATTAGTTGTGCAGGCTCTGGGTGATGTGATGGAGGAGCTGTCCTGCTCTTCAAGCCCCATCACAGCTCCCACCTCTGGGGTAGCAGCATCCACTCCTGGGCACAGCTATCAGGCATCAGGCCAAGTTGTTTAGCCTTGTATTTATTTAATCTTTGTGAAGATAAAGAAGGATGTTCCACTGAGAGCTCTTTTGTTTCACTCTCTATCAGTTCAATAGGAAAGAGAGCAGAGCTAAAGCCACAAGCAATGGTTTGTAGATCTTGTAAGTCTTCTAAAGCCTTGCCATCATATGCTGTATTATGTTGTCTTTTTTACTGAGTGACCATTGCTCTATTGTACACCATCTGCCTTTTTGTGACTTGATGAACCACATTGTAAAAGGCAGAAATCAATAAAGTTCTCCAGAACCCAAAACCTTGGCGGGAAAAACGTTTTCCTGCAGCACCATCTTGTGGTCCCTGATTTTAGTACTGAGGATGTCCCTCCCTCTGCCTGGGCCGGGAAGGTTTTCCTGCAGGCTTGGGAACCACACCCAGCTTTCAGCAGCTTCTTTTCCAGCCACAGAGGTTCTGAGAGGAGCCTGGCAAAAATGACTGTGCCCTCTCATAGCTGACCTGGGCCCTCATCGAGTTCTTGGAAGGGATAGAAGGGACAAAGGAAAATTGAATTTGACTTGATATACATGATACAATCAGCAGCCTAGGCACTGGGGAAAAGACATGCTTCAGTTAGATGTGAGGTAACCCCATGCTGAAATTGCTCTGTGATATGCTTAGGTCCAGGAGCACAAAAACAAGCAAACACAAACATTTTATGCAAGGGATCTGAATATTCAGTGTAAGCAGGCAGCCAATCAGCTGATCAGAGCATCCACCTTTCTGTGACATTGTCAGTACAGTTTGCATCACACAGAGGCCTGTGAATAAATATCTGTGCTTTGACCCTAAGGTGGCAATCTTGACCTTCAACAGGAATGAAATAGCTATTATGACATCTTAGGCACAGAGAGCAGTTATTTAAGTAATACCCTTGGCTTGAAGGCTATTAATTCAATGCATTGTCAAGATAATAGATAAATTAAAATGTAAAATCAGAACTTTTGTCTTCTCCAACTGAAAATCAAAGCTTCCAGCTTTTTAGAACACCTTTACAGCAAAGCTGCTGCATGGAAAAGGACAGGCCCCACGTTTGTGCACTGTGCTCTGGACTGCTGTCCCACTAAGGGGAACACAACCCTGGCTGTGGATTTTCATCTCACCTCCTCTAACAGAACATTTGCCTTGTGCTCCTCTTGTTCTGGTGCTGCCAGATACAGGGACTGCAGATGCACTGATTGCTCACCCTTAGATACAGTTGTTTTATCAGTGTGTCCCTTTGTCGAGATGTTATGGGACATTGAAACCACTTGTACTGCCATTGACATGGAAACTGGAGGAATTTATTGCCCTTCAAATCAAAATCATGAATAACCACGTGAAAGCCTAACTTCTGTGGAGCACAACTCACTCTCCATAATCACCAGCCACCAGGATCTCTCTGGTTGGTCACATGCACAGTCCAGCTGTGACAGTGCCTTGAAATTTATGCAGCAGGAAATTCTTTATTTGTTAAATGTCTATATATGTACTTTACTTCCATAAAAATAATATTAAAAAAGAGCAAATACACATCAGATTTAGAAACAAACATTGCCCTATTCAGTTTCCATTGTTCTGTTGCTCCACATCAAGAAGAGTGAAATACCTTTGCTTGCAAAATTTTAACTAAATCATCTGTAACACAGGGCTTCTGGCAATGGTTGCAATGCCAGCCTTTAAACTACATCAGATATAGTTACATCTGATCATCAGCAAACGCTCCAAAAACTTCATGAGATCGCCCATATGCATATTCCACCCACTAGGATTTTAAGTGATCACCTTTTTAGGATTTAGGAAACCAAGAAAAATGTTTTAAACAGGGAATTCTGAACGTACAGAGTTTCAAAGAATCACTCATAATATTTACTCTCCAGCTTAGGACCAAAGTTCCATTCCTGCCAGTTGCAGCTCTTGGAAATTCTGCTGCATGGACTTCACAGCCCCAAAGAAATATGACAAGTGATTGTGTTATTATGGGCGATATTGACTTCCACTGACATTCTTTCAGGTGCTCACTCTGCACTCAGCTGTCAAAAAGTGTTACACATTTGTTTCTTTTATTTTTGTTACATTACAGAGAAATGGAAAGAAATTGCATTTTGGAATCACCTACTTCAGGAGACAGGTCATCCTAAGATCAAAAAAAGTTGTGTGGTGCAGCAATACCCAGCAGAGAGAACAACTCCAGAGACAACACTCTCACTGTTTCCTTAAGTACTCTCTATTTTTGCCAAGAATATCTTTAAAGCAATTGCCCAACAGCAGATTTCCCAAATCCTCTGTAGCCTGGTAAAGAATTAGCTCTCCTCCTCAGCAAGAGTAGCACTACTGTGCTGTGGGGCCATCCAATGTGCAAGCAGAGCAAGCTTCCTCTCAATACCAATTTAATGAGTGACAGCACTCCCTTAATCTTTTTCTAAGACTGACCCCTAAGTTCAGATGGACACATAACTGCTCTCCTTATATCCCTCCACAGGGATGCTATGTAGGAAAAGAACACTGACTTCACTATTCAAGGGTTGCCATGAGTAGTTTGCCTTCCAGTGTTACCAGGTTGTTTTTTTTTGTAGAGGAGTTATGGGATGAGCACAAGAAACTAGAATGAAAAAGCTTTTATTGCAAAATCAATAGTATTATCAAGGGTTAACAACTTTATATTACTTCAATGTTAAAATAAAACATGTCCTTTTCTAGGAGATAGCCAAATAATGCTAGTGTCTTCTGCTTGATTTTCAGGATCAGGTGGATGTTCCTATACACCAAAGGGAGGAAAAAAATCCCAGACATGAGTGTGACTTGATTTAGGGACAACTTTACATTTCTGCCAAATCAATACTCTCCCTGAAATATTTCTTTATTGTCTAATCACCTCCCTAACACTTCATTATTTCATGTGACCTTTAGCAGGCTATAGCTTGGCATGGTCACATGAAGTAAATAGCCTTTCACTCTCAGATTACATTTATTTCAGTAGGCAATTGCCCTTCAGCATTGAGGAAGAATGGCAAGAATGCCAAGGTGTGGAGCTATGGGAAAGCCTCAGCTACAAACCACCCCTATCCATACAGAGAGAAAGGCTCTTCAGTGCCTGTACATGGATCTGCCTCTCCTGAAAGCAGCAGACCCATTGTGTTTCCACTTTCTCATGCTACAATTTGCACATGAGATAAGAACACTGAAGTGGCAGAGGGCTTTAACCTCAGCCTGTCCATGGCTCTGCTGTCAGCTGGCAGCTCAGGACAGCAACCACATTCCTGCAAACCCTTTACCTCTCCCACAACAGGAACAGGAGGTGATCCCTGACAATGCCTTTGGGCAGTTCTACTGCACTGGCAGGCTGCAGGTGTTTGGTTGTGGATATCTTTAGTATTCTACACAGATTCAGTGGAACAATCCTAAACTTACAACAAAAGAATACCCCAAAGTTAGTTTACCTCTTCTTTTGTCCTTTTGGTTCTTTAGGTCAGTCCAGTAAGTGGCGATGAATCTCTTCATCACGGCTCTTTTTATCAGCAGCTCTTTTTTCCCGTGCAATTTTCTGTACTTTTTTGCTTATATTTTGTAAAGGATTGATACACGGACTGTAACATATTAAAACAGGTGAAACTGGTTGATTTCCAAAGTAGGAATTTAGAGAAGATCACCTAGACTTCAGCCATGAAATCCTCCAGTGAAAAAACCTCAAAAGGCTATAGTTGATTTCAGGGGCCATCATAAGATTCATCACCAGAAGATAGATTAGGGTGAGGAGAAGCATTTCAATGCTTTTCCCATTTCTTACATTTTCTTCATGATTTTCACCTTTTGATTCATACAGAATCACAGAATCATTCAGGACAGAAAAGACCTTTAAGGTCATCAGTCCCAACCATGAACCCAGCACTGCCCAGTCCACACAAGGCACACACAGGCCTGGGACACCCCTGGCTCTTCCTGAGAGAGGAATTCCTGCACAGGGTTGTTGTCACATCCCCAGCAAGCAAAGATGGGGAGACAATGCAACCATGACCAGAAATTTCCCCAGTAACAAATTAACAAAATTCTGTTGGCTTCTTACCACAGCTGTACTAGGGATTGGGCAGGAATTAAGACTTTTCTATTAAATTTTTAAAATCTACACAGTATTATTCAAAAGTAGGGCTAGTTAAGTGCACCTGCATTTTTCTAACCTTTACTGTTTTAACCTTCCTGTCCTTGCATGTGGTTCTTAAAGAAGACTAACAAAAGTGAGAGGAGTAAGATAGGCTGGCACAGTTATGGACGTAGCAAAGCCATCAGAGCACAGCTCTATACAGGAAATACTGTGCTGATAGCACACAAGGGAAATTGCCAATTGGCAGGGAACAGATGTGGAGATTCTGCTTCCTGCATGAAAAACACCATGGGAAGGAGGCAAACACACAGTTTGTCCATGGGGATGTGGAAAGTAACAAAGCCTCACTGGCTTGGGAAATTAGATCAACTAGAATTGATCAAGTGTGGCAAGGAGAGGAGTACTCAGCTCCCTCTATCAGTATTACAGGAATTTCATGTTCCTGCATTTTCTTTGTCTGGCCATGGTATAGAAACCTTGCAATTTACTCTAGAATAGGAACAGTAGATTTAAACAATTATCCCAAATTTCATCAGCAGAAGTCCTCTTATTTTTTTCCATAACTCTAGAGAACAGTTTTTACTTTTGTGCACACCAGTTGCAGTACAGATTTGGCATTGTGCATAGGACTCTCTCAACGATGACCATATAATGTTGAAAACAAAAGAATTTCTATCCAGAGAGGTTTTTGGCTTATTAAAGGAATGTTTCTCAAAGCTCTATCAACTGTCTCTAAAACTGGTAAAACTCAAAGTTACAGTGTGGTGGGATTGCACTCTTCCTCAAACTTAAATATATGATGTTGGAAATTTAAACCATTTAGCATCTGGTTAGTTACTGCATTGAAAAACAAAGCAAAAAACCAACTCAGCAGAAGAGCAAAATTCCTAGCTTCATTGGCTATGAAAAACCACAGAAATGATCATTTAAACATTAATGTGAATTCTCCCAAAATGAACACATATTAATTCATTTTCCAGAAAATTTATGATAATTTCATGTTGATTCTTTGCCTCCTGCTTTCAGAGTCACTGATGACTCAGTGCAGCTATCTGTATGCTGAGCATCAGCTGTTGAGCACAGTGTAAGATGTAATGTGGAGATTTTCACAGCAGGTTTTGTCAAAATGTGGAACTCCACAGCAAACAGCCATCTGCCAAGCAGCCTCATTAGTTAAGTCTATGTGTGTGTGTATATGTGCATGTATATGATCCCACACAGGCTACAATATCTTAGAAGAGCAAAAGTTTAACATTTGGAGGAAAAAATCTTCACTAAAAAGACAATTCTGTCATATTAACCAAGTTGTAGCACCAGCCATTCCATATGAACTACTACCTAAAGAGAATAAAGCACAGTTATGTTAATTCATTCCATCAGTTTAATGACCTTGATGTTGTGGAGTTTACATTTTCCCTGCATCCTGAGAACACATACACATGCTGAAACATTTCACAGTATCAGACACTAAACTACTTGCATGCAGGCTGTGAAGTGCCCTATACATTAAAAACCCCACTCTGCATGTTAGAAACATTAGAGATAATTAATTCCCAACTCACCACCCCCCTCTCTTACTCTACTCAGGCCTCATAATTTGTTCTTCCCTTCCTTGTCTTACTGCAGAACTCCAGGTCTGTCCTGAAGGGAATCTGCTTTCGTGTTTTACATGCAACTTCCCAAGCAAGAGAAGTAAGATTAAGTCCAAGTCTTTTATATCCAGGTCTTAGAAAGAGTACTGGGGCATTAAATAACCTTTTTTCTTTAAGCCAAATTGACTCTCTGTTTTATGTAGCTTCAAAATAGAAGGACTTATTTTTTCTATTTGAACATCTTGCCCTTTTTCCCCCAATCTTGTCTCCCCTCACCTCGTTAAAAGATGTCAGTTCTCCATATTTTCACCATTTAGAAACAGTGCATCATATATTAGGTCTGGTCATGTGCAAACACTTACATTCTCTGTAAAAGGGCACAGCAACAGAATGGTAGAAATCCCAAAACCAAAAATCCTCCTCCGGTAAGCAAAACCACTCGAATGGCCAGCTGCACATCTGTAGAGCCAGCAGAAGTTTGTATTAGTTCTGAACAATTCTGAGACACTGAGGCTCAGGTGGCAGAATCAACCTCTAAGAGAGACACCTTTGGTGCCAGGAAGTCACAGCCACGCTGCCACTTAGCTCAGACAGATGTTTCATCAGCTCTGACTGTACCCAGACAGACTCACACCTACAGACTTTAGTAAATGCCAAGGAAAACTGCCATCTCTCAGATGAATTTAGAGTTGGACTCACTGATCACAGAGGTCTTTCCTAACCTAAATCATTCTATGATTCAGCAGCACAGTGGCAAAAAAGTGTTAGGAATGAGAAAAACTGGTCTCAAATTTCACTTCAGTTCAAAAAGCACAAGAGGCAAACAGGGTTTGGGTGAGCCCAGGGCATGGGACACAGTTGAGTGGGGGGAATAAATAATAGTTAAACAAAACAATCAAAGTCCTCTAGAAGCTGCTTTAAGAATCGAGACAAAATCTTTTGATTTAATTCTAATTTAATTTTAAATCTACTTCAGTTCATAACTTTTGTAGCATTTTCTTAAGGCCTCATGTAATTCCCAGTGAAATCCAAGGCAAACCTCCCAACAAGAAGAACCATTCAGTATGCAGCCTGTGACCAGCTGACAAAGACAACTGCCATGAGTCTAATATCTGCTAAGTGCTTCTATTTTGTTAACAGATTGCTACAAGGCAAACAGTAAGTGTTTGCATTTTCTTTGGACATATGCTGTACATCCAGGAGCATTCAAGGAGCTCATTAATCTATGAACAAATAATTCTGTAAAACAGTCAGCCCTTGATGTCTAAACAATAAAAGCTAGCTGGAATGAGGAATCGAGCAGTCACAGCTGAATAAGCATATTTAATTTTAAAATTTGCTTCAGTGTGTATCTTAAAAATGAGCAGAGGAGCTATTCTTCTTTCTGTAGTGAAGTGTCTTTTATACAAAATATAAAGGCCCAAGCTGGGACTGAATATTATTAAAACCTTTAATTTCTGTCATTAACTAACTAACTAACTAACAGATTCTGATGGCATCACACTGGATAAAACTTTCTTCAATCAAAAGTTATCTAGCAGGTGGAAACTACAGCTGCCCCAGCACTGGAATGTGGAGCTGCTCAAGCACAAAAAAAAATTCAAAGTCTTATTTTGACCTCAGCCTGCTCCTGAAGAAGCACAATCAAGAGAAAGTGAATTCATGTTAGCTGACAAGTAACCTTGGGGTTTCATATCTGTGTTAAGTCAACTCATCCTAAAAATTGGGATATCACCTCTGAAATCAGTGGAGGTGTACTGAATTATGCCAGGAAAAACTAAATCATTAAGTTCTAGATTATGGTTTCTTTTTATTAACTTATTATCCATGTTTAGCAAGATTGCTGGTGTCTGAAAACTCTTCCTACATGGTTGTTGTTTGTCCTAGGACAAATTAAAAATTTGACTGGACGCAGCCCCTGGGAAATCTATTGTAGCTAATGCTGGTAGAACAGGGAAGAATAACTATATGGTTGTAAGAGGTCCTTCCACACCCAATAATTTTGTTTATAACAAAACACCTCTAAATTATTTGCTTTTTTTAGTTTATTGAAGCAAACTCCATTAAAAGCAACAACTGTTTCTAGAAAGCTATGCAAACAGGAAAGATTTATGATAAAAATTAAGATTTTATACAATCCTCTCAGTAGAGCAAAAACAACCATGGAGTTATAAGCAAAGACAGGATCTACAAAACCAGTTTTTTGCATTCATATGAGAAAAAAAATCATGCCCCCAAATTGATGCTCAAAGGAAAAGAAGGTAAAATGTAATGTTGAGTCTGAAGTTTGATAACACAGAACCACTGACATTTTGGTTGTAAGAGACTTCTGCAGATCATGTAGATCAATGTTCCTCTTGAAGCAAGGCAACTACCAATATGAGATCAAGTGAGTTGTGTCTTTTATATCCAACCTTGAAAACCTCTAAGGTTGGGGACTCCATCCCTTTTCTGATGAACTTTTCCCCCCCTAATGTCAGAGCTAAATTTCTTAAGCATCAGCTAGTGGCAATTCCTACTTGTTAAATCATCTGATCCTTCCAGGAAGAATTGTGACTCCCATTTTAGTAACTTCCCTCCTAAACAGGATTCAGTAGCTATTAAACAACCAATTAGCCTCCCCTTCACCACGTAAAACACAAATCCAGGTCCTTCACTTTTTCTTCACTGCACTTCCATGGAATCACTACTTTGGATTAACCCCCACTTTCAACAAACAAAGCCTTTACTTCATTCTTTGTAGTGACATATGTGACCATATTTATTTGTATGGCACTTGCTCTTTCTTTGTACTGGGCTTGACAGTACCCCAGAAAATTTTCTATTAATGAATTGCCTCCTTTATTAGTATAGATGAAGAAATACATGCAAGCTTACAGTTACTTTAAAGAGAGGGGTGTCCTGGAAAGCTGAAGGTACCAACAGCAATGAGAATTTATTGTGTGCCCAGGAGCAGGGTTTGCTCTGAGGCAGCAGCCCAGGACAGCACACTCACTCACCATCTCTCACTGGCATGTAGCACTGCTCCTCCTGGCCAAGTTTGAAAGGACAGCAGTGAATTTTTGTGCATTCAGTCATGTTCAGGCCTTCTACAGGACAAGGAGTTAAGACTCGCTCATTGCTGAGGCGGCAAGCTTTAAAAAGAAAAAAAAAAACAATATTGGGTAAGATGTCTATGCTGGGAGCAATGTGAAACAGAAGGAAGTCATCAGTTTGGTGTCTCCAGCATGTTTTGATTATTGAATCTGCCAGAAAACAATATAATTGATGTTCATGTATGTTCTTTCCCAAATCCTAACCAATTTTTATATTGAAATTAGCAGAAAAGCTAAATAATGTAATTGAAAATCTTCTGTAATTTGCTTTGTTTCTGTAAAGATCTATTTCAAAGCTGAATCTATTGTGCCCCTTTTTGTACTTAGGTTTGTAAAGTAAGTGAAAAAGACAAACAAAATTTTCAATTTTCTTTTCTGACTGTTCTGTTTCTAATTAAAAATTAAAAACCAGCAGAAATTTAGGGCTTCTTTTCTTTTTTTTTTTTTTTTTTTTTTTTTTTTTTGGTAGGACTATATTGCAACTAACCATCTCTGTTTGGCACTAATTATTTGTTTCTGCAAGCAGCTGAAAATCAGCTGCTAGGAAAACCCCCCACAACATCCAATACAGTTAATGAACAACACATTTAAGCAGTTTTTGAGATTTCCTATTTAATAGCAGATTTATTGATAATCATGAGATACTCTGTGGGAATGGTTTGACTGTGTAAGATAGTTATAAATAGTAGATTCCTCTGTATATTTAATTCCTATAAAACATCATATCTCATCCCTTATGTTACACAGCAGCTGCAGAGCATCATTTGGTTCCAACAACTCCCCCAGGACTGGCTGTATTGTCAGTCTCACATTTATCAGAGACATTACTGGTAGCCAAATTCAGTTTATTAAAGGGGGGATCAGGATCTTCACCAGTCCTCTGTGTTTACTTAGGCCTACATGTGAGCAGTAGTGGTGGAGGCACAATGATATTAATGCAGAAACACACCAAATGAAAAGTAACATTTCTCCTTCTCGTTCCTATTGGTCTGTGGTCTGGCTATGGAACCAGGCTGGCAGTTTTTATATAGAACAAATATTTTTTGTACTCCTATTATTTTGCTTTTTGATATTAGCAAGTTAGCATGGTGATTTCCAGCTCAATAATTTTTATGAGATAATGTAGTTCTTGTAATTTTACTTCAGCAGTCCAAAGGTGAGTGGATCAGTGTAATCTGACAGGTCTGAAGCCTTCCTTAGCCAGTAGAAGTGGGAAAGACACCAGTGTGGGACAAAACCTTCTCTCATTTAGGCTGTGCCAAATTCTCTTTTCTCTCTATGTGTACGTGGGAAGACTGGAAAACTAATCCAGATGAGATACAACAAAGCTAGGCATGGTGGATCCTCTGCCAAACTTTCAGCATAATTTCAGCATTTCCAGCACAGTCACATCACTGCTGATGGAGGGTTTTGCAGGAGGGTAGCAATGCAAACAAATCTGTGATTGTCCCAAAGAGGCACTTAGCAATCCCGTTTTCAAGAGCTCTAGTGAGTTTTACAGTATTAGACTGAAGGTTTTAAACACATGAACTGCTGACAGGTAGGGGAGGGAGGGTGGACTGCCAGTGAGGCAGAAGGGGGAAGGAAGAGAGAAACAATGCTGCAGGGGGAAGTGACACTTACTCATTGGACTGAAGAAGTTTAAGAAAGATTCGAATACACCTTTCATTGTCATGTTGGGTTTGCTGGGTGCCTCTGCACTCTGCTCTGAACCAGGCTCAATCGGTGCTGCAAGAACTGAAAGTTCACAATGATTAGCTCATTACCATCAAAACTAGCCGTAATTAATTAAAGCAATGACATTTTCATACTGATTATCACTCATTAGGAAGGCATTTACAGTCATCAGGAAACTGTGTCTACTGATGGCTAGCAAGGTTAAGCACAGATGTCTTTCTGTTGTATTCACTTATATTGCTTTAAATTGCTTCATGAACCACAATGAGTAAAGAACTAAAGCTGTAAAATTTAAATTAAAGAATGCATTCAGGTGGAAATTGTCAAGGATAAAAAGCCCTGCTGCTCACCTATGAGGTGCATGTTACATGAAAAAAGCTTTGCTGCATGCATAGTTATATTTCTCCTATGCACACAAGCAGAACTTTCAGCTTTTTAAAGATCAGACCCCAGTTAAAACACAGAAACATGGTGAAAGGCACCTTTATCAGACACAACCAAACATGCATCTATCCCAGCTTCTGATTTCAGACAGTGACCTGCTGCAGTTGCATAGTAAAGAGCAAAACATCTCTAAATATAGAGGTACTGTTTACACAAAAGCTGCTGATTTCTTACCCTGGGACTTCCCAATCACCTTTCATTTTCACTCTTCTAAAAAAAAAAATGGGATCAGTAAACCTTGCTGCCTCCCTACATCTCTTTTTCATTACATCAAAAGTGCAAATCACAGTAGGATTCCACTGGCAATCTACCACTCCCCAATGAGGGGGAAAAAGGAGACCCAGTATTCCCACCTGCTTGCCTTTTTCCTCTCCATCAGAGAAACTTACACCATCAGCACTTTAATAGCTTTCAGTGATGGAGTTGGCTGAAAGCCATTTCATGGTGTTAGAGTCCTTGTGACAGAAGTGAGATCACAGCCTAACCAAAAACTCAGGCATTGAACAACTTCAGTCTTTTGGATAATTCTTCAGCAAAGGTGCCTCTCACCAATGCAAAGATGTTTGGATGGATCCTTTAGACATGTCAGACGACCAAACTCAACTTCTGTTAGTGCAAGTAATCAGATAAAAACTATTCTAATCACTTTGAGTAATAAGAAAATACATCAATTCTCAACAGACTATAAGAACACCTTGAATAGTATGGTGGAAAATAAGACTAAGTGGGGGAAAAAATAGAATATACTATAATTGGGGGAATAAAAGAAAAATCTATGATCAACTGTGAAATAAAAGCAAGTTGCACTGACAGGGATGAAACCAGCAGCATGTATTTCTTGTACAGATGCACAGAGGGAAATGGGACTTATAGTTGCAGGAAACAATATATTTTGCTCTATTTAAGTCTCAGAATGGATCAATCCTTGCTTGTAATCAATCAATTGCTTGTAATATTTCTCAGTATTTTTCAAGCATTCCCAAGACTGCTTGCTAGTAAAAGTACTTGCTGTTTCTCTGAGAATGTTTTTGTCCTTGCAATACTCACGGGAGTGGATGCTACAAAGCAGGAGCAGGACCATGAAGACCCACACCCAACGGGTGCCCAAGGGCAGCATCACTGCAATGAAACCAAGAGCAGTAATAGGTATAGGCCCTGCATAAAACAAATTATTAATATTCATATTTATGGATTAGAGCAAACCTGACAGTTGATTGCTGCACAGAGCAGGACTGCCTTTTTTGCAAGAAAGAGGCCAAAACCCATTGAAAATATATGTGTATATATTGCCAATAAATGATTTTGAAGAAATTAATCATTTAAAGGGAGTTTAAAGGAAGTCATCTTGTTAACAGAGACTAGCCAAAAAATTATGTTTCCGAAACGTCCCAGAGCATGACACCTGGCACTTAAAAAGATAATTTCTAGTTAAAAATTTTAATCTGAGTTCAATGAACAGAATAAAGAATGAATAATTTCTGAAAGCTTAAAACTGAATTCTAGTTTAGCTCATTGAATTCTCCACTCTTTTCACAATTGGAGCACATGAAGAGCTTTGGATAGCATTTTTAAAAGGCGGTTCAAAATGGTATTAGGGACAAAAATACTTTTAGAAATCCCCATGTGATTCATAGTAATTTACCAGCAGGTTTAAGCTGGGTTTTGTACCTGCAAGCAGCCCCTGATGACTGCTTTGACAGATGCCGTATTTCACTTTGCCTGCCCCTCCTGTTTTACCCTAAAAAGGGCTTTTTTTTCAATTACCACGACTTAGTTCTAAAGGCAGCTTAAATCTAGAGACAATTTGTTAGTACTGGGGAGGGGAGAACCCCGTTTTCTGAAGTGCTGCACAGGGAAGAGACTGCATTTAATGTGGATATTGCCCTGTGAAGGGTCAGCTCTTTCTGCACTGCTTCTCAGTGAGGAAAGCTTCCCTGCCCTTGGAAGTGCCAGTGCTATAGAGGAATATACAAACATGTTCTATCCCACAGAGAAACTACTTTGGTAATGCAAAATTATTTCTGAAGAGGACAGGAATCATGTTTTCCAAGAGACTTATTAAAATGTAATGCCATTCATGACAAATTGGGAAAACAAGGGAGAAGGAAAAAAAGATAAACAGAAAATTCTTGCTATTACTTACTTCTTTTGCTGTCTCCTTCAGCCCTGCTTGAGCAGGGCATGAGCAGCTCCCCAGGGTACAGCAACCACAGCCTGGCCCTGACAACCGTGGAACCAAAGCACATCACAGTCACCACCCCCAGTTCAGGTGCACGGAACAGGATGGAGCAACTGAAGGGCCAGAAAAAGCTCAGTGGGCTTTGGGTGAAATTGGCCCCTGCTGAGACTGTTGGAAATCCTCTCAAGTCTTCTAATTCACCAAGTTAAAAACAAGTTCATACTCTTACCAGTCACACTCCAGTGTACAACACAGAAACATCACTAATTGAGCAGACCTGATAAAATGTAAGAGATCAAAACAAATCTCAAATTGAAAACTTCAGTCAGAATACTTAAATTAGAGCGTCTCACCAAACCATGAAAGGTGAATTAATTAGGTATTGCCTCACCAAATATTTGCACACTTGAAGCACAAATCTGACACACATCTTTCTTAGACTTGGAAAACCAATCATATCCTGGGCTGCATCAAAGGGAACATGGCCAGCAGGTCAAGGGAGGTGATTCTGCCCCTCTACTCCACTCTCTTGAGACCCCACCTGGTGTACTGTAACCAGCTCTGGAGATCTGGCCTGATTTCAGCTGGGATAGTTAAATTTTCTTCTCTGTAGCTGGCACAGTGCTGTGCCTTGGATTTAGGATGAGACTAATGTTGACAACACTCTGATGTTTAGCTCAGCAGTTCTTGCTCTCAGCCAAGGACTTTTGGGTTCCCCTGCTCTGGCAGGGAGCAGGTGCACCACAAACCAGGAGGGAGCAGGGCCAGGACAGCCTACCTGGACTGACTAAAGGGATATTCCACACCATGGCACATCAGTATATAAACTGCAGGAGCTGGCAGAGAGATGCCAAACACTGCCTAGGGATGGGCTGGGCATTGGTCAGTGTATTGAGCAAATGTATTGTGCAACTCTTGCTCCTCTTGGATTTCATCTCACTCCTTTTCATCACAATTATTATAATTGTGTTCTATTATCTTTCAATTATTAAACTATTCTTGTATCAACCCATGATTTTTACTCTTTTGTTTCTTCTGATTCCCATCCCCACTGGGAGGGTGGAAGAGGAAGAGAGCACTGAGTGAATGAGTGAGCAGCTACCTGGTGTTGCTGGCTGGAGTAAAACCACAAGTTCCCCTCACGTGAAGGACATGGACCTTTTCAATCTTGTCCAGAGGGTCATGAAGGCAACCAGAGGTCTGGAACAGCTCTGCTCTGAGGACAACCTGGGGTGCTTCAGCCCTGGAGAAGGCTCTGGGGACACATCAGGGCCCCTCTCAGTACCTAAAGGGGCTATACGGGAAAGATGGGGAAGCCTTTTTAGCAGGGCCTGTGCAATAGCACAAAGAGCAACAGTTTTAAACAAAAAGAGGTTCAAATTAGACCAAAGTTGAAATTTTTCACAATGAGGGTGGTGAGGCCCTGGCACAGGCTGCCCAGAGGAGCTGTAGATGCTCTGTGCCTGGAGGCATTCCAGGCCAGGCTGGATGGAGCTCTGGGCAATTTGGTCAACAGGAAGGTGTTCCTGCCCAAGGCAGAGGTTGGAACTAGAGGATCTTTAAGGTCCCTTCCAAACCAGAACATTCTAGGATTCTACCACTTCCATTCCTTTTATTAAGGAAAGGCTCTGAATAGACTGGGAGCAGTGTTTTTAAAATATACAGAAGCCCCAAAGTAAATGCAGATGTCATCAAATCAGCAGTTCCCTTAACAGATGAGCTGCCTAAAGCAGTTGCAGTTTGCTACAACAGCCATCTGAACTGATAAGTGAGCCTGAAAAAAATTACATATTCACATGGGTTTTTTCCTCATTTCAGCTAATTGCAAAATGAGTTTAAAGGGTGGGTTGCTTTAACCTCATTTGTATGCAGCACTATCTTGCTAAAATAAGCAACAATACACAGCATCCTCAGTTTGATTGTTTCACTCTATACCCAGATCAGACTCAGCCACTCTCAGCAGCTCCAATAAGGCGATACTTGGAAATGTCTAATCCCCAAGCCTTCCTTCTCTGAAGCATATGATTTACATGTGAGATTTTCCATGCTGATTTATGGAGTGCTCCATGAGGACATGGAACACTCCAGACAGTGTGATGCATTTCTGACATGGGACTTTGCAGACTGCTAAGAATCACAGAAAGATGCCCCCCCCCCTTCCTTCAACAGAACACTTAATTGAATTAACTACATTTAGGAGTGTTGATTTCCCTTGCTGTAGCTGTAGTCTACACCTGAGGCTCAGCCTGAGTGCACCAGGCAAAAATCACACCCAAACCCCAAACCACACCTTAGTGTTTGTTCTAACATTTCTGCAACACCCAAGTTCTTAGCATTTACAGACTACATCAATGTGATAATTTTTTTTGCTTTAAATTAACTGATTTTATTGGAAACCAGTTTCCTAAATGCAGTCCAAAACTGTAAGTAAACATTTTCTCCTACTGAATTTTCAGTAGATACACAAAATTGCCTATGATTGTTGCTCTTTCTTATAATCCAATTCCATACAGTACTCAAAGCACACAAAAAATACTACTTTTAAGTCTATTGTAAAGTAGTTTTTAAACAATGTTAAAAAAAGAATAATTATGGCAAACTGACTCATCTGGGTTTAACAGCAATTATTACTATCAAACTGTTTGAGATGAATGACCTTTGTAACTGTGAAAGCACAAGTGACAGATGTGTGATGCATTTTAAAAAATTGTTTGTAGAAAACCAGATTCATCCCCCATGCAGGCAAAAGATCCAGTCCTCTATCAGAGGCTCACACTGCCAGAGAAAAGAGCTGATTCTGTAAATCACAGCATAAAAATATGTGAAACTCACATTGTGCTTAAGTCTAATCAACCTCTGGCAAGGAGAACCTTGTCATCCAAGTGGAATCTATGCAGAACACTAAGCTCAGGAGGTCTAACCTCACTTTTTCTAACATATATTAAGCTGCCTTAATAACTTAACTGTGCAAACACCCCTAGTCACCCAATTTTCATGGAAAGTCTGGAAAAGACTCTTTGACTGGCATTGTTTAGGATGAAAATCTGTTAAGTTCAAGTGAATGATGAAGAAGCTTAGCACACACTACTGTGGAAACAAGAAGCTCAGCCTTGTCACTTTTTTAAGTAGCCACCAGAACCAGCAACCCATCTCTCCCACCCCTTAACACAGGTATTCCACTGCAAGTTTCTGGAAGTAAAAGAAACCTTTAACAATACACAGGATAAAAATACTTGACATCCATCTTCTCTTGCAGATTAGCAGAGAACTTAGCAAACTGTACAGCAGTATTCCTGAAATGACTGAGGAATACTCACTGAAGCTAAAGTTTTTCCTTCTAATATTCAATATTGAAGGGTTTTGCAGGAAACCAGACTGCCGGTTCAGGAAAATAAGTTGCCTTTCACAGTAAGTGCTTGCAGGAAGAAGCAAGGTCTACATTCAGTCCCATACTCACAGCACTCAATATCCTTCCTGGACATGGTACACAGCATTTGATATTAGGGACAAAGAAGGGCTGAAACAGCGCCTCAGTAACTGATTCAAGGAACTTCTGTATTTATGAAACTAAACCTAGCATCTTCTTGAACTCATGAGTGCTCATAAAAAGATTTTTATCTGCTTAAAAAAAAGCTGAATAGAGATTTTTTTCCTTGACAAAGTTTTAATAGCAACTCTGAATATCTTAACTCCCCACCCATCATTAACAGAAATGCATTCAGTAAACAACAGAAACACAAACTTTCTATTTTTTTAAGCATTTGTTAATTCATACGCTTTGAGCTTAGCCTTACTGAATTTAGACTTTGGCATGATTCACAAATACCTCTCACTCTTTCAAAGAACTTTATTTTAAAAATAATTTTAATTCATTAGACCGTACTTTATAATAGTTACCAATAGGACGGACCTGAACTCAAGCATCAGACATTTGTTGCACTTTCAAGTTTTGTAACAACATGACTTTTCAAAATAAAATGTACATTTAGATTCACAGGTTAATTTGTTGAAATTTAATAACATTTAAAGTCACTGGAATATGAACTGAAAGGGATATATGTGAAGTACACAAATACTGAAAAAGGTCATAACCCCAAAACCCACGTGGAAATGGAATGCAGCCAATTAGACTGTGGTTTAGGAATTTCACATTTACCTGGGTTAGCACCTTGGTGAACTCAACCACTGAATGTGTGAATGTGAGAAATGAGTGCATGAAGTGTGACCACTCAACAGGTACTGTACCATTCCATGAAGAGACTGTGTCTTCTTGAGCATTTTGTGCTGTATTTTTGAAATCTGGTAATATCTGAGACTTTCCTAAAATGTGTAAATAAACAATGTCTACAGTTAAAGTCTAAACAAAGAAATACTTCCTACTTTCTGTCAGTTGAGATTTTTTAAAGCAATCATTCATAAGGATTGCATCAACATCAGTTAGCAGAGGAAGATCAAACTTTATTGAAACTGCTTGCATACAAAATATATTGCACTATAACCAAACAAATGTCAACATAAAATCCAATCTGTTGTAGCTAATATGTACAGAGAATATTGCCCAAGAGCAGTTACATTACAAGGTCAGTCTACCTTGGTTAATTATCTACAGTATTTTAAACCAAACAGCTTACAGATGATGTGTGCAAGGTACCAATTTCTGTTTTCAAATACTATACATTCCCAAAATAAATAACTAGAAATCAACATTAATGTTTGGCAATACTTTTTAAGACATTTTTATATTTGTTAAATCATGTGCAGTTCGTTGCCAGTTTTAGTATGCTCACCTGTATGCAAGGAAAAAAAAGAATGAAGAAAGCAAAGAAACAAAACTCACAAAATACATCAGAGGCAAGGTCAAGTTTGTACAATTCTGTACATAAACAGTGGCTCTCCTTCTGGAGTAATCTGAACAAAAATGGACTAAAATGAAGGTCCTTATGCAGTTGTGCCCAGTAAGTTTAATGTGTGATCAGAAATGAAAGAAAGCACAGCTCCTCCCACCACCCTTCCCTGGTGTACAGCTGTACTTCGCATCAAATTCTGTGACACCTTCATATTGGCTGGCAATTAGGACCCTGCAGCTCAAAATATGAAGAACTTTTATTTTACCTTCAATATTTCAACTACTGTATCTGTAGTTGCCAGGGCATAACATGTGGTGACTTTCTTCTTACCCCTCCTGAAATAGCCCCCAAATTAAAATAAGCAATTCAAAAATTTTGGGAGGATGAAAATCATCAATGCTTTAGGCTGGTCATCTGGCCAAACAGCAGGCACCTATTACTAGCTTGTGAACATGTTACACTTGTTCCCTCAGTAACAATGAGTTTTTTAGTTTTCCACAATGGAAAGATTTTTTTTTAGTTTTTTTTTTTTAAAAAAAAAGCTTCTGTACTGCCTACAAAGAAAAAAATTACACCCCTTTTTCAATAACACTATTTGCCAAATCTTCAGTGCAAAATAAATTTCCTATTCTTATAACTGCCTAACTGAATGTTTATGTAAGGAAAAAATTATGGAAAGCATGCACTTGTCTATAAAGTACTAACGTCTGACAAGGATTGCTACATATATTTTACATTTAGTGTTACCAACTCATCTTCCCTGATTTCTGCATCCAAATATAATATTCCTACCTGCCAAGATATAAAAAAGGCACAGATCATACAACTTTTTTGCTAATGAAAATGACAATTGTTACATCACACAGATTTCAGGGTCCACCAAAATATTGAAAAAGGTGGACCAGAATGTGAACTGACACAGGACATAAAACGACATAGCATTTCATGAAGAACTGGTAAGTTAGATTGAAAACAGAAGCCAATTTGATTACTGCAAACACTATTTATTCTGAAAATTGAAATTGAGCAGTGAATTTGACCCGATGTGTTAAAATGGTACAACTGAACAGAAAGTTTACCAATGCACAGCTCAGTATTTTTAAAACAAACAAAAAAGAATCTTTCATCTTTTGAACTGCAATATGTACTTGGAAGCGATTTTCAGAAGTTCAGGTATTTTTATGCAAATATTTGAATAACTTCTTATTCTGAAAACAACTGCATACTGTTGATGTTAAAAAAGGCTAACAGAGAACATATGTTCATTTCATGCCCTGCGCCGTCTTGCCTACTATTTTGTCTTTGGCCTAACAAGTTTCTCTAACATGGAATAGGAATTACTGAAACAGTATAGGAAGTATGACTTCAGAGTTATGCAGTTTAGGGGACTCCGTTGACCAGCGGCTGCTGAGCGTCCGCGCTGTCCGTCTTCTCCTTCTTGGGGTTCCGCTCCTTGCCCGTGCGCAGCCGGCTGCCTTCGCTCGAGGTATTCTGTAAGGTTTTAGTGTGGACACTCCTTTCATTATTGCAGTCAATTCTGATCTGGAACAATTCAGAGTTATACAAAGCATTCTCCTCCTTTCCTCCACCCCTGGGCGCTCTCGGAGCAGCAAATAGTGCCAGCCCCTCATGGCTTTGCTAAATGTATCCAGCTGCAGGGGAGGGTGAAAATTCTTTTCTGTACAAAAATGCCACATACCTGTGAGCCAAAAAATCCTCTGCCATCTACTTAGCCTTTACAGCTAAGAGAAAAATTTCCAGTTTGTGCACAAAAAAGTTGAATTAATATCAGATGAATCTCTGAAACATTATTTCAACTTCTAGTAATTCGACTTCCTACTCTTTGCATGCAAAAAGCCCCCAAATTACATAGTGTCATTTCATGGCAGCATCTCAATCTCAGAATCTACTCAGAACTTTTTGAATCTGAAAAGAAAAGATCCATTGAATACACCCAAAAAACTTCTGCAGCCTTTTTAAGTGGTCATAAAAAATTTCAAGAGAGCATGCTGAAAGCATATTTTTAGGCTTGCAAAGGAGGCAAATGCTTATTCCTTTATATGTAACATGATTTTGGCAACTTGATCAGCCAGATTTGAACAAGATGCAAGTCCTTATTTTCTTGTAACATGTCACTGCATCCAAATCTTGGAGCAACAGATAAACCCCCCATGATTTAAGTGCCTTATGGTTTTTTTTCAGCACCACATTTCCTCACTGCCTACTTCAAACTTGGTAAGGTAATTACTAATTAATTATAAAACTCACATGGCCATTATTTATTTTTTGTTTTGCTAAGTTAATTATTTGCTTTTCACATGCCTATTCATTACAGCAAGGACAGTTTCCATGAGGGGAAACTTAAGATATATACATAACGTATCAGTTTGATAACTTCATGAAACAAAGCATTTGAAAAAAAAAGTAGAAATATCTTTATAAAAACCTTAAAAATATTTAAGGTTACAAGATATTTCACATCTGTTACTCGACAAGTTTCTTGATGTGAATTTTAAACTTACTTTCTAGACTGAATAGCCTTCAATTACAAACATTTCATTTAGTAGTGAAGGTAGTTTCTGAAGTTTAATCTTTCTTACTCTGAGGATTCTGGCTACAACACACTCTATATGGTGTTAAGGATTTTCTTCCCTCAGATACATAGAAGATAGACAACAACACACAACACAGCACGAAATAAAAGCTAAAACTAAAGCACTAGTAAGAACAGAGACTGGAATCAAGCTAGTTAGTAAATCCTTGGGACTTGTCATCAGTTTTTTACCAGACAGAGCTAAACAGCATTACAAAATTGCATTTTTACACAGCTTAATATATTTAGAGTCCTGAGCATCTGTGTCATTTTGTAACACAACTTTTGTATATGTGATTAGGGAGTCAAAGAATATGGAATCACAAGGCTACTGTGTCACTCACAACAGAAGGCTCTACTGTTACTATAGGACACAATGCAATTTTAAGAGTACAGACTTCCCACATGAGAAGAGTTACCTCAAGAGACCCGTCCGCTGTCCTCCCTTTCGCCTCTCTTGAGTTACGCTGACGGTTATCTGTTCGCGACTGTTCATCATTGCCTGGAAGAAGAATTAATCCACCAAGTTGTTCAACAAGGACATCATCTTCTGCCACTTAAATTTTACACAAGCACAGTAGGCAATTCAGAATTTTCTGACTCATGAACAAATATTATAACTAACATTTAACAACAGCTCTTAAACTATGAGCCAGGAATCACTAAAGAAAAAGTTCTCAGGTGATAAGGCAGACAAAACCTCAGTGTTTTAAACCACCACAGTTTAAAAAACACCGACTGAAAAAAACCCACTTCTCAAAATGATTAACCACAGAAGAGAGGCACACAATCAGCAGTGTTTAAGGCCTTCACATTTTTCAATGGCTTATAAGCTTCCTAAATTATACATTACCATCTTAGTATGCAGCATCTATATTTTGAAAAAAACATTTCAAGAAATAAGCAGAGCTGCAGAATAAAGAATTTTAACCAATAAATATAATGGAACATCATATGTTCTTGTATATATATTTAACTTTTTAAAGTTCTCCCATCTTATTTTTGCCTGGTCCTTTCCATTGAACACCTAAATTACAATGTTATCCTGTTCCATGAACATCATATACAAGAAGATGAGAATATGGACAGCTGAATGAGTAAAACAGATTTTAAAAGATTTTTCTGTATCTACTGACAAACTAGAATTTGATTCCTTGATGTCCATGTGTGATGGCACAGGCCACAAACCTGAGCCAAGAGGCATTTTAGGAAAACAAATGATGGTGAAAACTCCCCCAAAAATAAAGCAGATCAAAAAGAATGATACCCCTCTGCTCAATGCTCCACACATCTGAAACAAAATGCTCCATTTAAAAGACTGACAAAGATAAGTCAGGAGAGGCCACCAGGTGGGGAGTTGGAGCAGATGAGAACAGGAGCAGCTGGCAGAAGCGAGTTTGCTTTAGGATTCCCTCACTGACAGCTGTTTCCAAAAGCAGTCCGGTTTACCTTTGAATCCTCCGCGGCCCCGCCCGCCCTGGCCTCGGGCGCCGCCCCCGCGCCTCCGCCCGTCCCCCCTGCGCAGGTAATTGTCCCGCTCCTCCTCTGCCGGGGCCGCCGACCAATCGCTCAGCTCGTCTCTGTGATCAGACTCTGTTTCAGAAGCATTTGATGCTTCAGAATTAGTTCCTATCAAGAGGATGAAAAAAATCCAAACACGCCAGTGTAGCTTAGCATGAAATTACTATAGTAGGATACAAAATGTATATATTGAAATTTTTTCTTTCTTTTTTTGTCAATAGACAGTTTTGGGATGTTTTTGCCTCTGTAACATACATAATACAGAAAGGTACATAATATATATTACTTCTTCAAAATTCAAGACAGACTAATGAAAATTACCTGTGTGTTTAAGGCTGAATAATTAAATATGTCACAAGCTTAAAATTGGTGTTATCAGTATATCAAAAGATTACTGAACATACTACAAAATGTAATAAAAATCTAATAAAACATAAGTGTAATAGACTAGACTCCTTTGTATTTCTACAACTGGAAGTTGTGAATATAACCTGTCCTGTCTCCTCTCACCACTGCAATTCATCTATGAAAAGAAAAAAATTCCATCATGAAACAGCCTGTAAACAGACTACAAAAGCAGAGAACAAAGTCAAAATGCTAGAAATGTATCAAATCAAATAACTGGCCATTGCAATTTTTCCAATTAACAGATCACCTTCATTGACAAAAAGCTGGTTCTTTCCCCATTTTTTCCCTCCCATAACCCATATTATTATCAAGGCGAGTTCACATCTTCTAAAAATAGTAAACATCACAAAAACATTAATTTTGTATTATGCAGAACGTAAGCTAAGATTTTTTTACAAAGCTCACACTACAGGCCTTTCAGTCAGGACAAACACCAGCTGACCAACATTATGGATAATGAGGTAATACATTGCTCTGAAGAAGCACAATCTGGAAAACTATTCATTAATGAATTATCCAAGGTTTCAAAGAGTAATACACTAGTTTGGTGACTATGGTCTTCTATCAAAAACATAAAAGTTCAATTAAATATGAAGAAAATAGCTTTCCTGTAAACTGAGCTACACAGTATTTTCACCTATAAATATTTATATTAGGATAGATTCACACAGGCTTAAATGAAAACTAAAACTTCATTGTCAGGTATTGTTCAAAACATAGATAAAATAACAGTCCTTGCCCTAAGGAGTTAGGGAATAACTAGATATGCTCCATAATGTAGAAGACAGAAGCATGCTGTAAGAAGCAGGAACTGCATGGAAATCAGTGCAGATGACAGGAAAGCACTACACTTCGAAGTACTTTCCTACAGCACAAAGCTCTAGATCATCTTTAAATATTAACACTCAATATTAACTGCATTTTAAACAGCTCTAAGTTCAGTCTTTTCCAAGAAGTCACAAGACCAGGAGGCCCCCCTGAGAAGTGCGAGCGTCCCTGGAGGCACCTACCTGAAGCATAGCCTGGCCCGCGCCGGCTGTGCCCGCGGTTTCTGTAGGGGCGGCTGCCGCGGCCGAGGCCGGGCCCGTCGTCGGTCATGTACCCTTTGTCCTTGTCCGTGCGGCTCGAGGGGGGCCTGGAAGTGGCTCCGATCTGTCGCAGTTGCTCATCAATTTGCAATCTTTCCAAACGCAGCTGGTCCACTTCCTGTGCAAACACAAGCCCAGCAAATCATGTACCACTGCTATGTAACAATCGGCATGTGCACACATGCAGGTCTCAGAAAGAAAAGCCACTGAAATGTTACAACTGATCATCTGTTTACTACTCAAACAGCAACTCAGCTTTGAGAATATCTTGTCTGACAGAAAGACTTTCAAATGTTCAAATCCACGTGCTACCAACACAATTCTTCCTGTGGCACAGTTGACGAGTTTAGGTCTGTACCACGATAAAGCACTCAGGTCAGAGCACAAGCTCTTTACACTGCTGCACATAAAAACATAAAAGTTATTGAACAATTCTGACATAACAGTATGAGGAATGGGAGGAAGCATAAAAGCATAGAGAGAAAAGTGCTGTAACTCAGGCACAGAGGCATCAGCACACAGCATCCTCACCATATACAATTAGGTAAAAGAGCTACAGCAGCACACATTCAAGAAGTACCTTTGCCAATTTCAGATTATTATCTAGCTCACATCAGAATGGCAATCCCCTTTTCTTTTTCTTTAATTAAGGAGAAATCTATTGATAGAAGTTTCATTCTGACACTGCATCCTCTGATGGCTACTGCACTGACTGGACATAAATCATGAATGATCTGAAGGCTTCAAAACAGATGCAAGACTTTATTTAATTAAATGAACTCAAACCTGTCCCTACTGTTACATCTGGCCCTGCCATCGAAGACTGGGCACCTGGCCACAACCACCACAGGCAAGAGTAACTCAAAGCAACAATATGGGATATACTTTGCTCCCTAGACAACAGACCACTCATTACAGACTACTGGGGAAGTTAAGGAGCCAAGAGGAAAACACAACATATAAAGCTGAGTTGCTTACAAAACATACTCAGGTATGAAATGTCAACTAATTACAGAAAAAGCAGTTTAGTATTTTTGCATTAAAACCTGCCCATTTTATACAAGATTCTGCATGGAAGGCTGTTTGCCCTGCAGCTGCATGAAGGACTGACTACTCTCTCATATATAAAGCTGGCAGCACATTTTGACAGATTTTTTAATTTTCTTACTCTTCTATAATTTGCATCCTCAAAAAAGTTGTCATCAGACAAATTATTCTTTTAAAAACATTTTCAGACAGAGAACCTGTTATATTACTAATTGTTCAACAGCCTCAGGACCTGAACAGTTTATCAATATCACACTGTCACCATCCTAAGTACTGATAGAAAAAAAACAGTGGTAAAGCAGCATCATTATCCTCACCTTTAAATAATTAAGATGATAATCCAGAAGAACAGTTGCATTGGTGATGCTATCCTTGGTTCCTACAAACACAAATGGTACCATGCCCTAAAACACAATAGGCTTTGGTTATTGAATTCTGAAAGAAACCAAACTTCTTACTGTAAAACTGAAAACAATTCTTACATCATGAATAAGCAAAAATGAAAAAGTGAGACAACATTATATTTTAATTCTCATATTGACTATATAATGTAGTCTAATTCCCTTTATGCAAAGAGCTTTTTTAAATAGAGAGATTTAGATCATTTGCATCACAATGTCAATATTTACTTTTCTGAACAAGTGAAAAAGAGTCAATTTAGAACATTTTACGTTTTCCCCCTTCAAAATACCACCACCTTTGCTGACTGCATCCATTCTCCCACACTAGCTGCTTTTGTTCTACCTTTGATCTTTTAAAAAAGTAAACCAAATTAACACTGTGTCACAAAACAAAATCTGATTCTTCTTGAAGATCTATACAGTTAAAAAAAAAAAAAGCCAAAAATACTCAAGGAAGAGTTACTACTTCAGGTGATGATTTGTAACTTACAGTTCTTCTACCCTTCAAGCACGTGAAGCGATTCAATAAATATGTGGAAAACATAAATCTAGAAATTCTAAAGCCTGAAATGATGACACTGGGAGACAAAACACCTAAAGATTAACTCAGGCAGGCAAAGCAGGTGAAAAAACAAACCCTATCTTAAAGGGCCTCAGTGAGAGTGGAAAACAAAATAAACCTTAGGAAAAACAAAGACAATTTTTACAACAAAACTTCTGACGCTCAGCCAGGTCCCTGCAGCATTTCAGAGGCATGAGTGCAGCCCACCCAGGCCCAAGGGTGAACCTGACTGTTCCAGCAGCTGCAGCACCTGGGCAGGAGAAGCTTCACTGTGGACTGCAGACTTAGGCTGAGCATCTCCAACACTCAGCTGCTGAAGCCCATGCCACTGCAGACCACAGCCTGGCACACCTGCTGATTATCTCAAGTACTGTTCTGCTATTTCATCATTACCTCTGAAGAAGCCTTAAATTTTCACTGTACACACACCCTTCACAGAACTGCATCCCAAAGGAAGGTTTGCTGCAGAAGTGAAATGATTTGAGACACAAACGTCTTAAAAATTAAAAGCACACTATGCTGAGATTGCCCAGGAGTGGCCAGTCTATAATTTGTCTCTCCTTTTAAGGTTGTGTTTGGTTTTCTTGCCCCCTCCCTTTCTTTTACAGGCAAAGAACTTACATTAGACCTTACACATCTACATTAAGCAACTAGGAAAAATAATATATACACAGTCCTCTAGTCCTAAGGAACCTCAACATTAACACTGACTTTCATAAGCATTAAAAATTCTTTAGCCACAGGCATTGTTGACTGAAATGTTTTATTATCTGGGGCATTTTAACTTTCATAAATATTTTATACAACCTGATAAAGAGCAGTAAAATTTCTACTAAACCGGCATTAACTAGCTCACAGTATCAATTATTAAATGATGACAAGACAAATCATTTAAGAGGGCATTTAAGGAAACTGCTTCTGTTGCTTCTGGCAGTGGATTCAAGGTATAACAATGCCAGCTATTAAGAATTTGAGCTGGTAACTATGTCAAGCAATTTTAGCCATACAAAAGCAGCAAAGTGCTTATTTATTGAACCTTATTTTTGTCTTCAAAGCAAAAGTACCTATGTTCAACTTGGCTGCAGTGGGGGAAACTGAGCAGACCTTACGTGCATACTAAATTCAGAGATAAAAGTAATAAATATTACTGTAACAAACAGTACCTATCTCATTTTAAAATATGAAAAGCCTGAAGATAGCCTGTTATAAAATAATGGGATGTATAAAACTGCACTTGAAACTAATGGGCAGTATTTTAACATCTCAGTCACATAAAAAGAACCAAATGCTGTATTAAAATTTAATTGAACTACTGTTCTACTACAAGAAGAAGGGCTGCAATATCCAAATTTACATACGGAAAGATTATTTGGATTTTATAGTTGAAATAAAGCTGCATTCAATTTAAAAGTACCAACTCTTACATATTAAAGTCTGATCTCAGGTTTCTGTATTACACCTGGCATGACACAACTAACACATCAAGCAGTGCAAGCAATGCCAGTGTTAGAAATGTCATTAACAGGTAAAACAGAAGTATGAATGCAGAGCTTGAGAGGTAAAAAAGACCTGTTAAGATAATCCTTAAAAGCTGCATTTTGGACAGAAAAATGTAAGCAAATCAGCTTTTTCAAGTCAGAATTGAAAAAAAACAAGGCCAGACATACTCCCTGCAGCCATGAGTGCGGGCTCCTTTACCCTTCTGTGATTCTCTAGCCTGCAGCAATAGCAGCATCCTCTTGCTTATTAAACTAATTCTATTTTATGCTGCAGGAATTTATCTTTAGAAATTAAATATGACAGACCAGTGAAACCTTGAAGTCTAAATATTGACTATTTACCTTTTCAGACAGATGTAAAACTAGTAGAATAGTAAAAAAAGCCCTTAGTAATTGCTTAGCCATTCTGTATAGGAAGATGGAAATTGGATTGTGGATTTCCACTAAGTCCTACAGTGATAAAACAGCAGAGGAAGTAACTACTCAAGCAAGAACATAAGGGTTCCAGAAACCACATTTCATAGCTTATCCAAAGTGCAAAGGTTCTTAGCTAGTACATATTTGGATTTTGAGGTAAATGAAAGGCAGTTCAGTTTTCTTTAAGCACATTTCACACCTGAAACTGCAGGGAGTCTTTTTGCATTGAGATGTCAAGACCTTGGTGCTGTAAGATTTTTTGCATACCACAAGCTTGCCCCTCAATGCAGCCCCACACAGAAGTGCCTCAAATGACAGTGTCTGAGACTTCCTTCAGGTCTTTTACAAGGCTGACAGCCTTCCTGTGCAAAGCTGGGGTTTCACAGTGTTCATGCTTGTTTTATCTTTAGATTACAATTTAGAGGCTCTTGTGAACATAGGTAGGATTTTTAAACCAGAGATTTAACATAAAGCACAAGTACTTCATTTCAACAGAAGAAATTGCTAATGAAAAATTAAACCAGGTAAAAAGGTAAAAAAACAAACTCAAAGAAGATTAATGAATGAAACCAGCAAGTTTCATATCTATATATATATGGATTTACAGCCTAGCAGATGCTGGGAAATGTCATTGCTTCCAATAGGAACAAGAAGAAATCTCTAAGAAGGTCCACCACCAATAAATTTCTCAAAGCATTTTTCTTAAACAGAGAAGCCAAATTTATATAAAAATGTCCCTCAGCATTAATAGAAAAGATAGAATCCATCAGAAAACACATTAATCAACACTTTATCTTACCACTACAAAGATAAAAGGAAGAATTTATTTTATCATTGGTTAGACTATAACCAATTAATAAAAAGAAAAATTAAAATAACTGAAAACATACCTCTTCTTGTGGAATATTTTTATCATTTTCAGCCTCAATTCTCACTCTTACAACGCCGGATTTGTCCACTATCTCCTGAATCAGTTTTCCATTTTTTCCTATTACTTTTCCTACAGAAAGAGGATACAGAACATTCCACCTTTATGGTTTTCCCCCAAGCCTGAGAGTATTGCTTAACACTAATTAGAAGAGACTATTTAAGTGCCAGTGCAAGAACTTGATCCTCTACAACAAAGATTTAGCTAACAAGCCACAAACTGAAATGACCACATACGCTTGTGGTGCTCACTTATAAAACACATTGATCACAGAAATATTCAGCACCTTGAATGCTTATTTGGCTTTGCTTTGGTAGGTTTAAAATAACTTCAAAAATTACAAACATTTCTGTTTGCATTTAAAATATCCAATCAAAACAAACAAAAACCCTTTTACAGTGCCTTAATATTTGCTGCAATTAGTTCTTGTGTAAACAAAACTTAGTTCATTTACAAAATCTTAGTTGATCAAATACTACCAAACATACTGTTTGAAGCAGATCTAAAATTCTCTAAAACTGAGGTTTTCAGACATTTTTGCCAGTAGTTTATAATTCACTGAAAAGTCCCAAGATAAAAATGGAAATAAATTATACGCCAATGCCAGTAATGCAGACATGTATCTTCTGAAGCAGACATTCTACTGTGAGACAAGGAAAATGAAAATTTAGTTCTCTCCAGTCTCAGCAAAAGAATGTGCTGCAAACTAGCAGGAAAACTAAGCTGCTTGGGATGTGATGAGGGAGGCAACATCCTTCAATCACAGCTTTCAAGAAAAACTTTAGAGAGTGATGTCAAAGATGTTTTCTGCATGAACAAAAAAAAGTGGTTTTATTTAACAAACTGCTGAAAAACTTAAAGCATGATCTTTTTTCATTGGCACATCACTAAATTAGAGGTAAAAATCCCCAAGTGCATAACAGCTATGTTTGACTGATACAATGATTAATGAAGAAGAATTTAAATGCCACTTTTAGTCACAACAGACTCCTATTGCTCCTATCATTGAAAGCTAAATAAAGTTTCATTTTTGTGTTTCAACTTTTCTGACATGAATATTTGCAGAAAACATGACAAAATATGGACAGTAAGTTCCTTCTCAATGACAAAGGCTGTTCTGAGTGTCAAAAACTACTTCTGAGTACTTTAGCTGAGTACTTTATTTCATTATATATTACTGGCAAATGGAACAGCACCTTACTAACAAACGTAAAAAAGCCTTGGAAATGATGTAAAAAATAAATCACACAAAACCTCCACAACTTATATCAGTTACTCCAATCAAAGCTTTTGTGAGGATTTAGCAACACACACAAATATTTTAAAATAAAAATGTCCATACAGTCTTTAAAAAATAAATAACATCTTGGGTGGGTGTTTTTCTTTGTTTGTATTTTTTTTCAGTTTGAATTTTTAAAAATATAATTAAACAGAAGAAGGTGGTTGTTTGCATTTTCTTTAGATTAAGAAGTATCAGTGTGTGTGTATATATATATATATATATATATATATCTATATCTATATCTATATATATGTCTAAAAAAGTCTTCTGCACTTTAAAAGCAAATTACTAGGAATTTTAAAAGCCAAATTATTAAACATAGCTTATTTCAGACATAACATAGGGTTCAGCCAAAGTTATATTCTAAAGTATCTATGTCAAGAATTAAGAGTAGAAATGAAAATCTGCCAAAAAAATATAATTGCTAAGTTTTAAAGAGAAACAGACTTTGAGACTTCACATTGAAATAATGATGGCAGATTATCATTTTCACTTATCACCAGTAAAAACAGGGGGGAATAAGGAAGGAAAAACTGCTTTTAATCAATTCCAGAGCTGAGCTGCCACATTCCTTGGTACTTGTCCTGCTGTAGAACTTCACACTGCTTCAACACCAGCTTTCATACACTCCCTGACAACCTATTAAAGCATTTGCTTTCAGGGCTGTGTTATACAATAAAGTATTTTCTCTGCTCTCTTCTCATCTACTGAATAAAATCATGTATTTTTATTTTGCTTTGTAGCATCAAAAGCTAATTAAAAGTCTTCTCCACATATACAAGGGCCACAATGTGTTCTTAAGGACTTTTTAAATTGTTTGGCAGTGGAAGTACTTTAAATTTTCTTCATCACTGATACCTAGCTCATCTTACAGTGCTGCTTCTAGACATCTCTAAAAGGACAGGGAAAAAAAGACAAATGTAAGTCAAAGAAATGATTCAAAATATACTAGGAAAATATGAGACTGCAGATTCATCTCTTCTATAGCTTAACTACTCTCTGGATTTGTTTGGGGGAAGTAATTAATTCTCTGCCTCAATCCAGAAATTATTCTGCCTTGTACTTTAACGTCAGCACATTGCTTCTAGTACAGTGCAGCTCTCAGAAGGCATTTTTCCTTACTATCACAGAGGCAGCCTCCAGAACTGACATACCTACTAAATTCCTTGGGACTTGTATGACATCTTCAGCAAATTCAAGGTAACTTCTTGCCTTTTTCACAGCATCTTGATCCTACAATAGAAAGATGTGTAAGAAACAAGATGCATTTCCCCAAGGTTTTTTTTTATTTTCTGAAATTATAAAGAAGGGAACTCACCTCTCCATAAATATGGAATGTACAAGTATCTTCATCAAGATCAATGGCAGTCACTCCAGGGACTTTTCTGGCTTGCTGAATATTAGCACCATGAGTGCCAATGGCCAAACCCATTAGGTCTTCACGTACTACAAACTGTTCATGGAACCGGGATGCAAGTTGCCTAGAACTCTGAAGAAAAATCTAATGTCAGCTCACTTTGATTGTCTCTTCAGCACACTGGAGAGAGAAATTAACATACATTTCAACCCTATTTTTCAATCAGGTGCGTAGCCTACTTTTTATTTACTCAATCCCTTCACTGCACTTATTTTAGCTTCAAAACTACCAAGGAGCCTCCTTCAGAAATGTTTTAAATATTAACATAAGGCTGGCATCAAGCTGTGTTGACACCTCTATTTTGAATTACCCTTTAATAGCTACAGCTATCAGGTGTTACTAGGTAAGATAGCACTCATAAGGTAGTAAAACAGTAACTGGTGATTATTAAAGCAAACCTTATGATCTCTGAGAAAAAAAAACTGCACCAATTTCAACAGGTGGGTGAAACTGTAATAACTCAATGACTGACACAATTATATATAAAACAGAGCAGCTGTGGATATCTACTGCACTTTAAAAAAATGAAGAATCTGTGCCTAAGCATGACAACACAAAAACTGTTTGAATTCAGAGAACAAATATGTTCAGAATTTCATCCAGGAATCACACATCTACCCAGACAGAAGGGTCATACTGAGCACTCACAAGCGTGAGCATAACAGAACACAGGAAAGGAACAATTGTTTAATGCATTGTGGCAAGATAGAGAATTTCCAACTGTGATAATCTCTTAAGGAAGGAGTGTTCTGCAAGGAAGAAACAAGATAAAAGCTGAGATATATAATCCTATCCATGTTTCTGTGTTGCAATTGAAGCTGTAACTACTGTCAAGACATACATAAGCACACTTCAAATTAGCAGTGTAATGTCAGCAAAATGAGACCCTACAGATGTTGAGAAAACATCAAGGAATTACCCACCAGCCCTACACTGTCCCAGCAGCTGGTACTGCTTTCTGAAGTGCTCCTGCTTAAAGCTGTTGGTAAATACCCTGTGCTAAACCACTGTTTCAAAGAGCTGGTTACAGCAGATAATGGCGTAAGTGTCCAAGTGTTATAAAATACTTCAGATACTCTGAGAGCACTGTCAAGTACTTCAGTAGCTACATTACAAGCAATTTGGAAAGCAAAATTTATTTTTAATTGCTCACATTTCTACTTGTAACAGAAAATCCAAATGCTGATTCACTAGCGGACATCTTTTATAGATAGCCAAATGAGAGGAGAGAACAAGATGACCAAGACAATGATCCACTGTTAACTATTGATGACATGTGGAAGAGATGAAGCTACATCATCACTGAGGACCTTGGCTTTGACAGTCAAACCAGAGCTTTACTGCCTGCACTAAAATATCATGAGCTTTTCTGTAAATTATTATGAAGTGTGTTCTATTTAAACACCAGAAATCCCGTATTCTACTTCCCTCCAATACATTAATAAGAAACATCTATGCAAATAATGTATTAATACCTACACAGCAACCAGATCTGAGTTTTACTTAAATACAGTAAAATACAAACCAGAACTTAAAGCACTTGTCAATTCAGGCTTTTTAGTATGTGAAAGACACCCAAAGCAGCTAAATCACACCCACTGGGAAAGAATGTTAACAAAAAATAATCTGTTATTTTACTTGGTGCTCTAAAAGCCATGTTTGAGAAGTAGAGCCATGCAAGTCAAGAAGATAATATGCAAAAAAAAAAAAAAAGGTACAATAAAGAGGAAGAAAAAACTCCATTGAACAAAAGAAGCTGGTCTACTGATGACTAAGGAAACAAAATAGATAAAACTGCTAGAAGAAAAGAAGTGGCAGACTTTGAAAGATCAGTGACTATGAGACGCATACAAAGGTTTACTTGATGAAAACAGTGAGCTGCCATTAATAGTGCAGTAGACAAAGCATTCACTAAATATTTTTTCTGCAGATGGACATGTGCAGTCTCTTGGTATGTCAGTGTCTCAACAGTAACCATGAGTATGATTTTTATTATCTGAAGCTCTTCCTTTAAACTTTGTATGAAACTTTTATATTTACTCTACAAAACACAAATGCCAAACTGAAAAATACCAGCCAACTTCTGTCAAACAAATTTTAACTGTATATATTTATCCCACAACCTTTATTTAAGTACTTAGGTAGAAACTGAAGTTCAATGATGGTTTTCTAGTGAGAACCAAATCAAGTTTGAGACTTTCACAGCAGCAAAAAGAGTCAGTGTTACAATGACAAGAAGAATCCAAGATTAGTTTGGGAAAGGAATCAATGACAACAGTTGTTGGTGCATGCATTTGTGGGGGCATGTAAAGAGAATTAGCTCTAAAGAGGCTGTTGTTCTGCCCACCTCCAAAATAATACTTTGCACTTCAAGAGGTAAACTGCCCACACAACTGTCAGTTCTGGAGGATAAAGAAGAACGATTACTGAAGAGCTACAATGGGGCGCTCAGTAAGGAACACCAATGAGGAAAAACTGGTCCATCCTTCATCTTGAGAAAAATCAAAACCCAAACAAAGTTAAATTTCAAGATACGAAAGGGAGAACAACAGAAGTGAGAACTTCTTGTAACAGTGAGTATGTCTACTGGATACACAAGGCCTGAACATGACATCCCACTTCAAACAGATGTAATCCCTGGGAAGAGGGAATGTAATCTGGCTCTGCAGAAACACTGCTGGTATACACCCGTGTAAACTGAGTTACAGGAGTGTAAGTGGTACTTCTGGTTCTTGACAGCGAATCTAAGAAGTTTTCATAAATATTGCCATTTTTTCTAATTTGTAGATAGGAGAAAAACCATGAAGAAATGTTAATTCTGGTGTACAAAAACCCCTTATTTCCTTGCCTACTCTTTTTCTTTTCTTTTTTTTTTTTCCTTTTACCCATGGACAAGTATGACTCAAGCTTCTTGCCAGTCAACACCCACTCAGCAGTCACAGGAGTATCAGAAGCTGTATCTGCTGTAAGATTATTTCCTAACATTTTATCTAAAGACAAACCTATCCCTTCATATATTCTACCAGCATCAGTTTTCACCCCTTCTATCTCATTTTCACTGTATTATTTTGCTAGATCCAGTTCTAGTCCTATCAGGATCATAACATATTCACTCCCATCTATTTTTAAAGCTACCAAATATGCGGCATTATCTGTGCAATGATGCCTAACTATTTTATACTTCAAAATATGAAAGAAGTACATGTGTATGTGTGTCTACATAGCTGTATTTAATCCCCCACAAAATCCTGCTGATAAAAATGAGTCTTGGAAGAATAGGCCCTATAACTGTAAACATCTTTGTTGGATGACACTTCCACCTGCCTTTTTTACCACCTAGATTATTATCAATACATCATTACTTTCACCTCAATGCAAGTCCCACCAGCTAAGGAACACACCAGGGATTTTTTTATCATCTGTTTCACTCAAATTACTTCAAGGAAAACAACCAACATACCTCCAGCTGTTTGCTGGCTTCTTCATTTCTCAGTATCAGGGATAACTTGGTGCGAAGACTCCGAAAGTGCATATCAATCAGCATGTTGGCCCGCTTCGTGGTCACATCGTTGATTGACTGAATTGTTAATAAACACAACAGTGCTTTACACATGGACTCTTGAAACAAACCACTGCCAATGGTACAGTAAAACATTTGGACTTACCAAAATAATAAGCTGGTGGTTTTCAGAATCATATGTTACAGAAAAAGCTCCAACTGCCTTTTTGAAGTCCTTATGTGCAGATTCTTTGGCACACCTAGGAATAAAAATGTAACAAAGTTAAAAATAGTAACCACTGCATTTATGGTTAACAGCCAAAAAGAATAATTCCTTAATACAAAGAATGTAAATAAAGATTTCCAAGCTCTCCCTTTCAAAGCAGGTGTTATTTTATTCTGTTATCATTTATTTCACTCATTTTTCTTTCATTTGTTTTCACATGAGTTAGATTAGAAATATTTCAGAAATTTTCTGTATGTAAATCTGTGGAATGACAAGTTAAACAAACTACTTTAAAGGCTATAATCACTATGATCAGCAAGTTCAAGATTTCAAACACATAATGAACCATTAAAATGGGTGATTTTATTTTAACCCCTGCAGCATTCTGATGACCATATGCTCATCTCATGCTGTGCTTGGCTTCTCCAGGTTTCCTGCGTCCACTTGTGTATGCTGTAACACTAACTTCAGGAAGTTTCAGTCTAACCTGAATTTATAACTCATTCCACACTGAGGCAATAACATGCATCTCAAGGAAAGAAGAAAGTGAGTCAATATTAATCTGACTTTTAGAGCTGTAACTATATGACAACAGGTCCATGGCCTAGGAGAATGCTAGCCGGCTTTGTATCATACTCTGGGAGGTTTCATTATTGTTCAACTGCTCCCAAAGCCATTATCAAATAATAAAAGTTGACCAAGAATGGATTCAGATTAGCCTGTGCACACCACTGAACAGTGCTGAGTGAAAATCTTAATCTGTATCACACCAAAACCTTAACAATTTGAAGAAAGTGTTCCTTCCTCCAGGAATAAACCACAATTCAAAAATCAACTTTTCTATTTTTGAATATGACCACATTGATATTTGTATTTTTTACTTTCTTACATTTCAATAAGCGAATTTAGAGTGGTAAAAAGCATTTTTATTCCTCTTGTCTTAGGCTTAAGAAGTTACCCACATTCTGAAACAATTATAAAGAAACGCTTGTACTTACATTTGCCTTAAATCTTCAGGAACTGCCAGTTTGATTTTATGAAAAGTATCTTTTGTTGCGGGTTTATTGGGGTTCACAGATCTCAAACGCTCAATTGTGACAATTTCGTTGTATGTAGCATCACAGGCTGCATATTCTATTACGTAGAACTGATATAAAAATAATAAAATCATCCAAGCCATATATTTTATGACATGAGTGAGCATTACACTATTAAGGAAAAGGTACTTTTGTTAACTGTACAAGTCAAATTTGACTTCTCAGGTTGAGGGTAATGGTAATTGCAACTGTCCTAATCAAGAAACTCTTAAAAAATGAAGAGATTAGTTCAAACCACAGTGTACATCAATATAGAAAAAGAAAAGAAAGAAAAAAGTATAAGTAAATATAAAATATATATATATATGTATATATGCATACTCCTACCTCACCCTTTATCATTCTCACTTTAGCCAACCACCAACAGCAGGGTTCTTTTTCATTTGCCCTGGAATAAACCTGAACAAAATACATACATTATATCCTTAAAAGACATCACAAAAGCTGACACTAATATGATCAGGAACTCCATAGGAACAAAATCCAGCAAAACATCTTAGTACATAAAGTCTCTGAGCACAACACAGAAAGCATGTAACAGCAAGATTGTATAGACAAATAAAAATAAATAATACAGTGCCCAATCTACTGGCATTAGCTGCCTCAGTCCTGCATACAGTCAAAATAGAGTTAATTCAGACTTTTACATCTGTTAATATTTAATCAACAGTATTTCTAATTGTATGTAGGTCTGATGAGGTCCTACCAGTGGGTGAGAGGGGCGTCACACATCTACACTTCTTTAGCACATATATGCTATCAGCCACACCCACATTACAGAAGTTTTGCTATTTTTTTATCTTTCAAATTAAAAGCCTACAGAGCATGCAAGCAGAATGCAAATATTGCAAGCCCTCTTTCTTTAAATTAATTATAAAAATAAACGTTACAATTTTATAAAATAAGGAGGTTTTAGAAATATGCTGCTTTAAAGTCAATCTCTGCATATACACATAAGTATTTATATATAAACATATATTTCTAGGTTTTTATATATTTATATTTATATATTTCTATATATTTCTATATTTCTATGTTTTATATACACATATATATCTATGTTTATAATTGTACACAAATTATCCGATTCAGCTTGAAGCTTTGGTAATAGAGACATTATTACCTTACAGCTTAATAACTACAGTTCATCACTTATTTCTGAATTAAATGTCCTAAAAAGGACTGATCTGTAACCAATGCAACACTGATCATGTCTGTAAATCAGCATATTTGTAACTCAGCATGGAGGTCATAGCACATGGAATTTTACACAGCCTTTTGTGGTACATGGAATTTGCATGGTTTATTACTGTCAAACTCTGGGTTTGGAGATGTGCCTGACACTGTGCTTTCTGCAGTACTTGGAATCAAAGAAGGTGACATCACCTAACATGGAAGCAAACCTTCCAGTGGCTTGGCTGACATTTTTCACAGCAAGTTCTCTCACTTCTCAAGACAAGAGCTGTTAATGGAGCATACACACCTCTACTTCATCGCTTTCATTTATGTCTTTATTATAGCCTGCAGGTGGTGGGAACCTCACATCATGGAATGGGATTTGTCTCTCTGGTTGCCAACTACAAACAAAAATCACAGTGAATAGTCTAAATATTTTCATCTTCTTTGTAAACAAAATCAAACATTTTTAATCCATTAATTTTACAGTTTCAAATTCTGTGCAGCTTTTGTGCATACATGTAGTAAAGGTAATGTGATCCAGTGTATACATAATAAGAACAAACACATCCAAATGATCATTAAGCATCTTAAATGAAACCCCGATGCCCCCTGCAGTCTTTTGAATCTTCTAGTAGAAGCTCTTCCTCTATTTACAGGTATGGTTTTTAACCCAAACATTAGAAACACAGAATAAAAACACTCCATAACACATTTGGACACTTCCTTCAAAACAGGTCTGTATCTTCTTTTTCTTTGCTTCTACTACAGGTTATGAAAATTTGATCAGGATCCAGTTCTGAATACAGTTTTAATTTTCAGTTTCTTTAATGAAGACTGGATAATTTTAGTATCTAGATCAGAAAATTGGTATTCATCATTTATCTATAGAACAAATTTTGTAATAATGGAATCTCCTAAAACTATGGCAAGACATTCACATGTGAAAGAGTCAGTAATGGTACAACTGTTGACTTACTCAAAGCTGGCTTGTCACCATGTAAATTCAGTAACAATGTGATTATCTTCCTAGCAAAACCCATGTTACTATGGTTTTGCACTTGAAAGTATTTAAGTCATTAAAAGCATTTATACGGAAAAATCACAAAATAGTAGACACTAAATATAATTTTAAAACATGCCAGCAGCAAGTTTAGAGTATCTAATATACACTACTCTACACTAAGCCATATTTAGGTCAATCAAATGCAAGGTTGATACTCTGTCATTTACAGGTACAACACGAGCAATACACTTACTTGTTTTCAAATGAAACTGTTATTGAATCTTCATGCACATCCTTTACAAATGCCTGTGGAGGAAACAAAGTATAGTTATGGTATGCTTATGGACACTTTTAAAAGTAATTTTAAGTCTGTAAAACACATCCTTTTCACAAATATTGATGAATCTCACAATGAAATTATGTTTTGAAGTCAGCCTTTTTAATTTTGCAGTAGACTTATACCAAACTCATACTGAAAGCTAATAACCTCCTTGGGTTCATGACTGCCAGCACATTGATACACAAACAGAATGCCTCAGCTATGAAGACATTATTCTACTTTTTAGAAGCAACAGGAAAGGTTAGTAGGAAATTACAAGATAGTTCAAGAGTTTTAAACATTTGGCTTTATAATCACATTTAATGTATAGACAGGCATAGAAATTAAACATCAGTATTCCTCAAAAAACAAAACCACAGCCCACGAAACTTCCAAGTCCTGTCTCTTCCTTCTTTACCTCAAAATACATTTGCACATTGCACTAACAAAACTCATCTGTATCAATTTCAGCAGAATCTTCCCCATATTTACTTCATCACACTAAGTCTGTAGAGCACAAACTTTAGATAAATGCTCCGGGGCCTGCCTTCCCTTTTTTCCTGGGGGAGGCACAGCAGTTTTTCTCTCCATGCCACCACAAAGCAAAGGCCAGAACTAGAATTCAGCACTGAGGGCTCCCCCTGCCTTAAGCACTCAACTGACTGATTTGGATTTGATCAATATTTAGCTTAAAGGCCCAAATGTTTCCCCATTCCCCATCTACAGAACAGCAAGACCAGCATACTCAAACAACTTTGGGATTTACCAATGAAAATATTTTTCTTTGCCAGAAACAATGGAGGTCACAGGTTAACCAAGGATGAAGAGATCATGGGAGTTTTATTCTTTATTTTTTAAAGTACCTCTATGAACTTCTGAAACAAGTTGCTGAAGTGCTGAGTATTCCACTAACATTAGTCCACATAGAGTATCACTGCAAGGTAGGTAAATAAAAGCCCATGAGCAAGAAAGAACAGAGAATTTTTTTCTACTAATGGAAATCCACCTTACCTAATAAGAAAATTCTCTAAATTGAAAACAATTTAGCAGCAACTACCACTTCTGTAGAAGAATTAGTTAATGAACATTTTATTATTCTCCATCTTATTATTCTTGCCCTTGCAAGTTTCCAAGACAAGAGGAGATCTTATCTCTTACAAGAAGGTAAGAGTCTCTCTTATATGGAACCTAAATGGTTTTAAAAAAATTCTTTTGCTATTTTTGCTTTACAAAGTATTCCAGAATATTTCCTGAGTTGCAGCAGTATCTTAGTATCAAAGAAGAGCAACACCGATGGCCAAAACAGAGCTTCAAGAACTGGCTAAAATGAAGTGGTAATGCATGTGAATGTCATCACCCAGAGTCATTCAGTAGAAGGAAGAAATCATCCGAGCTGAGAAGTGAAACATAACCAATGCCACTGTGACTAGAAGTCGAAAGAAAGCCACAGCGACAACAGCAAAAAATTATCTTACATCTTGCTAGCCTCTCAATACTCTTAACAAGATTTTATTATTGCCAGCAAGCCAAGGAGACTTTAAAAATACATCTTCAAATGTATTTGCATAATTATGAATTTCAAAATTCCATATTCCTTTAAAGGGGATTACAAGCACAGCTGATGTTTTTCAATGGCAGGGTATAAAGAAGATTTAAGACCATGTCTCCAGATCATGATCATATGAGTACAGAAAAGGTATTTACATGAAGAGGCACCAGAGCTCTCAGTTGATCATTATTGATACATTTAGCTCATGTTTCATATTGTGGTGTATTCTGTAAGAAGATTCCAGAACTGGATATGCATTTGAACAATACAATGGTAGTCCTGACTCATTTCATATTACACATATCACCTTCAAAGGCTTCACCCACATGTCTTCCAATGGTAGTAATGTGCAACTTATTCTTACAGATACAGCTGAAATGGACGCCTTTAGCACCTGAAAACCACTATGATCACTACCAGATTCTAGGCATGGCTCCTTTGTGCCAGACTGGACAAGTATTAATAGTAGTACTCAAGTACGTAAAAGCGGAGATTATTTTACAAAGCAAATTCCACAGAAATGATACCAGCAACACTTAATAGCCTTCAGGAGAACAGGTAAGAGTAACACAACCCCTGCCCTGAGAAACAATCTGTTCATACCTAATTTTCTCATACTTATAAGATGTCAAAAAATAAAATCACCTTTCCTTGTATGAAAGATACTTTGGGGGAAGTCACCACCTCTGTGGTGATGAAAACACCAAAAGGTGTCCTAACCAGCACTCTGAAAAAGTGACCAAAAATTGCAGAAAAATTCACAAGCACAGCAGCAAAGAGCAAGACTACATGGCATATCCAGAGAGAAATAGAAGAGAGCTCCTAACATCCAACTCACCTTGAGCACAATCCTAGGGACTACAGCAATATACCTCATTAAAGGTAATAATGCTAAAACTTACCATTAATAAGTTAACCAGGATGTGCAACAAATAAATCTAAGTTGAACTGAAGACTAGCCTGGACCTTCAAAGTGTTTAGCAATTGTATTATCTGGAAACAGTAAAACTTGAGAGACACAGCTGGCTGAAAGAGAAATGAACTTCACTGTCCTGTTTCAGCTCTCCTTACACAGTTCTTGCACATTGCTTTGGTCACAATCCAGAAATCAGAGGGAACCTGAACCAGGAACACTGGGTAAACTGCTGACCTTACACAGGTAGCATCAATACAGACACTGCCAGGGAAAACCACAAATCTGAATTTCTTTAGCTTACACCAAGTTCAGAAGAGTCAACCACAGAAACAGATGAATACCCGGTTTTCACTTTAGTCTGGCCAAACACATTGATGTCATAACACTGAGGTTTGTCTTTTAATTAATAGTCTCGCAAAATTACAAGAGTTCATTGGAATAAGTTTATAATTAATTACAAAGTGAACAATGCCTTGTCAAATAACTAATTTCAAGTATGCAATATATGAAACATGTCTGCACACCTCTCTGTAATCTTTATGCTTAAAACCACCATGCAAAATATTTTAATGACTATTAATACAGTCCTTAATATTTGGTTGTCTAATCCTATCTATCCAGAGAAAGGGGGTTTTCCTTGTTTTTCAGTTTCTTGTGACACACAAAAATGTCAGTTATCACATCAGTTATCACTTATCACATCAGTTTACCATTGTCTGGACCACAGCATCATGTCAATTTTCCTCCAATATGAATATTTAAACAGATCTGTAGTACAAAAATGCATCTGGACTCTTCATCACTTTCAAGTACAAACAGAAAAGGTCTGAAACATTTCTAAGTTTTCCTTAAAATACTCCTAATATTTAAGCAGCAATGCCTTTGGGAAACCAAAATTAATACTTATCCAAACTGCTTGATAGTCTTGTTTTTGTAATACTTGCGAAATTACACACAATGTTAAAAAGAAATGAAGCCTTTAACACCATAAGCAAAATTCACAGACACAGGACAAGCCTGCCCCAGATGTCAGTAAAGGTAGAGAAGAGGCTCTGATCTCACGAGTATCACGAGAAATACAATAACCATTCATCAGCCTTTTTTAGATAGTGTAAGTAGGCATGGAAATTCAAACATAAGGGTGCAGATATATGAGCTTAAAATGCACCGCCATGAAGGGACAGAACAGTGGTTCTCGATGAATTTGGACACAAAGATGAAATGCCTTAAAAACAGAGTGAAACTGGACAGAAGCAAAATGAAGTAACAGGACAGTGAAAGACTGAAGCAGCTGACATACCATTATTGCTAACAGCAGAAATACCAAGAAAGAGTACACAAAATTGTGAACAGAAGCACATTTTGTAATGGCAAAGGTTGATTCTTCTTCTCTAACGTGGAAAAAAAAAATCAAATGTGGTTAAGTTTTCTACACCAAATTTGACTCTGAGTCACAAAAACCATTTCATTTCTCTCCATGCCTCAAATATAATTAAGTAAAAAAGTTTACAGCATGGCATTTCTCAAACACATAAGCATTCACATTCTAAGAATGGCTATATGCTGAATATATGGTCTAAATTTTACAAATTATTTGTTAAAAAAATAGGAATTATTGGAAACACCAGCATATTTTTCTTTTTATACTAAATGGACACTTCAAAGGAAAAAATAAAGGCTTCTGTTGCCATGAAATTTTGCTTTTTTAAAGTCTGCTCACATCATCAGCTATGAGCATTGTCAACCATTTTAATAAAGGAGGATAATTAACTGTAAGAAGGGAAAGTAGGGAAAATATGCTTTTTAACATAAAAAAGGCTATGTTGATAACAAACGTGCATCTACTGTTAGTGTAACCGTTCTGTAACATTTCATACCTGTTGGAAGGAGAATGTCAAAAGGGAACTCGGTGTATAATCAAGTCTGAGAAAGGCTGGACATACAAAGGAACAGAATAGGGAGAAGAAAAATAGTCACAGAAATGGTCACCAGACGAGGGAAAAGCGTACAGGCGGTCATCCTCAGAAGGACTGAGCAGACAGGCTCATGAATGTACAAAGAGACTGGAGATATTGGCTGAGGGCGTCTGTATGGAACAGTGAAAGAAAAAAAATGGATACAGAGGGCCACAGGAACAGTTGCTAATAGTGAGACCCAGAGTAATAAAGTAGTAAGAAAGATGAATTATTTTATCAGCTGTAGCTTCAATGAAGTTATCTATAAAACCAAGCAAACAACAGCAAGGTGCTGAAACCGCTGGGATAAAAAGTAGAAGAGTTTCACAAGGTTATAGAGCAAGAAGTGGCAAAAATTGGGTTACAGACAACACACAGATATTAACAACAAACACCATCACAAAACTAACTGCCTCATAAACAGGATGCTTTCCATCTTTAGCAGAGGATCCAAGAGAGAATCACTCCCAAACTCAAAAAGAAAAATCAATCCCATGTTAGAAAGGCATCCAGCATGTCTCCTTTCAGAGGGAACTACCTAAAGCTAATCCCAAAAAGATTAAGCAAAAGCTGTCTATTAGTCCTCTGTGAATAAGAACTTCAAAACCCAATTTACTATTCCTATACAAGAAAAGATACAAGAAGATATGTCCTAATACTGCACACCTTCAAGATTTAGTTACCTGGCTGTGAGCTGCAAAAAGGCAGTTTCCTCCCCTTGGATTCACAGTCCTGGTGGTTGTTGGACCAGTCTTCATAAATTAAGTAAGGAAATCTAACATTTTCTTTCCAAGGATTCTGGGCCCAACCACATAGCAAGTCATGACTAAGCATCTCTAGGTACCAGACTGTCAATTATCCCTGAATCATGCCCACTTACTGCACTGTGCTTTCCATGGAATCATTCATCTTAGGCAAGGAGGAAAAAAAATCATGAAAGTACAAAGTATGCATTAAGCAGTATTTTAACTCCATTCAGAAAGAACTAGCCTGCACTACAGCAGTCACATCAACACACTCCAGTATTCCAGTGCACCTGACCAGGATGAAATTTTAATTCAAATCTTACAGCTGGCTATGAAGGCATCCTCAAACCATCTCCTATGTTTTCTGTGGGACATGAATCCTCTGGACATATCTCAGAAAACACTGGTTTGTTATTTCAGCAGGGCTTAGGTGGGCAGTTTTGTACTGTCAAGATCCAGATGCTGGTGGGTACACTCAAAAATGTTCAGGTCCTCAGAGAGACCTACAAGGAGGATATAAAAAGCTGAAGCCACAACTGAGCACCTACTTGAGCCACTTCATCCCATCCTGACTATAGCAGCCTCATACTCCTCCTCCTTCCATGTCTTAGAAACAGGAGAGGTGTATTTTTCAAAAAAATTTACATATTCTCATTAATTCAGAATTATTCAAAACCAAATAAATCTTCACCTGTTATCAGTAAATCATGAGATTGAATAAAAGAATTATTTTGCTTTTGGTTTGTTTGAAACATTACTGCCATAAATCACTTCTCAGGAGGCTGCCTAAAGAAACTTCTAAATTGAAAAAATAAAATCATCCTGCAATTAAGTTCACACTTGACATCACTACACACTTCTTGCTATGCTGGGTCAGCATTAATTTTTTACAACTGAATTGCCAATCTCTAAGATGGGCATAAAACTCAGAAGAAAAAAATTAGATATATTACTTTATAACAGTGACAGACATCATGATGAAAGAAAAATCTGTAATTAGAATTCAAGTAATTCAAATTAGGAGAAACCAGAGGAAAATTGCTTGTTTATACTGAACATTATGGCATGAGAGTGTAAAACAACTCCCACTTTTGTATTCTTAAAAAAAAAAAAAAGTTGCACTTATTTTAAGTGTGATGCTCCATCTCAAGAGGTAATTCAGGTAAAAACAGATAAATCCATATGCCCATTTTTCCCTTAAGACAATTTAACCAAAGCTGTTTGGTTAGTGATAAAGAAGAAACAAAAAAAATCCTGTCAAAATTTCTAAAAGTTAAGGACAAACATAACTATACTGCTTGGGCCAATGCCTGTGTTAGAACTTGGATACACTAAATCATGAACAAGCATCCATGAACATATGCTCAAATCAAGCTCTCACCTACACACAAGGGGTACAGGGCCCCATGGTGTCAAGCCTCAACATAAACAATAAAAGTTTCAGAAGCTTTAAATTCCCCAGGTTTATTCAATATTTCTCACTAAAGAATGAACCATGTCATTATTACCATCATCTCCTTCACATCATTGTATAATTACTATAAATTGATAAAAACCTCATTAAAAGTTCTAATGTACAATGCATTTACTCTTTCTGCTTCTTTCTGACCAAATACTGTACCTTTAAAAACCTAAAACTGATTTTTTAAACTGCTAGATTATTTAATTCCAGGAAACAATATACAGATCTAGAACTTTGACTACAGCACTGTGAGCTCATAGGATGCTTATTTACCACTGATTTGTATCCCATACTTTTTTCTTTTTTTTAAATTATTTTCAGAATAGGATACTAGCATACTAGCACATGTATTTCAAAAATAAGCTTTTAAGAGATCTTTGTTTCTTAGAAAAACTCAGAGGTGTTGGAACCACATCATTCAGATATCTACCTGGCTTAGCACAGGAACACGTGAGTGTGAAACTCTACCCGGTCCTTCATTGCTAACATAAATATTGGATGTCGCACTATAACTAGGCCCAATTTTTAAAGTCCTAGGATCATTTAAACCATGGGAAGCTTGCAGGAACTAACCCATGGCTGCTCCTGGCACGTTGATAACAGGTCAATTAGAGTAGGCCCAAACCAACCATACTCGAATTTTATTTTCTGTAAAACTACGAATTATACCCTATTAATAAGCTGATTAATACAACCCAACTCATGCAAAGCCACACAATACTACACGGTATTAATAAAACATATTCAGTGCTCACATGTTCAAGGCTCAGGGTTGGCTTTATTAAGCACAAGGGCTTGGAAACAAACATGCAATGCCACTAAATAATTTCAGTAAGAAGAAGTACATTCAATATCTGTACGTATTCAGGGACTCAGCACAGATATATCTGGCCAAGCAATGCTGTATTTAATAGCCCTAGGTAGCTTCCCCTGCCATGGCACTAGGAGCAAGAATCCACCACAGCATTTCATCAGGAATGTGTATTAACGAGGGCCCCCCTTCTCCCCGCCTTGCAGGCCGTGCTCAAGCAGTGCAGCTCTCCTGGAAACCCGGACGGCGAGAGAGACTTTCCTTAAGTAGCGACAAAAGCTGAGGATTTAGCAATTAATGCCCCATCCTAGGGCTGATCCTCGCTCAGCGCCGGGACAAGGCGGCCCCGGGCGCCCCTTCCCACAAAGAGGGAAGGCCCGAGGCCTCCCCGCTCTCCCTCCTCATCGGGCCGCGAGTCCGCTCAGCGCCGGCGGCCCCCGGCTCGCTCTCCGCGGCCACCGCGAGGGACCCGCCGCGGCCTCCACCCCTGCCTGCTTCTCCCTCCTCCTTCCTGCCCCAGGGCCTCCGCTCTCCCTCAGCGCGGGGAGGAGGAGCCGCCGCCGCCTCCTCCTCCTCCTCCCGTTGCCGTGCCCGCTCCCTCCCCTGGGGCCCGGCCCGGCCGCGAGCACCCGGTACCTTGTAGAAGGCCCCGTTGGAGCCCCGCACCTCCACCACCAGCTCCTCCATGTTGTGCGCGGTGCGGGAGACCCGGGCCCGGCGCCGCCTCCCTTCCCTTTCTCTGTGCCGGCGCAGGCGGGGGAGGAGCGGTGTGTGTGTGCGGGGCGGGGGCGCTCGGTTCACGCCGAGCCAGGGGGTGTGGCCACCCTGGGCGGGAGCGGGGGGCAGCGCCGGGGGCTCCGCTCGGCGCCGCCGCTCGGGGCCCGGGGCCGCCGGAAATGAAACCGAAACGGCGGCGGGCGGCGCGCGGGGGGCGCGCGCAGGGCGCCCGGTTCGCACGCGAGCGCTCGGGGCCCGCGTCACGTGACCGCGGGAGGGGCGGGGCGGGAGCGGGCCCGGGGCCGGCGCGCGCCGCTCGCTCGCCCACCCGCCGCCGCCGCCGCCTCTGTAACGGCCCCGCGCGCGCGCAGCCGCAGTGGCGCGGGGCGCGCGCGAACCCGGCAGTTGCGGGGCCGAGGTCCCGCCTCCCCTCCCCCACCACCCCGCCCGGCGCGCGCCGGAGTGACCGCCCTGGTGGCCAATCGGGTCGCGCGGTGCCGCGCCGCGCGCCTGAGTGACCGCCACCGCCGGCCAATCAGATCGCGCAGCCTGAGCGTCGCTGGTCGGGGCGCGCGGCGCCTTCAGCCAGGCCCGTATGGCGGGGGGGTGTGTGTCCGTGTGGGGCCGCGGCTCCGGGTCCGTGTGTCCGGCTCGGCCCGGGCCGCGCTCAGGCGGGAGCGGTGTGGGCGGTGCTGAGGCCTGAAACGGCGCTGAGTAACGGCCCCGGGAAGCGATGGCCTTGCGGGCCCCGGGGCGAGACGAAGAGAATGACGGTCCGAGCAGCGCAGGGGCTGCTGGGATGGAGGGGGACATGGCGGCCGGGCCCGAGGGGCTCGGGCTCGGTGCCGGGGGGGCTGCTCTGTGGGGGGAGAAGGCTCAGCCGTGCAGTGGGCTCTGTCTGCCTGGCCGTGGCTAGGAGTTAACAATAAATGTGAATTGAGCACACACCTTGAGTTCTTTGTGCAGTTTTGGGCACCACAGTATAAGAAAAAGCTAAATCTCCTGTCCAAAGGAGGCCACGAGCATGGTGAAGGCCCTTGAAGGGAAGCCTTTTGAGGAGCAGCTGAGGGCACTTAGTCTGTTCAGCCTGGAGGAGGCTGCGGGGAGACCCCACAGACACTGCTTTGTCAGGGAATGGCCTGGGGCTGCGTCAGGGGAGGTTCAGGTTGGATATCAGGAACAGGTTCTGCACCCAGAGGATGGTCGAGCACTGAACAGGCTCTGCGGGGCAGTGGTCATACCCCTAAGGCTGCCAGAGCTCCAGAAGTGTTAGTACAATGCTCAGGCACAGGGTGGGATTCTTGGGGCTGTCCTGTGCAGGGCCAGGAGTTTGATGATCCTTGTGAGTCCCTTCCAAGTGAGGACATTCTGTGATTCTGTGAATCGTGACTCTGCGGTTGGAATAGTCCTGCTCCTGCAGGGATTCTGCTGAAGACCTGAACAGCTCCCAAGGGTCTGGCACCAGATGAGCTGAGCTGAAGGAATGATTCCTCTGCCTCGCCCTGTAGCAGTTCCTTTGTTCAACACTCAAGTTCTCTGTGTAACACATACTACTATTTTAGGACTGTAGATTCCGTAATGTTGGAAAAGATCTCCAATATCATTGACTGCATCCTTCAGCTGCACTTAAACCCTCATGGACATTTCAATGTGATGTTGCACATACAGTCCAGTGTAGAGCCTGGGAGTGAATAGAGCTCCACTATGATGAAGCATCTACAACTTAGAGTGCACTGGCGCAAAAGCTTCTTGTTCAGCCTTACATTAGACTTGCACAAACCTTAACATCTTCATGTCTTCTAACATAACTGCAAAGAATCAGAGAAGGAAAAAAATCCCAACTGTTGCTTCTTTATGCTCAAAAATCACAATGTCTTACTATGGTTGTGATTTCTTTGACTGTGTGTGTGATGCTCTCCCTACGTGAGTTGTAGTGACATTCTACACCTATTGTACTCATTAGACAAGCAGTCACAGGATTGACCTGCTTGGGGATGGCAGAGGGTCTAAGAGGAATTGAAGAAAAAAAACTTAAAAAATGAGGAACAGAGGAGCAATGACAAGTTATTTTTTGTACAGATAAAGCACCACCAGACAGTTCAGATCTTTAAAATGTAGCCATTGGTGTCAACCTTTCGGAGCAGCAGCAACCGTCAGAGCCTTCCCCAACACCCTGCTCAGTGAAAGACTTTCAGTAGACCCTGGGCTAAGAGTGACAGGAACTACTGAGTATTATCCTCACCTGGAGAGATTTACTTAAAGGGATGGTCAGGGACTACAGATAAGAGTTACTCATGAAACATTCTTTTAAAAATATGATAATCCAATTAACTATCGGAGTCTCTTAATGGAATTTTACACAGTCTTCTCTACTTACCTATTTTGGGCTTCAGTCTTGACAAGATTCACAGAGATTTTCACTCAGCTTTTCAAATTCCTATCTGGTGGTTTTCCTTGTGCATTACTTCCCATGGCAGCCTCTCCTGGCTGACTCCTTGTCCCCCTCCATTATGATCTGTAGCATGCTGTACAGGTGATACTTGGACCTCCATATTTCCATTTAAGACTGGTAGTCAGAATACATGTATCTCATTTCTGACACTGTGATGCTGAGACAAAGGGACTTGGCATTCATGTGGGATACATAGGATTCTGAGTTGTTTGAATGAGACTAAATTCAGACTGTTGTCTTGTCAGCTTAAAGCTGCAGCCAAAAGTGTCAGTGGGCAGAAGACTGTTACACTGATAAAAATGGTCAGTTGTTCTTTTCTTGCTAATTTGCATGATATCCTCAATAAAGGCTTTTCTATAGCCTCACTGAAATGGTGATGTTATAATAACCAGATCAGCTCTTGGAAGAAGCAGTTACAGTTAATAGAGATACAAAGATAAAAAACTTCTTAGGCATTGCTTTATGAATAATCAATAATAGCTGAAGGTTAAATATAACCAAAATATTGCAGTTTTATTAGCTTGCCCTTGACTGAAGTGATACAGAGAAGTGACAGATATTCCAATCAGGGTGTAGAGCAGTGGGTATTCCCAGAGCTTGTGAAGACAAGCTGAACTAAACTAGGGAGGATTTGAAATGTTACTGTGTATGGACAAGAAATCAGATTATGTGATGCCTGTTCATTCAGTTCTTTGAATAGCTAATGTGAACTTTCTCTGGGAATGCTAATAAAGTACTCTGTGAGGTAATGCTCACATGGAGGGACAAAAAAAGCAGAACAATCGCAAAAAGACAAACCTGAATATTGCAAAATGATTAAAACAAAAAATCCTTCATTCATGTATTAGGATGGTGGGTAGTCTTTAACCTTGTAAAAATATATTTGTGAGAAGAGCCAACTAGTCTATTGATTTTCTGTCTTAATTATTTAAGCTGACCTTCAATGAAACTTTATTGTTTCTCTGTTTCTTTTGTAAGTCATTAGTTCACCTCTGCCTCTGAATATGTGGTTTTCTGCATAGTAGCCAGGGAGTAGAGTGCCATCCTAGGTTCATTTTTACCACAGATTCTACTGTAGTGTAGATATATGTTTCCACGAGTGGTTTTCAGTTTCTCCTGTATACTGTGTCTTCCTGACCTGAATATGGAAACAAGGCTGAGGGACTTAAGACTACTTTGTGCCTGCAGTACAGAAGCCTCCCAGTTTCACAGAGAAGAGTCAAAGAAGTAAACATTGGAATCTGAACTTCAGGAGGTTATTAAAATTTTTAGCTTACAGATATAATTTTCTAAAAATATATGGTTTTGAAATACTACCTATTAAACTATCAAGCTCTAGCTTAGTTTGCTTATTCCACAAACAACATTGTCATTCAACTCACCTGTGAAATAATTGTGTTGGTGGGAAATCTCTTTGTTATTTGCTTCATTTTATGTTATTTGTTGGAATAACAGGTCTCATTTAAAATTAATAGTAATTTCTTCATTCTTCCAGAACTATGGCTGTATATCACGTTGGTCCACAACTCTCAGTAGCAAATTTCCTTTTTTTGCCTGTCAGTGAATTTGAAAGTGTACTATGTAGCATTTTGCTGCTTAATTATTCAGTTTCAGCTCCCACTCATAAGTTTCCACCCACTTCTCTCGTAACCCCACAAGTGCATTTATCATTATATTAAACCTGCACGTTATTTCCTCTGCAGAAGCATATTGGTATTGTAAACAGTCCTTTTTGACAGACAACACTCACGTTCATATGGAAAACTGCATGGAAGTTTACTCAGCTAATGTTTTTTTAATCACTAACCAAATAACATGAGATGAAAGTAAAAATGAATTATGTGTATCTTGAATATTTCTGAGTTATGTATATCTTGAAAATGAATTCATTTAAACAGAAAAAAACCCTCAGAAAACTTGGGATATGCCTGGTTAGAATGAAACACAAGATAAATGTTCTGTTGTTGTCCCATGGCTGGACACATCCATAACCACCCCCATGGTAGTTAACCACTGCCCCGTGTGCAGTGTATGCTGGGTCACACAGCAGCCCTCAGTTCAGGTCAGGGACTTCTAGTATGGACAGACAGCCATTGAATAAGAGCTTTTTCCTCTGAGAACTAAAGACTTAATATTCTATGATCATCATGAGTATAGGCATTGATACTGTGATTAGAAAAGAAAAGATTTTGGTGCATTAGGAGTTGATCTACCTGGGGTGGCTTTCCTTTGTAGAATTAAGAACTGTATCCAAAAGTTACTGGCATCAAAATGGCCCTGATTCTCTTGACTGTGTGAAGAGGGAGGCAAGTGCAGCCCTCCTTTGCAGTGGCTGTAAGCAGAGCCTTGGGTGGCAATGCAGATGGAGACAGCTGTGCTGTGGTCAGCACACTTGGATAGATTCCACAAGGGTCTTCACTAAGTTTTCAGCCAGCCCCTGTCTGTGTGTTAAAGGGCAGCACTCATCAGTGTGCTGGGTTTGCATGGCCAGGTGTTGGTAGTGAGTGGGAAGGGGATCACAGGTGTGGCAGGTGAGAAGCTGCCAGAAGCTTCCCCCATGTCTGATAAAGCCAATGGAGCTGGCTCCAGGTGGACCTGCCACTGGTGCCAAGGCCAAGCCCATCAGGAATGATGATAATGTTTCTGTGGTAACATATGTAAGAAGGGAAAAAAATACTGAGTGGGAGTAATTGTGGCCAGGTAAGAGATAATGTGTGAGAGGAGCAGCCCTGCAGACAGGCAGGTCAGTGCAGAAGGAGGGGCAGGAGGTGCCCCAGGGGCTGGAGCAGAGGTTCCCCTGCAGCCCCTGGTGCTGCCCATGGAGAGGCAGCTGTGCCCTGCAGCACAGGGGGCTCCTGGCAGCAGGGATCCAGCTGCAGCCTGGGGAGCAGCCCAGGCCAGAACAGGGGAATGCCCAAAGGAGGCTGTGACCCCATGGGAAGACTCTGCTGGAGCAGGCTCACGGCAGGGATCTGGCCCCAGGGAGAGAGAAGCCCATGCTGTTTGCTAGCAGGACTTGTGACCCCACAGGGGACCCACTCTGGGGCAGCCTGTGCTTGAAGGACTGTACCCTGTGGGAGGGACTCACTCTGGAGAAGCTCTTGGGGTGCTGTGTCCCATAGGAGGGAACCCATGCTGGAGCAGGGGAAGTTGTTCTCCTGATGGCAGACCAGCAGCAGAAACTTTAACTGATTAACTGACTGTAACCCCTATTCTATTCCTTGGCATCTTTGGGGGCAGGAGGTAAAGAATTGGGACTAAAGCCCATGAAAGAAAGAGAGGCAGGGGGGAAGGTGGTTTTAGGATTTTTAAAATTTTCATTTTCCTGGTCTGATTTTGACTGGTGATACATTCAACTAATTTCCCTAAGCTGAGTCTGAGCTATCAGCAATAATATCAAAGATGGAACTCATGAGCTTAGAGAGTCTGCATTTCTAGTCAATCTAAACTGGAAAAAATTCAGTCAATAGAGTGACATGTCTAGATTACTCATCCGAGTGTATAACACAGAACATGGGCATGTTTTTCTAGCACCCATTGTAAATCCACTGGGTGACCATCAGGCCTTTGTATTGCTGTGTGCAGAAACAGGAGGCTTCAGTCTGAAGCTGATACAGAGATTTATGAAGGTTAATGACTGCCTCTCTTGAATATGCTGCACTTTTAGCAGAAATTAATCTGAAAACATCACATGGCTCTTTCCAATCCATAGCAGAATTCCCAGTGATGTCGAGGGGCAGTAGGTCTGTATTTCAAAGGCTATATATGCCAGTACATTTATATGGCCCTAATGTTATTTGTATTGACCCTGGTGGGAACTGCTATGGAACTGCTATATAAAATGTCATTCTCCTGACAGACTGTGATATTTAACTTCTTATTAGAAGCATATATAACTTAAATGATTTGTATTTTCCTACTAAATTGTTATAGAAAACAATGCTGTGCTGTGGCAACAGAAGATGTGTGTGAAAAACAAAAAAAAAAGAAAAAAACCAAGCAAAAGAAAAAAAATATCCCGCAAGAGTAGTCTTTTAGTTATGCTTTTTGTGGTAGTTGGTTTTGTTTGTTTATTTTGTTGTTTTTTGGTTTTGTTTTTTTTTTGGCTAACATAGCTGACATTTTTGTCCCTAGCTAATGTTTTATTCTGTACTAGTTCGAAACAGAATCTTTGACATAGCATTTATAGATTTATATCCTGGACGCAGCTATGCTTTCACTTTTTATTTTCCCTGTGTCTTTGAGCCATCACTTCATACGAACCCGCGTTTCCCGTCTCTCGGAGGGAGCCCTGCGGGGTGAGCCTGCAGTACCGGGCTGCGGCCACACGAGGGCGCCCCAGGACCGGCCGTGCGCAGCACCCCGGGCCCGGTGCCCGGTGGCGGTGCCCGGGGCAGGTGGCGGTGCCCATGGTGGTGCCGGTGCCCGGGGCAGGTGGCGGTGCCCGTGGTGGTGCCGGTGCCCGGTGGCGGTGCCCATGGTGGTGCCGGTGCCCATGGTGGTGCAGGTGCCTTTGGTGGTGCTGGTGCCCGGAGCCGCTGCCGGTTCGGGCTGCGGGCGCGCCCCCGTTCGTGGTGCTGGCGCTGCGTTCACTGCGCTGTGTTGACAGCACACTGCCCCAGCCCCCTAAATACTGCCTCCGGACTGCCTCGGGACTCGCAGTGTCTCATAGAGCCCAGGAGAAATGCTTGAAACAAATTACACACTAAGAGCCTGTAATACCTTTTATTTTTGTTTTTGTTAATAGTAAACTTAGACTCTTATAAAGGATTTTTTTATTATGCTGAATGTATTTTAATTTTGAGAGCTGTCTTAAAAAACATGACCTAGAGTGTCCTCCCATTTCTTGCAGGCTCTCAGAAGACTGTCAAACACTTGTGCAGTACATGCGTCAAATCCTGAAGTCCCCTTATGAACCCCTTATGAACTGGACTAAACCTATTTCACTTTAATGGTCCTGTTCCTTTTAGCTTAGAGATCTTTTTCATTTTCACAGCCTTTCGAAGAAAATCTTATGTACCGAAAGCAGAGAGAGAGGTTTTGCTCTCTTGGGTTGTAATGAAAAGTCAACTAAATTTTCTCATTGGACAGGAAAAACTTTGGTGCTGCACTCTTTACACTTTACACCCTTCAATAATGTATCAGTTAACCAAATCAGATGAGGTTTTCAGCAAAACCATCACGATATTAAAGGGAAAGTTGCCAAAGTAGTGTTTTGTCAGAACTCATTTGTCTCCCCACTTTATACATCTGCTTTTGTTAATATTATTGTCAAAACATCTAGTCCTGTACTAGATGTTAGATTAACAATTTACACCTTTACAAAAGATTTGGCAGAACTCCAGTGTTTTGATGTCAGTTGTGATTATTGATTTGCATTTTGAAGAGGTGTGATTCACTCAATGCATCAGCTTTCCTTTTGTACATGTAACATTTTTCAGAAGCGATTTCAGACAGAGAAGGAAAACAAGACTAGTATATTTATTTTATGAGTCCTCTCTGAATTTCTTGGAATAAGAAAAATTTCTGAGCCTGGGACCTAGTGAAAGAAAATTTTAACTTTGGAAGGAAAACTTCAGATTTCAGTGAGTGAAAGACAGGGTTCCTCTTGCAGAGGTGTTTTCCTCTGCACCAGCTGCAGGGGCTGTTTTTGTGTTGGCCACCTGAGAGTGTGGGCAGCTTGGCATCCCCTGGTCTGAAAAACAGAAGCTTGGGTTGGTGACGTGCAAAAAGTCATCACTAGGAAGCACAGGTAATTTTCCCACCCTAGAGTCACCAGCTACACCTCTCCACCAGTACTGGAGTCCTGTGCAAGGCTGTTTTGGTGCAGGGCTCTGCTGAGCAGAAGTGCCCCAGAGCTTTCCCACTGCTCCAATGAGGTCAAGGTTCCTCCTGTCACCTCCTGCTTCAGTCTGCAGCATCTGAGCTGCCCAGCTAAGAACAGAGTTGCACTGCTTGACCTTCAGACAGGCCTTCCAATATAAATTATTCTGTGATTCTGTAATGGTGCAGTAATTCTGCATTTCAGGCATGTTCAGATATTCATGCTATTTGATGGAACAAGAAGTGATGTCCATGTCCAGTTTTCATTAAATATTAAAATGCCACATCTGTGGCATTTTAAATAAAGCTGAAGAGGGACTATTTTTCTTCTTTATTGACTCTTTCAGTGCCTTGTTAAAACTCATCTGCTGAGTACATTGCAGCAGATGTCTGAGTTGGAAACTATACCAAAAAGAGATTGGAGTGTGGACACAGGTTCTGCCACACAGGATTTATAGGGATGTCAGGTATTGCTGAAAAGTAGCTGATGAACATGGAAGGATAAAATAACAAAAGACACAGTTAATCAACTGCTGAGAAAAGCATCTCTGAACAAAAGAGAAATGTCTGTGAAATGGCTGTCTAGCCTTTCCTAGGAAGAGACAAGTGTTACCAGAATCATAACACACCAATTGTTCTTATATGACATTATGATGATAGGCATCCTACTCCCTGAAGGAATTTGTCTTAATGAAGTAGCGTGGCACTTTTATGTGAAAGAGCTTCCAAGTGGTATAAACACAAATTGTGTTTATACCAAAATTCAGAAGAACAAGAAACTTCCTGCAGTAAACTGTAAAGTCTGTCCAAGCCTTTAGTTATGTCACTCATAAAAGGGAAGAAAATTAAGGTAGTCAAAGCTTTTGGCCCACTGGAAGCTCATGATGTGCTTTACAAAAGCCTGAGGAAGAATAGCAGGACTCTGGTTACTTGGGGAGAGGAAATGAAACAATATTGCTCATCAGGTAGTGTCTCAACTATTTGTTATTGATTGGACAAAGAATAAATAAATCTCAGCCCCTGGGCTAAAGCATTAGGGAATATGACTGTTACCAAAATGATATTGAAAGTTTTACAGACAAGACAGAAAGAACTCTGGATGATGCAATTGAGAGGAGGATGAAAGGCCAAAGAGAAGAGATCACTGAAAGAGATGAAAATCTGATTCTGTGAATGAAAAGAATTCCATACTGGTGGTCAAGCAGCTGTATAAGCCAACACCGTGTTGGTGGTGAAACAGTATGGAGTGAAAAAAATCAAGATACTCCCTGAAAAGAGCAATGGCAGAGAATCTGTTTCCCCATTCTCCCTTCCCCACATCCTGCAAGAGTGCTGGGGAGGACAGCAGGAAAAGCCACCAAGAGTGGCCGTGCTGGAGGACAGCAGCATGGGCAGCCCATGGCACAGCATCTTTCTGACTTATCTCTCAGGTCTGTCTTAATTAAGCACTCCAGTAAGACAAATAACTAAGAATGATTCCTAGTAAAGTCAAGAACAGTTTTGTTTGTTTCCTGAGTAGGAGCAGAGTAGACCCAGCAATGTTCTGTGTGTGAAACAGCTCTGTCAAACAGCAGCACTGCTTGGGTGCATAGTAATTAGCTATTGCTGATGGGGTTTGCTATAGCTATTGCTGATAGCTATTGCTTTGATTTTAACTTTGACAGCTTCCCAACATGAAAAGGAGTTATTAATAAGTCATTCAGAGATTCTGTTTAATGAAAAAAGGTGATTGAGAAGCTGTTTGTGCCTCTGTGGTTGACAAAATTGTGCATCAGAACTGCTCAAGAATTATCTGAGGAGAAAAGTGAGGGTCTATCTTTAGATAAAAATACACAGGGCTTTAGGAAGATAGAAAAGGAACCACAAGTGAGGTCTGGCTTTTAAGTCTGTTTTCAGTCTAAATTAAGTAAACAGTGATCAGTCTAACATCATTGGTGTTTCTACCAGTGAGAGACATTTCCAGCTCTTTCAGAGCCTGAAGCACATGCTGTGCAAACCATTCAACCCTCTCAACAACTACACATCTTCTTTGGTTTTTGCAGACAGGAAGATGAATCCCAGTGATTTTGGTCAAAACTAGAAAGACACTGAGGAAAGAAAAGGTAGAAAAATACTCAAACCTTACCACATAAAATAACAGAATGTAGGCTGTTAGGGTTTGGGGGGGATATTTTGTTTTTAGGTTATGAATCTATGTAGATGGAAGAAAATCAGGATGTTCTTCAGTAGCTATTTGTAGGGAAATCCCTATGTCAATAAAAATCTGAGCTCCTTGAAAACTTTACTATGCTTGGTTTATGTCAAATTAATCACCATTAAGAACTTAGCCAAACTGATTAAATTTACAACAATGTGTCTGTCAAAGCATGAAGCCTTGGTTCCTAAGCTGTATTCTTGATAAATCTGGCTTATCAGATGACAATCTTAATAATAGAATAATAGGTTCTCATTTTTAACTGTCCAGCTACTACACAGAAAACTAATAATACAATTTTCCCAGGAAAGCATTTGCATTACAGTTGTTTGCTATCACCTAGAACTGCTTGCTTGACTAGCAATTCTTGTGCAAAGAGAAAAAGGAAAAAAAGCTTTTTCAGGTAGAAAACAGGATTAAATTTTCTTTTTGGTCAGTACTATAAAACAGAACAGCTTACATTAGTTCCCATTTTCCCTTATCACACCACAGTTTCAGATACTCCATAGTGTAAAAACATTAGGTTTCCTATCTCAGTGTGAAAGCCTGTCATTAACGAGTGATTATTCAATTTGTTGCTTCTTTTTTTCCCTAAAATACATCAGGAGCCTTCTAATCTTTCAGTCCTATAAAACAGAATAATTATAATTTCTTTAGAAGCATTGCTGAAGGTATTTTGTCCTGTTTGATAGGCTAGGGGTGATTGACGCTTGGAGGTTTGGGGATTTTTTTTGGAAGTTGCATTTATTTATGGATTTTTGGTCACTTTCCACTGTGGGCTTTGATAATACAGGCTAAACATAGGAAGGTTTTATTCTTGCTAGGACTAAAAATGTAAAACAGAATTTTTCTTTTTATTAGAGTTTGTCTCCTAAGCCAGAGGCTACAGTAATAAGTGAGATAATTTTGTAAGCATTATCTGTTGGAAATGTAATAAAATAGCTACAAGAGGAAATGTGTTTGGAATTATCTTGTTGAAAATATTTTTCAATATGTTAGAGATTAGAAACAATACCATCATGTTTCCCGTGGTAAAAATGCTCTAATAAGAATGGTTATATTAATAGCATTGCTGCAGGCAGCCTGTATTGTTGGAGTTTGACATCCACTAAAAAAAATTGGGTTTTTTAGACTACTTATATTTAGATTTTAACATTGGAAGAAATAATCAAGACCTCTTCCCTTCTATTCTAAGTTTTCATTGCAGTTGGTTTTGAGAGCCATAAAGTTTGAGATTTCACTTTGCAGACTGCGTCTGTAGCTGAAATTCTTTTGTTTTAAAGGCAGTGTTGGGTGACCTGTTTGATCCCAGCCAAAGGCTTCAGGCTGCTGTCACTCCTCTGGAGTACACAGGAGACTGGGTGGGTGTGGGTGCTGGTCCTCTGCTGTGCTGCTTACACCAAAATAATTCATTGCATCAGATACCAACTTGGTTTTCTGAGTGCATGGTTGAGGTTGTGGCTTATAAAAGAGAAAGATGAGCTCAGGATAAAACAACAAGCTCTGCTTGGCAGAAAGAATGTAAAAGCCAAAGAAATAAAATAATTGGAAGAACCAAAGAAATAGAAATGATCAGTGCTGGATTGCATCTAGAATACTGTAGGAATATGAATTATTCAGTAAGTAATTCTGGTTTAACATACTGACTTCCCAGATCTCTTTGTCAGGTTCTTGATTTCTGCTGCTTTCTTTGGTCCATCATTCCATATTTTCTCCTCTATTAGATTTTCTATTTTCTATTTCAGACTTCTTTCAAACTTATCTGCGGAATATATTGCCTTTATTTTTTTGTTTTGTGGTTTCTGGCAATCAGCTTCTCAGACATTTCCTGCAGTTTCCCCTTCCTACGTGTGCTGCCTTATTGCATCAGAGGGAGCCTGGAGTGGGAGCTCACTTGGCTGGCATAGTAAAGTTGGAGTGTTCCAAACCATTGACATTAGGAGTAGGCAAAATGATTTTAGAGAAAGGGTATAGGGTGTATGCAATGTAAGCTACATGATTTCTGCATCTATTACATTTATGCCATAACTTGGAAAGGAGTTCTGAGTAAGACTGTTAAGTTACATTAAATAGAAAGTGGGGGGAAAAAAAGGAGCTGCTAAAGTAGTCAGATAATAGAAAACCTTTTTATCACTTTTCACAGTTGTGGAACTTAAAGTCTTTCAGACAGCAAGGCATTCAGACTTTGAGGCTGAGTATGATACTTGTGGAAATGGTTGGGTAGAAGGATATTTCATAAGAGAAGACAAATGGAAAGGAATGAGAACTGCAAACCATCTTAATGCTTTCCACATAGTGTTCACTAAGGCAGTATTCTGTGTTTTCTGAACAGAAGGACATAGGTAGACAGAGACACTGGTAGGTTTGTGTCTGTTTTGAAATGAAGTTTGTAATGAATAATGAGAACAAGCTTGGGGCTTATGGAGTCAAAATTTTAAGGTGCTCTCAACACCTTAGGCTCCAGTTTCAGGTAGTTGTTGGCAGTGTCACAATGATTACAGTACAATCACATTAATTTGAGCAGTCCAAGCCCTATTTGACCATAATAGAAAATGTCTCATGGACAAAGTACATATTGGAAACTGAGGGCTAAACTCACCTGCTGTTTCTGTTTTGCCATGTAGCTCCAAGTCCTACATCTGCCCTGTATTTGAAATGCAGGACTTCCTGTTTGTGTGGAATCAAACCAGATCCAGATAAAAACTCAGAACTCCTCAGCTCATGTGTGGCAGGTATGAAAACAGATGCAGTGTAAGCATTCTAATCCATTAGATCAAAACCCCCTGAGTTTGCTCAAACTATAATGGAAGCTGCTCCTGGTTTAAACACACAGGCTGACACCCAGTACTGCAGGTGCAGGTAGTGGTACAAGAAAGCAGGTAGCAAGACTGACAGCAAAACTGGTCTTGTTGCTAAATGGTGCTGTAGATTTAAAGCCAATGAGTGGCATAGCAAATTAGGAACTCTGTTAGATATTCTGTTTGTGAAGACCCAAATTTAAAAATAACTAGTCTGAGCATCAGCGTGTTTCTTAGGCTGAGTGACGTGTTTTGAAATTTCCTCTGTACACAGAAAATGGAAAAAGCTGACTAAAGAGTTCCTATTGACCTATAATGCAGAGATGTTTCAGGCACTAAATGGCTTGCTTATGTGCAAATCCAAAATATCTTCTACTGCATGAATTGTTGAGCTTGTCCTAGAAGGCAGAAAGTAGCAACGTGTTCAGAAGTATAAAGTTTAAAAGGTCCCAGAGATTGAGTGCCATGCCATGTGAAACAAATGTGCAGTTCCTTTTTCCAAGGCAGGAGGGGCATTGTGGACTTCAGGGTGAGCCGAGCTAAAGATGTTTATCCAGCATTTATGTGCATGGTTTTATGCATACAAATTGCATATCATCCTGAATTTCCTGCTGGGTTTTAGTTTCCTCCAAGGAAGGAGAGCTAAGGCTATTAATTTTAAATAGTGTGCATTGCTCCTTCTGATTATTCACTGAAGGGCTAGGTGATTATTGAAAAGAACCTCTTTCTAATTCCCTTCCTAATACGAGCAGGCTTTAGTATTCAGACACCTCCAGAATTCAAAAATACTCTTTTTAGTAGGATTAATCTTTATATTTGTTACAACAGTTATTTACATGAATTGCAGTCTTCTCCTAACAGGACTACACACAGAGATGTGTGAAAAGTGCACCAAAAATCACTGCACTTTTCACCTTTATTGCACACTTCTCTCTACCTTGCTTGAAAGCCACTATTATTCACAGCCAATGGATTTTTGTCTAAGCATGTGCCAGAAGCAAGCAGCAGTTCCCTGCTAGGCTTCCACTCCCAATTTTGACATCTCTCAGTTCGAAATTGTGCCTTGTGGGGGTGCTGTGCCACCTAAAATAAATTGCATTGCATTACACTCTGAAAGGCCTCTATAGATCAGAATAATATAGTGACACATATCTGAAGACATTTCCTTTCCTTCCTCCCAACCACCCTTCAGCATATTCTGTTCTTTTATTTCCCACAGGATTCTAAGAGCAACTCTGCAACTGAGTTTCTCTTCTGCCAAAGAAATCTTCAAATAAAAAATAGATTTTTTTTCAGAATAAAGCAGCACCTTTCTACATGTAGGTGAAAAACTTCCCCAGGTGATAAAAGGAGAAATGTATACTTCAAGGAATGGACTTTTCTAAATCATACCAAGGTAAATAGTTTTAACAGATTTCAGAGAATATACTAAAGATTTACATCTGCTTCTGTGATTAGCATCCAGGTCTAAAAGATAGAAACCCAAGGCTAGCTTCAATGGTACCTATTTAGGGCATTATTTGAAGTATTTTCCCATCTTTTTCCAAGTAATCTACAGTCTTCTTCTGTTCAAGTGATAATTCATAAGGAGTAAGTCACACTGACAATTCCTATCACACTTTTACTTCTTAAAGGCACCAAGAAGAATCTGTGCAACTTATAGATTTTCCTCCATTATAAGGAAAAGATGCAAGTCTGCTTTGGACCTTAAAAACACAAGCAGATACTTCAATGACAGTATTTATCTGTTTTTAATATATGTGCCAGTCAGGAGTGTACTCATGCTCAGAGCTGGAGTGCTCTATTGATTTGGGAACTGTATTTTTTGTCTTCAAGAAATCTGCAATAAAGTCTTTGTCTATTCTTTCACTTGAATCCTTCTAGTTTTCTTAAAATCTTACCATTTGAGGCTGAACTTTCAATGCCAGGGTGAATTAATTTGAAGTCTCAGAAAAGTAATTCAGATGCTTTGGAATAGCAGAACAGAGAGCAGGTTTTGTATTTAGAAGAAAAGGAGGTTGTATAAGGCTTTGCACAACTGTTACTCAATTTTTTGTTGTTTGCTGCTAACCTCAGACTGGCAGAAAAAATATTCTAAGGTTGATATGTTAATAATTGCTTTTTGAACTTAGGAAGAGAAATCTATGTTTCATTCAAAGTGCTTCTGAAGATTTTAAACAGAAAATAATATCTTGCTGCTTCTGTCATGTCACAAGGGCTTCCTTTACATTCTCTCTCAGCAGCCTGAGAGAGAAAAGCTGCTGGTTTCAGGTTGCTACTGCAAAATGCAAAGACCTTACTCAAAACAATAAAGAAACATCTTGAAGAAATTACTCAACTTCACTGAGAAAAACATGCAAATAGAAAGAATTTTTTTTGCAATAAGAACTGCCATTTAGAAAAAAGTAGGGCTGAAGCAATTTAAGTTTTTCAAATATATAATTTTAAAATCTAGTATTAACATAAACTGAAAAATGTTTGTCCATTCTCCAGGCAGAGTTCTTGACTGAATTTAATTGGAATTCATAAGCAATTTTGATCCCTCAAACCCCAGTGGCATAGGACCACAAGGTATTTCAGGCAGGAAGGGATCTCAGGAACTCATCTAATCCAACCTCTTGCTGAAAGTGGGGTCAGTTGTTAGGTCAGAGCAAATCAACACCAGGCAAACCTGAGATCACATTCCTCAATATCAATAGATTTCCTGTGTGTAACTAAATGGATCTGAATTCACCTGATACCACCGAGCTTCGGATCTAAATTCCAGCACATCTCAGCTAAAGAGCATCTGAAGTTGGGGAGTTGTGTCAAGAAGCAATTCTGAGGCAACCCCCAGAATTTAAGCCAACCTGTTTATTTAATGCCAGCTGTGCCCAACCTTCCAGGTGCTGTGGGCTCCTCCCTGCACACCAGGCTGGGTCAGACACAGACTCCACTGCTCCTCGTGCTGGATGTGCAGCCATCAGCACACCCTGAAAAGTTGTTACTTTCATAACCACCCAAATCTACTGAGAAATTTTACACATCTGAGCACACGTTCCCTTCATTTTTAATGGCAACAGACATTCAGACTAAAAATAAGGAGTCATTTCTCTCAGCACAGTGTGAGTGCAATGGCTGTGTGCCCATGAGGAAGGGCACAGAGAAAACCAGCACCATTGCAGGGTGGAAATCGAGCAGGCATGAAGGAGCAGGCAGTGGAGTGTGTGGTGCTTTACCTGGGAGCTGATGAGGGGCAGCACAGCAGGTACAGCCCCACTCTGAGCCTTGCCATGACTGGAAACCAGCACTACACAAATTAGGTGTGCTCTTCTTCCAGCAGCTCAGGGGCAAATTGAGCAGCCAAAGAAAGTTCCAACATGTAGGCTGAAAAGCAGATTTTGTTTAGGGAGGTGTTACCTGTACTCTCTAAAACTCATTTCTCCTTCTCAGACTTTAAATTTACTGGATTTTGAGTGCTTGTTGTAAGTCTTTGTAATGTACTTTAATGGGAGAAAATTATTTCCTTGCTTTCTTGGATTGTCCAGGAATTAAATGTCCTGCAAGACCTGCTTGCTTTTTTTTTTCCCTCCCTGGACAATGCGTGCTACCTTTATTATCTCGCAGCAAATTTGTTAAAAAGACATTATTATGAGAAACCCCACTGGAATTGCAAAAAGCTAGGAAAAAAGAACAAAATTATTCCTGTAAGACAAACTTCAAGCTTTTAGGAATCAATTTTTCTGCCTTGAAATTCAGTTTCTCAGTCTGCTACAGCACTTTGACCTGCCAAAACTTGACATTACCTGGAAGCCCAGCTGCCTGTGTCTACTTAGCTGCAGGTGGCAACACCTCCTCAAGTGCTTGCCCCACAGGCGTTTTACTTTGAGAAGAGCTAATGAGCATCACCAACGATCCTTCCTTTTCTCTTTTGTTATGTGAAACAGCTAGTGATGGGCACATTCCAGAAAATCACTGTATGGGATTGCCCCTCATTAATGGAGCAGGTTCCATTTATGTGGAATAGGAATGAATATAGATTCAGGCTCCTTGGAAGGATGAAATGCATTTTTTGTTTGCTATTCCCTCCCTCAATCCCTAACAGAGCTGGTTCAGCTTGTATAAATTAAAACAATGCATAATTCAGTGGTGCAGCAGCAGCTCAGTTCAGGGACCAGCCCTCGTGGACTTTGACATTAGTTCTATAGGAGGTTTGACTGGTGCAGGACAGCACAGAGAAGCAGTTGAAAAGCTAAGGATACAAGATTATTAGAACAGGAATGAAGGATAGGGGAATCCAAATCTGATTCTTCATTTAGGGCCTCAGTGATCCTCCCACCAAAGTGGAAACTGTTGTTGCATAGGATTCCAATAGTGGTTGTGGAAATACCAAAAAGATACCCTGAAAGCAGAGTGAATGTAAATGAATGTTATTAGGTTTACATCTCTCAAAAAAGCAGAGTGAACATAAGTATAAACAGTCACACACCAAACCACAGAAGCACTGATGAATTCCCATGGAAGGGGATGTGGATTTTAACCTGGGAAAAATCTACAACCTTTTTAAAAAACATTGCTATAAATTAAAGATTTTTTTTTTCCTAGAAATGAAAAATCTCCCTTGGCTCCATTGCAAGTTCATCAGTTCTGCAACAGAGTTGATAAAATCTGAGGAAACTATTTCAGTGTTTCTTTGTGTCTCAAACAGCAATGTTCACAAGCCTCTCAAATCCAGTTCTTCATAAAACAATGCCTTGTGCTTTTTCCAAACATTGGTATAACCAGAAAAGACTCTGCATTTAGTGTTCTTAAAACAGCCCATAGAAAATACATATCACTGAAAGCCCTCAGATTCTTATCTTTGTCTGCAAAAGCTCAACATGGAATTTCATTATGTACTTCTTTACTTCTTTCCTTCCTTATCTTCTTTTTCTTAATCCACTCTCTCTTTCATTGGAAAATGGTGTCATTTTTTGTGGAGTACCTGCAGAGAAATATTTTGCACTTTAGCCTTTAGTGATCCAACCACTGCTTCTCTTCAGAGGCAGGTTTTGTTAACAGAAACCCCACAGCTTCTCCCAGCTGGCCTTTACGCTACTGAGCAGCCTCTCCTTTGCCTGTGGAGGTTTAGTTTGGGCATGACCTGTTCAGTGTTTTATTCCTTTCTGCATGCTTGTTAGGAACAGAGTGTTAATTGTACTGAGAGAATTGCTGCATTCAGCACCTCTCCTGCCATCCCTTCAGCAGTGATGGGTGCACACCTGGGCCCCCCGAGCCCTTCGGTGTCATGGGGGAGGCAGAGGAAGGATGTCTCGGGATATTTCTGCCTCCCTATGTGACCAGCCTGTTTCTGGAGCACCCAGAAGAGACTTCAGAGTGAGTTTTGTTAGCATGATTGCCCAGGTTTCTAAAGGATTGAGGTACTCCTCCAAAAAGGGACAAGGTTAGCTGAGATTCCCCTAAGGGCAAGGCAGTGCTCCAAGGCCCTGGAGAGAGATCAGTCAGCACAGTGCAACTCAGAGCCCCAGAGGGGCAGTGCTGGGGATGGCCTGTGCTGGGTATCACTGCTGCTGCTTCTTACCTGACCAACTGAAGCCAGAAAATTGCCTGAATGAGTTCTCAAACCGTGAATTCTGCTTTTCAGCAGTTTAAAGCAAACAACCTGGTGTAGCCTTTTATGGCTGTAAACCTTTGAAAGTTTCCAAACACATGTAATCAACTGTTAAATCAGAAATGGCAGACACACTTTCTTTCACACAATAACCAATCCTCAGGGCTTCCTAAAAGATGGACTAATATATTTGTTAACTTTCCCCATGACCACAGGCTCGTATTCCTGGGATGTGTAGATGTATCAAAGTTGGAATACTCTCAGATCAAGAGATTTGACTAGTTTAGCTCTGTTGAAGGTCACCACTTCAGCAAAAGGACAAACTAGAAAAGCAGGAGAGATTCTGTAAGTAGCAGCTATTCATATGGAAGGTGTTTCAGACTGAGAAGTTATTTTTGGCCAAAAAAGCAGAGTTCAATACAGCACTTACATCATAAGTGCCCTATATTATATCAAGCATTCATGATTTCTGAGTAGTTTCATAGGTAAAAAGATCAGGCTTCCTTTCTTTCTCTCCTGCCAATGCATTGTTGAGCTTTAGTCCTGCAAACACATCCTAGACTTTACAACCCCAAACAATCCCAAAAGATTGGTTTTTGAAACTATTCTCTTTTGCTCATCATACATCAGCTGCACTTGGTCAGGTTCTGCAGCAGAGGGTCAGGGAAGACAAGGCTTGCTTTCCTACAAATGCTGTGTGTCTGTGTCAGCCAGTCTTGTCTGGGACTAAATCACATTTCCCTGTCCTACCCTTGTGCACTGACTCAGTTCATGTGCACATTGCAGTCCTCAGTGTTTTCATCAGTGAGGGGCACTGAGCTCCTGATACTCCACCTCTCATTCCAGCAGCAAGTTGTTTCCCTGTAAATGAGTAAGATAGCAGAGCACATAAATGGTCTGTAAGGTGGAAGGAAAGAAAGATTAAAATTCAGATCGTCTTGAAAGTGTTTTGGATGAAAATATTGTCAGATCAATAAAGTTTTGGGATTTGTATTTTTTTTTAAAGTTGATTCCTACATGAATGTTTAAGGAAGTGTTAAATCTCTCCAAATAAAGGTCTGTCAAGTCAAACAGTTAATTTAATTTACCCAGAACCTTCTTCTTCATGCCCCAGGTCAGTTATTTGCATAGATCTGATTTCTTTATTTATGTAGATTTGTATTCTTACAGCTCTTTCAGATTCTGTGTTATCTCAATTATATACATTATATAAATAAAAACCCCTGGAGTTTATCTGTGTCTTGTCTGGCTTTATTTAACCAGCAATTTAGGGATGGCTCAGTATTAAGATATAATCAAGCTAACAGCTCCTGCTCATGCAAATAGTTCCTAATCTCTGGAGAATAACTTGCTGACATGAAATCTGCATTTCTGTGTTTATATATTTAGTCTTCATAGGGAAAATCTTTTGCAGTGAAGCAGATGGTAGGAGATACTGTGAAATTTACCATTGAACAAAGTACATGAACATTTTATCATCAAAACTTTGGAGAGAAAATAGCTTTTAATAGGGTAGAAGGTTTTATGAAAAAAAAACCCCCAATGTCTGGGGTAGAGGCTGACAAACAAGACAGAACAATTTTTCCCTTGTCTTTGGCAATAAATTTTTTGTGGGTTTTTTGACTGCTGAAGGCACAAGATAATTTGTTTTCTAGTAACTTGATAAAACCCCCCCAAACATACTGGGAAGAGTTCAAATAACTGAAAAAAAAAAAAAAAGGCAAAACTAATTTGTTTTCAGAGCAAAAATCCATCCAGGCTTTTCTAAATCAGTGCAACCCTGTATATTAGGCTGGGAGAGCAGCTCTCAGTGCTGGGACAGCTCTGAGGGTGCAGTGTGCTCTCATCTGTTCCTGGGGTTTGCTCTAGGAGGTGCTTGGTAAATGCCCCCCCTTGGACCCTGTTACAGGCAGCCTCAGAGCCCTGCTGTAGAGCTGGCTGTGACTGATCAGAGCAAACTGCAGGATGGACATAACAGGCTCCCCTTGGCTTGTCCTGCCTCATAACTGTCTGCCATCTCTCATCCCCATCAAAGCTGCTGTGACTGAGCTTCTTACCCTGGCACAAATAAAGAATAATCCAGGCGCGAGCTGTCACGGCCTGGATGGCTGCAGCCAGCTCTCTGCAGGACAGCAAAGGGCAGATTTACCAGCCACTGATTCCTGTGTTTTCTTTTCTTACAATTAGTTCACCGCTCTTAAGAGGGAGATAAGAAGCTGATGATGTTGGATTTCCTTTTTGTCCCCAAACTAGTGCTTCAGCTGCACCCCCAGCTTGCACTCTGAGCTGAATTTTGTACCTAAACTGGTGCAGAAGGTACAATATCCACCCCTCCTAAATGGAGGTCAAAAGTTAACCATGAATTATCATGGGAAGAAAAGCTAAACATCAGTCCTTTACTGACATGAAACACAACCCTCATTTGATATGCTTAATCTGTTCTTTAATAGGAATATTTGATCAGTTTTGTGTCACACCTTTGTGTTGCATTCCATCAGCCTTAATAACCAGAGCTGGACCATGAGAAAACCAAGCAGGCCAGTTCTCACTGTTCTTGGGTGCACAGTTTAGTGCCAGGGAAGTGATGAGACAGGGTCCTACCAAAGAAGAGGGATGCAGAAAAAGGAGAAATGGCATAAATGAATCTTGGTCAGCATTTCTGGAGTTGTCAAGTTGCTTCACAAATCCTATTTAATTAAGCCTTCTAGCACAGCAGTGAGGTACTTATTAGAACTATGTGAATACCTCATTGTGCTTTGGTGACTTAACTGAAAAATTAGCAGTAATTTTCAGAACAGTGAACTGACCCAAAAATGATATTCATTCCTTCAGACTAACCAAAACAATTTTTTTGTGATTTACATGAAAAAATCTTGGTGTCCAGTACTTGCAATAAAAGAAAACAAGCCAGAGGTTTAAAAGAAGAGGCAGATAAGTTTTCTAACTAGATGTGGTTACAGCATTTCAGCAGACATGGGCATGTTACTGCTTAACATGGTAACCTGTGATTCCACACTGAGGGAGTTCACAAACATGGATTAAATTAGAAAGATATTGACAGTAATTGAGGATGGGTGAAAAGGCATGTTATGTCTATCTATAAGTTCATAAAAAAGCTACATTTTAGGAGCCCTTCAAAGGAAACCAGCAATAGAAGTTTCTCTAATTCCCTTTTCCTTGTGTTTCTAGCAGCAGCACTAATTAATTTGCACAGAAGGTCTTGTGCACCTCGATTCCTTGCTGTGGTAGATTCATGCAGGCAAAGAAGGAAGAGAATGGGAAGCTCCCGTCTGTTGGAAACATCAGGATCAGCCAATGCCAGAGTGCTCAGCAGGATGAAACCAGCTGGGAGTGGTGCTGATTCTGCTGGTGACAATGCCTGCAGGATCCAAGCAGCATCTCCAAGTCTCCTCCTACCTGGGACTGGATCCTTTCTCCTGTGCAGCAGCCCCTGACCTGCAGAGGATTTTATCACACTGCACCCCTCCTTGTAGATATGGCCCAGAACACAAGCTTGGAAAAACACAACTTAAACCCCTTGGTGTTAGTGATAAAAGCTTCTTACCCCACTGAAAGTCAGAAGACATGCCAAAAAGTTGCAACATAACGTAATTCACGGGTAGCAAAACTTTTCAACATGAATGCAAAATGTTCTGACATGCCAGAACAATTAGAGCAGCTCAGCTGCTGAAGGTGGACTGGCAGAACAGACTCCTCTTGGATGGTGCTCATGCTGTTAAACAAAAGCACTGCTTTATGAAGAGATGACATGAGATATTAAGTTTGGCCTTGTATTTGTCACTGTGCTTTTAAATAATTAGAGGACCAACAAGAAACCTTTATGAGAAGTAGTTATATCATGCAAGCTTAAAAATTTCCAGTGAACTCAATTAAATTTACAAAGGTACTTCAAACAGCATCAAGGAACCATTCCTGAAATACAAGAGAATAAGAATTGCATGTAAAAAAAGCACTATTATGATATTATAGTAAATGATTAGGATTTAAGGGTTTTTTAAAGTTGAATTTTAATATTCTTGGCTGTGTTATGACTAGTGTAAAATTGCAGGAAAATATAATATTTTTAAACACAGCATGAAGGAGGTGCTGGGGGAGTGAAGAAACAGAATGTTGGTGCTGGTCTGAACATCCCATTTAACTTTGCGACTTTCAGTAGCTCTTTTAGAAACAAGATTTTATTATTGGTCAAAATACTCTGTGTGTGGGTCTATGTGTGTGAGTAGTCATAAATTCCCAGTGTATGATGCAGAATTTCTTCATTTGAAATTGCTAAAGCAGAATGCTTCAATGGATGTGTGAGAACTCCACTTTAAGCCAGAAAGAACACAGCATTTTACATTGTCATTTTGTCCATAGCTTCAAGTTTGAAATCAGCCTTCTTGCTCCCCTCAATCTACACACAGAGCTTTATTCACACTGCTCTCCTCAGCCAAGAAATGAACCTCACACAGCACACATGAGACTGCTGGGTTCACTGGCCAGGTATAAACTGCTGGCAGGGGGTTTAAGAGACAGGAAAAGAGGCTGAAGAGGGAAAGAGCGCAGTGACACAGGCTATTAGCGTTTTCTTTTCCAAGACCTGTGTCCTCACCTTCCAGCTAAGCAGAGCAGAAGCTTGCTGCTCTGAGATTTGCCCTCAGCAGGTAATTTTGCCCGTGGCACCGTGGCACAGGGTGTTTGCTGTGTGTGCTGGGTGTGGGACGGTCGGGACAGAGACGAGAGAGCTCTGCAGCCAGGTCGTGGAACTTGGGGTTTATTGCAGAGGGCCTGGGTGCAGGGCTGCCAGCCACAGAGAAGTAAAGAATGGGAAAGAGAGAGAAGGCAAGAGTGTGGTAAAGAGGATGAGAGAGTAAAAGAGGATAAGAAAGCAAGGTTCCCCTTACAATACAATAAATCTTCTGTGTTGAATATTCTAATTCTCACTAACCAATCTAACACAAGATACAAATCCTATAGCATTTACATACAGCCTATAAGAATCATTACATTACCATACTGTGTTACATTTTAAACTCTAGAACCTCCTCTTTGGGCCCCTTCTGCCAAGCTAGTAAGGTCTGCTCTGACCCTTGGAGCTGCCTGCAAGCAGAGGGTGTTGTTTCATCAAAATGGGATTACCTTCAGCCAGCCACACCATTATTTTCCAGTTATTGAGTTACTAAGGTATCTCAAAGCCAGCTTTCAATCTCACTTATAGTTTCCATATTCTCAAAATCTTTTCCCAGGCAATCATATTTATACAGCTTTCCTGTTTCATCCTCCCCAACAGCTGAGGGTGCCCTGGTGAGCCCTGCAGCCGTGGCAGAGGTGCCAGGGCTGGCGGGGAGATGTGCTGCCAGGGCTGCGCTCACAGCTCTCCGCATTCAGGGCACGTGCCTGTGTTATGCCTCCCTCCTGCCAGGGCACTTTGGTTTCCGTGAGTAAAGCAGTACATTCAGCTATCAAAGGGAAAGGGTGAAGGCAAAGAAAAGGCCAGGAAGTTCCCATGTTTAATGAACCTTTCATTCAGCACATACAGCTTCTCACGTAAACGCAGTATGTGCAGAGATCCCATGGAACTCAGAGCAGGCAGCGTGTGGGCTAAAGCCTTCAACAGGAAAGTGAGCAAAGAGTGTAAAAGGCTTATTTAGTTATCAAATTCAGCCCTTCTTATCTTGGGCAATCCTATTCTCTAATCCAGTTCATAAAATTATGTACAGTTCACAATAATTTTGTTGTGAAAAAGAGAATGGGGGTGAATTAAGTAGTTCTAATTTTCTGTTTGACCTTAGCACTTGGCATGAAGGATGAAAAAGAGGATGATGAGCACCATTCTTCTTTCCTCCACCATAAAGTTGCATGAAGTTGGATGTAATTGCTCATCAGTGCAGACATCTAAAAGCAGGAAGGATAATGATGGTCACTATGAAATAGTCTATTACTTAAGTTGGTTCTTCATTTCTCTCATATGTTGGGTAGAAGAATGTAAGAGACATCTATCTTCTGAACCCCACTGAGCTTTGGTTCCATAAAACTGAAATGCCAGTGTTCTGTGTTTTTCCTTAAATCCAAGTTGGACAAGCAGAAAAAAAAGTTTTGTCCCTTTGCAGTATAAGTTAGTGAGAACTCAGTGTCACGATATTATTTATACACTCTGTGTGTTCTCTGAGGATACAGCTGTGAGATGGTACCTAGATTACAGAAATTGTGTGGTATATTCATTCTGTGTTGGATCATGGAACAGAAGCTCCTGCCACCAGTGGGTGATCTGATTCAAAGTGAGGGGGATGTGGGCCAGTGCTGTGCTTCTTGCTCTCTCATCATGGCACTGAAAATGAGCTGGTTGCCATGCCTGGGGCTGGGTAGAGCCATGGAATATCCCATGTGCAGGACAAGGACATAGCACATTGCCAGAAGAGACACAGGCAGAGGCAGAATTGCAGCTCTGTGAACGTGCCAGTGCAGCCAGCCAGGTGAGAGCCAAGCAGCCAAGAGCCAGCATCACCCCTCCAGTATCTGACAGGGCTGCCAGAAGAAGGAGCCTGTGCTGATCTGCCTCATCTAGCTGGCACAGAAGCCACTGTTTCCATGACTTCATTGTCATGAGTGGGCACTGAGGGGGAGGAGAGGATGCTCAAATGTGCCTGTCCAGGCTGCAGCAAGTGCTCTGTGCTGCACAGACACATCCACAGCTACTCTCACCCTTAGCAGAGGCTCACTGTGACACCCACTCCTCCTAACTTTTAATTCCTGAAACTAGGTTTTACACAGGATTTGAGCAGCCCACACAAGGTTTTGCTGGTCCCCTTCTTAAGGAGCATTTTGCTTATACTGAATATATATATAGGAAAGTTATTGACCCTGTTATTACTAATGTAAAACACTTTCCAAACCCAAATTGGTCTTTATAAATATTCAACAGGAGATTTGCTTGTGATTGATAGTTTTACTTTTACATATGACATATGTAGGTGTTTTTACTTTATGTTTTATAACAGCATCAACAGCACACTGCATGTTCTGTGTGAGTATGTAGTGCAGCAAGCTCTGAGCAAGAGCCAAATGCCATGCAGAGACGAGACGTGACGTACATTTATCAGAACCAGGAGAGAGAAAGCAAATTTCAGCATGTTGGACAAAGTGTGCTTGCCTAAAATGTGAGCTTTTCTATCCCACGCTGTCACAGCTCCTTAATAACCTGCTGAAATGAAAGCTAATAATGAGGCACATTATGATTAAATGAGCTCTGCTGAACAAAGGAAAATGTGGAATTGCTATGAATTCCAAAGAGTAAATTCAGGTGTGCATTTTGGCAGTTGACACCCCACCCCTTGGACTGTGAGTGGGTACTTGATCATCAGGTCTGGGAAGCAGGCTGGCCTCGTGCCACTCCTCTGAACTGCAGTGGCTGGGCAAGAGTGTGATTAAAACAAGGCCATCACAGAACCTCAGAAAATTAGTTTGCCAGGGTGTTTCATCCCATAGCCTGAAGGCTTAGATTAACAACCTGTGTCGAAGTGACAGACTTTGGATCTTCAAAGGCTGTGGAATCCTCCCCATAGGAGGCTCCAAAGCTCCACTGTTTTTATCTATCTGATAAAATCAACCTGCTTAGACCGTGGGTGAGATTGAATTTATACCCAGAAATGAACCGATTCAATCTGTAACATTTAAAATGAATAATGAAAGCATCTTCTTGGTTAAAAAGAAAAGCAGTGGGTTTTGTTTCTCAAAAATGCTGATCATTAGCTTCATCCTTCTTTAAGGTGTGCCAGCTTTTTGACAAGAGATCCACAAGAATGCCTAATTACTTGCAGATGACTTGTGGCTGTTGTTTCAAGCATATGTCAATGAAATACAAGGTCTGTTTTGTAATACCAAGGCAGTAATCCTACTCTCTTTGCTAATTAAATGGAATTATAGAAGTCAAAAAGTAAGCAATATTTGGCTGCTGTAAGAAGCTTATTCTTTTTTGCCTACATAGAAAGTCCCATATTCTTATTATACAGGACCCATATTCTGCTTTCCTTTCAGCTACAGTATTGGACTGACTTCTGTTGTAAAACTGTTCTTTGCCTGTGTGAGGAGTGCTTTCCCAGGCTGGTGGAAGGTCTCACCTCTGGTTACTGATCCACTATCTTGGATGTTCTGTGTGAAATAAAAAAAATTAAATTGATGCAAGGGCTTAACATGCTGTCCTTTGACAAGCTTTGTCCATGCTATTGTGAATATGTGTAGTGGGATAGAATATAAGAAAATAAAGATAGTGTAGAAAGTAATCCTAACCCTAAGGTGTTGCAGCTGGGCCAATTATCAAAGATTAGGAACAGGCCACAGCTGTGACCAATGAGGAGAAGAGTGCTATAAAAGAGTGGGGTGGCTGGCTGAGAAGGGAACTGGGGCCAGAAGAAAGAGGCAGTGCTCTGAGGAGCTGCCTGTGAGAAACACCAAGAGGGTATGAAACTTTTGTGATAAGGAGACAACAGTATGGAACCCCTGCAATAAGATGACAGCAAATACCTGTTAAAGAATTCTTGAAGGAGGCATCAATTCATTGCAGCAGTGTGTGCAGTCACCCCAGAGGTCAGTGATGGCTTTGTTGAGGCTTGACAGGGAAAAGAGTCCAATCCTTGGCTTGAACCTTTGTAAAAAATACTGCCAGGGGAAATCAGTGCAAATCAGCAGGTGGTGCTTGTGGTGATGGGGTGTGATGAGAGCCACCCATGCTCAGAGGGAGGTGGAGGTCTCCCTTTTTACAGAATGATGCAGAACACCAGCCCAGTCTGTTTGCTTCCCCACACTCTTTGTACGTGCCCAGCATTCCTTACCTGAATCCCCTGCTGTGGCTGTGTTCAGGGCTGTGAGCAAGCTGGGAACAGCTACAAGTCATGAGAAAGTGCAGCACAAGTGTTCCTGGTGTCCAGATGTTCCTTCCCTAGGCTGAAGCACCAGGGACTGGGTGAGCTATACATAAGTTATAATAAGATTTCTCAATTTTAGATTTGACAGCTCGTGGTGTTTATTTCTCTCTTATATTCACTTGTAGCATTTAAACTAAGCAGTGTTTTCAGGTAATTGCAACACTAGGGAAAACTGGTATTAACAAAATCTATTTTTCTGTGTAAAGTGTTTGGCAGAAAATGACAAGCTTTCAAGTGTTTTTTCCTTTTTAAAATGCTTTTGCTGTTATTAGTGAGGGTAAAAAAACACCTCCAGTGTGAACAATTGGCTGTTCAACCTGCACAGAAGGACTATGGCTGTGTTAGCCTCTGTCCCTGGGGAGAGCTGCAGAACCTTGGTAACAATATCACAGGAGTTTTGGCAAGTAAAAATAAAGGAGAAAGCAAAAATTGTAAAGAAGGCTTCTGCCCAAAGATAAGCTTGAAACTACTTTAGCTGCTGTGGCAGGAGGGATATGGAATCACTGAGTTTATGCTGTGGCTCTGCTGTCAGTCTGGGGACAATCCAGCAAAGTTTCACTTCCATCTCTTTTCCAGCTAAGTGCAATCTGGCAATTTTCTATTCTGTTTAGGAAGTGCTTCTGATTGGATGGAACAAAGAAAACCCAAATGATAAATTGTTTTGAAATGAACAGATCCTGTGAATGAAGGGAGGGGTGGGTGCCTGGAGGACAGAAAAGGATCTGGAGGAAGTCTAGCAGAGCTGACCAGATTCCAGCCTGGCTTCTGCCACATTTCCCTGCAGAGCCTGTGTTATTTCCCTGGGAGCTGGATCCCCAGACAAAAAGGCATTTGTGCCTTTTAGCACTGCCCTCCCCACACTGCATGCCCTGCTCCACTGGGGAGGTCACAGAGCTAATTTAGCTGAATCTCATCTCCAGCCTGGGGGTGGAGGCTGTTCCCCACAGGGTTTCATAGCAGATGGAGTAGATCTCAGGGAATAGGAAGTGTCAGAGAGAGAGATGTATGGAAAAGTCTGTATTTAGCTTCCATGTCTATTTAGAGCTGCACCAGAGCTCAAAGGCTGAACTTTATGTGTAGACAATTATTTTGTTCTCTGTTTGTTTGAATATGTGTTCATTTGGTGGGAGACTGCTATCTCAGGCCTTCCTTGGCTTAAGGGTGTCTGCAGTGGCAGTTTCTACAGCCAGGAGAGTGTCCTTCCTACAGGGTGGTGTTCTGGGTGAAAGCCTCCATTCTGACTTAAATGAGGCTAAGGAAGAAGGAATTACAGCTCAAAATAAGAAGAACAACCAGCCAGCCAAACAAAACCCAAAAATACCCAGAGGGAGCCTGTAGCCATGATATTTTATGAAAAATCCTTTCCTTAGGATTTTTCCTGCTGAGAGGCCTCAGGAACAAAATGTAAGCAATGATTGTTTGCTGCTGTGGGATGCAGCAGGTGGATCTGGGATTGGTCTCATGTGGTTGTTTCCAATTAATGGCCAATCCCAGTCCGACTGTCTTGGTCAGTCTGAACCTTTTGTTATTCATTCCTTTTCTGTTCTTAGCCAGCCTTCTGATGAAATCTTTCCTTCTATTCTTTTAGTATAGTTTTTAATATAATATATATCATAAAATAATAACTCAAGCCTTCTGAACATGGAGTCAGCTTTCTCTCTCTTCCCTTGTCCTGGGACCCCTGTGTCCTGGGTTCTCTGCTGTTCCTGAAGTGTCCCTGGGACTGTCTCTTGGAAGACAAAACATGAAGCTGTCCCAGTGATGAGGGAGCAAAGCCCAAATCTTTCTTTTTAAGCTCCTGAATGGCTCTCTTGTTCCCTGAGCTGCCTTCAATTCTGCCTCTCATCCTGCAAGTGCTATCGGACTGCATAGAGCAGCTGTGGGACTCACCAGCCACTCCTCTACTTCCATGGCATAGAAGTCATGTCCAGTGGAGGCTTTCTAAAAGAAGCCACATTAAAAGAAAAACCACAACCCATGTCCTTGCTTTTGTTTGATATCTGTAGATTCAGTAGGATTTGGGAACCCAGCATGGCATCAACCCCTGTCTGTTTAAAGTGATTTTCAAGTCTGACTCTGATCTTTTCATGCAGAGCATGTATATTTCTTTCTTAATGTTCCATCCTGTCCTTCCCTTAAGGAGCAGCACCTGTGGATGGGCCATCAGATACTGGCAGAGGAATCTTTTCACCCATCTGACTTAGACATGTCTTTGTGTATTTTAACAACTGGGTGCATTTTTTAGCATTGTGAGATATTTCATTAATATAAGCAAAATAGAAGCATCAGCTGCCATTTACTGGAGGCACTATGAAGCATGGTTTATGAATCTCATGGATCTGACTTAAAATGTAGCAGAAATTAGGTGAAGGAGTCCAGCTTCTTTCAAGGACTCCTTTATGGCACATATTCATTTTTTTGCTCAGCATTGTCAAACATTTCTAAGACACCTGAAAATATGAGTCAGTGCTGACTCAGTTTAGCAAGATGAATGGAATAAAAACTGTGTCTTGTAGGTTAACCCACCCAGTAGACAGCTCAGCCCCACACAGCTGCTCACTCATTCCCCTCCTTCAGCCTGGTGGAGGGAACTGAAAAGGAAAAGTGAGAAAACTTGTGGGTGAAAATAACAGAAAAGGCCTTGGTGCTGTTCAGTAATAGCCAAAACATTGGTGTGTTATCAACACTCTTTTGGCCACAATTACACACCACTACAAGCTGCTATGAAGAAAATTAACTCCATCCCAGCCTGTAATGTTACACTGCTGAAAAGTTTTTGTTACTAATTCAATTGCTAATTCAGAAAGAAAAACTAGTTTCTCAACTTGCTGAGTTTTTTCTGTGTGTGGTTAATTTCTAATATGTTGCTTATAGGATGTTTTAATAACTATATGACAGCTGTTGAAAGCCAATTGTAACAGGAGAGGGAAATCATCATGCATTACCTCGAGATTATTTGGTAGCTTAATATGTTTTAAAAATGATGACAGATGTAAATAGCTGCTGTATTTCACTGCAGGAAGCAGTGACCCAGGCAGCCTGGCATAGGTTGATGCTCCCTTTGTGCTGTTTCCAGTTGGCAAATGGCTCCTGCTCTGTTCTTCTTACTGTATTTCCCCTTCATTATTCTAGATTCCCTCTTTTTAAAAGCTGCAGCTGAATTTCAAGGGACACATGTTCTTAACATATTTCACCAGCAGCTCTCCTATTTGGGAAGGTGCTCTGGAACATTGACTGCACTTGTAAGATTTTAGAGGAGTTCATTATCATGCTTCAAGCATTAGACCCACTCCCATGGCACAGTGGTTGACATCAGTCTGTTATATCACCAGTTCTAAAGCTTATCTTCAGGAGGAAGGAAGACTTAAGCAATTAGACCATCTGTATATCTGTTTGTTTCCTCTCCCTCACAGTGATATTTTTAACCCATGAGTAAATTTCAGCTATATTTGTCAGAGTGATACAGGTCCATGTAATCAAAATGCCACTGGTTCTGTCAGAGTAGAGGACTAAACAGAGCAGATGGGTCACAGAAGTGACCAAACAAAGATAAAGTCTGCAGGATAATTATGATTAGCCAGCAGAGAATCAACATAAACAGCTGCTAATGCCTTCATTGCATGGAAATATTTCAAAACAAACATTGGTGTTGGTGTCTAAGAAGCTGTGATCAAGCATAGGGCAGTGTATGTTCACATCACACCACATCTCATTCTTTAAAATACTTTTGTAAATAAATAACCAACAGGAAGTTAAGGAGAATTGTCTGACTTAATGACCTATCTGCATGGTCATAATGTCATTATTTCTGAAGGACATGGAGGCAATAATGTGGCTATTCACAAATCCCAATTCTGTAACTGACACTGAGCAAGTCAAACCTGGGGAGATGTCAAATGGGTTTTATTTCTGACTCATTGGATATTTGCATTTTGTGGGATTAGACATGGATAAGATCTTAATGTTGTGTTTTCAGCTCCCCATGAATCAGAAAACCTTCAAAGAATTTTTTTTTAAAAGACTGACACCAGGTGTTTTGAAAAGGACACACAGTTCTTGTGTCTTGAACTTTCTGGCAGTGTTCCTGCTAGTTTTGCTAGTGGCCATGAAAACATTTGGTATCTGGGAACCCTCAGTAGCAGAGATCCCTCCCAGCAGCCCCACAAGGCTGGGTGGTCCTGGAGCCACATTTACCTCTGAAATGGAGCTGACAACAGGAGCACAGGCAGAACAGCTGTGGGGCCTGGGGAACACCTGCCCCTGCAGAGGTGCTGCCTCTGGGGTGGGTGCAATCTACAGAACACAAACTCAGCAGTTGGTGGAGGCACTGAATGTGTTGGCAGAGCTATGAAGTCTCTCCAGAATCAATTCTTGGGTTCATTGCAGTCACTATCCACAATTTTCTAATACCTGAGCTAAAGCCTTGAATGCTGGCAGCTGGACCAGGTCTTGCAAACTCAAGTATCAGAAACAAAAGCTTGATTAACACTGGAGCATGACTAATTCAACAGAAAACCTCACCCAATTTTGTTACCCACTGGCTTCCTGCCTACATGCATACTGCCAATGTTGCCGCTAATAAAATTCCTGTTAGCGTTGTAAATCTGTTTTGCTCTCTACTGCATATGCTTTGGGAATATCTAGTAATGCAGAGCATCAAGGAAAAATGTTAATTATTGAGTACAAACTATTTGAGGTGCTACGCTGCCACAAGACCTCCTATCCCAGATTTCTCTGTTTATTATAGGCCTTTTATATCCATAAGTGAGCAACGAGGAGGTGGGTGGGTATTTTGCGACTTGCTCTTGGCCAAGATGTTCATCCTTACGTACTGAAATGATTCTGTTTTCTCCTAATCTCTAATTGGAGAAGCTGGGAGGAAGCACACCTTCTTCAGAGCCTTTAAAAAAAAATTAACATATAATCTAGCAAAGTCTACAAAGCTTTTGTAAACTACAGAAGGATTGCCAAACCCACCAGTGGGGTCTTAATTATCTGAGTTTCAGCAAATGATCAAGTACTTTTCTGGGTGAGTGTCTGGAATTCTGACCAGGGCTGTTCTGGGCAGAGGCTCTGGAGCAATTCCTCCTTCCTTACTGACTTTATTGGTCTGAATGGAATAAAGAAATCTATAACACAGGCAGGGCCACTGAGTTTAAACCCTTTATGTGAGGTTAGAATATTGCATAAAATTTGCAGAAGATAATAATTGCTTTGGCTTGAAAGTGTTCATGGGTGAATCTCTTCAAGGAGTGGTGCACAGTGCACAGGTTAGGCTTGACCCATCTATACATATATCTTTATAGATATATATGCCTATTCTTATAGTTACACAGAGATTCTATTTTCATTCACATCATTATAACTTTGCCCATGGCGAGTCTTGGAGAAATTATATTGTGAAAGACCTTATGAAATACTTCTCTGAGCTCTATGATTTTGCCATCACTATTAAATACCAATTTCTTATCAAATTTGGAGTCTTCCTTTTGGAAAAGAAATCTCAATGTGTAATCAGGTAGTTGAGAAAGCACTGCTGTTCAGAAGAACCTGACAAAGGACAGGGGAGACTTCTTAATCTGTGCTGTCACAGCCATATACCTGCCCACTTTACAGTCTCACTTCTCACAGAGTTTCTCATTATCTCTGCTGTTCCCATTCATGTAGAACCATCTTTCAGCCCAGTCAGCTAGAAACATCACTGTTGGAAGCAAACCAATGATTTGTAAGAAGGAATTAATAATTAGCAATTACCTCTCTAGAATATGATTGTTAATGCTTGTGGGCAGCAGTTATAAGAACTATTATTAAAACAGGGATCAAAAAATTGAAAATCCTGGTAAGGGGTTCCAAGAACACACTTAAGGGCAGAAATTCTGTTTTCCTGTTGCATAATCATGTGCCTTTTATTATATTTAGTGTGTTTATGTGTATATAAGCAAACTTTTAGCACCCCAGAAATCACATGTAAGTCCTGTCACATAGCATTTGATGCTTCAGATGAAAAGTTGGGCCAGAAGTGACATGTTACTCATTGAAATGAAGGACATGTCATACACAATTTCCTCTTTGTGTCAGGTTGAGTCACTTTGCCCCACTGTCTGGCATGTGAGATGTGTCAATGGCAATGCCTCCTCCTTCGTGCACAACATCTGTCTCTAGCTTGCTGGTTAGATGAGCAAGTCCCTGCCAGCTGTCTTCTGTGCTGCTTCAAACTGCTGTGGAACGTGAGGTTAGCTGTAATATGGGATGTGTCATGGGCTCTGCTCATTTGGCTTTGCTCAGCTGAACCTTTGACATTGCCTGGAATTCCTCCTCGTGGTTTGCTCTGGATCTGCTGTGGGTTAGTCTGTGTCTCAGGCAGGTGATTTTCAGAATAAGGGAGGGATGTGCTACCAATGCCTTGTGCAAGCTGACCTAGAACAGTGGCTAGAGAGAGCCAAAGAATAAAGTAGGGATTTATTAAAAGGCCTCAATGTGTCCACCTTGGGTAGCACAAGAGCCCAGCCAGGGCTGCCCCCAAGATGAACCAAAATGGTCACAAAATGGACAACCAAAATCATGGGGTCTCTTCCTTTAAGTTCTGGTCCATTTGCATATTGGAGTCAATTGTCCAGTTACAGCTTTACCCCATCCTCCCCATCCTTCTTGTTTTTCTCTCTTCAGCCCATGTTGTTTGTGCTCTTGGGCCTGAGATTTGGATCCTTTTTCCTTGGTTCCCAGCCTGAGCAGGAACTGTTTTGTCTCCCTGCTCTGTGCAGAGAGCTCACCATCCTCTCATATGAAGCCCAGGCCCCCACCCTAAAGCAGCACAGAATCTGAAAAATAGAAAAGCTAAAACCTGAGGCATTACTACCAGTCTTACTTTCTTATCATGAACAGATGTGAAAATTGGCATGATGCTGAGATGGGGCTTATAAAAAACAAATAGAAATTTGCATCAAACTTTGGCTCAGCAATAATTTTGGGAGTGTAATTTTAATCTAGTCTAATTAGACTAATTTCTGTGACTACTGAGTTTTCAGCACATGTGTCTAAAGAACCATATTTGGGAAAACAGTAGCAAAACTTGCAGTTGTGAGAGCAGATGCAGCACCAGTCTCTTTAAATAGAGAAAATGGTAGGTTCTCAATTTGATATCACTTTTGGAGAAGAAAGATTAAGGGATAAACAGCAAATATACCGACATAAACCCTTGCATTATGTTTGTCCTTTATGAGGTGAAGCCAAGGATTATTCTCAGATGTAAGCAGGATATAAGCTGGGTGTCTGTCTGAGGCTCAGCACTTTTTCAGCATCATTTTGGATGGGAATTAATTACCTGTGTTCTTTCATAGCCTATGAGGTCCAAGATGATATAATGTTCCAGCTAGAGTAGAAATGTCCTTATCCTGCTCTTCTTCACTGCTAGAAAGATCCTTTGGGAAATGTAATTCAAGAGACTGAATTTTTTTGAGTCCTGGGTAAGAGGTCCATGAGAGCTCTTACATATAAAATTTTATTTCCCTGCTCCCAGATAGGTTCTGAATGTTGTGATTTCACAAGAGCACTACATGGTATTCCTGAGACAGGTTGGGAAGGATTTGGTGTTCAGACACATCAGTTCAGTTTAAGTTCTTGTGATATGGGTTTTGTAGAATCATCCAGAGAGGATGATGGGCATATTTAATAAACCCTGAAACATATAAATAAATAAAAATAATAATCAGAACTTCCTGAAATATTAAAGAACATTGATAAATAAATTACAACATTTTCAACTTGGGCCCCTTTATGAAACATGTTTTTAAAATAGCTGTAAATAGCTGCAACTATTTCCTGACCCAAGGACTGGTTGGTGGATTTAATCTACAATTTAATTTGCCTCAGAATAATGTAACAGCAGTGACAAAGAATTGGTTGATCAACTGGTAGCATGATATTGTATCAATGCTGGTGATCAATCCAATTCTTCAGAGGAATATACATCACTGTAAAACTGGTGAATTCCTCAACTTCATTTATATTACTCCTGGCTTGCACAGTCACAAGTGAAAAAAATATTAGACCTTCTAATTTCTCCTCCTGCCCTTGCTCAAAACACCTGCACCTCTCATTCAAGGCTTTGTTGTGCAAGGATTGAAAAGAGCCCCCCAGGCTTCAACCACGGGAATAAATAACTCTGTCATCTGTGAATATAAGTGAGAGGACAAGATAAAATGTCACCTGGGAATTATTATGCAAAATAGGAGGAATGCAGAAGGCAAAACAATGTTAAAATTTAATTTGTGTGTTTTAATATTATTGCCTTTTTATGTTTTAAAGGCACAATATAAAAATAAATATGACAAAAGGATAGATGAATGTAGCATAATTAGCATGAAAATTACACCTAATTTGTTTTCTGGATATTGCTTTGTCTGTATTATAAATGGCATGTGGATACAGTAGAAAGTGAAATAACTCAGAATATTAAATTCTTTTAAGATTGTGCCATGGGGGCCTTGATGTCTTGCTCCATTCCTGTCTCTAATTTACTGGTCTTGTGTTGTCAGCAAAAACCCTTGCACAAAAAAGCCTCAGTGCCCCAGCTCTGGGCTCTGCTGGTTTCTGGAGCAGGGTCTGCAGTGAAGGCTAATGGGGGAGGGTGGTTTGCAGCACCAGGCAGGAGCTGGGACTGAGCCCACTCCTCTCCTTTCTGAGGGCCAGCAGACATTCACCCTCTGGGAGCTGTAACACCTCCTGCTTTCCAACCAGCTGGGCTGGAGCTCGTGGTTTAGTGGCCTTTGATAAAAGCCTGAAAAGAAAATGTTGTCAGCTGTGACCCCAAATTGGTAGCTGGGCATTACTCAGGACAGGGTTTCCTTGTCCAAGGTAGAGGCATGTTTTCATAAACATAATTTAACACCAAAGTGATGATTCACTGGCAGCTCTCTGATACAGGTCAAAATCTAGGGGTCTGTTTTTAAGACTGCTCTGCCCAAATTTATCTGTTGGTGGGACTGCACGTGGCACATTGAGATAGGCTGGTAGTGAGATACATCAGTTCAGCTCAAGTTTCTTGTGGTTCCAGTTTTGTAGAATCACCCAGAGAGGATGATGGACATAAAACTCTCCTAGAGACCTTGAGAAATCACTGAGTCCATCTCTTCTCCCTTAGGCAGAATGAACTATACCTAAAGAATTGTCAAGAGTAATTTATCATTCTAAGCTGTTCTAAAAAACCTAAAATGATGGTAAGGCTCTAACCTTACAGTCCAGTCTCATTCTTGATATTCTTAGCATTAAACTTTTTTTTATGTTCAACTTAAATTTTCTCCATAACTTTCTAATTCCATTGTTCTTGTCCTACATTCAGTGGGCAAGAATACAATTTCCATTCTCTTTCTCTCCATCTCTTTCCCATCTTCTGTCTGAGGATACTTGAGCTGTCTGCAAGCTTCCATGACTCTAAAATAATTTTATTCAACATATGCTGATCTCACAGTGCTAGATTTTTAACATGGTGTCTAGACACTCTAGATAATTAGCATTTTTACTTATTGATAGGAATCAAGGAGCCACAGACCTGAGAAGATATTTCATTTTTTTAAGCCTTGAGTTGAATAATAGCTTGTCTGTGCAAATGGTGTTGGGTTAGCTAGCATGGATTTCCATGTTTTCTATAATATGGCACTAACCTTGCTGCAGAGACTTCTTGTGAGCTCTTGGGGGCTTCCATCAAGGAATCATTTGAAGTGGCTGAAAATCTTGTCTTTTTTCTTTGCTCTTTCTCCATCTATGAGTGGATATATGGGAGCAAGCCAGGGGACACCATTTAGGTTTTACAGTTAATGTCACCAGCTGGCATTGACTCCATGAAGTATGAACAAAGTAATGTGATGGAAATGGATTTGAAATATCAGGAAGACTGTGAGGATGTAGCTTTAGCTTAGCACAGTATCCCTCCTTCACTTTCTGGAATGATTTCCCTTTTGTTAAATATGACTAACATATCTGCTTAGTTTGTGAAAGTGAGGCCTCAGAGAACTCATTTGTTACAAAAATTCAAACTCATTATTTTAAAGAAATTAAGCTGGATAATGAAATGATAATGTTGATGTTATTATCCTCCAACATCATAATTTTAGAATTGAACATAAAGTCTGCTCCAATTAAAATTGTTGCATGGAACATAAAACCAGGATGCTGTGATACTGGAAACATTCAGACATGCACATAAGCATTTAAAAAAGTTCCCTGGCACAAGAACAAGGCTTTTCTTCATTCCAAGCATAAGTCAGCTGAAGTGATCTTTGTACATTGAAATTACTGGTTGCACATTGTGCTGAAGAGGACACACTCATCACAGGAGGCTGAGCACAATAAACCAGAGAATGATCAGGCTCGAAAGAAAATGTAGTAGCATTTTAATAAGAAACACAGTTTCTTTATGAGGCCAAAATGCTAAATAAGTTAGCAATGGGCTTTCATGCAAATGTTAAATCAGGAACAAAGACTGAGATGAGAAGCATCTATATATTAATATTACATACAAATTTCCTTCTGTTCTCTGAAGTCTTACTTGTTGTGGCATAGTAAAGACCAACATCATCCCTAAATTACAAACGTGAAAGACCAAATTTCCCACTGGAACTAGCTCTCACTAAGAATAAAGTTTTGTAGCAGAATCCTGCTTCCAGTCTTACATTTTTAAAGGGAAACAATGAGTAATCCTTGTCCAAATAATACAGCCTTTAATTTCCATGGGAAAAGCATTTTAGAGAATAGAGCATGTGTGGTTCTGTCTTCCTTTAAAATAAATCCTTCATTTACATATTATCCACTGGAAAGCCAATCCTCAGGATGACATCAGGTTATTCACACACTTATTTGAAGTGGGAGTGAGAACATCGCTCATCTGCAGGTGAGACAGAAAGGTGGGAGTGAAAAATCAACTGAGTGATCAACCCTTTGGTGTGTTCAAGGACAGGGTCTGTCTGTCCCTGCTCCTCATTCCCCTTCTGTCTGGCACTTAGCAGGATCAAACCCTGTCAGTGCCTTTGCCAAGCAGGAATGTTCTGGGAGCAGCTGAGGGAAGGTGGCTGCCAGCACAGAAACCTCTGCTCTGCTCTGGGAGAACAGCAGACTGTTCTCCCAGCTCCTTGATGTGTTAAAAGCAAGCAGATCAAATAATAATTGGCTACTGAACTTTATATTAGAAGGAGAGTGAATTTATGTCATGCAGTCACTTTGGAATATCAGATTTCTTTTTGGTTTCCTGTCTGTTGGTGTCAGATTTAGGTGCCTCCCCGGAGCTGCTCCAGGAGCCGCAGCCAGGTACAGAGAGAGGCCAGCACCAGCTCTCCAGGGAGAAATTCTCCTTCAGAATGCTGGAGCACCCCCCAGAGAGCACATGAGAGCACTCTGAGGGGCTTTTTGCAGCCCCCCCCTGCTCTAATCCTCACTCCAGCTACGAGCTGCCTCACCCCTTCCAACATTCCCTCACCATGCTCAGTGAGTGCCAGGCAAGGCATCAGGGCAGAAGTGCTCAGTTCCTCCCTAACTGATTTTTTTTTTCCCCAAACAGAAGCTCTGTGTGAAATTTGAGATGCCTTCTTGCAGAACTCCCATGGTAGTGGTTGAAGCATCAGTTGGCAAATTTTCCAAGTACTTTTGTTTTCTAGAAAAGTCCTCCTGCTTTTTGAGCATTGTTTGCAAACCTAACGCTAGCATTCTTTCTGTCAGTTAAGATCACTGCCGTGGTCCATCTTAGGCAAAGAGAAGTATGGCAGGGAGCACATATTTAAGCAGGTTTTTGATGTTTTTCAAGTTGCACACGGGGTTGGGGAGCTGGTTGCAGTGTGTAAACAAAAGCTAGGGCAGGATGTTTTGACTTCACTCACAGTGACAGCAGCCAGATGCAAAATCTACCTTCAGATGTTGTAGCCCAGAGTAAATAATGAGACTCACCAAGAACCTGACATCTATTCTTTTAAGAACTCTTTTCAAAGAGACAATCACTCAGACATGTGAGGGTCTATTTCACCTAATGTTTTGCATAAATTGGCAGCAGAAGCCGATGGCTTTGACAATTGTTTGTGACAGAGATGTGCACTGCATCGGTATTTGTAACAATAAAGCTTTAGATTTCACAACATCTGAGCCTCTGCAAAGGAAATCCCATTAAAAAGAAGGACAGCTGAACTCCTGACTGGATTTTCAGTGAAAATATCCCTTCTGCCCAGTCCCCCATACCTGGTTACTTCTGGGTGCCAGAAAATCCTTGGCATTTTGCAGAATGCCCAGAATGCCAGAACTCCTTGGTTGACATTGTTGATGGTGACTTGTTTGGCACATAAAGCAATTGGGAAATATGGTTGAAAAATATAATGGACCCCTAAAATCAAGAGACTGAGAGAAGGAATGGTCTGCTTTTCTGCTTTGGGAAAATAGTGCTTGGCAGCATGCAGAGCAGTTAGTGGAAGGTGCTACTGCTTATTTGCTGTCTAGCATTTGCTTCTCTAAAGGAGTTTTACCTATGTGCTCTCTCTCACTGTTTTTGTCATAGTGAAGCTTCTGTACAGGGCATGAAATCTGTGCAAGAGCTTAGCCCCCCATGAGCACAAGAGCAGGACCAAGCTGATTAATTCTGCTAATGCAAAATATTCTTTCAGGTGGAAGCTTTTATTCAGGAAAATGTGTGAGTGGCTGGGTGAGACATGGCCATTTCCCCAAATCCACTCTGCCCAGAAAGAATTATTCAGAGAACAGAGGTTGGGGTACCAGTCCCATTGTCTTTGCTCCTGAAGCCAGAGATATGGAGAGGATAAAGAAAGAACAGACACATATGCAGTGAGAAAATGTTTTCAGCTGTTATCAGTAGTACAGCAAACTGAAAGCCTTTGGCAGAATAGGGGCTGTTTCCAGCTCTCAAGCTCTGTGTCTCAAGTGCTGTCTGGGGCACACAGAGACTCCTGCCCTTGCCCCAGGAGCGCTCCCTGGGCCAGCAGGGCAGTGGCTGCTGATGGACAGCCAGGGCACAGAGGCGCAGCAAGGATAAACAGGAGCTTCAGCTCTGCAGCCAGCTGAGAATTCTCTCTGATCTGGTATTAACTGAAAATTCACAGGCAGAGCAGAGTGGCAGGAGCTCCTTTGGCTGCAGCTCTGCCTGAGTGAGAGAGGAATTTGGGATTTCTGCAGGTACAGTGCTGAGGAGTTCTCTCTAGTTCAGGGCAGAGATAAATTCTTCTCTTCCCCCTGCAAACCTTGGGGGTTTGTGTTCATGGCAAGTTAAATATGAGTTAACAGTGTGCCCTGGCAGCCAGAAGAATCCATAGTTCTATGATTCTCTGCCATTTCCCTGCAGGAAGGCAGGATAGCTAACTTCCCTAGACTCTGATGAGACACCCCATAGCCCTGTGATCCTTTGTGCCTGCCTCTTCTTCTATGACTCTCTGCTTGTGCATCACTTTTCCTTTCATTAAACTCATCATTCCTTTCATTACCCAACAATCATTAACCTCTCATGCTATAGAAACTCAATCCTGCCAAACCAACAGGAAAGGTACCTGTGCAACAGACAGACAAGCCCACAAGGAAATCACCTATATAATCTTAAAAATAAACTATCTCTTCCTCCAAAAGCAATATAGGGAATGGAAATGAAAACCTGCAAAATGTAGAGAGGAATAGAAGGATGAAAGCAGCTTGCATTCTCCTGAAATAATTTCATATTAATATGAAGGGGATCATATATTTTTAGATGTCTTCAGATTGCTTTTTTTTTATTTGATAGAATGAAACAGGATGTGCTGCATGGAAATATCACAGAAACATCTTGGAAGTCTAGTGAATAAAGAATTTCTGCAATAGCAATACCAAAACCAAAGAAAAACACTTAACTGAATCTTTTTAAAGCCTAACTCCCCTCCTTTTCTTTGGGTTTTGCCAATTGTAAGAAAGGAGTTTTCCACGGTGAGCTACTCTCAGTCTATAAGGGAACTCATACATAAATACCTAGAAAAAAACATAGAAAGTGAAGATTGTTCAGTTACAATTTAATTTTCATATGGCTAAGCTTTCAGCTGCCACTCTTTTAATAACAATCAGAGGAGCCTCACTCCTACTGAGTACTACTTTCTTATAAAGGGAGTTGGACACATTTAGGGACCAAAACTGAAGTTAAGGATGCAGGATTGTTTCTTCTCTGTGAAAATTATTTATTGCATATTTTTTCATCTCTTAAGCAACAGAATGAAATTTTTCTTTCCTCTGGGAGTGATAGAGACAAAATACTTAGAAATTATTGAAGTGGCCAAAATGTTCATGTGTTACTTCTTGGCAGTGAACTTCCCTGGAAATTGGAGCTGCTGCCTCAGGCTGTGTTTCTGATCCCCCCATGAGCACTGCAGGCTCAGCCCTGCAGGACTGGGGTGTGGGAGGGAGCCTGCCAGGGACAGCCCCAAGCACTGATCTGTGCTGTGTTGTGTGTGCAGATCTCTCAGCCAGACTGAATGACATTGAGACATTTCCTTTTCAGTAGAGAGGTGTTTTCCACTTTCTAGCATTAAGGCACCAGCTGGAGAAAGCATTGACTCCCTTTAGGAACCTGTGGGATTAGTTCAAAGGAGTGAGAGTTCAATGCCATGACAAAGAATTACACACCCATGCTCATGGAAAAACCATTTTGATAGGGTTGAAATAAGAAAATAAAATCAATATGTTGAGATCCTTATGTAGGGCTCCCACCTGCAGACTTGTCTGGTGCCTGCCTGTGACTCTGAATGAGGAGAATTCAGGTTCTTCCTACCCTTTCCCTTTCCAAAAAATATAGGGAAGAACCTATGTAGGATGTATAGGAAAGACCATTGTTCATGCTGAGAAAGGACTGGAGTTTTCTTTAAAAGGCCCTGCCAGGCTGGGTTTTAAATCCAGGTTTAGGATCCTGCCACCTATCCCAAGTTGTCATGGATGAGTGGAATGCAACCCACTTAACAAAGAGAAGCAACAGTCTCTTTTATTGAGGTAAAATAGTAATTTGTCAGAGTTCAATAGGCTAGATGGACTTTAACACAGTTTAACAGTGGTTTGACAAGACTCAATAAGTGTAGTGGCAAGGGTCACTTTATTAATTACTGCATGGAAATTGCTTAGAATGGTTCAACAGAGACCAGAGATGCAAAGAATAAGGAAGACCCTCACACTGTGTCATGAGTTTCAGACAGGACTCCCTAAAACTTCTAAAATCCTTGTGGATTTTAAAATCAGCTGTGGGTGCAGCTGGATCCAATCTTAGTGTCAGACTTGGACAATGGCTAATGTCTGATGTAACTGTCTGTACAAAGTTTATAATAATTAATATTGGTGCAGTCCAAGAATAGCTAAAATAGGCTGAAATGAAATTAATTTGGTAAAAGATCCTGGGAAACTGATTTTCTCTAAAAGGCATGAGTGACTTTTGGGCTGCCAAGACCTGGTTCATACCTGAGCAATGCCCAGAGGCAGGGAAGGGGTGACACCTGGGTCCTTGCTTCTCTGGTGGAGCCTCACTCCTGTGAAATAGGGACATTTCTGAGAGGGAGAGGCTGTGTCTGATCCACAATCAATGAGAGCTATAGCACTCTGGTATGGGGCTTTGGGATATGTCCTCCTTCCTCCACCAGAAACATAAAATTGGTTGGAAAAGAGAAAAAAGGAAAGGCAATATTTTAAGGCTGATGGAAGCAATTAAAGTTCGTGTCTGTTGAAATCCTGTGACAGGTATGGTCAAAATATGTCTACTGATAGCAAACCTGAGCCTGACAGTGTTTAACTCAGCTTGAACAGAACTTTGGGAATGGGCTCTCATCTCTCCTGCACCTTCCAAAGAGGCAGGCCTAAGCCCTCTAAAATGGGGAAAAGCACAGGAAAGTATTATGTAAATCCAGTGTCATGTAGCTCCCTATCCCCCGGGAAATTTTTGCTATATTCCCTAAGTAAAATCATCACTTATTTAGCACAGCTCACTGCATTTCCTCAAGAGGTAGAGGGCTGAAACCACAGAGCCTGAAGTCTGTGCTGGCCCTCTGCAGTAATTCACTGTGTGGCAGAAAAATTTTCATAATGTCTGCTCAGAGTAAATTACTCCCCTGGCCTTGTATTCCTCATCTAAACTGAGCATTAAATTCAGACTGATTTCATCAGCAAATGAAGGAACAAAACAAGAACAAAAATGTCAGAAATGCTGCAACATGCTTAATTTAATTGGATTTTCTGTTCTGAATCAGGAGAATGAAAGAAACATTAGACAGAACATGCCCAAATGTTAAGGCAGCATGAGCAGCACCATCTGTCACAATATTTCTCTAGTTATTTTTAATCTCTTACATAGTTAAAATTATGTTTTCTTAGTGAGAGGCATTATTGTAGAACATTTATCTATTATAAACAGACGTGAAAGTATTCATTATCCCCAGGATCCATTCGAAAGAATAGATGACTAGAAGAGAGGTAGTTGTACACTTTTCATGCTCTGCACCACTCAGTATTTGATAGAAATGTTGAAATTGTCATATTAGGTCATACTTAAAGGTCTAGTGAGTCTGTAATCCCGCCTTCAAAGGTTGTATGTCAAGGAACCTCATGATAAAATATCTTACAGAATAAACTGGCTTGGAGGAAAAGATTCTTAAGCTCTAAGTGGTTACCAGTGACTGAGCTCAAAGGGAAAAAGCTGTTTTACCTCTCTTTTGTTTCTGTAAGTGTGTAAACCTGTTTAAATCCCATGGAATTTTTGGCTCAAAGATCACGAGTGGTCTGGCCATCATCATCCTTGTGAAAGGGTTCAGAAGGAGCTCAAGGGGATGTGCAGGTACCCCAGTGGGACTGACTCCTGCACTGGGAGGCCATCCCTGGGCAACTGGCCACAAGGCATTTGTGGCCAAACAGTGCAAAGCAGCCTTCTCACATGAGTGGTCTGCAGATATATTAGTGCAGACATCTAGCTGGGTAGTATCAGCAGAGCTCCACTGATGTCAGGGATTTGTACCAACTGAGCATTTGATCTGCTCTGTGCACATGCACAGCTTCAAATCTTGCATTTTTCTGCTGTGAAAATTATCAAAGAATAAAAAGCAAATAAAAGGCTTTTTGAGAGAAGCACTTTTCCAAAACACATAAAGAAAAGTTTCTGTTAGTACAGCTTGGTTTATTTCAGCCTCTCTAGCTCCTAACTTTTCTCTAGATTTTCTGTCAAATTCCTCATTTCTACAGAATGTGGTTTTGCTTTTAGATCACCTAATGAAGGTGCCTTTTGACAAACGCACAAACCAGGAAGCAAATGTTTAAAACAATTTTATTTAAGCGGCACTTTAGTGAGTATATCCCATCAAGCAGCCACTGTAGGAGTCCTGGGCTGTTACTGGTGTGAAGCTCAGTGCCCAGCTCAGCGACCAGCTCTGCCTTGAGCTGACATGTGCTGGCCAGAGTGGGCAGTGGCAGTGCTGGCACAGCCTCTGTCCAAGGCAGTTCACTCCTGCTCCTCCCTCTTGGTGCCCTGCTGGAGGAAGGTGACCTGTCCTGGCAGCTCTGAGCTCTGAGCCTGGTGGTCTCTGGGTGCCACAGGGGAAGAGCCCAGGCCCTGGGGCTGGGATGGCTGGGATTGCCAGGTACCTGATTATAAAATGCTACAATTTAATGGGCTGCCACACTTCCATCGTGCCAAGTCTTGTGGTTTTTTATCATGACTCTCACAATATTTGATCTTGTACTTCAAGCTATGGCTTCTGAATGTTTGAGGGTTATTGTTAGAGTATTCACAATTATGCACTTTTTTTGGAGGTTATTTTGTAGCTCCTTAGCTTAGAAGAAAAGCTCAGATTTGTGACCCTAAAGATATTGTTATCCTCTCCAGTTTTGTAAATACTTGCTACAGCCTATATAGAATTCCTGCATAAATTGCAGATGCTGTGAGGGATAAACCCCCTCCTCTGGTGGTGATGGCTCTATCTCTGTGGACAGCAATGGCAGCTTAGGTGTCAGTTGGTTTGTGCTATGCTGAGTCATGTACCAGGGCTGGCAGAAAAAATTTAAAGTGTCCCAATCCTTTATAGAACCTGGGCACAGGCTCAAACACCTGCTGTTTTAAATGGACAATGCTACAGAGATGGAAATAAAAACATTGGGAATTTGATCTAACATGTCCAGAGGCAAACCTCTCTTCCTTTCTGTTTTTGTTACTCAGTTCCTGTTTATCCCAGTGGGAAGGAGAGTGCACAGCTGGGACAGCCTCCTGTGCCCCCCTGTATGGCAGGAACCCCCTGCTCAAACCAGCCTCCCTGGCTCTCCTCAGCTGTCCCAGGAAAGGCAAAGTTTCCCTAAAGCCAGATTTATTCAGCTCTTTGTGATTTGGGTTACAGTTTCTGCTTACTGTAAACCTGTGGGTAAACAAACACTAAATTGATTTTTTTTTGGTTAAAATTATCTTACATCTCTTCAAACAGCTGCTGCTGAAGCTGGGCAGACGCAAGTGTGTTTTAAGTCCTGTAGGTACTTGTGCCAAGGCATTGACAGAGCTGGGAAACAGTTGAAATGCTGGGAAACACAGGAGCCCAATGACTGAACCAGGGGGCTAAGGGAGAAAATACACAACCCAAAATCTGGAACTGAAGGTGTTTACTTCATCTTGCCTGTTCTGTTTCCAGAGATGATGGGATTCACCTGGGAAACTTTTCTCCTAGTGAAACCTTCAGTAAAAACTTTTATGACTTTAATACATTAAATAATTTTCTTTTTCTTGAAATTTTAAACAAAATTTAAGTACTTTAATGTGCAGCTATGTGGAAAGACACATTTAGTAACATGCCATCAGTTTGAGAAATAAAAGGACCATGAAAAGACACCAGAAGGAATGTCCTACCCATCAAGAAAGGCAAAGCAGAAACCAGTTGCAAAATAGCTGCTTTAAAAATCCCTTCTTTGGACATCAGGGAATGTAAAGAATCAGTCAAAAAATGCCCTATAAGAAGCTCTGTATGCATGGCAGCAGTCCCTAAATGTAAATAACCAGCAAAGAAAAATCTTCTGCTGGGAAGGGGATTTTCTGAATCGTGTTCTTTGCTCCTGTTTCACAAACAGGTTATTTTTTGTTGACACCATGTCTCTTTTATAAGAATTAATATGGATTGCAAACATAACTAATGTGGTTAATGCTTATCCAATGTGGATGCTTATCCAATTACTGCCTGCAAAACAGTTATGTCACAAATAATCTGGAGAGCAAGCCTGAAACCTTGGCCATGCTGGAGTCAATGTAATTTTTCTGTGTGCTGAGTGAGGTCAGGATTTGCTTGGAAGCACTTTACAGTAGCAAAAATGACTGCAGTCAGGAAAAGGGATGGGTTTCTTATTTCAGGTAAGGGAAAACCACCAAATCCTCTTGGCAAATAAGTGGTCTTAAAATACAAAATAATGTTCCTTTGTAGAAGCACCCTTTTAAAGTACACAATCAGTGCTAAAAGACAGCAGTTTCACTTCCACATTAATCAGCTAGGCAGGGATTTGGGGGGGAAGAGCACTGGGGAAAGTGTCAGTCAACAGGACAGATGCTGAATGCTGTAAGAGGCTTATATGGAGATTATATTCACAATGTATTTCAGGAATACATGTGGATTCTGTCTTCAAATTCTATTAGCTGATGAGTGTCCATCAGCTTATGGGCACTAAGACTGATCTTCAAGGCTCAGGCCACAGACCCTGCAGAGGAACAGAGCCAGGAAATGAGGAGGCTCCTGTACCTCCAATACCACTGGTGCCCAGGGAGAAAAAGCTTCATTTAAAACATTTGAAGAAGGAGAGGAACATGTCACCTCCTTGCCTGCTGCTGGCACACCACAAGAATCTGTAAGTGCTGGCTGAAGACATGGAAAACTGACAGTGGCAAATAGATCAATTTAATACAGGCTCTTAACTACTGTGGAAGGTCACCACGGGAAATGTGAATTTTGAGCAGTGTGAGGTTTAGAAAAAGGGCAGCAGGAGCATGGCCCAGCAGCCACTGTTGAAGTCCCAATGCAAGACAGAAGAGCAGATCAACCATTCTGAATATTAATGGCCTTGAAAAAGCTGGAATACAAGAAATAGGGGGAAAGGGAAGAAGCCAGTTTGTGATTTAGATAAAGAAGTTTAAAAGGAGAAAAACAAGGGATGAAGAATAAACTAGTATCCACTGTCTCACAATGAAAGTGCTGTTTCCCTCTGCCTGTGACTTGTTTACATGTTGAAGCCATCAGTTTGAAAAGCCAATTTGAAAGACCAAACCAGTACTTGTGTAAATTTGTTATGCTTTTCTCTGCAGAAATAAAACAATTTGTTAAATCGTACTCTGTCTACTTTATCATGGTTTGTCTCATTTCACAGTTTAGTCTGATCCTGGAGTTTCATCAAGATGTAGCCCCTGACAAAAAAAACCAAAAAACCAAACCAAAAATTTTCCTTCCATATGAAGATTGGGCACGGTTCATTTAGATATACTCATCTATGTACTGATATAATGTATTATCATTATATAAGCATTATCTTTCAATTCCACTGCTCCTCTGTAGCCAGAATGGTCAATGTCTACAGAGGGACTTTCTAATTTCTTATAAGGGCTATTAATTGTAATAAATTAATATTCAGCACCTTGTGAAAGGTACTATTTAATAAAAAATGCTTAGATTTTGTGATTGAGTTGTTATTCATGGTGGTAAATTGCAGACAGCTGCTGAAATAATAAATAGATCTGATTCATGTGATTTTCCTTTTTGAATCTCTTTTTTGCTTGTATCTTCTACTCAGCTTCTTATTCAGCTTTGGCTGATTTCTGTCTTGTTATCTTGAACTACTAAAATTAGACTTTATTCTTGGATCCATTCAACACAATAGACAGATGCAGACCTCTGTTCATCAGCAGCAAAAATATCTTGGGACAAAAGCTCATGAAAACTTCTGTTGAAGTACTGAATAAACACATGAAGGATACTTAGACCTAGGTGGTGCTAAACCATGGGTTAGGTCTGACTACTTGGGCCCCACAGAATTCTATCAGGCTCATTACACACTGAGTACTTCTAAAAACACCCCAGCTTGCAGCAAGCACTGAAAACACAGGAGCAAACAAAAATACTACAATTGGAAAAATATAGCTTACTGGACATAATGAACAGGGCAAGGAAATTCAAGGTTGTTATATATATATTTATCTGCCTAATTTTGGAAGTTCTGTAGTGCTTTTTGAGGAAAAAGCAAAATATCTCAGTGCTTACTGAAAGATACTGCAGAGCACTTCCTGTGAGTAGCTAGTAGTGAGAGAGACAGGGCTCCCAGCAACAATCAGAGTTTTAAGAGCAAGGTGGAAATCTGAGTGGACTGACATAAGCTGCTGAGGAACGTGAGAAGGAGGAGGACAGAGTCACTGAAATAGCTGTAATAGTGAGGGAGATGGTGCATTCAGGGTGCCCTTAGAATGTGGAGCCTCTCTGTGATTTGTGTCCAAGTGCTGTTCAAAAAGCACTGGAAGGAGCTCAGGGGTTACTTTGCAACAGGCCAGGCATTACTGCATTTTACAAAGTGATACTTAGGGAGCCCTTCTTACAGGTACCTCACCATTTTCTGAGTGAAAGGTTTCTTCTCTTTCTTTATGACATTTAAAAACCTCCTTACTCAGGAAGTGTCTGCAGAAGAACAGCTGCTGTTTTTCCTTTGTGGAAAACAAAGTTGTTGCTAGTTGTTGCACATGCAGTTCTATTAACCCATACTTATCCAGGCAGTCAGCTTCCACTGGATTCCATTTCTGCTGAAGCAGAATGGTAACATCCTTTTAGGCTTTATGTTTAATGCACTTTCTGAATTTCATGTTGATGCCATGCTTCAGCTGAGGGTTTTTCAGACTATACTAAATTCATGAGGTAGAATGACAATGCTTAAGGCTGCTCTGAAGTCCCTGGAAAAACATCCATTAATTTCAATTGCTCCTGGTCTAAACCTTTAATGACAATGGAAACCCACATCAAGACTAGAGAAGGCACTGCTCTTTTGGTGTGTTTTCAAGCTTTCTGTATACTTAGTGCTGTGTCCCTTATTGCTCTGTACAACACAAGAATGTGCTGCTGCATTTAACAAGAGCCACTGACCTGACTGCACTTTGCACAGGGTGCCTTTCTCTTTGTAAGATCCCACAGCACTTAGTGAGATATTGATAAGTTGAATTATCTGGAGTGAAGACCTCCTGTGGGCTCAGGGACCATAACCCTCCCTCCAGCTGAGTGTCCTGTCTCAGTGCAGGCTCTGGGGCACTCAGCAGGGTGAGGTTTGCCCCCATGCACACACAGCAGCTCTCCTTGGCCCCAGGTTACCTCTCCCACCCCAGCAATCCTCAGCTGCTCACAGCAACAGTGCAGCAATGAAATAGCTCGGTGCAGCAAGTGGGTGGACATTATTCCATGTGAAACTGCAAAGGGAACATAATTACTGTAGGCAGAATATAATTACTCAGAGTGGGATCTGGTTTGAGCTTTATGGGCTAAATCTTTCCTTTAGAGACAAGTACTACTGAGAGTAAAAAATATAACCAGCCTGTGCTTTTGTTTTGGATTTCAGATGGAAGATGGTTAGTTCATGAGCTCTGAGCAATGATGGGACATTAGCTCATTCATCTGTCACCTGCATGAGTGCTATTTCATGTTGCACTTTCTTGAATGTGCGCAGAGATACTCAGTATTCTCTATAAAGCTTTGCCTGTGAGAGCTGTTCAGCCAGCCCCTGCACCCTGTTCTACTACAGTTCATCCTCATCTTCTGCTTTCTGCTGCCCACCTCCCAGAAAGCAGGAGTCTTCAGAGATACATTATCCCAGGCTTTTCTGTTGTTTTTCAAATCTTCCATATTATTTTGTATTGCATTGCTCAACTGGTAGACAATATGTTTTATGCTGGTCATTTAGTATATGTTATTTCAAAATTGTGATGAAATAAATGTTTTATTTAAGATACATTGAAAGGTTGAATAACTCCAGTTTAAAGGTCTAGTACATCGATAATGTGGCATATTTTCTGATTGCATTGCACTGAGAGCTGTTTTGGTCACAAGCACAGAGCCAATTTCCATGTGAAAATGTTGTAAGGAACTATCGAAGCTGCACCCTTGTTTTATGCATAGTGCTGAAGCTTTCAATTACTCCCATCATGTTTGGATTTTGGTACACCAATTCTACACGTTTTTAGTATAAGGGATGAAAAAGAATTTCAGGAAAAGACAGGTTTTCTGGTCCTAAAGTACACAGAGAATACATGAAAGCTGGACTTGATGAATAAATATGGGTATGCAAAAGACCTGAAGCCTTTATGTTGGCATTTTGTAATGCTGAGTGACTGATTTCACAATCTTGATATATCTCTGATGTTGATTTTTTTACGAAACTCTGTGTATATATGCTTCTGAAAGTGTAGTAAATATTTTGAAGATTAAAGGATAATCCCCTTACTCCAAAATCTTGTTGTCTAATTTGAGGCATGATTAAATACAAGTAGTGGATGAGAGATATTTGGAAAACCAAAAGATGGCATTGGCTCTGGGAGATTGATGGTGGCTGGTGTGGATTAAGGGCTGCCAATTGCAGTGGGGAAACTGATGCACAGAGAGGGAAGGAGGACACAGCAGTGGGATTAACTACAGACCTGATTTGATGCCTCTGTAATCCCACTGCAGCTCTATTCTCTTTTCCTCTTTTCTTGTTTAAAACAGCTGATTTTTGTTAGCCAAAGTAGCACAGGAAAGGGATTTTTCTAGTAAGATAGATAATATTTCTTACAGTGAAGCTGTCTTTACAAGAAAGGTATTAATTTTCAGTGCAGTTGTCCATTAAACAGCAGTTCCCTTGTCAGGACTGGTTGGAGTTTCTTGGTATTGTGGGAAAATAAGTGACTTTAGGCCTGGAATTCTATGTTGGGTAGGAGGAAAGAAGATAGAGAGAGTATGATTTCATGATTTATATGATTTATGGCAATGTTTTCCTACATCATCATCATTTAACTGCTGTGACATTGAGTCCATGAAAAAAATTGTGTGGGTTTTAATACCTGAAGTCAGAAACAGAAATGTGCCTTAGTTTGGTTCTTTTTTAAATTTTATTTTAGAGCAGCAGAAAGATCAAGGTTGGCAGCACCTGGGAAGAACAATCCTTTTGTTAACTCCACAAAGTGTATAATGTAGGAAGCAGTTGAAGAAACATCCTTGGAAAAGGCCAAAAACATGATGGAGGGGACTTGATCAGTAGAAAAGAAAGAAATTCACTCCTCTGCTGTCCATGTTCCTGATCTCTCTGTTTGGATTGCTAACAAGGGTGTTGAGTGACTAAGGCCTGCACATTTCTGCCCATCTGTCTGCTAAAGTATATTAACTCATATTGCATGAACCACCACACACTCAACAGATGGTAACAGCTCCCAATCACTTCTAATTTAATTCAGCTTTGGACTGATAACCCAAAGCTCCCATGAAACTTAAAGGCAATCTTTTGTTCATTGAGCCAATAAAATTACAAAGCCCTTTAATGCTACCGGTCTTCTGAACCATTGACTGTCATAGGCTGTTTCTAACAAACTTTTCCTTTTTTTTGTTTTTTTGGGAAAAGAAACACACTGAACCACATTACACTGTGCTGATGGAGATCTGTAAGTGTCAATGGCACTTTATGGTAGATTCATTTTGGTACCTGGAGCAGTGTTCCCCATGTCTGTGGGCATCAGGAACCTGTTCTGGGACATTTTCATCAGTAATACCCCCTGTTCCCCTCCATAGCCAGATGCAAGAGTGTCAGAACTTACTGGGTTTCTGTGTAAAATATGTACCAGTCTCCTCAACATGGCTGAGAGCAGAGCAGCTCATGAAGTAAAACACAAACTTCCAAACTGTAGCCAACTGCTGTGTCTTGCCAGGTGTAATTTTGGCGTCCACACTGACACAGGGCACTGTCACTGGCAAATACCTGGCTTATGCACTGACCCCAGGCCTTGGGAAAGGTTTACACAGGCCATATTTCATACAAGAGACACATCAAGAAGCTTGTGGCAGCCCAAAAGGGCACATTTGTGTAGAATAGCAGAGTTTGGTATCCATATCCCAGCTCTGGTCCCAGGGCTGCGTCAATAATGTTCTTATTTTGGACCCAGTTTCACATGTTGCAATACATTGGAGACCTTCAAAGATGATGACTGGGAATGAATTTGATACCCTTGGTAGAAATCCAGGTATTTAAGTGAAGTTAACTATGATTTTTTGTGGTAAACAAGATAAGAATTAAGTCTCTAAGATTAATATCCATTATGTCTATGATGTACTGAAACCTTGAAGATGAGAAAGCAGCCATTCCTCTTAATTGTTTAAATTTCAGACTGTTTAATCTCCTTAAGAAAGAAGTACTGCATTGCAGTGAGCAATATCAGCTTCACATTATTTCAAGAATCCTTTGGTGAAGTTCTGCAGTGTGTTTATGGGAGGAGCACAGAGACCTGGAACCTGTGAGAGGTCATTGCAGCATCATCATGGTTACCCCTGTTTGTCAGTTTGGGCCATGGTTTTGGTTGTGAATTAAAGTTTGTCTGAGTTTATCATCTGCTTTGACCTCCATGACAGTGTTTGATAATGAATAGTAGAAAAGATTTCTCTAGACCTATTAGCTGGATCTATATTTTATGAAAATAGCACCCCACTTCAAAACACTTCTATCCCTCCAAGAGCTTTTGCATTAATAACATGCCAGATATAAAGATCATTCAAATGCCTCAAGCAGCCCTTGATATTAAAAAGCCCCATTTGCAGCCTATTTAAAAAAAAAAAGTTTCCAGAACTTATGGGCAATCTTAGCATTTCTGGTTTTCTTTAACAGTGAGTTTCAGGGCACCTACTTGAACTTTTGGGGATGTTGCCTTGAGTTCAGACATGGTGTTATTCTGTTTAATGGTATTTTTTTTTTTCTATGTGAAGGAGGTCGCTGCACTTCTTTTACCTTCATTTTAACCAGGAAGGACCCAAAAAGCACTGAATTCTTTACATAACTGGATGGAAGCTAATATTTCCCATTGCTCAAAAGGGGTGGAAGATTAGTTGTACAGATTTTTCATTACCTTTACAGTAGAGCACAGTTTGATGTACACATGACTTTGCTTACTATTGCTGTGAGAAGTGTAGGGATGTTAATACTCACCATCTGCTATGACATGTGCATGGCAAAAGGAACCTGTTCATAGTATCTTGCCACCAAAAAAAGAGAAAGAAACAGCACTTGTTTGCTATTTATAAATATATATATATCTCAAAAGTATTAATGAATAAGTAGAATTAAAATTAAAACAACATTAAGTTTTATCCTGTACATAAAGATGTTTAACTGTGATACTGATGCTCTCAGAATGATAGTTCTCCTGTTATCATTTTCAGATATCCACTGTGGGGATAACAGAAGTCTTCTAAATGTCAATCCACCATCTTTTGCATGCCTTCAAGTGGTGTAAAAGCACAGAAACCTACTGTGAGTGAGAAGCTGTAGGATCAGGCCTTAATATGATTTGGACAGTTTAGCTGAAGTAATTACTTTAATCTCTTTTGATTCTGTTCTTTTTTCCACTTATTTTTTTCATAATCACCTTGTCTCTGCAGGAATCCTTGCTTCATCAAGCTTTATTCATCTTCTTTTTTTTTTTCCCCAGTTCAAATGGGCTGAGACAAGTCAGTCTAAAAGAAAAAGAAAATTAAAAGAGTGAAATGCATATTTTTAAAAGTATTATTTCTTTTCCATTTGTTAAAGTACAGCTTTGTAACAAATGCTTGGAGCTCTCAGATGCTTTTATTTTTTTTTTTTTTTGGAATATTATATCTTAGCTTTTTTGACCAGTGTTCTATCCCACCCTGATATGCTGAGGTCAATAATTCACTGGGAAATTACTTTTGTTTAATGTATGAAGTTTTGGGCAGATGTCATTGATATGGGAATGAGTAGTAGATAATTTTTGGTTTGAAAGTCAGGCTATGTGATCACAGTGGTTTCTGATTACCAGATCTGTAAAGAAGATAAAATGCATGTCTCCCTGATCTGGATCTCAGCTGGAGCTATATTTGAAACATCTCTGATTGTAAGAGATGATTCTATGAAATTGTTTTTATCTTTCATCGTTGATTGTAAGAGATGGTTCAGTGAAATAATTAAAAAACATCTGTTCTGTTCTTTTGAAATTTCAGCGCTGCTGAGAGTCCCAGCCTCAGGCCCATGGGCTGTTTTGTGAGGCACTGAGAAAGCAGGCAGTACAAGAAACCCATTTCCTATCAGAGAAGTGCTGGGCAGGTCCCTGCTCCCTTCATCTCCATTCATTTCTGCTCCTGGGCCCTAAAGGGAGTTGCACATCACACGACAGCTCACTATGTCAATACTTCTCTTATACCCTTTCCTACATCATGGACAGGCCGTTAAAATTTAATTTAAACCAGTTTTGAACAATCAGGGGCAAGTGGCAGGGCTTTAGGTTATGAGAGAAATGCTTTTCTAGGTTAAGTTGAGTAATAAATAAAATAATTTCACATGAATGTGAGAGAGGACATCCAGACCTTAACTAACTGAAATGTGAACCTTGTATAAATTATTGACCAAAACAAATGCTGATTTTCTTCCCACTGCACAGCCCCTGTTTGATATTCTCTTTACTTAGCTTGCTATGGGTTAGGGCAGAGTGTGAGAGTCCCCCATCTCTGACTGCTTTTCTAATCTCTGACCAATTAGTTGTGTCTCTTTCTAGGCCAGACTTCACCACAGCACCCTGGGGAATTCTGGTAGATGTGAGAGTGTCTGTGCTTTGCAAATCATTATGAAACATCCAGGAAGACAGTGCTGGCATCCTGGGTCCTGCTTTAATGATTTGGCTGCTGCACCATGTAAGTCCTCTGAATGCAGCCAACAGTGACAAATGACTGCCAATTGCTCAGCTTTTGCTCCCATGTACAAAACTTCCCTATACCTGAAAATCAGGAAAAAAATTTCCATTAAATGGTAATTTCAATTGGGCTGGAAGGACAATTTGCACTGTAGAACTAATTCTGCAGTTCCTGTTCGTCCTCTGAAATAAATCTTCATCTCTCAAGTGACTTGAATGCAAATACGTAAATTTATCTTGTTTAATTTTAAACCTACTGCTTTTGGCTATCTGTTTGGGAAGTATGACTGCACAGATTTTGATGACAGTTGTAGTTTGAGATGCAAGCACATCACAATGAGAAAGAAAAGGTTCATATTCAGGTTAATAAAATTCATGCCTTATTTTTAGTTTTACTCCTTGAGGAAAAAAACATGTTTCCTGATGGGCTGTTTCTAAATAAAACAGGAGGAAGTAGAATTTTTTTTTTTAATTCTTGTTATTAATGGGCTTGGCAAATGGTGAATCATTTGCAGAGTGGAAGGTTAAATACACATAATGTAAAACAGCATCTCTAAAATTGTTAGGAATAGCAAGATTTAAATACTGAGTAATGTTTCTGGTTGTAGCTGAAGCTCACAAGCATTAAACAACTGCTGAAACTGTTTGACCTCACTAAGCCTCTAAACAATATGCATTTTATGCTTGAAAATGTCACCTCTTCAACCATTGGCATTAGGAAAGTTTGGCAAGGTGCCTGTAAATGTGAATGTATTGAGTTTGGCCTTTGCCTCCTTGGGAGTCCCTGCTACAATTAATTCCAACTAAGAATGAAGCAGACAGCTGATAATTTTTGAAATAATTCTTTGTTCATGTCACTTGTCCTTTCTGAGCCTCCTGTTTTGATGATCCTTTTTTAGATGAGTACATCCTTATTGCATTGATTGTCTTATATTATATACATAAATTTTAAATTTAATATTTTGCCTATTCTGGTATAACCTACCAGATGGGGCACACTGGGCAGGAGCAGTCCATGTTGCTCTGGCCTGTGCAGTGTTCAGTGGGTAAATTGGTAGGTGGGGCCTGGACTCAGCTTGCATAAAATAGTGTGGCTGCCTTGGAGATCAGTGGAGATCAGTCTGCATCAGCAGCTGAGGCTGATTCTTTGTTTCCAAGACTGTCAAACCTCAAAACCTGTTTAAAAAAGTATGCAAAAAGAGGAAATATTTGCATCCCTTTCTCAGTTCTTTTTATAACACTTAACAAACTTGCCTTGTATGAAAAATATTAGTAGTGAAATTACAGACATTACATGCAAAACTGTAACCTGTGGGATCTGCCTGTCATGGACTGTAAGGTGATCAAAGAACATTAAAACTGAAAAAGACATTGGTGACTTGAAAGTGTTGCAAAATATTGCTTTCCTTTCAAGAGTACCAGCTGATTTCAAAGCAGCCAGAGCTTTGCAGGTGGATCCCCACTGTACAAAAGGATTGCTATCTAAATTGGGAAATTGGGCAGTAGTAACACAGGCAAGGATGAGTGACCCTGGTTATATTCCAGGTTGGACTGGAGTCACTTGGGCCTTGCCCCAGTGCCAGTGATTGCAGATTGCCTCCCACAGAAGTCATCAGCTCTGTGCCTTCTGCACAGCCTGGGTTTGTAAATGCATCTTGTCCCTGTGCTCTGCCTGCCTGCTTGCTCTGTTTCAGGCAAAGTATCAAAGAATAGAATTCTGCACACAATTGTTTCTGTATGGGCTTCCCTGGGACTGAACATTTGTGGCAGGTCTACTTTAGAGATTATAGATTTTGGCACAGACTCGTGGCACTGCTGGGATGCCAGTTCAGGGTCAGAGGAGAGGATGTGACAGAGATGATGTCTATGAGCAGAAGGGGAAAAAATAAAAAAGAAAAAAAAAGGAGTTGGTAGAGTGGAAGGCTTTGGGTAACTGCACATTTTGGATTCCAGACAAAGGTAAACCTCCCAGCAGTTCCAAGCCCTCAGTGTTTTGGAACATTTATGCCATCATCTGTTCAAAAGATTCTGGTTAGATCAGCTTGAATTTAGAATTTGTGTGATATGTTCCCTCATAAAGGTTCTGCATGCTGGAATTCACTCCCTTTCCCAAAGTGCAGTTAATCAGGAATATAACACAACACACACAGGGGGAAAAAGAACAGCTCTCTGACACTAATGACCTTACTTTTAGTATGCAAAATGTCCAAATAAATGAAGGCAATGGGGGTGGTGACAGGGAAGATGACTACTGGGAGATTTGACACAGAGGTGACCTGTTTGCTCCTCTGACTACTGTGGAGCTAATTAAACACAGCATCCCTAGAAATAAAGTGCTGGAGAGAGGGTGAGTAGTCAGTTGCTCTCACTGCATATGTCACTTGGGATTATGATTATACCCATTGCTAAAAGGCAGTTGAATAAGCAAATGTTGTTTTGCAGGAAGCAGGAAAAAAAATTCCATCTATTCCACAGCAAGACATGAAATGTATAATTCCAGTAATGAGCCCTGGAAGTATGAGCTATGTTTTAAGCCATTTGAGTTATATTTTAATCCTTCCTTCCCCTATTCTGCTTAAAGAGAGGGAAAAATGATTTTATGTAATAAATGCATTTTGTTGCTATAACAGTGAATATATGGGTCTTTATGGTGAAAACTGTCTCAGTGCTTTTAAGGCTTTGGGATTTTGTTAATTTTGTTCCCAAACTCCTCCACCACTGGCTAAGCTACCTCAGCCCCACTCTCTGGGCAGTGCAGATCACCTAACTGAGCATTCCTGCAGGGAGTATGTTTAAATCTCTGGAGATTTTGATACATTTTTTTTCCCCCCCCACTACTCATTTTTTCCCCTGGATCTGATGGGACTGCCACAAAACCCCAATCTTTGAAACCCCTGTGCCCATAACCATGGCTGTAAGGTGTCTGCTGTTGGTGTCACCACTGGTCTGTGAGGTCACACTTGTGTGCCTTCAAATCTAGGATGTCTCAAGAGCTTCAGTTCAGTGGGAGTGTTCCAGCTGTGGACACATTGCACAGAGACCAGAGCTGCCATTCCTCATGAGGGATGTTTTCAGTGTTTGCCTTGAGCTAACTCATTGGGATTAAATTGAAGCCTGTTTTCTGCTTCTAAATGCTTTCTGATTCTGCAACTTCAGCACTCTCCTGTGTCCTCTTCCAACACCTATCTAAATCAAACAATCTCTCACCTGTTTGCTGTTCCCCTCCTTTGGCAGTGTTTCTGCTGTGTGGCTCTCCAGTGCAGCTCCATGCCTTCCCTGTCTGTCATCACAGGTGGGCACAGCTCCAAGAGCATCAGGGAAACCCCTGTGAGGCTAAAGGAGAAGTGGGAAAGCAGATCAAGAGCCCAGTGACAGCCCCAGATCTGCTGATTAACTCATATATGAGGCACCACGACCTGGGGTTTCGTTTTACCCCTTTTCTTCTTTTGATGAAAAGAAGTAGAGAAGAAAAGGCAACTTCTTGCCACATCTTTGGGGCAGTTGGTGGCATTCTCACTGTCCAGTTTTCAGCAGGGTTAGAGCTGCTGCTCAAGTGCACAGAGCACTCTGTGCTGCTGCCATGGGCACCTTCTGCAGTGGATATTCAGCCAAGCCCTTGCCAGACAAACTCCATATGCTGAAATGTTTTTCCAGAGGCTGTTTCAGCCATGTGTGTGTGTTACTTTAGCTGCTGTAGTGCAATCCTGTCAGTCTGAGGTCAGCAGTGCCACCTCTTCTTGTTTCAGTCAATGCAGGGAGCTGATGGGTGCACAATTATTAAGAAAAGAATATATTCTTTTGCATTTCTTACAAAGGAGTAGAATCATAATTTATGCAAATTAATATCTTAATTTTTAAAGGAACCTTCCTGGACTGAATTTTCACAGACTGTTCTGTTAAATCTTTCTCACTTTCACAAATTCACATCAACAGTGGTATGAGTTAATTTTTACTACTGTGCTACATGTAGACACTCAAAAGGTGCTTAATTTCCATGGCAAATATTCATATGCAAATGTTCCATATTTTTGAAGTGGTTGCAGTTCTGCTGAGGAGGTAGATCCGCCTCTATTATACCACACAACAGATCTCTTTTATATTTAGATTTTTACTCTGAGAAGAGAGCAATGCACTCGCTGAAAATTGGTTGAATACCAAAATGAAGTGCTAGCTTTGGATTGTCAAAATTAGATATTTTAAAATAAGGAATTAATAGCTGCCAGTTTCTGTCTAGTTGGTGTTGGCATGAGGCAGAGATGCTGTCAGGCCTGAGGCTGCAGGCTCTGACAGTTGCCTTGCCTGTGCCTTGTTGCTTTCCTGGCCCTGCTCTTTCTGTGTACCTTGGTGAGGTGCTGTATTCTGTATTTCTGTATTTTGGTCATGTGTTTCAATGAGGGAAGACAGCTCTGCATCATGTGGCTCATTGTCCTGTGGCAATGGAGAGGTGAGGTCTGTTTAGGAGAATAATCCTCTGGCTTTATGAAAAAGGAAAAAAAAAAAAGTACTTTTAAATATCTCTGGAGGAAGGGGTTTTTTTGTTTGTTTTTTCTTAAACTACTGTAAATTATAGAAAGATTTTTGTATTCTTGATGTTCTCTTTAATCATTGCAGGATAAATATAATTCAGCAGGAGGCATTGATTTAAAAAAGTATAAATTCTGGTCTGTTACAAGACTGGAAGTATAATTTTAGCTTTATTTCTTACATTGAACAATTCCCTCTTGGTTGAGGGCTGGCATTACTGAGTCAGAGTAGTGCTTTGAGCTTCTCCCAAACTGGTGGCAGAACCTGCATGATTTAACACAGCCTGTAATCTTTAAGAGTCTCTTTTTTTTCATTTGGATGTTTTGAGATATGTAGTAGTTAGTTCTCAGTTGTTTGCATTCACTTTGCTTTTAAATTGAGTAATTTTCAGGGAGAAAAATGTTTCCAAGATGGCAAAGAGTTAATATTGCTGTAAGAGGAAACTCTGCAAGTGTCTTTACACTGTAAATGGATGGGCAGACACTCATTAATTTGGACTGAAATCCTCCATCTGATGCAAAAAACCCTTGTCATGGGTCAGGTTTACAAGATGCTGAGAGACTGAAAATCAGAATGATTGGAAGCAAAGCTATCAATGTAAGGAGATGTGTCAGCTCTTGCAGGGGATGGGATTGCAGATGTTCATAGGAAGAACACTAAATCCTTGTCCTGACATGAATTTTTATAAACCTTTCTGCAAGCAAGATGAAACAAATAAGGTAATACACTTGTTTCAGTATTCATCACATTTGGCTCAGCTAAAAGTAGTGATTAGGTATTATAATACATCATGGCATTAAATTTTGTGGGTGGGAAAATAACTTTCCCATCCTATGAAATATGAGTTTTGTGAAATTTTCCTGCCCAACAACAGAATGACACTGGAGCCATTCATAGTCAGAGTGCTTTTACTTTGTCTTTTGTTTGTTTTAAACTGCAATATTGATAGGGAGCACAGAAACAGCAGCAAAAACTCCCAGCAGCTGGGGCTCATAAAGTTGGGAAACTCAGTGTTCAGATTTTAAATTCCTATCTGAATCATGAGCAACATGGGAATTTTGGAGTATGCCAGGAAATTGGAATGGCAGCCTGGCAGCTAGGTTGGAAAGGTTTGCTTCAAAGTGTGATTTTAATTTTTTTTCTTTAAATTTTTGAAGTCCTCATGGTCTCTTTGGATAGGATACTGCTCTTTGTGAAACAAACAGCTCATATTTGTGGGTTATGTACTTGCAGCAATGTATGTGTCCATCCATCATGAATGCCTGCAGTAGGACACAAACACAAAATAATCAGGAAATAGAACATTTTTTTGTAAATACTGTGATAATTCCATGTGCAAATAATTCTTCAAGCTCTGCATCAGGCATTCTCTGGTCAGAACATGTTTACCACAATGCCCAGTGTAGCTGTGAATCCCAGTCTGAAGAGAGGTACTGGAAATAGAGTTGCACTATGAGCTGGTGTCCTTGCTCTGATTTAGGGAGGTCTAATTAATCAGACTGGACCTTTTGGACAATCATAAAACTCTGTTTTGCTGCCATGAAATGTTAGACCCAGTTGTTGCTGCCATGAGCAAAGATTGGAAACTGCTCCAGGAGTAGTCTAAGAATGGGATGTAGGAGTAGGAAAGAGCAATACTGGAGCAGCAAGAAGGGAAAAAAATCCAGCATGCAGGAGCAGTTCTTCTGTTTATAGTGGAAGGATTATAGCAAGCAAGGCACAGGTGCTGCATGAGTGGAGATCAATATGAATTCCATCCCCTTACAGGCACATTGATCTCGGGCACGTCCATCACTCGTAATCTCCCAGCTGTAACTGGCAAACCAAAGTGTAAAAAATGAGGATGGCAGGGCTGAGCTAGGAGATTAAAGAAGAAAAATGTTAAGAAGTATGCACTTTTGATCCTTGGGATGTGAAAAGCACAAGGTCATCTGCTGTTGTGACTAGGCTGACTATAAAATCTAAGTGACTCATTGATTTCATACACCTAGCCCGTGAAATATTTTGGTTTATATGATATAATCTTCCTTTCCATTAACCTGCACCAAGTCACTTTATAAGCAGCTTGAGTTTAGCATATCAGTCAAAGATTGATTGTGCCTAGGAACTGTGTCTAGGTTTGGGAGGACACTGTTTATGGGTTTTTCAGAGTTTTTAGAGTTGAGTAAAAAAAAAATTGTAGACATATCTGTGAATTGGTAAGTGGCTTTTTCTGTTTGGTTGTTTGGGGTTTTTTGTTTGCTTTTTTTTTGAAAGCAACATTCACTAAAGAGCAAAGGTCTGACATTGTTTTTAGTCTTTCCACTTCAAAGAAGTCAGTAATACCAGCAGGAAGAATTGGCCTTGTTTATATCAATGCTCTTCCATAAATAAAACTAAATGACATCTCTGATCTTTGAGCTGGTTGTGACTAATTGTGCAGTCTGCATGGATGAATATAGGCAGGCAAGTCCTTGTGATGCAAACACAAGTACTTAATCTTTGGTGGAAAGTAAGGAGATTCATGATCGAATGCAAACCCCTTTCTTTTCCAGAGCAAGCAAATCTTGCTCCAAAAATAACTTTTCAAGACAAACCCCAGAGATGTTCACTGACTGTGTTAAGAGTGTACAGGTGAAAACTAGGGGTGTGCTGTTGGGTGGAGGCTCCAGTGCAGGACTTGAGCAGCCTGATTTATTTGTGTGTATTGTCCCCATTTCACAGAAAAGAGTCAGATGATGGGGTTATGTCAGTGTGAGATTCAAAAAGAATGTGTCAGAGATGTATGCAATGACTGACACATGGATGGAATTCAGAAAATCACTTTGAATAAGGAGTTCAGTGGTATTTCATAGTGACATGGGGTCATGTATGAGATCCCCATTAAGCAGCATGAGCATAACTGTGGTTCCTTCCCCCTCCCTCTGTATTTCCTTGGTGATATCTGTACTGGTTTCTGGAATGACTGTATTTCTGTGTCTCCTGGGAGGCAGGGCCCAGGTGAAGTAGGCCATGGGTTCCAGGCCTATCTGCTCCTCTAGGGTGTCTGGTGCCCTTGCAACCTGTTGAGCTATTCCTGTGTTTGTGTTCTAAATTGTCCAAGAAAGGGCCTTTATGATTGATTATATATCTCTCTCCACTGGCTGCCATCCTGAGCATGCAGTCTGGCAGCTTTTCAGGATTTCTGCCTGGACCATGGCTGTAGGTGCCCTGAGCCTTGAGTCTCATGCAAACTGCTGCTCTTCACAGGCTTTGAAAGCTCCATGTGAGTGATTCACTGAAAAAGGCTGTTTAGTGATTCTGTCAAGTGCAAAAGGGAAGTTGAGAAAACAGAGAAAAATGAGAGATGTCAGCAAGTATAACTCTCCCCTCACTTCTGCAATGTTTTTTCTCTGACTGTGGAGATGAAGATGTCTTTTGTTCATGTCTCAGCATTTATTCCCAAGCTAGTGTCTAAGGAGATTACTGAAATCACTCTAGAGTGCCAGTTTATCCATAGTAATTGTGTATCTTGACTCTCTCAATCCAGAGCTCACAATAGTTAGTATTTATTTGTTTACCTTTGTAAAACAGCATTTAAACATAATTTGTGAGGTACCTAGGTTAAGCTTCTGACTTTTGTTGCTCTTATACAAATCTCATTGTACTGTCATTGCTCATGTTGCAGCATGACACTTTGCTGGTGACTGATGTTCAGCATTGAGATTGTGTTAACTTTTGGGGATGGGGAGAAGGACAATTAGTTTTAATACACAGGGCTATTTGGGATTGAATCGTCAAGTCTGACACAGATGGCAAGAGACTATCAGTGTTTTACTACAAATTAATCTTTCCAAGCTATGCTGAAATGAGATGTTTTTAAATTAACTTTAGAATGCATTATAATCTGCTATTCTGTGGGAGCCCTAGACAAGTATCTCATCACCTGAAAATTGTCATGGTATGAGTGGGGCATCAGAGACATGGCATTACCCTTGCTTTGATTTATCATGATTAAGGACATGGCTAAATTAATTTGCAGTGCTTTACTGCATGCATGGCTGAACAAAATACTGAGGTGTTCAAATGGATGGGTGAAACTAATACTTCACTTTTGTATCAAGCCCTCCACACAATCTTTTGATTAATGAATAATGTACTACATGCAAAAAAAAAAAAAAAAAAAGGTTTTCAAAGCATGACTCATTTTACTCATTTTACAGTGAAAGAATTGTTTGGGAAATTCATAGGGGGTATTTTTGTGGAACATTACTTAATCTGAAAGAGCTGCTTCAGAACTGCCTTGGCCATCACACCACAACTACTTCTGGCCAGAGCAGTGCCTCCTAAAATGTTTCAAAATGTTAGGCTGGCACACTTGCACACAACTAAATCAAATTCCCATCTGTGAAACAACATAACAACATGCCACCTCACCTGAGAGGAGAGGAGTCTATTTTTGAATTTTTGAATAGCTAGAATTTTTGAATAGCTAGAATTTTTGAATTCTTTCTGTAGAGGCAGTTGCAGCAGCAAGGACAATTAACTTAAATATACATGGTTTTGGAAGAAGCTTTTTTCTCTTTCTTGTTTATTGGGATTTTTGACAACCCTGTGATCAGAATGATGCCATCCACGCAAAAGGAAGAAGCAGGAGGCGTTTCCTAATTGGCTTATTGGTAACTGGAGGAGAAACCAATTAAACACAGACAGGTAGAATAACAGCCATCCATCAAAATAAATGATTCTGTAAGTCTGAGAGTTCTGGGTGTCCTGTTAGCTCCTTATCTGAATTTAAACAAAGGCCACTGAGGCCAGCTCTCTGAAGGCAGAGACTACTCCTGATATTCCTTAGCCGGGTGACAGTGAGCTTCAGGCTTCCCCTCACTTGGACTGTGAGCAGATAAAAGCCCAGGGGGCTCTTTTTTGGAGTCCCTACTTGGAGGTACCAGTTTGAGCTGTTATTTTATCATTTAATTGTCACACAGAGAATAACGTAGTGGGAAGCCAGGGCCTGAGCCTATGGAAGCTGCTGTGACTGTGGGGTGGCTTGCCTCCCAGCTAGGGTGGGTGCCAGTGGCTCCTGGGTGCCCAGACAGGGAAGTTTCCTCAGGAATGGGGCTGAAGGAGCAGTGTCATGCAGCCTTGGATGGGTTTTGGGGTATGTCCAGCTGGCTGTCACTGCTCTGGAGAGCGCAGTCCTGTTTGGCACAGTCAGCCCAGCTCCCGGGCAGGCTACCTTAGCAAGCTTCGGTGAGATCAGCTCTTTGTGATTCTCAGCTCATTTTGTGATTTCAGCTCTTTAGCTTGTTAAGTGCCTTGGGCTGATGCAGGGAGAGAGAGGAGAAGGCTGTGTGAGGTTCCACAGAGATGTCTTTATTGAAGTCTTCTGCGAAGGTTCTCAGGAACAGCGTCTTCTGCCAAACTGGGCAAAAGTAGCTCCCTATAGAGGGTACAGGGGTTTTAGGAATTGTCCAATAGCAGGGGTCAAAAGGAAAGTGACCTACAGTCTTACAGAGAGATAAGCCCTTTCCAAAGGCAGATAAAGGGGCTCCTTGGGTGCAGTCATCATGACTCGGCATTTCCCATCTCAGGCTGCTGACCGCCAGGGAGGCCTTGCAGGCCCCGCGCCCGCTGCAGCAGTGGGCCTTGGGGACCCCAGAGCGGCAGGAGGCCACGCTGGGCTGGGCTGCACCACAAAACACAGAGAGGAAGATGGGGCTGAAGGAGGCAGTGGGCCTTGGGGACCCCAGAGCTGCAGGAGGCCACGCTGGGCTGGGCTGCACCAGGAAACACAGAGAGGAAGATGGGGCTGAAGATGGCAGTGGGTCACAGTGACCCATGCTGGGCTGTGCTGCACCTCAAAACACAGAGAGGAAGAGGAGATGGGGCTGAAGGAGGCAGTGAGTCATGGTGACCCCAAGAGCAGCAGGAGGCAATGCTGGGCTGTGCTGCACCACAAAACACAGAAAGGAAGAGGAGATGGGGCTGAAGGAGGCAGTGAGTCATGGTGACCCCAAGAGCAGCAGGAGGCCATGCTGGGCTGTGCTGCACCTCAAAACACAGAGAGGAAGATGGGGCTGAAGGAGGCAGTGGGTCACAGTGACCCATGCTGGGCTGGGCTGCACCAGGAAACACAGAGAGGAAGATGGGGCTGAAGGAGGCAGTGTGTCATGGTGACCCCAGAGCAGCAGGAGGCCACGCTGGGCTGGGCTGCACCAGGAAACACAGAGAGGAAGATGGGGCTGAAGATGGCAGTGGGTCACAGTGACCCATGCTGGGCTGTGCTGCACCTCAAAACACAGAGAGGAAGAGGAGATGGGGCTGAAGGAGGCAGTGAGTCATGGTGACCCCAAGAGCAGCAGGAGGCAATGCTGGGCTGTGCTGCACCACAAAACACAGAAAGGAAGAGGAGATGGGGCTGAAGGAGGCAGTGAGTCATGGTGACCCCAAGAGCAGCAGGAGGCCATGCTGGGCTGTGCTGCACCTCAAAACACAGAGAGGAAGATGGGGCTGAAGGAGGCAGTGGGCCATGGTGACCCCCAGAGGAGACAACACTGGGCTGTGCTACACCACAAAACACAGAGAGGAAAATGGGGCTGAAGGAGGCAGTGGGTCACAGTGACCCATGCTGGGCTGTGCTGCACCAGGAAACACAGAGAGGAAGAGGAGATGGGGCTGAAGTAACAGCATGGAGATGAGGAAGGGAAGAGGAGAGAGCATGGGATGTGGCAGGAACTTCACCAGGGTAAGGGAACAAAACCTTATCTGATCCCTGCGCCTCTCTAAAGTGATCGGTACAAGGACAGGAATCTTGCTTGTTGCTAGCAGCAAACCAATTCCTACCTCCTGAAATATGTGCTTCCCACTGGGAAGTTAATTTATTAGAATGCAGCAAAATAGGGTCAATTGCTCAAAAACTGAGCAATGAGATTTGCTTGTTGGTTTGCTTTTGTATTTGTCAGTAAAATTAAAACATCTTTCAGAACTAGACAGAATCAAAGTATATTAACTTAATTGGCATGTTATGTAGATTAATAAAGTTTAATGCTTGAAGGTTGTGAGTATTCTTAGAGTTTATTATGACTGTTAATCAGAATTAAAAAGCTCTGAGGAAATTTCAAAGCCATAAGGACTTTTCTACTCATTTAAGCCCTTTGGTATTAACTTACTGCCGATACATCAGCTTGTCATAAAAATGTAAATGAGTATTAGTACTGCAATATCCTTTTAGCATGAATTTCCTATATGTTTTTACTGGGAGAGTCTGATTTGCACACAGACTATGCCAGCCGTAGAATGCTTTCATGGTTATCTGGGGTTGTTTTCTGTGGTCCTGATGTTGTCCCTGAGTGTCCCAGAGTACAGAGAACAGGTCCTTGGATTGTTCTTTGGTTTATTTTCTTCCTTAATTCACACCATGTTTTTTAGAAGATTCAGGTAGACTTTGACTGTTTTGAATTTGCACAGGTACAAGTTGTGGCTTGATGGTTAAAAGTGGAGTTCTGTTATGGGATGAGATAATGTTAAAACTTTCAAGGCCGTAGGGAAGATGTTTTGTTTTTTTAAACCTGCTGCATGGAGTATCAGGTTTTGTGGCATTGAGAAGTTTTGTTCATATCTAAATGCAGGATAAAGGAAATATTTGGCTTTGCTCTTTGAATACCCTGTTAGAAACCTGTATTGAGGGCACAGGAGTCAAAAGCAGTTTTAGAAGTTTTGATTATAAATATTTCAAAATATCCAACCTTTTTCAATTCCTTTTTTGATCTCCTAGCTTATAAATTCAGGATCAACTTTGTGACTAATTCCACAAACCTTGGTGGAATGTTGCCCAAGGATAAATTATCTCAGGATGTTGAATTACATAATTTCTAAACAGAGGTGCTTTCTTAGCAAACCTATAAACTCTGTTAAAAGCAGTGCAGAAGTAAGGGATCCCTGTTGTTTTGTGCTGAAAATGCAAAAGTAATCTCTAGAGTTCCTCATCCCTTGCCAGTTTTGTTCCTACTGTGAGTACAGTAAATTTCATAAAATATTAACCTATAGTAAATATTTAATACATAATTTATTTGCATTATATAAGTTCACTCACCAATATGTGAAGTGCTGAATAGATAGTTATATAAATATTTTAAAGTGACAAATATATAAATATTTAAATGGCCAATATAAATATTTTAAATGTAAGAACAAGGGCCATATTCTCCCTTTTTTCCCTCAGAGTTGAGTAGGTATAATTGCTGACAGCACTTTACTCTGCAATTCTAAAGTAAAAGCCTCGGACAAAGAAATGTGAATTTTCATTTATGTCAGTAAACTTTGGACTAGGTCGGTAAATTAAATATAGTGAATTTCAGTATTTCATAAGGACAAAAATTTTATTACAGTTTTATGCATTGAATAGAATTTGAGGAATATTGCAAAGAGACAGGGCAAGTATTAGCTTAAATTGAAAATGAAAAAAATTATTAAAAATGTATTTGTTTTAGGTGGTTTCATAGAATTGTAAGGATAATGCAAATGAGAAGACTCGGGTGAGGGAATCAGTTTTTAACTAATAGGAAGTGAGAGGAAAGTTCTTTGAAAGTTATTTTTTTTTAACACCTTTCAGCACAAGAGCAGGAGAAATGGATGTCCAGATCAATCTTCCAGCTTGTATTTTTCTATACAAATAACCCTGCAGGCTATCAGGGAAGGTGAGTAGTATTATAAATTACAAAATTTAAAAGGAGACATTAAATGTTGTATTTGCCAAACTAATTTAAAAATTAGTGTATGTAAAGGGGTAGTACACTAAAAAAGAAATTGAATAAAATTCTTTTGGTCAACCTGATGTGGTTTGATACTTTATGTGCCTACATGGAACTTGTCCCAATGAGGAGAAGCCCAGCAGACATCCTGGGACACCCAAGAGTGTGACCACTTTAGCAGTTGCACCTAAAATAGTCATGTTATCTACAGAGGAGGAAGTGATTCATGCATTTGTGAATGAGACAGGACAGCTAATCCATCATTTCCTGGAGGAAACAACAAATTCACTTTAGAGAACTTTAGAAGCTTGCTGAACAATATAGTTATTTATAACCATTGGTGGTGATTGTATTATTTTTCTTTCCTCTTTATTCCTCATTTTAATGAAAGTTTCTTTTTCAAATAGTGTGATACAGAAAGAATCATTATTTGTTTAGGGCTAATTAAAGCCACAATTACATAAGCTGTCAAACAGTTGAAAATTAGGAAGTTTCTGCTTGACTTCTTTAAAGATATCTCTTATTAACAAGTCTAAATTCCTGTGCACTCTCCAAGAACAAAACCAATCAGCTCTGAATAACTTATTATTTCTACATTAATTAAGCTTAATCATCCTGCTAAAAAAACCCACACAGATGCTAAAGTTTATCACTAGATCAGCCGACATTTGTTGGCTCTTGTGGCATGAAAAACTTATTAAATACATGATGCTGAGCTGTGCTTTCTTTTATTTAAGCAGAAGCAAAACCACACAAAAAGTCAAACTTTCCTACTTTGAACTGCACTAGACAGCTTTTGTGAACATCCCAACATTTGCAGAAAGAAAACTTTGTATGACAATTTATTGCAAAATAGGAATGGCCTGTTTAGTGAAGAGGATGCTTCTGTAAAACTTGTGCTGGTTTGACAGAAGCATCTTCTGGTTACTTCTGGTTACTTTCTTGGTGCAAATGAGAGGTAAAGTGTGTTTTGGGGGGAGTGCTGCTGTGGGGTCAGGGAGGGCTTGTGCAGTCAGACAGTCTCAGAGATCTGCCAGGAGGGCAGTCTGGACTGCCAGCTGCAGGCAAGGCACTTGGCCAGGTTTGATTCCTTCCTTGGTGCTAAAAAGATCAGGTGAGCTTCCTTCAGGTCAGACTACGCAATTCTTGTGTGTTGGAACATCTCCTGAGCAGTTTGGCTGCATCCTCTGCAGACTGTTGAATTGCACAATGGAGGAACCAAATGCCAAAATCTCTTCACAGCTCCTCAGAATTGACAGCTGGTCTGGTTTTGGGCAGCCCAATCCCAGCCTACAGCCTGGTTGGCTCAGAACAAGACAGCAACACCTAAAGGTAATAATGAGCTGGTTTGAAGCACTCATGATGGGAGTGCACAAAAGTCACATGGAGATGAATGTTATTTTCTAACTTCATGGGGACACTTTATGATGGACTGAAGAAGTTAGAAGGATTGTTTTATTTATATTCCAGAGTAGAATTAGAAAGGGAGAATAATTGTTTTACCTCCTGAAATGGAGCATGATTGGGTCAAGCTGAATCGAACTTACTGCACAAATTAACACTCTTCTGTTTGCAAATAATAGACAAGTCATGTACCAAATGCTTGAATGTGAATCAGTGGAAATGACCTGCTCACTGCACTAGTAAATAACAATGGTTCATGATAGTTCATTGCAAGCATTCAGAGATTAAAGAATGATTGCTTAATTTTTGGTAAATACATTCCCAGATGCCTTAGTTTTGTCTCTTTTATCTGTAAGAGTTTCATGATAATACCACAGTAACAGTTTCAGGAGTTCCTCTTAGAAACATAAATTTATAATGGATGGTAATTTGAGTGAAGTTTACATATTAACAATGTACTATGCAGTGTTGGCTTGAATTTGCTGGCTCTGTTATGTTTAAACTCCTTTCAATCAAAGGCATGATAGAAATACCTTTATCTTCCTAGACCCTATACTGTTTGGTTGATAGTGTTTGATTATGCAGATTTTAATTCTATGATAAAGATAACTGGGCTGGCACAGGTTGTTACTCTATCATGCAGGAAAGTAAAGAATATAATCTACTTGTTGAGAAGGAAGGGAAGTAAGATAAGGCAGATAATAGATGTTTATGTAATTCTTCAGATCTGGAGAGATGCCTTTTAATTATAGCTTGCTTGATTGGAGTTTGTCAAAGCTGATTACATTTTTCCTCATGAGCATTAGTGTTCTTTTGAAGTTAAATGGACTGCACCTTCGCAATTTGAACTTGCCCCAATGGTAGCAGATCCCACAAAGGAAACGTAATGGGTCTCAACTCAGTGAGATGGTGCCAAGTACAGGTGGTGCAGTAGCCTTCCTGGGGATTATGCAGCTGCTTAAACTTTAAAACATGCCTCCTTAATATCAAATTGAGCCCACATAGAACTAGGCTTCAAATTAGCCTGAGAGTGAATCAGTGGAATAAACTGCTTTCCTTCACCAGGGAAGTATTTAAAGTTCAAATAGATGCAGTTTCACAAGAGCTGATAAGTATTTCTTGGGATACTATTAAAGCTACCAAGATCTGTCTTTTGATTGAAGATGCACTTTTAAAATCCAGATTCCACACATGGTTTAATCACTTAGCATAATTGTAAAGTGGGTACTCACAGGCTTGTATTACAAGGACATACTCATATTTGGGAATGTTTGTGAGACCTTGTTTTGGTAGAGATAGAGTTTAGTACTGTTTAGTTTTCTACAAGATAAACAAAAACACTCTCTTTGTCCTCTAGTGAAAGACCAGATAGTTGAGCAGCATAAAATACAAATGAAATCTGTACTTTCAATGCAGACTTAGAAATACTTTAAATGGAAAAAGAAGTAAAATTGAAAAAAGTAAAGTAGAAATGAGGGAGTCTCTTTGTTGCAGTGGAGCTCCCTGTTTTTTAGCCAGTGCAAAATATCTGTCAAATAACATACCCCAGTCAAATTACTGTCATTTTTAGATTGCTGCTCTACAGAGGCTTATGTTCTTAGGTTTGAGTTGTTATCATTTAGAAAAAAGGGTATTTCAGAAGTCCAATTTTTTGCCAAGTGCTTCAGGGTCCTTTGGGAGCAGGTCTTTGTTGTACCAAAGTTCTGTATGTATGTACTTTAGGGAGAGGTGTTGTGATGTTGATAGTAAGGCAATAAAAACTGCTTGAGGGAATCAAGCCACAGAAAAATTAAGCTCCTTTGGAAACAGCTAGTTGAGATAACTTCAGATTTCTCTTTAGCCCCTTTCTGTATAAACTGGTTATTCTTCCACTTCAGGGACAACTAACAACAAATCTTTGCAGCAAAATGAAAAGATGGAGAGAGCACTGCCTGTAGTCAGCCCTTCCACCATGGAGCTTCAGCCAGCTGAGCAGTGCAGCAGAGCGGTGTTCCAATGGTGCAGAGATGTCTCTGGACTTCTCACAGATCATGGAGCGCTGCCAGCACCTCTGAAGTGGAAGCAATTTGTAAACACAGTGTAAAAGGGAGAGCAGCAAACCTTTGTTTATAAATCCATGTAGCATTTTGAATTTCTATGTTATGTACTTGGCTTAAAGGGAAGGAGTGAAGTACATTTTAAAAAGCCTTTCTCTGATAAGGAGATAATAAGTCTGATAATAAGACAAAGTATTCTATCACTGAATGCCTGCTCAGATTGCTTCTTGCAACTCCTGTGCGATGACTCTTGGCTCTTGGGAGCAAAGGCTGAGGTCCTCCCAAAACCCCACCTTTTTCTCAGCAAAAGAGCCAGTCAGTTGCACAAATGCCTTCTGGCTTTTTCTGATGCCTGATATATCTCTGAATGTCTGTTATTAACACATGAGAGACCTGGAGAAAGTTCAGTGGAATGGGTAAGAAGGGAAAGAAGACTCCAAGTGAGGTCAGACGCAGCAGGTCGTTTGGCTGCTATTGGCATGTTCTCCTTTCTAGTGAGTCGTAGTTTGTTCAGATTTTGCTCCCAGATGAACTAAAGGCTGATGCCACATGCTGTAGCTCAGGGCAAATGAGAAATACACACTTATCCAGTGGTTTCATGAGACTGATGGGACCTGATTGCAGTACAGAAAGAAAGGAGGGAGGAAATGCATCAGCTTTGCAGGGCATTCTTAGAGGGAGTGTGATATCTATTTGTGTTAAAAGAGCAGTTCTGCTCCCATAAATCTCAAGGGATTTCTCTCACTCCTGTACTGTGGAGAAAGCAGGATGCAGTAGTGCAGTGCAAGGGGAGTAGAACTGTACTGGCTTAGTCTAACATGCACCTTGTGCCAACATGAACACTGAGCTAATTACCAGTCCCTTTAGGGTCATATTAGTCCTGGAATTGCAGCTGCTTATATTAATATTGAATTTAGGGAACTCCCTTTGCTTTGTAGAGATAGGCATAGAAAGGAAACATTTAAATGTCAGTAGCAAAAGATAAAACAGTTTTATTGATCATGGGACAGACCAAATAATCTCTGCTGGAGCAGGGAAAACTTTAAGTGGAAAAGATGCTCTGAATAACAATCACACCTGGGAGTTTTTCCTCTTTTTAAGATACGAGGTGTGGGCTTAGGAAGAAATTACTGTATTTTACCATTGAGTGCAGTCTTAGTAGGATGAAATTCAACAAAAATCCCATAACACTGAATAAAGTCTGGATAATACAAGCTTTAGCCTTTTGACAGTCTGGAGTATCTGTGTAGATAAAGAATCTTGTGCTTTATGAAGGTGAACTCAGTATGTACCTGGAAGCACCTTTTTCTGCTATACAAGCAGGTGTGTAGGACAGGAGCTGTCAGTACAGACACACTGACACAATTCACAGTTCTCATACTCTGTATTCACAGGGTATTGGCAAAAAGATATTTTGGTTTTTTTTTTTTTGGTTTTTTTTTTTTTTTTTTTGCTTAGCAGTTTAATCTCTTCAGAAATTTAAAGTGAAATCAAAGCCTTGTGGTGAGGTTGTGTCTGTGTTCAGGATTTTTCCAGTAGGGCTGCCAGCACTCCTGGGATTGCCTACCTGGATGCTTCACTTCCCCTACCTCCTCTTAGCTCATCTTCTGCAAAGGTATTTTGGCAGGGATTTCTAGTTTAGGTAATTTATAACCAAGTTTTACCTTCCTACTGCTTTTATTTCTATCAGAGGGAGAAATTAGTAAGGAGAAATGTCATAGGAACAGCAGTAGATACCTGACTGTCTCGTGCTACTGACATGCAATACTTCAAAGTAAAACTTGTTTTCCATCAAGAAAAAAATGTGTGGATTATTGCTCTTTCATGAAAAGATAATTTGATACAATTTGTCTTATGCTCTTTATTAGTTGCTATACAGTGGAGGTTTAGAATCAGTGGGGCTAAGTGCATGTGTAGAATGGGAATCAATTTAAAACCAATGACCAAAACTTAAGGAAAAGAAAATGGGTTTTGGTATATTTAAGTTCTTAAGAACTTCAGGAGCTTGATGCTCCAAAAATGGTGTTTATTTTTGTTGCATTTCAGAAATCTTCAGGATTTTATTTTTGCTGTGAGCTTTAGGATTCAGCAGGACCCAGACCTTAAGAGAACTTTTATATTCTTTAAAATACTGATGCATAGTTAAAACTGGCAATATTTTTAAGGCGTGTTGAATGTTTTAGGATCTCTGCCTTATTTTATTTTTAACACTTATTACACAACAAAGGTTAGCAGCTTTGGACCCAGTATGAAGTGAACGTGGTTGACCTTTGCCACAACATTTTAAGATCACAGGATGGCAACAGCTTTAATTCAGTATGGTAACAGCTTCTTAAAGAGGGGGAGAGAGATGTGGAGATCTCTCTATTAGAGATATACACTATTGACAGAGTTATGCTATTGGCAGAAGGTTAAAGGAATGGGTACCTCACAATTCATTGCTTTTTAGGTTATATTTTTGAATAGCTGCTTAGAGAAACAGGAAGAAAAAAAAAAGGTGAAGGATTTCAACTGCTAATGTCAGTTAATTGAAAAATTGTTATTCTTCTCCCTGTGGCAAATTTTTACTTGAATTTAAAAGCTGAAAGGTTCACATTGTACATTCACAAGTTAAGCCAGTTCACATTTTCCTTCAGATTCCCAGGAGGTCAGAGAATTAACTGTGTCAAAATTTTGCCTTTATTTTTTTTTTTTAAACTCCAGAACTTTTCTATAGAGGTTTGCAAGCTTGACTTGTACAAAAGTCTGAGAAGGATCTTTTTATTTGACAAGAGCTGAATAAGTTCAGAAGCATAAACTCCAGAGATGGTAACTTATTGTGCTTGCATTTTATTTAGCAAGATTTGTTTTTACAGCAACTGACGTGAGACCTGATGAGAAATGAGGTACCTTCAGAGCCTGTGTTTCCCACCAGCTCAGATGCCAAATGCTTCACAAAACTACAAGTTGTATTCAGTGACTATCAGTGACTCACTGTCATTTTGATAGTACCACTTCATGCTGATGTTTCACTCTGGTACTTTAAAAGAGAAGGTGTCCTATAAAATGTGAGAGCTGGGCAATGGGAAATTTGGGGCTCTTCATGCTTTTGGGCTGTGCTGTAAATCATTATTTATACTGCTTTTTAGTTCACTTTGACAGGCACGTTTTTATTTGCTAACTTGCTTTAAGTAACGCTAGGCTAGAGGTGTGCCTTTAGTTGAGCTGTTATAGAGAGTTTCTGACAAGTTTCAGGTATTTCTGAAGATTGAGTTAGGAAAATTTATTAGGTTATTAAGCTATGAATAAACTTTTAAACATAATATAGTACAGTTTTACTTTGTGAGAGAAAGAAAATAGTTGATGAGGCTTGGATGCACATGTCTGTTGAAAACTCTCTGAAACATGGCCTTGAAGCCAAAAGCAAAGGATTCTTCAAGGAGTGTTGTTGTGTAATTACACAGTCTCTCATAGTGGGTACTCCTCCGTTTGTCATTATAATAACAATATTCATAGAATGAAGGGGACGATAATGTACATAAAGAAGATGAAAGGAAGATTCATAGTTTTTATGCAGATTACACAGCTTGCAGTTGAAAAGCTGGTCTAAGAGCCTGAAGGTATTTCTTCTGTTCAGCAAAGATAAAAATTGGAAGGTTATCCATAAAATAGAATTACTGACTTCACACATATTTCTCAATTTCTATCTTTTTATGTTAAGAACTAAAAAAGAAACTAAGAATGAGAGAGAAAGAAGATGTAAAAACTTAAAAATGGAAACAGGAAGAAAAAACCAGCTTGCTCTCTCTCAAAATCTGATTCTGTAATCTTTTACAGTTTGTCTGAATATTATCTACAGTTTTCAGTCACCTGGGTTTCTTGATTATTTTCACCAGGAATTTTTGAATTGGAGAACACTGAGTGTTTAAAAAGGATTGGGCTCTAAGGCTCTATTCCATATAGTTTCCATTAATCTGTGAGTAAATACTGAATTGTCCCAGGTATCAGCATGACAACAGCTGCTCACAATGCTTTATGCTGTATGTAATGGGAAATACTTCTGAAATGAAAGTCTTTCCTGAGCACTACCTAGTTACTGTGATAAATTTCTATTTCCAGCACTGTTTGTATTGTAAGTGCAGCAGTGATTTACATCATCAGTGTCAGAAATGCTGATGGATGGGGAAGTGGGTGCCTCATCCAAAACAGCAATTGCTGACAGTTACTGTTTCTTTAATTATCCATGATGATTTAGGTGGGTCAGCCAGCATGCTCCAGGGATTTAGGTATTTAAGCAAAGATGTAAATTAAGTAGCGGAAGGTTCTTCTGAGGTATTTAGAATTCATACTTCAAATCCTATTTATTTCAGGTAGGCTGATATAAAAACATAAATACAATAAATACTTCTGACCACTTTTGTATATTTTGGAACCCTCCAGAAGCTGTTGTTGTGGTTTCCTGATGTCTATTTGTTTTGATGCTGGGAAGGATTTTTTTTTCAGTGCTTAAACCCATTCCTTTTAAAAACAGACCCTGCATAGGCCAGGACTTTTTGCCTTGTCTTGGTGGCACTTTGGGCTGCTTTATCAGAAGCACCTATTGATCAATTATTCAAATTACTCTCCCCACTGTGCAGGTGCAAAGTTTCAAGTTCATTAGAAAAAGCTGATTTAAGTGGAAGGTGAGAAGATTCACTGTAATGTATTCTCAGGATGCATGTGGGGTTTTTGCTACAATATTTATGGCTTCCACTTCAGGTAATGTTTTTTAATTGTGTTTTGTGTCAAAGAACATAATGGAAGTTAGGACTCTTTGTTGGCTCTCTACAGCTTAAAAATTAGTTACTTTTCACAGGTGATTATCAAATGTGCCACAGAAATAATACATTTTTAATACCATCTGCAACTTTCTTGCATGTGCTATACTTTTCAATACCTCATAAAGAGTAAAGAATAGTAAAAACTCTTTGCAAGTTCTTTGTGCATGTGTACAACAATAGTTTGTGTAGGTTTTGAGGATTCTGTGGACTCTGAGGGTTGAACTAATATAGTTGTGTTGCAGGCTTTTATTTTGTAACCCAGCTCAAAGGGAAGCACAATGCTTTCATACTGATTGGGTGACCTCCAACAAAAAAAATAGAATCAGGTGCTAAAATGTAAATTTATGTAACATATCTGCACAACCTGAAATAACCAAGACTAACTGCCAGTGTCTGCTGCATTATCCATGAACAAAAATAGATGGTACTGGCCTAAATTATTCTACACATACATTTAAAAGGCTTTACTTGACAAGAGCATGCTGTAGAAAGGAAGCAATAATCTTTTCTTGTAATGACCCTGTTAGTATGGATGTTGGAATTGCTGTGTTGGCTATCAATCAGGGATATCTAAGAGAGTGTGAGGGTACATAAATACAGAGTCAAATTCTTCTGTCAGACCAAAGCCCAGTACGTCAGGGTAGGTGAGGCCAGCGTTGGTGCCGGCACTCTAATGGATGGCTGGGTTTGCGTGTGGATTCCCTTTGGAACTGCCAGTGAGGTGCTGTGAAGTAACTGCAGAACCCAAGCCTGAAAATGCTCTGTTTGTATGAACCTTCAATGGCTGCTGCAAAAGATTGAATGAATCCTCATCTTGTGTGGGCTTTAACAAGTTATTTTATGGAAACTTGTTTTCTTAAATCTGTGATACCCTCAAAACTCAGTGGTCTCAGTAGCCCATGAGAACAGCCTTATGAGTAAATTAAATTGCTTGGCCTGTTGGTGTAAACTATCTTCAAATAATGTGTGGTGGGATTTAGCTGAAGACAAATACTGTAAGTATTTTCTGTTTGAAGAGGGACAAAGTCTTTAAAGTTAAACAAATTCTCTTACAATCAGGGCTTAGACCTTGGTTTCTCTGGGACTGGCTTTTTGCTATTTAGCAGTGATATGTTGTTCACTCTTCTAGAGTTTTTGTAAAATGCTACTTAGAAAGAGAAGAGAGAATATTTTAAAAAGTGGTGCAGACATGGAGAAAGGGAGTTCTGGTATGTGGCACTTGGAAGTTCTGCTTTTGCAATGTATAATGGTGGCAAAAATAAAGCCATGATTGACATCATTGATTCTTTAAACACTGAGATGTTTAAATCAAGCATCTTTGTCCTGTGAGGAATGAAGCCACTGGTGGACCAAATGATTTGTTATTAGATTCTAGGTGCCTTTTTTATGTAGGAAATGTGCTTGATTCATATGTGTTACCCACCTGGGATGGCCCCTATGTGCTGCCTTTGTTTTGTCCTAGTCCTTTTAAGATAAGAAGGCAACAGCTTTTAACAGATCCTGTTATTTTTGTTTTGTTGTGGACTTATGTGAAAAATGTGAAATCATGGGGCCAGATTGCAAGCCCATATCAGAAAGAGGTATTTATACTTAATCAATGACAGCTGTGAGTAGCTGCTAATTTTATCTAGCCCCCAGTAGATGGAAATATTGCTACAATGTTGGCGATTTCAATATCATGAAGTTTCTCTGTTTCAGGGACCTCGTGATTCTTTCCTTCTCTCTTAGACTTGTTGACAACTATAAATCCTCTAAGCTGATATCACAAATATTATTGCAGAGTACAAATCTGATGCCTTTTTTGGCTCTTAGTCATGATTCATGTTTATTGGAGTTCTACATTGGTTAACATGAAAATAGGCATCTCTAATTATGTTCAGAATAGAACGAATCTATCTGTAACTGTTCTGATCATCTGGTAATGACAAACTGATCCATAAGGAAGGAGGAAAAGCTTCATTTGGTTTCTAGTTTTGATTTATACCTCAGTTGAATGACAAATTATTTGGTGGGAGGGGGAGAAAACAGTAGAAATTAGAGGTCATCAAATATTTCAGTTAGTATTATGTGGTGTTAAATGTTAAACTAAAGATGTTGCTGTTTAAATTAAGAAGAAACGAAGGCTTCTTAGAATTGTTTGACTGTGTTGACTCTTACTAAAGAAAACTAAATAACAGATATAATATGTGTATGTCTGAATATATGTATATAAACATATATAGTAGAAGTAGAATAAATAGAAAAAAAGATGGATAGGTATGAAAAACTAAGCAGAAAAATAGATTCAAAGAAATACACATACTCTTCCTGGTATATGCTAGTATACTAATATACATATTAGTAAATAAAAATGGAAACTGGAATAACGTAGGGTAGTTGTGGAAACTAGTACTGGATGTTCTCTACTTGGTTTGCCCACATGCAATTCAACTTGCACTTATTCCTGACAAAGCTTTGTCTGAGCTGTTTCTGAAATTATCCAGTTCCTATGGGTTCCTTCCTGCTCCAGAGCTGACTTGGCCATTAGGTAATTATGGTAATTATCTTGGTTCATAACCTGAGTCTTTGCTGTTTAACTTCAGCCTGTCTTGCACCCTTCAAAGTCCAGCTAATAGAGAGAAGGATGTGTTCCCATCTTGGTAACTGCTCTGACATTGAGATCCACTCCTAAGTCAGTACAATGTGTTTTAGTGGCAAAGTAATAACTAAAATGTTGACCATTGATGTTCTTTGCATGCTTGCCCACATGTATAGCTTGAAGTAGTATGGGGACAATAAAATTTTAATTCTGCTGATGCAAAATAAATCCTACAGGAGCTCAGTAGTTTTAAATGTATTTTGGATACCAGCTCAGGAGGGGGAAAGCCTTTCAATAAAAGATCTTTCTCAAATGCCCAGTTTGAGATTATGAATTCTCCTGTTTTGTTTCACTTTAAAATTCTGTTCCTTCAGACTGGCAATGAAGGTGCTTTTATGCTACATATGATAAGCCTTCCTGAGCATAACAATAAATACATTTGCAGTAAGCTGTTTGTAGACCATGGGGGAGGACGAGAGGAGAGGCCAGGGGAGCTGTGGAAGAGATTTACTTGCTGATGAAATATTCCATGAACAAAATAAAGGATAAATCTGAATAAATTATTTGCAGTAGTGACTTGGTTTCCAGCTGCACTGGCAATGAGATAATGTTTCAATATCATTTATGAATTAATTTAGAAAGACCTACAGTATTTAAAAAGCTGATGAGAAAGTCACCAGTGTAAAGCTGCTTTGAAAAACCCAGCATGAATTTTTTTCACAGAGAGCATCAGATTTCAACATACTTTTCAAATGCTGTGGTTTTGTGAACACTATTCTTATGTTAAATTGTTAATAATTTTGCTAAAACTTCATGTGGTTAGAACAGAAAAGTATGCTAATTCTAATGAATATTTTAAAGCATGGAAATGCTTTCTATTCCAGTTTTTAAGCCAGAAGAAAAGAGTAGTGAAATATTGCAAAATGTCTGTACATTAAAATGTTATTTTTGAAATTTTGAAATAATTTGAACAGATGCATTAAATTCACACATCAAAGCCTTCTATATATTTATGCATTAATCTGTGCTTTGAGAACTGCTCAAAGTTTCTTTCCTCTCCCAGGGAAATCAGCATTTGTGGATTCCCAACAAAGTAAACTTTAGGGCCTGCTTCTCAAGCCAATGTTGTGGGCTACTCCATTTTCTGATGGTTTAAGGTTAGGAATAGTTCAACAGTAAGACAGATGTAACTCCTTCAGAAAAACAGGTGTGCTTTCCTCAAAGGTGTACAGTAAAAACAGGCATCCCCTGGCCAGAGAATGATTGGCATCTGACTCCATTGATTCAGAAGTGCTGAACAATTGCTTTATTAAACTATATTATATTACATTCTACTATACTATATTAAAGATACATACTATATGTCACCATGATATTTTCTGAAAAATCCTCTTTGCCCTGGATTTTCTCCTGCGAAGCTGAGAAGCCTCAGAGAGGAATGAAAACAATAATTATCTCATTGCTGCTCCTGTGTTTGCTGCTTTGCAATGTGGTCTGGACATTGTGTACCAACAGGTGAATGTTTGATTGGTTTCATGTGAATTGTTTTTAATTAGTGACCAATCACCATCAGCTGTGTCAGACTTTGAGAAGTCAGTCATGAGCTTTCATTATCATTCTCGTTAAGGCTTCTGATGTATCCTTTCTCTTTCTTTAGTATAGTTTTAGTATAGCATTCTTTAATATAATATCATAAAATAATAAATCAGCCTTCTGAGAACTTGGAGTCAGATTCTCATCTCTCACCTTGTCCTGGGGACCCTCACAAACACCACAACTATATTACAAAGAATACTAAAGAAAATTCCTGACTGTCTCCAGACAGCCAGGACACAGCATTTCCCAATTGGACAAGGAAACAAAACAATCCTCAGCAGAATCCAATTAAGAACTCTCTTCAGGTAAACAATCTTCCTAACACATTCCACATGTGCAAACCAACAGGAGCAGACAATAGGGGTAGGAATTGATTTCTCTTTCTCTGAGGTTCCTTGCTGTGATTCCTATGAAATATCCTTGGGAAGTTGTGTCTGCCTGCTCTCCATGAAGAGAGCTCCAGCTACAGAGGTGTGTCTTGCCTTCAGACTTAGAGCCCAAGGTCTGTTTCTGTCTTCTGATGTTCAGTTCTGTGGATGCACTTGGGCTTCTATAGCTCAGCCACGAAATGAGTATCTTGATTCCTCCAGAAAATGAAAAACTTGATCTGCCTTGAGCCAGGGGTACTCAGGCTCATTTTAACTGCTGCCTTTTTTCTTGTTTCTTTTTCCCTGATGCATTTTCACTCTATGCAATCAGACCATATGTCTGATTTTTGGGAGTAAGGGATGGTATCAGTGCAATTTCTTATAATGGTATCCAGCTCCTGGATTATTGAAGGAGTAACAGGACTTGTGTTATTTATCTCATTTTCAGTTGTATATAGATTCATTTTACACTTTTCAGTAGAGTTTACTTAGAGGTATTGGTAGCCTCTAGGAAAAAAGTAAAATCTTTGCATACAATACTGTATGCAAAGGAGGTTTTGTCAAGGGCTTGACTTTATTATGCTGCATCTTGTCAAAATCAAAGCTTCCTGAGGAATAAGGGAAAAAACCCAGTTGGTTGTGTCTCTAGGCCACAGTTATTTGAGGGAAGTAGAATAGCAAGTGATTGGACAAAATAGTGGTGCAAACTCAGGAGAAAAACATATGCATGTCTTAAGAAAAATCAGAAAATTATGCATGCTTCCTCTGTTGGCTTTATGTGTTATCAAGAGGCACTTTAAACAAGGTGAAATTTGTCCTTTCTTGTGGACTACAACCAAGGGGAACTAATTATCAGGAAAAGTTTTCTCCTGTGGACTCACAATCAGTCTTTAGGTCAGAATAAACGATAATGGAAAAGTGTGTTGAGTCTCTAGTCTCTCATAGTTTCTAGAGAATAAATCTGAGAGGTCATTCAATAGGATATTATCATACAGAAGCTTTCAAGCCTGCAGATTGTGATTTGGTTAATAAAATATGCTGAATATTTAACAAATTTGCATTATGAATGCTTCCTTTATTGCTGTTGAATCATTAAATGAGAAAATGTAACTCCCAGGAAACTTTAAGATGAGGATAGAAGTGGAACTCTTCCTTCCACACAACCAATCTATTGCTGTGAAAAACAAAATGAGAACAAATAAGAACACAAAAAATCCTTAAAGCCTAATTAAGTAATTTTGCAGGCAGTGACTGCTGCTAAAGCATTTTGCCTGCAGGATTTGGGAGCAGGGAGAGCACAGAGGTGGCTGAGCCTGGAGAACAGCCCGGGGTGGTGCAGGCTCTGCCACAGTTGGGTCCTGGCTTTTGTTTTCAGTGCCTCCTACTAAACCTGCGTGCCTGAAGTCACTAAGGGCTGGCAGAGGCTGTGGAGAAAGTTCATGCTCTGCCAGATCAACTGGCAAATGTAACAGAGGGGATGGGGGTATGGTGGGGTAAAGAAGAGTGATGTGAGCAAGGAAAAGGCTTACCCAATCTCTGCTCTTCAAGACAGGCCTTGGCATGCTTTTGTTGTTGTTGGTTTTTTTGTTTTTTTTTAAGAAAGGTTGCTAAATTTTTGTCTCTGGATTTTTTCTTGGACTTTTTTTTCTTTTTTGTTTTCCAAGAAAGCTGGGGTGAGCTTCCACAAGCTTCATAAGCAAGCCATCAAATTCCTTTCTAGTGTTATTGTTAAGTGCTTAATTTTAAACCTCCTTGCTGTATAAATAATTGCATTGCATCTGACCCTGAAAATCAGTTCACCACTCCACTTAGAGAATTTTAGAACAGGGTATTCTTCATTCCTTCTGTCTTTTACTTGCCAGCAAGTATTCCTTGTCTAATGATTCTTCCTGTTCCCTTGTGGGCAGTTTCCTACATATTTTTGGAAGGGTCCTGCCCTTTGAAGGAAATATCTTGAATTGAAATTAGGTTTCAAAGAGATTGAAGGCTTTTATTACGTTTCTGACATAGGCTCTTGAATGCCTTTGAAATTTTTTGTCCAGGGGCACACAGAATCCAGAGCATCTCCTCTGCCATGCTGCCTGATGTAAGTTATTTTTATGCGTGTCAGTACGTAGGTAAAGTGGAAAAGAATTTGTCTATTGTGACTTACTAATACAATTTAAAAAAGAAAATTTATGGATTAATGCTTAAGTATCTATATAAAAATATTGTTGCCTTCTTTCCTTCCTTCCTTTGACAAACAGTGAATATGTCACAACTCCCTCTGATTCTACAGAGGTGTTGGAAGGAGAAACAAACATTTTTCTTTTCTGAAGTTTTAGACCATTAAAAAAAATTTTTAATAGAAAAGTTAAAGAAAAAATACTATATTTAAACCATAGTTTTTCTTTTAGCAAAGAATTAAATAAAAAGCCACCTAGGGAGGGAGCATTAATTTAAAATTAAGGTGCTTCACTTGAATTTAGAAAAATTAGAGGTTTTATTCTTGAACTTTTCTAAGAGCTGCAGTGTGATTTGAGGGGTGAATTTTTATGCCTGTTTTCTCACTGTGAAAATGGCCATGTTTCTGTAAACTGATTTTATGAAATAATTTTCAGCTTCTTTTGGAATTAACTTTTGATTTAAAGTAAATTCTTAGAGCAGCTCTTTTTATGAAAACTTGATCACAAAGAACAAAAATGAACTAAAGAACATAACATTGGCTGGGTTCTCCTCGACTGTGGCATGCAACTCAAGTTTTTTTGTTATTGGGCAACTATTTCTTCTGGTGCTCTGAAGTACGTAAAAGGAAGGATTGATGTATTCCTGGGGAATCCTAGCTGGTTGGAAGCAGAATTGTTCAGCTCTATTTTTTTTTTAGTGATTATGAGAAAGTGAGTCTTGCTGAGTGTTGTCTTTTGAGCTGTAAAGGGAGGCCTCAAACTTGGCCAAAAGTTTGGAAGCTGAACAATCTCTGTAGGTACAGGGAGAGCAGTCAGAGCTGTGCTACCCTGCCAGCTGAAACATTTCCATGCCTTTGTCTGCTACAGTCTGTGCTGGAACAATGAAAATAATGTTCAAGAATTATGTATAGAATGCAGACTTCTTGCTGTAGGCTGTATCAGTTGAGAGTTCATTCATGGCTCAGTTCTTGATCTAGTTCTGTTTGATGTCAATGTTTAATTTTGCCAAGGGAATGTGAGAATATGCCACTGCCAAATCCAAGGATGCTGTTGATATTTCCCTTGATCTCTAGCATCTTGCTGTAAATGCAAATCCTTGGCAGTCATGACTGACATTGAATGAGTATAATACATCCTATTTGTATTTTGGGACGCTGTGGTGATAAGAAAATGACAAAGCAGAAGCCTGATTTGGACCTGAGGTTTGTACTGCCTTTAAAAGGGTGTTGCTAGATCTCTTTGGCATTTTAGTTAATTTTCTCCAACAGTGTATTGCCAGCTGGGGGAAAACTTCCATGAGTGTCAGTGCTCCACCTTGTGTAAAACAAATGTGGTGTTCAGTGCATCTTTTAGATGGGAACCTGGTCTAATACAGATTTTGCTGGTAGTAGCTTTGCTACTAAGTTTTCCTACCTTTTCCCTCCACTTAATTTTCCTAAGAGCATTTTGGAGGCTGAACTATTTGGAGTACAGTTTGAAGACCGCATAAATTCCAGTGATTGTGTTAAGACAGGGACACAGCCAGATTAGTTGATCTACCTCATTAAATCTGGGGATTGAGGATGTCTGATAGCAGGGTTGAGTGAGGATCACAAAGGGAGTGGTGGTTACTGGGATGGGGAGGAGGCAAAGGGAGCTCTGAGCTCCATCCCTGATTGTGTGCCCCCTGTGCTTCCCCAGCCCTGCCCCAGGGTGTGCAGAGCAGGAGAGGGAGCTGCAGGCAGGCTCACAGGCTGGGGCAGCCTGGGCTCACTGCTGGCCTCCTTCCATCCACAGCTGGACTTTCTAAGCTTTACTTTCAGCCATTTTGGGGCACTTCTGATTATTGTTGCCTTTAATATTGAAAAAACCCCAAAACTTAAAGCTACAGTAAATATCTATCTCCATAAAGTATTTCCAGTAGGTGATATGATATCACTAAATAATTGGATTTTTTAGGCAGATTTTATTGTTTTGTGATAGAAACCATGTTTTGAATAAAAATCATGACTGCCCTGGACCAAATTTCTTAAAATGACCATTATGAATACAGATATATACATAGGGGTGTGTGTATATAAATAGACATGTAAAATCTGGTTTCAATGTGTACTTTTAGATGTACTTTACATAAAGTTATTGAACAAGATGCCAATTGTATGAAGTTCAACAAGGTTAAGTGTGCTTAGAATCTAACAAATCTATGTCCTTGTAAAATTAAGATTCATGAGAAGACACAACTTTCTAACAAGTCAAAAATGTGCAGAACTAGATTAAGATAAAATTCCTGACAAAAAGGCTTTGTTAATTAAAATTCTTAAATAAATTGTGGAATTTTTGCAAGCTTCATTTTTTTGCTGTTGAGAATAAATATTCTGCAAAGCAGTAAAGAAGTTCTTGTGCACCAGAGCAGAGGTTCTTGCATTTCAGTGTTTGAGAGTTGTTAGAAGTGTTATTTATTATTTGTCTGGGATACAAATAGAAACCACTAGAGCAAATAAACTCCTAATTAAAAGAAGGCAGATTGTTGTTGTTGGGTATTGAAAGAGGAGAAACATAACATACAACCAGAATATTGTTTTTTTCTGTGCAGTTTTATTGGATGTGCTAGAAAGAAAGTGGTTATTGGCTTTAGAAACCCTGAGAATAAGGCCACAAGTTTTAATTAACAAACCCTAATCAGTTGTTACGTTCTTGATGTTATAAATACTAAAGATTGACCTCTGAAGTTCTAGAAAATTAACTAGAAAATTAACCAGAAACTTTTTATGGTTTGGTTTTAAAGAAAACCTTCTGGGCATCTAAGCAAACTTTTCCCACCAAGTTTGAGATTAGAGCAGGCTCATTCCAAGAAGTGGGGGTGTACAACTGGAAGGATCATATATCATTACATAAATAATTTATGTTTGCAGGTAATTGTGTAGTAGATAACTAGCTCAGAATTCAGGTAGTTTTTGTGCCTGTGCCTCATAACCAGGAGAGTTTTCATTGTGCCTTATTAAAAATTTAAGTGGAAGGAATGAATGAAGACTGCATAACCACCTCCCCAAGCCCCAAAATGTGAATAGCAAGAGATTTAAGTGAAGCCATTCAAAAATTCATTTGTTTTTTCTTCTACTCTGAAATAGTTTGAGGCATGTTTGATTTGCTTTAAAATTATTAAAAGGGTTTAATATAAACATTTCAATTAACCATTTGCCTTATTGGCATCTGTTATAAGTAAAAAATAAATATCACTTTGACTTGTAGTGACCAGGGCTTTGCCACCTTCAGGCCTATTCTGTTGTCAGCTTTTGCACAGGTAGGAGCTGATGTGCTACACAAATTTGTTGTCACTACTTTACACTGACTCTCCTTGTGTGTCCTGTTGGTGGTCACTTTTACAAGGTAATGTTTTGTTTCAGAGGAGTTAAAGCAGTGTAATGTTAATTTAAACTGTAGCTTATTGTTATGGTAACTCTTTCATATTGGCAAATGATGGGAAGGACTGTAAATTGAGGCTTGTTTTTATTTAGATAATAAAATTTGAATGTGTTAAAGTACTCTGCAGCATTTTAGCACTTTGTTCTTGGCCACAGACAGGAATTTTAAAAAATCAGTGTTCACAGTTGGACTTTGGGAATTACTATTAAACTGCTTGTGTTTCTTCAAAGTCCCTGTGCTGGCTGTAATGAGCTGCAGTCTGGCACGTGCAGTGGATCCAAGTCTGGCCAGGATGCTGTTAAGGGATGCTGTGCTGTGCACACAGGGCTGGGCAGGTTTAGGAGGCAGCTTTGCATGGATCTGCCTTGCATGCTGGAGGCATGTGGAGATCTGCTTCAGTAGAATAGGTTTTCTTCACATTACCATCATTTATTCAAGGGATAAATGATGGCCCCTCATTTGTTACACAGCATAATGAGAGAAAAAGCAGACTGCTATTTAAACATTTATTGAAAATGATGTTGGTGTTTTTATTTCTACTCTTACACCATACTGATTGTTTCAGAAACTTTTTCCTTTTGCTAGTTGTTTTTTTTTCCTGAGGTTTGTTTTCCACTTTTGCTTGTATTTCCTCAAACTTAAAGCTACAATAAGAGCAGTTGCCCTCAATAGTAAAAGGTATCTGCTAGGGGCTGACTGGATCCATCTGTCAGAGAAGGGGAAGAGAATTTTTGCTCATAGGCTTGACAAGCTGGTGATGGGGGCTTTAAACTACAAGTGCCTGTGAAGGGGAATCTCAATCCACCCCACTCCTGCCAGTTTGAGTCCAGTGCCAGCAAGAGGTGCTTGGAGGAAGAGGGGAATACCACTCCCATTTTGAAAAAAGGGAGGAAAAAGAAGGCTCAAGGAACAGGGTCAGTCAGTCTCACCTCTGTGCCTGGAAAAATGATGGAGCACATCTTCCTGGAAGCTAGCAGACACACAGAAAATGGGGAGTTTATTAGTTTATTATTATTATTATTTATTAGTTTATTATTATTTGGCCTTCAATAAGGCCAAATGGTGCCTGACAAACTTGGTGGCCTTTTATGATGAGGTTACAGCTCTGGTGAATAATGAGGAGTTACTGACACCCTCTGCCTGGACTGGTGCAGAGCACCTGACATGGTCCTGCTCCACATCCTGGTCTCCAAACTGGAGAGATGTGGCCTTGCTGGATGGAGGGGGCGTCTGGGATGACCTCAGAGCCCCTTCCACTGCCTAGAGGGCTCAAAGAGAGATGGAGAGGGACTTTTGGCAGGGACATGGAACGATAGCACAAGGGGGAATGGCTTCAAACTGGAAAAATGCAGGTTTAGATTAGATATTAGGAAAAAAACTTCTTCCCCCTGAGAGGGTTAAGGCAGTGGAACAGTTTGGCAGAAAGGTTCTGGCCTTGCCATCCCTGGAAGTGTTCAAGGCCAGGTTGGATGAGGCTTTGAGCACCTGGTCTTAGCGGAAGGTGTCCCCCCTCTTTGGCAGGAGGATGGAAGAGGTGATCTTCCAAGTCCATTCCAACCCAAACCATTCTGTGATTCTATGATTTGCTATTTCCAGACTGAAATCTCTTTGATTTTACAGATGTTAAAATAATCATTACATGAAAAAGACTTTCATTTTCTTGCAGTTAATACACTTCTTTCTATTTTGTAGACCAAAGAATACTTTGCTAAAAAAGGAAAAATTGTCTTGAAGGGAGAAATAATTATTTTGAGACAAAGTATATCAGTTTTAGGCAGAGATGATGTGGATATTTATGCTAATGATGGTTGAGTCTTGGGGTATGTGTACTGTGGTTGTCATTGGCAACGTAACATTAGGTTCTGTGGGTAATTGCAGCTGGTACCATGTCTGACTGGTAAGAGCAGTATCATGGTTCTGTAGTTAGAAGTGACTAATAGTAGGGTTTTTAATGCCTCCCCCTGCAAAATAGTGTGTCATTACAGCACTTTCTAAATATAGCTCATCATGCATTTATCTTTTCCTGTGCTGATTGACTCCTATTCTCCTGAGATGTATTTAAATGTCATTTTATCTTTCAGTGGCAGAAATGTTGATAATTTATCCTAGAAAGAAGATGACATTGAACAATATTTTGAAAAGAAAGGTTAGAAGAATTTCAAGTCAGTTTTGCTTGTGTTGGCAAGTGCTAGTTTTAGTGTTATCTGTAATTTTTAGTAAAAGGAAATTACATTGATTTTGGGGGATATTTGGAGAATATTGGCAGATTGTCCTGTAAATTTGTTTTCAATTGTCAAGGTAATGCATTATTGCACTCCAAATGGTTGCTTTGCCATTTTTTCTTTTCTGTAGCTGCAGAAAATATTTAATATGTTTGGAAAGGAAAAAGCTGAGCACACCATTATGCCTTAACAACAGATACATTCAATGACAGATGGCTATGCATGTTGAGTGTTGTTTTTAAGCTATAATTGGATACTTATGTAAGTATGCTTAGTCAAATATGTGTAATTAAGCTATCTTGTTAGGCAGGGTAAGTTACAGGGCAGGCCAGGTCTCAAATATGTCAAAAGTGGTGGTTATACTGGACTTGTTCTGTTGAAACACTTACCTAAACAAAACCCAAACAGAAGCATCTGCTGTTTTCAGTTATTGCTGTTTACTGCAAGGCCTTCAAAATCAGATGAAGATGAAAATTAAATGACATAAAATGCCATGGGAGGTTTTGTCTGCTCTATTTTTAAACCTCAGACTATGGTATGTGTCTGAGAGAGGGAATGAGGGAGTCACAAAAGACGTTTATTCTTAACACAGCTGGTAGCTTCCTTATTGTAATGAGGTGTAATAGAAGTGCAGAAATCTCTAGCTGAAGCCAGTGAGTTGGTGGATACTAAACAGAGCCTTAAAAATTGATATGGTTGTCTAAAATCCATTCTTAGTTAGTAACACCCTCAATTCACTGTGAACTTTAGGAAAACTACATAGTCAGTGGGCACAAGGTGTTCCTGCTTCTTGGTGACCAGTAACCCCAAGCTGCAGAAATACCAATGTGCTGTGCTCAGCTGCTCTTGCTGTGATGTGGGAGGAATGTTCTCCCCATGAGATAAAATGGCTTTGATATCCAGAGTTGACTGGGGTACTTGGACATTTTTTGTTTGGTCACCTATGAGATGGTCTGACTTACAGCTTTAGCATCAGGATTTTTTTCCTTGTAGTTATTCTGTTCAGTCTACCACTGCTCCTGTGCTTGTAGAGAAAGCCTTCATTCTCTTCTCATATTATGAAAATAGAGAAAAGCAGTAATTTTGGAAAAGTGCCTCATGCTCAAACCAACATGAAACTTGGCTTAGGTCTTTAAATTAATCCAAAGTGCTGAACTTGTCAAAATCAAGAAAAATTTGTTCTGTGCGTATATTTCTATTGCAATCACTTCTAAATGTGACTGTTAGTGATGAACATATTCTTTATGGACTTGCCCAGAAAACATTTACACCCATAGGCCAAGGTGTTTTCTGTCATACAGTCAAGAATAAACACCTCTTTTGCCATCAGAGTGACATTAGGAGAAGTATAAAGCAAGATTATATTTCAGGTTTAAACTAGGAGGATTATTGTTTTGAATGCTTGCATGTTTTCTATGCACAAATCATACTAAGTTCAAACCAAGCCCTCTTCTGGCAGAATGTTGTTAATAATGCCAATATTTGATCTTCTCTTCACACACTTTCCTTCAGCAAGATGGGTTTGCAGGAGGTGCAGTGATCATCCACTCTTTTTCTCCTGGCTGTGATCTCTAAAAGAGCATTTGCTGGTCCCCTACCCATGGGTGGATTCTCTGCTCTTGGTACCCAACAGAATCTTTGCTTTTGGCTCTGCATCTACTCCCCAGGGAAATGAAGGATCACATGTAGCTCCTATGTCTTTGTCTCCTTAGAAGGTTTTGCTCTCTGTTTAGAACTGCGTGGCCTGACATTTCTGTGTTGTTTTCCCCAGGAATTGCATAAGGAGAAACTATATTTCTGAATTACTTCTGAGAGGGAGATGCTTCCTAATTAAGTGCTTTAAGCTCAGGCTTTCCAAGTATCTTGCTGCATCTAGTTTAGAGTCTTGAGCAGTCACAAGGTGATTTCAAGTTGCTGGGCAACCAGGAAATGCAGTAAATATGGAAAATATCAGTATTTTCCCCTGTAGCTATTCCCACGTCTTTATAAATTCTGACATATGGATTACTCTTGTTTTCTGTGCATCTTCAGTAAGTTTAAAATGTCAGGGCTTTTTAAAAATTGAGTTCCCTTCAAATGAAAAGACAACATATGTAAAATTTTTAATTGTTGTCATATTTAGATTACAGAACAGAATTGGATAGAAAATAATTTGGAACTTTAACCCTTGATCCTAGTAAGGGTTACCTTACCTTCCATATCTGTCAATTTTCAAGGAATTTTGTTTGATACAAATGTTAAGCTGTAATTAGAATTGTGTTCTTCTATTTATAAGGTAAATTTTTCATGTTTACTCTGTAGCTAGGTTTAGGAAAAAAGGAAGTCCTGCAGTGTTGCTTACAACTGAGTGTTGATACTTGGTAATGGTAATGACTTTAGTCCATACAGCTAATTCCTTCTTTTAGAAGTTTGTCTGTGTATTTTAAGCAAGAAGACCAAGCTCCAATATTTTCCTGTTACTTACACAATATCCTGAGTTGTAAGGCACCCACGAGGATCATGGAAGCTCAACTCCTGGCCCCCTAAGGACCACTCCTACAATCTCACCATGTGGTTGGGAGCATTGTTCAAACACTCCTTGTGCTGTAAGGCTTGGGACTGGGGGGCTGGACTCTGTTCAGTGTCCAAGCACCCCCTGTGAGAAGTTTTCCCTAATATCCAACCTAAAAATCTGCCTCAGCTTCATCCCACTCCCTTGAGTCCTGTCACTGGTCATGAGAGCGAAGAGATCCGTGCCTGCCCTCAGCTGCTCCTCTGGAGGCTTCTCTGGATAGTCCAAAGGAGGCTGCAAAGATGATATTCTCTTCTCTTTGCAGCCTCCTTTGGATGCTCTCTGACAGCTTTATTATACCATTGTGTACAATCCCAGAGTCCTCAGCTGCCCCACCCAGGCACAGCCTCAAAGCCCTTCCTGTCCTTCGTGCAGAGCAGAGGAGCCCTGGAGAGGCAGCAGCACCTCCCAGCCTGGTGCCACCAGCACCCTTGCCAGTGGTGCATTCAGCTCCTGCAGCCAGGCTGGTGATAAATGTGTGAAAGCAAAGCTTAGGGCAGTTTGATCTGACTGGGAAGCACGACTGTCTTCTGTGAGCACACTGGTTGTTGCTGAGAACTTTGCTTTTAAATTTGCACTTAGTACCAGAGGCGATCTGAAGACAAGCTCTTGGCTTCATTAAGGTGTAAGGCACTGAAAAAGAATTTCAGTCTTGGCTTTCCCTGCTGGTCTGAACAATAATATCTGCTGTTGAAGGAAATTCAGATTTTTTTTTTTTTTGGTATTAATTCTATCAATTACACATGTTCTTGGATATGAACTTTTCATCATTGGGAATAGAGTATTGGAAGAAAACAAATGCTGCTTCCTGTCTGCTCCTACCTTCCTAGACAGAAGAGGGATAAAACACTTTTGGAAATGCTTTCCTTGCATCCTCAGACGATCTTTTGTTCTACTGTTGTCTATAGTTTTCGAACAGTTAGAAATGTCTGCATTAGTTTTGACATGGTCAAAGATCCTTTATTTTTTTCTTGCTTTCAATAAATAAAAAAGGAAACCTTACATTTTTGATGTTGCTGTCTGGTTGCTATTAATGTGAGGGAGAAAAATGTCCTGTTTGTATTTCCTAGCGCAGTTCATCTTGAGCTGAAAAGAAAAGCAGTATCACACTTCCTTAAAAAAAATGAAACCACCATGTCCCAGAACAAATAGACATCCTAAGTAAAGGAAATGCTTCTTTGGGTGTTATGCTAAATTAGCTTGGGCAGTGAAGAGGCATTAAAGATTGGGTTCATTCTTCTGGGATTTGGTATTGTTTCCATGCTTGTTTAAAAAGAAAACCCCCAAACAAGCCAAAGAACAACCAGTAAAAACCCACCTCAATGACTATTAAAAACTTATTTTAGTAATTAAACATTTACTGCATTCTAAGTAAATGGTAGCCATAATTTTGTTAAAAATACTAAACACCTTTGCTGTCATGGTCCTCATTTTCAGTCTTTTAATGCTTGTGCAGCAGCTTGTGGGGTTTTAAGATACAGCAGAAGTATTATATATATAGCCCAGAGAGGAATTCGTAATTAAAAAAAACCAATAGAATTCTGAAAAATTTGGATTTGGTCTCCACAAACTTCCCACTGATTATCCTTAGAATATTCTGGAAACCCTTGCAACTGGCTTGACGCAGTTCTTTTCATTGCTTTCTTAATAACTGCTTTTAAAAGAGGAAGTCATCTATTTCCTCTCAAAGTCATTGTGGGGATGCAGTCATTTTTCACATCAAAGCCTACCTTTAGAAATGTTTGGAAATGTAGGCTCTATCTTTTAATCTTTTTCTCTTTGTGAATATTTTCTGCTGGTTTGAAAGCCTTAATTCTATTATGACAGCTTTGCACTCCTCTCTCTTCAATTGTTTATTGCTCTGCCTTCACATCCATGTTGTTCTAAAGCACACCTGCACAAGCAAAAGTATCTCTAAATATTATTGCCAGTGACAGTATAAAACACTTATTTTCTCTCAAAACATAAGTTTGTGCTTTATAAAGTACATAAAAAATTTGGCCTATGTAGCCCAAACTGTGTATTAGGATTTCTACTCATCTGGCCTGGGAAGTAGGTGTGACTTTAGAAATAAGAATATGTGAATATAGATATATCTTTTTATAAATAAGCCAACATACTTATGTTTTCAAGTTAGGTGAAGATGCAAAATTGATAGAATTTTTGCTGTTAGATCAAAGTTTATGACTGTTTTCTTCCCTCTTCAAAAATAGATTTAAAACCAAAAATCACTTTCTATTAATCACATTTTATAAAACTAAAATCTGTGTTGTAGCATCTGTATGTTTTGCTATGAAGATTTATTTTGCTTTTGTGGGGCTATATCTCTATAAATATCTAGCAATGAGTGCTTTAGATGTGGGTAATTGCTGGTTGCCTGGTGAATTCAGCCATTATATTTATCATAATTTTGTGTGCAGTCAAAATTATTTATTGAGATATAAATTCATTTGAAGGTAACTTCTGTCAGGCAAAGTACTTCAAAAAATAATTCTCATCTTTCATTCTTTCAAGCTGGCATGAATATCCATATCTAGCTACAGATGTCTGGATATAAAAATTTATATAAAATAAAAGCATTTATGAGCACTTTCCTATAAACTAATCTAAAGCTACCAGCTACAGAAAACAAAATAGAAAGCTCAAGTTTATTGTATTTTAAATTAGTTTGGAATGTTATTGGAATAAACTCTAAGATCTCCAGTAAATTCCAGATACTGCTGACTTAAAATATTGCATGCTCTTTAAGTGGAGAAGCCTGGTAGCTGCTCAGCAGAGTTTCTTTAGTCAATGGTCTAGGTGGGAATGTGGCCGTGTTCATTTCAAGTTTAGATGTATTTTCTTGCACCTAATGTTACATGAATTTATGTGTTGCAAAAGACACTGGGAATTTAAGAGCTGCTAAATGTAAATTTTGCAAATTATTTCTGTAAAGCTTGGTATTTCTAGTGAAGAAGACAGTGGGACCTTGCTGCTTTTTATTTTGCTGATAATTGTACCTGTATTCTCTATGAACAAGGAAAATGAGAACCTCACAATATGTCTAAGCCTTTTTGGATGTATGTTCAGCACAAGACAATTTCATACAGACTCATGCAATTATAGACTCAAAAAGTCACTGATGTGTGCAAAGTTCTTATTTCATATTTCATGTCTAATTGGGAAGCTGCAGCTACCATACTTTTAAACTTTAATGAAACATTGAGCCTATTTAAAGAAAACCTGATGTTATCTTAATGTGTGAGATGCAGTAAAATTTGCACTTATTTTCCCATCTCTCTGATACTTTTGTCAAAATTAAACCAGAATTTATCAGCAAATGCAAATATCTAGTGATCTCTTGAGCCTTTTCTCTCATCCTGAAAATTTTCCCTCTGTTTTGTTGATAATTTTCTTCAAAAATTGAGCTAGATTCTTTAAAAAGCCAAGCTTATAAAGCTCCTGTGTTAAACAGGAGTGCTTAATAAGGATGCAAAATTTAGTGAGAAATGTCTTAGTGTAGTCTACAGATGAAACCTGTTGGAGGGTGACAATTTAGAACTTGTTTAACACTCAGTGGAAAAGCTAAAAACATTGTCAGAGAGAAAAGGAATGTTTTTATGTTAATCATGTAAAGGTTATTTTTGGAAGAGAAGAGAGGGTCTTCAATCCAGTTCCTTAAATCAAAATGGGAATTCTAGGAACAGAGATGAGATATTTGGTGTGTTCTGTGTGATAGAATTGTGGTGAAAGTGGGTTTTCAGCATTCCATTTTCTTTAGAAGGTATGTGTGCCACGTAAAAGAGAATTTTAAAATTGTGTCTGAAGGAAACTCAGGTGAAGCTATTTCCATGTGAAGTAAAAAATTTGTCAAAAAAAGTTTAATATCCTATTTATAAATGCAATGCTGGAAGAATGGCCTGATCTTTCTGAATTAAAATGAAAGAAACAAAATCATCATAAATAGGTAGTGAGCCATAGTTAGCTCCTCACCCTTAGTTACTTTGTACAAGTTATATTATTTAGACTAAGGGGATGTTTCTGAAACATAGTAGATGAGAATATTTAAAAAAATATTTTTCAGATAGCACCTTTGGGGAAAAAGCCCTGAAAGGTCTTTTGGCATTTGTCTTATGTCCTGGAAGGGTTGGAACAATTGCAGAGATGGAATATCTGGCTTGTTAAGTAAGAATATGCATTTGAACTTCTAAGCTAATTCCTTCCTAAGCTGACAAAAATCAAACTCTTATACACTTACAAGTCTTATTAAACATATCATTAAATAGTTCAGAACTGTTTAATTTTTTTTTATTTTTTGTGCAATAAAGCTTGTCTTCATCACTGGCTGTCAAGGTGATTTATAAAGGAATTAAATGTTGTTACAGCAATTTGTCATGTTGGGATGCTGACATGTAGAAAATGAAATGGTTTGCCAAAGATTACTCAGCAGACTGATGGAAAAGCAGGAATAGGCTTTAATCTCTTCATTCTGAGTCACTCCAGTCCCATAATCATTGGGCCATGGAATGAAATGTGAAGGATTATAGAGGTTTCATTACGTGATGCTGCTCCTCTCTTCCTGTGTTCTTAATGTGGGTATATGTTGTTTGACAGCTGAGTGACACACATACACATTTTTATTTCCTTATGTAACATTAAATCTTGTGGATCCTTTGCTGGTAGCATTTTTCTTGTTTCATAAACTAAACAGGAATGCAACTGTCATACTTTCTTGCTTCATATATCCTTTACAGAACTTAATCAAAATTATTATCGAAAGACCTGAGCTTAATTCCCAAAATTTCATGTTCTTGAAATCCATGGAAATGAGAACTAAGCTCCAAATTAATCCCAAGATCCGAGCTTTTCCTTTGAAATCTGGATGTTTATCCTTCTTTAAGTTTAGAAGTGTTAGAAATTTGGATTCACATTCATGATTTACATAAACAGAACAATTACTTATGTATTCCAAACTCTTTGGAAGAGATAAATTATATTTTTTACTAGAATTTTTTATAGGAGTGTGAGGTTTTTTTAAATTAAACTGGATTTTATGAACACTGAATAGTAATATCTGTGAAGTGTAGATGTGCGTATGTACTAATGTCTTCTCTTCAATGACTGCATCATCACAAAAAACCCTTCTGCTTTTCTTAAGTATTTAAGAGTCTATGTATATGCCTTTCAGTGTGGAATTTTGATTTGTATTTATATCTAGTTCTTCTTGGAAAAAACTCTTTTAACTACACAATCATCAGTGTTTTGTGGAATTGACAATTTATTAAAGAAAAAATAATTGAGAAAACCCTCTCATACTAGGTTGTCCTTGCTAGATTAGAACTCCAAACTATCAGCTGTTAAAGGAAAAAGAGCATATTCTGAGAAGCCCATCAGTGGGGTGCCAGCTGCTGCTCCTGCAGCGGTGTGGTTTCTGTCTCACTGCACCCGTGCTCCCTGTGTGGCAGCATGTAGGGCTGGGGAACAAAGAGAAACGGAGCCAGGAGCAGGAGGCTTTTGATAACATTGGTGCAACACTGGAGCAGTTTTGGACCAGGGTCTGATACAGTTTCTGATTACCTCCAAATGCTTTTCAGTAGTGATGTTTCAAATCTGACCTTACATGCACACGATTTTCACTTTGGTGTTCATAAACCAGGGATATTAAATGGGAGCTGCTGAAACACCTGCTGTGCTCAGGTCCTCAGGTGTTGGACAGCACAACTCTCTGCTATCCTGCAAAGTTACTCTGGGTAGCAGTAGCACATTGTATTGCTTCTTAGTATTGTCACCTGTGAAGTTCAGGAATTCTGCAAAAGATGGAGGAAGTATTGGGATGAGGCCTTTCTTATCTTGAAAATTGTTTTTGTAAAATTGAAGTGCTACTTTATTTTGTCAGACTTTTCCATAACTGACACAAATACTCTGTGTAGCTGCAAAATTTAATTTCCTTCTTCTGTGGTACAGATTTCAAGATGAAAGCAATGTGAAGCTGTTCCCTTGAAAAACACACAGTATCTGAAAGTATTTAGAAGTCACTGGTGTGCAAGCAGCCGGTATTCATGTCCTGTGGGGGGAGGGAGAAAGGCTCCTTCACTACAATATTAATTCTGTTTGAAAAGTTTAGACGAAGTAAAAGCTTTTCTAACTGCTCTTGGGCAAACTGATGTGTGGCAGGTGCTTAAATTCAGATGAAGAAAAACTGACACACTCTGATGACCTTAACAGCCTGTTCAATGGGTAGTTTTAGTTTCCTCTCCTGTATTAAAAATGCTTAATGTTTGTACATTGGAAATGAATTAGTTGCTTACTGGTGACATTGGCTGTACTGAGAACATCTACTGAAGTAACTGGAACAGGATTGGGAAGGTAGAAATATCTATGACTATACTGTGCAGTAGCAGTTGACAACTTTTGCTATAGAAAACCTGAAATGAGGATTTTCTCCTTTTTAATCCTTGTAAAAGGAGATGTGGCTGGTGTGCAGCTCTCATCCATGTGGATTTCCAATATGAAAAAAATCTTAGCTGTTAACCTTTAACTTTCCTTGGAGAGGGAGAAGGAAAAATTTTGGAGCATAAGAACCATGGTAAATTTGGTGGTAGCATTAGACATGGATAGTCTGTCTAAAAGTTGCATTAAATAGTTAAGCTTGCTTTTAGTGTGAGCTGTATTTGAAGCAGAAATGTGGAAATTTAGGGACTGAAAAGTGACAAATTTAGCAACGTAAGATCAAAGAGACACGAGAATAGGAGAAAAAGAAGTGAGTATCTTTAAAGTATATTCTTCAAATCTGACAACACCCTAAAGATTTCTCCCCAGCCTAGATAAATGGGAGTTGTATACATTGTAAGAAAGGAAACAAAAATTTTTTTACAAAGTTGTTGCAGTAAGTTAGTAGCTTGTTGTACAATATTTAAGAGAAATCCCCACCCCTTAATAATCCTTTTTTAGTAACAATGAAAATCTCCTGTGCTAAATGAATCTCACTGAAACCACTTGCTTCTGTTTGCTTGTCATACACGGTAGAAGGAATCAATATGAAAAAACCTGGCATAACTGGCATTTATTATAAATAAAGCTGTCTTGGGGACTGCATAATGATTTATCAAAATAGACTTATAAGTGTTCACCATCATCAATCATTTCACTTAATCTTGGCTTAGCAAAAATATATTAACATATTAGCACACAGTATTATGGATGAAAAAGGAACTTCAAAATATCTTTGACTTAAACTTTGAAAAATGTAGAGGATCCCAGACTACAGAAAAATGATATGTGTAACTCAGAGCAATGCAGATTAATAATTTTGTACCTTTATTTATAGCTGTTGATTTTTATTTTGCTGTTTAATTTGACCAAGTGAACTGCAGGTTTAATTTTCTTTTTGTGTTTTATTCAGTCTTAATATGCTGGTGATATATTTATTTGACTATGTAATTAATATTTCATAGAATTGTTCAAGTTGGAAAAGACTTTTAAGATTGAGTCCAACTGCTTACCAAACTACCAATCCAAACCCCAAGAACCACACCTCCACATCTTTCATCTTTTAAGTTTCTCCAGGGATGGTGACTCAACCACTTCCTTGGACGTCCTGTTCCAGCGCTTGACAGAAGGAATGTTTTCTAATATCCAGCCTGAACCTCCCCTGGCACCACCTGAGGGTGTTTCTGCAGGTCCTATTGTTTGGGAGAAGAGCCTGACCCCCACCTGGTTACAACATCCTTTCAAGGAGTTCTGGAGAGGGCTGACATCCCCCTGAGCCTCTTTTTGTCCAGGAATGCCCCTAGCTCCCTCAGCTGCTCCCCAGCAGGCTCAGCCCCAAGCCCTGTGTCCTGTCCAGGTCCATCCCCTGCTGCACTGTGAACTGGGGGCTGCTGGGGGGGCCCTGACCTCCCCTTGGGGTCCCCCTGCTTGGCAGAGCCCCCTGTGAGCTGTGCTCAGATGCTCTGCTGTGAACTCGAGCAGGAAGACTGCTAATTTAGACCCAGACTAGTGAAAAACAAAAGGATTGAAAAATAGCTGTAAGGACCCTTATGAACAGATGGTGTGATTCTGTAAGGGTAATTATATCATGATCCTAATTAATCACAACAGGAATGACCTTTTACTGACTCATAATTTCATTTAGAAAATCTTCCATCAAACTTTGATTTTTATTTTAATTTTGTCTTTTTTTTTTTCCTTAGGTCAGATATCCATATGCTCTGTATGCAGTAGAGCAGCTTCAAGAGAAGTTGACACCAGTTATTGCATCAGGTGAGGTCACAGGAATTAGAGGTGAACTTTTGAACTGGTGAGTACAACCCTTTGTCTTCTCAACATTTATCCCATGTCTGTGTTGTATTCTCCTCCTAATGTCAATGAGTTTTGTTTCCCAACTATATATTCATTAATTCAGCAAGTCAGGTTTTTAGTAAATTATTTATCTTCTGGTGCGTCATGAGGAAATCTGATCATTTTATCTGGGATCTAGGTTAAGTTATGTACTTCCAGTCATGAGACCCAAATAATTTCTTTGACCATTTCTGTTAAGTTTGTCTGGGGTTTTTCTGTTGAAGACTTCTCAGGACTGGTTGTACCCTTGTGGTTAAGACTTTATTTCTTCAAATATCAATGCACAAATGCTATCTGGTTATTCACTTTAGTGCTTTTTTGCTCTAATTATGCCTATTGGGAACTTTAACTGGTATATCTTAAATGTCAAAACACCACGTAAATTACTGCTTCCTATGGGAAAATGATTGTTTACTACTCTGAAAAGTCATGAGATGTGATGATCAAACTATGAACAGAGAAAACACAACTAAAGCAAATATTTAATGTGCATTTTCATTTAAATAAAAACCACTCTGTAGCTCTGAGGGAGTTTTGATTTTTTTCCCCTGATTTTTTCAGTTGTTTTTTTTCCCTTTGTTCTCTTTACTTTGATCAAGTGTTGTCAAGAAAATGACATGAAGTGTATGTAGTTGTTGCTCTGACTGTTTTTTTGTTGTTGCCTATTGTCTGTTTTAGTCTGAAACTCCCCAAAACTTTTAAATAGTGCAGCATAATGAACGGTCAAATGAAGTGCTTCAACTCTTGATCCAGTAACTACCAGTAATGACACATGAAATGCTATAAAAAAATCATACCCCTTGGGGAGACAAGCTGTTTTTGAAGAAAAGGGAGCACTGTGCCATTATGTGCTTCATTATGTGCTTCTGTCATTTCTAAAAGTGCCAATATAAAAGTTTAACAGAAGGAAATGTGCTTAAGTACGTTTTGTGCATTCCAGGTGTTTCACTGAGTGACAGAGGAAAGCATTCAGCTATGTGTTCTTGCATTTTTACATGGATAACACTAAAATAATCTGAGGATCACAGCAGCTCCCAAACAATGAGGAAAGCAAGTGTTTTCTACATGAACCCATTATGCACACACATAGCATAAATAATTTTATTTCTTTGATCTTCCTTTAATTTTGGCTCTAGTGCACATTCTCCTCTATCAGAGCTGCAGAATTCTGCCTGCTACTGTTTATATTTCTCTTGTCTCATGGTGGGGGGGTCTTTAGGAAGCAAACTCCCCATCTCTGAATTAGAGACAAAAGGCCACGACAACTGTTCTTGTTTGGTAGCCTTTGTCTTTTAGGGGAGTAGTGTTCATGTTTCTTTCACAGATTTCCCAAAACCTCTCCTTGGTTTGATACCTTCACTTTTCTAGCAAAGTAGAAATCTGGTTTGTTTTTTTTTTTTGTTTTAATGTGTAGGTGACATGAAAATGGAATAAATTTATTTGCATTTGATTTCTGTTCCCTTTTTATTTTTTCACTATTTTAAAAAAATGCTTTGTTTTTAATTCAGTGCTTTCTATTCTCCTTGGGGCTTTTTTTGACTCAGAGCAGAATGCTTATACTTGAATAAATAGATGAAAAAAATGTTAATTTTTGAACATTTTAGAAAAGGGGACTAATTTCCCATTTAAGAAAAAAGAGCTTTAAAATTAGATGTCAGTTTAAATAGCAGACTTTTTTCAAAATTGAAAAACTTTAAGGAATGATAATTAACTATAGCTGGGAAATGTAAAACTTTGGTCTTTGTGTTGGTATTTATGCAAATGCCTTCCCTTAGCTTAAGAACCTGGTAAAATCTCTTAAATAAAGCTTGGAAATGTCCATGTATAATTTGTTAAAATCAAACAATGTTTCTATAATATGCATAGAAAGTTCTTTTTATCTTAGTGTTTTAAAATACTTTTGGTTTTACTAAAGAGCTTGGTTAAAACTATGGATGGCTTTGAATAGCTTTCATCTCTCTGTAATCTCTCTTGCCTATTTCCCTGAAACTGAAGCAAAGCTTTGTTCTGAGGTGCTGGAAGTATTTAAGGTTGCACAAACCCTGTGAGTGGATGCAATGTGAGTGCACCTGCACCACATGGATGGTAATGGGGTTTGATTGTGCCTTTGCAGGATCTCAGTGGCTGCCCCCTGCAAATACTTATTTATTTGCTGCTTGTTTTTGCAGTGGAAGGTTGTTGTATCACTGACAGTGTCATATCATGTTCTCTGTGCTCTTTTCATACTCTCTGTCAAGGCAATAACATTAATTTGTGTCTATTTGAATAATACTCATTGTCACATGGAAAGAGATCTCGAGACAAGCAAGGGATTTGTTTAGCAAAAAACACTTTTAAGAAATGCCCATTTTGAGAGCCTTCATTTTACAGGAAGGGATCAGAGTGGCTAAACAAATCCATGATATTTTATCTCAGTGTGACCATTTGCTGAAACACTGGGCATAGGATAAATGAAATTCAGCTTCCATGGTGCAATCTAAATGCTCCATAAATACAAACTTTGTCTCAATTTCTGATTGCTGATTGCAGCTTTTTTATTTGTTGGGTAATCCTGAGTTCTTCAATGCCTCTTTGTTCTTGCTGCAGGAATGCTGTTTGTGCCTGGTGCTTTGTCTTTGTGCTTGATGCCACTGGCACGCAGAAATGAGCCTTTCAGTTACACCAAATACATCAACCCAAAGCTAAAGAGATTCCACCTGTAAAGCTATTGCTGCAGGAATGTGATTGAGAGCAATGAGGAAGGTCTGAAGAGGAGGCAGTGTGATTTGCCTGCTATGACTGAGGCTGTTGCTGGAGCTTCTCAGGCTGGAATTAGTGGTCTAGAAGTCAAAGCTATTCTTAATTAGGTAAAAGATTAGAGTATGATGCAGACAAAATTGGGTAATTCTAAGAACTATTAGGGAAAAAAAACCTCTATCCAAAATTAACCCCAGAAATCCATCATCAGACTAAAAAGCCTCAATGACCCTGCACTGAAAAATTCATGAATTAAGCTGAGGTGATCAGACAGGGAAAAAAGAGATACTTTTAAATTATTCAAGATCAGCTGCTTATGTACCCCTGAAAATGCAGATGCAGCACCTGGAGGTATCAGTCCTATAGGGTTTTCTTTACATAACTGTCATGACAAGCACTGAGTGGCCATTTTAAGGGCATCCTTTAGAATAAAAAATGAGCATAACATAGAATTGAAAGGTGGGCAAGGACCATAACCAGTTTCATTAAGCAGGGACACCAATAGCTTTCCTTTCTAAAGTAGGAAAAACAAAGCCTGGAAGTGTATTTGATTCGTTTTTATATGTATCCATATTTAAGTGTGGCATAAAAAACCCCAGATCCTATTTATTTAACTAGGAACCAACACTGACACCACTTTGTCATACATGATAAATATACTCAGAAGCTAACAAATTCTGCTAAAGCAGAGTTCACAGTTAGGAGATCCATGCTGCAGCTTGCTGGCAGTCTTCAAACTGCCTTTATTTCAGAGTGGCATTGAGGCCAAAGAGCCAAATATTAGCACTTTATCAGGAAATATTACAGGGATGTCAGTCTGGTACCTAATTACCAAGGGATGTCAAGCAGGAGGAAACTGCATAGCCTTAAGCTCCATCCTTGTATATATAAAAGCAGTTGTAACTGGTAAGATGAAGTGCTTTGTGTACAGACTAAGGGCTATTCTGTGTTTTCTAAGCATATGAAAACATTTCTTGTGTTCTAGAACTGGAAGCCCCCAAGGAGAATTAGTCACTGTTGGATAAACCAGCCTGCAAAGTTTGAAAATGTTTTGATCCAGACTATGACACTTCAGCTTTTCCTTTTCAATAGACAGTAATATGTTAGGAGTTGTCCTAGCATTTTTGCCATCTTATTTCTGCCAAGGTTTTGTAAATATCAGCTGCTCCAAACTGTGCACAAAAACCCGTCTATTCATCACTGTCCTCAGTTTTGATGTCAAACAGTTTCTGCTTCTTGCAAGGGGCCATGCTAAAGGAATATTCAGTTTTGTATGTGGTGAGGTTACCTTTTAAAGGCTAAAGTGTTTCACATTTTCCTTGGTTGTTGTAGCTATTCTTCTTCCAGAAGTTTGAATTCTTTAGTTTGAGGAGCTTTGATTTTTATAGAAACTACTCAGGAAGGCTTTAAAAGCATTCTGAGCTATCACTGGATATATTATATTGTGTCTTTTTTGTTGTTGTTGTTCATTTAGGTCCACTGAAGACTTATGAGTGTCTTATAAAGGGCTAAGGATAATCTGACTTTCCTGTAAAATAAATTTTATTATTTCTTACTGTAGTAAGCTTAGTAATTTGTTGGAGTGAGTTGTGTTTTTTAGCTTGTGTTCTTTCTGTTCTGGCATCTTTATTGAGAATTTTCAGTTGACACTCAGAAGGATAAAAATGTTTATACATAGACTCAATTTCAGGATGCTTGAAGGAAATAGATGATGCATGTTAATTAACTAGGGATGGCAGAAAATTTTGAGAAGGATTTTGTGGATTCAGGCCTCCTTGATGAATCTAAATTTCAATGGAAATTTGATCAAACCAGAAGAAGTTGTAAAGCAGCTATGATTCAGCTAATGTTGATAGCAACTCATTTGGTGTTAAATCAGTAGAGATCTCTTATTCTTTAAAACTGCAAAGGTTACACTGTAAATAGCAGTTGTACAAAACAATTCCTCTTTTTATTTGTTATTATATCTGGAGTAAGGCAAACTTAGTGGCATATGAACTTGTAGGAAGTGCCCTAGTGAAGAGGAGCTAGATTGTGATACATTTCATTTTTTATATGGTGGAAAGTGGCTCCAATGGCCAAATTCTCTCCTGTTTTATCTACTGTGAAAGAAATACTTGAGTTTTGGACAGTGAATATTGACTCAGGATTCCAATTGCATTTGTGGATCAATTACAGACTTTCTGTGCTGCTGCAGCAAGTAATTTAAGTGACACTTTCCTTCAGCTGCTCTTGTATATAATGCTTTGCTGAGGCATTGCAAAGATGAAATCCACTACTAATTTGTGAGCTGCATTGATTCTGCAATGTGAGGGTCATATTATCTCATAAACCAGTTGTTAGAAATCAAATTACATAAAATTATTTAAATGTAATTATGTATTATCTAATTATATTTTCCTGAAGAACTTCACAAAGACAAACTCTTAGTTTCAGAAATTAAACATGTGTGCTGGGTGAAGGAGAGATGAGACTGAAAGCCAGTAAAGTATTGGGTTGGGGTAAAATAACTTTGTGTATTCCTTAGAGAAATGCAAGTTTCTTTTAATTCAAAAGAAATGTGAAGCATAGCCTGAAAATCCAATGTGTTTTATTCAGAAGTTCTTCTTTGAATATATGTCCTTATTTAAAAAGGGAGTGACTAATGTATGTTGTAATGAAATATGCCTTGGGATATTTTCTTGGCTTTTATTTTCTCAGGCATGAGTATTGATTGGCTGTTCTGCACCATGGAAGGAAGTGCTCTGAGTTGTGTCTCAGCCACAGGATGTATAGAAATGGAGGAGACAGCAGCCACATTTCTGTAGACAAGGACATGTTTTCAGGCCTTCCTAACACATTGCCAATATTAGTTTGTGATTTCCGAGGGTGTTGCTCCATGAATTTCATGAGACAAATGGTTGTAGTAAAACACAGAAAAATCTATAGCATTTTCCCTATACCATTTTTGTGTGAAAAATATTCTTTGCTCTTCCACTTTTTTCTTCTTTTCCCATAATGTTGTGTGGTCTTATTTTTTGAAGACTGAGTGTTTTCTCTGTTTTGCAGCTTGGTAGTTAAACGCTTAATCAAACTCTAAATCAAATTGTGATTTGCTTCTCTGTAAGACTTAGTGGTAGTTTTAAGTTGCAAAGAAAATGTGTTATAGACTCATAGGGAATGATTGTGATCAAATAATATCCTAATTATTAAGATGTTACAGAACATTTTGCTAATTACCTGTTCATAGTCATAAAAAAGTTTGGGTTGGACTGAGGAGCTGCCCTGAAATACTTTCAACTCCAGTGTTATGTTTTACTGGTGCTATCATGAATTCAGCCATAAGATACATAGCTGTGTGCTGTAAATGTTTAAAAAAATCTTTATTCATCCAGGGACACACTTAAAAAAGAATGGTTAGTTCTTACAATGCTTAGGAAGGGACATAAACTTGGGTATTAGGCTTTAGTTGGAGTTTTTTTCATTGCAAATAGCCCCACTGGATGACTTCTTTAAGCATAAGAATAATATTTTGATTTGGGGACTCAGAGAAATAGGTGCCATGTATGGAATACCCACTGCATGGAATAAATTCTATAAAAGAACTCTTATTTTTTTTTAACATGGTAAATGTTACAGAATGGCAGAGAACAGATTTTTGAGGTCTGCTGTTTTCTTCTGCCATAAGGCAGAATGAATTGTTTTATTAATTTCTTCCTTAGTAATTTCTGATACATTTGTCAAAAGTTTCCTTTTCTTGTGGTCCTGTTAGCAATTTAGAATCCACATAACTATTCTCCAGTAAGTCACAGGTACTGCCTCTTTATAGGTGTTGGATAGAGGTAGCATTAAACCTAAACCCCTCGTTTAGGCATTTGCAGCCCAAAATGCCTAAAATGGCTTTAGAAGAGAAGCACAAGAAGATAATTTGAGAAGGATTGGGGCCAAGTAAAGGTGCAGAGCTCTGTGCACATCTCTGGTGACCTCTCCATGGCCGTTTTGCAGTGTTTCATTATAGAGCACGTGGATGTGATAAGCTTGAATACAGGTATTAGGCATAGAATCTGTATTTCTTATTGACTGCAAACTTGGCTTTAGGGGCAACAGCAGCTTCAGTGTCAAAGAAGGATAAAAGAATTAGGTGGTGTAATGAACACATTTCCCTATCAGGGTTGGAAGAACTGACTTAGAATGTGTAAAACTGTGTCCTTCCAGTCCAGAGCTGGACTGAATTCTCAGTGGGGGAATATGCAATTGCTAGGCAGAATCAGCTGAAGGTTGGTTTTTAAATTCACCAGACTCTGTGCTAGCCTCAAAACACTTCTATGGAAGCATGGTATTTGGTACTCTAACAGTGCTGGCTCCAGTGAGATATAGATACCAGGGAGTCTTTTAGGGACAGACCTGTCAAAATATTTCATCTGTGCTTTACACATCTCTGCTTTCATCTTGAGCTGAGACTGACATCTGTCAGATTGTGTGCTATGGGAGAAATGTGATTTAAAGGTTGCAAGAATGAATGGGATTCTAGATTTCAGATGTAAGTGAATGGGAAGGTCCTTAAACAAGTAAATTAAGTTTTCTCTTCAGCCTATTGAGAAATGTTTGAGTATTAACAGTTCTAAGTAAAGAAGAAATAAATGGAGAAACATAGATTTATAAAACATAGCAGCAAAAGGCTGATTAAATTGATGAATACCACAGTCAGGATTTCTCTGATCTACTGATTCCATGTATCTGCTTAGTACTTGGGAAACTTTATTATAATTTGATACCAATAATATTAAGCATGGTTTCATAAATGAGCAGTTGTACCAGTATCTAATGGGGCAGAGAAAAATCAGTATTATTATTGCAATCATTGATTTTCAATGTTGCAATTGAAAATTAAAAAAAAAATTGTATTAGCTGGTATTGTTTATAAAAGAAAGTTTCTGTGTGAGGTTTATCATATTTAGCACCAAACTCAATATCATCTTGCTTCACAAAACATAGGGACAGGATACTAAGACAATACATGATTTTGGTAAAGCCAAAATTTAATTTGGTGTTTTTGACATGAAAGCCTTTGTTATAATACCAAATTTATTGCTGATAAGTGTTTATAGTAATGCATATTGAAAGATTGAATATTCAGTTACATTAGAAATGATGTATCTCTAAAATTAATGTCTCTGAATACTCATGAGCAAACCTGTATTATTCAGATTCAGTGTAGGACCAAGGAAATTTGGTACAGATCTGGGCAATAATCTTACTTTTGCACTTTCTTATTGAAAATATATATATGCATACTATGAATATGTAGTTCATATGTCTGTAGTCCATATGTGCCTCCTGCAGATTAGGATTGCTCACATTGTTAAAATCCAGACCTTAGAAACAAAAGTATACACTACTTGTACACTTATATTTAATGGAAAACTTAGGAGAAGTTCATTGTTGGGCAAGGCTTGAGCCTAACTGAGCATTATATATGGGCTGCTGTGTTCAGCACTGCATGAGCTGTCTGCCTGGCTGACCTGCCAGTTGCTATCAGCTGTCTGTCCTCTTTTGCTCACAGAGGATGAGGATTTGAGTGGTGTATGACAAGCAGAAATGTTCTTCTGGTGTGTCTGGTTTAAAAAAATTACTTGTCTTTTAATGAGGTTAATGCTCTCAACTACTTTCACATGAAAACACACACACTGAGCCCAATACTACAGGAAAATACAGAACAGTGAGACTGAGATTCTGAAGAGTTAACAATAGAGAGACAAAAAGTCTTAGAATTTTTTGAGTGCTTGCAGTCTTTATTGAACTGCTAGAATTAAGGAAATGGTTGAGATGAAGAACTGTTACTGATATTGGTTCAGAAAGTTGCAGGGGGGTTGGTGGGGGAAGTGTGGCAACATCTGACCTGTCTTTCCAGAATACTGAAGGAAAGTGCTGTTATAAGAACAATTCTGGGTGGATTACTGTGCTTATTGTATTGCAATCCATGAGCTCAGGTGGGAGTGCATTGCCAGACATTTGGTTAAAAACACCTCTGCTGACATTTTGCAATGAAGAGAATCATCAAAGCAATCTAAGCTGGCTCCTGTTCCTAACTTTGCAGCTGCCACCTAGCTACTGGGATTATTGAGCAGAAGATGTGTAACTTCAAGACTTTTTCTGGAGATCTTGTGGGCTGGACATCATTATTACTTCTGTTGCTGTTGTGTTGTGTTCCACGCTTGTAACCACATGCAGACCTTGGGCGTGGTCTGCTATATCGCTCTGGTTCTGGTTTTTGGGGTTTTTTTTTCCGTCTGCCTCTCTACCCTTTTTCTCTGAGTCATTTCATAATGTAAAGACAGACTAAAACTTCAACAAGAAACAGCAGAGCTGCCTAACCTGAAAACATAATCCCAAGTGTGGAACTACAGAAACTTCTCAAGCTATTTTCCAAGCAGCATAAAAGCAAATGTGTTTGGTGACAGGGATTCTTTGTACGCTTGGAAGAGGGTGTTTGATTTGGAAATACGTAAAGAATGCCCAATGAAAGCTAAATCTGTATCCAGGGGTATGGATTTAATGAGTTCATGCTGATTCAGCACAATTTGCCTTCCAAACAAAAACTGCAATATAAGCTTTTAGTTTTCCTTTTGCAGAGGTAATTTTGCTGGAATCTCATTTCTAACTTCTTATGTTGTTTACACCTACAGTTTTTGATCTTGTGTCCATATACCAGCTGTCAGGAAAGCACCAAGCCCACAAATTACTGATTAGACACGAAGCACAAAGAACACAAGCTGCTAGTGTTTGGAAAGCTCAGCACTCTCTGCAAAGACTTTGCCCCATTTGAACTGTACCAGTTTTACTTTCACTAATGATATATTGTATAGCTTGTTTGGCAGCGTGGGAGTTTCTCATAAGTTTCTCTTTTGTTCAGTCCTGAAATCAGGCTAAAATATGTAATTACAGTTACTTGTCATCAGAGGTCGTGTTTTTCAATGGAGAAAGTGCTGCAATGCCTCTTAAATAGTTTCTTGATGATAATTTGTATCAGCTGCCCATAAGAAGCAACAGTGTGATCATGCTGCCTCAAAAAGGCTTTTTATCAAAGGTTAGAAATAATCTTTATCATTCAAGAGACAGTGAATTTTCAATGAAGATGATCAGATCTTTGCAGTCTGTTTGCCAGTTTGCTCAGGTGTTGGGTTGGATTTGGCGGTAGAATTTTTTTGCCATTGCTAGCCTCAGCTTTCAGGCAGCAGCATCTGCTTTATGAAAGGGGAAACAGAGCCCTGTGTCAGGAAATCCTTTGTAAATATTGGAATATATGATGCATTTTTCATACCATGCAAGTTTAGTTTGGTCTTTGCCAGCCAAAGCTTCAAAATGGGGAGCCTGCAGCAGTTGGCTTCCTAAACCTATCATTTGGCACCTGCATGTCTAAGAGATCCCCAAATTTATAAGTTAGTTTGCTCACAACCTGGTAGTCTTGCAGCTTTTCTCAAAGCAGAAGAAAGTTTGGAAGGTTTTGTTCAGCCTAACACTTGCAAGATTAGATCATGGTCAGTTAGACTTGTGTGAGTTACTGTTATGTTTAATCATTTTACAGATAAGTGAAAACCTGGGGAGGCAGGGGAGGATAATGCATTTGTGAATCTTTTCTTCACTTCTCTAAGTAAATAAAACAGTGATTAAAGAGGAGAAGACAGAGGGTTTGGATATGTGGGTAACCAGCAATTTCCATGACATAAGGAATTAACTCTGTTATAGATTATGCTTATTTTTAGACCTGAAAATTTCTAATAATTAATGCAACAATTTAATTATGTAGGCAAAAATATAAACCCTAAGACAAGCATTTTTCTCTTTACATTAGCATGAATTTTTTTCCTATGGAATAAGAAATACTTTCTTATCTTGTTTCTTACAATAAAAATGTGTTATTTGTATCTGAAATTTTTCCATAGAAAGTAAACTTATTTGAGCCTATACTTAAAATGTGTTGTTTTGTCCAATTTGCACTACTCTTAAAATTTAAAAATCTATTCCTGCTTTATAACAATTGATAAAACACTTAGTGCTGGCATTTAGATTAAAAGTACCTTGAGTTACATTTGTCTTAGCATTATTGTTTTTCAATATTGCATAGGGAATGCAGATTTTCAAGAGAAATTGTCTGGCTATGTAGGGTCACGAATTGAAAGGGAAAAATAGATGTTCTAGAATGATTTCTGCTGGTTCTCATTTTACCTGTCTGCAGTGGCAGTGCATACACACATAGTACAACAGCAGCACATTCAGATACCAGTAGTGTGACTAATGAATCTTGATAGGTATGAAGTAAATGAGGGATATACAAAGATCCTGCCTCTATGGACTAGAAATAGAGTTCTGATTTTGATTGTATTTTTGCCAACACTATTTTTTATCAAGATGTTTTATAATAAAGGAAAACACCAAGGTTGTTTTTCTTCCCTTCCCTTCTGTTCTGTTAGTGCTTTAACATCAGGAGAAAGTACCTGGTAATTGACTTTCCAAATAGGGAACTTCAGCATGCTGAGAAGCACTTGCTAGAGAGCTGAAAGAGGGAAAATCAATAAGGAAATGAGAAAGTTGCCATTTCTAGTACTCCATTAGCTTCTGTGTAATAAGATCTCATCAAATAAATCTTATCAGCAGAATAAGTGCATTTAAGAGCAGAAAATGTCACAAATTATGAGAGCTAAGACTGTGGTTTTCTGGTATCTCATGTATAAACAGTTTAACCACTGCTGAAGGAATTGGTCAATATGTGAAGCACCAGTGCATGTGACTGGACAGATTGCTATTGATTTTGGTGGGGTTTGGGTCAGGCTTTAGTAACCAAAAAGACCAGAATCAGTCAGCTGAAAATGAATGATGATGTAGGCCATATTTTCTCACTCATTTTCCTATTGAATAGAGGAAGAGAGAACAGAGGGAAAAGATTAAAAAAGTAGGCAGTGAAGCTTGGAATTTCTGGTATGCTGCTTTATTTTGATGTGACATCCAAATGAGGGTGATATTTTGTATTACTGTGGAATAAACAAAAGAATTGATTTATTTCACTCATTAATAACATCCATGTTTATTAGAAGAATATATAGTAAACACATCAACAAAGGAGTGATTTAAGTGAGGAGAATCACAAATCTATATATTTGATATTTATTTCATAGTGTTTAGTTTTATTGCAAGAGTGGCATTTAGATGATAGCTACCACCTCAATTCCTGTTTCTGTTCCTTACAGAGACACTTGTTTGTTGGTCAGATGTAACTGGTGATTAAATAGTGGTTAAATGATGGTCAAATGTTGTTAATCTTTCCTAGATTGTCATTTTTATATTTTTTTTAAATTCCTTCCTAGTGGTACAGAAGAATCCTTATGTTCTTGGCTGAGAGTTTTTAAAATACCTGTTTATAAAGCTTCATAACTAATGTAGGGTTACTCCCATCTTCATCTTACTTTTGTGGTACAGGATGCACATTCCTTGCAGTAAAGATGATACAGTCAGCTGAGATTACTCTTGCTTCCACTGATCTCAGTGGGGTTATTCTATAAATATGCGTGGAATTGCTTATGAATTAAACAATCTTCTTACACTGACAAATAATTTATTAGGTCAGTCTAAATCAAACTAGGGAGACTGACATTTGCCATGTTATGTCATTAATAAAATAATGGATGTTAAATTGAGTACTGTTTTACTATCAGGATGTTCACACTGTTTTTCTGTGTTGTTTTCTTCTGTTCATGAAGTGCTTTATAATTGAGTATCTACTAATTTTATATTCATAACATTTTAATTATATGGCCATTTCCCCTCTGGAATGCATTAATGTGGTAGCACCTACAAAGCTAATAAAATATCTATTCTGATAATAAATTTCAGTCACTGTTGGAATGAAAGTATTCTAGATCAGTCAGAATATCACTCAAACTCATGTTTTCTAGGCCATGGCAGTCTCAGGCTTTAGATTTAGTGTAAAATTTAATGCAAATTGAGCTGGGAAACAGCTCTGGGAGTAGAAATGCTAACTTAAGACTTGTTCCTCCCAACTTTTTATGCCCAGTGTTCAGGCTTACAGAGCCTGCTGTTGGCTCCAGTGGGAAAGATGGGGAATATTTCTTCCCTGTTTCTGGACAATAGATGGTTGGCACTGCTCTCAGTGGTACTGATGAAAGTTTGGAAAGTGCACATAGAGGAAGATGCTGCAGGCAGGTCTGTCTATTTTTGTTGCCTTGGCAGGCTCCTTCCTGACCCACTTCCAAGCACATTGTGGCTGAGTCTTCCCTCCCTTTGGCAATGCTGGTGCTAAGTGTGAGTTTTTTTGCAGCCCTATGAACTACTCTGTCCCTGGCTGAGCCAGTCTTCTGTGCCTCAGAGATGTCCTGCCTGCTGGGGCCAGCTGCCTGATTCCAGCCACGAACCCAGAGGGCTTGTGACCCTTGGGGTGATGCTGGAGCTTAGTGCCAGCAAGGACAGGCACCCCATGGGTCCAGCTGGGCCTCCTGGGAATGCACCAGGAGAGCTCAGGTTTGCCCATCTGAAAGGCTCCAGTTCTGAGTGAGGTGTGAGAGCACACAATCTTTAAAACCAGCTCAGTTTTCTGGTGTGCTGGACCTGGTCACATGGATGCTGTAGGCACCTGATTCTGAAGTGACCTCGTGTCCATCTCCTGGCTGGCCTGAACTCACCTACCCCAGGTGCTTTCCAGGACTGCAGGCAAGGACCTGGCCTGGGGCTCTGCCACCCCTTTCAGGTGCCATAGGACTGAAATAGTAATTATTACAGAACTTAACTTCTAGTACCTTAAATCCTTTATTTTGTCTAGCTTTTGCTTTCAATATAAGGAGGTGAAGAATAACAGCTGCAATGGAGAAAGGAGGAAAGGTGGTGGTGCAGGCAGCAGCTGGATGTCTCCACCCATTAGGCACTATCAAGAAGCCTGTGAGGAATCTTGCTTCAGGCTGCCATAGTCAGAATTTCTTTCTCTCTTTCTCTTGTATTGACAGTGGTTTTTTTTTTTTGTAATATATAATCAAAACCTGACATTTTATTTGAAGAAAGAATGTAGAGGAAAACTGGATCTATAAATTCACTTTGACTCTTTCTTGGTTTTGTCAGGGCACAACTTGCCATTCAGCTGAATGTTTAATGTGTCTTTCACTTGTAGGGTTTATTGAACTGCTATTTCTAGATGACTGACAAAAATGTATTTTACTTGCATTTGATTTGAAAAGGACAATTCTCATTTTCAAATTATATTGTCAGAATACTTTCACTCTCCATGCTTAGAGGAGAATGGGAAATGATTCTCCCACCCCCTCCATCGTGCATGTAAATGTGCATATTTCTGGGTGTGTGCATGTATATGCATACACAAAGAATGTAGAGAGCTGTTATGAGCCACTTCCAGTAGGATAGAGAAATGTCTTTTAATACTCTTTTCATGGTGGTTGTTTTTAAGATTTGACTGGTAAGAAACTAAACTAATTTCCCCAGGCTGGGTCCATTTTACCTGTGATGGTAGTTGGTGATGGTTTCCCTGACTTTTTTGATCTGCAAGCCTTTCTTTCTTTGTCTCCCTTGTGCAGGTGATGAGGGGAGTGATAGAGCAGCTTTGGGTGGGCATATGGAATCCAGCCAGGGTCAACACACAACAATGTCAAAAGCTGTATAAAGAGTAATACATTTATTTTGCATTCCAGAATTAATATGGTTTGACTTTGAATTAGTTGAATAGAAACTATTGTTTACACAGTAAGCTATATTTAAATTAATTTTTAAAACCACTTCAGCCTCTGGAGTTGTGAGGTGTACTTCCAAATCTAGAGTCATTAAAAACATTGGTCTACATCAGCAATCTCAAAGAAAATATGAGCAGTGTGCTATGAGCTGAATGGGCTCAAGAATCACATATTAAATAATTATTCTTATTTTTCTAAGTGGAAATATTTTCATGTATATGACCTATTTATTTTAGGCCTTTCAGTAACTAGTGCAATTTGCTACGTGTTTCCATGACTGTTTGATTGAAATTAATAGAAAATTAATATCAATGAAAAATCAAGCTGGTAAATTATGAAAAGGTGGAAACCTTTTTCCTGTTTTTGTCAAACTAAAGTTATGTGAAATGTATTCTATATTTAATACTCTTCTGAGACTTTATTTTATTTGGGGAATACAGTTTACTGAGAAACAGAAGAATAAAGTTTTAATTTGTTTCTTCTTATAAGCAAAACTGCAGTTTGCTGTGCTAATTAGAGCAGCTGGATTACACAGCCTGCCTTAAATCCCAGAGGAAATCAGGAAAAGAGGCTGGATTTAAGTATTTTTTACTGTCTCCAAGGTTTTAAATTAAAACCTCTTTTGGTTAATGAGAAAAGCTTAGAGATTCAGTTTTCATTTGGGGAAGGAGTGATGGGGAATTCTTCCCTATTCATATATGAGTCCAAGTATGGTCTTTTGGTTTAGAAAACTACCACAGTCAAATAGTGGCCAACAGTACTTTTAAATTTATTGGAGCAAGCTGAGGTCTCTGATGGATGCCTGAGCACAGAAGGGAATAGAATATAGGGAAGCTCCTGGAACAATAAAAGACATGTTGGTGCTCTCAGGTCTTTTAACAGATGTATGGCTTCCACTCAAGGTAATGAATATACTAGAAGTCTCCACTTTGGGAGATGTATTTGGGTGTCCTATCACATGCTGGTTATGCTAAGCCTGGTCTTTATTTGCATGATTTTTCACTCTAAGTTCAAATCATAACTGCTCTGATTTTTCTTTTCTCCCTATCTTTTTAAGTCTGATTTTGTAAGTCTTGTTTAGTGATTAAAAAATACACTGTCCCAGCTTCTGAGGTTTGATTTGAAACTTTTTATTATGAGTGGCTTGACTGCAATGTACATGTCTGGATACTAATGCTTGTCAGCCTCAAACACTAGAAAACTTTAATCTGCTGAAAAAAACCTGGGCTAGAAACAGCCTTTGAAATACTGTGAAAAGAATTTACTTAACTAGTGAAGAGAAAAATGTCAGTTTGTCTTGAATCATGAAAATGAAAGTTAATGAGAGTTGCTGCATATGTAAATGTATTGCTTCAGAGAATTGTGGCAGAGATCTTCTCTCTCCATCTGCAGTGAGGAGAAAAAATCCATAGAATTTGTTTTAGTGAATCATCAGGGAAGCATATCTAACAGCAATTAATGGATAGAAATAGGAAGAACAGTTTTATGTTATGGCAACATTTTACCTTCATCAGCCAGGTTTTTCTAGCTTGTAACCTTCTACTCAAAATACTAGGCTTAACTACATGAGTAAAATCAACTTATCTAGCAGCAGAGTTATAAATAATCAGATTAGATGGGTGCATTAAGAATAAATAACTTCTCAGTGTAAACCCCTGGATTCCTCTGTTTGGATATCAATACCCATTCCTAGTAAAGAGTATGGTAATACAATGTGTTAATCTTGAGTGAATTATAATTTTTGTTGTAACTCACCTGATTTCTGATTGCTCGCAATCATATGGCTCTGATTATTGAGGCTTAAATCATTTTTCAGTTGCAACAAAATGCCAAGTTAATGATAGATCACATGCAGCTTAAAAGTAGCTGTGGAGCTGTGAAAAATCAAAATGTGCTAATTGCTTTAATCACCTACTGATTTTCTTAGAATTAATGAAGGCTTAAGTCAGATGTAGTGTAAGGAAATCAAAGTGATTTTATGATGAACCCACTTTGTGCAGGATTAAAACTGCTTGTAGTTGTGTGTTTATCAGGTTGCAGACACAGGACAGGCTCTGAGCGAGGCTGCCCAGGACATCAGAGCAGGAGGGGAGAGGAGAGAGCTGCTGCCTGTGTGGGTCACTCCAACCTTCACACAGAGGGGTGATTACCAGGGCTGCATCCTCTTGTCACTTATTTCCACACACAAGATATATTCTGTTCTATTAAATCTCCAGAGTGGGAATCCTCCTAAAAGCTGAAATAACTGATACCTAGCATGAACTCATAAGGGCTTTCAGAGACACGTGGGGTGTGTTGGATTATTTAGGAGGAAGGAGGACCTCACTCTTGTGCTGTCCTTACCATGGGCTCTCTGCTAAATGGTATCTCTTTAATTAAATAATTTTATTTTATTGAGAGTAAGGGAGGGCAACTTACGCTTTAGACATGCAGGAAAGATGAAAGAACAGAAAATTCCCTATGTTCTTTCTGGGATCTCACTATGCAGTCTACCTGGTAATATATCTAGAAGTTTTACTTTTAAATACTTAGGTATTTGCAATGTTAATAAAGGATGCTACAGCAAATTCTACACATTGACATTTTACTATAACTACTGTAACTGCTTGCTGTATTTGCCTTTCTTTAAATTAATATGTGGTTTCATTTTCTGGAAAGGATTTTGTTTGGCAAAATGGGATAACTTTGCAATTTAATTGTCAATATCCAATATCCATTTGGAGAGAAGTCTTTCTCAAAATTTACCCAACTTTATCTGAAATACATTTTATACTGTATTCTTACTTTCAGGGAGAAAGCAGGGTCACCCAGAGCAGGTTGCCCAGGATTTCATGCAGGCAGGATTTTAATATCTCCAGAGAAGGAGACTCCACATCTGGAATTTAAATTTGAAGTAGGATTTCCTTGCCTTAAAAAAAAGTCATTATGATCAATAGTTATAAACTGATAAATTTACAGAGCCCCATATGCAGAGAAAAGTATCTGAAATTAAAAACCACCACCTGGATCACTTAACCAGCAACCTAGAATTTGATGAAGGATGCATTCAAAATTGAATACAAAATTGTGTTTTCCAATTCATTGACACCCAGTATTCATAGCATTAAAAAGTCATTACAATTAAGGGTGTAGATCTAGATCAAAAATGATGACATTTATACTTATGTCTAGCATTCAGTGAAGTATTAAGTGTTATGCTTCATCTTATCTACAAACCAGCTGAGGTCCGGAGAAATATTTTTCATGTTATAGAATCCTGGTGATTTTATAGCCTCATTATATTAGAAATATTCAGTATGATTTTATGCTAATGGTGGAATTGTAACTAGAGAAGACATTGGGATAATGTGCAATTGGGGTTCTTAATGTGTTGAAGATCCACACGTGGACCCAAGGGATTAAAGAACCCCAACCTTAGTTTGTCACAAATATCAAATTAAGGATCTTCATTGCCCTAAACACACAGAACTGTAGAGTTCAACAGCCATTGTGCCTCCATAAAACCCAGTGTGTAATGTGCAGGCCAGTGATGAATCAAATAGAAAATGCATTTATGGCTATTGCAGTCCCTGAAATGAGCCTGGTGTGAGGTTAATGCTCATCAGTCTCTATCACTAGTTTAAGCCTTGCAAAGAATCAAAGATAAAGCTTTATAAAAATTGGCTAAACTGGCCCAGTTCAAAAACCTGTTTCGCAGTTTTGTTAGTTGGAAAAGGAAACAAAATTTTACCAGTACTTGTGTGAAACTTTTTATTGGCTCCTGCCAGAGGCAGGCTGGTGATCAGCAGCTTTGCCTTTCAATCAAACAAAGCCAGATGATTTTTTAATCTTTAAAAAGTGATTACAGAAAAGCAATGAACATAGGTAAAAATAACCGTTATACCAACAGCTGAGGTTTCTGGAAACTGATAGTGCTTATTCCCAGAATATCTTGCACACAGGGAAACCACTGCTGGTGGAACATGAGCTTCTAAAGTGGAAGATACTATGGAAGTGCTTTGATTTATAATTAATAACTGCAAGTGCAGTAGCATGCCAATTCTTTCAGACTGCTTTTACAGAGCTAGGGAACTACAGAGGATCCTGAATTTAATCTTGGAAAAGGTAAATTCTTGTGCAAATTTACAAAAGTGCAAATTTTGATTACACTGCAGAATAAAGGTCACAGTTTTTTCTTTTTAAAATTTATCATGTAATATAGAATTGTGCTTATATCAGCTGATGAGAGGAATCTTACATTGACAAGCAGTTTTACTAAAGGCTTGGTATAGAAAGTGTATACATTCCCTGTTTTCATTTTTCTCATGCCATTTGTACTGGCTCCAGGCTGCACAATGTGTTGTGCACAGGCCTATATGAGTATTGTCTAGTTGAAAGTGACTCATGTTTCTGGCCTACTTTAAAGTGTAAAAAGGTAGGAGATTACCTACCTGCTGAAGAAACTTGGAAAGGAATATTAAAAGGGCTGGGTTTAGAAATCTCACAGCATTCTGCTCAGAATTTCCTACGAGATGCCATTTACCTCTGTAACAAAGTCATTGAAGTGGATCAGAAGAGTAAACACATTATTTTTACTGATAATACTTAGTCTAGGATTATATTGAAAATGCGATACATGCTGCACGTTTAATATAGAAGATAAGATTTATCAGTACTCACTTGTTGTAGAGCTTCAGAGTTCCCAAGAAGGTTTTCTTACTGGCAGAGTTATCTGTGGTAATAACAAGAACTTGGATTTTGGGGTGTGTAAAACAGACTTCTGCTGCTTAGTGAACTGTAGCATTTTTCACTAAGGAACAATGGAGAACAATTTGTCTAGTGGAGTAATGTCACCTAAAATAGCATAGTATAGCCATGTCCTTCTCTGGATAATAAATTGTATTATGATGGACTACAGGCTAATTTTGATAGGGTTCATCAGGTAGTGAAAGGGTTGGAGACACTGCTGATTTACAAGGGTCAAGATTTTCCCAACCTTTATAATCAGTCTCTGAGACTGTATTAAAATATTCCAGTACTACCACAGTATACCAATGAAAAATAAGCAGAGAATTTGTTATCCATGTGGCAAAAGGAAGGTGTATTGAGTTTGTGTGGGAGGTTTTTGGCAATGAGTGGTGCTGCATGGCTGGCTGCTGTGAGAAGCTGCCAGAAGCTTCCCCCATGTCTGATAAAGCCAATGGAGCTGGCTCCAGGATGGACCTGCCACTGGTGCCAAGGCCAAACCCATCAGGAATGATGATAATGCTTCTGTGGTAATATATGTAAGAAGGGGAAAAAAAAAAATACTGAGTGAGAGATAATGTGTGAGAGGAGCAGCCCTGCAGACAGGCAGGTCAATGCAGAAGGAGGGGCAGGAGGTGCCCCAGGGGCTGGAGCAAAGGTTCCCCTGCAGCCCCTGGTGCTGCCCATGGAGAGGCAGCTGTGCCCTGCAGCACAGGGGGCTCCTGGCAGCAGGGATGTGCCCAAAGGGGCTCTGACCCCGTGGGAAGGCTGTGCTGGTGTCCTGCTAGAGAGAGAAGCTCACACTGGAGCAGGGAGATGCCCAAAGGAGGCTGTGACCTGTTTGCCCTTATAAATAGGCAGAAATATTGAGGTGCTCTGCAGTGGTGGAACTTGTTTGGTGTGTGGCAAAAGCATGATGTCCTCTGTATGTATCAAATCTGAAAATTATATCAGTCTAAACTTTTAGCAGGATTGCACATTTTTGTCCAGACCTACTGTGATTAAACATAAAAAATGTTTGCTTCTTCTGAGGTAAAAAAAGAGTATATTTCAGAGAAATTTTAATTTTACTTACCTTCATTCAGTATTACATGCACCCACACAAATACACCCATGAAGAAGTGTATTCAAAATAATTACCCCTCACAAAAATTCAACTGATACTGAATGTATTACTTGAAAGTCTGTTTGTGCTTTCAATTTTCAGCGCTTTGAAAATCAGGTGCTTTTCAAAGTATTATCTGTCAAATATAAATTCAGTGTGTAATTATCACTTGCTGGTTACTGATTAGGCCTTCAAGTTTTGTATTCTAAAAAGAAACTCTTAATATATATGTTGATTATACAGATGTATAAAATCCTGTATAGAATTACATTTGATTATACTCTTGAGTTTTTAAAATATGTAATTAAAAGACAGTAAATATTTAAAAATATAATGTAGATTTTAAACATGGCAATCTCCTACTATTTCATGTAATCTTATACAATATTCTTAAACATGTAATGCCATCCTTCCACCCAAAAATGTCAAATTTTTCTCAGCCTCTCCAATGACCCATTTTAAAGCAATTGTCCTTTCCTTACATTTTACAGCAGTACAAGAGCAGGTAGTCCATAAGCACTCTAGGTATTGAATGAGAGGAGACTGGAAGGACTGAATCAGATGCACTTTTAGATAATTTTCTTCTTTTATTTTTATTTTATATTTTGTTTGCATGTTAATTTCGAAATTTTGATTTTTTAATGGTCAGTGGTGCCTCTGCAACACTGATTGCCATGATTCTTGATGCAGTCTTTCACACTTTTAAACCTAAAAAAGTAAAGCAGCCAAGGGAAACTGAAGGACTTTTTCAGAGGTATTTAGCTCTACATGTATTTCTGATAAAGACTTTTTAAACATTGAACATAAAAAGGAGAATCTTTAATCTAAAACATCGTTACTATAATGTGCAACCTCCGATTTATAACTGTTGTCATATTTTACCTCCAACATTAGTCTTCTAAAGTAGTATATTTATCAAGAAAAAAATTTCAATACATTTTTTGGTAGGGGAATTATGTAACTTTGAATTTGTGAAAGATATTTCTGTTGCACACTGAATATGTTGAATTGTCTACGCAGCCTTTTGTATAATCCTACAAAATTGGCATCCTTTTTCAATACCAAGTAATAGTTTTTCTTTGTATATATTCACATACTCTTAAGTTGGAGTAGTTGAATTTTTTATGAGCAAAGACTGAGAAGACTCATGCAGAAGTGAAATAAATAGCCTCTAGGTAACTGAGCCCACTCTATTACTCATTGGTTCAAAAGCAGTTTACAAATTTTAAAAGCAAAATTATGTTGTGCTCAATGCAGTGTAAAGTAGTACAAATATAAAAATTCATGTAACACCTTATGTACCAAGAGCTGACCATCAGAAATATAATCAAAGACAGAAACAGAGTTGGAATAGCCTGTGATAGTGATAGGAGATGGGAGAGATAAATGGTGGTACCTGAAATGGATAAAGGACATCAGGTTCCTGATTGCAGAATAATAATGTGGTGATCACACAGAGGCTGGAGAGAAAATTGAATTTCATTTAAATCCTTACAGTGCTGCATTAGTATTTCTTCAGGAGCCAGTGAGAATGGCAGCTTACAAAAAGGAATTAAGAAAAGAAAAATAATGAGGAATCTGACCTGGGAAATGTTTCTTGAACTTCTCTACTCTGCCTAAATATTTTTTTTAACACAGTGATTCATTCTGAAATTCAGAGAGAAATCTGAATGCAGGAATACAACACCAAAGGTTCCAGTAAGAGAGAGGTTCCTCAGTGCAGAGCACTTCTGTCTGTAAGGAACTGAGGAAGGGCATTTTGTGTATTTAAGCCTTGTTCTTGCTGTGCCATTTTTCTGTCTGCCTCATCTGGCTTGCATCCCATGTCACAGGCAATGTTCCTAATGTACAAAAGTAATTATAAAATAAAGTCAAAAGGAAGTGTTTGACATTTTGCTTTTATTTATTGTTCAGGTGGTTTAGCTGATTTGTTAACTAATTTTTATGTATGAGTAGAAGGTTAAGGAAGAGCCTTTCATGGAAACCCATGATAGCTGGCCTCAAAGAGTTTATTTGTACTTTTGGAAAGCAAGGTAATTTACTAAACTTAAAGGATCACATTATCTTCTTTTAAAAGTGGGGGGTTTTTTTCAGTTATACCTTGGGGGGTTGTAGAAATGGGGGTTTGTAGAGTCTTTCTATTCAGACTTACTATTACCAGCAATGTAAAAGTGCATTTCTTTGATATCTTTGTCAGTTCTGAATGGATTCAGTAACTGTGCAGTGTACTGACCCTGCAAGGCATGTACAAAGGTTTCTAAGTTTGGATAAACTTACCTTTCACACCTATGCTACCTTCATTATGACTGTTTTGAATTTCCCACCGTGCTTTGATATATATTTCTAATTTCATGTTCCTTTTGTTTTCATAGATGCCCTTTAGAATCTCATTCTTTAGCACAACTTTGTTATTTTACAGTATCCTGTTTTTAAATACCTATTCACTGTCTGGACCAGATAATCCTGATGTAAATTGTTGGTGATCTCTTGGAAATCCATTGGCTGTGCCAGAGCAAAATTACTGAGAGTGGGAGGAGAGTCAGATTATGAGATTCTAAAATATTTAAGTTAGCTATTCTTTAGGACAGAGAGCTTGCATTCAATTCCCCACTAAGTATTGCAATACATTAATTTGGGCTATTTCATTTATAAGGACTCCTGCTTCACTGAGAGTGATAAACCATCAGCTGTAATTTACAAAGCAGAATGATTTAAATGCTTCATCTTTATGGAATTCTGAGTCTTATCATCTGTGGGCAAAGCATCTCTGATTAAAGTCTTTTGTAGCATCATGTGACAGTAGAATTAGTGCTGAGGTCTTGCTCTGAGTTTTATTGATTGGGAAAGATGAGTGCTTCAGTAGTGAAAATAGTGGAGATCAGCTAAAAGCATAGATGAAACAGCTCTGTTCCCCTGAAAAAGGAAAGAATTCAGCATTCAGGACTGCTACAAAAGTGACAGTACATTCACATATTCAGAGTGTGTTGGAACCACTGTGGTTGTCATTAAACCAGCATGTTTTGAGCTTAGGATTTGCTTTGAAGTCTAAAGAACTCAGTGATAACAGCAATGATTATCTTTTCCACTTAGGCCACCAGTTTTTTCAGTCTCCAGATCTTGGATCAAGTAATAGAATGTTGAAACCTTCCCACTTGACCAAATTGTTATTTTCAAAGAACACAGATTGGAATGTAAAAGTAATTAGGAACTTTCCTGCTTTGGCCTTGTGATCAAACTTTCCCAGGTAATAAGAGAAAAAGTAACCACAGCAGAAGAATGCTACCATAATCCCTCCAATTAACATAGTTTTAATTATGGCATAATTATCCCTCTCACATCTGGTATGCAGCTTGGTTCTATTCTTGTCTGATAATCAACACTGGGATAATCTGGCTGAGCAAAGGATACCACTTAGAGACAACTAAGAAAGTAAACTGTACCAGAGAAGATCTTAGAACCACAGCTGACAGATAACTCAAGTGTCCTTTCATAGTGCTGTGCTTGGTTTCTCTCCCTGCAGATCTACATCTCTATCCTGTGTCCATTCTATCCATGTTTTGTGTCAGCAGCAAGACCTTATTTATCTCAAGAGGCAAAATGCTACTGCTTTTACTTCTAGTGACAGAGTGGAAGGAAACTTGCAAAACAAACCATCTTTTTTATGTCCTTGAGATCTGAGTCCTGTACTAACTTGGAAATGCATATTTATGATTTCTGAGAAATTCTCTATGACTCAAGCTCAAGGGTAGAAATAAAACAGAAAAACCAAATGCACTCAATTATTACAAGATTGATTGAATGTCAATAAAAATCTAATAGAATAATGTAGCTTTTGAAGAGAAAATGGGGAAAATATGAATTACTGTAATGGTCCAAGGTGACATCTAATTTTTAATCTTTGAAATTATTTTGTTCAAAAAGAGTAATATTTAATTTCTTTCATTTTGATGCTCACAGTTTTCTGACTGCAAGGCATCAATAAAAACAGATCTGTGTGACTTTTCCTTAAGGTGCTGCCAGTAAAGCTGGCTATTATGGAATTATGAAATGTCTTGAGTAGTTGTCACCATGCAAGAAGTTTTATTGAAGCATTCTGAACTAGAATATCAAATTATACGGTGGAGCCCTTCATTAAAGAGATAACAAAGTTACTGATCCCCATTGACTCAATTTTATTTCAGATAAAGTACGATCAGTAGTTGAATAATAAACTTAAGAACACTGAAATTTAGGATTCTTTTTTGTCTTGTAAAGAATTTCATGTTACATTGTCTTGTGTGTGCATGCAGACTGTGAGTGGCACTATGTTCTGTGAATCAGACTTCTACCTGATTGCAAGTTTTCAGGTGCTGGGGCTCTTGAAAATCAATATTAGAAATATCTTCTGATAACAATCCTGAGAAAGACTAACACAAATTCTTCAGTAATCCTTGTTATTTTCTGGTCAAATAGAATCTATTTCCTTTGTCACTCCATAGAAAAGGTGCCTCTCTTTAAGGGTTAAGGATGGGTGACATGCCAGGACATCTCTGAAGAGATTTGTCTTCCACATCTATCTTATGTGACTTCAGGACAATTTGATCTCCTATAATCTTTCTAATTTCAGTATCAAAATGAATGGCAGATTATACTAATCTCTCACTAACCATGCAGAGTAGAAAAGTCAATATTAGCCATACCACATCTGTCCTTTACAAGGCAGTGGTTGTGCTTAACTTCTTGGTCTTACGTGGTTCTGCAATGAATAACCTTGTATTATTTTTAACTGTGTCCTTAAGCAGAACCCACTGAAGCCAAGCAGAATACTTTTTATGATTTTAGAGTGCATTGGATCTATCCATTATCTAAATATGGCCTTTTTATTGTTCTAAATCAATAAATCTGTTGCTCTGGCACTATTCCAAGTGCTACCCTTGAAATAGTTGCTTATTCACTGAATGGCCTCTTTATAGCAAACCACAAAGTTGCCAAATTGCTTTGGATTTACTTTGCATTGATAAGTCCCAATTTTGTGAATATAATAGGTCTTTAAAATGAAGCATGTCTTGCTGGCTGGCTGGTCCCACTCAGGGTTGCAGTCCCTGGCTGGATGTCCGAGTGGGGAGCAGTGGCAGGAGGGGACCTCAGAAGTCAGTGCTGGGCTGGCACTGTTTAACAGGGACAGTGGCATTGTGGGCACCCTCAGCAAGTTTGACAGCACTGAGGTGTGTGGAGTGACATTCTGCAGGGATAGGATTCCATCCCAGTGGGACCTTGATGGGCTTGAGGTGTGGGCTCATGAGAAGCTCATACAGTTCCATAATGCCAAGTGCTAAAAGTCCTGCAGCTGGGTCAGGGCAAGCCCAAGCACAAACACAGGCTGGGCAGAGAATGGATTGAGGGCAGCCCTGAGGAGGAGCACTTGGGGGTGCTGAGGGATGAAAAGCACACCTTGACTGGACAATGCGCCCTTACAGCCCAGAAAGCCGAAAGGTGCCCTGGGCTGCACCAAAAAGCAGCATTGGCAAAAGGTCCAAGTAGGTGATTCTGCCCCTCCTGTCTCCAGGAAAACTCAGAGCTGTGAAAGTGATGAAGATAATTACCTGCTTCTTCCTGCTTCAGCTCTCAAAAGTAATTGCTGAAGAGAAGTGGTACTTTTGAGGTTTTTTTTGCGCTTTTCAAATTATCTTGCTTGGATTTTTAATGCCTTGTGTACAGTTAAAATGGCTTAAAGACTTCAAAAAAAAGAAAAGATCTACTTTTCCACTAGACAGTATATGACTTGTTCAGATAACTGACATTCTCTCTGGATTTTAAACCATACAAAAGGACATCATTATGTTTTATGAGGAGTACTTGTTCTTGGTAGAAACAGTGTCTTGCTATATTTGAATTGAATGCTTACCAGCAGTTTTCTTTTGCCTCAGCTGTGCACTGGAACATCAGCTTAACTGAGAAAAATTGTGCCTCCATGAGCAAATAATGGGAAGCTCAATAGTGCCTGTGACTGACTAGCTGGGGATTTCTACTTTCCAGGAACAGGACTCAGAGTATTTCTAGATCTGTAGTAGTTTATAACTGAATGAAAAGTTTGTTTCCTGGAAAACATTCAACAGGTACAGTGATGGCAGCCCTTAATTTTTAGGAAAGATTTTTTTTTTAAGTTTGAAGTGTTCAGCTTGTTAAAACAGATTTTCTTACCCTGGTATTTAAAATGTTTTGGTCTATAATCATGTTTATGGTAGTATTTTATTCCATGAGTAAATTTGGGGTTTGAGGAAAAGATGTCTGTTCAGACAGTGAGCTCCTGTTCTGAACTGTGGGCAGGTAAAGAGTGACACATCTATCTGTGAAACTGTGCAGAACAGACCAAAAGTGAGGACTTGAACAGGAGGAACAAAAACATCTCCTTTGGGATATAACTTCTGTAGTATCAGTTCTTGCCACAGTCCAGTCCAGCATTGCTCAGGCACTCTGGTTCTAAAGCAATCACTTTGTAAATAGAACTTAAATGTAATTTTATTAGTTGTTATTTTGAAGTATGCTAGCTTACTTCAGAAGGTTTCTGGATGTTGTACTTCATTATGGGTTTGATCTTTTTTGCCTTGTATGCACGCATTAGAGTAGAAGAAGTGACCTCACAAAAAACGGGGTTAGAGTTTGGGTCAATATGTGGAGCTGTACTCTTGCCAAGGTTTTTTGTGATTTTTCTCAAATGTAAAACAAAACTAAAGGATAGCAAACCAGAGGAGACTGTCATGAGCCATATAATTTCCTACTGTTGAAACTCCTGCTACTTACTTCTATTTAACTGCCTTAGTGACATGATTTTATATGGAAAGCCCTTATATTTCTTACATAGCTTTTATTCATCCAGCAATTGTTTTTGGCTTCTGTGCCAGATGGATTTGTGGTGTAAAAAACATAATATGCTTATTCTTTTTTTTTAAATCTATGAATCTGAGCTGATTCTAGCAATTTTTTATATGTTAACCCCAAATACAAGTTCACCTGCAAATGGTAATATATGGATTGCTTCTGTGTAATGAATGTAGGTGTGATTTTACTAAAATTAATGGGAAGTTCTGCCATGTGCTGCAAGCACAATGTTGCACTTTTGGAGTTTAAGTAAATGAGAGTTGCTGCCTGTCATAGTATAAACTGTGATTTGTGTTTTTTGTGACTTTATCTTAAGTGCCAATTTCTCCATTTAAAGCAAACAGGAAAAGTCACAGGAACATCCAGCCCTTGGTCTGAAAACAGAGGTGACTTCACTTGGACTGTTTCCCTGAGAGAACATGGGGTTGATAGTATTTCCAAACACTGATGGATGGGTTTAGGAGCAGATTTTGCAGGATTATCTGAAAGTGTATTTTGGCATTTCAGTTGCTGCAACACATTTCCTTGTCTCTGGCAATTTCACTAAAGAGGAGAAGGAATATTTCTGGTTAGAAAATCCAATCTTTACCTTATTTTCCCCTTTGTTGATACAGTAGTTTGTTAAACCTAATCCAACCTGACACCACCTTGTGTCATATTTAATTACTCTCAAGTTTAGCATCAATTTGGAACAAAATCCCCAGGTTAAAATCCAGAACAATTCAATTTTTTACATTGCAGATAAATGTCGAGAGATTCTACAGATCAGAATGTGTTTGTAGTTGAGCACAACATAAGATTGTGCACCTCCATGTACCTAGGTCTTGGTGTGCCTTAGATGTGAGTGGGGGGTGGGCTGGAAGGAGAGGCAGCTGAATCCAAAGCATCTGCCTGTGGAATATCAGACCTGGCAGTCCAGCAGGAGAACGTGGCTCCAACTTGCTCTTGTGTTGCTGACACATCCTCAAGGAAGTGTTAGCTCTAAAGCACTTTTCCCCATCTTTTTAGCTGGTAGGATGACAAAGGTTTTGTTTTAGAGTAAGTGTGGGCAGTCTAGACCCACTTACTGAAATTCTAGATCCCCATACTTGGTGAAATTCTTAAAAGAATTTAATTGGCTACAATTTCTAGGGAAGTCTCAGTTAACAGAAGTTCACTAGCCTTGACTCAATGATTTTAGTAAAGACTGAGGTTAGGCTCTCTTCACGTGGCTGTTTCCCTTTCAAAAGCTGACCTGACACGTGGCTATGCAATCAAGAGGTTGCTTTGCGTTGCTTCCAAGTAGTTCAAATTCTGACTTTTTAATATTTTCAATTATGAGATGATAAACAGTTTATACAATGCCCAGCTCCTTTCAGGGCTACAACTTCAACAGAACATGGAAACAGAGGCCAAAACTGCTGTTGTTTATGTAGAAAATGCGCTTTGACATCCATTAGATGAAAAAGGGAGAAGAAAGGCAGGCAGCTGTAACATATGAAATTAGGATGAATCCAATATAACTAGCCAAATTAACTCTAGCATTAGAAATTTTAATGTGTTTTTGTTTTGTTGGTTTTGCATTTTTCTTTAAGGGGAGATTTATGCCTTGACTGAAAAAAAAAAAAAAACCCCAAAACAGCCTCTAAGAACTGTGGAAACAAGTTCAATGGGGACAAAGTAGTTTTGAATTTCTACAGGAATACCCCAAAATTTCCTACTAGATGTCTCCTGATTCCTACTTCTACATTGCTCTGCTTTTGCAGTCATCAGTGGTGGTTTCTATAGAAATTACTGGCAATAATGACAGGATGTGAAGTTTACAGCACGTAGGAAGATAAAACAGTGGTGTCACAGAAGGCAGCCTAATTAGAGTGGATCTTCTCAAGACAGGAAACCTTTTCACCAGAACCAAATTTTATTTAGCTTAGTTTTTTTTTTTACAGGTTGCTTGAGGCATCTGCATACATTAATACAATTAATGTATGCTATTGTTCAACAATATCAGGTTTTGAGACCTCTACTATGGTTCAGTATAATAATAATATCTGTTTTCAATACACTAAAAAAATAGACTAAAAATGTTTTAATTTACACTCCATTCTATTTAGTTTTTTGGTTCAGTATTTCTCCTCATAGTTTTCCATATGAATGCATTTAAGGGATAGAACACCTGCTGTAATAAGTGCATGAGGGAAACCTTTGGTGATGAATCATACAACAGAAAAAGGAGGATAAAGGGAGTCCCATCTGGACATGAAAAGGAAAGAACACTAGACACAAGACTAGAACACACTGTGAACTGTTCTTACATCTTTCTTTTAATGGTGAACAATATGGTGTATTCAACCTGCTATTGAGCAACTATTCATGATTTCTGTACTATTTCCCAGAAATGCAAAGTATCCTTATCCTTTGGAAGGATGTAAAGGAATAAGAAGACAAAGGAGAACTGTAGAACAGTCTTGGAGCTGTGGATTATGTCAGAACTAGCAGTAATGTGAAGTCAGCACAAGATTCAGACACTCCTAATTCTTTTGTACACATGGTCCTGTGGCTAGATAGGGAAGAAGCTAGTTCTAGAAAACATTCTTTTGCTCTGCTTTAGTGATACTTTTTTTTTTTGTTATCACTGCTTATTGTGCTTAAAACACAATAGTCTAACAAAATCAAGATAAGATTTTGGCCATTTTACTTTAAAGCATTTGGAAAATAATTAACTACATATTTCTTCCTCCTAGTAGGAAATATTTATTACTAAGAAAACCTGTTTCTGAAACACATTGAAGTATACTGAAGAAATAATTTCTGTAGTAGGCTAAACTAGCTTTGCTTTGATGTAATATTTTCCTTTAAGGAAAATCATAAAAGACTAATGTATACATATTCATTAAAAACTCTCTGAATGTGTAGTCCCTTGGTGGATTGCCCATGCTTTAAGATAATGTAAAGCTCACAGCTTTGCATCAGAAAAGCAGAAATTTCTCTCTGATTAACCCACACAATTTTCTTAAACTGCAGGTGACTATACCCTGGCAGGTACTTTGCTGGATTGATGATTCTATGTTAAACTGCATTTTAAAAAAATCACATCTCAAAGCTGATTGCTGATGTTGAGCAGGACTGGTAGGAATAAACTATCAGAACAAGTTGATCCTGCAGAGCAAGCAAACCAGTCCCATTTTATTTACTTTTGCATCTTGGTATTGGTACAGTGAAAGTTAATGATTAAAGCATGAAGAAAATTCAGCTTATTTTTTTTAATTTTATGCATGTTGGAATATTTAGGATTTTATGTAATGCTAGGAAGATATGGCTTGAACAATATCTCTGGCAAACTTTGAATAGCTTGATGTGTGTAACAAAGAGATGCTGTAGTCACCATATTTCAACTATACATGGAAGTAGTATGCTTAAAATGGGTGAGTTTTCTTTGGTTTGGGCTCTTTTATGGTGTTTTTTTTTAGTTAAATCTCATCAAACGCAGAAAAAACAGGCAGCAGTAATAGTGCAGTATAGTTCATGACTTTACTGCTCCTGATTAAGATCCCTTTTATCACAGATTGTGTTTCTCAGTGGCTTAGTCTGTATAACACCTTTGCTCATATTTTTAACAGTAATCAGGCACTCGGTGCTTATAGGATCTGAGTACTTAATATGTTTTAAAAGTTCCATATTCATCCTGTGTTTCATATTCACTTTGTAAAGCTGAGATAATGTTTTTCCTCTTCTTTACAAGGATATTGTGAGATAAACGCATTAAATGCTGCAATGTACCTGGGACTTATGCTAATTTTAGGTGTCTAACACAGTCTGGTAAACTAAGTAACTAACATGTCTAGATGGTCTTATCTTGCAGAAATTGCTTGGGTAAAACTTAGCATAATATGAATTATCTTTGTAAATAAGAAAAAGGTTTAGGTGCTGATGTAAATATCAATACCAAGGACTCCAAATGACTTGAATAAACTTTGATTTGGTCCATTAAAATTTGTCATGAACAATTTTCAAAACTCAGGTTCTGAAAGATTAATTTTTGTTCTAGCTGTGTCTTGTGTTATGAATAGTGTCATGATTTTTTCATAGGACTGTTATGTGCTCAAGAAGATTTGAGTGCTGTATTTATGTAGCTCTAATGACTGTGACCATTTCTGTTCAGGTCAAAGGAATTAGGTTTCTGAGGCAGTAAATATCACCACTATTAAAGGCAGTCATTCATCCATTTACAAGCTGTCAAGTGGCATAACAGATAACTTGCCTTTTCTGTTAGAAGAATCAGCAAATGTTTATTCCCTCCAGTGCTGTTAACCCCTTTCACCTGTTCCCTCTGTCCACTGCACCCTGCCCTGAATGGAGTGATGCATTCACTGGAGAGAGAAGCTGCAGTAAACCTTGTTAGCATAAAAGAGCAAGTTAACAAAATCAAATGGTGAATGTGGCAGTGCTTTAACAAGGTACACTTGACTATTTGCTGCCTAAAGGACGAGGTCAGAAAAAGCTGTCAGGGAGACTCTCCCACTGAGTCATGAGCTTCAGGAAGGACCCCTTGCATTCTAGACTCCTGAGACTGCAGCTGCATCCTGTCCTAGCCTCCTACTTGGCCAGTGGTTTATGTCCAGAGGAGTTTATGTGCAGGCTAAGATTTCAAAGGTTGGGACACTATTGATCACTCCTTGAGGATCTGTTGTGGCAAGGAACCTTTCAGCCTTGAGGGTAACCTTGAGAGCTGTCCCTGCTCAACAGGAGCTCCTGGAGTGCAGCCACTGCCAGTGGGAGAGCTCAGTGGGTCCTGGGCTGTCCAGTATTTATAATAAAATGATTGATAGTGATATTTGCATAGTGCCAAGACGTCTGGGTAACAGTTCCAGACAGCCCTTGGCTGCCCTGAAGCCATCTGTCCCCAGAGTCCCCAGGAAGCTGGATGGAGGCACCAGAGCCCTGCTGGTTGTCAGAGCAGGGAGGGGGCAGCACACACCACACAGCCAGCAAATTAAACATACAGCCTCTGGGGAAAATGCACTGATACTCCAGGAGATGGGAGTGCTGTCCTGGACGCTGTGTTCTTGGTCAAATTGGTGTGTGCAGCACTTGCTGCATGTAAATTCTGCACAATTCCACCAAATCGCACCCTTTTGTACCACCAACAAAGTTATCCACTGGCGTTTTTGTGGTTTGAATCATTTCTGCTGGCTGTACAGTGACCATCGTAATCATGTTTAGAGGTTTTATTTTGGAAAAAGTATCTGTGTGAGTAAAAGAATTAATTCTCATTAAACAAGAAACCCTTGCAGGAATTGGGAAGAAATGGAAATTTAATGGAATATCCATGACGGTTCATATGGCTCTGAGTGCCATAGCAAGGAGCATAAATTGAGGCAGGTTGTCCTTTAAGAATCCAACCCCTCACAATGAGTTAAAGTGATTTTTAGATGGAGACAAAAAAGTATTAATTCAATAGTTTCATTATCAGCATTCCAGTAAGTACTAGAAATAATTTTATTTTCAAACTGAATCTATGGAAATGAACAAAGCTCATAAAATGAAGACCTATTATTCATATTTAAAGTGAATTTCTTTATTCTAAGGGCAAGCAAGATAAAATGTCTGAGTGAGTTTAATCTTTGATTTATTGAGGCAAATAAAATTAAGATTCTTTACATTATAGTGTTAATATAGCCAAAATTTAAATAGTTATCTTAAATATTTATTATGACTGCTGTATCAGTTAGATAAAAACCATTAATTTAAGTGCCAATGATATAAGATAAGAAAGTGTGGATACTTCTGGCTAAGGAAAAGATGATTCTAAAACTCAATCACTTGTAATGTGTAGAGGAAAGTGCAAATTAAATTTTGATCTGAAACATTAGTGATTACAACAATCTCCATTTTCATTCCCCTGTGCTAGGTGTGTAGTATTGATTCCTCTTGAAATCTGAGGAGATAGAAACTGAGAGAACTGAGGAGCAGCTGAGTTAACTGCGGTTGTTTAGGCTGGAGAAAAGGAGGCTTGGGGACCTCACCACTCTCTGCAAGTGCCTGTAAGGAGGCTCCAGTCAGGGGAGGGTTGGTGTTTTCCTTCAAGTAACAAACAATGGGACCAAGAGGAAGGTTGTGCCAGTGAAGGTTTAGAGGTTTAGACTGGGTGTCAAGAAAAGTTCTTCACTGAAAGAGGGCTCCAGTACTGGAACAGGCTGCCTAGGGACATGGTGGAATCACCATCCCTGGAGGTTTTTTTTAAAATGCATAGATGAGGTGCTTGGGGACATTGTTAGTGGTGGACCTGGCAGTGTTGATTTAATGGCTGGGCTTGAGATTTTAGAGGTCTTTTCCAGCCTTAGTAAATATATGATTCTATGATCTTTAGTTAAAATAAACCCAGTGTCGTTTTGACGGAGTAACAGCAGGACACATTTTACCCCTTTTACTGCATTCAACTGAAATTATATTTTTAGTATGCTTAGTTTGGTTTTGTTGTCATATTCACCAATACAGTTCATAGGTCCTCTTTCTCTAGAAGCTTTTTAGAACTTATATATGTTTGTTTTCATTGGCACATCTTGTCTTACTAAAAGGATTGGAATAAAACTGAATTCCCAAGTAAACCAGAATTGCAAAGTGCACCCTCCTTAGATGCACGGCAGGCTCTTTTATACAATTTACACAACAGAGCAGCTCATACCTGTAATGAAATCACCTGGAAAGGCCTCTGGGTAAGAGAGCTGTCCTGCCTTTTGATTTTGACTGTGCACTTAGACATATTTTGGCCACAGACACAGAACTGGAAATAAGAATGTGCCTGAGCTGCCTGAACTTTAGCAGTAGTCTTGCCATGAATGCATCACAGTGTGGAGCCTCCTGATCCTGCCTAAAGAGGTGCCAGTACACCAGGAAGAGGTGCCACACCTTCTTTGTGGCACATCCCATGGGATCATTTCCAGTCACATTGTCTCCCCTTGTATCTGGTGTCTGATAATGCAATAATAAGTGGCAAAATTAAAATAGAATAAGAAATTTTTTCCATGGCTTCACGTTTTTTTTTAGTATTGTATTCTGGTCCCAGATTAAATCAACAAAAGCAAAATAACAATAAGCTACATTTTTAAGCTTTCTACTGAACTGCTGTCTCAAAGAATTCATAAACTCCATTTTGTTTGTCCAGGTGTCCTTTTCAATGGCTGTGACTTCTAAACATGTGCCAGTGGAAATGTACCATGTTAATGTTCTCCTGCCATGAGCAATGAGTGTTAATTAGAGCTGGATCTGACTTTGTCTCTCCTTGGATTATTTAGGATAGTGAGAGCTCTGCTGAATGGCTGTTTGTACAATCCATCTTTTAATCCACTCTCTGAGGCAGAAGACAATTCAGAGTAAGGTTTGTAATTATTCCAGAGTGCATTTGATTTCTTAGCATCAAAAATAATCTCTTACATTATTAAGCAAAAAGGTTTCTTTCCCCAGAATAGATTTAGTTGTCCACACTTACTAAATGGAAATAATAGTTTTAATTTAATAGTTTAATGGTCCATTTTTTTGTTATTTGATGTCTTTGTCGATAGCACTATTTTATGTTTGATATTTTAGCGTCCTATTTTGAAGTGAACAGCAGATTTTCTGTAAAGAGTAATGGGTGAAATACTGTATAAACATAATTTTTGTCTTGTCAAATTGTATGTTGAAGTACTTTTTGACACTTTGCTGCTTTTCAGTAGCACTTCAACTGTATTTTCTCTCTATTTTATAAAGAGTAAAACATAGTAGCCTGACCCTTTCTAAGCAATACTAAATGATGAGTAGGTTATCATTTGTGTGCATGACATGCTCAGGTGTTGGATAAATACCCTTGTAGATCGATAACTGGTCAAATGTATCTGGCCAAGCGGACCCATGAAATTATATTTGTTTTGCTTTACTTTTAGTGACAGGCAATTATTTGAGTACCAAAGAATTGAGTGATAAACCTCCCAAAGTCTCCACTGGGATCAGATTTTACCCACATGACATTTTTTGATGCTTTTCTGCAAGAAGTGGCTGGACTGTAAATGTGTGCTTGCATAACTTATCCATTTGAATCAATCCTGTGGGACCTAGAGGTAAATGTATTACACCAGTGGGACAGGAGACTTCTCATTTTGCAGGCTTTTAAAATTATCCTTGATCAGGACTACCTTGCAGGACTGTAATAAAATAATTTACATTATTTTTTAAGTTTTAAGCTAAACAACCTCTGAACCTGGAGCATTGAAGGTATAAGCTTTATTTTTAATGTCTAACATAATGTTTCTTGTTATAGAAAAAAGAATTTGTGCATGTCTTTTGCTCAGCCATTAAGTTTCAGTTAAAAGTCAGCTGGATGTATTTTTTTTAATTTTCCTTGCTAATTAACGCTAATTAATGAAAACTCTTCCCCCATTCCTTTTGACTGAAAACCTGTGTTATGGTACAACTGATTTGTAATCCTTGTTAATTTTTAAGTATAGGGAAATGGTTTCCATTGCACATTTTTTTTGTTGAAAGAGTCAAATTTGAAAGAGAAAATCAGCTAAATTTTGATTCATAAGCAGTGTGTCTAAGCAGATCCTAGAGTCTGAATATCGAGATAGCTATAAATTGGTATAAAGTGCACCAGGTCTGATATAAAAAAACAAATTGCATTGTCTTGTTTGAAATACATTCCTCCTTCAAGTATTACATGCATAGTGCTCCTCTGCACTCAGTTTGTTTACACATTCTAAAACTTCCCTCCCTCATTATTTCCCTCCATGTTTCACAGTCCTGACTTTGGCAGTGGTAAAGTTCCTCCTTCAAGAGCACTGTGCAGGAGTGGGGACACAACTGCCACATGGAATTTTAGACAGGTTCTCTTTAATGTGAGTTTAAACTAATGCAGTTCACAGGTGAGGCCAACGTTGTGGCCCTGTTAAAGGAAAGCATCCTTAAGAGAATCTGATTTCCTCCTCCATTCCTTACACTTACGCACAATGGGGTTTTCCGTCCTGGTTTTTTTGGGGCTTTTCTTGCCACAGGCTTTGGGGTCGCTTGGGGATTGCGGGCTGCGCGGGGGTTTTGGGTTCTGCAGCCAGGGATGTCTCAAAACTTCATCTATGCGCAGCCTCTGGGATACATCAGGGTGGAGCAACTGGACAATGAGGTTCTTGCAGTCTGCAGAGAGATTTTTTGACTTCAGGAAGGGAATCTTCTGTTGTTTCTGAACCTGGAGCATTTCCCTGACGTTGGAACTATCAAATGGCTGTGAAGCAAAAAGCATTGCATACAGGATAATGCCCAGGCTCCACATGTCCGAAACCCTGGGGTCACAAGGAATATGCTCGAGCAGCTCGGGGGCTGAGTACGCAAGAGACCCACAGAAGGTGCTGCTGAGAATGGTTTTTCCATTTCCATCTCGAGACAGGGGTTTTGAAAAGCCAAAGTCTGACAGCTTGAAGTTCAGATAATTATCGAGTAGGATGTTGTCGCATTTCAGATCCCTGTGGGCAAAGTCCAAGTCATGGCAATGCTGGATGGCCGAAGCCAGCTGCAGGAACTTGCAGCGAGCGGTGCTCTCTTCCATCGCCCCCTGGCTGCTCAGGTAGTTCAGGAGGCTCCCCCTCTCCCCCAGCTCCATCACAATGTACACTTTCCCAGAGGACGTCTCAAAAATCTCATAGGTTTCGATGATTCCGGGGTGGTGCAGTTTCATCAAAGCCTGCATTTCCCTGGGGAGAAATTTTTCCAGCACATTCTGAGAAATTTTCTTCTTGTCAATGATCTTGATGGCCACTTTGCATTTCAGGCGGTGGCTGTAGGCAGCTTTCACTTTGCCATAGGAACCTTCTCCAAGAGTGTCACCAAGGCTGTAACCCTTCTTTTTAAGCACCGCAGCATCCATCGTGGGAGAGCTGCAGGGACCTGCCCCAGCGGGAGCTGCTCTGCATCCTGTGCTGCTGGGCTGTGCTCCACGCCTGATGGTGCTGCAGGGGCACTCTGGGCTGGCTGTGTGGGCGGTTACGGGGTGATCTCATGAACAGTCACCCTGGAAGGAGCTTTCTGTCATTGCATGGAACTGCTCTGTGACATCATGGAGTCAAATCCCTACGTGGAGGCGCTGGCTGCTCTGTGCTGTCACTGACGGTCACCCCTGTGCATTGCAATCAGAAAACAGAGATAATTGCTCCAAGATATGTTTCTCTTTTTTACATGGTCAAAGTAGGAGGACTGCTTTTGTGTAGTTTTGTATAGTTTTCTAATTTTTTTCACTTGTGCTGTTGCTGTACATCATTAATACATAATACTCAGGTGGTTTTTGGTGGATTTTAAGAAAATAACAAAAACCATCTGAAGACTGAGACTTTGTGGAGCAGTGCTTAGTGTATTCTAAAACCTGTCATCTTAGATAGCATGAGTTCTAACGTCATTATAGTGCAAGGATTTTGTATCGCCAGAGCTTCATACATCCTCTATATACTGACTATCCCTGGTCCTTGCAGCATCATCTGACTCCTCTTTCCCCAGCTTCCACCAATCCACTCTTTTATACCCCTTGTTCTTATTGGCTACAGGTGTGGCCTGTTAAGATCAGGCCTGCTTCTAATATTTAGTAATTGGCCCAGCTGCAACTCACTGGGGGATAAGATTACCTTCTATAAAACCTTCATTTACCCATACTGTATCCTCCTACAAAAACCTTTCTTTTTTTTTCTTTTTTCTCCCCCCCACCCCACCAGTGGGATGATAGATTGTGGTTTGTTAATAAGTCCTGTTTGTTGACTTTGATTGCAGAAACAGCTGACCAACCTGAATCTTCCAGGGAGTACCAGGGAGTCCCACCACTTCAGTGTTTTATGTCAGTATTGTTATGAGAGTTCTAGAAATCTCTTCCTTATTTCAGAGGAAAATAATTCTATGGAAATTCAAAATGGTCACTGCAGATAACCTCCCTGTCTATGCACCTTTCTTTCCTTGCTTTTAGCACTTAGTGCTACTAAACTTCCCAAGAAATTGTAGAGAAAAGTGAATTTTTATTAGCCATGATAACATTGCAGGGTACAACCACATAACCAGATTAAAGAATTGAAAATCACAGAAAACTGCAATCACATTCAATAATATTAATAATAATTTTGTAGTTCTTTGATATTAGGTAAAAATCTCTGAGTTGCTTTCAAACTGATGGCATTCTTTTAAACTGAAGGTTTTATTCTAGAGTCTCTAAGGTTACTATAAATGTGAACACACCAAAATGTTAAACTGTAAGTCTGGAATGATAGTAGTTCTCAAGGGATTAAACCTGGGATTTTTTCCATGTTAAGTGGTGCATGTTCTTACTGCATCAAGTCTTTTATTTTGAGTTTAAGGAGGATGTGCAGTGGACATTTAGCACATGCTGCTCTGCATATTTTTGTTTTAGTCTTTCAACAGCCACGTTGAAGGGAAAATTTTGGGGGAAGGGGAAAAGAGCAACTCCCTGCTGTTATTCCAGAGCAAATGTTCTTAAGAGCATGGACAAATTTCAAATTATAGGTGTAACTATTCAGCATGATGCCTTTGTCTGTCCTGAAGGTGCAGCCAATATCTGAACTGTGAGAGGGAGGCAATAACCCATAGTGCTGACATTGGAAAGAACAAAGAGGAAAAGTCTTTAAAATACATGCAAGAATGCATAAAGATTTATGGTGGACTATGACATGTGGTTGTTTCCAGGACATTAATTTAATTGGTTCTTTTCAGGTGTAAATAAAAATGTGGCCTTGTGTTAAATGTTGGATAGCCTCATATCACCTACTCATGCTTAAAACCACTCCAACTTTTAGTGTGGATGTCTTGTCTTCATGTCAGCCTGTTAATTCTTTAGGAAATCCGTTTTGCATCTTGACATTTTTATATTTGCCTTTCCTGCTCCTCACCCACCCCACCAGCAAGAGGCTCCACAAGGAGCTGGGAGGGGACACAGCCAGGACAGCTGACCCCAGCTGACCCAGGGGATATCCCATAATATGGCACCATGCTCAGCATAGAAATCTGGGGAGGAGGAGGAAGGGGGGACGTCTGGAGGGATGGTGTTTGCCTTCCCGAGTCACTGGTGATGGAGCCCTGCTGTGCTGGGGCTGGCTGAGCACCTGCCTGCCATGGGGAGTGGGCAATGAGTCCCTTGGTTTGCCTTTCCTGCCTTTTAAAACTGCCTTTATCCCAACCCATGTGTTTTTTTTTTTTTACTTTTATTCACTCTCCAACCCACCAGAGTACAGTGACTGAGAGGCTGTGTGGGTCTCAGTTACCATCTGGGGTTTAACCATGAGAGTGTTGAAAGCATTTTCCAGCCTTACCAGAATTAGGTATTGATTTTCTAGTATTTATGGTTTCTTTTCACAGAGATTTCACAACACATTTGTCCTGGTTTTCTAATATGGAAGAATTATCACACAATAAATGTAATGGATTTTTTAGAGTATTGTCATGGGAAGTACTCTGCTGGCATCAAATTCTTTCTTGGCAATTTCCTGGAATATTTTTCAATGTCTGAAGGAACTTTAAAATATGATTTATTTGTAGAAAATGTCTCTAGAGATAAAAACTTCAGATTGACTTTTAATTCCAACCTTGCATGTGTGGGTTTTTGTTCCTAAAGTGCAAGATCTCATGTGCAAGTTCTAATGTGGAATTGCAATTTGTGGTCTGACTTCTCCATGGCTTTCTGTTCTCTGTGGCTCTGTATTGTAGGAGAGCTGTAGTTGCTGATATGTGGAAATGTTAACATCCTGCTGATGCCAACTCTGCCAAAGCCATTCATCATATCTTGCCTAAATCTGGCAAGATTGGCAATTTGCTTTTCAGTTTCCCCAATCTTAGAGGGGTAAGGGTTTTTTTTTGGTGACACAAAGGTGATTTTGGGGTCAGAATTAGGGATGAGTTCAAATCCTTATATATTTAATGTCCTTCTCCCCTGTGCACATGTGGATGTTGTGGATGTTTTTCTCTGGATTGACAAGAGTTTATATTCTAAGACCTACCAAAATAATTTTCCACAATAAAAATTCAGTACATTAAGACTTCAAAAACAAGCATAAAGAAAAAAACTGGAAAATTTCAAGCAATTATGAAACATATTTGTGTTTTAGGTTTGTCATTTACAGGTATATGAACACTAGAAAAGTCCTTTTTTTTAATTTCCTTAATAATTTGCTTATGAACACAGTTCTCTGAATAAGTACATGCTGCAAATATCAAATGTGAAAATAGTCCTGGTTTCACAAGAATGTTGCATAAAAACAAGATGAGAACACAATGTTTCTGGAAATAGTCACAGGTATTGACCACTACTTGGGGAACATTTCCTTCCAAGTATGTAAGGGCATTTTTAGGCATTTAAATTGAAAATAAACAGTGTAATTAAAAATAAATCCCACATGCTGGATGAAGTACATGGCTGCTTGGGTGGTAATGCTTTTAGGTTTATATTCTATACAGAATTTAAGAAATCCCACCTTACCTGTCATGAAATCCTTTTGTGTCAGAGTCAACCTACATGAGGAGATAAACAGATGGTATAACTGAGAGCACACAAAATGCTAGCTTAGGTAAAATGCACGCTGCTGATAACCCACTAAGCCTTCCTGGGTATGCTAATCCTAATTTATGTTAAATCGTAATTAAGACAGTTTTGTTTATTGCTTGTAGCCATGAGCACCTGGAAGACTGACTAATCCTATCCATGTGTTGGGGACAATCCAGCTGCTATTGTTAACTCAGAATGCAGAAAAATTTGTATTTGTGAGTTGTTTTCATTGGTGTTTTTCAGGCATTTATAGAGGCCCTTTTCCCCATCGTATCAGGAACTGGAACAGAAGAAGCATACTGAACAAAATGGATGAAGGGATTTTTGGAGCAAGAGGCCAAAATCTAAATAGGCTCACTGTATTTCCAGCCAAACTTTAAAACAGAATATCTCTGATATACCCATGCAAAAATCTCTGATATACCCAGCTGTTGTAGCTGTGCATCTGTTTGGTGTTGCACATATAATTTGGCATAACTGTCAGATTTTCATGATTTTGAAGCGTTTTATTCAGGAGGCCATGGGTGGTACCATTAAAGTGAAATGACAAGTGATGGGCAGAATAAACTGAATCTCAGGAGAATAAAGCCATAGGAATGGGGAGCACCTAAGCCCACTTTGTGCAAAATTTCATGTTTTCAGTTGCATCCTTTTCCTATTATAGGCTAAATCTATGTCCTCACAAATGTTGCTGTGCATGTATCAGGTACAGGTTTTTGACCTGATACATGTATTTATGCAATTGCATCTGTCATGGATTGTGCCCTCAGTTGACAAGAATTATTTTCTGTTTCTTGTGTAGCATTTCTTCTTAAGTTGTATGTAGGAGAACCAAGGTCAATATCAATTATTACTGCGAAAGATTTTTCCCTTTAGAAGAATTCCTGTCCTGGAAGCGTATTCATTCTAAGGACTTCAAATCATCCAATTTAAAAATCATGTAATGATTTTTCATTGTAATGGTTTTCATTTTCTATTGTTTAATCTTTGAGCTATTTCAGGATTTCTTGTTCTTTAAAATTTCATTTTCTGTCTTGTCATGCTGGAAAATATGCAAACTACTATTAAGTGACAACTATATTCTCTGTACTGTTTTGAAGTCAGCCCATGCAGAGACCACTTGCAGTGTGGAAATTTGGATCTAATTATCTATTCATTACATACTGAAAAGTATTCATTGAATGAATTTTTCCTCAGGTGATGGTAAAACAGAAATAAAGAATTAAGGACTAAAGGCGAGCATGTATCTCATAGCTTGTACAAAATTCAAGTGTGAGTGCAACTGCTTTGCAAAACACTCTGATTCTTCTCATGTTTAACTCATGGCATTTGCAATTATGTGAATTTTCTTGCCAGTTACAATTAGATTTGATTTTTATAACAAATCAAAATTAGAATTGAAAAATTTGCAGTGTACATGCATTTGTTATAGAACCTAAAATGAATGCTTTATCTGTAATAATTTCATGTGGATTCTTCTTATGGACAGCAGAGAGCAGCAGTGTGATGACCTGAATCAGAAGGAATAATGTTAAGGAATACTGAAACTAACTAACAAGTTAAATGCTTCCAAAAAACCCCAATTATTGCCTTGATACCAGTGCAATTCTTTTTTTGAGAAACTTTTGCAAAAGAAATTAGGAGATTGTGGAAAATAAAAAAGACATTTCCAGTAAAATAACTATTATGAAAATAATTGTCAAACAAGATGTTTACAGAGAGGAAAAAAGTAACAGCAGAGGGTGAGTAACTAATTCAGGGAAATGAAAGATTAGTGTCTGAGCTGTGTTTAGAACTGTCCAAAATGATGATGTAGAACAATAGAGAAACGTTAGCTCACAGACTATAGTTTAAATAACAAAATTACTTGAATGTGTAATTAATAGTGTAAAAGTTGGTAAACTCAATAACACGAGTTTTTGGAAATCATTAACAGTGTCTACAGGTAATTTGCAAGTCAGTATTTCTGTCTTAGAAGTTCATGGGTACAGATCAAATCACATGAAATCATTCAGGGTAGAAGCCATCATGTACAATAGGAAATATTGTTTCTAAGGACTTGAAAATACTTTTTTCATGTATCCCACTTCATCCGATATCTTAGTTCAAACCCCAAATTTGCAACTTTGGATGTTTTTTTACCAATGACTGGGTTTTACCCTCCATTATTTCCCATAGTAAAAACAGAATGTAGACTCTGGTGGGTAATGAGCAGATATAAATACCTATGAGTCAGATAAATTATGCTGGGTCCCTTCATTCCAGGGCTGCTGCTCCCCTGAAGGATGCAAGCAGCTGCTGTTGCCCTGGTGATTGCTCCTTGGAGTCTGGCTCGCACAGGGCTGCATTCCTCACCTCTCCTTAGGTCTTGACATTTCTGTACACAGCTCCTGTGGACAAAGGCCACAAATTAAATGCAAAAAATGAAACAGCAAGCACAGAGCATGAATGTGATGTGTTGAAAATGGCATATGGTGGGTAAGGAGTATCACAGTGTTGATCATCTTAATAAAGAACTAAACATAGATGCATGAAATCTCCTCCAAGCTGATCTGAGGGCCTGAGTTTGTGTGTCCCATCTGAGTCAGAAGAGACAGCAAGTGGAGTTTTCTGATGGTTGAATTATTGAGGTGTCTACATGCAAATATTTTTATCCATTTATTATTTTTCTTGTCTCTCTTTGCTGCTTTAGGCCCCAAGATCTGATCTGAACAGTACTGAATTAAAAATAAAAGCTGCTACATTTCACAAGTAGCAGAGAAATTTTTTTCAGAGCTCTGTTCTGTTAATCATGAAATTTTTATTCTTTAGTTTCTTTCAGTCTTTTTCCCCTCATAATGAAACAGGCTTAATTTTGGAAACACGTAGTCCTTTAGCTATTCAGAGCTATTTGTTTTCTTGAATTCTTGTTTTACAAAGATTTCAATAATGCAGACTATTCTTAATGTCTTTGTGATCCTCATTTTTTGAGCTCTTTGTACTCCTCATAGCATGTTTCTAAGATTCTCCCCTTCTTCAGAGAGCCTTAGCATTTCCTGAGCCTGAAATCATGACTGAAATTCTAGAATAAGCTATTATGCAGCAAGTTGCATTTCAAACAGATCTGATCCTGAAACTTTTTACTTTGTTATTATGTAATTTCATGCTCTCAGGCCAATTGTTTGAGCTTCTCTCTCCCTCAAATTAGCTGATAATACAGAAAATTTAAACCATGTGTAGAAAATCAATAATTAAATAATTTTGGCTCTGCCTTCTTCCCTCTCAGTTCCTGCAATCACTGCATCAGCAGAGAATATTGGGCATAATCCTTTTAATGCATTGACCACGTATGTCAACACCTGCTTCTGTCAGCTGTCAGAACTCAGAATGATTTTTCTGATGGAGCTTTTTATAAAATAAGAATTATTTACTCTTTTTATTTATCTGTAGATCTGATTTGACTGGTTGACTTCAGTGATTTAAGGTCAATCACAGTGCAATTTCTGAGCAGTTTGCAGTATGACACCTTTTTTTTGTTCAAATTCTTGTTGACTCTATTAAGTGGAGAAAAAAATTGCTAATTGGCCTTCAGTGATATAAATAACTCACTGTTTCAAAAACCACAATAGGATTTTATTGCAAAGTGGGGTTTGAAGGATATTGACCTTCCAGATAACATTAAAATAACATGGATAGTAGACTGATTTTCTTATTTCTCCTTTTATTTTGTCCTTTCTCTAATTGCTTCTTGGACTTCTGTGCAGTTTAGTTCATTGATGACTTATGTTTGTATGGAATAAAGGCCTGTAGCTACCAGTTTATTTCTAGAAAGTCAGTGTTATAATTTTATATAATTACGAGTGTTATCATGTAGATTTTCTCAGTGTCTTTTCCTAAGATGTAGTCAAATGATTCCTGAGAGTGCTACCACTTACAACTTCTATTTTGATTTTAGTTGCCAGAACTGCCACTTTTAACATTAAATCATAAGCTTCTTTTTAAATAATGAGCTTCCAAATACCCATAAGGAGGTGACTAGATGTCACTTTAGAAAGTGATGAAAAAAAAAAGAACTTCCATTGTAACTGTAGTTTTATTTCCTATATTTCTGTGTCTCTTCTGTCTTTCAGGAGAGGGAAAAACGAGGTGTTGGTAAAATCCCATGATGTTTGCAATGCAGCATGTACATTAAGTTCTTTTTCCATGTTTTGAAGATCAGTGGAAAAGTACCTAAAAATCAAAACCCCCAAATTAAATTTGCTAAATGGAAAATAAAACCCACACCAAGGCAAAAGCCTCTTTTCCAGGGTATCCATCTGGCTTCCTATGATATGGGGGGGTTGTAGGGATACTGTCAATGTTGGGTAACTTTGGGGAAGACCATGTTACCTCACTGGATGTTGAGAAGGCAACTGGCATCTCTTTGGGCAGGATTCAGCTGTGTCTCAGTATATCTAAAATCAGGAGAGAACATAGAATTAGTTATACCTAATTTGTCACAACTGTTGTTGAAGTGATTTTGCTGCAGTAATTATTGCCTAATATCAGCATTCTTTCTCTAATACACATTTTCTGTCACTTAACTCACTGTTGCAGGATAATTATTCCAATGGAACCATCACTTGTGCTGTCTTGGTGCAGCATTATAGTAATAAAGAAATCAAAACAGACTTTTAAAGTAATCTTAGTTCCCTTTGAATCATAGCAAATGCCTAAAGCAGTCTGTAGATGAATTTTTGGTGCTTATTTGTAGTTGTAATTTTTCTTCCTAAATCAGAAGCGCAGAAAGAATTTAAGAAATGAGGGACAAAAAGGACCAAAAAGTTATTGGAAATTGTGTAGTAAAATTATCTTTTCTGTTTTGTCACTAGTGATTTCTTTCTGATCAATGGCATGTTCCTCATCATCAAGTTCCCCAATTTTGTTTTATATTTTAATGTGCTGATTGATTTTTCTTCAAACTCATCTTTGTGGTAGGTGTTAGCTAATTGTTTTTTAGCTTTAGAAAGAGCAAGGCTCCTTTTCAGGCGACAGCTACTAATGTAGTTTTTTTTATTTTGTATTACAAAGCTGTGTGATGGAATTAAAAGTGTAGCAGGGAGCTGAGGCTGGGTCTGGTGTGACAGTGACCTTATTCTGACCTTTTCCTTGCAAGACTGAACTAGACTTTATGATAAATTTTGGCACCAGGTTTTTGACACAGCAGCGCAAGTACCCCAAAATCACTTTGACATTTCCTAATGATCAAACAGTCTAGTTTGTGAATAAGTGATGCTGTGGTTCCTTGGAGATATTCACAGTGTTGCATATAAATGATATAATAGTTTTGTCAAAGACTGAATTAGTGGAAAAACCTCTGTGTTGTCCCTGAAATGCAAGAGCTTCCTCATTTCTGTTGAGGTCTCACAGTGGAACTGTAATTTTGAGTAACCCAAAGAATACAGGGGAAGAACAATGACTTAAGACAGGAATTGTGAAAATAACATAATAGAAGCCAAGCCAGGCTAATGAGGTTTTTATTAAGAGGTAAAGCTTATTGAACTTCTCCTGCCAGTTGGCTTTTGGATGATGATATTAATTATTGTGTTTGGCCATTGCAGGACTCGTTTTCCTGGTGGACACAGAAATAGCTCTGTTCCTTCAGAACTGACACTTTCCATTAAGTATTCTGCTATTATCATCTACCTGCCTGCATGAGACTGCACTTGCTTTGTAAATGGAAAAGCTTATTAAGGACAATGGGAGCCTTGGCACCAGCATGGTTTTTCTAACAGTTTATTGGTGTCATGCATTAGGAAGAGTAAGACATGCAGAATTCATAGAGCTAATTTAAGATCTATTCTTCCTTTTCTAATTGTGTCTGCATTTATGCACTTCTGAAAATCACTACATTGAGAGATTTTAATCTAAATTCAGTGTGGTGTGAGCTCTTTTCCTTATTTGTGCTAAGGCAGTCAAGTCTTACCATCACTTTATGATGTTTATTCTGCTTTACAGCTAATGTGCTGTTGAACTGTAAACAAATATAAACAGGGTTATCAGGCAAAATACATTAACATAAACATCCTAATTTCATGCTCTTTCTACATCTTCAAATGGACTAAGTGTTTAAATGAAACATTAACTCTTACGAGTAAAACAGAAGTTTTACTGTGTTCTTTCAGTAATGCTATCCCACAATTAGGCTTTGCAGTGTGTATTTTGCTATGCTCAACCTTTGAAAAGTGAAAAGCCCCAGCCAGTGTTCATTAAAAGTCTTTGTGTTAAACTAAAAATTTGAAAGGGAAGTTTAAAATTTTGAATTGGCCCACATGACTTGAAAGCTAAAGCATCTTTTATAAATGAATTGACAACTTTCATCCTGTTGGAAGAGGGACAGAGATCAGTGGGCATCTTGAATTTTTTGTGACAGCAATAACAAAAGGATCTGAGTTTCATTCTAGGTTACATGAAATTACATTAAGATGGAAAATATTTATTAAGATTAGAAATTGGAATAAACAATCTACCTTAGGGGTGTTGTGCATACAGGAAAGGGATTCTGACACTCAGAAATGACAGACGTGATTTATTAATAACTTAAGTGGATGTTCATGTTGTGCAAAAAAAATCATTTGCACTTACTCCCAGAGAGTATCTCAGGCTGCTTTTAGTTTATTTTATTTATCTTTTAGACAATGGGAATGCATGCTGCAGTAGTGGTTGTATTACAACCTTTTTTCCCCTTATTTGATCTAAACAGTGTGTAACGTGTCTCAGGTTACTGGAGTCTTTCTTTCTACAAGTAAATTAACAGGATTGTCCATTAGAAAGGAAATCTGTTCCCTGGCAGCAGAGAGAGTTCCTTGATAGCAGTAGAGTCTTGACCTTGCTCAGTCATCAGATTGGCTTAACCTGCCTAACTGCTTATAACATCTGTCATTTTATAACAGCTTTGAAATGCAGAGTTCTGGGGATATTTTTGGCCAGATATGTCAAACCTTAACCAACAATGAAGGTAGAAGTTTGTCAGTTTGGCTTTTAATCTTGCAGCTATGTCAAATTAACTGCAGTTACAAGATCAGATGCAAAGCCTTGGCAACTTGTTCATCCTCAACACATTTGCACAACTCACTTCTTTTATCAGAAGTTGGAGCTAGGTTGCTGTAACCCACTAAATAGAATTGAATAAAATAAGAAAATCCCTCTGTTTCAGGGAGGAATTTTTTAGATTACAGGAATACTGTTGCCTGGATGAAAAAGAACCTTTTCAGTTGGATATTCTCCTGTTGTATATGAGGCTGACTTTGCTTTTTTTTTGCAAGTGATTTACTTCACGCTGTTCATACTTCCTGAATTTTAGATATGAATAAATGAACAAGTTTAGTTTTACAAATTATTACAGGGTTTTGAAGGTGTGCTATGGATTCCATACTGAAAGCCATATTCATCAATATAATCTTTTTTTTCAGATTTGTACTTTTACTGTTGGCTTACAATGGGCTTCTGCATCCACCTGTGTGCCTAAAACCTTGTAATCATTGGGCTGTAAGTCAGCTCTGATGAAAAGTTTCTGTGGGAAAAAAGAGCACAAAAGGAAACCTAACCATTAGGAGTTAGCATAAATGTATTAACAATTAACACAGGAACAGATGGACAATTTTCAAAAGCTGAACCCTTGGCCACAGAGAGATCCAAAAAACCCAAGCACAGATAAAGCAGATTAAAATCTAGGAACAGTGAAGAGTTTTGTCTAGTTTTTGAAGCAAATTTCTAGAGGAAAAAAATTGTGTCTGAGATATGATTATGATTGTCTTAACTTTTTTTTTAAGTCTTGAGTTTTTAATTGGAGAAATGGTTAATTTTTAAGTTTTTTTCAATTTCCAGCAAAATAGGTGAGGTGATTGGATGTGACTATGGCAGCGTGTTTTTGAGTGAGTAGAAGGACTAAGCCTACAAAAAACTCATCTGGGATTCAGCTTCCTGAAGAACCTTAAAAAGTTTATATCAGGACCCTAATTACACTTTCAGAGCATCTCCACAAGTAGCCAAAGAGGCATTTCATTATCTTTGTAATTTCTACTCAAAACACTTCTGAAGCAGGCCAACAAAGTAATGTAGAAGGGAGTCAGTGAATGCAGTTAAAGCCAACTGTTGTTACCTGAAAGGTCTTCTCAGCCCCAATTAATTACCAATTAATTACTATAATAATATGAGTTATTATACCAGGAGATGTTTCCTGATGAGCAAGAGCAGATAAGAGATTGGGCTGTGAGAGTCTGTGTCACAAAGTGCTGGGGCTCAGTCAGGCTGGGTGGGAGCTGCTCCTCCAGGTGTAAGGGACCAGTAGGAACAGGAGCCCCAAAGGTGAATAATCCCACAGGCTGCAGCTCAGCCTGAGCTGGGGAAGGCACTGATAGAGGGAATCTCTCCTTGCCCTTGCCACTCACGTGCTTTTCAGAAACCCCAGAGTGGTATCTACTTCATACAACATTCACTGATTTTCTTAGATACATGTGGAGTGGATTTTTCTGTAAATATATTTTAGAAAGGCCCCATACACTTTAATTGCCTCCTGGATTTTTAATTTTTTTTTGTTGTGTGTGTCAGAAATTATGCTGATTAATAGTGTTCATAAAGGGGCAAGATCACAGGCACAGCTGTCTCTAAACATTACCAAAGTTATAAAGCTATTAATTTCTCATTAAAAGAAAAATATTTTATGCAAATGTATTTAACTTTACAGATAATTATTCAAATTGCGGGAGTTACATTGGTGTCTTTTTAAAGACATTTTCCCTTTCTATCATTCTGGACATTTTCATTTGACTCTATTAGAATTGATAGCTCTGTTCCATGCTAAAAACTATCATCTAGCTTTAAATTTTAGTTTCCTTAGTTGATTATATGACAAACCACGACCAGCAACTTAATTTTAAACAGGAATTAAGATAAAATTAGCACAATACTGAAGGTTGCAAGTGTTTATGTTTATTTTCAGCTCACAGAGCTGTGCTCTATTCAAATAAAAATAGAAAATAGGGAACAAAAGGAGTATTGTCTTTTGCTGTCCATTGAGTTCCTATTGTCTTTTGTTCCACTGAGTAACCAATAACCAGTTTGATGTACTTCTTACCTTTGCACAACTCAAGGACAGAGTTCTATGTGGCTGTGTGCAATCTTCGTGATGTAACATCTCAAATCAGTAAATTGATTCAGTACAAGTATGTTAACCCAAATTTGGTAAAACCAGTGAAATTAGTCCCGTCTGTTATTCTTTTGGATGAAATGAATTGTGTTGTGAACCAGATTTGGCTGAGTGTATGGAAACAGAGCTTGATAGACCCAATGGAATTAATGGACACCAATTAAAGTCTTTAGAGATTAAGAATATCTTCTATTCAATAGCATTGGTTATCTTCATTTTCAAAGCTCAGGATATTTTCCTATTTCTAAAAATAATAAGGATGTTCCTAGTGAAGCACACTAACATAGCCTAAAACCCAATTTGTTTCAACAATTTTTTTTTTGCCTTTTAACAACTTCATAGTCATGTATTTGGCATACTTCATGGTAGTACAAAAATCCATCTTTTCCTTCTTGCTGTCATCTGTGTGCTCTTCATCCTATAAGTATTAAAAGAGCCCGCTGGCTGGAACATTAGGTGATCTTTATCCCCATTTAATTATATCAGTGAAAGAAAACAAACAGTATTTTTAAAATATAATTGAACTGTAAAAAAAGAAATCTAATTACCCCAGGCAGTAAATGAGAATGGACCACTTAAATTTTAGTTTGAATACATTAATTTTTTTTAGTATAAGTCTATTTCAGCTACAGAAGACTACAAAACAGATGAAGTTTTCAAGGCATAATTTTTTATCTATTGTAATAAGTTTTCACAGTGTTGCAGGTCAAAATGAGTTCTGTAGTTTTAAATTAGTTTTTTGGATATTAATAGCTTAATGGCTGTGGAATTTATATCAGGATCATGATAATTTTTTAAACTTTAAGCATGCTATATGGGCAATAGAAAAAGCTTCTCAAATTATTAAAAATTAGTCTCTTTGCACTAACAGAGAAGCAACAGAATTAATGAGAAATCAGAACATTTGCACAAGGTACAAAAGATTCCAAAAAGCAGGTTGCATTCATTATGTTTTTCATCAGTAAGCACTGTTGGTTCTCTTCTGCATTTCAGTGCCAGCTGAAGTTCAATGCCAATACAAGGTCATAGGGGAATGAATGGGTTCCAACAGCACTTTTACTTTATGAGCTATTGCTCATTTCACCGCTTCAACATTGGGAGAGATAAATTTTCTAATCCTAAAGTTATTTGAATTAGCTGCTTAGAACCTTTTTGTAAATTATAATACTCGGAAGCACCTAATTTTTACATTTTTGTGCTAAGGACTTATTGAACAAAAACACTGTGTACTGTACATGTGCCAAAGCAGCCCATAGGAGGTTTGAGTATCTCTGAGTGGCTTGGTGCCAATGACATCTTGAGCTGACTGTGCTGTCTTAAAGTAAAAATCTAGAATCAGTTTTAAGCTTAAAAAAAATAAAATCTCTACTGTATAAAGCTCTTGCTATTTATAAGCAGAATAAAGGGAAGATATTTGAGTTCAGTGGGCCCATAGGCTGGAGATGATGGGATTGCCTGCTTAACTTTTCTGAGCTAACACAGTGAAAGCATGAAATGGTTTGACAAAGATCCAGTTTCATACACTTAGAACCTGCCTTCTCTGGGGTTAGCTCCATCTTCCCTAGGTGACTTTGTTTTGAAATAGGATTAATAGCCTAGCCCAGCAGGGAAGGCACAAGGGGATTGTTACTTATGGGATATTATGTAGCTGAGAGTTCTAAATATAATTTATTTCCTGAAAGTGAAGTTGGTACCATTGTAACTATGTTCATTTGCAGCTACTGTTTGTTAATAAGGTATTAATTAGGCTCAGTAGCGCTGGTAATGAGTGAATACTGAAAATTATAAGTGTAGGATGAACATATCTAAGCAAAGGAAGATAAAGTTTTTAAACATGGAGCATTTAGACTTCAAGTGCAAAGTTGTGGACAGCCCCAAACTTTGTAAAAATTTTCTGAGAAAAATAAAAAAGGCTTTGAGCTCTACTGATTTCTCTCCAGTAAGTCAACCAGTGGAGATGCAAAAACCAAAGAAGAGTTTCTAATGCAATTTTCTCTTCCAAATTCAAACCATATCTTGTGTATTTCTAGGGTGTTTTTGTTTTATCTCTAAAGCTGTGGAGCTGTCCTAAAGAGACATGTACTTAGCTTAGCTTTACTTTTCAAGCTTGGAAGTTCCATGGGCTTTGTTTGCAGTGTCACAGACTTATCCTCATGGAAATGTCACTCAGCATGCAGGGCAGGGTGTCCACTCAAAGACAGAGGCAAAGGGTGTGACAGCTCCAGGTTGGGTACTGATTACCAGGATTGCTAATTACCAGGATTGCTAATTACCAGGACTGCTATTGATCCCAGACAAATCTACTCCTGGCAGACAGATGCAGCTCTGAGAGCCATCTCCCAGGTGTCTGTCATGGGCACCTGTCCAGGGGCACACGTTGGCCTCTTGTTGCATTTCAGAGAGAGAAAAGCCCTCTTTAGGGAGCTCAATGATTTATCTAAAGGCAAATATGCACATGCTAAAACCAAGCTGCCCTGTTGGGGCCCTGCAAGAAAAAGAGCACAGCCTCTGTGAAGGACAGTGCTGCTGATGGTAAGTGCAAAGCACACTTTTGTTTGGCAATGTCAAATTGAGGCATTCAGAAGGAATCAGGTGCAAAATAATCCAACAAACTAATGAAATTAAAAACATCACACTGGTAGAAATTTAACTTTGCTTTTGGGTGCTGGATCATTGGTGAATTTCAAGCTTTTCTCTGCAATTTAAGTGTAGGGATGTGAATTATTTTTTCTTACTCAAAGCTTAAAACCAAAGGACATAACTTCATTCTAGCTACCAGCACTTTCAAATGTGAAGGGAATAACTAAACTCCTTATGGTAAAGTAGCATGGTCAGTCAGCACCAGACAACTAAAAGAAATTCTAGTGTGACACAGACAACTAAACTGTCATAAGCATGTGGATATTTTAATATTACAAGAACAGATTTACCACCCACTCCAACTCACAAGTCATAAAATGTAACTAAGACTATGACTTTTTGTTCTTGGAGAATGGCAACCTTCAGTTTTCTTTCAGTGGCTTCAGTGGAGTACTGAAACAGAGGCATTATATTCTGTAGTATAATTAAGAAGGGAGATTCACTTGAAAAAAAAGATGAAAAATAAGCATGTTAAATAGTTCTCAATAGATTATTTATTCAGTGCTTAGAATAATATTGGTTCCTTGTACATCCTCTAGATAGCAAAATAATGGAAAAAACATCATGATTTTGAGTAAAGAAATGTCCATCAAATATTAAAATAAAAGGATATTTCTGGCCCTAGGCTGTCAGATTTTTGATTTCAGATCATATGAAAGGTGACAAAACGAACTGAGGGATGTGAGGGGACATTGGCTAGTTTAATCTAACCAAAACCCCCTCTATTTGTTTATTTCCTGTAAAGTCAAAGTAAGATTACTCTTCAGTTGGCAAGGGTTCTCCGTTCTCCATGTCCTTCTGTAGAAATAGCATTGCTAGATTTTTCTTTAAAGTAAATTCAATGGCATCATGAAACATGTGCATTGGATTTGTGCATTCTGAATCTCTAAAAGAGCAGTGCATCCCCTTGAAACCTTAAGTACTTTCCCTCATCTCAGCACATGCTAGTTTAGAACCTTTCTATTTGGCTTTTTTTTTTTCTCCCTACAATCCAATTTTTTTTTTTTTTAAATTTTGTTCATTGTACATGCATTTAGCAGGATCTGTAAATACCAGCTGGTAGCACAATATCTGAATACCTTCTGCAGTTTCTGTATCTAGCCTTAAATGTCCTACTACATACTATAGTTCTTTCCAAGGTAAAGCCCATCAGTGTCAAATTAAAATGGATTGCAGAATTTTGCTCTTTATTCTCTGTCAGGTATTTCTTGACAGCCTGGAATTTGCACTAACCTCTGTTTGATCCTTGACACTCTTGACAACCTCAAACTGGAAGTCTGTTAAAGGATGCCAACATATCTTGTATATTAACATCTATATTAAAGTGAGGTTTTAAAAAGAAATGTAATATTTCTGGTGCATTTGGCACCAGATAACTTTTATAAGGTGTTAATTGTATGCTATTATCATTGGATATATAGTTCCTGATCATATCAATTGACATATTGTTTGGCAATGGTTCTTGATTTCTCTCTGGAAAAAGCTGCTGGTTCAGTTATACTTGCACATTCTATTTCAGGAATAGTTAATGAAATTATTTCTCTGGAGGGATTTTTTGGCATATTCAGGTTGCATATCCATTTTATTGGGCTGTAGCTGAACACTATGAAATGTGATGGACAGAATGGTACAATTTCTACAGTATATATTTCAGTGTGAGAAAGAACTCTTGGCTACCTTGGCCTGTCTGCTGTGAACTGTCATGTACTAAACAGGAGAGAATAATTTCCTCTTGTTTGAGCTGCTTTGGTCTTGGTCAGCTCAATCTGGGTATGAAGGCCCCTGCTCCACCTATTTAATCCCAGATGTGTGGTCATGTCTCACTTTTTGGGTACAAGGACAGTACAGATAAATAAATGCAAAAGGTAGTTTTTTATGAACAGAGTATCACCTACTTCAGCCCCAGCAGCTGTTTAACAACAGCACCATCCTGCCTTAGCAAAACATTCAGGCACAGCCATGGACTCTCTGGGAGTCTGTCATCATGTTTGGAATGCAAACAGATTAACTGTGGCCACTTGGAAAGTTTAAGAATCACTTCAGATAAAAGACCATCCTATGGTGCTGTTTTCTCTGGAGGGGTCATCCTAGTCCTCAGATTCTTGCAAAATTTGAACTTGCTGTCTTTTTCTCAGACAAATTACCAGTGATTACAACTGAGGAAAGACTGCAAGCCATGACATGGTAATTATTCTAAGAGATAATTAGGAAGCAGAAGAGAAGAATATTACTGAAGAATGAAGACAGCTGCATTGTAACTTAAAGCAAAATTGCTGAAACTCACAGCCATAATGGGGTGGTATTTTGTGTGTTAGATGTGGAAAATGTAGTCAGCTCACAAAATATTCACCACTTGTTTTTACTCCAGGAGGTCACAGGCAGGAGAATTTGAGTCAGGAGTGATGCTATTCCAACCGTTCCATCATCTTTTCCTGAGTCAGAATGGACTAGCTAAAGCTTTGTCTCTAAAGTTCTCCAAGGTGTTATTGAAAACAGACAATGATGGGTATCACAGTGACCCTAGTGACTTCTATCAATATTCACTGCCCTGATTAGAAAATGTGGCAAAATCCAATATAAATTCTCCTAGCTGTACTTTAATTTCCTCATGACTACTCTGAATGTAATGGACACAGAGAACAGCTTAGAGACTCTCTTTGCAGTAGCAAATATGAAAAATCATTCTTGTTTTCCTTCTATCTACTCCTTTATGAATTTAGTCCTTAAAAGAAGTGACCAATCCAAAGAGAAGTTAATTCAAAATGATGGGTGTTGTTGAGCCAGTTAACTTCAGGGCTTGATCTGATGCTGATTGAAGGGATAGGAAAGTGATCCTGAATCACAGGAACTGCATTTTGGCCACAGAAAATGCCAGTGCCCTCATTCCTGCTGCAGCCAGACACAAAGATTTCTGGGCAGCTCAGAGCTGGCTGAGCCTCTCAGCTACATTAGCAGTGTTAGCTGCACCATGTCCCAGCCCCTGCCAGCTGGACTGAGGGGAGGGAACCATCACACCATCCAGGATACCCAGATGGTGTTCTTTACTTTTAATTCCCTGTGCTTTTGCTCTCTGCTAATGTGCTTTCATGGCCATGTTTGCCATCTATTTATCCATGTATGTAAAATGAAATTTCCTTGTTTTCTCCTCCCCTTTTTACTCCACTAGTTGTTTTACATGGTGGCATCTGTGGAATGCTGTAACTTAATTGCATGTTTAACATGCAAATTGAGGACAAAGCAAACTTAAATGTTCTACAGATTTGTTAAAAGTTCCTGCAGTTAACTTTGGAGTTTGACAACGTCCATTAATGTCTTTAGTATTGTTGCAAGCACCTCTGCTTTCACGTAAAAGTAAGAAAACAGTTTGAATACATAGAAAAATACAAGGCATTTAGTAGTCACCCCTCATTAATTTGTGAAGTATAAAATACTACCTTAGAAGCTTTATATTGTAATATTGAAAGTAGTCATTCCAGATCAAAGGAGTGAAGCTGAAGTTGTTTTGAAAATATTTACTACTTATTTTTATTTTTTAGTGATTATATTATTTTGCAGTTGGGGTAATATTTTATCACATGCCCTTCTTTGCCCTTTTATACTCTGGATTTGCCTTACTCTGGAGTACCTTGTTTTTAGCTTCCTTTTTCATGGTCTGCAAACTTCAGAGTTAAATTTTATGTGCACTGTAGGAAGCAGAAAGACAACAGCCTCTGAAGTTACCAGAAAAAAATTGCATCCTGTAAATGCATTTTGGGATAACTCTGCTAGTCTTTATCTCCAGATAATCGTGGGTATTGATGAAGCACACACATCTATAAATACTCCATTTCTGATTTTCTGCTATTTTTATTTGCATTCACAATTACTGAGCAACTTCAGATTTTTCCATGCTGGCACAGCCTAGGTTGACTCGGGTACCTCCATCCAAAAGGAACAGAAATCCTCTATGCTGGCACACAGATAATGAAATGGTATGGCAGCAACATCACTTGCATAATTATGCTTCAGTTTATGCTGAAGAAAAAGCAGGCATTTCCAGCTTAATTGTTGCCCTTGTCTCTAAGAGGTCTGTTCCTTCCAAATTCTTTTTCTCTTAAGAAATTTATCTACAGTGTAATTAGGAACATAAAAAAAACCCAAGCAATGAAAATGTGTGAATATGCAGGCAGCAAAAATACTTCATGAAGTGTGCAGCATGCAGACATATTTCTTCTTCCCCTCATGTGATCCAAATTCATGACTTTACTAGTGGTATAAATAAGTGTTTCTAATATGTGATTAGAAGCTGAAATTTAGAGTATAAGGGAATAACTGGATTACAGAGTTATATTAAACTCTATTTAATATCTACATCTTCTCAGATGTAGATATTAAATACAGTGTGCTTCAGTACCAATAGAAAATGACACTTTTACTGTTTTTTCAGGCATGAGACTTTGTCCAAGCTTATGGCATTCAAAAGAAGATTAAATCCCGTCAAGGCTAGAAATAAAATACAGTAAATATTTATTATTTGTTTTTAAACCATTGGTAGATCATTTAAAGTGCAGTCCTTTATTCAGGCTGCTAGAGTGGTGTTGAAATCCTTAAAGCATTCAGATGGTGCAGTAATTGCACACATCTGATGCCAAGACTGCAAAACTTTGATGAAAGCTGTGTCTTTGTTTTTGCTGTAGATAGATCACGTTCTCTGCTGCAGGGAATTAAAACAAAAAACTTCAGTAACATCTTCCCATGTTATATCAAAGTGTAGCACTCAGAGTCCAATGAGTCATGTCAGCAGCAGAGCTGGTAAGTGAATATATATCTGTGTCTGAATAACCATCCCTTTAAGTTTATAAATGGTTCTCCTTTCTAAGAGCTGCTAAGTATGCAGCAGTTGCCTGAGCTATATGGACTTCCTCATTAGGCTGATGAGCTTCAAAGCAATTGGGGTTCCTTCCAAGTATGAAGGGAGGACACACAATGCATTCCAACTGAAGTTAAAGATAAAATGTACTTTTTTTTTTAACAAAATGTTCCAAATTATTAATTTCTTTTTCAACTAAAAGAATGTATAATATTTTCTCCAGTAAGTCATTCTTTCCCCTTGCCATTTCTGATCTGCAAAATTAAATTTTGCTTGAGTGAAGTCCTTTATTGACCTCGTGTGTATCAGATCTTCCTCTGTGGAGTTCAGAATAGGTACATAACCTATGAATGAATTCTGGCCACATTTTACTGCAGACAAGTACTTAACAATATTTCCTCAGTCCTTTAATTTTCAGGCTTCTAGATTTTATTTTGCTGTACTTTAACCATAGTCTGCCCAAGCCCTGCTCATGTAATTTAGATTGGATATCTGTTTAGTTTTATTAGAGTTAACATGCAAAAGATTTTCAATAGAAAGCCTCTTATTTTCCATTTCAACAAATCTCATTCTGGGGACAGATTATTTCATTGATTTTAGCATTAAGCAAAGAAAACACAAATTCTAATTTGAGTCTGGAGTCTAGGAATGAAGCCTAATTTTTTGGCACAAGGTGAAATTCATTGGGCTGTAGTGCAGTTGCCTCAAAGTTATTTCAGGTTTCAGTCCAAATAAAGTGCAGGACCCAGAAGAGTTATTTCCATGTGGTAAAATATCTGCACATTGGTGAGCATAATCTAGTATTTTTTTAATGACTAATAAGCTGTGAGAGTAAGACTAAGACAAAGATGGAAACCATTCCCTTTTTGAAGTTTAGTGTTCGTTTTCTCATGTATTAGGTCATGGAAAATATTGCAAATCAAGAAGAGGAGGGAACCATAGTACAGTGGGTGTTTCTGTGAGGAAGCCTTGTAGAAGGTTCATAAAATAAGAGTCTTCTAGCATGTGTATGTGGTTTTTCCTTCCATTTCTCTGTGTTCAATATGAGATTTGTACTAATAAAGATTAAAGGGTTGGACAGTAAGCTGCTTTGTGGGGGCAGCTGCCTTGAAACAAGGAATGCCTGTGGGTGAGGATGGGTTCCCCCAGGCCAGCTGCGCACATCTGTACCTGTGCAGGGCCCTGGGGATGCTCTGTGTCCCTGAGGGTCCAAGGCAAGGCATGACCCATTTACCAGCACCATTTGCTAGTGCTTTCACAAGAGCTGGGGCACATGTAGAGGCAGGAGGAGGCCTGCAAATAAATGTCACTGCATGGGGTTTGTTGTGTATTACAGTGAAAACAGTTTTCTTAGAGGGATTGTATTCTTATGGGATTGCCAGGTGCTAAAGATATTAAACATTCCTCTGTGTTTATGAATTAGGCTGTGAAATTCCTTATCTGGATTTACCACCAGAAAAAAATCCTACATCTTTTGTAGGGGTGTGAGATGACATTTACTTTTCATTTCTGGGGGTTACGTGCTGCCGTGCGATGTGATGCACTCAGACAGGACTTGCCCTGCTTGAGAGGGGATCCTTATTCCAGGAACTGCAAAGATAACGTGAATTGAAGTTTAAAAAAGCAATTTTTGCAGGCTGCAGAAGCTGGCATTTTTTGTTAATTTATTTCTTTTGCCCCCAAGAAGGGAGAAATGGGAAAAATGTATTTTAGAAGTGTGCATGACTGCTTACAATTTTGGCAGTGGAGCACAGAGCCTACTGCCCCTCAGGTAACATAATTTGCTTTCTTATTGCCTATGGACCTACTAAAAATATAGCATTTTGCAAGAAGGTAGTGCAAAACACAAGAGATGATCATTTTGTGATAGAAAATGCCATAGAAATCACTTGTCATATAACATGCCATATATGACATGACTTTACAGAGCTTAATGGAGTATCAGCATTATATATGTATATATGCACAGTAGTATGTCAGTGGCTTTAAGATGAGGGAGAAGTCATCCTCCATTGGAGTTGTAGCTATTTTAATCAAAACACCATGATTTTTATAGAAGTCAAGCCTTAGGTGTGCTTTTCTGGGATGTGGGAAGGCCAAAAGAAATGGTATTTAGATGAAGTACATGGGAGGCCCAGCACTGTGAAGGATTTCATTTTATTACTACTTCTTTTCCTCACTGTTAGTTCTCCTTTTCTGTTGTTTGTGTTCCAGTGTTTGTGAACTGCCCCAGACTGAACTTGATGTTTCTCACAGATGTATTTGCTGCAACCCTGAAAAGCAGGGTTACTATGCCTTTCATGGGTACAGAGCCAAGAAACAATCATTGCACAAAGTCTGCTAGAAAGAGATGGATAGTGAAGAGAAGTTGTGGATTGCCCAAATGTGCAATGTGGGCACTGGTGAAGATGTTATTATTCAGATTTTCTGTGGGACATAGGCTTAGGCTAAATAGGTGATTCATTATCACTTAAATAGTTAGTGCTGCTGTACAGCATAGAGGAAATTACTGACAATTTGTCTCTTGTGCTGATCAAATTAATTGTCATTCCAAAGGAAGGATAAATATTTTTTGTACTTCCACACTATGTGGTCTACTCAGAAAGAAAGCTGAGTTGAGGTATTCTCATAATCATCTTCCAGCTATTCCTAATTTTCTCAAATCAAGATTCTTATATTTTTTTAATCTGATTTAATCTAGCAGATAAAAGCAAGAAAAGAATCAGTGTCTGGAAAAATTCAAGTAGGAACCAAGGACCAAATTTTAACAGCAACTGTATGAACAGTTTTCCAAAGTTCTTTATCACCTGAAACCTTTAGATCAAGGTAACATTTCTAAAGCAGACTTTATACTTCATCTATAAATCTCTTTTGTTGTATTATGTTGTTGATTCAATAATACAATTACAAAGGATCTACTTGGTCTCAGAGAATCCTTTTTCCTTGTACTTTTTCCATTTGTGAGCAGAAGCTAAAGTAGTGTTTGGGTCTTAATCTACACAAAGTTGGTTTGGCAATACTTTGGGATTTGTAGATCTGGTGAGAGTCCATGATTTATGGAATAAAATAGCAGAATATATTATTTATTACTGGTTTCAATAATGATTTTGACTAGCCTGTTGTGACTGAAACTCCCTTTAACCCTTCTGTATTGAGAAGTTTGATTTGTGAATTTTAGCCCATCTTGCCCACATTTTCTCATTCTATCCCAAACAGTATTTATTGCATTATGAAGCATTGAAAAGCTTAATTATAGAAGTGTTTTTATGATGTTAACACAAGTTAGACTGAAATAATTTGCATGTAGCGATGTTTTTACCCTGGTAATAATGGTTTTGAGTTACTGCTGTAGGAGATATTCAAGCCTGGGGGATATGCCAAATATTCAGACTGACTGAAGAGCAGCACTAGAAGTATCTGAAACCCCACAGCTCTGCTAGTCCTGGCAATGGGGAAGCCAGATTTTTCATAGAGGAAACAAAGCTCAGTAAATGGCATACGTTTCCTTTATTAATGCCTTACAGTTTAAGCTGTACAAAAATATGTGAAAGTCAGCACAGAAGGTCTGTGACTGAAATCCTCCCATGAATGAATTACCACTTTGAAAATTCCTCCCTTCCATCTACTTTGATTCTGATATGCACGTGGTGGGAGTCTTGAGTGTGTCTGTAGACACCAGGAAGGTGGCAGTAATGCAAGACTGGTGATGGGGGAAATTGGACTGAAATACCTGGACCAGTACAGTGTCCTATTTTATTCATGAAACACTACAATGTACAATTTTTACTTTTTTTTTTTGTTAAGGTTCTGACTTTAATTAACAAATTTGGCAATTATATAAACTGAAATGATGCATAGAAATGAGAGAACACCAATATTCTCAGTTCATGGGAGCATTCTCTGTATTACTTGCAAAGTTGGAGCTCATTATGTTGTTTACCTCTGGAAATTATCCTTTCTGTATTTCTTTTTTTCAAGCAGCAGCTTCTCTATGACTTTGTTGACTGGAGTATTAAGATATGAAAAGGTAATCCTGTAACAGTTGGGATTCAGTAGCTGTAGAGAAAAAGGAGAAAAAAACCATCCTGCTATACTCAGAGAAAAGCCTAGACCCTATAATTAAGATAACATTTCATTTGACAACTGAACAGGAGCCAGACCTTCAGTCATTTTGGAGCTGGTATATTGCCACCAATTATTTTAAATCTCTAGTTGCCAGATATTGTTGCTCTTCTGCTGCCTGGCAGGGCACCAATGATGCTGATCTATGATCCAACCAAACAGAAAGAATAAATTAACAGCAGTGTAACTGGAACATTCTCAATCCACCAGAATTAACCACAAGTGCAAAAGAGAATGACTGCCTGCAGGGTAGACCATGTTTAAGATACTCTTTACTGAATAAGAATGTGGAAAGGCTCCATGACAATGAGACTTAACTAATTGCCTCTCATATTTTAAGAAAATATTTTAAAGAGTTCTAAATTCTGTATTTTATTCATACTACTAAGTGCACACCTTGAGTTTTTCAATTCAGAGAGCCAGGTCGTCTGACCAAATTCCATATTTATGTTGAATTTTTGCACATTACTGCCATTTATTGTTGAACATGCAAGACAACAAATATCCCACTTGGAAAACTGTTTGGAGCACAATTTTTTCTGCAGCTGAAGTAGTATTCTTGTTGCCTGGATTTGTGCTTGACAAGTCCTGGTGGTTCTTCTGTAAGCTTCTATACCGGGGTATCAATTTCTCTCTAGCAGCTTAGCAGCTCTTAGATTTGCTGATGTTAATGCTCAGCCTTCTTAAACAAACAAAAACAAACAACAAAGCCAAACCAAAACAAACCTTAATTTCTTCCCTCTTAATTGTAATTAAATCTCCCAGGAGCTAAACCTCTGCTTGACACCAAGGTGGTGCTGGTGCAAGAGAGTCAAAGGGAGCCTGAGAATGCTTCAAGTGATTTTGTGAATTTGTGTTGTATAGAATTTTCACTTCTATATACTCACACAATTTGTTTTTTTTGTTTGCAGTTTAATTATAGAATTATAAACAGGCTTGAGTTGGGAGTGACATTAAAGGTCACCCTGTTGCAAACCATTCCCACTGTCCCAGGTTGCTCTGAGCCCCAATGTCCACCCTGGCCTTGGACGCTTCCAGGGATGAGGCAGGCACAGCTGCTCTGGGCACCCTCTGCCAGGGCCTCATTCCCCTCACAGGTGAGGCTGACAGGTCAGTGCTTCCCAGGGGTTTCCCTTCTCCCCTTTTAGAAATGAGAGCAATGTTTCCCCTTGCCCACTCTCCTGGGACTTCACTGTACTGCCATGACTTGGTCCTTGTTTCCCTGCCTGTGGAATTGCTTCTTGAGTTTAATCAGTGTCAAACATTTCCAGTAATGGTTTGCAAACTGAGTTCATTGTCCACTGCTTTTTCTTTGCTTGTAACTAATGTGCCTCATAAGCAGTGAGCTGCTTGATTATTTTCTTTACTGTGAATCATAAATACAAAATCCTTAACATAAAGCCCATTTTATTCTAGTTTGTGATGTTGTTTTCTAATAAAAAATGAAATGCAGATTTTTAAGTCACATAACAGTAAGAGCAGATGGAAATCTTATCTTCAGAGTTCTAAAGGGAGCCCTATGGAGGAGCCTAATTGAATTTCATGTAAAAGGACAATGTTTTGGTCTTTTATTTAAATGGAAGGGTTTGGTATTCCCAGAAGAAAACATTTCACTTTTGCTTTTTCCTTGTCTTTTAAATAGCTCATCTCATCTAGATTTTGTATATTTAAATATTTTTTTCTATTGGTTTTGGACTCACTAAGTGATTACTTTTGATAAGAAATGTCCTTAAAAAAAACCTACAAGCAGTTTATCTGAAAACTTTATTTTTATGTTTATGAATCATAACATTTTTACTGATGGATGATGAGAAAGTTGAGACTAAGCACAGAGTTAAATCATGTGCAGAAAGACTTGTTGCTTCCATGTACGATCATGTTGTCCTTCCCTGCATCCTTATTTAGAATGGCACTTCCTTTCAAGCTAAATACATAAAGTAGCACTAACAAGTTTTCACAGCTCTGCTTTAGGGTACTTCAAGGTTTATTTATATGTTATATCTCAAAATGTTGCATCTGAAGCTGGAGTCCTGCCATCTGTGGTTAACTGTGCATTAAGGGGATTGCTGCCAATACAAGTGTACAAGATGACAAAGATGATCAGTTGGAAATTATCTGCTAGGAATACGATAGAAGCACATCTAGGATTTGGCTAGAGCCTTGGATTAATGGAGGGTGTTAATTTTCTGTGACACATATGGTTGTTCTTCAATACTTCCCTACTTTTAACCCTCTGTAGCTCTCAAAGGATGTATTCCCACATCCCCTTTCCCCAGCTACATAATTGTCAAATAAATAGAGCTCTGTCTGTTTTGGAGAGTTAGTTCAATGATTAAGCAGTGAAAAAAAATACCCTCTAACACTGGACATATTCTGGCACACAGAGGAGGTAAAGAATATGGTTTAACATAATCCTGAAGGTCAGAAGCACTTCTGTTTAAATCAAGAAGGTGGCTGAAAGACACTGTAAGGACTGGAGTTGAGGAAGGTGCCAATATGTTAGCAGTTTGTGGGCATCTTTGCCAACAGACTACTGTCTATTACAATTTTGTGTGAAAGCACATTTTTGGCTTTATTTTTTTTTTATTTTTTAGTTTTTTTAAATGAAAGAGTTTGGTATGCCCAGAAGAATTTCATTATGACTTTGTCCCTTGTAGTCAAATAACTCATCTCCTCAAGGTTTTGTGTGTTTAGATAGTGTACTCTGATATTTTTAACTCTACAAGAACATACAGGCCTCTCCTTTCAATGAGACTTTTCAGGGCATGGTGCCACCTCAGCCTCTGCCTGGAACATGGATCGTGATTTGTGTCTGAGCACTGTTTGCTGTGAAATTCTGGTGTAACACTGATGGCTGATGAAGTTTGCAAAGGCAGTGGGGTTGGACATTTGCCAGTGGAGGTCACAGAACTTCCCTGGCTGAAGATTTGCTACACGTTGGTGTGTGCATATGGACCCGGATGGAATATGTTTTATATTTTTGTTCAAATTGTGAGGTGCAGAAATGCTTAAAGATATGTAAATCCATTCTGTGTATTCTCCATTACATGATAACTATTTTTAAGGTTTCTGGTTTTGGTTGTTGTTGTTTTTTTGGTTTTTTTAATGGTTTTTTTGTGGTTGTTGTTGTTTTTAGTATTTTCAGCAAAACCTCTTTGGTTGCTGGTGGAAATATCCTAACTTAATAAAACTAATATAGGAAACAAAAAGGCCACTAGTTTGATCTGCTAAAAGTTGTTTAAACATTACAAGTAGTTACCCATCTTAGCCATATGAATTTTCTGCTTAGATAAAAGCTCAGTATACATGTATGGGACTTAATTCCATGTAGTCACAAAATAAGGTGACCAGAGAAATCAAAAAAACCCATGATTTATAGTTTCCACCAGTGTTGGTGGTATTTTTAGTGTACTTTCCTTGTTTCTTGATTTGTTCCTCACAGGTGATAGAAATTGGCTGGTGGAAAACAATAAGGTGGAAATACTCTAACAGCTTTAAAGAAAAATAAATCTCTGTTGAGCAATGGAAACTGTAGCATAGAAGAATGAACAGTTCAAAAAAGTTCTACACATTGAAGTTAACTATAAGAACACATCAAACATTTACCAGTGGCATTGATGGAGAACTGCACATACTGGGAAAGGAAAAATGTCTTGAACTTAAACTGAGCCTTTTGTATTTGAACCAAAATTACTAACATTTTCTGTGTGGGAGGGACAGGGGAAAAGATGTCTTAATTGTGCTTGCAGATTAATTTTTCAATTGAGAAAGGGCAAGTTTCATTAGAAATTATCTCCCTGTGTTTACGAAGATGAGGTGAAGGAAAAGGCAATATCTGGTTGACATTCATTTGGGTTTGCTTTTCTTATGTGTGCAGCAGTCATTTAAGCAGAGTTCTGGGAACGTGTATGGAAAATATATTCGTTTGTGACTCCCTTGCTTTGAATTTCTGCATGACCTCGCCTTTACTTTTCCTGCTCTGCTGCAAAAGATATTGAACTTCTGAGGATTTCTCCCCCCGACACCCCCAAATTTACATGTCAATAAACCAGTATTATACACAGAGGAAGAATGAAGGGATACAGAAGTTAATTAATCTTAAGATTACACAGGACTGAAATGTAATTTTAGAAAGTGCTCTGAGTTTCCTGGGTAATTCTATTATCCCGGGAAGAACAAAGAAACCCTAGCACTTTTCTGCTTTAACATCTCATATCAGTGAGGAATAAGTTGTTTCCTGTCTTTGAGCAGCCAAATCCCAGCCATGCACTTGAGCTGGCTCCTGGCAAAGAGCTCTGCTGGCTCTCTCCCCTCCTGCCTGCTCTTAGTGACAAGGCACAGAGCAGCAGGACTCATTTTCCCTCCTGCAAGGGGCACCCCAGGGGTGAACATTTCTGTGCTAAGCCAGAAGAGAGGTTGACATGCTGTGGGGGCACCCCATATGTGTTCCTGGTGCGCCATGGGGGATGTGTGGTTTGTCCCCAAAGACAAGGACCATGGTGAGCACTGTAAATGCCTCCTCTTCCCCCTTTCAGACAGTGGAAGTTATTTCCATACCTTTGTGAACAAATAATTACTGCATTACTTGCTTAATCAAAGTGCACTCTACCATTGCTGAGTACAGAGGAGCTTCTCTAGGGGATGATTCAGAACAGAATCTTAATTTGTGCTGTCTCTCAGGTGTCTGCAGGAGGGACTGGACTCCAGGATTCTGTTCCTTGAACTTGCCTGGTAGAAAATGAAAAGTTGCATATTTCCTCCCTAGGAACAGAATGTGGGAACCACCAAATACAGTTGCTTGCTCTAAGAGGCACAGTCCTATCATGTCCATGGCAGTGGTTTAATTGGTAGTGAATTTTAAGTGTGCAATTTATATAAAAGGAATGTAAAGAATACAAAAGCTGAGCAAGATTGGTGGAAAAAAAGCTCTACTTTTTGTGTGTAATAAGAGATGCCCCCTGCCAAAAACAGGGGCCTGTGAAGAGCCTTGTGTTCATGATGGTAAACAGGGGGAGAAATGAAGAATTTTGTACCAGCTTGTTATAAGCAAGTACGCTAACGATAAACTATGACATTTTCTTTTTTGGAACTACATCTTTTAAAGGAAGAAATATAACTAAAAGCACAGGATTGTCATAGGGGAGGAGGTGTTTGCTTTTAGCTGAGAACTCCTATTTCCAAGTCTGTACATCAAGGGAGTTTGCACTTCAAAGCTGTCTACACCAAGGAATAGGAACTTCTAATGAAACTGATAGTTAAACCCTCAGCTATCACATCATAAGTGAGTTGCTATAATAGTGCCTGCAACTATTGCACATCCTCTTTGATTTATTTCATTTTTGATCTTTACCACCTGCTGGACCAGCATAGCTTTATTCACCCTGGCTGAGATTTTTTTTTAAATTAACCAATATAACAACAAAAATACATTAACAATCCCTCATTATCTTTACATGATCATTATTTGGGCTCAGTAAGAAAGGACATGAATAATAACTGATAATCTACTCAGGAAAATCAAGTCTCACACAGGAGAAAGAGATCAAGGCTACATTTTTAGATAAAACAAATTCCTGTCTTTTAAATATTGCAATTAATTATGTGATATGCTGCCTATGCTGCAAATTTTCCTGTATTGTACTTAAATTGCTTAAAAAATTGAAATGCTATTGTTTTTTAGGTGTAAAAACAGATTTAAAAAATTATTATATGTTCTGAGCTTGCTGAAGATTTGGTCTGATTATCCAAATTTTGAATATCTATCATTGGTACTTGTATTTCTTTAATGAAGTGTTATATTGGTTCAGTTCATTGTATCCAATAATATCTGGGCATGGGAAGAAACATATGGATTTCCTAGTAATAAATAAGAGGGAAAATACAAAGTTATCCTAATGATCTGAAGCTTTTACTAGTTTATGTCACTACTTATTAAGGAAAAGAAAGTAGTTTTGTCTTGTTGGAATAAGTTATCAGGTTTCTCTAATCAACTCCTACAGAATGTTCTTCTAACTGATTTTTGCCACAAGAAGAGATTTGTCCTGTTTAGGAAAAGAAAACTTTAATTTAAGTTTTGAATACTGACTTCCAAAGAGATTAACATGTATATTCACAGCATTTGTTAGCTTGAGAAGAGTAAGTCAATATTCTGTTAAAAAGTCGCAGTGTGAGTCAGTAGCAGCAGAACAGCAGCCAGATAGTATTTTAATCGCAATTATTTGCATTAATCTTCCAAGCACTGAATTTACTGTATTCCCAGAGAGTTTGAGGTACTTGTTTCCCTTCTTTCTTTCCCATGTTCTCATCCCTAATAAAATGCATTTGAGTCTTCTTAAAGAAAAAAAAAAAAAAGGAACAGCAACTGGAACCCAAAGCAACCAAACCCTGGGGAATGGTTTTGCAGAGCTTTAGAATTGCATTGGTAGACTTTATGTAAATCAGGTTACCATTACTGGATTTACATAAAAATGCACAAAGTCCTCCAGGGTAAAGAGTATTATGAACACATCTGCCATCAGAGACAAACAGTAGGCACAGAAAAAGGTTTGTCTTATGGAGTTACTGAAGTTTAGCAGAGTCCTACCAAGTGAACTCAAACGGACTCAATTTTTCACTCCTTTTGCCTTTAGAAATCTTCAGATGATAGGAATTTCTCACAACCGTGAGAGACCAGCCTGTTCTATACTTGGCTGCCTGTTGAGGGAGGTCACATTTGCAAAACTTCAGCTCAGGCAGGAGCTCAATCTATTCCCAGCTAGGAGGAAGACTTTTTAGGATACCAGCAAAGAGCTGCTAAGGTGATTAAGGGATGGGAGCACCTCACATGTGCAGAAAGGCCGGGACTGTTTATCCTGGTGAAGAAACCACTCAGCAGGATTTCTTGAATATATGAAAATATCTTGAAGGGAGGATGATTAGGAAGTTGAGCAGTCCCTTTTCAGTGGTCTAGTGACAGGGCAAGAGGCAATGCAATGTGCACAAACTGAAACACAGGAATATAAAGAATTCCCTTTTTCCTTTTTTCTTTTCTTTTTTTGTTTTTCCTTTTTTTTTTTTTGTTTTGTTTTGGTTGGGTTTTTTTGGGTTGTTTTTTACTGGGGGTGACTGAATGCTGAAGACAGCTTTGAGGAATATGTTTCAAATGCTGCTGTGAATGTAAAGCCCCTTATCATGAAAGCACTGGGGCAATGGTCCACTAGCAACCTTTTTGGTACTCCTGTGTCCCATTATTCAGGGAATTCTATTTTGATGCTGTGAATTATTCAGTGCATAGACACGATGAGATTTCCCAGCCTGAGTCAGGAACCACAGAGTCAGTAAATCACAGGGGGTCTGAGATTCATCTGCCACTGACAAATAGATCTCTTGGCAGGGATGAGTAGACTGTGGAGAGAGCTTTGTTCATGTATCTGTTCTGCAAGATTTGTATGAGATTTCCCTAATTTAAATAATGGGGAGCAGATACATAGATGTTGCACTTGCAACAACATTCACTGGATTCAGAAATATAGCTTTCATTTAGATTTGGATATGAAACTGCTGTTGTTCACAGTAGGTCTGGTCCAAGACACTGAAAATGTATTAAAAAACCAGCTTCTCAACAGTTTGGCAATTTGATCTGATAATACCTGTTCTCTGAAAAAGAACCTGAGAAATGAGTTAGCAACTAGAGACCTAGTCAGTGCATAGTTATAACAGGAATTGTTTACATTATATAGGAATACATTTAGTCAAATAAAAGGATTTCTTTAGGAAGACACTTCATCTGTTTCAATATAAAGTTAATTTTAATTTGAAAAAAACTTATGCTATTTTTCCATAAGTCTGCATTGTTTCAGAAACAGATTAAAGGGAATCAGTTCATTGACTGTAAACACCTCATTTATTTGAAGTAATTATGTGAAAATTTTATTCCAGGAAGAATATTTGATATCAAATGAGTCCTAATGTTTCTGCATAAATGTGGCTTTGTCTCAATAAATTAAAGCCTGTAAAGCCATAATCTTAATAAACTTCCCAAATTACTTTGCTCGTAACTGTTAAACTGGAAGTGTTATCCACTCTGGAGGCAAATAATTGTTTTCATACTTGTTTATTTCTGACTATCTCAGTAATTGTAAGGCATTCTTTTTGATGTAATCCCTTATACAGTTGTATATAAAAAGTGATATGAGCCATTTTGTGTTTTAATTGAATAACTTTGGCAACCAGATTTTCAGTCTTCAAATATTGTTAAATTAATTCACTTGGAGCCATTCATATAATTTCTAGAAGAAAATTAAGTATAGAGTGGGTTCAATCTTGTTTTTTGAATGTTATTCCCCACTAAACAAGGTTTTCAACTATTCCTGAATGGGAACTTCCTCTGTGCATGGCCTTTTTAAATAAATGAGCTGCCATGCTCATTCAGCAAATCACTCATGCATTAATGTAATATTAAGTTTATTAACAGGTCTTTTAAAAAACCACGATAAAATGCAGCTTTCATTCTTTTTAATTATGGGAGGCAGAGTACTGAAAAGCAGTTCTGAATCATGATTTGGTGGCTTTTGCCTTTTATTCCTCCCCAAAGCTTTCTTCTTTTGTGTTAACTTATTCCCTACATCTGGATTGTAAAGCCAGCTAGAAGCTTTTCTCCTGCAACAGCTCAAGGAGATTTTAAGTTTTGGAATTGCATCATTCTGTTTAGGGTTTCAGTGTAGTAGCTTCATGAAGAGAAAAACAACAACCCCTCTCATCCATGCTTTTGCCACTGCAGCCTTATTGTCCAAATTACTGTATGTATTCTAGTCCTTTGTCTTGTTTTGTAATGGATCTTAAAAGTGAAGGAAGGAGAAATAATCATTGGTACCTCACCTATCACAGGGTCATTGGGCTGAAAATTACCCTTCAGTGGTGGGTCATTGTGCTCTTAGATGGAGAGGCTTTGTATTATAATGGCAGTTAATTATTAATAATTCTGTGAGAGCATTGCCAGAGTAAATTTCTAAAATACCCTGAGCTGTGATTGAACATTTTCAAATATCTAATATTTCTGGGTGAAAGGAGTCATTAATTCTCCATTTACAGAATAAGTGGATTGCTCAGGGCTGTGGAAAATTCAGAAACTGTCTGTGATGAGACATGATTTCAGGTTTTACCTCCAAGTTTGTCTTGCAGGGTCAAAGATTTGGTGTGTAGAGATATTGAAGATTCTTTGAGCTGCTGGTCTATGTCCAGAAAGTGACACTTAAGCCTTGGAGTGGGTGATTTTGCATTAAATTCCTTGGATATGTGAAATAAAGCATTTGATCAGTGACTAGTGGGAGGGTGTGCAGCTACAGTCTGTACAGGGAGGATCAGTCTTATGCTTATTTAGTTTTTCATGTGATTCAGACATATGAGATGACAATCTTTTAGAATTTTAAATAGCTAGATAGTATTTTAAGACCAAATTAGAACGTTTTGCAAAGTCGCTGTCTTGTTATTGTGTTGTGCTGAATTTGCTGTGTTTTCTGATTCTTTAAATCTGGAGTTACAGGGTGAATATACACATGAGCTTTTAGAAATTGATGTTTTCTTCTTGTTGTTAAAAACGTGGCATACAAAATTGTAAATGAAAAAAAAGGTGAAAAAAAATCCTAATTTTAAAATGATACTTTTTTTTTTCAAAATTCCTCTTTTATACTGTCTTCCAAACCCAGCTCAGAAGCAGATAAAATACATAATATTAGCTTTTAGAAGTATTACCTAATTAAGACTGCAGGTAATGAATTGAGAAGGGAGGTTTTATTGTGAATATAGAATGGAACTAGAAACAAATGTAAAGCAGATATGATAAAATGTTGCATGAACTTATTATTCAGCTCCCAGCTGTCACAAAGAAGTTGTAGTTGTGCTGGTTAAAAACATTCTGTGTGACTATGGATTTGATATAAAAATGATTTAGCTTCTGTGGGTTTTTTCTGCATCTCTTTTTTGCTGAGCTCTTTTATTGGCTCAGATCAACTTTATCTATTGACTTTTGCTTTGCTCCAGCTATCTTTTAAAGTAATTAGGTATTTTTTTTTGACACCTCAATCTATTAGCTTCCTTACTTTGAGAATTTTTATGGATTGTGGTCACGCCTGGTTTACAATTTTGAGAGTTGTCTTAAAAGCAAAATGTTCTATATAAAGGTGTTCTGAATGAGAAACAGCAGGCATGGTCTCTGAATAGGCTGGGGAATGGAGGATTGCATGCAAGCCTGGCACTTTTCAAGATTTTTGGCATCATGTGAGAGTCAAGCTGAAGGCAGAGGGAATTCCATTGTTACTGTATTTTTTTCTCAAGTAGTGTTTGCCTTCACAATGAAGAGTCAAGTGAAAGGCTGCAACTATGCCATTTATTTAAAAAAATCACTCTTTTATCATAATCATATTTATATAACTATATATAAATAATCTTAAGACAGTGCTGCATATGGGTGATTTCTCTTTTGGCAAAGAATAAGGCACCAAAAAAGAGATATGGGAGCTTTAAGAATTCTCTACTTTTCATTTCTTAAGCACCATTGTGAACTCCAGAGCACAGACCAAGCAAACAGTTTATCAGTAAACTGTTGGCCAAGTTTTTATTTTTGTCAAGTTACTTTGGGTTTCACCTACTAAAGAACCCCAAACCTTCCAGCAAGCTGTATCTTTTCACACAGCTCCTGTCTGTCTCCAAACTTGGGGAAGTTTGGGGAGTTTTTAAAATAGATTTTGGCATGCAGATAAAATTTCCAGACCAACTATTTTGGTGATAAACTGTATTTATTTGGGTTCTTTTCATTATGAGAAGAAAGTCCTCCAAGAGCTGTGGCAAACCTACTAACAGGCCAGATTGGTTTTTACTGTTAAAGGTGTGGTTGGATACCCACTTTGCATTTAGAGCCAATGAAAAAAAGACTAACAATTCTCACTTATATCACATTTTTAAAATATTAAGAAATGAGACAGAGGCTTCCATGTTCTGCTAAATTTTGAAAGTAGGATGTAAAAGGCCCATTTAATGAAATGGTACTTTGCCCCCTTGCACTCTTTAAATCTTGTCCTTTATATTTATGACAGGTACAGACAAATTTCAGTTTTTTAATTATAGGCAAAGAGATCATTTCCTGCCATAGTCATAATATCAGAGAACAGTTGATGCGGAAATTAATGATAATGAGAGGTACTTAGTTTCTTGTTACTTTATTAGCAAAGGAATGTTTTACTTCAAAGATTGTTCTACACTTGAGAAATATTCAGTGCAAAATGCTGAAGAAGTCATGACATTCAAGTGAGAATGTGAAGATTTATCTTGGCATATGGTGATAGAAAGAAGGCGATATGTTTTGACAAGAATCATAATTTGACAGTTAAAATAAATACACAGTCAAACAAAAATGGGATGGCTGATGAAAAGTATGTGCTGAGTACTTTTCCTATAGTTTCTCTGAATAACACAGAAGCTTTTATGACATTGGTAATCTGGAACACCTGCAGACTCTGAGTGAGAACCAAGGGCATTGTATCTCACATTATAGCATTGCAGTTTTTGGATTTTATTTCCAGAAACAATACTGCAGCACAGCGCAGTGGGAACTTACCAATGTGAGTATTACTCACAGATGAATCATGAAGGTTATCAAAAATGACTAAACAGAGAGAACCACAGGAAGATCTTCTGGGTCCAAGAACAGACAAATTTATTTGGTCCTCTCTTATTTGTTCTTTTGGTTGCTGGCAAAGCAGGAGGCCTGAAAGCACTCAAACCTTCAAAATAAGTTAATTTTATGCTGAAAAGTGTCTCACAAGGGTCAAACCACCCTGGCACTCAGGTTTGTTCATGAAGATCCAGCACTGTGTTAGAAATGCTGGGGCACTGGGAGTGCAGTGAGGGTAGGGCTGGGAGCCCAGGCTGCTCCTGGGCTGGGGCAGGCTCAGACCCTGCAAGTCCTCCTTTGGTTCTTGCTTGCATTCCCCTTTGCTCAGCTCTCTGTACCAGTTTTATCCTCCAGGAACTTCATGGAGAACCATTTTTGATATGGAGATGTGATTATTAAATGGTACAAATTATTCCTTGGCTTTACCCAATGTGTTGATTTATTCAAACTGAGGATCTGACTCATAACATCTGTTTTGTTCATCACTGTTTTTTCCTTGCCTTACTACTCCTATTTATTCTGTTAAAAAATTTGGAATAGTTTGAAAGAAAACATAGAAAGACAGACTTTTGTTAGCTGCAACAATTTTTTCCTTAGAGGAATTAGATATTGGTGCATACAGTTGCCAGCTGCTACTGTACTTTGATGGATAGTCTGCTTTTCTGCCAGGAAAAGTATCTGAATACATTAGACAATATATTAAAAATAGCATAATACAGCTTCCTTTTCTTTAGTTTATTGTTGTTGCATAGTTCTTACCAAATCAGAGGTATTTACTTCTTAAATCTGCATTGTTATAAAATGAGATATTTATAAATCTGCAAATCTCAAATTTAGATTTGATCCAAGGCTTGTCTCATTTTCAGAGGTATTTACTTCTTAAATCTGCATTGTTATAGAAATGAGATATTTATAAGTCTGCAAATCTCAAATTTAGATTTGATCCAAGGCTTGTCTCATTTTCTGTTACCAAATATATCTAAAGTTCAATATATTTTGAAAGTTTCAGGGGATTTCTCTCAGTAGCTGCACCTCACTGCCCAGGATATGTCAGTATATTTTTTTCATTATTAGCTAATAATCTAGGAAACTGAAATAATCGTGGATGTACCATTGTCCTGACCTGGGTCTGACCTATTTAGTTTCTTTTTGTGAGGGAGCTCTTCCATAATTTTGATCATTCTTTCCTGTTCTTTGTAGTTTTTTTTGTTTGGTTGGTTGGTTTTTGTTGATTGTTTTTTTTTCCTGACATTTCCCTTCACTAAGGAAGGAAGAGGGACAGAACCACCTGCGCTCTTTAGGTAGTGGGCTTATTATGGAATTATTGAGTTGTACAGCAATGGTTTCATTATTGACTTCACTGTGCCAGAGAAGGCACTAAGATGAAGTTTCTAGGAGGTTTTAAAATTAATCTTAAGGGTTTACACCTCCCTTAATATTGTGTCTGATCTGTCCCCCTAGAAAAATTGGAATAGCTGTAGTTTTCCATGGAATAAAAGGTGTTAAAATTCTCTGAAAAATAAATATGGCAAGGTTGCCAGAGTTTAGCAGTGCTTTCTGCTAATGAGAACAAGTACTTTAAGATCTCAGGTTGCCTGAGATTTTCTTTTCTTAATCACCAGCCAATGAAGGCCATGTTCTTGAACTAAAATGTAGGGCTAAAATTATGGCTTGGAAAGTGTCTGACTTTTCCAAGCTCTCCAGTTTTCCTAGCTAGAATAGATGAAATTACTGCAACAATCATGATTCCTCCTTTGTAAGTAATTTAGCCTTATTTTTTTGTCAAAGAGTTTTTAAGAAATCTGGACAGATCAGCACTGATACAGCACAGGTTGAGAGCTGTTCAGAATATTTAATTTTGGTTGCATGAATTTCATGTATATATATATTTTTAAAAGTGCATGTTATCATTTTATGTACATGAAGCTTCTGTGCTACATAAAAAAAATTCTCAGCATGACTGTTCCATTTGTAGAATGCTCATTTTAATAATGCCTGTGCAATTTAATGCCAGTGCAATTTTGGCTAGGTTCATTGCAGTTATTTCTATTTGGTAATGTATTTATAACCCTATATTAGGAAAAAAAGCCCCCACAAAACCAAAACCACCAAAAATACCCACAAAACCATGAAACAAAAAACCAACCAAACAAAAAGAACCCCAGACAAAAATAACACAGAGCCAGAATCAGCCTAAAATTCCTGTCCTGTGTTCTGTAAGGTGGAGTGGTTTCCTCTGCTAGTGATATGCCTGCAGCAGCTGGCCTAAGGAAAGCCAGTAAGCTCTTGTGCTTCTTCTGTCCAGCTGCTTTTGAAGCTGGGAATTGCTTTTTTTCTTGAATTTGTCTCCCTTTTCTGCAGCCCTGTGTTGTGCCATGGTTCAGCTTGCAAACAGCCTTGGGGTTTGTCTGAATTTCCTTTGTTGTATCTGGTCCTTCTTGGAAAAGGTCTGCAGCCACACATCTGCTAGCAGCTTGTTTGCTTGATTATGGAAAGTGAACAGAAAACTGAGATTCCTTGCACTATGTGCAGTGTTGGAATCTGAAATGCAGGGAATTCTCAGAACTTTGGACCTGTAAGCCCAAGCTTAGAATTAAACACAGGGTTTGATTTGAGACCTTGGAAAACTTAGATTCCAAGCTTCCAAACTTAGATTATAGAAGTGAGAATGAGGATTTAGAGTTTAAAGCAGAGACATGTTAAGAAGAGGAAAGTTTAGATATAGAAAAATTAAAAATAGTTACAAAGGTAAACAAGGAGTTTAGAATTCAGTACTGTAGCTTTGTGAGTCATAACAGGATTGGCTAAGAAAGCTTACACTGTAGCATAAATCCATAAGATTAAATATTTAAGGATTGGGTCAAAACCATTATATCCTTATTGGCAGTGTTTTATTGGTCAATAAATCCTTAAAATGCCTTGTAACTAGAGGTCTTGTGACCTTCTGAACCATGCAGTAAAGATGTGAGCTGAACTCACCCTTCCTGCCTATGTAGAAGATAAGGAAAGTAAACCACATTGTCTGAAAACTCAGAGGTAGGTCCTGTTTCTAACTCATTCAAAATTCCTTCAAAAATCCCCATAGTGCAGAGCAAACAGTTTTCTGAGTGCATCCTTCTTGTGGCTATAAATATATACATACCTTTATGGGCACTTTTTCCAGTGAGGTATATTTAGGCCCATGTGTCTCAACTGAAAGCAGGTGGCTTTTCTGAGCAAGCAGGAGAGAAAAAAGCCTGTTGGGAGAAACAGGAACAATGCCCTGGTGCTTTAAGATGTACAAGTATCTCCTTGTCTGTGTCCAGGTACACAGAACACTGAGAGAAAACCAAGGGATATTCTCTGGATGTGTCACAAAAATAATTGTGGGAACTCAAGAAAAGGAATTGTCTCCTTTCAGTGGGAAGGAGCCTGCTACTTCTGTGTTTGAGTCTGTTTATCTGTTTTCTGTTTTTCATGAGCTTCTAACAGTGAGCTCCTGAAAACACAGCTTACCTTAAGCTGTGCCTTCCCAGCATTGTCACTTCAGGTGCTCTGCTGCGTTTGAACCCTCATGTCCTCCCAGCAGGGCAGGAGGTGCTGGCTGTCCATGACCCAGGACAAGGCTCTGTTTGACAGAGAGTCAAGCAAGCTGTCTCTGGAGGCCCCTTTGTGCCATTTGCTCCTTCTGAGACTAAAGGAGGAGAGTTAGCCCTGCTTTTGGCTTTCACCCTTGTGCAGCCTGCCAAGGGCACTGTGATTCCCATGGGGTAACATGGTCTGTCAGCACAAAACCCCTGGGTGTGCAGCATCCCTGCTCTGTGCATAGTGGGCTGGACAGGAGAAAGGTATTGGACTTGGGCCAGGTGCAGAAGGAGGAATTGAGACAATTAGTGAGGCTCTTGATGGTGCTTTATAGGTTGTATGTGGACCACAGGCTGCTCATGGAAGATCTCTTCTAATTTAGAGATCTTAAACTGCAGTTTCTGAATTATTAGGCAAAAGGATGAGACATTGCAGAATAACAGTGGCTTTATATCATAGGAGACAGGGTGTGCAATCTCACTTTACTGGGAAACCAACCAAAAAGCATATTCTGCAGGCAAGAGAGAAAACCGATTGCTTTGGTGTGAAGGAAAGGATAAAACATCTTTACAGGGTTGAGGCTGGAGGACAGAGTGAGAGCCTAAATATTGGAATGGAGGTCTTGGTAATAGAAATAGAGTGGAGTGTCTGTTTCTGGAGACTTGGTCCTATTACAGTGGAGAGCCTGTTAATCTTGTGGTCTCCTTGAGCTGCAGCTTCCTATCTGCAGCATCCTTGCTAGCCTGTGCTCTGCTGGACTGAGCCAGTGTCTTCTGTGACACACCAATGCTGCTCCTCAGGGCACAGCAGGTGAGTCTGGATGGTAAAATTTAAGTGGCTCTTTTATTCCTATGGGTTGTTTAATTGCATGTTTCTTAGAAATAGGACCTGTGTGTGGGAGGAAGTGCATTCTGGTAGGAACTCAAAAGTTGGTCTCCTTTCAGAACACAAAAAAATTTGCATTTGACCATTTAGGGAACTTCCTCATAAACTCTTAGTTGAATGTCTGGTGCAGAGTTTTGGTCTTGCTCACAGCTTGATTTGTGTTCATAAAGAAGAACTGAAGATCAAACATTTTGTAATTAATATAGTCCAGATAATTCTGAAAATTATTTTCTGATTGAATGATGCTCAGACCACGTCTTTTCTTCTGGTGTTTGCAATATCTTTTGCCTATGTCTCTTTTACTACATCAGCAAACTACCCCTTGCTGTGAACCCTGAATGTCTGGTCTCCACTGCCCTGCTTGGACAGAGTAGATGCCAAGCTTGTTTTTACAATCCTGAATCCACTGTACTGAATATGTCCTTATCTTACAGGAAGCTGAAACTGTATATCTAATGCTGGAAGTGAACTTTGTGGGACTTTGCAACCACTTCATCTAGCTGTGCAAATGCAAGCAGCTTCTTAACTAAATCCATTTAGATATTGAAGTTTTTGAGAGCCTGTTGAACAAGTAGCATCTCCTTAGAGTAAGGCTTGAAACCTGTTAACAGGCTGCCCAAATACTGGGGTTTCAGGCTTGCTATATAGGTCATTATTCTTAATATCCTAAACTACAAAAAAATAGATCTGTAATAGGGGAGCTAAAGCCATGTGATAGAAGATGTGCTATTGGCCTACTCCAAAACTCTGCAATTGCCCTTGAGCTCAGCTGTGCAGATCTACTTTAGACAAAATAATCTGCTGAAATCTGACAGTTTTATTTATGCAGGGAGCCAGCTTCGAGTGAAGCAGCATCATGACTCTTTGGAATATGTTGGGGTGGAAGGTACCCAAAGGGCAATTTGCCAAAGCAAGTCTGTGTGTGAAAGGCTTCTGCTGACACACTGTTCTTTGAGGCTGGGCCATTTGCCCTGATTTATCTGCAGTAAGCTGTCCAGTCTGTCCCCTGCAGCTCCAGGAGCTCACCCTGAGGTCCCATCTCACATTTCTTTCCTTCTGATAAGTGGAGAAACCCCTGCTGTTGGTGCTGCCAGACCCATTTGTGGTTGTAACCGTGGTGCCAGAGTAAGAGATGCTCTGTTCTTGAGCAGAATACTGGGCTTGCTCCAGAGCCTCTGTCATCTGCTTTGACATTTACCTGGTATTGGTACTGCTGACGTGTTTATTGATAAATTAAAGGTGCTGATCTGATTAAAGATGTGTCTGAAGATCCTGCTATGTGTCTACCTCTTCTCAAAGAGGTTTTCAGATAATCCAAATCCACGGCAGTTCTCTGTGGCAAGAAGGTGGGTGCAGCACTTGCTGCTCCAGCATCATGCAGAGCCTGTGCTGCGAGCTGGGTGTGAGCTGTGGGTGGTGTTGTGCAGGGTTGGCTGAGAAGGAGGATGTGTACAAGTTTGGAAGACACAGAGCTGTGTGAGCTGGCATGGCTCAATTAGGTGAATGGGGTGAAAAATAGCAAGTAATGAGAGCCATTGTAGTGCAGATCCTGCCGGCAGCCGTGGAGCTGGTTCATGCAGCACAGCTCACTTTGTTGCTGTGGTAACCACTGTGCGATTTTTTGAATATTTATGCTGTGTAAAAGGAGCTTGGATAACCTAAAGATAGCATGGATGGTTCTTTAGCACGAGTCCCTTTGGTAGGAATAGAGACTTTGATTCCTTTGGAAAAACTTACCTGATGCTGTCTTATTTTTCCCAAGATTGGTGAAAAATGCTAATAAATGGGCACTTGTGTAGCCTGGGGAGTGGGGTGTGGTGATGGCAGTGTTTGGGGCTTGTCAGAAAAACTGAGTGCATACTTCCACTTTGTTCTCTTCCCAAAGCCTTTCTTTGTTTGTGCATTAATTTAAGCTTTCAGTATCAATGCTCAGTCCTCATGGGATGACTCTTTTCGAGGCAGAGGATGCTGCCTGCTTCTGTGAAATCAGATTAGGTAGGAGATGTGTAAAGCACCATGATCATGCTGTGGGGAGTGGAACCTTGCTGGTTCCAAAATCTGACAGGATCTGCAAAGCCTTTCAGGCTTCAGACTGAGTTCTGGCAATGTTGGTTTCTTTTGGTATTTCTTACTTGGCCAGATTGCAAGACTTTTCACAAGATATGTTTTGTAAAGCTTTTGTGTTTTCCCAAGTGTAGAGAAACTACTTCAGCAATTACCTTGTACAGCTTCTTGTTCCCAGAAGCTCAAGGAATGGGAAGGCATTTGAGCATTTGCTGTTCTGTCCTGATCTCTCTGAAATGCTTCTCCTTCCTGCAGATCCCAGCTTCTCCTTGAAGGAGTCTCATTCTGCACAGTATGGAGCAGCAGAGAGCAGCCCCTTGCCTCAGAGCAGGCTAATTTACAGGTTGAACTTTGCAGCAGCTTTTCTGTTACAATTATCTGAAGTTCCCCAGCACAATCTGTTGGTTCCAGTTGTGTTGCCCTTTTGCTGATTAGCTGAACTGCTGCTTTAGGAGTGTGTGTGAAAGTTTGTGGATTTCCAGGGAGAGGAATTTAGAAAATAGAAAGCTCTGTTGCATGGTTTTGGATGCTTTTTAAAACAAGACAAACCAAACCAAACCAACAAAAAACCTCCAAACCAAACCCGTGATAACTCAAGATCAGGCATTTAAAATATAGAAGAGCCTAAAAATGGGGGAAAGAGTTTTGTCTTTTCCTGGAGAAATCCTCTAAAAAATAGTTAATTATGATTTTCAGTCATCTGCCTGAACACTTGGCCTGTACTGCACACTCAGGACTCAGAAGAGTTTCTTACTTCACTTTCAGACAAGAATCATAGAATTGTTTATGTTGGAAAAAAATTAAGGTCATCAAGTTCACCCAAGGACACAGAAGCATACCTTTCAGTTGTGTATTTTCTTCAGGATGCTCTTGGCCATGACACAGATGCAGGCAGTTGGGGATTATGAGTTGCAGCTTTGTGTTTTGTTGACAGGTGTTAACTCTGGGGGTTTGCCAGCCCTCATTGAGTGAGACTTCCTTCTCCTGTGCTGAAAAGCTGGCAAGTGACAGGAACTCCTCTCAGTTTTCTTCAGGATGTTCAGGATCCCTCCTGAGCTCTGACTTACCCGCTGCTGGGAGCCTAGTCTGGTCAGCTGGCACATTTTTGGTGTTACTTTTGATAACTGCAGTCTGGAGGATTGTGGCTAGGAAGGTGATGATGTACAGAAGAGAGATCCCAACAGTTTGGTGTGGCACTTCTGTTTCCTCAGCACAGCTGGGAGCAGCTTTGACCCATCACACTTACTGTGCCCCAAAAAGTTCAAATTCAACAGGTGTCCATTTCCTGGGGCTGCTCCTCTTTAAAAAGTATTAAATGTCTTCTTCTCTTTTAGAAGTATCCTCAAAGCAGGTGCAGCTAAAAATGGAGGTTCATGGACGAATCACCAGTGCAACAAGTGCAACTGTTTCCATTCAGATGTGTTTAAGTGGCATTCCCAGAAGAAATATCTTTCTGAGGTGTTTAATCATCAGTTTCCAATTATTTAACTTCTTTTGGTACCTTTTACTTAAAATACTTGCATTTTTCAAGTACCTTCATGCAACGACTGATTAATACTTTTATTTGCTGCCTATATTCACCCTGATTCTGCTTCCACTGGAAAAATTTATTCCTTGGTGATAATAATGAAATAGAAGGGAGACTGTGGCATGGGCAAAAGCTGTAAAACATGTAAATAAAACTAAGGTTGTTTCTCCCATCATCTGTCTGGGGATGGTAAATAGCAAAAGGGTTATGAGGAATAATAATTTACTTCAGATTGAACAGTAAACCAGAGATAACTTAGATACTCTGAGATCATTCAATACATTTATCTTCAACTATAGCAGGGAATCTGTCTCACACTAATTTTTCAATTTAGGTAATTTCATTCTGCCTGTTCTACCTGAGGTGCCCTTGGCGTTCAGTTATCATTACAAGTTATTCTTGTGTGATTACCTCTTCTCCAGGAGCTTTATTTTCCTGGTAAGTGAAATGTTTCAGGTTTCTCTGCAGAAAATGTGAGTAAGAGATAAATGTATGGAATTGCACGTTCAGTTTGGAAACAGTATCTCCATGGCAAGTCAGAAGTTGTTAGACTGGGTTTAGAATAATGTCACAATTGCTGTTATGGTGGGGTGGAGTTATGAAGGTTTTGAGTGAATTTCTCCTCTGAGTGAATGATTTCCTTTACAACACAGTCCTCTGAAGTGCACAAAAACCTGCACCCACAATTTAGAAAAGTAACTGCTTTGTATTCTGTTTATGGTGCTCAGTGGTACCCAGATGTGTTAACAATTCTGCTTCTGGAAGTTCTGGGTGATGTTCACGCTAGGAAATATACTTAATTTCCCACTTCCTTTTGCTTAACTGCAAAACAGCTAAAATATGAAGCAGTAGTGATATATAATGTAGCCTGAAGGAATTGCAACCCTCACGTCCCTTATTACTGCAGTATTTATAAAATAATTTACCAGAGTTAAGTTTCCAATTCCAGCTTTATGGAGAAAACAAGGTTTATCATAGGCAAACAGATGGTTTCCTGAAATTATTATCTTTTTCTCTGTTCAAAAGACCACAGTAATAGGATATCAGCAGTCCCTGGCAGGGGTGAGTCTGTGACCACGGGGTTTAGACACAGGAAATGCACAGGCTTTGCTCTTCTTTGCTAAAGAAGAGATTTCATCTCTGTGCTGGAAAAATAAATAAAGAATTAGAGGGGGGAGAGGAAATTGTTTCAGGCCTTTGGTTTTTGGTTTGAAGAAGGAAAGCAGTAACTCAGTTTAAAAAACAAGACCGTGTTTTGAATTAATAATTTTCAGGGAATGTTCATCTGCAGTTGAACTTCTCAGGTGAAACAAAATATACAATTTGAATTAGCTTCTTACCTGGAAATTACAGCGCTGATATTTTATGGTACTTTTTATTATGACAAAATTTTTTAATGGTGAAATTCCACCACTGATTATTTATACTCATCACAGAAGTGAAATTGTAGGGTGTGATTGCAATAATGAATATTATTTACTCTTGTGGAATTGTAAAGATGCTAACACAATCTGATCTAAATCTGGATTCAGCTGCTTTTGAAGTAGTCATTCCATTTCTTCATTCAGCATACTTTTGGAACTAAAATTTCTCACTAAAAAATGCAGCCTAATGACTGGGGAATGAAAACAGTTATCAAAATTTCATTAAATATATATATTTGAAATGTCATTTAACTGTGATTCCTTCTCCCAGGTGAATGTATGACAGGGACAACACTCATGGGATTCACCATGACAGGCTTGAGATAAATGTAGCTGTAATTGCAGATAAATCTCAGATCTCTGAACTTCCTTCATTTTCAGCAAATTCACATATTGACTTTCAATTCCTTTAGCCTGTTGCATTTCATATTACTTTGAATCATACTCAGAATTTTCTGTCAGTTTACTATGAAGATGTCTATGCTGGTAGCTCAGAAGGTGTTTTGCAAACATTTAAAATGTAAATGGTTTGAAGTTTTTGGTGAGGGATGGAACCTAACACAAAAAACCAAAAACATCTCAGATATTTTTTAGATTTTCTTAGATCTACTCTGGATAATGTTCTCTTTTTCCATAACACTTTATTTTTCATATTTTTTCTTCTAGTTCTTCTTTGTGGAAGTCAGCGTAATATGTATACAAATTATTTCTCTTCCTAACGCTTCCACTTTTCATACAATTTATTTGCAAGATTTCCTTAAGAAATGAACCAAGAGAACAACTGTGTCATTGAACTGTGGCAGTAATTTTGTTTCTACTGTGAGTTAGAGAGAGCCTGTATATTAAACACTACCAAGAAATGGTATATGGGAATATATAAATTACAGAATGCTGCAGTTACAGCACGTGAATAGGTGGGTGTTAAAGGTATCACAGCTGATAATAAGGAATCTTCTGGCTCACTGGAGTATTTCCCAGTCCATAATGATCAAATAACTCTGAATTAAAATGAGGGGTGCAGTAGTGTCTGCAGAGGGATAGAAATAGCTTAATCTCTTATGGTGGGCACAGCTTGGCCACTTTTCAAGGGGCTGGGGGAAGCCTGGAGCCATCCCTCCCTGGCATTTGGGGTTGTGTTTCAGTGCCTGAGCCCTGTTGTTAGCAGTGCCTCTTGTCTTGTTCTCATACCTTGCTACTCCTGGTCTTTCTAGGTTTGTCTCACACCCAGGGAATGATGACTAATGAGCTGATGAATTAGGAGCACCCATGTGAAACCAGGCCTCTTTTAGTTTTTCTGTCATCTGCCTACTTCTGTTCCTCAGATCTTGTCACCTTTTCTGTCCTTTGGTGCTCTTCTGGCTTGGTGTCTGACCCAGGAGGAGGGAACTGAATACTCCAGCATTTTGAATTCAAAATGTCAATCTCCAGAAGACTATAGTTAGCAACCATCTATTAATCCAAGCCAGCATGAAGCAAGTACTGGGTATTCATAGGCTACCAACCTTTTGATGGTGTTTATCAGCTGAATGCCCAGCTAATCTCCTAAATTCCAGCTGGGCTTGCCAGTACAGCTCTCTATTGGCATAGGTGCAGCCTGTGCATCAGGTAACTCACAGATCCCTTGGTGCAGAGCCACTGACCGTATCTGACACTCAACAAAGAGTGAGAGCAGAGCTCCCATTCCATTTTATTTGGACTAAAGACCCTTTGGTGATGGAACCACAGGTAAAGGTAGAGATGAGTGTAGAGGAAGATGCCCTAACCACTTAGCTGGGAGTATTCTTCAGTGGGAATCTTCAAATCCTTCCTTGTGAAGCCTTTGTCTTTCTTGGGGTAAGTAAGAAATTACTCTTATTGAGTGAGAGAGTGTGCCTTTAGTTTATTAATTAGAGATTCTTCTGGAGAGAGGGAAGACCTCAATTTCTTTCAAAATATTTAAAAATTTCTACAAATATGTGACTAGAGCCTGGAACTGAGGTCTCTCTGGTAAGGACTCTAACCCACCAGGGCATTCAGTAATTCTCACTGGTATAATAACTAGTATGTGTCCCACAGAGAATCACTTCAGGAAGAGGGATCAACAGATTCCTACTGGCTATTCCCAGCTGGCTGATAGAGATGATTAATTCATCAGTAAGTTGACCTTTGTAAATTCCAGTACCTACAGAAATTGAATATTTGCACCCCAAGTTAGTGCTATTTTTGCCAGGGTGCCTAAAATCTTTTTGCTGAGTAAAGAGAATTCTTTTCCTTAGCTTGAATTTAATTCTCTTTTGGTTCTGCACTGGGCATTTAAAGTGAACAAACTTGTAGCTAATTATCTGTTGATGCTGCTTCCATGAGACAAAACTGAAGTGAAAATGCTCTCAATAGAAAATGTCTGACTGGAGGGTGAAAGGCCTGAACATCCTACAGATATCTTAAGTAGCCCTTTTCTTGAGGTATTGTCCAGTGTGCTTGATGAAAGTGCTTGCTATCAAAAACTAGAAGTACTGCTCTTCTAGTAGAAAGGCATTAGTAATAGACCTGTTATACAACCTGGATTTAAACCTTCAGAACTCCAGACACTGGAGTAGTGAATGGTGTATGAAAAGAATATATGAGTACTTAAGAAACTGGAAAATGCACTCAGGATGAATGGTTGAAATATTTGTTTTTACTAGTAATTCATAATAATGTTGGGGTAAAAATTTGTTTGATATTTCACAGTTTTTATTAATTAGAGCTTTCTGCACTTTACTGTGAATCTCTCAGCTGTGGCTGAGCAATAATCATACATTTCCTTATCCAGCTTGACACTGCTGATAGCTCTTGTAATTCATTCTCTTGATTATGTTTGGCAACTCATAATTTGCTGGTAGCTGGTGTATCAGAATAAGAGTTCCTGGTGAGCATTTACACCATTTAACTCTCATGATGTGATTTAATTAGAGGAAATTACCTGAATGTTACCCCTACTTGCTTTCCTTTTAAGGGGGATGAAATGCAAACTGAGTGCCCATCCTGTCAAAACAGGGAAAAGGACAATCAGTCTAAGCTTTGATGGACAGGGAACTTGCAAAAACAAGGAACTCAGTCCTTTGGCTTTCAGGCTGACCTGTCTCTTAATTAGATAGGATGTAAATTAAGCTTATTGAGATATGACAGGAGAATTATTTTCTTTAAACTTACCTAAATATGATGAATACTTTATTCTTACTTATAATCAGAGGTTATCTACTTGAATGTGTTCACATTCATTTTTGCCTCTTCATAAAAGCCTTTGCTGTTTCTTTGGTTCACATTTGGTTTTACATGTGCATGACAAAAATCTGTAACATAAATGAACCTGTGATGAATTACAAGAGTTTATCATTTGAACTGTACAATCTCAGCCAGGGACTGAATGGTGCCACCTCTTCTTCCAGCTGGCATTCTCATGGGTGAAGCTCTTCACACTATATACAGAACAAAACCAACAAAAGGGTCCCAAACCCAACCAAATAAGAAGGCATCCAAACCCCAACCCAACACTTCATGCATAGTGTGGAAAACTGGGAAGGTGACCTTAGGTGGGATTTCTAGCAGAAGAGTGCAAAAATGTTTTAATTTGCACTTGCACTGTAGATGCCATGTGTGGTAGAATGGAAGAATGAGCTAAGTAGTGAACTAAATAAAGCTGTCCCCAGATTTCATTTGTATGAAGATATTTTTGCTAGGCAATTTTTATCACACAGAATCTGTTTATTGCCAACTTGAAAAGCATTGTGGGATTCTGTCCAAGACACTTCAATGTAAATTGACTTTCTGTATTTGCTATATTAATTAATTATAATCAAGAGAATTTTGGGAGCAGGAAATGCAATTATGAGAACTCTACAGAGAACTTTTAATATCAAGAAATTTTATAGTTGTGGGTAACTTTTGGGAAATATTTTTCTCAAGGGGTAGATGCCTCTGTGTTGTGCTTAGGATTCCATATGTGTGTTCATGTGATTATGGCCTGCTTGACAGACTTCTCCTCACAGCAAAGCCTGAAGTGAATAGATAAGAGTGCTCCAGTATGGTGTAGAAATCCCTAGCAAAGAATTGCCCTGTGAGATATTTTTGTGCTAGACAAAAGGCAAAAATCTTTGCTTCCTCATTTTAAATAACTTTAGGCCTCTGACCTGCCTTTTTGGGTTAAGAGAAACACAAGTGGATACAATGTGCTATAACCTTGTTGGCATCTTCCTGTTAGAAGCCACATGAGTGACAGCAGTTAATCTGAAAAGCATTTAACCCCCACTCTGTTTTATCTCTATTTTTATTTATATTTAGTCCGTTTTTAATGATTGAATGGAATGTGTTGTTTATTGACGTCTGGGTCTCCTATTTAGATATGCAGGAATGTAGAAATAATTAATGAAACATTAATAGTAGAACTGAGAATAGCACTCTCAGCATGAGCATTCTGTCAGGAGATGAAATGAAGATTTTCTGTGTGGGTAACATAAAACCAAATACAAGAATCAAAAAGATCCTCATGAATAAAGATGATGTCTTGGAAACATCATCATTTTCCCTGATCCTGTTATTTCCTATTCCTTTTAAAGTTTTTATTATTTTATTTTTAGAAACAGTGTTCAGATGTTCCTGGGATGGTAATGTTAGAGTTGCTAATGGCCCCTGGCATGTGTTACCATGATGTCAGGGTGTTTTAAAGGCTTTTTACAGTCTTAGTGTTTCAAGTCCCATCTATTTTTTTTCTGACATTACCTGGCAGTGATGGAGCCTAAACAGATTGTTTGTAGGTCTTGGAAATGTTGATGCAAAGGGTGCACTTTCATTTAAGCCATAGATCTTTGCAACAGGAAAATGATTGCAGCACATGTTGTGGAAAAGGTAATTCACTTTTGACTAGACATTCAGATGAGCAGAGGCTGTAATTTTCAGCTTAAGTAATAAAGGTGGGGGAATCTATAGTTATTTGTTTTAGTGATTAAAATACAAAACCACAAAGGACAAGAAATTCCCTGAGCTGGAGCAGAGTTGTACTTCCCTTGTGGATTCCTGGTAGTCAATGAAACTGAAGAAATTTTTTTTTGAACATCACCAAAATGTGATTGAGGTATCTTTTGAAATTTATTTTTATTTTAACTTTAAATAATATAGTTGGTGAGGTAATTTGAATTAAAAATAGAGAATGTTGATTTTTTTTTTCCAATCAGTTCTCATTTTGGAACAAAATCATAATTTTCAATGTAGGAGTTATTTTTGGGAGTAAATTTGATTTTTCTGATCCACCATTTTAAATGGGATGAAGCAGAACTTTCAGGATGAGCTACTTTTTTTTTCATAATGTGTAAAAATCTCTTGATTTCCCTTGCTTTCACTGAAGTATCTATTTTCAGTCCTTGATTGAACCCCCCTGATCCAATTATACATAACTCCTCCTCCTTTGGATCATTCCCGTTTGTATATAACTCCTAATCAGAATGATTTCTCTCTCCTTTTTGATCTAAATACCTTCTCTTGATGGCTCTGACTTTCCTAGACTGGGCATTTTATGTCTGCAACACATGATGAGCATGTTTCAAACTCTTGCTTGCCACTGTATTATTTGGCTGCTGGAGACAGCTCTGGAAATTCTGTTAGCTGCTTAATATTCCTTCTTGTACTGTCTTTAGAAAGGAAAATTTGCAGCTCATATTGATGGTGCAGTGTTAGTGAGAAACTGTGTTCTGCCTAGCAGGTGGGGCAGAACTCAGACTTGGATGTGAGAGATTCAAATCACTTTGTTCTGAACTCTTGCATTTCCAAAAGCAGAGGGGATCACTGAACCCTGGTAGAGGAAAACTTTGGTTGACATTCTTTCCAGAGCTCCAGGAGGAAAATGCTGTGTCTGCTACCTAGCTGAAAATTACTTTTCTGGGATCAGGAGGAGAATTTTTCAGGAACTTGGTGAGAAAATACGGTGATTTTTGTTAGATGTCAGAGATGTCACATGACTGAGACCAGGGAGTTTCAATTTTTAGCATAGAACTCTTGATGAGAAGAGTATTTCAAGGTAGGGATAAAATCCTGACAACTGTAAACCATGTAACTCAGTGCCTGTCAGTAATTCTGGTATTGAGGGGGTTTGCTAAGAAATTCCTTAAGCCTGTCAAGAAATAGTCTAGAAAGGATCAATAGTTAGCTACTGGGCTACTGTCAGAAATATCTGAAAAAAAGTGTGATGGTTTGAAAGAAAGGGAAAATAAAAAAGGACATAAACAAGAATTTGCAGTTGTTACTTCACTCGACTATTCAACCCTGTAATAGTCACAGTGATCTTCCTGCCTTTTATATTACTTAAAAGCCACAATGAAGGAAGGAAAAACAAACTCCCTGCAAAATCCTATGCCAAGGGCAGGGTTGGGGGATTGCCTCTCTGAGATTTTTTTTATTTTCTGTATGAATATGGTTTTCTGTAACATTTAGCTCCAGAAATAAGTTAGATGTGTATAAAAATCAAATCCACTAAATTACTAATATTTGCAACAAATCAAGTCATTTTGATAGAATAAAGTTAGAGAATAACTGGACTGAAGGACCTTTGGGATGTGGTTGGTGTCAACTCTTAAAGCAGAGCCAGCATTGAACATCCAAACTTACAATTTTGATGAGGTTGCTTAGGGTGATGGAGAGGTGTGTTTTTATTATTTCCAGGGATGAAGATTGCATGACATCTCTGCAAGGCCTGTTCCACCACTGAAAGTTTTTTTCCTAATATCTAATCAGAATATTGCTTGTTTAACTTCTGTCTGTTCTCACCTTTTGTTAAGCACCACGTCTGTCTTTTAAATATATCCAGGGACACTTTTCCCTGGGCATCCTGTTTAAGTGCTTGATAACCCTTTCAGGGGAGAAATTTTTCATAATCTAAATGTTCCCTGGTAGCTGTGAACAACCAGCTTCTCCAGGAGAAAGCTGTGGGAGCTGCTGCTCCAGCACTGAGGTCAGGTTGACAGATCTGAAGTTCCCCAAATTCTCCTTCTGGTCTTTCTTGTAGATTGGTATCACATTTGCCAACTAATAATAATACTTTTCATTATAATTTTTATTATTAATTATTATTGTGATTATTCTGAAATACCCAGATATGGCTCATTGCATTGCACAGTTTTCCTTGTCACAAATAAAATAACTATAGTTTGTGCTTGTGTATATGTGTATGTACAAAAAAGAAAAAATAGTGATGTAAGAGTTTATTTAAGGTTTGAAAAAATATATAAGCCTTGCATTTTGTTTTATTCATGAGTCAGAGGGTGATACAGTTGTTGTATGATCAGATACTATATTTTATTACCATATTGTTATAGTTAAAAATAAGCATAGGGTTTACTGTGTCAACTGCATTTTCACTGCTATTTCCTTACACATTTTTAGTTTTCTGACTATCAATTACTTCTAATGAGCATTACTATTAGTGCAAACCTAGTTATTCTCATGGTTTTTTGAAATACAAAAGCATATCTAGTGGAGTTTATGACCTAAGTTAACGAGACATGAAAAATATTGCATTTATATTCCCTTTAACACACACTGAGGTATATTCTTTAAGAAATTTTATGTTAATGAGTTTGCATTTAGTTTTTGACTAATAACCTGTAGATTCTGCCATTTCCTTTGGTTTTGCCTATTCCATAAATCATTCTCATCACAGATGAGGTTAATTGTTTTTCTATTTGACATTCTAATAAATAGGCACTCGATAGCTACAAGCAGATTGGATGTAAATGCACTGGTAGTGCTCTGCTGAATAATTCCTTTTACTTGGATTAAAATACCAGACCTTTATCAAGTTCAGAAGTTATATAGAGCTATGTAATCTTTTTGATTGCAGTTTTATCACATTTTACAGTTAAACTAACAGATATTTAGGTAAGAAATGATTATATGCATAGGAAAAATATTTTTTTTTAGGATTAAATGATATTTTTATTACCTTAGTTAGATAATCTCTAAACAGGTATAAAGGGACTTTTCAGTTATGTTACTGATACAAAGCTCCATAACTTGAGTCTTATTTCTTCTTGATTGCTCCAAGCAAAAAAGATGCAAGTTCTTCTCAACACAAAACTGAATCACAGCAGATACAAGGAGAAGCCCTGTCAAGTGGAATGGTGGGATGAGATGGGGAAATCCAAGAAGAGAAGTCATTTAGAGTGCTCTTGTCACTGGAGAAATCAGAACCATTCCTTTGTTTCTGCTGTATTTGAACAACCTACCCTGACCACTGCAACCGTTTAACTTTAAATTGCTAAAATATTTGATCAAGTTAATGATCATCTGGACTGTAATTAGCAGTCAATTGCAAGTGCTAATGTGAGTTTACCTTTTGCATCAGCCGTGTTGGTATGAAAATGGGTCGTGTCTGGAGCACTGCAAGGATCCCGTTCCTTTTGAGTTGATGGAATGTGGCTGACACTCTGCTGAGGTTTATTTTGAGACCAGGTGTGATGCACTGGAATCATAGACTGCAAAACCTTCCTCACTGGTCATAATTTTTAATATATTGCTTTTCAATAAAAATCTGTGTTCTGCAGCACTTCTATGCAGTTGGCTGCCATAAAGAAGTGCTTCCAGTCCCTGACAACAGCAGAGCTACAAGTTCAGGTATCTTGGAAAATCAAACCTTCATTTCTGCTGATGGTTGTGCAGGATGTGTTGGATTCAGATCAGTAGCTGGTAGCTGGAATAATGCAGGCTGTGTACCAGGAGATAGATTGACTCATGACAGTGCAATGGTCCTTAATTCCTCCCCACAGGAAGAAAACATGATTCTGTGTTTGAATTATTTCCTGCGACATTGACTGCAAGTCTCCAGATCAATAATGTTAAAAGAACTTTCTATCTGTCCATGAACATGAAGTTTAACTTCATTAAGTGATGAATTTCTAATAAAATATTTGACAAAAAGTATCAGGGAAATCTTTGACAGTTTAGCAAGGAAATGTGGGTGTAAATGCTTTTTTTATGGTGCAGACAGTCATGACTGACAGAACTATGCAGATGCCTTGACACAGTGTTCTTGTCACTGTTCCCTAGTGGGTTTGGGGATGGTTTATGGCCTCTGGATACCAGGCATGGAACTTACATCACTAAATGTTAGAGAGGAGGTACTTTTGATTACTTCCCAGAGGATCAGATTGCTAAAACAAATCTCTTTGGATCTGTACATAGGATCATAAACTTAATTCTGTCTCTGGGTTATTAAAAGAGGCACTCTGTGGCCCACAAGCTGGACTAACTGAAATGGCTATTGTAATTTCTGTAATGATTTAAAGCAGAATGAAACTTTACAAGAAAGCATGGTAATTTTGCCAAAACATAATTTTTTAAATCCTTTTTCTGTGATGCCTTTGACCACATAATTATTTTTGTGCAGCATCACAGGTGAAGTCACAGATTTTGTGTAATGGGTAAAAATTGAGTCTGGTGCTTTTTTTGCTTATTTCTGTTATGAAACTACTAACCAGCTGCATATTTAAATTTACCTTTTAACAAAAAATCATAGCAAATGTAAAGATTTCTAGATGTCTTATTTTAGAGAGATGACATCTGTACTACTCCATTAATTCTCACTTATTAGCACATACTTCCCTGTATTATGAAGTAGTTATAGCTGTCCCTGTGACATTTTTAAATTTTAAAATTAGGCATAATACAATAATATTTTGAATGTCTATGACATCTGGGACTATGCATAGCAATTTGTGATGTGCATTATTGAGCATATCCCCATAATGTTATTTAAGGATGATATGTGCTTTTTTATTTTTCCTTGGTTGGAAACTTATCTTTTTCAGAGTCCATCCCTAAAGGCTGCATTCTCAGAGGTTTCAGGATGTTGCTCTGCATAGCAAAAATCTTATTCTGCTGCTGCTTCATTAAAAACTCTCCTGTATCCTGTGTTGTTCTGAAGAGAAGTAAAACACTCTTAATGATAGAATGATAGAATGGTTTGGGTTGCAAAAGACTTTAAAGATCTTCTAGTAGACAGTGCCCCTGCCTGGGTAGGGATTCTGAGCACTGTGCATGAGTATGAAAGGAACAGGACCTTGTGTTCTGGTTTGCAGTGATCTGAGTTTCTAATTGGCATATCAGCTGGGAATTAGTATAAAACCATAATGTTCTGTCACAGAACACAAAGATTGCCCTCAAACCAGTTACCAAGTCCAGTACAGGTATATGGGCTAAATGTGACTTTTGCTGCAATGCCTCCATGTTTAGGTTTTGCTCCTGGACATTTACTTCATGGAATCTATTCCTGGCCCCAAAGCCCAGCAAAAGCTGGCCAGAAAGACCATTGGGTGTGTGAATGATTATTTTGACTTGGGAATAGTCAGGGACTTCTGTTCCAGGTTGTTGCATGGTTTGGTTTGTTGTGGTTTTTTTTAAACTTTACTGTGGTGGGCATGCAAAATAGACTTTGGGAAAGAGTAGATATTTTTGAAATTTAAATGAGTATCAATGGGGTGAGAAGGGGACCAAATTGAATAATAATGCTTACTCATGTGTGTTCAGGTTTGCTCAACCATAATTAAAAGACTCTAATTGGTTTGCATTAGTTTTGGATTTAAAGCAGAAACTGCACATCTTTTCCACACTATTTGTTATGCAGTGATGCCAATAATATATGTATTTAATTCAGCTTTCAGTGGGATATAATCCAAGGCCATGCTGGGGAACAATTAGAGGAAGGAATTGTATGAATAAACTTGATTATTGTTAAGGTTTACATTATTACTTTCTGTAAGGGTTGCAATTACTTCATCTTCTTCATTCAAGCTATCTTTGTAAAGGTCAGGAAAAAAGTGGGTTTGGGGGGTGGGGGAAGGTTGTCTTTTGGGCTTTTTTGGAAAGGAATTTCATCTCAATGACAAATGGTTCTTTGCTGATAGGAAGGGAAAAAAAGAATTAAGTGGTTCAATTAGGGGTGAACAAATTCTAACAGGAAGAAGGTCAGAACTTGTCTAATTTTGATGCTGGCTATTATCTGAGTAGAACTTCAATGATTGCCTCAGTGTTAATGCTGAATTCCATGATTAAGGCTCTTTAGACACCAGGAGGATATTTTGGCTGTACTGGCCTTCATTCAGCTTTAGCATTGCATTCTTTCTGAGACTGTAGATTTTTGGATTTTATAGGCATCTTTCTTATGTTTTTAAATCCATTAACACCAATCCAGAGTCCTGTGGAATTGATCCCATTTGGCTTGTGCTATTTCTTTTGTAAGGTAAAATATCTTCACAATCCAATGTATTTGACAATAAAATATGGGAAATGCCAGTGAGATCTGGACATTTCCCTTTATTTTCCACACTGAGTTGTGCTGCCCATGTTCTTCCACGTAAAAAGTAACACCAGTTTTGTACCTGCAGCTCTTTATACAGACTTGGACAAATTAGATGAAGTACCAGACTGGGATTTCTCTCAACCTTTATTTTTGTCTCATTTTGGGTTTTTGGGTGGGGAGGTGTGAATTCCTGATAATGTAGAAGAGCCTACACTATTGTCCCCTCTTGTCAATAGGATGGAAATTGAAAGTCAGGGAATTTCCCACACTCAAAGTATTAACACATCCAGCCACAGTGGTAAGGCCAAAGAACCAGTCACAACAAACATATTTAAATGAAAAGCAGTTTTGAATGTTTTACACAAGTGTGAAGTTGGGTTTCAATTGGCCAATTGATCGAGTCACTGTGGGAAGCTGTGTAGTCCTTGGGAAGGTATTTTTTGGGCCAGGGTTTTCAAGCAATTTATGGTTTTCACTATCATACATAAAACTGCTGATGTGATTTATCTACTGTAGCTGTCAAAGTGTCTAATCCAGGCAAATTGCTTAGACTTCCTTTCAGTCAGTAAAAACCTGTGAGGAAGTGATCAATTCCTTTTTATGGAAGGTGAAGCTTATTGTCTTTAGACATGGCTTGTGGATTGTGGATTTGCCTTTGTGGATTGTGGAGAGAAACTGGGGGGACCCTCTTTGAGTAGACCTTAAGGCAGGTAGAGTGGGTGTTCTGCCATGGGCTGTGGGGCTGTGCCAAATTTGTCTGTAATATTGACTGTTGTTTTGAATGTTTATCTCTTGCTTTACTCTTAGCATGACTCCAATGTTTTGACAAGTTCCATGATAATAAAATGCTCCATCAGTACGTGCTTTAGGAAAGAAATGTTAAATATTTTCTGATTATTTGCTCATGGGGCTTCATGCTCTTTCAATTCAATTCACAGTTCAGGACAAACCTGCTAAAGATTAACAAGCAGAGAAGCTATCCTTGTATTCCAGTGATTCTCAAAAGCTGAAAGAAAGACTTTTCATAGTAAGTATACAGTTATTATTGGACTTGAGATTGTGAAATACCATTTTGCTAAACAAAGTTCTAGTGTGTAATATATTTTGCAAAATTCAAATTTGCATAAAGATAGAATGAAAGAATTCTATTTTCAAGTAGTGCTAAAATATGGTATTTTTTTTGCTTGCTGTGAGTGCCTGTAAAATACCATACACTAAAAGTGTCAAGTCTGCTGAAAGATAGCTCTAAAGCACTTTTACTTTTAATCTTCTAAATAAGCATGAACTCAGAAAAAGGTATTCATAATTTGTAGTGTAAACCACAATGCTTTATTAAATAGCTTCTATTTATTTTTATTTATTTGACTATAAAAACATGAACTACTTTCCAAAATAACTTGCAAAGTCAGTTTTGATGTAGACCTTTGCAGTGTCCCATAAGTCTCTAGGTTAAAAGTGCCCAAAGATGAAATATGAAATTAAAAATATGCACTCTGTGTAACTTCTATGTATGTCTAGCTTTCAGAAATTTGAAAGCTCTCCAAGAATTTGCATGAATTTGTAGCCTCCTAAGGTGTAGAAGTCACCACTCACAAACGGGAAAAAACTTTACCATGGTGTTGTCCCTGTGCTTCTGGATTCCACCAAAAATTACCAGACAAGATTGCCAGTGTGTTTGCTGTACTTGGTGTTTGACAGTTTATGCTGGGAGCCTGACTAATGGAGTAAAGCATTAGCCCACAAAATTGGGAGGGATCATATTTGATAGAGGTGTAAGACTAATCCCCTGTGAGAAGATGCCTTTAGAACTTTTGCTTTGTGCTTGATCCCTTCCACCCTCATTAGCTAAAGAACCAAAGCTGGCTCTGTGTGAGTGCATCCTTCAAGCTCCACTCCCATGGGCAGTGCAGAGAGCACCCACTGACCCAGAAAACACCTCTTTGTCTTTTTGGAACATCATAGGAAACCAAAGTCTTCCCCACAGCTTCAATTTTTTACTTTTCTCTCCTTTGCATCCTTCAGAAAATGGAATATCAATTCCAATTTCTCATGTATAAATATCAAGTCATATTCAGTAAGGATAAAGACCTTCCTGACATCATTTCAGTGTGGCTAGAGGCACCACATCATCATTTGTATTTAACCTAATTTAGTACTTCAGACAGCCTTGAGAGCTTATCTGAGAGAATTAATCAGCTGGTGAGGCTTGGAGAGGCAGCTGAGTCATTTTGATATGTCCATACAGCAGCAAGACTGTTGCAACTTCATTTTCTGAGCAAAGGACACAATTCTGAGGCTCTGTTACATCTGTGTATGCCTGTGGGACTACTATTATGGATTTGTTAAGAATGCAGAGACCCTAGCTTAGGAACCTGCTCTGAGTTCTCACAAAGCTTACACTTGTCAGTCATCTGTAGACAGATGTGAGGATTAATCACTTTATCTAATTAGGCTCCTTGATTACTTGTTAAGCTTTGCAGTTGTACCTCTCTGCTCGTGTTCTTGCAAGTTTGTTAATGGCATTCAAGTCATCCAGAAGAAATCCAGTCAGCACATCTGCACACTCTGCAAACAGATCCATTTGCCAAGTGCTGCCCTCAGTTAGGTCAGTGTCCTGCAGCTCTTTGTGGACTATTCTGCTGCTGCACACAACATGAATTTTTCAAGCCTCTCACTCATTCCGTTGCTGTCTCTCCAGCTCGTTAGTGTGAGAGCAATTTAAAGCTGGAGGCCAACTTTCAATGTTCCAAATTATCCTTAGGGGAGTCTAGAGAGTTAGATTTCCCTAGGCTGAAGCTGACCTTCATGAACCTTCTGTCAGTGCATAAAATTTGATAAAACATAGTATCTACTTAAACTGCACTTACTTCTACAGGAGTAGCTGCCTTATTTAACGCTCATACATGAGGCTGTACTTACAAGGAGTTTATTTCAGCTTAAGAGACTCAGTCTTTCCAAGAATTCAGATGTCCTTCATTTCAAGTAGCAGATAGCTTATTAACTTCTAGTAATGTATTGCTTTCTAGTAATTTTTTTGCCACATTTTTCATGACAGAAAAATCTCTTATTTTTCTGTCCTTTTTTCACTAAGAACTTTTCATATAAGGGACATTCTCTTTTATCCCTGAGCAAGAAAAGGAATTTTTAAAGCAATTGTCATGTGTTGTTAAAGAGTTGAGGTAGAGTTACTTAGGACATACACATCTTTACAGACTGTTCACTTCTACCCCCTTGTGATAATTCAGGGCCTGAAGAAGTAAAATCCCTTTGTGACTCAGTTACATGAAGTTACATCCTCAACTGCTCAATATTGAGCTTTGCTCTCAGATTTGCTGTGCAGAATTCCTTGCAATCTCTCCTGAACCAGGTTCTCACAAAGTGATTCAGGTTACTTATATCTTGTCATACTGAACCACTTTCTGAACCATAGAAGGGCAATTACCTGCATGTGGTGGTAGAGTCTGTGGGCAGTGACCCCTGCTGATGGCAGCACTATGCCAAGATGAGGGTAAAAACCTTTCTAACCTTGGTCTTTTGAAGGTAGAACCTTCAAAAAAGCCCTGAGCTTCAATTTACAAACACTTACATTTGAATGTCTGAATAAGAGATATTTCTAAATTTATTTATTATAATTATGTGTTTGGGAGCAATATTCCCTTTTGAACTTAATTTTCTAAGTATTTTTTTATTTTTTGTTTGTTTTTTTGGTTTTTTTTAATAAGGAGGCATTATAAAAGTGTGTTTTGACAATTGTTGGGGAGAGAAAGAGTTGAATTTATGAATACTGGAAATTATTCTGCAGTCAAAGAAAAGCATTATTCCTGAGCTGAGACTGTGTGCTTGGCAAAAGAGCAGGTATCTAGGGCAGACTGCAGAGGATCAATATAGATGCACTGACCTCAGCTGGCTGCTGTCATCTATTAGCTTGATGCCTTTTTCTCTTGTGCTGAGTGGACCCTGGCTAATTACACATGATTTCCCCAACACCAAGGAGGATGCAGAGACAAAAACATCCAGAATGAAAAGCTGTGCTGCCCAGATTCAAAAGGTGGTCAAAGAGAATCTCTTTTGACTGTAAAATGAGTTCCAGTGTTCATATCCTTGCACTGGAGTTTTTTAGTTTCACACCAACTTTGGGGTAACCTATTTTCAAACTCAGGACAGGGAAGTCAAGATTCCCCAAAAGTTTTCCCTAAATATGTAGGGACTGATGAAAAAAAATTCCAGGGTAATGTGCTGCATATTAACTTATATTTTAACATCCTAAAATACTTGAAAGAATAAAATCAGACCTAGATAAAACAAACCCCTGCTACTTAAAAGGAGTGGAGCCTAGCTGAAATAAATATCTTTAAATGATTGCATTCTCCTACCTGTTCTACTTTAAAATTATGACTAGTTCTCTGTTCTCCAGTTCTTTTTATTTACTCTTACATGGATTTATTTAGTCTCTCCTAGTGCTAGAAATAATGTATTTTAGCCTTCTGTGTTTGGTAGGGGGAATTGAATATGATGAATGGAACAGGTAAGAAATAAGTATTGATTTAGTGCTGTGTTTGCAGGCTGCTTGGCTTTCTCTGGAAACATTTTACATTATTCTGAGTTAATAATCAATTAGTAATAAGATTTCCATAATCCAGTAATAGCTGCAATAAAGGACAATTTACAGAGCTGGATATTGTTGGCAATAATAGAACATGTAGCATTGCTTTTGCCCACCACTGAATATTCCCTGGAATTTATCTTGTTGCTAGAGTAATGAAAATGGTATTGACTATATATAGTAAATATTACTTCATAAAAATCAGCAACCGTCTTGCCTTAAAATAAACTAGAAATAAATTGAATGTAATTAGTTTTCTTCTTTCCTCTTGTTATAAGAAGTTTCAATAAAGTAAAATTGTAGGTAGGCTGAAAAACAGATATTGGGGAGCTGTTCTGAGAATGGGACAACTTATGTTTGCATGTGCAGAGTAGAAATTTCTGCACTCTGATGAGGTGGAATTTTATGATGCCAAAACACGGAAGGCAAAAGAAAATAAAGTTCTACTCATTTTCAAAACTTTGCTAGTAAATTCCTGTCTCAGTCAAGATGATTTAGATATTCATCTCTCAGGCAAACATCCAAACCCACAGGCTTTCTTTTCTCATTCCTTTTGAAATGTTCAGAATACAGAAGAGGATTCAATATCTATTGAATATAAAAGTAGATATTTTGAAGCAGTTGCCACATTTCACAAAATCCAGCAGTTACCATCTAGGTGCAACTAGATTGTAATTATTTTCTTTCTTCTGTAAGACTAATTTATTTTTATTTGCAAATAACTGGTCTATTTTTCTTCAAGTAAAATATCATTTTGTCACTCTTTAAGCATTTATACACTGTGTGTCATTATCAGAAATAAGAGACAGTTTAACAACCTAAGATTTGTAATCAAGTTGTTATGATTCTGTCATGTGAGAAGGGGAGATTTCCTTGACCCTCAGGATTTGATTTGTCTGCCAGTGCCCCAGGATGGTCGAGACCTTTGTGCCTGACCAGCCTGTCGATGTCTCACCAGAGGGACCCCTCAGTGGCCACTTCTGCTAGATCACAGGCTGCTTCAAATGACTTTTTCAGGGACATACCAACAGCACCAGGAAGACTCCTCAGTGGATCTTCCCACTCTGAGGCCCCTCAGTGAGCCTTTATTCAGTATGTTTCCCTGCTGCTGGCACCTGCCAGCTCTTGTGAAGGACTCACATTTATGGAAGAACAGTTTTTATTAATCTCAAATTGTGCCAGGTTAAGGCTTGAGGATTGCTGGTGATAGTATCTGACTGCAAAAATATATTTAAAGCAATGCCTAGAGAGGCTCTAATCCCCAGTAAAAGCATGCACAGGGGGCAGGTTTAGCTTATTGACTGATCCCTGTATTTAAAATGGTGTCCTCCCTAACTTTTCTCCCATTCTTGACTTTACTTTCTTCTTGACTTTACTATTTCTTTATGTTTAGGTGGAGCTTAGGTGACTAGTCATACATGCCTTTGTTGCTGATTGGTGTAAAATTGGTTGTAAAGATAGAGCCAATAAAATCTAGAGCAGATGCCAGCGAGTGGTGGCCATACCTCGGGGGTGTGTACTTTGGGGGTGTGTGTGTTAATATTACAGTTATTCTATAGTAAACCAGTTTCCTCTGAGGAGAACAATTTCACCACAGCTGTTGTTTAGCTGCAGGACATTTTCTCTCTCCCCTGGCTGACAGGTGGTTTGAGGTTTATCACCTGTAAAATACCATCGAGGTCCCCTCCTGCAAGGATTTCAACAGAGCCTGGCCATGGTGTCTCCACTTCTCTGTTTGCCTCCTTCTCATCAGGGGCTGCAGTTTTATGGGGAATTGCTGTGGAACATTCCAACCCCTTTCCATCCAGGGAGAAGCAGCTGTATTTTACTCTATACTTTCTGTACCACTGACACTTCTGTTAGGATGAGAACAAAACTTCTCAGTTTCCTCCAGTTATATCCCCAGCCATTTTTCCACAGGTACCATACTGAAATGCAGCTTTTCACATACTCAAAATTATAATAAATTTTATGTTTCTTAACTTTTTACGTGCCAATTAGAGAAACTCTGGACTTTCTGACACTGATACTTGTGGTAAGCATCCATAAAACTCTATGCTGACAGTCTGGATTTTAGTTACATTCTCTGTACTGTTCTGATAAATTGTAACTTCAGATGTTCTGTCTAGAAATGGTTTTTTTTATGTTTTTCTACATAAGACATTTACTAGATCTGTATCTTGAACTTTTGTTCAGCCCCAGTGAGTTCTGTCATTATTCCAGCACTGAAGGTGGTCTTGAAACTAAAGGATTGTGACACAGTCCTGCTTTCTTGTACAGCTATTTCATGTCTTCACACAACATGTTTCAAACTACTGCACTGCAGCGTGCTCAATGCTTTTTTTCTCCCCACAAGAAGTTACCTTTTGTTGTTGAGGTGACAATTTCGTATATGGTCAATTAAATGTGTGAAAGCTGTTTATAACTTTTCAAGGATTTATTAGGGGATGGAACACAGTGAGACATGCTTGATTTTCCTCATATAGCACAAGGTCTTTGTCTAGCACATTTTATAAACATTTGGTGCTTCAGCTTAGCTGGAAACAAGCACATTCTGTGTAAAGGACTGTTTCCTTCCACCCATTACTTATTTCTGGGGAAATCTGAATAGATGATAGCTAGGTAGAATTCTTGTTGTCAAGGTGATAATCAGTGAGGTCACCCACAGAAACATCTTCTCTTTCTCCAGAAGATACAGATTATAAAGTTACCATCCCTTTGGTGTTCTTTCCTGAGCTGAGGTGCTGCAATTAAACTGTGCCTGACCTTAGCCAAAATGCCAAGAAGTGATCTGACCAAGTCAGTGCTCCTGAACTTAGTTAATGCCACACAAAATGTGCTTTTCCATGGGCATGTTCACATTCAGCCTGCTGTGTGTGCTGCTCCCGTAATTCTAAATAGCTGAGGAAAGGATACTCCTCCTGTGTTCTGTGAACAGTGTTGTCCTTCTCATCTTCTAGAAATGTTTTGTTTCACAGAATTTAATGATGTGGCCTCTCTGAGTGTAGGTGCAGGCATTATTTATAATGGATTATTTTGTTAACTGCCTTACTGCACGAATTCACATCAGAAGAGGAGAGAAGGTGGACTTCAGCATGTGACCATGGGAAATGGTGACTATGGACTGGGTGGGATTTGTCAAAGGAAAGCTATAGCACAGTGCTAAAAGGTTGAGCCCTGGTATCTTTAATAATAAGATTATCCACAATGTAGTATTTTTAAATGGCTGCAGAGCTAACCTCTTTGTTGTATCATTTCAGTGTTGGTAAATTTAGGTTGGAAGCATGAGGAATTTAAGGATTCTCAGCAGATCTGTTCTCCTTAGGAAGGAGAATTCTTCCAGGTAAATTGAAAATACTTCCCATTTAATTGGAAATTTTGATTTTTAGTAATTATCTGATTTAAAAAACCATTTCTTACAAATTCTAGTTGCATATGTGATGGTGTTCCTGAATGCATTTGCAATTGCTGGACATGCAGAGTTACCTGTCCAGTCTGTGCAGTCCCAGTGGTGCCAGACTTTGTCTGCTGCTGGTGCTTTTGGTGTGGGTGAATGCATTCTCCCAACTGGGTGCTCCCAGCAATGCCTGAAGGCACAGCAGAGGTTTGTGCATCCTCTCCTTGCTCAAAGGGAGGTTTTGCAGCAGCCAAATGCCCATTACTGCCTTTCCAAACCCAGCTCTGTGTGTCTCTGGGAGGAACAGAGGCTGCTCAGGTAAGGAGGGGTGCAGGGAACCAAGAACAATTCATTCCTGTAGTAGCACCTGAGTTAAGAGGTCAAAAGAGTCACTTTGGGGATGTGACTGAAGCTCAAAGAACACCTTTTCTGTATAAGAAACAGTCAGACTTAATTTTCTCAGTTTTGTTGACCTTCCTCTCAAACAACAGTGTTTAGGATTTGGGAGTTTGCAGTAGAATCCCATAACTCAGAGCACCTGCCCCTGTCAGTGATGAGCTCTGTGAGCTGTGTCACCACCACAGAAGTCAGAAGCGAGAAATACAGAACAGCTGATACAGCACTTGCAAAAACTTGCTGTGAGTTTAGGGATCAGCTTTCTGTTCTCAGCATAAGTAACTGATTGGGCCTTGATTTTTCTTTTGTTGCCTTTTCCCTCTTTTCTGATTTGACACAATGGGTGGCTGAGGCCTTTAGTTATGTTGGCCTGTTTCAGAAAATTAATTTACATACTTAACATCCTTTGAATCTGCTTGAGATAAAGATCTAATTAATCTGAACACAGCAGGCAAATATAATGCTAAGGCAAATGGTAAATCTGTGTTTTAGGAGTATTGGTTCCTTTGTCTATTGTTGTGATGCATTTTTAATTCACATTTTAAAATGTGAATTAATGCTTTAGGCCATTTGTATGCAAATCCATTTCAATTATTTTCTGATGATTTACACTTGGAATTTGTGTGGGGTATATTGTAAATGAAATTCAGTAGAACTATATTTTTTCTCCTTAAAATTAACTCCCCTATTTTCACAGTGTTAAATGCTGTGACTGCTGTCTTTTCATACCAGGCTGTGGATGGATGGTAAATAGAAGCCACACAATGTATTTAAAACCACAAAGGATATGGTTTCCAAGGAAAGTTTATTATATTAAAATGGTAGTTGTTTTGTCTATGCAGTCAATACCCTCCAGGTTTCTGAAGAATTGTTAGGAATACTCAAAAGACTATTATTTCAATTTATGGAACTGAAATGTCAGAAATTAATTTTTATAACAGTCTTTACCCTAGCTATGCTCTCTTAAATAAAACCTATTGGATAAGACACTGGAAGCTTTCAAAGTATTTTCTGCTCATTCACACCATTGTAGCCCAGACTCAGCAAAGCATATTAATCTGTGAAGAAAAATAATTCTGTGTATAAGTACTTTTCTAGATGCAAAACCACTTCAACATATGGACAGATTGTTCAGTAATATTACAGCTTTTATCAGTGGTTTAAAGGGCTGGCAAACTGAAATATATTATAAAGCATCTGGCTTGCAAAGCCAGAACTGTGAGGATTTAGGAAACTGCACCCCTCTGAATTTCTTATCTGATTTTTAGTTTTATAAGTGGAACATGCAAACATTTTCTGCCCACTGAGATGTTTGTAATCCCATTGCTAATAATCAGGAAAAAATGTAAGCTGCCTATTTTGAATGCCCTGCTGATAAGCATTTCAACAGGATGATTCTAAACTTACACTGTGCTGGATTATCTGTGATAGATTTCTCTGTCAAAGAAGCATTTGCATATGACAAGTTTTTCTGTGCTACTATGCCATTGAATTTTTTTAAATAAATGTATTTGTGTCTGACAGTGTACTCCTGCATATGCCATTGCATGCACAATATAAAAATGATTACTTTTTTCCATTTTTTTCTGCCTAACTTACAATGAGTTCAAAGCTGCATAGTCATAATACAATAGGAGAATAATTATTTTAGAACAAATGATCTTTTCAACAGTCCACCATTTCCCTACATTTTTTAGTTTATTGAATGGCTGATAAAAATGATATTCTGCATGTTTGAGAGAGGCAGAATAAAAAGGACATCCTCGATCCTTGTCAATACTTCCCCCTTTTATAAAAACTCTTCAGAGACTCAAGATGTATGATTATCTAAAATTGCATTTTCTTTATGGCTCACTCAATAACATATTTCCATATTTATAAAAAACACATGGAATTTAAAACTGTGGTGGATGTGGCCTTATAGCTGAGTTCAATAACCAGCATTTAGAACTATATCCTGTGTATTAGTTTCCAGTTGGGATATAAAATTCAAAACATGGGAAATCAAATCCTTGAGGGGAGGAAAAAAAATAAAAATGTATTCTTCAGTTTGTGAGGGACATACTCATTACAACTGCTTATTTCATGAAATGGTAAAGCCTGATTTGGAAGCAGCTTTTCTAAATAACTGCAAAAACAAGACTAATCCATAACACCTAAATTTTATCACGGACAAAAATAAAACTCTGTATTCTAAACTGGCACACTGAAACTTTGGCTTGGCTTCTTTGGTGTCTGGAAAGAGGAGGATGCTTGGCTGTGGCAGAGGGTGCAGAGCAGGTGCCTCCTGCCCCACAGCTGAGGAGCTCTGCCCTGCCCTGGCTGGAAGGGCAGTGGAAGGAGCTGGCAGCTGGAATCACAGCACAGGTGGGTGATGTTTGTGGAGCCTGACCAAGGAGACTTTGACCTAGGAGACAGGGGGTGTACAGAACAGATCTGAAGGGAGATGGCCTTAGAAGAATCTCATTAATCTAAGGTGACAGAGAATGAGAAAACTGTATGGGGCAAGCTGAGAAAACATACTGAATGGATGATGGTTTTTCTGGCTGTCTGAAGAGGAGGCAGGTTTTTCCAGAAAATGCATAAATTTCTAGAAAGAATCTGAAAGGTCTGGAGCGACTTATCTGTCTGCATTTCTCAATCAATACTGACTAAATTATATCTTGTTTTTAATCTCCTATACAGCTATTCTTACCTATAGGTAAGAATTCTTTGTCAACAGCTTGGAAACCTCCTTGTAAAGGGAGAAAACCCCACTGCAGCCTGTGTAATGTCAGCATTTTGTTTATGTAGTCTCACCTTTAAGAAGTTTTTAAAAAAAACTTACCCTATCTGTATGATAATGTAGTAATACTCTTTATTACTTAAAACACATGATTTGAAAAGATGTCCCAATACATTTGTATATAATTTGATTAAATCTATTCCAATACAGTGCCTTATTATATAAAATCTAATACAAATTAAAAGTAAAAAAAACCCCACCATTGTTGCTTTGTCAACTTACTGTGTACATTTCTACTTGAAAGACTTAACCACACAACACAGGATTCTTAAGTACCAATATAGACATTTCTATTAAGATCCAATTTAGTTTAAAATAGTTTTGAGTAACTTCTGACTGCACAATTGGGAGAATTGTGCTAACCTGGTTTACATGCAGCAGTACACTCAAGCAGCAAATCTGAAGTATAAATAAATTATTCTATGCCTAATGAAAAGAATTTTCAGAAAGGAAATCCTTATTCCCTTTAACAGTTATTTATTCATTAACAAGTCAAAGGTTGTAAACTTCATTGAATAAGGGTAAAAAAGTTGCCAAGGGAAATATGGTGTATTGTCTGGAATTGTAGCAGTAAAATTATAATAAAAAGTACACTGATGTCAGTGAAATACCTCTTATGAGGTTGTTCTCACTTCTTTTGTCTTTTTCAGGTTGTCTGCAGTTGTGTTTTTTTTCTTCCTTTTGACTTTTTTTATGGCAATCCTACAAAGATGAAATGAAACCTTCTCTTTTCCTCCTGATACTAAGGACAAAGGCTCTCTCTAAACATGACACAATACAATTCTGGTAGAAGAAAAAGAGTGCTGTGCTCTATAGAAGAAAGTACCTATAGGGGGTTACCATGAAAAGACACTATCAACTTGATCAGAAACAAACAAAAAAGTGATTGTGGTTCAGTGGTGAGTTTTCTTTTTCTCTCTTTCTCTTTTTCTTTTTTTTTAATATTCAGGAACAATCACACTCTTAGCATCAGGAAGCAGCAGTTCCCTTCCTGGATAAGTGCCTTGGATAAAAAATTATTCAGTACTCTGATTCCAACAAAGAATGGAGGTAGCAGAAGGGACAGAAAATTTACCCTACCTGACATGTAACAGTTCTGATAAATGCAGCTCACAAAGTTCAGTGCTTCTGTTTCCTTTGATGCCCAAAGAACTAAGAATTTGGTCTTTGACTCAATTGCTGCCATCAGCAGCTTGTGTGTTTTTGGTGCCACTGAGAAGTTCCATCCAGGACATGAAAGTCAGAGACTCAGAGCAATCAACCCCAAGGCCAGCAGCCTGCAGAGTGATGCAGCTTTTGTCACTTAGGTAGACTGAAAGACTAATACTCATTTAATCTAGACTAGGCTCTGCTTATGCCTTCTGCTCCTATTTTGCTGTCATATGTATTTCAATTCAGAAGCTGGAAAACTTAGGCTAAATAATTGGCTGTTCATATCAATAAAATACATAGAGCACAGAGCAGTGCAAGATCAGGGAGATAGCAGAACTGAGTAAATATAGCTTTCTTGATGGAAAGCTTGAATTATTTCTTCTTAAGTGTGACCAGGCATGAAAATACCTTCCCAAGGATATTACCTGATTTGCATCTTAGTAATAAACTCCTGATCTCAAATAGATTTCATAATTTATTATTCTTTAGTATGTTTTTAGGGGTGATGATTGGTTTCTCACTTCGCTCTGCTTTGCCTTGAAGCGGATCTACAAACCTTAAACTCGCAACTTGCCACAAAGGGCAGCTTGATCTGATGAAGGAGCATGACCCTGTGGCTAAAGAGTTTAGTACACTCTGCTTCTAGGGAATAATCTTGTTTTCCTTTTACTGAGATCCTCTGCATGCATTGAGTGGGCTCATTTGTTCCTGACAATCTTGTTCCTATTTGCTTTTCCTTGGGACTTCTGCCTTGCTGGCATCAGGACTGCCCTTGTAGCAGGAGAACAAGCACACCTCGCTGCTGAGGCATACTGCTGGGCAGGGGGAGAGAGGGAGGGACCATAGCAGCACATCCCATGTGTGTAAGTGGGGGTGAATGTGAATCATAGCAAAGCTGGAGATTGTTCTGCTGCTGCTGAAACAGGGAGGAACTTCCTGACATATCAAATGTTTTGTCTCTGTCAAAGTTAAGGTCTGTTTGCTTAACCATTCAATAAAATATTGCAACTCATTATAAGTTAGGAAAGCTTTTTATTTCATGTCAGTATACGTCTATAGCTTAAATCTTTGCCATGATATCCATTCTCTCTACTTGTCTAAGCTGATGTTTTTCAGGACTGAAGAAAATAGAATTAAATGATAAAACAAATATGGTGTTCTATGCATGTTCAACATGTTCTGTGCTGGCTGTACAGGGTCTGACAGATGACAGCCCTGAAATCTATGTGTTCTTATCTAATATCTTTTAGAAAATTCAATATAACTGTACTTTTGAAAAGAGTGTCACTGGCAGTACCTGTGCTAAACAGCTTTTTTGAATTCTTAAAGTATATATATATATGTATAAAATTATTTCTGTTGGAAGAGACATCTAAGATCATTGAGTCCATCCATTAATGTAAAACTATCAAGCCTATCACTAAACCAGCTCCTCAAGATTTATGTGGGAATGTCTTTTAAATTCCTCCAGGACTGGTGACTGAGCCGCTTCCCTGGGCATCCTGTCCAGTGTTTGACAGCCCTGTCTGTGAAGAAATTTTCCCCAATATTCTAAACATTCCCTGGCACAATCTGAAGCCATGTCCTATTGCTCATTACTTGTGAAAAGAGACTGACCCCCACCTGGCTCCTTCCAGGCACTTATAGAGAGTGATCATCTTTTTCTCCAGGATAAACACCCCCAGCTCCCTCAGGTTTGTATGTGACAATTTTTAAAGTTGTCTCAATGTTATGACATAACACAAGGAATCTGACTTACCATACAAAAAAATGTAGGAAGAAAATGACAAAACAATTATTTTCTCTAGAGGGCAAAGCAGTATTAACAATAAACCACTTAGTTTTTGGAGGGGAGCAAAAATAACGTCAGGATTATTGCTGAATATTATTCATGTTTATGAATCATGTTATGCAAAAGATTCCCATACAGAATTTTACACAGCCCACATTTTAAACAGGTTATGAAGCATAGAAACATGCCTTGTCTAAATATATTCTTCTTACAGGAAGATTCCTCATTTTTTTCTTTTCTGGTGTAACAGTTCAGCAGAGCAGAACATCATATAATTAAAATACATTAAATTTGGCTCCCTGAGCACTTAGTTTTGCAGTGGTGAAGAGCAGAGGAAAAGTGGTAAATGATTAAAAATAAGAATATGAAAAATAATGTGAAGAAGAAGAATAATAGAGTGAGGAAGGAATGGGAGACTTAGGGAGTTGTGAGAAAAACTCATGTTGCATGACAATTTTCTCCTTGCCAACTGTTCTAAACCCATAGCCTTTAGCTGTCCTGAGGGACTGATCATTGTCTTCATTACAAAATGAAGAGGTAAATTGGATGGTATTGTTACTAGGCTGCACCATTTAAATTTGGATTCTTTTCTTTGTGGGTAGCTACAGAAGCAAAAGGATCACCCCACTAACCAGTTTGGGTAATGCACTGAAATTGAGAGTACAAAGACTCAGACCTGAGAGCTGGGAACCCTTTGCTGCAGTGTGGGGGCAGGTGCTCAGTGAGGGAGCAAAGCCACAGCTCCCCGATGGGATTCCTGGTTTATTGCACACTTGAACTCTGCTCAAGCCACTAAATGGCTTGACCCTTCCAAGGCATTTAATTCTTGCACTTTCAGAGGTGAAATCCAAAATTAAAAGCAAACTTTTGAGTCTCATCCTTACTCTGCAGTTTTAAGGGTTGTTTTTAGCTCCATGCTGCCAAACAATAGGGCTGACACAACAAACGTGTCAGATCCTCAATTTATCACCTGTACCAGTGTTGTGTAAAATTTATTAATCCCTGCAGGAAATAAAAATGCAGGGTTTTGGGTTGTATGCTCACTGTGTCTTGTAGCTGGAGTGAGCAGAGTTGGGGACCTGAGCTGTGGACTTGCTCCCAGAGCCTTTCAGGCACAGCAGGTCAAAAAGCCACTGTGTCACAGTGTTATAGATGCTTTCTGTAAATGTAAAAGATTCATTTTGATAGACATCCCGAGTCAATATAATGCAAATTAATTTCTTGTTTATCACAAATTTTTATATTAAATGTGCCTTTGATACTTGCTGCAGGATTGTGACAGGTGTTTATGATGCTTGAGTAATTTCATACAAATATCTCTGACTATTGCCATTTAATTTCACTGCAGAAATCTTGCAGATATGCCAAAAAGTATAATCCTCAAAAGAAGCTTGTTGCAGTCACAAGAAATAATAATCTTGTAATTGAGATGCCACCTGGGATCACAGAAGGTCTGCTCTGTCTTTTTACCTCAGCTCTGTGTCTGTTTTGAGAGTGACCTTTTGGGAATGTTCTCCAGTCCTTGTAGCCCTGTTGTTCACTCAAGGCTGGATGTAGTGAGTGCCCTGTGAACAGCTGTGGAATTTATACAGCATCAGAAATGCAGCTCACACGGTCACAGGGTGCAGATCCAAGGCTTCACAATTGAAAATTAGGCTCGGAAGGCAGAGCAGCAGGATGGATCACAGGGAGCTGAGAGCAGCAATTCATTATTCCTGCCTCTACTCCCTTCCCTCCACTACCCTGGCTCTGTTCATTCTGCTCTGTCAGGCCATGGATGCCACTGTTTTACCATGCTCCATTTTTGGGGCATGTTGACATTCCATCTCCAATAGAGTTGAACCTGCATGAAGAGTCAAAAAATTCTCCCTTGGTACTGTTTGTATTTCTGCAAATCAGCCTGTGTGTAATAGAGTCATGCAACCAATGCTACTGCTTCTGCTGCTTGCTTACAAGCTGTTTGCTCAGCCTTAGCAACTTTGCAATATGCAATTGAGAAGTTAATCACTATTTTAAGACAGGTTAGGGCATTGCTAAAGTAGGTAAAAATTTATATATAAAGATTATCAGGCTATTTAGTGATTTTCAAGTGTTAATACTGAAAGGCTGATAGAGTAACAACTGGTTGTGTGCACAAGAATAATTTGTAATAGCTTTTTTATTTGTTGCCCTAACTTAGGATGCTTTGTAATGCTTATACAATATCTGGGATTCAGGATAGCACTGCTGTTTCAGTAACATCCCATAATGTTCCTGCCCCCACCTGAATTCACCTGCACATCTTTTCAGACCTGAGAACCGGTGTGTTATTTTCCAAAAAGATGTGAGACCTCTATTCTGTCCCAGGCTGGTGTTTTTACAGCAATGCATTTAACAAAAAGTGGAACTGGAAAGTTTTGTCATTCCCACAACACTGAGAATTCACAGGCCCCTGCCCCATTTAAAACAGGATGGGCAGGGTTGAGACACAGCTGCACATGAATGAAGCTTTGTATGGAGGGATGTGTTCAGGTAAACCTAAAAATATCACTTTGTGCCTGGGAAGGGCTGAGCTGCTCCCTCCCTGTGCCCTGCAGCACCTTGGGGTGCAGCTCAGGACAGGGACAGTGGCAGCTCCTGTGCAGGACCCAGGCAGAGATCCTATTTAGAGATATGTAGGCCAGATGTTATTCCTGGCAGAAATCATTGTCCTTTCTGGGAGGATCCTTTCTTGCAATCATCGCCTTGTTAGTTTTGCCTGATATTTAAAATAGTAGTAAGGAAGGAAGAAAAGCTTTCTTCTGCAAAAAAATCCCCTGTATTTTTCTTATAGGGCCTTCTCAGCCAATTTTGAAGAAGACTGTTTGAGGCTGGGGGAGATAAGTTTGTTGAAAGGTCCAAGTTTATGTTGTGTTATCTTTTGTTTAAGGGCAGTTAAGAAAATGGGGGGGGGATTTTGTTTAAAAGATTCAAATCCTATTGTAACAAAAACTCCAAATCAAAAACCACAACAAAGCCCTAAAAAGCCTTGCTGCATTAAAAAAGATTTAGTTTTCTGTTGTCCTTTTCAGCACTATCTTAACTGTGCTATAGTACCAAAGGCCAGTGTAGTAGGCAGATTGCCATATCATCTGGCAGTGTCTCCATAATGAAATTTTCTGGTCTTCTAGTAGGAATCCTTAGGGTACAGACCTGAAAATGAGATTCATGCATACTATATTATCTAGGCATTTTCAACACCTATATACTGAGGCTGAAGGCTTTTAGTTCCTATTGGAAAATAAAGACATATCACCAAAAAAAATTACCCAACAAATATTTAAGGGTTATATATAGAGACATTAGCTATAAAGATGGGGGGAAAAAATCAATATAGTTTTCTCTTATTGAATTTTTTTGCTCAGGACCTTAATAGAGGGATTTAAAACAAACTAAATATCTGCTGGTATTAAAGTAATTTAATATCCTAAGAGCTCAAAGGTCTTTCTCCGAGTGTGACTCTCTCATAGTTTGGTCACTGACACCTCAAACTGCCCCACTTTCCCTTAGGGCTGCTACAGTAAGTTATCTTGCTTTGCTTTTTTTAATGTGCCTTTTTTTTTTTTGGTGTGTTTGTTTTTGTTTATTGGTTTTTGTTTTGTTTTGTCAGTTTTTTTCCCCTCTCCTTTTCCCAGGTGAGGCTCCGTGCTTAGCTGCATGTCTTAAGTTCCAGCTTCTGCTGTTTCTACTACTGTGCTGGGCAACTCGCCAGTGCACACAAATCAAAGTTATGGCTGTGATTGTTTCCTCATGCTGAACTCTAACAAAAGCCCTGCAATGCTAAAGCTATAAAATATTCTAATTTCATGCCTTATTTTCAATAAACTGAAAAATAGGGGCTTTAATCTGTGCCTTTTCAGTTTATTGTTGGAAGCAAAACTGCTGGCATTGAAAAAATTAAACTGACTGGAGAATCCAGTGAAGGAAGGAGAGAGGGAGAGATCTCTGTTACTGCCCTTATTTTCCTTCAGTTCATGTCTTTTGGAAAGAAATCCTTGCAGAATGGTAATGGCAGTTTCAGAGATTTCTGTGTCTTCCCTCATTTGCCCTGCTCATAAAGAAAAGGGCTGGAGCAGCCCTGGAATAGAAATGGGTGATCAGTTATTCTACCCCCTTGCTATCATGAGTCATTTACTCCAGCACATGTGTGATTCCTATTCTACCCTGAGGGGGGAAGATAAATGCTCTACTTCCCTGGGAAAACTAAAATTTAAAAAGTCACATTTCTATTTCCTCATTTGTTCTGTTTGTGGAAGAAGGAGTGAGCAGAAACCTTAAGTTTCCTCTTCAGTTTTAAGGAAAATGGCATTAAAAAGTCATTGAATAATTATGTATGACCAAAACCAAATTTAGTGACCTTGCTGTGAAAGGCTGAAAGAGCTTTTATAACCAAAATGCTTGGTAGATCTACCTCTTTCTGGAGCTTGCTTTCCTATGGCATATTGAAAGAATCTATAGCAATATTTTGTTTGTTTCTACCTTTAAATGTTTGCATTGGCTTCATTAAAAAAAAAAGCAAACAATAAAGTCTGACTTGCATATTTTCCCTAGTTGTAAGAAAGTAATAATTACTGAAATTGGTTCTGTCTTATTAAAATGTTCTTTCATCTCAAGAATTAAGACATCCTATCAATCCAAGAAGATTTTTTCTTTAGAGAAAGAATTCTCTAAGCAGCGTTTGGCTGTTGGCAAAGATATTGCATTGTTATTACTACATTTACCCACTGAGGTTTGCTGCAACCATTTTAACTAAAATCACATTTCTATAAATGGTCTTTCAGTTGTGCATCTTCTCTGCACTTGCAGAAATGGAAATATTATTTCAAGTAGTTTTGACTCTATAAGAGCTGAACTTGTGGCTCTCTGCACTTTCAGCCCTGATTCCGGAGGAGAAAAGTGGGAAGGCCTGAAAGAAGGAAATTTCATTTTCATCTTTAGAAAAACATCAAATTCTAGAATAATCCTAGGACTAAAACCTTAGGGGCACTGTCACTGAACAGAGTTGGGTCAGTGACAACTTGCAAAGGTGCTGCATTGGAAGGGCCTGGTGGATCTTGACAGGGATGTTGAAGTAGATGAGAACTCAGATTTATTCACTTTTTGGGTGTGTGCCTGATCAGAACCAGAGAGCACAAACAGGCTTGTGACCTCTTGGTTGCACACTTTGGAGCGGTAAAACAGAAAAATAATTGCCTGTCTTCAGTAAAGCAGGAGTCAATATTGCTTGTGTCTGAATTATGCATGAGACCCTCTATTTTATGAAAGCTGCTGATGCTATAAGCAGTTTGTTATCCATTTTTCTGTTTCAGATATTCACATCCCACTATTAATGTGATCATTTCGTGTGTTGTGTACAGTGTAACTCATACCCATTTACCAATGCTTCATCTACTTCATGAATGTAATTAAACAGCCTGATCTGGAGTGCTGAGCACAGAGCTGGATTTGAAATGCTCATGGATACTTCATTGTAGCTAATCTTTAGACATGGAAAGCTATTAGCACAGCTGAATAATAGCTCAGAAGTGTCTTTCATTTTATCTATATCCCTAATAGACTTTGCTGCCATGGAAAAAAAAGAATTCTAATTTTACTAGGAGAGTCTTCTGCAAGTTAATTTTATGAAAATGTTAATAACTGTGGGAGTGCTTGAAAGAATTTAGAGAAAGTCCCATTTTTTTGCAATATATCTCTTTAGTGCTATTTTAAAAGGAATTTGTGCTAGTTGGTATCAGTGGTTTGGTCTATTTTTGTATAACTTTCATGGCCACAGACATTTTCACCATTTAATGTTGTTTCAAAGCTCCTAATGCAGAGAATTTTGGTATATCTACTTATTAACAATGCTGGAGATGTAAGCTAAGCAAAAATTTAACAGTTTACATTGCAAAATGAACCCCAAAGGATAAAAAAAAAAGCCCTTTTGTTCAAATTATAAATTTTCAAAGGTAAAATGAGAAGTTGACAATTGCAATAATTAAATATTCTCTGAAACAACCCTTGCAGTGGCATGTACCAACTTCTTTATGTCCAGTATTGTAAAATATCAGATATAACCTTTTGTAGACTAACTACAGTATTTCAAGCAACTTATCCTGCAGGTTTCCTCACAGGAGAAAAGGAAAGAAAAAAACAGAAATAAACCTGCACACTCATACTTTTATCAGGTTTAGAAAGTCTACCTTGGTAGAAAGGAAATACTATTGTTCTTGCAGAAACCCTTATTGATTCTTAGTAACTAGAACATGATAAATTTTATATGTTTCTATGTTATAGGAAAAATCCAGACTATATTCTTAATATTTTCACATCCTCTTACCCTCCAGTAACATACAAACATGATGATTTGTACATCTTTGAGGGATCTTCTGCTGCTCTCTTGGAAGAGTAAATCCAATACAGTTGTACAAAAAGAGACATTTTAATGAGAAGCAGAGTGCAAAATATTTTGATTAATACTTCAGTTCTTTGCCAGAGTGCCACAGTACCTTAAGGCCTGAGTTAGCCCTAGCAAAGAAATCCTCTGTAAACCACTGACTTGAAATACAGATTTAACCCTAAGTGTTTGTGAGGATTCACTTTCCCAATTTGAAATGCACTTGGCTTCCAGTGCTGAGTGTAACATAAATACTCAGCTTTGACTTGAAAACATAAAATCTATTTCCTTCCTCTCCTTTCTCTTCCCCAGGCACAAAAAAAATGTTCTGAGATCTGGATTTGTATTTTTGTTGCAGAGGAAATGGTTATGCTGGAGGGAGCTGCAGAGACATGACAAATCTGAGCTCTCATGGTTGAGGCTTCTTGCTCTCACCTTGTGTCCTGAGTCTGCAGCAAACTGAGGTGACTCTGATTGCAAATCAATTAAAAAGTTCAGTGGGATGCTGGCCATCAAATGTGTCCTCTCTCTCATATCTTGTTGTGGTAAACATTTTTAAAAAATCTTAATTTTTTTTTTTTGTTTCATTGATAAGGATTTTTAACATTGGAATTATATGCTTGCTAAGGGATGATTAAAGAGATGACTAAATATTATCTTTACAGAAGTAGAATAAATAAAAAACATTACCTTTTAATTTTTCAATTCTAGAAGAATAAGGGATTGTCACCTTGGTTCTATATGTTTTTTAAAATTAAGACAGAAATTTCACTGTTAAATCATAAGAGAACATATTTTTATGAGATTTTTGTAAGACAGTTATTATTAAAGCAGTGAGTGACCTCACTGAGCCCCACGATTGCCAGGGATATATATCTGAAGCTGAATTATGTCAAAGGACATATCTTCCATGTCCTGATCTGATTGACAGCTGCCAGGTCATATTTCAGTGTCAGTTTTGTAGATCATTGCATGGAACAATTGCTACGTCAGGCTAATCTATTTCCAATTCTATAAATCAATTGTTTGTCAAATCCTGAAGGTAAATCTTGAGGCCATAGTGGATATCTTCTTCACAGTGACAACTTTTGAGCTCTTTGTCTAAGAGTTGTCTTTAATAGAACGGGAGCTACATGGAGAACTTGTTTGTTGGCAGGCAGCAGCACAATGTGGGCTTTTTAGGAGAGAGGTGTTTCAAATTTACAGTGATGATCCCAGTCAATATCTGTTCTGGGGAGAGTCAGTCTGTTGCCTTCACTGGAGTTTGAAATGAATTTTAGAACTCTTTTTGTTGACTAATTATAAATATAAAACAAAACCTGTTTTTTACACTATATATGTGCCAACTACTTAAACCTGTTTTTTACACTATATATGTGCCAACTACTTAATCTGTTAAATATCCCACAACAAAGTATGCCAGTGTGACTATTAGGCATGAGGGGAGCATCCTTCCGTTAAAGTATGAAGATGATGATTAATTATTTGAGCAGGAAAATGGAGTCCTAAACTGCTCTGGCATACAGTAACTCTGCCAGTGGGCACTCTGTAGCAAAGCCATTTTTCTTAACTAGTCAGATTTCTGACACTCTTAAAGCATGTACTGACAGGAGACAATTTTGGTGTGTTAGATTTATTGTTTGGAATTATTCAGCTGAAATAAAGCAACCAAGTGTATCAAAGTAAATGAGGAGCAACAAAGATTATAATTGATTGGTTTGTTTTTGTTGTTTTGTTTTTTTGCATGTGCCACTTACTATATTCTTTAATGCTTATTTCTGGATTATTGTGGTCTAGTCAAGGCTTAGAGAACCAATATATGTTCAAAGTTGTTCAGAAATTCTGTTACTTGTAGCAGTAGATGGAATTAAATGAGGGAAATGTAAATAGTTAGCATTATTTTTAATTAAGCTTATGGTTGTAGGGGTGATGTTTGAAGCAGTCATAGTGGGGAATTTGTGTTTAAAATATTATCAGAAAATAATTGAAATAGTAGTTCTTAGTATCTCTCACAGATCTTTTTGGTTTTGCTGACATGTATCCCTCCTGCCCTGGGCTTCAAAGTGCTGCAGGGTAGGGAAGAGCCTTTGGATCAGGCAGGTGCTGCTGTTGCAGTCAATAGTAAATCACAGCTGCCTCTGATCAGGTTGGGATTCTGGCAGGTGTGGCTGACAATTGAATAGTTGAAAGCTGCCTCAGCCCAGTGTTAGTCATCAGCTCAGCTGCTCAGCAAACACAGATCTTCATGAGCTCAGCCCTCTGTGCCCTCCCTACTGTGGCTTTTGGTTGAAGGCAGATTCAATTTAAGATCTCTGGCCATATGCTCACAGCTCCCCATGGGACTGGCATTAGCAGCAGATGAACTTGCTGTGTGCCAGACATGTCCAGTGACAGCAGATTGTGACTTGGACTTCTCAGAAGTATGGGATGCAAAGCTTTAATGGGAGTTTGGTTTAGTTGGTAAGTAATATCTTGTAAGACAAGTGTCCATGGGGCTCTCTGTAGTTATTCCTTTTTGAAATCCTAGAAAAATAAACCTTAATTTAGTATTTTCCCAAATATTATTTTAAATCTCTTTCTGGAAGTATGCACACTCTTGAAATTTCATCCTCTTTAATTTCCTTGAAGTGCTAAAATAGATTTTAAAAACTGTTTTTCAAACAATTCCATTTAATTTTTCTAAGGAAAAAAAAACCAAAACGCCCTGAAACCAAAAAGAGAAAAGAAAGGTGTTCCATAAAGATTTTAAAATATTAAGGAGACATTTTTTGGGGAAGAGATATGAACCCACCTACATTTAAAATAAAATGTTCAGAGGTTTGTTTTTTTTTTTGACTGTCTTTGCCTCAAACCATAAAAAGGATATGGTGAGTGAAGCTTCCCTTTGAAGCTGAATAAGGTAATATATGTAATAAACCATGGATCAGGAAAGTGTTGCCAATAAGGAGAGCCTTTATTCTGCTTCCTTATCAAACATTTGGGCTTTATGGTCCTTAATACAGGCAAAGTACTGGTAAAATTTAACAGGAAAGGAAAAGCAAAATGGGAAAGGAGGAGTGCCCATAGCCAACCTCGTGTGCAGGCAGCCCTTGGTGGACAGGGTCCCAGTCCTGCCACAGCTCCTTCCTGGTGAAACATGACTGGTACCAGTGAAAAATCATCTAAAATAGCAATAAAATAACAGGGCTAAATGCCAGACTAGCAGAACTTTACACGTGTGTTGTGAGCTCAGGAATCAATAGAATTGATCAAGAGATTTCTTCTCCTTGCAGATCTGTAGCAAACATGGAATTGGACACTTTTGGGCACCTCAGCATGAGATTGCACTTTAGAAGCAACAGTTTCTGCAAATTTGCTAGGAAAGCTTCTGTACAAGGCATGGCCAGTTTCTACTCCCTTCCTTACAAAGACAGAACTGAAAATGCTAAAATTTGCTGCCTTTGAATTCAAAGAGAAATTTTAAAATATGATGTCAATTAATGAAGTATCCAGGTTAATTTTCATGTAGAATCTTGCTCAGATTCCTGTTCCTCAAGCTGAGTGTATTTTTTGTGCAGGGATGATTAATTTTTTGCAAATTAATGTAAATCTGTGGATCTTTGCATCATTTTGGTCGCAAAAATCAGTTTGAAGAAACAGGAAACGTCTATGAAATAATTTCTCTGATTTTTGAGAGGGTGACTGTATTTTGTCTGAAGAGTAGCAACACGAAGACAAAGTTGATGTAGGTTCATGGTTTGCCTTTATTTAATTGAATGGTAAATGAGGTTGTGATGAGGTGACTGACACTTCTTATCTGTTGTACAGGAAAATGCAAGACTGAAATCTTGACAAGCAGAATTAAATGAAAAAGTCTTTCTTTAGCCTCATGCAAAAATGACTACATATAAACAAAATAGGCCTCTAGAAGGTGTTTAATGTGAGCAAGCCTTTAGGTTAAAAAGGAAAAGGACAAGAAACACTTCTTCTTTGTTAAAATATTTATAGAAATCTACAGCAAACTTCTAGAGGTTTTTGAAGTTCAAGAGTATGTCTTATCTGCCTCCTGAGACCAAAGGATCCAAACTTAACTTTAATATTAGTCTCTAAGAAAAGGAAGCTTTTCAGTGTGGGTCTGAAGAAAAGAAACCATTTCATCTGTATCATCTCCCTGACACACATCCACATCTGAAAATCACCTGCCTAAAGCCCACAGAACTGAACTTTCTGAGGCTTGAGGGAGGGGAACTCTTGCTTCAACAGGAGGCCAGATCTTGTGACACTGGTGTAGCTGATGCAGTGGCTGAGGTCTCACTGTCAAATTGCTGTAAACAGCCTCTGGAGTGCTGAAGTGATTGATTCACTGCTGCAATAATTGCCTTTTCCTTCCACGTGTCTGATACCATTACACAGAGTGCCTCTGATGGGAGGGTGGCCTGGGAATCAGGGATCTGAATTGCCACACTGCAGCTGGGCTCCTTGGAGAACCTGGGCTCAAGTGACTGATTTGGCTGAAACTCCATCAGGAAGCTGGAAGTCCTGTTGGTGGTTTTCTACTGCCACCTCAACCTTGCCTTTCTTTTACAAGTCAAAAATATTTTCAGCCAAACTTGACAAGAGTTTCAAACCTATCCTACAAATGAAGTAGATCTAAGTGGTCTGGTAGAGTAGAAGAGTTTTTGATGCATGTTCATGTTATAAATTATTCTAGAACATCAAGAGAAAGAGCAACCAATTCAAGAAAGCATCAGTTGTCTTGGTCTGTGTTAGACCTAGAAGAATCTGTGAAATAGGAGCCCACAAGCAACCAGCTTCCTCTGGTTCTGCTGCTGCTGAAACTGCTTTAATTATGTAAGTACACACTGAAGTAATTTCCTGGTTGTGCTGGGTCTAGTTAATATCGAATGGTGCCTTTCAAAATAAATTCGCAGTTTAACAGTGTGTTTAGTGATAGCTCTGAATTAGGATGCTAAAGATTTGTAGTAAAAACTGTTCTGAAGAAGAGTTCAGGGATTTTTTTCCCCTCACATTAGCGCTGTCACATTACACTTCTATATAATGTTTGCACACTCTGTCACAAATTGCCGTGAGCTACTGGATAAATAAATTATTTAAGGAGCTGTTATATTATCTAGATGAGGAAAAAGTCTTATTTATTTATAGAAGAAAAAAAGTGCTACTAGTTAAACTCCAATAGCTTTAGTAAACTATGGGAATTAAGTATTGGCAACTGTACTGACAATTGACTAACTAGATATTACCTTGTGGAGCGTAAAGATGCTTTCTTATTGTGAATCCCCTATTTCTTTTACTATAAATGCCCAGTTTGTTATATTTGTTATGAATTTGTTTTGCTATAAATGGTTAGGTCTTTCAATGACAGGGAGCAAGCAGATTCTCTAATTTGCTCTGCCTAGAGGGTAATCTACTGATGAGTTTGAGTCACAATGCATTAAAAGCTTCAGGATTGACTGCCCAGAAATAAATAACCTTGCTAGCACTGGTCTGTTGAGCTGGATGGGTGACATTATTTATTGCTGCTCCTATGGTGACATGACTGTATAGGAATGTTAAGAAGCTGTGTACTTTCAAATATCCCAACTTTGTGCAAAGTGAATCAACCACAGGACAGCATCTGTTAAAACAAGACAAGACAAACTTTTATCAGTCCCTCTTGGAGAAAATACCCAAGTTTGTGCTGCAGGCAGCTATATGAAAAAGTCTACATAATGCTGGCTGCAAGAGGCTTAATGCCTTCTGATCTTAAAATAAAAAAATAAATAAAGTAGAAGGAGGTAAATGTTGTCTATTTAGGCATTAGAGGAGAATTTACTCGAGGAACTCAAAAGTTTCCCTTAAGCAATGTTAATTGTCAGGTAAATTTCCTTGAAATACAAGTTCAAGTTAAAATCAAGTTAAAATTACATTCTTGTATGTAAGTAACATGGCAGAGATAGGAAGCTGTATTGCTTTAGAAGGCTACACACTCATCTCTTTTGACATCCTGCTTTTTTTTTCCTTTCTGTAAAATCTGTAGGAACTACACTTAAGTAAAATCCCTCAGAATAATTTTGTGCTTTTAAGGCACAATTTGCTGGTGTCTTCTTTATCTATTTTGTAAGCTTGTAACATTGCCTCTGAGTTTATTCATATCTTTGGGCTAATCCAGGGCTGTTAATTCTGGTAGTCATTACTGTTTCAAAGCCATTTGACTTGGGGGAGAGAAAGGAGATGACAACTCACATTTGTCCTCCAGGGTTTCAAAACCAGACAATAGATATGAATATATGTAAGACAGCTATTTTTATTCACATGTGTCTATTACAGTCATGCATGTAGAAGAGACATCCACCAACTTCATAGCTAAATACACAGCCCAAAGCTGATCTGTCACCTTGTTTAATCAGACCTGTGTGAAATGGCAGGGCTTTATTCTGCAATGAACCAATGAAGCACACAGTTCTCTTGGTGGTGGCTATTGTCAAAACAATTGATGTGTCTCAGAGTGCTTGCTGTTTGTGTTATCAGCAAGGATTACATTCTGTCCTTGTCTTGAGATGTTTTCTTCTCTCCACACAGTGGTAAGTGTATACATACCTGGATCTGAGCCTATGACTCATTCGATTTGCCTTCAAAAATGCTTAGAAGGGAGGCAAAAATAGGAACCTATTCTTGAGCAAAACCAGCTTTCATATAGTGAACTTACCACCTGGCTCAAACTGCAAACTGTGACCAATTAAGAATGGAGCTAGATGAAATGTGTTCTTCCTTACACACTACACCTGAAATTCATTACTCTTTCTGCCACTTACTGCCCCATAGAAGGGCCATGACCTCCTGTTTTATAAAGAGAAAAAGGAATTGTTGCATAGGCTCTGGTAGGGCAAGGAAAAGGGTTCCCACTTCCACTCCTTATTTTGCACATCTGTAAATCTTGAGTGGTGGGTAAATGTCAGCAAACCCTGTGCTGACAGAAGCTGGTATTACATGGGAACTTTTAATAGCAGAGTCTTGGCATTTTTCCACAACTGAGTGTCCTGGTTCATTTTGGCTGACAAAGCCAAATGCTTCTTTTTATATAAATGAAGCAAAAAATTCTGCCTTGAAACTCAAAAATTCCTGAAGGCTCATAGTGAAGAGGCTTAGCTGAAGTAGTTTAACATCAGCATGTTAATCTACAACAAAGGAGTCCAACAGCAGCACTGGGTATCGCTTTCCAATATACCTGCAGAGAAACTTTGTCCTTTTTGTCTCTGCCCATGGCAAGGGGGGTTGGAATCTCATGATCTGCCAGCAAAACCATTCTATGAAAATGCTTTTGATCCTAAAATAGAGCATAGGCCTTTATCATGTTAGTTGTAATTTTCTTTTTGCAAAATGTTCTCCAATATAATAAAAATCTGCAAATGAAAATGAGAAATTTTAATGATGATTTTTAGAGGGGAAAAAACCATGTACTCATGCAAGTTGTCTACCTTTCCTCCTAGATACCATGTGGAAACAGTGATATTGTTTTTCAAGTTGAGTTACTGAGCAGCAAAACTTGAGGGGAAATGTATGTAATTTACTTGTAAAAATTGGAACTGTTCTCTGGGAAGCCTGGAGTTTCAGTTTCAGTCTGTTGCAAGCTCTGTATTTTGATATCTTGAGGCTGAAATGTCTTTGGAAGGGGTGAAGTGATGCTTGTGGGTGGGTGACTTGGAGCTCATCTCTCCCAGTCTGTGGACTGACAGACCTGATCATATTTTTCATAACCATTATTTGCTGGATCCGGCCCCTACAGTGCTTCTGTGACTGATGAAAAGATTGTGATTTCTCTGTAAATGTTGCCTTGCTACCAAAGGGTAAGAATCCAGCAATATGAAGCATTGAAAATGACATCTGCTAGAAGGTATCCTCTAGTCAACCAGCAAATCTATCAATATTAAACACTACAAGCCATAAGACATAAGTTTGTTTTTTTTATCTGTAAACCAAATTCCTGTGGTTGAAGGAACTGAGAAATGCAGGAGAAATTTCTGACCATCTTTTTTGCCCTTTTTTTAGGATTTGTGGGAGGCATTTTTTAATGTAAAATGCCAATTTGTACACACCCCCTCACCAAAAAAAAAAAAAGTCTGTAAAACATTTGGCATGCAAAACTAAGTGAAAAATCTGGCCCAAATTTCTCCCAAATTTGTCATCAAAAAACTGTGTGGATTATTAAGAAGCACTAAACTCATGTATGGAAGGAATAGGAGGAACCATGCAGTCTCCAAATCCATCTGGGTTTCTCAGTCAGTGGTCTGTAATATTACAGAAGGCACCTACAAACCTAGGGGGAGAGAAAATATTATATTCCCATAAAATCACAGAAAATGAAACAAAAATATTACACTTTAAGGAATTTGCACTCAGATATTTATAGATACAGGGAATCTGTGGATGGCTTCTTATTTACCAACAAATTTTTTCTTAAAACCTAAATGTTACTATCCATTAATGTGCACTCTGGTAAGAGGTCAGGTGCCACCCCTGTGGGTGACTTCTTTCCATTTCCACTGTGGATCTGAGCCTCACTGGCACTCTAGGAGAGTTGATAGTAGCTGACCAGCTACCCAAAATAAACCTGTGCTCCTAATGCTGCTCACAATGTCACTTGTGTCACCACCACTGCTCTCTGCAGCAAAGGCCACGCTGTGACTGATGGTTTGTTGGCCCAAGCTCTGGTGCCACACTGTTTGAAAATTAGAAACCAGAATTTATTACTGGAGGTTCTTTAGTCGTGAGAGAGAGCTGGTGATTCATGTGCTCAGCTGTGAGCCAGGCAGGCCAGTGGAACCCACAGTCTGCACAGATGCTGCTGCCAGCAGCTCATCGTGCTTCCATCATCCCACTGGCTTCCTCTGCTTTGAAGTGAAAAAAGCTTCACTGGGGCTTGGGGCCAGGTTCTGCTCTGGCTCCTTCAGTTCCTCATGCATTTGCCTCTACTTTCTACTTCTCCTTTTGCAAGAGTTTTTGGGTTTGATCTGTAATTTTACAAAAGTCTGGCTCTCCCCACGCTGTTTGTTTGATGTGATGCTGCCAGACTCAGATGTAGAGCTGCTGGGATTTGTCTCAGTGCTTGACCTGCTGTAATAACAATGAGATCTCAGAGCACAAGATTATCTCCTTAATTTTCATCACAGTTTCTTATGAATCCCTATGTTTTACAGATTATTCCTGTGGATCTGCCTCATCACACCTCCAATACAGGTCCCATTTAGGCTGATGGGCCAGTTCTTTAACAATTTGGTAAGACTTTGCTCATTCTTCTTCAAGAAAGTAAAAAAGATCCTGTGAGCTCTAGGCCCTGTGTCTCTGATCTGATCACCACGTGTGTCCATCTGCTCCACAGAATCAGCAGCTTCACCGAGGATTTGGGACAGCTTGTCTCATTTGGCAAATCTTGGCTGATCTTGTGAAGCTGTGGAAAAACAGTTGTTGATATATTATCATGTATGTGAGTGATAAAGTTTGCATATATTGAAGGTAGGGTGTAAAAGGTCATAGATGAGAAGCCCTCAAAAAAAAATATAATTGAGTTTTCATCTCTACACATCCAAGTCACATTCCATCCTTCCATATTGTACATGAATAGAACCTATGCTATAAGGCATGTTGGGGGGGTTTTTAGGCTTGAAAACATTTATTTAAGAATGTGAAGTTTTAAGTAAATGGTAACTTTTTTTTACAGGTCTCTGAGACATTATCTTGCCTTTTATTCATACTCAATCTGATGACTTTCTGATGTTCATCTTTGAGAGACTAACATTAGAAACTTATGAGCAAGTTTGCAGTGAAACTTTTCAAATTGTTTTGAATAGTTTGTCTGAGCCTGTTTTAGGTGAGTATGCCATGTAATTTTCCACATCCACTGTTACCCATATTTGTTTTCTATGCTTTAACAAAATTAGCAGGCAGTGATATGTGTGTGTTCTTATTTTTGTCTAAAAGAGAGGTTTAGTGTGACTGTCTGAAATGGAGCAGATCCTCTCAACTTTCAGTGATACACTGTCCTACCTACCTACTTAAGAGAGACACTTCTTAAGATCTGATTCTTTTCTGGGTAAGAACATTGTAAGCTTAATGCAGCTCTCCCACGTACATCAACCAAAGGGAGGTGGCATGTGAATTAATTAAAAATAAATCTTGTTCTATATTTTATTTTTAATCCTGTATTTTATCTTCAGTTCATATCCATTGTAAAGTTCTCATCTTTTTGTAAGCTCCAGTGAAAGGATTATTAGAGATGTTATCTTGTTAAGCAGCATGTGTTTTTTTTTTTAATTTTATGAGGCTGTAAAGCAATGCAAATATCATTCTTTTATGGCTATTTTAACAAAATAAAATGCTCAATTCAGAATAAAACAGTCATGTAAGGAAAAAAAGAAATAATCCACATTCCTCAGCATTTTGAATGTTATTTCTGTGGTATTAATTGAAAAAATTTAGCTTTATTAAAACAGTCACCTCATGTTGATTTGTGGTCTTCACCCTTTCCCTCCCTCCCATCCCTGCACTCCAGCCTGTCAACACAAGGCAGCTGGAGTTTAACCCAGGTATTATTCCTACTGAGTTCCTCTCTGAGGTATCAGGGCTGTCCTTCAGAGCCTTTCTTTGACACTCTTCTGTAATTCTGTCCTTATTGCTGTTGCCAAGGCATTACAAGTTTTGTTCTATATTTTGCATTATTCTCCATTTCAAAATTGATGAATTGTATTAACATGTCATAACTCATGAGTGTGTTATTTCAGTTTTTCTGTCTCTCTTTCCCTGAGGTGCACACCTTTCTTAGTCTGCTTTCTAATGGAAGGTTTTTGGGGTATAATTTGAAGCATCTCTTCCTTATTCTGCTCAATATTTTGGACATGTAAAAGGGAATAAAAAAAGCCTGTGTTGTCAGCGTTCCTTTCTCTGCAGTGTTGTCCCTGTTATTTTTGTCCTGAACTTTATTTCTATTTGTGATAGCTGAGTTTATATTTGGTAAGGCTTCAGCTGCGTTGTGTTGTTGTGACTGTGGATTTTGCTGTGATGAAGTGAAGCTCCCACAATGAAATCTGCACTATTTGGCTTGTAATGATTTTATTACCAGGTTTCTCCAGAAAGGAAAATATTGTCTCTTTATGCCAAGAATGACTATTTTTAGATTCAGTTGTTGACAGTGGGGTTTTAGAGGATGTTCTTGTGCACTTGGGAGGAAAATGGGTATAAATCACCTTCAGAAGGGAAAGTTGAGGTCCAGATGCTCCCCCACTGAACCTGGTCAGAAAAGCAAATACTTTCTGCATCTGTTCACTTATCTAGGTGGGAAGATTTCTGATTAAAAACTCCCAATTTTACTTTAAAGCTAACTACCTGGCAGAGACATATAACTGTGTCAAAATTTACTAAATTAGGTACTTTAAGTCTATCTTATCAATCTGGTTTTGAGTCATGAGACTTGTATTAAATAGGAATTGATGCTCAGATGATTCTTTTTACAGAAGTTATGATTAAAATAGATTTGAGTGGGTTTCCATTTTTTTTTTTTTACTGAGTATGATTTCTTCCTCTCTCCCTCCTCCTTTCCACCCTGTTCCACAAAAGTAAGCCCATGGGACAACCTACATTCGAGTTTCTTCTTTTTGTTTTATTATATAAAAAGAAAAAACTGATAAAATACCTATGGGAATGCCAAATAAGCATGCTATGACATTATTTTACAAGACAACCTGTCAAACTCAGGTAAGCTGCCATAGGTAAACTTTCATGTCTTCAACCAAGGAGTGGTGTTCTCTGTCACCTCCTCTGGGTGAAGACTCTACACCTCAGTGGTGTCATGAGGCAGAGTTCTCTTCAACACAGGATGATTTTTAGCTTCCATAGATTTTTATTTTTTTTTTTAACTACAGTGTTTGCCTTGGTCCCTTGACAAGAATAAAAGGAGTAATAAGTCCTGGCTGCCAGAAGCATCTCAGTCCTTCATTGCCTCCATCCATGTTTTGAAAATTTCTTCAGAAGATTATTTCAAAAGGCTTCATTCCTTTCCAAAGGTTTAATTTTTGTGGGGTTTTTTGCCCTTTGATCTTGGCATAAATGTTTGATTTCTTTCCTGTGCTTTCTATACTATGGTTTTTTGCAACTGTTCAGTTGAATATCTCAAAGTTAAGCTTTCATTGCCTTTAACTGAGAGTCCCACACACCTGGGCACTCTTGAAAATGTTCATACCTTCCTGTCACTCCTCATCAAAGCAACAAGGAAGAACAGTCATTATTTTCTTACTAGGGTGCTCCAAGGGTGATCATTTACTGCTTATAAATTTCTTGGAGGGTAAAAATCCTCCACCTTGTATTGATCCTTCTATTTTAAAGGTCTAAGATATAAAAGAATAGTGTGCCATGAATGAATATATAACGTTATCTCTGAGATTTTTTTCAGAAAGAGGTAAATATCCCCTTAAGGAAAATGACTCCTTTGAGTGCTCATGCACTGCTGAGTGGTACTAAAACAGCTTTTTGGGTTTAGATAAGTGTCACAAGTGTTGCCATTTATGAGGGGGAACAAATAGGGAAATGTGTTGGGAGTAAACACTGGCAGATGCCTTTTCCACCAGGTCTGGTATGGTGAGAAGATGTGCAAAAAGAACAGAAGATGTGCAAAAAGATCCTCACTCTGTTCACTGTGTGCTCAGTGCTGTACCCACATTATTCATTTCTGCATTGCCTCCTCCTGAGCTGGGAAAGCACACAGGTCTAGAAACCCTGTGCTGCTCCTAAAAATCCTGGAGGCAAAACTTTTTCTTTGCTTCAAAAATGCAGAAATTGTATTTTTTAGTGTTTCAAGGTGTATCAGAACAGTAAAGATTTAGATTGTTGCCAGTGAAGAGGGAAATGCCTTCCAAATGATGAATGATTGTCACAGGCTGGCTGGGACACAAGCATCTTGACTCTTTTTAATTTTTCCTTTTTTTGTAAAGGAAGATTTTTTTTTATTATTATTTTTTCACTGTTGAAAACCCGCTTGTCCAAACATGAAAGTATTTTACCATTTTTGTGCTATGACTGCACTTACATCTGGGAAGCCTGCCCTCCTGCTGCTAATCCTTCAAGACCAGATAAAGGCAATATTTAGTGCAGCTTTTGTTGACTCATGGTACTAAATAATGACTTTCATTGTATGTATCTGAAAATAAAATAAGTGTTGTAAATTAAGCTTGGGTATTTTTAATATTAGCAGTTTGGCTAAATCATTGAAGCTATTCCTTTCAAGGCTTTAGTAATTATTAGCTGCATGTCACAAATCATCCAGCAGTTCTTTCTCACCAGAATTTAAAATCTTCTTAGGGATATCTCTATGCTCACAAGGCAGCACTTTAGCAGCACATTTTCCTCTTCCTCCTGCTCCCTACTCACAGCAACACCACCCAAAGTCCCAGGACTGTTTTTGCAGCAATTTTCTCCAGTACCTGCATTGTTGCAAAAGAGGAGTGTGCAAATTTTCTAACCCCTGGATAGCACAGGACTCTAAATGGCAGCAGAAACTGGGAAGTGCCTCCTTGGCAGCTGCTCCAGCCTTGGAAATTTAATCTCTTTCACTGGTACTTTCCTCTTTCATGTGGAGTCTAAATAAGAACCTGTCTGTCTGTCTGAATGTAGTTACAACCTACCTGAACTGCTGGGGCTTCCTGCATCTCCACATTTAAAACATTTAAGGACCAAACATCTGAAATATTCAAAAGTTGCCATGTACCAAGTTCTTTCTCTAGGATATCCTATTAAATCCTATTAATCCTACCAAGCCCTTAGCAGCCATCCCTTAATAACGTTTTTCTCTCTCTAAATAGCTTTCAAAGACTGTCAGCTCTATCACAAGCTGTTGACTTCACTGCATCACAGGGCTGTTTATGTCTACATTAACCACATGACTTTTGAAGGCCCAAAATTTGGATGACAGAGAAAGGCCAGAAATGATCAGTCTCCACTTTATTCAGTGTACAAACATTGTAACATCTAAACTTTCCAAGTTTAACTTGAATTTATGATACAAAATTATGAAACAAATTTAGAGAAAACTAAGGGCTTGGGGTAACCTAATCCCAGGTCTATGTTTCTTTTTGGTGTTAAGCTGGCTAAAAGTACATGGTTGTTGTCAATCAAAATAAATAGCAGAACTTTAACTTCACTTTGTCAAGAAGATAAAAAGGTGTGGCAATAACTGTTGTTTCCAATGTCTGGCTATAGGAAAACTATTGGTAGAAATCATTTGGTTTTAATGGCTCAAGCACCAGTGACAGCTAGAACAGTTTAAAAATCCCTTGAATGTTATTTCAGCATTAAAAAAACAAAACAAACTTTAAAAAATCCTGGGGAAATTAAAAATTTTGTATGCATCCCAATTTCAGTTTTAGGTCCCAGCTTTCTTGGGTCTTATATTTTGCTGGCTGTATGAATAAGGGATCTGCTCTCATAGACCAACCTCATGTTAGTGCTTTAGACTATGATTAATTTCCCCTACTGACTTAACCAATTAACTAAATCTCTTTCCCATGTTAAATTTCCATGTATTTGAACAAACTCTTTGCTATTCCAGAGCCTTCCACTCTTGTAATATCAGTCTTCACATCGTGATTTTCTGTTTCGGGCATTGCTATAAAAAAAATGATTTGCAAAGACTCACTTAAAAAGTACAGCAAAAAAGATATTTTAAGGAAAAATGTTAATCCACTAGAATGTCAGTGATTTGCAATTACTCAGGCAGGACTGCTCTCCTACTACCAATATTAGCAATACTGTCTTACCCAGCTTCTCTGTACTGGTTTCACTTTCCACCATTTTTTTTTTGGAACAATGGTACTTCTCTGTGCTTCACTGAATTGTTACATGGGTTAATTTGTAATTTTGTGAACATTTGCATGATGCTTCAAGTATGAGACATTCAATTTTAGGAATTATGACTTTTATGATGACTTTCCTACTCTTAATTAGGGGATTTGGTGCATGGGCAAATAATTCCAGCACAGACAGTGGTTTCTGTGATGGTAAGAGATTAAGCACCTTGCATTTAGCATGCAAACAGGTTTTCAGAGGAATGTTTCCAGTGCTGACATTTGAGCAAACTAAATTACTGTTACTGCTCCGTAGCACAGAGAGAAAACTTAATTTAGAAACTGAGTTCCTGTGACTCCAGGTGAGACAGTTTGTAATTCACTGGTCCTTGAACAAGGAAAATGATCCCACTGTGGTAAAGAATTTAGCTGGTTATATGTAGCTGAACGTTTGTAATTGTTTGTCTTACAGCCCTTGAGGTTGGAATGGGGCTGAGTTAGTGCTGCTGCTGTATTTAGTGATTCTGTTCAGCACTGGGGACGGCAGGGCAATGTCTCTGCAGTGCACAGAACAGCTCAGGTAACAGCAGCAGTGCAGTCCCCTGCCAACAGGCTCGGGGGTTGTGGCAAGGCAGATATTGTAATGCAGCAAGGAGTTTTAAAGCCATAATTTCAGGGCAGTTAGTAGATGAATGAGGTTGCATTATCTACTTACTTCTATGCACAAGTAAATAAGGATCTGTGCAGCCTTCATGGCACTTAAACTGAAATTATGAATTAGCTCACCTAACACCCCCTTGAATAGCACTGGTTGGGCAAGGAGAAAATAAACATTCACTTATTGCAACCTTCTTATTATTACCTTAATTATCATTCTGCACCTTAAAATGCAGGAGGTTTATGTGAGGCTTCTACTGGAACAAAGGGAACGCCTCAGGAAAATTACAGACCAGTTGAGATGTGTGCTTGTGCCTAAATATGCCACTGGAGACATGGAGCAGCTGATGTTGCTTCAGTTTCCAGATAAGTTGGATTTAGTTTAATCCTTGTATGAAGTTATGTATTGGCTTTTTCTCAGGACCACAATTACAGTGATGCTTACAGAAGGCACAGCAGCTAATCTCCTGGCCTCCTGCAGACAAAAAGCAATCTGCTTTCTATCTTGCTCCTTGATCATTCAGCAGCAGCTGGGAATCTGGTGCTCAGAGCCAGGGGCCACTGCTCAAGGGAAAGTGCATCATCCCCTCCCTGTTTCCTGTGTTGCTGCATTTGCCTTTTTGTGAAGCCTTCTAATGCCTCCTTCTGCAGACCTTGAACAAAGGGATGTCATAAGCCGGAATCCTGCAGAATATTAAAGAGATTCCCGTCATCTCCCTTGAGGGTGCTAGTGTTAAAAGTTGAACCATCAGCTACAGAGAAGTGAGAGGAAATGTGCTAGCCATGGAGCTGTTCTCACTTTTCCACGGCCTTCCCTTTAAGTTTGGAAAGGAAGGGGCTGATCTCTGGCACACAGAAGTAAATGCAAACCATCAGCTGTTAGGTCTGGCTCCCTGGATAAGAGAAATACATTTTGCCACTCAAGTGGCTCTAATAATCAGCTCCATGGCACACGTTGGGTCTGGCTGCCATAGGCTAGATGAGATGCTCTCTTCCAATCTGCAGGGTGTTGACATTTCCATTCTAAAGTGAGAAGGAACTAAGACCTACATTTTTCATGAGAGCGAGTGAAAAAGCTGTGCTTTAAGAAGCTGTGTAGGGAATTTACAATCTCTAAAGGAGCAGAGATTTGAATCTAATTTCCTTTTCCCCCTATTAATTATTTTATTTGTGGAGGGGTTTTTTTTGTTTGCTTTGGTTTAGGCTTTTGTTTCTCCCTTTTTTATCCTGCTGACAGGGACATCCTTACCCCAACTTCATTAGAACTGGCATATGTCTGTGAAATGCATATTTCTTATAAATTTGTTGCCAAGGTCCTTCTTTCTTTATTAAGTACCCAAACTGTTCCACTCCTCTTTGCTTTACAAATACAAGCATAACAAAAGTAACTCCTGGCCAGTTGCTGACAAGATAAATGTTGTTGACAAGATAAATGGCTGATTTTAAAAATCAGCCATGAAGTTTCTTTCTTTTTTTGTCAAGATGATGATTTTCTTTTCATTTAATGGTGTTGCTACATGTCATCTATTTCATCAGTTAACTTTGAATGAGAGAAAGAGAGTTAGAGAGTGAATGAGTTAAAAGTAGAACTGCAGTGCCAAAAAGTGCCCAATTTTCTCTCTTCTTTCTCCTGTTCCTCCCTAAGCACACCTCATTTAGGACAGGAAGATGTCTGGTCCAGCTGTCATGGAAGTGTTATTTATAAGTACAATTTTGAAAATGAATATATTATGCTTTTTATAGCTACTGTCAACAACTACCAGGACAGAACAACTTGTGCATCTGGTGTGGGAAGCCAATGTAAAAGTCAAATTTAAGAAAAGATTTTCCTTTCTTGGTCCGCTGTCAGAGGTAACAACTGAATTTGGCCTTGATTTTTTCTTCCTTTCCACATTCACAGAGAACCAACTGTCTGGTTGGAACACAGGTGGAGAAAATAGGTGGGGAAAAGTAAAGAAAAGAGCAGCAGCACTGTGAGTTCGGCTCATGATGCTGTCAATGAGAAACACCATACTCTGCTGTGGGGTTTTTCAGCTGACATTTCATTTCAAGCCAATTGAGAGGGTAGTTTGGTAGAAAATGGTTTTCTTGACTCTTGAGATTCTTGAGACTTCAAGCTTTTATTTTCTTTGAAAGGTAAGTATGAGACTTTTCACCTTAAAAGAGCAAAACCAGCAAAAGAGTAGAGATGCAAATATACACGAGTGACTGGGGCACTCAGAAAATGTAGAAAGGCATTTTACCATCTGTAACCACCTCTCAATATTTCAGCCAAATATATTAGATGTTCTCTGTAGGAGAAAATAAAGCTAGTGTAGTAAATTTTTAAGTTGAGTTAACTGTTTAATTAGCACAAATGCATTGTCTATGCCTATGAAGTTTTTGGGTAGTCTGGCAGAACCAATGACAGCCTGTACATGATGCTAATGGACATATATACTTTTCTAGAGTCAATCTGATTGGGATGGAATATGTTATTTTATTTTCAAAGAGGATTTTCCAGCTGAGAAAAGTGAGCAATGCTGGCCTTCGGGGTGGGCTGACCCCCTGAGGCTGGGAGCTGTGACATGGATTCTTTCCTCGGTGTAGCAGTGCTTGTGTATTGTCAGCACAGCTTTCAAGTGAGTGTGGGTGTGACAATAACCCTCAGCTTGAGGCACCACCTTTTTTACCATAATAAATACATTTCTATTGCTAATAATGGGCCCAAGAGGGAGAGAGAGAAAATTTTATTAAATATATCTCATAACAGAAAGCTTTTCATCTGTTAGCAGGCGAGCAAATTACTGTCATCAACGATGTGTGAGGAGATTGACAATGTACCACTTTGGGAAGGGAAAGGCAGGAACACAGCCAAAATTAACATTACAGAGCAAAGTTGCTGTGTAGTCACGTCATGCCTCTTCTTTGACCCACAGATTTTCAAAAAGAGAATCATTACTTTTATCATGGATTTTTCTGACCTACAGTTCAGACTAGAAAGGCACCTCATTAGATTGTTAGCAGTGTGTGCTTAAAGCATGGGGGAAATATTGTCAAAAACACTTCCCCTGACTGCCCTCCCCTTTGAAATGCATCAGCAACTTAACTTCCATTCTAAAAGTAATTATCTGTTTATTTTAGCATTCTTAAATAATAACTATGACCAAATAAAGCTTTTCTATGAATTTCTCCCCCCTTTATACAGTGCCCATTTTTGGTAAAAATATTTTGCATCGGTAGATGCTAGATATATCCTAAAGTAAGGTTTCATCTAAATTTGTTCCTGAATCTAGTAATAAAAAGGTATAATACTTCTTTCTGAGTTTGCCATACTAATTTAAAATAGTATTTGCACTGAAAACTCTTTTGCTTTGCTGAAAGCTGGGAACATCCAGAGTTTAGTGGATATTTCCTTTAACTTCAGTTGTTCCAGTTTATTCAACCACCTGAACATACAGGGGCTTCAAAGCCCCTGATTCTGAAGTGCCATGCACGGTTTCTATGCCCAAGTGAGCAGACAAGTGAATTGAAACTTGTAGCTTGATTACTTTAAAAAAAAACCCCAAATAGGTGCATGTTTTGAAGCATGGAAAATAGATTTTACATACCATTAGGTTGTAAAACTGGTTTTTTTTTTTTTTTTTTCACAAAAGAGAGATACTGGGAAAAAAACCCTCACTTTTTATACAACAAAGTGATTTTTTTTTGACATAATACCCAATTGAGATAAAATGTAAATGTCAACATTTCAGAAGAAAATGTCTTAAAGTAGTTAAGATGAAACTGTCAACCTGTGTTTTGACACTCTGCCATGAAAACAGATATGATCCTATGAAACTTTTCTGTTGCAGGCTTTCAGCCAACTCAAGAAACCACCAAAATACATCTGGTTTCATTTCATAAATTTAGAAATATCCTTTTTTTTTCCTTACTTGCATAAGGAGTAATCAGAAGCTGCTTGTCAAACCAATCACTGTGTGATTAGATTAGCTCTTACCATATATGTCTGAGTTTTTCAATGATTTTGATTTACTGTGGACACCTAGTAGTTACTGTAACCTTTCTCACTCCACATTGGTTTTTGCTTACATTTTAATCCCTGGCTCTCACTGTTGGATTGTCCTATCAGCAGTTGCTGGTATATTTGTTAGGTTGTGGCCCCCCATGCAAAGCTAATTAATTTTTTAATTGAGAAACATAGTTAGCCTTGTGAATTAAAAAATCTGTAGCTTAATGATTAAGACTGCCTTCAACCCTGGGTTTAGCCTCGGGCAAAGCCATTAACTGTTGAACTGCCTGTGCATGGTGATCAGGCTGCATTTGGCTTTGCTGCTGCTCCCTGGTTATGGGCAGACACTCGTGCTGTGTAAAGAACTGAGAGAATCCATGTCCCAAGGAGGTGGGGGCATGGAAATGAGAGCTATCAGATGATATTGGCAGGTGGAAAGTGCAGAGAGGAATAAGGTGTTCCTGAAGCAGTGCAGACAGTGGGTTCAGTGTCTGAGGTCCCAGCCCCTCTCAGTTCTCTTTTAGCTTCACATAACATTTTTCAATGGCCTATAAAACAATGATCTACTAAAGACACATCCACAAGCAATGTCTATGCTAGCAGAAAAGTATATAGATTGGGTCCCAGGTCATTATTGCAATGTAAATAATAAATAAAGTAACAATTAGTCCATCCCTGTTCTCTGTGGGCAGAGAGATGAAGCAGATCCTCACTCACAACCATCAGCACTGTGCATTTCACAGAGAGGCAGCGTGCAGCTCCCCATTTTCATCACTGTGTATGTGTAGAAGCATCTGCATTAAATCTGGTAAGTAAAGTAATAATTGTAGTTTTATGTTGTCATACTGCCTTGCCACAGAGAGTGCTCTCACCTCTGCCCCTGCAGTGTCCCACATGTTCAGCATTTTCACAGCACTGCAGTTGCTGCATTCTGCAGGCAGAGGTGCCTTGGCTGCAGGTTACAGGTATCCAAGCCAAGCAGGTACCCAGGGGGGATTTGAATTCAGAAGTTTTTCCTGTTTTGTGTTTTGCCCTGCAGTTTTGAGTTGTATAACTTTTCCAGATGCAGTCTAGCAAGCTCATAAATTTGGTTTTGGGTTTCAGAGGGTCTCCCTTGGCACCTTGGGGTTTTCTGGAGATGGATTGCAAACAAAAGGAAATGTTCTGTTGATTTATAAAGTATAGACACCACATATTTCTAGGTTTTGAAGAGCTGTTTTGACTAAATCCTTGAAATATTTGCCTTACCCTATTTAGGTACTTTGGAATTGGAAATTGTGATGATTCGTGGTTTTGTTAAGCTTTTGTTCTGCCAGTTCTGCTTTTCATATTTACTATTCTTACAGTAGCAGCTACAAAATCCTCCCACAAGCAGACTCTCACTGTGTAAATATGACACTCCCTGCCCAAAGGAATTTACAATCAAAAGGCTTGAACAAACTGAACTGAAAGAAAAGTACCCCCTAAATGGGAACAGCAGCTTGTTTAGATCAGGCAGGGCTGTAGCCATTAATTCAGTCTGGGACATTTGGGGTTCCATGCACGTGGCAGTTCCTGCAGCATCAGGTGGGATGTGAATTTACGGAGCGCTGCCTGCTCTGCACTGACCTCCCAGGCGAGCACTAACTCGGAAGGTTTTTATTCCCCTGGAGCAGGGAGGGAGCTGTAAATGACTCTCTGAAAGCTGCTTCTGGCATGGGTTACTGCAGCCTTGAGGCTGCTGCAGGATGACCTAATTCTGAGCCTGTCCCCTTGTGTGCGATCACCTGGGCACGCTGCTTTAACCCACTTTGCTCTGCAGCTCTGAGCCACAACAACGAGCCTCTCCTTTCTGGGGCAGCTGGGAGGTTGTTCCTGCAGCCTGCCCCTCACCCTGCTCGCATAAACTGCAGAGGTACTTCTGAGAGAGCTGCTCCTGCACAGGGGGCATTCAAAATATGAGCTTACCTCAGAGCACTGGGCTGTGCTTTCTCTTCAGCTGAGGCTGGGGTTGTATCTGGGGGACACAATGCTATCAGTCATCCTGGCTGGGAACCTGCACACAAACTTGGCACTGGAATATTTTTCTCTAGTGACAGCCTTTTGCAAGTCTAATCTCCAGCAATCACTTCCAAGTAGCACACAGCAATCAGAGCACTGGCATTTTAAATGGGACAAAGCAATTCTTTAGCAAATAGAAGACATATAGTCTGGAATCAAATATACTTTCTAATTGTGAAATTCTTTTTTTTAAATAATGTCCTTTCCCATTTATCTGAGAGCTTTTTTTCAGGAGCTTTGGCTATTTAGAGTACAGTGATATAATTTATTTCCTTTCTGAAGAGTATTGTAAGCAATTGGGAGGAGAACTGAGATGAAAATTGTGTGTACTTGTGAATGTGCACATTAAGAAGCAAAAAAAAAAATTCCTTTGGGCCAATTCTGGGATAAGATACAAGACTCCTGAGGTTGAGATCTGCCACTCAGCTGTGCAGAAGGACAAAACCTGCTGAGTTCCCTATGCCTCCCCTCTCCAGTGCCAAAAGTCTGCAGGACCTGCCTGCTGAATGAAGGAGAGGGAAGCATTTGAGGATGCTGTGACTGCCAGCAAATGTTGAGCTGCTGGCTGTGCTCTGTCTGAAGGATGGGTGGCTGCAAACCACTGCCCTCCTTTCCTCCCCTTGTTCCTGCTCTGACTGCCTGGCTGACCCAAGGCATCAACTGCCACACCTGTAATGACTGTGCAGGGATTGAAGACTTTTTATTCTGGCCTTGATTCCTTTTGCTCCGTCCAGCTCTGATAATTTGTGTGGACCAGATGTTGCTTGGTTATCTGTGCTTGACTTTCCAGTTAGGTGCTCTTTATCTGTCATTATATATTGATTACATAAAGAACATCTCAACTTTCAGCACAACAAGCTGTGTCAAGATTGTTGCAAGTGGCAGTGATTGTACATTCTGCTGCCTGAGGAGGTGCTTGGAGTTCTTTCAGCTTTTATTTCCTGCAGGTCCTGTTTGCATTTATCATCCTTTATGTGTTGTCTGGTATACTACTTCTCCAGCCAATGGCCAAACTTTCAGCTGGATGAATCAGCATAAACTTCAAACATAAGTGTTTTGGCAGAGTTCCTTTTGTAATTTCCAGTTCCAGGAGTGAATTTCTATTTTAAGATGAACACCATAACGCTCTTACATTTTACTTTTGGACTCACCTTTATCAAACTAAAGCCTTAGCAGGGAGAACTGCCAGTTATGATTTCAGAATAATTATGATGTGAGCAGCTAATGCAGTTGGGAGAAAGCTCTTTCTGAGCAGAAGGATGCAGTCTGCAGTTTTCTCTCACATTTGTTGTTTGGAGAGCACACTCTGCCTGCCTGAGCTGCTTTCCTGCTCTCCATTCCAAGGCATAGCACACTGCCTGCATTCCTCATGCACTATGTACCTCACAGTGGGCATGGAATCTGAGCTGAGGTTTAATTACAATAACAGTGCAGATAATTTCCATCCTAGGAATGGACAGCTGCTGCATCTCATAGGATGAAACTTACACCAACCCAGCTTGGTGGAGCTCCAGAGCACTGCAGAAGTCTCTGCAGTGCCAAAAATGGCAGAGTCACACTCAGTTCTGCGCCTCTTCTGGGCTGATGCACTCAGGCACCTCTGCAATGCACTAGTGACTGCTTCTGTGCCCAGCTTGATTCATATTTGTCTGGGTGTGCCTGTGCCCAGCAATGTTTACTCTCTAGAAGAGTTACTTGGAACTCCTGGAAGGCAACTAAATACTGCACAAATACTTATTACTTAATAAATAATAATAATTAAACTAAATACTTAATCACTGCTATTAATAAGAGTAGCAACAAAAGAATGTAATGTAGCCAGAAGTACTTTAAAATTACTTTAGTTTTCAAGAGTGGTTACATTACTTTTCCATTGCTCTCACCCCCTCTAAACAAAATCTGCTGGAAATGAATCCTCCAGTGCCCTTGTTCAGTCACTTCCTTGGACATAGATGTATATATATATGTAATTTCTTTCAAGCAAAGCAGACACTGGGATTTTAGATTAAACAACTACAGTCACAATCTCTACTGGAATGCTTAATATCTTAGTCATCAGGTATGCTAATGGAATAACTAAGTCATCAAATAAGTTAATAGCTTTAGTTTGTCATACCCACACTTTAATACTTTCCTAACAAGACATGGAAGTAATAGTTAAATTACAGTGCATATAGTAAAAGCTTCCCATTATTTCAAAAGGAAAAAAACCAAACCCCTGACTGCTTTTCTGAGCTAATAGCTTCCTGATGGGATCAGCTTTCCACATGTTTGTCATTTTAAATGGGAATATGGAATGAAGACAGGTTCTTACACTTAGAGCAGAGGAATGAGCTGGCCATAGCTCCAGCACACGTGTGAACTTCCAAGGATGAAATGAACCTGGCAGGCTTGTTTGTACCTTCATCAGAACCAGGCACAGTGGTTCCCTCAGTTTTGCTGCCGTGGTCTCTCCCACACTGGCTCTGGTGCCTGCTGGCCAGCTGAGCTCCGTGAGCATGAGCAGTGGCCAGGGCGCATGCCTGCCTTGGAAGGATTTATCTGAAACCCACTTTGGATATGTCTCTGTGCTGTCTCATTTTACAAATTCAGGGAAGCCTTGTTCCTTTGCATGAGGAAAAGGCATAATTCTGTAAAATTCTACAATTCAGAGAGGCTTGTCTCCACAGCATTTCTTTAATGAAGGCTGATCAAAACCTCTTCATTATTTTTTCAGTTCAACCTGAGCCTCTGACATCAGGACATCAGTAGTTGTTTCAGCTGCTACCATCATCTAAGAGTCTTCCAGGAGAATTTCAGAAAAACATGTTTTTACCAGAGGTTTAGTTCCTTTGTCCTATCTGTCTCATGTTGTTTTTACTGAGAGTTTCAGTGGAATTGTAAGTGCTATGTCTCGTCCAGCACCAAAATAATAGCACTTTATTTTTGTTTCCCCCTACCATTCTGGGTATTTAATTCACAATTTCTATACAGTTTCACCAGGTAGCTACTGAAAACAAGATTTATTGCAGTGATTTTTTTTTTTTTTGTTGTTTGGGTTTGCTTGGGTTTTTTTTTCTAGAAAAACGCTATTCCCATGCTGGTGAAAAAATGTACATCTCAGATACACATTTAAAATTCTCCTAGTAAATATGATCAGGTGAATTGTGAAATATTTATACACGTGCTATGGGATGAATGTGAATAAGGGATGCTGGTCATTCTCCTGGTAGTGTGTAAGTTGTGCCCTTTAGACTTTCCCTTATGGAGTGAATTTTAGTCTATTTCTTCTTCCCAGCACTTTTGTTTTGATATGGTTTGGAACTTTGTATTTTTCAGGACTGTATATTTCTGCAAAATTTTCATCCAGGACTTTTTTTTTAAAAAAATGGCATGTAGTCAGATGCCCACACAACCACACCACCTTAATTGCTAGAGGAAAGACATCAACAATTTGCAGTGGCACTACCCTATTATATATGCAAGTTAAATAAGATTTATGCCATCTTCAACATAAAATTGTTCTCTTGTTGTTCAGTTCAATTTGAAATATTTGACAAAAATAGTTGTACTGTTCTTCTGTGTAACATATCTTTGCCACTGGGATGTTGAGATTTTATTTGACAAATGCTATGATGATCTTGGATCTGTTTCACCCACGATTCCTTTTGTCTACACCATTCTCATATTTGTAGACAGATATTAGGTTTTCAGTAATCTTGAAATGCAAAGCAAAATTAAAAGAATGAAGGGGGTGATAATAGTTTGATTCAAATTAAAAAAAAAAACAAAACAACAAAACATATAGCTGATTGGATTTTATGGGAAGGAATTTCCAGGGAGTGGAAAAAACTCCACAAACCACAAAACCAAAAACAACAACAAAACCATCAACACACACATGCACACAAATCCCAAAAGAACTCTCAAGAAAAGATAATGTGGACAAAACTCATCTCAATTTTTGAGCTGTCTGTCTAGCAAATGTTATGAATCCTTCTTTTTCCCTGCAGAAGAGAAGGACCTGGTATCATTATGAATTTCTCAAAAGAGAGTGAATTATTTTGGGTAGAATGAATTTTTCCTGTAAATCTCTATTTTGTGAAAAAGGCATTGCTACAGGGAAGCATTTTAATGAGAAATTCTTGAGTCACTTTATTCAGCATCTAGGGAAGACAGGCCTACAATGATCCATAATTTGAACTGTGTCCTTAAAATTGAACTGTATCATCTGTGTTCAGACAACTCAGAAGAGAAAGAATCATCACTGCAACAATAATTCTCACTCCTCACTCCTGTGGGCTTGAATTCCCCACGTGTATTGTTGCAGTCACAGGCTGCATAGACACTCCACAGAAAGAGACATATGTTGCCATAGAAATGTAAGGTTTTGCTGTTTAGCAAGTGACACAGAAGCTCCAGAAGCTTACATTCAGTCCCTGCTTCCTGCTCTGTATCTATATTGAAGCAAATGTAGTAATTTTTAGGCTCATTTCCCAGTTGCAAAATAATGTCTAATAATTTGGCTCAAAGAAAGAATGCAAAGGTAAATAACAAAAAATAATAATAATAAAAAAATAAAATGCCTCACAAGTCTCTTCTGGTAGTGGGAGCAGCTGAAATTTTTAAGAAAGCATGTCAGGAGGATGGTCCTAGCAGCAGTCTCTCCACAACCTCTGTTTTACCTATTTCCAAGCTGAATCTCATTCTTTTTCTCAGCCATGTTCTTTCCTTATGAAAGAACATGGTTGATCCTTTTGCTCTGAATATTTTTGAAGAGATATATTCCAATTTTTCCACAGGCAAAACAAAAGCAAACTGCCAAATGCTTCTCAGGCCATCTCCCTTCTGAATATATGAAGTGGCCAAACAGATTTCTGTATTATCCCACAGTTTTGTTTCTCCTTTTCTGCCCTTCACCAGTTTGTGTACTGTGGTTACTGCTCCTTGTTTGCTTCTCTTATCTGCTGCATTCAAGACAAGTCATCCTGGATTTATATTTCCAAGTGACATTTGGTGACAAGCTGTGGGTAGTGTGCTCCAGGAGTCCAAACACAAATGCATTCTTTGCTTTGTCTATTACACTGAATTTTCCTACTCTGTTTAAGGGGGAAGAGGTCATCCTTCTGAGTATGACTTCCTGTCTATCAGCTGAACCTGTGAACTGGATTTTGCATGCTGCATATTTTCTTTTTTTGCTACTGCTTTGTGTTATCTTTATGAAAAAGATGCAGAAAGGGAGCAGGGCCCCCTGTGCATCACCATGGCTCTAAATGTCATTTAGTATTAATGGCTGTCAAATGCAGTCCACTTGTAACTATACATTACTGTTACAACACCCTGTGGCACATGGAAAGCAGATGTTCTAGGAGGAGAAAACTTAACTAATTTAAAAGTTAAATCACAATCTGATATGTTTTTTTCTGGATGATACATAGTGAAGAGAGTCTGAGAGAATCCAAGCCTGCGGGAAATAGATAAATGAGGTCATGAATAGGACTGAGAAGGCTTTTCTGAGTTCAGCCCTGCAAGTCCTGTGCCTCAGAGCATCACAGGGGTTTGGGAAACTTTCCCCAGCCTTTTGGCTCTCTCACCCTGGGGATTAATCCTGGATGTGCAGGGATTTATCCTTGTCAGTGCAAGGGCTGCTTTGATGCCAAGGACTCCCCTGCACCTTTCACTGTTCAGAGAGGGTAAAGGTAAGTGGGAAATCATTCTTAAATTCCATCAGGTTGTTTCCAAGGCTCCGTGCTTTATTAAGAGACAAGTTCTTCAGCAACCCTCTTGTAGATCATGAAGTAGAGGAGAGATTTCTATGCTCTGGAAGATAATGTCTTTACCTGTTTGAGGTGAAAACAGATGAGCCACTGAATTGAATGTCTTTGGTTTTCTACTCTGGCTGCAGGGCATGTTGTGGAATTAGTTTTGGTGAAGATCGAGACCTTGTTACCCAAAAATGTTTTAATTATGGGAATTAAAAATACTGTATCTTTGTAATTGAAACAGAACACAAGTATTGACTGACCCCAACAGGAGGCTTCTTGGGCCATTGATCTGTGTTGAGAGTTTTCCTCATTCAAAATAGAAAATGGTTCAGTTCCTCTAAAATGTTATAAGGAAGTATTACATTAACCAGAATTAAGTGGTTTGGTCTAGTAAAGAGCTGAGGGAGCAGGATTGATCTATATTTTTGATGTAGCATGAGTGTGAATCCGTGTCTGCAGTTATTGCTTCAAACAGCAAGGGTGAGGCAGAAGTAGCTGAGTACATGCTCATGTCTTAACTCCTTTGCCTAACATGAGAAAGCTTTGGGGTTTTGCTTCTGTCCATAATGAAATTAAATGCATGTGATTCTCCTCAGCCTGAATATGTCTGCCTGTATTCTAATAACTCCTTGACCTCTTGGCAGACTTCTTGTAAGCTGTTGAATGCTCTTAAAGATATTAAATACCCACATGCCATACAAATTAGACTAGAAGAGGATGAGTTCTGTATTCTAATTGAGTAACATGAGAGCTCATTTTCCAGAGGGGCTACAAATTGTCTTTGAGAGGAAGACTGCAATTGAGGTCACAGTATTTATCAGAGACCAGAAAATCTAAGTGGGAGAGAAACAGAACACTTCCTTCAACTTTAAGAAAAGTCTTAGCAGAAGTTTATATGTTATATAATAACATAAAATTCTCAAGACCTTCACACTGTAGACTACACAGGTTCTACAAGACACCTATTTGAGTGCTCCATCTCTTCACCTCTTTTGAAGATAGATGCTACATTTACTCTTTTATGGTCCTTTTACTCTATAAAACCCTTCACAAATTTTCAAAGAGAGTTGTCAGCTCTTTAAACACTTGGGGATGTAGTTTTCCAGACACAGGTGCTTTGAAAACTTTACAAAGAGAAAGACTGAGTAGAAATGTACTAAGACAGTTGTCTTAGAGTACAATACAACATTTATTTCTGAAGAGGGAAGTTACTCTTAGTAGACATCTAACATTAAGAATTCCACCTCTTAAAATATGGGGTCTTAATTGAAAATGATTCCTATGGGAATTGTCATGTTAAGATGAATAATCCTTGAGGCTTTAATTATTTTTAAATTTGTGCCACTTGTTATAACTGGAGATGTTTTGTTCAGCTTTTCTGTGATTAGACATTGGAATGGGCTGCCCAGGGAGGTGATGGAGTCACTGTCCCTGGAGGTGTTTGAGGAAAGCCTGGATGTGGCCCTCAGTGCCATGGCCTGGCCGGGAGGTGGTGTTGGGTCATAGCTTGGGCTCCAGGGTCTCAGGGTCTCTTCCAGCCTTCCTGATTCTGTGATTCCAAGGGTGAGAAGCTCAAGACTTGTACAAGCTGCAGACTATGAAGATAAATCCAGTATTGTTGAAGTAGAGAGGCATTCAAGGGTTCGTAATGCCTGACAGGAAAAAGAAGTGAACTCCTGGAACTGTTTAAATGTCACCCAAAATTCTGGAGTTGCACAGATGTGAAGCATAGCACATGGAGCTCTCAAAACTCAGAGCAGTTAATTTTGCTCTTAGTGGAACTATTTAGATTCTGCTGAAGCCTTAAGGGGGATAAATGACACTCATTTTGCTTGCTTTGTAGAGAGCTACTATCACTGCAATGTTAAAACCTGCTTCACCCTCCAAATTTAAGTGAGATGTAGATGAATCTTGAAAACACTTTAGTGATGACATCATAATTAAAGATTTTTAAATCTTCTAATGGGTAGTCACTTGTGCTGACACTGAGAAGTGAGATAGTATGCCACAGGACACAGCACATATTCTAAACTGGCAGAATGAAATATGCCTGCTGCTGTATGTGGTTATAAAGTGAGAATTTCAAATTTAAACTCGGATCAGGATGGAAAGGAAATGCTTAATATAAAGTTAAGACTTTAGAAGCAAAATAATTCTGAATGAATTCCATATTTGGTATATGTGTAACTGGTGTTGTGTATGGCAGACACTTTGCCATCAAAATATTTTTGCTTAAAACATAAAAAGACTTCTGTCAATACTCTGTCATGAGGGTTATTTTGATTTTCTACACCCAGGGAGTGCAGAATGCAGTTTTATGCAACATGGGTTATAAGATATGCAAAGCATCCATATAAGAATGCATTTTCCTTTGCAAATCAAATTAAATTTTGGGGATACTAAGCTGATAATTTTTGAAAGCATCCTCACAGGAGTGAAAATTATATTCTAAAATGCTCTTTACTTGTGTTTACACTGCCTTGAAATTCTATCCATAGGCTGTCACAGAAGCATAACCAACCATGGAGGCAGTGATCACCTTGAAAACTGGAAATGGGCTTTGCCTCCCTTGAAAAAGTGCCTGAGTGATGGGTAACATAAATCTGAACAGATTTTGTTTCTTGGGAAGAACTTGCAGTTGCAATGCCTGCTGTTACCATTAAGTCAGAAAAATGTAAGAATTATGGAAATGCAGCGGGTTACTAAAAAGTAAACATTCAGTAACTTTTTCAGAACTAAGTCTAGCTTTGTTTTTAAAGTGGAGTAGAAGGACCATTTGCAGAAGGGAGCTGGACTTCACAGAACCAAAATGAGAGTAGGCTCCTGGTCAGATAAATCATGTTTAAAATAAAAATCTGAAAGTGTTAGGAATTTTCAAGATAATGGCACACTGGAGATGTCAGTGACAGAAAGCTGGAGCTGCACCTCGACACTGGACTCAGATCTCAGTGGAGGAGCCAGGAGGGTTTTAGGGGTCCCCTGTAAGTCTCTCCCATTGTCCTCTTGCCCACAGAGCTGGCAGCTGGCAGGATCCTGGCTGCTACCCAGCAGTGCTGCTCCTCTGAGGCTGCAGAGATGTTTGACACTGAGCAGCCCTCAGGCCAAGGCCAGGGGTTTTCCTTGGCTGCAGTCCCACCTGCAGCCCTGGTGTGGCTTGGGGCAGGAGAGCAGGGAGGGCTGTCTGTGCTACCCCCTCTGCCCTGCCCTCCCAACACTGGGGCTGTGCCGTCTGGAGGTGAGCCAAGGAGCAGATGGAGTTTGGAAGCAATCTCTGGGAAGGACACTGTTACAAATAGCTCTTAAGTCTACTAACAGGACTTAGAACTGTAAGATTTTGTGCAAAAAGTTTGGTTTTTGCAGAAAGCAAAACCAAAGAAAACACAAAAAGTGATTTTCCACTTGGAAGTAGTTTGGTTTGAGGTCTGTCAATAACTGCTGTAAAATCTTTGTGTTTCTAGCCCGAAGATCCTTTATGCACAGACTCCTACAACATCCTTCACTCCCTGGTCACTTGGGGATCTCCTGCCTGTGCCCTGAGTGTGTCAGCTCCAGTCAGGAATGGCCCACTGGGAGAAATGGCCCCGAGCTGTGAGATGTGGTTCAGCTCTCTGACATGTCACCAAATGAATAGCAGTGCCTGCAGTTTGGCTAATGAGCAACACAAGGCAAAGAATACCCGGCCTTTCCTTAGAGATGCTCTGGGGTTTCCAGGAGAGCACACAGCACCTCTTCCCAAGTGGTGAATTACTTAATTCCAGTAAATTGCCTACTTTCCAGCTTATACAAGTAACTTTCTTTTATAGCTCTACAAGGACGTACTGCCATACATTGTGCCGAAAATACATTATGCTACCAGTTGCTAAAAGACAAAAAATACCACAATGCTTTTCTTTTTTAAAAAGAAGTAATTTCATTAATATTCTTTCCAAGCCAATGAACAAGTAAAAAATATCTCCCTGCATACCATTTTCAGGCACAGCTCATCCTTGATAGTAACTTCACATTGAGACATTAACAGCAGCATTTATTATTCATGGTTTTGATCTATTTTGTGGAGACAGAACAACACTAATCAGTTGATTTGACTTCTTCTGAAGCAGCTATTGTAAAGCTATGGGAAGGAGATAAAACACAAGATGTCTTTACTCTGGTGATACCTCAGGTTTTAGCTTTTATATTTTTCAGATTCTGTACTGTTTTAGTGTGTAATTCTGAGCTTCATATGAGGGGATGGTGAGCTCTCTTCACAGAGTAGGGAGACAAAACAATTCCTTTTCTAGCTGGGGACCAAGGACAAGTGATCCAAATCTCAGGCCCAAGAGCATAAACAAAGGGGACTGAAGAGAGAAAAACAAGAAGGATGGGACTTCATAAACTAAAGCTATGATTGGACAATTAACTCCAATATGCAGTTGGACCAAAACTACTAAAAGTGACAGATCCTGTGACCAGCTGTCCATTTTGTGACCATCTTGGGTGTAGCCGTGTCTGGGTTCTTGTGCTGCCCAAGGTGGATCCAGTAAATCCCTACTTTATTCTTTAGCTTTGTCCAGACTCTGTTCTAGGTCAGCTTTGATAAGGCATCACTGGAACGAGAAACAAAAGGAAGGGTTGTATGCCATAAAGCACTAACACTTTTCTGTAATCTCTTTTCTTTGGATGAGTTTTTCTTGTTAATTTGCTTTCTTGGTTATTTTTTGGGGTGGTAGTGTCAGTTAATAAGTTAGAGGTGAGTAAGCTAAATTTCATTCATGTGCAGAAAGCAGAGGGTAAATGATATTCTGTGCTCAAACTTAATGGTCTCATTGCTGTTCAATACAGGTGATTGTTGCAAGTGTTGTATATACAGAAAATGCTTCCAGCTAGAGGACAGTCTCAGGAAAAAATAGGATTGCATAATTTGGAGGGTAAGGCTCTGTAAGGCAGCACTCGCTGGTCTCTGTCTTCTAAACACAATCTGCATAATTCTGTCTCAGCCTTCAAATCTGTTAAATTCACAGTTATAAAGATGAGGGTTTTTCATGTGAAATGGTCATGGACTTCTGTAGGAATCTGATCTGCACTCAAAGCTTCATAAGACACTAGCCACATAGCCTGTATTCAAATAATTGCATTTTTTTACATTCATATGATATTTCTCTTTTACTGCACTTCTGTAATTTACCACATTAGTTTGATGGGACAATTAAATACTGTTGCTTGTGAGATAAATAATTCATAGTTTCTCAAGCATAACCATGTCTCTAGTCATACTATGTCAAGGCAATGTTTTATGCACCTTTGTTTAATTCATGCTTTGTTACGTTTATTATCACTAATTGCTGTTTTATAACAAAGCTATAGCTTGGAATCAGAATAGATATGCTTTAATTTAAGCTGAACTGGAGCCTGATACTAGCAGTGTGTTTGTACTTTCCAGAAGTGCAGCCCTGCAAAAGGCTGCTGTACGATTTATTTATCCATTGCCATGTTTGAATGGTATATATGTCATCTATTGTCTTGAAAGTATTAAGTAAAATTGGTACCTGGAAGAACTGAGTAAGTATTAATATGTACAGAAGGCTTCCGTATGAGTAAATATTATCTGCAGACCTCTGGAGATGATGCATTTTAATGCAGCTTGAATGTAATATTTCCATTTGTAAACAAATTTGATCAAATACAATAAACAGTGCTGGAGCCTTAATGTAATTCTATTACCTATAAGTCAGTACAGGAAACAGCAATGCAGATGCCTAACAAGAGGCAGAGTGGCTTCTTCAGCTTTGCTGATAAATATCTGTGTAAGTCATGTAAGCCTAATAATCAGGCAGAGAAGTAGGAGAAAGCAATAACCTTAGTCTTGTCAAAACATAAATGGAATACAGATGAAAGTTGATGCTTTGAGTAAAAATGCGTGCCAGATTTAATGTAATGAATAATGATATAAAGCTGAAATTCAAAAACTAATAAAAATATCATTTGATATCCTGCTATACAGAGAAATACAAATGGCTCTGAAGTAAAGACCAGAAAGGATAGACCTGGATAGACCTGCCATTTTTGGGGGGGTTCTTTGGCCCTCCATACCTTTATTTAAGCAAGCTAGGGGATGGAGGGTACCTGGGGCTTCTAAGTACAAGCAGGTACTATATGACAGCTTTTGAATTTTGAATTTAACAGGAGAATTTTGATTTTTTTTTTCCCCCTGCTGATCTTCCACCTTGGGTTTAATCATGTAACTGTACAACCTTTAATCTCTAAAATGGCAATGCTTTCAGATAGCTTGTAAAAGTGTTGGGAAAGAGAAGAGTTTTATCTCAGCTCTAAAGTTACCATGTTTTTATTTCTGCAGGGTGCAGTGGTTGGCTCGTCAGCTGGGGCAGTGCTGATGATTCTGAAGAGAAGCCAGAATAGCAAAGGTGAGACTGTGGTACCATCCCTGCACTGTGTCTGCCTCTGAGGGTGCCCAGGGAAGGTTGTAGGAATGCAGTGCAAGAATATTGCAATGAATGAATAAATTGTGTGTGTGTGTGTGTAACATGCAGGTAAAAAACCCCACCCAAGCTGTAAAAAGACATTGAGTCTGCTGTGTCTTCTGTTTCAATGATGAGATTAGAATATTTCTGCATTTTCTTTTGAAGAAAATTAAATACTATTGCCGTCTGTCACCCATATGCTATTTTTGCAAGGATGTCAATACTTACCAGTTGAAATCAGAGATTGGAGCTATGTTTTGGAAACACCCATTAAAAAACTCAACCAAACCCACTATTAATTTTGTTTAACAGAAATGAGACACCTTCCAGTGTAGAAGAATGCTCTCCAATGCACAGGTTGACAGCCATTACTCTCACAGTGAAAATTCCTGTTGTCTTTACTGACAGGAGGATCCCACCCATTGTGAAATCAAAGGAGTAATCAAATCAAGAGTTTGTTTGCACCAGACCATGTTGACAGAAAGGCTCCATCCTGCTTGATGTAAAAATAAAAAAATTGAAACTTTTTCTCTTCTCCACCTCTCTTGCCATGCACAGCTTGTGAGCTTGGAGAGCTTTTGCTGACTGTCAGGAAGAAACAGTGCAAAGTAATTTCATAACTGTATTCTTTCTGAAGGGAGTTTTAGAAATATTCTGGAATAAAAGGAAGTAGAATGAGTCTGACAAGGAAGCAGCTTGAACTCCTTGCACCTTAATGGATGTTCTCTCTTATCTGCCTGCCTTCAAAGCTAGTCCAGCCACAGGAGTGATCTGTCAGTGCTGTGCCTCAGCATGGTCATTGCCTTCTCTGAATGTGTGTAGATAAATGTTTGTGTTTTGTTGGGTTTGAGCACAGGTATGTACAAGCCTAGGAAATGGATCATCAGCTTCAAAAGCCCTGTGTGTTAAAATAGTGTTCATTTTTAAAGAATTTTTTCTTTCTGTGTGTTTTCATTTTATTTGAAAATTTTACCTTTTTTGGCTCAAAAAATACCTTCCTGTTGTCTAATCATCCTGGCTCTAGCTATGGAGAAGCTGCACAATGTCAGTAAATAATCTGGTGCTGTATTCTCAAATATTTTCAGTTCAGTGCTGTATGGCAAAGTGCACTTGTTGCTTTCCAACTGAGATCTTGAGGAATGACCTCCTTTATAAAACACATTTTCTTTCCTTGCTGTTTCCAAAAGCAATTTATAATGTTACATGGAAAATTGAGAAAATGGAGGAGCACACAAGTCCACATTTCAGAGATGCATGTTATTAAGGAATTTAATCTGAGAAGGCCAAACTTCTCAGGAAAATTACATCTGACTTTGCAAGACTTGGCAAACCTCCAAGTCAAAAAAATGTTTCTGCTTTTTCTGTTAAAAGCAGAAATACTCTTCCACTTTTCCTGTTAGCTGAGAAAATTCATTTAATTTCCATTCCAAGAAAAATGAAAGAATAGCCTGGCCTAAAATAGTTGAGTTAGTATGTTATATATCAGTGCTATATTTTATACAAAAAAGAAAGACCTGAGAAGGTTTGTCTGTAACTCACCTTTTCCATTTTAGCCTTCACACTGACAAGTTTACTTGAAAATCAATATTTTACATTGGAAAAACCCCATTCTGTGTCAGTAATACTCTCAAGCAATATAGATCTTAAAGAAACATGCCGAGATGTGGCAGGTAAATATTTGTAATGAATAATCTGCCCAAACCCCATGGAAACTGCAGATTTGGAAAAACAAGATGGCCATTTTCCACCATGGTGCTCTAAGCACTTATTCTTCCTCTTCTCCTGGGGTACTTTTGCCACTGTTTTAACCACAGGGCTGCCTGGTTGCTCTTCCTTTGGCAGCTGTGCCTCTTCTTCCCACAAATGCCAACCCTCAGCAAAAAAGCATCTCGTAGGCAGCACTTGCACAGGCTGCCCTGCAGGAGAAGGCACTTAGCACAGTGAAAATCATGCCAGCTACTCTGGGAGCTTTCTGTCTGTCCCAGTTTTCCTCCTGTAAAGAGAAAAAGGTGGTGGGGTTTGGGTTGAGCAGGGAGGGCTCCACAGGGCTGTGGGTGAGGGGCAGACCATGGTGCCTCCTCTCTGCTCTGGGTATGTGTCACCTCAGCTTTCCGTGCTCCCACCCTTCTGTGACATGAAGGAGTTCACAGTTACCTGGGTCTTGTAAAACAATTCAGGATTTATAACATGTGAAGGGTTCTTGAGCCTACATCCTGAGGGAGACAGCAAGCTGATGGTTGGATCCTTTGTGCTCTTGAATAGGAAATCGTGGGATTTAATCTGTACAAAAATGGTGAATTCTTTTCACTACTAACCTGGATTGCCTCTTCCAGGGAACTTGTACTGGAAGCAAATCCTTAATTATTGTATTCTATATCCATACCTGTAGTCTGGGTAAATACCCTGATACAGAAACAGTCTCTCCAGTATGACTGCCCAGCAGTTCCCAATATTTCAGCCCTGCATAAACCCAGATTGAGGTGAAAGTCACTAAAATGATCATGAAGGCAATCTGAATTTATTCTCTTCTGTCATAATGACAAATTGGAACGTGGAATATGTTTTTATTTTCTGAATTTCCATATTTCCACTCTGTAATTAAAACCAAGTGCATTTTACTCTACATGTAGAGAAACACAGAAGGTTTAATCTGGAAAAGCCAGGACATCTTCCTTGGAGAACATAAGTCTGAATCTATGTTAGTAGGGAGCTTTGCTGCAGATGGTTGGAGGTTACAGGCAGATTTTATAAAGAGAAATTATGTCTCATTCTGAAGAAAATGAAGAAAAGACAGAACTCCAGCCTGTCTCATCAGAGCATGGAAAAGAATTCAGGTTACATATTGAATGTAAATGAAGTATTTTGATTATTTTTGCAATTTTATGGAGATTAGAGCTTTTCTGTGAAGAGTACAGTTTGAGACTGATTTTTGCATCACAGTCTGAAAGCAAAAGTTCAAATAGTAGGAACTTCAAAACAGATCCCCTCTACTTAATTTATATATATATGCGTATATCTGCATATATAATTTTAAGGAAATCTGTTTCTATTTAAAAGGAGTACTCTTCCCCCAGCCTAGTTGAATTGTCATTGCACTCTTAAAATATTTTTGGGATATGGATCAACTTTTTAAAATATGCAGTTCCTATGCAATAACCCTTTATTATGACTGATGACCATAGGGCTACCTCAGCTTGGAGAATGATAATCAGGGGCCTTTTGGAATACAGCAGAAAGAGTAAATTTTTTTCCTTTTCATCAAGTTTTCTCAGTCTATTACACAATAATGAAATTATGAGAAGAGTCAACAACCCCTACATCTATAACTGAAGCAAGGGAGGAGTTGGGCTTTTCTGTTTTAAAGAGGCTTGTGTCATGAGTGACTTTATTACAAAGAGAAAAGAAAGGTAAAAATAAAGGAGAGGATAGACACTGATGCACAGAGAATATAACAAAAGTATTACCTGAGAAAACCCCTCAAAATTCAGCAATCTGTGTGCCAGAAGGACTTTCAAAGAGATCCACAGCTATATGGTTGAAACCTTCTCTCATGTCTCCAGCAGAGAAAGAAAAACAGAGAATCCATCCTTCACATTTTAGAGTTCTGCAACTCAAGGGGAGAGCTGTGAAACTCCAGTATTCCTCAACTTCATGGCAGCAATAAAAAGAGCACAAGTAGAAAAGAACTAGTTATTTAATAGCTTAAAAAGACATATTGACATTGGCACGTACTTATTTTCTGCAGCATTTTCTGGGATATGTGCTGAAATGGAAGCCTTTTAATAAAACAGTTGATATCTTGCCATAAAAAAGGTGTAAAGAAAAGCCATGTCAAACTGTGTTCTGCACAATATGTATGTGAATGAAGGGAAGAGTAATAAAAAAGCTTTCCAAGTCAAACAAGATAAAAGCAAAATAAAAAATGAAACCACAAAGTATTGCTAATAAGTAGCACAACATGGCCTTTCTTTAGCTGTGTAATTCTTTTTTTTTTTGGTAGAGAATTGAAAATATTTGTTTCAGCAGGAGTAAGAAGCTCCTTTGCTTGCTGTAGAAGCCTCACACAGGTAATTTCCAATTACTGAAGCCAAATTCTTGGCACTCTTCAAGAAAGGGATTGGACACCTGTAGGAAGAGAAAAATAGAATCAGGCAGCTGTAAAAGTTGGGTATATTAATAAAATATTTTGCATCTTAAAGCTTGAAAGCCCTATAGCAAGTCAGCCTTTTACTAATTTGTGTGACAGAAGAGCTCTCCTACAGACATTTGATTTTATTGTATCCATTTTTCCCTGATTTTCTAAGTTTTATTATTGACCTCCATGACTGATCCTCAGTAAAATTATGCTCAGTAAAATTGGCCTAATCCAGCATTTCATATATTATAATTCTGTCTTCTTATTTTTTCCTGTATAACAAGCATTAATTGTGTTAGCTGGAGTTCTCAAAAAAGAACTCTTCTGGGTTGGATTGAAGGTGTTTTGTTTAGCTTTGATGGATGAATAGCCGTCCCTATCATCAGGCACAAGTAATAGAATATTTTATCATCTTCCTAGATAGGTTGTCAACATGTGGTGCATAGCAGCTGCTGTGAATTCATACTTTTTCCAATAGGAAATATGGCAAATGCATAAACCAAAATAAAATTGCAGAGGAAATAACATTCTTATGTATTTCAGTAAGCAAGAGTGGTGTCTTGATTTTGGTGGGGATTTTTGTTGTTGTTGTTGTTTTCTTTTTGGTTGTTTTCTTGGTTGGTTGGGTTTGTTGCTGTTTTGGTTTTTGTTTTTATTTTGTAACCATGTATGAGTTTAGCTGTAATAGAGAAAATAAAGATTTCCTTTCTGGTCCAGAGCTGAAGACCAGACATTTTGCTCAAATTGAAAAAACGTCATTAAATTTAATATACTTTTATCTTCCTCTGGCACAGGAGGTTAGAAGAGAAATCCTTCTCAGGTGCAGTCTGCAAATGGACTCCATCCAAAATCTTCTGAAGTCAATAGAGAAATGTTCATGCTCTTCATTTGATATTGGATCAAGTCTTATTTTCATCTCTGACCAAGATTACTTTCACAATTCTGGCCTGTCTGGGTAATACAGGTTTGTATGTAAATCTGTACTTACTAAAGTATTTTAAATCAGTTAATAAGTGATAATGAGGTGAAGTTTTCCCTAAATGAAGTACAATTCCCACTGATTTTCAGAAGGAAATATTTTATTCTTGGTTTGTTTCATTGTGAGTAGGGTGAGATGGGGTGTCATTTTAATTTTTTAATATTTTTTCTATTTCTCCTCATGAACTGACAAAATGAGCTACAGTTTTATTGCCCTGTATAGAGAGTTTAGGCACAGGGTTTCCATTTAGAATGATCTGTTACCTCCAAAAAATGTTAATGTTCCTAATTTTGCTTTATTATTCTTCATTACATAGTTAATAGAAATGGAGGTACATGCCTAATTGCACCCTAATGAAAACTTGTCCTTTTATCTCTGGTTAGGAGCAGATCCATGGACACAGTGTTAGGCGGAAAAGAACTTCCAAATGAATGGTGGGATCTCCTTGAGAGAGCTCTAAGGAGAGAAAGCTAGAAAATTGAGTTGTTTATCACAGCTTTTCTTTACTCTCCTTTTCTCTAGTGACTTACAGATCAAAGTTAAGTTTCACAGCTTGCATTTAATGACCCAATTTGGATTGTGGCTTGTATCAAAATGCTGAACAGAACATTTTCCATTTTCTATTTTTATTTTAGTCTTTCCCTATTGAAACTATTCAGTAAACTTTAGATTGCTTGAATTGCATGCTGATTCCCAGCTCTTTATGCAGTGCAGGACTTCATGTTCTCCAGCCATACTCACAGGACTGCCTGCCTTCTACTCCAATGCAATAACAAAAGAGCTATGAGAGCTGTCCTTTATTTTACAGCAGCTTCAGATAATGGCCTCTCATGGTACTGAAGTATTGCAGGATGGAGAGATGAAGAAAGTTAAATTTTTAAGAGGAAAGATGGATGTTTGCTCTTAGGCATGCAAGGACCAGGAAACAGAGAAAACAGTTACCCTTCAGAATAAAAGATCCAGAGATTGGTTATGTCCAAGTGAAGCTGGAGAATCACCGTGATGTTGGGACCTTGTAGTGTGTCACATGAAGGATGTGTTAATTTTGCATTTGTGAGGTTTCCTCTGTGTTATTCTATCAATTCCTGTGGACTTTTAAACAATATGTCTGTTATGTACATTTAGACAGGTTCTAAATATTCTTCCATACAAGTAGCCGTAGAAAAACTGTGCATTTCAGTAGGATTGCAAAATGCTGTCCACAGTGAATGCTTCTCTGCCCCTGAAAATTGATTATTCCACTCTGTGTATTTTCCTAAACCATTTAAGTGGATCAGATAGTTATAGATATTTGACATGTTAAGTGATGGTCTGGCTAGAGTAGCACTTGTATGAGGTAAGTGAATTGCTTCCAGTAAACTTAGCCTATCTGTATTGTTAATATGCTACCACCTGCCTTAAAAATGGTCAGTCAATTTGTTGCATGACATTTTTGGAGTAAGTGGGCTGTATGGATTAATTGAGTTAATTCTAAAAATGTAATTGATTTTTTTCTATGTGACCTGCTCTACTGGTTTTTTTGTTTCTTCATAATTGACTTTCAGTGTATAAAGAACTTACTATTGAATGCTTATTGCAAAATAAAATAAGAAAAAGCAATAAATAGTGAAGTTTTTTTGCAGTCTGTCCTTTCTCATTACAGTTCTTGCAAACAGTTGTGCCTTGTCTGAAATAATGATTATTGCCAAACTATGTAGGAAGCCAGAAATAAGGACAAGTTTTATTCCCATGGTAAATGAATTAATTAGCATTTTCAAAGTTTTAGTAGTACATCAGTAAATCAACTGGTGAAGTCATATGAACCTCCTGATGAATAAGGATTTCCTTCTCAAAGTTGTAAGGAAATAACAAAGAGGAGGAGTGGGTTTGACAGGAAATTTTGTTCAAGCTGTTGATTACATTGATCCATTGCTCTTGTTCTCATTATAGTTCTCCTCATTGCAAAATATGCTGGAGACATATTGTCACTGCAACAGATAGTGGTGAGAAAAGGCTGGCTTAGAAAGCTTGGAATACTTCAGCCTATCTGTCAGTGACCAAAGATAGCTTGACAGAATTGTGTTTCTGCTTGGTCAGAGGGATAAGCTGCAATTTCAAAATCTCTCAGGAGCAGCCAGGACAAAGTACCAGGGTTTGATTTTCCTGAAATCAACCTAAAGCCTCTCAAGTCAGGTGGATGTTTCTGGTCCTTTGTTTAATAGCTAAGTGACAGGAGATGTGGGATATCTTTTCAAATGCTGAGGGAATATCTGAGAGCTACAACTGTGTGTTCAGTCTGAGAGTTAAAAAAAAATTGTTATATTTGAAGAGACCTGGTATTTCTTTTTTAGCTTTATACTAGCTTTTAGCTTTTGTCTTGTCTGTTTCTCTCCTCTATTTAGTCAGATTTGGGGTCACAAGTATAAAGGAGTGAGTAATCTCTTGATGACTTCCATGTCGGTTTTGTTGCTGGAAAGATGCTTGGGTTTGTGGGAGAGCAGCTCCATGTTGCAGGGCTGAAATCATTAGTCTGAAGTCTATTGATCTGGCAACATGAGTTGCTGATGCAATATAGAAAAAGGCAAAATATTTATGACTTGAGCTTTGGCATGCCCATCTGACTCATCCTGCTTTGCAGTAATATTTGAGAACAGAAAACTCCAATTTCTCAACCATGTTACATTTTGTCCTGCAGCTCTAGCCCTTTATAGAAGGACTGAAGAGATGTTCTTAATTTATTCTGATAACGGGAAGTTGCCATATCTTATGACATCTTTTTTAAAGACCAATCATACTTTTAATTGCTTAATTAATCACAGCATGAAAAGGGAACAGTCTTCAAGGACATTTACATCTTTTTTTTTCTTGCCTACAAAGTTTAGTTGGCTGCTTTATCAAAGCTACTTCTTTGATAGTAAAGAATGTAGCTAAAATGGCTGATCAAACAAACACAAGATCATCCTTGACACTCTTTAGAGTAAGATGACTGACCTATAAAACCAAGCTAGATATTTCTAGCCCACTGGTGTGGATGAAAGCCTATGATCTCTTCCCTAAGAATATGCCTTTCTGTTTCAGCCAAACATAGATTAAAAAATTCCCAAAACTCTAAAAGATAACAGAAAGCCTAAAATCAGAGATGGGCATCTTGCCAGGTGGGGGAGAGCAGCTGAGATTCAGGTTCTCTGTGCTGGTCAATGAACTCATTAGTTCTCACCACTGAGAAACATGCTGCTTTCTTTGTCACACAACCTGTCTCATCTCATTAGCACAATGACTTGAACATGTTGACAGCATGTAATGGTTTTCTCTGCATATGCTAAGAAGCAGTTTTAAACCAATTTGCTGCTTTCTTTGTAGGCAGAGTGTGACAGCTGATTGCTGCTAAGGCCCCTGAAAAGTTATTCGTTTGCCACAATTCCTATAGGTAAAATATGAAGCTGTGGAGCATGATCCAGTGCAGCAGAGTGCTCCTTCCTTCCTTCCTTCCCCTGGATGTTAATGAACTCCCACTCATTCCCAACTGGTCGCTGGGTGCAGGGAATGCATTCAGGATGAATCAACGTGCAGTGACTCAACAGACAGCGTCTGCATTGGCTCTTTGTTCCCCTGAAAGCTATTAAAGCATGGCTAATTCTCAGAGCTCAAAGTTTACCATTTTCTGAGGGCATTGTCTACAATTCAGAAACACGTTTAAATGTTAGACTTCATTCTTATCATTAAGTACCACCTCCCTTATACGATCATGTTTACATTTTTTCCCATAGCATTAATGAACTGACCAAAGTTTTCAATAAAAGTCTTACCTGTCTATTCTATTTATTAATTATTATGAAAAATAAGCTCACCATATAGCAACCTTAAATAATGAATTCTGTATTTAGTGGTGAAATAATGTTTGAATGTTAACCTACATTCAGGGAAAAATGTTAAAAAGAAAATATAAAAACATTTTTAGAATTGTTTCATCTCTGATAGTGAATAGCCTGTAAGAGCTGCTTTAAACAAAAGTGAGGTTTTTCACATTATTGCTGCTAGATTTAACCTTTTATCCCCTTTCTGGACTCTGTATCTAATGTAAGACTGGCATGTTCTAGAAAGCTGTTAAAATTCTCAAGTCCTGTGGTAATACCTTGGCTCATTGGTGCAGGATGATTTCTTTGCACTGTTGCTGTAAGAAGAATCCACATGACCAAAGTTAAGCAGAGTCGTGCATTGTTTTCAGGCAGGACTGTGAATACTTCAGTTCTACTTGACTTGATGTAAATGATAGGAGCCCAGCTTTTTTTCTTTTCTCCACATAACCCTAAAGAAACTCCTGTAAACATGTCCTGATAACAGTGAGCATTTTGACTATTGGTAACTACCATGAGAAGTTAAATCTTTATGTAGTCTCATGAAAGTTGCCATGCAGTCAGAGGAATTTTTCAGGAGAAAGAAGAGACCAGTTGTAACTTTCTTGCACTCATTTTTGCTGAGGAAAGATTTATTTTTACAGTTCAGAACACCTCATTTAGGCCAATGAACTCCACCTCAGTCATATGGCTAAAAGATACCACAGGTTATTGCTGCGGACTTGTTTGTGACAAAAGGATTGAAGTGTTCCCCCAAATTCTGTATTTGAAATGTTTTCATTATTACACTGAAGTACCTGTAGACAGTCTGAATTTTACTTTCATTATGATAAAAATATACTTTTTGATAAATAAACCTCAGTGATTAACTTGCAAATAACAGGCAAGAATTAGGAATTGAAAGATCAAATGTCCATTCTGAAAGTGATACAGCATTTTATATCTATATATAATTTGTGTATAAAATTAGATATTTTATGTCTTTGATTTATTTTCTTTTGAGTTAATTTTTGGAATTATGTTCTGATAGGAGGCTGGCAAAACTACTAAATTCGGAAAATTAATGTTTATTCACTTCCCTGGCAGATTGTCAATTTCTAAGGGCAGAAAACAAATATCCCATTTGGACAGACACATTCCCAGCTCTCTCCTGTTCACTGAACTTGCTGGAATGAGAAGCACCTGCACAGCACTGGGCTAGGTGAGTGGAGTCTCCTGGTAGCTCTGATTGCTTTGGATTGATGGATGTGCAGCCTTCAAACTTGCATTTCAGTCTCCTGCTTAGTGCTGCTTTGAAAGCTTTCAACCTTGGGTCACAAACAAGGATTGTTATGTACAGGGACTCTGACCTAGAGTGCCACTGGCTGTATTTTATTCTGCTGCTTCAACGTTTTTGATTCAGCTTCCTCCTTTTATATGTAGCTCAGCTGGTAGCCTGTGGCTCCAAGCTGCTGTCATTTGATTTAACCACTCACAAATCAGCTAAGTCAAAATTAATTAATGAATTCCTGTTTCCTTCCTCCTGAGCTCTCCTAAATAATTCGTTTTTAATTTACTCAAAGTACTAAAAACATTTGGTTTGACATTATTTGTTCAAGGTGACTATGAAAATGGGAATGCTCAAAAAACCATTTGTACAATGCTACCTTTGAAATGCTTGCATAGTTGTTTTTAAATGCCTGACTTTATTGTAGACAAGGGGGAAAACATAGGTCTTTCTTTCAGAAGCTGAATAAGAAATAAATATGGCATAATATCTCTTTCCCCACGTGGGGAAATGGCTCTTAAAAAAAAAAAAAGAGTCCATGTTAAAAGCTGGTCTTTGTTGAATCTCCCAGAATAAAAACACGCTCAGGCAGCAGAAACTCATCAGACCTGAAGCTCCCACTATCCCTTTTCTGTGACATACCACAAGTAGAAAATGCACACACTACATTGTCAAATGAAGCTTGTAATTGTAGGGTCACTACAAATTTTATTTTTCTTTTATAGAATTGTATTTCTTTAAAGGAGAGCAGAAGAAATACATGCACAGCAGCAGGGGAGCCTGTAGCTGCTTGTATCTTGGGTTTTGTAAAATGAACTTGACCTTTCAGCAGTGCCAGGATGATTCCTGTGATATACCAGCAGCAGAAAAAAAGAGCAGCTCAGGAAACATAAAAGGAACTTTCAACAATGAGTAAATATGAGCTTAGAATTGCACTTGGCCCCAACTGATTTTTTTTTTTCTTTTATGTAGCAGCTTAATCACAGTTTGTAACTGTGATTTTTCAAAGGCAATTAATAGCTGAAGTAACTGAAAAATGAGTCAGGTTTCCTAGGCAATTTGACACCTGAAGATTTTTTAAGGCAAAGGTTCCCAATCCAAGTCAGGTCAGCACAGCCAAAGGCAGCTGGGCTCTGTGCAGGTTGTGTTCTGCTTTGATTCTTGTCTCATACTTTGCTTTTTCATCTACCTGGAGATATTGCCCTGACTTTGTAATCCTCTCTATGGGCAGAAGAAAATTAGAAGAAACATTCTTAAATATGAATGTTATTTTGTAATACTTTTGTTAAACCATATTTTCTTCACCCTTTCCAAGTGCTTTAAACAGCTTTGCATGAAGTTTCAGCCATGTAGATGTCTGCAGTGGAGGTGTAAATGCTTGATCTGGGTTTGTCTGAAGCATCATTTCTGTAGCATAGCAGAGATCTGTCTTCTGCAGTGGCCGCCTGATAGTGGTTGTAAAGAATGAGTTGTGTGGCTGTGTGCAAACAGAGAACAACTGCAGAGTGGCACTCACACCTGTTGCATTTTTTTTTGTTTGTGTTACTTGTACAAAAGGTAAAGATATTCACATAGATGTTCAGAAGAGCTTCCACTTCTTCACAGATACTCAACAACTCCTTCCCATTAAAAAGATCATTCTGGGGTTTTTTCCAGATTTGAACTCAGCAACCGTTGATGTCATTTTTGGTAAAGCAAAAGGGAGAAAGTTGAGCTGTTCCTAGTGCAGAATCCTACTGAGTGGTACTTATCATCAATAAAGAGAGGCTTGTCTGACATCCTTGCTTTCTCACACGCCAGTGCCCAGCCTTTGAAGGAGCAGACTGGCACAGGGAAAATGAAGAGAAGCCTGGCCTGGGTAGAAATAGTTCATCCCTCTGTAGCTACTCTAATATCCGTATGATTTCCCCCTGGAAAACAGAACATATGCTCATTTGAAAGGCTGTAACTCTGCAAATTGCCCTCTAACCAAAGATGTTATAAATGGCAATTGTTTTGTAAGAGATTTCAAAAGATTTATATTATTTAGTGTGCTGGAAGAAATTATCACAAAGTAGTGGATTTTTACCTTTTTTGCTCATAGTGGACATACAAATATTCTCTTCCTTGGGCATTTTGCAAATAGTTTTGAACAAAAAATTATTCTTTTCTCTGTAGTTTTTTGTTATCCTGAAACATTTAAAAAAATCATATTTCTTTCTAACTAGAGATTCAGAAAGAAGGAAGATGCCACCAATATTTTTACTTCAAAAGCCTAAAAAATTATAAAGAATTTCTGACCAGTTGTCTGCAACCATTTTCCTTCAATTTAAGCCAATCTGAATCAATAATTATTTTGTCTTCTCATGCCACAGAGACACAGCTCTCCTGACTCCTGCCTCTCTAAGGATAGTGAGGTCCTCCTTCCTCTCCTTGGTCCTTGCTTTCCTCCCTAAAGGAGGCCTGGAATCACCCACTGGCTTTACTACCTGAAAAATAAGCTGTTTGGCTTTATTCAAGGGATACTATTTTATTGAGCACTGCCATTATTTAGAGTGGTTGTACATACAATATTTAAAAAACACAATGGCAATTAATTTCTTGTGTTATTTATATTTTTTGGAGTAAAAATAATTATAACTTGTACTAGGAGTAGTCCTTAAATAAATTTTGTATTAATAATTAATTACTCAAAGGAAACTAATTGCCTGTCACAGGGATGTGCAGCATGAGACACTGCTTTGAATAATAAATAGCAGGCTGTTCCCATAAACATATGCTGAAATCAGAGGCACTGAGTAATGAAAATTGTGCATCATAAGGAGAACAGTATGGTAGAAGTTCTGCAAAAGAGCCTTAATGTGGCACAGATCCTGAGCTGACAATTACAAAACACGAACCTGCAGTGGAGAAGATTCCCAACTAGTGTAACTTGCTGTAATGTCACCAAACTGAGAGCTACCAGCTTAGAATTTGGGTGAGGATTGTGCAGTTCCTGTCACCTATGTCAAAGTGCCTTGAGGTGCACTCTCAGGGGTGGCCAGGTTTGGACACTCAGCTCTTTCAGTGCTGCTGCTTTCAGTGCTCAGCTTTGGACTTTGCACTGAATTGCAATGGTTTGAATTCTGTTCAGTCTCAGCTGCAGCACAGTTTGGGGTTTGTTTTTAAGTTCCTTTCTGTCAAGAGAAATACCTCTTTGCTCAGCACATGGGTCAAGACACCAGTGTGAATTCACGTGAAGTCCCAGAATGTGCTAGTACAAGATCTGGATTTGTTTCATAGTAGCTTCATTATTGGCTTTGTCTGCTTTAGAACAGATTTCTCATTTCTTGGCATCAGACATTCCTTCTGTTCTACATGGGACTACTAAATAGTACTGATCTCAAAAGGATTTCCCTTCAGGGCTGGTTCTCTCAGCAGATCCTTCCTTCAATGAATGTCTGCAGAGTCAGCTTTGAAGTTATACAGAATGCTGCCAAATGCAAAGAGGTGGAAGATGCAAAGAGAGGGAGGTAACACTGAAGCACTGTGAGAAGCCATTGATGCAACTTGGGAATCTTCATAATTTCTCTCTTTTTTTAATCACAGCATGCTGAGGGGTAGCATTTATATTGAGAACTGTTATGTTTAGAGTGAGTACCAAAAATTTTCTGTGGGATGGGTCACAGCTGAGCAGCTGCTCCTAAACCAGTGTCAGCTGAAGTGCTGGCTGCTTGCACTGAACAAGTACCTGGAAGTGCAACGCTGCTGGGTCTAATGATTCAGAATTGAAAACTCACACAGAAATGCAGAACCAGTGTTCCAGTGTCTCTGAGCCTTCCCATGAATGACCAAATTATGGTTGGTTATTTTCCAGTCTCACAGAGTATTTTTCCAATCAACCATACAGAATGAGAACTAAATAGGTTTAACCACTCCTTTCTGTCCCTGCTGAAATTCAATCCAAACTGATCTCTCTTTAACACAGCTGAGATGGAAAAAAGTTCTTCAAGGGTGTCTGCTGAGGAAACGAGAATTTGAAATCTTCAACAAAACTGAATTTAATTAAGAGTTACAATTTTGCTAAAATATGTAAAATATTAGAATAAACCCACAGTACAGATCCTTTCTTCACTGGGGAACCAGCAACTGTTTCCAATGTGCTTAATGGAAGCACATGAGAACTCACCAGTGATTAACTGTCAAACTGACAGATCTTCTGCTGTTTCATAATCCCATTTATGACCCCGTACTGTTCTATAAATTCACAATGAAAAGGAAACCTTCCCTGTAGTAACTAATTTTCTTATAACTGGCTCTTCAAAAAGAACTTAAACAGAGAATGTTAATAAACTTGAATCTTGAAACTTACACTGAGCACTGCTCATTCAGAAAGAAACCCTTAATTACATGTAAAATTGAGGGACACATGGCTAATGGCACACTGTTTTGTCTAAACTAGAGTACTAATTTTTTTTGATTATTACTTACATACCAAAGTCACAGATTGGAAATAATACTGAGCATATTCACTCTGCATTTCTAACTACTTTGTTGTCATGGCTGGAAAAAGGCAGGGGCAAATTCTTCCCAAAGAGGGAAGGAAAAGAGTCGAACAAATTGTTTAAAAGCACTAGAGAGATAAGATGAGTCATGCAGGGAATGCTGCTTTGTCTCCTGCCAGGGGTCAGAAATGCCAAGATGTACAAACTGAGCCCACATGGTTTTTAATAACCTGGTAAAAAATGTAGTGTTGAGAAAATCTAGAAGGTACCTCGCTGGAAATCAAGAATCAGATGTAGGAGCCTGCCTCTGATGTGGCCTGCATTTACAATTCCAAATGATCAGGGGAGGGAAGAGAAGTTTATCCAGCCATTTGCACTGTGTTGCATAATACCTCTAATGCCTCTAAAGTGTTAGGATTGATAACCCTTGTAATTTTGAAACTTGACTCTAATACAAATATACACCTAGTATTTAAAGAAAAAAAATGCCTGATGGATGGTACAGGATGACCAATTTAAATGTTCTGTCAGATAAAAGATCCTGAATCAAAGACAAATCATCCTCTAGGACAATTTTCTAAATTACCAATGGATTAAATACTCTGAAAAATTGAGATTTTCCAGGACTATGACCTTAATGATTCCATAGTCCTATATTTTCTGACTAATGTGTGAAAGGCATTTTGATCGCTTCCTGAAAAAAATCTTATTGACAACAACAATCTCATTTTTACATCAATGTATATTTGTTTTGGACTTTCTCTTTTTCTAGCAGAGAAGCCTAAATAATAATGCTACCCTACCTTACTTTAAAAACCCTGTATGTCTTCTGTGACAGCCAATGAGATTATAGACTTACAGAGCAGTAGATGTTGGCAGAATAATTGAAAGCCCGGTTAGGTTGATTTGTATTATGTTGTAAGATTGCAGAAGATTAAAGATATCTCCCATTCCCAGTGATATACCTGAGTTAAGATTTAAAGGTTAGCCAAAGAAATCACATTTTTTTTCCCAGACAGGATGCTTGATCCAAGTAACAAAAGCATCACCACCCTTTTTATCTGCATTTTCAGCACTATGTCAATCACAGGAATGAAGTGCACTGATTGTAAAATAAGCCATTATTGTATTGTGATTCTCCTGTAATCTGTTCTAGCCTGGCCTTGATAATGCCACCCTATTAAAATCCTTCCTCTAGTTCCTAATAGTGCTGTGTGCATCAAATTCTATTTCTTTTACATTCAAACCCCTAACTCTATACATTTGACCTTGCATGATATCCATCATTGCAGAAAGTTTCCACAACTCCGCTGAAATGAAAATACAAATAATAAATAGGTGTAAGTATACATGGAAAAAAAATCTGAAATCCTATCAAAAAACAACATTTAATTTTATTTCTCAGTTACATTCAGCAAGTAAATGTCACAGTAATGCTAAGAATTCTCTTCCTTGCTCTGCTCTTTGATTGACTTGCGTGTAACTTTTCATGAGGATTCCCTCTGTAATAAATGATCTAGAATTTTAACCACAGGGTTGTTTTTTTATTTGATGCTTTTCAGTGCAATTTTTATCACGGTTATTGACTGAATCTATGGAATACTCTTTCTGAAGTCACATATTGTAAATACCACGAGCACTGATGGCATACAGGACTGGCCGTTTGTTAGTGGTGTTCAGTCCTCAACCAGTGGAGCTGTGTCTGAGGCAGTGTTTGATGGTACATAATAACAGATGTGTAATCCAGAAATGAAACACTGTGAGCTGTGTGAATAACCATATAATGAGAAAGAGAGGGGTTCTGTGTCATTATCTCCACATTTGCTTATATAAATGCTACACAAATGTAGAAATATGATTAAATCCACTGGGCTTCCTGCCAGTCTATTTGCTATTTCACTTTATGTGGTCTTGTATACCTTATTGCTCTGCCAGAGCTCCCACTGCCACGTGTGTCACTGATACATGCTTGTGAAGGCAAGGAATATGCTAGCAGGTAGCATAATTATGGTGATTGCTCCATGGGTTTTTAGTAATACATTTTTAGTGCTCTCTCTCATAAGGTAGAACACAGTCCTATAAAATATTTTCACCCTTCATCACCTGAGCTTAGAAGCTGTTAAGAAATCTGTGGGTATTTGAACCATGGAATGTAAAAATGGAGGTGAACCTATGTATTTTGGGCTGTTCTCTATAATTTAGCATTTTTTGATCAATTTGTACAAGTCAAAAAATCTAAATGAAAAAAATGGTAAAATTTTAAACATATATGATGTACCACTAATGATGCAAGGTTGAAAGGACAGGAATGTATAGTATTTCTCTATACTTTTTCACTCCTGCTGGAGAAAAGTATTAGGAGCTCTCAGAAACTGAATATTTGAAAAGATATTTGACACTTTCATATCAATAACTCTCAGAAACTGAATATTTGTAGAGATACAGAAAATTTGTAAAGATATTTGACACTTTCATATCAATAACAGAGACGATCCCTTCCTTTCTTCCAAAATCTGCAGACAAAGCTGGAAAGTTGCTGAGAAATAGCTTGGGAGTGCAAAAGAAAAGCAGTAGGAAGCTGTTTCCACTATATTCCAGACTGAAAAAAGAATAACAGTCCTTTAAAGGACATCAGATACAGTTTATTAGGCATATCTTCAGTAATTTGGTTTTGTTCTGAAGCACATTCAAAATAATAAAACACATACAATACAGCATCTGATTGCACAAGGATTTGACTTTGTTCCTCAGAAATTGTTTTGACTGATTTACAAGGACTTAGATTTTCATTCAGATCTGTACTTGGTGTGTTGAAAGGCTACTACTGATTTCTTTAGGGTTTGTAAGGAGTAACTATGAATAGACAAGCAGAACTGACAGAGCTTTAGTCCCCAATTACCACTTAATACAGGTGCCAGTATAAAGTCACTGTCCTTTATACCAGGAGCTGTTGATGATCTCCAGTGTGAAATCATTCTTCTATCAAGCTGGAGGACATTGGTTAACAAAAGTTCGAAGAAGTTCCTTTCAGGTGTCAAAAAAACTTCATACAATTTATTTTGCATCATTCTTGACAATAAGTTCATTTTACTGCAAAATGGTGCTGGATGGAACATAATTTCTGATAAACAATTTAGCTGACCGCATTCCACCAGAGCTCAGACATAATGGCAGCTTCTGAGCCTACTGAGCCAGAATTCACACCTAAATAAAATAAATAAAAATTTAAATAAATAAATAAATAAATAAATACGTACATACATACATACATACATACATACATAAGCAAATAAAACCTGGAAGTTTTCTTTGTAGTAATGCATAGGAAGTCTAACTTAACATTACTAGCATGCGTTTCACATCCTCTTAAAGCAATTTCTTATCTGTGCTGTGAGTCAAATAGAGGATATAAAGCTGACACTGGGAAAATAATCTAGAAGAAGAGAAATGTGTCAATTAGAAATCCTTGATGGCATGTTGGATGTACAGAGGCTTGTAAATGGGTGGCAAGCTGCATTCTATAGCCCTGCATTATGAATAGCCCAATTGTGAGTAATCCAAATTTCAAAGCACAGGCTGGCCTGAGGAGGTGTATACAAGTGATTAGAATTTCAAAGACCTCAGAATAAACACCAGCTCTTTGATGGGATAATTTATGCATGGAATGGCAGGAAGAGCTGTCTGAGTTGTTCTTGGAAAGTTCACACGGAGCAGCATTAAGGTCTTGAAAATAAATTTTGATATTGGATTACTGGAATGTGAACACAGTATTGGAGTTCACTGAATTAAGGCATTGACAAAGGTTCCCCTATGAAATATGAGTTGGAGGCTGTCAATACTTTAAGAATTGAGCAAAAAGAAGAAGACAAATAGTACCAAAGAAAAGAAAAAATCATTAGTTCAGTAAAATTGAAGTATTATCATGCCCCTTGAGGAATACATTTTTTTGAGCAATACGAAAACATTAACTGCAAAAATTAATTTATTTTTCTGTTTGAATAGGGAGGAGAAAAAGTTGGTGCACTCTGTTCACCAGTCTGCTTTTGGAATATGACCTGGTTTTCATTCATTGTCTGTCTGAATGTGAAGGTACACTTTCAGATCTGAGGATACAAAAGAGGACACCTTGAACTACAAAGCTCTGTCTAACCCATTTTCTGCTGTTTGGTGTCTGTCTGGTCTCACACATGTTTTTATGATGTTGAACATCATATTGGAAAATGAGTTTTCAGGAATCAAAGTGTTGTAGAAAATGTGAACTTCAGTGACTTTGACCTCAAATTTCCAGTCAGTTTAGAACTATGCTGTGTAACCAAGAGGTGAATGAGTTTTTGAAAGGCTGTAGTGTTTTTACAGGCTTTGAAATCAAATTTCGTGCTTCATGTCCCAAGAATATCAGTGATTGATACAGGTTTGAGAGGTGAACACACTGAATGATGTTCACATCTTCCTTTTAAACTTTGGGGAGGAGGTTTTGTCAGTGGTAATTCTATAAAAATAATGGTTTACTGTGTCTTTCCAGGGCTAAGACAAAAGGCTGCTCATTTTCTAGAAACACATGTACAAAACCAGTTTAAAATAATAATAGTAGAATTTATATTATTGATATATCTTCATTCATTGACCATCATTTATGCAAGTAATCTATCAAGCCTAGCCAGTGATCAAAGCACAAAGTACTTTTCTTCTGTTATTTGTCGCTTTAACAAAATTTTCAGAACTTTAAAATCTCTTACCACTATTCTGAACTTAAGGTTTCAACCCAGAAAAAAAGAGAAAGGTGTTTTCTTTGGAGGAAGCTTGACTCATCACAAGCATAAAGAAACATTATCATTTTAGAAGGCAGACTAAAAAAAAACATTATTGATATACTTGCCTTATTTCTTATGTTTCTCATGAGCAAAATTTGCCAGAATGTAAAAAGGAGAGCATCCATAACAAACAAAATCTTTTCAGCTGTGGAGCTCACTGCTGCAGGATATTATCCAACTGAACAAGTTAATACACACACACATATATTAAACCCTTAATAATCAGAGCAAGTAAAGGATTTTTTTTAAATTTTGTCTGTTGTGTTAATCTTTATAATTCAAGATTTGTGAGCATGTCAGCCAATAATTTTTTGTGTACAATTCTTTCTCTTTCCCTTTATGTTTTAAAATCAAAATAATGCCCATGTAATGGGATTATGGCCAAGACTACTGATCTGATGCAAAAAAGCATCTGTGTTCCTACATCAGAAGTAGGAATTTCCCTTACAGGAAAGATCAAACCTTTGAAGGCAAATTTACCATGGGTATTAATCAGTGAACCTGAGATATGCTTGCTTACTTAGATAATTTGACCTTCAAATTTTGTGTTTAGATTACTTTGCTTTCAGGCCAGTGTGTAGGAGTATTAAATGCATAAAGCTGGAGATGACTAAGGCAGGTATCTTTGGGTTTTTAATTAATCAACATTTCAGTCTAAGCATTATGCACAGATAACACAAACGTCAGAGGAATTCCAGGACACTCTTCTCCTCACAAAGCAAGCCCTGTGTCTTTGATGGAGATGAGCCAACATGTGTTTTTGTCCTAATGAAATTCTTTTTGTCAGCTCACTAACTGATGAATAATTTAGATCTTGAAGAATACAAGTCAAATGATTTGTGTGAACTGATTCAAAAAAGAGGAAACACAACCACCCCTTCAAAGACTGATCCTAAACAAGTGTGAGTTCAGGGGTGGCCATTTCAAAGACAGAGGTTGGCATGTTTTTAAACAAAAGGTCAGTGGGTTTTGAATGAAGGCAGGAATCATGCTGCATGTGGATTTTGAAACATCAGCTGGCGGGTTTTAAGTTTTTAGACGTGTTATTTCTATCCTCCCTTGCATCCTGTCCTCTTGCAGAATGCCAGTTACTAGAAGGCTGTTCAGTGAGAGGACAGATGATTTTGTTTCATCAGCTTGAATTTGCACACTGAGAGTTTTTCTTCTTTCATAAGAGCCTCTGATTCTATCTGTTCCATTTATCTGTTCCTCCAGAGGCAGAATTCATCAACTCTGTAGCATAAGCATATGTGCCTTCTATGCTATCCTGACACAACCTTTGCGTGTAGCTTTCTAAATTATAATGGGGCCTTAAGAAAAAGAGCTGAGATGGGTATATGCACAAGGTTTTTTCCCTGTCAAAAGAGTTCAGAACAAAGCTCATAATCTACTCAGTTTCTATTGAATTCTGTTTGGAGCAAATAAGTATTTCTGCTGTTCTGAAACTAAAACAATTTAAGGGAGTTGAATGCATATACACAGATACGCAAATAAAATCTGCAAGACTGAGCAGGAATGAAAGAATTTTCCCTAAAAATGTTATGAACGAGCTGAGAAGGAGAGACTAAAAAAATCACCTCCAAAACAAGGCTTCTGAACAGAAAGCCTAGAGCAGGGATGTGAAGCTTTGGAAAAGTAGCTGGATATTTCCAGTTATTGCTGACGGATCTTCACTTTTACAGTGACAGTAAGAGAAGAGAATAGCACTTTTGGGACTGGTACCTAAATGTTCAAAGGTTCGTTTAAGCATCTAGATGTCTCATTAATAGACTCCTGTTGCATACATTATAATTCCCTCACCAAGTACAATATTCCTCTGAGGCATCCTGCACGGCTGCTCTTTGTGTGAAGGTCTACCTCAATATAAATGGTTCATCAAGCAAATTACTTCCTTGAAACTCTTGAGAGATTTAATAGGAATGGGAGAATAAAGGCCATGTTCAATGACTATTGAAAGTTACAGACCAAAAGTACTGTGAGGTGAAGGGGAAGGATGAAGATGTTCTGTCCCTGTTAAATATGTTGGATAACTTGGATCTGTGGCACTTTCCACAGTGAGGTCTGAATGTGAGCTATAAAGTCATCTTAATATTGGAAGTGGCAGGGCCATTTCCTTTTGGAAATGTGCCATTAACAGCTTGGTTTGTTGTTTCTTTGTTTGTTTTTTTTTTTTTCCCTTTTCCTTTTTGTATTAGGACAACAAATCATTCACAGGTTGCTGTTATGGAAATACTTTCTACATGGAAAGTAATTCTATATGGAGTTAATACAATTGCATGTTCAAACCAGGTCTTTAATCACCCACCTTTTAAAACCAAGTCCTAAAACTTATATGCATTAGGAATCATATACTAAAGAGGAAATCCTGGGTATTGCAACTACTCCTGTCTTTGGTGTTACAGCTTATCTTTAGAAAAAGAAATGTGACGCTGGTAAAGGTCATGTAATGACTGATTTTCACTGGTTCAAGGCTGTGAAAATTACTCACAGGTCAAAATCTGGAATGATGTAAGACATTACTGTAGAACACAGTAAGTAAGGATTTGTTTTTATATGGAAGTAGGCAGGAAAATTTGAAAGGTTTTGGTTTATTAAAACCAACAGCTTTTCTTGCTCTTCTGAGTGAGGTAGGGTAAATAGTTACAGAAACATAAAAGCATTGAATACTTTTCTGTAGCCAAAATGTGTTCAATAGAAAAGGAGTATAGTTATCAGTTTATAATTTGACAGAAGAAAGGAATTGTCCTACTTGTTGTGTCCAGTAGAATTTCATTTAATGGATCCCAGAGACTGTTTCACACATCTTGCAGCCAACAAATAAGAAAGATAACCATCTATCTAATTTACAAGGTCAGATTGTTGACACATTAATCTTATTTCATAACCTTTAATAGACTGTTCCAAATTTAAGTTGACTTCTATATCCTCATACCTGCAAATGTTTTTGCTCAAATGGCATCACTGTCACCCTACACCATCTATATGTATTGCCAAATGCTAAATTAAAATCGCAGCTTTTAAAATATTCTCTTTTCATCTTACCATTGCATTCAATGCTAACACTCATTTTAAAAGACAATAAAACATGAACCTGCAAGGTTCAGCTACAATTTAATGCTTAACACAAAGTATAATTGGTGTTTAGAATGTTGTGCAAAGTGTAATGACTGAAAAGGCCTGTTGTATAGCAGCTAATCATGTTGATGTGATAAATCCGTTTCTCCTTGCATTTAATAAACTCTTTTTGATTCCTTGATATTGCAGCAAAGAAAGCAATTAACAGCTTATTATTTTAATAGGCCACTATTAAACCTGTGTCAAATTAATACTGTTAGCAACTGTCTTGATATATTGTATTTTTTATAAGAAAAGACAATGAACATTTGTTTTTCAGAGTTATCATTGTAATACTGAACTATAGAAAATGGATGCAGTAACCATTTCTACCAAACTACATCCATGATCCAGTAAAAGTGGATAACATCTTTAAAAAAATTATTTTCTCTCCTCAAACTTCATTATAAACAGATGTTAGGAGGACCTTCTCTCAAGGTATAAAATTACATGATGCCTATGGCACTCCTGAGCATTGAGAACAACTGGCTGCTGAATTGGTGTCAGTATTATCTTAATGGTTGTGTCTCTTTTCTAGTCTGTTCCAGTGAGGTATTGCAAAATCTGAGAAACTTTGCCAAAGGAGGTAGGTGGTGTGAAGTGCTCACCTATCTCAAGAGTAAAGAATCTCTGTAGTGTATAATGGAGGTGAGCTAAATCAAATTCTGGCTGGAGTGAAATTTCCTGATAGCCTTGATTACCACGTCCTCATGACAGAAAAGGTTCAAAGGGAGAATAATAATTTACGTTTTTTGTGAGATCAGGGTGGATCCATACTTGTCCTACTCCCATGCCTGTTATTAAAACATCAAAGTCAGGAATCAATACTTTCTGCCCAAGCCCTAAGGGTATGCAGAATACTGATCTTTCCCTGCCTGTGATGGTAAGGACACCTTGCACACTGCACATCCTCTGCTTGTCATAACAGCAGTGTTAGATATTGATTTGCAGTCTAGTCCTGGTGTCCACACAGGAACCAGCCTTACCTAAGCAGTCTTACAGAAATGGTTCAGCATTTCAGCTCCAAAGAATGTACTTTATTTTATGGCTGGGCTGTGGGAGGACATCAGTTTCAGAATTTGACACAAAGCTTAGCTGAAAGTGTCTCAAAATTTGTACAAGGACTTCTAACATTTACTTAATAAGTTGTTTGGCATGTTCAAAAGTAGAAACAAAATAATGACCTATAAATTATTTTATTCAGTTTAATAAATTCTTGGATTTATTTTCCTATTTAGAAAGACTTTTTTAACATTAGAACCAAGTACTTTCTAGATAGTACTCTCAAGAAGAGTAGGATTTGACAATGCTCAGACAAATAAAAAATATAAATCTTGTTCTTCACACCAACTAATATGAACTCTTCTATAAGGCACTGCAATATCCCTCTCTTCACAAAATATTATATACTTCAAATTATTTTGAGCATTTTTCTAAGACAAAAGAATTATTTTTTACTATTATCCATAGGAAAATATAAAATGGAATAAACTGAGCAATATTTCTTGTTTTTTTTTCCAAAGTGTTAACTATGAAAAACATAGAGCAAGTTAGTTGCTCTTCAAGGGGACAGTAAGCTAAAATCCTCACTCTAAATAATTATGGAATTGCTCAAATGAAGCCAGTTTCAGCACCAGAAATTCCAACCAATAACCTTTTCCTAACCTTTTATTCCCTTTTCAGTAGGTTTTTTTGCCTCTTTTAAAAACTGTCATCTGCTCTTGTTCTGTGGGCTCACAGACGTACTCTGAATTTGGCCTGGCCAGTATTTCTCTCTCTAAGGATAACACAGCTAATAAGGCACTGAATTAAATTGTGGATTCACAACACATTTGGGAAGAAAATATGGGTTAAAACAATAATTAAGTCTCATTTACCCATTCTTTTTTCATTGTACATAATCACTTAATAAGTTATTCTGCCACCGCTGCAGATCTGCACAATTTGATGCACACAAAGCACTTTTTTTCCTTTATGTTGAGATGTTTCTACATAGGTCCAGTGAAATGGAAGGTTGAGAGGGCATAAGAGTATTTGATAAATAAAATACACATTTGAGCAACTGCTGTAGTGGAAAGGATTTGTAATTCAGAAGATGGTATTTCAGACTTTAAGAAGGATAAAGAATAACATAAGAAGGAATATATTTTATCTCTTTGAGAATCACCACAGAAGATCAAATACAAAAATAATTGGCCTTCCAGAGTGTGCTGAAAGGCCTGACTTTATAAAATGCATTCACTCAAAGATCTGTCTGCAAGACACAATTCATATTTTTCTAGTTACAAAGGAAGCTCACCACCCCTGGAAATGGTAAGAATGTGAGATGTCTTCATGAAAAATGCTTTAGTTATGAGATGGGGTATATGGATTAAAACCAGCATATCAGTGAAGGGAAATTCTATAAGGAAAAATAGGGAGACAAGCCTAAAAATCATCTGTTGAAATATGTAGAGAGTAAAGAAATTTCAAGTCCATGAAAGCTGAGTGCTCTGATATATCTTGTAACCCTTGCAAATGGACTATGAAGGTCTGGGGCTTTTTTCATTTAACAGAAATACAAAGGAACTGAAGGCTAACTAAGGAGCTCTTACTCAAGACTGATTTATCCCCCTTTTAAACTCTGTGGACAGACTGTGAATATGAAAACCATGATCCCCTTGGGGAGCTCATGCTAGAGTTTCTTTATACCTATTTTTCAGAACAGATAATACAATTTTCTCTTGTATTAAGACACTAATACCTTTCTGTCTAACTTTATCTAACCTTTATAGAGATCAATAGTCACTGAACTGTTTGACCACTGTCCTCCTAGCAAACAAAGGTAGTAGGTTTTTGGTATTGCAAAGGTCATGAGGGGAGGAGTCTTGAATTCTTGAATTTATGAGAAATAAACTCCATTCTTATATTGCACAGCAGGTAGTGCTGGGTGTCCATGTAACAAATAGAACAGCCAGAACTCTCATAAATGAGTATGAAATTTTGCATGAGCATAATGTCCTCATTAGCATTTGGACCATCTAGCATACAGATGCTAATCCTAAAATATCTTTCACAGTGTTTGCCTAATTGTGAGTTCTGGTAAACAGTAAATCCAGTGAATTCATTGTGTTTATACAGTAGAGGTTTTTAGATTCAGTGTATCCAATTACCAAAGAGAATGCAGTTGGGAAAACATTTTATCAAGAAAATAAAAGGCTATTTATTATGGTATTTCATGTCTTGCCACCATCTGTAATATCACAGGATTCCATGCAAAGGAACCCTTCTCCAATCACATTAGTATTTTGGCTTATCCATGTCTCAGTGCTCAGAAAGCCAAGAACCAAAAATGTCTCTGATGAAGCTGCCTTATGTCTCATTAATTGTGGAAAAAAAATGAGTTTCTAATATTGACATTTCTACACTAACTTGAGGAAAAATTAGCAAGAGTGTTCAGATTATCTCAACAGAAAAAAAAAAAAGGAATACGTGGAACAAGATGCTCACTTAGCCAGCAAGTAGCCAAACTGGAATTCTGTGTGATAAATGACATTTTGAAATACATCCAGAAAGAAAAAATGGAAGAGGATTGTGTGAGTGACTAACACATATATCACAGATATATGATCTTTGCAGAAGATGCAATTTGGAAAACATATGTCTACATTGCCTTTTTAACTGAAAACTTCACTTTTTTTCCCCTGGGGGGTTGAATTTTAGGTAGCAGGATGCAGCAAACTGGGAGAGATTTTTAGTCAGATCTAATAATGCTATTGTAATAAGACTGTTCTCCAACAACAACAATTCTTATCTATCTCAAACAAAAGGAAAAATTATTTTTGCTATAATTGTCACTTAGAATAAAAGAGCAGAGGTCAAATATGGAAGCAGACATGCACAGGAATTGAAGACTCCTCCTCTAGTTGTTTGTACTAGAATATTTGTAGTATTTCTTCTTTTAGGTAAAAGTTTTACAGCTAATTTACAGCTAATTACAAAGGTATGAGAAATATTGTGTTCTTAAGGAAGCTTTGTGTGATGTCTTTTAGGGGGTACTTTTGTACTTGGGAGATTCAAAGCTTATCAGAGGATGTTGTACCCATTGAAATAAAAAATTCGCTGTATTTTTAATAAAGATTCAGGGTCTGCAGCCAGTGAATGACAGCAGCATGATTTTGCAGCCATGCTCAGCCATGTGATTGGATAGAGACAAGCATCCCTACCTCAACTCTGTTACTCTTTTTCCATAAGGCCTGGAAGCAGGAGAGAGCAGGGGATGGTAAACAGGGAGTTCCCAACTCTGCAGGCTGGGCTGGGTAGGGAGAGAGAGAACTCAGCATCTGGATCTCCTTGGACCCTTTCCATAAATTCACCTCTGAATGTTGATTATTTATACCTCTACCTGGAAATAGCTACCTGGGAAAAGGAGCAAGTATTTATTGCTGGTGTTCAATCTGGTTTTACTAAGGCATGAGAGCCTGGCTTCTGCTTTTTGGCGAATTAGGGGTATTTCAGACACAGGAAAAACTCCCTCCTTTTTTTTTTTTTTTTTTTTTTTAGCTTGCCATGTAAATTCTCAGTCTTTTTCATCTGCACTTTAGACTCAAGACAAAATTTTGGTGGTAGTAAAAAAATGAAATTGTGATCTCCATAAGACTCATTATCTCATGGCAGATTCTGCATCAGATGTTTACTCCTTCTATGGGCCAAACAAATTAAATAAAACTGGGAAGTCTGTAAGATATCTCTACCTTGCAATTTCTGGAAGATAGACAAAGTGGTTTATTTGGGGTTTAGCAAAAAAAGGACAGAAGGTCATGTCAGTTGTAAAGATAATTTATGATGTAGGCTTTTCTTGCATAATAATAATGTAATCAGGTGATTGCTGAAAAAAAAAAGCTTTCAACTTTATTGTCTATGAGATTAAAAAATCTTTCTATTTTTCTCATTTATAGCTTTATTTTATTTTATCTAGAATGCAATGACTTTCAAACCACAGTGCCTTTCTGTGGTACTTTAATGAAACTGGAATGCTGCATTGTTCTTTGTTGTGACAGGTAATATTTCAAGTAATAAATTGTTTTCTCTTTCAGCCTAGGTGCCATTCTTTCCTGTGATCTCACATAATGACTAATTTAGTAAGAAAGTATTTAAAATTTCTTATCTTGAAACTGATAGTCAGAAAAGAAATTTCTTTGGTTTTTCCCCTGTTGATCATTCTGTAGGATACTTCCATTCTGTAGCAACTGTTATTCCACTTTGATTATTTTGAAAGTATACAAATAATTTCTGCTTGAATTGAATTAAGCAGGTTGCAAATGCAACATTTCATTTTATATTTCACTCACTTATTTATATTCATAAAGTGATCTTCTACTCCTTGTATAATTCTGCACAGTCATTGAGTGAGATAGCAATCCACATCAGGAAGTTTATTGGATTGTAGTTTAAGTGTATCAAAGATATTATTTAAATTTGAAATTTTATAAAAACTGTTCTCTTACCCTATTTACATACTACATTATAATTTCTAAGCATAAATACATAAAATTTTTCTTTCTTTTTTTTTCCCTTGCAAAACCATTTGCAGGCTTTGGTTCAAGTAAAGCTTATTATTTCTGCAGTAACTGGCGTGGGGCTGTGGTTTGGATTTGTGCTGGAAAGAGTGTTGAAAGCACAGGGATGTTTTTGTTGTTTTTGAGCAGTTCTCACCCAGAGCCAAGGCCTTTCCTGCTCCTCACCCACCCCACCAGCAAGAGGCTCCACAAGGAGCTGGGAGGGGACACAGCCAGGAGAGCTGACCCCAGCTGACCCAGGGGATATCCCATAATATGGCACCATGCTCAGCATAGAAATCTGGGCAGGAGGAGGAAGGGGGAATGTCTGGAGGGATGGTGTTTGCCTTCCCAGTCACTGGTGATGGAGCCCTGCTGTGCTGGGGCTGGCTGAGCACCTGCCTGCCATGGGGAGTGGGCAATGAGTCCCTTGGTTTGCCTTTCCTGTCAAACTGCCTTTATCCAACCCATGAGTTTTCTCACCTTTACCCTTCCAGTTCTCTCCCCATCCTGACATGGGGGGAGTGAGCAAAAGGCTGTGTGGGGCTGAGCTGCCAGCTGGGGTAAAACCACCAGAGATCCACATTCATTTCCAAATACTAATGTTTTGTCATTTATGAGGCAATATTTTTTGATGCATTCTGTTTTTTCAGGTATTATGAGACAGCCGCTCTTCTGATGTTAAAAATTTCTGCAGGGATATTTTTCTTTATCATAGTCATAATTAAAGAAATTGTAAACCCTCAGTGGAGAAAGACCTTGGAACAGCTCAGGGAGACCACTGCCAGGTGAAGAATTGGGAAGAAAGTAGAGAAAACCAGGTGGGCAGACCTGATAACATGTGGAAGAGTCACCAGGGGGGGAAGGGAAGAAGAGATACTGTTTCACTACAAAGATAATATATCTAGGAGATCAAACCTCTAGGACAGCTCCTTGATTATTAAAACCAGGCTTATAATTATTAAAAAATGTAAAAGGGGAATGTGCTGAAAGAGAAAAGAACCCATTATAGCTCATTAGAAAATGTTGTCTGGGCATTCCAGTCTTTTTAGTGCCTTTATTGAACATAATGTCTCCTGAATTATAAAAATCTGAATAATTAGCTAAAAGCGCTAATGAATTCATTTGAAAATCTTGAATTTGAAAGATGAAAATGAGACTCAGGAAAATCTGTTTCTAAAACTTTACTAATGAAAGTACACCTACTTCTGTGAAGGAATTCCATCAGGCTTTACACACTGTCAGGTCTGGAGGAATGACCTCAGTCCTTCCCATATAAACTCCTTAGAACACATTTTTAAATGAAGTCCATTCTGTCAGGAAAGCAAGGAAGAATTTGGAGAACATAAAAAAAGGGTTCTGCAATGTGTACACAATTGCTGAGAAAGGTCCAAAACCATCTCCTATCCCACCTATCAACCCTTGGCAGGAAGGGAGAGATTGTGGTGTTTCTTGTGGCATTTTTCAGTAGTATTTGCCACATTTCTGGGGTAGAAAGTCCATGGCTATGATTCCTATATGTGTTCATGTTCACAGAGGAAATGAATCCCTAACAACTGTAAGAACCAGGAAATCAGTTTGTGGCTCTCAAGGCTGAATTTCTGTGGTAGGGGGGAGCACTGGGGATAGGATTCCTCTTCTTCTTCCCCCTGGCAAGCTGAAACATGAGCATGGTTAGCTGGGATGGACTAACATCTGGGCCAGAGGGAAAAATCAGAGCACTGACCTTGCTAAATAAGCCATAGGAGGGCTGGAATAAGAAGCCACAATTCAGGAGGTGACTAATGTGTTTTTCCTCTGAATGTGACAGGATTGACTGTTCTGCCCTCTTGCTGTTTTGGTCTCTTTAAAAATTAACAACTATGAATAGAAATAGATGAAATACTGTAGCAAGCGGTATTCTGGTTTTAACTGGCAGATTCATGGGTACGTTTTTATTTCTCAGGAGCTGAGGAAATACTGTTGATTCCCTTCAGACATAAAGTTCTTTAAGTTATATTTATGGGCCAATAGGGGGCTTTTATTTATATTTAGTTTCCCAGATAATGTTTACTCAGTGTGTGGGTGTCAAAATAAATTTTGTGAAAAATCAAGGCCATGGGGATCAGTACCTGGTTTTATTTGATCACTGAATGATAGATGATCTGGCAAAGATGGAGTAGAAGGGTCTAGAGGAGCTCATGGAGACATAAAAATGCTGTGCAAATAAAGACATTCTGGAGATTTGGTGTAATATCAGGACCATGTTTTCTGCCATCTCTACAACTGGTACAGTGGTCAAGGCCTGATAAGAATTTTGGCCATGCAAATGGTGATAGTAAACAGAAAGCCTTGTCAGATGATGCCTCCTCTCTGTCATTCCAGAAACCTTCTGAAAGAAGGGACAGCAGCTGTAGAATCTCACAACTTCTTAGTGAGGTGGGACACAAGAATACAAAAACCACCTCAAGATCAGATGAACACATTGGAGCAGTTCTTCTGCTTTGCCAGATGTTTCTCATTTTTGCAGTTAAAGAGATTAAATGCTTTATGAAGGTCCTGGAGGTCTTTCATTGCTTTCTTTTATATAGTAATAATCAATAGCTTAGATCCAAATTGGATCCTGAGAAAGCTATTTCACTTCTTTTATGTCCTTTAAAGCCTGTGAGGAGAAAGTTATCTAAATCTTTACTGTTTTACGCATTCTCTTTCAGGGTTTCCCTGTCAAAACATGCTGCTTTTTAAATGTTTGTTCCCCCACAAAGGACATTATTCTTTTTATTATGATATGAACATAGTTAAAATACCCATGCCATTTGATAGAATTCCTAACATACACACACAAATCAGAGTTCCTTTGGAGAATGAAGACAGGAGTGTTTGTTTTCTCTTTATGTTTGCATATAAAGGCTTTATTGACAGAGTTTGATTTTTTTTCTTTAATTCAAATGTTTGTATTCAGCAGCTTGCTTTCTGGGTCTCTGCAATGATGCAGTGTGAATTGTAATGAAGGAATTGCTAAACTGAATAAATCTTTGGGTCACAAGTACAAAAGTAATGACCTTTTGAGGTCACTACATCCACTGCTTGAGTTGGGGAATAAGAGTTAATATGAGTGAGAAAGCAAATATTCTTTTGAGCCTTCACCTTGGGCTCCTCAGCCAACTGGGCTGGTAGAGACCCAGACCATGATCATGGCATTACTTAAATCTGATCTGAATTCAGGCCTGTCTTCCAATTGCCATGGCTACAGCATCTCCCTGGCTCTGTTGTGCTCACAGCAGCACTTGGGCAGCCACTGGGTGAGCTGCACCAGGCCTCTCACGGAACAGGAACGGGAGGCTGCTCTGCATGTCTGGATGGATGCTCCTCTCCAGCAGCACCCTGGGCTAATGCCAGATTAAAGTGGATATGTAACCATGGCTTCGTGTTCTTAGGGCCAAGAATCTGTAAGTCAATTACCAAATAAGCCATTTCACAGTTAATTTTACTGTGTTCATTTGCAAACAGAGGAAAAATCTTCAGCCAAGGGGAATTTCCTGTTTTAGTCAGCTTTCCATGCAGCTGTACTCTTGAATGAATCTCTGTAGTAAGTAGATTGAAACACCAAAACCAGCTATAGTGACCATGGTAAAGCTGTGAAAACTGCTATTTACTGTTGGAATATATATTTTTTCCAGATATTTGCAAATATTACTTAAATTCAGTTGGTAGGCAAGAGGATAAAGAAATTTTTGCCAGCTCAGCTGTTAAACTCCAGTTCCTCTGTTTGTCCTGGAAAGTTACTTAAATTATTCATAGCTTGATATATCTGAAAATCAGAAGGGACCCTTATAATCTCATAGTTTGACCCTCTGCATAGCACAGGCCAGCAGTTCCAATATTGACCCTATAACTCATACAGTGTAGGAAGATATTCTGATTTCGTTTGCTCTTGTATTTTCGGTATTTGAAGGGCATGTCTAAAGTCAAACAGTGCTGGATAAATTATTTCCTTTGTCATCCTTTTAAACTGCTAGGACTACATATCTGTAGCTTTATTAACTGTGTTTGGTTTTCATTTGTTGTTATTGTCATACACCTTATCTTTGAATGTTAAGGACAGATGCAGATGATTTTAGGTTTCTTGTTTCCATCAAATTTGAAGATTGGTGTCTACATGATACATTTGTAGGTCTGACTCTACTTATTTCATCTCTCAGAAACATAGAGTTGCTAAATTATTTCTTAGTGTTTAGCCTAGAAAAAAGTTTGTTCATGCTGAGTCTTACTTCTGACTTTGAGAGCCAGGTTGACACCACAGAATTCTACTCCAAGGGTGACTCAAAGGAAGAAACTACAGTCTCAGCTATTATCTCAGGAGTCAATAACTTCCCTGTAACTTAATTTCCTCAGTGGTTACAAAGAAACACAGACTTTTAGATAATGTAGTTGTATTTGAGTGTTTGCAAGGACTGTGGGAAACAGATGCTGCTTTTATTGGTGATTTAAATCTATTTAATATGTTTTTTAGAAAAAAAAAATAAAGATTTTTGTATGGAACTAAAATAATTTACATAGATGTGATTTGGCCTTTTTTTAATGAAAAATCATAACTTGTGCTGTTAGCACTTCTTGGTGTATATATGTGCTAGAAATGGGGCAGGGATTTAGTGGGAGAACTGAAAACACAATTTTAGTTATTTAGATCTTGTCATAGGCTGGAAGCCATTCAGTGGCATTGAAACTGGCATAGAAATTCAGTGTCTTATCCTCAAACCGAATTATAATTCATTGGAGACAAAAATTCAGAATTCAGGTCTTGCCATCAGTCAGGCACGGGGCACTGCAAAGGCAGAGCAGCCCGTCAGTAATTCTGGGAGTGCTGCCTGGCACAGGCCTCTCAGAGGCACTGCAGGGGAGTAACTCCTGGATTGAGCCTGAAAGGAGCTGTGAGGACACAGCACACTGACAAAATGGAATAAATCCACACCTGAAATATTTTAGAGGGTGACAATTAAGAAAAAAACTGGAACTGCAATAAATTTTTAGTATATTGTGATCTTGGGACTGTAACCTGAAGTCATGAAGAAGAATATAGAACTGACTTGGTTTTCTGCTAGGTATATCTTCCTTGCAAGGTTATGTGGTGATAAATTTTTGTTTATCTTCAAATCTCATTTAATTGTTCTCCTTTTATTGTTTCCCCCCCTGGTCCTCCCCCTTCAGAGATATCAGATCTTTAATTACTGGGTATTTTATTTTATTTTATTTTATTTTATTTTATTTTATTTTATTTTATTTTATTTTATTTTATTTTATTTTATTTTATTTTAATTTCTGAATATGAGTCCAGCCTCTTTGTTGCCAAAGTAGAAAATGGATTCAGTAGTGCAGAACACAAGTATTGATGCCAGTGATGAATCAGGTAATTAAAATTCCAAGTAGCACGAAACATAATTTCAACCTATTAACCTGGATTAGTGTGTGAGAGAGAATTTAAATCTCATTTACTAGAAAGGTTATAGGTAATAGAATTATTAGTGAAACTTTTGAAGGATTTTGCATGAGGTGAAAACTGTCCAGTATTTTCTTTGGAGAACTGTAGCACAAAGTATGAAGAATTGAAGGTACAGTGAGCACAAAGTTGAAAATTATGTGTAGAGGAAGAATTATTGTTTTGTCAACTCCTGAACAACTTTGAAGGATGGAGCGATGAATGATATTAAAATTCAATAATGTATCAGCATCATATTACATGGGAAAGTCATGGCTATTTCTTCTAGAGCTATCAATGGTTCAGAAGATCAAAGAGCAAGTTTTGATGACAGAATGGCCACGGTTGTCATATGGTTTAGTTGTTGGAACACTACATGCAATTTTGTCATAGGCTGAGGAAGGTGTTTCCAGGTGAAATGGGAAAGGATCAATATTGGATCTTAAAGAACCTGCTAAGGTTTTAATATTCAATCTTCAAAAAAGAACGTGGGATTGGGTCCAGAGAAGAGATAGAAGAGAAAGGCAATGGAGATTGAAAGAGAAAACTTGTAGAGAACTCCTGTTCTGCATGAGATGGTTGAAATGCAATAGAGGGGCTGCTTGGTTTTGGGATCAGATAGATGTCCAGAAATTCCAGGGACATGTGGGATCAACGTGTCTATGTAAAATTTTTAACTCATTCAATAGAAGTATGCTGTGTTTTGATCCATCTGTGTGAAATGAGGGGCTGCTGATTTGGACTGTTCAGCATATTTACATACACTGAGTGAAATTTAGACAGAAATGTGATAATCTTGCTTTTCCCCAAAGCAACCTTAGCTGATCTTACCAGTGGAGTTGCTTCTGGCTTTGGGGTTTTTTCCTCCTCCCTTCTATCAAAATGCCTACAAACTGTGTGCAAGAATAAATTATACCTTGATATTACCTCCAAAAAAAAAAAGTAAAAAAAGAAACCTGATATGAATTAAAAAGGAACCTGTACCAGAGAACCTTAGAATTTCAGGGTTATCTTTTTGTATCATCAAAGTGAAAAAAAAGTCTTTCTTGTTCTATTTTCTCTAACAGTAGAATACCAAATTATAGATCTCTTTGAAAAGATATAATATCAGAGCATCTGATTTCAACAAGCTTTAAGACTTCTACTCTTCTTTTTTTCTGATAGACATTAATGCCTTTTAGCATTTCATTAGTAAATACGTCCTTTTATTATAAATTCCTGTGCATTCACTGACACATTTGGTCTGCTGACAGTAATTATATTTTTTTGATATAATAATTTGATGCTGTATGTTCCCTGTATAACCCATACCTCCAGTAGCCTGTATCTCAGAAATTGGTTTGTGTGCAGATTTGTAGGAGGATCCTTGTTCTTTGAAGCTACTCTCTTACAGGAGCTCAGTTAAGAGGAAAGAGCTCTGGCTTGTATTTTAATTAATATTGTGCAAAACACATTACTGGAAATATTTTTATAACATACAGAAAACAAGACGTGTCTTAAGAATAACACTGCTCAAATTTATAATTCTACATAATCTGTTATTTATAAGCATTTAAAACAGTAATTTTAGTAAGCAAAAATTAAATTTAATAGTAAATCTGAAGCAGTTTGGATATGATATTCATCTCAGTTTGATGCAATTTCAATTGGTGATTCACTTGCTAAACTTAGAAATATTTCCATTAATATGATTTTGCATAATCTGGTGATTAATAGTAGATTTTCTATTTTAATATGGGAAAATTCTTTACAGTCTAAGTTAGTGTCAGAATTTATAGAGGCTAAACTAAATGCTTTTTACAACAGTGACTTGAGTTAATGCAATAAGCCCATAGAGTCAGTGCAGCATTAGGGCACAAGATGCTCCTCAGACGGCTTTTCATGCAAAAAAAATTTCTTATGACAGCATTTCATGGACTTAGCTTCATGGATATTTTTTACCTCAGACACATCTAAAATATTTGACTGTGTAATGGAGTAACACTTATAGAACAACTCTGTTGCATTCTTACTTCTCAGTAAAATGCACCACTACCTTATGCTGCTGAAATTGATCTCCTCTTGTAAAGGATGAAAAATTAAATTTGGTCCATAATCTGAAAGCTGATGAATTGATGTACTATATGCAGTATAGTCTCAGGAAAACTTGGCCACTGAGAATATTTTTTATTTTTCCTATTTATGTGTTTCTTTCCTATTGAAGATGACTCTTGCAGATTTCTTTAAGTGTTGTATTTTTACGTTCAACTGAGTATATTTCCATGCTATGGTAGATCTCATGTAGGAATTAATCATGATATATGCTGTGATAGCTCTTAATTAATTTGGTTTTGAGGGCTAAAAGTAAAATTTTGCTTGTTTCGTTTTCAATTGTAATGCCAAAGTCAGGACCTTTTTATGTCCTTCCACAATGGAATTTATGTGAAACTTGTTGAGAATCTTTATTTACCAAGCCATTTTTCTTGATGGTAACTGCACTGCTCCTTCTCACTGTAGCCATACTGAAGACTATAATTTACGTGTTAAGTGCTGTTCTTCTGCTTCCTTCCCTCCCTAGTGAAATTGGGATAGCAACACTACCCTACAGAGTTGACACATGATTTCTCATTATGTCTCCTGTGACCTTTATTCTTCCTGCCTCTACCAGTGGACCTGTATCTGTCAGAGCAAAACAGAATCTTCTATTTTAAATGAAGGCTTGTTTTTTTTTTTTTTTTAAAGAAGTAAGAAATACCAGTGGTGAAAAACAATATCATTAAGCAAGTAAAGCTAATGACAGAGACCATGAGGAAGTTATTTTTTAACAAGATAACGGGTGAGTGCTTATCCCCAGTTCAGTTCCTATTTATGTCCCACTGTCCTTGACTTTGGGCATTTTGCCTAACCTGCCTTTCTGCAGTTTCTGGTGTGTGACAAGGGCACCACACTGTACTGCCAGACCTGATGTTTCTGTCTGCCCTTCCTGGGCATGCATAAGCCTTCTACCCAATTAGGTCACAACTGGAGTTAGGACTGAGAGAGCCACTGAATTCAGGCTATTCAAATATTTACAGAAAAAGCTTTATGCTATCCCAGTACCTCCAAACAGAACAAACCCAGATGGTTTTTGTTTGCAACTGCCTTAAGAGCTGCTAAGTTAGCAAGCTATTATTTGATATGCACTCACATGTGCTGAAATCAGTGGTGTTTTTACACACACTCACATACTCACACTCACTCAGGCACTCCCAGCCAAGGAAAGCACAGATGTTCTGTCTGAGCTTTGACACAGAGTGAAAGCAGCCTTATGTCTCACACATCTTACATCTTGAGTGGCAGGAAATTTAAAGTCCATAGCCTAAATGCTGTGGATCATTTCTCCAGTGACCATTTAGGAATTCTGACTCCCAGGCACCAAAATTAACAGCCAGAATTAATCCTTCCCTCCCCATGTCTTGATTTGTTATTCTGCTGAGCTTTACAGAACTATTTTTTAAAAATCATATTCGGAATGTCAATGCATTGCTGGATACATAAATTAAGAGGAAATTGCCCATATTTAAATTCATTCATCAAGCAGAGACTGAATCATTCCAAGATGCAGAGACCCCCAGGAAAAGATGCTTTTGGGTCAGGAATATTCTGAGAATTAAATGTATTTGATGAGCATTAGTCATTATATACCTGCTTCTGTTAGTGCCTGGTGTGTCTCTCTTTGCTTTCTGCTGTACTCCTGCTGTCCTGCCTTGGGGATGCTCTTTAACATAATCTGGCAGTTCCAGTTTTCTTCCTGTTCTGTGAGCAATTTCTTTTAAATCTTCAACAGTCTCAATATACTCAGTATTTTTAGTTCAAGAGGATGAGCAATTTCTAGGGCATTAGTAAATGCCTCCTTTTTTTTCCCCCCTCTTTTTTTTATTAGTCATCTTCCAGATGCATTGAATAACTTTCAAAACAAGGCTTGTCTCCACTTAACAAAGTTAAATTCATTGAAGCACTTCCTGTTACTAGGAGAAATAGAATTACTGAAACTGAGCTAAATGCCTGACATCATTGTTTCCAGGGGTAAAATCCTTGTTGTAAATAGTTTTTACCCAGGATTTCACATTTTTTTGTCCTTCAAAAATTGCTGGTTTGCTTTAATATCATCACATCTGTTATTATTATTATTGATAATAATAATAATAACTACTAAAGTTGCAGTCCTGAAGTGTCTTTTTTTTTCTTAGTAAAAATAAAGACAAAGTTCAAAGAAGGCGTTATTTCTTGCAAAAATGATTATAACAAAAATGTTGCTGACTGAATTTCCCTGTGTGGGCACTTTATCCCACAGACTTGGTAGTTTGTAAAGCTAATATTTGTATTCTTTAAAAAAAATGTGTCCCCCTACCCATAGCCTAGTACTATTTTTTCTCTTCTTTAGGGATCTTTTGAAAGCTTCAACAGCTTGATGATGCTTTTCCTGGACTATTTAACTACTGTGACAAAATTTGAGCTTTTACCTGGAATCATTTTTGGTAAGAACAATTTAAATAGCAAAGTAGAAATGTTCTTTCTTTCAAAAAACTGTATCTCAAAGGGAGAAAAATTAGACTGGTTTTGGCTCAGGAGTTAGTTGGAGGTCTCTATAGCATACTCAAGCATCTGGGGAGCTCTGCCCTTTTAAGTGGGGCTGTGTTTGTGTTTATATCTATACAGTCTTTTCCAGCCTGTGCCATCTTGCAATTGGACTCAATGATCTCAAGTTTTTTCCAACCTAAATAAATCTCTAATTTTATGACCTAGTGAGGCTAATTACAATTCCTGAGTCTTGTTTTAATAAGCATGATGTATCTATGGCAAAAAGAACTAAGTGTTTCCCCAAAGAACAGGAGGGAGACAGACTGAACTGCCCTTCTCTGTGTGCAGTTTCAGGAGCAGAGGAGGGTGGTTGAGGAATTGATGTGTAAGTCCTTGGTTCTGCCCTGTCAGTTCAGTGCATAAACCACAACTGCCAAAGAAGAGAGGCATATGTGGAGATCAGACCATGGAAGTGTTGTCATTGAATGAAAATCCATCAGAGAGCTTTAGTTATCTCAGCCCATCAAAATGGGGATTCTTCCACTCTTGGATAGCATTGCCACAGGGAAATTATGTGGATAATGCCAAAATGCTGAGCATGGTTTTGTGGTTTAGTCCCTTTCAAAAATCACAATTACTTCTAAATGGAATGTGTCAGTTGGACATCTGAATGGGTTGTCGCAGCTGAAGGACACAAAACTGCACTTGGCATCACTTTTGACCTGCAAATTACCTTTACTAGGAGGGCAGCACTTCTGAGTGAGAACTGAAGATAAATCCAATCTGATCATTGGAATAGTCATTTCTGCTTTTTGGGTTAAGATGGTAGGAATTACCCTAAATCTGTCTTCATAAGGCAATTATCCACTACCCTTGTTTAAAACTGGAGGATTTAGCTAAAGGAAGGAGTAATGGATGGCTATCCCATCTGTGTGTGCTCTGCAGTGATACAAGACTGACTGTGTCTCTGAGATGACAGCAGAGTTACTGAAGCTATTTTACAGTATTTTCACACCAGTAGTTCCAGATATGTGTTGGCAATTTACACTATGCTCCTTCTGTAAAGGGCTGCATTTACAGGAGTTACAGACTCACATACAAATGTTCAAATCCTCTTGATTGAATGATTGATAGTTTTGTATGACCCCTGGTTGCTTTCTTCATTTGTCTTTCACCCACTCAGGTTATGTTTCAAGGCTGTTTTGTCAGTGAACATTTATGCCAGACATTGTTTCAAGAATGGGAGGGTGAAAGATAAGAGTGTTTCGTGGGCCCTATGTTGCCAGTGATGGATCATTTTGTGAAAAAATAACAAGCAGCACAATGTCTGTTGAGAAGTTCTACAGAGCACAGGCTTGTATAGCAGAGTTTGGTGCTGGGTGAAGAGTCAAACCTTACAGATGGGAGGCTGGTGCTTCTACCTGGCACACAGGGATGTCCAACAGGGGGCCAGCAGCTGCAAGCAGTTTGCTAATTAGCACCTCACTCCTGCATTTCCCCTGCAGCAAACAGGGCTCACCTGTTTGTAGCTGGCTCAGAGCTCTGTGTGTCAGCCTGCCCTGCAGATGTGTGAGGACAACTGCAGGTTCTAAGTTAGAAGCAGAAACAAAACAAATGTCTTTTCTGGGAGGGGCACATGTGCCTTCAGGATCTGGTTGGCACTGGACCTGGTACATAGAGGGTCAGTTTGCTACAATTTGTTTCTTCACACTTGTGTTTTCATCCCCTCCACCTTCATGATGTAATTTTATGCTCTCTCTAGACTTACATTTTGAAAACTATAACTGCCCTGTGATACCACTAAGCTACACAGTTTTCCTTGGTGCATTTTATTAAAGATTGCTAGTAATATTCCAGGCTGTGCTCCTCTGATTCACTAGAAATGCCTAGAAAGAGTAGGTGTATTCTGCTATTGCTGACTATGTGTGGCTTGGCTCAATTAGTCTGGAGTTAAAATTATGTTAATGGATGGGCTTGCATGAACAGTAAATCCTGTGGGTGAAGACTCAAGGTTTTGAATAGGCTGGAGGCTTCATTTGTTTTTTGTTCTCTGAAAAATGACTTGAGATTTGTCCACATATCCTGTAACCACATGAAAATATTTTTGGAGATATAGAGGGATGATTGAAATGTAAATCTCTTGTTTATACATGGAAAATTACATAGAGAGTGTAAATAATTTCTATAAAAACCTAATGAACTTTGTATGTTATTCTCTATTTAAAAGTGCACTGTGGCTCCATGTTCTGTCCCTTTCATCCTGCTGTAAACACAATCTTTCAGCAATAAAAATACTATTTTTCCCTCTTCAGATCTGTCAGTAAAGGGCCGAAAATGCATTTCATGCTAGAGACTCACTTAATCTTCACTTTCTTTGTTATCTTTAACTCTTTCCTCCTACTCTCTGCCAATCCTTGATTTCATTTCTTTTTTTATTTATTTGGGGGAGGGTGGGGAGGTGAATTTGCCCTGCTTTACACAGCTGTGGTTGTCACATAATGTTTCCTTTCATCTGTAAGTTTCAAGGTATTCTGCTCCTTTCTGAGGTCTGAAGAAGGCTTTACAATGTGGCCAAATATTACTCGTCCATGTAAATGCTGACTCTGCCAAACAGAGGATAAACCCACACAGATTTCATAACTCAGCAGTCATTTCCCTTTTGAGTGTGACATCCTTGCTGAGAAGGTGAATCTTTACAAGCAGCCAAGGCAGGCTGTGAGAACCAGCCCTGGAAGAAAAGAAGATATCAGTGTGACACTTCTGCAGAAACTAAATTCAGTTGGTGTAAGAATAATAATGAGGAAGAACAAACAGAGAAGTTGCCACCTCAGTCCTGCTGAATTGCCTCTTGTGAAGTGTGCTTTTTGCTCCCCACTGCTGAAGAGCTGTGTGTTCAGAGCAGGACATGAGGATAGTGACAAAGAGGTTAAGAGCTGAACGTAGAGAAGTATCTGCATTTTACTTAAACTCCCTGCCTTGATCTCCCCAGAAACACAACAGTGCTTACCTACACAGATGAAAAGCAGAAAACTTCTTGAAAAGGTTAACATTTGTTTTGTAGTAGTCTAGGCAGTATCAGATGTGATGGGTAAAGAGGTATGAAATGGCCTTTACTGTGGTAAAGTTTTGTGTTATCTGTTACTCTTGACATGGGGGGAAAAATTCTTTTGTAAAATTCCCTATGATATGAGAGGGGAATTAACAGTTACTGGAAACAGGATTGGGTAAAATGTAATTTTTTTCTATGTTGTATCTTTCTTGCATTACTAATAGTTGCCAAGGAAACCAGCAGAACTCTAAAGTCTTCTGCTAGAAAGGCAGCTATGGTTATAAACAAGGTCATTTCAAACTGTGCCTGCAGATTATAAAAGTGCTAGTGGGGACCTGCCATGGGTTCTGTTCTGCATACTGGTGCCTGTTGCATGTTAAATTTCAATTACATAAAAAATGTTTATCCTGTATTATGTTTATAATAGTAAGTGGGTTTTGTTTGGGGTTTTTGTTAGGTTGGTTGGTTAAGGGGTGTGGTGGTTTTGGTGGTTTTGTTTGTTTGTTTTTTACAGTAAGCAAAACCTCCAAATTATTCTGATTTACCTCAAGAGAAATTATTGTACACTGAGTGTGAAGGTTGCCTGTCTGGATTGTCACATTGCTCTAGAAGCTTCTGTTAGAATCCAGGATCTGTCAATCTGCTGTGCTTTCCTTTCCTGGGGAAAGTGGATACCATTCAGTAGTTTTACCAACCTTTTAATATGACAACAAAGTAAATTGTAGCTGTCTTTGTCCATGAGCTGTAATTATTTTCCAAGAGCTTAAGCTTGGCTCTTTGCCTTTCATCTGAAAGGGCACTGCTTTTTATGTTTTACATTGTCCACCCCTGTCAGACACAGCTACAAACCTTGGCACATCCATCATCAGGCTTTCAGGGTAAAAACATTCGTAATAAATCTTTTTAAGGAACAAATGCTTATGAACTGTCTCTCCTGTTGAATTTGCATGCCTGACGTTTATTACCTCACTGATTTCAGCTAAAGCCTAAGGAGGAAATTGATTTAGGATGAAAACAGGTAATAATAGCTTGATTAGAATCATTTTCAGCTTCAAAGGACCCTCATGTCCTTCTGCATAAAATAATGATCATAAAATCAATTTGTGTATCTCTGATTCCTTTTTTTGCTTTTTCTGAAGGTGATGTTCTTTGCAAAGGACACATTAGTCACCGTGTTTCACTACTTTGAATAGCACTTCCATTTCTGATTTGCTTAAATGTTTTAGTTTCCAAGCTCTAATACATTTGGGTTGTTAAGACAATCAGAAGTGATTGACAACTATGAATACTTCCAGAAAGTGCCACAAACAATACACTAATTTTTTGTCCTTAAACAAGCTGTTTCTGGCTGTCACCAATCCCACACACTTTACAATTCACTCCTGGGTTTAATTTTTGTCTTTTTTGTGATGGAGAGGACAAGTCTGATGCTTAGAGGGGTAGGAGTTGTGAGCTATCCACAACTGCTCATGTTGTTTAGTGTGACCAAAGTGTGTGCAGATGTCTTGCTACCTCACTGTGGGTTCTCCCAGGTATTGTTGACAGCATCTCCTGACATTTAGGAAGCTCTGTTGCCCACACTGAACTCAAAGCCCTTCAGCCTCTGTGAGGGAGCTTGCTTAAAAGGCTTGCTGTCTAGAAAAAAAGGTGATGTTGACACAGTCTATGTGTCACATTTGTAATTCTCAGCAGAGAGAAGAACTTCATGCAGGCAGTCATAGGTTTTTTATTTTGAATAAAATGATTTGATTTAAAATTTGTATATTTATTAGTACAATAAAAATAATTTTGAACTGTATTTCTGTTGATGACACTCATCAGTGTTATATCTCAATGTTTTCCACTTGAGAAATATCTTCAAAAGGCAGGTAAGTGGTGTTAGTTACTTATTTACAGGATGGTAAAAAGTAGCTACAGAAGATTCTGGTGTGACCAAAAACTTTGGGGAAAAGGTTGAAGGGACAAGCTACAGTTCTCTGGTTCCCCAGGGTGAGCATTTGACCTTCTCTACCAGTGGAGCATTAGAAATTATTTCAGAGGAGAATAGTTGCTGGCAGAGGAAAAACTTTTCACACATCTGAAAACAAACCACCCTGTCACAAAAAGTTCAAATGTTCAAAAGTTCAGTTCTTTTGGAGCATTATATGGCTTTGTCTGTCTGTCTTTAATTTTTATCTATTTAATATTTAAAGTAATGCACCCTGAAGCTTTTGCCATTGTGTTTTGATTCTCAGGTGCATGTTCCTGTGAATGAACTAGTGCAATTTTGACTTTTTTTCATGCGCATTTGGCAGTGCAGGCAGATTACAGACTAAAAGTTACTGATTGTGATTAGGTGATTTTAAGTCTCAATATTGTTCTTATCAATCAGTTTTCTTTTCAGCATCAGATATTCACATATGTAGTAATTTTCTTTGCCATTGTTATTCTTTGATTATAAATGCCCCATGAGTAAGGCATTATATTAGGGAAGCACAGTTTACTTTGAGGACTGACTTTTTTTTCCTCTACTTAGATTTTTTTTTTTTTAATGTCTCAGTTTTATTTATCAATAGTTATGGCTAGGAAAGAACTACTGTAATAGCCCAGTAGCTAAGACCTATCTTAATTTGGATGTTAATTTATCATTTAATAAAGTTTATAGATCTAAGCATATATCCTTGTGGGGAATCATAGTAAGTATTAATTATACAAATATTTGTCTACCAATCACATCTAAATGTCATGTAATTTGATGAGGAACCAAGACCAAAAGGGTTTCACCTAAAATATAATTTTCCTTGCTATCTAAAAAACAAAACCATAAGGGGACAACTTAACTGAAATGGAAGGATATTTTCAAAATGAAAAGACATTTTGATATTTTGGATTAAGAAATCAATAAATTTCATTCTGGTAGAATCTCAATCCTCTTTCTGACTCCAGAAAACCATCGCAAAACACAGAGTGGTTCTTGCACTCTTTGCCAGTGAGAGAGAAGTGGTTTTGTGATAATTCTTGATAGATCCAAAAGATATTAAAAAAAAATGCTTTTCTGATCAAAATTACTGTGTTTTTCCACCTTGTCTATAGTATATAATTTTGCTAGGAGGAGGAGCTGGTCTCTTGGGCTGCCACTATATCAGAATGCAGGCGATTTCTGCCATGTGCCCTCTTGAATAGCTAATATCTACATTATTGACAATTTTTTTTTCTTTTTTGTCTGTTGGTATTGCAGATTCAAAATGCTTTTCCCAGCAGTCAAGGCTGCCAGATTTTAAAGAGGTGACACACCCTATTTATACCCAGCTCTGTACACTGTGTTCCACTGGATACTACAAAACAAAGTAAAAGAAACAGAAAAATATAAATGAGAGTCCTCAAATTGAACAAGAATCATGAATCCCTTTAAAGACAAAACTTTGATCTCAACCTTTTTGTAGGTTTTGCTGATACAGATTCTAGCACTTTGTCATCAAGAAGGACTTGTGTCCAGCCATTCCCCCAGGAGACACAGTGACCAACCAGTACATGGGGTCACTTGAGGACTGGTGCTCCTCCCCATCAGGGGTCTGTAATACCCAGATTTCTGTGGTGCCCTCACTACAGGTGCCACATTGTAGTGCAGGATGTCACAACCACAATGTGACAGATCTGATCATTTACCTGCAGGTTGTATTTTAGTTAGGTCTCTATTTACAAAGCATGAGAGAGAGGCAGGAAGTGGAGGGCTTGGGAGATGCTACATTCCTGTTGTAACCTCAGGAAAGGCACAATCCTATGCCAAATAATTTTTTTCATCTCCACATGCAATCAGCTGCTCAGACATACAATGATCATGCACTCACATAAGGACACTGTCATTGCCATGCTCTTCCCTGGACGTGCCCTATTGGCAAATCTCACAGCTGTTTGGCCCTTTGGCCTGACACTGCACAGCAGCTCTTCTTAAAACACCAAGATTACTTTAATCTCATGTATAATTCAACTTCATGTCTGATTTAATTGTGCTGTTTGTCCTGTGACCTTTTGTGACTACCACATGTGCCAGGCTTGATTCTTTTCAAGGGTCCAGTTCCATCTCTTTTTGCATGTATGGAAGGATCCCCAGCTGGCTTAATCTTTCTGTTAAGGGTTGCTCAGTGTGCACTGTCAGGAATTGATCAGGGATAATTTATTGAGACTGTTTTGCCTGGATCTTGATTCTTTCCAGTACAGATAAGTTTCAAGATTTAGTATGTACTTAGGGTTATTTTTAAAACTGCTGAGAACTGAAGAGGAACAGGATTAAATCCTTTACATTCTAAAGTGAGGTTTTTGATTGTTTGTTTATTTTGTTTGCTTTTTTGTTTTGTTTGCTAGCTTTTTTTTTCTTTCTTGAAGAAAAATGGTAGAATTTAAGTATCAGGATTTGAGTATCAGGATCATTCTAGCTGGAAAACTCCTTATAATTTTATTTGTTCTACTATTTCCTTACAAAGCAACCATTAACTGATTTACTAGAAGCTTTTGGAGATTAAAAACTATGATGCTGTATTTATGTCATAATGACAGAAATGTTTTCTTTTTCTCATTAAGATGTCTTAACTCCATTGTATTCTTTCTTACAAACTAGAAAGCCAGACTCTCTGAGGAGAACACTATGCTTTTATCGTGATGTCAATCCTGTCACTAACAGCTCTCAAAATGCAGGGTAGTCATATATGTCAAAAAGCATTATAATTATACAGTCTGCATCACAGTCCTTATTTTATCTCCTTGCAAGTATACAGCAACATTTTTCCTAACTTAATGTCCAGAAATGTAAGAAAAATTGTTTTTTGCATAAGCAGATAAATCTGTACCTTCTTTATTCACAGCCTGGCAGCACTTGCATTTCTTTTTTTTTTAGTCTCTAATAATTAGTCTTCACAATGGTCAGATTTTATCATTAGAAGTATACCCTTGATCAGTCCCTAGGCACATGGTTTTACCCAAATATTTGATCCTTGGAAGTCTGCCAGTACTTTCAGACTAAAAGATTACTTGAAGTTTCTTTTACATAATGCATGCCAAATTGTTCTTCTCCTGGAATACTTACAGAACTATTTCTGCTATTCCCAGAGCACCACTGAGTAATTCCTTACTGAATTTCTTATTGTACTGAATATTCATGAAAACTTATGAAATATGACGATGTTTCTTCTAGTGGTGTTTTTTACAGTGTCTTACCGTAGAATTTTACTTTCTTATGGCTGGTTTGTTTCAGCTGTTACTTTTTCTTTCTTCGGGTTGGATGATTCTTCCAAAGGATAAAATAAGACTGAAGAGCCATGATCATTGTAAAGTCTATTCACCTCCTAGCACAGATGACAGCATCTAATCCTTTTCCTAGTTTAGCAGATCTTAGCTTAAGCTATTTAGATGCCTTTATTTGATATTCCTATTAGAATATTGTCTCTGGACAGCATTATTATGACAGAAAAATTTTCAAGATACTTTTGCCCATGTCCAGTTCACACCTGGTTCTCTTGGTACACTAGGGCAAAGAATTGAATGCCAGAATATCATCATAGAGTTATCACTTCCATTTCAGTATCCCAAATTAGCTCCAAACTTATTATACATTTTATTCAGAAGTGTCTAAACCAAGGATTTTTTTTTTCTTTTCAATGATTTGCTTTATATTTTTTGATCACAGTTTTATAATTTCAGTATCTGGATCAGTCTCATGAACTAGTCTTGTGACCCAGGCTCCTCTGAGAACTCCCCTGGTGAGGTGGGAATGAGGTGAGGATGAATGAGCAATCAAATGCTGTTTAACAGTCAGACATAGTTAAATTATTCCTCATTACTTATTTCTGTTTTTACCAACTGTGTTTAATTAGAAAATTTCAAGTAAGTGTGGAGCATATAGCTCAAACATGCATTTTGGTGATAATGCATGAGAGAGACTCCTGCAGAAGAAGCCAGAATCACAGAGGACAATGTCTGCTCTTTGATTTATATCTGTTTCATTTTTCCCCAAGCTTCAGAATAGCTCAGTATCAATCTGTTTCTCTTATCTCTTTGACTAGCTTGAGTTAGATCAAAGAACTCTGTATTTTCAGAGAATCTACATAATAGTTATAAATACACTGAGAAATTCCTATCTTGGTGTTAGCTTCCATCTTCCTGGAAAAATACTAAAATGATTTTGAAAATAAGCAATATTTAAAATAAATAGAAGAAACAATAATAAAAATGATTGGCAAGTGGCACAAACACCATCCTCTCATAGAGGACACCTGTAGAGGTGTCTTGTCCTCCATGCCACCAGACCAAATATCTGACCAAGAATCTAAATAGCACTGCAGGAGTATCAGAGTTAAGGAGCTCCTCTGGAAAACACCCTGTAAAAGGCACTCATTTTGTAAAATGATTGGAATAGTTTTTGAGATACTGTCCTCTTCAAAGCTCAAGGCAGAACTCAGGCTGCTTATGGGTTTAAGGAGAAAGTAGGACATGTACATGTCCAAAAATGACAGGACTATATTTTGGTGTGATTCTGCAGGCATCTGATGGAGTAATGCTGTTTTGCGCTTAAAATTGCTCAACCATTTGCTTTTCTCAACCAGTAGCACTTTTCCAGTTCCTGTGTGTAACTGGAAGTAACCACAGAGACTCTGGTGTGCCATGAAAATTAGTTCAGTGCAAAGATGTTCAGACCAGGTGAGATTCAGTCCAATAAAATCACAAAAAATAGTGCTGCATGGTGTTTTCTGACCAGCACCAGATAAAATCAAGCCAAATGAACTTGGTCCCCAGCCTAAATTAAGAAGCTTTGATTCTTGTCAAATGATTATTACCTTTGGGACCATTCCAAACCTTTGTGACCAGACTCTCTCTGGATCTAAGATCAGATGCATGTAGCCAGCATTTCTATCACAACTTGTTCCTTTCCAATTTCAGGACTAACATGAGTAAAATGAGGTGCTTCAGCATCTGTCAGTATAAAACATCTAGTGTCTTCCTTGTGAAATTCATAAGCATGTGTTCTGTTTGCTGTCACAGATATATAGAACAGAAGTGATTCAGCATTTCCAACCTCATGATAAAAGATAATTAAAATATCCCAGAGTTCTGGTTTCTTCAATTTCCCTTTTCTCTACAGAACACTATGAGTCTGAAAAACAACAAATTTGCTTCCCAACCTTCCCCTCTTTTTTTTTTTTTTTTGGCGGTGGATGAGGAAGAGTTAATTTCAGCTACAGGTCTTGGATAATCACAGGAATTTAAAAATTCCATCTAATGTGCTATTTGACAGCAGTGAAACCTGATCAAGGTTATTCATCCCTCTAACCATTGACCTCTAGATTCAATAAACATACAGCTGAAAAATGACCACATCAAGGAATTTGTCCAACTTGGCCCGAGAGCATGAATTTGAAGAAATAACTTGTACAAATCTCTGAAAAATTACTTTGTAAAAATGGCATTTCCTTACTGAAAAACAATCTGCTTTTATGTATTCAGACATGTTTCTTAGAAATGAAGTATTGTTTTGGATTTATTTGTGTTTAACCAATGAAGAAAAAAGGCTGTTGGCTTGGATTTGGGCTCTTTAATTTTTTTGACTTTTTTGTATTCATCAACGGTAGTTTATATGACACTGAGGCACGTGTGGGTGCCTCAGTGGATGGGGCTTCCATAGGTAGCAGAGGGATAGAGTTTGTAGATGCGTAGACCCTAGTCTGATGAAAATTCAGTGATGCCTTAGGCAATGAAGGTGGGGAAAGAAAAGAGATAATAATGTATTGTCCTCTTACCTGAAATCAAATGGCTTGTTCTAGCCCTGCCTCTTTTTCACATCTCTAGTGTGTTTCATGCATTTCTGAGGAAGACTTTCTTGCTAATCCTTCAGATCCATTGAGCATTTGGCCTTTTAGAACAGGAAAGTCAAAAATGTTTTCTTGCTGGTTTTGTAGACATGAGTTCATTAGCTGGTGTATAAAAAAACCAAAGCTGTTTTGGTTTTTAAAATTAAGTTTTTACATGAATCAGCAAACAATCAATGGTTTGCAGCTCACCGTTTATGGGCACACAAGACAGAGGGCTTCCGTCACGGTAATTTTCCGTCTTGCACTCAGTTGGGGTCGACAGCTTTCCTTGAAAGTTCAATCGCAAAAACGTTGTTCCACAAGGGTTGTTACTCGGGGAAGGAAGATCATCCTCCATGGCTGTTGATTAAAGGCCAGGGGCTCATTAGGCAGCAGGAGCTGCTGGGAGCAGGCAGTGTTTGTGAGGGGCGCCCAGCCCGGGCGCTGCCCCTCACGGCCGAGGCCTAACGAGCGAGGCCTGTGGCCGAGGCCTAACGAACGGGGCCCATGGCCGAGGCCTAACGAACGGGGCCCGTGGGGGCCTAACGAACGGGGCCTGCGGCCAAGGCTTAACGAGCCTTTCTGAGCTCTCAGGCAGCCTGAGGTGTTCAGGGGGGCTGGTGTCACCCTCTCACCTTAGAGTTGGGTGAGTAAAATTACATCTATCTCCAAGTTCAAAAGCAAAGATGGTTCGTTTTCCTGACTGGGTTTGGAAAGGACAAAAGTCCAAAACGAGAGCTTTTCTGGTCAAAATGGAGACATCTGGAGCTTCTGTTCAATTAAAAATGTTTCCTGAGGTGTTTTTGTAGAGCTCCAGTGAAATGTGTCCACTCTTTACCTTTCATTGAGTACCTCTTTAGGAATGGTTATGGCAGATGGTGGAAAAAGGAGAAAATAAGCAGTATACCCAAAGAAAATGAGTTAAAGCATAGCAAAAACCAGTTAATTCTAATTAATGTGATGTGTGATTATTATCAAAATTTGAGAAATATTTGCAAATGTACAAATGCATTTGATTAAAATATAACAGTACTAATTTATGAAAAAAAATTAATAATTAAGGAACTGAATAAAAAAATATTATTTTTAATTAATAATTCTGTTCTGATGCATCTCTTTATTGGCTCCCTATGCCAACTCGTCCCTTCCCTAATTGTTTTTTAATACATTTTCTTCTCTAGAAAGAAATTGAACCAACTTTGCATATATATCATGCTTTTTTTATGCATCTTTAATAAATCAAATCATATTTATTAAAGTCTGCAATTATGTATGTCAGAAATGTTGACTAGATGTAAATAAAAACCCTTGTTTGAATGTTGCTCTTAATTATGTGCTTTTGATTTTTATGACTTGCATTTTTGAAAACTGTAAAAAATGTAATTGCTAATGAATATCTGTGCTAGAGTTTGATTATAGTTCAGTATCTCTTATAAAACCATTTGAATCTGAATATAAATATTTTTCTGTTGCTCTTGCTGAACACTGGTACTAAAATTCCTAAGTAATGCTAATGTAGAGTTTTAGTTTGTGTCTGAAGTATGTTGGCACTGGAATGAATTACACACAAAGACTTGACATAGTGCTATAAAGGTTGAAAGGCAGCACTCCTGGTTTGGAGGTGATTTTAATTTTCTTTTCAAGCCCATCAAATCTGATCCAATCTGACTGACATTGAATGTTTGGCAATGGTGAGGTCTTAGGAACAGGGTTGTTAATCTTGTCCTGTGCATCCACTTCTGCAGAGAACACAGAGCCAAAATGTGCGTGAGGAAGGTGTGGAACAAAGGCTGAAAGGTGCATTTTCAGTTTCCATTGCTGGGCCACAGACACACACACATCTCTGTGGTGAAACCAGAGCGAGTTATACTGCTGGCTACTTGTGCACAGAGAGCTAAGTCAAAGAAATTCTCCAGTACTTCGTTAGTCAGAAGAGGCAGACTCCATATTAATCCTGCTTGCTCTTTAATTTTGGGAAGTCAGTTCCGAGCCTTATGGATATGTTCAGGCAGGAGCTCTGTGTGATCTCAGAGTAGCTGAAGGGCATCAGATGCCCTATTTCTGCCACTGAGATGTGCCTCAGCATCCAAGTAATAGACTATAAATCTCTGAAAGCATTTTTCAGTCATGCATTTTTACCATATCCCTTAACCAACCACAGGATTTCAAAGAGCATAAAAATCACTTCTACCAGAGGATTTTGCAGCATAGGTAATATTGTAGAAACTCACTGTACTGTCATTTTGACACAAATAATTGGGCATGGAGCTGCACATACGTAGAAAAAAAGGAAAAAAAAAATTATCGCGTGCAACCACACAGGATGTGTACTATAGACTTACAATGGTGATAATCCATCACTGCCTGTCTATATTGAAATGGAAAACAAAAAATATGGTGTTTGGAATGAAAAAAAAATTGAATACTTGTGGTAATGCTACATTATTTGGTCATATTGTAGCTGATATGTCTACAAAATTGAACTCTTCTATTGCACTTCAAATTTATGGCTGAGTAAATCGAAAGTCACTTTATGAAGATGAGGACCTACCATTTTGTAGGTAAAATGTTGCTTTATTTGGAACAATTGGGTGCATATTTATCGTTCCCTGCAGTGTTACTCACAAAATATAGGCATTTCCTTTGCCTTGTTTGGTTTGCTTTTCACAAAGGGATAGCTGCATTGCTGATAGCTTGCAAAGAAATTGTCTTCTGTATTTGTACACTGGGATCTGCCCATTTATGCAATGGAGCCAGAGACTTGACTTGCTTTCTGATGAAGAGCAGTGTTCAGGTACTTTGCTTAGTTTTGTTAAAAAATTAAATGAATGCAAAAAAAGAAGTGACTGATGATTACTGCAATAAGTTTCCCAAGAAAATAGGGTTATCTAGACCAGTAACCACACATTAATCAGATATGTCACAGTTCTCATTTTTCTCTTCTATAATTTTGTGTAGTTTTTTAGTTCTTCCTAGAAAATTTGCTGCAGCATTGATGGCCTTTTGCTGTTGAAAGTGTAGTGCAGTATTATTTCAACAGATTACTAAGTATTTGTAATTTATTTTTTCATCTGCTTCATCCTGAGTCCCTGACATTGCTACAAACATAACATTAGTGAAATCTTTGTGCTAGTGATGCATCTTTTCCTTTTTGCTGCCCGATGTGGCTGCAAAATGATGAGCTGAAGAAACAACATGCTTTAGTGCTTTTGGGAAGTCCTTTAAGTCTTGCACAAATACCACTTACTTTCCTCAGAATTTAATATCTTGAACATAATTGGTCCATTGAGCCACTTGACAGATTCTACTCCATCTATTTTTGAGTGTGTTTACCCTGATGGGTACCTGTTTGTAAGATTCCTGTTATAGCAGTATATTTTACTAGTCTGATTGGACAGACTACTTTAGAATATTTTAGATACCCTTGGACACTGATTTTAGCTTGGGAAGAAATTGAGTTTAGAGATGTGTGCCTCAAAAACAAAACAGTGGTCATTTTTGGTGAGACTGGATGTTTGTTGGTGGTTTGGTATGACACTGAGCTAAGATTTTCGTGTGAATTTTTGTGTTTCTTTGATTGGTTGGTTGGGGGGTGTACACCTATTTTCACTTGCTTATTTTCTTATTGCAATATACCTTCTCTTATATATATTTTTTGTCATGTCCCATTTTACTAGGCGCTTTAGAGTGGCATTTTTGTTGGAAGGAATACAACCAGAGAACCTGTTTTATCTGTTATTGTAGTTTTACTTCCCAAATTGCAGCCACAACAAAACACACAGTGTGGGCCCTGCCCAAAATGCTGTCTTGTTTCATCTGGAGGTAGCTGCAATCTGCAGTCTCTGTGCCAGCTGAGCAGTAGTGTGGCAGATGTGGAAGGAAAGGCAGGAATGTTCTGTCTTTACTGAAAACATTACAGTGTGTTGCATTGATCTGTGTCACCTCAGACCTTCCCTGGCCCAGAGGAGCCAAAATATTAAGGTTTTTGAGCTAGCTGAAGTTTGAAATAGAAGAGGCAGAAGTCAATAAGCAAACCAGACACTTTAAAAAAAAAAATGCCACTTTCATAAATATTTTACTTAAAGTAAGCAATTAGGAAGTAAATCCTTACACATACTCCACTTTTCCAAAATGTCTGTTGTTCAGTGTAAAATCTTTAACCATTTATTGAAAATATCTGTTCTGTGTCTGTGGCAAGGGAACAGATTCCATCAAAATATGACTGAAAATCCAGTGTCCACTGCAGATCTGGGAGGAAATTTTGAATGTTCATCAAACAGCTGTTGTAGTGTTGTTCATCAAACAGCAGTGTTGTTTACTGAAGAGCCTGAGTCATGCCACAGAGCAATACATCTCTTCCTCTACCCTTGTAAAACCTCAGTTTATGTTTTGGTAAACAGGCACATAAATATGATATGTTTATTTTTTGGTCTTTTAAAAGATAAATTGTGTTCCTACCAGGAAATGTCAAATGCATTTGTGTCACTAAAAATATTTTCTTCCAAGCAAATAAGGCACCCTTTAATACCTAACCAGATACTTTAATTTTCAAATTGATTTTCCTGCAGACCTGGAGGAGTACTTAAGATCACTAGTGCAGGTATGTTGCTAATTCTCACTGAAAGCACTTCAAAACTCGGCTAAGTGTATCACCTGTGAAGATTTTGTTTTCTTTTTGCATGAACCAGCATCCCAGTAACAGTACCTTTGCCCTGTTAGGACCAAAGTATGTGTTTTCTTGAGACTTTGCATACTATAATAGGTGAAATCAGTTTGAAATGCATGGTTTTGACTCTAGATTGTCCACTTGTTGGTGCTGTAGTCTTCCCTGTCACAGATGACAAGACCGTGCAGAAAAAACTCCCTACATTGAATCATTATTGAGATGGCACTCAATAATATTGTGAAAACCTGTAGCTGAAAAATATTACATTACCATGTTAAAAGGTTTGGGATATTAAACAGCACAGCCTCCACAAGGATATCCTTGGGCTGATCAGGATGATGATAGCAGCAGAGCAGAACAGACCAATTCAGCCACTATTAGGATGCAAGCTCTGCAGCCCATCTCAGAGTTCTCAGGGCTGATTTGCAAATCAGGCAGTAGCTCTTTTAGGAAACATCATGCTGGCATGTGGCACCTGTGCTGGAGCTCTGCTGCTTTTAATCACAACAGCTAAAGCTTGCTCATATAAACATATTTTCCTGAAGTAGTGATAAGAAAAATAAACAGGTCTGATCCTGTACTGGTTGACGGAAGGTATTAAAAGTAAAAGAGATGTGAGTTTTCCTAGTACTGAATCTCACCCTGGTAATGAAGCAATGGTGCATTAGAGATATGACCATAGGGCTGCACTGAACCTTCTGCAGCTTGATGTGCTAAAAGATGCAAGAAAACTAACAGTATTTGGAGCATGGACATTTGTGGTGTACAGGAGGCTGTTGGAAAATCATTGGGATTTTTCTGTTGCTTTTCTGTAAGCATTGTAAGGAAGTCACTCAAAAGAGAACTGTAGAATATATGAGAAAGTGAAGTAGCTACAGGTGGAAATTCTAAGGATAAAGCAGTTGAGTAGGCAGGTCTGAGAGCCCACAGCAACAAAGAGAGATGGAGGAATCTGGAGATCTGTGAAGAGGTGAGGAAGAACTTGAAATTGTCCTGAAGTGATCCCAGTTTCTACACTAAATTTCAGTACTAATCTTTTAATCATTTTGCTCTTGCTTCACTATCCATTCTATTCTTTTGCTTGGAATGCCAGGCTCTGGTTAAACAAAGTTTCTCTTGTGGTATTTGATGTCATTATCAGAGGAATGGAGTTCTGGCTCTCCGGGTTGGCTTACTCTTATGATTTATGTTTCATACATTCATACATTTCAACAAGTTCTTGGAAAGTATGGGAAACAATTTTTTTCTTGTGGGAAGGAGTTTCATCACTCTTTTAAAAAGCCAGCTTCAAGGAGGTGGTCTGTTGAAACACCAGCTCCCTGTCCCTGATGATTTGTCTTTTATTACACAATGTTGTGCCAACAATACAAAGAATAAATTCTTACTGATTCATAGAGGAATCAGAAAAGTGCTTTCTCTTTGCCTTTTCTCTCCCTAAAAATTCATCAGGCCTTGAACTGTCTTTCCATAAAAAGCCCAGAGAACCAGCCAATTAATTGTTAAAAACAAAATGCCATAGTTGCCAAGTATTGTACCTGATGGAAGAGGAGGATTTATTTAATTCTAACTCCAGTTTACATTTTAAACAAAATTTCTTCTCTTGATTGTGTCAGAGATCACAGTGCTTATGCTTGGTAGTGTCTCACAGCAACACAAAATTTTCTTAGCCTTAATTATTAAATATACAACAAAGCTGGCAGAAATGTTGAAGAGTGAACTGAGCTGGGGTATTTTTTTGCCTTGTTTTGTTTTGCTTTCATTCCAGTGTTGTTCTGGTGCTCACTACACCTGTAGCTGTCGAGCACAGCAGCAGAGGTTTATCACCCCCATGCGTGGGCTCCTCTCATGCCTGCTGTTAATGAGCAAACAAGATGCAGGATGAGCCTTGTGGGAAAATGCCCCAGGGTAAACAGACATGTCTGAAGACAGAAAAAATTGAAAAATGAAACTAAAGCAAAAAAATCCCTCCCAACAAGATATTTCTGAAGTTATAGGGAAATGTATTAGCCAGGTTCATTTACACAGAGAACTGAATACAATTTCATTTTGCTTTTTCCCTGCTCTCTCTCTTAGTGGGGTATTTACAACCAACACAATTTCTACTTGGAGATAAGGATTTTGATGAGATAAATGAAGATTATTTTTATTTCACTATTTAGAGAGCTGCATCAGGGAGTGATTATTACAGGAAAAAATATTGGAAAGTTATAGAAATTATAATTATAGGAAAGCTTACAACTCAGTTTATCTAGATCAAAGATCTTAACAAGTTTTATGAGATAATGGGTTTTGTTAAGGTCAGTCACCATTTTGTCCAGCATTCCTCATTGCAGTGAAAATGCCTTTTCTGCAGCTATTAGAAACTCAAGCTAGACACACAGAGAAACAACTTTTGTATTATTCTGAAACCTCTCAGAAAGGTGTTCTGCAGGGGCAGCAATGCCATGGAGCTGTGTCACATTCTCACTGCACATTGCAGAAAGGCTTTCTGGATGCTGCTGCTGTGGCACCCTGTGAGATAAAGTCTCAAAAGTCTCACATGTGCCTTCAGTCAACACTGATCACCCTGGGCTGTTTTTCATCACATAAAATATGATGTGCATAGTAAGATTCCATTTGTGAAGAATAAACATAGCAATTTATGACTAAAATGTAAATTTTATTTACAGTCATGCATATGCCTCCATAGGTGCTAAAAAGAAATGTTCCAAATTGTGAAGTACTAAATGTTTATTTCCATGTTTTCAATAACTATGGTTGAGTTAATTCAGATGTGTGATTTGTATTTATTAGAAAAACAGGATTCTCACTTAAGTGCTAAGGGATGCTGGGATCAGAGATGAGCAAAATAATCAGCTTTAGACAGCAGTAAGAAACAAAATTAGGATAGAAAGACTAAACAGTACACAATCAGCAAGGAGTAATTTCAGATTAAATGTCAGAACTTCAAAATTGCTATGAAAAAACTTTTACGTTTTATGACTAAAGGTTCGGGGGGTTTTTTTGACACTGGAAACCTGACAGTGCATGACAGAAGGCAGATTTCTTAGAAATATCCTTGGCTGCAGTATTTCATTTTATTAGTTGAACACCTGTTGTTTTATCTGTAAGCAGCTGAAAAATAATTGTCAGTTTCTCTCAATCTCACAAACGTTACCAGGACACCTGTAATGACATAACACCATGCAATAAATTTTAATAGCTATCACAGGTGGTCAACTTTTAAAAGGTCTGACTATGCCCATTCTGCAATGTCATTTTGTGTGTGTACATTCTCTGTGTTGATGCATGAGTATGTGTGACCTATACCTGAGCCCTCAGCACTTACCTTGCCAAGCAATGTTCAAAGGACACAAGTTTGTGCTGCTGTTTTTGCTTTAATAATAAGAAGCCAACTGGGTTAACTGGAACTAGCCCTGGGCTTTTTGGTATCATCATGGTTTAGGTCTTCAGAAGCAATTTGTGATTGCATCACTCTTTGTTTGCCAGTAGTTGAGGGGATGCACATTTATATTGCTAGTGCACAATAGTATTGCTAACGCCCAATCCTGTGTTTGAGACCTTAGAATAAAATGAGTGGAATGTAAAGTAAGTTCAAAGTAAAAAAAAAGACCCCACATTTTTGCCTTAAAGATAGTGAACATATTAAGGATAGAAAACTTTTCAGGAGAACAGTATACAGTCTGAGGAATCAGAAGCATTATGAAGTAGAGGTTTGAGCTATTTAGGAAAACAAGGCTATAATCACCATGAGATTTTGTCATCCAGCACCTCAGGCATTTTCTAGAAGATGTTAAATCCAGGAAAAGAAAATTCCATCTATGACTCCTCCCTTGCTACTTTTAGCATACTTTAGAATCTTTACTAAATTGAGAGGACATTTTTTAAATACACTTAGTTAAGGGGAAGAAGTGAGAGTTTTGAGAAGCTGCAATCAAGAAAAAATCATTTCAGTCCTATTAAGGATTTTTTTGTTGCTGTGTGGCAGTCAGCAGTTTGAGTTTGACAACTTCTCAAGAGAAAAATGATCTGTGTCAAGAAAAACAAGAAATAAGAGATGCTTGATATTTCCACATGTCCAAAGTGTCTATTATATAAACCTAAATTTTCAAAAACTGGTGCTGGTGAAGAAGCTTGGCTTTTCACCTGGGGCAAATCATTATTATCTCTCAAGACCTTAGCAGCATCTTTTACACTGATTACACTTTGAAAAACAGCTTTGAAAAGAAACGATACAGACTGCCTTTCAAAACTTGATTTTTATGTTGATGATAGATAAGCAATGATGGAGTTGAATTATAACATGTAAAGCATTTTTCTGTGCCTGATTTTTGAGGTGTCTGAAGGTCTCACCTTATCTCTTTGTTACCTCATACAGAAGTTCCTAGGTCACATAAATTGCCAGTAGCACCCCATGCTCTAACATAGAGCTCTGGTAATGATTAGAGATATTCTGGCCAACCCTTTGCCTGCTGAGTGCTGGGTGGTTTGCACTCCCCTTGTCTCAGCCTGACTGCTCCCTTGGTTGCCTGAGGCTTTAAAAGTTGCCTGCAGGCCCTTCTTCCAAAAAGTAGTTCCCAGCTCCCTCATTCCTGTTTAGACAGTAAACTCTAGGACATGGGATTTCTCTTTCCTTGTCTGTGTACAGCCAGAGATAACGTTGTGGAACAGCAATCAGGAGCAAGCCAGAGGCCTTGAGCCACGGGAGAGAGACCTGCTGGACCATTAGGCAGGGAGTGCATAATTCATGCTGCGTTTGGGAGGGAGGAACAGCAGCCCAGGCTCTACCAGCAACCTTCTGTAGCTGAACTGGTTTTGTCTGTTGCCAAAATAAAAACTAAAGAAAACCAAATTGGCTTATGCTGATTTGCTTTACATGGCGCTGCAATGGTTAAGGAAGGTGCAAATGAAATGATTGCACCAACTGCAAAATTGGTCTGAGAGAGCAGGAGACTCTTAAACTGCCCCTGTTTGACTCCTTGTTGTTGTCCCTGTGTGGGATAACACGTGGGAAACCTTTTTTGTGAATGATGGAATTAGTTGAGTGCTCACATAGGATTTTTTTTTGTTTGCTTTTATATTTCATTTCCTGTATAACCTTTGCATGAAAACCTGGCGTTTGTGGCAGAAAATTACAGCCCCAGTCCCACACGTACTGACTTTTCTATTTTTCATTGATTGTCCCTGGTGGCACAGTCATTTCTGAATTTGGAGTTCTGCCTGGGGATGGAGGACAAGCCTCAGCCCCTGTGAATGCCAGGCAGCTCTCAGATGAGAAGCCTTCTTTGGCCTGCAGCAAACAGCAAAGGCACTGTCTGTGTTACAGACAGGCTCCTCTAGCCTGCGTTCAAGGCAGATAAAATCAGCTAAAGCTAGGAAGAGAAGGGAATTATGCATTAAAATGGCACAATAAAGAGAAAAGAAAGGCAGCATTAGGAGTAGTTTGATATAGTGATTCCTAATTGAGAAGTGGGGTATGGACCCTCTTCCTTTCAGAAGCAGTAATTAAATGTCAGATGCCTATATCCCAGGCGAATGCTACCATAAAAAATACAAACCCACAGCATCTATTCTCTTTGGCTGGGTTTGGAAAAATCCCACCACCACCAAAACTGCTCTTCAGTCCTCTAAACTAAGTCCTAGGTGTCACACTCCTAACTGGATTTTTAGACAGGTCTTAGGTTGAAGCAGTCATTACCCAGTAAAACCTTGTAAAGTGCAGAAACACAATTACTGATATTTCATACACTCCTAATCATGTTTCCTCTCTCAGGACTATTCCCAGACCTGATTCATGTATTTGTTTAGCTTCTGTTGTAGATGGCTTTTCTTTTTTAAGTGAAAGCACAGGAATGACTGCTGCAGACCAATTAAAGCTCAGGAGGGTAACACATATTTTAAAATCACATGTTTCAAGTCACCTGCAATACCTCTGTGATACATTTTTAGTAAAGTAAGAAGCAACTCTAATCACTAAAAAAAACTCATCAATGTCCTCACTTCTGCTGGAACCAGGAATTTGGGCCACCATTCTCAGTGTGTAGGTGTAAAAATCTGTCATTCAATCTGGGAGCTATAGGAATACATTCCTTCTCTCCTATGAATCCCCATTCTGGTTTGTGCCTGTCCAGAGTGGGGACAACTTCCTTTAACAAGGACAGAGGAGCAGTCAGTCTCATTCACAGTCTCAAAAAGTCACAGGGTTTACAACACTGCTTACTGTGACATACTTGGCCCTGTAAAGGATATTGCTATCTAGGTGGTACTTCAGTCCTCAGCTCCTTCTGCTAGGCTTTTCATTAAGAAATCCTTCAGAAGATTTATATCTATGACTTTAAATTTCCTTGATGCCTAAAGCAGAAATGCTAAAATCCTGTCAAAACCTTTGTAAGGAGTAGAGAATTGACAGCTTCCCAGTGAACATGAAAACCTTGGTTATTGATTGAAAGAATTCAGAAATTGCATAGCTGACAATACTCAGATGGGGGTAAATAAATTGTCTAGACCTCTTGAACTTGTTCTCCATGGGTGTGCTGAGAAGTATGCTGTATTCTGTAGAAAAAGGGTGGCTGAAATGGCAAAAGTTGTCGATTTGTTAAAAGGCAAAGTAAATGATCAGTTGAGAAAACCATTCTGGAATACTCCATATGCAATGTCCAGTACCAGGGAGCAAAGTCTGGGGTTTTTTCATACTTATAATGTATAGAACTGATGAGGAAATATTCTTAGGTAGAAGGTGAGGGACTAAAACCAAAGTCCCGAAACAAAGTTTTAGTTGATTATAAAATATCTGAAACTTAAATGAACAGTTTTCATTTCCTCTGCAAGTTCTGTTCTAACCCTGAACCATTCACAGAAAATGCAGTGAAATAAAAAGGATTTTCTGATAAATGTTCATGCCAAGAAATGGTAAGATGAAAGTAGATATTCTTTATTATTTGCAAAAATGTTTCTGCATAATTACTTCTGCCACCATTTCATTGCTTTGGTGTCCCCTAGAAAGATTGCCTTTCAAGGTGTGTTTTATAGCAGTCCTTAAAGATAATGCAAGGTTGTATCTGCTTCCTTAAGTGAAAAGGAATTGTAAATGCAAGCTCTCGTTTCTCTTTTCACCTGACCCAAGTGTGCATTCAGTGCCTTTGAGAGTGTTTCAATGTTTATATATTCTGTAATGGCTATATATTCTGAAACAGCTTTTTTCAATGTAATATATTCTGTAACGGTTTTAATTTCAGCAGGATACATATTCCAGAAGGTCATCAAAAGGTTGGGATGTACCAGTTAGTAAATATTATAATGATCTTCATGGCCTCAATCTGAAACTCTACTTGAAACTTCATGTGGATTTTTGAATACAAGCTGTGCTTCTAAAATTGCCTTTAGGAGGTCACTTTTTTGTTTCTGCTTTCTCATTGTATCCCCAGCAGTAATGGATCTTGGTTTTCCAGGACCCAATTACATTGCATGGGGCTATCTGGAGGGCATGGGTACAGGCTAGTAAACTGCATATTTGAATTAACTTTCCATAAAGAGTTCTTTGACCTCTGAGTCTCCTTCCAGTTGCATGAAACAATTTTGTATCCCTGTCTGTGTGCTGCTGAAAGCCAGGGCTGGCTCAGTCTTGACTGAGCAGTTACATGAAGCTCTGCACAGGCCCTATCAGGGGCAACAAAACAAGGTTTCCTGTCACCTCTGTTCCTTGAGGATCCAGTCTCTCAGACCGTGTAGGAGTTGCCTTTGTAGGGTTTGTTGTCTTGCAGCTTCCACTGCTTTCTTCCAAGACTGGCTGGCAGAAGAGCCAAGAGTTATCACTTCCCAACAGTCTGGTGATCAGAGCCTTCTCTGGAGTGTAGAATAGCCATCTGTGTCTGGTACAGCAACCAAACTAGCCAGGATTCCTTTTAGGCAACAACCCTGTTGTTTAGAAGGTGCTTAGGAATTCATTCAGAAGTAGCACTTCAGTGGAGCACAAGAAAGTTTCTAATATCTGGTCCTTAATAACAAGGATGATTTTTCCCTCATATTGTGCTATTAAGGAGCTGTTAAATAGATGTATTGATAAAGAATTAAATTATTAAATCCCAAAGTCAACAACTCTCCCACCTGTCCTGGTAAAGAGAAAAAGACAAACCCTGAAAACACCTTCCCATGAGCTTGTCCTATGGAATCTCCTTCTTCCTTATTAACACCATGGAAATCCTCAGCTCAGAAACAGTTTGATCTCTACTTTTCATTCACTTGAGTGACTATAGGAGTGAAATAAGGATGCATTGTGCTGTGCTAAATAATTGCTGTTGGTTTCAAGGAAGAACCAATATTAGAATTACAGTTTCAGTGAGTCTTGACAGCAGAATACCTTTCCACTTGGGTGCCATCTTTTTGTGGAAATTAATTCAAATCTCAATCTATGGCCTCCAGTTTATGTAAGGTCTTGAGGAGGTGGTTTCTGAGCTGCAAAATTTTGATTCATATTTTCCTATCCACATCTGATTGGATATGACATCTGGAGCATGGAATCAAGTTTTTTCAGTTTTTAAACAAAATATACTCTGAGAGGAAGGAAGAAAGGAAGGGAGGGAGAGAGGAAATTCCTCTCTTGTCAGTGCAGACCTGAGGAACTGCATAGTTCTCTTTCACCCTATCAGTTTCTGTGAAAGGTATATGTAGCTGGGTAACTTCTTTGATCTCTACATGATTCTGATTTCTTGAGCATGTTTTGTCTCTACAGGGCACTCCTCACTGTGCAGGATGTTTTAGGGTGTAATTTTTTTTTCAAGATACCACCAATTAAATTTTCTCAGTAGAAAAGATCATTCTGTATTGATTTTAACTGGATAGAGGGACATTTTTTCTACCTGCAGCAAAGAGGCCATGGTAACTGTCTGAGCTCGTGCCTATGTACCTTTTCTGTGAACCAACCAAAAATAAAATAAATTCAGTACATTCTGAAAATTGATGCCTGTCCATTTTCAGGAGCAGTTGAAAGTTAATCTAAAAGGCAAAAAACGTCAGATAGAGTTTACTGCACTCACGATTTTTAGCTTAACTCTGCAGTAATTGGAGACTAAGAACTTTCTGTGTGCTCTTGGGGAAATGTCAATGTCTTCTATTTTGTTATGACATTTGAAAGCTGTGGCAAATGTATAAGAAATGTGTAACCCACTCACTAGCAGTCATTATGCCTGTGCTTCCCATTTTGCCCACTCTGTTGTAGATGGGAAATTGCTTTGGTTCTTGGTTAGAGGTACAGTCTGTTCAGTTCAAACCATAATGGTTCATGCAGTAATTTTGATCACTGTCAACAAGGATCAGTTGTGACAGCACCTGAAGCTGCTTTCAATTACAGTGCTGTGAATTTGGAGTCAGCATAAAGGAACTTCAGGGCTGCTGCAGCGTGGTGAGCAGGAAATCCCACACAGGGGTGTTTGATGCCAAGTTTTGCCACTTGTTCACTTCATTGCTTGCCTGCAGAAGCACTGTGGCAGTAGCAGCTGTCACCTGTGACCGAAGTCAGACTGTCCTCACAGTGGGACTCACTGCCAGGTGCATGGCCCATGATGTGTTGTGCTCTCTGGAACATTCCCCTATGCTTTTGGGCAAAGTCATGCTCCTGTGATTACCCTGGCCTCTGGGCTCTTGTTGTGATGTGAACAGGCATTTTTTTAACACTCTTTGAAGAAGCAAATTCTTCACACATGCCCAGTGCTCACAGTGGGCAGTCATTAACTAATAGTAGGATTGATTAGGAGAGATGTGCTTCCACACTGGAGAGAAAGGCTGGTTGCTCTCTAGTCTCTTTCCTCTGCTTCTTTCAAAAATTTCACTCCTTCATCCTTGGGTTATTTGTGGATTGGATATGGTTGAAATGTAAGTTATCAATGGTGTGGTGTCTGGTGTTTTGTGCAGGGAGTGGAGCATGCACTAGGACAGCTCCAGGCAGGGATGCAGCTGGAGCACAGAACTAGAGAATCTGATTGCAAGGGGTTTAGCAGTGCTTTTAGCAGTGTGTGCAGCCCTTGTCAGGTGCATCCAGCCCCCACACCCAGCCTGTGTCAGCAATTGAAGGCCTATGCTCTTAAAGGCAATAGGAACAGGAAAGTGTAGGACTTAGTTCCAGGCTTGACCAAGTCCATGTCATACAGTCACCAGAGAGAAGTAGCTCCATCTTGTGTCACAGGTAATCACCTCATTACTGGGCAGGAAATACTTTGGAAGGCTCAGGGTAAACCATGATACCACGGTCTTGAACAAACCTGAGTGGGCTGGAGCAGCATCTGGTCTGCAGGGGGTACAGGGTGGAATGTTAGCACACCTGAGTGGGTCTTTATGTTTACTCATCTACTGAAAACCCAGAACCCAGTTCCCATGTAGAATGCAAATGAGGATGAGATCTTAGCAGGAACTGTCTGTGGTTCCTCCTGATTTCCCTACATTACTACCTGCAATTTAATGAAGTTATTGGTGCTTGGCTAAAAGGCTCTGTCCAGATTTTAATTTCCTCTGCCCCTGACACATTGCTATTTGCAAAGAGGTTATGCAGAAGTTAAATCAGAGAAAGATTAAAATCAGGGTAATGAAAGTTGTGTACTGACATCTGAGAGAAAAATTCAACCTTCTTAATTTTGAAGAAGCTGCAAAGACCCTGGGTGTACAGTACATATGTCAGAGAGGTAAAGAAAGGCCTGTCAGATTTTGGCTTGGAGCCATTAGACATGATTTGCAGTATCCTTGCAGAGAGGAAGGCGAGGCAGCTGTGTGATGAGCAAGGAACAGGCAGAGATTTCAGATATCCACATACAAATTCATTCTTTCTCTTCAGTTCAGGAACTACCAACGTATCACATCCACAATGCCCCAAAGCATCCTCCCAGCCAGTTGGCTCTTAGCAGGAATAGAACCAATTTCTTAATCCTTACTACCACCTCCTGCCAACACACTATGGAAATAGAAGATGTATCTGCTTCAGAAAGCATTTGTCTGCTTTTCTGGCCAGGCATATGCTTCAGAGGTGACAGCTGGTGCAGGAAAGAAGCATTTATTTATACATACATATATTTAGAAATGTATCTATTTATATAAATATATACACACAAAGAGATATATATATATGCCTGCAGAAAATGCTTTATGTGCTCATGTGTGTATATGAAAAGGAAGAAACCAAGGAAACTGATGAGATGCCAGTTTTCCAGTTCAATTTTAAAACTTAGTACTTTAGAAGAGTAGGGACAATGTCTGTATCCTTAAGGAGCAGCAGAAAGAGTAGACCTTATCTTGGGATGACTTCTGGGCCGGGCAAAGTACATTTTTTGAAAATTCTTAATTTGACATCAAATAAATTCTTAAATATGCAGAAGATCAACTGTCTCGCTTCTCCTCTTCATAAAAGATAATCCTGCACTCACCATTTACTGAGTGACTCAGTAAATTCTCAGTAATGACATCTCTAGTGAAGTATCAAGAGAAAGCTAAGGAAGGCAGTTGAATTTAAAGTTGTTAAAGGCCTCTAAGAAAAAAGTAACTCATAATCCTCCTGAAAGAGAATTCACCATGTTGCCACACTAGTAGCAGAGTTAACAGACACTACATGCCATAGCCTAAATTCTGTGCAAATGAAAACTGCAATAAAAAGCATTTTAAGAATATGGGTTTCTTTTTTCAGAGGAAAAAAAAAAACCTTTTCTTGCTATATTTTCTCAAATTCATACTAAACAACATGCTTGCCTTGGCACTGAATAGATGCAAAAATTGTCAATCTAAAAATTTGGTTCATCTGTAAGAGAACAAGCCTACATTGGATGCCAAGTGTGGGTTTGAAATGCATTTATTCATTCCCGATTTAGCACCTACTCATAGCATAAAATGCAGTGAGATATAAAGGATACAGAAAAACACTGCCCCCCCCCTCCAGTTTTAATAGCACATACTTATCACCATTCTTATGTTAATTAAGTGTTTATACAGCTGCCACAGTGGGCAGGGGAAGATTAAAATCTGCCTTCAGTCTTTTTAAAGAACCTAAGGGAGATCAGCACATCTGGTCTGGGGGGAAGATAAGTCTGTCAAAACCATTATTTCACATCTTTTGCAGCAGCTTAGAACAAGGGTGCAAAGGAGAGAAGGAAATTTATTAACTTTAGGGCAGCCGTGTGTCTGTAGTTTTGGCCTACCTGATAATTGATCACTTTGTTTAATAATCAGTACCCTTGACAGCCACGTGTCATCTTCAGCATCCTGATAACTTCCACTCTTAACTGCTCTCTTTTGCTGGGCTGGTTACAGCTCAGGTGCTGCAAACCAAAGGAGGTTCTGGTATTTCCCAGGCCAAACTCCAGTGGCTATTTCTATGGATTGGTTGCTGTTTCCTAGACAAAATATTAGATATCATAAGAACATCTTTTAGAAGAAGTGTGCATGGATGTGATGGAGAAAGAGATTTTAATGGTGATGCTGAGGAACTGTAACTTTAGTCACATTGTCATTTGTGAAGCCAGTGTTCTTGTTTTAGCCCACAGCTCCTCCACAGAACAGTGACATTTCTCTTAGAGTTTTAGTCTCAATTAATGCAAGAAATATTATGAAAGGCAGAAATGTTTTGTCTGTTCTTGTTACTAGCTGAGAATAATGATTGGTGGTGGTTGGTTGGGTATGAGCTGATAGGGCAGATGGAGAAGGAAAGGTGTTTTTTGAAGCAGTTAGAACTATTTTAATCTACTTTGTTACAGTGACATTGCCTCTAATCCTTTCCTTATATATTATTGATAAACTTTTCACAATGTACATCATAGTAGGATTCATCAGACTTGACATTTTATCCTCCCAGTGCATTTGGGAAGCTCAGAAGTCTTCTATTTCCCATTTTACATTTACATTTATTTCTCATTTTCATGACATTGAGAGAGAAGAAAGTGTAAGGCAAATTGTTTGAACTTCAGTCTCTGCAGTTAGGCAAGAAATGCTCATCTTGTTAAAAACCAGGCCAAAGATTTTGGTCTCTAAATATAGATTTAAAGATCTAATATTAGATACCTCATATAGGAGAGATTGACCTCTGTGATTGACCAGTACTGTGCAAAGGCCCTACAGGGAATCTCAGAGGGAGATTTTTGATCTCCTAAATCTTCAATGCTAAAAAGTTCCTTTTCCAAGAATTTTTATGCAAATAATTATTTAAACACATCTTAACAATGAGACATAAGTTGGCTAAAGGTGTTGGAAAAATGGAATTTCTTTTCAGAAACTGAACCAAAAATAAAGACAAAATAAGTTTTGGTCAGTTCAAATAAAAAAATATAACTGCTTGTTTGGGGCTTTTCTTTTGAAACAAAAAACTTTGGAAAAAAAAAAGGTCTGGTGCGGCATGAAATGTTTTAACTGAGTAGAAAAGTAATTGCTTTCTTTTTTGTGCTTGTATATATCTTTTATCTCTTAAAAAAATTGAGTCTTGCTTTTCCAGATATGCTGATTTAAGATTTTAAAAATATTATAAAATTTTAAATTCAAAAATTTTTCTTCATGGTTTATTGTAAAGTACTGCTTCTGCTTAGGTCTCAGAGATTTTGTATAATTGTATGTTCCTAGATAAATAATCAGTATTTCATCATCTGTTCATCCTAAAACTCTTCGGTAAGGCCCCTCATTGCTTCTGGAGGGACTTGTAAAAGGTCTGTGGGATCTCATCAGAAACATTGCCCATAGCCTTGCTGCTCACTCTTGGGCCTTTGAGAAGAAACAGTTTGTCAAGCTTGATCAGCCCCACTGTTAGCAGCATCACTTTAGATTTACTCTGGAGTCCTCTTCAAAATACACTCTGTGCATCCAAGTCTGCCTTGATTTATGTTCAGTGGTTTCCTTGGATCTTGACTGTAGATCTGTTTCAAAACAGAGTTTGAAACATTCATCTTTGCCAACACGACTGATTTGAAGGAAAAGGCTACATTGCTTTAAAATATTTCATATCAAGGCCAAGAAATTATTAAAATTATATTCTGTATTTAAGCATTAATTTGGTCATTCAAACAAAGGAAAAAACCCTAAGACCTACAGATTCCTTCAGATACCAAATGTTGATTTTCTGCTGTTTTGCATAGACCAGATAGTAGTTCTTAGCATAAAGTGAATTTTTTACTTGCTTTTGAAAATTACTTGCTCCAGTTACTGAACAGTTGGTGATGTGTAGAGGATTTAGGAAAGCAGGATGGAAAGCTTGCAGTTTTTGGGGTTGGTGCAGCTTGCCGTTTGAGACAGTCCTGTCTCTTCTCTTTTTCGGTGGAATTCAGCCCTTCTGCCCCAAACTGCTCTGAGCAGGACTGGTTCTTGTGTGAGGCAAGGGGGAATGCAGCCCAAGTGGGGCAAAAATCAGAAAAATCCTACACCAGAAAGCCCAAAAGAGAAAAACCACCACATTCTACTGACAATGTCAGCTACCCCACTAATACCATGTAATCCTACCTTTACAGATCTTTTATCAAAAGGGATGGATTAGTTGGGAAAAACCTGAGCAGAGATGCATATTTAAAAAGATACATATTTGAAAGTCAGCTTCTGGCTGCTTCAGTTCTTGATGAATGTTGTCAGTTTGTTCTGCAAAGACTGATCCCAGATGTTCCCTAACAGGCTGGATATAAAGGGGTATTTATTTAATTTTAACATGGAAGATGTGTTGAAAGGCTTTTTTTTTTTTTCCCTAATCTGTCTTTTCTATTTTCTAGATTTAAATGTTGACCTTCAATTTTTCCCCCAAAAACCACATGGAAACATGCAGTGGTTAGCCAGGCATCTATCTCCAGATAATATGTAGTACATTTCTTACTTTAGCAAAACACATTGTACATCTCAAATATCTCTTTGTCTCTGTCATAAATTTAGGCCAGTACAGAAACTATAATTTAGTTTATTAAATAAGCTGATTAGTGTTCATTTAATTGGGTAACTGAGAAGGTAATAGCACACAAAGCTGAAGAGCCTTAGTACTGGAGCCTGACAGGAAAAACAGATATGAAAACCACTAGCATGAGGAATCAGGTCTCATTTAAAAATTAAATTATATAAATTTATTCAATTACCTTGAATTAATTCCTAAGTGTACACATGCACACATTGTGAAACATCATTAAGATCCATCATAGTCATATTGATTTGAATTAATTCTCTGCAATAACAGGGATCCATATTCTAGTTTGTCAACTAAATCAGCTTTTCAAGAGCTCTGAACTCCAATAATTCAACACAGAAAAGCAGGGAAGACCAGGAAACAGTATCCAAAATCAAACCTATTGTGGGATACAACTAGCTTAAGGCCTTCTGAATCTCACCCCAGCAGCAGCAAGTTTACCACAGACTGCATAAACCTGGCCAAAAGCTGGTTAAATTTGACTTTTTGTTTCTTTTTTCCTTTTTTTTCCCCTTATTTGTTCTAGTATGTCTGAGAGCTTTTAGTGTCTGAACTGGTAAGATTTCAAGAAATCTTAATTTCTGTACAACCTTAATTTCTGTACAAAGCCCTCTGTGATTTGTTTCGACTGCACAATAGATACCCTCAGAATGACTTCACACATCCCTTTTATAAAGTCTTCTAATACTACAAAAATACAATGCACCTTGTGACTTGTAAAGGGTGCTGTGTGTTTGTGTTAAAAGGCAATTTTTTTCTTTTGAAAATGCTAGCACAGAGCATCACTTCCAATTTTCAGAGTGACCTGATGTTACTTGTTGCAAAACTCTGATGCCTTAGACATATATGGCATTATCATTTTTCCTTGTAAGGGCAGAAAATTCAGAATTTTTGGCTGCATCCATTCAAGGCCTTTATTCCTTTTGTTCAGGACATCACTTTGTCATTGCAGGCTCTGCTTAGCAAACCCAAAGCCCACTCTTGCTGTGATTGGAAAAGTCCATCTAACATGTTTTTCCTCCCAAATTACAAAGACATCTTACAGATAAATCTCAATACTAGTAACTTTAGTGGAACAAAACTGCACACACTCAGTGTCATGGCTCTGTGTGACTAAATATCCTCATTGCTTGGCTGTTGCTCTCTGATCTGGGTGGGTTATGGAGAGTGCTGTGGATTTGATGATCCATCTGTATCAACTAAAGCAGTGCTGCACCTCGATGTTGTGGTTACCTTTGAGAGTGCCATGGAGCTGTTACCACTGACTTTTAGTGGTCTTTTAAGAGAGTACGTGTTATTCAGAGTATATTGGTGTAATAATGTGGGCTCACCACTTTAAAACTGCTCTGCTCAAGGCAGGGCACTGCATAAGTTTTATTGTTTCATGTTGAATATGTTCATACTTAGAATATATCCACTGCTTACAAGTCAAATCTAAAAAATCAGGAGGAAATCTGGTAGAGTGAATGGGGTGTTTTCCTTAAAGGAAACACCTTACTGTATAATATTGGAAATTCAGCTTTGTCACTGTAAAACACAGATCTCTAAATGTTTCTATCCTCAACATTTTTTTTTCAAATGTCAAGACTCAAATTTACAATGGTGAGTACTTATCTATGTGAATATGAAGTGGAGAAAGCCCTTAATATATAGTTAAGCAAAGAAAACTCACTAGTCTGTATGAAAATAATTTATTGAAATCTTTTGGAATGTATTGAAAAGGATAATATCATACTATTAGGAGAACTTGCAATTAGATTCAGGAAGGCTGTTAAATTGGCTTATTAAATTCAATCTGCAATCTGAATAGCACTGAAGGTTTGGAGGAAAAAATTGTGTCAGCTAGTTATGTCCACTGTTGCTGTGACAACAGCACTGGAGAACAGTCTGTTTAAAACAAAACAACCTCTCCCAAAAATAACCACCAAACCCAACAGAAGAACATTCTGCTGGCCCCACTAAACCCAAATAACCAGACAATAACAACATGATGCCATTCCAACTTCATGAAAATGAATCATGTAAGTATTGAAATTGTGCCTGCTGCTGTTGTCTAGAATAATAGTAAACTCAGAAATGGATAAGTCAAATTGAAGTCAGTGTTGTTGAGCATTTTCTAATTTAGATAAACTGTTATGTGTAAACCTCAGTGTGTATTTTTACTGATTTTTTGAAGGAGTGTGTTTGACCTCCTGTTCCATGATGCATGGGGGTTCTGCAAAGGGAACATTAGATGCTTGCAGACAAGCTTTGTGTTTTTAGCCATGGCTTGTGCTGAGCTCTGTTGCACTTCTGAAAAAATCTCTTCTCGCTTTGGGAGTCCAAATGGAAATAGACTCCCATATCTCACCCATAGCTGCTACTTGAGTTGCTTTTATTTGTGCTTTTCATATAAAATTTTGTCTCTGGTTTGTGGACCAAACTAGATAATTTGCCTGTTGTTCTGGTGCAGTCACCTCCCTACCTTTATGTCTGTACGTGTAGCTGGATATTTCCAGGGTGCAGTAACTGTTATTTCCAATTGCAGGGTCACAGGCCACAGCATGGTCACAGTTCTCTTAAAATTAATTTCGTTTGGTTAGGACAAATTACAGCAGGCATCCTCAAGCTGTGAAGATAAGGGCGGAGATGGACAATTATTCTGATTTGAACTGAATGAATTTGCTGATTGAGGAAGTTCTGATTGTTGGAGGCAGAGACAAAAAGGAGAGATAGAAAAAGGCTGAATTTTATACCTGCCACCTAAAATATGTCTGCTGAGCTGTAATTCAACCAAGTAGCAGCAAGTAAATCTAATTAATCTCTAATTAAGCCCATGAGTCTTGGCTAAAAGAAGGTTGGTTTCTTAAAAATAATAATAAAAAAATTCCTTCACCACCAAAGACTGTGTTTCCAGACTTTTCTAGCCTTAATTGCAGTCCCAAACACCTCAAGCAATTTTCTGGGCCAATTAAATCAGGGCAGTGGCTAGATTAACATATTGCAGTGCATTTGGTGTGCTTGCTTGCACATTTGGTGTGCTTGCTTGCTGGAGTTAAATGGTTCGAAAAGTGAGGAACAGCCTGGCCCCCAGACCTAGATCTTGCAGCTGGCATTGCTCTGCAATTACTATGGCCACTTCAGATCTTTATGGGTAATATTTTTTCTGCTAAAGCCTAAGGAGACTTAGAAGTAGGAGAAACAGCAAAAGCAAAAAAAAAAAAGAGAGAGCAAAAGCTGATGGGAAAAAATTGTGCCTTTTTTATTACCAGGAATTTTATGTGGTGACAAAAGATTCCAGTGAAGAAGAGTCCTTTCTTGTGTGCTCTGCAGTATATTCAGCATTGTTTATGTTGCCTATATAAAGGAATGAAGTTTTGCAGTGACAGTTTTTAATATACATGTACCCTAATGCTACTTTGGAGGATGATTCACTGTATGGGAGCAGGCATCAATATTTAACATAAGGTGACATTTTCCCTGTGTTTTTGGAAGAATTTATACAGCCTAAAAGACAGTGAAATTTGATAATGCCTTTCCCAGTGCAACCATGGAGGATCTGTAGAGAGTCCTCTTTCTGTGACCTACATCTGCTGAATATGAGCTTTATGTGATGCATTTGTCTATTTTCTAAAGGGTTCATTAAGAAGAGGCACTGGAATAAGCTAAATATGCTGTTTATGTGAGCTGCTCCATTTCATACAGTCTTGAAAAATATTGTTTCACTGCCTGGTTCTCTGTTGACCTTAGATTACACATTTGCTACTGCATTTATATTTCATGCAATGGAAATTGAACCAAACAAGTTTCAATCTGAAAATATAATGGAAGAGGACACAGTAACATCAAACACAACAGATGAGAAACCAGTTTCAGAAAATCTGGATTAAAATTATATTTTTGAAATTAGGGAGTACCTTTTACAGCAATAGGGTGAAATGGAGGTCATAGGAGTACACGAGTTCACATGGGGGAGGGAACTTGCCAATTCTAGAGCACAGGTAGCTCACATGGATGTGAGGAAGGGCACAAGCCCCTTTCTGCTACTCTAAGTTGTATCTCAGAGGGTCTAGACACCTGTAAATCCTTCTAGGTGCCTACATTTGTGCAGAAGTGTAGTTGTAGGGATCCTAGATTTTGACAGCTTAGCATCTCTACCTTATCCATATGGCCTGGTGAGGATTCACAGGCTGGATGTTTCCATGCATCCTTCTTCACAGAGTAAATATGGCCTTGCATGTGTGCTCACACCTTCAGGATTTTTTTTAATGAAAGCTGAAAAAATTTCAGTAATTTTTTAAGGCAGACCACTTGGTGATATTAAAAATGATTCTTAAGAATTTTAAAGTAATATTTGCTTATTTGTTTTAAAGGAAGGATTTGTTTCCTTGTTTTAAAGCAATTGTACTAACTGGAAGAAATGGAGGTAATTTAAAAGTAGAAAGACCCTGACTGATGACATTTGCCAAGATGGGAAACTGGCACTCCAGTGTCAGAATATTTTAAGTAAGGCATATGTGTTGAAGCATGAGCCAGCAGAGGTTTATCTGTCTTTCTAGTATTATTAATGCAAATTCCTTTTGAGCTGCAAGATTATAAAGTTTGTGCCACTAAATCAAACAATTATATATGAAAGGTGTGAAATATAGACCATGCCAGAGTAGTGTGACCCTTTTGGATAGTGGCAGATTTTAAATGCTTGATTTCCTACCTTTGTTCTCCTAAATAAGTCTGGATTTCCTTGTCAGTTAATAAGCTTTTAAGCAAATTGTGTATTCTTATCAAAGTTTGGGGCAGTGAACTGTAGCAGCATTAAAATGGCATTTAGAGGAAGAGAAGAGTATCCTTTCATGGCTGTCCTGATGAAAAGGACTGTCAAATCCGTCTGGTATTATCTCCCTTTTTTCCCTGCAGTTGTTGCCAATATTGAAAAGTACAAACTGGCAGTAACAGGGCCTGCAGTGCTTCTTGCTATGACTTCTGCTGGTTGATTTCCTTGACCAGGAGAGTCACTGACTTCCTAGAAGAGGAGATGCTTTGCAATGATTCATCTGTGACTTAAGGCACAGGACAAACAATACTGCTGAGTGCATGTGGGTGGCTGCCTTAGGGAAGGCAAAATGTGTTGGAGTCCACTGGAGGGCTGGGAAGGTTGATTGTAGTTGGAGTCACATGTGAGCACAGCTTTTTCCAGCTTTAAAAGAAATTCATGTTTGTTTGAGATTTTCATACTTTGAATGTGTGTCTTAGCCTTTTTTACATGAACTGCTAATAATACTAGAGTAGTATGCAAGCTGTTCAGGTACTGGACTATGTTAGAATTGCACAATCAGTTGATTTGATTGCATTCAGAAATGCCTTCATCAGATTCTAGCTCTGTAAAAACTTTACTGACCTAAGAACAGTCTAGCAGAACAGAACTTTCCATTCTGGGGTATTCTGAAATATGCTATCCCTGACTAGTTTGAATTTTAGGTGAACTTAAAGATTAAGATGAGCTGACACCAAGTTCTACTTGATTTAAGGGGTAAAAAAAAAATCAGATCTCTTGTACTGCAAGTTCCTATTTCTAATTTTTTCTGATTTGATATAAATAGTGGCATAAGTATTCCTAACATCAGACTGACTATTATGTGTGGAATGAAGCCTGAGGCTGGTAGAAATTTCTATGGGCTTGTATTGGGAGCATTTCCAACCCAGAAAGGGCTTAGTGTAGCAAATCTAGAGTCAGACAGCAGCTCAGAGCTGCATACCAGATGAGATATGTAAAGAATAGAAATTATTTATTCTAAATGGGCATGAAGAAACACAATCTGGAAAGTAAAAGAATAAAGTTTTTGCTCAAACATTTGGAACCACCAACAAAAACCAAATTAGATTCATGTCCATGCTCTGCTCTGGCCTTGCAACGTCCTTAGCAAATTCCATAAAATATCCATCTGTGTGAAAGGCAAAGTGCTGCAATGGAAAATTGAGCATGATGGCAAAGCACAAAAGAACAATGCACATGAGGTACTTGCTCAGAATCTGCTCTGCTTCACAACACTGCCTCTGCAAAGGAGTTTGCCTTTCATGGTTTTTCATCCTTTGCTGAATGTTAGGTGCTTGAACAATGCATCACTGTGAGCCAATGCAATCAGACTACAGAAATATGTAGCCATAATCTCTCAGCTCAGCCCAGCCTTGTGTTTTTTCCCAGTTAATAAGATACCTCACATTTCCAGTATAATAAGACAATCACTTGGAAAACTGGTAAGAATAATAAAAAAAAAAAGTAAGGCTGTTTCCTATGCCATTTTAATGAAAGTCTTGAGTTTTAAATATGGATAATTTAATTTGGGGTGGTGCTCTGACTTAACAACCAGGATATTTTAAAAAAACTTGTAAGTGTTACAATGGTGATTAAGTATTAAAAGTTTGAATTTTGAGATAAATCACCTTGGCTCTGTGTTCATGAAGCTCTAAAACTAAAAAGTGCTGTAATGTATTGGACATTTACACAGACATGTCTCTCCTTTGCTTAGTTTGATTTTTTTTTTTTCTGTTTTGACCTCCTGGGAATTTCAGATCATGACTTAAAATTTGACTGCTGGTATTTCATATCCAGGCTTCTGGTTCTTGGACATTTCAATGCCCTTTGCCATGTTTTCTTTACTGGCTTGCCATCCAGCTCCATCATAAATAATTAGTCCAGTAATTTTAAGGAGCAACTCTGAGAAATGATTTCATTCTCTTTCAGTAGTCCTAGTCCAACTAATTTTGACATCTGTTTAATATACTTTTCATGGAAGTACTGAAGTTATACTGTCTCCTTCCTAATGCTGTCTTCTCATCCAAAATGACACACTAAGAACCTTGAGTTTTGGTGAGGTGAATGATTCTAATCTCTGGTAATAATGTGGGGAGCTCCTGGCACATGAAAATGAATGTTAGGATCTGAACACTCCATACAGATATACATAAGATATTATCATGTCCATTTACATCTGAAAAACAAAAAGGACAAAGAAGCTTTTACAGTAAGAGCTTGAGTGTTTCCTGGGGCCAATTAGCAGGCCAGATTCAGAACTTGGCTTCTAGTTGGCTCCTAGATGGCCTCTTAATTACTCATTAATCTGCTCTTCCTCTCTAAGATTCATTGCAGAAATGAGATGTTTTTCAAAGCCTCTTCTTCAGCTACTTTTGCCACGTTAAGAGGAAAAAACTTCAAATCTTGAGCTATACTATATTTAAACTATTAAACTATACTGTGACATTAGAATGGCAAGAATATGCTTTTCCCCAGGAAAGCTGTAGAAAATAAGCAGTAAATCTGTTATGACAAGTGAAAAGTGCATAAATGTTATAATCTTCACTGACAAAATCATATCTTGGTTTAGGCAAGATTAGACTTCAAAGCATGGTTGTTCTTTGTGCTACGCTAAATTCTGCATCTTTGCTTCGAAGGTGAATTTAATTATGGAACAGAAATTCAGGGAACACCAACATCATGTAGGTCAGCTACAAGGATTCTGTGAAGGTTCATGATTTGCAGTGGAACCTCAAAATCAATAATTCACCTCAGGGAGCAGGGTGGTGCCTGAGTGTGCTGCTCATGCTGTGCTTTTAGCACCTGGTTTAGAGAGTTAAAGAGCTCCAGATGCGTTGCTGTTTGTGTTCTCAGCTGAAACTAATGCACATTTTGGAAAGAAAGGTCTGCTTTAAAGATTTCTTTTAAATATAGGTGTCCTGCAGTTTTACACCAACAGGAGCTTTGGCCCAAAGTGTTTGATCTGTCTTTGATGAGGTGAGGGCAAGATTTCTGTGCCTGAGTGATGGCAGGAATGCTATGTAGGTTAGAACCCTTGGGCAGAGCTGCAATTGAAAGGTTCTAATGAGTGACAAGGTAAGCCCTTTAAAAATGCAATGACAAAAAAGAAAACCCAGCACATCATTTGAATAGTACTTAGAAGAGGAAAAAGTAGATATAGAATATGAAATAGTATAAAATGAGTAGTTTCATGCAAATGGATTTTGTTCTCAGCTAGTCAATAGGTATATTGGCATTATTTAAGAAAAGAAGCCTGATATTATTGGTAAATATCAAATAATTTTTAGGGTTGTTTTAATGAGTGGAATTCTGTTGTTTAAAGCAAACAAATGAACCAAAAAAAAAATCCTCAAGTCCCAGAAGGTATCTACAGCAATAGTTTAAAAAAATTTCAACCTAAAATGGAACCTCATTTGTCTCAGTGCAAAATCCTCAGTGTCTTTTATGGGAAACTTAAAATGCCTGGTCCCTTCAAATGCTGGAATTGTACAATTCTACATCAAGCTTCCTCTTTGCCTAATGCCCACATTTATTTTCTTCAGCTCGAAAAAATGAAGACATTGTAATTAACAGTAAACCAACTCCCTGTCACAGATTCAGTGTTAGGAGCAGAACCTGACCAGTTTGAAGGGGTGTGAAGATATTGTTGGCTTACAGAGACTGAGAGCACTGCAGAGATGACACATTTGATTTCTGTAGGGAAGGGGAAAACTGACTGCTCTAACTGCTGACATTCCCTGTTGGCCAGAGGTAGTGTAGGGAAAATGGCAAGGCTGATACTGCAGTAGAAAATGTTAAGGCAATGAAATTGAGATCAAGGAAATACTGTTGTGAAGAGCACTTCTCTCTGTTAGGTTTTACCTTGTTAGACTTTGAGATGTTCCAAACAAGCAAGAAAGCATATCTGAGTGATGGATGCTACAAGAAAGAAGTTAAACAAACAAATTTATGGAGAGGGGTTCCTCATATAAACTCCTAACAATAGGTTAGTTCACTTTCTGCTGAAGCAGGTCTGAGCTTTATAGCTATAGTTAAGGCAAAAGGGCCTGTTGTGCTCAGCACTTTTGCAAATTGCATCACTCAGTAATGTGTCTGAGCAAGAACTAATTTGTTCTTATGCACCTGTTTTTTAGGGTTGTTAACCTGATTTAACATATTTTTACAGATAGATAAATCTATTAATCAAGCCAGTAAGAATCAAGGCTTTCAATTTTAGTGCTATATTAGCATTGGATCAAACCTTAAAGCTGTGTGGTTTTGGACATAGTGGTGAAAGGTAAATGTGTTGCTTCTTACAGTTGATGTCTGGCTGGAGCTCAGCAGTGGTGATCCATCTAATTATCTGAATTCAACAGATTTGGGTGTGAAATGATGCTCAGTTTTCAGAATGGCTCAAATAAAGAAAGGTGTGAAATTTCACATCATGCACCACAGAAGATATGTCATAAGAAAACAGCAGAAACTGCTGTTTGGAATAATTATTCTGGCCCATGGATGCTCGTGTAGACACAGAACATTTCCTCCACACTGTGATACAAATCAGAGGGGACACTGAGCATGGCTGGGCCACAGGAATAAAACCATAAAATATACTCAAAACCCCTGGGAAAATTGAAACTACTTTGAATTATGGCTGCTGTATGTGTTGCTTGCACATCTGCTGTAGAAGGAAAGGCGAAGTTAATGGTGACAGGTTGATCCCTGAAGTAGCATCTGCTTCTGCCTCTGCTATTAGTGCTGAGCAGAAAGCTGATTCTCTTTCTGTCCTTCCCTTCATTTTCCTTACTTTTAAATTGTGAGAACAAAATAAGTGAAGTGGACAGTAAACAAAGAAGCAGATGAAGAAATCTTTTATTACTGCTACACAATTTGTTGCTGGGTTTTGATTGAATAATTCACTTTATGCAGTTGACTCCATAATTTGGCTTGTTGAAGTGGTTTGTTTTTTATAAGTCCTTGAGGATTTTTTTTGCCTGGTCTGAGATTCTCTTCTCAGCTGTTCCCATTCCTTGTATTTTCCTCTCATTTCTCTATTTTTATTTGCCCTGCTGCATATATTAAAAGACAAAGAGATTTGATTTTACTAATCTCCTTGTGCCTATGTGTGTAGTGTACCAAATGTGGAATGAAGAGTGATTAAAGTATCTTTATAAAGGATAACAGAGTGAAGGACATACAGCTTGACTTTGCTGTTCAACCTCCACAAGCATATGAGGAAAGAGCTGATTATTAGGATGTCAAGAAACTGAATTGTTATTCCTTGGAAAATACTGGAAGTGTTTTTTAGAGCCTACTTTTTTTTCTGATAGGGTTGAAGTTTTATGATATTGTTTTTTTTTTATTTATCTATATTTTTGGTGTATATTCTTTTGTGTTTAGTGGTTCAGTGAGGAATGCCCAAGATCTCCCCAGGTTGCTGTTGATGGAAGATGAACATGAAAATGCATTTAAATTCAGCAGTGTCTCCTAGTTTGCATGAAACCTAGCTTTGTTTTTGTTCTTTTCCTGATAGGAGAAAGAGGGACAGACTCCACTTTTGCCACTTTCCAAAGCAATTCTGAGCTTAATTGGTGTAACTCTTTGGGGTGGAACAAGGCAGCAGTCTGTGTATTGCTCATTCTTCTTGCCTTGGATCGTGTGCAGGACTTTAGAGAGGCATTACACAGCTGCTCTGTGTCAGGAATTGTGAGAACTCTTCATGCTGCAAATGCCAAGAGAGTCCAGAAAGTATTTAGGAGCACAAAAGGATTGGTTCTGTTCTGGACAGTTTGTGGTATGTTGGGTGAACTGAGGAAAGTCATTGCCCTTGGTTGTTTTTTTTTGTTTGATTTATTTAGATTTCCAAAAGTCACATGTGGTGTTGCCTCTGTGGGCCAAGTGGCAACTTACAGCAGGTATCATAACCTGATAATTATATATTATAATTGTAATTATTATATAATATAATATATACCTGATATAGATAGCACATGTCAAAAGTAGCTGGTGCTGGACACTTGTCCTCCAGCAGCAAAGATGATGTTCATAAGGACTCAGAACTACTCTGGAGGTGTTAGAACTGGAAACATGCAGTGCTCATAAATTGTTTCACTATAGGCACACAAACAAGATAAATAAAAAGAATTGTTTCTTGTTATATGTTGGCCTCATACCAAATAAAAACTCTGCTCTGACTTGCAAACCTTTGGAAAAGTTTCACTCCTGAGAAAGGACTCACCACAACACAGTGAGCATCAAAGTAATTAGAATTCAGCAGAAGAGATTTAAAATAGATTTAACTGTTCCATTTTGGATAAATTGGCAATAAGAAGGAGACAACTTCCTTAGGAGAAAATAGTGGGAATGAGTGCTCTGTGAGGCAAAGTTTTAAGAGGCTGCTGGTGATGGCTGGTGATGCCAATAGCAGTATTGTCCCTTGTATTGTGTATAATCATGGTACCTGAGAGCAGTATGGGACTGCGGACCGGGACAAACTGTGCTATACAAATATATATGTGGTTTTATGCTTTCTTCCTATGCATGTAGAGTCATTCTATCTCCCTTTTTTTCCCCTTTAGAGGTCACTACATAGGCATTATAGTAAAAGTCATGTGGACTTTTATTTTTTTCCTCTATGGATATGTAATGATTGCTGGTAACATAATTTCTTGCACAGTTAAAGATAATAGTTGTTCATTACCATTACAGCTAATAGGTTTTCATTACAATTTCCACTGATGTCAGCATTTTAGTGTCATATATTTTTATTTACTTTTTCAGCACACAAATACACCCAACTTTTCTGTGTACCATCTGTTGCAACGGTGTGAGCTGGAGGATTCATGGTGTGATCACACACTTGGAATCTGCTGTTGTTGGAGAAGGGGCAGCAAGCTCTTCAGCCATAGGCTCCAGTCTAACACAAATATCAGGAGTGGCAAAGAAGGGAAATCCCAGAGTCATCACAGCATGTCCTGTGGGGATTTTTTGGTACAGAGGACAGCCTGAATTTCCCAATTAGATTTATTTCTGCATGTGCTTTGTGCTCCCAAGCTCTTCCTGTTGACTGAGAGTACTGGACTCTGTGCCCTGATGTTTCAAAGCTTTGTGAAACCTGGTGTTCCAAAGCTGTGGGGAAATTAAATGAGCAATTTCCACACTATGTGGGTGGATATAAATAGAACAAAAATGCTCTTAGTAAAGTACTGTTCTGTAAGTGGCTCCCATGTCTGTTATACAAAGGTCAATTTGAAGAAATCTGGTTAAACCTGTAATAGCAGCTGTGGAAATCTAAGTAGATATTTCAAGCACCGTCCCCTTTTTTCTGTCCCTCTGCAAAGTCTAATCCAGTGATCTTGCACACTGCAAAAAAGGAGGAATAGAGTACCTGATGTACCTCATATGGAGAAAAAAAAGGCATCTTTTTATTTCTATTTATATTTATAGGTGGAAAAGGATGCAAAATTTAATTAGGAGAAATTATCTTGTCTTATGTGCTTGGAACACATTAATTTCTTCCAATAGTTAGATGTTTGAAAATCTGGTGAATATTTTAAAATATATCAACTACAAAAAGAATCTGAGCTTCATATTGCTACAAGAATTTTTGGGTTTTAGCAAACTATTTAAAGAAACTTCCCTCAGGGCCTGTTAATCACTGAAATAGCTATAAGCACAGTTTTAATGAATCAAGAACATATTTAATAGTTTTATTTTTTCCTTTAAAAATTTATTGTATACAAAAGGCTGAAAAAGCAGTTATGAAATCTAAATTAATTGTAACTCTTCAAAATACAAAACCACGCCATCAGATATACATTTGCCATTTAAAATCAGGATGGTTTTTGGGAGGATCAAGCTTGTTTTCTGCTTTTGAAAGAAGAGATAGGGAGAATTGCAATCCTTTGATTGCATAGCTCTGATTGCAGACAGTGATATGCTAACAATGATTACTGGAGTTTTCTGAAAACTTCATAGTGATAATTCATTTACTGTTGGACATTTGATTGCCTAGCCCATGTCCTTTTAACAATTCCTTTTCTGTGGGTACAAATCCTTAGCTTCTGTGTCTTCAACAGAAGAAACTGAGCTGGGTTCTTAGGAAGAAATTGTCCAAAAGTCCCACATCACCCATAACAGAAATTATTTAGAAACTTTAATGCCATCCCTGTATTATCGAACATCTGTTAAGATGTTGTGATGACACCACTTTCTTCCATCCTTCACTTTTTATTTTTTTATACAGTCACAGAATTTCCTTAGTTTTTTCTTTTTCTCTTATTTCTTCAGCAAAAGTTGGTGACACCAAGTTGGGTGGCTTGGTTATTTGCACTGCATGTGGCACAGGCAGGTCCTGGGCTGTGCTTCCAGGCTGCATAACAGACAAATGCAGCAGATATATGAAACAATATAAAAGCATTAAAAGATTATTTGGTTTCTTTCCAAACAAATTGGGGTTGGAAAGGGAAAGGGAAAAAAAGCCTTCCCTTTTCCAGGGAAGGGGTGACCTAATTGTGCCTTTCAGTACCTTGATGGGATCCTACCAGAAAGATGGAGAGAGACAATTTGTAAGGACAGGTAGTGACAGGACAAGGGGGAACGGGTTCAAATTCAAAGAGAATAGGTTTGGTTCAGATAATTTGAAGGAATTCTTTCCCTGTGAGGGTGGTGAGGCCCTGGCACAGGGTGCCCAGAGAAGCTGTGGCTGCTCTATCCCTGGAAGTGTCCAGGGCCAGGTTGGACAGGTCTTGGAGAAACCTGGGATAGTGGAAGTGTCCCTGCCCATGGCACAGTGTTGGAACAAGATGATTTTTAAGATCCTTTTCATTCCAGGCCATTCTGTGATTCTATGATCCCCTGAGTGGAATGCTTTGTTAGGTGTTTAACAGGAGGCTGTGTGCATTCCTGCTCTGATTTTTTTTTTTTTTTTTTTTTTTTTGAGGTAGACCACTGTTTCTTGCTTAATTTTTTTTTTTTTTTTTATAAGCAGTTTAGGTAAGAAGCATGAGCCCGTAAGGAATTTGGGGCCAAAACCTCCCCACTGTATGTATTTGAAGAGCATTCAGCACCCATTGCCTTAAATAATACTGCAATAAATATACCATAGAAATGCAACAGTAGTGATGATCCTGCTTAGATCAGGGATATTTCCCACAGATGTCTTTTCTTTCTCTTTATTCACATGACAGAAGCTAATTTTAAAGAGAAAAACCTTACAGAATTCCAGGGAATAAATAAACTGAAAATGTTGGTATTATTTTCTGGTACTACTAAGCAGTATCAAACAGTAAGTATCTGCTGGAATGAATCTCAGTAGAAGTTGTTTTTAAAAGTGCAATAAAATTCTAATATCCTCTGAAAGGTTATTATCCAAGTAAAGAAGGCATTTATGTATAAAGCTATGCCAATTTGTCTCGTCAAGATGGGGCTTTTCATGACACCAAATGTGAACTAATTCTTTTTTCACTTACCTTGTAAGTAGCTTTATTCCAATACTGCTGAAGTCAATGACAGAGTTGCCATTAAATTCTTTTCATATAATAGCATGGAACTAATAGTAAAAAGGCCATGAGGTGGCAATTCCAGCTGGCAGCATTTACAAAGGAGACTTTATGAGGAAGTTGGATAAATTCAAAGCCAAAGTGCAGTAGAAGGTGACAAATTCTCAATCGCCAGACTGGATTTATAGAAAAATGATTGTAACAAATTAAAGAACTCACAGAAGTTTGTATTAGTGCTGTTACATTTAATTGGTGGAATGTAGCAGAATTATGGAGTTATGAGCTGGTAAAGAGGTTTATAGAAACCAATTAAAGTATAAACATTAAGAATGGCTGTTTGAGTGGCTGGAAACAATTGCTAGGCATTTCCTGAGGTTGTGTTCTTCACAGAGATGTTTTAATTGCTAAGGATAATGCTCTGAAAAGCAAATAGCTTATTTTATCACTCTCAGTTATTTCTGTAGCTACCCACTTATCTCTCTAGATTTAGTTATGTTTCCTTTTCTGAAGTTATTCAGGGTTATTTAATTTCCTTGTATACTCTTTTCATGGAGAATATTCACCTGTCACCAGAAATTCGCTTGTCCTACTGTGGCAACCTCATAAAGAAGTAGAATCATCCACAGATGATGCTTGTAGAGTAGTTCTGGACCAATCTACTCCCAGGAGCCAGAAATATGCAGATGAAGAGAAGATAAAGCTGGTGCTTGGGTTAATATCCAGTAAATCCAGCATTTCTGTCACTGAGCAAAGTGGCAGATTACACCACAGTAGGGAGGCTGGAAGTGGGTGATCTTTGAGGTCCCTTCTAACCCAAACCATTCTATGATTCTATGAAATAAGTCTCTCCTGGGGATTCAAATATATTTATACCTGGACCACTTATACATGGACCTTGCACAGTGTTTTCATACTTCAGCTCCCAACTTGTAAATGCAGAACAATAACAATGTTCCTCTTCCCAAGCATGTAACTTGATCTCAAAAGCATATATAGAGGACAAATATTTCAAAGATGGGACTCATTTATATGACCCACATAATGTCTAGCTAGAGTGGGTAAATATTGTCAAAATTGATTTTCAGGCCTGAAGAACTCAAGAAAGCAGCTCCTGTTCAGTACTCAGAATTTGGATTTCCTAGACTGCAAAAAAAGACAGATGAGGGAGACTCACAATAAATATATTTAATTGATACAATTCTAGAATTTAGGAAAGGTGTAAAAAATTAATAAAAATATATACACACCTCTTAAAATTAAAAATGGTACTCTTTCCTCCTTAAAATAATGATATCCAACAAAGAACTAGGCAAATTTGTCAAAGTTTCTCTAGGATCTATTTTTACTCAGCCTTTCCTGTGCAGTTATTTCTCCCTGTGATTTTATTTTATATACGTTACTTTAAGTTCCACCTCACAATCCTCAGTCTTCTTCGTGAATGTTGGAAAAATTTCCTGATCCTGCTGTTCTGGCTCTGCTGGCATTTTAATTCCTTATTCAAGTTTCTCTCTATTCTAGGGAAAAGAACTATTCTAGGTCTGCCTCCAGGTAAACAAGTCTTTTTTTGCAGTCTCCCAATGCATGAGAATTTTCCCATGTCCTTAATCAGATTTAACTAAGCCCTTAATTGCCTCATTCTATTTGGTCAGATTTCCTAATACGATCACTTAGATGACAGAGAGTGGTCATAATCTGGCTGCAAATTCCCTGTGGCTTAGAGGAGCTGATGGCTGGGCAGAATCTGACAGCTCAGAGTTTTCCCCTTCTTGCCAGAGTGGTTGATTTACTGGAGGGGGATGGCAGAATCTGGGTGGGGTGCAGGAGACCAGCTGTGCTGCATCAGTCCAAGGCTGGCAAACAGGGAGGCCCTGTGGGCTTCAGCCACTTGTAGGATGAAGTGTGGCACGAGCACCTCAGTGGTCGTGTTTCTTTGTGGCAGTGAACGCCATAAAATTTGACCACAGAAGTTTGGGTAAAATTTATGTGTCTCAAGTGGGTGAGATATTTGAGTGTCACACTCTGCAAATCCCAATGGCTGTGCTATTTATGGCAAGTTCTGTTTTTATCAATAGATCATTTATGACGTGTGACAAAAAAAGAAAGAGAGCCTGAGGCAAGATAGATTTTAGTTAGGTCTGAATTAGATTTTATAGGTCGGCTGCTCTCAGTAATTCAATACCATCTGATTGCTAAAAAGGTACTTAATGAGGCTTAATTAGAAGGGATGTCTTTTATTGTCATTTAATGCAGTTGCATTTACATGAGTTCAGGGTTTGGCAGTAGGTTTTTCTCAGCAATTCTTGGATCTCAATCTAACAAAAGCCAATAAATGATCCCATCTGCTCCCAGGCTTTCTGTCTGATACTTGTAGTGTAAGCAGCATAAGGACCAGCTTTAGAGAATGTGTGACCACTGCACAGAAAGGGCCTCAACCTTAAATTGCTTGTTAGCTTTATAAACAAAAATACAGCAGTAAATGCCATAGTAAGTTGAAACTCGAATTTCGCATTTCAAGGGAATAGGAATTTTATGGGAAATTTTACTTTTTAAAAATTATTCCATGCCTTCTATCTCATTCTAATGAACAATTAATGTCATAATGTGGCATAACAGGAGGAAAAAATTACCTTATTACTTTTCAAAAGATGTTTTAAGCATAAGTGCCTCATAGTAAAAAATAAACTCCCCAAACATTTTGTAGACTTTTCCTGTTTATCATGACATGTTTCACTCTGTATATTATTGTGTTGTAGTTCCTAAAAATGTTGCAGATATAAAAACAGAAATGGAAAAAAAAAAAAGTAGATCAGAATGCAATACTTAAAGCAAAATCTGAACATTCTAAATTAATTTGAAAGTATTTAAGATATATTAATCTCTGATAATTTGGAAAAAGGTTTTTTAGAACAAAGGCAATACCATCAAATGGAAAAACTTTTAAAATATCAATTTAAAAAAAAGTTCTCTAGCACTTGTAAAACACCAGTGGTTTTTACGAGGAAAAAGTCTTTGAAGCTTACGGAATGTTTTCTACCGACCAGATGGAACAAGTTTTGTGATCAGACTCTTAAGAGGCTGCTGCTTTTTCTCTGAGGTACAGCCAGTTCTGCACACCAACCCTCTGTGGTCTCTCAGGTGGTGTATACATGTAACCAGCCTCAAACAACCAATGCACATAAATGTTTGGACTGAACTGATATTGAAAATACTGAGGGACAACAGATTTAACTGACAAAGAAAAAATGTAGTGAAGATGTTGACATGACAATAAATTAACTGGGCTTGAATTATAGTAAATGTATCTTCATCAAGCTCACAGATGTGCTTCTCTCACAGTTGAATGATATTCAATTCTATACAAACGCCTTGTTAAATTTAAATTAAATGATAATTTAACACATCTAAAGGCATTATCTCATTTTGTTCTGAACTCTGTTTCTAATGACTTCAAATCGTGTGTGATGTATTTATGGCAAACTTCTGTAGCTGTTGTGCTGGAGAATTTGTGGGGTTTTATTAAATAAGTTATATCCTGCTGCCTGTCAACCATTTACAAGAAGAAAAAAGTCACAAGAGTCAGTGAAGCACAAGGTGAAGGCACAACCCAGGAAGTAGCTCATACAAATTGTATGGAAATCTAATGACCAAATGAGGGGAGATAAGACAGTAACGTGGAAGATGCAATTAAGAGGAGAAATTTCAAGTTACACATTCAGCTGTCAAAATCCTGCCAATTGAGATGCTAGATGGATTCTGTTGTATTCATAGATTATTTAGAAGGAAAGGTGCCTTTCTAGTTTAATGAAATTAGTATATCTTTCTTTTCAGTGCACCATGCTGCTTGAACAACTAACCTTTAACTAATGTGCTTCTGCCACTTTCAATTGATGTACCTATTTAAAATGAACAATGCTAGTGACAGAATAATGAAAACAGTTAAGCTGAATTTGTCAAAATTAATAGAAGAGATTGCATCTTCATCTTAGGCAGCAAAGGCTATTAAGATCAGATGTTTTCCATAAGAAGGTTTAGCGCTGCTTGTGTGTGGTTTCAAGTAGATGTACACTTCACATTCTTATCTTTCAAAAGCTGAGTGATCTTAATAGATCCCAAAATCCCAGAATTTCCTTCTGGTAACTCGTTTTCTCTTAGTTTTTTCTTTCTCTGGTGTTCTGTGGTAGCAGGTGCTCCCAGTAGCCCTCAGGAAGTCAACAGGACTCCTTTTGATGCCAGGAGTTACATGAATTCAGCTAAGGAGGTCTGGGCTTTCAGATGCTGATGGACTTTGTAGGTGCACCCTCAGATTCGTTCAATACTCCATGAAAAATCCCTGTTCATGAGGAAAATGAAAGGGTTTAATGTAATATGCAACATACTGTTCTACAAACAACAGAGCTCACTAAGTTTAGCTTCCTGTAGAATTTTCCCATATGTTCTTATACCCAGCTTCAAATTTAGCACCCCCTTTGATCTTATTCATTGCCACTATCTCTTAAATCCCACTGAACTTGAAATCTTCTGCCTCACCATTGCTCTGGACTTCTCTTATGGACATTCTTACATTATTCTATAAAATATAGTCACTTGTGTGACTTAGCAAATAAACCAGGCACCCTGGATGGTACCTACCAGCAGCATCTTCTCCCCATGTTTGTATCATTATTTTAAGGCAGGAGAAAAACTGCCATTGTAATTAGGGTCTTTTTTTCTTTTTTTTTTTTTTTATGATAAAAATCTGGAGTCATTACGCTAATATTTGCTAAAAACCCAAAGATTGTAGTATATATTTTAAGGGTAAGCTGAGTTGCTGTGTTTTGCAGAGAGCTTGCACAAACATTCTGGATTAGGTCAATAATTTACCTATATTTTGCTAAAAAAACTTAGATTTGCTATGTCTCTCCCATACACTGAATTAAGGAGAAGATGCTAATCTCAGTAATTAATCTTGAGATCTTCCTGTCCTCCATGTGCTCTGCCTAAGCCTCTGCAGTATTACAAGTAAGTCTTTGGAGTGCATTTTAGCAGTGATAGTACATTGCTATTATTTTTGGAACTATATTTGATGCTACATAATTACTCCTGTGAGTTCTGCATTACCAGAAGCCTTCATTAATCACAAATATTTTGCTCCTCTAGTTATGGCTCTTCCTTCCCTTGTTCCACTGACTTCCGTCTTCTTTCTTATTTTATTTAAATCTCTGGCCCAGAGCAGCTATAAAGGGTAGACATTTATGGCAAAAACAAAGAACAGCAATTTCTGTGCTGGGCAATGTAGGCAGTCATTTGTTTGTTTGCATGCTGAGAAACCTGCCAAAAGTACCAGAACTTCTCTCCAGTGAATAATGTAATAAATTAGATTTCATCACCATGTAATCACAGGTCCATGAGAACTGGGTATAAAAATCTTTCTTCAAATATTTCCTCAATGGAGCCTGTCATGATATACACACAGGCTCTGTTTGAAAATGTGCTTCCTTGTTACAAGGCTGTGTTTGCTTTTCAAAGAAACCAAATCTTTTCTACCTCAAAAACTGCATGGAGGCTCTGTGTGTTACTAGCTAATAAAAATGTGTAAAGAAGAGTTGACTGTAGAAGTAGGGCATATTTGTAAGCATCTGCTACATTTATATTTTCTAAATATGTCCATTTGAGTAGGCAGACCCACAATTTAGCTGAAATAAAACAAGACCAAAAAAGGACTTTACAAACATTCTGATTTTCTTTCGAAAATTTCATCTTTTTAAGGCATTGAAATGTAAATAAATAAATGAGGAGGACTGAAAATGTCCAAGAAGAGGCGATGAAGCTGATATGGTTTGTAAGCCTGACTTCTGTTGTGTTTATGGACACAATTTCATCTTTAAGTGCACAAACCAGCTGCTGGAGTGCCAGAGGTGCTGGCATGGCTCAGCTGGTTTAAGGACGTCAGTCTAACCCTGCTGAGGAGCCTGGGGAAGCCACTGCAAACAGGGACTGTGACCACCAGGTTTTGAGCTGATCTCCTGATCTCCAGAACTGTCAAAACTGTTTAGCAGGGTTTGAAAATGCTCAACAAAGGAAGGTACTTGTGGATTCACTGGTGTCCTGCCCTTCTGCATGGGAGACTTGAGGTCTTGGAGTGAGATCATCAAGGTGATAACTTCTAAGTGGTTTTCAATACACAACACTAGGTCCATGTTTTATTTTGGCGATAACAAAGAGCTGTCAGGAATACATGGAAATGGGTAAATTCGCAGGAAGGTGCCTGTAGACATCCTGTCCTAGAAAATGTTCTGCTTGGCAGGAGGCTCCCATACTGTAGCCTTTCCTTCTGTGGCATCAGCCAGCACAAACTGCAGCCCCATGTTTACATCTCAGGGATCTATGGACACTGTGGTTTCTTCAGGGGACTCCTCTACATTCCAGAACTAGAGCTGGTTTGGCATTTGAGGATTTTTTTGAATGGTGGTGGTGCTCATTTTTATATGTAGACAGCCTGCTAAGCCTCAGAACCCTGCTTTATTGTTTTAAATACATCCTTATATCCTTAGCATTCTTTCCCCTCTTTAATTAAATAATAACTACAGCTTTGTGCTAAAGGCTTTCTACTTCTAATAGGGTCTTTTATTCACAGTTTAAAAACAACATATTTTTTCCCCTTCCTTGAATATAGTCTTGAAATTTTTATACACTTACCATGTGCTTCACAATAATAGTGTCTTTAAATAGTCTTTCTATCATGAACAGCTTTTTAGCTGTGCCTTCTTGTTTGCTCTCAGAAAGTTGCTTCTTTTTCATACAACTCTCTCCTTGGAACTGAGTATTACTTTGGTTGATTTGTGTGTGTGTGGCTTCCTCATACTTCCTAAGACACTGAAATCAATTTTGAATTGAAGAGTTGTTCTTATTTTGAAAATGGGTCTTCAGTAACTGCAGCTTCTGCTGCGTCCAATATACTGCTAAGGGAGTACTGAAGAATTGCTTTTGCCTTTCTGCATTGTCCTTTTTATCAAAAAAATAAAGTGCTTGTTGAATTTCAGATGCTTCCTCTCTGCCCATGTCCCCAGCCTGTTGAGCCCCCTCTGAAGGGCTGCACAGCCCCTCTGGGGTAGCAGCCACTCCTCCCAGCTTTGTGTCATCAGCACATTTGCTGAGGAGGCATCTGCCCCCTCATCAAAGTCATTGATGGAAAAGTTAAACAATAATGGACCCAGTGTAAGATTAAAAATCTGATTGAGTAAAATTGAGTTAAATTTTTTTCTTGAGTGAAAATTTTGCCTCCAGTCTTTCATTTTATATAGTAAAGAACATGCAGAAAAACTCTTACTTTCATACAAGAAGTACAAATCAATAATAACACTTAAAATCTGTGTTTTCTTCAAAAAATAATACAGGAATCTCCTTTTAAATTAGGGAGTTAATATTTTACGTGATTAGAATTAACTTTGGGAACATTTATCTCATCATTTTGAATATTCAAGTCCGTGATGTATTTTGAGCTAATTTTGGGTAGGCTCATTAGGGTAAAAAGGTGTTGTTATTAATAGTAACTTGCAAGAACTTTTGTTGAAGATTAAGTTCCCTTTCAGACTAGATTTCTTACAAGTCAGTGACAAATATAGTAACAGGCTGACATAGAGAAGGTGTAAAAATCACAGGCTTGACTTAATAAGAAGTTGTATCATTATTAGCTTCTCATCTTCCAATATCCTTAACATTGTTATCCCAATACAACCAACTTTGATGACCCTACTTTCCTTTTTAGTGCATTTTCAAAAGAGATGAGGTGAAAAAAAGGTTTTAGCATACTATAAAATATTCTGTACTCTCTTTCCAAGATCTCCCTGGTCTAACACTGAACATCCAGCAGAATCCATTTTCCAGGAACAGGGATGTGGCTTTGATATCAGTGCAGAATACTTTTGCTTAGAAATAGGAGCTTTAGTTTTCTAGTCCTACTCTTGGGCTGTGCTGGACAAGAGTTTTCAGTGAGGGAAATTGCTTGGCTTAGCCCCTTGTGCAGCTGAGCACTTTTGTTTCACTGCAGTCATCTTTTTACACTCTCTTGTGGAAAAATAGGAACTCAGTTTAGAATGTTCTCTTTTACCAAAGGATATCAGCTTTGACCAACATTTCATACATGTTTATGATGGAAATGATGGATATTTGAGAGCAGGTTGGGAATACTAGAAAAATACTATGATTTTTCTTTTATTTAAAAAAATCTTATGTTTTCAAAATTAATTTGAACATATTTTGCTTGACATAGAACGTGATTATGTTTAGATTGCTCATTTTAGAAAGCATGAATTTCAGTTTAAAGTAATGGAGAATTACCATGTAATTTTTCTCCAGCTATTTCTAATAACTAATGCAGTTAATATTACCTTGCATACCATTCATCATTTTAGGATGAATGCTATTAACTGAATAGGATTTTTTTTAACATAATACAATATAAATAAGAATTAATTAGTAATTTGCATAGTAAATACCAAAAAATAAGTGCATCCAAATTAATGAGAAGTGAATCTGTACACATACTAAAGGAAATTACAATGCTTAAAGAAAAGGAGATGTGATGTGCCCCATCCATTCTGTAGGCAGAACTCCTTGGAGTTAGGTCTGATATCAAGTCAAAAAACCTCTTAAAATAGACTCAGCTGCTTTGATTAGACAAATGATGGCACAGTAAGAAAAGTTCAAAGCCTATAAAAAGTGGGGTTTTTTTTTTGATTGCTGGTTATAAGTGCATTGTCTAATACAGGGACAGTAAAGAAAACAGGTAAATGAGGATCATAAGGGAAGCTCCATGCAGGTCATTAGTTCAGCCATTTATTTTTTCTTATTTTCATCATCAATTGCAAGATTTCATTTTTTAATTGAGGCATTGCGTTTGAGTAAAGTATAATTTGCTCTAATAGATAGCTAATTGGACTAATTGTCTACTGTAATTAGCTAGAAGTCTAATATATCTTTATTTTAAATGTTGAAGGTCTCATTAAAATTCCTTCGTGTGAATAGGTGAAGAAGAATGTACCATTAAACTAATTGTTTATGCAAAGTGAAAATGTTCTGCTCTTTTATGTGATGTCAAAATTTGGGCACTTAGGAATGGAGCTTGGGGACCCTTATCCATCTGGAAAAATTTGTCTTGGGATGTGTTATGAGGTTACCAAGTTTCTCCAAATCCTGTTCATGAACACATCCAGGGATGGGGCGAACACAACTTCTCTGGGCAGCTTGTTCCAGGGCCTCACCACCCTGGCAGGGAAAAATTTCTTCCTAAAATGCAATTTAAGCATATATTTTTTTCAGCTTAAAGCAATTTCCCTTGTCCTATCACTCCACACCTTTGCAATACTCCCTCCCCAGCTCTGTTGTAGCCCCTTCCCACCCCATAAGGGATTCTAAGGCCTCCCCAGAGCCTTCTCTTCTCCACACTGAATGGCCCCAACTGCCAGCCTGTCTTCCTAGGAGAGCTGTTTCAGCCCTCTGAGCATCTTTGTGACCTCCAGCAAGGTCACATCTTATGCTGGCAGCCCAGAGCTGGATGCAGTGCTCCAGGTGGGCTCTCACAGGAGCACGGTAAAGAGGGAGAGAATTGCCTCCCTCAAAATTCTGGCCATGCTTCTCTGGGTGTAGGTCAGGCTATGATTGTCTTTCTGGGCTGCAAGTGCACATTGCAGGGTCGTGAAAAGCTTCACCACCACCCCCAAGTCCTTCTCCTCAGGGCTGCTCTCAATTTCTTACACTTTCTTTTCTTTAGAGGCTGGCAAATTGAGCTAACACTCCTGTGTATTCCTCACGTCCTTTTCAGAGGTAGATAGAGCCAGAATTACATCAGAATAGTAATCACATCAGTCTTTACTGAGGAGAATATTGCCAGGCTTTATGGGGCTGATTAGAGACAACAGCTTTGAAACACATCCTGCACATATTTAAGACTTTATGAACAATGAATATAATTTTGCATTACACTCACAGCACAGTATCATTGCAGGATAGTGTTACAAAGCAGGGATTATCTTAAAAGTGAAGGTTTGATCATTTCTTTTTCAGCATTTAAGAGATTTTGACATGTAAACCAGCAGTGTGGCTGCTGGGACACATTGGGAATGTTGCTGCACAGCTGGCACATCATGCAGAGTTTCTCAGGAAGAAATAGGGACTTCATTTCCATCAGCTTTTGGCAGCACAGTTTACAACTATCCTTTTCTTTAGGGGCCACTATAATTTTTATCATGAGCAGAAATAATTCCTGCATTGTAGCAGTGGAGAGCCAGTGGCTGCAGGAGTCTCACTGTGAATGCTAATCCTCTCCTGAGGCTGGCTCCCACAGAACAACAAAGAGGAACAAGTATTTGCTGAAGTGCTCATAATTCAGCTGGGCACTGTGCAAGCTTCCAGATTATTTCTATTTCCCAATTTTTGTATTTCTAAATGCTCAGAAAGCAACAATCAGGGAAAGAAAAGCCAATTTAACCATGTTCCTCTTGCCTAAGATGTTTTCATCCCAGAATAGACCATAGGAAAACTGGTATTTTTCTCTAGGAAACAGGGTGGTGCTTTTGTTTCCTGAAGCATCTCTGCCTTTAGTCTTTTCTGACCAAACCACATGGAGCACCAAGATCTGGATTCAAACCATCCACTAATCCACCAAGATCCTTGGCTGCATTGAATTTTATTGAAGCAATTATTTGTTAGAGAAAAGAAGTGATTCAGTTATTCAAAGATTGCTGTTGGGGAATGGAAAATGTGTGTTTTCTCTCAGCTGTTTGATGACCACATGCAGATTGATTCTTAAAACTCCTAAGGATTGTGAAATTACAATAAATTGAGAATGTTGTTTAGTCAGTCATTTGTTAGACATACAACTGGCTGGTGTTTGTGTTGGCATATGATCTTGTGTATTTTGAACTTGAAAACTCATCTTATTGTAACCAAAATCTTCTAGAAAGGCATTTTTAGGCTCGATGAGCTAATTAGGTTGATATAAAATTACTGTCTTATATGTCATATTATTGAAAATTTGTATGCTTAATAAATGTGTTTAAATGGACAGTACTTGTATGGGTTTTCTTATAACTAAAAGATTGTTAGCTTAATCCTGGAATTTTAGTAACTCTTAGATGGCAATTTAAGTATGGGCTAATGCATAATAAGGCAAAAATGAAACTATAATGCCTATCTGACATGACAGTTTTATGCAGGGAAATTTTTTTGCTGACATTTTATGATTCCTTCTCTTGTCAAAAGTATCTTAAATAAATAAGGTCTGTTTAGAACAGGTTTGATTTGGGAGTTTTCACATTCTGCTTCAATATCTTGTAACTATAGTATAAATTTACACTGATCCATTCATTCTTTCCTATGCAGTCTGACCTCAAATAAACTGATGTAAACAGAGAAATTACTTGTGCCAGCAAACCTACTGTAATTTGAGGCTATTAAAATAGAGGTTAGAATCTGACCATGAGTATAAATAGACTGTAATCTAATTTCTTGAGGTCTGCAGATTCAGTAACTTTTGATATTTATGAATTCAAACTCTAGCAATGGTTTATGCTGATATGCACCTGCTTGATGCAGCTTAAAAATGGGTGAAGCAAAATTTTTGAGAGGAATGTATGTCCAGCTCAAGACTGAGTCTTGAGTAGGGGCTATGAAAGTCAATCCTTTGGTTTTAATACTCTCCATACCATCTCTTGCATACTTACCTCTGCCCCTCTTTGTGTGCATATAGTCTAGATTTTTTTTTTTCATCTTGAAAAGAAACTGTGAAATTTAACTTGTCATAGAACACTTTTGATTTTGAAAGGGAGCCAATCAAAACCATAATGTCCACCAAAATGCTTCTCACCATTGATTTCCATTGCACTGTCCTGCAGGAATGGCTTTAGTTAATTATACAATGGCATTGGCTGAGATGTACATTTTTGCTTTCTCAGATTCCTCACTGCTGCAGAGATCACAAAAGTGGGGGAAAGCAGCCCAGGCCAGGTAGAACAGGAGACTGTGATTTTCATCTCTTTGTCCCTGGATGTTATGACTTGGCTCTAAACAGCAAGAGTCATGATGGACAGTCAGCCCTAACATTTGCATCAAAACAGACTTCACTGGAGCTGAACTAATAAAAATGTAATGTTGAGAGAGTGAATGAAAGATAAAGGAGTCCATGGTTTGGACTTCAGGGTGTGAAACAGAGACTATGTCATCTGGTCACAGTAGTCCTTCCATCAAATCATTGGCAGCCTCAAAGATCTTTGACTAGCCAAATACCTTGCAGACATTTCTATTTGTTGAATCAGCCATGCAAAACACAAAAAATTAATCTGTTATAGAGACTTAATTATAGGCAATTAGGCCACAATGTCTGTGCTGTCAGTTAATGACAATAATGTTAAAAAAAGGTAACCATTGCCATTGTATTCATGACTGCATTTTATGCCTTAACTTCATCTTCAAAGGGAAATGCAAGTTTAATATGTTTTATATATGTGTTGTTCTGTAAATTTTCTGCTGTGGTTGCATGCAGTCATCAGGTTTGCCATTGCAGAGCTGCATTGTGGTACTTCTCATTCCAAATGAAAAGAGCACAGATTGCTGACTTGAGCAATGCAGTGTTCCTGACGTTTGAAGTAAATCTCACTTGTGTAATTATCTTTCACTGCAGTAGGACCAAGTAAATCATGACTCTGGCATACTCAGCATGATGGGTGAGATAGCTTTCATTTTGCCTGATGGCAGGGAAAGACTAAAAGTTTCTCCAGCTTGTGCTGTGGAGCTCAGTTCTCTAAGTGTCATAACTCACACCCTTGGAGCCCAGAGCAAGTGTGGAGAACACACGGATTCACCACTCTCCAGAAATACTGGAATGCCTCTCTGCACATGACCTAAACCCTCTCAGTCCATAGTGGCTGAAACAGCAAATGAACCCCAGGTGCTGACAGAAGCCAGCCTGGGTGAAACAGCAAATGTGGAACCAAGTACATTGGAGTTAACGTCAGTAATTTCCAGCATCAACTGAAACATGGTCAAAGAGACTGTCATTGCCTTTAATTAAGGCTAGATAGGATATGTGGGTGGGTTAAATATGTGTCTATTGGGAGACTCTGCATGCAAAAAATAACTGGTGTTTCTAGGAGACAAGGTAGATGTATAAATTATGAGAAATAAATGCCATTACCATTTGTAGATGTGAACTGAGTTACAGCAAAATAGCTTGCATGAAAAAATAACACCATCCGAGGTTTGCAGAGGGCCAGTGACAGCAGTTCTGAGTCCTGTGCCTTGCCATATGTCCATATTTAAGTATTGGAATAAATGGACTGTGGAATAGATAGTTCTAAATAATAAATTAATTAAATAGTTATAATTAATATGTGAATTAATTAATTGAATAGCTGTTAGTAATGGTTTGGGAGGCAATGATAACTTTGGAATAGAACAGGAATAGGACAACTTCTGGCTGAACTGGCCCACCCAGTGGTGTCCTTGATTGCTCTGCACATTTCGTTAGATTGTGGACAGGTGAGTTGTGACTGAACCTGAATGCTTTCCACAGGAGAAAGAAATATCTCATTACTGAGCTCCAAGATTGCCTGATGAGTTCATTTTTCCTTTCATTTAAGTGGTTTCCTTTGGGGTATAAAAAATCATAGAGTTAATACTGTAATAAACAGAGGAGAACTACAGAACTGCTCAGTTAAAATTGTGTTCTCTTTTGGAAGATTTACCTACTTTACAGTGGTTTACTTAAGGGTACAATTGATCTATAAGATCAATTGATATATTAAGAGTGTTGTAATTGCTCTTAATATAGCCATGTGAAGTCAAGTTGCACATGGGTTTTATCCACATATTTCCTATATTTATGACATTTATTTGCTTTCTCTTGAAGCAGTAGTGATGGTTGAAGAAGATGCTCTTCTTGTCTTCCTGTTTTCATAATCAAACCTGGACTTTTGGATACCAGACAAATCACACTAAGTGTCAGGCTCTTGGAATTCCAAGGTGGCCATGTCTCTGTGCCCAGTCACCTTGGAGAGAATAATATTTGATAACATGAAGAAAAGAAATTAAATATAGGACTGAAACAGTCCTTTCTTTCCCTTTCCATCCCCATGAAATAGACAGTTAGGTAGTATTTTAATTCATTCCTTTAAATGTAAAAGAGTTTTAATTTTAATTTTAAGAGGGTGGTGCTGCTCCTCTCAGTCAATATCTGAGTCACGTTCTGCGTGATGAGGGAACAAAATCCAAAGTACCTAATATGTGAAAATAGCAGCTGTGCCTTAAATTAGAGTCAAGGACTGGGATGGGAGTTGCTTTTTTGGAAGAATGTATTAATAGATAAAGCTGAGATGTATGACTACCACTAGTGTAAAGTTACAGTTTAGATCTCTTTAGAAATTAAATTTGGCATTTATGCATGTATGAATCAGAAGGCACATCTGAATATGTCAAGCTTCCATCAACTATCATTAGGCTTTTACAACTTCTTTTCCTTTTTTTTCCCCTCAAGTTTTCTGGCTTTTGTTCATATTTGCTCAGCGTAGGAACTGTGGGCCCTTAACAGCAAGTGTTGGCTTCACTTCTGCTCAGTTTTCAGCTTCCTGAGCAGGGAGCCTTTTATAGACTGTGACACAATTGTTAATTATGAGTGTTGCTCTGCTCATGCTTTGGAATACTAGTGGGAAGATTAAGGTATTCAGAGAGACATAAAATTGGCCCACCTTGCGTCAACGTGGCATAAAAACATCCGATTTGGAAGTCAAACTCTTGACCTCGGTGACATTTGGAGGAGTCCAAGTTTGTGTTTCTGGCTCATGTATAATTAAGTAGCAAACACAGGCATGATTTTGCAAGGTGCTTTTCGATACCCTGAACTTTCTGACAAGTGGGATTTGGTTTCCACAAATTGTATTTCCATACCTCTCTCTCATAAGGGAAACCTTGCAGATTCATATTGGAAAAGGTTTGGTGAGTCTGTTCCCAAAGACCTGCCTGGGGATGGGCTACAATGAAAGGACAAAGACACACAATGGCTGGAAATGAGAAGGGTCATACAGATGATACACCCAGAGCTTGTGAGAGGGACAGGGAGGTGCCCAAGAGCAGGAGGAGGAGCAGCATGGTCTGTGCAGCTCTGTATTCAGAGGTAACCAAGGTGCTGAGCACAATCCACACATGTTGCATAAAACACCCACACTCTGGGAAGAGCTGCATTGTTTAGTTCTTCATCACAAAACTGCCATAGCCTGTGGATGAGTTTCAAGCAAAATCAGGTGCCTTGCCATTAATTTTTTTAATGCAATACCTACTGAGAGGTACAAAATAAAGGAATAAGAAGATATTGTTTGTTGTGTGCAATGTAAGGAAAACAATCAGCACACTATTTTAGTCCAGTTCTGTCTTGGATTTCAGCTCCCAGATAAACACAGCTTTGCATTCAAAGACAATATTTAGCACAGCTTGAAAAGTGGGCTTGTTTATTTTTAGTGTTTTGAAGGATCAGCTCTCAGACAAATCATTTTTCACATAAACCAACTCATAAATTCCTAGGATGCTATCTCAGTCATCCCAAATATGCCAAAGAAGTGAAGGTCATACAGTGTAAATTGAAGCTGTACAAGTTTGCCTACCAGTTTTTATGTTTGTATGCAATGGAAGGAAAAGAGCCATATATTTTTCATTTTTTGTTTTTTTCTAATTTGCTTTTTCAGTCCACCTGCAACCCTTAAATCACTGGGGGAATACAGTTTATTTAATGAATAACTGGTGTTGGTGGGTAATGCCGATTCACTTTCAACTCGGAGAAGAGTCAGTTCCTTCTGGACAAAAATTTTGTAAGAGAGGCAAAATGGGTTTTCTTCATCCAAGAAAAAAAAAAAAAACGCAGACAACAAAACAAAACTACCCCTTGGTGTTCAGTTGTTTTGCTTATCTTGGGGAATGTAGAGGAAAAACAGCCAAAAAGCAAAAACACTACAAAATTCCAAACAAACAAACAAACAACAACAACAACAACAAAACAAAATAAAAAAACCCCAAAAACTTCCCAATTCAGTGACTGGAAATCCACAGTAGTTTTGGGAAAATGACAATGTATATTTTCTTTTTCTGATGAAAATTAGTCTATATCATTGCCAACCACAAATTCAGCTACTAATGACAGCTTTGGGTAGCTTATTAAAATTCCCAAAGCCTTTAAGTGATAAGAATGTCTTGTATTGTCTGCTTAAGACGTGCAGTAACTCTTAAAAGAGTTTATGTAATCAAGCACATCAGAAATTTCTTGCCATGAATTGACATACAGCAAAATTAATTGATGCCTTAAACTGCACACTTTCTAAGCAGTTAAACTGCGGACAGAATGAAAGATTTCCATTTGGAAAGACCTCTCTTTGCTGAGTACTGGAGTGCTGTGCACAGCTGGGGAGGGAGGGGAGCTGCTGCAGTCAGTGCTCTAGGGGGCTCTGAGGGTGGTGAAGAGATTGGAGCATCTCCTGTGAGGAAAGGCTGGGAGAGGTGGGGCTGCCAAGGCGAAGGAAGAGAAGGCTCAGTCAGGGAACTCATGAACATCTGGTGTAGAGAGGACAGAGTCAGGTTCTTTTCAGCTTTGTCCTGTGAGAGACCAGAGATAGAGGGCATGAACTGAAACACAGGATGCTGAAGTTTCACAGAGCTTGATGAAGACTTTACTGCTTTGGAAGTAATGGATTATTACAAACAATAGTATTTCTTTTTTGGTTGTTTAAAGATTTCTCAGTCTCTAAAATGACACCTTGATTTATGCCCCTACATTCTTGTGGCTTGCTGCAAAATATTTATCTAATCAATTGTGAGACTGTCACAGAGGAAAAGTCAAGTGCCTATTTAGAATGCAAATTGGTATAAACTAAAGGCTGTAGTGCTTCTGTGTCTGCTGCAACATTCTGACCCCTTTTGTGTAGCTAACATTCAATGATGCTGAATATTTAATTACACACTGTGCTAAGAGACTGATTAAAGTGATTGAGGCCTTTTGCTATTGCACATTAATAGTACGGGGTGAAATTCTAATGTTTGACCCCAGGTACATGCAGGACTCAATGACCTGAAGTTTAAAACTGATTTTATTATAATTGCAAGTGTGCAGGTCTTTTCTTTTCTTTTCTTTTCTTTTCTTTTCTTTTCTTTTCTTTTCTTTTCTTTTCTTTTCTTTTCTTTTCTTTTCTTTTCTTTTCTTTTCTTTTCTTTTCTTTTCTTTTCTTTTCTTTTCTTTTCTTTTCTTTTCTTTTCTTTTCTTTTCTTTTCTTTTCTTTTTTAACTCTTTGAAGCATTTTGAAGGCAATTTAAAGTGTAGGAATGTGTACTTGTATTAGGCAGTTCCAAGTATGGCTTTCCAATATTTAGGGTTCTTGCAAGCAGAGAAAGTTGTGATTTCTTTTCTGATTACTTTAGTGTTGTGATTTCTCTGTGATTGCTAGCTGTCCTGATTTTATAGCTGTTAACCACAGCTATAGGTGAATGAAATGTATCCCTTAAAATGTCTCCCTGAAAGCACCAGCCATTCTCTTCCAGTTCACAAAATTTTCAGTCATGAAGCAAGATTAGCACTTTTCAGAATCCCCAGGTCTGAAGATAGCTGGAAGAATTCAGACATATTTTTACATCCTTGATAATACTAAACTCTACTTTTATGGAGATCAAAAAGTGAAGCCATAGGAAACGCTTGTAGTCATTTTAAAACTGTTGTTTATACTGCTTTCCTCTGTAATTGCGCAGGCTCCTTTTGTCAAGCATTGGGAGAAAAAAAAATCTGGCTTTTGCTATGGCAACACAGAAGACTTAGAAAATGATCTCTCAGCATGGAAGAATGATGATTCCTAAAATAGTGTAAGAGCACTGAAAAAGAGCGAGATTCTCTCTTGTGCCAAGGTCTTTTCAGCTCTGGAATGGGGGTTCTCCCACAGAGCTGGCTGTCATTCTCTCATCATTAAACTTATTTAAATGTACAGTAATTTAGAGCAACCTATACCCTGCTGTAATTTGTGACTGTCTGGCTATTGTCTGCAAGGACCCCTGGATATATTGGGAGCTGTCAGAGTGCGACAACGCTTTCCCCAACTTTAATGCATCCCCAGCCTTCAAGTGAGGGGGAGGGATAAATAGCAGAGCATGAGGATCCTCTCACTTTACACTACTGGTTAGCTCCAAACAGCTGAGAGAAGTCTTATGCAAATTAATCTTTTCAGCTGGATTTGGGTACTTTACTTTTCAAAGAACTTTCTGTGCAGGTAGAAAATTGATCACGAACTGCTTTAGGAGGTGGCTGCTTTGCTTCATTAATCCAAGCAGCCAATAATTTGTGAACAAAACAATGTCACAAGTCTTTGAGGTGATGTTTAGTAATGCAGCATTGGGGTTGCCACATCTGAAGTTGAATAAATCTAGAGGAAAGAAGAGCTGGCAGTAAAGTTCTGCAAAGTTCAAGCTAATTACTTCAATGATTTTAAAAATGACTGTGAAAGAACTCTTAGTGATATTTCCAGTTAATGAGAATGAATAAAAATCCTTGTGCCATAATTTTTTTTATTGTTGACATGTATTCCTTCACCAAAAAATTAGAATAAAAATAAACAAATATCCAAAGAGTTTCTTTTAATGCAAAACACAAGTACCAAAGAGTTTCTTGTAAGGATTAGTGTGTCCTCTGGTACCTTCTGCAAGCATCATACAGGAATTTCAACATTTGGAACCAAAATCATGAAGCAGCCACTTGCAGGTCCCTAAATTAATTGTTCCCTTCATTCTTCTGCACAGTACCTCTTGCACAACAAAATGGTCACACAGGGGAGGCAATAAAAGCTAATATATTGAGACAGTGAGATCTATTTCATATGCCCCTTGAGGGCACTGGTTCTAACCTTGGCCTTCTGCAATCTCATGTTGGGTAATACTATCTCAGAGCCTTTTCAGTCTGCTAGCCAAATGTAGAGTGCTCTTCACCAAAACTCACATCATTGGTTGACATGGGTTTAAAGGCAGTAATTTCTGCTGCCGTTCATGAATTTGTGTTTCTAGCCCAACATGCCTAAGTGAAGAATGTCACAGAGCTAAATTCATTCTAGGGGTACTGTGAGTGTTCCTTATTGGGAGAATTGCTTGTTGTTTGTTTCTGAGATCAAAGACACATCAGCTGTCTGACTAGAACCCCACAGACTGCTGGAAATGAAAACCATTTGTGTGTCTTGCTTCTTAAAAAGCTGCTTATCAGCCTCTTAGGCAAATGCACATATTTAAAGGAGTCCACTGGCCCATTCATTTGCACGATACACTGAGGTTTTTGTGTTCCCAGTGATGTTACTCTGATGTACAGGAGTAAACATCCTTTGCTATGAGAAAGGTTACTCAAGATGTTTTTGGAGCTGCTAGGTTCTGCTCTGCCTTTGCTCTGTGTTGTGCCAATATTATCTGAAGTTACTCAGATCTACACCCACTGTACATATAACTCACCTAACAGTTGACTTAATCTACAGAATTACGATTATTCAGACCCAGGGTCTCAATCAATGGCTTTCAGCCTCCATTTTTAAATGAATGAATGCTTCATTCTGTGGTAAGAGTCTCCCTCTGAGCAAATCTCTCCAAATACACATATCCCATGTGGAGCTCACAAGTCCTTCTGTTCTTACACAGCTCAGCTAGATGAGCTTTTTGTGTTAACAGCTTTCTGTGCTCTGCAAACAGTTATATTAAGTGTACTTGAGAGGGTTAGGATGGGTCTACCAGTTCTGTGCTTTGATGAGGGTTGTGATTAGTTTTCTTCTTTACTGCTGTAATTGTGTTAGAACCGTCCCTTGAATGGTTGCAACTATTTTGCCATCAAAGGTGCCAGGTATTTTATTCACATTTTTAGTAAAGGTATATAATGTCTCCACACATAAATCCCTTTATGCATATATCACTAAAATGCTCATGTTGGGGGGGAGTTTTGTTGTTCTATTTCATTGCAGGTAAGAAGACAATTTTGTTTGTATGCAAGATTGCGGCTATCAGTACAAGTCAGCATTTTGAAAAGCTGCTTACCATTGGGAAGTGTGTGTGTATTTCTTCTCCATCTCTTTACAATTTGCCTGTCTATTTATATTTTATAGTGTGTGGACGTGAAATGCCTCCCTTGCTATGAACACAGGGTCAGTTCTCCCTCTGCAGTCTCTCCTAAATCAGAATCTATTAATCCATTTACCTTTTGTCTTTGGGAAAATATATAATTTTCCTTTCCCTGTCTTGTTCTCTTACCCCTTCTTTGTATGTAAATGGGACACTTATGATCTCATACCCTTTGGAACTGGGATTAAATCTGCTTCATTTTATGTGCCAAAACTGCCTTTCCTTGTTGCTTATCACCAGCCACATTGTATTCTTGCACTGACATTGCTTATCCATGGGGAGGTAATTTATGGCATGCAAAGGGCATTGTTGTGCTAACTTTTAATGGTGGCAGCTGTACTTAGCTCTAAGGACATTTAGATCTGCCTTCACATATAAATGGTTGATTCTGTAGACATGGGAATATTTGCACCCTTGACACTCCAAGATCCTATCTCTGTGCCTCACATGCTGAACCCAGAATGTATGAGATTTTGAACAAGAGACACAAGACAAATCTTGTAACTAATTCAGTAAACTAAATGAAAGTCACCTGTGTAACTGACAGCAAAACAATAATAAAAGAAAAGCCTCAGCAATCCAAAGATCTTACTAAGCATGTTCCATAGGAGTGGAGTGCAATGACCCTGTTACATCAGGAGTTAATGGAAAACAGCATTTTACAAATATGACTATCCAAAAAAGCAAGTATTTGAGCATTTATACAGTGGATAGTCCTTGTGCAGGTGGTTCTGGGAGAAAATTCTTCATATGTGAAAACATAGGCTACAGGGGAAAAGGAATATGTTAACATCTTGGAATACAAGATTATTTGTATTATTTTCAACTCCAAGTGATGGCTGCTCACAAAGGTTTCTGCCTTCAGCTCTTCTCTCTGCATCTGAGGCTGTGATGATTTTCTCCTGGTGCTAGATCCAAGAGCATTTCCATTCCTTTATGCTGAAGAATGAAGGTTGTAATTTACCACACCTCTTACGATACTGATGGAGGTTCTCAGCTGGGGCCTTCTGTAGGAACAAATTTCTTTAAAAACAAAGGACAATTCAACCATGCCTGTGTAGGGTTTTATTGGGACTTTGTTGCCACAGAGGAGGGGTAGTGAGACTACAAGGGGTAGTCAGGAGTTCTGAGTTTTGTTTTGCCTAGATGCTGCCTTTCCTCCTTCCAGCAGGGTTCTCAGTATCATGGGATGTGATCATCTCTGAAGTGAGTGTCAGGCTCCTATGGCACTGCTGTGAATTTTGGCTTCTAATATTGACCAATTACAGTGCCCTCCACACCATACATTTATTAAAAAACTTTTTCCACATGTGAAATGTGTAGCTGTTTTGCAAAAGAACTCCCCACTCTCACACTCAGCTCTTGGACATTTTATGCAGGAACTTTCTTTGATGTACTGTTAGCTCTGCTTGGTGACATGAGGTAATCTCAGCCTGTTATGGAAGCAGGAATCATCTCAGACTCCCACAGAGAAGAAGCTGAGTGAAGGTGCAGAAAAATGAAGTGGGCTCTTTCCAGCTTTGAATCCATCCTAAATCTAGAGAACTAAAGCTGATAAGATCTGGAAAGACCCAAAAGATGTATGTCTCAGCTGGACTATTAGGAATATCTGCAATTAGGGAAAGAAATAGAATATGTATTTTTATTCATAAAAATATCAGTAATACAATTTTGAATAGGAATATGAGCACTAGCAATATGTTTTCCTCCACAAGGAAAAAGCTCTGTCAGAAGTCAGGGACTTGAACTTTAAACAAGTACTAAATGACTATGTGACCACCATCTGTGTTCACTACTTGAATTTTTATTCTCAAAGACGTAATAAATTTCTTTCTGGTATAAATTAATTAAGAAATAAATAAATGAGATATGCACATAATTCACTGCTGACAGAAGGAGAGACACAAAATAACACAATTGCATAAGCATAATTTCATTAGAAAATAAGTCTCATGATCAGCTTTTAGAACAGACTGTTGCTGGATGCTTTTATTAAAAAAACCCACATTTTCTGTCATAGGTTTTGTGCCTTCATGACCAGATAGAGGATAACAGAAAACTGCTGCTTCTTTATAGAAACCCTATATCATACTGGAGAATGAAGGGCTAACCATTCCTCATGGTTGGAGAGCAGGTCATCTAATCCAAAATAGATTAAGAAATATAGAATAATGATTCTAAGTGTTGGTTTCCCACCCCTGGAGCTTTCACATGGTGTGTGGTTACTTTTTTCCCCATTCTCTAAGCACTTGGAAACTGACTTTTTGTATTCTGTGCTGAAGCTCATGAATGTGATTCATGGAAGTTTGGTGATTCTGGTTTCTCCTGGCTCTTGGATCAGGTTCTGTGGCTGGATCTTTAGAGATCAAGACAGTGAAATGGTAGCTAATTTTTACTGGGTCAAGAAAATATCTCTAAGTCCTCATCCCTGCTCTGTGAAGGTTTTTTTTTTGTTGTTGTTGTTTAACTGTTGAAATGTTATCATGTCTCTTTTGAGCTTATGTTTTAGAAAAACATCTTTGGACCTAAACCTATAAAAAAAGAATAAAGAAAGGCCTCAGTAAAGCAATCAGAAAAACATTTATGAGGAACTTGGTGGTACTTTGAGGAAGATTAGTTTCCTTGATACATTCTCTGAATGTCAAATTCTTACATCCAGGAAAAGTACTGACGAAGAAAGCAAAAAGGCATTTTTTTTTTTCAATGAGACATCAACACCTCAGAAATTGAGGGAAGAGGAGAAAATTTTAAGTTACAGTTAAAAGTAGACTTCTCTCTTACCTGTTAACACTCAGTGTTTTTACTAGAAAAAAATATAATGAAAGACAGGAAATGAGCTATGATTTGAAAAGTTCCTCATGCTATTAAAAAAAAAAAAAAAAGAAAGGACAATTGTATTTATATGATCTTTAAAAACTAAGTAATAATGACACATGAAAGGCTTGAATGAATGGAACAAAGGGTGATCTGCTGAAGTGTTTCATAGAAATCTTTTTTCCCTAGAAGCATCACTAAATTGATTAACTTATTAGGAAAGCATACATTTTCACTGAAGGAAAGGATTTTTTTATCCTTATTTCTGTCATCTATGTGTTCTGGTTGTTGTCAACACATTTTAATCAAAAGAAATTGTTTAACAGCTTGCCTACACAGAATAAAATATCTTGTTGCACTCTAGGTCAGTTAACAAATACAAATTGGGCTGGCCATCTTTAATTAGACTGGTTTGGGTTTTTAAATTTCTCCTGTCAGGCTGCAAGGAATCTATCCTTACAGTCAAAGTGCTTGGGGGAATAAAAAGAAATCTGAACCATGGAAATTTAAATAAAAATGAAAGAAGTGAAATGGGATGTGCACTGCCATTCGAAATAAAGTGCTAATAAAACACTCAGGTATTAGCTTCTGAAGAAGATTTTTATAGAAATCCCTTGAAGCGCTGGAAAGGCTGGAATAATATTGTAATTGGCATCCCTGACCTGTTTTATGTATACTGCAAGAAGTTTTTGTCTCTGGCTTGAAAAGTTCATGATAAAACAAAGCTCCCAGAATTCCCTGGTCTTTAGCTTTGAAGGTCTAAAGTATGGATTTTTTTCATTATAGTATAGTGAAAAATAAACCGGTTTAGCCATGACACAGAGAGCATAATCATCAGGTGTTCTTTCCTGCACACTCTTGGATAATGTTTTTTGCAATAGCTTTGATGAGGATTCTACTTAGCAGACTGTGAAAATGTGACCTTCAAAGCTATGCTATGTTATAATCATGTGTACAGTGCCCTGTAACCAAATCTAAAGCTCATGGGTTGTGTGTTTGGGTGTCATTTTTCAGAACACTTTTATTGCTCATCTAGGCCTGGAAACTCTGTTAAAACCAAATCAAGCATTAATTCCTACAAAAGAGGCAAAAATACAGTCATATTAGCTGTGACAAAATCAGCAACAGCTCTAGTATGAGGGAGATTACCAAAGGCAAAACAAACAAAGAAAAGTATTCAGGAGCTGAAATATGTGATTGAGATATTGAAGGTGCTTTGCAATTAGGAATTCTTTGCAGACTGGCATAATGCAGCCTTCTCACATCTCCTAGTGTAATTACAGTGATGAGGAAAAGATTTTCAGGTCAGCTCCTTAATTTAGATAATTCTGTCTTAATATTCAAGGATAATACACCAAAAGATTAGCATTCTGAATGCTGAAGGGATTCTTGTGCCTTGCAGTCCTTCACTGCACCCAGCTTTATTGTGATATGTCTAATATCTTTCTTGCTTTATAACACAGATTCTGCTCTGCAGATATGGATCTAATATTTTGCTTATTTTCTTTCCTTCCTAACCATCACTTTCAAGGTGGCACCTTTGTCAGCTGCAAATCATTATTTCTGCACCCTGCATGGGTGGGAGCTCACAAGAGCTGAGCAATGATGTGGGCACAGTGTTCCAGCCGTCCCTTTTCTGCAGGGAGCTGCAAACATGTGCCCACCCATGTGCCACACTTGTGTTGATGTTGCAAGTCTGTCCCGTTGGAGGAGAAAACACAGGTACAAAAATGGCAATGATTGAGACATTTCCAAACTTAAAATATGCTTTCCTCTTTGTGAAATAACTGTTATTGAACAGTAAAATCACAGGCTTTGTTTTACTGCTATTCATCTAAATCTCTTCCCTTTTCCCAGAAATTTGCTCTGACTTGACAAAATGTATGGGGTTTTTTGAGTAACAGCCTCTATTAACAAACACAAAGGGTAATAGAGTTTGAGCATCTTGAAATGTGATTTAATTTGGAAGACTGTAGTCTGTGAATATTAACTACTAACAAATTAAATTATTCAATGACAAATCACATCAGGCAGGCACCTATGTAATATTAATTGGTTTTGTCATTATAACAATTCTTCCAAACAGTAGGATGCAGGCAAACTCTGCATTAATGTTTTGGCTCAAGGTGTTCATTTGTAAATGAACAATTCATCATGTGAAGGAAAAGGGAAATAGCTCCAGGTTTGTGTCAGACTGCCCTGGTGTTAACTGCTGCTCTTTGATGTGACATTGTCTAGACCTATAACCAGTGGGAGTAATAGAGGGGAAGAGTGGCCATTCCATTATTTTGGATGAATTATACTATTGGCTGCCACTACCCAAGTATAATGTTTCTAGTGATCCATATCCATAACTTGCATTATTATAAACATTGATATGTTAGGTGTTTGCTTCCAAACTTTAAAAATATAGCCTTTAAATTCATATGCCATTTAAAATAAGAACCTAGGCAATATCCTAAAGTTTGGTCTTTTTTTTTTTTTTTTTCTATTTAAAAACAGAGACAGGGTCTGCTGGAGCAACAGGAGTCATTCTTAGTTTCTATTGACTTTATATTAGCTTTTATAGGAATGCATTAGTGAACTGCCATGAGGGATACAATTTATGCTGGCAACTACAGAAGGAAATTAACAGTTGGAGGGTTATTCCACAGTGCAGCAAAAAGGAAAGGGCTGCACCCTTAGTCCCATATAATAGTATATACCAACATTTATGCAGACAGAATCTAGAGAATACTAAGGCAGAAATTTGTCCTCCAGCTCACAAAAATGAGGGCAACAGATTTCAGACTTGCTATTTCTGTTGTAAAGCACTAGATTTTAGGATACATTACTGTGTCTTTGAAGTATATTGTAATTGACTCTTCAATAGAAGAAAACCTTATTATTAAATGTATTTTGTGTGTATATGGTTGGAGATTAGGTATATTATGATTGTAAAGAACATTTTTTCTTCCCCAGAATACACTGTGTATGCAGAATATGATGCTTTAACATCCAACAAAGTCAAAGACATAATCTGAATGTCTCTGAATTCAATCAATACTTTGATTCTGTTAAAAATAGTATTTCTTAATGCTATTAAATTCATGTTTATTGCCAGGCTACATGCCAGGAAATGTACTTTGTTAATTTTATTTTTAAAATAATGCTGTATACTTTTGAAACAAGGCACACAGCTGCTTTCTTTGACATTTTTATGCTTTTAATAAGCATTCTCTTCTCAGTCAGTCTCTTCTGAGATACTTTATCCCTTCTACAGATATTAGCAGTCTTGATACAAGAAAACAAAATCCATCCAGAAACCTCTGCAAGGCCCTGAAGGTTTGTCTTGTCTGTGTCATAAATTTAGGAGTAGTCTGTCTCAGCTGAAAACACACAACACAGGCTGGTCCAGTTACAAGGCATCTCACAATAATATCTTCAGTGCTCTAAGAGAATATTGATGTTCTGTGGAGCAGACATGCCGGGTTACCTTGACCTGCCAATATGGGATTACAGCTATATCAGTATATTGGACTTTGCCTAGCTTCAAATGATCAAAGAGACTTTTGTTTCTTCTCCCAAGAGGCATCTGCACAGCACAATAGGCTAAGGTTAGGCTTTCTTCACACTTATTGCTCACTCCTTTGAGAACAGCAATTATTTGGTACCATCATAAATAACTCTTCTTCCTCCTTACTGTTCATTGTCCTGTCTTATGCCTCTGTTTTCTGTTTTAGGTAGGTTAAACACATTTAGCTATTTTTTAGTCTCCTCACTCTGGCCAGAACAATGTGGAAAGTCAGAGAAAAATTCAGCTTTCTCAGTTTTGTCAGTCATGCTGTTAGTCAGTCTAAAGCAGAGAATGAGAAAAGCATGTCAATGAGAAACTCTTCACTTCGTAGTCCTGTGACACAAACCTGGAGCTGTTTTCTTTCTGTCTCATAAGATGAATTGCTCATTTGTAAATGAGCACCTAGAGCCAAAATATGAGTCCTGACTTTGACTACATTGCAGTGTACAGAAAACTTTTGTACTTTCCAATTCTTGTACTGCAAACTTGAAAAATCCTACAGCACTTACAGGCAGGTTAATAAAGCCTTTCCAGGCAACAAGGACATGGTTTACAGAACTGCACAGAATCACTGGAGAAACTGAAGCTTACCCTAATGCTCAGACAAAGGCAAGTGAAATGATCCACCTGCCATTTGTTTGAAGGTGTGGGATATTGTTTAGCACAAATGTAGGTCAGAACTTAATTTTTTTGGAAGTGTAAAGGCCTACAGTGTCTATCAGTGAATATGGGATGGCAGTGGGTACATAGGGATGAGAATTACAGTGGACACGTGCAGAGTGATGCTTTCCTTCTTCCTGCAGTCACAAAGAGCTCAGGAGCAGAATGAGGCTCTCATTGATGATTACAGACCTCTGAATTTAATTTGTTCTTACATACTGAGCAGAAACTTGGTGCTGTCACCTCCACAACAGCAGTTGTGGCACTCTGAAATCCTACATTTAAATCTGCTGCCTGCTCATTTATACAGATAGGAACTACTTGTAACGTGCAAACTAACAGGTCCCCATCTTTCAGGATTTTATTGTGGCCTGTAAATCATCTCTTTTCAAACCTTAAGTCATATTGTGTTTATTCTCTCAAAGTAAAGGCTGTTCCATACTTCTGATCATCTTTCTCATTCTTTTTCTGTATCTTTCCTCATTCTGCTGTGTTCTTCTTCAAGTTGTTACAGAATTTCATGCAAAAATCAAAACAGATGAAACACCAGGCACCTACTATGTTTTCTGATTTGTTCTCAGTTTTTTCTCTAGTATTTAGCATTGTTTGCTTTTCTAGACTTATAACAGGGATCTTCAGAGAACTTTCTAAAATTACTCAATTTTTAAAAAAATTGAGTTAAAAAAATTCAAATCATATATTTTTAAATGCTGAGGTTGTTATTTTTGATTGCAGCAATCAACCTTGCATTTCATCTGATCCCAGATAATTTGTAACACCTGGAAATGTTTTATCTCCCTGTTCACTATCTCATATTAATTCATAAATATGCTGAATAGCATGTGTTTACTAATGGATGCCATTGGGCCTCTGGGACAACCATCCTCAGCTGTGAATGCTGTCTCTTTATACTTGTTTCTTAATTTTCAATGAATTACTGATCTGCTGCTCTTTCATCATGTGAAAGCTTTCCTGTTTCCAGAACACTGTCACAAGCTCTTTTAAAAATCCAAGGACAATGAATTGACCCCACCAGAGCTGTCCAAATGCTCGTTGACTCCTTCAGAGAACTGTAAGAGGTTTTAAAGGAAATACTTTCCACCTCCAGAAGCTGCAGGAGTTTTCCCCTAATGCTTATCCAAACATCTGCTGTTCTAGTTCTTGTTCAGATCTTTAGCTATTTACCTGGAAGTCACAATTCCTTACCTACAGTCCCTTGCCTGCCTGGTGGAGCCCCTCTCAAAGGCTGAGGCTGCATTTCCTGCTCTCCATTCCTCAGCTGCTGATAAGGGTTTGAGTGACAGGTTTTATGACACCACAGTTAGTACATGTTTAGTTTCCTATTTATGTAGAGTCAACTTTTCTGTAAGGACTCGAGTGCACAGCAGAGTACAAAACAGCTGTTTAAAACCTGTGTTTTATTCACCTACTTCACTGAGATAAGAGACACTAATTTTTCATTACAGTGTAAATCAAATGCATTATTCAGCCAATATGACCTTGCCAACAGATCCTGAATATCTTCCAGTCCTTGAGATTTTGTTTAGTACAAATGGATCATATTCAGTATTAGCTGGAGGAAGATCAAATGTAAATGCTGACCTACCGGTTATTAAAAAATGAAGAATTTATCAGATATCAATAGGGTTTTTACCTATCACTGTGTTCACAACAGATAACTAAAAACATAAAATAATTAATGCAAGGGGAAAGTCATATTTTATTCTGTAGTTTCATCTGATATCAAGAAAAGGATAAGAGGGCTTTATACTTCCATTAACATTTTTTCAGAGTAAGCGACTGTCCACAGGGGCCTCCACTTTTACTTTGTAACACACATCTTGTCAGAAGGAACAAGCGGCATGAATTTTACTTGAAGTACAATTCTCTTTATCAAAAATTTCTTCTTTGTCTGGGAAAAATTCTCAGTTCATTTTGGGCTGCTCTCACATGACCCATGTTGGGTCAGTGATTTGAAACCCAGAGGAATTTCAGACCATTTATTTACTACGCCTAAGTTCCAACTGTTTGCCTTTTAAATTTTATGCACATTGGTGATTGTTAGATAGTTTTATTTACACTCACACTGTACTGATCCATCCATTAAAAATCCACTGCAAGAGATTAGGAGAATTTTTTTTCTTTTTTTTTTTTAATCTGCCAGGTCAAGGTGCTGTTGAGATGACTCAACCATTTTCCTGAAGAGAAATAAGGTTATGCTAAAATGAGTTTGCTTTCAGTTGAATGTCTCATGGAGCTAGAACCACAGCATGGGAGGCAGCAGGAAAACTCAGCCTGAGCTTTCTTGTCTCTGTAGCTGGATGCTAACACTTTTCAGTAAAAACTTCACACCACCAGTTATTACCAAGGAACTAGCTAAGTGTTGTGCATTTATTTCCAGCAAGGCTGAGCTGATGAGGAAACAGAACAAGTCTTTTACTTGGTGTCACTTGGCTATGTCTTTTGCTGGAAAGAAAACACCATTTAAATTCTGTTAAATCACACTTAATTTAAGAGAAATCAGAATAACCTGCCTCTAAAATTGCCTTCTGCCAGGAACTATTTTTAATGTCATTATTAAATATACACAATAGACAGTAGTTTTAGAAAGTGTCTACTGTATTGTTTAGGATCACTGTGAAGTTGCCAAATTGGGAAATCTTCAAATTGTTCTGGATTATATGCTCAGCTTTTGGAAAATATCTCAGACTTCACAATCCATATATTTCACTCCTTCAATATTCTAGAAATAGGTTTCAGCACATTTCTGCAGGAGACCTGCATGGATGGGCAAGGAGCTTCAGGCCAAACTCAAACTGAAGAATAAAGTTTACAGAATGTGGGAAAAATGGGGAGGCCACTTGGAAGGCATGTAGGAATGTTTTCAGAGTATGCAGGGATGTGCAGAGGAAGGCTAAGGTCCACTTGGAATAAAATCTGACAAGAGATTTCAGGGACAGGAAGCAGGGTTTCTTCAAGTATATCAGTAGCAAGGGGAAGATTAAGGAAAGTGGGCTCAGTGCTGACTGAGGTGGATGTTTTGGGGTGATACAGAGAGGGTGGAGTTACTGAATGTCATCTTTGCTTCATTCTCTAGGGCTAAAGCCAGCCCTCAGGAGTCCTAGGCCATGCAGGCAAGAGAGAAAGTCTGGAGAAGGGATTGGGTAAGGGATCAAACTGCAGTTTAGAGAGGAAATGTTAAACTTCCACCTAGAAAGCAAATGCAAACAAAGACATTCTCTGGAAAAGCATCCCTGTGTAAGCACAGGAGAGGAAAGCTGTTGCAGTTTACTGCTGTGAATACTCAGATAACACTGAGCCCAGCTGACAGCAACTGAGAGGAGCTGATCCTTGTTTCTGGAGACAACAAAGGAAACAGAAACCCTGTTCCTTATGGGTGGTGTGAAATTGGAAGCTCTGAAAACTGACATTGGATCTTCAGTGCATTCTTTTAGACATTTTTGTTTATTTCCCATGTTCCAATTAATAAAGGAAAATCACACTTAACGTGTGATAATTAAAAAATCATCCATAAGGTTGACCCATAAAGTTACACACATCTATTTGGTGCCAGAGCTGTATGCACAACGATTGCCAGGTCTTGTCCACATGAACAAAGGTTATACAACAATGGGAAAATGGAGCACCTCTGGCCCTTTGCAGGGGTGTTTGAATATGTGTTGCTTTACACACCTAGGACACTGTAACTAGTAGTTAATAGTACTTCTGTGGTATGAATACCATGGCTTTTTGCTGCATGGCACTCTCCCCAGCACGTTTAGCTGCTGTTTCCAACCTGTCTCCTGCCATTTTTGCAGCATTGACATTGACTGTTTTGTTGTGCCTAAATAACATTGCTTGTTAGTCTGTGATTCCCTTTGCTCATTCCTGCTGACCTCAATGTTTCAGTTGATATTACTGCCTGTAGCATTCTGGCACAACCTACTGGAGTCAGTGATTTTTTTGTTTCTATTTTCTACAACCTACTCAGTAACAAATCCACTGCCACTACATTTATATATTAATGACCCTTTGTTAAATCATGAGGGTGTCTTGCTCCTTATTTCTTATCAGACCTAGTTCTGGAAGTCATCACCTTTCTGTATTTGTGGCTTAGGAAGGCTCTGTGATATGAAGTTTTGGAGGCTGAGCAAATATTCTGAGGAAGAATCACACTGTTGACTTGTTCATATGATCCATTAGATATCTGTTTGTGGCATTTGAGGGACAGGGTGCAAAGATACTTGTCCTGATAAATGAGGCCATTTCATGTTTTCAGCTAGGGATGCTTATAAATTTTAGACAGATACTGCAGAGATACCTAGTCTTCATGCTCGCCAATATCTTTTTTCTCCATTAATTCCTTCAATTCTTGCTAATGAGGGGATTCAGTCTGTGCCTGTGCCATCCAAGAGGGATAGCAATATCCCCTCGAGTTCCTCAGATATCAAATGGTAAGGTAATGTCAACTAAATGTGGTTGAGGTTTGCTGTACTAGAGCCAGTTTGAGTGCTTCTTTTTAACTTATTCCTTTTTTTAAATGTACCAGCTAGCATGAAGGCAAAATAAGCTAATAATGCAACTCTTAATTGGCTGTAAATAGATAGAAATATGTGTTAACATATGGTGACTGTTAATGGTGGTTTACTTTGTATAAAATAATTCTATCATCTTCTGTCCAAATGATCTCACCACAGAAGCACGGCAGCATTTAGTGTAGTACATATTTCCCTGAGTGTTTTTTGCATGATAGCAAGAGTTGAATGTTAACCAATTTTATTTTCTGTGGCTTGGCAGCAAATCTGATCTTTGATCATGTATCTCATTTATATCACACTTTTCTTTTCTTTACTAACTTAGTGTAGTTTAGCTTAAATGTGCCAAATAAACATGGTTTGCTGGCTACTAAACCAAAATAAATATATTTGTCCCGCTTAAAAACCTTCACATTCGCAGTTAGCCTTGTGCATAACAAAACAGAGACTGTGGAGCATATGTGAGGAGTCAGCATTACTGGCAGAAGGAAAGCTTTTAAAATGTGAAGGACACCCACTGGGCAGTTCAGAATCTAGGGCAAAAATTGCTATTTCACTCGCTCATTCCCCATATTTACAAATCTTTTATATAAAAACCAGCAGCATTTATTCAAAAACAATTCTGTAGCTGGCTGGTTTTGGCAGGTAGGCAAAGTGTTTTAAAATTTTCAACTTTAAGAAAACATTTGACACTTGATAATGGATAGTAGCAAATGGTGCAGTACAAATAGGAAAAGCTGTAAATGGGCACTTGCCTCCAAAGGATGAGTTAATTTACTTACAGGTGGTTTGAGTTTGAGCTGTTCCTCTCCACCACTCTGAATTTTGCAGACTGAAGCAAATCTTACACCTCAACAAAATCAGGTGTACACAAGCACAGTTTTACAGATTTTAATTCATTAACAAAGACATTTCACTTTACAAATGAGCCATAAATCTCCTTTGTCAGCTTATATTAAGCTTATTTGAATTATCCTCCTAGTACAAATTAGGGAAGGGTATAGCCTTTATTTGGATTATTTTAACTGCAAGCATCACCACTGTGCAATTTCCTTGGACTGTGTCTGAACCAGACCTACCTGGAGGTCAGGGAAGAGTGAGGGCATTTTAAACTCCACACTATGAAGGTTCATTTAAAAAAAAAATGCCTGCAAAGTTCATGTTCAGCTGTAAAGCACCTATGATCCAGGCAGGGCCTGGTGGTGCCCCTGTCAATAACTCTGAACAGTTCCTTTGTGGGAGGCCTCCTGAGCTGCAGGTAGATCCTACTCAAGATGTGAGTACTGCAGGATGGGAGGAGGAACACAGCCTAGCCCTGGGCATTTGGTCAGTGGAAGGCATGGCTTAATATTAAACAAAAAGAATGTTTTTAGTGTTCTCAGAGCTCTGCTGGTTATTCACATCTCATGAACTCAACAAACTGTAAATAGCAGGCAATCATGCATTATTTGTGAATGGTCTCCCTGCAGTTCTGCTGTTCCAGATTGCAAGGCAAGATGTATTCTATTGCCATCTGTATGGCAGTGGTCTGGTGTCAAGTGGGCAATTCTCCTTATCTCTCTTCCTGAGTGATCATAATCAACAGGGAACATCTGCTGATAAGGGGCTATTAAATGTCACCACATGACTGATAAGAACTATAGCATCCCATTGTGAGATGCTCTGCCCAGAGGGAGGAGCCAAGCATTCCTAGCTGGATATAATCTGGAGATGCTGACACACCAGCATGGCTCTGCTCCACTGGACTCCCCAGAGGAACAGCAGCTGCTTCTACTTCCACGGATCTGCAGAGGAAGAATTCACCCCTTTTCTACAGGACCCCCCTGCTCCAACAGAACCACGCCTGACACTCCAGGAGGACTGCAGCCCCTTTTCCAACTGCACTGTCACCAACACCCTGACCAGCAGGGTGTCAGGCTGAGTTCTGACTCTGTCAGTGTTGTTCTAATGTACTGCATTGTTTTATTTTATCATTTTATTTTTTTTTCCTTCCCTATTAAAGAACTGTTATTTCCTGCGCCCGTATTTTTTGCCTGAGAGTCCCTTAATTTAAAATTCATGGCAATTCGGAGGGGTGGGGAGGGTTTGCATTCTCTATTTCAGGGGAGGCTACTGTCTTCTTTAGCAGGCACCTGGCTTTCCAAACCAAGACATCTGCTTAGTCCTACAATACACACAGTTAATAAGGAAACCTGTGAATGATTCCCAGGGAAGCATCATCATGTTCTGTAGACACCTGAATTAAACCTTTTCTTACATGCTTTTGCAGATGCATTCTTTACTTTTTAGTGTAAACCAGATAAAAAATCTTCATCAAATACTTTAAATTGTTTAAATCTCTGTCAATGGAATCAATTTTATTTCCTGGGTTGTCAAATACAGGAAGGGAAATCTTATCTTTTTGTTGTTTACTTTTTTACTATAAAAATATTGGTGTTCCTGTACCAAATGCCTTTCCGTCTGTGGGAGTTGCACACAGAAGCTGTAGGAAGTTTCCTAGTTTCTATGTGCATGTTTAGTGAGATGCTAGAGTTTTGATATATTGTGATGATTTCCAGACCTCTCAGCAGCTTTTAAACTCAATTTACAAAAGTTTTCTATTATTTCTCTCATGTATGAGGTAGCCTGGCTGATTCCTCTCCCCATTTCCATGATGCATTTGTCTTCTTGTAACAATGCTGGTGAAGGGATCTGGAGGCTGTAAGGGTCAGAAACAACCACTTTATTATCTTCTGTAATGCAGGAAGGGCCTAGAAATTTATTTGCCCTGCTCTGCCAGATTCTGGTTATGATGGTCAAAAAGGCCTTAATAATTAAAGCTCATATCTGAAGATTGCATAATCTCTTTATTACCTGTAACATCAATTTAACCTTTTTTTTCCTCTAAAGATGGAAAAACATAAAACCAGTGGAAAGTTGAATTCAGACCAAAGTGAACCAGTCATTTCTTAGCCTTATATTGCACTGTAACCTCTACTGTCTATTTCTATAGTACTTTAATTGTTCCATACTGCATCTCAGTGCATTTTTTAATACCTTAGTCTAAAATTATTCTTTATAACAACATATTCTGTTACTGGGGAAAAAAAAGAAAAGAAATCATAAATTCATCATGAATACTGATTCATATTTTATGGGAATCAAGAAATAAAATAAAAATTCGAGAACACATTTTCCCTGACTTTCATTGTATTTATATTTTTACAGAATATCTTCCAGGTTATGTAAATATTAACTTTGGGATTATATATGTGAGGAGCCAGAAAATTAAGATTTTTTTTTTTCCTGACAAGTTAAATGTAAAACCAAGAATTTAACCTGGTGTATTAGGTACAAAATTTCTTAATATACTTAAATAATTCCTGAGAAAAAATTTATGAATAGGAAGGCAGCAAAATTTGCTGAGAGTAGGGGTATATGGGTCAGTTATCACAAAGGAGGACTGATTTGTGTGTGAGGGATGGAAAGATGTTAACACTGGTTTTCTGGTTTAACATCAATTATGTGGTGAAGAGCTTCCAGACTCAGTGGCCCTGTGGTCCTGTTTGATACTGTGGGCTGATGGATGAGCTCCACCAGGACCATGACAGCAAACCAGACTCACCAGGCAAAGCATAAAACATCTGTGAAAGTGCAAAGGATTCAGAATGAATTATTCTGTTCAGGAAAGAGATTTGGATGTTGTTACAGACAGCTTAATGAAGTCTTTACTGATGGCCAGAAGTCCAAAAAGACATTAGGAACCATAAGGAATAGGATGGGGAATAACATGTAAAACACTATAATTAGACCTGATAGGGAAATGTTCCCTCAGCAACGAGTAATTTGAGAACTCTGAACAAAACCCACACCTATATTTGTAAAAAAAAAAAACAAACCAGCCATTTGGACCAAAAATTTGATTACATTCAAAAGGAGTCTAGTCAATTAATAATGAACAAAAATAAGAAGGATGTTCAAAATTGTTTTTGAAAGAGGTAATAAGCTGTGTGTTTCATTTTCATGCTTATCCCAGTAAGGAAATACTTAGTGGGGAAGACTGATTACAGCACAGATTTTAAAGGACTGTTGTGCTAGCCACTGATAGGAAATGAGAAAGGATTATAAGGTTAAGTGAACTACAGGATTAAGCCAGTGTAGTGTTCCTATATTCTTGCCCTTTGCCTATGCTCCCTGAAAATTAATCCATGGCAATATTTCAACATCAGCTCTTTGGTGGAGTTATGGTCTGGTGCATTAAAAGGTGTCTCATAGATCAAAGCAAAATTATACCAAAATTTAAGGAAAAACTCAAACAAGTGTATCATTCAACTACAGGATATTTGCTCTTAAATGAAAGACATCAATGTTTTTGAAATTTAGCGTAAAAAGCAAAGGTAATTGAAGTAATTGTTAGTGCGAAGCAATATAGAACCTGGTTCACATAACTGCACTCCATTGGTCTCAGCACAGACAATATTGTCACTTCAATGAAGTTATGTCACTTTTAATTTTAATAGTTCTATCAGGTATCTGCTTTAGGCTGTACTTAAACAGACAGTCCTAATTCCCCACTGGTGTAAATTACTGCAGTTCCATAGGGATCTTAATAATTTTAGCAGTAATGATCTGATCCAGGATAGCCTGAACATAAAATTTTCCTTTGACCTTGTGACAATTTTTTAATTAATTTTATAAGGAAAGTAAACACAACTGAGCAAAGAGTAGATCCTACCTAATTTGTAGCAGCATTTTCCACAGAAGCACAAGCAGGAAGATCACAACCTCTGTCAATAAGTAAAGGATACTGTAAAATGCTTAAATGGAATGGAATTAATCACTACTTAGCTAGCAGGGCAAAATCTATGCATTGATGTTTGTCTTATCCCCCAGCTAGAGACAGCTTAATACTCAGTACTTTGTCTGCCCTCTGCTAGTTCCAGTAAATTCCCATTTTCTTTTCTTGTTAATCAGGAATGTTTGTTTTCCCCTACCATCTTTTGGCATCCTTCCCCGCCTCCATTATTTAATTTTCTTTTAAATCCTAGCAATACTTATTCTTTACATGTCTTATACCCCATCTCCAGATACTTTTTATTTCCTTTGCCTTTATTTCCTTTTAGGCTTTTCTTCACTTTTTTCATCCCTTATCTTTTTCTTCCTTCTCTCTTCAGAAAGTTCAGTGTGCAAGTTAATCTAACAGCATGAAGCTCACTGATATGATCAAGACTTGTGAAATAGAAACTAAGTCCTGACTGATTTTAGAGCCTTCTGGTGGCAAATCTCACATGAACAAATTGGTTCTTGACATTTGATCAGGTCTGCTTGCTTCTTAAAATATGCTTTAAAATTAACCTGTAGGCCTGATTCTCCTTTTATTCTGGAAATAATGTACAATTGTTTCACAAAATTTCCTTCTCCATAGAGTAATTCTTGGTAAGTATAATCCAAATCAGTCGTAGGAAATTCACACTTGGCTTGCTTCATTATAATCCCATATATTAATGAAAAGTTTTAGAGAGAGAATGATATTAACCACATCATATATATCTATACAATACTCATGTGGAATCATAGGATGGTTTGGTTTGGAAGGACCCATAAAGGCCATCTAGTTCCAACCCTTTGCCATGGGCAGGGACAGCTTCCACTTACACCAGGTTGTCCAGGGCCCCATCCACGCTGGCCTTGAAGTGGTCAGAGATCTGAACAGCTCCAGCCCTTCCACAGCTCCTCTGGGCAACCTGTGCCAGGGCCTCACTGCCCTCATAGTGAGTAATTCTTCCTACTATCAAATGTAAACCTTCTCTCTTTCAGTTTAACATCACTACTCCTTGTCCTACTTAATAGAGCCACTGCTGCTGCTGTGTCATTTTCATTTTCACTTTCTTTATGTCTTTGGACTAAGACAACCCAACTCTTCTGCCATGCTGATGACCCTGAAAAATCTTTTTAACTACTTGTCTGGAAGAATTAATTAATAACTGTTGCCCCTTTAAGGATATAGAATAGGCTTTATCAAATGCATCATAATAATTAGGTTCTTACAGAAAAGAACTAATGATTTGGAAAGTTATTCTATTGAGAAACAGATGCACCAAAAAAAGGAAGATCAGGATAAGCTAACCTCTGTAACCCACTGCAGGACACAGGATTGTAACTCTTGCATCCATGCCTGATCCTGACACATCCAGCATCCTGTTTAGTCCTGTTCTAGGCATCAGATGTGACACAGACAGTCTTTTCTCAGTGGCTTGGCTCAACATTTCTAATCTCTCTTTGAGCAGAGGTTCAGAGACAGCAGCCAGGTCCAAAGCCCGTTCCAATCAGTGTACAGGTACTCAGGAAAGCTGGACAAGGCCCTTAGATGAGCAGAAGCTTTCATACTCCTCCAAGGAGGCTGGGGGCTGCCATTCCAGCTATGTCAGAGTGTTTTGGAGTGGCTCTGGCCCTGCAGCTGCACAGCCCCAGCTCTGTGAGAGGCACTGGACAGCACCAGTGCTGAGCAAAGGGAGGTTGGAAGGCTGGGTTTTTCACCACAGCTGATTGGGATTCTGAATTATCCATGAGTTTCCTTATTTTATACTTAACTAACAAGTGATTTGTGCCCTTTCCTCTCTTACTTAGAGAATGATATTGCCAACTGTGTGCATTTCAAGTGACTGCGGCAATCCTACTGAATTTACCCAGGGTTTCAAATCTATGTAGGGTATCATAACCATAATGTCCTCATTCTGTCATATTTCCTTGAAATGTGTGTATTTGTGTATTAGGTAGCTTTACCCTGCCTAGAAAACAATACAAAAAGCAGGATAAACAGTTTTTCTGTTTTCAAACATCTTCATTCTATCAGTAATATTAAAAATTAGAAATAATTACTTAGAGATCAGAGATAATTTTCTCATAGGCCTGTTGATATTGTTTTCCTTATTTTGTTTAACACAACTTTTGTTGCATTGCCTCAGCAGTAGTTTTTAAACCTTCTAGTCAAATGAAAATCTTGTAAGAAGTGCAATAACTTTAAAAGAAGATTAAGTAAATGGGAAGTACTGAACAGACTTGCTACATACAAAATGTCATGTACCTATTTTGCCACAATAAAGTCAGTCAGTGACGAAAAGAGTTTGTCTGTTTTTCAGGAATACAAACTGAAGATATTAAATTGGTGCCAGAAATACCAAAAGGCAGATTCTTGACTAGCCATGGCATAAAATGGGATGGTTAGGGCTTCCATTTCAGAGGGAAATTATTCAACACCACAAACTAACGTGCTACATGTTTAAAATTCTCTTTTCAGCAACAAACTCCGTGTTTCCTTACAAACTGTTTTGTTGCTGGGAGGATTTTCAGTAAAATTAAAACTTCCTATAATAAACCACACTTCAAATAAAGCCTTTATTCCTGCTCCCACTGAATTTACATGGTGAATTTACATTTAGTGATACAGGATTGCAACAAAAGGGTGCAACTGACTTAAACTGATTTTGTGCATTTCATCCTTTTGTGATAAGAAAGGAAGAAAAAAAGAAAGTGGATAATGGGCTGCTTTTTAAAAGAGTTGTCCGTACTGCCTGACTTTTCCTTCATACTTAGCAAGTCTCAGAGTGGAAAGTGAAGGGTATCAAATAGCCATGAGCAACAATAGCAGCACATATTTTACCCTTCAATAGCTCTTTCTACCTGGGACACTTAGAACTCTAAATACTAGCTGATAAAATCTAATTGAGAGTTTCACCCCCTTTTAGCAAAGAAAGAAACAATTCTGTAATTAATATGACTCATCTCTATGAATGTCAAAGAACTGTTCTAAGTTACTTGATTTCTCAGTTTTTGAATCTTATGGAAGGAAGAGAATGACATGCATTGCTGTGCACTTGCCACATTTACATTCTACTTGTGTATCATTTTCCCATGGGGAAATCCTTATCTTCCTTACAGTTCTTCTGGATAAAACTCACAATTATGCAATTATTGCATGGATGAACTGCCCCATTTGATCAGTTGATATCTGAAAGTGTTCTGTTAGTGGAGCCAACATAAATGAAGAATAGAGGTAGTTATTGTTGGTTCATTTGTTTTATAAAGGAGAGAAGTGTGAATGTGTATGAAGCAGGAGACAAGAAGGGCTCACCTAAAGCAAGAATACAGGCTCCAATGTCTTTCTGTCTGTCTTCAGGCTATCTGCTAAGCACAAAACAGAAAAGTAAAATATGCATCTTTATTATTGCAGAGCAAGTAATGAAAAAGAATGATTATGTACTTGCTATAGAAAATATATCCATTGCTCTCTAAATGAAGACTAATGATGTTGATTGTGTGATTAAGATCAAAGCATATCCAGGAAAGCCCTTGTTTTATGCACCAGTCACAAAGGGTGGATGGAAGCAGGTCTGTGTGGGGAGGGGGTCCAGGCATCCCCAGCTGATTGATCATTGATCTTTACTTGACTTCTGCAACAGGGATGAGGAAAAGTTGTACTGTACAAAGTGAGATGGATGGCTGCAGAGGCACCTTTTCCTTAATGTGAGCACATGGGAAATCCTGCTAGTACTGAGTCTGCTGCTCAGACTTGGGTTCATTTTGGGAGCTGGGGTAAAAGCCCCAGGGGATCAGGAGGATGGTCTTTCCTCCTGGAGCAGAGTGTTCCTTAACTGACTGAGGCACTGCTTGTCTGGACAAATAGGACTTGTGTCAAAATACTGAAAAGGGACATAAATCCCCAAAGTTTGTAAACTCACATGACTTGTCTAGGTAACAATAGCCCTTCATGTCTGTGCTTCTAAAGTGACCATTTAGGCACCTTCTAGAACTGCTTAGAGCTTTGAAAATAAATGAGCATTAGCTGCTTTAAAAAAAACCCATGTATTTCTTTTATGATCAGATGTTAAAGAGATAATTTATGGTGTGGTTCAACATTTATACCAGCAAGCTTTTTGAAAATGCCACCTTTTGCTCCTGGGCATTTTTATTTATAAAAGGACATGTAGAAAAGATGGAGTGATTTGTCTCAGTGAGTAAGAGCAAAGTGAGGTCACTCTGTAAGCAGCAACTGTTATGATAAACAGCACATCATAAAGCCGTGGTTGGCTAAGCAGAATAATTTTAAATACTTTGCTGGATTCTCACAACAGCTGCACATGGCTGGTGCTGCCTCAGAGTGATCAACACAGAGCACTTGGTGGAATCTCTTGCTTGCTCACCATTCAACACAAACCCACTCTGGGCCCCCTCATGGGAGGAACTTCTTAGCATCTTCCAAATCTTTCTCCTGTACTTCTCTCAAGTTGAATACATGAGATGCACAAACACCTTTGCTACTCTAAAGACTGCTGGATCTTTCAATATATCTAAATGAGGCCTTTAATAGCAGCAGGGGATGTCATTTTTCTGCTGGTGTGATGTGGGGTGCCCCTGACAATTAGTCTGCTCTAAAATCTCATTTGTGGCTAGGGCACCTCTGTTTTAACTGCGACTACAAATCTCAAGACATATCTGAAAAAGCCCAATTGCCTGTAAGGAGGTAAGAAAGGACATGAGGATCTATATCTTAGGAATCTATGTGGGATCCCAGGATTAGCTAAATCTTGCTAAAATTATAGTTTTCAAGGGAGGAATCTGGACATAAACAGAAAATTTGCTATAGCATTATATGAGCTGAGTATTTTCAAGCATAGGGGTGGGTGGAGGAGATTTAAGGCTCAGGAAACACTGAGAATTTGTGGCAGTAGACATGAAGGAAGGAGGTGTAGGGGGCTGCATACCACTAAAAATATGCTCTTCTCATAAAAAAAATCAGAATATTTTTTCTTCTTTACCTTGATGGTTTTTTTCCCTTGACAAGAGTTTTACTTTGGCATTAAAGCATAAGAAATTCTAGTTTCTACCAGAAACTAGAAGATCCATATCAATGTAACTCAAAAAAAGAAAAACCTGCTTTAGTGTTTTCACCTATTTCCTGTTCAGTAGGACTTTTAGCTATTAATTTACTTTGGGGACTAGTCTAGCTCACAAAGGCATACACAGTGTGCAGACAATGACAATTTGCTGAGGTGGGTGAGATGAATCAACTCATGATGGGACTGATTTCTTCTGCTAACAATAAAAAGTACACTGATAATTAAACCAGGAAAGATACCTCATACTTAGGTAGCTACTGTTAAATGACATGAATCCCACATGAATGACAAAATCAAGTAGCAAAAAAAGCAACATTTATTACAGAGAATCATCAGTGGAGGCATCAATGCTTACAGGGCATATCTCAAAGGACCCTCTCCTTTTATCACTGGAATTTAAATCTCTTCCTGTACTGGACTAGGGAGCACAGTACTGCCATGTTTGGTAAAGTGATAATTTCTCTGCATTAAAAGGGTAGAGCAGTGCACAATTTTTAAGAACAATCACTAATTCTAAGGGAGTAACTTTGTTTAAAAATTGATGGTGGTGCTATGTGACCCACTTTTTTCTCAGGGCAGAGAGAGTCCAGTGCTTTTCTGCCATCTGTGCTATCAAAAAGCACTTGGAGTCAGGGTCAGTTAATAAGGAAGACAGAGCTCATTTGTTCTTTCACTTTTGAGATCATCAGGGAGTCTCATCTCCCTTTCTCCTTTTCAGGATGGTCCTGTTCATATATTTGGAAGAGTTTTCTCTTTATCTCAGTCTAAAAATGTGAGGCTTTTATTAAACCCCCCAAACTAACACCCACCCCCCATTTAAACACAGATTGATTTCTGAACATTGCTACTTAGAGAGGAGGCAAAATGTACTGGAATACAGTTTCATGTGCTGGAATATTAACAGAGTAGAGCTAAAAGATTTGAATTGTCCCCCATGTTTTCCATGCCATGGGAAACAATACTTAGCTGATAACATGGTATTAGGAACATGTTTTACTTGCACAAGGGGTTGGGGACTATATTCAGAGTAATGTTTGTTCATCCAGTAGAGCTTCACCATTTCTGAAAATTTGGGAGAACTTCAATTCAGGGTGAGTAAGGGTGTGAGGAGCCCAACCTTTGGAAACTGTGGGAGACCTCTGCTCTGTGCTTTTCTGGCAGCAGCAGTGTTGGTGTCACAGACAGAGCAGCAGCATGTAGGGCTGTATTCTGGGATGCTGATCCCTATTCCAGCAGCTCCACCACTGGAGCCCTCTTTGACCTCCAACACCAAGTACTTCCCCTTATATAACCACTTTAATATTTATCTTCCTCTGTGCCCTTGTTGAGACATCTTGCTTATCTTTTCCTTAATGATAGTGACATCTTATTGAGTGCAATGAGATGAGGAGTGTCAGGGCAGGCTCCCAGGATTCTCTCGAGGAAAGCTGATTGCCCTTCCCACTTTCCCAGTCAGCTGAAGCACAGAGCTCTCCAGACCCAATTCCCAAGCCCTTAGAATGGGATTTACACCAGACCGTTCGATTTCTCACCATATTAGCCAAGTTTAAGAGAGGGCAGACAGCTTTGGATGGATAGACACCAACCCAGGGCAACTGCCCTGCCAGCAGGTCCTGGGGAGGCAGACAGGCCGGGTGCCCCCTGACTGGTTTGGCTGTTCTGAAACCCACCAAAACCTGACTGTGCAATGTGAGAGGGAATGTCATGCTGGAGGAACCTGTCTCTATGTGTGAGTGTGGGGAACACTGCTAGGAGGGCAGAGCTCTCATTTTTCACAGCCTCAACACCTCTTCAAGACTTTGCTTCTGTGTCTGCCCTCTGTTCCTTCTTGTGTCCCCACAGCTCCTCTTCTGTCCCTTCTTTCCCCTTTGCAGAAGCAGCCCAGCAGTTACTCAGCCTGACTCCTCAGCCCAGAGGCAGCAAAATTCAATTTATCAGTTCAATTAATTCAGTTAATAAGCAAAATTCAACAGATCAGAGAACTGGCATTGCAATCAACATCACAATCCATGTTGCTAAGCGGAGTTCCTTGGGTGAAGGGACATGCCATTGTTATTTCCATGCTCATATTTTATTAATATGGAAGAAATTGTTAAGGGTATTATTAAATTGGAATCTCATATAATGGGAAGTGTTCTGGAAAGATGCTGGCAAGGCTTACAAAGTTTTCCTCATTTCCCTCAAAGCTTTCACAGCTTTCAGTGTGTCTTTTTCACAAAGCTAAACTTCGAGGATTAACGCCGCTCTCCTCATGGTACTCTGTTTACCAAGGGAACTTTGGTCAAAGGGAGAAAAGTGGACGACTTCAGACTTTTCATGTCAGTGCTACTTACAGAACAAATATCCATTGGCAGGGTAAGAGCCAGAAGAAGAAGAAAAGCAGCTTTCTACCTATTGTGCAATAAATCAAAAGGTTCCAGTGAATTTCTTTGAGTGTTAGCAAAATTGCTTAATCGAGGATTTCAAAGGGTGATCAAAACTGTTTTCAGTTATTCCTGACTTGCACTTGTATCATTCCAGACTGAGCTTTTTCCCTAGTACATTCCTTTATTTAAAGGCAACAGAAAGAGAAAGCAGTGAATTTCAATTATCAGAATCTTAATGTGTGGGAAATATGACTTCAATTCTTCCTCTGGAACATCTGAATAAGAGCAAATAATTGCAAGTTCTTCACTAATAAAAAGCAGAGGAAAAAAGAAACAATAAGAGAACATTTTCAGAAATTGGATTTTCATTATCTGCAATAACACAGGAAGCTTATCTATGGCAAAGAAAGCCAGTCTGATTCTAATGTGGCATAAATATTTGCATGATAATAAGGTCATGTATTTTCGATTAAGTCAATGTATTGCTCACAAAGAAGAAGAGACAGCTGTGGCCTTCCTTGGGAAAACGTGACTTTCTGGATGTGACTTTGTGCATCTCAGGACTCTGCTGCTGGTTTTCTTTAAAGGACATTTACTGTCACAGTGCAGTTACAATTGGCTACAGACTCACATCCAAACTCTGAGGGTGGCAGAATAGGGATGCTGCTAAAAAGCTTTGATCTTTAGGAATAAGTGAGAAGTCCCAAAAGAGAACACAAAACATGCCTGTCTGCCTCACTGTGTTGTATTACCAACTCTTAAGAACTGAAAATTAAAAGGGCTTGTGAAGTACCAAGTGTATAAATGTATCGACCAAAGAGTTTTAGTACAGAAATTATTCATTTACATCCCAAAATGAACTAGGTGGTGAACTTTCAAAGATCTCTTTCTTTTCAAATGTGACTAAAAATTCCAAGGCAGTGGCAAATTGTGCTGGTTCTACAGCAGTGGAATCAAAGTGAACAACATAGTGCACTGACAGCACGGATCCATTATTGCAGTAAAAGCTGATTGCTCAAGTTGAAGGGGTTAACAAAACAAAACAGATGCCTTCTTAGCTACTCTAAACCAGTGCTGTGATGTTTATGGAAGTAAACACTGTTACAGCAGATGAGGGTCTGGATATCTTTCCTTAAATAATAAACTCTGTTTTCTAAGGAGAGAAAAATAATCCCCTAAAGTGCTGAAGATGAACATGTTAAAAGGACCATTGAATATTTACTTTCCTTGATTCAGATTTCTCTGAGAATTTAAGAGTAGCAAGTAATTTTAAGGACTACTTTGAACTACCTCTTTAGATGTATTTCTGCTGGTCCAGGACAGATGGTTTACCTTGCACAGCCAGAAATAATGTGGGTGTATCATGTATCTTATGTTCTATATAAATAGCCTCTAAACAATTGCCAATAATCTAGAAGTATGAAATTGTGCATGGGATCAGAGCACTTGCCCCATCTAGACAAAAATCCCATCTCACTTGCAGTCTAGAGACCAGGAAAAACATTATTGATGTTGATATGAACATTGTTCATATCCCATTTTATGAATCAGCAAGAAAATGAGAGCATCACTCTTTGCACCCTCAAAATTTAGATGGGCATAATATCCAAACATAAAGCAGAAAAAAAGGCCTAGCCAGTGAATGAATTTTAGTAGGTTAATCAAAAGCAAATTTAAAAGCTGAGGTGAAGCTATGTCTCTGTTGTGTTGAATGGATGTGGTGCCACAGATTCTTTAGTCCTACATTTAGAAATCAGCTCACTTTAATAGAAGCATCAGATTTCTAAGCATGCCATGGAAGATTGTCTGTAGAAAATGCTGGGCTTTCCTACACATAGTTGGATTTTACAGTATGTACTTGGGCTATATATGGAAAATATGCCCACAGTCTGCATTCAATGGACAAGAGAATTATTATGGTTACTATAGAGTAGAAAGAAAGAAGTTAAAGAGGAAGGGAAGAGGCTGACAAGGAAAGCTGAATGAATTTCTTTCTTTCCCCAGAGTGCCAGGCTCTTATTTCAGCAGCTGTCTGCCACTCAGAGCCTCTCTTGGCTTGCTTGCCAGCATAAAAACTGTCAGCAATAGCCCAACTGACTTCACACAGAAAAAGGTGAATAAAAAAATGACTGGTATGCTGAGAACTATTTTTGAAGGGATTCTATAGGGCAGAAACAGACAAGGTGATTCAACTCAGAGAGGGAAAGCTGAGGAGATGGGGTGCTATGTATTTTCAAAGGTTTAAAAAGAAACTGTACCTTTTGCCTCCCCATTTTATTCCATATATCTCATATGATTTTACAAGGAGACAGTATCTTTTCCCTGTACAAGGTAATCTTCATGGTCTGTTTTTAACTGCAAAGACAGAAAACAAAACTAAATCTGACATGTCGACACCACATTCTTAGATCAGAAAAACATATGCCAAGGAAAAAAAGCAGTACACCATTACTGCATTTGGATGAAGCTATAAAGGCTTTGAAAAACAATTATACTTAACATTTCTCATCAGTAAATCCCACCAGACTAAGGCAGAAAGTATCATCCTCCTTATTTAACGATGCAGAAATTAAAGCATGGGGATGCAGGTATGCCTTGTGCAAGGTCACTAGCAGAATGAAAAAGTGAACATTATTTTTCACTTCCCAGCAAATGAGCTTTTAACTAGGGACACTGCTTCCCTATCTACAAAACAAAATCAAACAAAACAAAAGATAACATAAACAAAGTCCTTGATAGCTCAGTTTTAGGCTTTTACTATGAAATATCCATTGGGACTCTACTGTTAGGAATTATCCCTCAAGCATTATTTGGAGAGCAAAAAGAAGCCATGGCAAACTTAAGCCACCATCAAACAAATTTGTAAACATTGCATTACGGAAAGGAAGGCCCCATCAATAAATATAAGAATTATCTACTCTACTCAGCTTATGAGTTGGTTACAGAAAATAGAGGCTACAAACTATTTCACTAATTAAGGAGTGAACTGCAGCATGAAGCATTTTCCCCACTCCCATTACCTCTTCACATGAGCCATGCTTATATCTGAATGACAGTAAATCTGCTCTAACTTTAAGGCTGGGATTTCTCAGCTCTCCAAGGGAGCCTGTCCAGTTCCCTCAGCCCTTAGGAAAGCAGTCTGTGTACCATTTCCCTTTAGATGTTCCACAGAAAAGTAAGCATTTTTGTAAGCTCTTTGAGTCATAAACTCTGAATTCCTTCGTTTTCTGGTAGTCTCCTTCTAACATCTTGACAGTTAAGACAACTATAATCTACCTTTTTGTCCCTCATTCCCCCACCTCCACTATCTTGCATAAAAAACCAAAAAAAAACCCCTACACAACACTGTTGTTAGAATTCCTTTTGATTCCCTAGTAATCATAATAAATCCCTCTGAAACCTTCAGCAAAAAAACCCAGAAATTTGAAAGGCTTTTCCCAACCTCTAACTCCCTCTCTTTTTTCTATTATAAGCTGAATATTACAAGGTTTTACACAGATACTTATTAGCGTGTATGTGTTTCAAATTGGAATTCATCTGAATAAAATCAGCAGCTTAGCAGAACACAGCAGATGTGATGGGAGCAGTAAGGCTTTGGGTAAAGCTTTGCTCACTTGAGTGGATCACTGAGTTTCTGAAACTTCTGACTTGTTCAAGTCTCAGCTGCCTGATACATGAGGAACTTGGTTACTTGTAAAATAGGATAAAGAAAAAACAAATATTAAGCTGATTCCATTTGACCTCCATAGCAAGAACACAGTCAGGAATAATTAAGAACTAAAATTTAGAAGAGATAAAATAAACCAAAGGTTCCAAGCAAACCTCACCCAGGAGTAAGAGATATGATAGCCAAAAGGTTGCATGCATCATTCAAACATTACTGAAAATCTGATCTTGAAGTATAAACTTGGAGTACGCTGACTTCAGATTTAGGGGAATGAGTATTGAGACTGGAAAACTTCCAAATGGCATTTTAAGTGATGGCAAGAAGGACATAGGCATTTTTCTCTCCCTTCTGCCACTCACAGCTGGGGAGTTCAATGGGATTGTTCTTTTTTAGTGAGATTCCTGTCACTCATGCCAATCCCAGGGCATCCCACAGAAGGCACTCAGGTGTAAAACTAACAAAGGTACTCTGCACCTTCACCTGAATTCCTCAGATTTGACTGAACCCTGGAATCTCAAAAAGCCTCTGTGACAGCTTTGCTTCCTCATCATGTTGTATGTTCTTCTGTGATTAGAAGAAAATTTATGCAGTCATTATATTTTCACAGTTCTCAAAAAAAATTGTGTTCATTTCAGCTATCTGGCTAAGATGCTGGCATGCATCAAATCTGCAACAAATCCCCGGGGAAAAGGACAAAACTTTATAGCATAGGAAAAAAATGCCTTAACTCTAACTCTCAGATGAGAGGCTTTCAGAACTAAAATCAAGATGTTCTAAAATAGACTCTGTCACATTATCAGCAATCTCAAGGGGATTTTTTTCCAAGCTTTTGTATGGAAATATGTCTTATCTCAAGAGGAGATGACTGCAACAGGTCTATATACATTAGCTGTGCTTTTTCCAATGCAGAGTTCATTTTTAAAAAGGCTGTTCTGCCTCCTTCTCACAAGATAACTGGTGATTAACAGTTCTGGCTCTGAAGAGCAATGCACAAGCAGGGCAAGAAGACACAACCTACACTTGCTCTTGCTCATTTGTGTCTTGTTTTCAAGACACAAATCTACACTTGCTCTGTCACCACAAAGAATCCTGATGTCATTATATTGCATAATTTTGTAATGCTGATTTGTTATACTGCAAATATGTTTTTGCTTTACCTTGACGGCTTCCTTCTTAAGATCAGCCACAATGTTTTGGATTGCTCATTTGTAAGTAGCTGCATTCACTGATCTGAACAGTTTGCTGAGAACTTAGTTTACAAAGGACCTTAGGATTTAAAAGTCTATGGCATTAAATGCACCAATGGTTAATTACCTTCATTTTAAAGGAAAGAAATAAGAACAATTCAGAAATACTGCAAATAACTCTGCTCCTCCAAACTTCACCTTGTTTACTTTCTCCAACTGAATGTAGAAGCAGTGCTAATATAGGTGTGTGCACACAGGGTAACAGCCAGGGATGAGAACAAATCCTGTACATTTCAGTCTATCCTCAAGGATAATGGGGGTGCATCTGGTCTCTAATTTCATCCCTCCAAATGGTTAACAGCATGCACCAAAATCTGCTGCTGTATTCACAGCGGTGTCCTCTGTGTTTATGATCTCAGGAAGAAAGGCACTTTTTTGACGTCCTGTTTTTCAAACTTCACTCATACTCTTGAGCCTATTTGGTCTTGAGAATGACTGCATCTCTGACTGCCACTCCAACATTTCTTTCATTCAAAACGATCTATTCATCTGTATTCATAAACATGTCAATCTACTGGTTCAAAAAATCCAACCAACCCTTCAAGAACAAAAGAACAACAACAAAAACCTTCTCCTTAATCCACCTCCCTCATTAGCTAGGATTAAAAACCTTAGTCAAAATGATTGGCCTTATGCCCAGAAAAGCTATGAGATCAATAATCCAAACAGACTTAATGATCCTCTTAGAAAAGAATAACTTTTGTACTTCTTTGGAACGCTTAGAAAAAGTGATGGGAAATGCACAAGAAGTGTCACATCATCTGCATAAGTTAATTTATGCTATTTTGAAGTTCTACAGTTGGAGGAGGTCTTTGGGAAATAGTTTTTTTTTCTTCTTCTCTGTTAAATGACATTTATTGTCTGCAAAAACAGTAATATGAAAAATCACAAACTGTATCAGTGATTAGCCTGTAAGAGCCTAAGAAGTTTCATTAACATTTCTAGTGTCTCATTTCACTCATGAGCAGTTTAAAATTATTGTATTCCTATACAAGCTCAGTATTCTATAGGACTTTTTTTTTAGGCAATTTAACTTGTTGGTATCCTTATTTTGACATTACTAATTACAGCTTCAAACTTTTAAAAAGTCGGACTTTTATTTTACTAATTCAAGTGTTGGTGGGAAGAAAAGGAAATCCAAATTAAGCCCTACTGTATAGCACAAGGTGGTGTTATAAGAAGTCAGTGCATTTGACCAAAGCAGGGTTTAAACTCCACAGGGAATGCTTCTCTCATGGATAGGAAAAAAATGTCTTGGACTAAAGACAGGCAGATACTCAGCAGAGCATGGATGTTGTATGCAGGTGTGCTAGCTGCAGTCAGCCCAGCCTGACCATTTTCTGTGTGGGAATTAGCTGTTATCAGCACTCATTATCGATCCTCTCTACACTTCCTGGAAGAAAGCAGGCATACCTGTAGCCCAATTCACACCTATGTTGTGAGCAGGAATAAGTCCCCTTTGAATGGCCTGGTATCTTTGCTATTTACTCTAGACATGCTCCACAACCAGTTTGAGTTTAAAATTTCAGTAGCTAATTTTGGCAAGATTAACTCATGCTGAAGACAACTCACCAAAATTACAGCCAAAAATGATGTGATGGCAGTGGTTTCAGCAAGCTCAGCCATTTGCTCTTGCTCAGAAGAGCAGCTTGCATAGACAGAGGTTTTGCCACCGGCCCCAGGCTGGCACATGGGGAATCCTGCATGGAAGCTGAAACACTCTGTGATTTTAGGCTTCTGTTCTCTGTTCAATGAGGGGAAGAGGGAACAGCTAAGCAGACTTTCCTCCAGCACAGCTCCCAGGAAAAGCACTGGGACCAGGTGTCTCATTTGGCACACTGCTACTCGGCAATGGCAGGGCAGGAGGCGAGGACTGAGCTCAGGGTGGAGCAGGGACAGCAGCTCCCTTCAGAGCTGGAATGGTCTTGCAGAGCTGGCTAGGGAAGGAATGGAGAGCCTATAGGGACAAAGGCAAGCGAAAAGATTGGGGCAGGATGAGGGCTTTGGAAGCAGATAACAGAGGTGAGGTAGGAGCTGATAATGCAGGAGCCCAAAAAGGTGAAATCAGATGGAAGACAGAGACTGCAGAAAGGAGGAGCAGCAGGAGGGCATGCAGAGTGGCTCTGCAGCAGGCTTGAGGACACAAAAAACCACTTTTTCCAAACAGTGACATTTTTTCTGTCACTGGGGAGAAAAAGGGAAATATGTTGATAAACTTTATTGAATACTTACCCAGAAAGGTCTCTCAAAAAAAAAAAAAAGTATTCATACTTTGGAAGTGTAGCACTCCTCATTTTCACTAGAAATAACTGCATAGTTTCTACAGTGCTTTAGTCTGCATTGTTACTGTTTCTGTAAAGGTCATTAAGTTCACTTTCACAACAGAAAACTTATGAAGAAAGAAAACTATTTGCGCCCCATTTTCCTGAGGGAATAAAAACAACTTTGCTAACCTGGTTACATAATTTTCACAGTTCAACTTTTCAAACTGTGAAAGAAATTTTTTTTTCAGACTCATTATCAAGCTACGAGTCAGGCAAGCAGCTCTCCCCTAACAAGCAGCAGCTTCCAGGGCAGCACAGCTGAAGAAATGTGGAGACCTTCTATACAGCAGCTGCCGACACACTTTCCCTGTTAAACAAATCTCTTTAAGTGTAACTGAAAAAAATCTTCTTTCACCTAGACACTCTATGAAAAGAATTACCTAAAAGATGTCAGCTGAAGGGTATAAAAACAAACCTAAAAGATCTTCAGCAATAATAATTTTTAAGCTGGTACTGGTGATGCAAAATAAAATCTAGTCATTAAATAAATTCCACTAGGAAACCTTAGGAAATGTAAAGCAACAGCAGCCTCTGTAAAGTATGGCTGTGCCACCAAAGCAAACATCAAAGTACTGAGACTGAAGCACTAAACCCAAACAATATAATGTTACTAAAAGAATCAATTCCCTATCTCTGTTGTTTGCAAACACTAGAACACTGAAAACACTTCTGTTGAAAAAAAATAGCTTTTTTTCTGAGGGAAAAAAAACCTTTATAATTGGTTCTAGCTCACTGGAGAATAATAAATAATAATATCCTAGCTGCTGCCAGATGTAACATGGTACTTGTTCTGCAGGCAAAACTAAATTCATACCTGGAAAGAGTTAATAACTTTACTTTAAAATAATACTTATACTTTTCTCAGGGTTTCAGTAATAAATGCTTTTAATTACCCAGGGGAAGGAGCCATAAGAAGACAATCAGTACTGGAAGCTTTCCAGCAAGTACCTTGCCCAAAGATGGATGTAAGTCCAGTCAAATGTTCCAAGTTCAACTAAAGTGATACCATTTCACCTCCCTCTTGATGTGAGACCATTTTGAAGACTGATTCTTCAGTAGTTCATTGTAGCACTTCAATTTTAAACCTGATCTAATGAACAGCCATAGATTCTATGGATTCTAAACATAAAGAATTGACATGTTAGCATATTAATGTACTCAGATGTCACATAAATCATTAGAAGGCATTTCACTAGGTGACTCAGATATCTGGCAATACACATGCAAAGCCTCTTTAGCTTTTAAATATAAAGCAACTTCCTTTTGGCAAAGTCCTGATTAGAACAACATTGATTGTAGTTATTTATAGCTTAAATGCTATTGCTGACAATTTCTCCAAGTTGTAGATACTGTATTATTAACTATAGTAAAGCTCTAAAAATCAGTCAGCAGAGGCCACTTCAATCTCTGCATGATAATAAAGGATTATTATGTGCAGTAACCTATTTATGAAAAGGAAACAGTGTGCTTCTTTCAGACCCCATCAATTGCTTTAATAAGGAATTGAAAAGCCTGGCCTACTTTATATGCAGATCACCATCCCAGTTGCATAAGGATTTAGAACAGACAAAACAAAACTGTTTTTGTTGTAAATAAGGGCTGTTTGTTTAAATTGCACAATAATGTTTGCATCTAAAAATTATTTAGAAGCTAATAAGGTTTAATAAAGTTTGACTGTATACTTGTTAATAAAAATGGTTTCAATATTCTCCATGGAGGAAAAGCAAATTGAAGGTGATAACATAAAGCTTGAAGCAAAACAGGCCTGAGTTAATGGGAAAGGAGAAGACTCATTGCATTTGCTCACTGATGGTCTTAAGAAAACCAGTGGTGAGAATGGAATTCAGTTAACTTAAAACATTTTATAAAATTTAAGACAATGAACTTAAAGGTAGTTTTCTCTAACAGATTAGAATTATCACAGTATTACTTCTGCTTTAGAGACAAAAAGCACAGACATAGGCATAATTCAGACTACCAAAAGTTAGTGGGATGCATGTACTGATTTCAATTGGAGGACTCTGGAGTCCTGGGTTCAAATTTTACCTTTGGCATTGGTTCTTTTGCCTGTATGTTAATAAATTTAATGAGGTGTGGGATGACCCCTGCTGGTGTCCCTGCTTATGAAAAAAAATATGTATCTGGCAAGAAGAGGACATGTTAATTTCAGTCCAAAAAGTTACAAATATAAACTCTGTCCCAGCATGTATAAAAATACCTAATCCAATGCCTAAAATATTATGAGTAATGTTCTGTTAAGTATGAAAATAATCTTAAGCCATTGAACATTACTGTGTTAGAGCTGCAATGCAATGTATTAAGAAGGACATTAATTGTTCAGTTCACTATGACATTGTGTTAAACATCTTTTATTAATGAGCTGTTATTCCCGGCTGAGGCATTTGATAACCTCTAGTCCATTGCTAAATCCTCTCAGTTGATTTCTCTGAGTCACTCTAAACAAACCTAGAGGGAAAAAACACCCCAATAATTTACATTTAAGTCTGTAAGGTCCTAGAAGTAGAGTCATTTAAAGAAGGGCAGCTTTCCTATAAATCAAACCTTCTGATTTAATGCAGCTGACATATAGATCTATTTTACAATTTTTTTTAATTTCAAAAATACAACACATTAAAATAGGTTCAATTTATCAAAGCTAAGAGCAACAATTAAGTAATAATGTACTTAAAGTGCAAAGGCACTTTAACACAAAAAAGTGACGCCCAGTGGCTATAGTTGGTAATTGAAACAGCAGTACTGTATATTATTATTTACAAAAGAAAGTCATAGTCCAGGAAAAAAAAAAGATCTTTGGAGATCTTCTACATAATACATTAAGTTTCCATTTTGAAATGAAAAGGAAAAAAATAAAATCAAAAGAAACCCCAAAGACCCCTTACTCATTTCCTTCAAAATCAAAAAAAATTATGCAAGATCCATTACAGAAAGGTACATTTGCAATGACAGTTCCTAGAGAAGGGTCAAAAGGAGAGAGATATAGAAATAACTTAAAGGGAACGTTGTAAAAGCAACACCACATCCCTGCTATGCTGCAAGGGTTCCTTTTCTCTCTCACTCCTTCTCTGATTTTAAAAAAGTGGAAATATTGGGAATGCGACAGATGACATCAGTACTGAGTTCAGACTCAAAGAAATATGATGCTGAGCTCATTTAAAAAATTTTCTTTTGTCTCCCACCTCCCCCCTCACAGCTGACTGATTGCAGTTTGTTTTTCCAGAACTTCGAGGTAGTCTGGTTCTGTTTGTAGCTTTCCTTGGAGTAAAGGATGCTCAGGTTTAGACTGTTCTGCAAAATATTTCCTGGGAGTTCCATATAAAACAGTTTTATTTATCCTGTCCTGGTTTTGGCGTCTGGATTCATATGAAGGGGCAAACTGCCTTTTGGGTAAGGTACAAAAGTTATAATGAACTAATCCCCCGGTGGGGAGTTCCTTGACCCTTTCTGCAATATTTTGATACAGGAGCTCTGGTTCCCTTGGTGAGGACTGCTTTTCCAGCAATTCAGCTGCACTGATGGTAAATGCAAGACTGGTGGGGTCTTCTTTTTTGTGGTCAAGGCTGCTATAGCTAAACTCATGGAGATTCCTGTAATAGGCAACTGGATCCCCTTCCTTTTGCATGTAGATTGGGTTTTGGCACATCTGTCCAACAGGAGGGGGAATGTAGTTATAAACATGTCCTTCAGTTTTATCGTGGGTCTCAGCGTTGTAAGACCCATACTGGAGCTGAAATGAACTTATATCTACGTTGTTGGCACTGCTGGGCATGCTCTGCACCCCCTTCCGGCGCTTAAGGACAAAGACAAACAGACCTGCCCCAAAACAAACGGACAAAATAAACACAACCAGCAAGCCTAAAATTAGGACAGACAGCGGAACTTCGGTGTGCAATTCTGGGTAGGAGCTGGGTGAGACACCGACATGGGGAGTATCAGTGTTCTGGTTCATGGAGAGGACAGAAGAATCTGACAAGTTGGGGTTCTCTGGGCAGATGGCTTCTTTGCTCAGGAATTTCAGATGCTCTCCAGAGTGCTTGGTGGGAGACTCGCAGATTACTTCATTGATAACTACAGGGGGATTTGACTGCTGGTTGTTCTGGTCAGTGACTTTCTCTATCCAGTTCCTCAGCCCCAGGATGTCACACGTGCAGTCCCAAGGGTTCTCTTGGAGGTCTATCTGAATCAGAGCCGAGAGCTGGTCCAAGACTCCTCTTACAGGCAGGTGGGAGAAATGGTTGTTCCTAAGGTTGAGCCTGGTGAGGGAAGTGCCTCCAAAGACATTATCAGGCAAGGATCTGAGCAGGTTGTTATTGAGAAACAACAGATGAAGATTGCTCAGAGCATCAAATGTGCGTGGCAAGATCTCCTTAATGACATTGTACTCTAGGTAGAGATATTGCAGGCTGTGCAGCCCTTCAAACATGGATCGGTATAGAACCTCAAGGTAGTTGCCATTAAGGTAAAGTCTGCGTAAACTTGTGAGGTTTGTGAAGGCACCTTCTTGTATCACTGCAATTCTGTTATTTCCTAGATGTAGCAAATCCAGAGAGCTGTACTCTGTGAGATCGGTTCTATAAATGACTTGCAGATAGTTACTGGTAAGGTAAAGTTTCTTTGGACTGGTTGGCCTGGGGTGCAGGTCAGAGATGTTACTGATCTTTTTCTCTTGGCAGTTAACATTTAGGCCATTGTCTGAGCTCTGAGACGTACAGATGCAGCCAGCTGGGCAGGTGATGGGCACAGGAGACTTTGTCTGGTAAACCATGATAGGTCCAAATATTTGCCTGTCTTTTGACACAGAGACACGGGGGGTGGGGCGGTTCCTAGTTTTGGGTGGCCGGCTGGCTTTTGGGGCCCTGGTGGGATTGATGGCAGAGTTGGCTGTGGGCGACAGCCTCGAGATGTGTGGGTCTGAGAGGACAGGGTGTTTTTCCCTCTGGTTTGAATCACTGGAGCTTTTCCTAGGGCAGAGATCTTGCCTGGTGAGCTGGGTCACATCCTTCCCATGAAGCCTGAAGGGGGTTTCACAGACGATCTCACCCACAAACACGGTGATGGTGTCCAGCCAGGCCTTGAGCGGCAGCAAGTCGCAGGTGCAGTTCCATGGGTTTTCCTCCAGCTGGATTTCCATGATGCCTCCAATGTGCTCCAGCACACCAGCAAAAGGCATCATCTTCAGCCGGTTCCCCCGCAGGTCCAGGTGAGTGAGGAGCACAAAGCGGAAGACATTGCTGGGCAGGGACAGCAGGAGGTTGTCATTGAGGATCAGCACCTTGAGCTTGTTCAGCTTGCTGAATGCCCCCGCTTCAATGGCACTGATGTAATTGTAATCAGCCTGCAGGTACTCCAGACTCTCCAAGCCCAGGAAGGTGTCTTCCTTCAGCACTTCCAGCTTGTTGTTGTTGAGGTGCAGCCTCTTGAGGGTGCGGAGACCACTGAAGGCCCCCGTGCGGATCTCCTGCATGTCGTTGTTGCCCAGGTGCAGGGTCACGGCGTTGGAATAGTTGACGAACTCATTGGGGAACAGGCGGGTCAGTGCGTTCCCATTGAGAAACAGCTGGTAGATCTTGGAGGGGGGCGGCAGGAGGAGGCTGACGGTTGTAAATCCCTTGTTTTCACAATTAATGTTCAGCACGTTCTCCTTCTCCTCGCAAGGGCAGCGGCTCTTGCTGCAAATGTCTTTGGCAGGTTTGCGACTCTCTGTCCACGAGATCCCAGCCACTGTTAACAAACTGAGCAACCAAACACCCTTCAGCATCTTTATGCGCCGTCGATCCCCGCTTTGGTACCTACAGTCAAACCTTTTGAGACAGGTAAGGAGAGAAAGAAGAAATCCCCAGTGAACACGGCCGGAGCAGAGGCTGCACGGGGAGAGCGAAAGCAGGTCGGAAGGCTGGGGGGGAAGGGGAGCTGCAAGGCAGCCACTTCCAAACTCCTCTGGAATCCCCCCTCCTCCTCCCTTCTTTTCCTCTCGGAAAGCGCCTGCGGAGCCGCTGTGGGGGAACCCCCGCCGGGGAGCTCCCCCAAACCCGGGTCCCTAACGCTGGGCTCTCCGCCCGATCCCCCGCCCGTCGCGGCCGCCGCCTCCGCCCCGGCGGCCGCCGGCAGAGCGATTCCGTCCCCGCTGCCCGTCCCACGGCCACGGCGCACCCGGCTGCCCGGCTGCCGGCGCCTGCCAGCATCTTAAACCGGGGTTCACACGGACTGACAGCACACCCTCCCCGCTGCAGCGGCGCCCCCAGCCCGCGCTCCCCGCGATCCTACCTGCTCTCGGGGCGCCCGAGGGGGCAGTGGGGGCAGTGGCCGCCGCCGAGAGCCGCCGCGCCCCGGGAGCCAGGCGCCCGGCGGCGAGCGGCATCGCCCGCTCACGCCTCAGCAGGAGCCCAGCGGGGCGCCGCCGTCCCGTCCCGTCCCGTCCCGGCCGCGGCTGTGCGGGAAGTTGGGCCGGGCGGGGGCCGAGAGCGGCGGCGCTGCGGGAGCGCGGGCAGTGCGCGGGGCGCGGCGCGGCGCGGCGCTTTTGCCGGGTGCCCCGCGCGGAGCCGCGCTGACGTCAGCCGGGGGCGGGGGGGACACGTTTTTCCCAGCCCCCCTGTCCCAGTCCCCGTCCCCCCTTCCCTTCGTGGCTCTCGCAGCCGGCTCCGCTCCCGGCTCGGCCGCTCTTCGCGGGAGCGCTCTGACAGCACCTGCAGGACAGCGCGGGCACTCGGAGCCGGGAAGGGGAATAAGGTAACGAGCGGATTTACCTGGGTCCGGAGAATTTTTGGCCCCGAGTCCCTGAATCCGCGCCCTCAAAATAGAGAGCAAGTCAAGCAGCTCCTTTGGCAAAAGCCAGCCGGCAGGCGCGCACACAGCCCGCACACACGCACACCGCACAGAGAGACACGCACAGCCCGCACAGCCCGCACACCGCACAGAGACACACGCACAGCCCGCACACATCCTCCGCACTCGCCGCACAGACGCGCACATCGCGCATCACACACGCACAATCTGGCTCTCCGAGCAGCGGTGCTGCAAATCCTGATCTGGCATCAGCATCGATCCCCCGCTCCGGCTGGAGCAGGCAGCCCCCTTCCCAAACTGCCGTGCCGAGCTCTGCCCAGCGCATTGGTGTTCTACACGTTTAGAGAAGTTCAACACCTTCCGCCAAACCGGGCTGTCAGGCAGCGGCAATCGCAAGCCTGAATCCCTGCACCCTCTGGAACGCTCCCCCGAGTACTGAGCAGCCACATTTAACCCCATCCAACACCATCATTCCCACTGGCTGGATTAGCCCCACTGCCCCATTGAAATGTTGTGGTGCAGCATTTGACTGCCTTTAAAAAGAGCAAGATGTTGGATCTGGGTTATTGTGACTTTGCTTAAGCTCCATGCCCTGGGCACAGATCTGTGTGATGGAAAAGGATGGCTGCTCTTGGTCTCTATCTAAAGGTAAAACTTTGGGTTCACACCACGGGGGAGAGGACAAAAAGGCACTCTACAGGGAGTTTTTAAAGTGCTAGCAGGGCAGGGTGCATTATTGCCAGATTCTTATAGGGTGTTATATGCACTTAGTCTCCAGAATGTAAAGCTTTGCTGCCAAAAGAGTTCTGAAATTGGCAAAAGTGGTACTGTCATCTCGTGGTATTCTTTAGCCATTATGTATCAGAGCCCACATTTTAGGAGCAGCAGAAATGTACTGTCTATTTTTATCTCTCTTCTTGAGGCTGGAAAAGGTAACATCCTGCAGCAGCCAGCACAGATGCAGTACTCCTGGACAGGAATAGTGCTGGAGTTTTCGCTTGGGATTGAAACAGTTGCAGCTTCCCTATGTAAAATTTGGAGAGGTTGTGACAAGAGCAGGAGCATCCCACACTGGAGCACGCTTTTGGTGTGGTGCTGTGTGAATTTTGACAAGACTGGGATTCTGAAATGCACTCAGAGCTGCTCCATTCTGACTCTCTTTATCCAGCTGAATTCAGGAGCGAAAATTGCTAAGATCAGGAGAGATCCGTGTGGCAGATCTGCTGTTTTACAACACTAATACACCAGCAGTCAGATTATTATTTTGTGAGATTTTTTGCTTGTTTTCTGCTCTAAACATGAAGATATGGTTTTTGGGAAGCAAAATTGGACTAGTTACAGGCTGTAGCAAATCCTGTTTTCAGCTCTTTCTAGCATAGTCTGGGGGCATGAGCCTAAAAACAGAAGGTAAAAGGAGACCCAGGTTGATTTTTTTGTTTGTTTTATTATTTTTAGAAGGCAGCATATTCATACACACCTGGCCCACACAGGGGCACATAGAGGCTCCTGTAACCTCCCTCCATCACATCTCACCTGAGCAGCCCAGCACAGCACTGCCAGCTCCCACAGGGCTCACTCCAACACAGCAAAAATGAAGGCACAAGTAACTCCAGTGCATTTTTCCCTTGTCTCAGAGTGTACATTTGTTTTATGTCCATGAGTTTCAGCCAGGTGCATCTTTCTGGTGAGCAAGGACCATGTCCTGGAATTGGCTTATGAGGCAACATGCACTGTCCCACTTGCTTGTGTTTACTAATAGGTGGGAAATGTGTTTGTGGCACTGCTGATGCTGCCTGGGAAGGGAGAGCGTACACATGGCATGCCTCAGCAGTAATTACCAGATTCATGTGGGATGGAAGGAACAGCATGTTAGGGGATTGCAACAGTAATAAGACACAGAGATGATACTGATTCTATTACACTGCAAATGCATGCATATAATAACCATGGTTGTAGGAGGAGGAACAAGGATTAAAAAAAAAAAATAATAGCTTCAGCTTTTTATTTAGGAACAAAGTCCTGATTTCTCAGCTTGCCTGAAGCGTTTTATAATCCCTTCAATTAAAAACAGAGTATAGAAGAACAGCTTTTTCCTCCACCTGTTTTAAGGCCTTTTTATTTTATATGTTGAATGGTGGAACATTACCAGTTTGTGACTATCAGGGAGCCTCTAGGGATAAAAGGCCTGGAGGCAGGTTGGTACAGCAGCCCATGAGGCCTTGGGGAAACTCAAGGTTAGGCCTGATTTTCAAGCATTGTGGAGGTCCCAAATATTTAGCTGTGTTCCCTCAATGCTCCTTTTTGTGCAGAGTCATGAAGAGTCAGTACAGATGCATAGATTATGAGACTTAATAGAACCATTGTGGCTTTTGAATCTTGCATAACCCAAACCATCAGCTAAATTTGAATTAATTCCTGTTCAAACTAGATCATATTTCATAGGAAAAAGAAAAAAAACTGAAACCCAAAAGCATAGCCAGGCATATTTTAGCAATTGCCTATGGTGAAAATCTGCCGTCGTGTTCAGTAAATTGTTCCAATAGGTTTCATTCCCCACAGGTAAAAGACTGGGCTTTCTCTACAACTCTGCATCTAACTGTCTTCAGTTGGAAATGTTTATCCTTGTAATATCCTTGTCTGCTGGCTTAAGAGCCCTTAATTATCCCCTACCTGTTTCCCATGGGAACACTCCAAGACAGCTGCAGAACAAGTATGAACAGAATACTTGCCTGATGCCAGCCTTAACCTGCCTCAAACAGTCTGTTAGTCCTGTGCTCTACCATACACCAGTGCAGCTTTTGGCTCCTGCACAGTCCTGAAGCCACCACTTTATCTGTCTGCTGGCAGGGGAAAAAAAGCCAGACCACAGCATGAAGCATAAGCACATAAAATTTGGCACAGATCATTACCCTTCCTGCCTAGTGCACATCATGCTGTTGTCCTTCTGGGAGAGTAAATATCAAGGAGAAGAAAAAGTCTGGAAAAATGTGGAGATAATTTTCTTTCTTCACATTGTGTATCTGCAGGTGGATGCTAAAACACTACTTACACATCTTTACCCATCAGTTTTTTCTGGGTTTGATTCTCTGTATATAAGTGAAGGAACAAACATATCCACCAAGTCTTATGGAATAAAGAAATGAAGGCAACCAGAAACAAAGCAAAAACTCTGTGATTTGGATGGAGGGCAGGATATAAGTTTTACTGGTCATTAGAATGTCTTAAGGTAGCCTGGATTCTGCTGGCAAGTAAAGAAGTGTTTATTCATATAGTATAAGTAAAAGCCAATATTGATTTCTGTGAACAAAACATGATGGGTGATGCAGTAAAGCAGTTGGAATTTGTAAATGTAGGTATTTGCTGATCTCATATGTTCCTCATCCTGGAATCCTGAACTGCATATGAGATGCCTACTCCATATAAGCTTTTAGGGTTCTGAGATAATCATCACTGCTCTCCAACCAGTATCTTCTATTCTTGCTTTCTCTCTGCATATGTGTGTCTCTTTGTAGCTGGAGATATTCTACTTCCATAACTATGTACCTTTTTGAGGTCTTTCCTATACTGTAAAGTGAATTTTTGAGCATCGCTTAAAAGGAATTCTTAAGGAAATAAACAGTTTCCAGATTTAGAAGTGAACAGTATGCAAAATAATTGTTACTTGCAATCCACAGTTTTATCTCATCCAGCAGCACTGGGAAGTGCTGTAAAGGACAGGATGAAAGAGGAGTCTCTGGCTTTCACTTTCTTTGGGCAAGGAATGAGCAGGGGATGGTGAAGGAGGGTGGGCATGAGAGGCAGGGAGGAAGGAGAGGCAGGGAGGGCAGCCTGTGCCCTCCATGGCCCCGTGTCCCTCCTGGGCTGCCCAGCCACAGCCACACGAGCCGAGAGAGGCAGAGGAGGGAGACCTTTGGGATGAAGCCTCAGTGGAAGGAGAGCTGCTGGATGTGAGGGCAGAGGGACACTCCAGACTGGGTGGTGTCTGCTGAGTTGCCTTTTGCTGGCAATCAGTGATTGCCTGTGCCATCAACTGTAAGGAATTTCTCTGGTTGCCAGATGTGCTTTTTAGCTCCATTTCTCTCAACCATGCAAACATATGGAGGGCTGGCCTACTTCAGAGTACTGTTCACTGACACTTCATGATTACCTATTGTATAACTAAAAGGATTTAATGAACTATGACTTAAAATTAATGCGCTTCCCACCTCTTCCCTCAGTTTTTGCTTCCTGCAAGGACTCAGACCCTGGCCAAGGTTATGCATTTTTGACACCCATTATCTAACTGCAACATGATTTTTTCTGCAAGGAGACTACATCATGATTTGTTTCAATCCTTCTGGGGTAATCTGTTTTATAACAGCACAGTGTGATTCTACCCCAGTGGTACAAACTGCAGCAGCAGAGCTACCAGTTTCTGATTTTTTGTATCATTAATCCTGACTGTCTTAAGAGGAGAATTTAGTGTGTTATAATGGCAGTAATATTGGTTTCAGTAGGAAATGTGATAGAGAAGCTGTCTTTCAGAAGGCGTCCCTGGTAGCCTGTGCTTTGGGGATACTGACAGACTCACCACTGTGCAATTAAGAATTGATCATTAGTTTAGATTTAGCCCAATTTTTTTTCTTTCTTGCCTAGAAAAACAAATATCCACTCCCCTACTACACTCACACCTTTTATCATAGGACCAGCAAAGTACTGTAAGACAATTAATATTTATGGATGTCTTCATCCTATTCAGGAAAGTAGTATGTCTGATCCAAAGCCCTTTGGTGTCAGTGGAAGGACTGACTGATTTCAGTGGGATTTGGATCAGATCTTTGAACAAATGTTTAGCTTCAAAGCCGGCACTTAGGTTTTATTGAGTGCTTTAAATATTTTTGGAAGTGCTTTGTTTCATCATGTCAATGGGTCCTTTTCTCTGATAGGAACAACAAGATAAATATTCCTGATGATAGATATTCTGTACCGGCATTGCTGAGCAACAAGAACAAAAAAGAAAAAAAAGAAAAAAAAGAGGAGTGTGGGGTTTTATTTCCCCATCCTTAAAACAACAATGGATCTATTATTAATTGTGTTTCAAATGTGTGTCTACAGTAATTTCTACCACTACCATTTACAAGTATATTTTGTCAGCTTTCCTCAGAGTCATAATCCATGTGTTACATACTGTGAACGTTTTTAGCTGGAAATGTCCCATCATGTAAGCACAAGTGCACACAAGTGTTTTTAGTGATTTGGAGAGTCTTGTTTAAATTATTATGTCTTCTTGCCTTACTTCAGTGGATAGGGGGCTCATATTTGCATAATGCAGTTGATGTATGGATATGATAAACATTCACTGTTGAAAGTCTGGTGAGCTGATGTGAGAAGTTTTTTCCCTTTAGTTTTTAGTAGTAAAAGGAATCTATCCATATCATCATTTTTATGGGAATTAAGTTGAAAGAATACAAATTCCACTGTGCTAATGGCATATCTAGAAATATGTGAGGAGCAGGAGCAATGGGTGAAATTCAGTCCTGGGCAGAGGGCCAGCCTAGAGTGATTCATCATGAAAGCCCCCAATTAAGACCTCAAAACAGGGCTTAAGTGAGACTTCAGTGCCCTATGCCTTGAGCTGGCTTTCTGTAATAGTGGGAGAAAGTTCCTCCAAATGAATTATTCATCATAAATAATGCATTCTATTAGTTTAGCCTATTTTTCTTGATTCCGTGAATTTATTTAATTGAAATTACTCACCAAATAATTTCTATGAATAATCATGGCCTGAGGATTATTTTTGAGCAGTTCATGGTGAGCATTTCATATTCCACATTCAGAATGAGGGCTGTGTCATTGAGTTGTCATTATGCACAGAGGTCACATAGTTGTGGTTTCGCTTCAGAAAAAAATGAGATGAGTAGAAAAGAAATGGCATTTTTTCAGACTCCACGTGTTCCCAAAAGTTCCTTCCATTAAGTTCATTCCATGAGATGTTTGTGAATAGCTGCCCACTGAAGAAAGAATTGGGTAATCACTGGCTTTTGTTTTTCACCTGATTTTTAAGAGGAGTGTAATTCTGCTTGTGCATAGGGTGTGTGCATGTCTGGCTGTCAGTCAAGGTCCCCCTCTTCACAAAAGTTTTGAACCAAATCTGCTGAAAGGTGCTGCCCTGAGCAATTTCAGTTTCCCACTCCTTCGGTGGAGAAGCGACTGAGGATTGCCCCAGGTGGGTGGGAAATTTCAGCCTGGCCTTGCTGAGCCGGGTCTGGCTGAGCTGGAGCCCATTTCCCCTGTAGCCCTGCAGTGCTGGGCTGGGCACTGGCAGCCAGAGGGGGTGGATAATTCACCAGAGGTTTGGCTGCTCTGAGCAGTGTTCCCACAGCCTCGGGACTGTCTCTCCAACATTCTCCCTCCTCTGGGCTGGGGAGGAGGAGGGTCCTGGGGAGAGCACACAGCCAGGGCAGCTGGCCCCAACCGGCCAAAGGCATATTCCACACCATGTGATGTCTGCTCAGCACTAAGTTAGGAGAGGGAGGAGATGACATTTGTTACAAGGATGTTTGTTTTCTGGAGCAACCACTAATGAAGACCTACATCCCAGGAAGTGGCTGGACAGCACCACTGTGCTGAGAATAACTCTTTTGTTTTCCTTTGCTTCCATGTGCAGCCTGTCGCTTTGCTTTTTTAAACTGCTTTTATCCTGACCCACAAGTTTTTCCCATGAAAAAAAATGTAATTTTCTGAGAATTAAATACTTCAATTTTAAAGTGAAGAAGAACATTCCCTGCTTTTCTGCAGTCTTTTCCACATCACTCTAGCTAGAAACTTCACTGTCTCTGAGCAGTAATCATTTACCTGAAAAATACCCTATAATATTTGTCTTGTGGAGGCTGGTTGTACACATGCTGACTTTGAAGCATGATGTATAACTGCAAGTGGCATGAAAAGAAATTGATGAGACAATTAGAACTTGTGAGAATAGTGGCTGCATTAATTTTTCGGGGAGAATCACTTATAAAGTATTTCAAATTCCACAGAAACCTCAAAATTTATTTGGCATCTGAAGTAGCTGCCTGAGTTGTTACTGCACAAAGCACAGAATAAACATACATAAAATCCTGACCTAGACTTCAGCCACAGACAAATCTCCCTTTGGCTTCATGGGGCCAGGGTTCCAGCTGGCTTCTACCCTGGGGAGTTACACACAGACACACAAACCTTGAGTATCTAGAATGAGATTTATGGTGAGATGTAGGTGCTTGGGTAGAAAATTGGCATACTCAGAATCTCCTCTGCTATTGACAGTGGTCAAACTCTGATGGTGCTTAAAACTGCTTGATGTCAAAATTTCTTACCTTACTTTTTGCCTGGCCTTGGAGTTGCTTTCCTGGCTGTCCTCAGAACCATCTCAGGCTTGATGGATTCATTCAAAGGAAATCAGAAATACGCCAAATGTGCACATTAACTGAAAGGACAACAGGAAGGGAAGGAGTTGGTTAGAATACTATCTCTGCTTTATTGCAGTCTTTGGGGTCTGGATGCTGAAGATATTTAGTCAACTGCTTTCCAGCCTAAATGCCAGGGGGTGGTGGGGGACACCTGAATCTGTGGAAGAGTCTGTGGATGAGTGTGTGCCCAAATGCCCTTGTTCTTTGGGTGGTGCCTTTCCAGCCCCTGAGATTCCCTGTGATGTGGAACAGCTTTGGCCTTGATAGGAAGAGTGTGTATGAATTCCATAGCTCTTGTGGCATTTCCTTCCATTGCAAAGCATATAATTTTTGAACAACTGCCCATCCTTTATATGGCCTCTTTTTTATCATCTATTAGTCTTTTTCCTGTAAAGCAATAAAATCCTTTGCACAGCAGGAGGTTTTTATGTCCACTGTGTGCCTGAGCAGCAAGTAAAGCTGGGAGGAGAAGAGGACAGCTCAGTTAGCTTTGGTAATCAACTGCACCTTGGAATCCATTTCCACACATATTTGCTCAGAGTGTTTTTGCTTTACTGGTTGGCATTTGAGCTTTCTGATTAGAAATATTGTTGCTTTTGCACACAGGAGTATTTGGCTTTATTGTTTCTAGCTGGTGTTACTGATGCTCTTAGAATTCTACAGAGCTGAGATCCCTCCTTTGCATATATTTACTTATGAGCTGTCCAGTGGTCCAGATCATCTCAAGTTCCAGCACTTCAATACCTTCCTTTTTAAGTGTTGTGTCTTTCAGAAGCCTCTCTTGCCTTATGACAACTACCTTTGTCTTTTGACATTTTTTTTTGTACTAATACAAATATCTTTAAAAACTTTTCTTTTGGCACAACACTTAAACATCAACAGCTAACAGGTGTCATTTGGCAAATCACAGCTTATATGGTACCTGAAGCAGAATTGAGCTCATGGCAGATGCATTGCACCTACGAGTTTCTCACCCCAAAAATTCTAGTTGTTTTTTTTTATCCTTTCTGGCATTAAAATTTGTATTCAGCATTAGTATTTTGATACTGCGGGAACATCTGATAACATGAGTCATGAACCAGCCCTCATTGTTGTATTGTTAGCTGTTTTGCTTATCTCTTTCTTTCTCCTCTAGAGTGCAAGTATAACTGTGAGGAGGGGGTCATATCATTTTTGTTCCATACCTTAAGAGCTTTTGTAATATGAAGGCTTAGATCTAGAATTATAATTGTGTGGGATGCTGTATGCACAGGCAGAATGACAGCACTTGCCAGGTAGCTTACAATGATGTAGTGAGAATTTTGCTATTTTTTAAACAGAATGTGGACATGAAAGATGCACCTATCTCTGAAAGATAGGTACAATTAGATTGACAACTTGTATGTTAGGCTTCTTGTTGGTGTCATTTAAAATTGCTGAAACACAGTATTGCCACTCCCTCCCTTCTTCCATTCCCTGAAATGAGGCTTATACTGGAAATGCTGACAAGACCCTTATCATTCGAGATGGCACCATGCACAGCTCTAAATACTGGTTATAAATGTTAATGCGTTATCTGAATGATATTTTTTCCACATGTAGGCAGCTCAGGATAGAGTCTCAGTAATAAATTTAACGAGTTCAGGGGAAAGACACAGCATGCTTATGTGAGTATTATAATGATTGGCATTTTTGCAAACAGCATATGATAAGTGGTGCAATTTTATTTTCAAAGTTTAATCAATAGAGAGCTCTTTGATATTGCCACGCACTTTGCAAATAGATGCTTCCTTGGGATGACAGCAAAACAACTTCTGTTTCATGGTGTGTTTACGCTTAGGGTTTAATCAATCTGCTTTAGTGATTGTCATAAATTTTGATATTCCAAAAATTAAATAGGGGCTGTAAAATAATTATGCTTCATGGTGGCATCCTCTTGCTGCTAGCCTGGGTCATCTGGCTTCTCAGTTGTTGAAAAGGTCTCCAAGTCCATCACTGGGCCAATTACAAGAGCATGGGCTGTGTACCAGTTTATTCTCATTTATTGTAAACCCACACCAGCTGTTGTAGAGGAAATCGAGGTGGATCTTCAAGAGCTTAAGAAGGACTTTATCAATGTCTTGTGTTCACTTTTGGGAATGAATTTCCTGTCAGATAAGAGGAGGCAGAAATGACCCCACTTTACACTGCAGCCTCCCCTGTAATTTTGATCCACATGGATCACACAAGCGGCTGAAGCTCCTTCTGTATGACCACATTAGTCCAAACACCTCAGAGTGGCTCCTTCAGTGAGCCCCAGCACCAGCACTGGCACTCCGCAGGGAGGCTGGGAGCAGCAGAGCATCCTTGGCCTTTCTTTGTGACATTTCAAACCAGCACAGACTGGGGGATTCCCACTGCTCTGGGTGAGCTGTGTTCTTTCTGAGCTGAGCCCGATGGGCTGTGTCTCTTTAGTTCTTGGAAACAACAGTAGCCCTGGAAAGCTGGAGTTGGAAGATCATTTCACAAGCATTTGAAGGGTGACCATGCCCACATGGAGCTGTGGTGCCAGCCCAGCTTGTCCCCCTGTTCAGCAGGTATTCACGCTGGCCCCACAGGAGCAGTCCCAGGGCAGGCTGCCCGGAACAGTGTTAGTGATTGATTGGACGTGGCAGCAGAAGGACACACACCATGAACTCAGAGATAACCTTTGGCAGGGAATTCTCTCTGTCACTCTTGTCCTCTCTGATAAAAATACAGTAACTGGTAGACATTTGGGAAATGAGGAAGCTGGAGCCTTTCAGGTGATTTAACCTGAACGAAGCAGAGTGCCACGAGTACTGAGGCAGAACCTCCAGAGATGGCAGTGGGAGATCTGTGCCAGGCACCACTGCAGGGAATGACCCTGTGGGATCCTGATCTCAGCACAGAAATTCCTCCAGAGCCATGAGGGGTTTTGGCAGGCTGACAGCAGTGTAAGATCAGGGTGTATGTGTGCTGCGCATACCTGATGAGTTGTTGTAGATGCCTGTGAAAAAAAATTGGTCTTAGAATATTTGTTTTTAACACTTTTTACTTGCAGCAAGAAGACACTGTTTCAACATCAAGATACTGCAGCTCCAGCTGGAGTTCCACTTATGTTCATACAAAAATTCAAGAGAATGTCCTAGAGAGAGCAAAGCGGTTTGAGTCCTTTTTATACAAGTTTGTTTTGTGATATATGTATCTGTGTGAGCTCTGTATGTGCAAATAAATTTATACAGGTAAGTATGTACATCTGTTTGTTTAAATAACAGGTGCTGTGCTTTGCTGTCCTCTCACCAACAGCAATTGTTGTGCTGCCTTTGTAAATATGCTGCAATGGCTGATTCTTTTGCATTCTTTGTGCTATCCTTGCTTATGCTGAATAGCAGCTGACACTTTAATTGGGATGGCTGAGCTCAGTGCATTTGCCTTTGGAATTGGACACTTTTCAGTGCAAAGAGAGGGTACCACAGACTGACTCTTCTGCCTTTATCCTCAATCAAAGCTCTGTTAAATCAGATCTATAGTTTGGGGCATTCTCCCTGGGACATTCTCCCTTGCATTGAAATGCATGGGAAAGGCTGGAGACTTCTTTTTTAAGGTTAATTAGGTCCTGAAAAGAATTAACTGGATTTGTTTTCCCTACATTTTTTTTCTCCTATTTTTAAGAAACTTTTTAATTCCCTTCATCTTTGTTAGTATATTCAGATACACTTTTCCCTTTATAGGAAAAATTTTGCATACGTTTGAATTTATTAAAAGCCATTTTGATAGACAGATTCTAATTCTCATTTTAAACAAAAATTAGCAGAGTTCTTGACATTGTGTTAAAACTTAGGCATCAGATATTAATGTGAGTTGTACAGTAAATCTTTAATTTTTTTTAACTGACTGCTAACATTATTCACTGCTTAAGCACTACATATGAATATGATTTTCAGTTGGCTACACTGTGTTTGGAAAATAAAGGAACAAATAGTTTAGGGCATAACCACTCAAAAATTCTTTGGTGGAGGTGGCAGTTTCAGAAACCAATTTTTTTATTTTTTTTTCAGGTTCCCATAATGAATCTGCAGCGGACCCTACTGCTGATTGAGAAAGGTCAATTCTCTCCTTTGGCTTTTGGCTGCATGAAAACATTTCTGTATAGATATGAAAGCAATCTGCCCATGGGCCAGCAAAAACATCCCTTCTGTGTCCCTAAAGAGGATTCCCAAAGCCTGCCTAACGCTGCTAGAAGAGACAGTCTCCTTGGAGAAGACCATGCAAGGTTTGAGGCTGGAGTCAGTCTCATAACTTTCTTCTTTTTGTTACTGAAAATAGAGCTATTTATCATGCTTACCCTTCAATGTCAATACACATGAAGAATAGAATGTGTTGTAGGAGGGAGGAGGGAGATATCATCTTGTTCTTTTACTCAATTTTAGATGAATTGATTTTGCAGGGGAGTGAATTTGTATTTGTAGTCCTCCTCCCCATTCCAGGTTTCCTTGTGTTGCATTCACTTCCAGCCCTTTCTCCCACATCTCTTCAGAAATAACTGGGTTCTCAGTTATTTTCAGTGAAATTCAATTCTCTTAACCCTTAGCAATAATCCAGGCAGGAGGGGTTTTGAGCAAGTTCAAGAAAAGCCCTACAATGTCAGCATAATAACATAGCTCTTCTCATTCTAATGACACTCCTTGCTCCTTGTTAGATTAAAGAAGTTTCCTGTGACTTTTTTCCTGTTGCTGTACAACATAATTCAGTCACGAAATGGAAATGTTCTCCATGGACTGCAGGATTTTCTTCTTGATTCTTTTCTTCTGTTCTTATGATCTCTTTTTTCTCATCTTAGCTCTGGCTCTTGGTTTTATATCTGTTGTACTGAATGTAAAATGCTTGGAAAGAGCAAGAATGAACAGAGACTGACAAGGTAGACTTCTGATCAATCATGTCACACCAGAAGATGTTATTAAAATAGTAGTCAGACTGGAAGAGGCACAGAGGAGGGACTGCTGTGGGAATGCTGAAGAAAAGTGGGGTAAACTCCAGTTTTAGAGCATGGCTTGGAGACCCCACTCTTCTGTTGTGTCTGATACCCTCAAACTCTCCTGTTGCAGACCCTCAAAGCCACAGTGTGGTGATTCCCAACAGGACAAAGGCAGGCAAGCAGAAGCTACTGTAATAACACAGGTCCCTGCATTTTTCTTGGTGTTTCAGTGCTCTCTTTACATGGGCACCCACTGGGTTCAGCACTAATGACCCCCTGGAGGTGCTGAGTGAATGAAGCCATACAGTCAAGCTTAGCTTCAGAAATTATTGGGACCATTACTAGATCTTGGAGTTCTACTTGTCCATCCCAGCTGTGTTTCACTCTTATGAAATACACTGAGGCAATTCCCACCTGCTGTCACCTTAGAGCTCTTCAATACAGCCTCACTTGATGCTGCCTCAGGCATCCAAGAACATCTGGAGAGTCACTGAGAGTCACAGCCTTCAGAACATCCTGAAGTCCTGGCATTCCTGCTCTCATAGCTTTGGGGTGCTGCAGGAATCAGACACAATCAGATTAACTGGAGGTGCAAAGCACTGAGGTATGATTGCTCACAATTAACTAGTGAATTTTAATGGCAGCTGAGTCATGGATTACCCCTGTGGCTTTGAAATTGCCAAAAAAGCAAAGTGGTGGGTTTATTTGACATTCAGTGCAGAGCTACATTTGGTATCTTTGCTCAAGAACCTTGACAATGGCTCAGAAGCCCCTTGCTCTGAGCAGGGGAAAACACAGAATAGGGTGGTCATTGCTCCAAGTGTAACTATTGAGTGAAAGTTTCCTTGATGACATTGGCAGCAGAACACAAGAGCACAAACCCAATCTCCTTTGAAAGATAATTTGTTTTTTGCAGATGTTGGAAAACAAGTTGGTTATTTTTTGTTTGGATTCCATACAAGGGAGTGTCTGATAAGGAGCTGCTTTTATGCTAAGAAAGTCAAGATGTTTTATGTGATTGCTTAGAGTCAGAAGAAAGGTGTATTTACAGACCTTAGCAAGATATGGACCTAAAGCCATCCTTTTCTGGCACCTCCCAAAAGCAGATTTTACCTTGCTAACTGGCAAAATGGCACCTGAGCAGGCCAGCAGAGGCAGGCAGACAAATATTGTGGCTGGGTTCATCTAATGTGTTTGCTGAGGTCAAATCTCCTGGAAGGCAGTGAAACAGAGGTGCTGTGTCCTGAGTGTCTGAGGCTTCATCTGCTAATTGGATAGACTGTCTGTGCCTTAGTGCTGATCAGAGTTAATGCCCGAGATCAAAAGATAGCTCAATGAAGATAAATTTACAGCATGAGAGAATTTGTCGTGTATTTAAGTCACTGAAATACAGAATAAGCAGAGCACTGGTATTATGTAGGTGTGTGCAAGAGTGTTGTGAGGCAATATCCTGAGGCACTCATGGAATCTGAACAGTTGGACATGGGTTTTAAAGAAAATTAAGTGCCCTAATTTGTGTTTGAAGTTATAAGCTTTTCCCAATATATTAAAGTTCATCCCTCAAATTCTCCAGAAATCATCCCACATCCCTAGAACATACCATAGGACTTTCTGATTGCTGTGAAATCTTTCCGCCACCATAAGATATTGTAAAACTGTTTATAAACTGAGACAAAACTGGTTCTGCAGGCCATGTTCTGTGTTACAGGGAATTCTGACTGCAACAAAATCAGAGGGACTCTGGCCACACAGGTGTAGGAATGGGGAAGCACAGTCTTTGGGTTACTATTCCTCCTTTTTACAGTAGTCAGAAAAATTTTTCCAAACTCCTTTCTTACTATTCAGACACTTTGGGATTTATGGCAGGTGAAAGCTTTTGAAATAGGGTGAAATCTAACCTGGAATCATGGGGGAGCTTTATTTAAACCAGATGTATGCACACACACACTTCCTATGCCTACAACCTCCTTTTTACCCATAGGAAAAGAAATGTTTTTTCTAAATTTGCAGCCAATGCACCCTGTTTACATGTGTTACACTTTCAGGGCATCAAGCAGGCTAAGGCTGGAGGGAACTGAAACTCTTTCTGCTGCAGAACCTTCTTGTGGGGTGTAAGACAGTGAGGAACTACCAGAAGTGCTGAGGAGGTCTGTGCAGGTAGTGCTCACCATCCTCTGAAGGGCAGCAGGATGGTTGTGCAGAGGATGAGAGCCACTGTTTAAGGTAGCTAGAGCCAAGCCAGGGTCCAGCAGGAGCATATCGTGGGGTGGCTGTGTTCTGTTGCTTCATTAACAGCACTCGGTGTGCCTCCAGAGCTCTGATCTTTGATGTCCTGTGAGCATGAGGATGCTTTCAGTTCTTTGCCTCACCTACTTCTTCCTGGCCAGGTGGCCTGAAGCAGACACTGACCACCCTGTCAGCCACCATGGGCTGCCCTCTGCTCCTGACCTGCTGTCAGCTGGCCCATAGCCTGCCCCACGGCACCGACAGCTCCATGTGCCCCAGCTGCTCCCTCGCATCAAGGGATCTCTTCAGCTTTACTGTCCTGTCCTGTCCTTCCTGAAGATCCATCCCTGGCAGCCCTCCATGGCAGCTGAGCACTGCCCTCCCTGACTTACAGCCCAGTGCACCACATTGCTGTGATGTCAGCGAGATCACAGCCCATCCCAGAACCTTTGTGGCTCCTGCTTGTGCCCTGTAGTGCACAGGGACTTACTGGGGATCATTGTGAACCCCGATGAACCAGCACCAGGCTTTGCACCGAGCCCAGACACACCTGCCCAGCAGCAGGGCAGGTGCAGCAGAGGCCAAGCAGCCCTAGAAGGACTTCTTGACTCGCACAGCTCCACTGAGCAGCTGACATCAAGGGGCAGACACTCTCAGTGGGGCTCAAATACCTGCCCCAGCACTTTGGTTATGCTGCCCTGCACTCAGGCAGGTGTGTGAGCCCACTGCCCGTTGGTGTGGTGTTTTCAGGTGTACCAAGAGCACAGGATTTAGCAAAACCGTGACCTGAGCCCTCAGTGCAGCACTCATTAGCAGCAGGCTCAGCCCCTGGCTCTGCCTGGTGCATACTAACAACTTGTTTTGATCCTTCCAGGCCATGGGAACTGTCCCCACACGCTGTGCCCTCAGCCACTCCTCCCGTGGGTGCCCGGGGCAGCACCCAGGGCACCTCGGAGGTTTTGGTGATCCCATGTACAAGGGGAAAAAAAGGAAACTATCACTTGTTCAGAAGACTGTGCACAGGATTTATGATAAGTAAGATTTTGCTGTTTTTTCCTTTTAGTGTGCAGGCCCTTTCTCGTAAGTTCTCTGCTGCCTTGGGTTGAGACAGGATGCCCTTTATGCTGGCAATATGATGCTATGGAGCTGGCAGCCTTCCTTTTTCACAGCCCCACACTAAATGCAGGGCAAGCAGGCAGGGGAAAATAAATCTGAAAAGGGAGAAGGTTGTGCTGTTCTAGTTTTCCTTCCCCTCTTTCCTGCCTGCTCTTTTCCTCAGGTCTTTTGCCCTGCTATAAATGCAGGTAAAAGCCTCCAGTCACAATGAGCAAAATGAAGAGAGCCACGGGCACAGGCAGTGCGTATCTACTCTAATTTCTCTTTTCTTTCTTCTAGTAATCCAGACAAGACTTGCATGTTTTCTGCTCCATTCTTTGGGTCAAGAACACACTGGTTAATAGCCAATTATTTCATACCCTAAGGAAATTTTGGCAAAGAAGTTCCTGGGAAGAGTCAACTTGTTTTGGGAAATGAGACTAATATTCAGTAAGTGAGATATTTCCCTTTGCTCTCCTTTGCAATGCTGTCCCATCTCAGCACAAGGCTGAATTTATTGCTGTAATAGCTGTGATTCAGACAGAGCATAGTTGTTTCCTAGAGTTGTTTTTTTTTCCTTTTCCTGTTTTTCACAAAAAGTGAGGTTTTAGCCGGGACACTATAGGAAAAATTTCAGTTAGGTAATTAAATTCTGCTTATTAAAATTTTCCCTTTTAAAATCTGTCCCAAACTACTGATTGCTTTTCCTTTGAGCACTTTTAAAGGGATAATTCACTTTAAATTCACAGCTTTCCAAATTCTGAAGCCTGCTGAAATTTTCCTGGACTGCCTAAACCAGAATGTGCCATTCCAGCTAAGATATCTTAAGGTACAGTTTTGCTGGTTTAATTGCTGTTATTTGTATTCTTGTTTAGACACAACTCATGTAGACTTAACCTATGACTAGCAGAAGTAAACAAAATTATTTGCACGGGGAAAAACAAGCCTTATTTAAAACTATTTTTTAGTACGAGTAGCATAGAGCATGATTAAATTCAATTTGTGTATCAAGGGCTGTTTAACATGTACAAAAATCCAATAAGGAAAAAAATAGGCTGAAAGATAATCTGAGGCGAACAGTCTGGAACAGCAACCCAGAACAGATGATCCACAGTATAAATTACTGCAATTTATTTTTTTAATTTACTTGTGCTACTTTATTATTGTTTATTCATTTGATAGATGGCATTTAATTTCAGTTTGAGAGCTTCAGGATGAGTGTTTGATGCTAATGGTCGGAATTTACTCCTGGGCAGAACGCCAGCGTGCCACAGCCATGTTCCAGTGATGCCCTCCAAGCTGTGTTTAAGTGGCCTTCTGTTGCCCTTGGGGTATGTTTTACACAGGAAGTTTAAAACCTAATGCAGGCCTGCAGCTCACTTGCTGGAGCAACAGAAAGATGGTTTTCCCTCTCTTCTGGTCTCTGCAGCGAGAAAATCAAATTATTGGATTACTGGCCCTTCGATTGTGCTCAGCGCAAATAGTTCAAAATCCCATTGTACTGGAGACCTTTGAGATGAAATGTAAATGGATAAAGAAAACAAATGTATTAAATTGGTCTAATATGTCAATAGTGTGCTATTACCTGATTAAGTGAAATGGCTATGACTTCTTCCAAACAGCCTGATGTATGTAAGACATCTGCTGCTAGACTGGCCACACAAAAAAAAAAAAAACCAACAAACCAATAAACCAAAAAAGACATCCACAGGAGCCTACTAGAGGCATAAATTAATGCAGATTTTCTTTCCTTGCTTATTTTTATTTCTGGAAAAGAAAATCAAAGCAAGCAGATCGATCTTGTGCAGGGTTAAAATTGCAATTACCCAGGGATCTATGCAGTACATGAAATATTGTGGCTGATAGATCAGAACCTGACTGGTTTGTTCTACATATACCTCTGTATGCATCAGCTTGAACTTGGAATTTCCTGCTTTCTGCCGTTTTTTTTTACTTGCACATTTGTTTTATGTATTTATTTAAGGCTAATTCCTATTTTTTACAGTGTATTTTTAAGACATAATATCAGCTAAGACTGGGAGAAGCATCTAATGGATTTTAAACTACCTTATTGTTGTGATTTTTGTGCATATTCACACATAATATCATGATTCAAATGTCACTCCATTGTGCAGAATAAATAGGTCCACAGGAAAGTGTAAGTAAGTGAGGTAAATTAGTGTACTTTTCAAAGTGGAGAAAACTTCTTTAAAAACCAAGGATTCAATTCTTCCATTTTATATTAGACTGATTGGTTTCTCTACAAGTTTCTCGTTAAAATTGTTATCTTACTGTCCTTTTGTATTTATGTGCCCACAGAGCAATAAATAGCTATTGAAACACAGTTGTTACTGCCAGTGTCACTGTCACTGTGTTTGAATTTCTTTCACTCCACAGTTTTGTTGAAATCAGGGTAGCTCTTGTGTGCAAGTGCCAAATATGTGAGCACGTATTCTAATGACTTGGGTTTCAAATAGAGCCTCCCAAACTGACTAATAAAATGCACATTAAGCTGGTGGCTGAGATATATTTTTGTAGATTGCTGAGATATATTTTTGTAGCTTGCTGAGATTCTAGCACATACTGGTATTCATGAGATAATAAATGTGAAATGGATTTGATGCTTATCCACCTGAACATTTCTGAGTTAAAAAAAATAAAAGAGATTGATAGACAACGCCTTCTCTCTTTTGCAACTAATAAGCTTCTAGTTCATTAAGTTATTACATGCCATTCCTTGTCTGACAAATAGAATCCATAATTCAGTTTTTCCCAGAGTTGCACATTCTTTAAGGCTACAGACTAAATCACCAGAGCACATTTTGTCAATAAAGCTTCTGTTTGGTGGGGGAAGGAGGGGGCAGTTAAGTAAAGTAATATGAAATGCAGTCCGTTCTTGGTGTCAGAGGTCATTTATTTGCTTCAATATTGCTTTTATTCTATTTATACATTCACTAAATGATGATTGTTATGGGAAGTCCGTGGTTATTCACTGCATTATATTTAAAATGTTTTACATTTTGTTGCAGGCTCTTACACTTGGGAATCTTTAGCATTATCTTGAGAAGTAAACTGTGCTTTTGCAAGGAATCCTTGACAATGTATTAGTTCAGCTCTGCATTTACTGAGGGATAAAGGCTTTCTTCTGTGAACAGTGGGAAAGCCACAGAGGCAAATAAAAAACCAGCCATGTTCTGCAGCCCTGAACCAAAAGACTTGTCACTTCCTGAGCCAGAGCTGCTCAGCACAGATGCAGGCAGCCAGTGACACCTTCAGCACGGAAAGTTATATGGGACTAATTTGTGTCCTAGACCAAGGTTCCAGCACTGCTCTTCTCACCAGGGCTTGAAGAGGGATTGCTGTGCTCTGTGTTGAGTATAATATATGGTATCTATTTGTAGAAAATACAACCTGGTGATAAAATGCTTGCCTGGAGAGTGGGATAGAGTGGTCCAGGCTCTTCACAGCTTGCAGTGATTTAGACCCATTTTTGCTGTCCAGAGAAACAGGCAATCATGACAGGGGGAGAAAAAGCAGCGTGCCCTGCCCTCTCAGCCCTGGCATTTGGGTGGATGCTCTGCCAAGGGTCCCCAAGGTTGCAGCTGATGACAGCAGTGAGACAGCACTCCCAAAGGAGGGGGTGAGCTGAGAGCTGGCAGGGTGAGCAGGGCAACGTGGCACCTTTAGTTCTCTTTTGGGGTGGGGTAACCACTGCATTACCTTCCTTGGGAAGCTCTTGCTCTAACCCTGGGGAGGCTCAGAACTTCTTCCCTTGTCTGCCCCTATTCTGATTAAAGCCTGCCTTTTTCCATGCAGTGGAAATTAGCAGCTGTGAGCAGTTGTCATTTTCACCAGAGGGAGAAGAAGACATTCCCTGCCCCAAAGTGTCCCGGGGTATATGGTTCAATTTCTGCAGGCATCCAGGGATGAGTGTCACCTCTGCAGGTGAATGAAAGTCAGGATTAGTCTGAGTAAGGAGGGGAATGAAGGAGGGTAGCACTGAGCAGGAATATTCAAGCCTGCACACTACTGGGAGGTGTTGACTAACATTTTAACCAGTCCAGATCTGTCCAAAATGCTCTGACAGTGTATTATTGTACTTTAATATGGGCTAGTACTTCTCATTTTATTTTTAGTTAACAAATATACAGGTGATTGTTGCATCTGAAGGATAATGGTGTCTTTGGAAAGCACGATTTTAAAATGGAATGTTGTAACATGATGTTAAGACAACAGTCTAATGGGGTTACTGCTCATGACAATTACTGACTGTGAATTATAAATGAGAGAACAATGGGAAACATTATTTCAATGGAAAATGTAATAAATGAAGAGAAGCCAAAAGCCTCTAACTGATCCTTTCCCCAGAGATCACTCAGAGCTGCTCTCATGCTGAGAAATCCATCTCTGAAGAAGATGCAGTTCCTGTGTGTCCAGTCTGTGCAGTGGTCCCTGACAGCAGAGCAGAGCAGGCACCTCTAGACCTACACTGGTGCTCACTCTTGGGCTTGAAACCCTGCTCAGGGTATATCCTGTCTTCCCAAAATGGAATTATGCTGCTGAGGCTGTATTAGTGCCCTTAGCTAACCTCTGTAAGGAATGCTCACTAGATCATCATGGAAATGAATGAGTCAACAATGCTTTTTCCTTATCAAAGCATTTATAACATCTGATAATGAAATATTCAGCATTCTGATGGAGTTTCCTAGCCCACTGTCACTCTTGTCTGGGACTGTAGCTTGTGTAATTTAATTAGCTATTTATTAGTTTTATACATAATATATAAAAAATAGCAATGAGCTGAAAACACTGAAAATATTCACAAGAACCAGAAAAGCAGACTGGTAGCTGTGGGTCTCCTGTGACTGCTGATGTCTCCTGAGAGGCCCTTACACTGAATTTATCCAGGACTTTTGAGCTCTTGCTTTATGTTTAAATAAATAAATAAATAAATAAATCTATTATCTTTAAGCTTTTTGCTTTTTTATCAGGGAAAATTTTAATGAGAAAGTTTAGCTCATCAGTGTTAAGTTTTCTACTAATTAGGTGAAAGTGATTTTTCTTCTGTGTGCAGTTTCTATCTGGCACTCCTGAGCTTGTAGGTAGCATCCACAAATAGTGCTGCCCTTCTTTAATCTTTTCAAAAAACAAAAGAGAAGGTCTAAGAAGTAATTGACTGCAATAGTATTTACATTCTGTGGGAACAAGTAAAATGACATTTAAGAGCTGCATGTTTGCACGTTGTTTCTGTAATTCCAGAACTGGAATAGATATGCTCAGCCTTTCTGCTATAGTGTATACTCTTTCAGTAACAAGACAATTCAGGATTCAAAATAATATATTTGACAGCATAAATGAGTGATCTGGTCACAGCCACCAACTTAAGCATGTGGTTTTGTGTTTTTTTTATTGTTATTAAAAAAACAAACCAAATTTTCATTCGTAGCCAAACCAACACTCATTCTTGGCCCACTGGCTATTTTTTCATGCTGGTTGTTTTTTATTTTACAGGCCTATAAAGTGCTGCTATGGAAGTCACTTTTTTTCCCTACTGAGTGAATAAATTACAAGTCCTGGAGCAGTGCTCAGTGTGCTGTAATTCTTGGCTATAACATCTATGAGATATGTTTAAACTGAATGATCCACTGCTCAGAGGAGTGATGGCTTCTTTTATAGCCCTCTTGTTCTTGCAGACAGTAAACCATTGAAATAGACCATGAAGACAAGGGCAAGTTCACCATATTCTCATCTTTCCTGGAGTTGCATGTACTTTTGTCTGTGCTGTGGGACACCTTACACCTCACCTTCAGGACTAGCTAAGTCTTGGCATTAATAGTGGTTTGTGGTTGTTTTTGGCTTTTTTTTTCCTCCATTCTATATTTTGAGTTATAAAACTCAGATAATTTCTAGAAAAGGTTATACTTCTCTCTGAAGCAGATACAAGCTTCAAACTCATATGTAACCTATATGTATAAAAACCACTTTGAAACCATTGTTCCTTCCAGTGGTTTTTTCTCCATCTGCACAGAAAATGTTTTTCCATTTCCAGGCAGACTCTTCTGTTCATACCTCTTATAGACTCAGTCACCTTGTAAATGCAGAGCATTATTGTACAGAAGAAGCTTTTTCACAGACTCCATGACTTTGACAATTACCTATGTAATTTTTTCATCTCTCCTGTCCTTCTTGACAGATCCTGCAAGATTATTTTATCCATTATGTGACCTTCTTACTTGACATTCCTTTGTCATTGTTCTGAATCCAGGCACAAAGAGCTGAAGAAGGCTGGGATGCAGAGGAAGGGAGAGGCCAGGATTGCTACCCAGAGCTCCAAAGCAAGTGTGCCTGGGCAGGTCTGGGCTCTAACACTGCAGTTAAGGTAATTGCATTGCATATCTATTTAAATGCTAAAGAATAACACACTGCTCACAGCCTCCTCATGGGTTAAACTGTCTTTCATTGACAGCATCAAGGTGACATAGAACCCTTTTTTATACTCAGGCTGGAAGTTGTGCTTGAAAATCCCCACTCTCAATACCCCCAGCCCCATTCCAGACTTTACTGGGTTTCTACTAGTGAGTAGTATGCTTTATAATTTTACTGTTTTCATGTATTTAAATATAATGCCTCTCTAGCTACTAATTTTATTTTCCTGTTAAATTTATTCTCCAGATTCTCTGGCCTTCAGTCAATGCACTGAGTGATTAAATTATTATCCCAGTAATGAGATTTGACACAATCTATGCCAGTTACCTGTGTGACCTGCTAAGTAGGTTAATTGGCAACCCTGAATAATTATCAGCCACCTCATCTTGCTGACTGAGAGTCTGACAAATAAATGAAACATAAAAATGCTGAAAATTACACGCCATTTTTAATTTCAACTTCTGAATTGTTTCAAAGAAACCTTTTACTTAGTAGCTTATTAATAAAATTGAGAAAATACCTTGTGAACCTACTGGTTTTATTAATATGTTGGTGTTTGCTCTTGTGCATCAGCAAAGCTTCCTAGAGTAAAAAGAACTCTGTGACATATTAGATGAACAGGTCCCTCTATTCTGCAAATTGCTTATGTAAGTCAATTGTTGCATCCTCAGAGACACTGCTCAAAAGTGAGGAAAATTCAAGAAGTCAAAGTGATATTTGTGGTGACATTGCAAGAATTATGTTTCAATGCTTTTCTGTGAAATCTTGAGAACTAGAAATTAACTTTATTGTTTAATGAAAGCTGTGCTCCTTCTATTCCCATTTCCCAGGGAAGAGAGTTAAGAAAAATAAATATGGTACCTGGTGATGCTGACTTGTATTGTGTATCTAATCTTTTCTACTTTGTTCATTTCTGAAAAGCCAGGATGCTATCTCTTTCTGCCCTAGAAAATGTAAGATTGGAGCTTACAGAGGAAAAAGAATGGACTCTTATAGATGAGAAGATGGGTTAAAAATTTAAACTTGTGGTCTTTTCAAAAGATAATCAGCTCAAGTTAACGGTTCAGAACCACAGATTTAGTCAGACTACTTCCAAAAATCATTCCTCTGCCTTGGCCAGAAATCTCACCAAAACTTGGGGTAGAAAGAACAATCAAAGAATTCATTTCTTGTTATCAGCAATTAATGACTGCAACATAAAGTGTCTTCAGAGAGGCACTTTGCAGAGGGGGAGATGCTCTGCCCTGTCCTGGGGCACTCCTGTGGCACAGCTGGTGGTCCTGAGCTGGTCCTTTTCCACTGGGACCCTGCAGCCTGCAAGCACAGGCACCACTGATGGAAATACAAAAACAAGTACTAAAGGCATGGTAATTTTGGGCCAGTTACATCAGCTTCTCATGCGCCATGTCTCAAAATTTCAGCATGGTTTTCCATTAAATAAAAGCTTGCAACATCCTGATGTCCCATCCCCTCTGGCTGCCATTGACATTCCTCTTTTCCAGCCTCTGTCTTTGCAAAAATAGGTTTCCATTTCTAAGCTCACTCCATTACAGAAAGCAGAGTGTGCAGTTTGCAGTGTCCAGAATGGATTCTTCATGTGGATAACCCATCCAAAGCCATTCCATCTTTCAGTTTGTTGCCTTACAGGGTTTCAAGTGGGGTGATAGAATTCAAGAGAGGGTACTGATGAAATCACACTCAAACCTGAGTCTGAACAAGTCAGCAGAGCTCAGCTTTTGGGAGTGAGTCATGTTAAAGCCAAGCATATGCTCAAGTGTTTTGCTGGATCATGGCCATATTGAACTATAATGACCTAAATGGATTTACTCCCCAGACAAATTCACCCTTTGCTTTCCTCCTGCCCACACATACATTTGCACCTCGATCAATCACTTATGTCTCCTTCTATTTCCTGCATCCAACTTTTATGAAAAACTTTATGACTTGTTTAATCTCTTCTAAGCATGGCTTTATTTCCTCTATTGGTTTCCTTGATAATTCATCATCAGGGCTTTTTTGCCTTTACCTAAAGGTTTTCAATTTTAGTTCAGAAATTTAACAAAACCAAATTTGTTAAGGTTGTTAAAGGAGCTGTACCATCTCTTTGTGCTCTTTCATCTAAACCCTTTCCTCCACATATAAAGACAAAGGTGTAGAAGATGCATATCAGGTAAACTACTGCCTACAAATGGCAAAAAAAACATCTTGAAGCTCTCTTTCTGTGGATCCTTTTTTTTTTATGACATGTGGTCTTTATGTTATAAATTATAGGCATTTAGATGTCAGGTAGCAGGAGAGAAAAAAAATAAAATAGAAGAGGTATTGTAGAAAAATATCAAAGAACTGATGCATTGGTGGCAGTTATAAGGTGTTTTATTTCTCAAGAAGTGCCAAACTTTATAAAGTTTTTATCATACCTGATAGAAAATTAAGGGCTGTGGATATTTTTCAATTCATTACCCATTGCTTGTTGATTACATAATTGTTATTGAATGAAGGAGCACTGTGAGGTCCTGTGAGAAGCTAAGCTGACATGACTTCTGTCTTTCCTTTTTATTACGATAGTCAATAGCTTAGTTGTAAGGAACAGAATTGCTCTTTGTGACTGTATTAGACATTCTTCTGGGAGAGCTAGCTAAAATTTGAGAGCAGAAAAGCATTTCTGGAAAAAAAGAAACAAAAAAAAAACCAACCCCAGCATGCCAGACAAATCAATAAGTAGATGGAGCCGAGTCTGAGACTTTGGGGTTGGGTTAGAACCTAAATCAAGACACTATTGACTCTGCAAAGCCTGTATCTTTAGGGGTGCCTATATCAAAATCAATATTGCTTTCATGCTTTATTTGATAACTTTTATGCCTTTGTGCAAGCAAATGCATTTTACGGTTGTATTTCTTTTCTTGAATTAAATTCTTCTCTTTGGTATGTGTGACTTGTGTACTGTGGCTCTGGGTAAATTAACAAAAGGTGGATTGTGTGTGACATCTGTCACCAGTGTTCTCCAATGATGGCATTTGCAAAGGAAATGAAATATCTGTAAATTCTTTGCTGTGTAATTTATGCTTAACTCCTATATGTGAGTTCTCTACAATAACTTGTAGAAGTTATTACTTCAGGAATAACCATTTTATTTTCTGGAGAAAGGATATAAGCATACATTGATCATCAGAATGTGAGAGCATAAACAGTGGGCTTTAATGATTTAATACTTTGCATTTATGCAGTTTCCCATCCAAGATCTTCATATTGTATCCAATGTATCCAAACTCACATAATTTAAATGCATCCCAGCTTTGTGAAAGGTAGATTTTGTAATACTGTTTTGCAGATAAAGCTGCAAGGACAATTGAAATTTTACCTGTCTGTGCTTTAAGTTAGACAAATATCTTGTGCTTTGCACTTGGTTAAAGTGTTTGGACTGGTCCTGACTGTTCGGTAAGCTCAGCTGGGATTAATATTTTAAGAAAAGTTATATTAATGAATGATTTGTGATCTTGAATGATTGTTCTGGACTACTGTTCAGAACTAGTTTGTGCTGGCCATCTCAAGGTGAACCCAGTGAAACCTGTATCTTTGTGCACCTGCTTATATAGTCTCACCCTTAATAAATCTGAAAATGAGACCTGTGTATCTTTGAACTTTTAGAGTGGAGCTGATGCAGTATTATGTTACTATAAAGCCACTGAAAATTCTGAACCTGGTCTCTGAAGTTAAACCATCAATCACACCATATCCAGGCCCCCTGCATTCTGCAGCTTTTGGAATTAAAAAACATTGCTAAAATTTTACCTGACTGGTTTTTGAGGCCACTGCATTCACAGTGAGCTCCTTGTGGTAGAAAAATGCATCTATCACAGGTAACATTTCCTCTGATTTTTGCTTGTGCTACCAGCCTTGCCTTATCTGTCTCATAAGTACTCTGTGTGTGGTATTTATGAAATATTATCCAGGTATGGTATTTAATCTCTTTTCAAGAGAAAAAAAATCCACAATGCACTTACTCAGCAATTCCATCTGAATTGTGCTTTCGTGATCCGATTTTCTGCCTCTTGATACCACCAAATTATTCCTTCAGCAAAACTGTCTGCAGTGCCAACACACACACAGATGAAGTCATAATAGCAGCTCATTTTACACATGCATATGCACAATCCTCCAAGTGGTGTCCTAAGAATAGAGGTTTGAAAAGCTCCTTGATAACGTGAGTGTGAAAGGGGTTTTTGTACAATCAATACTCACATTCTGCTTGCTGCTAGGTATTGATTGTATCTGCTTCTGCAGGGTATAATGTATGTTTAACTGCATAAAATAATGATATTAATTACTGGACCTGTGCTTCCAATAAAACGAAAATTCTGAATTAATAGCTGTATCTTCCTTTTCTTTTTTTGATATGTGTAATATCTCAGAGTTAACATCAAAATTCTTCCTGAGTTAGAAGAAATAAATTTAGTCTTCTGGGTAAAACAATCCCTATAGGACTGGTGAAATTCAAGCTTTAAAATTGTGTGCACTGTAAAATATGGTTCACTGACAAATGATGAAATGCTTAAAAAAAGATAGGTAGGATATAAAATATATGAGGGACTGGACATTGCCTAAAAATATGTGTTTGTAACTGTGGTTTAGGTACATTGTAAAGGTAGGAAAAAATTAAGTGGTTTATAGCTATATAATAATGATGTTTGATAATGAAGCATTCATTGCAGGTAGAGATGAGAAGGGTAATGAGCACACCTTTTCCTGATGGATTCCTCTGTAAACCATTTGGGGAATGTGTCAAATCATGGTGTGTTTCCAAGGGTACTGAAAGTGCAGAAATTCTCTTCACAAAGGAAAACCTGCGTGGGCAGCCACCCTGGTTTCCTACAGCTTGCCCCTGGGACAAAATTTGCTCAAGGAAAGTTTCAATAAGAAGGCAGATTTGATGCCAGTCCCACATAACAAGGGGATGGGTAAAAAAACCACTTCAGCTTCCTCTGCCCCACACTGGATACCAGTTATTGCCACATCTGTGCCACCTCTGCATTTTCTATGAGGCAGATCAATGGATTGATCCCTGTTAAGAGTAAGCAGGCAAAAAGATCAATTATCACGCTGAAAGCAATTTCATAAAATAAATCAATTTGCACCAATAAAGGAGCAATTAAAAACTGGTGGGCAATCTCACCCTTTGGGCTTGAAAAAGATAGAGCTGTGCTGATGTGAAACAACATGATTTCAATAAATAACAACTGTCAGTTGTTCTTTTGTTTGCACTTTAGGAATCCTTTTGGTTCCTGAGAATACAAAAGAAGCCCAAAAGCAAGCAAGATACCTTTATTGTGCTTTTCATATAAGTAAACAATCAGGACTGAACAGGGCACTGTCCAGCTTTATTTAACAACTGCTAAGAGTAGAAAATAGCTGTACCTCTAATGAACACCTTTTAACTGCAATCAATTTCATCATCTGAGGTCTTCATGACAGATAAAGAGCAAATTACTGGTACACATTAACAACTCGAGAAGCAAATAGTCTCATTAAAATATTTTGCCAGTGTTCATAAACCATTGCTTCCCAGAACTCCATCCCTGTCAAATAAATAACTTTTTGTTCCCTATTAAATACAGAGAGCACAGGTTACTATGGTGATCAACAGAACACAGAATAAACTCTTCTTCTTCATAACTGCCACATTCTAGAGGAAAAAAAAATATCTGAACATCAGCTTGCAGTTTCAAGCTGAATCTCTGAAAAATATTTTGAGAAAACAAAATTATTTCATGACGTCCAAGTAACACTGGGTGATGTACCACAAAAATGGAAGTGTTGCTGCAGAACTCCCCTTCAAATAAGAGTGTTTCTACTCTGAAACATTTCAACACTCAGGATCACAAGCCTTAGGATTTTTTGGTTTTTTATTCTAATCAATGAAACATATAGAACTGTGCTGGAATGCTATGGGCCACACTGCTGTGCACATACATCTCCATCTGGGTCAGGGACACCCTGGCCTTTGCCTGTTGTGTTCTTTGTGTGCCAGTTGTTTACAGCCCCATTTACTCTGTGTTTTGTGTTCAAAGGCTGAATCATTGACATTGGGCACCCACTGAGCAGGCACTGCTTTGATGCCAGTTTTGGAGGCTTCACTCTTTTGATAAGTATGACTCCCATGTTTTAATTGCACTTGTATTAGTTGTTGACTTTTCACTACCAAGGCTTAAGAAAGCAATGAAGGAGCATTTGCATCTGCTTTCTTAGTAATCTCTCTTTCATATTTATTATCAAGAATACTTTTTTCAAATACCTGCAATGAATTCCACCCCACAAAGTGAAATGCTGTGGTTATTTCTAGTCATCCCCAGGTTTAGTTTAATGAAACAGAACTTTGATTGATGCTGTCATACTGCAAGGCAAGTCAGACCCTTCTGTTGGTCTGCACAGTGGCATTGAAATGGTTTAGGAGCAAGGAAGGCAGTCTAGAGCTAACAAAAATGGGTGGACCTTGGAAACACCTGCTTGTTACCTGGCTTTAGATTATATACCATTTGTTTTTACATATTTCAGCTGCTTCTAGCCTCAGTACCACATCAGAGCTGCAAAATATCCAAGGGAATTAAACAGAGGGATCACCCAGTAGCTTGCACACTGACCTTCAGAACAAAACACTGCCAAGTTCCCAAAATCTCCATTCACATCCATTGAGACCTGAAGAGCAGCATTGAGATGGGTTTCTCTTTTATCCTACTCTTATCCATTCACACTGCTAAATAAGAGTATCCCTTCCTGCCACCCCTGATATGTTTTTGAGAGGGATAATAACCTACTTTTTAATTGTAGGGCTGCACAAGGGACAAAGTGAAAGTGATTAAAAAAATTGTGGTCCATTGTAAGATGCTTCTAAGCACACTCTGGAGGTTTGAAGCCCTACACAGTTATTATCTAGCTGGACTCTTGGCATCAGTTTTATTTCTAGTCCCAAGCATTCACTTCCCAGACATTCATGGTAGTGAATTTAAGTCACACAAAACTTGTGCAGCATGAAAATCATCTACAACCTTTACAGCTCAAAAGGACATGCCTGTGGGTTCACAAATACACAAAGCCTTTCCCTCAAAAGGGTTGAAAGCAGGAGATTCAAAGGCTAGTAAAATCCAGAGCCACAGCTTTCATCATTTGATGATGGCACAGAGGATGTTTCCTCCCAGCTGAATCATGCTCAGCACTCCCTGCTCTCAGATGGGGGAGCTCCCCTTTGATACCTGGCAGAGAATTGCAGACTTTTGTATTTTATATCTGAGCTGGGGAGGGGGAGGGAGAGAGAGACAGAGGGAAAGAGGTAATATCTTTCCCATTTCATATTACTGGCAGCCTTTTCTGGATTTCTGGATTTAAGGACTTTGGGGGTTTTTTTAAGTTTTGGGTTGTTGTTTTTTTTTTTGTCTTAGAAGCATGCTGTAATGCAAACAAAATTCAACTCAGCAAAACCATCTAATGCTTTAGATTAAGCCTTATAAATCTTATAATTTGTAGAATCTATGAACTGAGTAACTCAGAAGGTAACAAATATCCCTGTTATTCTGCATGCGTGCATCACAAAGTAGCTCATATTTTTTAACCTCTAACTAATTGTGTCACTCTGGTGTCCTTTTCCTAACCCATCACTTCTGCCCAGCATGGATGCCTTTTTTCTTTAAAATGTCATATTAAATATCATCAGCATTTGTAATCTTCTGGACAGAACATTTAAAGTTGAAATAGTTGGTGTCAATATATATGGACACTGAAATGGAGCTTATTCAGTAAAAATCTATAAGGACAATTGGTGCAGCACCAGCTCTTCTCTAACCCAAATGTCATTCTGCATTATGGCCTGGCTGGTATGACTGCATCACAACTAAGCCATGACTTCTAAAAGTACCAGACACTTCAAATTCACCTTGATTAAAAAAATAAAAACTAAAAAATCCACAAAACTTAGTTGCCCACTAACAGCCTTTAATAAAGGGGCTCTGTATCTTATGAGTATGACCAATATCTCTACATGCCTAATAAATTCTGTGACAACAGTATAATCACTCCTGCTTACTGTGGGTTTTTCACTGAAGAAACACCTGGATAATGGAGACCTGAAGAATTGCAGAGACTAAATCTCCTCCTTTATCTCACAAGCAGCAGCCTTTTATGGGATGAGTATGCCCTGAACTCGTGTAGATACAAATGCTTGTGTAATGCTCTGGCTGTGCCTCCTTAAGGAATTTTCTGCATAAATATTTATGCATTCCTATTTTTACCTGGCATGATCATGGAAAGCAAGTACAGTCAGTATATGAGCATGCCCACAAATGATTCAGTTTGCATCCCAGAAAGCAATCCAGTAATTTTTCCCATGTTACTCCAACATTAGTAAAACTTCAAGTAATGAACAGCTATTACCTTTACCAAACTGTAGACAGAACACATGCTTAAAACCCTGTATTAAATTTCACACCCAGTTCTGAGTTTTGCTGCTGTTCTGTTCTTATTGAATTTGAGCAGGAGATTTGTCCTTCCAAATCTGAAATTTCCCAGCTGGACAGGCAGCAGAGGCTGCATGTGAGAATGACAGGATCATGTACAATGGTAATTCAGATGAGAGGGCCATTAACAAAAATCTGGATCAGTTTGACCACACAATCTAGAGGGGCTGCTGTTGTTAATTTTTGCTCTGAATTATGTTCTCCAGCATAAATTATAGGATGATGGAAGCTCCAATTTTACACTACCAATTTTAGAATACTTAAACAAAAAAAAAAGTGAGTGCAAAGTCTGTACCAAAAGAAATTACATTTTAACAGTGAAACTAATAATATATCTATTTAGTTTTAAACATTAATTCATTAAGGAGGAATTTCACCATGGGTACAACATTCTGCAATCATGGTATTTTATATTAAACTCCAGTGAATGCCTCCTTCCTGCTTTGTAGGAACTCATGTTGATACAGAAGGAGGAAAAAAAGAAACAGTTACTGGAGTGATGTGTCTATATGGAGAGCTAAATTTAATTAATTGGAAGCTCATTTATTACTGAGCTATAACACTTCTGATAGGTTTGTAGGGAACATTCCAATAAACACTCTATTGCTCTTGAATCAGGAAATAATTAGCTTTCAGTTCTGACCAAAATAAAGAAAAGAAGTCCTGGCAGAAGGAGAATCTGAACTTCTGCTTCCAAACACCATTATACACTTAGCAAAAACTTTTTAAAAAAAGAGAGGTGAATGGGGTTAGATATTGAGAGCTCCTCAAATGGTGCCTTTTTGAGGTTGTTAATTGCAGTTTCTTGAGCAGAGGGTCTAAACAGGATGCCCAGAGCTGAGCTGTGCCTGCTGGCAGGGCTGAGTGGCTCCTGTGCAGGTGGGGCCTCGATGCTGGAGCCCCTGGGGACAGGAAAACAGCCATCCCAACCTCCTCTCCTGCCCTGACTGGCATAGACTGAGGTGTATTTCACTCTGCTTTCCCACATGCCTTGACAAATAGCTCAGAGGTCATCCCTAGCAGCACAGAAGTGCCAGTTCTATTAAGTCCTGCCTGATCCTAAAGGCATGTCTTGGACTCTGGGTCCCAAATTAGTTTCAGCCTTGCTCTGCTTCTGTTGTAGTCAAGATGGTAGAATAATATTCAGGATTGTTTTTGATGAAGGTTAGGTAGGAGAGGATTGGTCTACAATAAAGACTATGAATTATGTGATATCAAGGAAAGTAATCTAGATGAAGATGTTGATTGTATATTAAATTGTCACATACCTGTCACTTATTTATCCAGAGCCTATATAAAAGTGCATATCCATATAAAAGTAGACACAGTCTTTCCTTAAAGAGAAAACCTGTATTTTTTTTAATTGCTGCTTATATCTCTTCTCGTTTTGACACATTTCCCATTTGGTAAAGAACTAAAGAAGTTCCAAAAGAAGTCCTGACATGTTTCCTAAGAGCTATTTTTCCTCAGTACCTGTCTTGGTTTTATGATGTGCTCCATCACTGCAGGACAGCTGGGCACAGCAGTGCAATTGCTCAGCCCTGTGCTGGATCAGGCTGCAGTGTGGCACACACGGGGCTGTAGCTCACAGCTCTGACACTCTGACACAGCCCCACAGGATTTAGGGCTTCCAGGACCCTGCCAGAGAAGGGATATTTATGCCCAGAGGAGAGGGAGGGCTGTAGATGAGCAGGTTTCTAATGCATGGCTTTCACTCCCAAGCCCAATTTGCATTTAGAGTCTCTGTGTGGAAATGTTCCAGTGAAGGCACCTTCTTTCCCCTGAGGGCAAATGCATGTGTTATAACAGTGCTGGAATTAATATGAGCAGCTAGAAGGTCAGGAGGGAGCTCTTCACTTCAGAAAGGGAAATATTATTAAACTCCTCCTTGGACAAGTGCTTTGATTTCTCCCCAGGACCTGTGGGAGCTCCCTGCTGCCAGGATCCTTCAGAGGCCCTGGTCTCAGCAATGTCACTTAGATGGCACTTTCAAGGCAACTTGAAAGTAACAATTGCTCCTTTGACCTGAACATTCAGCCACACATTCAGGACTTTGCAGGGTTTTCTGCTTAGAAGAAATATGTGTGCAACACCAGTAGCTCTTTGAAGCAGACCTGTTGTTATTTTTCAGAGAACACAGACCTATTTCCCTGAATGCTGAAGGAATCAAACAAGAAGAAGTATTATCTTTGCTCTCAGATTCTGCTTCTTTATGCTGGCCTGCCAGGCTGCAGAGTGTTCTCTTGTGTTTTTTGGTTTTTTTTCTCTCAAGTCAGCATTACAGAGAGCTAAAGCTGTGGGTTCCCTGTCTCTTTTGCCTGTAGGTTTCCAAGCAGGTTGCCTACACAATCACATTATCCTTTGTCTCTGTTAACAGAGGTCAAGTGTGACCCCTGGGAGGCTTTGTTTTGTCAGGAAATGTGCTGACATGTTATTCCATCTCCTTTCATTACTGAGGGTGGTTTTGCCCCCCAGTTTCAACTCAAAGCTGTTGTAAGAGTTATAACAAGAACTGTGCTGGACCACCAGTTACAAACCTGTTGGAAATAAATCTCCAAACTGTGAAATTGAGGCGGTCCAGCATCCTGACCATGCCTGTTTTGCAGACTGACAATTTCCTTCAACTGGCCGAATTTTCTTCAAAGACATTCAGTTTCTTCACAGTTGTTTTCATTTGTTGGCACCCAGACATTCAGCAACATTTCATCATGAATCAAAAATGGAAAAGGAAAAGCCAGTTGAACTACCTCATGTCTTGATTTTCAGAGTGTGAGAAAATATGTGGTTTGGGTTTTTTTTCAGTGAAAAACTAAGGTAATTCACATTCTGATCTGCCTTTGGTGCAGTAATAATCACGGCAACTTGAGGCTTTGCTGGATCACTGAAATAATTTTGGAGGCAAACATATTTCTATTCATATACAGCTGCTGGTTTGTGCTGCATTTCTAGGCTCTCCAGGGTTATTATTACTCTGTGCCCAGCTTCCCAGGTTGAAGCAGCACACTTTCCATGCTGGTGGTGGTGTAGAATGTTTTCTATTACTAAATTTATGTTTGAAGGAAACACTATGAAGAGGTGCATCAGTTCATGGCAAGGCATAAACAGTTTTTTTAGGAACAAAAGCCTCTTTACACTTGCAGTTTTTGAACTGTTTGAAGTCTGTATCTGTTACAAAAATCCCCTCAAGCCCATCTTCTAATTGATCTAATTATTTTTTATATGCAGCTATGGTAGAAACATGTTCTTTTTGATAAAAGAGAAAGAGGATGAACATGTTTATATCACTGCTGCCCTCCCAACAGGTTGTAGCAGTCTATGGGACAGGTATTTGTATGTTTTCCTCTGAGGAAAATACTTAAAGAAGCTAAAACTTCCTGTGGTAATCTCAGCTGCTTTCCCAGCTTTCTCTAAGGCAGGGGAGGCCATGTCCCCCTCCTGTATTTGGGATTTGGACAGACACCATTTGTTATGGTAGAACTCAGCACCCCCAGGCATGTGACGCTGAATGGACGAGACAGAATCCCAATTTGAAGAGGAAATGTTGACTTTTTCTTCAACTCTTAAGTAAGAAGTACCTGATTTAGCAATAAATCTGCTAACTGGTCTTTTTACTTCACAAGCACTTCAACTGTTAATCCCTCTGACCCCAGACTATCCTGAACAGTCTTTGCATGGCTGGTAGTGTAGAAGGAATTGATTTGGCATAGGTTGGTAGTTAAGATTTTTTTTCCTTTTTTTTCCTTTTTATTTTTTTTTTTCTCCATCAAGAAAACTATATTTTAGCAGAAGTCTGCCTCTTCCCACACTGGAAAAGTTCTGGGCAAACTCAAAAGCTGATGAGATTTACTTTGAACTCAGAATCTATTGGACCCCATCTGATGAAACAAACTGAACAGCAGAACCAGGGGGTGGCTGTAAATAGCTCAGAAATCTTTACACCTGCCAGAGGCACTTGGCTGGAAATGCCACTTTCTAATTTTTTTCCAGTTCTCACTTAATTTCCCCTGAAAACTCAGTGCAGTTGTACTTCAACTCGTTTCTAGCGTTGAGGTTGTGAAATTAATGGAAATTGTGCATTCTGGATACAAGACAGTTGTGCATTAAAACCTCTCACACTATCAAGGTTCTGAGGTCTTTCTCCACCTTTTTCCAGGAATTCCAGGAATTTCTTGCCATGGCTCCTTCTCCTCAGGCTACCAAGCCACTGCCCAGGCTTGGCCAGGTCCTGTGCCCCTCTGAGTGGGCTGGTCTCTGTTTGGGTCCCCCCAGCTCAGAGCTGGGCTCCCCCTGCTCTGCCCTTTCTGTACCTCAGATTTCCAGAGGTGGGGTTTTAGTGGTGGCAGCTGTTTCTTCCATAGCTCAGCCACTCTCAGGAAATGCAGGGAGCCAGATGCCAGTGTTTCCATGTGATTTAGGATGCATGTCAGAGGAATATTTCCCTCTCTAGCTGGCAGAGTGGAAGAGAGAGGCAGGATTAGTATTCTTGACCTGCACTAGTGTGGAGATGGAAAAATTTTTCACAAAATATAAGGGATGGGATTTAGTGGACAGTGGAGGGCGTATCTTAATTAATCTCTTTGCCAATTAAAAGATGGAAGTTCTAATTAAGATGACCCCAAAGCAATTATTCAGACTTGTGCATTTACGTTAATTAGACTACCAAAGCATTAAGAGTGAGATTATGACTTGCAGATGGCAAAAAGTCGATTTTCCATGTTGAAGTACCTCACTACCTAATTTGTAATGAGGGGAGATGTCCCAATTCTTCCCCCATTCCTACCACACCAGTTATTTTTCTTCCCAGTATGTCAGGTCTAGAATACAATTAAGAGGAGGATCTTTGTGTTGAGGTGCTGTGGCACAACCTTCTTTCTGATGATGGGGAAGATTGATGTAGAAATATTCATTTGTTGTGTGAAGTGGGAATCTTCTCCCAAGAGACAACTTCTTTTCACTCCCACTTAAATATTCACCAGCACAATCAATTATGATGTCACTACTGATATTTAGAACATGCATTTATGGTGTATTCTTTCCTAGAGCAAATTTCTTGATCCAGTTTCAGCCCAGGCATTTGCCTCCTTTGGAGCCTCTATCAAACTGCACTGCTGTGGGGAAGGAGTCAGCTTCATCCATCACATTCCCAAAGTTCACTGACAAAAATAATCATCACCAGGTATTTCCACATCATTCTTCATCAGTAATTTTAAAATATTATGCTACTTTTATGTGGATGAATGTTTCTAAACTGTCAAACACCTTCAAAATCTTTCAAAGTGTTTGGATTTGGTGTCTATAATTGAGAATGACATTGTGTGATGCAGCATAGGCAAACCATATGCTTTCAAACTGCTTTTACCTGTCAAATTTATATTTTACCTGCTACAATGCTCTCTGTGTTTTAGCAAAAAGACAGTCAAAACAATCTGTACCTGAATTATCTTGGGAATGGAAAAATATTGTAAATAATAACATTTTCTACAGAACCACCTGAGACAACACCATCTGACATTCAAACAGTTTTAAAGAATGTATTATTGTTCTTGCAAAAAGAACTGGATAAAAATCAGGAAGGACTTGGAGTTCTGGATAGGTCCACCAGAGTTGTTGCAGTTGTGAATGCCCAGTTGATACCTGGGAAGCAAGTGAATAAGGAATCACAGAGATATTTCCCCTTAAAAAAATGGAATTTGCCTTAGCTGCAGGCTCCACACAAATACCCATCTGCCTTTGTTTCATACATCTCTTAAAGTCTCTGCCATTTACATTTTCTTCTAAAATATTCATCAGTTAATACAAAACCATACCCATTTTTCATCTTCTAGTCACTCAAAAAACTAACATACATTTTCTTTTCTTTTTCTGTTCCTGACCTAAAAAGTTGTTTTGGAATAAGGTAAAATAAAAGTAGAAGGAGATTGGAGCAGACTTACTGGTTAATCTTTGTGTAGTTCACTATAAACTGCTCTGAAAACCAAAATGTAAATCTGTTCACATTTAAAATGTCAAAATTTGACTATGTTCAAGATAGTATTAGACTGGGGTTATTATATGACAGCAGAGCAGGAGGAGAAGATAATATTTTAGCTGGAAAATGCCTGGGAGGATATGGACTGTGGGATCTCTTTTGACCCAAGGAGCAGAATCAATATTTAATGGTTTTGGGATGTTCTGATTCAGCAGGGAAAAAAAAAGCAGTAGAACTGTTGCATTTCTGCTTATTTATTAAAAATGTACAAAATTCCTTCCTTTTGAGCAGAGAATCCAGAGGGGTTGATTTTTCTGTTTACAGCTCCAAACTTTATGCAGCTGCCACATTAACTCAAAAACCTACTTCTTTAATGTGCTGTCAAGGTGAAACCCAGGTGCTGCTCAGGGAGTACAAAACAGCTGCTGCCTCCCTCTGCCACCCACACAGACACATTGATGCACAGCCTGCCCCAAAACACTGCAGTACCCCCAAAAAATCCCAAAACACAGAATACTGGATTTTTTTGTGATAACCTACAGTTGTCTTTGGTCATGGAAAGGCCCTTAAATGAAAATTAAACCCAAACATTTTGAAAGCTTTAATCCAACCTGTAGACATGACCAAGAGCAGGAGGAGGAAATTTCCTATGGAAGCCACTAAGTTATTTGCCAAAAACAAAAGCCATAATTAAATTTTCTTCTAAAAAGTTACATTGTCAGTTGGCTGCCAAATTCAGGCTGAATTAATTGAAGTGTGAAGAAAATTGATTTTAGGGCTTCTTTATCTGTATGTTTTAACCAACATCTTTAACAGTGGCATCTCTTCTGATATCTCCTTAATGTGTGAGTGTGTGCATAAGTGTAAATACAAACCAGGCTTCATAGTGAGTCTAGACAGTGGACAAAAATTCTCTGTCATGAAATTCTCAGTTGCATAATGGAAAATCCCACAAAGAGCTGGGATTTACCCTCCAGAAATATCCCACACTCTATTGATAGACACATAGTCCAATTTCAAAGATAATTTTTCAGTCCACACTTTTTTAAGATACATGAATACCTTTGTTTTTTTTCCTCCTGCCTCTGATTGTAAAGTTCTGGTGCTTCATTCAGCTTCCCATCCTCTTTTTCTGGAGTTGATGCTTCCACCCTGGGCATCTATGAGTAATGCCAAACAGAGAATTACCAGGGCTGCATAATACAGGGACAAGCTATTTCACAGTTGAATAGATCTAAGCTCTCCAGGCAAGAAGATAATAGAAGTTATGGCTATGAAGTGACTGAGTTCCTCCTTGGGGGGCAAAAAGATCTATCTTTACCCAAAGGTGAAGTAAAATATAGCAAATCATGGCAGAATGCAATTGTATATATAATCATCTCGTGAAATTTTAACTCCTAGTGATGAAAGAAGGAGAGGAAGCGAGAAAAAGAGAGAGAGGATAAATTAGGTTTACTAGATCATCTATTATTTGACCTGCTATGCTGATCTTCTAAGAAGTGAAAAATCACATTTATAGTAATTCACTATAAAAAAGAATATTGCCTTTATTTCATTGACAATTTACTTACCAAAATTGAGGCACAGACACTCTCATTTTATAGCCTGGAGTACCTTAGATCACCTTGAAACCTGGTGAAAAAATGTACCAGTACATTTCTTCACAGGCTGCATTCAAAGACTGCCAATGGCCTTATGAAAAAAGTGCATTAGAACACTGCAGAGGGAATCCTGAGCCTGTAAAGCAAGAGTACCAAATATAATCAGGGGCAGGAGACTGAAAACAAGTCAAAGAGTCAGACAAAAGGCTTGGCACAACTGTGGCTTCCATTTCAAAGAGGTTAGGGAGCCACTAGGGGCTTTGTCTTGAGATAGTTGCCTTAAGCAGAGTTCTCTGACCAAGGGTAAGATGCCCCAAGCCTGGCCTTGCAGCCCCCAGGACAGAACTTACTGCTCTTCCAGTGCCAAGGTCCCTCCCATGTTCTGTCCCATCAAGGCAGCCATGGGGTCTGACCCAAACAGTTCACTTGCCCAGATGACATCTCATATTGTGGCATTTTCAGCCTTGGATAAAAACAAAAAGAGGGAAATATTGGACACACTCCTTTTCCCCCTCCCTAGCCCCCCAGGGCTTGTTTTTAGCAAGCAAAAAGCATCCAAACCTGTGAGTTCCACTCATAGCTAATCATCAAAACAGGAACCACAGTGCATTTGTCATTTTTCTTGGAGCTTGCAGCACTTAAGCATCATTTATATCTCTGGTCTTTCATACACCAGCTCTCAAACAACCACTCACCACGGAGATATTCCATTAGTGTCATGCTGGGAATGGAATCTGTTGCTGGGTTTTGCAACTTGACTTTGCACCAGAGCCTGGTAGCTGCTCTTACTCTCAGGATCCTTCCCCTGCAGTTGGAAGGAGATGCAGCCTGGGATGCAGCCCAGCCCTTCCCTGCCCGTGCAGTTAAAGCTGCTGGACTGACTCAGTCAGTGTTGTCTCCTTCTCCTTGCTTGTATAAGGTGTAATTCACACCTGCTCATTAAATAGCTCACTCCCTGTCATGGGTGCAAAGAAGGAATTATTCAGCTCTTTGCTGCTTTGATCTGCCTCCTCTCTGAGCCCATGATGGGCTCAGTGACACCACACCTGAGCAGCAGCCTAGGGAAAGGCATTTTGTCTCCCATAAACACCAGTTTGTTCAGCCAAATATGTGATAGCAACACAAAATTAATATCAAGTGGCTGAAATAATCATCATCTGAATCTTTGTTCTAATTTGAGGGTGAAGATGCACTTTGCACATACTCAGTGCAGAGAAGGGCAGGATTGATAACTGTGGCAGCCCTAAAGTGCTCTTCCTCCATTTGAGACTTCATCTGGCATTTTCAGAGACTTTAGTGAAGTGTTAAACTCTAATCTCAAATCAAAAGGGTCAGTCAAAGCAGATCCCGGATTTCAGACTTATTTTGTAATTTTAGGAGTGGAAGATGTTGCATTGTTCTGTGCATTTATTGCTCTGTGGTCAATCTCAGAGGAGAATGACAAACTTATATCTTTTTGATTAGTACCCCAGTCATTCAACACTCACAGATCAGCATTGATCTCCATTCCCTTTGACCACTGAATCATTGAGATGATATTTTTTGGACTTTGTAATTTTTTTTCTCATTTCAGTAGAATCTCTTTTCTTTTCTCCCTCCCAACCCCCAGGAGTGTGGTAATTAACTGGAAAGGGAATGGCTCTGGAAGGCAGGGGCTGACTGTTCAGGAAGGGGAGGATGCAGCTCCTGTGGGAACAGGGAGAACAGTGGGGCCATGGGACTCTGATGTAGGCAGGAGAGATGAACTGGCTGCTGATAACAGGAGGGAGGAACAGATGCTCACTAAAACACTTTGTGCTGTGCTGATGGCCTGAGTAAGATGCAAAGTCTTTATCAACACTTTTCTTTTTCTACCATGCCCCTCATTTGCTCCTATTCACACCCCAGTAAAGTGCAGCAGAAGTGCCAGGACTAAAGGAAAAGCAGCAGCCCTACAGGCTTTCTTTAGCTGCATTGTTTCCAAGGGATTGTGTATTTTCTGGTGAGCAGCAGAGCCAGCTGCCTGCCATCAGGAGAGGCTTCCAGAACAGGAGACAAGTCAGAAATCCTCAGTCATCTCAGATGACATTCTGCAAGAGCTTTGCTGACCTTATGCCAGAGGAAGGTGTAGTTCTAGGGTTAGTGTTAGCAGAATGTTGCCCAGAGTAAATCAGAAGGCAGTCTATCCTTATTATTAATAATGGGTAAAGACATGTCTGCAGGTTGTGTCCAGTTTAACTGGGGTGAGGAGGTGAGCCCAGAACAGCATTCCTGCCATGTTACTGCAGAAGATCTCTCTGAGACCCACCTCCCCTCCCCTCCCCTTTCCCTGCCTGCCCAAGTGGGAGTAAAAAGCTGTGAAATCCAAGATGCAGCACTATATAACCTCTTTACCTTACTGGAAATCATTATCCAGAATAAAAGAAAGGTTGAGTGGGGTCCAAATTAACAAAGAAAGCATTGTCAAAATATATTCTGCATTAATAAGGACAGAGAAAGAAAAAATGACTTTTTGTTAGTTCCTATTTATTTAATGATAACATAAAATCTAAGCTGGCTATTTTTTGTGTCAGAAAGTAATCGTGCATGAACAATTTTTGCTCTTGTTAGAATTTTACCTTGTGGCTAGATTCTGTTTGAGATTATTCAAGGAATACTTTTATCATGTACAGGCTTTTCAGAGGTTTGCTCACTTAATGAACAAGTGAGAGAAGAAGGGGACTTTGTTTATCTAAAGTAACCTTCCAAGGAAATCAGGGATCTATACAGAACATTTATGGCTGTGTAGGCCTTTCCAGTGATGGCATCCCATTCTTCCCAGTAACCTGCTGAAAGAGCTCCCACACTCCTGAAAGGCATTTTTACCCTTCCATTATTAGTTTTCAAATCAGCTCATGCAGTCGAGTGGAGATGCAGCTGCTACCCTTTACACACCCCAGAAAATGGGCTGGAGTGGCCCAGCCATGTGACATGGACTACCAAACAGGAAAGCATGAAGAGTTTGGTCTTGAGGGTTCTTTGGAATCATCCTCAGCTCAGCCAGGCTATGACCCAATAGGAATTAGTGGTGTTGTTTTCACACATCTGTTGGACATTGTATTTGCTCCTCAATTCTGAAAAGATGGTGTATATGGGGAAAGGTGATATAACTTAAATTAAATGGAAACCATCAAAAGATGGTGTATATGGGGAAAGGTGATATAACTTAAATTAAATGGAAACCATCAATTTAAATTTTCACCAAAATTTCTTGTATATCTTGCAAACCACTTATAAAGGCTAAGAAATGGAGTTCATATGAAAATGTCAGCAAGGAATAAACTTTCTTATAGCAGGTTCTAATGTTTTTTGTAGCTGAAAATGGAGAATAAAAGAATTGAGGAATTATAGAGGAAGGGATGCTGTGGATTTCCATGAGTCCTGCTGCTGGGTGCAGCACAAGCTGGTTTTTTTTTAAACCAGGAGAACCAACTGTAATTTCTATTTCAGCTCAACTTCAGCCTCTGCCAAGGGGAAACAGGAACAGAGCAAATCCTTTCCATTCTAATGTAAAATATATATCATGAAAACTGACCTGTTAACATACCAAAAACCTCACTCTGTCAACATATTCTCACACCTTGTGCCAACTGACATCACATCTGACAAAAACCCACTAGTAAGAAAGGCTTTAGAAGCCCCTCTGAATAATAATTCTCACAAAACTCCAGGAAAATGGTACAAAAGAAACCAAAAGAGAGTTCAGGTGTACAGGGCACGTACCACCAATATATTTTTTTCATGGGACTGTAGAAATCCTCTGGAGCTGGCCATTGGGGGACATTTGTCTCAGCCATTTGGAGCATTTCTCAGGGGACATATCATTCCAGATTTTTAGCTGCTATTTTGCTACAAGACCCAAGAAATTGCTCTGAGGTATTTCCTTTCCCCCAGGCAAATGGAAAATTAATATTTTATATGAAGATGAGCACTGTCCTCTGATCCAGCTCAATATATTTTTTACAATTTAAATGTCAGTGCATTACCAGCACAATGGGTCAAGTTTGCCCAAGGGTATTTCTGTTGACAAAGTGTTAGGAGAGCTGGGACAGGCTCAGAACAAGGCAGACACACTGAACATATTTACCTTGGGAATGGCTTCTCCAGAGGAACTGAACACAGCCAGAGCTTCCTTTAACATTATGTGTAACCAAGGTAAGCAAGTGCTGAAGTCAGGTATGAATTGTGTGACACTCATTTAGTGTGGGGACAAGGAAAAGCAAAATTTGCAGCATCTGAGCCTGGCTGAATATACAAGTGACCCTCTTTCCCTCTGTGGTCCTGCCAATGCAGACAGTTGCATTTCTGCACCTTCTATATTTGCATCCATTCAGTCCAGGGGAAGCAAGTGAATGAGACACCAAGAAAACTCACAAAGGAAGTGAAAATACAAAAGACCAGCACAAAATATTATCTGTCTTCCAGAACCAGACCTTAAAAACCCCTGAGGCTGGAGGAACCTACTCTGGAGTGAGTAGATAGGTGTTGGCAAGGAGTTTTGGGGCCGTAACTGCCATGGAAAATGGAGGTGGCCTCTTGGCCCTTTGGGTTTTTAATGACTGGAAGTGATGAGGAAGACTCAGATCAGCCCCTTTTGGCCCTGTGGTTTTAATATTGTGATTCCAGACCCAAGTAACCAAGTGGAGCAAGACTTGGTATAACTCAGGCTGGCTGAATCTGGACATGGCTCTTCTTCAGTATCTAAAATACATTTTTTTCTTCTGCTGTCAAGAGACAGCTTTTGTGTCTGCTGCTGGTAAATTGCCCTTCAGCCTCACTCAGCACACCCAAGCATGCACACTTTCCAGGTGAGAAAAGGGTGAAAGAAGGAGCTGTTCTTGCTCTGCTTGCTCATTAGAACATAACAGATGTGCTGGGGAGCTGGGTCATCAGCTGCCTCATGATACGTGCTGCAGTCAGGCAAAGCAGATGTAAAATGCCATCTCGTTCAGCTGGGACAGTGTAAACTGTATATTCACACACTTTGCTGAAGGTGTGTGTGCATGCAAGGGGCTAAGCTACAGTAAATCCTTCCTGAAATCTTTAATCTTACAGTATTTAGGGTCTATAGAAGGCAAATCTATCTAGATCTGGGTGGAGACAAATTAACCATCTCACCAAATTCTGATTTCTCTGTGGCTGACTCTTTCTAATCTAGCCCCTGTGAGAGGAAAGTACCTTATTATGACTTTAAAGCCTGATTTTTTCAGCAGGGCTGTGTGTTTTAAATGAGAATTTATTTCATGTCAGGGAATTTCATTATTTGATGGCCACAGCAAAAAAAAAAGTGTAAAAATTGTTTTTGGGCCGAATGGCTTTAAAATAACCACTGCACCTTTTTCCTCAGTAATGTAATTGTATAAATGTGGATTGGTAGATACATACAATAGAGTTGTGGAGGTGGGAAAAACAACGTTCTTGCCTAGGGGAAATAAATATGGTATAAACACTTTCCTCATGAATACACCTATTCCTGTCATATTTATCTTTTAAATGTATGCATTCTTTAGAAACTTCAGTAGATGCTACAGTTGTCTGAGGGAAATATTAACTTCTTAGTATTCTACTTGTGTTTTGAAATCTGGAGAGAAGGGAGTGTTGTGTTAGTACACTGATATTTAAAAGCTGTTTTACAAGCAGCTTGCCATTCAACCTAAAAAAATACACATTAAAAAAAAAAACCAAGTAAAACTTTTTTAAAATTTTAGTTTTATAATTCATAACCAGATGGATATGCAGGGGAGGAAGAGTAAAATTTCTAGCTGGACAATGAAATGTCTGAGGATCCCTGGACATTTGTGGCCAAGAGCAATTTTTGTGCCCTGTTGCAAATGCTGATGATTTCATGGCAGCCACACTCCTGCCCTGTGGCCTCATGAGTAGTCCTGGGGCAGCAGCCAGATGTGGGGGGAGCATCCAGCCTCTCCCCATTAACTGCCCAGATAATGAGGGTGAGATGTTCTGTTTGCCTAAATCAGCTCTTGCTCTGTGGCACTGGGAATAAGGCAGCTCAGCCTCAGAGGAGCTGTGAGGCAGGAGAGGATCTCAGAGGAATGTCTATGTACTTAACTAGATGAATAGTGAGTCAGTGGGGCATGGGAAAACAGCTGTCACATTTATCTTCCTCACACTAGCAACTGAGAGTCATTACCAGGATCTAATACACCAAAGGATGCTCTGAACAGAGATCATCCTCATTTATTTGTCTACACATACTTAAAATGTTGCTTTGTGGTGCAAGTAACTGGCACAGAAGGAAGAGTTTGGGCTATAATTATTTTAGGGACTATTTAAGTGGGGGAGATTAAAGCTGATCTATTCTTTTCCAGTATCCTCTTTCTCATTGCACCGTGGGGAACCTGTTTTTGTGAGCCAATCATCATTTTTCTTAAACATATAGAGAAATTATAAAGGATAATTATATCTCAGGGGCACCTTAATTGTCCCAATTACTTGGCCAGTTTTGACAGCCAGATCTGATGAAGAGAGATCTGTAGGCATAAGACAACATTTCATGTGGTACTTGGACAATACTCATGGTACAGCAATAACAATCAAAGTATCTGTGTTTAAAAAGACACTATATGCAAAATAAAACTGGAGGAGAAAAAGAGCTTTGGTGAATTATAAGAAATTCTTTCCCCAGTCAGACTCCTGCATGAGATATACAGCATTAGCACTAAATCAATTATAATTAAGTTGCACATAACTAAAATTGGCAAATTCAATTTCCTCGGTGTTCATTATAGCTTAGCTGCAGTAATGATCGATGGAATTATGCCACCTTCTACAGGACCTTCCAGGTGTAGTGATTATCTAACACAATTTTACTTTTTACTTCTTTTTTTTTTCTTTCTTTTTTTTTTTTTTAATTAAAAGAAAAAATATTTTTCCTGGATCAATGATGAGGTTGCTTGCTCTGGTGTAATAGGCAATATAAAACCCCTGACTTCATATTGGGGTGCACAGATGCTAAAGAGCCTTTTCAGGTTCTTTTAGGCATAATGGGCATGTTTTGGTTAAAGGGTGAAAGCCAAATATTTGAACTCATAGGGCTAATATTAGTTTGATTAAAAAAAAAATTAAAAAATTGATGAAAGTGCAGACACTTTCACTCTCTGTAACTTCTAAAAAAGAAACAATTATGCTCTTCCTGTGGAAGGCTTTGGTGCCAGTATGATTTCAAGAACAAGGTTAATGTTGAGCACACCCTCATACCCTGTCTTGTGGAGGTGCTTTCTTGAGACGAGATCGTGGTAAGGGGTAGAAAAATAAACAGAAGCCTTCCTCTTTTTCTGTCTGAAATTCACCCAGTACCCATAACAAGGTTTTACATCTTGTCCAAATGAGCAAAATGTTATTCTCATGATTAAACTGGAAGTTGCACAAAGGCAACTGGATCAGATAAAAAACCAAAGCTCTTTCACAAGGTTATTCCTTGGGGTAATCAGGGAGCAGGCAACCATAAATTAAAGCAAAACTTTATTCCCTGCTTCCTGAATCTCCAAATCAGATTTTTCAAAAAATAATCTTTTAACAAGAAAGGTAGAGGAGAAACTAGTAAAAATACATGTAAAATGCAAATATTTTATATAGCTCTCTAAGATAGAAAAATTGAGATTTTTCAGCTTAGAGTTTTCAGTAAAAAATAGCAAGAAAAAACCCTAACCAGGTTATATTTGATAAAAAATAAGGAGTAGTTTTCAGAGACTCTGAAATCATGAGGGACACATCTATGCCCACTTGGAATGCAGCACAAGACACATTTCCATGATGAACACTAGAAGTAGGCATAATCCACAGCCCCTGTCCCTAATAAAAATTTATTCATCCTGTGAACTAAACATGGTAATACAGCCAAAAGCTCAGTACTGAACCATCCCTGCCTGTGCATATATCATCTGTCACACTGAGACCCGCTGGCAGATTGGCTCTTGAAGAAAACAGCATTTTAATACAAAACCTTCTATTACTAGAAGACACTCTAAGCAACCAGTGGGGGACCTGTCCAATTCTTTTCTATCAAATCTGTTTTACTGGAAAACAAAAGTTATTTAAAGCAAGAAACATAACAATCAGCTTCAGGGTCCAGCTCACCTCTGTTTACTGCTCTGATTCCGGAGATTAGCCTCTATTTCCTACAGAGAGATCAGCAATCAAAGCTACATTACATTTTCATTGGATAAATCATTTACAAGTAGTCTGAGATTCTGGTCTGAAAGCTTCAGCATGACTAACAAAGCTCTTCTCTCATTTCAAGTGTATTCAAGTGGAATCCAGGTGTAAACTTGCCCTACCACCTAGAAATGCCAGGCCATTGGAAACTCTCTCAAACAGATGCAAAACTTGTTATCAGCCAGAGCTGATAATATAATCCTTAGGGAGGATGATATTTTATAATTTCTTTGGACTTAGGTTACATGGCTACTACATGGGAGACTGTAACACAAAATAAATTACAGGATCAAAGTAGTTAGTAAATGCAAAGATGTCAAATAGTCTTTATCCTACATGCTTGATATAGCTAAACCTCACTGTGTATATATGACACACCAGGATGAACAAACTGAAAAATCATAGGCAAAGCTTGAGAGCCACAATTCATAGAATCATCGACTGTGAAGTTGGAAAGGGACCTGAGTTCATCTCTTTGTGACACATATAGGCTTTGAGAGCCAAAAGTTAGCCGTTATTTTGCAAATAAAAAGAAAATCAGGTCCTCATGCCCACAAGGCTCAAGCACCTTTTTGCTAACTTAGCTTTAGTATCAAGGCTGCTGCCACCTAGAAGTGCAAACAGTACATTCTGCCCAAAACCAACTTAGTAGCAGTCACTTAGTAGCATTAAACTTATTTCCTGTCTGTCATTAGGATTCATGTCCATCACACTCTTGGTGGAGGACAAGAGATCAAAGGGAGAACATATGTGCTCGTGCCAGGGCACAAATCCATCCATTTTAACTTTTTTCCCAGGACTGAAACCTGCACTCTTTAAATCCTGTAGATGTCAGCCAAGCATGCACCTTTTAGAGGATGAAATAATAGCGCCCAGACACTAATTCTGCTCTCCTAGTTGCTCAGTTTTCCTCCTTCTTGGCATTTTAAAGTACAATATTTCTTTTCCAACATAAAAATTTCCCGCCAACAAATATAAATAACAAGCACCCCTGCACTCTACCGGAACTATGGAAGGAGCAGAAAGCCCCTGGACTCCTGCTCCTCCATTTGTGCCTTTCTCAGCACCATCCTGTGCCCTCAGGAGTGGCTCCTGGAGCTCTGCAGGGCTCACCCTGGCACCTCCCTGGGCATTGCACCTTTGGCTGGGGCTGGCAGCGGATGCCTGCTGCAGGGAGCCCCTGGAAATGGCAAACTCTGCTAATGAGCTCAGTGCTGCTGTCCCCCAGGGGAGCTGGGTCTGATTTGAGTCTGCTGAACATTTCAGAGACTACACAGCACATGTGCCCCTGCCTCAAGTGCTCAGCTACCCCGGGCCATCAGTTTTCTAATTCACATTAGCTAGCACTTAATGCCAATGACAGTGATTTAAGTATCAACTCCCACACACAGAAAGTATTTAATTTTTGGTGATACCCAGGATGTGTCAGATAGTAGGTGGCATAATTTAGTTCTCTACCAAATTGATGAGAATGTTGCTGCTTTCATTGATATGTAGTAGAGTACAATTGATCAAGTATCCCTATTAAATTCTGCCAACAGGATTGAAAATCCCAGAGATCATTTCAGTGTAATGCTTGCCTTGCATTGGCAAAGTACACTCAGAAATTTCATAGCCTACCTGATTTTTAATCACTGTGAGCAAAATTAATCCATCTCCTGGGAGTCTAAAAGAAATGTCAGCCAGTCAAGTTAGAAAAGGACTTAAATAGGACTGATCAATAAGGCTGGATTTCACCCCAGGCTGCTAAGATTTCATGTACATCTGTAGAAGTCAAATAAGCCATACAAGTGTCAAATGGCCAGCTTTTAGTATGTACTTTAACATGTGCTTTGGATATCTGAATAGATTATTGAAGGCAAATGATGCTGAGTCCAGAAAAAAAAATAAAATGACAATAGTTTATTAAGCAAAACTTACGTACTGCCATTATTAAATGTATATATTTTTATGTCTTCACCCCTTCTATATAACCTACTTCATACATTAATTCTATTATAACTGAACTTTTCTTACCCTTTCCTCTTTTCTTGTTCCCTACTCACCCATCCCATCAGGTAGCAAAATAGAGAAGCAACTCTTTTTACTCTAGCTTACATGTGGCAGTTGGGCTCATATGCTGATCCTACTGCAATATTACAACACTCCAAGCTCACAGCCTGCTTCAAAATGTCCCATTTTCCCCTTGAGTCTGCATGTCTGGGCAAGAATGAATGACACACACTTGGAAGGACTATTTTTGTCTTCAGCCAGTTTGTATGGATTTTTCTAAGAGAGTAAGGGTAAGGTGACCTCCCATTGTCCCAAGGACAGATTATATTCATGCAACACACAGGCAGGCAAAGTAATGTTGCAGAAAAAACCAAGGAAGTATGTGGAGGTCAGGCTAGCAAAGAAAAGAGCAAAGGAAAACTGAAAAGTTCTGCAGGAACAAGAGGAGCTGTTTCCTCTCTCCCATGAATTAGAAAAATGAGCACTTGCTCCTATTTCAAAGGTCCTTTGCAAATAAAAATTCATAGCTTATCTTAATAAGAGTTTAGAAATAATCCCTTAGGTTAATATTCATTGGAATCTGCATTAAGCACAAGAATATACAACATGACAGCAGATGGGACAGATAAAACTACTTACCTGCAAAAACTCTGGCAAATGTATGTCAGCATTTTGGAAAATTTACTTGTTCAGCATCAGCTTTCTCACTGTTACTACTGTTTATTTTCTCTCTGAAGGCAGGTAAGGGTGTTGGTTTCTTCCCAATAGACACTGGATGAGCATATACCAAAGAAAGCCAGATTCAGACTTTATCCTCTAAGGTGAGGGAAAATAGATAAATACAGTGCAAAAAGCAAAACCATGCCAAGGGCAGGCTAAAAATTATCAGCCAGAAATATTCTCAGAGGGAATTTGAGTGTTTGAGAAACAGGTTTTTTTTTAATGAATAGTATATTTTTATTAGAAAACAATTGCATTTGAAGTTGCCCTAAAATAAAAGGGGTCAGAAGCATGCTTGGCTCCAGCTTCCCAGAAGCATTATCTGAAGGTAAACAAAACCTACCATTCTTCTGTCAATGTTTTGATAACTTTGCCATGGTAATATTTCTAGGTGATGGATCAGAAAAACCTTGTGTGGGACCAATGAGGTTTTAGGAGTAATTTCCCAACTCATGCAAATACAGCTGTAGCTAAATTGAACAACTTAGATCATTGATAAAACAATGCTGTGAAAGCAATTGATTTTAAATAAATGAGTCAGCTCAGAGAACCACAGAGTGGCCTGCTGAAACCCAGCCCAACCCCAGCTCAGAGCCAGGAGCAGCTAGAACAGCCTTCCTGGGAACATCACCAGTTTCAATTTTTAGGTTCTCCAAGAATGGAGGCTCGACAGCCCCCCTGGGCACCTTGTTCCAGTGTGTATCTTCACAGTGAGGAAGTGTTCTCTTGTGTTTAGATGGAATTTCCTGTATTTCAGTTTGTGCCCATTGCCTCTTGTTCTCTCACTGTACAAAACTGAAAGTCTGGTGCCACCTTCTTTTTCCCCCCTCTCTCAGTTATTCTTACACAAGGGGAAAACCTCTGTATCTCTGTGGCTGTCCTCTCCTGCAGGCTGAACAGCCCCAACTCTCCCAGCCTCTTCCTCTATGACAGCTGCTCCAATCCCTTAATCACCTGAAAGACTCTCAGATACTCTATGATATCCACTGTTAATTTAAAGCCAATCCAATTCCTCCAGCATGTTTATCAGGAATATAAGGTTCAGTTATTCCAACAGTAAATAAAGGCTGTCCCTTCTGTCACTGCCTAAAAAATGATGGAGAAAGGATGATTCCCTCCCTTTAACATCAATCAAATTTAGAATGCACCTTTGTAATACTTTGGGGGTATTAAATGTGTCTTAGAGTGATTGCTCATGGTATGTTTGATCACAGGAAGATGTTGTCTTTTGCTTTTCTAAGTTGTCAGTCTTAGAACATGAATCCCATTGAGCATAATGGTGGACTGAAGAGTATGCAATCAATTAGGTAAAAAGTATTGAAGGAAAACAATTCTTTAATAAGACTCTTGAGATTTAATGCCCATATGGGCCTGTAGACTTCTTTCAGAATAAATACTTTGATGAGCTGGTCATGTCTGTTCTCTATTTTTAATGTCTTTATATTTAATTCTGTCATTGAAATTCAATTGTTTTCTCCTGGGCTTGCAGGAGTTCTGATACCATGAAAATTACACAATCCCCTGGAAACTTTCTTTACTTATACTTTTGCATATGGATAGCTTGAGGGATGGTATCTTTCCTTCTAAGTCATTGCCTTAAGTTTTGAGATCTGTTCATTCAGCTGGGTGCACTTTTTGGTCTCTCCTTCAGGAGTATTATTACTCTTTATCTGCCTTTTGATCTTCAGCTGAGCAGGGAAAGCTACTCCAGAAATGCTCCATAGATTTGGGGAGTAGTCTACTGGTGACTGGGCAGTATTGGATAAATTTTTTTTTTGCCTTCTATTTTAGCAAAACATTTTACTGTGAGCAGCCAAGCCCAGAGAGTTTCTTCCCTGAAAATATATGTGTTATGCCAAAGCAGTGAATTACACAGAAATTACTCAGTGACTCAAATTCTGTCTCATCAGATATAATACAGAAAGATGAAGTGAATTGAACTGCAGGTTGCAAAACAGAAGTGATAAAAATTAAAAAAAAATAGAAAATACACTAGGTACAAATTAAATGTAAATTGTCTGATACATTAGATCTTTCTCTCACCAGTCACTGTTCTGCTTTCTTGCAGATAGGGAAAATACATGCCAATGTGATAAAGGTCAACCTTTTCCAATCAAATATAAACATTAATTTTAAAAATGCTTATTTTCTAATTGTCTCTTTGCCATGTTCTTTGCAAGGGCAAATGTTTTTTATCTGTTACTCCTAAATCTCATTTTTCTCTTGCTTTGCAGACAAATGAGGATAACATCCATGTAGTTACTGAGATATGAAAGTCAACACAACCTGATACAAAATGGTGATGATAATGAAAGACCAGGTGACATTTCAGGCTGACATTTCAGGCCAGCATTTTAGTGATGTTTATGAAAATGTAAGCTTAAAGAATATGTTGAACAGGGATTTTGCAGAATTGGGCCCGAGTCTGGGACTGTTTATAGTGGATTTAGCCAAGTATATCTCAGTTTCTAGAGTAAATCATCAGAGATGAGTTCCTAGACAGTGTTTCTCAGACTGTGTTTTACAGCTCTTTAGTGGTCATAAATGAGTCCTAAACCCCTACACTGCCTTAGACTTACTGGGAGCAGCTCTGTCCTCCAACACTGGCCTCAGTAATTTTAATTAGTTCTCCTCCCTCTGCCCCAGCTGAGCAGAGCTGCTGCCAGGAATAAAAAGTGCAGGTGCTGCAAGGGTTATGAGAGTGGGAAGAAGGGAGAGGAAAAGGGAGTTGTGATATGAGACTGGAGCCCTGCTCTCCTATTCAGGAAATACTGCTGCAAAGAAATGAAAATACTTGCATTAGTGCAAGGATTAATTGAAAATGTCCCAGTTACAACAGCTATTACGCTGCAAGAAAGCAGAGTAACGCTGGGACCCAAGGTCAGAAATGAAACAGAACAGTATCTTGCATCACCCTCCATGCACTCAGCCACTGAACCACCATGGAACAAACCTGCCTGCCCTACTTCAGCTGTAGGAAAATTCTGACCATGTGGTTCAACCCCAAATAAGCACCACAAGGCTGCCCACTGACTCTCCTGCCAGCAGGATGAAGGAAAGAATTGGAAGGGTAAAAATAAGAAAACTTGTGGGTTGAGATGAGAACACCTTAATAATTGAAATAAAATAGGAATTAATAATAAAAATAAAAATTGTGATTAAAAAGAAAATTCTTTTTAAAGGAAGAGAAATTAAACCCAACAAGTGATGCACAGTGCAATTGTTCATCACCAGTGGGTTTATTTTCAGAATCAGAGCTCAGGAAAATGCTGAGGATAACTATAAAGAGACTATATGAATAATCTTTGATATTCAGCTGTATTTTTCTTTTTTTTTCCTCCACAGTATTTCAAAAGTGACTCTCTGTAAGTTCCAGATAGCAGAAATCTGAAGAGAAAGCAATCCCAATGTCACCCCCACCCTCTCTAATCTACTTTATTACAATTGAAATATAAATCACACAAGTTAATCTTCCACAAAAGCCACTATTGTTTTACATTTACTTCTATTTTTATTCTAAAATTGCAGAGATTTTGTTTTCTCATTTATCATCAGCAATGTTGTTGAAATGTGGGAAGTGACAGAACAGGGTGAATGTAGGAAGGAGCAAAACCCCAATCTTTTGGCTGGCTCATATTAGTCACTACAATCTGATATTTTTCCTGCATGAAAATATCAGAAAAGTGTTAAATACCCTGCTCCATGCTGCATACAAAATATTTGTTGACAATTATGGTGAAAGAAATGATAGCCATGGAGAGGTGCCATTGGATAATTGCAATCATTTCTATTACCATGTTATAAATACAGTGTTTCAACCTTCAATTTTAAAATAATTTAAATTAGAATATGAAAATATTTCAATTACAAACTGAGTTAAAAAAACCCTAAAAAACAATAAATGGAAGCTTCAAATTTGTCTTTGAGAAAAAATATTTACAGAGGGATACCCTTCCAAAGGATTGTTCCCATAGTTTTTTGGATCAGACACTGAACTGAAAAATTCATAAATAAAACAACGTTGTTCTCCTAAGCACTGTGTTGTAACATTGAAGTTGTTACTGTCTATTTCTCATGCTTTATGTAACTAGCATTTATTTCCCACAATGATTTTTGCTTGTGTGTTTTCTGAAGACTGCATACCTGACCCCTGCCCATACCTTGAATGATTACCTTACAGAATTAATTAATTAATTATTCAATGAAAGTATTGAGTTCCTAACTGCTGTTCAAATGTTTTTGAAAAGGTTCTCTGAGACCGTAGGAGGAAATATTTACCTATCAAATGACCATTTCCACACAACAAACCACTCCCTCTTCCATATTTTAAGAGGAGTTAAAAAATAATACAGAGAGTCTGCACCACAGCATGTTCATGTCTGCTGGAACCTGTCAAAATTACTTCTTCCAAATTAAGTAATTAATTGGTGCAAGACCCCCTCTCTGCACTCTGTTGGAGTCACAGCATTCCCAGTCCCACCCCACAGTTTGTTTGTTTTGTGAAACATGGGAACTTTTTACTTTGTCTTCTCTCAGACAGAATTACTACATGCATGAAGCCAAAGAGATGAATTTGTCAGGATTATTACTGTAACAAGATAAGAGATCCTCAGAAGGGAATTTTCTTTCCAGATGTACAAATATTACAGTGTGATTGAGGTTGGAAATTAGGGTCATCTTGCCCAATCCCCTATTTACAATACCTAAAAATAACTCTGTTGTTTTTAAAAGAAACAGATTCTTTCTGTGCTCTGATTTAAGATGCTATGAGAGTTTGTATCTTATCAGATTTATATTCAGGAGACAAAAACCCCTTTTAAACCTAACCACAGAAGTTGGGTCTTCAGAGACTCCATTCAAAGTTCCTAATTAGCTCTTTTACCTATATATCCACTTTCTGCATATTACCATGGAATAGAAATTGGCCATGAGGGAGAAGGCTGCTGATAAAGAACAGAAAATTCAAGGAGATGTGCTGAGATACCGACTGACAACCAGGCAAAAGGTGAAAACAGACTGGAGAGGAATGCAGGGAAGGACAAAGAGCAAAATGGGCTAGTGGTCATGCATGCAGTGATGCAATGGCATGAGAACTCCTGGGCTGATTAAACTGAGTGCAGAGTGGGCAGACAGGACCAGTGGCTGCTCTAGAATGTGGCATTTGTGGCCATTTGTGTACAAATTGCTCCTAAACCTGTGTTGGTTTACACACATGCACTCCATGACTCGGGAGGTCCCTCTCTCTCACACCTCAGTGGTCTGTTTTCCCTTTCTGTTTGACAGCTTTTATGTCTGCCTTTGAAAAATTGTGTTTGCTTCTCAGTGAAAGAGCAGCAAAGAGAGAGGGTTTGAAATAGGCTATCTGCACTCCCCTGGCAATCCCCTTGGAAGGTAGCATGGAGGCTCAGCCACCATGGCTTTGTCATGCAGCCAAGTCACTTTTCAAACAGCTTGTCCAGACCCAGGAGCTTTTCCAGCAGCCTGCACGCTGCAAAAAGCCACAGGATTATTCTGCTAGAGAGGAGGAACCTGCCAAGCCAGAACTCTGTCACCTTATTAAGGAAGAGTTTGTGAGAAAGCTGTGTGAATTAATCAGGGAGTCAGACAGCAGCTCGACTAAATCACTGAGGAAGAGTCCTGCAGCAGTAATGAGTTGTTGTGTCCCCTGCCTAGGGGGGAAGGAACACGTGTCAGGAGCTGTGCTGGCTGTGGAAAATGACCTGGACAAACTGCTGGGGGATTTTTCTCAAAAAAGAGAAAAAAAGTGTGTGTGACTCTATTTCCCCTGGGAACCATTTTCACATAACAGTTCTTGGGTGTTTGTTTCCTCCTCAGCTGACAATGCAAGGATAAAGCAGGATATTTCAATTGTTTCTCTCCATTACACAGAGAGCAATAGGATTAGGCAAAAAGGAATCGATTCCCTTTTAAAAATCACACCTTTGATAGAGAAAACTGATTTGGAATTATGAAAAGTTCAAGCTGCTTTATTCTGCAAGCGTCAGACCTATGCTGTCAATGGAGACTGAACTGGAGACCCAGCCACACAACAAGATAAATAGGAAAAAGGATTTACTCAGGCTTGGGTACTGAATGGTTGTTAGTGGGTAATCCATGGCAGAGCACACTGCTTGTCAACAGGTGTACCATGTTCTCACATTGCACATCCATGAGAGCAGCACGGCAGGATGGCCACAGTTAGTTATTTAGAAGAGTAGTATCCACAAAAGCCCCCAAGAAAACTTAATAAAAGAGACATCAGCAGAAATAATTAGAACATTTGAGTCAAAATCTTTAGAGGATTTGCCTAATTACTTTCACTTTTGTAAATACAAGTATCCTAATTTTCAGGTACCTTAACACTTATGTGGGTTTGGCTCAAGATAATTAGCACTGTGCTGACTACTCCAGAAGACAAAATTGGGAGTGGGGAGGGATGATGGGAGTGGGATTGGGAGTGGGGAGGGATGATGGGAGTGGGATTGGGAGTGGGGAGGGATGAGCTAAAGAAGCCACATTCATGTAGCACACATTCATTTCCACGCTCACGCAATGACCAAGCTCCCCACCTTTCACTCAGGCTGCATCTGTCAGTGCTGTGAAGCATGAGGTGAACTGCTAGAGGTGTCACCACTCTATGGGGATGGAAAACACAGGGGAAGAGTTGTATGACCTGTAGTAAAATGACAAGTCTCACTTTGCAAAATGTGGGTAGGTACAAATACGGGTAAAAATCGTGCACTTTCTCATCTTCTGCTTCTGTCTTTACGAAGAAGAGACTGTTGTAAGACTTCTCCCCAAAATAAACAGCATCCAGATTGTGATCTCTGACACAAACATCTAAATCTGCATTTGACGAGAACAAAATACTCTGGGGAAAAAAAAATCTCTTTCAAAAGATGCTCAAGAGTATTTGCTTTTTCATTGTTCCACAGAATCTCAGATTTATCTTCAATTATCACACAACTACCAGCAGCTCGAAGGGTGAATCATTGTGTCTATAAACCCTAAGAAATTTGAGAATACTGCTGCATTCTCTATTCATCAGATATGGGGAGGGAGAGCTATAGCTTTAGCCTACAAGTACTTCAGGGAGAACTGAAGCTTTATTTTTGTTTTGTTACAGATGCCACCAGAAAGACAACTCCAGAGGAGAAACTTCCAGTAATCTTCCTAAGAGAATTAGAAAGTTTATGAAACTGCAATCGTATGCTTCTTTATCAGTGATAGAGTGGAGTGTAGGGCTTCAGGGCTTTTTAAATCTTTGCTCATCTGATATTTCTTCCTTGTTTGTCTGATCTGCAATGTGTTCCTCACAATATCTCTGACTAGTGGGAAAGAGATGGTTTTAACTCTCTCTGGCAAAAGGGCTACTGAGGCACTGTGGGAATTGCCTGTGTTTCACAGCAACTGCCCAGAGGAATGATGTCTTGAGAGCTAAAAGGACAGTCTGTGGCACAGAGTGGGGTTTGCCTGTTCTGCTTCCTTCTAAAGTTCCCATGGGGGTATATCCATACCCAGACAGGCACCTGGGACAACATGAAGCACCTCCAGTGACTATTTGTAGAAGAAGAGGGCTGCTATTAGCAAGGCTGTTTCCATCTCCCAGGCTCTGGTTCAAGCCTGTGGTCCATGAGGGATCCAGCTAGATAGTCCATATTTCACATTGAATGTAGCACCCTAGTTCCTCAAGCTGAATTAGGTCCTGCCACATGCTCTGGTGCTTTAACTTCCTTTAAACATTATTCTGCACTAGCTGACTCATTCCAGCACAGAGTTGAAGCTAAAGGACATAACTTGCATAAATTTATATTTTAAACAGCATTGTGCTCTTCATTTGTGTGGGGCAGCAGTTGTCCCCTTGGCACAGGAGATAACTGTTTAAGGAATGTGGCAGCAGTTATTTGCCTTTCCAGTCTTGCAGCAAAATTTCAGGAAAAAAACCAATAATCACCCATCACCAATCATTTTTTCCCACCGAAATCTCTTCCCTCAGAATGCGTCAAATGAAAAAAAATCCCTCAACTCTCATTAGGGGGTTATTGTCTGTACTTGAGGATGTAAAAAGGAAAATACAAACCCCTATTGCTAGGCTAAGAAAATATTCCCTTCCTGAGAGTATAAATGTTAATTGGATAAAATAAAAGGCAGTGCTAATGGCTGATTTAAACCCAAAAGCCCAGAGACATTTGCATTCAGTGCATCCACCCAGCTCAGCCTCTCTGCTGAAGTACAGGAGATGATGCAGCTTTCAGCAAAGAACATGAAGCCAAACACAACTGCTAAAGTCAACTGCAAAGAGGAGGTCCAGCTTGCCTTCCTTGTTTTTAAGAGCCCTTTAATTTTACCTAATGATGCTGTTTGTTCTTTAATACAATCTCCCTCTGAATGGTTGTGGTTTCTACAGCAGCAATGGAACAACACACAGGAGGAGCTCTCTCCTTAGAATCAGTCTGACCTGAGTGGAAGGGAGGAAGCTTTGGGGTGTAATCATAGAGTAATAATCTTCATTATAGTGCATTTCTTTTCCCATGGAAATGAAGGTTCATTTGGCAGTCCTGGCCTTAAAGAATTCATCAGCTACAGTCAGGTATGAATCTTGAGCAGAGCTATACAGTAGGTATACACTCTCCTGAACAGAGAGTCTGTACCAGGTTTATTTTATCTTTGCTCCTTTTCTGATTTAACCCCACCTCCCAGAGAGTTTCATGCTTGCAGGGGTCCAGCAAACAGGACAGACAGGATGGAAGTCTGATCTGAGTTCTGACTTCTATTTTTGGCATATTACCTTGAGATCTGGTGTATTTTTTCACTACTGCTCTGTTTGTAACCTCCAAGTGATAAGTGTATGGAATAACCCAAACAAGACATAATCTGTGTAATGGAAAAGCAGAGGTTTCCTTTGCAGGCAGTGATAAATAAAAGTTTAATTTTCATTCCAGCTGGTGTGCAGACAGTCCAGGTGGGGCTTAGCTGACAGGGCATCTGAGCTATGTTCCTCCACATAATTTGCCATTCTGAATTTTAACCAAGAAAAGTGTATTGACAAGGGAATTTGTTAAGAAGTTTTCTTTATCCAGTGCTATTGCCACATCTTCAAATTCATTGAAAATGATAGGCAGAATAGCAAACATGAAAAGTATAATTCACCTTTATTTCCATGTGCTTTGAGCCAGGGCTTCCCAGATGCTCCCAAAGATCCCACACAGCCTTTGCAAAAGGTTTGCAAAGAAAGTCCTTGTTTGAGAGGTTGCATTTCATTTAGGCATTGCATTGAAGATGAATTTTGTTATACAGAATTCCTAACCTGATTTCTCATGTTTAAGCAGCCTTTTGTGAACAAAGCTTGCAAACCCCTGCTCAAGATTTTTGAAATATCAACTCCTTTCTTTTTAAATTAAAAAATGTATATTTCTGTGGAACAGCAACAGTTTTGGCAAAGTTTGAACAAAGCACCCCCAGGTCTTTGATTTATAACAGAATATAAAAAAACATATTCTGGTCTCCATTTCAATAAGTGAGGGTCTCTTACTGTTTAGCAATCAGCATCACCACAACAGTGCCCTTTATGATTACAAAGATAAAAACCTCTGCCCAATGGCATTAGTGAGATATAAAGGCTGACAGATCCTGGGGTCAGGTTTTAAAGCTAAGAAGGAGTGATGTCTGTGAATATATATGAGAAAAACTACACAGAATTGATATTGCAGAGTAGTCCAGCTGCGTGCATGCTGTGTGAATTAACGTGGTACTTTTCAAGACATTTTATAGTGCCCAAACTACTCATCTTTTAATCAAAACTTACAACATTATTAGTAACATATTGTACTATAGAAAACAAAATAAAACAGCACATAGGCTTAAATTTGTAGTAGGAGAAAGAGTCTCAAGGCATAGACAGCAACAAGGAAAGCATATCCAAATCAGAAAATGTAGTTTTGACACGATAATTTCACCTGAAATTTGTTTTAATCCCTGTATAATCCCCAAGTGATGAAGTGCATGTTAAAAGCATAAGTCTAGAAGTATTATCACTGCAAAAATATTTTTGGTAAGAATTCCATCTTGGAGGAAGCGAACCATGGCAGGGTCAATAAATTTTAAAATTGTGTAAGTGTGGAAAATTTTAAAATGCAAAGCTGCCATCAGACCTGGGCACAAACTATACCTTCCATCACATCTTTTCCTTTCAAAGAAACTCCTGGCTTGGCCAAATGAAATAAGATCAAATGGCACACTGATTATACAAAAATCCCCCAGCTGATCTAGGAATTGCCTGTTTGTTTAGAAAGAATGGTTATAAAGAACTATTTCTGGTTTTTTTGACCCCCCCCTCCCAATATTCCCAGTTTCTTCTGCTGAATTCTCAGCCCTCTTGCTCCTTTCTCTGGTTGCCATGAAGGAATTGCACCTTGCAGCATGAGAGCAGCCCAGTGTGTTCCTCCTCACAGCACTGGCCAGGAGGAGTGCTTGGACTTCACAGGAGAAAAAATGAATTTCTTTGATGCCTCTCTGCCATCCCTCAGTGCTGCAGCCCAGCAGGATGAGCTGGGGAAGCCCTGCAGATCCTCCACAGAGCTCTGATTGCCAGGATGGAGAGCAGCAGCTGAATTTCCACACAAGCCCAGTACCAGTGATGGTGCCCATGCTGTGTTGAGGTTTTATATCACCCTTGTAGATGTCAAGGGGACTCCAGGATCTTTTATATCATCTGTGAATGCTGAGCTTGAACAACCTGGATGTAATCACTGGGATCTTCTTCTCTGAGAGATTAAATATGAAATATTTTATAACATGTCCCATGCAAAATTCAGGATTGGATTTCAATATGTAATTTTCTTTTAATTTTTAAACAAGTTCTTGCAATGATTTTTTTATTTTATTATCTGTATCTATGGAATGATGAACAAATCAAAATACTAAAATCTGCAGACAATTTGATATTTAATCATTAATCTAGTCTTGTGAAATGAAATTTTAACAAATCATAAATTTAGATATAATCAGAAACTATATCCGTCATTATTTCATTAGATTGCTGAGTTGTCAGATAACTGAAATCCATTATCCTTACATAAACTTCTAGTTTCCAAGGCAATTTAGTCTGTAAGCTCTGAAGAGCTGCCAGTTAAATAACTACAGTTTTCTTTTAAGCACAAGGTAGAGAAAACTAAAATTCGACATGAAAGACAAAAAGAGAATTATGGAACAGTAACAACATGAAATTAAATCAAAGCTTTTTTTTTAATATAAACACAAATTCTAGTCAGAAAAGATTTTTAAAAGGGAATGTTTGGAAGAAATCTTGAATATTATTAAAAAACTCTACTGATTAGGAGACTTGAATCCAATGCCTTTTATCATTCATGAATGGACTTCATTAAATGAATCTCCAGACATTTTATTTCACTTTTTGCAAATCTACATATGCAGGTTCAGAAATAATGCAAAGAGAAGCCTACATGAAAATAAAATCAAAATAGTAACAGATTTTGGAGGAAGGGAAACGGACAACTCTCATTTGCTCTTAAAGGAAATCCATCCCATTGATCTAGCTTTTTGAGCTTGGCAAAAAGATTGAAAATATATGGATTATAGACATGCAAATAGAGGCTCCATTTTGAGCTTCATTCACTTTCAATTTGTGGAATAGGTTGTGAATAAAACCAAAAACCCAAACAACCCCCTTCCCCCCAAAAAAACAAAAACAAAACAACACAGGAAAAAGTATCTTTGCAAAACAGCAAAATGTTCCTCTCTCCCTTTCCTCTTCCCAATGCACAGGAACTATCATCTGCTTACTGCCACTCTTTTTCTACATTCTTCCAACGTTTTCATTTTTAGAATTTGTATTCACTCCTCAGCCTTCGTTTCTGCCCCTCCTCTCTTTCATTTCTTTGAACCTGGGATGCTTTGCAGGATGGTTGATTATTATGTAGTATGAGGAGAATTGTGAAACATTTTTTTGTGTGTGCCTATGTAAACTCAGCTGACTGTCTCAGACACAGTCTCAGAAAATTGCATCTTACTGAGGTTCTTCCCTCAAAGGGTCGATATGGACTATCCCATCTATCCCATGGTTCAAGATATCTTAAGAAGGCAAAAGTGTGCCTAAAATAAATTAGAGATGTAGCTAATTTGTAAGCTTTGGTCATGAAGATTTTTCTCTTCAATACCAAGTCTCCTTGATGCCACCATTTCTCAGCTAAGATTTTGTTGACAGTCTGGATTGTTGTTGTTGTTGTTGTTGCTTTTTAATATTTTTTTTTTCCTCCAAAGTCTGTGTGGCAATACCTTAGAACGCCATGAAAAGCAATTTTCACAATGGATAAACATTGTACAATCCATCCAGGAGCTTTAGAAAAGAGTGTCAAATACTGCTGGGTCCTGTCTAATTTCCTTTAGACCAAACCTGAGGGACAGAAAATTCTGGTTTGGTCATAGTGCACCAACAGTACACAAGGTACTGGCACATGAATGACAACTCATGAAAAATTAGGTTTCTTTTTCAGCTGCTAAACTGCACAGAAGGGGTGGGAGAGAAAGAAGAAAATTTACTGCTTTTGTTTATAAAGCTCTCTCCTTTTCCTTTGGACTAGAGAAGGACAGGACTGTGTTGTTAATGACATTCTCACATAACTCTTTTTTTTTTTACCAGATCAAACCCTCCTTGCCATCCTGTACTACTTTTATGGACATTCTTTCCACTCTGCCATTAACAACATCAATGAACTGTTTCTTGCCTCTTGACACAGCTCAGGGGTTTGCTTTCATGACAGATTTTAAAAAACACTTTGTGCAATAACCCAAAGCAAGGAAATATCGTGTGGTTCTGTACCATGCAATGTTCCTCTGTTCTCTCTCATCCCCTCATGCAGTCCAGGGTTGTCTTTGACCACAGCTGGCTGCTAAATTGTTGCCCCAAATGCTTGCAGGTGAAGGGGTTGGTGGTTTAGGGTTTTTTGAAGGAGGGGAAAGGCATGTGCTACTTTGGCTCAGATTGCTGTGCCTTTCATTTTTTCTGTTCATCCCATCCACAATTCAGACAGTTTCAACTCAAAAAAGATCCAGCATAAAAGAACTGAAGTCAGGAGGTGTCTGTGCTGTGCATTCACTGATGTGAGCACTGCTGAGCAAATGTCTGTGGTCCTGATGCTGCACGTTTCCTGCTCCCCTAAAATGAAGTCATGGCAAGCAGGATTCCAGCAGGCTGGGTTTTGACATGCTGTGTCCATCCCCTTCTGTGTCATGGGTCTCAGACTAAGAATTATTCATGTGGCAAACATCTGCATTTACATAGGAGCCAGCAGAGCTAATCTGTTCTGGCACAGAGACAGGACATGTGAAGAACAGAGCCAACAACCCTAAATCAGGCCCTGGTAAGGGGCAGGCCAGCACCACAACCTGTCCATCCAGCTGGAAAAGTAGAATCTAGGAAGAGGATTACAAAGAATTACAAAGACTTTAGGAGAAGGATTATTTTGTCTGCCCAATGCCACATGGACAGTAACTAGCACCTCCACTGAAGCTTATTTTCTAAAGCCATAATGATGTGTGTTGTGTTCCTAGGACTGATTTATCAGGAAGGAAATTAAATGAATCAATATAAACTCCAAAACAAAAGAGCAACATCTGACAGGGCTGACAGGAAAGCAAACAAGAAGCCTAGAACACAGCTAACACCCACTATTAACACTTGCATTAGGGCCAGCTCGAGCAGGAATTGTCTGTCACCATCCAGAGGCAGCAATAAAAAATTGTACTTAAGCCTGTGGGAAGCCATAGTTAGAATTCATCTGACCAAGCAATGGTTAGAGCACAGGAACTTTTAATCTAGGACTAAAAGGGTGTAAAGTTGTAAGGGATAACCTAAGGGAACTCAGATTCTGCCAGAAGTGCACGTGGAGTTGACAAGAAAATAGCTTTTCCACAAAGGTGTTCAGAAAGGGACCTGGCAGCACCCCTCTCCACCATGCTTGGGAGAATATTCTTAAAAATATCTGCAAACATGCCTCAAAATGTTGCTTCTTTCAGGATACAAAACTGCTTTCTGAGTATTAAATTTGCTTTTAGATTCACTGGAGGAACCAGAGATTGGCAAAGGATGCTGTACAAAAGAACCATCAAACCATTTGAAAGCCAAAGTCTTATGAAGTGAGCAAGTGATCAAGCTGAAGGCATGGGATCAACTCCATTTAGTTTTGTGGATCCAATATCTGTATGGACCTGTGAGATGAGGAAACATTTGTTTATGTGCAGTGATCATCAGCCTTCTTACTCTCTTCCAAACAACTCTTCCTCTGATATTTTCAGCATCAGAAACACTGATTTTTCACAATTTCTTGTTTCCTGGGAACAATATTTCAGTCCGTCAGCAAATGGTGGTTTCCCCATGGATTACACGGATCTGAGTTATGACATCCTTAGCTCAGAAGAGATCAGGCTCCTTCTTTTACTACTTAAAATAGATGTGAAAGGCAAAACAGCTGGAAAACAAACATTAGAGGTATGATGAAAGCAGGAGTGAGGATTCAAACACATCTTTGCCCATGCTAGATGTTGATTAGATGGAGTGCCTGCTGAGGTTGAACAAATAACAGCCCTTCCTGCCTTTTATTTTCTGAAGCTGGAAAAAGTTGATAGCTAGAAAACAACAACATGTCATAAAGTATTTTCCAGTTTCAGTAGTACCTTCATTTTACTTCAGCCCTGAAAATATTCACATAAAATGCTGAAAGGTCTAATGAGACAGTGGTACTACAGTGTTTCTCCTGCTGATGTCACAGAATGGTTTATTGATTCTGTTTAACTTCTAATTGGCTCACATTATTAAATTACCATCATTCAGGCTAGAAATTAGTTTAAATGATCAATCAACACAAAATAAGTTCAAGATTATTAGTGACAGACTGGAAAAGCAGATAAATAGATCAATGGAAAGAAATAAAGATGGATCAATTAGAAGTTTAGACTAAACAGAAAAAGTAGGTCAACCTTTTTTCTCGTTCTTCATTACATACCCACTGGCTTTTTCTGTGGGGACTTGAAATATTGAAGTCTTTTTCTTCATTGCATAATTACAATTCTAAGATCTGACTGATCATGTCAAATTTTGAAGCAGAACAAATAGTGAAAACTAGGCACACTGAGATGTTGAACCATCAAATTACATTAGCAAAGTCATGGCTTAATATCCTCCACTAATTCCACCAAGTTAAGATATGGAGAACACTGAAATACCTAAAAAACCCCCTCCACATTAATTAAACAAACTTACTACAAATCTGTCTAGACTAGTGCATAACCTTAAGTTTGAAAGGTTAGATTAGGACAATTATAAACTGACTGAATTTTTTTTTCCCTAATAGATCCCAATTGTTACTTATTGAAAGCATTGTGTGCTCCTAATTTAACTAATGTCCTCCAATCAAGGATTTCTTGACTTTGTTCTTTCACACCATGGATTCAGGAACATGGTATGATATCTAGTGAGCTTTTCCTTTTTACAAAGTGTGTCTGATCTTTTCTCAGCCACATCCAAAACAACATATTTTGTCCTCATTAGCCAAGAATAGGCTGGATCCTTCTTAATGATCACTAGGGAGCACTCAGATCTCTGTACAAACTAGGACAAGCTATTTCACTTTTTTGTGCCATGTTGAAAATGACAATGTTGATTTCTGCCCTCTTTTCTTTAAAGGGATTGAGATGTGTAAAATGCTGTTTAATGGTAAAAAGAACAATAATCAAAATATCATCTCAGAACTGGACATTAGGAGCTGATAATGATAAAAGGTGTATGCCAGTTGTCTGTTTTAGGAAGGGTCTGACTGTACTGCTAACCACTCAGATTTAAATCTATGCCTTGAATGATGACTTTTTTCTTGCTTGTAGGGTTTCCCAAAGCTCCCTCCAGGGTACAGCTGGGTACAGGGACACCTCTGTGTCTCTTGGTGTGCCTCCAGGGGCTCCCACAGGGGTAAAATCTTCCTAGATTCAAGCTTCTCCTTCCTCACCAATCCTGACACCTGACCACTGTGCCAGAATTTGGGATGCTGGAAGAAGATGAGCAGCAGGAAATGTTGTGTTCACTGGTGATCTCAGCCTTGAGGGGGATAAAGCAGCCCAGTCCTTGGCTGTGACACAGGTGGACACAGGGTGGGAACAGCCCTGCTGAGGAGGACTTGCAATAGGACAGAGGGTAATGGTTTGAAGTAAAAAAGAGGGGTGGTTTAGATTATTGATGAAAGAAGTTATTGCAGTCACTCATGAAGTTTGCACCACCATTTCATGCTTCCAGAAAGTTCAAAAGAGTGCAGGAACAATACAATTGGGGAAAAAAAGTAAGAATTTTAAATAATTCTCCCTGACAGCTAGTAAAAACATGTTTCCTAATATTTCTGCAGTACATTTTCAACTCCCATTTGTTCACCTCTCTGACCAAAGTAGTTTCTCTTGTTTTTCCTCAACTTCAGTGTCTGCTGCGGTTATTTTACTCGCTTTGCATTTTAAAGTCTGCAGAATTCTTCTACCTACCAAAAAATAATCCATGTTTACATCCTTAGGGCATGTAAGGGCAGCAAGGGCCCTTCAACAGCCTTCTGATGCTGTGTGCTGCTGGGCTCAGAGCCTGTTCTGTGGGTCTGAACACAGCAGAGCAGCACAGAGCAGTGCAGAGCAGTGCAGAGCAGTGTTTCTCCAGACAGATTCCTCCCCCAGGAAAGGCTCTGCTCACTCTCTCCTCATCCCAACACTCCCTGCCCTCAGCAGCTGCTGGGAAACTCTCCCCTGATGTTGAGGAAACTCTCCCCTGATGCTGATGCACACCTCACATCTGCATTAACCACAGTGATGGGGAGCAGCAGCCAGGGGGAAAATTCACCCTCCTGTGAATTTGGATGCTCCAAGAGCATCTGAAAGTGTGTGCTGGCTTTTCCTTGAGTGTGGGATTAGAAAGTAAATAAAGGGTCTCCAGCACACAGCATCAGTTCAAGATGCACAAATTTCTGAACTAAGGCAAGATCATTTTTTTTCCTTCTTGTTGCTTCCTTGGTCTTGTTCAAAAAACAAGTAAACAATAAACAACTGCAAGGCACTCCAGAAAATATTTCAACCCTGCTGTGCTAAAAAAAAAAGAAATATTGCATAAAATGACTTCAAAACTTTGCTCAAATGGTCATAAATCACACTTGTCACATTCATTTACATTTGCTGCTGAATAGTGAACTGACTTGACAATACGCCTTGGCAAATTACAAACCAAATAAGGAGAAAATAAGAAAATAAGTTTTCTTCATTAAACTGCTATTACATACTACAGAGGTTACCAAAAAAGTGGCAATGAAGTGATGGTACATTTTTTTCTTACTTTTGAGAAAAAAATATATCAGTAGAAGAAAATAAAACATTAAAAAAGATTTCTTCACAAATAAGAATATTAGGCTGATAAAATCAGAAGAGAACAGATGAGCTCATCTTGTTTTAAAAAGTTACATTTTCCAGGAGCAGACATCTAGCTGTATAAATATCTTTCTCACAGACATTTAGTCAGAGATTTGAGATTTAGCAAAAAAATAAAGCCAAATTTGCCACACTCAGAGATATTCGGTGGTTTGTCTCAGGGTGTCCATCAGGTATGAACTCCCCTCCATGCATCTCCCTTGTGTTTTACTCTGCCTGCCCAACCCAAGCCAATGCTGTTATCATCAGAAACAACACACTAGAAATGCAAGTTCACAGCATCCAGTTATATCAGCTCATCTTCAAAAACAAAAAAAAGATTTAAACAGAAATATGAGAAATATGTCCTGGGAAACCACTGACAGCTTGGGCTACTGATGTTTGGAAAGAACAAAAAATGAGAACTGGGAGAAAAAGGGAACTCAATTCATCACATAGGGAAAATGTCTAGCTGCAATGAAGTCATATCTGTCATTTTTTAGGGGGATTCTTGCAGGTAAATACAGGAGCAGGGCACATGATGATCTTCATCACTGCACTGGGGACAATGACAGATTACAGACCTGACAGGGTCCTTCCAGGACTTGGACATGTTTAAAACATTCCTCCTGTATCTGCAAATAAATCAGAAGAGAATTTTCAGTGGGAGGCAGGTGTGCCCTTCCCCAGCCCCTTTTGTTGATGTTTTTTTGAGGCTGCTCTCTGCATCTCAGTGATTTGTACTACACTCACCAGCTTGATGGAAGCATGAGACAATTCCAGATGTTGGCTGAAACAAATGTTTGCTCTGTGGGTGTTTTCAGTGGCAGGCAAGGATCAGCCATGTAGCTTCAAGGGTGTATTATCTTTAAAAAAAAAGATCTTAGAGTAGAAAAACACAAAAGTTAATGGCAAATTATGCTTGTAAGATTTTTGGAAGTTTTTATTTATTTAATTGCCAATGTGGTCTTAACTTCTTTTCACACATTCCCTCTAGAAATATTAAATGACTGTAAATGTTCCCAAATCACAAAAAAAATAGGTATAGGAGACATTAACATCATGTCTACACCCAGCATTAGGAATGGAAATAATTTTTAAGGAATGATTAATACCCAGAGATGAAGGATGGACAAATAAAACTTTTCCCAGCCTGAAAAAAGATATTTTATAAATATGGAGCTGGTTTTTTTCCTGATTTTTTTGTATCTTCATCTTATTTATCAGTAATCAATGGAGAGCCAAAAAGATTGTGACACATGAAGAAATTTGGAAAGAAAATACAATATTCTAATTCCACTCCATGGAATGAAGTCACTTTAGCTGGATGGAGATGGAAGCAGAGTTGCCCTTGGAGCAACAAGTCTGGAGAAGCTCACATGCATGATTTTCATCAGTACTGCCATATTTTACATCGTTGCCATTACTGCCAGTTTTACATTGTTTTCAGCTGCTAAAATATGTGGCTTTATCCCAGTTAATCCTCCAGAATTCATTACAGAATTAAAAAAAAAACCCAAATAAATCATGCACAGGTCCTTATTACTAAAGTATAGAGTTTATAATGGCCTTCTTAAAAAAAAAGGAAAAAAAGAAAAAACAACCAAACCAATATAAAAAACCCCAACAACTGAATTTTGGCTGCAAAACAAAATGTCAGAAAAGACACCTGCCAGTCACACTGGCAATTTGTAAAGAAATTTATAAGGAAGTCCATTTATTTATTTATACATTGAAAAATTCTTTTAATTTACACTTTGAAAAAGCCCTAAGTCGACAGATTGGATTCCTTTTCACTTTCAAGACCCTGAGCTAATCCTCTCATGAAAAGTAAAAGAGGAATTAGCATCAAAGCAACTTTCTGCAGTAAGTAGGGGAGCTTTTTTCCTTGACAGATTTAGATTTATTTTAATATTCCAAAATGCAGAGCTCTGTAAAAAGACAGAGGGTTTTCTAACTTGGCAAATTACAACTGAACCAGATTTAAAAGCCTACTATTTATTTATTTATTATTGTTTTTACTCTATTATATTTCATTTTGTTCTGACAGGGCATGGAGCACTGAGGATATTCTGTATAGAGTACAATGGATAGAGAGCGTGCTCAGCACTAGCAATCCTGTAATAATAGCAAAATCACAGAAAATAGGTTTTCCTCTCTGAATTTATTCTCCAGAAACTCTTTATAAATATGGAATCTCAGGTCACTCCAAGGAGCTGAGTGAGGATCAATCAAAGGTGTGCTATTAAAATTGATTTAGAGGATAACATGCAAAAGAAATGACCATGTAAGCTGATAAGGAATATTACAAGGACAGAATATGGCAAAAAAATCTAAAGAACTTAGATCCTAACTTGAGAAAGAAAGATCTACCACTTCCCTCTAGAAGGGATTAGAAAGGATTTCCTTTAGAAAGGAAAACATCCAGGTACTGTGTGACCTCTTTTATTGCTGATCACCACAGAGAGAAAAGTGAATGCAAAACTGAATGGCCTGACCAAAGAAATCCCCCTCTGTCTGGCTAAGCCAAGAGCAACCTCAGCCAAATTCTGAACTGATTCCAAGTGCAGTGCAATGAAGGATGTCTGTGTCTGCCTCTGAGGAGGAAAAAAGGGGAAAAAATGTTTATGGTACATGCTGGAGATACAAGAGACTGGATGCAGAGATTGCATTGTGAATGTCCAAGCAGGACAAGAATCCAGCTGGAGCCCTGCTGAGTTTTCAGCTGGTACCAGCAATTTTCACCTGCTCAAGATTAACAGATTCAGTGGTTCAGCTAAGGTAACTTAGCTGCTACAATGGGATTTTTCTCTTTATTTATATTTTTAAATTTTACTTTCTTTCCTGACCTATTTTTTTGCATCTTTCACAACTTTCGGTGACACTAATTAATCTTGTCATCAGCTCTTATTCGTGACACATCTTCACAGACAACTTATCCAAAGTTAATTTGTAGCATAATATTCATGTGTTCATAATTCAAAATTCACATATTCCAAGATAGTTTTGAGGCAGGTATAAGCACTAAGAAGATTAGTGTGGAATATTCAGATGTGGGTAAAAGGAAGACATCACTGTGTGAACAGACTCATCTGTAACTGTTTACAGAACAAGTGTTGAGATTTTTCTCTGGTTTTTTGTGCATTTTTGGTTTTATGTATAACTCTCTGAAGTCCATGAAAAACACATTGGCTCCAACAAACTTTAGGTGTCTGTAAAGCCAGAAAATGGCAACTTATGATCACAAATGTCACTGGCAGCCCCTCTGAGCCCAGGGACATCTATCCCTAGTTTCCAATGGCACAAACTGCATTAGTCTGGAGCCTGTTGGAGAGGTTAAAAAGAATCACATTGATAAAACTCTCTCTTCTGCTGTGAGAGAGCTACAGAAGTTTACCTTGGTGCAATTCTACAGGGAAACAGGAACTTCACCTGCTGTGGTGGATTAAGTCAGGCAGGGACCAGAGCTGCTCTAAGGGACTCAAGGACATCCCCTGGGAACGTGTGGAGTCCTTGGGTCAGTCTCAAGACACCTTCAAGAAGCTGCACAGTATTTAGTTCAAAAGTCATTGTAAAGAAAAGAAGAAAAGAAGAAGAAAAGAAGAAAAGAAGAAAAGAAGAAAAGAAGAAAAGAAGAAAAGAAGAAAAGAAGAAAAGAAGAAAAGAAGAAAAGAAGAAAAGAGGAAAAGAAGAAAAGAAGAAAAGGGGCTGGACTGAACTTGTGTCCTTGATTTAGCAGAGAGAATTAGCTTTTGGGTAAAAATATTGTCGTGGCTCTACTTCTGTACAGAGCTTTAGGCATTCAGGCATTGGTGCTCTCAGTTAAAGGGAATTGCCACTTTAAAAATAAACTATGGCACACAGCAATGAGAGACAGTTTATGAGATATAAGTGGCTTAATTTTGCTCTTGTCTGGTTTCAGAATTATGAACAAGTATCCTGGTTAGCTGTAAATGTAATTTTCTCCCCCAAAACCAGACTTTTATATCTGTTCAATGCAACTCAAGCCTGGATGCCCCAAATAATTTATCTTTGTACTGGCTTCAAACTCTCCAGAGATTTCAACAAAAAAAAAAAAAAAAAAAAGATAAACCACTAAAAAGAAATCCTTAAAGAAATTTGTGATAGCATCAAATATGGCAGCAGCATTTCTATTTGAAACTGATCTGATAAGAGGAAAAAAGGGAAACACCTGTAGCAGCTGAATTAAAGCTCTGAGGAGTTAAGAAAATTAGAATAGAAAGAAGATGGAACTATTGAAGCTGAACTCAAAGCTGAGAGAAAATATCTCATCTTGCTTAGTTTTCCCATAACTCAGGACAGGACCCTTCAGCAATGAGTGCAGACAGAAGTCAGGTAGGAATTGGAATTTCAGTGAGAACCTCCCAAAGGAAAGCTCCAGCTGAGTTCATGGCCCTGCAGATCAGGGAAGAGTCAGCAAAGGTGGTGGAACACTATCCCTTGAAATCCTGGGGAAAATTGTTTTCTGCAATAGATATTGGAGAAATTGTATTGAAAATAACAAAATTTTTTAGCCACACATTTAAAATCATCTTGCATGGCTGGATCTTTCTGACAATTTCAAGTATATTTTGTTTTCATATAAAACTTCATGACAAGAAAATTCTACCCTATACCCTTCTGCTCTCCCAAAATTATGGAAACAAATATAAGTTAAAATAAGTGATTTTAATTCTGCAAGACTTTTCCTTCTCTCTATCCACAATAACAAGTTTTAATTCATATTCAGTGCTCCTGATGTGATTTTTTAAAAAAAAAACAAACCAAAAGATTTCATGTCTGTCATATCTTCTGGAGTCTTCCTTTGTAACAGCATTCATTATTGCTCAAGTCAGTGTAAGGAGCAGATAATGCGTGTTTTGTTCTTTTGACAACTATTAATTTCATTGAAAGCATGGATGTGTAGGCCTGTGTAGACACATGATTTGAGGAAGCAGTTTTTAAATCAAATCTCCTTTTAAAAAGGTTGATTGACATGGCAGTATGCCATGTGACTGTTTTGCAAATTATAACTTGTATCTAACTAGAAGAAAAAAGTAGAAATAGTTTGTGTTTTCTTTGAGGCATGCCACATCAGGCAAAAGAGTTTCCTCCTTTGACGAGATTTGTTGTAAATGCCAGAGGTAGGACAAATATGTATATGGAAAAAAAATGAATGTAGCATATCACTGGTAAGATCCAGAGTGTTTTCTGCTCTCCCTTGAAGAGTGGCTGTGCTTGATGCTCACACAGCTTCCAGTGAACAGAGCAGCAATGGCTCAGGTTCTCTGGGACAGGATCTGGGGAGCTCTGCAGTGAAACACCAAAAATTACCACTGCACCCATGGGAGCACTGAGCTTCTCTGTGTGACACCCAAACTCCCTCTGTGGCAGACTGGGGGGAAGGTTCTCCTCAAAATGTGGCGTTGCCATTAATTTTCCAAAGTTCTCCTTAGTTGGTACTTCTAATAACCCTGCAATATATTTTTCAGATTTAAATTCCTGAAGGCAAAAAGCAAAAGGTCAAATAAAAAGATTTGCTAAGGAGTGAGGCATCCCAGATTTCAGCCTGGCCAGAAGAATCAGAACAGGAACAGTTTTATTCCTCTGCTGATGGTATCATACTCTTCCAGTAGAGGAGCTGGATTTTTCAGCTCACTAAACCCATCCCTCACCCCAAGTTTCTGTCTCTCACCCATGGGATGAAGCAAGAGCTGAAGTAACCTGGTCCACAGCTCCTCCCCAGCCCCCAGACTGGGTCTCTCCTCTTGAGGAATGAAGCTCTGACCTTTCCTTGCACCTCAGGGAAGGCAATCACCTCTGCTGCCTCCCAAAATATTTCAGCATCTCCCACAGCTGGTTTTGTGTCTTCTGCCAGGACATCTATCTACTGCAGGGTGTGAACCAGCCGCTTGTTTCAAGGTTTTTTAATAAAATGTTTCTGCTTTCCCCTAGCCAAACTAAACAAAGCCATTACATGCTGCCTTGTTATTTTTTTTATGAGCACTGTTGACAAGAGAAACCTTTCACTCTCCAGTAATTTCAATATCATAAACCTGCTATTATTCTATTATGGCAGCTTTAATTCTACAGTTGTTCACAGCCAGATCCAACACTTAGAAATATGCTTTCCACCAAAATTCAAATGCAGTGGCTTCATTAAACTCTTGCTCAAACCTGGCAGTGACCAAATCCCACCGTGAGACTCAGCCTTGTGCTCAGACAGAGCAGCAGAGGCCATTTCTGGGCAGGCTGTGGGTTCACCCTCTGCCTGCAGCCATCCCAAAAACCCATTTCCTTATCACAGAATCATTAGGGGCAAAAAGACCTTTGATGTCCTAGAGTCCAGCCATTACCTCAGCACCACCTTGTTCAGCACCAAACCTACCTTCAGATGCCACACCTGCAGTGCTTGTGGACATTGCCAGGGTGGTGATCCCACCACCACCCTGGGCTGCCTGTTCCAACACCTGAGCACACTTCCAGCGAAGGAATTTTCCTTCATATCCAGTGTGAACCCTCCCTGGTGCACCTTGAGGCCGTTTCCTCTGGTCCTGTCACTTGTTACTCAGGGGAGGAGATAGCCCCACACCTGGCTCCCTCCTCTCAGGGAATTTTAGGGTGTGTTAAGGTCCTTTACACTTGCCAAGCTCAGAAATTTCCCCGATATTTACAGCATTTAGCGTGTAACTGTGACAAGGGATGGTGGAGAAAGAGATTCTGTACATTTTGACTTGTGCACTAGATTTAGGGAAGGGATTTTTCCACATCACAACCACTCCCAAAACAAGACTGAAAATCAACCCAATTATATCATAAACCTGCAGAGAGCCAGTCACACAAAGTCAAGGATATGCCTAATTAAAGGCTTTTACTTGTGCTTTTTTGCCCCTGTGTCAGACTCAATCATGAATGCCTTAATAACCAGTTATTTTCTTCCAGCTGACACTGAAAAGAGATTTTACTTATAGTAGAAAATAGAAGTAAAAAAGTAGAAATTTACAATCTACACAGAGAAACATCACTAAGGAGGGCAGGAGAGTTACACTCTTCAACCAGGTGATGTAACAGGGCTGGTGCTCAGCAAATGCTACCAGAATCAAAGATATGTGGCTGATTTGAATTCACATTTTATTTTCTTCATTCTGTGTACATAAACAGCCAAGCTAATAGTAGGAACTGGTAGAACCAGAAATGATCTGAATTATTTAGTTATATAACTAAATAAATTTTAAAAAAGCTTTATTTTGTTGCATAGTTAAGTTTTTCACCTTTTAAAACTATGCCTTCTACTGTCATGATTATGTTTATTTTTCTCCAATTAATTCCACCTGTTTTCCTGTAGAGTGGTTCAATAAGAGCTGTTGCTTGCTGCAACTCAGGTTTGTAACCAGCTGCCTTTAAACTATTGCTCTCCATGAAAGGTGTCCTAAGTATTCACATTTACAGGTGTCACTGCTTTTACTATAATTTACTTCCTTTTAAACCTGGGCTGTTAAAGCCTTTTTCAGACAGGCAATCCACAATACTACAAAAAATGCCTGCACTAAATTTTTTTTCCCCCACATCTAATCTAGAGACAATTAAATAACTTTACAACTCACTCCAAGGTTTGTTTATTTTTATTTTTTTTATAGTAGCCATCCTATAAGCAGCTTTATGACTATGTTGATCCCTAACCATTACGCTGCTATTACTTAGAAGAGCCCAGTTTATGAGTCAGTGCAGCAGTGAATGGTAAACACCAACTCAACCACTCTTTCTTGCCCAGTTTAATGATGGTTAATCTGTGTTTACCTGGATTCCTTTCCATACAACAAGCAGTCAAAGTTTGACAAGGAAATGCTTTACAGATTCCTCTTACTTGGAAGTTTTTATGGCAAATGGCCTGAAATTATATGTGTATATATCACAGCATGTAAAAATGCCTTAACAGCTCCATTTAAGCAGAAGGATAGGTATATATTTATTTCCTATTGGAATTGGAATGAGAATTGGCCTTAGCAGTTTATCAAAATTGGTATTTACCAGAGCTCTCTTCTTACCCTTTGGGTTTTCTTAAAAAAAAAATAGGATTATTAATGTTCTTTAGGTGTTTGGCTGATAATCTTGAGGTGGGGCTGGAGGCTCACAGGAGCAGTCTCTGCACCATGACAGTTACCACAAGTACTTGAGAATGTTCTTGCTTAAAACACTTTTAACCCCCAGCCTGAAAAACAAGCAGCAGTGACTTTTTAAGCTTTTTCTTTAAACCACCCAACTACATCTTTAGAAGAAAAAAAAAAGCAAAGCTTCTTCACCTGCCAGTCACACGAGGCTCTTACCACTTTAATGCTCTCTAACAATTCTCACCCTGATTATATTCTATTTTCTTCAGACACTGAAAGTTTCATCCATTTTCCATCCTCTCATTCCCAGCTGGATTCCCTAAGCACAGCTCCACATCCTGTCCTCCCAGACCCCTTTTCCCCATGGTGGCTCTGCCTCCTGCCCCTGCCTCCCTTCCCACAGCTCCTGTGCCCTCCTCTCCTGCACCCTGAGTTCTCTCTCAGTCCATCCCCAGCAAAATTTTCAAACAATTTTCCAATAAGTAGTCCTGGAACTAAAAACACATGATTCCCAAAGGGTTTGTCTCCCATGGCTGAATGAATTTTCAACTGAATTTGCTATGGTTGAAGTGTGAGTGTGCCCCTCATGAGACACTAGGAACTCTACCCAGAGAGAAATACCACCTGAGTGGTATTGAGATAAATAGGAAGGACATAGTTTTGCTCTTTTCAGAATAAAACATAGTCATTCCTTAATAATTATACACCATTTAAAATGTTTATATCTCACAAATATTTTCAAGTGCATGACAAATAGGTCCAGTAAAATTTAAACAAAGAGAACAGTGAGGCATTGGAAAATATTTGTCTATTCCTCCTAATTAAATAATACCATTGAAGGCTTGAGCTCAAAATGTATTTGAGCAAAGATGCATGAAAGTGAGGCATAAAAATTAGTCCTAATATATATATAAAAAATAGATTTAATAATAGCTAGGAGATTTTTTTCCTTCCTTTTTAAGTGCCAGGTCAGTTACCTTGTTTGTTAAAAAAAAAAATAAAAATTTCTGTTAACGAAGACCATGCTCTCAAAATGGCAAGTAAATGGGTTTTAAAAGTGTCAAATATGTTTTGCCTTATTTGTCAAGGGTATAAATATTCTACCTGGGAATTATGAAACCAAGAAGTCAGAGTTTTCCAGAAGAAATATGTATGCAGGCAATTTATCAGTTCCCACAAGAAATTAGTCACACTATTACTTGCATTTTTCTTGTGTACGTTAATAATCATGTATGTTAAAACATATACTTTATAATTAATGAGATTTGGACATTGAAGATGTTCTGAAACTGGACACACCATTTTAGAAACTCATAAATATACATGACTTTAAAAGCCATAAATAGCAATATGTCGATCCAGCTAAGAAATGTGCTAGTTTTGTGTTTTTATAATCATGCATTGAAATAAGATGAACCAACTACTGGTGGCTGATGGAAAATGGGATCTAGAGACACACACCCTTGAGTACCAGAGATGATGGCTAATGTGCAATGTCAACCTGTGGTCTGATTCATTGCCTCTTAAAATCTGAATAATAATCCAGGTTCTATATAAAGGTTCAAACTTGGTCTTCTGTGATGTTTTTTTCAGGGGAAAAAAGGCACAAATGGAAAAAGCAGGGTTTAGAGTATCGTTCTTTTGAAGCTCTTCCTGATGAGACACAACATCAGAGCTTGTAGCAAAATCATTTTTGCTTCTTGCAAAAAAGTGTTGAAGCTAGAAGTAGGGCCCTGTAAAGAGCTGGAAAGAATCCTGCACCAAGGAATGTCCTGAGGTGTCTGAGGTGACAACAAGGTCGTGCATCCAGCATCCTGGAAGGCTTCAGTTCCAGACTTTCCTCTAAATTAGGGAAAGCAGGAAGCTGTGCTGTGCTTCCCATGTCAGATCAGAGCCCTGACCCCATGTCCTGCTGCCAGGGAGGAGGATGGACTCTGCTGTCCTTTTCTCTATTCCTCACTGTGCAACTTCTGAGGAAACTAATATACTGCCACAAGAGCTTTCCAGTTTAAATGCATCTTTGCTTTTAGATGAAAAGCCACACAGGGTAAAAAAAAAAGAAAAAAAAAAAAGAAAAAAAATAGGAATACCTTGTTGTTCTAGCAAGCAGGAGATGGTGTCTATTGCTCAGGCTTTACAATGCAGCTCAGGGGTGCTTTTCCTGAATGGCTAAAGCAACAGGGATATCACATTTCCCATTCTGGGAAAGTGCTCCATGCTTCCCTGAGGATCTGAGATGATCTTGATAACTGAACAGGATCTGCAGGCTGCCTGCCATTTCTGAAGGAGTGTCAGACAGGGAGGAAACACACAGCTGAATTTCTGAGACTTAGTTGTAGGGGAAAAAAAGGAAAAACACAAGTGGAAGTAGTAGCAGGAACTGTGTTATCACATGGCATTTGGAAGTGAACCTTCAAATCAACAGTCTGACTAATGCGTGAGTCACTATTCATATTTAAAATAATTGCTTAAAAAAATCCAAAACAAAACAAACAAGTCATGTGGAATTTTAGTATAATGCTTGTATACAAGTTTTCTGCACAAGCTGAAAATCCCCTAATTCTTAAGCCTTATAAATTAACTTTTGATCAAAGAGCAGACAATAAATTACTCACCTAGGTAATTCCACCATCATTTTATAGCTTGTACCCAAATTTAGATCTTGGTATAGATTTATGCTTCTGCTACTGCATCCTAATATCACAACAAATCCCTCAGAAAAGACAGCTCATAGACTTCTGCTAATAGCCAGCTGAATTAAACCTTAGAAGCCCTAACCTCAAAACTTAATTGATTACAGGGAAGATTAAAGCAGACATATTCCAACTCCAAGATTTATTAGCTACTGTACCAGCAATAGCTTTCTATCCCACTAAGGTCAATACAGACTTTTTATACTTGCAAACAGGAAATACAATATAATTGCACTTCAGAGTTAGATGGATACCAGCAAAGGAAGGACTATGAATGTGCATAGCTAGCAGAAAATAGTATAGGTTCAAAAAGTGAACAATGAATTGAAAGCATTACAGAAAAATTATCTGAGATCCATAAATTGCTTTGTATTTAGAGCAAGCACACCAATGGGTGAGAAATAACAACAGAGAATTAAAATTGCTTTGTTGTTCAGGTACTGCTGAAAATAGCATCCATTTAAATATTAAAGAAAGTAATAATTTGTCATGTTATAAGTAATTATGATGGCTTTTAGAAACCAGAGAAATGTTTAGAAGCTTTATGGTACCTGAACCCTCCAACAATGCTTTGACAGCCAAAAAGTAACCTTATCAGCTGAGAAAATTCTTTCTGAAAAAACCTACCTGAGAGCAGTTTTGCAGAAGCAGATTAATAAATTATTTTTTGCCAGTCTGCCATAGGTTCACAGTTCCTTCATCTGCTTCCTGGGCCTTTGCAGTAAGTGACTGCAGAAAACATCTGTGCAAAATTCAAGAATTATTGGCTGTGTTTTGAATACATCAATATGGACATGTAAAAGCTCTGTCAGCAGGGTCAAGTTGGTTATTTACCAGAGCAGGAGCAGTAGAGGACAAAAAAACCCTTAAGTGCCATCTGACTGAAAACACATTATCATAGGATATCGTAAGATAAGATGGATGGGATTCAAAGATATCAGGTTGTCTGAAACTCTGAAACCACAAAAAAAAAAAGGGGGGTGGGGTTGGGGGTGAAGTATAAAAAAAATCTGTAGAACCCAGTTTTTTAAAGCAGACATGGGGTGAAAGATTGATATGGTCTCAGAGAATGATTTCAGAAAAGAGCAGACACGGCTACAGACGTAGGTGGATGTCCTTAATGCAGAACAGTCACACCCAGGACAGGAATATTCTGTCCAAAGTACATTTTAATGATGAGAAAACTCATTCTGAAAATTGTATGCAAGTCTGTTTAAAGTGTTTCACCCATCTCCCTATTTCTCTTTAGATAATTAATACAAAGGACAATCAATTTCCTATTTTCTCTTTTTTTTGTTTGTTTCATTTGATCCTCATATGGATGTTATTGCATTTTCTAGATGGTAAGAGACAAATTGTTAGCACCCATGGAAGTGTGGAGTCTGTGGGACTGAAAACCCCCCAGGGAACGTGTACCAGGTCAGAATTCTATGCCAAAAGCGTGAAAGAGGAACCATGAGAAATGGAATAGTCTCACACAGGGAAAAACCTGAAATTAGAGAAGTTGAGTATTGTGGGCCCTAAGCCCTGCACATTCCCAAGTGTGCAGCTTCCATTCTGCATTTTATTGCAATATTGGGGATGAGGACCCAATCTGAGCCTGCCAGCACCAAACCCAGGTGTTCCTGGGGAAGTGGGCAGGGTGGCCTTGGTTGCCATCAGGTGTCACTGCAGAAGGGAGCAGGGGACCCTCGCTGCTCACAGGGAAATCTGGAGCTCACACTGGCTCCGGGGTTTGTGTCCTCCTCAGGGCTCTCAGGCAGGGAGAGGGGAGCTCCTCCTGAATTCTGAGATGTTACTGCTCCTGCAGACCAAACCCAGTGTGACAAACCCTCCAGGTAACACAGAAAGTGATGAAATCAGGGGAAAGTGCTGAACAGGCTTTTTTTTAAACTTTGTGAGACATTTAAATTCTAATGTGTGGTATTTAGTGATCAGTTCTTAAAATTCATACATCCTTTTCCCCTGCACAATTTTTTTGTTTTGTGGGTGGCTTTTTTTTGTTTGTTTGGATTTAATTTTTTTTTTTTAAGACCTACTTTGAGGATGGGAAACTTTCTTTTACTGTTTTCCCACTAAAGATTTTCCTTTCCTTGCTGCTGCATACACGTGGTACAAAACCAAAGGTAATAAACTCTGATTACATTATTTACAGTACCAAATCCCCACAAAACAAATCCAGTCCCTGTCCAGAGACATTATAAGTTCAGTGAATGATAACAACCTAAATATAAACAAGGTTTCCATAATGATTGCTAATGTTTTCTAAATTAGATTTACTCAGGCATACACTTCCTTGTAGGTAGTTTTCAGCTAAAACTCTCTCCTAGGAGTGTGTCCACCAGGAAACTGAATGGTTCAGAAGAGGTGAATGATTCAGATGCATCATCAGGAACAACAAGATCCCAATGCATTTAGTCATATTTCACTGCCTCCTACATAAGTAATTTAATTTATTTGCTATGCTCTCAATCCACTTCTCCATTATTACCAAAAGAACTGAGGCTTTAAAATCTTCTAAGTATCCATGGATATAAAAATACATTAGGACAGGTGGCTGTGCAAAGAGATGTGGGGTGAGGTTTATTCCAGCCTGCTGTGACAACAAACTCTTTTTTAGCAGGTCTCCCTTCTCCTTGTTTAGCCAGTGAGTCTCTCCCCTGAGAGCAAGAAATGCCCTCTGGCACTGATTGTATATTGGGTTTGGATAGATTAAGTCACTCTCGTTCCTCTTGGCCAAGATGCTGAATGTAAGTCACACCAGGCACAGAGCCTTTGGTAAAATTCAGCCCAGCAGAGTCCAGGTCCAAAGGCTTTAAATGATTACATTCATTCTTAGGGACCAGAAATCGTGTGACTTGGGTAAACAAACCTCTCTGTATTCCTGGAATTGAAGGCAATCAAATTTCATTTTCTTTTGGACAGTTTATTTGCTATTAGTGTCACAAATTGAGTATATTATCAAATATTCCTGTGGGACAAGGAGGCTGGGCCTTTGCATATGCAGCACATGCTGCAGAACACAGCAAATTAACCTGGGAGCTCTCTGCTCTCCATTGCTCCAGGCTACACTGCCACTGAAAATCTTAGGGGGACTGGAGGGTCCCGAATGAAAGAATATTTCTCAGCTTAGATTAGGTGTTGCTGACTATCTGAATGTGCTATTGCCAAAAGAATAATGATTTCCCCTATCTTTTTGGTTTTTTTTTCTTTTTAATGACTACAATAAATTACTTTGACGTATACCTTAATTATAAAAAGCATTACCAAAGTGCATGGTGGCATAGAAAATACAGCTCTTAAAAATCACAGGTGACTCTAAGCACAGGAAGGTCTCAAGAATGTTGGAGGACAGGGCTAAAATTCAAAATGATTTTGAAAGACTGAGGAATATTCCTGACAAAAAAGAAGATGCCATTCAATAAAGACAGCTGTAAAGTTTAACACTTGGGCAGGAAGAATAAATTGCAAAAATACTGGATAGGGAACAATTCACTAAGCAACACTGATGTTAAAAGGAAACTAGGAACTGGAATAGCTCTCCAACCCCAAGGTACCAGCAAAAAAAAAAAAAGGGGAAAGGTTAAAGGAGGATTCATAAGTGGGGATATTGGATACAGGACAATGGCCTCTTCCACTCACAGAGCAGAGCAGCAGCTGGGCTTCATATTGAGAGCTGCACTTCAAGAAAGATGAGAATAATGGTCCCCAGTGTAATTTTCTGATTTCTCAGCAGAGATATTGTCTTTAAAAAAAAGTCCAGAATGTGCACATTTTTCTACAAAATACCATTACTACCTGTATTTGAGAATGTAAGAAATAATTCACCTTCTGAGCTATTGTTTCACATTTAATACAGAGGTGTTAAAAAAGATCTTTCACATCCATCAGCCAGGAATTTGTGTTTTTAATAACACATTAAAAACTGGTATTTCAGAATCCAATCTATGCATTAAAAAAAAAGAATAATAAAAAATACATGTAAAAATTCTGATTTTTTTTTTTGCTTTTTGCTGACCTGAAATGAAATATTTAATTTTAGCTGGCCATTATCTGAGTTGGCCAATCTCAGTCCCTTTGCTGCCCAGTGGGAACAGCAAAACCACGTCCCTCCTTGGCCAGGTTTCAGTTCCCCTTCCTTACTGTTGGCTCAAGCACACAAGAGCTTGGGTTGGTCAGAAGCAAATGATTTTCTGACAGAGTTTCACTGACACAGACTTTTCCTTTGCAGAAAGGCTGGAGTTAAAGGAAAACCCGTTTAGTGGTGAGAATGGATTTGGAATGCGACCAAAGATCCTCAGATTTTTGCCTTTGAGAAGAGAAATATTATTCTTGCATCATGACTAAAGTTCCTTATCTCCCAGAGCTAGAGGTCTAAGTTTAAATCCTTGTGCATGCAGAGCATCCCTCAGGAAACTCAGATAACCCCAAACTGCTCCACACCCCTTTGTGGAGAAAGATGCTGGAGCAGATCCCCTCTCCATCAGCTGCTGACACACTAAAACACACCAGGCCAGCTTGGAGTGGGACTCCCAGCACAACACCACAGGTTTCTGGCATTTCCAGTCTTTTCCCTGGGAGATTTCGATTTTTGCAGCTCAAAAGTGAAAGGGAGCTGTGCTGTTGGCTTTCAAAAGAACCCTTTCAGATCAGCTCACTGTAATTTGTGCTGAATTATTAATGCTGGGCCAGCTGATGAATTCAGAGGGTGTGTGCTGAGTGTCCTGCGCTCTGCAGGTTGGGAGGGGCAGAACTTGAGCAGCTTCTTCGCTGACCCTGCAGGCATGAGCTCATCCTGTCAGCTTTTACCCCGGACCCCATCTGTTTTGTACACTGCCTGCACAACACGGGGCTCGGGAGGAAGTTAAATATGGCCTAAATCTACATTCTAATGCAATTCTAATGCAGCACATTATTTCTAGTAATAATCTCCCCCACAGAAAGAAGTGATGCATATTATCAAGCATGAATATATTTAATGATTTAAAAGAGAAATGAGTTCATTAAAGCTCTCATTCATCTCAACACAGGGCGAAGTCAGAGGAACAGGTGAGGAAATAATTTTGCCAGGTTTTTCAAGCAATAAAAAGGAAATTGGAGCATTTGATAGAAATAATTACATTCACATTTCAGTTCTCAAAGATTAAAAAATAGACTTTGACCAATCTATCCCTTTGAGGTGTACCTATATCATACATACATACATGCTGTCACTGAGGTTTATGGTTTCCAAGTTTAATAATGCTTGGTTTCCTTTCCTGGCACCCACCTCCTCCTTGCTTTGCTGCCTTCTCCAGCCCCTCTGGGCTTCCCCCAGGGCTCCCCAGCCCTGGGACACTTGGGCTGCTCCCCCTCTCTCCCTTCTGAGCCAGCTCATTCTCTTCTGCATATCTGTGCCCCCATTTCTTAACTCCAGACCTTGCTGTTGTTTCCATGATCAGATCTCTTCACAGCTCCTGCTGTTCCACTTGGCTTTTCCTTCCTCCTCCTGCTGCCCCTCAGTGGCTCTGGCTGTGCCTCAGCTCCTCAGCCCTGCCTCCCACCCCTGGCTGTGCCTTGTGACAGCAGCAGGGCTTGTCCCCTTCCCCGGAGCAGCTCCCATCTCCCGGGTCCCTGACTGACACCCCAGGGCATCCTCGGCTGCGTCCATCCCACGCCTGCTGCTCTCTCCCTGGGCAGGGGGATCAAAGTGAAAATGTGGAACTTCTGACAACTTTCTGAGCTGTAAAAGATCAAGAGTTTCTATTCATGAGAACACCAGAGTGTATTTAGAGAGACAGGTAAAAGCAAACAACCAACAAACAAAAAAAACCCCTAATGCACGAGGCTTGTTTTGGAAATCAGACACACATCTACCAGAGAGAAGAATACTGTGAACTCCTAATGATATAGAAATATTCCTTCTGGGAAAAGAAATGAAACAATGCCCTTTTTGCAATGGTACATATGAGATATCACAGTGTAAAAAAACCCCACCCTGATTGTTTTTAAGCTTCCCCATGTTTCTTGAAGCTGTTTACATGAAGAATTCCTGAAGGAGGTGAATACTCAAAGATAATGAATCATGGTTCATTACCTGAGTGATCAGAGAGCACTGCATGCAGACCCCAAAGAAGTTGGATTGGAAGAGCATTAGTCCCATATAGATAAAACCAGATTTTTAAGACAGGTGTTAGCTACTTAAATAGACAATGCCTCACCAGCTAATTGAAACTTCAGCTGCTGCTTCTTGGACACTTGTTCTTTCAATCTAAAAATACCATGAGTGTTTAGTGAGTCTATTGATATTTTTCAGCAAAATTTTAGTTGTCACATGAACATGAACTAAGGATAATGAAGGGGAGAGGAATCCATGTAAACTATCTAAAACACCATTACACTGCAGAAGAAAATAAATCCATTTGTCTTACTGAAGCAGGTGATGAATACAAATGCCAGACAAAAATATTCTAATGTTTATCAGACATGGGGTTAGAATCAGATTTTACTGCAGTTACTAAAGAAGATAAAGCCTTTAACAAAATACATCACTACATATATGAAAAATTAAGTTTCCATACATCCTCCAGGTGAGATTCTCAGGCAGAGGAGGACCAGTCAGCTCCCAGACTTCAGCTAGCATTTTGTCTAGTTATTTTATTTCTATTTCCATGTATTTCACATAATAGTGAAATAAATATAACATTCCAGACCTCAAAAAGAACATTTCAGTGACAATATTTATATCCATCTTCACATGAAGAAAGGCTGACAATTCTCAACTTCTGCAAGTCAATCTGTGCCTATGCATAAGATTTATTGATCTAGGCAGACTAAAACAAAGGAGATTAATTTAATGGCTAACTGTAAGACCAAAAGGTTATCATTAGTTCTGAATTAAAGCTATGAAAAGGAAAATTAATTCTGAATATTGAATTTTTAAAAAATTATTTGTCCCGCTAAACAACAAAGGCACGTACACTCATGAAAACAGCATTATGAGGTAAAATTTTATAATTGAGTGGGAAAACTAATTTTAAGCATCCTTCAGGGCATAATTTTTCACTGGATTAAATAGAGGAATGGTATTTTATTTTCTACTGTTTCTATAATTCTAAGATGAACTGAAAATCACCTGTCTTTAACCACTGCCTTTTCTATTACCTTTTCAATCAAGTTTTTCTTTGTTAAATCTCCCCTTTGATCAGGTGTTTCTGATAAGACAGGACTTCCTCTGGGTTTTCACATTGGCAGCAGCCAGCAGGAAGACATGCAGACAGCTGAAAGTGCATTTTAGAGCCATTAGGTACCTAACAGCAACATTAACTTCCTAAAGTCCCAAAAATACAAATCAAATTTCCTACTCCAAACTTTCTAGCATCATTTACAGAACTGTAAAACTCCCTTCTACAGAAATGTCTTCTCCCAAAAAGTGTTGCCCTTGACAGATTTATTATTTGCTGGGCATGAAAATAAAGATGAAATAAAATTAGAATAAAAAGCAAACACCACAGACTTCAGGTGAGTCCAGCTTGCCCATGATCCTCAGTCCTATGAAAGGAACATGACTTGGCCTACAAGGATGAATCAACATCTAAATGTTTTCAGAAGTTCAGTTTAATGTGTTCTCTGGGAGCATTTCTATTGCATTTTCTCTTTACACATGTGTCTCTTTTCCACTCCAACTGTTCAGATTTAATTTGTCCTCTCTGGGAATATTTCATCCATTGTAACATTGTTCTTTTTTCTCGAGGTGAAGAGGAAGACTGCAGTCAAGACTCTCATGAAAACAGACAAAAGAAAGAAATAAAATTACAATAGGCAATAAGATAATGATAAGGAAAAAAACCCCACAATTTTGGGAGGAAAAATCTGTATATTCTTTATCCCTGTAAACAGCTGCAATATCCTTAGGATATTTCCCCTTGTGCCTATTCACTCATACAGATGCAATATCAGAGATTTTTATCAAACTACCCAATTAAAGTAGTCTGAAAATAGGGGGAGAAAATGCCTTGTATAACTCACTGGTTTTGCCCAGAGGGCAGGTAAAAAACCACCTTTTTATTTTTTCTGTATGTAGGCAAGTAATATAAATGAGAAAGAATAAATAGACCCCCTGTCTATATTTGTATCAAAATTGCTATAGTTTCCCATTTCAGATTCATTATTTTCCATTATTTTGGTTATTTTTATTGAATTGTGTCCTATCCTTGTTAATTCAAATACTACAAAACTTTTACTGGGGCTTGTTTGTTTTAAACACCTGTAAAACCTTCCTTGATATTGATAGAAGCAGACATAAGTCAATAATGAGAGTTTCAGAAAAAACCTGTCTCAAGAGCTGATCATTACTGGAGAGAACTAGTAAAATTTAATGTTGTGCTCTTTCAATTCAGAATAAATTATGCAGAATAATAGAGGAAATCCAGAAAAAAAATCATTGCAGCTTTTCAGAGTTATGAAATATTTAAAAATTAAAAACCATTAAATAACAACGGCTCAGGGCTGGAAACCTTCATTCCACAAAAATTAAGAAGAAAATTACTTTAATGAGAAAAATATACAACTACTCAAGTAAGTGCACCCAAAACAAGAGTATAAATGCCTATTCAACTGAAAAAATCCTCTAACTAAAAAATTCCTCTAATAAACCCACCTGGAGCATGTTATCATGAACAATTAATGACTTTGGCTCAGAAATTCAGCAGTTCCATCCTACTAATCCAACCAAATACATTGCAAAAAAAAATGTATCAGAGGTTCAGACACTGGCAAAATTGGCACATTATTTGCCTTGATTACATTGCCCTAATGTAGGCAGAGTGAAATAATTGAATGAAAAATGTGTCAGCCACACCACTAAATTTTGATAGCTGCATTGAAATGATAGGCTGGATGAAGGAGAATAAAGTGTTTCAATGCTTGTGGCCAACATGCCAGAGGCAGTGGAGCTGTGACACCTCAAGTGAGATGCATCTTCCTCTGGGCTTTGCCAATAACTCAGGAGCCTGAATGAGTTAAATCAGACAGGCTGCTGGGGATGATGAAGAGGTGCTATAAGCACTCCTTCACTGACTAAAGCAGCTTTTCTGGCTTTGAAATGAACTGATCCAATATACAGAAGATTTTCCTATTCCAATTCAAACCAGAATTTTAAAGCCACCCTCAAGCATTCTGAATCAAAGGTAACATAAAAACTGCTCTTAGCAAAACTGAGGAAAAAGAGCATCAAAACTTCAAACCTCCGCCAAACAAAGCAAGTGAACAAACAGAAATCCCAGAGCAGAATTACACTCAATGAAATCCTGCATTAATGTTTAATCTGTTGAGCCATGGGGTACCTTGTAGGCAAGCTGGTTAATTTTTTTTCTGCACTGCAATTTCCCCACATATAAAATAGGACAGCAAGAGTTGCTCAGTTGCAGTGGTTGTGAGAATTGAAAGCCTGCACACATCCCTGCTTTGCAGGCAGTAACAGCCCCTTGCACAGGGCTGGGCTAGGGGAGGCATCGTTAATCATGAGGAACATTAATCAGGAAGAAGAGATCAAGCATTTTTCTGAATTGTTCTGACAAAGGTAATTAATGTTAAAATCCAGGAAAGAACTTCAGTCTACTTGCGCTTCCTCCAGCTCGGGCATCTCGCTGACCTGCCTAAATCAGAGAGCTCATCAAGCTCTGCTCCCTCTGCAGCTTTTTGGGTGGGAGTGATGCTCCAGAGGGAATTCCAGATCCTGCCTGGTGCACACCACCCTCTGCAGCAGCCTCACACACAGCCTGAGGTGAGCACTTCAAGTGCTGCAGCTGGAAACAGCTAAAAATTCTTCTTAAGGAAGAATTCAGGCAAAAAAATCAAAAAATTATGGTACTTACCCCAACATGATTTGGAACCATCCAACTTTTAATCTCCAAAACTCAGGCTTCATTTATAACAGGACAAATGTAAGCTCTTGCACTAACACTGTCTTACAGGCACACCCAGATTTCTGTGAAACATCCATGAAAACTCCAGTGTAAAGGTGGTTTTACACCCCAGGCTCACCCATGCTGCAGGTGCACCTTTGGAAGCACTGACACTGACACTGATTTACATTTACACTGATCTGTGATGCATCCATAAACCAGCATGCTTTTACTCCATTCCTTCATTTCATGTAAAATTTGTTTTGGGGACTTGGAGCTGCTGTGCTGGGACACATGGAACAGAGGTTGGAATTGTCACTGTTAACAAGAACACAATTTAGTGACACTGAGTATGGGCTCTAAGAGACCATGCCATGCCAAGTGAAGGGTGTTTTCCTGCAAAAGCCAATTACTTCAGGCTACAAGGATAATCTATTTCATAGGAATTGAGCAGGGTCACAGAAAGATTTACACCTTTTACAATTATCTTTAGGAAACAAGTAAGGGGAAATACAAAAAGTGTTGCTGATAATACAAGGCACCAGAAAAAAAAACAAAAACAAAAACAAACCATAGATGAAGCTCCTCTAAGAGGCATTTGTTGCTAGGAGGAGGATGACTTCACTATTAAAAAATCTTCTTGAGAAGAGAAAAAAGGGGGGAAATAAAATTATGTCTTCAAAAAAACAATAAAAAATATCTTTGAAATATTCTTCCCAGTTTCAGCATCGAGGTTCCCCCTCCACCCCCTCCCCCAGCTCTTTACTTTCTTTTTTATATTAGTTGACTATTTCCCTCTCAAAATTTTTCTAAGAACATTTTCAAAAAAAACCCCAAAGAAGTGTTCTCTTCTTTGCTGAAAGTACAGTGGTACTGAGAAAACCACATGTATTTTCCAACCAGTAGAGTCAAGTTACATCCACTGACCCATTGATTTTTCAGCTCCAAGGTAATTATAAAGCCTCTGGGTTCTTAGCAGCACATGGAAGAGGAAAAAGAAGTTTAAATCATATTCTTCTCCAGTGAGATATTCTACTTGGAAATAGATTTTTATTTAAAGGAATACTATGAGGAAAAAAAACCCAAAACTCACTTCAGTCAGTTCTCTTCTTGTCAACTATTGTTGAGGCAGCTTCAATCCTTCCCCAGGGCTGTTGATTGACTCTCCCAGATTCTACAGCTCCCTGTAACAGCTCTAGAAAAGAAAAGGAACTGTTTGGAGAAATACATTTATGAAGCTACAAAGTGCCACAGGTTGGAGTTTATTTGCCTGTGCTCCGAGTTGTACCAGGTGTGTCATGGAACCATCCCTAATGCAAAAAACAAGAATATGAAATCCCCCCTCAGACCTTCCCTTTGAAATGCAGCGCAGTAATGTATCCTGCAGAAGCTGCATGATAAAGAAAAAAATTAAAATGCATATTTTTTACAAAATAGAACTCATATCTAAATGACAGAATCATTTTACAGAGGAACAAAAGTAACTTTATGTCCTACTAGTCACTTTTTCTAAGCTTCATATTCAGTTATTGCTTAATCAGGAAATACCTTTCTCTTTCCTATAAAGTACTGGTTCCCTTCCTAGCTCAGACATCTCCATCTCTGTGTGCTGGCACAAGGCCCAAAGACATTCATGTGGCTTCTCCCTGTACTTCAGAAATCTCCCAACAGCCTGCTGGATGTTTCAGGTGTGATGGTTTAATTATGAGTAAGAGTAACAGGGTTGCCTGGGGATTCTTGTTTTTTCTTTTTCTTAATTGGAGAAAACTTGGCATGGAAACAAAGATATCAGAGGAATATGATTTGCTTCAATTAAAAAAAAAAAGAGAAAAAAGGCAAATTTGCCTACACAGAACCAGTTTGTCAGGCCAATATTAAATGCAGAGATGTACCATTAAATGAGGAGCAAAACCATGACAGTGCTTCACAGGTACTGCTATCAACAGTGAGATTTTACACCCCCTTTCACAAATGATACTGCAGTGGCTCCAGGATGAGAATCAGAGCCAGCTGGAAGGGGGAGCACCGAGGAGAAAGAGAACTTTATACCCAGGACAGAGGAACAGGGACCCCTGGACAGGGCTGTGGCCCAGCCCCTCTCTGTGAGTGCCCCATCCCACCAGGTCTGTGCACCTGATGGAGGAAGCACAGCCTTTGCTTTTTCTCATTTTCAGCTGCTTTGTCACCAGCAGAAAAGAAAACAAACCCAAAAGACAGTGAAAGCAGAATCCTCTCTCCAGCCCAAGAGGTTAGCTATCAGTTATTCTCTTTTAGCCAGCAGCCTGTGTTCTGTGTTAGGAAGAAAGGTCTAATAAATCTGGTTGGTGTGCATGCAGGGGAAGTTATTTTCCAGTTTGGGAAAGTGATAGAGGCCTCTTCCCTTAGATTTTTTCCAAAAGTAATTTCCAGTAATACACTAAACTGAAATTCAATTACAAAGCAAATACATCTCAGCTAATGTGAATATTGGCTGGGCTAGCAAGGAGAAAGGAAGGGAAGATAGAATTACTGGACACCAAAAATACGGTCTGTTGTTAAAAAGATTATTTCAAGGTTTATTCCCTTATAGCTGAAAGTCCAGGTGGTACTTCAGTGGACCAAGAAGCACTGAAAATTATTTCTAAATTCTTCAGCATAAACTCAGAACTAAGAGAAAAAAGTTGAGTGGGTTTTTATGGTATTTAATGAGAGAGATAAATAAAATTTAAATGCCTCTTCATAACCTCATTAATATCTGATTATGAATCTCTTGAATATCTGCTGAGTTCCAAAGCATTTTATCCTCTTCTGCAACAATTTATCTACCATTATTCTGAGGCAATATTATCCTCCAGTTTCTGATTTACACATTTTCTCAAGATCTGTATTCTCCAACGCCCAGAATTTCAGCCAATTCCCTCTTGTTCAGTATTAAGAATGGCTGAATTTCCAGCAGAGATTCCATGGATTCCACCCTACAGTAAAATACATTTACCTGTCATCTGGCATACACAGCTGAGGTTCAGCCAAATTCACTTTGTGCAAATTTAAACTTGTCTTAAGCCAACCAAAATGAATTATTTTCACAGAACAACTGACAGATGACTAAAAGGTAGAAATAAACATGAGTTTAATTAAATCCTTTGCTGGTAATAGGATGGATAATACACTTTTCTTTTGGCCATGCTGTCCTTAACCGAATAGGAGAAGCATTCAACACATTCTGTTTCCCAAAGAAGAACAGAGGTCATAAATTTTAAGAGAGTTATGGAGCAGTTCTAGAAACAGCTGGCAGAACATACCAGCTACTAAGTACCATGAGTTGGGAGAAAAATCATAATGATTTTCTGACACAAAATTCCATTTCTGAAGGAAAAAAAACTCTCTGAGAAGATGCTAAGTGTCTGCCAGCATTTAATAAAGTGTAGTATTTTACTGAGAGTCTACTTGACTCAGATGTTTTGAGTACCTAACAACCTCAAAACACCTCACTTTGGTCAGATTAAACAATATCAAATTCATTTTGTTGTGTTAGCTCTCCTGATCTGAATAATCCTACATCCTTTTTTTGCCCTGTCAAAGTACTCAGAGGATAATTTTATGAGCCATTTTCTACCTGAAGCTGCCAGCATTAAAGTACCTGGTCTGTGGAACTGCCTAGAGTTTCTCTGTGGTCAATGAAAGGAGAAGTGGCAGTATCATCCTTCTGGATGAGTCTTTTCTTTTTCTTCTCTCTCTTCCCACCATGAGAGAGCTCCTCTGGGACCACTACAAAGTAAGTGATATTTCTTGGCACATGCTGGGCTGCATCTAAAGCAGTGGGACTGTGACCAGGAGGTGAAGGGAGGTGATTCTTTACTCCAACTGAGAGACCCCACCCTGAGTGCTGCATCCAGCTCTGGGACCCCCAACAACAAAAAGAGCTCCTCAAGAGAGTCCTGAGGATGACCACAAAGATGGTCAGAGGGCTGGAGTATGCCCTCTATAAGGACAAGCTGAGAGAACTGGGATTGTTCAACCTGGGAAAGAGAAGAAAAGGCTCTGGGGTGACCTTAGGGCAAACTTCTGGTTACTGAAGAGGCGACAAGAGAGCTGCTGAGGAACATTTTACCAGGGCGTGGGGTGACAGGGCAAAGGGAAATGGTTTTAAACTGAAAGGAAGTAGGTTTAAATTAGATAGATGGAAGAAATTCTTTACAACGAGCTTGGTGAGGCCCTGGCACAGGCTGTGCAGAGAGCTCGTGGATGCCCCAGCTCTGGAAGTGTTCAGAGTGAGGCTGGATGAAGCTCTGAGCAACCTGGTCTAATGAAAGCTGTCCCTGCCCATGTCAGGGGAATAAATCTAAACAATCCATAGCATCCTTACCAACCCAAACCATTCTGTGATTCTATGAAATTTAGTCCAAGTGATTTCTGAAAAAGCACTTAGGCACTTTTGAAAATACTGCCCTTTATATCTTCAGTGAAAATAATTTTCTCCCTGTCAAACCTAAAAACCAGATTTTAAACCCATTTTTTAAAATGGAAAGAGCCCTGTTAGGTAGCTAACATACTCAGCACCACAGTGACTTGGACTGAAATTCCTTTTTTAATCTTCCCAGAGTAACTTTCCTGAACTGTCTCTTTCTGTTGTTCCTCTCACTTGGAATTTAATAGCAGTTCCCCCTGAATGACAACCAAGTGCTGTGTCCTATAGTGCTGGCTGGTTCCACTCCTGCAATTGCCAGGGCACCTACCACTGAGAGATCCAATTACCCCACCTCCTCTGTCATGTCCCTCCTCACCTCTATCTGCAGCTGCACTTCTGCTGAAGTTCCCTCTTGTTCCTTCCACACTTTCCTTCTCCTTTCCCTGATGGCTATATTTATCTCTGACCTTCATGCTATTTGCCAGATTTATTATTTTATTGTCAAATTTCACTCCTCAGTTTCTTTTTTTTTGTTGTAAAATGGTGCTTGCTGAGCAATGCTGTGAGCAGCAGCTTTCTTTTCTGTCTCTCAGTGCAGCTCTGCTCTTGCCTCTTTACTGGGAGGGCAGCCTGGCTCCCCTTTCTGGTTTAATATCTGAATCCACGTAATCAGGGATAAATATATTGATTTTCTGTTTACCATATTGTATCTTCATGTGAAAAGAAGAATCCAGTAAGACAAAGAACCAAAGACCCATTTCTGAACCTTAACAGAAATTTTCCTGAAACTTGTCTTACTCTGTCTTTCATTCTGTCAATTTGAGCAATATGTCTGAGATGATGTGTGTCAGGGATCTTGTGCCTTTCCATCCCTAGCATTGAAGGACTAAATCAGTCAGTAAAGACTATAAAAAGTTCTGGGGTTTAATTATGAGCTAAACTCAAATATCACTGAACTTGCTAAAACCCCAGGGGAAGCCAGATAATAAAACCTGTCAAAGCCTCAGTCTGATCAAAAAAAATTGCACCAAAAGTTAATTGGTTGGAAAAGGCAAATTCTCATGTATTCTGACTCCTTTTTAAAATCATTCTATTTTATAATCATAGGGAGAATTTATCTGATTTTTAAATGGTTAAGATTGCTAGCATGAAATACAACTAGCTACAGATGCTCTGGGAAAGCAAAAGCAAGCTGTAGCTGCTTCCAGTCAATTTTTTTCCCAACAATTATATGCTCAAAACGATGTAATTTCAGTCAAGACAGAATCTACTGATTGTGCTTCTAGTGTCTTTTGTTAAAAAATAACAGCAGCCTTTCTCTTCTCTATCCCTCCTCCCTGATTTTCTTGCATGAATCAGATTTTTGGCAAATGGGCCGCACTCTCCTTTTATCTGAAATTTCCCCCCGTTTGCTGAACAAGATTTAACCTTTTGCACCCATTTATTACATCACCAGGCCCACATCCACTGCTGTACACTGGGAAAGCAGAGCACAGAACAGAATGGTAATTACAGCCCTGCTCCCACCCCGAGCCTTTCTACAAACGGGTGAGTGTGCAGTGTGTCAGGAGGGAGGGAGAGGCACAGATCTGACAGGCTGATCCATGGAGCTCATTTTCCTGGGCACTCTTCTCTTCAGAGGGCCTCTACATCTTTGACTTGGTCTAGGATGCCCTTGATCTAGGATGAGAACTCAAAGCTGCTGAGACTGAGTCTCACACATGAGCACCTTTTTCTCATGAGCACGGCTTGTCCCCATGACCCGCTGAAGATGCTGCTCCGTTATCATCAAAACAGACAAATTCCTTTGCATTAAATCAAATCAAACATCGCCTGTTCTTCACGGGAGTGAGCTGCTACACTGTGAAACAGAGCATAAATCAGCCAGAAATTCACTCAAAGAAGTCCTAAGGTTGGCAAACTGCTCGACTCCTGAAACCCCAGCAGACAACTTTGAGAAAATTTGGCAGTAAAAAGTCGCAGCACGTTTCAGTTCTTTGCATGACAGCCAAGAATGGGGATATCACACACACTCACTATAACTTGAACTTACTACTGTCACCAGAGTTGTGAATTTGTGTCTTTAATAAACTGGAAATACATGACACACTGTCTGTCCCACCACACACACCCTTTTTGTAAAAGATTCTAGAAATGTACTGCCTTCAGATACAAAGGTTGCTTAAAGGTTTAATACAAAGTCTACTCTCCCTGCCCATGACTCCAATCTTGCAAAAATGATTATATCTGAACTTTTTGAGACTGCTGTGGTAACTGCTTAGAAAATGAGGGTTAACTTGTTCCTATAAAATGCTTTGCATGTTTTTTCAGTCCAGACCAGTAGGTGATGAAGGTGATTAGTTCATCTAGCAAAGAATGGAGAATTCAAATATCCAACAGGCTCTCTCTTTGGGAGAGAGATAACTGCCCTAAGCAGAATATTTGATGATTTAAAAAAATCAAATATAAAATAAACCATATTAGTTTTGTAAGTTGCAAATTGAAGATGATGAATTCTTGGGAATACATTTATTTCAGGAAAGAACTGTTGAAAAGTTAAAACTTCATAATGGACAGTTTCATTTTTCTAACACATGTATGTCTAGCTTGGATAACAGCATCTGCAAAGAATCCTTAAGAAACCAAAGGATTTTAGCCCCAACCTTTTGTCTTAACCCTAAGCATGATCTGGAGTATGGAACTAGGAAGCTTTCCAAAATTTAATTGACTGCCTTTTCCCTATTACTGCTCACTGACAGTTACATTTTTCTATATTTTGATGTAAGGTAAATTAATAAGCCACGAGCAAAAAAGACAGCTGTGAATAACCTGAACCACCACTGTCTGTCATTGTTCTTCCAGTAAGAGAGGAAAAAAATAGACATTAGGGAAAATTTCAATAACAGATTTTGACAAAATCTGAAATTGCACCTAACTATTCAGAAAAATACAACAAAAACACAAAGTAAAAGAAAGTAAAACCAGGTTATCCTGGCCAAGCAAATCAGTGCAAGTTTCACACAGGTATGTGTGTATACAAGCACACAAATAAATAAATTCTTAAATTAATTTGAGGCCTACTGTTGCTAGATAACTGCTGCTTCTACACACAGAAAACAGTTGGGAATACTTTAATATAATTAGGGACAGAATTTAAAGATTCATTTCTGTATGATAGCATTAATTATACATTTTAGACAAGAAAGAGAATTGTTGCTCTGGTTTGAGAACTACTCTTTAAAAAGCAGTGCAAAACATGACTTTTCAAAGATGAGACCAAGGCACATGTGGCTTTCTGGGCTGCAAGTGCACATTTCCAGGTCAGACTGAGCTTCTCATCCACAAGCACCTCCAGGCCCTTCTGCCAGTGCTGGTCCCAGCTCTCTCCCAGTTCCCCAGCCCGTGTTTGCTGCCCTCTGTGAGGCTCACACAGACCCAGCTCTGCAGCTGTCCTGTCCCTCTGGATGGCATCCCTTCCCTCCCTGTGTGCCTGGCTGTCCCAGCTGGGCAGCCCCAGCCATCCCTCCGGGCTGCCCCGATCCCCCTGATCCCCCTGCCAGCTGCAGGTGTTACCAGCACTGGTGCCCCTGCAAGGACCTCTCTGCTCTCACAGGGACACCCAGCCATCAACAGCAGCTTTGGCTGTGACCCTCCAGCCAGCCAGCTCCTCACCCACCCAGCTGTCCATCTGCCACAGCCACCTCTCTCCAATTCCACAGCTGCATCCTTTTAAAAACAGGAAGCACCTTTGCATTTCTCAGATTACAGTTCTCGAATTACATGAGAGAGATCTTATGCAAATGAGTTAGGTCTTGACTAATGAGACAAGGTATTGATGCCTTGTGAATGACCTGGAACAGAGACTAGACAGAGCCAAGGAATAAAGTAGGGATTCATTGAGAGGCCTCGATGGATCCACCTTGGGCAGCACCTCCCAAAATGGTCACCAAATGCCCAACCTGTCACGGGGTCTCTCACTGTGATCAGTTCTGCTCCATTTGCATGTTGGAGTTAATTGTCCAATTACAGCCCCAGCCCCTGAAGTCCCATCCTTGGGACGTTGTTTGTGCTCTTGGGCTGAGATTGGGATCATTTGTCCTTGGTGCCCAGCTGGAGCAGGAATTGTTTTGTCTCCCTGCTCTGTGCAGAGAGCTCACCATCCCCTCATATGAAGCCTACCCTGACACACTAAAGCAGCACAGAATCTTAAAAATATAAAAGCTAAAACCTGAGGCATCAGTATTAATTATTGAAATGTTTTCTTTATTGTGGGAGAAATATTAAATCACAGCATCACACATCCAGCATTACATAAATAAAGGAGCATGTGAAGGTTAATTAAATTATTAAATTCTTAAACTATGATACTATTTAATACATTATGAAAACACCTCACAGTTTAATTTTGACTACCACAATAAATTAGCCATGGGTGCTACTATCAAAGTCCTTCTTTACTATCAATCTCTCCTGCAAGCCTGGATATTTTTGATTCCTCAGACTGTGCATTTCATGAGAATTTCGCGTGACATTCTGGGCCAGAAAAATCAACAGGAAGAATGGTATTGATCACAAGGCCAGGATTTTGCTTCCTTAAAAGATGAGACCATTTAAGATGCATTTTGCAAGGATTAATGACTCTTTCATCAAAATCAATACTTGAAGATCATTCCAGCAGTCTGTGAGGCTGCCACAAGTTATTTATCTGCTTATCTTTATTCAATATGTTAATAGCCTCCTGGACTTCTGATAATACATCTTGGAAACTGTTATCTTCTTTCTTCTCTTATCAGTGACATACTAGGCTACCTTATCAGTGTCCACTAAATAATTTCTTTTGAGACTGGGAGTGGTGAGTAAAGGAAGAAAACGTCAAAAAAGTGATGAAGTGCTTTTCCAGGGTAGAGCTTTAGCTTAGATCTTGTCAAAAGGAGGATTCCCTTGTCTTAACTGGGATTACTTCTACATGTTTGTCAGAAACAGAAGTGAAGAAAAATGCTGGTTTAATTAGTTCAATACTAATTAAAATCTAGGAGGAAAAACCCAATGGCTCCTAGCACTGCACCCAACAGAGGAATTTACAACAAGCACTGAGATCTGTGCAGACTTCCATTTCAGTCAGTAATATCCCATACCCACTGACACTACAGGTTGTGCAGTTCCCAACAGTATTTAGATCTTGAGATCATTTATTCAGGCATGACATTTTTATAAATACTATAGGACAACATTATGGACTACAGAAAAGTTAATTTCATCCTGCAATTTAAAAAGGAAAAAAAAAAAACCAAAAAAACCCAAAACCTTTCTGTCCTTATAGCAGCTGACACCAGCAGTGCCTAATGAACCTGTTAATTTGCTAATACTGACTAATGAAAATGGTGATTAGTTGCAGGCCATCTGGGTCACTGAAGAGTTGATTTATGTCATATTTAGAATAAGAACTCTGAAAACAAAAGGCCTATACTTATCTCTGTCTCCAAAATCAAAAGTGAAATCTGACCTTGGGATGTGAGGGTGTTTTATTTTGTTTTTTTCTTTATCTAAAGTACTTGAGGCTCTTTATGGTAACTGAGAATGCCATAGAGAAGTCCAGTACCAGTGAAAATAGGAATTTTCTAAACTAAACAGCAAGGAAAAAGGGAGGAGCATTTTCATCCCTTAGTGAATGTCCTGTTTCACTCTGTCCCTTGAAAGGGAAGTATCTCAGCTGATCTCCATGTAGTGGATGTTTCCTTCACTTGTCTTGTTCAAGAAACAGAACCTTAATTGTTTTCCTATTTTCATGACACTGAACTAAGATGAATAAAAACCTTTGCAACTTTACACAGCAACCCCCCCCCCCCCCCCCTTCCAGTTAGGCGATCCTAATTCCTACTTTGATTTTGCAATAGGCTGAAAATCTTTGTTCTATATCCTGCACAGACTTTAAAATTGTTTGTTTGGATAGTCCAATAGTCACAAATTGTTTATTTTACCTTGTTATATTAGAAGTTGATGGCATTAAACTGAATTTATTTAAAAGATCAATGAATTATTAAACTTTTAAAGGGAGATTCAATGGAAAACCAGTGATATTCATCTTCATCTGCTGATGAGAAACAAGACTTCATCTAGTTATTTTGGAGACAAAAAAGTACTAATGAAATTAATTTTAATTCTGAGAAGACTTTCTCTTTCAAGAATGGGGAAAAAATAGGAACAGTTTTCTGGAGAACTGAAAATATTAAAGCTAAATGACACAACTGCAAAGACGTTTGGCTCACATATTTTGAAATTCCATTGGATTCAAAGTAAATTCTGGTTCTCATTATTTTTCTGCAGATGAGTCTGGAAAAATCTGTAGTAGCTTCTTGAGAAAAGTTGCAATAGTAGGAGTGAAAAAGCCCAAAGTACATGATATTTTTCCAGTTTCTCCTGCTGAAGTGAATTAACAAACACCTTTTCCCCAGTGTTCCAAATGCAAATAAAATGCAAGAAGCCAGCACCTCTCTCTCTCAGTGAAATTAAACCCACCTATAATTATCATTCTTCATCTGTAGAGTCAGAACAGGAGCTCTGTTAATTCAAAATAGAAAACAAACTTCATGGAGAATGATGAGATATTAAGTTGAAATATTTTGCATCTTTCAAGATGCAAGATCTTGTTTTTACTTCTTCCCAATATGTTCTGCTCCTATATTATGTTTGTTCATTAATGCAGTTTCCAAACATTGTGCAGAGGATGCACAAGGCAAGGATGCAATCTACTGATTTAGTATGGAAAATAGAAGGAAGACAGGTTTTAACTCTGATATAACTGCAGCAGTAAAAAAATAAACAGACCCACCTGCCTAAATTATCTACCTAATTTCACATGTCCAATAACAATTCTGCTGAGGTATTTTCAGAGCAGTTCTGCAAAGCACCTGATCATTTGCCAGGATATAAAGAGCCAGAGAGTCCTATTTAGGTGTTTCAGGGCAGATGCCAGCTCAGGTTCTATCCTGAGAATATCACATCCTTGTCTGTGCTTATCCTCAACCTTTGGTTATTTCATTCCTCTGAATCTAGGCCACCTATTTATTTGCCTAAGATTTTGGCTGGGAATAGAAATACTGTCACACTTGACTGAGGCAAGGCCTTCCTGCTTCATCCTCTCCATCACAAGAGCCCCCAACACAAGAGAAAAGAAAGGAAGAACCAGACCTGAAACAAACATGGGCCTTCATTTATCAATTTTCAAAAGTCTCTAAAGGTTGATGCTCTACATTTAACAATATTTCTATATTTTTCTCAGTGTGTGTTTCACACACATTGCTCATTTACATTTTCACCTGTATTTTTTTGCCCTTAAAAGCTTCAAATTCCAGAGTTCAATGCTGGTTTAAGAGAAATCTGATTTACTTTTTCCAGTTTTATCTCCATTTCCCCAGCACGAAATTTAATTTTTTCACATCTTCTCGACCTAGGGTGGGCAAGTGTGAAAATAGAAGCACAGGCATGTAAAAAACAACATTTACAATACTGAATCAGAATGACTTGTCCAGTTCACAAAGAGATTTTCATAATTAATTATCTGTATAGGTATTTGCAGATATGATGTACTGGAAAGCTCAGTTTCACTTCACTGAATTCACCAAACTGAAATGCTTTGAAGTTTAAAGTCTAACATTGAAGTCAACTATAAATAAGCGGCATCTACACTTTATTTTAAAGGAGAAAAGGAATTCCATGTATTAAACTGATTTCTGTTATTAAAACAATTAAAAAAAAATGGGAACAAGTTAATGCCTACCTTCTAGTTGAGGCCACAATGCCATTAGTACATGAGATGAGGTCTGGGACCTAAATAAAATATTATTTTTACTTCAAATAAAATACAAGTATAGATGTCAACACACTCTTATTAACATTGTTAAAACTCAAGATTGTTAATGGTGTTCCAGCCCTCTCCAAAAATCTGAGTCTCAAGTGTGGAATAATCACATAGAAAGAAAACAGCAGTCCATCTGTCTCTGTGGTTGAGTAGAAAGATGAAAAAATGGATCAATTAAGAGAAATAAAGAAAAACATCCACCAGCATTATTGGAGAAGTGGCACTATTATCAAGAGGATAATCAAATATTACCTCCTGACTGTCTTCAAAGAGGATGCTCTTGTCTACAGGTATTTTAAAATAACTAAGTGCACTATCAAACCACAAAACCATTTAAAGAATGCTGAATAAGCCATTCAGGATTTTATGGCAGTGGCAGAACATTTTAAATTATGCTCATGATGTTTTTTCCACAGGAAAGTTATGCAGTGTACCTTACTGGAGTGAAGATTGGTATACCCAGTACAGAAATCTGAGGAATTGAAACATTTTTTTACATACTACCAACAAAAGAACTATGCCTCTGCATGCAGCTTCATCTACTGATGAACACGTGCTCCTATGGAAATTCTTATTAAACCTGCATCATAACAATTGGAGAGACAGGATATGACATGTCACAAGCTTTGCAAGCTACTTCCAAGGATATGAAACCTCCCCCTGTAGCAGAATGTAAAGTATTATAATAAAATCAAGAAGAAACTCCCTTGCAAACCATTTTTACTGTAGAAAATACATCATTTCCCTGAGAGCAAGTCTCTAAAGCTACCCCAGTCTGATAGAAACTGTTATTTTTGTGAATTCTGAGATAACTAGAGCAAAATAGAAAATTAAAGAGGGAAGAAAATTAAAAACCTATAAGACAGGGAGAAAAAAAATCAAAACACACTTCCAGTCCCTTAACAGAGTTTCTAATGCTCTTGGGTGCCCACTAGTGCAGTGCACAGCTCCCTTCAGGTCAAGGGAAGGGGTAAAATATTCACATTGACGCCAGCTCTACAATAGTTATGTTCATTATATCTTTGCTGACTACTACATAAGAACAGGTTGGGAAGGAATTGGGCGATCTCTGTTAGAAATACAGGTATTTTTCTTTCAAAAATCATCATGTATTGCAGAATTCTGGAACAATTCAAGTTTAAATGTATCTCTGGAGATCACCTAGCCAAACCCCCCTGCTTTATAATTCAGATGATACAGTTTAGGACTTTCTCCCATGTGTGTTAAGGAATTCTCTGGAATGTTTTAATCCAGAGTGAGACAGGGAAAAACATTTCTGTATGTGTCAGAGAGAGCCAGCTAGACACTGTTAGTGCCTATGGAGTGATCTAAAATTTAGCAAACTTATAAAAGTATAATTTTAATCTGTTCCTCACCATTGTTCTCCTGAAGCAAATCACAGAGCAGAAATCTTAAGAAATTATGTTCTCACTTACATTTCTGACTAAGCTGTAGGACAAAAATATCTCCCTTGGACTTTTGCACAAAAGCCAGTTGGAGGTTACACTGACAGCAACTTGTGCAATTAATTGCAATCATTATGGAATCAATGTCAGTGCTTTGCCTAAGAGTGATGTGCACACACAAACTAAACACTGGTTCATAAAAAGGAATACTGAGATTAACAACAGCTAAATAAGAAATTCTTGTTCCTAAAGAATTTTTTCAGGACACAAAATAATCTCAAGAAGGGCTATTTTCATCTTTTTGCCCAGAGTAACTCTGCTACTCTCACACTCCTCTGTTCCAAACAGCTCAACATGTAAAGCACATTCAAAAGCTCTTCATCATAACTGTGTATATTTATTTATGTCTGCCACCATCCTAATGAAGTGTCATGGAAAACTCCAGCAATAAGCAATAATCTCAGACAAGAAAGTGAAGTGCTCATGTTATAGCTTTCAGGTGACACTTTCCATACTGCTTATTAATCTGTCAAAAGCCTAAAGTTGTTTAGTGAATTAAAATAATTTCTCATTCATGACAGTAATTATGTCAGAAGAAATATTTATATTTGAACTCTTGATTGATTTTTTGCTAAGAGCACCACCTATTAATATATTTATTCTGAAAAATTACACCACCAGCAGCAATAAAAATGACCTTGCAGGGAAAAAAGTGAAATCAACTGCCTTCTCTCTTCTATATATAACATACATTATCACAACAGAAGTTAAATATAATTTCCTTAATGGAAAAAGGATGTCCTTAATTGCTTTATATAAAAATCAATTTAAATAGCAGAAGATGGAAAATGTCAAACCCTTAAAACTTACTAATTATATTACCAAATATGATTTACCATTTACAGTTCTGTTATTGACAGATTTAGAAGGTAGAGATAATTTTGTGAGTCCAGGAGGAACATTAGTAATATGTGTTACAAAACATATAAATGGTGTCTAACAGCATTATATTTTAAGAGATACCACAGTCCAATGTCTGAACTAAGGCATTTGCCAATGCTCCATAAAACTTTTCCCACTTAAAGAAACTTTGGGACTAGATGAAGCACCAGATCCATGCAGTGAGCTACTCACAGATTTTAAAGAGCAGATCAGAGTATAAAATTACCTGGTTTTGCTATGCAGTGTTGTGGGCTATAATTTATACATGCATATTTGGGAAAACAAACACACATCACTATTAATGCTGACAGATTGATAGAGGATGTCATGCAACTTTGAAACCCTACTCTCTGGTAGCAGAGCTTCCTTTCACTATAATTTTAGTAATCTCCAGATTTAAATAAATGAATGTTTGATATTTAACTGTGGATACCACAGATATGACCTTAATGGCCTCTATGAGAGTTTTCTTTCAAAAGGAAAATACATCATTCTGCCTATTTCTGTTGAAATCACCTCTTGTTTTCCTGTAGATTTTCCAACAGTTTCCATAACAAAGTCAATCTCCCTAAAACATAGGAGCATGAAATCACTTTACAGCAACATTAAATTCACAGATCAAATATCCTGCTTTGATCTGCAAAGGTAAAGAATTTAAAGATGTGAATTCAGACAAATTTAGATCAAATTATATGTGAGGTTAAATTCAGTCAGACCATCTTGAGTTCCTGGCAAGAGCTGGAATAGGGCTTCAAATTCGGCCTTTTATAAAAGTATATATGTGGCATGATGAAATTAAATAAAGTGTATTTGGATCAGGCATGGCCAGAACTTAACACTGAAGAACAAGTGTTCCCTATTGCCTAGTTCTCTGGCTGCTGGGAGTTCCTTCCATTATTTCCTCCCCAAAACACCCCACACATTACCCCCATCCATCTTCTATGCTTGAGAAACTCAGGCTATGGGCTGGAGAAATGCAATGTAAAGAGCACAGGGATTGAGCCTGTTTCCCATCAGAGAGCAATCCCAGTGGGAAATTCAAAAGAGTTGAGAATATAATGCATCTAAGACTAAAATAAAAATGTATTTCACACAGCAGAGCAGGAATTCCACTCTGCCCTTGATCAGAGCTAGGAGGGAGCTCGTTCTCCTGAACAGGTTGTTGAAATAATAATTGACTCTCAAATTTCCTGTTAGAACAGACATTCAGCATGCATCCTCAGAGGTTTGGATTTTGCTTTTCATACTCAGCTACCCTTTTGCCTTCCACTCCAAGTGGATTTTGCCTCTTCTGAAGCATGCCAGGGATGTCTACTGACCCTTGTGTGTGACTCTGCAGAACTCTTCCTCCCTAAACTTGATTGAAGTCTGCCCACTTTTGTTCTCAATTCTCACAAGTCTGCAGGTAAAGCAGTGTTACCAGTGCTCTCCTTTTAAACCTTTTTCAGAACCAGGGAGCAAATACTATTGCTCAAAGATGGAAGAAGAAGAGCAACATCAAGTTTGAATTAGAAATTCCTGGTGTACTAAAGTTTTCTCTTCCCTAAGCCCTGCTGACTAAAAGAGTTTTCTCTGACTTACAGAGGGGCAGACAAGCCTTACAATATATTTCATGAGAATGACTAAGCAAGGAGACAGAAATCAGTTGTAAATCTTTTCTGGAACAGGAGTGAGAGCAGGCCCAGGGTACTAGGGCTGAAACATTATTCTTTTAACTTGATTGGTTTTGTGCTTTAAAAGCTTTTGGGCAGGGTTGTTGTACTCTTGCTTTACTAGATGCTCTTCCATAACCCAGACGTGTCATTACATTCTTTGTTGCCTACAGCCATTTCATCCAGTGATTCAGTGCAAACACAGAAATGCTTCCCTTGCTCCCCATTGATTGTGTTCTTTGCAGCTGCTGATGGAAAGGGCTGTCCACCCAGAGACACCCTGAAGGTGCCACGGCCCTTCATGACACTGCCAGTCATCCTGGCACACCCTGCTATTAGAAAAATTCCTGTCACTTCTGCCACTAACTGCTTTCCACTTAACTCCTTGCCACAATGACTTTTCCTCAGGTCATTCTCGTTAAATTCAGTTCCACAGCTGATGAATTTAATGTCTAAGGATTCTTTACTTTAGTCCAAGAACACTCTCGTGTTTTCACACTCACATAAAATCTCTGATGAGATATTTTATTTCATATGGATTAGAAATAAATATGTCAAAAGAAGGCACAAGAACCACAGCACAGGAAAACATGGGAAACATCCATTCTCAGAAAGTTCTGTTCCCTGCCACATGTGGATTGATTTAAACACAGAAACATAAGAGTTTGGTGTGAACTCTGGTTATTATTTTTATCTAATTTACTGATGAGTTCCTCTCAGATGAGATCCACTTTGATTCAGCTTCTATGAATTTCTAGAGGAACATGAAGATATTCACTGAATATTGAATTGACAAGAAATGAACCCTCTTAAAATAATATATTTGCCTATATCTTCATTTTATCATCATTTTCAGCCTTCCTTATTAGCCTTTTTTTTTTGTTGAAACATAGTCAAGAAATGTCCCTTTGAAATTAATAAGGTTGAATGAAAAAGCAACAGAAGGGTAGCAAATCATAGCCCTTTACTACTAAACTTATATGAAAACTGTCATACTATGCCTTGAAATGTCAGACTTATTGCTTAAGAGAAAACTCTCTCCAAGAGGAATACTCTGTAAGAACTATATCTGGTTTCCAGGCTATTCTTTTTCTGGCTTGTTAGAAATGAAAATGAAATTTCTTGCGGCTGTGTAAAATAAACTCCTAAACCCTGCTATATAAAAATTAATGTTTGCTTAGAATTGCAAAATGGGAAATTTAAGTTATAAAAAAATTGGACTGTGAGAAGCTTACACAGAATTATTTTACACTATCATTTTTGCCAGACAATAGTATTTGAACTTATGTAAAATTACAGATAGAATTATACAGCAAAAAGTTACCAAAAAAAAAATTACCAAACCAAAGGAAATTAAAAGATGATAAATTACATAACATGAAAACAGCAGAGCTGATATTTATGAAGAAAACATGTCAACTTAGAGAACCAATAGTGTAACCAATGTTTTTCAAGGAAAGCAGCACATCACACTGAAGAAAGTCACATGCCAAGAAAGACCAGTTAAAATCAAAGCAATTACTACTAAATAATATTTTTAATTACTTTGATGGAAATAGGTGAGTGATTAGATCGCAACATGAACATAAATATCTAAAAATGAACTGTTCTTGTCTTCCCTTTTTCTATATATTTTTTCCCCCTCCAGGAGGAACAGACTTGAAAAATGTTCAAGCACCGACTCACAGACACAAAAATTTACTGGCACTTCAAACACGAGTGCTGAAGTGGATGAAGTCAGGGTGGAGCTCTGAGTAACAGGAAAATATTCATTTTCAGGCTCCTTGTGAAATGTTTTGGGTGCAGCCTTGGCAGCAGTCACCATGGCTTTGGGACTGGCACTGTTTAACCCTTTGTTTAACAGGAAAAGATTCATTTTCAGGCTCTTAGTGAAATGTTTTGGGTGCAGCCTTGGCAGCAGTGACCATGGCTTTGGGACTGGCACTGTTTAACCCTTTGTTGGCGCCGTGGGCAGCGGGATCGAGGGCACATCTGCCACCCCACCGGGCTGTGTGGGGCAGTGGCACACGGGGGAAGGGGTGACACCAGAGGGACAGGATGAGGTGCCATCTCCTCATTAGCAAGTCCTGCCTTTCAGCACAGCTGTTATTTCTGTGCTGTTTCACTACAGGAAGTTCAGTGGAAGCGGGATGCGCATTAAATCCACCTCCCTAGCAAGCTCCTGAGCAGAAGTTTTTGCAGGCTCTGCTGATATGGACAGCAGCGTTTTTAGTTAATCTCACACTAGCTTTACCAATTTTCTGTGGAGAAATCCAAAGCACAGAAAACTGAAAGCATATTGTTTGTGAAAGCCTCCATATGCCGGGAGTAGCTTATTTCTTAGAGCAAGTGGCAAAACAGTTGGACCATTTCTCTTAAAGATGTGACAGCCAAATGCTGAGACTGAACAAAGACAGCAATTAAAAAAATGACATAGTGAGTGGGGATGGGCATGCTCTATCATTACAAACTAGACCCACACTGACACTGGCCAGTGACAGACCGGGTTCTCTGTACTTTAAATTATTTTGGAAAAGTGCATACCAATTAATGCTCATTTCATACTACTGATGGAATCTCAGCTGCAGCATTGTAACCAAGTGTTGAAATTAAAACATGCCTATTTCTCTTTATTGCAACTAGACTGTGCTTTTGCTATTTGGACATGTGCAAAATCAGGAAAAAGGTTTCCTTTTCCTATTTCTCCTTCTCCTCCTGCACCTTCCCACCCTATGGGTTCAAACTCTGGATTGTGCTTTATAACACAAAATCACAGTCTCTAGTGACCTTAGCAGGCAGGATGTGTTAGTATCTCCTATGATGATTACAAGGTGTGATTGCAGTCAGTGTTCTGACTTGCTGTATCACTAGACAAAGGGTCAGAGGGTTAGTGGCCCTAAAGAAAAATACTAATATCAGCTCTGACTCAGTTAATATTTCCTTTCCAAGTTAACTGCAATTTTCTTCTTGGTCAAATGTAAAATTTATGTAAAGCTATTTGACATTAAAATAATGAAGAAATTAAAAAGCATAAAAGCTGAAATAGTAAAGTGCAAGGAGTCAGGACAGTTCTCAAAACTGAAAGCCACAGCTCATCAATGATCTGTCTTGATGCCTTATCTCTAATTCAAAAATTGCAAAACAAATGCAACACAAACATTAATTGACCATATTTACTACCATGCAAACAGCACTTGTCTTTAAATAGCTTTGCAAACACTAATTAGTCTTCAAAACATCTGGGGAGACAGGAAACCCCTGCATCTCTGAGTATCTCAGTCAAAGCAATGAAATAATTGAGGAAGGTGATTACATTTCCAATAGCAGCTGTAGCCAGTACAGAATTTGCTCTGAAACAGTAAAGTGAACTGCATTACATCACTAATGTACACAACAGGTCATGCCATGCTTGAAAACTTACATCTGAAGTACATAAGGCAGTATTTGGAAAAACTTCTAGGCGCTGGAATAAAACTTGATTTATATTTTGATTTGTGGTATAACTATACTTCTAAAGTGCTGCCTCACTTTGATATCCAGCACAAACATTCAGTTACTTGCCTTAATTTAACTACATATTTTTGAATGCAATTTATGATAGCACCTCAATAATTTGGCTTCTTCAGCATTAAAAAATGGTGCTAGTGGTGCCACATGGCCTAGTGGGGGACTTGAACTCAAAGGCCTTTTTCAGCTTAAAGCTTTTCAAGTTTATGAGTCTATGAACAGTATAGAAACAGCACAGAAATATATACACTTAATAGCACAACTGTGCTGGAAGACAAAAATTTTACTTCTGTTTTGTGTCTAACAATGTCAGTTCAGGGAAACTCAAAAGATGCATGAGTAAAGTGGTCCTTAATTTCAGATAGTGTCTCAGCTGACAAATTTTAGGGACATGTGCTACTGGAGGTTGTACCTGGCCTAACTTAGTTTGTAGTTTCTCCACTCATCTGTCTCATCTCTTGCTTTGAAATTGTAATTTTGGCTTCTAAGGCTTCCCATGGCAATGCTTTCCATATGAAAGTTAAGAGTTATGTAAAGAAGTATCTCCTGTCTGAAAATTTTAGAGGCAGCCAGTTAAATTACTGTATGTGACAACCCTGTTCCCCACTCCCTTTCCTTGCAGAATTCATTGAAGTTTGCTGCATCTCCCTGCTGCATCTTTAATGCAGCCCTGGCTCGAAGCACAGTCAGAGATAACACTTCACAGGAGCACAGAAGACACAATTTTAACTCCTAGATCATTCCTAATATAATTTCAGTGCTGTTTACCATTGCCTTGGGAGTCTTTCCAGCCTTTCCCAGCAGAGCAGACTATGTTAGCTGCTCAAAGAAGCAGCTGATTTGCATAATGCCATGTATTGATATGAAAGGGCTTGCAGTTCATTGGAAATTTACTATTATCATAAATTCTGTTTGGGGTTTTTGGTTCTGCATGTTGGTGATCAATTGTCTCCCTGTGCATGCAGCTGAGGTGCACTTCTCATCTATCCCAACCTGGTCCTCCCAAACAGAACCCTAGAACCCTTCCATACACAATTTAATGAAATTCTCATTTTCTAACGCACACACACACAAAGACATACACAGCCCTAAAACTTTTTGACTTGAGATTCGTGTTTGTGCTGCAGTGATGAGAATGAGCAAACTCACAAAAAGCCCATTCTGCTTCCATCAGTGGAACAAAAGAGTTCTTAGTTTATTCCCCATTTAATCTCACTTTTAGAGACCCTTTTGAAATTCTGCTTAAGAACACCAATTTTGAAATCAGAGCAGGCAGGAAATTCACTGCTTCAGTTGTAGAAGAACGGCCAGGAAAACATAAGATTTTATGAAGTAGTTTCCAGTTCCTAGAAAGCCATAACTCATTGTCCAGGAAGTTGGTGCTAAGGAAATGAAAAATTCCCTTTCCAAATGAAAATTATAACTTGTTGGCAGGGAGAACAGTGCAGCATTATTGCAAATCCAAAAAAAATTAAGGAAATGACAGGAAAAATCACTCAGAAAAATCAGTGCAGGATCACAAACTTCAGTGTAATTACACCAGGAAAAAGACATTTTAATGAATAATATTTCCCTTGAAGTTTGCAGTGCTGTGGATATCAGGGAGGAAAGGTACCATGGCTTAGTCAATTCTTAGTATTTTTTTTTTCTGCTTTCACAAAAGACGTGAAACAAATTTACTTTGAATAATTATTTTCAACTGATACTACTACATAAAGAGTACATTGATAACTCTGAAGGAAGCCTCATGCTAAGGATTATTTTCTTCTCCTTTCTCAGCTTCATAGGAGGTAAGAATATCATCATAAATTTAAAGCACTTGCTGTTCACTGAATAATTGATATTAATATTTTTCAGCCTTCTTCCCAGGTCAGGAGTCATGATAATTGTAGAGCAGCTTGAGAAATTAATTCTTATTGCTACTAGCAAAATATTGAAAAACTGAACATACAATGGCAAATATAGAGATTTTACCTGAAAACCAGTTCATTTTTTTGTGATCAGTCTCATAAAAATGTGTTTGTCAGGGACACAGCAGCACACAGAGCATTGCTTTGAAGAGACATTTTTACTGGCAGTGTGGCTAACATTTTTGCATATACTTTATAGAATATAAATAATATTATAATAGATAATATTATAATAGATAATATACATCTATATATAATATATTTATAAATAAATATTTTTAATGTGGAAATAAAATTTGTTTGTCTGAAGAAAAAATATCCTAACAACATTAATAAATCTTCCTTTGTTTGGTTTAGCATGTGAGACTTGGCTTACTGTCTCAGTGCTTCTTCTAGTGGTCAGTCTGGTCAATGCATACCAAGAATTTATAGCAAAATCTTCCATCTTTGGGCCCAGTTAATATCATTAAACTGTTGCTATGTGTCCCTCTCTACTAGACAGGCAAAATACAGTTATTAATTTACTTTGTTTTAATTATTAGAACTGCATTACCTCATTGAGCAGGACTGTGTTGTACAATCTGTAAGGATGGTTGTGCAGTGTTTTCCTTGGCTACGCTACAAAAACTCGTTAAATTACAATTCTGGTCCCTAATGGTTTGCTTCTTATCGGAGCAATGCCAGGAATCTGAGTATGCTCAAAAGTCTCTTTGTATCTCTATTTATCCTGCTTCCCAAGACCCTAATTTATATATTTTGTTTTGCCTTTTTTAATAAATGTTGTGCTCAGAAATGCTGGGGTAGATGAATAACCAGATTTCGCCCAGATGCTTGTTCCCAATTCAGAGCGCAGTATATGAGAGACACATGCACTCAGAAACAAAACTGACTGCAAGTGTTTTCCCCTTAAAATCTACTCCAGAAATCTGCACCCTCCCCCAGCAGGGTCTCCCTACCAAAGCCAACATTATTCCAATTTCATTTTCGTCCCTCATATCATCTTTTTTTCTTCAACTTTCTATCTCACTGCTGACCCTCATGGATCAGTTATAGAACACAGACAACTATTTTTATCCAGAAAACATATACTGTCAGAATTTCATACAAACATTAATAAGGACATGTTGTAATCAACTGAAATGTGGCAGCTCAGCCTGCAAATCTAGATTTGTGAGAAGAGTTTTGCAGTTTGCTGCTTTCACTGCTTAATCAGCCTTGGGAGCCAGCTCAGAGCTCTGGTCCTTATGTGGAAGCATGAACATAGATATTAACAAAAGAGGCAACACAGGAGGTGATTTTATAGATGTACACAGACAGATATAGACACACAGAGATATTTTCACAAGTGAAAACTAAAGCAAACCAATTTTCCTCTTCAGAACTGAATTTCTAACATACAGGAACTTCTGGCAAGGGATATACAGCAATGAAGAAAACATACATGAGCTTTGATATGCTAGCTATGTAGCAATTTTTGAAGGATTGTTTTGCAGCTAACCTTACAATGTTAATTCTGAATCCAAGAACCATTTTCAGATTTATAATCAATCTGCAAGTCTGTTTTGCTTTTCAATTTAAAGAAGTTTCTCATTGCATGAGTTGGAGCATATTTCCTCAGTAAGGTTACTAATTAATGCACAATTATTGCTGAGAGCCAGATTCCAAACTTCATAAAAACAAAGCTAACTTTAAAGGAGATTTCTGGGTGTTCTACAGAGCTTTGGAAAATAACATGAGGAAGCCAATTTTTCTTATAGATGTTTGTATTTTGTCTTTACCCTCACTGAGATCCTACAACAAGCCTGCACATTTTCCATTTATGAGAAATTAAAACAGATCTAATTGCAGAAGTAGGACAGTAATCAGCAGCTTACAGTGTCCTGAAATTAGGAGTTGAAAGCACAGACATAAAGCTGTATGTACTTTCCTCCAAAGCACTAATCTTGAAGATTTTTGTCCTTTTACCAACTATCACACAAATCCATTTATTCCTCCTAATTTCACTTTTAAAAAATTTACAAACAGCTACTTTTGGTGCTGAAATCCTTATCCTAAGTCTCATAATATTGCTCTTTTCCACTGCTTGCTATAAGTGATCAATAGGGTTTTTATCCTTTTAAAGCCAGGATCTTGTCATCAGAGAAAGTTGCAGTTTGAGGCAACACATTCAAATCCAATAGAGTGACTCAAAGGAACAAATCTAAGCAGGTGAATACATGCTCACAAGATTAAGTTCTACTCAATTTTATGCTAGGGGGCCAAAAATTCACTAGAAGTTTGGTATTGACACAACTTTCTGCATATTTGTATGTTTAAGTCTAATTTTTTCCCTATGTGAATAATTTTACTACACATTTGTACCCCTGAAAATGGTGCTTATTTCTGTAAACATCTTGAACCACAGCTGCACATTATCATTCAGAAAAAGTCTGGGGGAGAATTGTAAATGTTAATCTTATTACAAAGTCTCTCAGCCAAAAAGCGTTTTTTAGTAGGCCTATAAAGCTTTTCTAAAATTCAATATTCTGCCATGCTATTTCCTGTAGAATCATCTTCATTTCCCTTCAGATTTCAGAGAGCTCTCTCTGAGCAATAATCTTAGAAGTAGTCCCCAGTTAAGTCACTCTGCACCAATGCATCCACCCAGAGAGAAGCAGCTGCATAAGCAAATAATCCCAAACTTGGTGGCAAATACAGGAAGCAGCTCTGCCTTGTCTGAAGCACAGCAAGGTCTAATAAGAAAATAAAAATGAATGGCAAATACCTATTGCTTCTTTACATGATTTCTGCCATAGTTGCATGGAATTTTCAATCTAATTTTCTTTTTCTGTTGGTGCATTTAGAGGAAGGGAAGGAGTAAGCCAGATGCACAGTATTAATTGCAGTTTAAGAGTTGAGAGCACCTGTGTGTGTTGCTGAATGAAGACAGCTGAGTATTCCTACTGGGAGAGCAACTCAGCTCCTGGAGTTCACCCTGAAGCTGGCAGTAAAGCCAGATGGAAGGAGGAGGCTGCAGTTTGGATCAGAGGGACTTCTGCCCTCCAGAACACCCGTGCTGGTGACTTCATTCACACCAAGTCTCAGTGCTCCTTCTCATGGGACCTGCTCTCCACCAGGCACTCAATCTGAATAACAGGAGTACGAAGAAAGAGTGAAAGTAGCAGGAATAAAATCCTGTCCCCTTGAAAGTGACTGGTTGCATTCTCAGAGACTGCCATCGGGCTGTGGCCTTTTTTTTTTTTCTGTTTTCATGGTTAGCATAACAAAACCAACATGGTAAACCTGCAAAAAAAGACATGACTCGATATCAGATGATTTTTTACAATTTTGGAAGATGCCAGATCCCCCTGTCTCTGGCAGCTGTGAGAAGGAGTGCTTAAACAGGTTCCAAGCAGAAGACACCCTATAAATACAATGATACAATCCTATTTGTTGACCATTTGCTGGACTAGTTTTATCTATGATTTGATGACTTGGCCTTTAGGAATTTTGTTTTGCAAGTATTTTTGACAACTCCAGTCCCTTTTCTTGAAAGAGCAGCTGAGATTCTCCTCCAAAAACTTTACAATTGGTACTTTAAAATACCGACAGCTTTTAAGGGGGTTGCAATAGCTAAAATTGTACTCACTACTTCAAGTATTGTCAATTTGTAATTTGGTGAGCATGTATTATTGCCATAATGGGACTCTTGAAAGCATGGGTTTCCTCACTTAATAAAAAGAACCAAGTCAAGGAATCAATACATGATTCATACTAGGAGCAAACTATTTAATATAGTGATAGTGAATGCTATCAGAAAGCGTGGCTATATGAAAAAATAAGGTGATAAATAAATTCTATGTTTTATTCTATACAAGAAATTCTTGTACTTGTTTATAATGGCTGATGGTTGAATAAAGACCAGTCAGAAATCAGTGGGCAGCTGTTTTGTTACCAAGTCACAAAAACCTGCCAGGGAAATGTCTAAAAATTGAGTTAATGTATTTCAAATTTTGCTTAGCATGTGAGTATTTTTGGTTCCCTACAAAACGATTTTGTTTCAATTCAGTCACCTTCCAGTAAGACTGGAAATTTTGTAGTCACTTATGATTACATACTGCATATTCCTGTAGCAATTCAGAGATGCAAGCATAAACATTTTTTGACTCCTGCATAGAAATGTGATGTTTTGTGGTAATGAAAAATGAGCAGTAAAAGATTGTACTGGCAGTCCTTCCAATGGAAATAATTGGCATGATGGCGTGGCCCACCTGGTATCTGGCCTTAGCAGACTTGGGAAGGACTGGAAGAGGCAAAGAGTACAAAGAGAAAACCAGAGACACATCCATTCCAGCCCCACCACCATGCAATATTGAAAGGAAAGGTAACTAACACTTTGAAAGTGTCAGAAAAGTCTGTGCTCCAGTAATATCTCTGCAGAGCCAGCACTATATAGTGTTAGCCTCACATAAGCATATATACATACCTTTCTAAAGATGCCACTTCTACTCTAACTCAATTTTAAAATCTTGCAAGCATGGAGATGCTCTAAAACATATTGGGTTAGGTTAGGGAGGAGCAATTGATCAGGACTTTTTCCTTGTTTGTTTCACAGGACTCAGCAGGGGCAAGACAGAACGTTTACAATTGCAAACTACTCCAATATTCCCCACAGATCTATTTTAAGCACTCATATTTCAATCGATGGTTCAGAAGGAAGCTGCAGTATAAACACATTCCATTCAACCAGATTTGCATATTGATGTCAGTAGTTTGAATCAAACCAATTAGACCATGTAGTTATCTATGGAAAACATATGGCAGACTGATAAAAACCCAGTTCTATGTTTAAAATCTACAGTGTTTCATTAGCATAGTAAAAAAGCAGCTGAAGGAGGATGCTATTCTTCATGGACTAGACAAACTGATACAAGGAGAACTTGGGCTGGATCCTCAGCTGGTAAAAAACTACTCTGAATACAGTGGTGAATTGAAATGGAGCTAGTCAGTCTGAAAGCAAACACATGCTCATGTAGACATTGAATCAAGCACTGATTTCTCTCTGTTCTCAGTTCCTTATCTGTGAAAGGGGGCTATCCCATTTTCTCACTCATTCTTATTTCAATTAAAGAAAAAGTTCTTCAGAAAGTGCACTCTCTCTTACTTTGCTTTGAAAAACCCCACAAAATTGCAAAAGGCCCATCTATGCTGAGCTACTGCCCTAACATGAATAATGGCAGTGGCACCTCAACCTTTTTATCTCTAAGTTCTCTCTTTCATGATGGCCTAAAAGCTTCTCTTAGCTCATGTTTATCTGCAGCAATAAATCATGTTTTCATTTCATCTCTGCCTCACTGAGGTGCAAATAACAGAACAAGACAAATTAAACTGTAAAATGGTGGCTGAGGAAAGAAATAAAGAAGGACAGATAAATGAATTCATGTAGGAAAGGCAACAATGATTCTAAACACCATCTTTTATTGGTGCTGCTTCTCATATTAAAAAGAAAAAAAAATCAACTCCTTTGAACAGGCAGTGATTTAGCTATAAAAATATCTGGTCTGCAAAACATGACTAATCATCTCATCAGCACCCTGCTCATCTCTGGATATTCTCCTGGCAATAACTATATGCTAAGCATTTAAGCCCATCCTAATAATGTGTCCATGGCTCCTAGACTGCTCTTTTACTGAATGAAGCACCCACATGATTTGTTAGGTGACATCATTTACAAACAATGGCATTACTGTCTAGCATGAATATCAATTTAGGAAAAAAAAATTAATACACTATCATCTATTTGAAATTCAGGCTTAGCACTGTATAAAGTAACAATACATGCTAATTTCTCCCCCCTCCTACACATTCTTAAGCAAGTAAGTCACATTCTTCAGCAAGTCAGTCAGTTCACTGCAGATAATTTATTCCACAACTACTGAATGATGAAATGCCAGGAGACATGACCATGGATCAGGATAACATACTGATTTTTTTATTATTATTTTCACACACTCCCCATACATATGTATGTATTAAAAAAGGAAGATCCTGGTATCAAAATAATCAACATCCAGACAGCAGTCAGAGTTCAAGGAGAAAGCAAAATGTTGTCCTTTTCTCATTGGTATTCATATAGCAAATGCTGAAGCAAGAAAATTCTGCTAAATGTTGTCCTGTCTGTGAACCCTGAAATAGCTTCAGTCCCTCGTGAAGATTTTACTAAGTTTATATGAATTACATTCAGAAGCAAGGTTAGTAATAAATATAAGTTTTGGAAGTATTAAAACACTTCAGTTAAATTAAAACCTACCACTTAAATGCTGAAGTTAATTAAGAATCACAGAAATCTCTGCTGATACCCCAGAAAAGAATGTCTCCTTCTGCATATTCAATCAAGTGATTTTCCAGACCAGGCAGTTAGAAATCAGAATAAATTTAGAAATAGAATAATTTCTGTTGGAGAAGTCCCTTCTAGAACATTGAGTTCAACCACTAACCAAGCACTGCCAAGTCACTACTAAGCCACATCCCCAGATGCCACATCCACATGTTATTTCAGTATCTCCAGAGATGGTGACTCAACCACTTCCCTGGACAGCATATGCAATGTTTGAGAGTTGTTACAATCAAGATGTTTTCCCTAATATGCAACCTAAACCTCCCCTGCCACAACCTGAGGCCGTTTCCTCTCTCTGATGGATGTGCTTGACTCCTTAACCTAAGCTGAAGTAGTTTGGTAGAGTGTCCAAAGGATGGAAACTCCTGAGCTGGGCCAAGAACTTCTCTAGCTCCAGTTTGTTCTCTGAAAACCCCAGGGGAGCAGAGTGACCCACTGAACAGCTGCATAAAGGACTGAAAGTGCTGTACACAGAGGAGCAAAAATCCTGTAAGGAGCTCAAGTGTAGGTGTCTGCTTTACAGCCTTTCAAAAAACAAGCCTGGATGCTTATTCAAGGTTGTCTTAGCCTCTTCAATCTCAAGCAATTGATGCTCAGCAAGTCAAGTGCTAAATCCTACGCCTCTGAGAAACAATAAAATAGCAGATTTTATCCTAGGTGCTTGTTGTTCCCGTAGATTGAATATTTACACAATTGTTTTGGTTTGGTGTTGGTGTATAGTGTCTACTGAATTTGAAATTCACTTAATACTGAATGAACTGAAAGAGCAGAATAAGTTACCTAACAAGTAATCAGCAGTGATTGAGGATGGGTGTATCGGGGTTCTGCGAGTGACCCACGTCTCTTTTGTGCTATTTAATACCTTTGAAAGTAGCAGAGTTGTAAAGAATAAAAACAAAAGAGTTGCAAAAATTGGCTTGGATCAGTGGTTAGGCTGTGACCATTTTAATTTGGCTAGATGGAATGGTATACAGGTGGGAAAAAGGGAAAGCAATCCATGTAATGTAGACAGAATTTGGAAAACAGTAAATCCAGAAGTGAGATTTGGAAGTTGAATCTCAATAAATTTAAGTTGTATGAGTAGAAAAAGTTCAAATGGGTTGTGTCTTCAAATTTGAAACAGTCTTCTTGGAAAAGCTGTAAATAGGACACTTTAAATCCAGATGGGCTCTATTTGGTATTTGTGCTTTAGTCCTATCCAAACAAGAAAGCCTAACAAAGGAACAGCCAGTGATTCAGGCAGGGGTTTTGCCCCAGCTAAATGTGCTTTTCTGCAGTGGGTGAAGGACTGCATCCCCCCCATCTCTGACTATCACTGCAACTTCAGAAACACATGGTTTAAGAAGTTCAAGGGTCTGTCAGAACTCCATCTCATCAAATTATCAGAACCAGTGTTCAGTAATAACACAGCTTCCCACTTCATAATCTCTCCCATACTTGAAGGCAACAACTTTGAGTCCTTACATTAAAAAGCAAAGGTAGAATTTTATTACTTCCCCTGAGGAAGCAAAGAGAAAACATAATTATATTTAAACATATAAACAGGCAACAAGTCACATGGAATTATTTTAAATGTGTACATAGAACAAAGAGAGGCACCAGTTTGATAATTTTTTTCTGGAATAAAGTAAATATATCAAGATCAAATACAATTATTAATATGAAATCCCTATTGCATAATTTTTCACCAAGAAAACAAGAAAGCAAAAAGGAATCCAATAAGTTTTTTTATTTTTTCACTGCACACTTTATCAAATACACCTTCCTAAAATCTTGTAAACCTCAAAGCAATAGCACTTGTTTACTCTGAGTGTTAGTATATAAAAACTTGCAGCAGAGGTGAATTTATTTGAGACTAATATTTACAAGACCATGTACTGTCCTTGTTCTCTAGAAGAATTTTATGTCAATCGAAGTTAAATTGAAGGTCACTTATATCTCAAATTGCTGCCACAGTTTAAACCAGCTGCTGCCTTCAAACACATGTGGCAGAATTTAAAAATGAAACTACCAGCTAATGGTTGTAGGACATTTTATCTGAGATGTCTGATATCCATGCAGCGACAAGATTAGACAGAAATAAGGCAGAAGTTGCTTTCCCCCCCATCACGGGAAAAATCAAGTGTAGCAAACATTAGAAAAGTTCCTAGAAACATTTTGTTTTTTACAGCATGATTATACATGTGCATGAATTCCCCCTGCCCTGGATGAATATGAGAAAAACAGTGGATGTATGTTGAGTGTGACACAGAGATAACTAAAAACCATTGAGTACTTGTGTCTTAGTTCACTTTTTAAGCATCTGGGCCTTTAAAACTGGCAGAAACATATATTTTCCATCTTGATGTTTTATTTTGGAACTGGCAAGAGATGAAAACAGTGAAACAGCTGTGGCTCAAGCTAATGAATATTAATTTTCCAATACAATCCCTTGTCCATGCACACGTTCATGCTTTTGGTTGCACCGCTTTATGCACTGTTCTAAAATTGCTTGAATAAGACAATTTATAATTTATAATGCCAACTGACATGCATAAATATCACTTCTAGTGAAAATAAAATACATTTAAAAGGGAATGTTCTATGCATCTAACAGACTTGTAGACATACTTTTTCATCTTGTTTTAGTTGTGCAGTTTCCCACAACCATTTTAAAACTGGCCAGATCCCTAAAAATCTAATAATTTAGAAGCAATTCCTATTTAGTTTTAAGTCAAATCAATATAACTGCCCGGTCCTTCAATACTTTAATTAGAGAATCCCAGCTGAGGAGCAAGTTTTACATACATGGAAACATAAATAATTTATCTATAAATCATCATTGTATTTGTGTGAGGTTTTTATCTTTTCTTGCTTTTATGTAGCCCTCTGTGATAGTCTGTGCTCTCCCTGAAGAAGTTACAGGGAAAGCTTTGTGTTTAATGCACTAGCATGAATAAAATTGGAAACATCTGCTGAAAGAGCACCTGACTGAACACCTGCAGCAAGAGTGAAGCCTTGCCTGAGGAAAGTGCTCTGTGAAGAGGGGTTCTCTCCCCACTGCATCCCTATCAAATAGCACTGATGGAGCCAAACTGCTTTGAAATATTCGAGGCAGCTTTTTTCTTTACTGAATCATAATATGGTGGGCCCTCAAAGAACTAAATACAGCTGACATTATGCTGTTGGGTAAAGTTTCCATTTTGCTTCTTCTTGCATTTACCCCCTGAATGCATAGGATGCCAGTGGTCAAAGAGGCAATGTTGTATTCTAGCCTGTTTAAAAGAGGCGAGAAATCTGGTCTCTCCACCAGTAAGTTCTTGGCATGCTTCTCTCTTTTCTTTCTTCTGGATTTCTCTTTATGTTACCCATTTCCCCATTAATCTGCATTGTTTCCCAGATATATTTATAAAACTTTCTCCACAGGTCACTGTACTCCATTAGGCTATTCTACCTCTTTTCCAATTTATTGATGAAGATATTAACTAATACTGAAGGCATTTACAGATTATTTGATACCTACTTTCTGGATGGAGCCCATATGTCAGATTTTCTTAGAGTATATCAGAAATATGTCCTGAAAAAAAAATATTCTGCCTTGGTAACATCAATAGTTGGAGGTTTTCATTTAGTAGGAATATGCCACAGCATATGTTCAGTTTGATCATCACTGCTTTGACCTTATTATGCTGTATCTCATCATTAACTTAAAATGCAGCATCCTTCAGCATATGGTGCACTAGGGCTTGCAGCAGAGAGGGAACATTCAGGATTATCTCACCTTTATACAGCAGCACATTTGTAATATCTGAAGGCACAGCAATGAATCACATTCTCTTTCAGCAGCAGTGCAATGTGGATCTGTCATCAGTGCCCAACAATGGACTTGAATACAGACATTTCCATCTGGAAGCAGCTGCAGGAGCCATGGCAGGGCTGGGAGTCTCTGTGCACTGGTGCAGCTGTTTGGGACACAGGATGGACATTGGGCAGTGCTACAGGGATAATGCATCTCTTGTCTTTAACTAATTTTCTGTCTACTGAAGACAATAGGAATAAAGGAAAACAAAAAAAATCCCCTGAAACAAACAAATACCCCCAACCACCCATTCCACTCAGCTCCAAAAATAACACATGCAATGAATAGAGGCATTTGTTCATTAACTTCCTTTTCATCTGGTACAATCTTGTCCCTTTGATATTGAAATTTGGATGAATTTATCATTGCTAGCATAGTTTTAAAGAACAGAATAAATAGTAAAAAATATTCTGATGGTTATCCTGATATAAATACAAAGATGATCACTAAGGTGTTGCTGGTGCCGTTTTGCCATTTCATGTTTTGAGAGAAGACCCTCTAGGGCAGAAAGGTAATTCATTTCCAAGCTCCATCAGTCCTCACTTTCTTGTCAAATTTCCACAGAGACAATACACTGTGGTGCTGGTTTTTATGACATGAACCTCTTCCATTGTAACTATACTGAGAGAACAAACTTATTTCACACAGGCCATCAATCAGTCTTTAGAGAGCAAAACCTCACAGTTACTGCTTTGCCAGTTTGGCCTGTAAGTAGTGATTTAAGGAAAAGATGTGAAATAACATTACCAGCTCCCTGGGCCAGCCAAACTTTTGTTCAAAACAAGCAGAAAATATTTCCTATGAAAAAGCATCGAGCAAGGATTCAGCAGAGCTAGTTTTCTCATGTCTGACAGTTAGCCACACAGTAATTCTTATTTATCTTATCCATTAACAGGAGCAGTCATTCACACATTTCTATCAGCAACAGCACTACAAGATATAAGTAAACCAAGCCTGACATTTTCCAGAGGATGTGGGGAACAGAAGGCTGTTTACTAGACTTTGGTATTGATAAAGACATATTCCCAATATTCTATTTTAGTCTTATGGGATGCTTAACCATCTGTCGAAGCACAAGCTGATGCAACACAAGTCATTAAAAAAAAAATCCTATTTGCAGCATCAGAAGCTTTAACAACGTTTTGGATCACTGCATTTCCATCACAATGTAAATCCTGTGTTTCTGTAATGAAGAAGGCCATTGGCAGGGCTGAGCAATATACAAATCCATGCAAACAGATGGGGTGCAGCTGAAGGTCCCAAGGATGCAGACTTTCCTAGGCTGTGGTGCTCAGGGACTTGCCTGTGACTGGAGAGAGGCATCTGACCCCTTTTTGAGAAAAAGGAGGAAGTTATGGGAAACATCAATCTGTGGGAAAATTATGCAGCAAGTCTTCCTCAAAGCCATTTCTAATCACAAGAAAAACAAAAAAGAAAGTGATGGTGAAAAGCCAAAGTCCAGCTAATGGCCAGTTGTTGGTGGGACCTCTCAGGGATTGATGCTTCGATACCAGGCCAAATATTTCTCAATTTTTTTATTAACAATCTGCACGGTGAGCAAGGGAACACCCAGTTCACAGATGGTGCAGAAATGGGAGCAGTGGCTGATATATTGAGGGGTTTTACCTCCTGTTTGGTACTTGTGAGACTTTAGCTGGAATATTTGTCCAGAGCTGAGCTTGCCAAACAGTAACTCAATGGAAAGAGTGCAGCACAGCCAGGGTGACCAGGGGTCTGAGGCACAGAATATGGGTTTGTTTTACCTTAAGAATACATGAACATGGAAACACTTGCACCTGGCAGCACTTGTCCCAGTGCTTCAGCTTTCAAAGTGTGTTTTCCTTATTAAACCTGTAGGGTCTTGTCTGGCTATGAGCTATTTTAGTATCCACAGCAGCATTCTGCCCATCAAAAAAAAATGTCACATCAAGGAGGAAGAGCAGCAGTTACATTCTGAGGGTAAGGACTCAAAACAGTAAGAAATGGTCATCCTTACACTAACTGCATCAAGAATATACCTCATACTGCAGCTAATAATAGGGGCATACCCTCTGAATATGCTATATCTTAAATTGCAATAAATTAGCAAAATGCTCTTCAGCAAATCAAGCATGTTGCATGTCAGTCTTCACAGTTTCTATAAAAGTGGAGATTATCAGGAAGAGACATTGCTGCTTTTTCAGTAGAATTGTGCACAACATTAACAGACACAGGATGATGACTATTATAGGCTGGGCAGGCTGAGCTAAATCTCAGCTCCTGCTGCTTCCATGCCAATTTCCTTTAGCCCTCTCATTCCAAGGGCTTGAACAGGAACAACACCCCATAGTCAGCAAGTGTCCCCTCTGTAATACCCAGAGAGGTCCAGATGCTGGTCCTGAAGCACAGAGATGCTGCAAGTGCACATTTTAGCCCTTCCACAGAGGCACAAATGGAATGGGCTCGCTCAGAAGGGACCTCCTGACTGTGCCCAGCATTCCCAACCCCTCCGTGCCCCGAGGCTCTGCAGGGACCCCAGCACTCAGCCCCTGCCCTCACTGCCTCCTGCCTGTCACCAGCTCAAGCTTCTCTCACTTGATGAAGATTCTTTACTTCTTTCTAAGAGCACTGCAGACAAAACCACAAAGGGCAGGGCTATCAATGAATGAGCCCTAGAGGAAGCAATGCATAACTAGAGGTGGAACTGTATAACTAGAATATAACTGTATAACACATTCCTGTAACATACAAGATATTTTCCTGCTTCATCTTATTGGGGACAGAAGCCTAACTTTTATACATTGTATAAAATTAGCCCTTAAATTATTCTATATTTGAGATTTCTTCTTAAAAATGTACCTTAAAAAAACTCTGGATACTGTCTAAGCTCTAATTTTAAACTTTGTATGATCCCAAATACAGACTGTCTCAAAATGTCTTATTACTTAAATTGGGCCACTGCCATAGTAACATGGTACTCTCCTGTTGATAAAATGGAGAACAGGAAAGATATTTCCCATGTTTAGCAGAAATTTTTACCCACCCAAAAATAGGTCTTTGCTTCTGAATATCCTCAGAAAACAAATATTCATAAAACAAAACACATTCTGTAGGAAAACAGAAATCACCCATATCTAATATATGCAGCTGATTTTGGATATTGTAAATTGATTTTCATTGAAAAAGGGAGCAAAAAAGACATTTTGGTCTCATATGAGTTTCATCTACATAATTGGTTTCAAATTTGGGAATTGGAAAGAAAGCTGAATACCACACATATTATTTAACCTGCTATCTGTGGTTTAAATTGCTCTGCCATAATCTGCTCACTGGACACTACATAGTCACATTCATTGTAAATTATGGTATTGTGGTTAATTTTCCATTTATCTTTTTTTTTTTTTAAATTCAAATGGTCATCTTGGAGAAATGAACAGCCTTTATCTTCTGTTGGAAGAGTAGTTCAGTGCAGTCACACATACAAACTTGAGGGCAATGAAAAGTTTATTTCAATAGCTTTGTCCCTCCTCTTTCAGAAAAGAATAGTTTGCAGTTCCTATTCAGTCTGCCAGACAACCAAGATGAGAATGATTCTTATTGAGATGTCTTTCCCTGGGTTTAAAAATCCTACTTTTTTGTAAGTGTATTTTTGATTTACACTTTAACTTTTGCTAATATAAGAAAATATAAGGCTGATTTTTAATTTCAAGTACTTTAGCTGCGTTATCTTGGCTGATCAATAAGCCTTTAGAAATCTGGATGTCTGATCATTCAGTCTGTTCAGCTCACATATAATGGGCTCTGATCTCCTAGTGAGGCTCCTCTGGGACCCCCCAGCAGTACAGTGTGCCCTCCAGCAGTCCCCAACAGCTTCCCACAGCTACAGGTCCTACAGCATGCAGGGTTTTATTCTCACCTCACCTCTCTGTGTGCCTGAAATCATTTCAGTGGTGCAGGGGGACCTGGCAGCTCCAACTGAAAGGAGTTATAGAAAAACAGAAATGCTGAGGTTGGAAAAGACCTCCAAGATCATCAACTTTCAACCAAATGCCACCGTGCCCACTAAACCATATGGCCAAGTGCCACTGCTACTGGTTTCTTTAAACACTTCCAGGGATGTGTAGTCCACTTTCCTGGGCAGCCCATTCCAATTCTTCACTCTCTCACTGAATAATTTTTTCCTAATATCTAAGCTGAGGCCATTTCCTCTGGTCCTGTCACTGGTTTCCTGAGAGAAAAGACCAACCCCCATCTTGCACAACTTTTCAGATAGCTGTAGAGAGGAATAAGGTTTCCCCTGAGCCTTCTTTTCTTGGTACTACAGAACAGCTGTACCCTCAGCCCTGTGCTGCAAGGGAGGGCAGATTTCCTTGGGGCTTGCTCACACACAGAGCTGCTCTTTTGCTGTGGTGCAGTCCTCTCACTGGTGTCACCAGTGACTGGGACACCTGGTCCCTTCTGCCCTCAGCTGCACCCTGCACAAGAGCAGGGCTGATCCTTCTCCTGACTGCCAGCCTGCCCTCAGAATCCTGGGCATCACCATTTAGCTGGCTTTTGAACACAGCACTAAGTGCCATCATTACTGCCTGAGCTCAAGGGAACTGAAGGGGAAATCCTCTCCTCCATCTTCTAGGGATCACATCAGCACTACAGGAGACAGGAGAGAGAAAGATGAGGAGAGAAAATCCCCATGGATTTGATTTCTGTTCTATCTCCAAGATAAGAGCCGGTGCTGTATGAGTTGTGGGGAGCACAGCAGGGAAGAAAGCAAGCATACCCTGAAATTCAGTTGAAAGACACTGGCACAAAAAAAAGATAGTATTTTATTGACACTGCAGTTCTGCCCTGATTTCATTTTTCTTTTACTTTGGGAAGTTGCTCTTGCATATTGGAAAGTGAACATTGTGTGAACATTTGCTTTCTCCCCCTCCCAGTACATGAAGAATTCTCGCATCTCTTCCTTTTAGGAAAACATTTTAAAGCAGGAGTTCTGTAGCATGGCAAGCCTCTTCCCAAGAGGCACAGTTCTCCTTTGTTAGAATATGTGCTGGGTGTTTTTTCCAAGGGTAGTGAATGGAATGTAACCTACAACACCTGCTAATGGCTGGAAACCTACTGTGCCTCTGAATTAGATCCCTATGACAGACGAGACGTGCCTGCCAGGAAAAAAGGCTCTTAAAATGGTCCAGCTATTATTTTTTTTTAATTTACAGTGGTAGCATACACAGCTCTTCTGTTAATTTGTTTCTGGAAAGAGGTGAGACAGGAACAGAGAGGATGAAAGCACAGGGAAGGGTGCTCATGACTATTTCAGTATCTATGTTCACTCTCACACCCTAGCAGGATCTACAGCAAGGACCTGCCTGTACAACCAGGCATCTGCTAAAAGGCAGCTCAGTCCCTGCCCCTTGAACACCTCTCTCTCTTTTGGTGGGCACAGAATACTGAATTTCTCTGTTCAGTCTTCAAGGTTACTCCCAAATCTCAGACCCATTCAACGAGCAAAGTAGAAAAATTAAAGTAATTTTGTCCAATTGAAATAGAAGACCAGTTGCTGGGCTTCTAGAAGCCCCACAATCTGCTTTGTTTTATAATGCAGGCAGAAGATTATTTTACTTTGAAAATGTTTATAGTCCCATTTTTTATGCTGCAAGAATTATATACTAGGGATTTTTTGCAAAAAAAACCCCAAAAAAACTCCATAAACCCCCCTGAAAACTTGAATTCTAAACAAAATAGAGCCCCATAACATGCATATTGTACAGAGCATTTTTGAGGAAGGCAGTAGAATATGCTGAGATTTTAAAAAAACCCCAAACAAACAACAAACAAACCCCAAAAAACCTCACAGAAACAATGTTCCTCCCTGCCCCTCCACAAACAAATAAGTTCCTAAAATTTGACACCCATACCCCCATCAACTTCAGTCATAAATAAAAACTGAGTGAGGGACAGACACAACCATTATGAAAAATTATCCACATTCCAAAAATTTTGGCATGAGAGATCATTAGATGCCCTTCACTTTGATACTGTGCTTTTAAGACTGGTTTTCTAGGAATTTTCTAGCTTTAATTTAGAGAAACTCTCAGAGTCATGCACCACTTCAAATCTTCCTGATTTTTCAGCCTTATCCCCCCCCAGGCTGAATCCTCTCTGGTAGAGATGCTTGTGCCAAGGTGTAGCAATCAGATGTTCTGCAAATACAAAGAGATAAATCCTGTGCTCATTTTCATTCCCAGCTCCCCAGTTTGTACCAGCAGAAGTGTGTCTGCAATTTCCACTAGTTACATTAATTTAGATTTCTATAATAAGCAGAAGATAAGGCATATAAATTAAGTATTTGAAAGTATGGGTTCCAAAGTTTGATTTTTTCAGCTGAAGTAAGCATTTCCATGCACAGCTGTTTGGCCTCCAAACATCTTAATTAAAACCTTTTGGGAGGATAATAACATTTGCCATTCAATCAAACATTGGAGAATTTTACAGCTGATACCAAATGTTAAATGATAAACTTGGAGCTGAGTTTCAAAGCATCACAGGCAGTAATGACAATTAGAGACAGAGTTATCTAAAAGTCTCAAGCAATAACTTTCTCTAGCACTCATTACTGAGGAGGAAATATTTTTATAAACCAGTGTGGGACTTTTTCTAGTGTCAGTATAAAAGCTAATTCATGTGCAGTCTAGCTGAAATGTAGTGAGACCTTGGCATTAAACTCTGCATGAGCAAGTCAATGCACCTGCTATGGAAAACATTTTTTTAATCGCATTCTGAAATCAATCAAACCTTGCTACCTTTAAAACAAACCCAAACCAACCAGCCAACACCAACAAAATCTCCCTAGCACCCCATCCAACCAACAACCCACCCCGAAACCTCCCAAAAACCACTGCCAATCATCCCCTCCCACCCCAGAAAAAAGAAAAAAACCCCAACAAAACCCAAAAGAAAACCACCAATCAAAGGGTAGCTTAAAAAGAAACTCAAGCTGTCTGCTATGCCCAGATTACATAACAATTCAAGGATAAAATCCTCCATTAGGATGATTACTTTACAATACACCCTGAAAAAAGGAAACAACCTTTTCATCATTTTACAATTTGCATAACACCTATCAAAGCTTTTTAAAACTCAAACACCATAAAGCTTAAGAGGTGAACCAGTGAAATTAAAGCTTTGTTTCCAAAATGTTCTCTGGGAGCCTGCAGGCTCTGGGATATCTGTTTCAAAGGGCTGCACCCTCCTGCCCTCCTGGAGCAGGGCAGCACCTCCCAGAGAGGGTCTCAGTGCCTTCACCCAGCCCCATCAGAGGGGGAAGTGAAGGATCACCCAGCAGGGCTGACCCATGGGAGACAGACCCTGGAAAATAACCTCCTGCTGTGGAGGAAAGGTGATGGAATTCCCTGCATGTTGTCTTTGCCCATAGCAAGGCAGAGCTAAAAGGAGCATTACAGAGGTTTTTGGGTTCTTTGGAATCCCTCTGCACCAGGCTGGTGCTGCAGGAGTCTCCTGACTCCTGGGCTAGTGTCTCAGTTTTAACCCCACCAGTGAAGGGGTTTAATTGTTTGTTTTTGGGGTCTTTATTTGTTTTTGTTTTTTGTCCTTTCCATATTTGACTATCTATTCTGTATTATTGTGCTTCGCTCTTTCATACTCCCTTTTATTTCTGGTGGTAGTTACTTAGTCATCTAACACAAAAGAGAAATTAGCTTTCAATGAGAAGAAGAAAGACTTGTTTTTGGTTGGTTGGCTTTTTTTTTTTTTTTTGTTAATGATTGCAGATGATTTAAAATCTAGATTAAATTGCTATCTGGTGCAACAGAAAAACAGTTAATGTAAAACTACAGCTGTTAATTATTTGTGTGAATAAATGAATGACTCAACACTTCAAAGTCTTATGAATAACTTTGCTTTAGCCCAGTTCTTATTGGCAAGAAATAAAGAGAAATAAACTGTTGCTGCTTTGGAAAATGAGATCAGAGGGAAATTCATTAGATGGACAGAAATCCTCAAACCCTGGATTCTGCAATTAGATGCAGGACGTTGGAGGCCTGTGTCTCTGGAGAATCCTGTTACTTTGAAATAGACTTTCAATTGACTGCCACAGGGTACCAGAATAGCAGGAAGGGTCTGCCTCCATCAGAAGAACTGATGAACAGGACACATTTGAATCACTATAATTTGCAAAATTTTGTCTCCAGTTTAAGTCAAGTAAACAGGCTGTCTTTGAATATCTGCCATAAAGAAGTGTTTTAATGAACAGGAAAAATGAAAATGTATGCTCTGCAGTAAGAATGTTTTTTCACCTTTTGCATACTAATTTGTTTACCTTTGTAAATTAAGTCATCCTTTCCTAAAAGAAAAACAAAACAAAGCACAGCCAGACCTTTATACTTTTTCTTCTCTCTTTACAGCATATCCTTTGAACATGATCACCTTGGAAAGGCCAGGGGAGGGTCTGCTCCTTCCCAGAGTGAAGCTAATCAGGGTCATGAGTTCAAGGACCACAAGTGAATTTCCATACACTGTAGACATGGAAATCTGTCATGAATCAAAGAGAATCTCAAGCTGGAAGGGACCTGTAAGGATCATTGGCTCCAAGTCTCTGGTCTTGCAGACTACTTAAATCTAAGCTGCTAAATTCACTTCCCTGGGCACCTGTTCCAGTGACCAGCCACTCTCTGGGTGAAGAATCCTTTCCTAATATACAATCTGAACCTCTCCTGTCCAACCTCAGTCCATTTTCTTGTGACCTATCACTGGTTACCACAGGAATAGAATGAGGTCCAGGTAGTGGAAATAATTACCAGTTATTTTTTGAACCTTTTTAAGATCTCCTCTTTGCCCACGGCGTAGCCACAGAACTCATTTCAATGCTGAGGAGAGCGTCTGAGTTTCTCAAGGGTGAAAATCTCCCTTCCCCTTTTTAATTTCACACGTTGGAAAGATAAAGGGTGATGCTACTTGCACATTTTAAGGATGCAAGACTGAGGCAAAGAGTGTTAAGTGTTTATTGGCTTTGAAATAATCAATAGCTTGAGCTGCAAAAGATATCTTTGCCCAGAAAAAAATAAAAAGATGGGCTTTTTATCCTGTTTTTTAGGGAAATGCAGATAGAACCAGGGTCAGCTGGCAGGCAAAAGCTTTGGTGTCTGTCAGCAGCCCTGGTGCAGCAGTGTGCCTGTGCTAAGAGGTGCCTTCTTCAAGGGAGATGCTTTAGCAGGCACAGCACAGTGTTAATGTGTGCTGAAAATAAGAGTTATAGAGAGCCTATACACAGGACTGCTCCTAACAAGGCCATCTAGCATAAAAAGGCAACCTGCAGAGGAAAGGAAAAGAAAAATCTCTATATAATTTTATTATCTTAATCATAGCACTCCTTTTTCTTCCTTCTACAATCCCTACTGCATGCACAATCTGTCTTCTACTTTCTGCAAGAGAGATAGCAGAATATGAAAAACACCCACCCTAAAACCCAAGACCTTGCAACAAAGCATAAACTAAGCAAGAAAAAATGCTAAGAGAGGAAAAATCTTGCAGGGTTGTTTTGCTGCTTTTGGTTTTTTTTTTTTTTTTTTTTTTTTTTTTTAACAAAGATTAGCTACCTGAGAAATGCAATTAATCTTTCCCTAATTGTTTTGTTTTGACATTCATAGCTGCTCTTTTTTAACTGAAACCCAGCATGTATATGTCCTCTATGGAACAACAGGTTGCTTTGCAGGCATTTTCTTAGAAAAACAATGCCATCTAGGAAGATAACATAAAAAGGCAAGAATTTTGCACTCTTCCATCTCCCAGATGATTGGAAGGAGATCTCAAACATATTAATTGCTGGCTAGGGGAATAAAGTATTATCTTTAATTTAAAAGCAAATTATTCTGGACTTTCACAAATCAGCTTCGTAAGGAGGTTTAAATTAAAATAAAGTAAAAAGAAGGCTTCAAACAGCATTTTTTTGAGAAAGAGATTGATGTTGAATTTGAAGAGATTAAATTCAGATTACTATCTGTCCATATGCTAATTATGAAGGCCAGATTAATTATAAAATCCCAAAACAACCAGGCTTCTTTATTTCCAATTCTTGTCTCCTAAATCGTCTGATTCAGGTTTTATAAATAAGCTCACCTTGCTAATTCCAGCAAATGAAAAGAGTTTTGTCAGCTCCACTGGAAGAAATGAAGGGATGAGTCCATGACTGGCAACATCACAGAAATCAGCCTTGAAGGGAGCAAAGAAAAAAGCATGAAAAGAAGATTTTGGTCCTTCAGAATCTCATGCATCAAGCCAGAAGGATGCTCTGTTGCCAGGACTCTCTCAGGCACAACACACACCTGCACAAAAGGCTCCCCTTGAATTCTGACCTAGGGAACCCTTCTACTACTGAACCAAGAGGTACATGTGACTAAAAGTTAATTTCTTCACAGAGGTTAATTTTCCCACTAAAATAATGTTTGAGGTAGTTTGTAAAATAAATGCCATTAAATACATACATAAAATTAAGTCATGCTGAATTATAGTAAAACAATAAAATTCCATACTTCTGCTCACAGGCCTTGAAGTCTTGCTTTATTCTAGTTAATACAGGGAGTCTTATTCATTTAGGAAAAACAAGAAAGTCCCCTAAATAACAAGAAAGGGGTAAAATATATTTTTGTCCTTCAAAAGCTAACCAGGAAAAGCTGGCAGCACACTGGGTCACAGGAGAACAGCAGATGAATATACAGTGCTTTCAGTGCTCAAGGGAATACCCAAGGCAGGAGACCTTGAGAACAGAATATTTCTACCTAATTTAGATTCCAGAGCATAGAGTTAAAACCACTCATCAGCCATCAGATAAGCTTTTGTCTCTTCAGAAGAATGCATCCCTCTTCCCCACTACTCTCCACTTACAGGTCATACACAAGCTCATGGTTTTTCCCCAAGGTTATGATTTACTTAACCACAAGCTGTTATACTTCCCCCTCTCCTCTATCAATCATAGACATTAATTTTAATTACCTCTTTGAGAATTAATTTTTGAGCCTCTACTTAGTTATGTTCAACTACAAAAGAATGCAAACAGCAGCAATTTCCCTCTGTGACAGTGCATTTCAGGAGTTGTAAATGAAAGCAGTCAGGTAGACCTTGTGCAGTTCAGTCCCTTCTTGAAATTTAAGTTTTCTTTTTTATTTTTCCTTGATTTCTGCACAAATTCACAAAACTGTAGGGGTTTTTCTTCCCCCATCTAAACTTCTTATAAAATACTGAGTTTTTAAAAAGTTTCTTTCTGTAAAAGAGGCATTAAAAAAGACTTTGGAACTTCTGTTGCTGAGCATTACTGTGGTTCCAGTGATTTTATTTTGTCTTCCAGAAACTGGTGTGTTCCCCCTTCCAGTCAGGGATACCCATGGCACACTGGCTTTGCCCTGCAAGCCCAAACTCCTGAGAGAAGAGTGAGTCTAACCAAGTAATCCAGAGTAGCATAGAAGGAAAGAAATATTCCCCAATTTACACAAGTCCTGAGATCTACAATGGGTTACTTCACATGGGAGATCCAGAGCGCCTGAGGGTCCATTTTACAGAGGAAACAAGATAACTAGGAAAATCTCATCTTGTTTCACAAGCAATTTCATTTTAAGATACTTCTAGACTCACTAAAAAATCCCTTCTTAAAGTACCAGGAAAATTTGATGCTGCCAATGGGGGCCATAATCCAATAAAATTACTGTTCTATTCCCAAACCAGCCATATCAGCTTAAAGATCTGAGCACAGGGATTTGTGCAAGGGTGGGAGGAACAAACACAAACATTCATACAGGATTTTAAAGAGGAACTGGGATAGAAAAACAAAGGATTTAAATAAGAAATAAATTGGGATATTGAATATAAATAATATTTCGCTGTATTCAATTAGAGATCCCACAAGGGGTTGTGGTTTTGCTGTGTTGAAGCAGGGCACCGCAGCTAACAGTTGTATCTTTGTAATGCCTTGTGAAGAAACTATTGATAGGCAATGTAGAATTGTCCTTCTAAATTTGTTTAGCCACTAAAATACTGAAACTTTCAGTTTATGACTATTTTAAAAAATACCTGCAGGAGCAAATGTATCAGTAGCAGAGATTCACTGCAAAATGAAGCATTATATTTGGTTTTTGGACTTTCTTTTGTCCCCCTGTTATGAAACATGCACACCATCCTCTGCCAGTAATCACTCTGTAATCACACACCAGGGTGGCAAGAATCCAAAGCAACAGGAACATGCTGAAAGAGAATTATTTCTCCAAATAAAAGTAGTGTGAATATATGCAGCCATCTTCACCCAGCCTACAGTAAAATGCTTTTGTGGACCACAAACTTGACTTGCATTGATGCATGCTTTGAACTGGGGCAGCAACTACAATTAATGCTTACAGATTCCTGCAAATTCCAGGAATTCAGCACCAGCCAGCAAAACGTTGAATAGATTTGGCTTGGTGTTTGTTAACCTGGTGTGACAAATGAGTCAAATGCAGGGAAAACATCTCGTGAGCTGCAGTTCAGCTTCAGAGAGCGCCATGCCCAGCTGAGCAGCTTGCCCACCTCCTCCTCTCCTTTGGAGTGCTCTCCTTTGGCCACAGCTCTCCTTTGGAGCTCTTCTGAGGGAAAACCATTCCCCAGACCCAGCCTACAAATTGCTTTCAAGCTGTCTGTCCTCCCTCTGGAGTAATTAGCTGCTAATTAATACCTGGTCCATTTATCATCTTGTCTCCTCTTCCCCCAGATAATCTATTCTTCCAAAAGGCTGTGTCCTAGCCCAGGATGGCAAACCCTGCCCCTCAGCCGTGCTCCACTTCAGGAGGTGCAGCCTTAGCAGCCTGGATGTCAGGAGATGTCATTTAATAACAAATATTCTTGAAACTGCAGGAATTTGGATCTGCAAAGAGAAAATGTGCAGCTCAGTGTCAGGAACAGCCAGCCTCTTCCCAGCATTGCTGCTACAAATTTCAGACTCATCAGCTTGTAGATGGGACCCACAGAGACACCTTTTAAATAGTTTAATGTAGAAAAGAGGTGAATTACTACCAGCACAAGGGTAAAAAATAAAATTTTAAATTGAGCTGTCGACAGAATCTTTTTTCTCTGATGTCACAGCAGTATTATCAGACAGTAGTTGAAATGCTGATAGTGAAAAAAAGCCTCTGAAATATGAATGGGGAAAATCCTGCCTGTCCTAAGGTAATGGCAGGGGTTAACCCCTGCAGGTTACACACCTCCTGCAGTGGGGTGGGGAAGAGAACCACAAGGGTGGAGTGACAAAAATCATGGGTTGAGATAAAGTCAGTTTAAGGGTAAAGTGAGAACCTTGTGCACAAGCAAAGCAAACCAGGAATCCCTTCCCCATTCCCTCTGAGGGGCAGGTGCTCAGCCATCCTCCAGGAAAGCTGGGCTCCATCCTGCCCGTGGTGACCTGGGAAACGCCAAACACAAACACTGCAAATGTCCCCTCTTCACTCCTTATTGCCTGGGTTTCTTTCTTGTTAAAAATGAAACCATGTGGTCTGGGAAATCCCCTGGGTCACTTGGGGTCAGCTGTGTCCCCCTCCCCAGCTCCTTGTGCCCCTCCAGCCTGCTCCCCAGCCTGGGGGGTGAGGAGCAGAACAGGCCTTGGCTCTGGATAAATGCTGCTCAGATATTACAAAAAAACATCCCTTTATTATTAAAGTGATTTTCAGCACAAATCCAAAATATATCCCCATACCAGCACTTCTAGCCTGAACTTCTGCAGCAGCAGATGTTTAAGGAAACGAGAAGTAGTATTGTCTATTACCAGACAGACACCCTTTATATCATCCCTACTTTGTCACTTCTCCTCCTTTCTGTACCCTGCCTCTTCCTCAACTGTGCAGGTTGGAGAGTAAAATGGTGTTCCTTGAAGGCAGAACAGAAAGCTTTTGTCTGGTCTATTATGCTGTACTGTACTTTAATTCAGGCTTTTGAGGCACTGCATGACTGAGGAAGCAGTGTGGGAAAGGCTTTGGAGCCAATGGCTCTGGAGTTACAGTGACAGGGCTGCCAGCAAGGATATCTGTGAATTGATGGCTTCACTCTGGCTGCCCCTAGAAGTTAACTAATATTTATTTGAGTGCAGCAAATGAGATACAGCTGTACACAACACTGACATGCTAGGAAAGCAAATTATTGGGCAATCCAGTTATTAAACTCACTAATCATGTTCAACCGAAGCGCTTGCACAATGAATTTGGAAAGTGCTCCCTAGTCTATCATGTTGCAGGGCTGGTTCAAGCTACTCCAGTTAGTCCCAGAAAGACTTCATATTTTGAAAAAAAAATTCTTAATATATTGTACATAATAATTGATAATTATATATATTATTGATATATACTCTATATATATATAATCTATAACAAATTAATATAATATTTTCTTCAGCATAGCTGAAATCCCTTCATAGTTTGAACTCTGCAATTCAGCACAGGCTTTTCTCTTCAAATAGCTCTTGGAGACCTAGACAAGGCTCACTAACAGAAGCAGATGTCAGCTTGCAGCTATTAGCAACAAGGGCAGTTTCAAGATGAACATATGTTTGCATATTAAAGATGTTACAGCACACTTTTTATTGGCAGTAAGATTCTGCTTTCGCAAATACCACTGACAGAAGAAACATCTACTGACCCAGTAAGAATCCTATGAACAATATTCCATATGCCAGCAGAATGACATCCAAATGGAGGGAAAATTTACGTATTGCCATTAAGGCAAAATTGGCAACAACCAAGGTTAATGAAATAACACAATCACTTCATTTTGCAGCCTCTCCTTAGAGTTAACAAGGTATTATTTCAGAAGAAAAAGAGAAAGAAACATAAATGTTCCTCCCTCTGCCTTTCACTGTAAATTTTAGTTTGGAAATATTGAACAATACTTACATTTATGAGGTTTTATTAGGCACTGTTAGAGAGAACTTGAAGCGTTAGTAATGAATTTTATGTCCTTTCTATCTTCCTCTTCTCTTTTTAAAGTGGAATAATGGGCAAAATGTCAGTTGGAGACCTATTTCATGAGGACTAGCCTATGCTTTACATTTAGGAGTAATCTGAATAGCTCCAGAAGGGAACTTCATTATTTGTCTGACAGACATGGACAGAGCCTAAACCAAGGTCATGTGCTATGAGCTATACCAGCACAGAGTGAGATTAAAGTGTCTTTGACCAGAGTGTTTATTGGCTATAATTTGGCTATAATATTGGCTATATTTGGGCTATAATCTGGCACATCTTTGGATGTTTTAAAAAGGGAAACAGTCTAACTGGCTGCAATGGAACTTCTCTCTCACACCTGGTATTGCCCCTCATATCTTCATGCTCTGTAAAGAGTGGGTGAACCTTTCTTACACAGCACTTACTCACTCACAGCTGGTGAGCCAGCTTTGCTGTCCTTTTTCTGAGGCTGGCTGGCATTCAGAGGGACACCAGGCTGTCATGTCACCTTGCTGTCCTTGTTCTTGAGCAGAGATTGTGTAGCTGCTGCTCAATGCGCTCGTGCAGCCCAAGGCAGTCAAAGTCCCCCCGATGCTCCAGCAAGAGGCCAAACATGCTGTGCATCACCTCCCCTCAGCCCCAGGAGTGTGAGCATCCCCTGGCAGTCACCCAGAAATGAGGGAGCACAGGTGGATGAAGTCATGCCTCCTCATCCCAGGCAATGGCACACCTTGAGCAGCTGACAGTCTGTGCAGCAGCACAGGATGGGTGAGGGCAGACAGGCATCGGGCCACACGTGGGCAGGGACAACCTGAATCCACTGTCAGCATCATGGAGGTCAAGAAAATTATGTTTCTCTGGAGGAGCCATCCAATTTAGAAAGGGCTGAGGTTTGAAAATTGCATCTTTTTCTTGGAAGGAAAAAAAAAAACAGGAAGAAACAAACATTTCTCAATAACAGTCAAAGTTCTCAGAATGTTATTTTCTGATGATCTGATTACATATCAGATGAAACTTGTATTTTGGGAAAACTCAAAGACATCCTCTGGCTGTATCAAAACTGAACATACCAAATGACTATTGTACTCCATTATTTCAATTCTGGAATGATTGTCCCACAGGACCCAAGATGGCAGAGGACATACACAGTGCACAGCAGATTCAAGTAGCATCTGCAGTCATTGTTAGTGCCCACTAACTACACAGATAAAACACAATGCTCTTTGAAATATTTCTTTTTTTTTTTTACTCTAAAATGTAAAAGGCTGAATAGTAAATAGCAATACCTACACCACAAAAGCAGAACCCAAAGAGTATCATTTTCATTAGGACTACCTGATTTCTGAATCTTTTCTCTTCTGCTAATAAAATAAGATGCTAAAGCTCACTACATCCAGTGCTAAAATCAATGGTTTTAAGAGGTATTAAAGTTAGCTTTATTATTACTTGCAGTCATTTAAGTCTTAAAAAAAATAAATTATTTCAATGGCACCAGAACTTTATAAGGCTATATGCTGCAGCACTTGCTAGAAGCTGTTCTCCTTCAGTGCCTACAGAGGTCTGATGTGGTCAAGGAAATACTCAGACTGACTAAAAGCAACCTGCTGAAAATGAGCTTCTCACAGATGTCTCCTGCAAATTTGATTGACTTAGATTTGTATGCCAACACAGAAATTTCTGGCAAGACTCATGTGAAATATTTCTATTGTCATCCAGTTGAAACTTTAGATAGTTATATTTAATACTTTTATAGAAAACTGGAGACTGAGCACAGGTATTACCCAGTGACTGAACATACTATAAACATTTAACTATTCCCCCACTTTTTGCAGTCTACAACAACAAAAAAAAAATTAAAAAGTAGTATGAACAAAATAGTAAACCCCAAAAAAATCTAATCAGAGAAAGGTCAGATTTTTTTTCCAATTCTGGCCAAGATTGAAAAGTACATCCATTTTTGGTATGTTATTAAAGACCTACTCTACTGCATGAAAATAGGGATTCCAAAGAGGACTCTTGAACCCTGGGGAGCTGACACCATTTAATGACTGGGAGACTTCTCAGTCTTTTGCATTTAACCCACCTCATTTACTAACCTGTACTGTACCCCCCTGTAGAGGTACAGCTTCACCTTGATCTTTTTTAAGAATGGCATTCCTATACCTCAACCTTCACAAACCATTTTTAGAATCTTCCTCATCAGAAAATCCTTGGGATTTTCAAATTAAAACAAACAGCGCATAATTTTTTTTTCATTATCCATCAAAATGCAGTAAAACAGTTTTTGTGATTTTTGACAGGTGCCTTTTTATTTTTGATAGGATCCCAGTGCTCTGAAGAAGCAGACTTGCAGCTGTAAGAACAGTGTTAACAGATGAATATACATTAACAGCTCAGCTAATTTAACTCATTTTCGGTAATGAAGCCACAGCAAATAAGGCAAGGGTGTGACACACATTGCTGATGTCAGGAGCTCACCAGCAGACTGACCACCCTAAAGAAGCTGTAACCCCCTGCATTCTCATCCATCCTGCTCCAAACAGCGGCTGTGTGAGCTCAGCTCAGCTCAGCTCAGCAGAATTGTCAGAGCAATAAGGAGCACAAACCTCCCTGCAGCATCTCAGGAGCCGCCTTCTCCCCAGCCATGCCCTGATCATGCTTAGGTGGAGGCAGCTCCCTGCCTCTCCTTAGTTCTTGGCCTGAATTCAGGTGGACTTGATGGGGATTTTTGGATCTGCCAGCTCATCCCTGTTGGCTGATGGCTCTGCTCTGCCTGGCCTGGTGCTGCCCTTGGCTCCTGCCTCATCTTCCTCTGCAGATTCTCTTTCACTGTTGCCTGACACTTGTCCACGGAGAAAACATAAATGATTCCTCGCTTCCCTTGCCAACAGGAAATCTCTGTTTCGTTAGAAAGAGTTTATTGAAACCTGAAGAGAAATATACTCCTTTTTTCTTGCTCCAAACACCCCTCAACATTCTACTGAAAAAGCCAGGAACAGGGCAATTGCTGGATTATTTTCAAACTGAACTTAGAAGTACAGCAAACTTCCTTTCATGCACAGAAAACTATGATCACAGAATAAATACATCTGATGTGATGGCAAATTATCCCAGACTTCATCTCAGAGGCTGGGGATTGCCACTTTGCACAGCCTCCAGAAGGAGGGACCTCTATTCACTGCTGTGCCATATGGGGCTGGCAGCAGCTTTGCCATTTCAGTGCATTCTCCACCTGCTCTCAGACTCTTCTCAGCTGAGATGCACCAACAGGACAGGGGTAAGAGGTTACCAGAGTTTGCAAGCGAAGGAACATCTCTTTTAATTCCAAGCAAAAGATATTTTTGTAAAATTACCTCTAAATGTACTTGAGATAACATTCTCATTAAAAACAGCTACAGGTTTCTGTCACCTTGGATAGAAAGAGAACTTCAGCCACAGTAAAATCTATTACAGTTCCTTCAGAACAGCTGCTTTAGTAGAAGAAATTTTTTAAAACTCTATCATGAGGTCTACTCTCAGTTACATATATCATCTTCCTGACATTATTGCTCTGAGCAGAGCTCCTCAAATGTAAAGTGAGAACATTTTTAAAATGTGATTCTTTGTTAAGGAGTAGCAAAGTATTAAAGCAAATTTGAGTGCTATAAAAGTTATTGATACCCCAGTACATTTTGCAGAACATTTTCACCTGTAGTCCAGCATTCAAACCTCATTTTCAATATTCATGAATGAAACTGGTGATTTTTATTTTTTAAAATTTATCATAGCTGCTGGTGTTTGAGGTAGCTCAGTGTTGTGACAGTTCCATTTGCTGAGCACAGCATGGAACAGCTGATGCAGACACAGGTACAATTTGCCTTGAGTTCTGAACAGCTCCACTACATATATGTGCTTATTTTAAAATAGGATATGATCCCCATTGAGATTTTAGGGAGCTCCACATATTTCTGATTTTTGCTGGCAAGGTATCTCCCTCTCTCTCTCTATATATATATCTATATATATTTATCTATCTATATCCTTAACAAGGGCTCTCAAAGGCTGTGGATCACTACCTAACATGAAATTGTCTTACACATCAGAACTAAGAGTTTGTCAGATGACAGGCAGTGGACTAATAAAAAATCTGCAGTGGATGCACCTCAGATTTCCAAAAGGTGAATGATAGGGAATTAAAGAATCTGGAGCATCCCAGGAAAGGTCACTGTATTTAGGAAAATATCCAAGTCTCAAAATGGTGAATAAGATTGTCTTTCTTTTCACTCCAGTGTTGGCCTGGGATTACAGGAGTACACCATGTTTCTTTTAAAAGAATGAAAATTACTGAACTGCATACAATTCTGATGAAATCTCAGCTTTATTAAGCTGTTGCTTATAAAGTTGATTTGACCTACTGTGTAGATACAGCTCTAAACCAATGAATATGATCACAATGTTGTGGAGAAGACTACATTAAAGTAGTTTGAGTTTTAAGTATTTCATTCTCCAAAAAATACTGGACAGCATTGTTCCACTCAATCAAACAAAGCAGTAGAAGGCTTATCAAGTGCACAGCCTATTTTATTAGGAATATTTTAAAAGCAAATTAGTCATTATCAGTCACTCCAAATCCATCTAGCATCAAGACCTTCTACGAAAAAAATCTAACTATGAGTAATTTAATAATTGTATGACATTTTTCAGCAGCTTACTTATCCAGGTGAAAAGATCCAAAACATGTAATCAAAGGCAAGTTATAAAATGTGTTCCCGTGTGCCTTTTGAGCATAAGACAATTAGAATAAGTGACAGGAAATTGCTTGCCTCATTTATCACTGAGAGCATTCTGTTGCAAAAATAAACATGAAACCATTTAGAAGATTATGTGAGGCAAAGTCCTGTAAACTTGGTACAATAAAAAAAATTAATTGAGAAGTCATACACGAGAATGCTTTACCTTGAAAAAGCAGTCTCCTGAGGCCTTATTAGGCTAGAAAATCCAGGTATCTGCATGAAGTCAGTAAGCAGATCCTGTTATATTTTATCACAATCACACTGCTAAGAGTTACAGCTGAAATTTTATACAACAGCAAAATGAAGTTTGGGTCTTTAAGGGTCCAAGGGACAAATCGAAATATAATTAGTTTGGAAGACTGTCACAGTATTTTGTTCTTTTACTTGATGGAAAATGTCTTACCTAAATAATGTTCCTAGGATTCCTCTCTCATTTATGGTCCTAAAAAATAAAAAAAAAAAAATTGGTTTAAGATATTTAAAAAAAAATAAGTTTCAGCTCCCCTGGAAATTTATCATCTTCCCAATTGGTATCTTTACCATTTGCCCATTCATCACAAAACAAATAAACTAAAACTTGAAATGTGATTAAACAGCTCCTAACAATAGACAGCTTCAACGGTGGAAGTGTGGCTGGCAGCACACCTTAGACACATTACATTTGTGCAGGAATTCTAGACTTATTTTCTTTTCTCCTTGATATTCACCTGGGAATTGATAATCAAAAGCCTGAGGGTGTTCAGGTTCTCAAAGCAAGCTGTGGAAGCACAATGTCTTTTCCTTACAAAGTACAAGTGGATGGGACTCAGTGAATAGCAAAGAATATTCATGGTTCCATTTGGCTACTACAGAGCTGGGGCTGATTCTTTCTTCTAAAGCATTCAGAGCTCTGCCTGGCTTGAGAAATGGCAGCCAACATGCTTGAATTTCAAAGAACTTTCACTTTTGTTCTATATCAGGCCCTTTGACCTTGTGGCTACATCGGGTCCAGCCCAAGACTTCCTGCATCTCAGGTCAAAAACAGTCCCTATGAACAGAGTTAGGTTCTGAAGTCCCTCCAACCCTCAACATTTCTTTTTCCTCTACAGAAAAGTAATTACGCACTGAATAGCACAAAAAAACCCAAAAACAAACCCCAAAAAACCCCACCAAGCTCCTGAAAGCAACCACTCCACTTCTCTCAGCTGTGCACATCCCAGTACCAGCAGCTGTCACATTTTCTTTTGTAACTGCATCTCTAGTTGTTTAAGTACTTCTTGGAAATTTGCCCTTAATTACTATTCCCCTTTTGTTTTCTAAAGTTATTTCTTCTCAACTTTTCTATCTCTTGCATTAAATAAAAGTTTCTTGGCACAAAAAGGAAAAAAAAAAACTGTAGTTCCTCCTGAAGGACTTGTTTTGGGTGGGAAATAAAAAGAGAATAACAAATAAACAAGTCCATGGAGATCATGGCTAAGTTTATTCAAATTACCAGCTGGACCCTGGAGTTGTGTGTGCCTCTCTTGTCATGCAGCTCCCTCTGCATACCTGCCTTCAGAACTGCCATATTTCAGAGGAGGCACCAATGGTCATCTTTGAATGGGGTTACTGTTGGGTCAGTTGTCCCAGTTGTAAAATAAGTTGTCAGTAGAACAAGCTATACAGTGTGAAGAGAGCCAAACACCACATTTTGGTCTGTTCAGATAATTGTTCACCTCTACCATGTATTACCAACTTATCTGAAGCAATGGCAAAAAAAAAAATAAAAAAAAGGACTGAACTGGCAGAACTATTTTGCTCACGAATGTTCAACTATGCTTGATGTTTTTCCTAAGGAAAACCAAAACCTACATGGGAGTGGGAAGTCCTGCCAGAATGTGCTGCCTTAAGTCTATTGAAATGAGACATCAGGGGGTTTTTATTAGCAAAATTACTCTTATCTCAAAGATTCACCTTCAGAATACAGAAGAATATTTTTAGTTCTAATTCTCAGTCAGTGGCTGTCACTCACTTTTATTGTGTTGAGAAGACATTCAGTTTATTCTTCCACTCTTTTGTCTTGCTCCTTGCAAAACACTGACAAGCTGTGTAGGAAGCAGAAGAGAGAAAATGAGGGGAAAAAAGCCTACAACAAAAACCCTCCACAAAAAGCCAAACTCACAAAAAGCCCACAAGGTAGGCAACATTTTGGCCTAAACTTAAAATCCTGGGGGCAGTGGAACAGGTCTGCCTTGGTGAAACTCCCAGTGAGATCTTAGTCAAACAAACAAAGCAGTCAGTAGAGTTTCATATCAGGATTTAATTCAAGCAGAGTCTCTGCAGTTGTTTCATTGGAAGGGAAATGGTTCTGCTTGCAAAGAGCAATGAAACCTCTGGTTCACACACTAATGTGCTGTCCCAGGTACAGAGGCTCTGCAGCAGTCAGGTCTCATCTTTGCCCCAAACTTAACAGGCAGAGCAGAATTTGGTTTCTATTACCCTGCCAGAGCCCCAGGGAATGAAAAAGGTTCTTTCCAGGTGTATTACCACCAGCTTCAGAGGAGCAATAAAAGAAAGGATAAATCTGACTTATCACCATCAGTTCTGGTGGAGATAGTGCCATTCTCATCTACAGCACTTGAGCCACAGCCTATCACATGCTTTCCATCTCCTGAAGAAGCAGGAGATGATGCTCTTGACAAAGCAGTTTCATTTCATTTCTCTCCACTACCCATGTCCTGAGATCAAAGTGATCAGTCAGGGTAACAGACCACAACCAGAAAGTAAGGAGTTCTAAACACAGAAAACAGATTGACAGGCTAATAAATAAAATAACAATATCCTAAACCTCCATCAAGCAGAAGGATATAAAGACCTGCTGACTTTGGTTTTCCTTGCCCTATTTTTTTTTTTTTAATCACTTTGCAACAGAAAAAAAAAGGGATCAGCATCAATATAACCACAGCAGAAAATCTTTGTGGGGAAACAAAGGCAAGGAGACCCCAGACCCTGGCAAGCTCCTTGCTAGTTACTTGCACTGTAACTTTTGCAGTTTTGATTTCCCACAAGCACAGTGATATATTTGTATACTGTTCCTTACAAAGCAGATGCAGAGTGTCTGATGTAGCTGGGACTGTCCCTTCAGTGCCTCAACTGCTCCTTGAGCACTGTGAGATCCACTGTGCCTGCAACAGGCTCCTTATTGATTGCCTAAACATCATTCAGACTGAAAAAAGAAATTAAAATAAGGAATTGCAATCTATAATCAATTTCAGAGTGACACCTGGTGTGAGAGAGAGTCTGTTTTAGTACATAGCTGAGCTCTGCACTCTCACCTAATAGCAGTATTTTAAGCTTAACTTGTGTCTGTAAATAACACATTATGAGGACCACAGAGAGGCAGCCTAGCAATACCAGGAAAAAAAACTCAAGCATAATGAAAGTCTTAAAACTCACTCTCAGAAAAAGAGGTCTATTTTGGGAAAAGGACAGTAATATTCATGAATTCAAGACAACAAACAAAGACATTAAAACCCAATTCAAAAATTTATTATTAAACCTGCAGCATTTACCAGCAGCTACCACACTGTGGCATCCTATGACAACACAGTATTTGACTATGTATTCAAAAGAAATTAACATCCAAAAGAACAGAAACACACCTGATAATCTACTGCAAGATATGTGGATAAATTCTGACCTTTTAATAGCAAAAAACCTAAGATGATAGATTTTACCTCCCTCAGAAGGCTGTTTAAATTTTCTTTTAATTACAAACATTTAATCTGTAACCTTTGCCTTGATCTATAAAATGTTTCAAAGCTGTAAAACAATAAAATTAAAAAACAAACAGTCCAGGGTATTGACAATAAAAAAAAATCCTAGTTAGAAGGAAATGGAAAATTTCTATCCGTGTAAAGTTCATCTGGCTGTACTGAGTTATTCCAATCTTCTAGTAGTATATTATTCATGCTACTGTCTATACTTTTATCCTAAAATAATAAGCAGCATTTTATCTTTGTAAAAAGAGAGTTTATTTTATGATCAAAGCAGAAATAATACTGAATCTTCTGTGTACAGAAGTCACTAATGTTAGCTTAGATACTTTATGGTGGATGTTGAATGTTGGAATAAATCGAAAATCTTCCAAAATTATGCAGCACAGCTCCATTAATACATAAAGATTTTATCATGATTAATGGTAGTTTAATGCATACTCTGGGAATGAAAAATAATCTGTCTCACAAAATGGGTTACCACCTTGTCAGTTCAGGAGACTCAATTTTGCAGTGACCTTCCAATAAATGCAGGTGAGTCACAGGTTCATTAGCCACGTTCCTTGTATAACCCAGACAAATACAATGGAACTCCAATTTTCAAGTCCATCACTGGCCTGTTACAAAACTTTTTTTGCAATTTCTGGGCTGAATGCAACCATGGAATGAATATATATTGGAATAGGGGGCTGATCAGCAAGAACCACCCAGTTCAGTCTTCTGGCTTTTCAATCACCTACCAGAACAACAGTTGTTCCAGGCCATTCTTTTTGCAGTACAATATTCTTCACAAAGACATAGGTGTGTACACATCCACTGTTGATGGAATGCTCTTTACTCTAGGCCAGCTGACAGTGTGCTCTTTCTGTGATGCTTTCAGAGGAGTTGGGCTGTGTAGAATCCCCTTGCACCTCGACACAGCAGGTCTAAAAAAGCCCCAACCTGGGTTTTTTGTTCCAGGTAAAGGTTTGAAGGCTGGATAATTTGTTCAGGTGGGGGGCATTGTTATCTCAAGTGCTGTAGATGGTTACCACAAGCCTACAAATTTGTTATCGCAGCTGGAAGAAAATTACTTTTTGTGAAATGGCTCGTCAGAGCTATCACACCTAATGCAGTGTGGACTCAGACAAGGGGGCTGACTGGACTGTAGGAGGAGCACAGCTAGATCTGCCACCAAGAGTTTGGAAATGTGACGTGAGGCATTGTACGTGTGCTGCAAAGTGGCACGACGGTGAGTTGGCTGGCCTGGAAAATAGAAGCCTTTTTCCCTGAGGCCTGCTTGACATCACATCATGAATAGCTATTAAATTGCTTTTAGGTTTATTCAGTGCACTCAGCAGGCATACAACAGAAAGGATAAAAGATTATGTGCCAAATGAGACACAATGATCCTTCTCCCAATGTGCAAATGGATGCTGAAACTTGCTCTCTGATGAAATACGAGGTCACTGAAAACCACCCCAGCCAGTTTTGAACATGAAATTAAGTTCAAAGCAGAGCCTCTGTAATGATGAGGTGCTCTGCCCAGACCAATAAAATGCATGTGCTCAGGATCACTTCAGTGCCTTCCATACAGTCCTGGTGATTCACACCTCACCCTCAGGGGATGGCAATTTCCTCAGGAATCCTAATTTCTGTACATCACTTTGATAAGCCAGAGGCAAAAAACATACCCAAACACCCCCAAAAAAAAACAGAAAAAAAGAATTTTGACTGTATGAGAAAGATCTTTTTGGTAGGCATAAAAAAATGCCCCAAAATGCCCCTGAGCACTGGGGAAAGTTAACTCAAGTATCTGCCTACATCATTAGCTTCTAAGTGATTTTGGGGTATCCCACAGTGCCAGCTGGGATAACCAGAGCCATAAAGATGGAGAAACCTGGGGGCAGATCTTACATTGACAGCTGCTTCAGTATCTTGATCTACTCAGATTACTAAAGACCATGCAAGCCAAAATCCCTCTGTTCTCCATACAGTCAATGAGGTGTCTTGAGGCACCTTTGCCTATATACAGAGAAAGTGGCTCCTGGTAAGTGTTTCCCCCCCTGTATTCAAAATTCCTCAGTCAATGAAGGCTGGGTTTTTCAAAGACATTCAAAGATCTATAAAACCTAGGAAAGATTTTAAAGAAATCCTCTAAGTGAGATGTCTTCCCAAACTTGGATCTGTGAGGTCTTATTTTCCTCCTCCTTTCCTTTTCTTATTCCTTTACTTACTTTCTTTATGCTTCAAAAGTTTGTTGCACTCACTTAGCAGCTGTATAGCCTCTAAATGCATCCCAGAGTCTTTAAATTGAAAAGGGGAAAATAAAAAAATAGCCACCCCAGACCTTTACCTTAGAAAAAAATCTCCAAGATCTAAAAAAAATAAAAAGCTTGAGAGAAGACTTTCTGCCTTCAGGTCTTATGACCACATTCTCCTACTCATGCTCAGCAAAAACTGCCTTTAAATTATCTGATTAAAAAAAAAAATCTAAAATACCATCAAGAATAAATATATTCAGGCAGCAGCAGATGCCTCTGAATTCAGACATTTTGCCCCAAACACTAGGCCATTTCTTTTTTTGAACTTGATTGCTGGTTTTGGTTTGTTTTTTGAACAGAAATCATCTTGGTTTATAAGTCTGAATTTAATTACATGCATAAAAATATTAACCATAGTCAGAGAAACAGGAACTTTACGTCTATGTGCTCCACATTATTTATTACATGTTTTAAAAAACCCAAAATAGCATAACCACAGATAATATGGTTACACCAGCTCTGTCAATGTTGAGAAATTCAGGAAAAAAAAAAAAAAAAAAAAGACCAAACAGGTTCAAGATAAGATTTCTCTATCAGGAAGAGGGATCTGAAAAGAATCAAAAATGCATTACAAAAATGCATTAGGAAGGGTGACATGTTCGGTAAACTGAAGGCAAGACAATTCCTGTAAATCTTGTTATATTCAATTTAAAGCTACCCAGGATATGGACAACAAAGTGCTCTAGCTGGGCTCTTTAGATGGACATCAATTAAGGCTGTGTATTTGTTTTTCCCTCTTGCTCCTAGAATATGTCATGTCTTTCAACTTTCAAGTTGCTTTTTCCAGTTGGGGAAGAGAGAAATAATCAATAATTATATCAAGAAGAAACATTCTGCCTTGGTCAGAACTGCACTTCTAAGTGTTCTTTAGGTAGCTCCAAAAATTCTCTCTTTTGCTGACTTTATCTCACAAGAAGTAAATAAAACTTCAGAGGAAGTGAATAAAAATTTAGCAAGCCTTTAGATAACAGGAAGTCTTTTTTTCAATATTACTAAATTTTCATTTTAGTGAAAATTTTAAGCTTTCAGAAATTTGGTGGAGAAGAAAGGACAATTGTTCCATAGAACAAAGTAACCTCCCAGTGTTTATTACCAGGGAAAATGGAGTATCCATAAAAGAACTAAGACTGCCTTGTGGCTGAGGTGAGACAAGCAGGTTCTAAAGCAGTCACAGTAATGTGCCTTCTCCTTGGGTTAAAGTAGCCAATTCCACTGCAGCATGGAGGGAACACAGATGTGCCAGAGGATGTTTTGTGTCATTTGAGGCAGCTGGAGGTTAGTACAGCACAGGGACACTGCCTAAGTGCTCATTTTGTTTGAAGGGTTTTAATCCCCTTTGCCAAGTCAGTAATAATTTTTGTCAGGACCTGATGAATAATAGACAAAATAAAGTGTTAGTATTTGATGAAATTCTTAGTGCAGTCCAAGTGGCACAACAGCAAGAGATCACTGCTCAGGCACTTTTATTAGGGGGAAATAGGGATAAGATTAGCCAATGACCCTTTCTCTGTTTTCCTAAATCATTCAAGAACAGGCATGTTTTTACCGAATGAGACAGTTTTGCAGCCTCTCCTCTGTCAGTCTTAGGCACTAGACAGTCCTCTCAGTAGCATAAGCAGAGCACAGGAAATTCTCTAAACAATTTCAGCCTACCTGGAAACAAGGGAAGGAAGGCAGGAACACCACTGGGCTTCCCTGAATGGCCCAGGGTGTTTAGGATAAGGGCACAGGATGTTGACAAAAAGACAAACTTTGCAGGGTCTTCAACCCTCTGTGGTTTCCCCATTGCAGTGATCCTGCCCTGCCAGCCCTGGATCCCATTGAGGGGACACCCAGCATCACCATCCCATAACCCAGCAGCACCTTATTTATAGCCTGTGACAGACTGGATGAGCAAAGCCAAAGATTACTGAATGCAGCAGACCACAGAAAACTTAAAAAGATTATTGAGAGAAAATAAAAGCTTTTTAATTCAATCTAGGAGTCTTTTCTTTCTTGCTTTAGTCAAATTATGGCTTCATTCATCTAATCCCATCCCAGGGTTTCCAGCCCAGTCACCCAACTCTGCTCCATCTAGGAAAGATTTTTTTAAATAATATTTTTTAAAATACTCCTACCCTTTATTTCTGACATTGTGGCTACTTTCAACCTTTCTTTGGTTGCCTTCTGCATTTACACATTTCTTGATGTATACAACTTAAAAATTTATGGAGGAGTATAGTAATTGCCACACTCACATTTTCAATTATTTAAAAATGAGTTACAATAGTAAAGTGTGAGCAACAATCCAGATTCTATTACATCATCTTGGGAGATTCATAGCAAATATTATTTCAAGGTCATTGCCTGTAGAGAATACAAGCCTTTTGCTCAGATCTGGTATCATATAATTTAACGAAGTAGAAAATAATTATGAAGATTTGCGCTAGTATTATTTAATCACTTTAATATTAAAGTATGAATGGAAAGATAAAAGGAAAATTAAGAGACATCTCTACATGAATGTCATTGATTTTACTATTGACAACAGGAAGACTTTTTCCAATATTCCTTAAAGAGAGCAACACTAAAGTCTTCATCTGAAACAATAATAGACAGATGTGAAGCTAAGAAGTCAGAACAGAATTTCATTTTGTCCTGGCTCATTTTGGATCTCCTCATACTAATCACTAAAACTGACAGGAGAAAGAAAAAGTTAAGATAGCTCAACAAGAAGACATGAGTCAAATATTTGCAAGTTCAAGTCTTCAAACTAAAGGATAAAATTCTGGAAAATATACTTCCTATTTTGCAAAAAAAGAACCCAAAAAAGACCAAACCACCTAAGTTCATCTTGTGGTTAAGGTTCAGTTCTATGGAATATAAAACAAGATAGAGCTTTGTGGTCAAGGTATAATCCTCTGAAGATATTGTTTAATAATCATACATCTTTAACTGCATTAGTGTTAGGTTGTGCATCTATGGATGCCTGTTGCTACTTAATTTTAAAAGGTTTGTAATCTTATAATGAAACTGTACTTTTGACCGCCACAAAGAATCTGATTTGAGCATTACAATGCAATTAATCATGGATTTTAATGTCTCATTTGAAATAATTTATTCAGATTTGAAAAAAAAAAAAACTTTCATGTCTGTGATTTCATTACATAAAAAGCAAATAAGCTACATAACTGAAAATTAACCATACAGACTCTTTGTCATAAAATGGAGATCAGAGATTGGTCCCAAACTGGTTGCAGTTTGACTTCTGTTTAGTCACTTGCAGCTGTGCAACAAGACACAAACTCTGTTCCTTGATTTTTATTCACTTTAACAGTGCTGGAAAGGGGATTGGAAAATTTGGGTCCGTGGTGCTTGGATTCAAAATAGACATCACATTTGGTGGGCAAACACCAATATTAGAGTGCAACCTGTACTTATAAGAGCCTTCATTGCCTAAAGGAACAGAAAAAAAGAGAAAACAGAGGAATTGTATGGCCTTTGGAGATGCACAACACAGAATGTAATTATTCTGATATCCATCCACAGGTTTTGCATGTTCAGATATCACCCCAAACCTGAAGGATATCTGGAGCAGTAATGTTTTGGTGTATTGTTTCTGAAAGCACTCTCCATGTTATCCACCCTGTCACCACTCATGTCTTTAATAGCACCTGGTAATTAGGAGATGTGATAGGCAATTTTCAAATTATGACCCAGAATGCTCACAGGAAAACTGGAAATTCACGTGTGTTACCTGCCTGCTTTGGTACCTGCAGTGTGAGTAGGGCTTCCTGGTGTTCACCTGATGCTGCATCTGAGGAAAGGTGAACAAGCACACCCTGTGAGTGTTTAAAGCACACAAAAGAGCTGAATGAGAGCAAGACACCAGGCTCTGGATAAGGGAAAAATGTAGCTCAGAGTAAGGAGGAATCTGAGACCATGGTGAAAGTAAGAGCTCACACTTCATTACCCCTGTTGGTGGAGCTTCTGACTAAAAAAAAAAAGAAACATCTCTTCTTCCTTTCCTTTGTTTACACTGGAAAACAAGAGAAAAACAGAGCCCATGTGACAGTGATCGCAGGGGTGCCAGGATGAGGGAAGAGATGAGAAAGTTGACTCCATGTTTCAGAAGGCTGATTTATTATTTTATGATATATATTATTATATTAAAAGAATAGAAGAATAGATTTCATCAGAAAGCTTAGCTAAGAATAGAAAAGGAATGAATAACAAAAGTTTGTCTCTGACTGAGGCAGTCCAAGACAGCCGGACTGTGATTGGCCATTAATTAGAAACAACCTTCAGTACAAACCTTGTTACATATACACAATATAGGAAAAAACCAAATACCTTTCAGCAAATTTTCTCTCCCCTGCTCAGCTGAGGAAGAGACACACAGTAGTCTGGTGTTCAGCCATGGTCAACCCACCACAGTCCTTTTTATTGCCCACTTCCTCTGCCTCCTTTAATGGATATATCTCCTTTCTTACTCCCCTGCTTTCCTTGACCTTCCAATTTGTCAATCAGCATAACCTTCCCTGACACATATTTTGACCTTTAAAATTCATAGGTAAAATAACATTTTTTTAATTCAAAATAATCCACTGTAAAACCTTGCTCTATTTATGAGGAAGGAGCTAGGCTATCCACATCAATATTTTATAATGTGTTCTGCCAAATTAGTCAGAGACAAATTAGTCATGACACTCCACAGAAAAAGCCTATTTGGTTTCTATGAAACCATTTATCAGGCGTGGTATTATGATGAACAATACATCAAAATGTGGTGCCAGAGGACCAACTGTAGCAAAAGTTCTATCCTTTCATTTTCTCTGTAATTCCACACTGCATAAAGATAATTTCACCCTTAAGAGAACAGCATATTCATTCAAACTTGTGCACTGCAATCATATTGCCAGATTATTACTTAAAACTAGAACTAGGCAGATTTGATGTATTACTAGTTTGCTTTCAAGTCCCATTAACTTTTCCACCATCATGTCAGTCAGCACAAAACCACAGAACTTATTGGATATATTAGATTCTAATAGAGACCTCTCCCATGCTACCTGTTCCTGGCCTCCTGCATCTGCTCTCTGCTTGAATTCATCTTCTGACTATGACCTTATAAATTCGTACCCCCTCCACGTGTACAGAACAACTCAGTGTCTTAGTTTACACCTGTAGAATCTGCAGCTTGCTAAATGAAGAAAAATGATTAAAATGTGCATACTGCAGCTGTCTTGAATGTCTGTACAACAAAGATAAGTCTGTGACTGGTATAATTTTTTAACTACTCTCCCACTCGTTTGTGTGTCTTTGAGTGCTCATTTTAAAGCATTATTAAAGATTTGATTGCATGCCACTTGAAACCTCTGGGAGGATTATTGTCCAGCATCTCATCACTCACCTAAGGAAAGGCTACTAAAGCAATTGAATTCAATCACGCCCCTCAGCTGATATGGGCAATTACATATTTCCACATAGACCAAATTCTCTTCCTGGAGCCCTATGAAAGGCAAGGCAAAAAAAAGAACCACCAATGTGTAAGTTTGAACAATGTGAAAGATCCAAAAACATATATTCAGTCAAAGGCCTGAAAGGAAGGTCTTATAAAGGCAAATTAAAAACAATACATTCCAAAACTCTTTTTAGTCTATGCAGAAAAGTGACTGTTATATCAGGATAAAAGAAAAAAAAATGTAAGAATATATATACACTAAAGTAGAAAGTCAAAAAAAGATTAAAATCTCTATTCTACAAATCTCATCTTTGAGATACCTGCATTCATAAGCAAGAGATCACAGCCCCCATCCCTTTAGAAACCTGTGCATTTGTGGCACTGCCACACACCTCAAGAAGAGGGAGCTCAGCTAAAGAAAAAAAAAAAAACAGGAAAAAATAACCTAAGCTCCAGAGACTATAATAACCCTCTTAGAGGCAGGAAAAGTCAACTTGACCTGAAAGCTCATGCTGGAACCTCATTGGTAATCTTATTACCACAAAAATCCTTACTTCCTTTATGTTTTGGCTAGATAATTTTCCAGAAGGATATAAACCAGACAAATCCATTTGTCCTTCAGGCTGATTGTAAGGGAGAAGGTAAGAGGTCCTTGTTTTAATGCATTTAGATAAAATACTGACACACCCACAGCTGCCATTCATCACCATCCTTCCACACCTTAAGCAAGCTACAAAGACAACACTATCTGAACAGCTGGTCCTCCTTATATGTGCAAAATGTGTGCAAATATTTACAATTTCATATATTGACAATAAATTTCAACATAAGAAATCAAAAATTGACTACAGTTTCCCACCAGTGACTTCATAATTTGGATAAGCAGTGTTTTGAAATACTGTCAGAATCATTCTTACAAGATGAACCCTTGGCAAGTCTTCAACATTTGTCAAACCTTAATTTAATTATTTTTTGTTCATGGGAGTTATTAACATTTCAGTAAGCTAAAATGTGGCTATTTCAAAATAAGCACAGTAAGTAGTTTACAATTCAAATAGATTGGGTTAATTTCATTTAAGAATGGAAATGAGGCTTTTAGTTCCCCACAAGTCATAAGCCTATTTTTACTTACCAAGTAAGCTAGAATTATTAGAATATTAAATGTTCCTGAGAACAATTAATTTACAATTTTAGCAAAGGGCATTTGTAGTGATCATTTACAAGACAATAAAATGAACAAAAACAAAACCCATTTTTATTCAATTCCAAATTATCAATTTCCTACCATTAAGATTTCACATTGACATAATGCTTGCCTTCTGGCTCTTTTCTGAGTCCATTATATAATCTGCATTTGACAGAAATAAGATTTGACTTAGATATTGAAATTTCATCAACATAAAGATTAAAGAAATTATATCTTAGTGAAAACAAAAGCAAATAAGGTTGTTAAGACAACTTAAGTTTTTCAATGACTTGTCTCTTGTGCTTCTTTCACTTCCCAATAGACTGATTACCTTCCCAATGTTTGATTATCTAATACACTGCTGTAGTTAAGGCCTTTTCCACTGTCTCATCTCCCTTTATTACACAGCTAATGGATTTTATTCCTTACAAATATTTCATGAAGTTTTTCCTCACCAGTTCCACCTTAGGTGCCTTAGTTCAAATTCAGCTGCAAGTCAGTGAGAAAATAATCTTCTGGCTCTCTGTAGAAATGAATAATTTTTTCAGTACTTTTTCTAGTGTCTTACCAAAAGAAATTTAAAAAAAAAATACCACTGCTTTTTCTTATTAATGATGTTTCTTAACAGTGACTTCATAGAAGAACAGCTGTCTAGTGATGGAAGAACAGACAACCTAGATCACAGAGTGCAACAATATGCCAACATCCAATCAATAGTAAAGGACCTGGTAGAGAAAAATAGGAGCTGTTTTCTTTGGTACTTGCTTTTTTCTAACATCCTGAAAATTCTCTAAACACATAACATAGCAGACACAAAGTCACTTTTTGTCACCGGCACCAATAAAAGAATAAATCAGAAAAGACTCCCCTGACAGAGAATCTGCCTCAGTGGGAAGCCAGAGGCCTGCAGCAGCTAAATAGTATTAATGGTTTGAAAATTCTAACACAGACTCTCAAGGAGAATACATTCTTTGGTCTACCTAGCAATGATACTTAAAGGATTGATTAATAATCAAGAAGCATTAAGAACTCCTTATAATAGGAATCATTCTTTAGATAGCAGCAATTACAATTAATATGATTGAAAAAATATTAGGAAAAATAACTTTTGTGGTACTGTCTGCTTATTAGATTTTAAGTAATGGCTTCCCATCAGAAAATTTTTGCCTATTACATGCTTCAGTAATTCAGTCTGCTCCATAGCATTGTCCAACTCTTTTCACTAAGGTGCAAAATCCTACCCGTCAAAAACCCTCATTTGTTTCCCCAAAATAAGCCTACAGACTCTGTCTCAATTTAAAATGTCTATCAGTTACGTGGCAAATAAGCACAATGAAAACCTAAGAGATTTCCTTTTCTGTTTTCTCCTAATTAAAAGAATATCCAAGACAGAATTTGTAAGTTGTAGTTCCACAAAAGATCACAATACTACTCAAATATTTTTTTGCCTTCAACTTGATTTTGAAAGTGTTTAAATTGCTGAAACAAAAGACCAAATTGGACGCAAAGAATTGAAGCAGGTGCAACCACAACCTGGCAACAGAAGAAGCGACAAAAGCAAGAATTGGTCACTTATTCACAAAAATGACATTTCAGCACTTGAGAAATAAAATTTCGTCACTTAAAAAATATCTTTAAGGGTAATAACTTAAAACATGATTATTGAATATTGTCAAAGCATGATGGGCTTGCCCTATCTCAAAATCTGTACTTTAGGGGGTTTTGGTCATTTTTTGCCTAAAGTAGATTTGGACCATAACTGGAGAGTCTAAATCAAAAGTAGGACACTAAGGAGAAGTTTAAATAATGCTCAATTGCATACTTAAGGTCACTTTCTAAATGCAGATAAGCCATGCACAGGACTCAGCCTTTTTCACAGCTAATTCATCTCAGAGCAGACAACCCACATAAAATCTAGTAAAGTCAAGGTTTTGGAATTTTTTGTGTCATGTATTTAAGATTTTACAAGGCATGGTATCCATGAGAAATTACTTCTTTAGCATATTTCCTCTTGAACACACATTAAACCTAAGAGAAGAAATAGCTTCTGTGGACTGTGTTAAAGAGTGCTAAAAAGAGCTTAAAAAAATCAGCAATATAACACAACTTTAAAAGGCAAGCCTAGACATTTACTTTGCAAGTGTTGCCTTGTATTACCTAACTTATCAATCATCATATGATGCCTTAAACAGGCAGTGTCAAAACACATCAAATAATATCTTGTAAGTCATTTATATTTTACTTACCAAGTCCTTTGAAGACTGAGGACTATGAGGATGCACACAAATTACTATCTTTAACCTGCAATAAAGTAGGCCTGAGATGGTTTATCTCTTCTGCATATCCTATTTCCAGCAGACAGGTTTAATGCTTGAAATACTGACTCGTTCTAAGAGAGCTACACCCACTGGCAACAAAAAGCACTATACACAGGTACAGGGGGAAAAAAGGGGGGAAAAAAATCAAATAAAAAGGGGCAACATAGCCAACCTGCCTTCTAAAATCTAGCAAGGAATGGTCTCTTTTGAGGAACTCAATTGGACTCAGGTGAATGACTTTACTCCCATGCCTAACCAATAATTGGCAGCACCTGATCTTGCACGGTTGCCTGTCAAGTGTTCCTTTAAGACTATTTTAGCAGAAATGCAAAATGAAATCTGAAAGTGAGCTTAGTCCGTAAGCTTGCTGTCAAATATAAAAACCATATAGTTCTATATTAGTTTTGTAAAATGATAATTCAGGACAATGCATTTCATCATGGTATGTCTGAATACAATATTCAAAACTGAACACCTGAATACAGTATTCAAAATAAAAATATTTGAAACCAGGACATTGGAAATAATATTTAATGATTCAGTTCTTTCAGACAGATTTTCCCTATTTCTTGGAAAATTCAAAATCTAATTTTATGCTTAAACAAACATATGTCAAAAATTTCCATGGGTAATCTTTAAAATTTTAAAAATTGAGGCTATTATAAGTACTTTGAAGCTGAGGACTCCTAAATCCTTTAGACAACAAAGCATAATAAAGCACATAAGAAAACAATAGTGATAATGATCTCTTTAGATTAGAACCTTCTAGGTCTGTTCTCTACAATTATATTCTCAATTCCAATTCAAATGCCCTTCTTCCTCTTCCTCTCGTCTGTCTTTTAGACTGCAGCAATGTCATCACCTTCAGAAATTCATTTCCTTCAGACATTGTCAATATGGATAAAAATTATGTATCTCTAATTTTTTTATCAACTTAGGGAAAATAACCCCAAGCATTGTACCAATTTGTTATCTTGGAAGCTTTGAAATAACAGTAATGAAAAAAAATAAAATTAAAAGCTGGTGTTCTTATGTCACAATGCCCTTCACTAGCAAAGGAAGACTATCACTCAGGAAGCCTACATTTCCATTAGATCTAGCCACTGAAATCTGCAACTTTGATTTTAAACTTTAAATTTAATTGAATTTGCTGCTGCAACTGCATGAAGCATATCCACATTATTTCTTATTTAATTTACTCTGATTATGATTTGAGTCCCTGAGTCCTACACCAGTCCCTGCAAAGCTTGTCTTGGCCAACAAAAGATATCCTTATTTATTTTATCACTTTGCTCATCACTCTCTCCTCACATGAATTGTGCAATGTTACTGATTTGAAAATGCTACCAGTTAACTGTCTGTCTACCCCTTGCCAATAGGAAGAGAATTCTTCCAGTGAAAACTACCTGAATTTAATTGAATCTTGGGCCATTTCCATTCTTCTTGACTGTATTATCCAGCTTCAGCTTGGCTTCTGCATATTTTCAATCCTAACTTTTCTTGACACTTCGATATGCAAAACGGAGATTATAATATCTGCATATTATTTTGTGAAATAAAAATCTCCTTGCTAAAATTAATGTTTTTTTCCTGTATGAAGTAAAAGGAAATTCCTAAAATGATACTCAAATATTTATATGTTGGCCATGCTGCCTGTATTAAGCTACAAAAACTTCAGAGAACAAAATGGATAAATGGGGCAGAGGCAATCAAACACTTTGTCTGGTTACATGAAAGAGTTGTGGCATGCTAATCACAGGAGTGATGCACAGAAAGATGCTGAGGTACTGGGGGGCTGCATCCATGAGACTTTCTAGGTGTGGCACTCCAGGTTATCCTGGAGGTCCCCTTCCATTTGTCCCTTTCATTTGTCCAGTGTTATTCACAGTACAAGCCATTACTGTAAGGTTGATGTGCCCATAGCAAGAAGTCCTCAGTCTTACTAAAAGATGAGGATATTCAAGAGCCAGATTTTCATCCAATACTGCTGAGTCTTCAGTACTTTGAAATTTGAAGTAAGAAGGAGGAAGGAGCTTCTCTTTTGTCACTTTTTTTTCTATGCAAGAATTTAAGATTCTATGTAATGTGAGCTTCTATTAATGTTAGGGAAGTTAAATTACATGAATTGCAACCATCAAACTATTTGATTCTTACAAATATAACTTTAAACTAAAATATCACTCTGAGGACTGGGAGAAAGAATTCTATTTTAATATATTCTGTTTATGAACCAATTTCCCAAACTGTGCAGAAGGACAGTGATAGAATAAAGTCCCTCCAGCAGGCCTGGTGCTAAGGTGATATTGGACAGCCTTGTGTCCTTTGATGTGTATCAGCAGAACAATTTTATGAAGTACCTAACTGTAGTGTTCCATGGACATTTTCCTCTACTCTGGAACTCAGAAAAGCACATTAAATAAAATGGATTTTAGCTGCCTTATCACCTGATCGTTAAATGCAGAATTTGATCCATAACAAGAATATTCTTGATTTAATCTATTGTCAGTTTTTGGAACTCGAATACTGTTCAGCAATGTAAACACATGCACTTATTTTCATTGCCTAAATTAATCCTGAAAATCTTCACTTCAGGCTTCAATAGCTATAAATAGATTTGCTGTAAGGATGATAAACGGTGGTGAAGCTTCGTGGTAAAAGTGTTACACTGAGTGATTATGTTATGCATCATCGACCTTCCCAGAGCCACTGATAGAAGCCTGCACAGTCTGCATGTGCAGCTGTCTGTGGTTTTAAAATGAGAGCACCCATGTAAGCAGACACAACACTTTAAAAAGCCCAACAAATTACCATGAGTGTGATATGGGTGTTAATGCATTTAACCCAACAATGTTCCACACTGCCCGAGTGGACCTCAGTAAGATCAAACGTGTCCTACACAAGAGTAAGCCTGAAGAATATTCACAGTTCAAGGAAAGAACAATTGCATGCCTTTAGAAAACACGGTTTCACCCCTTAAGTGAAAGAAAAAGCAGCAAATGGCTTAGCAAGACAACTCCATTCATCTCCACTAACCCTTTCAGGCCCTGGGGCTGGGAAACTGAAAAAAGTTATATCCTGTCCTCTGCCTGTGAACTGCTGCAGATCAGCAAGATCACACAGCATCTCTCCAGTGCTGGCATGGCTGCAGAGCACTGCATCCTCAGAACTCCAATTAAAAACAACATTTGTTTAACACTAGCCAGAGAACTCCCCATAGCAGATACTAACTCAGAGATAGGGAAACAAAACGTGGAAAAATTTATGTAGCCAAGGAGAGATGATGAAGGAAATCTATGCAGGAAAAGGCATCAAAGCTGTTCCTGTCTGGCTGCCTCTGGGGTAACCTGTAACCACTGAGATCTCCCTTCCTCCACAGCAGAATATCATCCCTCCCCACCAAGTACCAGAGCCCCTAACATGTCCTGTCACCACCATTCCTGGAAAGAGGAGGAGTGGACAGGAGATGGATGCAGCCTGCTTAGGTATCCTGGTTTTAATGGGGATTCTGGCTGTGAGGTCATGGACTTGCTGTGCTGTGATTTGGTGCAATATAAATAGACAGTTTGTGAAACAAAATGGTGAAGTGCATAATCACACTCCAGGTTTAACATAAACTGATTTAATAGCTCTGGATTGTAGTAAATAATCAGAGAAACACAAATCAAAATCTTTCATGCTTGCTTAAAGACTGAGAGCTGATTTAGTCACTAAGAATAATTCTGAAAGACATTTTTTTTTAATGTGTAAAAATAATACCTTGAAAAAAATTCATCAAAATGCCTATTGTGCATTTTTAATCAACTTAAATAAGCCATTCTTGACTTACTCCCAAGCTGAGACTCTGTGATCCATTTTTTTTGCCTGCAGGATTTTTTCAGTAAAGTCACAGGCTCCTGAAAATAAAGTATGGTAATGAAAATTCTGTGAGAACCTGAAATATAGCCGTAGCAATAGTGCTCTTGAGTATTAAGAAAAAGTTCATTTAGCTACTTTAAAGGCAGAGTAATAGCCAAACCACATATGATGACATCAAACCTAAAAACCAGCCTCATTTCAACAGAAGAGAATAAATTCATCATCCTGGCAGTCAGTAACTTTATAAAAGCTCCTGTTCTCATTATGCCTGTTAGTGTTTTAACTACAGATGAAAAATAGAAACAATTTCAGGCTATTCCTGGCAGACTGAAGTAGGTTTAAGGGTAGCTAACCAGATGGAAGAGGCTTACTTTTAAAGCGCTATATTTTACCTTCCGTTTCCCCTGGCACTGAAAAGAGAGGAGAGCACTTCTGAAAATTTCAGGCTCTGCTTTGTAGAAGCAGTAATATCTGTTTAGCTAAAATGATTTTAAATAGGCTGCAGTTACTGCTGAATTTACTACAATAAAAACAATTGGAACAGGTTTCACCTAGCACAAGAAATGGCTGGGAAAAAGGGAATGTTGGAGGAATATGAGGTCAGGGTTGTGCAGGGGAGTCATCCCTGGAGAACATGCATGGGTTCTGTACTGAAACACGAGGCCACAGGTCAGGGAGGGGTTATATGGAACATGAGTAATAGTTATTTAAATCCACTGGCAGGAAAAACCCCACTTGTGGAGTAGAGGTGAATTGTTCTCTTGGGCTTTGGTTTGAATCCTACCTCAGGTACTTGAAAATAAATCCTGTTTTCTGAGCACCCAGTGCAGAGCTGTAACTCTCACTCATCACATGCTGGGCCATTAATTAAGGATGTGCAGGATAGAGTGTGAAACATTCATTCAGCAAACATCTCTGTCCATTTAGCAGGCCACAGTCAGTAGGACTCAGCTGACCCTTCCTACTCCATCCCTCTGATAAAATACCCCTGACAATGGGAACTGGGATCCAGTTCTGACCACACTGACACCAGTATCAACTCAATGACTGTGAGAAAAGCAGAATGCTCTCCATCCAAAGAAAGTTCGTCACACAACTGCAGATTTGTCAGTCACTTTATTTTGAAATAGTCATTAAAACCTCTTTCAGGCATTTAGTAATAAAGAGAATGCCAATATTTTATCATATTAAAAAAGTTTATCTATATTTGGATTTTTTCGTGTGGATTCTAACATGAGATATTTCACAAGAAAAAGTGGTTTTAGCTTGATTGTTAGGGACCTAATAATAAGATTCTGAATTTACCACCAAACTTATGCAAAGTGCAGTGTCTAAAATAAATTTCAATAAAACCTAAGAAAAGACTTTGAGGAAATTGAGCAAAAAAGTTATGATTATCCAATAAATCATAAGTGTATGGCCCAGCATGGTAAAGGATGCAGTTATTAGCATTCTGCAATTGAAACTTGCAGAAATTACACACTTGAGCCCATAGCTTGTTCTCTTTTTGTACTTGCACTGCCTTGGTTTACAGAAGCTGAGTGAAATCCATGGGGGAAGATTTTCTTTCAGATATCCTGCCCACCACCAGGAGCTGGGCTCTGATAGCTTGCTGATATGACCACTTGCCTGGAAGGCATCTTGATCTTTTTCATATATATCAAACTGAATAGAAGTTCCTTTGATATCCAAGTCTTTAAGGGATAAAGATCAAACTTACACCTTTAGAGTAAAAAAAAAAAAAAAAAGTAAAGCTAGATGAGGGTTTTAGGAAGAAAAAAACTGAACAAGAAACTGAAATTGGGAATGAAGATTCTAGAAAAGAAAACTCAGAAATATCCAAACATGCACAAACCTAAAGGTGTGTTTGACAGAGCAAAGTGTGCAGCTAAGCAGCAGGAAACTGGTCAGAAACTTTCCTTGTCTTACACAAATTTATTTTAGGCTAATAGTTATGATAGTTTTCCTACCATACAGACAGAACCACTGGCTTTGTGCAATTCACAGTTCACTGACTATGATGCTCTGCCCTTACACAGCTTTAGAATTTTATGACTTTTATCTTATTTTTAGATAGTTGCTTTGTATGACACAGTGACTACCAGAGTGCTTTCCTATTTCTGCTACTTATAGCTGTGGAAATGTATCTGCATTTTATTACATAAAGTGTCCAGCATGAATAAACAGGGAGGTTAAGCAGATATTCTGATTTTATTTTCATTGCACAATCTTAGCCATAATGCTCCATGGACTTGTTCATTTGTTGCAGGGACTATATCATCTATTTATACTTATTTTGAGCAATGGTCTCATATATATCTGCACATTTGTATGCCCATGTGGTTCAGTCTGCAGGGCACACAAGAATGAGGGGTTAATATCAGGGCAGGGGTCTATAGCTGAGACTGAAGAGGTGTAAAAGGATTCTAACTTGTAGTCCTTCCCACATCTTCTCATTAAAAAAACAACCAACCAACCAACCAACCAAACCCTCAAACAAACTAAAAAATCCCCACAAAACCCCATAATAATAAATTCAACAACTTTATTGACCACTTGTTTGGCTTTCATGAGCGCTGATTGTACTGAAGGTTTTCATAGGAGTCATTAACAGTATTTCATCCTCACCATGTAAACTGCAGTGGTGTAATCCAGCTAATTAGAATGGAGTGCAGATGATGTTTCACTCAGCAGTAAATTATGCTCCTGAATCCAGTGTTTCATCCCTAGTTATGATTTTAAAATACCCACCCCAGTTATTAGCATTTCCACACACAATATTTATCAGCTAATAATACCCACTCATCTTGGGCATTGTACATTTAGATTTTACAACATTCAAGTAACAGTTGTCAGGTCATATTCATCTCAAGGCAACTCAGTTCTCTGGGCAAGACAAAGTTTTACTCCTCCAAAGATAAAAGGAGACAGACTAAGAAATTAATCTAGTAGCTGTAAAAGGAAGCCAGGGGAACAGTAATGGAGCCAGGGAGAGATCCTTGAAGATGTGACTGGTAATTGCTGCTGACACCAGGTACTCCTAGTATTTACAGATAGTCCTGCTAATTGCAGCTGTTGCAGCCCCATAAAGACTCATTTTTCTATCAGAGATGATGTGGCCACAGTCAGCTCACTGTCCAGTGCCCTAAGGTGTGCAAAGCACTCAGAGTTTGGGCCATTTGTTTGTCCCATGGCAGTGCAACTTCTACAACACAAAATCCAGTATCACACAGTTGGAATTGAGAACCCCTAAACTGGGGAGCTCTACAGCTTTGTCTGAGGCAGGCAGATGGAATTTTCCTTGTGTTCCTAGAGAATTTTGGCCCCCTTGGTATTCAATTCCAGGAAAACATTTTGTTGTTGATATGCCAGCTCAGCAAAGGGTTTTAATACACACTTCATGAAAAGACATTTAGGCAGATGCACAAAAACCAGAGTGCTGACAGACCTTCTTGAAAATGGCCTATACAAATACTCACTTTTTGTCCAGAATACTGCCTGGATAAGAATTACTGTTTCATTTGTGTCCCCAGCCACTCATTCTTAGTTTTGCAGCCAGGGCTGCACTTTCAGAGAAGTTATGCAGAGATGCACCAGGGAAAGGGCAGAGTCTGACCATAATAATTTTTACCTCCTAACCCTGTATCTATGGGTCAAGAGGAATTTTTGGAGTGAAGGTGAGCTTTGCAGCTGCTGATGGCCATGCAGTGGATGCTTTTCACAGCACCAGCAGCACAAAGTGAACTCTGCCCATGAAGCTGCATTGATTCCTGCGTGGACTCCTTGGGAACTTTAGCCCTGAGGATTTGTCATGACTTGATTCCAAGTTTATTAAAGGCAGTGATCAGAGATCAGCCCATCACAGTCTTGGGGTTGCAGTCTCCTGGTGCTCAGCCATGGAAGTCATGTCCTCGAGCTCACTGTGTGCATATTGATTAGAGCTCAACAGTTTGTCATCTAACTTCCCATACCCATTTTTTATGGAATCTGTCATTAAGTAACTGTTCATAATCTCATTATCAACTCGATTTCTTTCTAGTGAACTCTAAAAAATTGATGAGACATCAGAAATTGGCTAGTCCTCCTGGGAAACAGGCAAAATTTAAACCTGAAATGGAGCTAGTGGATTTTTTTTCTTTTTTTTTTTAGTGTAATCTGATTGACCTATTACTGTATAGAGAGGATTAGATAATTATTAAATTTTGACTGGAAAATACTCTCCTGTCTTCAACCATCCCTGTGCATTTTTAAACAAAATTTAAATATTTCATTGGTATACCCAACATCTTTCCCATTAATGTGAATAAGAATTGAAAACATCTGCCTAAAGCTATACAAATCTAGAGTGAATTGATAATACAAAGTGCAATACTGTGAAGATGCTGCCCAGCTTTGTCAGCTGAACAGCTGTCACAGTGTGCCTGATGCCTGTGTGTATATTAAAAATATACCACAGCTTTCCTGGTGTGGAGGAACTCTGCAATCAAACCTCATGCCATGAAATGTGTGCAACAAATGAAATACAGGGACATGCACGGCCCAAATTGACTTTCTTCATTGAATGGCACATAAAGCTTAGAAATAATGACTACTAAGAATGACCTTTCTTGTTATGTGCTATTGATTGTGCTTTTTACTCCTGAGAGGATGCCTTTATGGCGGGACTGTGCCACAGAAGATCAATTTTAAGGGTTTACCTTGGCTCTGGCAATTTTTTTTGGCTATGAAGCAAGATTAGGTGTTGCTTTGATACTTCTGTGTGATGAGTTGATATATGTTTGAATTTTCTTCATACACTTAAAAAAAATCTAGTGTAAATTATAATGAAATGGATGGAATAGGTTTTTCTAAAGAGCCTTGAACTTCAATTTAAAAAAATAAAATTTCTATTTTTTTAATTTATCCTTTAATTATTCCCATCTTTATAATTTTAAAGATTCTTTTAAATTATCATCCTTATGTATAATGCTATATTCTGTATTCTATAGTTCTACATCTTTTCTTGGAAAAATGAACTTAAATGTATCTTAACAAAAAACTGTGTTCTTATTAAACTTTTTGAGGTTTTTTGCAGTAAAAATTCATGTGAAATTACAATACAATTTTAAACTCCAAAACATTTAAAGGTGCAAAAACAACTACTCCTGAAATCCAATCTAGAGGTAATACTAGGAAGAGCCATATATATTTTTAATGCTGAAATGTTTCATGATATGAACAGTTGTCTTTTATTTATATGTGCTTCTCAGTTCAATATAGAAGATAATTTCAAATAAAAAAGCACAGGCCTTGCCTTTTCAACCATCTAAAAATCACATATTTTTATATCTATAAATATTTTGCATTTAAATACACTAAAAATATTTTCAAGATTTTTAGGAGTTAATTTTCCTCCTGAAGACAAATTTATCAACAAATATTTCTGGTCATTTAATTTCTGAGATTATATTTTAATGTTATTTATCATTTGCAGGTTTCATTAAAAACATCCCAACAGTTTAGTGCAGTAATGTTGCCTTTAAAACCTATTTGTTTGGTATCCAGGAGAAAAATATCTCTCTTGGTAAGACAAATGGCCTGCAAATACATGTAAATTAGACCAAGATATATAACAAGGTGACATTTACCAGTAATGCTTTATTCTGCAAATGACTGAGCAGGCTGGCCTCAGACCAGCCAAACAAGTAATGGGCTATTCACTGTACAGTGATTAATTCATTCATGAATTCTTTAGGCTGTTAGACAGAGCTCTAGCAGATAGATTTTATAAGAAGCATGTCAGGAAATGCACAGTGGACTTACAACTTTGGCCTGAAGTGTGAATAAATACAGTACTGAGATGAAATTCATGCATTCATGAATTAATTAATTCAGGAAACAGACAAGATGTCAGCATGGCTCAGTGAGGTATCACAGAAACACTCGAGCTGCACCACGAGCACCTGCAGGGTCCCACCTGAACTCCTCCTCCTGTGTCTGTCAGGACATCCTGGGATGTGTTTCACTGGGGAGTGCACATATCTCTGAGATTTAAACACACAAACCCAGACTTGGTGAAGCTTCAAGTGGATAATCAGCAAGGGAGAGGATAATCAAAACAAACAAGCCAAGAACCATTATTGATTCTGTGGGTTTCATTAGTGAGGGTTGTATTTCTTTGAAAGGGCCTTTTCCCAGCTCAGCACTTTGACCTCCACAAATGAATATGCACAAAGTCCATGGCATGGAGCAGACTGCAGCAATAACCCCCTCAGTTACCTGTCTGGGACTCCTGGCTGATTTATAAGGCATAAATTCAAAGGCTACAGTTAGCTTTGCTGGCAGGTGTAAACAGAGAATAAATACATTGTGGTCACAGGGTTTTATTCCTTGAAAAATAATTAAGAGAAAGGGAAATTTAACCCAAAGTACCTTGACAGAACGAGTGCCTTCTAAGTCTGTGTGTGTTTGCACCATGTGCTGTATACAGGTAAGGGGATCTCAGATAAACAAGAATTTCTGTACATTCTCTTTTTTGTTTTGCCAAGACAGCTTGGCAAAACAAAACAGACAGATTATCTTCTGCTTATCATTTTCTGCCACCCACAAAGCAGAATGAGCAATGGGTATGGGGTCCCAATTTCCTTCATCATATCTGTGCACATGCTGACCAACTTAAACACCCCTGCTCTGTGGAGAAGATGGAATGTTTTACCCTGGAAAAGAGAAAATATTTCAAATGAGACTTCATTATCCCCAGACAAACCCATAGAGCTGCCCAGATTATATATTTGTCTCTATATGTAGAACAACATATATGTTGTGATACAGTTTTAGACGTGAGGAAGATCAATCATTTAAACCACAGGCTTTAAGTTTCATCAATTTCTTTTTTTTTTTTTTTTCTCATTGCATTCACTATTTCACAATAGTCTAACAAAAGCCCCCAATACATGAGTTACTCACAAAAAAGTTAATTTGAACTACAGCAAACCAGTGCTTCTTACAACAGCCCTACACAGAAAACCACTGGCAACTCAAAATTTCCCAGGGGTTTATAGTGCTAAAAATCCAGGGAGGCTTTCTGCACGCCAGTCACTCGGAATCGACTCAAAAACTCTAAAATAACTGGACGTTTCTGTTCTTTACAAAACAGTCTGAACCCAAAGGGAAGCTCTGGAGAGGAGTGGGCTGCGATGGGCTCACACTGAATTTTTCCGTGTTCCTGCTCTGCCCTCTCCTGGGGCAGCCAGCTCACTGCTGAGCCAGCCCCAGCGGGTCATGGATGGACAGACAGCACGGGAAAAACGGACTGCAGGACTGCAAACCCACTGCCAATCACTGCATCTGTCTGAATAGCCAATAGGAGAATCAACCAGCTAAAAACCAAAACAATTTGGGCACAGGTCTGCTGTTTACTGTCATATTGTAATTAAAACATTTAGAAGAAAAAGACAATGTTTTTTTCTCAAATGAAAATAAAAAAATCATAGTACCTAGTGCTATGTTATACAATAACATGGTAATTTAATTTAGGTTTTTTTGTTATATTATCTAAGTATTTTCTTTTAAATTTGAACTTAAATAAATGGAAACTATTTGGCTTGCATTTATGTGGATTTGTAAACAGATTTTTTTTTTTTTAAAGCCAAAACTGTCTGCTGGTTATATGGGTTTGTTTTAAATGGCAACTTCTCTTTTTTTAAAACTTTTTTCCTGTAAAGGGGTATTTCAATGTAATTTTGGATTAATCACTGATTGCTGGCCCTCATTACATGTAATAGCTCAAGAAGACTAAGATAAGGTTTATAAAGTGAAAATGTTTAAAGCAAAGCCTGAAATACATTTTTGGGACCTAAAATAATCCTTTGTTTCCAAAGTTGATCAATTTGTCCATGTTGTTTTGGGGCAAAAAATATCCTATACCACATCAAATCACCATAAAACCAGAACTGGAACATTAAGGTTGGGAGGTCACAAAAATCCAGTTTATTTTTGAACAGTGACAGCCTTTTTCTGATAGCTGCTCTCTGATGGGCCAGCCAGACTTTTGATCTGTTCTTTGCACAAGTTAAAAAGCATTCTCTTAATAATGCTTGACTGAGTAACTGTCACTTTACAGCAACAAATATCCATCAGGCAAAACGTGTACATCTACTTCAATTACAGGCACATAGGAATAAAAGTTGCCAAAGAAAAGCATTTAAGAGAAAACATGCCATTTTCATTTGCACAATCTTTGTTGTAGGCTATACACTCCCCAGGTGAGGCAGATCTCTTGTCTTTGTGAATTTTGATCTACACTGTTGATAAAGTAGAGGCCAAAAACTGAGACAAAAACTCATCAGCATTTCACCCAGGCACAGTATAAGTGCTCTTCATGAATTGTTCCTCTGCCATTTAGTTAATGCAATGACCTGTTGTTCTGAGGATAAGTTATTAAGTAATGAAATAGGATGATTGGATTAAGTTAATTACTTGCTTTGAAATGACATTTGTACACAGATTCTTCGGCCTTGCCAGAATGAATTAGATAATCTCAATGGTGGGGTTTTTGCATTCCATTTCACAGCTTTCAAGGCCACATTTTACCTGATAGATGGGATCACTAAAACTGTGATTAAAAAAAATAGGTCACATAGTACATTAGTGCCAGATACAGACTCTGTGTCTGGAATCACATGCTAATCAATCTGGTCTAGGGTACATATTAATAAGGATAATTATTATAATAGGTCTGATCAGACTATTTAACAGAACAAAGATTCTGTGTAGAGGGATACAGAACACAGGACTGCAGGGGTTTATGTAAGAAATCCTACTGCCAAAAAGGCTGCAGTATGGAGAAGTTTTTTTGACTTTTGTTTGATTTTCGTGGTGCAAACAATGTTCAGAAAGTAAAAGAAGGCTTTCCTACAATCTGTCTGTTGGGGACTCTTGGTGAACAGGCTAGAAATTCCCACTGATCATGCTCAGTTCCTCTTTTTACTTTGTTTGCATGAGGAGAACAGCATATGGCTTTCTGGGTAGCAGAAACACCTGGTAGGTGTTTCAGATTTAATTCCACAGCAGACTCAACAAAATGAGAAAATATTTCTGTGGCACCTCTTTGCTTGTATTGTAATAATCCCCCCTGACTTTATCTTAATCCACTGCTTCTGACAGGAATTCTGACAAGAATAAAGGAGATAGGATCCATAATCAGTGTTCAGCTCTATCATTGCAGCCTCTGGCACAAAAGACAGAGTGGCATCCGGGCCAAGAGGGGCAGAACACATTGAAAGGGTGAAAAAAAGGGGAGGAGAAGAGATCTCACAGTGCAGAGGAAGAGAAAGGAATAAAACAAATGGAAAGAGCTGAAAAAAAAAGGACCAGGATGTGTCAGGAGCAGCAAATCCTTGCCATGTGTCATGAATTGAAATGACTCCCTATATTTGTTGGAGAGAAGCAGCAATGCACTTATCCTGAAATTTGAGCCTGTATGCATCCACCAGGCAGCTAAGGGATACAGTTTCTTGTATCAAAACCTTGGCCTCTTTTCCTCTTTGAAAATAAAGTAATTTCAGTTTTATCTACTCTATTTTCATCTATTTTAGTTCGTAATTATTTCCTGAAAAAGAGCTCAGTTCTTATAGAATGGCTTGTTCATTCCCTTGGTGTTGACTGCAAATTTCATGTCACCTCAAACATTTATCTTGCTCTACACAAAGATTTGCACTGCATTTTGGCTCTGATTTATATGTTCTGGAAAGACCCCTACAGGAAATCTAGTGTTCTGCTTCTCCTCTGAGATGTTTGGCTATATCCTAGCTAATGTGAAAGCAATTGATCAAATTTGGCTGAGGGGTTTCTGCTATAACCAGGCAAGAATCAATCTTCAATGAAATTATGATCTAGTAGTGTTAGGCATATAAACTCTGTGAAAATGGCTATCAAACAGGATCCTGCAGAGCTCTGTTAGAAAGGTGGAAATAGCAAAGCAGTGAAGTTTGACAGAACTAAAACACAGAAGATTTTTTCAATTGCTGGAGTGAATTTCACCTAACAGAAAAAGGGCTCTCTTCTGTAAATATTATCTTTGCAATCTGAGTGAAATCTTGAACTGCAAATAAGAAGTGAGCATGTTTTCTTCTCACTGTTCCTAATTATTTTTTATAGCACAGTACCACCTAGAGGCTCTCTGGCCCTCTGTGTTTGTTTCTGTGAGAAGTGGGAAGCAAAACTTTTGGAGCTTTTTACTACTTCCATAGATAAGACAGATATAGCATGAGAAGAAAGGGTAGGAAGGATGGAGCTCCTGCAGAAGAAATAAAGGCTCTCAAAGAGAATAGGAACTACATTTTATTTGTCATTGCATTTCTCCAGTACAAATTAAATAGCTAATCAAATTGATGCAAAGGAGACCTAAACCAGATTTGACTGGCAGCCCTTTTTTGTGTGTCTCACAGTTTGTGCAACTACTTCCTACCCCTCCCTATTATGGACTAGGAGCAGATTTATCCCTCTGGCAGGGCTATATCCTCCCTCACTCTCATCCTCACAATCATTTTCAACACAGGAATAAAAAGTGTGATCACTTCTACAACAAAATTTCTCTTTAATTATACCAGATAGAATTTTCCTTCCTCAATCCCTTATTGTAACTATTGACGCCTGCCAAACAGAATGCTCAGTGTAAAGGTAATCACACTGTCTTGCTCACTGAGTCTTTTACCCCTTTAAAAGAGTACAGTAAAACACTCAGCAATCCTTCCCATGATTGTATATCTTATGATGGTATATGATGAATGCATTAAAGATAATTTCTAATGTGATATGAAATTCCTCCCATGAATTTCAAATGAGGAGGTATGTGTCTTTCAAATTGTTTTGTAATAACCAGAAGCCAGATTTGTATTTATTGGTAATTGGTAATTAGTTAACAGGTTGCCAGGGACATAAAATAGAAAAATTACTTAACTTGTTATAATTTCTTAATTTTTTGGTTAAAATTACTTTTTTCATTTCAGCAGTCTGTATGTCAAGCTCTTTTCAACATTTTCCAGAGAGAAAATCATGTGCATATAGCAATTTCCATGAACAGGAGACTGCATAAGTAGGTCTTTAATTTAGACAAATAGAGTTCTTCTGATTGCAGATTGCTTCAAGGCTGGGATTTTCAAAACCAGTCATTAACTCTCCTCCTCCTACCCAGTCTCATCTGGGGCTTGACACTCTGCATTTTTCCCCTCTGAATATCTCTTGTACTGCAGCAGAGACACTGTTTGTAGGAATTTCACCAGGAATTCTGGATCCTTACCCTCCAAGCTGCCAAGGGGTTTTAAGGGAGGTTGGTTATCCCACTCAGTGATTGTCACTTATGGGACATTTTCTGTGATTCAATGTTACCTTTTGAAAGTGATGCTGGTGGAAAATTCCCAGCCCACCCACTGAAAGTCTCATAAATGGATGGTGAAATCTATTGAAAAGGAAAGGGAGAAAGGGAGGGAAGGAAGGAAGGAGGGAAGGAAGGAGGGAAGGAAGGAAGGAGGGAGGGAAGGAGGGAGGGAAGGAGGGAGGGAAGGAAGGAGGGAAGGAGGGAAGGAAGGAAGGAAGGAAGGAGGGAAGGAAGGAAGGAAGGAAGGAAGGAAGGAAGGAAGGAAGGAAGGAAGGAAGGAAGGAAGGAAGGAAGGAAGGAAGGAAGGAAGGAAGGAAGGAAGGAAGGAAGGAAGGAAGGAAGGAAGGAAGGAAGGAAGGAAGGAAGGAAGGAAGGAAGGAAGGAAGGAAGGAAGGAAGGAAGGAAGGAAGGAAGGAAGGAAGGAAGGAAGGAAGGAAGGAAGGAAGGAAGGAAGGAAGGAAGGAAGGAAGGAAGGAAGGAAGGAAGGAAGGAAGGAAGGAAGGAAGGAAGGAAGGAAGGAAGGAAGGAAGGAAGGAAGGAAGGAAGGAAGGAAGGAAGGAAAAGAAAGAAATAAAAAGAAAGGCAACTCTGATGTAATTTCATCAAACTTTTAGTTCACTGAAAACAAAATAGTCTCTTTGGGTTGTCATCAGATTTATAAAAAGTGGGTTTCCACATATGTGAGCATCTGTGAGTGTCCACATTCTTGTACTTAATTTATTCCTTTATATTCATACAGTAGGAATTTACAACGAGAATTTTAAATTTATCTCAATGATAAATTTTTGTTCATAATAATTTTCCCTGTCAAACAAGTTTTGTTTATTTGATTTCAATTCTCCTTTGTGTTAGAATAAAATGTTGATGGGTATTGGTTTGCATAGATTTCGTGAGAAGTTGAAGACATGATTTGATATTTTCTATTTATGCTGGAGGAAAAGATTTTAAGAAACCTGGCAGCATTCAAGATGTCTTGCCATTGCTATACTGAAAATCATTACAGTCCTATATGTTGCTTTGATTGCTTTTCCTTGTTTTCAAGTTTTGCTTTTTTTATATGACCAGGCTTAAATTTAAAAATAAATTTAAAAAAAAGCTAAAATCTCATTAACCTAGACAGCATGGTTTTTAGGAAGGTAACTTTTAAATCAGTGAAAACTGAACTGGTGCTGGTCTGCAGCACACTCACATGTTCTCCCCTTCCACTCGGGTTGTTGCCATCACCCAGTTTATCTGTAGGGGGCAATCCCTAACAAGAAATCCTCGGTCTCTCCTTTCCTCCAAGCACTTTCAGAAAAGCTGCAATGAAAAGACTGATTTAACAAAATCAGCTAGAAGTCCAGCACGTGAATTATAGCCCTTTGTAGTGTATTTTTAGTGTTTAAGATGAGAATTATCTGCTGTAATCTAAAACTCTGAGTAGATGGCTGTCCTGACTCTTCAGGCCATTCAGATCTCCCCAGATGAGCATCCTCCTTTTGTACTTTGTACTTTTGTACTTTGGGGGCTGCACTATTTTCTGCCTCACCTAACCCAGTGATGCATGGCAGGCACACACACAGACCCACAGAGCACCAAAAGAAGGAAGGTTAGGGGCACACTGGAGGGAGCAGAGAATGAGGGGTAAAAATCAGTTGTCATTTTATTTCCCAGGCAGAAAACTCTATCTAAAATGAGCACATTTCTTTCAAAAGAAACAGGCCCAAAGATTAGGCAGTTTGTGTGTAGTTGTTGGCTGTGCTAAGTATTATGCAAGGACTGGCTCACCAGTGTGTGCCTCAGAAAAGGAAACCTTGTGAATGAGAGGGGAAAGATGACAAAGAGGAAATTGCTTTAGGATAAGATGTCAGAAAAATGCTTGCACCTCACCTTGGCTTTGTCAGAGCTGGTGAAACTAATGGAATTTGCTGAAGAGAGTTCAAATGAAGTAATAGCAGCAGGCATCATGTTGAATAAGAGCAGAATGGAAACATATTCAGGAAGGGTAGAGCAGGGAAATCTTCACTTTCCTCACAAAGATTTTGTTGAGTATTCTGCTATTCAAATATAATATCAGAGACCTTAAGAAACTTAATACCTGTGTTCCTAATACAGGTATTCTGACAGATAACTGTCATCTGAATCATTACCATATTTAGACCAGAAATACAGAAAAACCTCCACGATAATATACCCGAGAGAGTTCACTGCTACTGCCTGCCTCAGTAAAAGAGCTGTAAAATCTCTTTGATAAGGCTTTGAAGCAGTCAGAGCTTTGCAGTGGATCTGCCCAGACCTTCTCCTCTAAGTCTAGGCAGAGGAACTCCCCAGAGGCCAGAAAGCTTTTGCACTAGAAAGAAAACACCAACAGTTTTTATTCAAATATAAAACCGAATAATTAACTTCTTAATCAGACAACAGACGATTGCTGGGGAAGACAGAACATAAATTAAAAAATAGTTATGTAAAACTGTTTTTCTGCCTGCACATCTGGCAGATGCTTCAGCCAGCTCAGTGACTGCAGCTCTGAGCTGCAGCAAACCTGCTCATCCCTTTGGCCCTGGGCTGCTCTCTCCTCCTTCCTCCTGCCCTGGCTGAGGCACTGCCTCCTGCATTACCCAAGTGCCAACATTATTTTCCTAAGCATGGAACTCCCTAAATAGCTCTTCTGCTCCTTGCAGTCCTGCCTGGTTTTCCCCTTGATCAGCAGGATTGCCAGTAACACACTTTTTTTTTTTTTTTTTTTTAATTAGCAACAGCAGTATGGAGGCATTTTTGTATTGGAATAGCATTTGACACAATTTAAACCAGACTTCCTGCCAGAAAGCCACGCTGCTGCCTCCCTAACTTTGCCCTTCTCTATGACCCAAGCAGAGTCCCATGAAGTGAATCTTCCTTGATCTTTCTTTAAGTCTCACTGCACATAGCCAAGAGGATTTTCTCTTTAATGCTCATGCATGGCATGAAACATGAATATTAATAGGTGAGAAGAGGAAATTAAATTCAGATACAAGATTTTTCTTATTGCTTTTGATTGTTTGAAGTGAAAATACAAAATGCAAATATGAAGCTACTACAAACAATAACCCATAAAAGATAAAAGTCCATTACTAGATTGTGGTAGTGAAAAAGATATCAGCAGCATACATGAACTGAAGCTTTAGAAGTGACTTCAATTCCCATTCAAGCAAAATCATGTCCTCTAGCACAAAAAAAAAAAGAAAAAAAAAACCCAAAAAACCCCTAAATTTACAGATTGAAGTAGTTGTGCATTGGTGTCAAGAATATATTTAGAAGGCAGTATTCCTTAGAGGCTACTTTTTGTGTCATACAGTATCAGATCCCAGTGTGTTAGAGGGGAAGCAGCATTTCTCTCTAGGGCTTCTGATGCTGGGATGCTCCTCAGTGGCTTGTTAACATAATTTCTTGGTCTTCCTTAAATTCAGTCTTTAGCAGTTGTTCTAAGGGATTCTTTGTCACCATCCACGTGGGCATAGATGTTGCCTCCAATGTCCTTTTTAAATCATATTGCTGTCTGAAGCAGATGTGATCATTAAATTCTACATAATCAAACACCCTCACTGTAAGTCACCAGAAGGCAAATACATTCAATGCTCTGTACTGTAAATTTCTTGAAGTAAAAGAAAGACATTCCACAAATGTTTATCTTCTTTAGGAAACAGTTATGATATATTTTGAGCTACTACTCAAATATGTTTTGAATTACAAATGAGTGGGTGCTCTTTGAAGAATCCTGGACGTCTTTAGACAATTTAATCGCAGTTTGCAACAAATAAAGCACATTGTTATTTGAAGTAAGACTAACTAGTACTTAAAGGCTAACACTGGGCACTGGGACATTCCTTGATGTGTTGCAGGTGCTTTGCTCAGCTTTGTTCACCTTGGCTTTCCAGTATATGACAAATGTGTCACCTGGGCAGATGTCTGGAGGAGATAACTCGTGGACAGCTGTACTTGGGTATTTCAGCAGTAAGGCCCACAGAAACATCTAACAGATTTATACTTCAACAACAGGCTGGCTGCATTCAGAGACAACATATTCCTAATGTCCCAGCAGGTTTGGATCACACTTAAAATTACTTTTAAGTGTGAGTGCTTTTAAGTGCAAATTAGAAATTATTAAGAGCAATTGATTTTCAGCACTGTCAAAACAGCAAAAGTAGAAGGAGATTTTTCCATATATTTAATTTGGAAAATAATTAATGTAAGCTATAAAAAGCTTTGGTGATTGCTGCAATGGCTCACATTTTTCCTCAAATTGCTTTAAACCTGTTATTGATAAACAAGTGTTTGAGGAATACATTACTTTAAAACTCTTTAGAAAAAGAAGATGAAGGGGTAGGCAGTTTCTTAATCACTACACAAGAAACTTTTAAAGCTCCTCTGTGACAGCCAGTGGATCTATTTGGGTCACTCTATCACTAATGAAATGCACTTGCCTCCAGAAAGCAGAACTGCAGCTGTTTTGCCATATCTGTAACAAAATCAGAAGAGTTTAGCATAAAATCTCAACTAATACCCTGTGAAGTTTAAACAAGAAGAGAAGAGCATGAAAATTTGGAAGACAGAATATGATGGCCTAGAAATTCAGCTCTCCCTCTTTCACCAAAGGGACATAAATTCTTCAAGAATCTCACCTGAGGAATGGCTTTGAGGCCAGCAGAATGGCCAGTGGAATCCTGCTGCATTATTGATCCATTACAGATAAAAAGGGATAGAGGCACATACTGGAATCACCAAAGCTGCTTCCCAGGGAAGAGACCAAAGCACATTTAGGTGCTATTCTGGACAGACTACCTTTCTTACAGATGAAATAAATGCCTTTTTGTTGCTGTGCAGCCTGTGTGACTTTCAGTGCAGTTGTTCCATCATGACTCTATTAGCCTGCCACAAGCTCCCCCATCATGAAGCCTCCCACTTCATGCACAGCTGCTCCTACCTCCCATTTAGGTTCAGAGCCAGGTTGCTAAATTTAGAATTATGGTGTGGAACCTGGGAACTAGCTAAGTTTTCAGCCTTGATGGAAGAGCAGGAGTGCTGTGATGTCAAGGCAAACAGCAGACTCTGCAGTGGCCTGCCATGATCAGTCATGGCCTGAGCTGCACACAATTGCTCCTTGCAATTTCCCCTCTTGACTGCAATCCCATGAGGGATGGTGTGGGCACTTCTACTATTGCTCAGGTTTTATGAAATCAAAGGATTACATTGTGTTTAGATCAACTGGGTCATCTTGCGCTTCTCAGAGCAAAAAGAATGCATTGTCAGAAGCAGAGAGAAATACAGTCCTGGAGGTATGACCCAGAGGTGATGTGATCTTTAAAAACAATGTGCTTTTAGAGAACATAAGACCCTGAGATGTGATTGCAATGGAATATGAAGAGGCACAAAGCCCTGACACACCAGCAGCTGGCAAAGAGCTGCTCACTGCAAGTGCAGTGAGAGGGAGACCTGAAAAACCACAGCTGTGACTTTCCTCTCCAAAGTACCCCAGACCAGGAGCATCAGGGGTACTGAGCCTTTAGGACAGGTTACATCTTCTGGCTCCCAGGTCCCGCCAAGCAGCAAACTCAGGGAAAAGTAAGGAATAGAGACCTTGTCATTCAGAGAAATTAAATGCTGTCACCGGCTTCCCTCTCTTTTGCACAGCTCCCTCTCACAGATGAAAGCTCACATCCTCTCTTCCACTCCTCTGACTTCAAGAGCTGATTTTGAGTTCCTGCTTCAGCAACGTGCACTGAAATGTTACCCTGAAGACTGCTCAGGGGACTGCAGACCCTGACCCCCAGCTGCTCATCTTTCCTGTCAGAACTGTGGTTGCCTGGTTTAGCCACTTTTTTCCATTCCTAATTTAAGAAGCATTATCATCTAAGTAGCCCAGAGCCTGCCCAAATCTCCCCATCCCACTGCCTTTTTATTGCATGAAATGAGGATAACTTGCTCTCTTCCTCTTGTTTCTGTGGTTTTGTTTTTCACATGTGCAGCAGGTATGAAACATTTGTTCTGGTTTTGTTGAGGATGAAGGATAATTGGAACCCAATGATGGAGCACCATCACTGCCATCCCCAGCAGCACAGCACTGCTGGCATGTCACTGCACTGCCTAAACAGGGCTCTAAAAGCCTCCTGTGTTCAGTAATATCCTTCACATTCCCTCCATGTCTTCTACACATTTCCCCCAGAAAGCCTTCTTTCATCATGAATAATTTTTAGTCCTTGACATCTATCGGTAAACATCAAAATTGGAATGAATCTATTCTTCATTTTAAAACAATTATATCAGAAAATTATATTTTATATCGCTGAATATTAGACAATTCTCTATCTCAGAATTCTGAAGTGATAATATTTTAATGAAATGCACTTTTAATTCCCCATTAGGATTCCCATTGTATTAATAAAGTGTAATTGCAAATGAGATAGACAATAACTTCTGTTCTGTTTTCATCAGTTATCTCCACTAGGCAAGTTTTAAAATATGTGAAAACTCAGATTCTTAAGGAGCAGTGACTAATAATCCTAAAAATCATTCTTGCTTTAACCTGTGCTCCACTTAATTTAGAAATATTAGGGCTACCATATATGTGGGCTTTTAACTCCACTTTTCTTTCCAGAAAAGGTGCCAGATGGAATTAGAAGACTTTGGCCCAAGTTCCCTGAATTGTCAAGAGTGTACTGAGAGCAGAAACAAGTTCTGATGGGAGTGCAGATGTCTAGAAATCCCAGAATAATGGCCAATGATCACAGGAAGAGCAAAACCATATTGCATTAATTAAGAATATTCCCATGACATTTCTATACTATGCTACACCATACACAGCCTTTTATTATTCTGATCTTAAAAACTAAAAAAAATAATCCAACATACACCCTGTGAAACAGAAAAAACAACAAAAGACAAGAACCTGGCAGCAGCAAAGACTTTGCACCAAGGATCACCATACTCTGGGCCTGGCTGTTAACTCTCTTTTTATTCCATCTCAATGAAAAATCCTAGCTATGAGGTACTGATAATATTTAATATTTATAGAATATCTCATAATTTCCTATGGTGTTTGGCAAAAATTATGATCAACTTAATTTTGCTTTTGTCTATTATGAACAAACAGAGATAATTCAGAAATTAATAACTTACTATCAAACAGCTTGTACCAGGCTTGGCAATTCTTTTTTGGACTAAAAGGTGAATGTATTAGCCTAAAAAGGAACAAGCCAAAATACACTCGTTGCTGAAAGCACTTCCCATTTGGTTTCCTCTAGTAAAAATGACCTCAGGTTGTCCTATAACCCCCTCAATTCTCTTACCTGGGTTCTCAGCTCATGCAGAATGTATGAAAACAATTACAAAGGGGCTTCTCTCAGCAGGTTATCTGCCTATCCAACTGCCAAGGTCAGAGGTGATTTCCAAGGACATCCTGATTTTCCCACATTTTAATCTGCCCTTTTTTAGGATAGTGATATGATGGGTGGGTGCATGGCAGATTAAATGCCCAGTGACAGCATAAGTGGCTGCAGTTCAGTGATGTGTGAAGGGATCCTGCTATAAAACCTGCTCCAGCAGAACAGAGGACTCAGGTGACCTGAGGGGTCATTCCTATTTCCCATGGCCAGAACTGTGTTACAGAGCTGGTAAATCAAAGCAGTATCCTTCTACAAGGGAAATGCTCTAGGTGTAAATGCTATTAATTATGTGGAAGTCTGCAATTTATTTGTAGAACTTAAGGTAGTGCTGCTGCCTGTTCCTGGACGTGTCTAAATGCCAGTATTTTCATTTGCTGCAAAGTAACATCTGAATTGCTAATCCAACGGCTTTCAGATGAATTTTTATTCATTTAACTGGAGATGTAGAAGACAGTGGTAGGGGCTGAGGGTCATAATTTCATCACCCTTTATTAAGTGGTTTAGATAATGGTCTGTTATGCACTGCAGGTGTATCTAAAGTATATCATCATGTTTTTATTTCCCTGGGTTCTGGCATGGTGCATTTCTGGGTCCACTTCTGATGAGTCATTTCCTTTCTTGCTACTCAGAGGACCATCACAGAATATGATGCCTTGCCCTTTATAATGTGAGAGGACCAGGAGCTTGTTGCCCAATTGCCAGGGGCAAAGGAAGTTCCCAAACCTGCTTCCACTCTGTTCTTCTGTGTATTACAGTGTGCTAGTACAAGAGACAATGACAGAAACCTCATCTCTTCCATTTGTTATGTTCCCATAAGGAACAAATCACTACCAAAAAACCCCAAAATCAAACTCCTAAGAAAACCACTGCTTTCTGTTTTGGAGTTTAAGAAGCAAAGATCAGAACATGATGGTTGTGGCTGGCATATATTTATGGAAGAAGGATAAGGAGGATATTCCATAAAAAGAGCTGCTACTGCTCTGAAGCTGTGGGTCAGTCACACACCAAGTTGTTGCCTTGTGCATGTGATAAAAATTGTTTGCTATTTTCATGTTCAGCTGAAGGAAGTGGCAAATGCAACTAATCCTCACCCTGCAATGAAGGAGCATAAATAAAACAGGAAAAGTGGCACGAGTTTTCAGCTTTAGCCAAAGCACTCCAAAGTGATTTTCTGCATCTTCTTGGTAATAAGCCACTGCAGCCACCCCAAGTGCCTCCAGGGTGCAGATGGTCACAGCAAGAGCCATGTTTAGAAAATTCATTAACATAATCTAGCCAGAGGAAGAAAAATGACCCATCTCCACACTAAAGAGCCAAGTCATGGAAGATGGGAATGTCACTCTGTCACAGTAACAGAAAAGTTTTGGGAAGTGACCAGAGGGTGTTTCAGCACACAGAGAGCTCTCACAAATAGAAATTAATTCTTGGATCAGAGTAAGCACTAGGTTGGTTTGAAGGAGTTATTGACTCTCCTGTACCATCACCCTGCCGTCTGCTTGCCCAAAATACAAAGGAGTGCAACATCTGTCTTCCACAGAGAGAGCTCCAACTGGTCACATGGGGTCACTGGAGGGAGAAATTAATCTCTGAACCTCATGAGACAGGACCAAGACAGCATCCAAAGATTCAGGAGTTTAGGAAGATAGTACACGAGAAAGCTTTGTGTAAATTTGTATGATCTCACTGTGTGTTAATTTCCAGCAATACACAAACCCTCACACTCCAGCCAGCAGAGTTCAGCAGGGGCTTCCTGATCCCTCAAGTAAGAAAGAGCTTCAGCAACAATCCATCTTTACAGCGTAGTACAAGTGCAGGTGGGCAATGCTTCCCAGCAGGGCACATTTCCCATTGTGACAACAGAGGATTTTAGGTGAACTCATTGAATTTTTACTGCTCAAAACTACACTGAAATCTAAAATTGCAGCAATGAGTTTATAAATTGTAGTGATTTTGGAGTAGCTTGGGAGCTGGTAATACTCCTTGAAGGACACTGAGAGGGAATACATTGCAAAACTCCCACTGACATTTACTGCAACCACGTGGCTGTTTATCTCCTCAGGGAGAGAAGAGGGAAAGGAGTCTCTATGAAATATCCTCTTCAGTGCTGCTATTGGCCTTGTGAAATATCCATTGCATGCTTTGGTTAGAACTACTGGGAAAATATAGACAAATTCATATAAATGCACATAGGAGCATTGCCTCACTGTTAAATGGGGGAAAATCCCAAATTTTTTCAAGGCATGATTATTATTTCACAATGGCCCTTATCCTACATTACCTAAATTAAGTAGTAAATAAAAGATAACTTTAATTCTGACGTTGGGTAGCAGGTAAAGATCGAATCCCAGTGCTGGTCTGATACAAAATGTGAGCTACAAATCACCACACTTATTTTTAAAAAAATCCACACACCTTCATTTTGATTCATCCCAGAAATATCAAATAGTTGCTTTAGGAATGTAATTGCCTTTTGAAGAGATCAGATTTTTCAAACTCAGGCAGTTGCCCATAAATGCAACCAAACATCTATTCTGGCTATTAAGGAAGGGTAAACTTTAGGCATTTAGAGCCTCTGTCTCTCCCTCAGCTGCAGGACAGACCATTTACAATATTCCACAAAGGTCTACATTATAAACTCAATGGCACAAATTACAATTTCCCACGTGTATCACAACATAACTGTGTCAAGAACCAGGTGTTTAATCCTATCTTACAGAATACTAAGTTATTTATTATTTTCTAACATTCTTCATGGGTTTCCAAAACTATATTTCTCTTTAGAACTCCTTGAACCCTGAAATGAGATAAATATTTCTATTAGGATTGTGCTGTGATTTTCTGTTTTATGCCACATTTTACTACCTCATTACTCCTCCTTGTAGATAGTGTTGTGGGGAAATATTTTTGGCCTCTTCAGTAGAAACATTTGTCTGCTTGACAGGTATTCCCAACAGTTATTTTTATCAACTGGAATGATTTTCTGGAGTTTAACTTTCCTGTATGGTTAGATAGACAAGTGTATAGATTCAGATATACAAATAAACTCACTTCCCCATTGAAAGCAATTATAAATATGCATTCTTTGAAAATTAAAAATTCTCACTGATTTTAGCATATTTTCATAATGTATTATATTATTCCTTCTCTTTAAATGACTAATTACTTTTTAAATTTAGTCTTATGAATCAATTGCTGTGTCCCTTCATTCTTGCCTGATCTCAATATATATTTTATTTTGATAAGAATTCTTGTGTCTTTCAATCTGTAGAAATCTTTATTACAGGAGGTACAGGACTCTCCTTTTGCTAAGCAGGAACTGCATAAACTCAGAAAATTCATATTGAATACATTTTATTTCCACTCACCACACTTTAAATTAATGTTACAATATTGGTCTTCCAATCACTGCTATTTTTCATTTCTTTCTTTGGCTATAACTTCTCTCTCAGTGAGTGGAATTTCATTTTCAAATCCAGTTTTGCTAATCCCATCATGCCCCATACTTTTCAATTCACCCACTGAAGACTGATTATAAGTCAAATAAACTTATTACTCATAGCAACTACATCAAAGTTTCTACAATTCTTTACTATCCAACTCTGAAGAATGTGACATTCTGAAAGTAATTTTTACTTCTCATGGGATATTTATCTGTATTTTCTTCCCATTACAGCTCAAATTCTCTGTTTTCCAAAGCATAATAGCAAGACTGTAGCAGAATGAGGAGTTAATTTTTTTCTTACATGCATACTGGTTCAGAAACAATCTTTTTTTCCCCCCACAGCACGTTGCTTTGGGGCAATTGTGATTTTAGGATAAATGAGAGGTACTGTATAGAGATCCTGTACAGACACACCTAATTATTGTTTCCCAGTTCCTAATCCTTTAAAATTCTATTTACCCTTGTTTCTATTTATTTTGTTTGTTGCCTCATACTGCATGCTCTTCCAAGCAGAGATTAGCTTCATGTAGATATGCACAGCCTCCAGCATAAAGGATGCCACTCCCAATCAGAGCCTCTAGGCCCTCCTGTAATACAAATAACAAACATTACCAGAAATTTCTATCCCTTTGACTTGCTGCCATATTAAAGCACAGGCTTGCTGTGAGTTGAACAAATTTGTGGCATTGGCTGCATCCTGGCACTTAATCAATCTGTCAACCCTTCAAATTCCTTAGGACATAAAACAAAAAAAACTTCCCAAACGAGCTGCTTTAAGCCTAATGGACACCCTGCCTGAGCTGCTACAGTTGGAAGGCAAATATTATTTTCTTGGGGAAACATCCAAGCAGCCTCTTCAGCCTAGTGTTTAACACACAGCACTTGGTGTTTTGTTTCTGTATGGACTGGGAAGAAGCGTGAATTTACATCCTGGATCACTTGTACATCCAGCACACAGGCAAAAAAATAAAGTCTTATCTCTGCAAAACTGTAGGAATATAAAACCTGAGTCCTTCCATTTTGTGCCAATTTGAGAAATCACAATAAATCAACACTACCAGAACTCCTTCTGGTCTGTTTGAAAATAGAACAGTAACTAAACTCAGAAAAAGGGTTGTTAAGGGTTTTTCCACAATACTTATTAACCATCATTTGAAAGACCCCTAAGTATTGAAACTGTACTCACATTGTGGTATTTTGCTGGTTGGCAGCAATAAGATTATTTTGTGTGTGTGTGTTGACCCCATTGAGAAAAGATTGGAAGTCATTTTATAAAATTAATCTTACAGTTGTGTCTCAATCACAGCTGAGGGTCCAAATTCTGGCCTCTAATTAGGACAAAATTATCTTAGCCAGAAGAAGCTCAGAAGATAATTGTATTACTTGAGGGATGCCAACTACCAAAAAACCTGGTAAAAATATCAAAGGGCTGTTTGCTTCTTTTTTTTTTTCTTGTGGTCTCATTTCAGAGTTTAGTTTTATCACTAATGTGGTCAGAGTGCTCCACATTTCACATGTTCCAAGGAGCTTAATCCCTCAGAACTCCACTCTTGTAACCGGATTGAAGTTATGCCATGTGAATTTGAACCTATGCACACACAAAAAATGACACAAATCCACTTCTAAAAATTTGTTTTCAGCGAGTGATAAACTTCCACTCAGTTCAGCTTTACTTTTGTTCTGGCAACGCTCACACCTATATTGCTTTATACATCCTGAAACTGTGCCTGAAACGTGGATCAAACACACAGCTGCCCTTAAACTGAGCTGAAAGGCTACTCAACATAAAGATGATAAAACAACATAAAATCTCTTTCTTACTATCAAGGAAAGGAGCACAAGAGTAGGCAATAATATTAGTGAAAACTATTTTTTGCAGTTGTATATATAATTATAAAAATAAAACCCTCAAATAGAGCATGCTTTTGACAAACCAAAGGCAGATATTTATGTAAGAGGTACATGTGGAATCACATTCTGGAGTTCTTTGTCCCTTTCAAAGTGCAATTTTACTAAGTGTCCAGATTTTGATAATAAAAGAAATGCACTGCATTGCTAAGGTTTTCTGAGAGGTTTTTTTTCCTAAGGTTTTTTTTTTGTTGTTGTTTTGGGGTTTTTCTTGTTTTTTTCCCCTCAGTTTTTCTTGTCTGGGCAACGTAATAAACGTTGATTTAAAAAATTATTCTCCTCCAATTTAAAATATTTTTGAAGATGCATAAGAAAAAAACAAGGGGGCTTTTTTTTTTTTGTACTGAGGTGTTTTTAAGGAAAATTTGTGCTACTGCCTTTATATCACAATATAGATTTCTTTTTTTTTTTTTTCCCCAAAAATTGAAAGTGAAACCTTTAGAGGAGCTTGCCTGGCTGTTATGTCATTCCTATTTCATAATAATCAAGTTGCCAATGTTCCTTGAGAAGAAAGATTTTGCCATGCTACTCATTCAGTGATGGCACAGTGATATTAATAACAAGTGGTTTTTTCATCATAAGCGTTTCAGAAGAGCATCCCTGTGAAACTGAGCCCTCAGGGCAGTGTCTGCACAGAATCCAGTGGAAATGCAATGCCCAGGGGATTGAATCCAGCTCACCACGGTGAGAATGCTGATGCCACACCTCTGCCAAGCCCTGCACACAAGGTGGACCTGAGTGCACCCAACTGTTCCAGGCAATTGAAGAAATCAGTTACAATGGTGATTAGTTTATTCCACAGAAGAACTACTTGTCAGGCAATTTGATTTCCCCATGCAGGCTATTCTTTTGGAAAGTGAGAGCAAGAGATAAGCAAGCTTTCTCAGAAGAAAAGGCAAGCCAATAATTAATAAGATGTTCCTAGGTACCACTATTGCAAATGGGTAACATTTATCAGCAATTTTCAGGACACCAGCACTCAGCAGGTATGGAACCGTGCTGAATCAGGAACTCAGCTCCTCTGCTACTGCAAAGTTCAGCCTGCAACTGGTCTATACAAGACCCAAACAGCAAGCCTCATAAAACTTGGAGAAACAGAGAAAAACTTTCAAAAATACATCATCTGACAGCATCTAAGTGCCTGCTTACTCTGCAGCATTTGCAGAAGTAAAAGTGGAAACACGTTCAGACTTCACAGAGATCCCCAACAGCTGTGCCAGGACACCAGGGACTCCTGCAAGGTAAATATTTGCTGAGATAGCAGGAACAAAATGCTTCAGCAAATTAATCAGAAAGGTTTTGGCAAGTTCTCACGGGCGCAAGGTGCTTTAAGATTTGTAGTTCCAACATGCCATTTGGCAAATACTTTTCCTGTGATTGCTTTTCAGAACATGCTCAGCATCAAAAACAGCACAGCTCTCCAACCTGCAAGCGTCAGAAAGCTCTTCCAGGAGCAAAAAGCACACTTTGAAGTCTTTAACATCTATGACAGCAATGCTAGCATGCAGTAGAAATGGTTGTTTAAAAAAAAATAAGAAATAAAAAGGAGTGAAGGAAATAAGATGGAAAAAAAATAACCAACCCCAAGCTTAAAAAAAGGAAAGAGTTTAAAGAGCACAGTGTCTGAGACACTTAAATAGATCCTGTTCTTTTAACCTCTTGAGAATCTATAAAAATAATTAGGATTTCAATAAAGTTTTTAAAGCTTCAGAAGACTTTCAGAGTCAGTAGGGTGTATCATGATAAATAAACACAACTGTTACTCTGCAACAAATTAGAGTGTTCTCTATTGAATATATTTTGAAAAACTCCATGAAAACCACCTCAAGAAGAAGCAATTCAGTGTGTGAATTTGTAGGTTAGTGAAATGCACAAAGAACAGTCTCATATTCTGATTTATACCTTGAGGAAACATGGTTGCAAATTTTAAGAGGTATAAGAAGGACAAAGTGCTTACAGATGGAAATAAACAACACCCAAGCATGTGCCATAAATAACCCTCAGTCAATAAGAACAGCCAAGACTGTCGCTGTTTCAAACTGTCACTAAGCAAAAATAGATCTAAAAAGTGATTCAAAACATTACAATTTTTGTTAGTCTTTATTTGCTTAAAAAGTGTTGGCATTATACTCAAAACAAAAATGCTAATTTTTCTATTCTGTGTGTGCACCAGACCTAGAAAAGCAAAAATATATGGCATCCTTTTCAGATCTTTGTCTTCTTTTTTTTTTATTTAATGACAAATTACATCACCTAAGAGGAAATGTGATGTTTGCAGGAAAATGAAGAGTCAGCACTTTAAACATATTGAATTTTTATGGTAGACAAAACCTCAATAATTCATTCTGCCACTGTTTTACCTGAACCAGATGCACGGAGGTGTGTGTAACTCTATTAATAATTTTGACATAGCTGTACCTTTGTTTTTTTCTTATAGTCAACTGATAAACTTGGCACTGTAAACTGTCCCTGACTTTATTTTCTGTTGTAAAATACTGTAAGAAAACACTTTCCTGATGGCAATAATTAACGTGGGATGTGTTACTCACTATTCATATTGGTGAACCCCAAAACAAGTCCTGAATTGAAGACAAAATTACCTTTTTCAGATCCCATACCTGTCCATAAGATTCAGAATGTAAAACCAAGCCAGAAACTGTTGCTGATTAGGTTTTTGCTTAATGATAATTCTTTCTAATGGTGCTCTAAAAGTCACTTGAAAGGTCTGATTTGCCAAAGGGGTAGCGTTCTCTAAAATGCATTTATAGATGTTATCAGTGGAACTGTTCACAAGACAGAGATTTCTGAATACCTCTGAACACTCATCTCCTAAAGTACCACAGAGCTTGTGCCACAGAAGCACAAAGTCAGCAAACATTGGTGCCAGTCCTGCAATCTCTTCTTTCATAAGGCTTCAGATAAAGATATTCTGCATTTAAACTGACCTACACTAAGAAAAACATGAACAACTGGTACCCAGGAATTCTTAGCTTTCCAATATCATGGAAGAACCTCTCATATTAACAAGAAACTGTTAGCAGGCTATAGCAAAACTTGGTAGCTAGCATTGTTAGAACATGATTTTTCTTGGGTTTGCACTGTTCTGTAAGTTCTCTTTACTAATTAATACCATTTTAACCACATAATGCTACGTCTAATCAAATTTCAGATTAATTTGTTCCTATTTTGTGGCCAAAAGCGGCAAAATTTTGATTCAGAAGCTCCAAGTTTGTATTCTCCTTTGTATGAAGCAGAATTTAACACAAATGGAATCCTCCTCTGCTGCAGCCTCACAGAGTCAGCTGGGCTGGAAGGGACCCACCAGGATCACAGAGCCCAACCCTCAGCCCTGCTCAGGACATCCCCAGGAGTCACACCCTGTGCACTGAGTGCTGTCCAAAGGCTCCTTGTGCTCACATCACTCAAGGATGAAAAAAGGATTTATATCTGTTTTATATATATATATATTATATTTATATGTTATATTATATTTATATATATATATGTTTTATATATATATTATATTTATATCTGTGGGTTGTTCCATTGGACCACTGGCCCTGTAGGACTCAGATGAATGTGTGGCAGAATCTGAGTCAAGGAATGTCCATCTCTGGGAGACAGAGCCTGTTCCAGGAGGCACCTACCCCTCCTCTGAGGGAGCAGGGGACAGTGGGACAGGTTCTCATTGTCCCTGTGCAGCTGGCATAATTGACAAGTGACAGATTCTTTCCAAAAAGTCTACAAGAGCAAATATTCCTCATGAATTTACAACTTTGCAAGACATCCCAAATCCAGGTGTGCTTCCCTGTCAGAACCTCAGACCACAAACTAGAGCTGATCCAGCTGTCTCTGTTAGAAGCTTTTCTAATGAACTCTGCAGAACACAATTTTTTTAAGTCACTAAGAAAGTTAATTATTATTTACCTTCTGCCTCAGAAATTAATATGATCAATTTAGTTCTTGTTTCTTGAAATCTTTTAAAAATGCTGGCTACATCCTGCAAAATTAAGAAACAAACAACATTGCACAGAATAAAAGCCACAGAGGATGAGAGCTCTGGCAGAGCAAAGGAAACTCCCCAGTCTCAGCCCAGCTCTGACACCAGCTGTTTGCTCATGTTTGTGGTCTTTCACCTAAGCACTTACATTTCAGTGATCATATAAAACCATATCTGGCTTATTCAGATAGTCATAAGAGATAAAGTGAACTTACCATTAAAAAAATAAAGTAACACCGTTTATATTGCATTGCTCTCAGGGAAGCTATCTTAAATCAAGGTGTTTGAAAACAATTACAGTAAGTCATGGCCAGAGCTGAGCCTGCTTTAAATTCAGCTCATTTAACTTTTTTATCATCAAAGAGAGGCCACAGTTCTCCACATGAAAGATCACAAGAAGGATGGTGTTTAAATGTCATCAATCCTGGTCATGAAAATATTTCAAAAATTTTTGTGGAGTATGTAAAGTGGGGGAATAATAGCCTCGTCTTTTTTAATAGTTGTAACAAGTTACCAATTCAGCTTTTTTAAGACAGGGACTTAAATGAAAATTAAATACAAATAAATGCTTTGACAAGGATGGCAGAGGAAAGACAATGGAGTTATTTTTAAAAATAGAAAAATAGTTCTGTCACTAAAATGAACTTCTATTGACATTGCTTTTATCTGAGAAATTTATTCTCCCACAAGTTTCAGAAAAACAACGAAAATAATGAAGCTAAAAATGATGGTAGTAATAGATATTTATGGAAAAAGTGCATTGTGTGAAGTTTTAGAGATTGATATAGGTATTTGTACATGCAGAATTTTTCTGTTACCTCTGTCATATTGGATTTGGGAGGCAATAAATAGCAAACAAAGCACATTTCAGCCACTGCAGCTCTGCTCAGAGTATCCTAAACGAGAACCTGGTCATCCATTTGTCCATGGAAAAGTATCACTCCCTTGTCTCAAGAGCACACTAAAATTCACACGAGTTGGCCACAACAAGAAGAAAATAACTGCTTCTCTTTAGAATTGACTTCTATTTCTGTGGGACCTGTAGATCACACAGACCCAGATGTGTACTAGATGAGGAGACTCTTTGGCAGCTTCTGGATGTTTGGATGCCTTGAAAAACTGACCCTGCCCACAGTATTTCAGAGATGGTGGAAGAACTCGACAAGCACCATGGAGAAGTGATCTGCACAGGGCACAAGAATTAGCAAAAAATATTTGGTAAGGAAGAGTATCTCCCAAGAGATTTGAGAGAAGCTGTAGAAATCCTAACAAAGGCAGCTCTCAGGCAATGGCCAGCTGGTTATTGGCTGTCACTTACATTGGAGGATTATCTCACAATGTTTTGTGAGGTCCTTAATTCACGTGGCTCTTCTTAGCCAGGTGCAAAGTCTGGGGCACCCCATGGCTGTGGTGTCATAGCACATGTTCTGGCAGACTGATTTGCACCCTTTTTGTGTGTTTTGGTGTTTGTGCATTTACGCCCCTGCATAATATAATTTACTGTTTGTATCAGGCCACCTAAGCATTCCTTACATGCACAGAACTTTCAGAAGTTTAATAAAAACAAACTGAATTTTCCCAGCTGGTTGTATAGCAGTAATTAAGTAAAAACTGCTATTCCCAAGGTGTACTCATTTCTGCTAATAGCATCAGTAGTGCTGCTGCATGCTCAAGCAGGCTAACAAACAGAATCACATTAGCTTTTGTTCTTCCACAACAGCAGGGCTGAATCTTCGTTAGGCATAAAATAATGAGGAAACATGGAAGAAGAATGGAATGTGAGAGGTTTATGTCAGTTGAACACCCGGTCTCTATAATTATTTGAAAAATAAACAAAGGAAAAGAAAAAAGATAGGATTGGCTAAGAAATTTTAAAAAGTCAATCCATCTTCTAGCTTTGCAGTCAAGTTAGATGTGAGAGTCACTGGTTTGACATCAAAGGATTGTGTGATATTTGTAAAGGTAAGAGCAGAATTAATTCTCTGGTTGTAAACCAAATGTATTTCCCGAGATGGGAGAAGAAATAAAAGGAACAGATGTTGTTCCACATCTAGAATGTAAAGAAATTAATTGGAAAACATCAGGGACCAGAGAATTGTGACATTTTTAAGCGTATGGGGAGGGGGGAGAAAGGAACAAAAGAATGACTAGGGATGTCTAGTCCAGAGTGGGAATGTTTCTTGAATGAGCTATGGTTACTAGGTCAATTTTTTTTTTAATTTTTTTAAAGCAATGTCAGATCAACAATCATTTCTGAATGCCATTAAGCCACTGGAAGGATATTTCAAATCTGCATAATGATCTTTTACTTCATGCACACAGATGAACACACCTATACCAGGTAGCAGAGCTTCTAAGTAAGGGACACTAAAATGCTGCAACCTTCTAATTATCACAGTCTAATTCTTAAAGAAACAGGATCCTAGTGAAGAGCTAACACAGTTCTGCCCTAGCTTTATGCACAGTGATTTCTTCTGACACACTCACTTATCACAGTGCATTACCTGTCATCCAGCTTGCTTTCTTGGTACCTAATCATGTATTTGCCTGCTTTCAGCAAATGTCTCTGCAGTGATGCATTCAGAATAAGATTTTGGAAAGAGCACCAACTCCTGTATTGAAATGTCCAAGCTTTAAAATAGAGCCTTTTCCACTAAATTGTAGCTGCCTACCTGTAAAAGCCCTACCCAATGCATCTTGCCATCTTCCCCCTTTGACACAAAATATTTTCCTGAAATGTCTCCTGTAGGGACCTTCTGAGTTTATGGTTTACACCTGAGTGTTTCAAAATATGGCCATGAGTCCATTGAGGATCTCTACTTAGATTTTTGCTTATTAGAAGGTATTTTATTTGCATTTATTTACATATTAAAAAATACTTATCTCCTCCCACTCTGAAACCACTTCCCTGAGACCAGTCTGGGCATTTTTCCAACCTCAACTCTTCAGTAAAACCTTGTGGAGCAGACTGTCTTGCTGGCCCCTAGAGGAACATTTTTACCACTGCTGTCCTACCTTGCTGGCCTCAGGAGGGACATTTTTTTCCCACTGTTGCCAGCAGTGCTTGTGTTTTATGGGAGGAGATGCACTTAAACACTCAACAATGAAGCATCTTGACAAACAGCCCTTGTACTGCTGCAATTACCATATCTCTTGATTGTCAGGAAATAGGCACTTGATAAACATGTGGTTTCATTGTTTACCCACTTTTGTTTTCAATTAAAGTCAGAAACCTATAGTGTGCATTAGAACACTGCTCAGCTTGGTTTGAAATAGGCAGGTCATTAGTGATTAGACTATTTATTTAAGACAATCTCTGGAGACTTCAGGGACAGGGTAATCCACGATAACAAGCTTGTTGGAAGGCTAGAGGAAAAATAGTTTCTTCAGGTATCTTTTCTCCTGCCCAATTCTTGCACTTTAGGTATCTTTTTTTATTTTGGCTAGGCATCCTAGTGACGTCCAATGCAAGCACAGCCCTTCCCTGCACTCTGTACCATGAGACACAGAGCTGAGCAAATGATAATCTCTAAAATGCCCACTGTAATATTTTTTGCTAATCTGCCAGTCTGATCACTCTGTTGAATTTTGCCAGGCTATCACTTGGTAGCTCCTTTGGTAATTGAGGAGGAGCTCCTTGGTAGCTCCTCCTCAACCCACAAAGAGTTTTCATCGTGTATTTGATTCAGTTAGAAAAAAGTTGCACAGACATGTGCATGACAGATACGCTTTCACACCCTGTAAATAATGTGTGTGTACAAACGCACACACATACAAAATGTACATATATTTGAAAATAAACTATAATTTTCATATTATTACATGGCTAAGCACTCATGTTTCCTGTATACAGAACAAAGTCAATCAGTTACTGACACCATTTAAAGATCAAAGCCACATTTCCAAGATACTTTGTGTCTCTGTGCACTATACATACACCATGTTCCTTTTTTAGACTAATGTGACTCATTTTTGTTTTGAAGTTGCTCATTCATTTGCATAACTGGTAGTTGTGCCTATGTGCCTGAGGAAGAGCAGTTCTTTATACAAAAAGTATTTCATGTTCTCATATTAGAAAATATATGGTCATTATTCCTAAAAGACAAAAATTGCTTATTAAAGAGGCCAAAAAATAACAGCCTTTAAAACATCCTAATTGCAGCCTAGATTGCTTCCTTTATTGAAATAATAAAGACAAAGTCATAACATGTATGTAATTTAATAGAGTGATTCACTGAACTTCTAGAATCATATGGCTATAAGGCAATAATATAATGTTGTTCAGCCACAGCTGTTGTCATTAATTTCACTCCCTCTGAATTCTGTGGAAAGCCAACCCCCTCAATTCCACTGTCTGAGCTTATTCCTGCTGATTTCAGTAGGAGTTGGGCTTTGTCCTTAACAACATGCACAGTGGAATTTGAGACCAGGATTTGTTTTGAAAGTTTGAGAATGGGAACTTTTCTCCTACTTGGCCACAATTAAGATCAGGAGATAAAATTTTGTTTAAATCATGACTTTCTGCAAAAGAACATGAAATGCAAGTGGTTGATTTCATGGTTTGGAATGGCTCACTGGTGTCATTCTTACACTGTTGCCTGTACATTCCTTGATGAAGTAGGCTTGAATGAAGCAAATATTTTCTCTCAAATCACATTTAAACTGAAATGTTAATCTGAAATATTTTTGAGGCACAAGAATTTAGGAAGTGTTCTTTAAGTAAATGCGCATCCAGGGATCTTTTTTGTCTGTTTCAACACAGAGATTGCCTGTTGGAGTTTGCACTTATTTACCATGAAAACAATCTTCTCTACTAGGATCAATCATACTAGAAAGTTTTCAAAACCACTTGTTTTCAAAAGCAATGTGGCAGCTAGCCTGAAACAAAACAATTCTTAGTGGGAATTTTCCAAAACTTTATGGCACACGAAAAATTAAAAGCATTAAAACCTCAGAGGAAGGTGTCAGTGGTTTAGGGACCCAAAGACAGCGATGGATTCAAATGGTCAAAGGTAGGATCTTTACCCCCTGAGGTTTACTGATCTTTAATGCAGCTTTAGCTTCTCTGCAACATGCACTGCTGAGAGTTTGCCAATTTTCAGGTAAGGACACAAGTGCATTTTGTGCAGCTGCACATCCCCACAGGGATGAACCCAAAGGATGACAGACACACAAATTTTCTGTTTAATCAGAAAGAAATAGCACAGTCAGTCACTTACGGAGTTTCTGCATTTAAGTCAGTGTTTGTCATTTCACTTTGGACTGTGAACTACTGTATCAGATGGACAGAAAAACCTTCCCCTACAAATGCAGTGTTGAATTCTGTAAACTTTTGATACTATCATGGGTAAGTACCTCAGCTGTTATCTAACAATCAAACAATTATAATCAATTACACGAAGTAGCCTTGATTTTGCTTGTTGTTTTGTACATTGCTCTCCACCAAGCACGCTCTCTTTTTCAAATACAGCCTGCATTTTGCCAGTCAGTGTGTGTATTTAATTTTTAAATGGTATTTCAGAGAGAGATGAACTTTTGGTAGTCCAGAATCACAACCTTAACACCTTTCATTAGAACAGCATTATTTTGTGCGAATATTCTGTCATAAATCCTGTTCAGATGTCTAAAAAACCCTGTTTTTTAGATTCAGTTTTATATTTCTATTTCCAGAACGTGCCCAATTTCGTCAGCCAAGAAGGACAGCAGATAATTGTGGACAGCTCTGCGTGTACTTTAAAAATGAGATAAACATAAATTTAAAGCAAAAGAAGAGGGAGAAAAATAATATTTAAGGAAGATGTTGAGTAGCAAAATAATAAATAAACACGCATGCACAAGGCAGAGGCAATAAGGAAACTATTCCAACTTCAGCTGAATTACAGGTAGAAAACTACGGGTGAAAAATAGGGCAATTTTCCCTCACCTTTCATTATAAAAACCTAATATCTTTGATCTGTTTCAAATTTCAGTGGAAGACTGGACTGGAAGCATAGTTTTGCGAATCCAGTTTCAGTCCTAACATCTCAAGCACATCTTTATGAACAACTGCAAAGGAATATTGCCATCTTATTGCAAAAGCTCCTTACCTTCTTGGTGATTCCTCATGGGCAGCTCCTCACAGCACTGACTCCTTCTTATTCACAGCCAAAGAACTCCAGTGTGCCTCCCAACCAGCTTTTATAGCCCTCATCCTCATTGGACACAGCTGTGGCCTGTTAAGGGCAGGCCTGTTCCTAATCATTGTAATTAGCACAGCTGCAGCTCCTCAGGGGTGAGGCTGCCTTCTGCACTATCTTTATTTTCTTACATTCTATCCCCCCACAAAGAAACACCTAATTTACAAGTTTTTCCCGTAAGCAGGCATCTTTTCTGAAATGTATTCATGATTAATTCAATTTGGGTTACAATTTTAATATGAAACAAATAAGGAGTTATCCCTAAGTAGATACCAGTTGATATTTAAAAGATACATATTTCTCTTTTCTCTGATTTGCCAGGTAAGGAACGTGGTTGTACCAGCTTGCTTGCTGGCAAATTACACAGATCTTCTTTGCCCTATTTGAAGCTTGTAATCGAGAAATTATTTTTTCACAAACACCAGTGCCACTACAGATCTATTGTATACTCTTGCTGCAAAATTAAAAGGAATGAATCTTGTCAGAAGAAAATACCACACGGAAAATATTCTCAGAAACACATTAGTGATACTTACTTGGAATCAGTTTGATATAATGAACTCATTATATGTCCATATCTGAAACCTTAGCCAGATCAATAAAGTGAACATAGGCTTTATGCTCTTGTTATGAAAAAAACCATTACCATTAGGGAGAACAGCATGTTTTGCAAGTTAGAAAAGTGGAATATATTCAACAAACTGACAGGAAACGAGGAAAAATTATTCCTACTTGTTTTCTTATCTTTCCCTGTCCCGTGATGTACTGCAAGGATTCTTTTTCATCAATGAGCTTCAAAGGCCTTCCACTGGTTTTTGAATGGGTAAACATTACTGCAAATCCAGGTAATATTTGGGATTAGACAAAGAAACAAAAATCTTCTGTCTATATAAACACGAAAGGAACTATGGTTCAACATCATCCAGCAACCATCTCTTCCCTCAATGAAAATTAAATATGAGAAGCCTGTGAAATGTCACAACTACAGTCTCATTGTAGGCTTGAAAATACATGACACAGAATGCATTTTTACTAATATCTCACTGCTTCTTTCTCTTCCATCAATTTCTGGACAGCAAAAGAAACTTCCTTTTTTTTTTTTTTAACTGAAAAACACATTGTTCTGTCACTTCAAAAGTTTCAGTGGATTGTGCATATCACACACAGGATATATTTGATTTCTACTTTCCTTGCCAGTCAATCCTTTCAGAGTGCTTTAATACATATTCGTACTGTGGGGCTAAATGCTGGACTGGGAACCACAGATTCCCAACACTTAGAGACACTATTCCAACTTCAAACACAGATTCAGTGACAAAACTGTTCAGAACAATCTCTGACAACCAAGAGCAAATAAAACCAAAATCAACCTCTACCCCACTTATTTTTTATATCTCCCCCAAACCTGTCTATACAATACATTTAAATTTTTGATTGCATACAGATCTCAGGGGGTTCAGTTTGACTTTCCAACGTCTGGAGCTTCAGCATTTTGAGGATTAATACCTCTTTGTTTTCCTGATTTATTTATAAAGAGCATGAGGTGTTTCCTTCTCTCCTGTGGACCTGAGAGCTATATATGGAAGTCTTTTGAAACTATCAAGTTGTGCAGTGCTTGAGTAATAAGCAAATTATTGCATCAAAGCTATTTTCAATTTTGTTTGCAGCAATCATTCAGACTGTCATTTAAGCTTTTTTTTTCTTTCAAACAGCTTCCATACTTCTACAGATGTCAAAAGCAAATGATCAATAAATAAAAAGGGGTTTCCATCCTGCTTTCTCTTAATTTGACCCTTGCTGAGGCAGTGACGTGTGTAATGTTGAGAAACAATTAATGACAGTAACAGCAGTCTGGCACCAGCAAGAATGACTTTGATCATCTTCTCTTTGTCTATACAGTGTCTGGCAGGAAATATAAATAGCAATTATATTGGCAAGGCTGTAAGAATTGACTTATTAATTTAGCTTTCAGACTATTTTAGAGCACACCTTTCTCCAAAAACCATTTTCTGTAGTCCCTGTTCAGCAAAATCTCCGCTGAGCTTCCCAAAGTAGAAACACCATCCTGTTTTCTTTGCTTCTGATGCTAGTGATGCTTCACAGAGGGAGACATTAAAAAGCCATGTTAATATCCTACATGAGTTTGGTGCACTTTACCTATGTTGGCTTACAGTGTTAGGAAGAGAGAAGGAGAACTCCCCACAACTAGTGTATTGCTCAAAAAACAATACACTGTATTGCTCAAAAAGCAAAAAACTCAACACCTTTTGATTCAGCTATTGAAACAAAGCTCTCATGACAAGTACTTTCAGTATTGGTTGTGCTGGTCTGCATCAGCCAATTTTTGAAGAGGGTGCCCTCCTCACACTCTTTTGGGGGGATTCAGTAACATTTAATAAAAGACAAATAGGAAAAAAGCTCCCTATTCTGAGCATGAGCTTTAAGGACTCCCTAATCCTCAAATTAGTGAACAAATGAAATAGTAACAAGTCACAAAAAATCCCACATGTTTCATCTGCTTCCAGCCTTCAGATTATTCTGGAAAGGGAAGAAGTCCCAAGCACAAAGGAAGTGTTGAAAGCATTAATATGACATTAATTACCAGATTATGCTAGTCAAGCTGTAAACCCAAATGAAAAGTATCTGCCTTATCTTCACCTGCTTGTGCCTCATCTGGATCATTGCCTCCTGTCTGAACCTTAGCACAGCTGAAGTTTTGCAGAAGAAAGATGGTTCCAGGTTGTAACCACTGACTGCAATCCTCTGGCTGTCTGCTCTTGGCTGGAAGTTTCAGTTTTCAGGTTCAGTTTCTAGCTCCTCTAGAGAGTAAGAGAGCCTTTGGGGCAGTGATGAGAGTCTGCAGTGCTTGATTCCTCAGACATGAATTTCTGTAACTCAGATCCTGCTCAAAGGGAGACAGGGATGTGTTAGGAGAATATATTAAGACTGTGAAGAATTCAGACATTACAGTAGCAAAATAAGTAAAAATATCTTCAACTGCAGAAGGCTGTTGGCCTCCTCATTGGCCAAGAATATTTCAGTTTACTCTTTATGCTACAATATTTCTTTAATGATACTGCAGTGGAGAAAATTAGTATGGGGAGTTGATTATACCGTATGGTGTTTTGTTTCTAAATGAAGATGTTTGGATTGCCAGCTCAAAGCACTGCAGTGCTGCTGAAATTCAACAGACAGCCACAAAGGAGCATATGGGGAGGTCTTTTAACAAACTGAAAACAATGTTGATTGTTTATATTTCCCTGGAGAACAACTGACAGGTCAGGACCCTAATCAAAGGGGTGGGGCAGAAATACCATATGGCTTCCAAAATGACACCAGTTCCAGGGAGCACATTCAGTACTGGGCATCAAAAGGATGGAAAGCAAGAATGATCATGAATGAGGTATCAAACCCCAGGTATCAATGCTGATAATGAAGACAGCATTCTGAATTACAAATACCAAACTGCATGGAGTAGTTTTGAATCAAATCCTCATTGTCAGGTCATCTAAGCCCTTCTTAGTTGTGTATTAGATAATATAATTAACATCCAGCAAAAACAAGCAATTAAAAGCAGTGCAACATATAATTAATGTCCTTTAATTTGTGGTAAGTACAACATTTGAAAACTAGAAAATAACTGTGGAACCAAACAAGAAATATTCCTCTTCCAGCACTGGTCCCCTCAAATATCATTCAAAATTAGAGCTCTTGAATTTATATGAAACCTCTGCAGAGGGGTACAAGATGTATTCATCTGTAGGTTTGACTTTTTGAAGCACTAAAAAGAACCATGAACCAATTTCTTCAGTATTATGTGCAGATAACTTAGGTGCAAAAGCAGTCTACTTCTCTCCAGAAAATTTCTATATTTGTAGTTTATATTTTATTAATGAATACAGGGTCCGTATAGAATTAAACCAGAAATCCTCCCTAAAACAAAAGCTATCATTGGTTTGGCAAATGCACTTTTGATTTATTCCATTAAATGTATTAATAATGCCCAAATATATGTTTTCTATTTAATTCAAATATGCTATCATAATTATCTTGGTTTATTTGTGAACCAATATAAAATAAATACACAAAAGAGAAGACACAGCAAGTCTGTGGGAATTGTATTCATTCCACAAGGTAATTGGATTTGGATGTCCTCTTTCCACACATTTTTAATCTCATATTAGAATGGGAACTGCTAGGCTAAGTGCAGAAACAGAAAGGAGCCAAAGTCTACTGACTCTGTAGGATCAAGACTAATAAAAAGACAGAAATGTCACCCTTCCAAGATAACAAATCAGACTGATCCTGGACTGTCTCTCAGAAGATTAGATTGATCAATTCTGGTAAAAACATTTATTTAAACTTTGTAAATACCACACAGCCGTTTCTATTTTATTGAGTACAAAATTTTGGTTTTATGGTACAGTTTGATTTCTTGAATTTTGGCCTTTATACAAGTTTTACTAAAACAGTCATTTGAGGAGGAACTGCAGTACAAATCTTCCAATAAGTTTGTAAATACCCAAAGTTTTAAGTTTCTCTTTCCTTGCATGTTGCACCAGCTTGTCCATAACTCTCACTAAAGGCATGTTTCCTCATTTCAAACCCTCACACAGCAAAAGTATGAAAGATCTATGTTATTGATTCTGACAAGACTGGGAAGAGACTCCAAGCTGGTCTTTAACATGATGAGATATCCAGGTCAGAATTTCAGATGGTTGAAAAACAAATGTAGGTGCCATGAACTCCTACTCTAGGTAGGAGCTGACCAGATGTTGGTAGACTGAGGTTTTCAGTTTAGGTGGTGCAAGAGACATGGGCACCTATTTTGATATCTGGAGAGCCCATTAGGTGAAGAGCCAAAAGTCAGATACAATGGGATTTAAGAATATAAATCCATTGAAAGGGTTAATCACCTTTTATGCCCAGAGTTCCTAAAGGGAAGCCTGCACACCTAAAAGGGCATTTCAGTCTCGAGGCAGAAAGTGCAGGTTTAAACCTGCATGACTCAGATGCATATTCCCATGTAGTTACAGCCACCAAGGACAGCTCCCAGCAGTGCACTAAGAGCTGCTGTGAAATCCCACTCTGATCTGAGTTTTTGTCACTACATTACTATCAGTACATGCACCAGTGACTTTAAACACTCCTAGCATGATTTGTAGCACAGACTTGTGAGCCATTTTTGAAAAACTGGGCTTCAACCTACAGAGATCTTACCACATGGTTTGTTTTAAGAAGTTTCTTATTGCAACAACCAAATCTCTGGTAGCACATTCACAGCTAACAATCTGCTTTCATGGTAACTATTCCCAGTTCTGCCACTTAGCTGCAGAATGATCTGAAGCATGATTGTGCTTTGGATTCTTTCAGCATAAAACTGGACTGGAGTGTTATTTCTTATGCCCCAGAAGTACTCTAAGACCTATGAAAACTTTGCAAGTGTACACAAATGAATGTGTACAAAAATAGGTACTGGCAGCTTCTTTAATGTCCCTTTTAGTCCTCGGTCACGACAGAAACTGTTCTCACACACTAGTACCAGTGGTGACAGATTTCATGGGGATGCTTTTATCCTCATATTTAGCTGATGATCTACAAATATAAACTTCTAAAAATGACAGAAGAGAAATATTTTTAATCCAGGTGCTGATGGGAGTGGGTGGAAAGGAGAGTGGAGTTGGGATGGAAGCAATATAAAACCATGTACACTAAAGGAACATTTTACTGGTTGTTCACTAGAGAAACAGGGTTGAAATCTCCCACCACGTGGTGCAGAGTATATCAATGTGATGTTAGATATTGAAGCTCCTTCAGTCCTTCAGATGAATTCATGTTTCTAATTTCATGGAGGGAATGAAAATTGATCAGCAAAGATGAATTATGTGCACTGAAGCTACAGCATATTTCAACATTTGTTATCATCTGTGATTTCAGGATCCCTATACACATTTCTATGGAAAGAGCTCCCTGTTACTACAGAGAGTCTTTGAACAGATGCAGAGTAATATTCAATAATAAATACTAAATATATTAGAACATCCAAGCATACATTCCTGCTAATTGCAGTTCCTGGTAATAAGTTTATAATATTTAAGTCTAGTTTAGCACATTTCATTAGGAAGTATATAAACTTAGCACAACAAATGGCAAAATTCTTGCTCTAACTTCAGAAGATTGAGGCATTAAGAAGTGACACTCACTGAGCTGCAAACAAGCTTCTTGGGTCCTCTGTCACCCAAGCCCCCAGGAAAGCTTCAAAGGTAAAACCAAGTGTCAGAATGGAGTAAGATCCACTCAAATCTGGCATTCATAGAGTGCTAAAAATCAAGAGAATTAAGATAACAGTGAGAAAAAAACATTAGAAGGAGAAAGAGAGTTACTTAGATGTGGTAAAGCAGATTAAAGAGTGAATGTTAATGATTAATCTTGCATATGGTAAAGCTTAGGAAACAACTCACAAAAACCTAACTGTGCCACTAATCCAGGCTAATGGTAATGCTACCCAAAACCCAAGCCATATATTGCTTATTATATATTTTCTGGACACCCTGAGTTAGAGTTCCTGCCATAAAGAGATTGCAGTCAAAAACAGTGAAACACAGACTATCCATAATATCCCACATAAATGGGATGAAATATGACAATGTGACAATGCATGTGTCAACATGACACTGCATGCACCAAGAATTCTGCATTCATTCTAAGAGAAGTTATAGTCTCCCCCTGCAGATTTGGGGTCTATTTTTTTTGTTTTTTGTTTTGGGAGGAAAACATGAAACAAGCTTTTACACTAGGGATGATTTTGTTCAAACATTAATTTAGCTGGCACACTGTGGGAAAGGCACATAGGAAACTTGTTTTTTAACATAGCTTTGGGTCAGTAAGCTTCTTTGATTAGAAAATGGGAAATATTCCAGAATTGCAACAGCAAATCTGCCACTGTCATCATTTTTCCACAGCTCACACTAGCAATTATATTTTGGCATATATGAGTTCAATTCTAACTGATGACAGAATGGGTGCCCCAGGAAAACAGAGGTGAGGATATTGTCTCAGGAAATTGCAGCTTCCACAGTGAATTTTAGAAATGTTTAGGACAGCAGGCTGAATTATGCCTATGTCCTTCACTTCAGGTGATATTTGTCAGATTTTCCCTTTTGGCTGCTCAACCAGCCCATTTTAGGGTGTTTTACCCCATGTGACGCTTATTCCTTATTTATGCAGGACCTTTCATGAGTGCAAGTTCCATTTCCACATTAAAATTATGATTCAACATAGCTGGCTGTGTCCAAGGAAGCATGCCAAGGTACATAAATCCAAAACCCTTTGGAGAGAACATGGACAGACAAGGAAAAATAAAAATTCCAGCTGCTCAGTGAGAATGTATTCTGACAGCTACTGCATGTCCTTCAGAAAAGGACTGGTAGTAACTACCACTTTCCTGTCTCATTTCAACACCTCAGTGGAGACATCTGAGACCTCACAAAGAGATAAATGGAGCATTTACTAATACCCCCATTGAGCAGACATTATTTGACTTTACTGTAAATTTACTTGCTAAAGAAGAGCTTTAAAAAAAAAAATGCATAGTGGCAGGGTTGCTATGTACAGGCCAAAGCTAACCCCAAGAAATGCAGTTTAGAGAGGACCATAAAGGGAAATTCTCACTCCCCTTGTGCCCAGGCACCCAAGCACCACTTTAAAGAGCAGTGCTCATTTCAAGAGAGATGCAGGATTACCTCAGGCAGGGGACCAAGAATGGTCCATAAAGGGATTTTTGTATCAGCAGTCCCACAGTTGTTGGCTGAGCATTGCAAATGTCTTGCTCCATCACATGTTTGTTTTTTTTGTCTTGGAACAGATTTTTTTCATTCATACCTTTCCTATACTTTTATATTATATTGATCTCTCTGCCTGATCTATTTAAAACACTCTGTGTGCTGTCCTGCCTGAGACTTGGTTGTGAAATATAATTTTAGTTTGGAAGAGCATTCCAATGTCTATTTTCATCAGGATTTGAATCAAGATTTTTTTAAAAACTATTCCATTGTAAGTGTAAGCCTTCTTAAATATTTTCCTGTACAACCATTCCTCTTTCAGTGTAAGAACTGTTGCTCTGAATAAGGCTGACAAGGCTCCTGTTGAATTTAAGAAATGTTTTCCTAGACTACAACAAGTTCTCTTTTTGATATTTGCATAATCCTTGCTTTGCTCCTACACATTTGCTAAATAGAGCCAAGCCATAGTCCTTTTCAGGCATATTTTAGAAACACTGATCTATGTTAAAAACCAGCCAGCATACTAGCTGGAGACTAGAAACTTACATTATATATTACAATAAAGGAAGGCAAAAAGTAGTATTTGGAAATGTAAATCTTCATCTTGAACCCTTGCATTCAATATCAAGAGAAAAACAGAGGTCTAAGACACTAATTCTACAAATTATTCCATATAGAAGAGTACAGAGGTCTCAATAAAGCTCTGTGGCACTGCCCATATATATTAGGTTACAATGGAATTTGACTTATTATAAATGAATAAATGAAATAGGATGCAGACTTACTTTTCTTTTTACCTTTTTTCTTTCTTTTCTGAAAACAGAATAAATCCAAGCTCTACAATCGCTTATCTTAAAGCAAAACCAAACCAATCTTCCCCAGACTGCTTCTACTCTTCCCTCTAATATTTAGATGTGACAAAGAGACCAATACACCCTTCACTTCAAACTATGTTACTTCCCAAATACACATCAGCAAAAATGCATTGCTCTTTCCTCTTTTCTCCACATATCATCATTTAATTTTTTCATATTGCTCTTTCCTCTTATCTCCACATATCATCATTTAATTTTTTCATACATACAAAAAACCCTCTGCATTTACAACAAAACCAGTGACATCAGCTGCTGCTGAGGGCTGGCCAAGCTCAGCCCCAGAAGTCAGATACCCAGTTGTTTTCCCAGTGCTGCTGCTGAGACAAAAGAAGTTGATGTTTGATATTATCTGACTTTCAAAACCGTGCTCCTAGCAGCATAATTCACGTCAGATGGTGCTGCCAGACTACTAGCAACATGTGAAAAATATAAAATCAATTCTTTCTGGGCTACTTTTGAATAAGATAAATGAGAACTCCTTTTCCAGTATTAATTGCTGATTGGAATTATATTTTATACAGAAAGTCCATGCAATCCATAAAAAGCATAAGAGATTCTCCTGGTGCTGCCCTCCCCTATAATTGATGAGACATCTGCAATATCAGGGAAAATCAGAATATCTGGAATATTTGTTTCTTTACAATATCTGGCCAACACTTTCACAACTGCCATTTCTTTAAAATTCAGGGATTGGTTCACAGACAGGAGAAGTTTCTGGGAGGAAAAGCCCTTTTTCTTCATGAGGACATAAAGCAGCTCAAAGAAGCCCCTCATCATTATGAAGCAAGAGGTTGCTGCTTGTTCCTCTGACTGCAATGAAACATACCTGCCTATATTTGCTATGCAACTGTTTGAATAGTCCCTACAAAAGAAAAAAAGAGAGGCTTTAAAGTGCAAAACAGCAGCCAGCTGCACTTGTACCAGCCTGCTGAAACTCCTACTAATGCATTTGGGGTCCATAAAAATACAAATCTAGTGTGGCAAATGCCAATATCCTTATGAGAACTTTTGCAACATTTTTCTTCTTTTTTCTCGTGGCCTTTAGTGGCATTTGCAGGAAAAAAATATTAGACAACTAGCTTCTTTAAAATAAAATCAAATTGAAGAGGCACAAATTTCCAGTCTTCATAAAACTGGAAAAAACCTTGAAAATTCTATACAAACATAACATGAAGGTTCAGTGAATTTCCTAAGATGTCAGGACTTACTGACAAATCAAGATTTCTTTTCCTTCTGTTTATCACTAAGAAAATTTCTTTCTCTTTTGACTCAAAAATTTCTACTTCTGTGCAGAAAAAAAAAAAAAGGTGTTAGCAATATTAATGCCATTAACCAGGAAATATTTTTTCTGGCAGTGAACTACAATAATTTAAATCATTAGAGATGAAAGAAGACATGGCAATAACCCACTTAGATGTCTGATTTGTTTTGTTGCATTTGTTTATAATTTCATTCAGAAGAAGGCTCATATCTTTAAAAAAAAAATATCCTGACAAGTATGATCTGTGTAGAGAGAAGACAAAAACCCTGGAATTTTGCTGAAGGAGACTGAAAGGAGGTGAGATGCTTTGACCCAAACCTTTAAAACTGAGTTCAGGCTTTTGGAATCTAACAGGAAACTCTGGGGTGAAAGGGCCAAGTGTATTTTCTCTCCTGGTTAATCAAATATAGATTATATCAAAATTATATTGCCATAGAGCAGGTTCTACACACACATGTACTTTCTGAATCAGCCTAGAATTTAATGAGCCAGTAATTAGAAGCCAAACCGAGTGATCTTTCATCTCCTGCTTTTAGTACTGTTTGCTTCCTTTTAGCAATGTTGTTCATTATCTTCTTCTGAATATCAAGTGGGTTTTATTTTTATTTTTTGATTCTCTCAGATAAATTACATGTGTCTAATCCACTTGGATAATTCAGAGCTGATTTTTCCAGTGTTGACCTTTGCAAAGGTCTCTTTGCCATCTGTTTTTTATATTTAATTAGTGTTTTTTTCCTTCTTGCAACAATCTTTCAAAGAATGAAATAAATGACTATAATTATCACTATCAGTTTGCCCTTATTTGATCTCCTGACCACAGAATCATATTCTGGTGATTACACAGTATTTCCACTGTGGACCAGACATTAGACATCATAGTTTTTATGTCTATTAATCTTAATAAAAAAATAGAAGATAGATTTTCCTCCTCTCCCCTGGTAAACTCCTCATCCATATGAAAAAAAAAAAAAACATTTTATGGTCATTTATTCTCTTTTTCTTGTTCTTATGGTACTTTCCTCATTTCTTTCTGTTAATCCAAAAAAATTGGGAGTGTTTGTGTATTGTTCTATTCAGGTCCACTGCTGGTGACACATCATTTCTGATATCTAAATGTGATCTAAAGTAATACAAACACAAACTTAATATCAGAGATTAGATTGGGCATTTCAGTCTTCAGCAGCTGACTGACAAAATGGAAATTGCTCCTGGGAGATCTGTCCCCCTTTAAGGCAATTCTCTGCACAGCAGTTTAAACATAATATTTTCATTCAAAACAAAAACCCTGGGCCTAAATTCCTCTCACTAGTTAATAACATTTCATGTGTGTCAGGCAATGGGCTTTTCTGGGGTTTTGTTTTGATTGGGTTTTGTTTGTTTGGGGTTTTTTTTCTGTTTTGGGTTTTTTTTTGTTTTTTTTTTTTTTTTTTTTTTTTCCTTCTGTTAAGATATGTTCATTTTGTCCATGCCAGGATTTCCAGGGCATCACTTCAGCATGAGATAATTTAGGGATTTGGGGCAGTATATGGCTGGATAACAGTGTAAAACTGGAGTTGAGCTGTCTGCCATAATAGAAATCATTCCCTTGTAAGAAGAATAAAATGAACAGAGTGGAGGAAGGACCAAAGGAAGGAGTTTGTTCATCTACACCCCTTGGGCAGCCTGTGCTCACTCAGGAACATCTCTGCTGGAGTTTGTGCAGGATGCTGCCTCTCTTCCATACTGTCCAAGAAACCAATGAAAACTGGATCTCATTCCATCTGTTTTTTATAAAAATCTCTGCATTAAACCTGATTATTTGCTCATTGTTCAGTAACAGGATGAACTAAACCTTTTTAGCACAAATCTCAAAAAAAAAATGTATTATTTTTAAAAAGTGTTTAATTTGCTTCCTAATTTTTTCAGAAGATAATGCATACAGAATTAATATTTCTCTAATTAACCAAGCATATGAACTCCTGCCTCCTGAAACTAGATTTCAAAGCTTTATATCAAATATTACCATCCCATAAACTGAGATTCTCCATATTTTAATTTCCAGTGGATGCCTTTAGTCTCCATGGAAACTGATCCAAGGAGGTTTGAAATGTTACATATTATTTAATATATCTTATTTTCACATAAATGTTGCCAGAAGATCTGTCACGTCTGCTCAAGTGTAAAGTACCAAGAGAGTTAAGTAAAGGAATACATTAAATTGAAACTCATTGTAGCCCATCACTGCTAACACCACTGGTCTTGAAGGATTTTCAATGAGGCTCCTGAGAACAATCTTGAAAAATCAATAATCCCATCAGAAAATGCACCAATTATTATACTCAACAAGCTCATAATAAATCATCATATTCTATAATCATGCCATTGAAGTTTGGATAGACTCTAAACAATTAATGCATTATTTGTCAGTCAAAATTACAAAGTTTACTGGGATTAATGAGGCTATTCTTTGATTTCTAACACAATTTATGCACTTAAAATCTATAAAGATACTTTGGTGATCAAGGAAATCAAATTACATGACAGTTAGCTGATACTCATTCATTCAGTTTTCACAAAATAGAGCATTTCATAACCAAATTGCTAGACACAAGTTGGTTTAAAGGAAAAATAACATTACACAATGACATTTCAAATTATGCTAAAGATAATAACTGAAAAATTTCAAAGCATTTCACCAATTTTTTTTTTTTCTGGATTTAAAACGACTTCTAGTGAAAACTTTGTAATTACGGCACCAATTGTTACATGAGCGCCGGCTTCTTTGACAAAAGACAAGAACTGTCTCATGAGAATGAGATGGGTGAATATGTGCAGTGCACTGTCTGTGGATGGCTGTGCCTTTTGGACAGCTCCCAGTTCCTGTCCTTTGTGGGAAGTGACCCTGGACACATCCAGGGAGCAGTGAGAGCATCAGTGACCCCTGGCCAGGGACTGACCTGCCATGTCAGCTCCTCTCCAAACCTCCCTGGGCCTCTGTCAGCACTGAAGCTTGAAAATGTGAAAATAAGGGTTCTGTCACTGAATAACTCACTCCTTTCCTCAGCTGAACTTTATTGGGTCAAGCAAATTGTCAGGGAAAAGTCCCACCCTGCTGTCAGTGTGAGACTAAAGGAGGTCCTGTCAAACGTTTAATGAAAGGCTGAGGAAATAAAAAGCATCTTGCTTTCACTGTAGCACAAAGAATGGCACAAACTGATGATCTTTTCATGGAAATGAGAAATGGCAAGTAAAGTGTTTACCTGCCTCGTTTTTAAATATTGACACCAAAAATAATTTTAAAGACTGCACAAACTTGTTTCAAGTTTGCCTTTGAGAACATTTCTTCCCAAAGAACCAGAGATGATATAAACATATTGCAACTGAAAGTGGTTGTTTGGGGAGAGAGAAAAAAAATAATCCAAAAAAAAGAGGAGTGGTTTAAAGAAATGCATAGCCAGGACAGTGCCTACCCACTGCAGTGTGCACAAGCTCAGCTGCAGCTAGCTCAGAAAACAACAGCAGAGGAGGCAAAGTGCTCTGAGCTCTAGATGTTCATGAAAAATCCTTGGCAGGGTATTGTGCTGAAGCTGCCTCCTCTTTTCTCTCTTTCTGCTGCATAAGTCTTGTCCTTAGCAATAAAACTCTGCCTGCAGCCTCATCCAAAATGAGAGCTTGCCTGCTGTAGCTCAGCATCTGGAGCTTTCTAGTCCTGACCCAGAAACAGAGGTGTGGGTATCTGTCCAGATGTCTGGGTAGTGCATGTGACACCTGTGACACTCTGGCCCCCTCTCCTCAAGCTGCCAAGTCCTGCTGCTGGAGAGGTTGTGGCCCAGAGCATCTTGTCAGAGACACTTGCCTCCCATGCCTGCAGACTTGTAGGGAGTATATTCCTTATGCTGGCAGGAAGGGAGGACTGCAAGGCAGGAGAGCATTCCTGACAGGGAAATGCTTTGCAGACAAAGAGCCTCTTTGGTACTTTGCCCAAGTCCCCATCTTTGTGGGGGGGGACATTCATTTGATGTACTTTTCCTTGGAGCATGGGGACTGCAGATATTTCTTATATTATGATTTAACACTGAGAAAACATTTCTTTCCCTCCTTTACTGGCTAGCACTAGTGCTGCAGTGAGAACAAGATAATATTCACCTTAATTATAGCAAGCACTACAATAACAGCAGCACCCACTAAGGAGTCAATACACCTGTGAGATTGATTCTTTGCTCTGCACCGTGCTTAAAACATTAACAGCAGAAGTTCAGCATAGAAGACTTCTCTGGGATTAATGACTGGCTGGGTTAATGGCCTGCAACTCAGTTGTTATTGCTTAATAATGATGCTTAACATTCATGTAGTTCCTTTCTTTAAAGCATCTTAAATATTAAGTATCAGTTTTCATTCAGTGCATTTATATTCCAAGTATCCCAAAGTGGCAGTAGAAAGCTGTGGGCAAGGGCAATACCTATTATGTGCTTAGCAATAGTGCAGAGGTTTGGAAATGAGTTTAGTACTAAATGAGAGATGTACTGGCTGCACAAGAGCCACTGCAGTGGATTAACAAACTCACATTTTTATTTTATCAGCCCACTCAGAAGGGAGGACAAAGTAAACAACAATCCAAGCAAACTTCTGAAGATTCTTTTTCAGTATTTCACTGCCCCTGCAAGCACCTTCATATAAAATTATGATTGTCTTAAGCAAGCTATTGCAGAGATGAACAGATCCTCACCAACTAGAGTGCAGTCATGTTTTTTGCCTAGGTGATAGAGATCTTCAACCTCAGACTCGTAATAAAAGGTTTGGTGAGAATAGTGAAAAATCATCTATTCACATCTTTGTACATCATTTGTAGAAATAAATGCTTTATCATTATCAGCAAAGATCAAGTAGTTATTATTCCACATTTTCCATTACCTGTGGAATTAGAGATGCAGCACCTGAGATGATAGGTCCCAGAAAGGTGTGTTGAGCTCACAGCAAACCCTGGTGGGGCAGGTCACAGCCAGATGTCCTAGAGATAAACTGGGAAATAGGGGAACTCAGTATTATAATGAGGAAACAATCATTTAGGGGAAAAGAGTGATTTTGGTGATCGCCTAGGTCAAGTTTTTTACTTTATCTTTATACTTCACTATAGATTATATTACATTTGCATTATTTTCATACAGGCCCAGCACACAACACATGTTTAATACCTTGCCAACCTCCATCACTCAAATTTTCTGAAAACACTATTGGGACATTTTATCTTGGATTCAGCTTGACACAAAAACTTTGAATCTGAAAATGCAGAAAAAGTTTTTGGTGACTTCAGTGAGCACTTTAGCACAGCCAAAGTTATCTGTTTTCCCTCACCACTTCAGGCTAAGAATACATTTAGAGTTTCAGTATTGCTTGGAAAAGAGATTTGAATCTTCAGGTCTTCCCAATATCAGGTTAGGAAAGAGACCAGAGAAGAAAATCCCTTCTGCATGGAAAAAAAAAAAATTGGTAAGAAGGAATATTTCTGAAAGAAGTCTTCAATGATCTGATTTTTAGGAGTGGGCCTCAGAATGTTTGTTTTTCTCAGTAGGAAGCCTGTGTGAACTAAAACAGCACGAAGCTGTGTCAGGGAGATTCAGGTGGGATATCAGGAAAAGGTTTTTCACCCAGAGCATGTTGAGAACTGGAACACAGGAGTTCAAGGAGCCTTTGGACAACGCTCAGGCACAGGGTGGGGTTCTGGGGGCTGGCCAGGAGCTGGACTTTGATGGCCCCGTGGGTCCCTTCCTGCTTGAGATATTCTGTGATTCTCTAGACAAAACTGAAGAGGTTTTGCCAGTCTGAAGGCAGATCACTTCCACAGATGTACACAGGAAAAAAACTGCAGGAGCTGAGTAGAGAGGGGCTGCTCTGGGCTCTATAAGAGAAGCTCAAAACCACTGAGAAATTGATATTTTTTTTCCAGATCTGGACTTGCCAGACAGAGAAGTACAACAGCTTGGGCTCTCCACAGCTGTTGCAAGTAGATAAGCACTGCTGCTCCATCCCACTCTTGGTTCTGTTTCCACTTACAGATTGGTCAGTTAAGAGCTGAGGTTCCTCATTTTTTCACTCTATCACTTTTACCAACACCATGCAGATAAAAAACTAAAAAGCATTAAAAAGCATTTTCTGACTTCTACTGGAAGACATTTTCCAATGTCTTTATTGCAGAATGCTTCAGAAAGGTTTTGGAAAGAGAAAAATACTTGGTATTTCAAAAAAAAATTTAAAACTCAAAACATTCTGTTTTTAAACATGTACTCTTGAAGGTAATAACTCCTGAGTGCAGCTTTTTTATATATAGGAAGATAACAAAGTTTTAAATAATCAATTGTAGAAATCTTCAGGGGAGATCTGATTTTAAAATGTAATTTTCCTAGCCTAGGCTCTGTAACTCACTATATATCACCATGGATCCCATACTTATTGACTGAGATGGGAGGCCTGCAGGGCTTGTTAAAAATCTATAAAATCTATTTAAGAGTTTTAGCTTTGGCATTTGGTAGAAGCAACCTGACACCAGCTAACCTGAAGAATTTCATCTATGCAAATAAAAGAATCCAAAGAAGGTCCAGAATTTAAGACAGGAACTATCTTTTTTTTTTTCCTAATCTTCTTGGCTAGAGCATGAAATGCACCATATCAACACATTGTCAGCATCTGTTTTTTCCCTGAAAGTTTACTCCATGATATTGTCTCTTCAGTAGCGTAATTTTGTGAGTGGATTATCCTCAGCCTTGCCAAAAACTTCTACCATGAACCTTTCTAAAAGGTTCACATTAGCAGGAACAGCTGCACTACCTTTCTAGGACAGGTTAGTAACAGATGCATCAGTTTCCATTAATTACCAGTACTACACAGAGTAAAAACAGTTTTATATTTTTGGGCCCTGGCTCAACATTTAAAGGCAACAAACAAAACACTGCTCAATAAACACTCCATTCCAGATATGTTTAGGTTATTTTGTCTGTTTCTGATGTTTATATATTTATTTATACCAAATATTGACAGAGTTTAGCATAGCTTGAGATGTCATATATGTTATTGATTCCAGAATATTTAGACAGGCATAATGAAATCTAAGCAATCCAGTCTTTAGTCTCAAATCCAAAAGCCCCTTCTGTAAACATTCAAAATGTGCAGGTCTCATGTGCCTGCCAAGGATTCTCCTGGTAAACAGATAACATTTTACAAGAGCTGCTTGGGCTCAGAATGTGACATCCTGGGATTTCATTCCAAAGGAAAGAACCAGGGTCAGAATCAAGCAGTAAGTCATGTCAGCAAGAAGGGAACTTCCCTTCTCGTTGTTATTAACCATCACAAGCTAGACCACTGCTGCTTCTAAACACTGCTGTCCAAGACTGTTCCCTACTCACTCCTACATAATTTTTGTCCATTCTGTTTCCCACCCCTCCTGCCCTCCTCCACTGAACTCAAGGTCAGAGATACAAAACCTGCATCAGAATTAGGTATGTGAAACAGAAAACCCGTCCTTATGATTTTGCTTCTCAAAAGTAGTTGATTGAAAAGGTAACCTGAAGATAGAGGTGCTATGCAGTTCATTGCATTTTTTGCTCTGGAATTTTTAGAGAATGCCTTTAGTTATTACCAATTGACAAATGAAATGTGTATTGCAAAGCAAAGGCTATATCACATGCTAGCATTTACTTCAGAACAGTGATAGGGTATTTTAATTGAATGTGTATGGAGATGCACAATAAGAGAGGAAAACCCTCTCGGGATTTTAGCCATGTCTCTTCAGATACCTTCATTGTCTTATGTTAGCAAAAATGTTTCAGGGGCAAGAATTCACTTTTGATCTAACAGCACTGTGCTACTGAGAGACCTACGAGGCTCAGAGCAATGCCTTTTCTCTCCCGTGTGAACATATGCAAAGGACAAACCCACAGCCACTTTTTGCATGCTCAATAAAGCACATCAAAATCATCAATCTTCCCCTGGTGGAATGATCTTACTGAGGAAGCAAGTGTTTGTTACTTTTTACAGAGAATATGTCAAAAATACAGCCAGGCACCACATCACATACATTTGTAAACAAACATTGTGCAGAATAGGCTGATGATGTTCCCACTTATAATTTGTGGATATGGATTCAGCTATTGGTACCTCAATAGAATTCTAAGAAAAAGGTGGATTCAAAGTTAGGGCTTTCATTCAGGCTTCATTCCTCAGGCTGCTATTGGCTCTTTGGGCACCTTTGGACAAAAATCTTCTGAGGTCTAACTCAAGGATTTTGGCACTACCACATTAATGTAAGGGCTGATGGCCTTCACCTTTCTTGGAAGATATGTGCTTCCATTAAATTGAATCACTTTTTTTTTTCCTTTCAGGTTGATTTAGCCAAGTGTCATTTTGCAGAATCAAAAGTGTATCAGAAAAAAACCCCAACCAACCAAACTTAAGTGATAACAATACATTACTGAAATCTTATTCGACAATTACATGTTAGTGATGGCACTGAGTGTTCCCCATTAAAATATATTTATTGAAAAGTGGTTGTTCTATTAACTAAAGGTAAGTTGTTCTAAAAAAAAAATCTCAATTTTTTCATTAACAGCAACCAGTAATTACTTCTGCTTAAATAATGCTATTTGAGTTCAAGGTTTTTCAAAGTTTTCACTTCCTTCTCCTTTAAAGCCAGCATGTTCTACCAATTTGCAAGAGAGAATGAAACATGAACTGTGAACTCACAGAAAGAGCAAACCACAAATATACATGGACAAAATACCCTATTGAAACTAAATTCTAGCAGCTGTATTTGTAATACACATATGACACCAAACCAGCTTTATTTTCTGGCATCAAGACAAAGGATTTCACATAAGAGAACCTCTGAAGAAGCACCGCTGCCATTTTTCACTCTAGTTTGTCAGAAATACAATTAAACCTAAAAACAATAGGTTCAAAGTTCTCCAATAACAAAAGATGATGAAAATTTTCTTTGATTTCTCTTTGCTATCAATTATTTCTTTACCCCCTCATCTCCATACCTCTTTATGTGTGTGAGATCAAGAAAAAGAAAGCAATCACTTATGACCAGTCGGTGAAGTTTAACCATGGAAGTGAATTGACCCCAAAGTTTATGGAGAGCAATTTTTTTTTTTTTTGGAAGCCAAGAAATCCCACAGGACCTTATAAACACTGCCCAAAGCACATGCTGACAGGAGCTACCTTGGGCAACAGGGAATGGAGCCAGAACAAACAGCAGCAGATTTAGGTTTCACTCACTGATCGGGGTGGCTAGAGTAAGATTATTATTAGGGAAGAGGAATGAGAAAAGCATCACAGGACTAAAAATAATGTCTTCACATATCTGGGAAGTTGATTAATGTTCCTGAACCAGCCCCTTTCACAGCACCAGAAGAAATAATGAAAAATGAAAGAATATTTTTAGGAACAGCGGAGTGATAATATATGCAGGGGAGAATGGCTCTGGTGCTCATACCAAATAGCTGCCTGACTATGCACACAGTTCTGAGGGTGCAGAACAGCTATTGGCAGCACATGTTTTATTTTTCAAATTGAATTTCAGTAGAGACACTAAAGGTTTTTTCTTCCTTCTCTCCTGCTTCCAGAAAGACAGCCTGAGTGAAATGTAATTTAGCATGCAGGAGTTCTGGACCCTTGTAATTATTTGGGGAGAGGGTGTTGAATGGCTGGGGGTTTGGAGGCTGAACAGAAGCCAGGAAAGAAAATAAGAAATGCTAGGAAAAGCAGCATAGCAAATAGACTGAAATCCTATTAAATACTCAGACTTGAAGAGGAAATAAGCATGAGAAATACACAGCTGGAACGGAGTAGAAAAACAGTTTCTTGCATATATTTCTCACAACTAATACTCCAATAGATTTCATGGGGTTTAGATCAGGCTTCCAAGAATGGAAGATATGAATGAGAAGTCAAATAAGAAGGAACTGGGAAAAGAAATCTAGTAAAGAAGGAATAAACTCTCCATTTCATAAATTTTAATATTTAGGGAATAGTTTATTCAGCTTAAACTCAAATGAATATTGTACAATAATTTCTTGCAAAAACATATTTGAAGCTGTGACTAGACTGTGAGAACATATAAAAATTATATTTCAGTTAAATGCTAATTAAATATAAAATTTACTTGAATGGTGAATAAAATGAATTTTTAAAAATTATTTTAAAATAACCTTGAAAAGTCAGTGCTAACAGTAATTCATATATTAATATTAAAAAAAAAAAAAGGCAAGAGACTAAATAAAGCAAACACTGAGAAAACCCACCAACCAACAAATGCCAACCTAAATCTCAAAAACCAAAGCAAAGAAAAAATCCTCACCTGTTATTTTACCTTAAAATATTTCCTGTCATGAAAATACATGGCAATGGGGGCATTTTGCTTTTGCTTACCCCGCTCCTGGAGGGCAGGTATTCCAAATAAAGGGGAGATTTATCTGATTTGCCTCCAAAGTTCATGTTTCATCTGGTCTCTACATAGAACTCTTTATCCAAGCAGACTTCTTCTCTTTCTTGCTGACATTTTGTCCCTTCCTGTCTTCTCCTTGGTTTTCCCTGATTTTACCTGTGTTTTACCCTTTGGGTTTGTAACTGCCAACACAAAAAAAATAAACTTTTTTATTTTCTTCCATTTGCTTCTCAGCCCAAACCACACCATCTCTCAAAGCAGTGTAAATTAGTAGCTCCAAGGGAAAAAAGAGACTCAATATTTGAGTGTGCTGATACATTATGAGATTACTGATGATGACTGTGACTGATGATTCAGGCTAAAAGATTGTTTTTGAAAAGTGTCCTGCTAAAAGTTGTTTGTACACAATTTTACTGGGGAGGTAGAAAATAAAAAATATTCTTCATACTGCTGACATCAATGACAGGGAAGAAAAATAGCTGTCCCACTAAACTTTGAATACACCCCAGGCAGAGTAGCAGAGACAACTGTTTTTAGCATTGTATCCCCTCTGAGGCTTAGAATACTCAGATTAACCAATTTCATCTCTGGCAACTCATTTAGGGGAAAAAAATATTGTTACATAAAATACAATGTTGTCATTCCCTGAATTTATGCAGCTGCATTCTCCATTTTAGCACAGGTAATCTTTAATGCCTCCCCCTCCATCTGAACACCCCTGGGAATGAAACCTCTTCTATTCTACCTGATCACTTAGTGTTTAACTAAACAAATTTATTAACTTGCTCTTTCTATTCCTTGGACAGGAACTTGGTTCAGATTCACGTCTCCTGACAAATCTATTAAAATGTATTTTTACTCTGAGCTGCTTTCTACTGAAACTTTATTAAAATGGAATTATTTATTTTTAAATGTTTCAATATATCAGAGGCTTTAGACTATTTGCTTTAAATTTTAAATAGCAAATTTAATGCCTGCAAAGGTGCTGAATTTTATGAAACTCAGTGCCATTGTTTAAATTTTTGCTGAGGGGCTATAAAAAATAGTCAGCTTTTACTAGGATGTGCAGACAGTGTAAGAAGATTTCTGGTTAATATGCATTAAAAGCAGTATTAGCTCCAGGTTCATAAATCCTCTGAGATAGTTACATTTCTACACAAGCATTTCTTTTGGCCATTTGAAAGGCAATAGTATGGGAAAAATATTACATTTGTTTGGTGCTTTGATAAAAACAAAAATAAACACTATTAACCATTGCAATTAACACGAAGTGTTCACGCTCACAAACCCCTAAGGACAAATAAATTTAATGGGAATTAATGGTATTACTCATGTATTGAGTACAAGTAGCATGTTTGAGCAGTTTGCATGTTTGGGGCTTTTTAATCTGATATTAATGTACACAAGTCTGTCTCAGCTGAGACAAAGAATCTGGTTCCCTAGCTCAAGCCACAAGGATTTAGACTCATCATGCCTCCAATTTAATAAAAAAATCACGGCAGCCAACATTGCAGCAAAAGTCTACTGAGCACCCAGGATGGACACACTGACTCTTTCATGCTTCTGCCATCATCAAAGAAATAATTGTGAGGGGAAAAAGATGAAGGCAGAAATATGCAATTCAACTTCCTTCACCTTCCAAAAGACCCTGTATAAGAGCAGTTTTGATTAGAGTAATTGTTGATACTAGAAGGATAATCAATACCTGGTGCTACTTCCCTGATCATATCTTCTCTCTCCTTACCAAGAGATTTTTGTATTCTTTCTTGCTAATAAGCAATATATGCAGTCTCAAAGATGAAGCTGAAAGCTTCATTATGTACTACCAGATTTCAGAATCAATTCTACTATTTTATGGTGATTCTTATTACTGTGCTACTAACTACATTTAATAAAAACCTAAAACAGAGAAGCACAGAAATATTACTAAGAAATCCAGTTTTCAATGCATAAAGAAACATCTTTTTTATACACCTACACAGATTAATAGTAAATGAAGTTCTAAGAGCAACATCATAATTTTTCTTAGCCATGAAGAGGCATGGTAGCAGCTGCAGAAAAAAACAACCAAACATTTTTAATTATAAAATAATAAAAAAGGAACCTCTTAAGCATTTGAATACTCCAACAGAAGTGTCTTTGGGATGAACTTGAAAAATCATTTTGCCCTTATCTACCATGTTTGGATCAAATTATTTTTCTCATTTGTCCCTCCCTACCCTATGGCTTATTATAGTCCTTCTTGGAAAACCTGACCAGGATCTCCAGTATTTTAATGCTGCAATTGCATCGAGTTTCTGCTGTTAATGTGGATTTAAAATTTCTATTAAAGTAGTTAGTACTTCATTTGGTGAAAAAAGGCAGGCCTCCTGCTTGGGCATATGCATTGAGGCTACTGAGAGATGTTAAAACCAATTTGGTAGCAGTAAAAACAGGGTATTTCTGCAATACTGCACAGATAACAAGCAACTTGGTCTGAAAAAGCATTTCTAAAGACTCTCTGAATATATTTAGCTAAACTTTTTCATGCCTCAAGCTGTTTTGGATTTAGCACCAAGTATATGCTTGGCATTTGCTGACCCAAACACAAGTTGAAAGTCAAGAGAAGTTAAAGAATTCTGCCCTGAAGTACCCTGATTTTAAAATTTCTGCAGAAAAATAGTAGCCATAAGAAAAAAAAAAAAGAGAATGAAGTGTAATTATAGTTTTATAAAAGCAGAAATATTTTCAGTTAGACTGAAAAGAATCTTCCTGAAATCTGTCTGCTGAAGAGATCAAAAACCACTTGGAGATGATCAGTTTATCAAAGGAAATTCTAAGGCTCAGATGCTTGGATTGAGAAGGGCATCGCTGCAGGAAGGAACATCAGTGTGAGCTGAGCTCAGCCTCAGAGGAACCCTTTTGTCACCTGGTCTCTCATGTTTAAGCACACTGCAGCAAATGAAGGGCATGGCTGACTGAGCAAAGATTTGTCCAGCATAGAAAGCACACTTGGTTATGCACAACCTGCTTCAGGTGAGCTCTGGGGTTTGATGGAGAGCCCCTAAGCACGGGTGACAAAATTAAACACTCTAAAGAGATATAGAAAAGAGCAGAGAATGATGGCTCCACTGTCAGAACCATGATGCAGCTGGAAGCTTCCAGAGGTAGAATAGAGCAGGTTTTTGAACAGCCTTAAAAATGAAGTATGTAATCTACTTCTGGTGCACTGCAAAACTGGGAGTCAGCATCTGACCTGTGGTCCCTCCCAGACAGTGCCAAGCCTGGAGCCAGGTCTAAATGCATTTTTTGCTGGTGAGGCTGAGCACTAGGAACTTTTCTGAGGATAACAGAACACATTTCAGGAGAAGGTTCAAAGAAGCAGTAGTGAATCCCTAGTTCTGGTGGGTTCCTTGCAATTGTGAGCTGAGATATGTAAAATCTCCTCTGGGAAGAAAAGAGAGATGTCTTCATCACCTATCACACTCTGTCCCAAACCCATCATTCATGTCTCCCATACAGCCTAGGGAAATTGGGAAGCACCTGGTGCTGGCAGTAAAGGATTTGATTTCAGTGTTCTTGGCCAGTGCTATAATTTCTTTAATGGAACAATCTATGATTTTCTGCCCTGTACCTGTTTGACATTTAGCTATTGCACAAGGATTTAGCATAATTTTGCAAGTATGAAAAACTTTTCTTCTGGCAAAGAATCTGTGTGCCTTCTAATCTTCCTACCTATTTACTTACGTATTTCTACTAACAGTCTGGCACCTCCTTTTCAATTTAGAGGTAAAAAAAGAGAGATGTTTTTGTGTTTGGAGACACAAAAGGATTTCAGCACCCATGAGTGTTTGATGTTTGTGTTAATGACTTAATAATTCTGTGCCCTTCAATTAAGTAATGACCTTAATATATTTACACATCAAAGAGAAGAAAACAGGTGATAGGCAGTGTATGAATCCCAATCTCACAGCTTTATAGGTTTTTTCTTTTCCTCATATAATACATTCTTAAGTGGATTTGAGAGTTGCTCAATTTCAAACTAAGGAAAAAAATTACAGTAGTTAAGCATAATTTATACCACAAAGTCAAGGAGACCACTGCATTGCAGCACTTATCCCTGATGTCTTTGGGGAAAAAATGAGATTTTATTCTTTACAGCTTGAACTTTATGTCAGTGTTCCTGAAGATGTTAATAGCATGTTATACCAGCAAAGTACTGCTAAAGTACTATTGAGGAATCAATGTGTGATTCCTAAAAACTAGTTTTAACATAGAGAATACTATAAATATTTCTTGAAAATTATTCCCAAAGAAAAGCTATAAATGTATAAGTTAAAAATACTCATACAAATAATAAAAAAGTTGGCCATTTTGTAGTCATTTTGTAATATGTAGGTGTTTTCCTCATTGAAATATTTTAAAATATATTATTCACAGGAATATACATATTTTTTTAATGCCAACAGGATTAACAAGATCAACAAGTCTGCTCCCAAAGGGATTTTGCCAGGCTATCGTGTTTAGCAGACACCTTCAATATGCACAACTACAATTAAATGTGAGTTATTTTCTCCACATTTTGCTAAATGCACTCCATTTCTATGAAATTGTACATTGGTTCAACATGTCATGATGAATTAAAAAAAAATGTTCTTTCAAGAATGTTAATTACAATGCAAAAAGAATGGTACTCCTGTAAATTCAGTCCTTGCAAATCAAACAAAAAAATATATAAAACAGAGGAAAATATAACTTCTTCCGAACATTTGGATCCTGCAACCATCAGTGTCCAAACTTCCCAAACATGTACACTTGTCACTAAAGAGATCATTTACTGAACCAGGACTAGTTACAATTGCACACCAGTCATTTTTTTGTCAGATATTTAATGATATTAATTTGACATTCAAACAAGTGTGTCATCTTGCCAATCTAGGAAAACAACCCCTTTCTTTTCCCTTTCCAGAGCCACATTCTGTCCTTTCTCCTTCCTCTTCCCAATGGCCCTATTTGAGTTTTATAACTTGCAAATATTTCTTGCTCAAATGCTTTAATGTAACCCAAGGTCATTCTTAAGACTTCTAAAAGCCTCATTAATTCTGTGACTTTGTGAAAAAATGGCAAGGAACAGTTCCAGGTTCAAAGGTCATACTTCTGTTTTGCCATGCCAAAACTTGTTCCTCTTTATCTTTAGGCACCTCTACTGGCAGATAATTTTTTTTTCTCTTACGTTTAAGTGGATTCCTGTGTCTTGTCCTGTCACTGGGTACCACTGAGGGAAACCCTCCCTGTGACACCTAAGAGGAGCCACACTGAGTTTTCTAAGCATGCTGACAGATATTTTTCTCACTTCCATCTTTTGGTACTTGGAGAATATTACTGTCTTTTCCACTGTCAGAAGTATTTAATAAATATTCTGTTCATCTTTGAATCAGGCTTTTGAACCCTAAAGTACCCAGACTTCAAGGAATGAAACCTGCTGGATACAAAGGTGTCCTCATACTGCAGCCATGGCTGGTTTCTGCTCAGAATATTTATATTTCTCCTCCATTTCCCAAATCCCATTTTATTTGTTAACAAGCAATCCATCATCCACAATCTTTTGTGTGCAAGTAGGTCTTTAACTATAAAACCCTGGCTATTTGACTAACTAAATTTTCATTAGGGATTTTGGTAGCAATCAAGTTATTATACAATTGGAGTCTTTGCATACAATTTTTACCTGTCCTAGTATTATTTCATTGAAAGTGTCCTGCTGTTGCCTACAAAATTTCAGCATTTCAGAGACAAAAACTTCACAGCCAGCAATTTCATGGATAGTTAGTGCACCATCTCTTGCAGATTTCACTACTGAAGAGCTTGTCTGTAGGTGATCAGAAACCTGATCTTAGTAAAGTAATAAAGAAAAGAAACAGAAAATGTAAAAATGTGCACAGGCAGTGGTCCTCTTCCCCTGTGCACCCTGGGGAAGAGGTAGAGAAATCAGAAGTAAACTCAAGGCTAGGAAGAAAGGAGGGGTGTGCAAAAGGTGTTTTTAATATTTGAATTTATTTTTCATTATTTTACTCTGATTTGATTGGTAATAAATTCAATACATTTACCAAGGTAAAGCCTACTTTTCCCATGACAGTAACTGTTAAATGAGCTCCCCCATCTTAACCTCAACCCATGAGTTTTTCATTGTATTTTCTCCCCCTTGTCCAGTTGAAGAGGGGAGAAAAAGAGCAGCTTTGGTGGGCACCTGGTGTCCAGTGAAGGTCAACCCACCACAAATTCAAAATGATTCTATTTTCTATTAAGGATTTAACAGACATTTCCATTTAGCACTAACAGAGCATTTAATTCAGAGAGGTTATCTACTGTAACTGCTCCATTGCACTGCAACACAGTGCATTGAAATATTATATATTTTTACATCTTTATCACATCTGTATAGTCTTGTGTACCCTGTTTGGTGAGAAGGTAAATGCTGTTTACTCACAAAGCTGCAAGGGTTGTATCCGTGGAGCATGGGGAGGTTCCTCTGTCTGTAGAGGGTTCTATCTGCCTGCTCCTGCCCCCCATCAATGCACAAGCTGGACAGGCCATGTCTGGGAACCTCTAAAGGATGTTAGATGATGGCTGAGCAGCCTTGAGGACTTCCCCTCCAATTTTGTCATCAAACCCCTGGCATCACACACAAGAACCAGAGAGGGAGGTCTCTCTGATGATTTACTGCCCCAGAACTCTGCTACAGCCCAGCACTGAGAGAGCTGACTCTATCCTGCCATCAAACCTTCAGAGCAGGGCTGGCTGTGGCTTTGTCAGCCTCTCTGATCACCTGGAGTGGAACAGAAGGGTTTTTGACAATGCTGAATGTTGTCATCTTATTGCAAAAGCTCCACATCTTCTTGGTGATTTCCTATGGGCAGCTCCTCACAGCACAGCCAACAACCTCCAGCTCTCTTCTCCACCAGCTGACCCACTCTTTTATAGCAGGTACCATTCACTATAAAAACCTAATATCTTTGCTCTATTTAGAATTTCAGTGGAAGACTGGAAGCATAGTTTTGTGAATCCAGTTTCAGTGCTAACACCCTGAGCACATCTTTATAAATAGCTGCAAAGGAATATTGCCATCTTATTGCAAAAGCTCCTTACCTTCTTGGTGATTCCTCATGGGCAGCTCCTCACAGCACTGACTCCTTCTTCTTCACAGCCAAAAACTCCAGTGTGCCTCCCAACCAGCTTTTATAGCTCATCCTGATTGGACACAGCTGTGGCCTGTTAAGGGCAGGCCTGTTCCTAATCACTGTAATTAGCACAGCTGCAGCTCCTCAGGGCTGAGATTGCCTTCTGCACTATATTTTCTTACATGCCATCCCCCCACAGCTGAATACTCAGACACCTCTATTGTCCCATCCTACTCCTTCATAGGAGTTAAAGGCTGTCTGTCCACTGTTCTTGGGTTCCTGAGTAAAAAGTTCTCTCTTTTAACAATAGCTCTGTGTAAGATGATCACTAAAATGCTTTAAGCCTTTTAGGTATTAATATTAAGTGGATTTATATTGAATAGGTCTGTCTAATGAATCAGCTTATTGTATTCACTGACAAAGTCATTGGCTTGAAGGAAATGCTATTATCTGTGCAGCATTCTCTCGCTTCTGTGGAGAGGAGCCCTTCTTAGCAGCCTTCCATTCTCTTGATGTAGATTATAAATCATGAGTATTCTGACCTCTGCTGCATATTAGCACTAAGAACTTTCTAATGGCTAGCTCATAATTATGCTTCTTCTTTGTTTTCTTTTCATTCTTAGTTTAAAGATAACATTATTTCAGATCTTTTTATTCCCCAGGTAGTCTATGAAGACTTTCATGTGGGAAAATTAATTTAGGGGGAAAAGAAAAAAGGAAATTACATCTTTCTGGAGAGTCTTTCTCCTTCTAAACACTGTCATCTCCACTAAAGTATCTTTCAAAGTGTATTATCGAACTGATTTTATACTGTCTCATTTAATTTGCACTGACTGAAAAAAAGTAACAATAACTGATATTACAATAACTTGATATTGTCTGACTTGGTGTGATTTCTAGAAGCCAGTAGGGGCAGCTGAGGTCAGACTCCTTTATTGGCAGGCCTGTCTCAAAGGCCTTAAAGCCAATGAAAGTTTCACCCCCAGCACTGTTGCTGTCAGGATTTCAACAGGCTGTAAATTCCAAGAGTTTGGGATATTCCCAAAGCCACTCCCAATGATCAGGTATTCAAGAAGGCTGATAATTTAATTTTGCTTTCTTCAAATATTATATCTTTCTCTGGAGTATCCACCACTGCTCCTATGCTCAGGAAGAGCATTGTTATATACAAATAAAATATCCCTGCTTACCTTGGGTATAGACATTATCAAAACTGAAAAAGTATTGAATGTAGAGAACTTAACACCCCAGGTGGGATAAAGATGGTTTTTTTTACCAGTACTCAAATAAGCCCTAAATATCTGCCCCCTTTAAAGCTGCTGGTAAATTATTTTGAAAATTAAACAAAAACCACTGCTTGTTCAGACCTATATTTACACTGTGAACTGGGCTAGTGGAAGGATCTCTTTTCTATTTAATTTAGGATTTCTCTTTAATAAATACAGAGTTGGTTCAGTTTGTGTACGAGGCTGAGGAACACAAGGATAATTTTCAGGGATGGTTGCTGGGGTAAGGGCAGAACAGGCAATTTTTGTCCACAGTTTGTCAGTTGGAGCTGACATACACATCCTGCCCTACTGCCTCTCTTTCTCTAGCACAAATTATGCAGAAATAGTTTAAAACTGTATCCTAAAAAAGACCTGACTAAAGAGCCTGTGTACCTCCATCAGATTTGATTCCCATTTTGAGAGATCATTTCCAGTTGACCTGGGAAGCTGGAAATCAACAGAATTCTTCATGTGAAAAAAATGACTGCAAAAGGAAGCAAACAACTGTTTGGTGCAAAATGTGGAAATAATCTGCAGGAAAACGTTTTGTTTAAAACATTCAGGCCCCAGTTCCATATTTTCTCTCATCACACAGAGATATGTCTAAACATCTAGTCACAAAAACTTCCAGACCTCCAAGTCAGATCTTTTCCATACATAGAGAGAAAGATGGAGAGATGGTGACTAAAACTGTGCTGAAATGGAATATTTATATTGGGGTTTTTTTATTAAAAAATTGCTGTAGGAAATCCATCTCCTGCTCAGGTTTAAAATCAGCCCTTAAAAAGATTTAAATCCTTGCAATCTCTTAAAAATCTATCTTTGTTTGTAGGAACACAGATCCTTCTGAAATGTTTTAATGAAAACTTCAGACAGAAAGTCATGCTTGATAAAATGGCCCCAAACCTGCTGCTGATTGCATGTACTTTCAGAACAGAAAAAAACTGGCAGAGGTTCCACACCTAGCACAAATCAAGCAGAGATATTCAACCAAAAATTCCTCATACTGCAGTGAGTCACTTTACCTCAAGAAGTGAATTTTCATCTTGGCAAAATGAGAGAAATCAGTCCCCATTTGAGACTTAGAAATCTTTTCCCATTAAATTTTCATCAAACAAGACAGGTACTGCCAAAAAGTTTCACTTTTGACAGCTCAGCTTTTACTGTCCCTCTGATCTTCTCTCTAATGCCACCCCACACAAGAAAAACCCAACAAAGCAAATTCTCCATCATCTCTGTTGGCTGTAATTTCCAAGTAGCTTCACATGAACTCCTACAGTAATGAACAGTAATTAACACATTCTCTTAACTCATCTTAGAATTTAATGTTGAACTCAGGCAAGCAGCAAGGACTATTAACTTTTATGAGTGTATAATGACAGAACAAAACCTCCAAGTGTAAGTGACCTCCAAGACTTGTTTTGATTCCCAGACACTGAGGAATAAATAACTAGTGCATTATATAATGCAGGATATTTATTGGGGCAAATAAATCAGTTGTGTTAATTAAAAGTAACATCCCAACTTCTATAAAATTTGGCCTCAGCTATTAACCAGTTTGTATACTCTCAAGATGAGGAAAAAAACTTCTGACCTCTCCAAGTCAGAATATATCTCTTGGACTAATTCCTTCTAACTTTGATATTGACCTCGTGTGATTTAATTTTTCTAATATTAAAAAGAAATAGATTCTCTTAGGACAGAAAAACTCTTTAAACTTTTGCCCTCTAGCAATGAGGACACCAGAAATACCATTGTAAACTCCACCTTATGGAGAGCAATCATACCAAAAATCATTTAATCTTGAAATAGGGAGAAAATTATTTCTCTTATCTGTTGAGGGTTAGTTCTGTGCTGTCACAGATCTCTGAGTCAGTGAGATGGGCTGACCTTGGCTGGATGTCAGGTGCACACCAAAGCCACTCTATCACTCCCCTTCCTCAACTGGACAGGAGGAGAAAAATGCCATGAGAACCTCGTGGGTTGAGCCAAGGACAGGGAGATCACTTCTCAGTTATCATCACAGAAAAAACATGGAGCTGACTCAGTGATATTAATTTAAATTATTACCAGCTAAATCAGCATATGATAATAAGAATTAAAAACAAAAATCTTAAAACACCTCACTCCCACCCTTCTCTTCTTTCTGGGCTTTACTCCCAGTTCCTCACCCTCCTCTCCAGTGCTGTTGGGCTGCTGGTTTCTCAGGTGCTGAGTCTGAGTGAAGCTGCTCCCCCAGTGGGGGCTGTCACTGAGGTTTTCACCCTGGTGGCTTATGGGCTGATTTTATCACATGAAAAACAAAAAGCTAAGAAGTCCTATTTAATTTTTTTTGCTTTTTTTTTGTTTTTTGTTTGTTTGTTGGGGTTTGGGGTTTTTTAAAATTTTTTGCTTTTTTTGGGTTTTGCCCTTTTTTTCCCCCGTGTTAATTTTAGTTCATTCCATTGTTTTCCTTAATGTAATTTTTTCATCTCATGTTAAGTGTCTCTGATGACATGACATTCATGAGTTCTCTTCTGAGAATTCCATTTAGAATGATTGTTTTTACATTATAGATACATTGCTAATGGTGATAAATAAAATGTGATCTTTCCAGACCTTTTATGTTTTGACTGGCAATATCTGCTTGAGAGTTTATTGTAGAAAGGAAGCTGCTGCCCCTTTTTTTCTGCCTTACTCCACAATTTTAGGCACTATCTCTGAAAGAACAGCTGATTTGATTGAAAGGTGTTTTGTGCACTGTGGATTTTTAAATCCTTCACTTCTATGGCTACTTCCCACACAGCAATATATCACACATTTTGCCAGATGGGATAAAAATATCTCTGACCAGCACTTGTTACTGGTTTTGCTCCAGTTCAGGTGAAATCTTGAAGTTAGTGGGAGATTTGCATGAGTAAGGACTGACTAAAATTAGGCAAGAGCCTGAGAGGTTGACCTGTACTGAGACTGAAATAACTGTTCTTTAGCTTTTTCACTACCTTTATATAGTTCCTACTTTTTGCTGCACTTCTTCCCAGCCATGACAATAATACTCTGCTATTACTGCTGGGCACTCACACATAACCTGTGCAGCTCCAAAGCAATCTCACATCAAACCCACATTATATCTTCTTTAATGTATTCCAGTCTACTTCTGAGTCAGCAAAATCTCCTATTTGTATTTACCATGGCTGCTCCTATGTTTTATATTTTATTTTCTCCCCCATGTAACAGTGTAATTATTTCTTGCTTGGACACTTCTATGAATATTGAAGTAATTGGTTTATTCCTTGTAACATTACCAGGTAAAGTGCAGTCAGTGACAATCACATCATGTCTGTTTCTCCAAAGTCCAGTTATAATGTGACAAACCTTCTGCAAGGACAACTTCCCTTGCCAACCCACATGCAAATGTCCTTGGCTATAATTACTAGAGAGTGTAAAATGGCTAATAGAAAGAAATGACTGAATGAAGCATAATTATACTTAACAAACTAACTTGAAGATTCAGTTTTCTCATTCAGGAATGCATTGAAATTCACTTGTACTCCACCTTCTTAGTGTTTTCTGGAAAATATCAAGTATGATCCTATGAAATGACATGAGAAATGGTATTTTTTCCCCTACACAGAAATCAATTTTGACCCCCAAATAATTTCATGGTCTTTGACCTCAAACGACTGCCCTGAACATGGAATTTTCCCATTAACTCTTTTACTGCAAATGGAAATATCACTCCCTTGCTGTCAGGCTGTTACTGCCAAGGCTAGGGCTGCATGTAGGCAGCTACCAGTGAGGGGAAATCTGCAAGTATAATTCTGTTTTGCCACCACTCAAACCACTGAACACAGCCCATCTAAGCAAAAAGAACTCTTGGGAAAGAGAGAAGAGGTGTCAAACATCTATGGAATGGTGTGAGGAGCCCTTCCCCTGAGGAGGAGGGCGACCTGCAGAGAACAGATTGCCACCCCATTTCCTGTTCCCCTGCACCTCACAGGGGGAAGGCAGGTGGAGAAACTGGGAATCAGTTTAAGCCCCTGGAGAAGAGAGGGGTGGCTGTAAGGCCTTTTAGGATTTGGTTTTATTTCTCATTCCCCACCGTCATTTGACTGCTATTAAATTATACTAATTTCCCCAAACTGGGTCTGCTTTGCCTGTGGCAGTGATTGATAGGTTTTCTCTTCCTGCCCTTTTCTCAGTGTTCCTTTCATTATATTTTCTCTCCCTGGTCCAGCTGAGGAGAGGAGTGATGGAGAAGCTTTGCTGAGCACCTGGCATCCAGCCAGGGTCAAACCCCCTCACCAGGTTTTTCAACAGTGTGCTTTAGAGCCCAATTCCACAGAACCAAGATAAATAGTGAAAATCCTGTAATTTGATAAAGCTTTTTGTTGGTTTGGCATGGTTAAAAGTAGCTTATAAGAGATCCAAAAAGCACAGCCCCTCGGAAATATTTGAGGAGAATTCTTTTGTCTGCTGCAATCATAATCACCATGTTCCATGAGTGAGCACTGATATTGGACCACTGGGAAATATTCTTCTTGCCTCTATTCCAGCTGGGGATAGAGCCCATGCCCTGGAGCAGGGCTGTGCCTCCCTGCTGCCTTGGCCACGTGTTGGTGATCAGCATTCAGACACAGGGAGAGATTTGTCACCTCCTGCAGTCCCAGGGTGTCTGCAGGTGCAGGAATTCACTCACACATCAGGACTGGAGCTGTGCCACTCTGCAGGACATGGGCTTTGAGTTTCCAGATCCCAAATTTCTACCAGCAGATGGGCACTTGACAGTGGGTAATCTTGGCAGTGTGGTCTCAAAATCATTAATAAATTCCTTCCTGCAGTGGTGGTGATTCCCTCAAGCTTCCTGCACTCTCATGGCACCTGTAGGTTTTGGACATTCATTTTTCAGTTTCTTCCAAGGTGTTGAAAATACTTTCTGCCTGGCATTATGCAAGAACATGTAGATATTGATCCTGCTAGATTGTTTACTTTAAGGGATTGAAAAAGGGCTGGGCTCCAAGTGTCTGCTCCCAGCTGTCCATTCCTAATGGTGCAGATAGAATAAGCAGGAGAGTTGACTGTGTAATTATGGATGTGAATTCTGAAATGGCTGCAAATGACAATTTTTTGTCAGTCTTGCACTCCAAAACCTCCAGTTCATTTATTGTCAGCAAAATGGCTACGGAAAAACTGAGGGAAAAAAAAATCAAATCCTTGGAACTGCATATTTTTTGCTCAAGAAAATGATATTCCATCTTTGAACTGCGGTGTTGAAAGAATTCTCAAAGGAGTTTGTGAGCAATTGTGCATTTTAGGACCTGACACAATTTCAGGAGACAGGCTACATTTTGAAGAGTGCATAAGGATTTACACCAAACTGCCTTGGCCCAGGTGCTGATGCTCAGAGTGTGGCACAGGCAGCTGTAGGGGCTGGAGAGAGGATGCATGGATCCTTTTCCCACACACCTTGGCAGTGGCATGGTGTCACCTCATCCTCTTTCCCTCCTGGTCTGTCAATCTGCAGATTGTACAGGAGACCAGCTTTAATTCACAAAATTAAAGCTGTGTGGCTGTCATGCAAGTTGTTGGTTTCAAGGACAATCAGAGAGGAAATAAAATTAACTCATTTATTGATTAAAAAAAAAGAAAGGAAAAAAAAAACCCCTTTCCTTATGTAATCTCACACTCTGGATTGTCTTTTCCCTCTCCAAAGTAATAGTTTTCAGCAGTAGGAGGGAAATTCATAATGATTTGAGCTTGGTACTGAAATAGAGAATGTCTGGTTCCAGGGTTTGCTCCAAAACATTGCCCTTTCTTTGTCATTATTACAAACCAGTAGATGCCAATATCTTAGCAGTAATAATGGCCCACAAGTGAGAGACTGAGCTCTTGGCAATCCTAAAAGTGTCTATCATATTTTCAGCCATGACCCTGATACAATAGTAAAATGTTAATAGTGTTAGGAATAATTAAATCCTTACCTTATTACATATGGACTCCTTTGAAAGCTCATTATTTATTTGGCAAGTACTTAGCATAACAAATTAATCTAAAGTGACACATCAGAATAAAGGAGGTAACTAAAAATGAAAACCAAAATCAAGATTAAAGAGGTAAGATCACGTGCATTTATATTAAACACTAGTAAAATATTGTGATAAATGAAGGAGCTTCAAATGGCTGGAGAGAACTAAAGAAAAGAGACAAGATCACAGACAAAGGTGGAGTTCATTGAGATTTTTACTGGGAGAAGGGTACAATACCCAGGGAGTCTAGAGAATAGTTTTGTGGATGGCTGTTTGTTTAAGAAAAGCTACTTGGGAACTTTTCTTACCTGGCCAGATGTCCTAATTAGAGCATTACAGCAACATTTTCCTGAAGTGTGGTGGGGGCCAGGATGCCATGGTGGCTCCTCCAGCACATTCTCCCAGGAGTTTCAGGGAGAATTCCATAGGGGAATGAAGCACAGGTGTCTCAGCACAGACAGACATGCAGTGTGACAGACAGAGATGCACGGCCTTGGGGAAGAGAGGGAAGGGAAATCTGATTTGTGTGCCCAGCTCCACCAGCAGCATGAGCAATTATGAGTGCTCCTGCAGCCAGTGGTGGTGGCAGCTTCTTGAAATGGGCTTGGGAATATTTACTGCATAAGGAAATTTTATGCTTCCTTTTTTTAAAGTGCTTTTTCACTTTGTTTGGGTCATAATTCAGCAAAGCGTTTAAGCATTTCAACCAGATGAATGCTCCCACTGAATTAAAAATTAGGCATGTCCTTAAGAACTTTGCTAGTTCAAGGCCTTAATCATAAAATGGCATAAATAAGGCACTGCAGAGTTTGTGTGAATCAGCAAGATTTACCTCTTTGAATCCCCTGAACATCAGGGCACGGCTTCCATTCAAGGCCTTTACATTTATTATGAGACATAGTTCATTTCAGGGAAGTACAGAAACATAACTTCCTGCTCTGTAGATCACATTGTAGAGATCCATAAACTGGAGCTGCTCCTAAAAATGTAAGACCAAGTAGCTGTACACATGCAAAATAATTTAGGAGGATGAAGAATCCTTAATTACTGTTAGGATTTTTAGACACTAAAAAAAAATAAATTCTATTTTTAGCTGAAGCATCAGAAATTGAGGGTACAAATAAGGAAACTTGCAATTCAAAGTAAATAAAAATAGAACGTGGGAGCATATAAACACAGAATAAAAAACTTGAAGGAGTCATTTTAAACACCTCAGCTAAAAGAATGTTATCTAATAAGTACTAATTAGTTGTACTAGACATGAGCCATTGTATTAATAAAGAAAACTAACAAAGGAGCCCAACTTTATATGATGACTCAAAGCAAACCCTCTCAACAGAACAGCCACTTTCCTGTGAAATATAATTAATAATTACAGGCATTTTATTTTTAAATAAAAGTATTCGGCCACAAGTAATTTTGGAAAGAATTTTATTCTTAGAAAGAAAGTAAGAAGAAAAATTCACATAACACTCAGTTGCACACCTTCAGATGGACTTTGGGTTTGCAGTACTTGAAAGGGTAAATTAGTGATGCTGGCATTCTAAAATGCAGAATTTCAGACTTATTTCAAAGTTTAAGCTGTCTACTGTCAAAATCAAGACATGAGAATTTTCTTGTCCTTGCCAGAATGCAGAATGATACAGCTGCAGAAGAGCACTGCATATGGAAGCAACAGATGTTTTGTTTTCCATCAGTGTAGTGTGTGATGTTCTGAGGTATTTTCAATGCATGTGTTACTATGCAAATCTGATACTTGTAAAGTAAAATTCTTACAAAATATCCAAATTACCAGTAACTCATCAGTTAAATAGAAAAAAAAAAAAGGACAACCCCCCCGAAAAAACAAAACAAAACAAAACAAAAAAATCCCCTTGTGGATCAAATTAAATGTTGTGATAAATTGTGACAATGAATTTTGAAGAATAAGAAGAAAAGAGTATTTGTAGCAGTGAGAGTCCCATACTTTTCATGGAGTTTTGTTTTACTTTACCTTTGAGCAGCCCATGGCAAAATCAGTGTGAGATGGTGAGCAGAATGACAAAGCACTGAGATATGACTGAATCCATAAGTATATTTGATGGAGCCCAGTTAATGTATCCTTTATTGGCCACTGGGAAGCTGGAAGCAATCTAATGAATATCCTGACCCTATTCCAGACTAATGTGGGGCTGGATTAAACAAATGTATTCTAGAGCAGATTTTAAAATATGTTTTGTTTGGTCCGTAATGCCTTTTCTTCACGTCACAGTCAGGTAATAAACTACCTCTGTTGGAGCTCTGGGAGCCCAGTTTTCTGGCCCTGTTATTTTTCAAGACACCAACATCCATCACCAGTTCCAACTGTAAAATGTAATGGACGTGCTCAGCAGCCAGCATGGGTTTCTGCTATTTGCTATGGTTTAAGTTAGGCAAGCTGAAAAGTTAATCTTGCTTCCTGCTTGTTGCATGCAATCACTATAGATCATCCTGCAGGGACAGAGGAAGCTCCTGCAGTTGGAGGAATCTCTGCTTCATCATTTCTATGAGTACTGTTTTCATAAGTTATATGGCTGATATGATAGTTACTAGAGAAATTAAATGCTATAAACTACTTTCACTATGGGACCTAAGGGTGGCATTAAAGAAATAATTGTAGTAGCCAGTTTTGAAATCCATAGTCATGATAATTGAAATTTTTTTTTAATGCTTGTAATATTTTAGGAGTGTCAAATGCAGAACCATTGCAAAGTACATGTGTTTTGCATATTTAGTTAATAAGGCATAACTTTCCCTTAACATTAAAAAAAACCCCAAAAACATGGGAAAGACATGGATAGAAAATCCTGTAAAATCCTGCCATTACATCTTCATTTAGTATGCAATCACATAAAGAATAACCTCACTGGGAATGATCATGTCCCACACAGACAATGAGAGAAGAGTGAAATCACAGTAATGGTGTACCTGGCTCCATGTTAATGAAGTCAATCAGTCAGGCTGAAGATTCAAGGAGTCAAGGGAAAAGCAAAATGAAACAAAAAAATGGAATAATAAATAAAAAATAGTATAGCAAAAGGAAGAGATGCAACCGAGAAGGGATAAGTGAGGCTTCAGATAAGTCAGTTTTTATCTTGGCAGTTAGGAAGAGCTGCATTTCTCCATTGATCCTTGTGCAATCCATTCCCTGACACCTGGGAGGATTCTCTGTGCAAAGCATGCAATGTTGGTTTGTGTCATTCTATGGCACTGCTGCCTGTGACCTGAGGAGTGGCATTCTGTATTTCTTCTTCAGTTCTGCCTTTCTCATCCACACATCCTCATTGCTACAAAACTCACTTGGGATGTGCTTGGGTTCCAGTCAGAGCTGTGCCATCACTGCAGCCCGTTTGGATTCTCCTGGAGATGCCAATCCTCTGAAATTTCCTGGCAGACAGAGCTGCTTGGAATTTGGCTTGATTTGATTTCATGCTAATTTAACAAAGACAAATGCTACCCCTTTTAGCAGATTCTAGGAAGAGTTTCCAGCAAACTGCAGCTTCTTTTCAAGGGCAGGTTGCAGCGGGAACCAGTACAGTACATTCTGTAAAAAATGCCACCTTGGCTAGAATCCTCTGTGTCCCTGAGGAACCAGTCACACAGCAATAAAAGCACTTTCAAACTGCTTCAATTCCATGCCTTTATTGTGAGCTTCTGGAAGAGATGGAAGCATCCTGGCCAGAGGGTGGAAACACTGCTGTCCCCAGCCATCAGGGGAGAGGCTGCTCCAAGCTCAGCTGGATCCAGCAGCAGTGGTGAAAGCATCCAGACAGTCTGCTGTAAAATGAGATTTCACATATTTTACTACTAAATACTGCGTCCCATTGAAAACACATGCAAAATGTCATTTATTATAGCTGCATTTTTTTATAGCTTTTGGTGGCTTGTCCTGGTCCTTGGAAGTCTGGACTGTCAGGTGTCCATGGAATGCCCAGCAGTCACAGGCAGTAGGTCATGCAGGATGTCAGGATGCATCAGACATCATGCACAACAAGCTGGCCTTTTGCAAAGTAACTCTGCTCATCTATAATTTCCCTAGCTGGAGCCACAGAGTCCCCAGTAAGTGTGAAATTTTCCAAATCCTTACCTAATACAGAGTGGAAAGCTGCACCTTTCCTCCCTGCAGAAAGTTTCGTGGTGCTTTTTTGCAGCTGTTTAGAATTGCTCAGGGAGTTGGAGAGACAGGCCACAGAACAATTCCATTTTGATTTCAGTTCTGTTTGGAAATGTTTCATTTTTAGTGTCAAGAAACTGCAGAAATGTGTGTGCTCTGTTGGCAGATGCCATAGAGGAATTAGGAACCCCTTTTGTCGAGGTGTAATTCATAGCATTTAAACAAATTGACAGGTTTTTAGGGCTTTGCCATATGTTCCATTCATCCCCAAAGGGTCCTGGCAGTCCCTCAGAGGTGTGGCATACATTTTGGGATGATTTTGGCTATCTTTCCTATTCAGGCCCTGCCACTGATGGTCATATACTGGAGACAGAAATGCCTGAAAAATTAGACAGACATATTATTTTCAAATCTGTGTTTAAAAATATATGACTTGCTCAACAGGTTTCTAAGGGGAGTGCAGGAAAACATGCCATCTTTACCATGTCCCAGCTTCTATGTTATACTGAGAATTTCATTTAAGGCTGATAATGTGAAATAAAGACACCACTGATATAATATATGTGAGGCCTCTTTATCAAGCTTGACTGTAACTAGAATCTGTTCAACCTAAAATGTATTACTTAGCCAGGAGAGGTAAGATTTAATCACTTGTAACAGCATTGTCTGTTTTTCTTCATAAATTCCCTCCTATAAAGATGCAAGCTGATTTAGAAGATAATATTCTTCCTTCACATGTGGCATTTTCTTGCCTGATGTAAAAATTCATTTTGTTTCTTGTCTTTAACACAATTATTTCCTGATGGAAACTGTAGAAGCATTTTTATGTCTTTCTTGAGAATATTGGGAATTCTAAATTAAATTTTCTTGCAATTGTCAGATTGTAAGATGCTGTACTAGTTCTCATCTTTTACTTTGGTCACATACAAAAGTATTTTGCTGTTACCAGCCACTGCTGCCTCCCTGATCTTTGAACTTTTAAGTAAAATTTGGAGCAATAGCAGCAAAAGGGATGTAAATGTGCCAATCTGGAGGTTCTCTGCTGCACGTTGGAGAGGATCCAGGGCCCCAGTGCCAGCTGTGCTGCTCCAGACAACACATTTATTACCTGTGCTTGGCCTCTGGGTGATAGATAAAGGGGAACATCCATACAGATACACACCTATTTTCTATGAAGAGCAGATAAAATTTCTCAGGATTATGGTTTCCTGTCTTGGTTTGTTCAGTTGTTTGGGGTTTATTTTGGTTTTGGTTTTGTTTTTTCCCCTCATCAGTTGCCTCCTCTTCACAGAAAAACTAATGAACATTAAAAATAGACAGGAGAAATGCAGCAGAATGGATAAATGAAATATGTGATGTAGAAAAAGTGAAATCCTAACAGCATGTCAAGTAGATGGTCTGCTCTGCATCCTCCCAGTTTTGGAGGCAGACAGAAGATCTCTGCATGTGCTGTGGACTTCAACAGTGGTAGAAGATACTCCTCAGGTTTTAAAATTAAGAAAGATGGGGTAATTTCATACTAAACAGTGATGATATTTCACTTCCTGCTTACAGCACATTAATCACATTGGTCTGGGTTTTCAAATATGTGATCTTAATACTAAATCTGAGTGGTTGTGAGGCTAAATGCAGAGTGTTCAATGGCAATACACAATTGCTCTTTTGTTCCTAATTGTGTCTTATTTGCATAATTTTAAACTAGTTGTACATGGCAATCATTTCTCACAGATAAAGGATTTTACTCTTGACTACTCTGAAGGGTTTGTGTGAAACTGAAAACCCTCTTCAAACAAGAGGGGAGTATAAAAAGCTCTTAGAAAGTAGTTAATAACATATCCCAGCTAATGTGTGATTTGGTATCAGATTACAGTGAATCTATGTAACAATAAATTAAAAAAAAATGTGAAATAACAGGGCTTTTCATTTTACATTGGCTTAGCTATGTTAAACCCTTTGTGTCCTGTCTATTCCTCCTACTCTTCCCTCCTTCTGCTCTCCTGATTGGTTAGGTTGATTGTGATTTTCTTTTTTTTCTGGTGAAGAATAAAATAATGTCTTAGAAGCCATAATGAATACTTTGTCAGTCACTTGCCCTAATGCTCACTCAGAGAAGGAGGAATTTCCAGGTAATTGTTTAACATCTGAGTCTGAGGGACATCTGAACTGTAGTTTAGTGCAGACCAGCACTAGACCTTGCTGATGTCTAATTGATTAGTAAATTACTTCATTGATGCTCTCAATGGTTGAGTGAACTCCAGGTCTGCAGTTCCTTAATGAATGAAGGCATGGTCTTTATCCCATGGAACATTTAACTTGTGACTGATACTGCAGCTGAAAATATAAGCCAGACAGTTATAAAGCATTTCTTTGGTAAAGTATAGGAATAAATAAGCATTTTTAAAGTGTGTTCTTTTATTTTAAGCCGCCTATGATTTTCTCCTTTATGTCCCTTGGTGGCTGTGTGGAAGATATGAGTCATCAGGGGGAGTAATGGGAGCAAAAACCTGATTAGCAAATTTGCAAAGGTGATGTGTGACAGAAGGAGCTGCATCCAACCATCCAGGGCTTGGGAAGGGAAGGCATATAGGAAATAAAACTTGTCAGAAATATGGGTTAAGGTTTAATGGTGGAGGATTCGTTTGTCAGGAAAAAATGTAGGCAGCAATCAGAACAAATGGAACCTGTGCACCTGTATATTTGCAGGTTTTAGTTGGTGTGCTTAAAGCATGCAGCTTAGTGGATAATTACAGTGATGAAATCTGTGATTCTGTGAGGAGAGCAGGTGGGTAAAGCAACTAGTAAGAAGGATTTTTTAGTATTTACTGGAATAGTCAATAATAATGTCTGTGAAAACAGTTCTCAGACTAAGTTTTAATAGTCAGGAACTTCTCTCTGATACCTAAATAGAATTGACTTTTTCTTACTGGAAGCTTGTGCTTAATTAGAGTGTACAATCTGACAACTAATCTAATCAGTTTAGCAAGATCAGCAACTTTATTCCTGGCACAAGGAGACAGAACTATTCCTGGCAAATTTTTCACCAAACAACCTGGAGTTCCATAAAGCTCCTCTCACATCATGGGTCCTGGAAGCTGTCACTGATGGACAGCTCCCCACGAAATAAGCAGGCTTCAGAATTAGCAGCTGCAGGCAAGGTAAATGAAAATGACAGAGTGAAGACCACAAAGGCCTTTTTGAAGTGTTTATTCAGTTATTTTTTCAACAGATCTTCCAGGTTTTTTTCACAGGTCAGTTCATCTCCCTAGAAGCGAGCAGCCCTGTCAAAGGGAGCTGGGATGTCACCTGTTAGCCTTGGTTTATTGTAGCTCTCTGTGGCAATAACCATTACAGCTGGGGCTGTAAAACTTCCTGTTATATCTCCTCTCATCCACATACTCATAAATTCCACTTTGAGCTGATAATTTACCTACCTGCTCTCTGTCCTTTGCAATGCACATTTTGGATGCAGTGCTCATGGTGGTCACTGAGATGTGCATGATCTATTTTTCCTTAGAAGAAAATGGAAGCATGGCAGTAACTTAATCTTTGACATGGTAAACTTTGCATGAAGATGAAAACTAGTGGACAGGGGTCAGAACTTTGGAGCATGAAAGATTTTTGTGTATGGACTATGACAACCTGGAGAAACACATCTAGGAGGTGAGGAATTGCCCCTTGTCATCTTTGTGAAACATTCAGCTAAAAGAAAGTCTTCCTTGCTTTTCTTTGCCCTCGTTGTTTATGGTACACTGCAAAATGTGTGGAAAACTCAGCTTCCCACAGATGGAATTTTGATTTGCTTAATTACAAAATCACTATTAATATGGTTGTGTAACAAAATATTCAAGGCATTATATCTTGTGAGGCAAAATGATTTTGTTTTTCAGTAGTACAGATGCAAAAGTGTGGGTTTTTTTATGAACACCTCATTCTATTTAAAATGTGTAATTTGAAATACTAAACTGAGTTTGCTTTTCAGATGCTTGGCACAGCTGTACATTTTAAAAAGTAGACACATTGCCTTCCAAAAAACAAGGTTCTATGCTGAAGTTAGTATGTCTGATATGATGGGCTAGTTCCTCTGGTTGAAAGTTAGACGGTTCACTATGGAAAATTCACCTGGAAAAGATTACCAAATTCTATCAATTAAACTGATATCCTTAAATATATTTTTCAGTGCTTCTCTGTTCAAGAAATTTAGGCAGGGATGTGAGTGCCAGGCAGCACTCCCCAGCAGGAGGAAGAACATTCTCAGAGACCCTCACCAACCCCAGGGACAGCCCAAATTCCTCCTGCTGGTGTGTGATGAGCCACCAAGACAGACACAGGAAGAGCAGAGTCTGTCCTGTGGCAGACCAGCACAGAGCTGAGCAATTGGAACCCCTGGACATCCTTGATTGCATCATTTGCTGCACCTGCAAACACTTCCCTCCCCACTGGGCTCCAATCTGGCCCAGCTGGCAGCTGCTCCCAGGGCATATAAGGCAGTTTTACCAGCTTCACAACCAAGTGTGCTGGTGTTTTCTTCTTATCCTTCCAGAGGCTCCCTGAGTAGCTAAGGTTAGTACAGATCCTCTAAATAGCAATTCTCTGATATTGTGCCACAAAGAGGGGGCCTGGGTTTTTGTGTTTAACTGATGGGGGCTACATTTGAGTGACTTAGAAAATTATAATAGCAACAAAAATCCTGAAACAAAGCAGCTTTGCTGGAGCTCTTTTAAGGTAGCACATACCAGATTAAACCCTAAAGTCCATCGCCATTAAAGCATATGGGTAGTGCAGAACAACAGCCCTGCTAGTTCATTAAAGTAAAAACATTACTTTATTGAAATGTTCTGGGGTTTGTACTTATAAAGTACAAACTTGAGAGTTCATGGAGGAATTATTTTTTCCTAAATATGCTGGGATGATGTTTTAGGTAGTGAAATGTCCGTAACTGGAGTTGGTGCTGCATGCACCCAGATGAGTGTGCAATTGTTGCTGGCTGGTGCACGTGGTTTACCAGTGTAATTTTCCCTGAAGCTGAATAACTGAGCCTTAGTACTTCAGAGATGAGCTTGGATGGGTTGAACACATGTATTACATAGCTGTGAAAACAGAAAGGGCTCTGTGATGAATGCTCATTTTTGCAGCATGCAGTTACTGTGTGTGTTGGCAAAGTACTTGTTGATGATTTCACAGCACTTTCCAAGGCCATTGCTGCTGCAAATTCTTGTGTCAGGATTGTTTTAAACTGCAGTGCTTGAATCATGCTTCCTTTATTCTTGAAGCTATAACTACTCCTATGCCTGACTACCATTTCTAATGAATGGATTTGGCATGCTCTGCTCTTTAATCTTGATGCTTTTCCATAGAATTTTGATTTGGAGTGATTAAGTAGTAATTTGAAAGAAATAAATTTAATTACTGCATTATAATTTTGCTTTTTTTTTTTCATATGGTACATACTATATGTACTGTAGCTGAAATGCCTTTGTAAAAGAGGTGTTGCTCCTATTTTGTACCCATGGAATCTTAAAAACTCTGATGAAGTAGCTTCCTGTGATATACAATGGCACATAAGTATGTTTTGTGTTCTTGCCATATTTTCTGCAGTAATTAATTTCTCTAGAACATGTGCTTGGGCTACTTAATTTTTTATTGTTATTTGTAAGGTAATGTATCATGATTCTCAGGGGCACATTAAATTTTACATCATTAAGAGATTTTTGTTAAAATTGCATGGTGGGAAGCAGGGATTGGAAAACTGTGAATAAAAGTAGTGAAATAGATGGTTTGTAGACTGAAATACTAAAAAATGTAACTTAGACCAAATAATTTTGTTGTGTTACTTCTGTAATTGAAGTTTTATATGAGCAAATTACTGTACTGAGCTCATAAAAATTGAGATTGTGGGAATGAATGGACTGTCCTGTAGAGAGTGTTTATTGAAATTAATTTGTTTGTATTCTTCCTGCTGTAAAGAAATTAATGTGAATGGAACTGGTAAATTTCTGCAAATGTGCTTTTGAACAAAAAGTGGCCCTTTTCTCCACCAAAGTTGTAGCTATGTAGTAAATTTCCAACAGAAGGTGATGGATAAGAAGCCAAATGTGTTTGCAACTCTATTATTTTTTTTCTAGAAGTAGTTGTTACACTGGTGATCATCAATGTTTTGAATTGCTTCTGATTCATTTAAAAAGATATTTTGAAAAATTTCAGAAATGGGGAAATCTTGCCTCAGTTTACCTCCTGCAAGTTACTTTAATTTGTAGTTCTTTTCTTAGGTTTTGAAGAGATTAAGGATAATTTGTCTTGGAATTAGTTGAATATACTGGGCAGGAGTTAGGAATCAATGCCAGTTGCATTCCTCAGCTGAAGTTAATGGGAGCTGGCAAACACTTTAAGGTATAAACTGGGGAGAGGGAGGAAGGAGCAGTTTTGGAGTGGAAGTGGGGAATTGATTGGGCACTCTGACCCAGGGCTGGCTCAGAATCTGCCCAGTGAGCCCAAGCAGAGTTGCTGTGGCTGTGCTAACCATGAGATGCTGGAGCTGTGTGGAGGATAGGCCTGCACACAGGGCTATTGAATTTTTATTTATACCTATATGGTATAAATTTAAGTTTTATGGCTCTTAGCTGCGGACCATCAGGCTTCCCAAGCTGTGGTTTTATTTAACAAATATGTAAAAACATCTTTTCCCTGGTCTGAGTTAACAAACCTGACTTTGTTTCCTGGTAATTCTCTTCCTCATTTGCACCGAGTATGGCAAATTCGAGTCCCTTACAAACTTTAGCACAACCACTAAAACACAACTTTCTAAAACTACTTCCCTTGCAAAAGATGGTTTTCATGGGCTGTGCAGCTGCTGGCGTGCAAAGATGCTGGAAGTGGCACAGAGCTCTGTACCCAGGAGGGGCTCTGCTCCCCATGAGGTGAGCACATCTCCTGCCCAGGTGTGCTGGACCTGTCCTGCACCTCCAGCTGGCTGGGACTGACCTGCACACTCTGCTCCCCACCAGGTGAGCACATCTCCTTCCCAGGTGTGCTGGACCTGCCCTGCTGGCTGGCAGTGAGCTGCACACCTTTCCTCATCAGCCTTGCAGCAAGGCAGAGCTGAGGAGAGAGGGAAGGCAGCTAATCCCACACAGCTTCTAGCTGGATTCAAAGGGAAATACTGTAACAAGGCTTTGTTGATGTCTGTGCCATGAATCCAGTGCTCCCCAGAGTTTTCCCTCTGCTTTGTGTTAGTTGTTATTCAGACAGCCAGGCTCAACACTTCCCTAGATAAAAGCTATTGTTCTGTGCATGTAGTGTTTTGAAAATGGGGTTTTGCATTGTAGTTATACTTTTAAATGATGATGTTTGCAGGTTGAATTTATATTTGTTTTAAAGGTTTAAATCTGAAGAACCATCTGCTCACAAAAAAAATTACAGCCAATGGAATTACATTTCTCCTTTGTACTCTGTCAATCAGCTATCTAAACACACAAGTGGATGAAGGGGGAGAAAACTACTTTGAACACATTTTGTGTACTTGTGTATTAGGAGTGTTAACATTGCAAAAATCTATTTGGAGCATAGTCTCAGATATATTTGGTATATATGGCATTTTAGTATGATTTCTCCCCAGACTGTGGACAAATTAACTGGTAGGAAAAATAAATCAGAACAAAATCTGACCTGAATTTTGTCTTCATCTTACAAGTGAAAAAATGTTGGGTGGGTTTTTTTTTAGTTGACTATATTTTCAAAGAAAGAGAAATTAATTTATACTTTTCTCCCAAGTCCTCATTTAGATAGTTACAGGTTTTGAATAAACTTCACTCTAAACTTCTGTATTCCAAGGACATAAATGCAAGGATACTGGTAAAGGGTGATAAAGATTATGTAAAGCCTGAGGATTCAGAAGGTTAAGCATAAACAGGCTTTCAGTGTTACAGGTGGGCTCCATATTCATGTTTCCACTAAATGCTTCTTTGAAAGTGAAATAGGAAATTAAAGAATACATGCATTTCCTGTTTTCTCTCTTGCAATAGCAGCTTAAATAATTGCTGCTGGAAAACTTTAAAAAAAGAAAAAAAAATCCTTCGGATATTTAGAATATTGTTCCCCTCACCCACCCTTGAGTGTAGAAGATGAAACCTGTAGGAACACAGTTTGTGGTGATTGGGATGGGGCACAGCTGTGAGCAGCACAGACAGCAGTGAGTGCCCAGGTGTGCTGAGCAACCACCAAAGGGCACAGAGGGCACAAGGGTGCAGTGCATCAACATGAGGGGATAAAAGGCTGGGCTAAAGAACAAGGGCAGATGCTTGCAGCCTTCTGAAGTGGTGTTACTCTGTATGGGCAGGTGCCTGAAGCCTTCTGGAGAGGTCTGGTGTTGTCTGCATGGGTTGAAGCTTTGTGAAATTGTCTGTTGATGCTCTGTGTGTTGTGTCTGTCCCAACTGTGATACATGCTGTGACATACACTGCCACAGAAACCATTTAAGTGGTTTTAGGGGAGGCTTTTTTACTCCTTTTCATTGAGTCTCACCTTCAGAGTATTTGGACCTGGGTGGAAGACCTTGGACAGGAAAATGCAGGGTGTTTGTTTTTAAAGTAATTTTTTCCTTTTTTTTTCAATGTTAAATTTCTGCTAGCTCTTGCCACGTCATCCTGTTAGATTCTGCTCTGAGCAGTTTGGATTTAAGCTGTACTGTAAATCCAAGTTGCTGTTGTACTATCCTATTGTTGATGATTTGATAATGGGTGTAATGGATTATTCAGTTTGTGTTTACAAAAAAGGATTGGAAATGAGATAAGGCAATGTGTTGCCTCTGTTTTGAGGGGTTTTTTCCTCCTTTTATGCTGATGTGTGATTTGATGGAGTGCTAACTGTGCCCAGATTAAGGTTTCACAAGCAGAATTGATCTCTATTAGAAATCTGCTCTGATCTTTCCTCAATGTCTTATCAGAAAGGATTTGTCTAAAACCCAGGTATCAAGAAATGAAACTCAAGGGCACTGTCCTTCATGGGCAGAGGCACAGAATGTATGGAGAGCAGCCCTAAGGTGCAGGATTTTGGGCTGTTGCTGGATGAGAGGCTGGAAATGGCCCAGCCATGTGCTCTGGCAGTCCAGAAAGCCAAATCTATCCCAGGCTGCCTGAAGAAAGTTGAAAATATTACATAATGCTATGATTTTGATGCCCCACCTGACTTTCCACCCTTCCTGAGACAGGACAGCCATTTGATTTTTTTAATGAATGCTTTGAAGGAGTAACACCTCTGGGATTAATAACTTGCAGGACATGTAGAGGGTAGCATAGGGTAGACAGAATGGTGTTTGTTGTCCAAAATAGTGTTAAGTGATACAGGAAGAAATCCAATTGAAATTGCAATTAAACTGAATTAATTGAAATTGGTTATTTGTGTGCCAGATATCCCACTGAACATTTGGAAGCTGTGATAAATGGGGCCCATTATGTGCTATGCAGTAAACATGATTTAAAACAGCTGGATGCTCTTCTGCTAGCTGACATATTTATTTTGGGAGTGGACTCTATGCTGTGGAATTTGTTTTTCAGGTCTCATCTGTTAACCTGGGAAGTTCTAAAAGTGTCATGACCTCAAAACAAAAAAAAGTCAGTATGAGTGTGACTGCCAGTGGCTCCTGGATGCTCAGAAATGGAAATCCCCTTAAGAGTATGACAGTCCTGTTGTGATTTAACTTGATTCTATATTGTCATAGAGGTTTTCCTCAATAAAGATAAGGCCTTTGATCCACTGCATAGGGTAAAATATCTCCTGGAGAGGAGTTGAATTGTGCTCACATAAAATGCTGAAGCTTGTTAGTAGTGCCACACATTAATGTTTCCAGGCCTCCTCCTCATATGGAGCAGCCAACTTTCAGTTGGAGTTATTACATTCCAAATTCTTACTTAGCATAAAATCCACCCATGTGAAGGATTGCTTGGGTGTGACAGATGGCATACTCTGCAATATGTAAAAGCAGTTTGGGGCAGAATTAATTATTTTTTTTAAAAACACACCTTTTTATCTTTGAAGTGATTGGCTGATTTTTGCCTGCTTTTTTTGTCTGTCAGAATTTTTAAGGTTTTAACACTGTTCTCTGTATTTATTTTCCTTCTCTCTCCATTTGCTGTGGTTTCTTCTCCTATTGTTGAGGGCAGTTATGTTGGGTCTTTATTTCTAATTTAGGTTGTGGACAGTCTAAAGAATTTCTTGGGCTGTATCTAACTTCTGCATCAAATTAAACATGAGACTGAAGAGTATAGGAGTAAAACTTTAAAGCTAAATGAGAAATAAGGACTGGTTTTGGTTTGAGTGGTTTGTGTATCTGGTTAAACTAGCTGAGTGTACAAGCTATGGAGCAGAAGGGCCACTTCAGTGTGGAAAGGTATTTCTAGGTGCTCTCCTTCTCTAAGGGGAATAGAAGAAGTAATTTATTGCTTGTGGAAAATGGAAAACGTGCTGTGAGAAAGAGATGCTCTAATGGATTAATTTGTGGTTAAACTCAGCATTCATATTTTGAGTTTTAACTTCCAAGTTTATATTACATGTGAAGGAGGTGAGATTCAGTGGTATTTTTCAAAATAAGCAGTTAGGCTAAGCAAATAGGACAGACAAGATTAGAAAGTAGAACTCATATTTTATTAGACTATCACAGCTGTAGTAACACTGTCTTTGAAAATATTCAGACTTTTGTACATTTGAAGATGTATTTGATTTGCTTGTGGAGCCAACGCTTGCTTTGAAGAAAGTAAAAACTTATCCAGTGAGTTTTTATTGCTGGTACATAATCCTGGACAATGTCACATAAAAACTTTGCTTTTTTTAAATTTTATTTTTGACACTTTGTGCCGTATGAGGTCTCTGGTCACAAAGTATGTCCAGCACACACTTCCATGAAGTAAAAGTCTGTCTGTAGGCTTGGATTTGCCCAGGTACTCTGGGGATATTTCAGTGTGTTATTTGTAGCTGCTCTGTTGCTAAACTGTGGGTTGCCAAATAGTGAATAATTGTGAGTGTTCAGTGATAATGCAGTTCCAACATTAGACTCTTAAGCAGGCATATATATCTGCCATGCCTTATAATAAGGTGCTTTTTGCAGTGTTTAATCTGTGATTAGGAGATACTATTTAATATTAATATCTCCCAATAGGGTATACAGGTCATTAATTACATAAGCTGTAGCTTATTCACATAAATCACCAGCTTCTACTGCCTTTCTTTCTTAAGTGTATATGAAGTGAACTATTCATGAAGGAAACAAGAATACTTAAAACATCTGTTAGTCATCTAACCACTTGTAACTGAGCATTTAATCCAAAAGAAACCTGATAAATCTTCCTTCAAGGTATCAATGTATTGTTTATACCATTAAGATTTCTTGTTTTCTGTAACACCTCTTGCTGAAAGTTCTAGAGAAGAGTTGCATGATTTGATGCAGCCTATTGCAAACCTGGGAACAGAATGACTGAGATCACTCTTTGGAAAGTTTTGCTGCTACTTTTTTTTTTCTTTTTGGTAACTCCTTCTCATTTGCTATGGAATGTATTTCCAGAATTGAAAAGCCTTTAGGGAGAATATTTCGATTTTTTTACTCAAGGGGAATATTTTGACTGAGAACGGATGGAATACAAACTTTTATTAATACTCAAAATGGGCTGCACGAGGTTTTTGTCAGCCAGGTCGAGTGCCAGGTCCTGTCCTGTGTCACACCAACCCCCTGCAGCTCCAGGCTGGGGCAGAGGGGCTGGAGAGTCCCTGGTGGGAAAGGCCCTGGGGGTGCTGCTCAACAGGAGCCAGGTGTGCCCAGGTGAGCCAGAGGCCACTGGCACCTGGCCTGTGCCAGCCATGGTGTGGCCAGCAGGACCAGGACAGTGACTGTCCCCTGACTGGGCACTGCTGAGGCCACTCCTCAAATCCTGTGTCCAGCTCTGGGCCCCTCATGACAAGAAAGACACTGAGGGGCTGGAGCATGTCCAGAGAAGGGAATGGAGCTGGGGAAGGGTCTGGAACACAGGTCTGGTGAGCAGTTGATGGGGCTCAGCATGGAGGAAACAAGTCTCTAAATTGTTACTGATACCTCAGGTGATGTGATGTACTAAATCTTAATAATCATAAGACAGAATATGCATAGGAAATAAAACAAAAGCATTTTGTTGTAATTTGCAAATCTGCTTTATGCCATTCTGGGCCTTGTTTTTCACTCAAATGGTCAAACAATTCCATCTCTATAATTTCTAAGTACTATTGAACATTTAAAACCTAACCCCAAAATCTGCCAATATTCATAAATTCATGTTAATCAAAGCTTTGGTTTTGAGAGACTGTATAACAATGTTAGCCATGTTCAAGATGATGCAAAGTTCTCCCATCCCCAGTGCAGAGCAGAGATAATGAAGCAGATTCTGTTTCTGCCCTGGAGTGGTTCTGCAGCCTGGGTTCAGAGGTTGTGGTGTGGCAGGTTAAAGGAGGATTCCAAGTCAGCAAGGGGCAGTCCCAATTACTTTTAGCACTTGAGATTAAAGCACTTGTTTCAGTGCTCAGTTATTTCAAGACTGAACTGAGGAAAGCAACTTTCTGCCTAAGGACTCTGAGCTGAGGTCCTACCCTGTTTTTGAAGGTGCTTCTTATAGATTGCCTTAAGTGCAAAGTATTAGACATGAGAGTTCTGTTCTGAGCATTTATGAAATTTCTCTGCTGGTATATTGCTATCATCACCATCCCAAAATAATCTCATTAGTATATAATGTACCATGTGCATGAATGATATTTCAATATCCTGGCTTTTTTTGGAGTATAATGCATGCACATCACTGGATTTGTGCACACTCTACAATGATATACTCATTTCTGAACAGCCTTTTTTGAATGATGCTCCCAGCAGACCCTGCATAAACAGTGAGCTCAAGAGTGGCCCTAGGGCAAAGTGCTGTGATATAATATCAGTGTGCCCATGTTCAGACATTCAGCCAGTGAGTGATGAGAGATTTAAAGGCTTTTTGTATTTCCCTGCTGAAAGATTGGGGGAGAGGAGGGGGGGGAAGTTTAGGCAATCCAAGTTATGTTGCCCTGATCTCTGGAGAGCAGAGGAAACCTGCTTGTAGTGAAGCTCTACTAGGAAAGACTCAGCTTTGCCACACCAGCTACTTGCTAGAGACATTAATTAAAAAATCACTTTACTACTTTGTGCTCATATCCATCTTTGGAAATCAAGGGCTCTGAGCCCTTGAAGAGTGCTGAAGGAGTGAGTCACTCCCTTGAACAAAGCAAACAGATCTCATCATGCATTTTGTTACTGCAAAGACCATCCTCCCAAAGACTCCCCATCCCAGGAAACACGTCAGGGAATGCATCTCTTGTTTCTGTCTGCCAGTCATGAACTGGTTTTTGTTTTGCTCAGGTTAAATGTTAGCAGACAGGCTTATTCTGGGCTGGCCCCTGCTGTTTGTGCAGGTAGTGGTACAGGGAAGGGACAGCTGTGTGCTCCTCTGTCAGCCTTTGCCAAGGCTGCTGCAGTGAAATGAATTACTTGTCTCCCCTTTCCAGAAAGGTCACACAAGAGTTTTTCTTTATTGAGGTGATCTGATCTGCATTGTGTGCACTCCTTTGAGAAAGCCTGGTCAGGCTGAACAGTATGACAGGGTAGCAAGTGCTCTTAGGTTGAAATCACCACCTCTTGTAATAAGAAGAAAAACCAAACAAAAAACATCTCACTTTGTCATGATGACAATGACCAGCAGCTCTGCTGGTTTTCACTGTCATTTCGAGCCTTTATTCTCTTTGTAACTCCTGACTATAAATCATCTTCAGTGCTTGCTGTACACAGCACTTGTCAGGATGCATCAACTGCTGATTATTAAGCAGTTTTCCCCAGTCCCATTCTCCATGAAAGGCTGCTGCCTGATGCCTCTGGTTTAGTAAAATATTTTCCTGTCAACAGGAAATTATTCCCCCTTTTGTATAGAGAGAAGATGAGATTACTTTGTCATATTCATGTTACACTGAATTCTTCTGGGGCATTCTATAGCTCATTGAACTTTGTGCAGCACAATAATATTTGATCCAAAGAAAATGAATCAGCTTCAGGCTATTGGTCTAAGATAGTGATAAGAAGGGAGAGGGGAATTTCCTGCATCATACAAGGTGTTGCTGTGATGAGGGCTAGAAACAAAAAACAAGGAAGAGCTCAGCAGCAGGATTCCTGTCTTCCTCCTATTGCATTCCATCAGGAAAAACTCTTCAACTATGGAGTGATGGAATGCAGGCACTGAACAGGAGCTGGGTTGGAAATGACAAACTCTTCCATTTCCCCACACTTTTTAGTTGCAATTTTTCCCTTTTTTGCTCTTCTCTACCCTACTCCTCATTAACTACTTCTTTCCCTCCTTGTTTGCTCCAGTCAAGAGTCTTCACCTCCACAGATTCACTGCCTCATCCATGCTGTCCACGTGGACCCTTGTTTGTATTTTATGAGAAAATTGGCAGAATATGGTGTGACTCTCCTCTTACAATGAGTGTGGATATTTTTATTTTTGTTGCTGGTCTCTCTGCTTGTGTTTTGGACATTAGATCAGTTACATTCATTTACTATTGATAATGCCTCAAAAATTTCAGCAGTGTGTTTGTTGCTTTCTTCAGAGTAGGAGGAGCTTGAGGATCAAGGGGTACATCTTTATATTCTGTCTGCCTCATGTGTCCCCCCCCTCTCTTTGCCAACAAAGCCAAAGAGTTCCACTATGTATATGCTGCACTTTGAAATCTTGAAGTAGGAATTTCTATTATTGAGACTTTTTTCTCAATATTGATGTTGTGAGTGTCTGCAGTGTTCTGCTCTTGCAGCAACTGACAAATCCAAGTTCAGTGAAGAGCTCTGAAGGTGTTAGGGAATTATTCTTGGAGGTATTTATATGCCCTGGGCTTGATTTATCTCATTTGGACCATTCTGACTGAGAACAGCACAGACAGAGTGAGAAAAGAATCAGGCCAGAAGATGCTAATTTACATTTTCAACTTCAGAGCAAAGCATGGATGTACTCTTCCAGGCAAATGTTAATAAGCTTTTGGTCTTTAAAAATGTAAATAATTTATTGAACTTCTACTGCATTTGCCATGTTTCAGAAGAGCAAACATTAACAAGTCTGCAGTACAAAATAATTCCAAGGCAGTGGAAGTGGATGCAAGCATGAATAAAATGAGTTTTGAACATAAAATTTTACAATTAAGCCTATATTAATTATTATAATATATAGTAATAATGTAGTATTAATTAATACTATATAATATAATTAATGACCACAATTATTGAATGCAAATCAAAAAATGAAGTATGTTTTTCCATTTAAATTTGATTTTAAAAAGGAAACTTAAAATGATAGACTTAGCTTACATTTAGCTTTCTGTTAAATCATGCTTTATTTTCCAATATTATTGAAAGATACAGTGGCTGGCAGAACTTGGTCTGTTATTATTTCTAGTGAAATGTCCTTGACCTAAACAATTCTACAACTGCTGTCTGAAATGAGCCTCTGTGGTGTTCCTGTGTTATTATAGCACTATTGGGTCTCTAGGTGTGATCCTATTTAAAAGGGTGAAAGAAAGCAGAGGAAGCCAATCTCATTTCACTAATGCAGAAGTAAAATTTGTCTCTTTAGCCCTGTGAAATCTGACTTGTACCTGCTGTTGTGTGCCAAGATGAGTAAGGGTGGTGGGAGCTCTGAGCTGCCTTTTCCAGCTCTCTCTAAAATGAAATTGAGTGCACCAAATGTTACAACACTAAATCTCCCTCAAGTTTGGCTTTTTGGCTTTTGTTACCATTATATCCAGAACAGTTAGTGCATTATTTATAAGCAAGTTCTCATTTCAAAAATTCATTACAGAACTGACACTTTACTCATGTGAGTTCCTGTGCTGTTTTATGATGAAGATTTTCAACAATTATGAAGATTTTCTTTCTAGTGTCTCATTTATGCTACAAGGCCTGCTCTAGTCTCTCTCTTTAGAGTTTACTCACAGCTGGGGCTTATTACAGTTTAATAATTCTATACTAGCTATTTCCAAAGAAAAACACTGCATAATAAAAATTGTATGTAGAAAACACTTCAAGAATGGTTGTGACTGACAGACTATAAATGTACAAGTTAGGAAAACCTTTCCATTGTATCAAAACATTCAGATTCTTCCAAATTGTGGGTTATGTGTAATTTGCTTCCTCTTTGATGTTCTCTGGCAGGCTGCCAAATCTGGAAAATATCAATCATAAATCATCATTTACCTGAGAAAGGTGATCTGACCTTAAATTAGACACCTGGGTCTTATAGGATTTAAACTTAATTCTGGTTTTACTTTTGAGACTGCAAGACTTTCATACCAATTAGGAAGATGGTTTTTCTCTATAAATTGGTGTTTAATATGCTTGCAGGAAACTCTTGTTAGCAAATATTGTTTTGATGATCGTAGATGGGATTTATATTTGGGTTTTTTCAGTCAGGTGTTGTTAAGTTATTCAGTGATATCTTTAAATAGATGTATTTCATATCTCTTCTCATTCATATCTCTTCACTAACAAGACTGATGTGTGCTACTCAGCCAGGGATTTACTTGTATTTACTGCACTCGATGCAATTGGTTTAATCTAAATGTGGTATAACATTGATTACATCTGTAAACAGGTCCAGGAAAAAAATGGGCATGTTCAGCAAGAGTTGTCTTCCATAAGGCAGTGATGGAGGAAATTAACTACATTCCAACTGAGAAGTAATTCTAACTTTTTCTAAAACCATGCTTTTTCTCTCACAGATTAAGAGTTTGTTTTCTCCTTTTTTGGTTTTTTGGGAAATACGTATACTTCTGAAAATATTCAATTTTTGTGTGTGTGAATAAATATACTTTATGGTATTTTTTCTTGTTTCCAAAGCCAATTCCTCTGTTAGTAACTTACCCTTTGGGAAGAACTTGTGAGAGAAATAATAAAGCATTATTTTACAAATGGAATACCTAGAGATGATATTTCATCTAAACTCTGACTGCTGTAACTTAGCTTTGATCCTAATGTGCTACTGTTAGGGTAAATTTATTCCTAAAGAGAACTTATTTTAACTGTTAGTAAAGTTATGAATATAGTTTCATGAAGTATACTGAATATAATGCAGAATATAAATTAGCTGAAAATGGCAATTTAAGAATTTTTCTTGGTAGACTGAAAATACAGTCCCCATGTAGTTTGATTTAAAAATTTCATTCTACAGCAGAAGGCTTATATTTATGTATGTATTGTTTGAAACTAGGGACTGGATGTTGAGTTACAGAATCTCTGTAGGTCAAACACAAAAACTTTTGAGCTAGAACAGGGTCCAGGTCTGTGTGGGTGTGTGAGCAGTGCTGGGGGTTTGGGATGCTGCTCTTACTGAAGAGACATCTTCCCAGAGCTGCTGACCTCCTGTCCCTGAGCAGGTGTGCCTGCAGCACAAACCCCAGCAGTGACAGCAGGGCAATCCCTTTTCAAGAGACCTGATTCCTTATTTTAGGGCTTTCCTTATCCACTTCCTGAATAGTCTGCATAAAACCTTGCAAGGGAGGATTTTGTCTCTGCAGTGTGGAGTGAGCAGCCAACATGAATATTTTAAAAATACCTCTGCTGATCCAGTGGCCTTCTGAAATATTTTAGAAAAGGTGACAACCTTATTGAATTCTTTTTCTAACGCATAACCCAAGTGAGACTCATACATTATTCCTTTTGTTCTTTTGGTCTAGCAGTTTTCCTCTTTCCCCATCTGCCAACATTTACTGAAACAGGCATAGCTGATCAAAGTTATTTAGGATTCAGTTGCCTCTGAGTATTATCACCTTCCCAACTTCTTGTGGATGCAGAATTAATTGTGTTCCCATCTAACAGCAACAAGAAAATTGTGTCCCTGGTGATGATTAGTTCAAGGATCTGAAAGAAATATAGTAGACATGGGATAGAACAGCTTTTTGGGAGTGGACATTAATCAAGCTCATATTAGATAAAACCAGTTTGGGACAAGCAAACTAAAAGATTCAAGGCTGTTCTACCAGGCCTTTCACCTCCCATTTCTGTTGTAATAGTTGCATTGAGTGCAATAGAAACATGATGAAATAAATGAATTCTTTGGGGAGTTGGAAGAATCTGAGATAAGTAAAATCTCCCATCTTTATTAAATTCTGGAGCTTGGTTTATTTGTGCCTACTTATAGCCATGTAACTAAACAGTTACCCAGGGAAAAACCAGGACCTGCTTTAGATGTTCAATTCACATTTAAAATCAATTTTTGGGTTGTTTTTAACTTGAATGCCTACAAGAAAGTTTGAGGGGTTTCTTAATTCTCACTTTGGTATAGACTGGGGTGGTAAAATAGAGTTTTATGAATAATGATATCAAGCTAATAGAAATCAATTAAGTTTTCATATGGAGAGGATAAATGATATGCCTGCTTCCTGACATCTCAGAGGAAGATTATGCAAACTTCATCTTGCTGAAATGCAAGACATTAATTTTGCTTAGGATCTGTTATGTTTCTAAAAGCATGCAGCAAAATTTGGCTTCAAGGCCCAATTTCCTTTTAGAAAAAAAAAAATAGTCCTGACACTGAAAAATAAGCATCTCTTCTGAGAAGGTGATATCCATTTCATGTAATTTTTCAAGTTTTGTCTTCTTCATGCTTTCAAGTAAAGCCAGTTGAATTTGTCTATCCAAACATGTTGATTCTTTGTATTTTTGAACCAAAAGAAAAGAATGATAAAAGAATAATTACCAGCACAGTATCTCTTAAAACTTCCTGGGGTATAGATAGTCTTAAATAGTGTTCTTGAGTTGTTGTGATGGAAGGAGTGATTAGAAATAATCAAAATAATAATAGAATTAGACAACAGGCACCTCTCAGCACCTCTGTACTTTTCTATAAAAATATGCTTTTATTTGATTTGTGGTTTATTTCTGCCTTAGTGACACCTATTTGGAGGTCTTTTGGATCATTTAATCTTGTAGCTGAACTCCTAATAATAGGTTTAAATAGTTGGGGGGAAAGAAAGTGATCTGATGCCTAAGCATGCGTGAAAAAAGCAACGGAGACCTGCTTTTCACCAGGTGTTTAATTCAATTTAAATGCTCTCTCTCAGCATGGGGAATTATCTAAGAGGTCCATTCCTCTTCTGGTGTGAAATACTGAGGATGCAGAGGAATCAAGATGGCTTTTTAAATTCTATTTCTTGTTACTTAACATGTTGCTGTCTTTGGGTGAAAATAGTCATATCCCCATCTCTGGTAAGCCAGTGTGGAATGGGTTTTGATCTCTCTCCATCTGTCAGCTAAAAATTGGAGACATTGTATGTTTCTCTATTTTTCTTTGAAAATAAATGTTCTTTATGAAGAAATATAATATTAACACTAGAAAATAAAGTGATATATTTAGAATATAGTCTATTTGTGTGAAAGTAAATAGTATGTTTGCAACCAAGCAGGAAAAAATAAAGATCTGTTTTTTGGGGAGGAAGGAATATTACACCTATTAAACCTCACTGCCCTAACACCAAAAACAAACTTGTGTAGGAAGAGAGAGACCAATTTCAAGAAGTTTTCTACATCACTACTTTTATGTGAGCACTTGTTCTGGATTTATCTTCTGGCAGACACTGTGCCTCTCTGAACTCTACACCCAGTGAAGGGGAGAGCCATGAATGGGGTGCAGCTCTTGGAAGGTGGAAAGCAGCAAAGAATGAATCTCTGTTTTTTTCCTCCTGCAGATACTTTGCTTTGAACAAGGTTCTCCACACGCTAAGCGTTGATCTGAGCAAAATCAAGTTTGAGTTACTTTTAAATGCTCATAGCTAAATATGCATTTATATATTGCCCAAATGAGCTGTAGTCATTGCCATTTATGTAAGCTGCCTTTTGCTGAGGTGCAAATTGTTGTGTGGGTGAGCTGGTGCAGAGTTGTTTTCAGATGGAACTGGCACTCTTTTATGAGGAACACGATCTTGCTTTCCAGTGCCTCCTGCCTCTTTGCTGTCTCTTAAGCCATTTAATGCTTTTAAAGAGTTCCTCTGTAACACTGCCAAGGGCAGTGCCTGCATGGATTGTCTGCATTATAATTGCCAGTCACAGAAAGCTAAAGTTGTTTGGGCTACTGTTCTCTGGCGCTTTACGTTTTAATTTCACTTTTTAACTGCTTTGTTGCATTTGTGAATAGTAATGAGACAAATGAATTTCTAAACATTGGAGTGCTTTTGTGGCCCGTGGCTTCTGCTGGTAGTGATGGGCTGGGTTCCAGTTAGTGTCTCACTGGAGTGGAACATTGTACGAGTGCTGTGATAACACAAGACTCAGTAATTTTATGGCTCAGAGGGCAGAACAAGAACTGAGCATGCTTAAACATTTTAAAGGTTTTGGTTGCAGTTCTAAAGATCTTTCAGATGACTTTAAGATATGCCAGTTAGGTGGAGTCTGATTTTGGCATTCATCTGAAAATACATTACCTGGCAGTCATAAGAATATTGTTTGTTCCAGCAGATAAATGGGTTTTCTGGAAGTGTCTTGATTTGTAACCTTTATGTAAAGACTGTTATTTCCCCATCTCCATGGGCTGTTGCCCTTTTCATTAAACAGTTTGCCATCTCTGCATATGTAGCATTTATACAGTGGATACATATTTTAATATCAGAACTGGGATGAAATTATTCTAAACGTTTTAGTGACTGCAGAATTTGGTGTTTTGCACCATTCAAGATTTCTGCTGAAATTTAAACCTCCTTGTGATTTCAAAGTAAATTCAGGCTGGAAAGTAAGGGAAAACCAGAAGACCTATTCCTTTTTTGTACAAGCAATAAGATTTACCTAGACTTCTAGCAGCTGCAGTGAAGTTATTTCACCTTTGTCTCATAACTTTTTATTGCATTAATGTGTGTAACTGCAAATATAGTTCCAGTTTTTGGTTCATGTGTGGATGGTTAGTGGTAATGTATATGTGGACACAGGTGCTGGTTAACTCAAGATATGTGTGCTCCAGAGGAACAACATGTTTTCCATTAAATGCACTCATGCATATATGTAGCTGCTCTTGTGGGTTGATGTTGCTATTTAGGTGAAAGCATTGGTACAGTGTTCACATTCCTTACTGTAAATAAAGAATTCCTTTGTGTTTCAAATTCCTCTTTAATTTAGATCAGGCTTGGCCAGCTGTTGAAAGCAGGAAAAGCAGCCTACCCCAACTTGGTGGTTGCCTGCAGAGACAAGCCAGTGAACTTCATGGTCTTTTCCAAGGTTAAATGTGGGTTTTATTTTTATATTTCATTAATTCTGTGCAGCCAGTAGATATTGTAATGTAGTAGTTATCATGAAATAATAAACCAGGTTTGCTACATAGACTTATTCACTTACACAGCCTTCCTGATCTCTTATACTAATAATTTTTGAAGAAGTAGAGCAGCTGTACAAGGTTAACTGGATTCATTTAATGACTGAGTGGTTTCTGCCCCCACAGTCTAGTCTTGGCTAAAAATATTTATCAAAAATATTCCTTCTATTGTCAACATTTGGTTGTGCAAAGCTTGATAAAAACCCAGAATGATTCAATGTAATAGATGTCTGTCAAAAATAGACTTCAGGAAAAATGCATGCATCAGTAACATTTAATTTTACTAGGAGCAGAAGATCTATTTTTCATGCAGCCTATCTAAATAAGGAATCCTCTGCTACAACAAAGCAAGCATAAATGAGTGTCACATTCCATACATTCTTTGATTATTTAGGTCCATGCTTTTGCATCTAAATGCCATGTAATTCTGAGCTTAAAGCTTGGTCCTTTTTAATTCCATTATGAAATTTTTATCAGATTGAAGGAAAAAGAAATTCCAGAAATATTTATTTATTCTGTATCCTCCTTGCAGGGATGCAGGAGTTGTTTCTGAAAGCTGTTTTTCCAATTGCTTTTATGGAATTCAGTGCAGGGAAGTTAAACTAGAATGTCTGGATGCCATTTTTTAGAGGAGATTATTGTCCTGGCTCCTTTGTGGTTTGTTGCAAGGGCTGAAGGTCCAATTCCACACAGGTTAGAAGGGAGCTGAGGAATGGCTCCTTCTTTAGTACAGAGTTCTTCATGGAATTTGGTGTGTGACCAGAGTTTGGGTGTTGCTTTGAATGCTTTGTTCTGCTGCTCTAAGGGAGAAAACCCACATACATGTTAAGAAATCAACATTTGCAAAAGTTTTTCTTGCTAATTATAAATAAAGATAGTAAATAATAGTAATATAATTAACTGTGTTTGACTTTGCCTTGATGGAGACTCAAGGGATTCTTTGTCTTCTTGGATGGCTTAGTGTGAATAATGCCAATATTATAAGATGATCAAATATTTGAATCATGGAATCAGAATTTTGTTAGCTCTAAATTTGGGTCTGTTTTCCATTTCCGAATTGTTTTCCAGTCTCCTTTTCCTTGTATCTTAATACAAACAATGAAAGTGTGAGCATATTAAGGGAAGTGGTTAGTTTTAGTCATTAATATAGCTCTATTATTTTTCAATGGGACTGTTGTAACAAGCAAAGTTTAATATTTATCACTTTATTATCACTATATTTATGACATTTGAGCTTCAGCAGTGTGGGTCTCTTTCCCTGTTATTTTTCTTCAGGATCTGAATTCTGTGATGATGAAGCATTTTAGCAAAGCCCCAAATAAGGATTTTGGGAAGCTACTGCTTTAGTAGTGTAAATAATGATAGCTCTTGGATAAGAAGATATGTTAAGGAAACTATGGAAATGTGATATTTCTCACACTCTTGCTAATGGTTTGGGACATGATAAATATTGAGTTTTTCTTTATAAAGCTGAGAAATGTGAGATCAGGTTCAAAAGCTGGCTATTATTTCAGTTTCTCCCTAAGAACCCACACTTTAAGTTTGAAGTTGTAGCTCCTACAGAATAAATGCCCCAGCAGACAGAGTTTTAGGTTATTTATGTATTCAGGGGCTTTGCTTCAGAGGTTTGTTTCAGGGTTTCTTTGGTCCATGGAGTAATGCACAGTTTTGAGTAGTCAAATGTTAGTGCAAAAAGCATCAATGTATTTTTCACCCTTACCATAAAGAGTTGGACCAACACCATTATTCTGTTTTCGGCTTGTGTGTTCCTGAAATCAGTTGTTCAGATGAAACCATTTCAGATGAAATGCATTGGTCATTGGGAAAAAAATCTGTTTACAGAGTGTGGCACTGCACTCAGAGTGCATCATTGTGGTACATCAGTGCAGGTTGTGATGTTTGTCTTGGAACAGGGCTGATGGTACCAATACACCACTGCCCCTTGTGGAATTTTCACTCTTTGGCTTTGTTACCTTAGCAGTGCTTTGTTCCTTTGCACAATGGATTTACTGAAACAAGAGATGCAGCCATGTGACATGTAAGAGTACAAGCTTTTAAAGCTTCTTCTGAGTTGGAATATCTCTGTTTAATTTGTAGGAGGATGGTTGTCATTTTTTGCATAGAAAACTCTTGTGTTGTCTGTTGACTTTGGCTGCTCTTGTCCACCTATCACCATAAGGATTCATCATTTTTATTTTGATTAGATGAGAGTAATTAACATCCAGGCAGTACATGTGAATTGGCTATAGTCCTTTCATGAGTTTCGTGGTTTTATTGGGAATTTTCAGTATCCAACAGAACAACCTTTTCTGGTTGCTGTCCTTCATTAAACACAACCCTAGGTGTCCCCCTTTCTTCACTTCAGTAATGATTTCTGGCAGAAAGTTGAAAGACAGCCACAGGTGACCACTGTAGCTTCTGGCCATCATGGGAGAATCTGAAGTGTTTTAAATTAAGAGGAATCAAGTACTGATTTGATCCCTGATGATTCCACCTGAAGCTGTGCTGATGTGTGCAACTTGTTTTGGAGTTATTTTATTGTGCTAACACTTTCTCACACAAGGCTTCTAGGCATTTTGTCCCACATCTCTTCAAAACTTGAGCTTGACTCGTTTCAATTCTGCTTCTTCCCATTGATTCTGTGCTGATAATTCTGCTGGTCTTGATGCATCACAAATGGAGGTGGAGATTTGCTGCCTTTAGGGCTCACAAATTTTGATCCACATGATCAGGGCTGAGGTTCCATCATGCCACTTACCAAAGCTTTTAACAGGTTTTAGGAGTATTTTGTATTTCATAGGCAATTCTTTGTCTACCAAGGCATAGTTTTAGAAGTGATATCAAAGCAGAGAAATCTTTGAAGCATCAGGAGCAAAATTGTAGATCTTTGTAGCCTGTTGTATACAAAGAAAAAACAAACTGTATTCCATAATTCCTGCTTTAAAAACACAAAGAAGCCCACAGAAAAGACGATCAAAGAAAACAATAAAGCTAACTAATAGAAACACCCAGAAGACCCCAAATTCCACTACAGTTATTTGTAAAAAGAAATATTTGAAAGATTAAAACTTAGTTTTAGCTGTTTCAGGCCTTGAATTTCCTGCCCTGCTTAATAATTTTTCTCTAAAATCTATTTAAAGCCTTTTATTTCTTTTACTCCCTGGCATTGACTTCTATCAGGACTGGTAAATACAGGAACAATCTGGTTCCTATTAGGTCATTAAATATATGAAATGGGTGCCCATTCTGTGGGACTGAATGATTGACTGATACACTTCTTCATAAAAGGTTGGCACTGTTCCTGGAACTGCTCAGTGATTGGATTGTATTCGTTTGTAGAGTCAAGCACAATGAGACAGGATAAAAAGGGTTCCCTTGGAAATGATCTTGGTCTGGACTGCTCAGTGTATAGCCAGGCAAAACATCTCAGAGAGCTGAACTATAGTTTGTTCTCTTCCATACATCCAAAGGGGACAGCACTTCTACAAATGTCCTTTCTCTACTGGTGCCTCGTCCTCTCAAACTGTATTTTTTATTTGCCATTCCCCAAATGTTGCAGTCTTGTTTTACAGAATGATTCAAAATCAAAATCACAAACAAAAGAAAAAAACAATGCTGCAGAACATTTGCTGTACTTTAGAGCACATAGCCTGTATCATGTTATAAGGAGAACAAATTTCTACAGCTGTTGTTACAGTTGTTAATACAAACACATCACTTCTCATCCTTGCTGCTGTTCAGAACCCTTCCATGGAAACAAGGATGAAATTCCTGCCCTGGGACAGGGATGCCTCATTCAGTGTATAATATCTATGTCAAGTCATTGTGCCTGAGTGTGTCTGGATGGACTTGTGTACATATTTGAGTTTGCTTCAGAATTGACTCATACTGAATTTGTTTTATGTCAGTCATTGGCTTTTTTTCTTTATCCCCAAAACATTACTTTGCTTCAATAAATATTTTTTTCATTAAAATTTAGGCTGTGATAGAGGAGCTTTTCCTTTACAGGGACACCTCCTAACTGTTTTTAACAGAACAGTGAAATTTCAAAAATAAATGTGCATTTTTCACGGCATGACAAGCAGTTGTAACAAAAGAGCCAGTGTAAGGTAGGCAAAATTACAGTGCATTTTGGTGTCTGTTCAGGTAAATGCAACAGTAAAAAGCTTAAATGCTATTAGAATTGGACATGATCATGCCCAAATACACACACAAAAAAGAGCTGAGGCTAAAGTTAGCCTACAGGTAATTTCTGGATTAAGCTGTTTGCCTCAGTTTTGCTTTCTGTTTGTAAAAGAGAAGATTTCAAAAACTCAGTAAGAAATAATAAGGAGATTATAGTTAAACTTCAGAGAAGTCATACTGACTGTTCACATGCCTCATCCTTTAATGACTGTATCTTCAAAGCAGCAACGGCATCTTGGTCTTAGAAGAGGTTTTGTGAAGTCACTTTTTCAGGAGTGCTCACTGGTTTTGATATGCTGGTCAAGCAGTGATTCTAAAGGCAGTCATTTAAGATTACAAGCCTCCTATCAAGCCACTTTCAAAGTCTTTGCATTGTCCTCAATGAGTTTTGGATTAAGCCATTTATCAGAAATTCTTCATTCATCCTTAAATCATATTCCTGCCTCTGAGGCTTTGCACTGTTGTGTTCCTGCTTCTTTATCTTTCACTGCATGTCTGTCTGCTCCTCACATGTTTCTGTCTATCCTTCTGCCAACCTCCTGCCACTGCAGGCACTTCCAGGGACCAGCTTAAAGAAGACTCCTCTTTCCAGCATTCCTCCCTCTCGTTTCGCAGAGCTCTGCCAGGCAGCTCACTTCCAGGGAGCTTGCCATCCAACTTTGGATCTGCTCTTTCAGAAGCTGAAAAGCTGCCACCTTGCTTGTTGCTGGATGTCCTTGTGTTGAACTGGTGGCTTAGGCTTTGATCACACAAAAAGGGACCGCACAATTCCAATGCCTACAACATATCTTTAGAATAGAACATTGTGCACGAAATTCTTTTGCTTTCACTCCTCTTTCTGAGACCTCTGTTCTGTGCTTTCAACAGATAGTGGGGAAAATAAAAAAAACACCAAACCTGCTGTTTCCCTAGTGTGGAATGTTTTACAAGAAATCCATGTCATTAAGTGATTGCTGTCTTGGCACAGTGGTGCTTGCCTGGCACTTTTTGAGACGCTGAATGTCTGCAGTTATGAACATATGTGCTCACTGTCTCTCAAGCACTTTGATGCAGACAGATAACACTGCACTATAAGAAAAATGACACCTGTGCCACTACTGGCTTACAGCAGTAAGAGTTCATACTAATTTTTTGTGACCTTAAAATGAGCTCAATGGAGCACACTGTCTTATCAAAGAGGTGCTGCCTCATTCCTGGATGTGCTCAAGACCAGCTTGGATGGGCCCTGAGCAGCCTGAATTTGTGAGTGGCAGGCCTGGCCAGCTTGGTTTTGGCTTCTAGGTGGCTGAGTTCCCCTCCAATCCAAGCAATTCTGTATTTCCATGACAAAAAGGAGGTTTTAAACTGTTTTACATGGTCTTGAAAGTGCTTATTAGCACAGCTCCTGCTCTTGCAGTCACATGATATATTTAATGGTCTTGTGCATCTCATGCATTTGGTTTGTGCATTGTTTCCTTTTTGTTACTGTGGGTTTTTTCTTAGTGCACTTAAAATTCAAACCCAAAGAAGCAGAATGCTCTAAGTTAAATAAGGCCTAATTCTCCTTACTGTAATTGATTAAAAGGGATTTTTTTTTTTAATAAAAAATGCTAACAACTGTTGTGGTGGATTATGAATGGGAAGAGCCTGTAATTTCTGTTTACAGTTGAATCTGTAGTAAGGTAATAAGCAATAGCATACAGATTCAAGTTGTCTTGAATGCAGCCACTAGAAAAATAGGTTTAAAAAACTGAATCTGCTGCGTTGATTAATTTAGTATTACCTCTGATTAAAAATTAGATGCATATAAGCAGTTAAGATTAATTGAAATGGAGTCTTGAGATTTTTGAGTCAGGCTTTTGAGCAAGGAAAATCATCTCAAACATTGTGTGGAAATAAAATTATTTTAAAATTCCTTTAAATCTTGGTCATTAATAAGAATGGATTATTATTTTTTTTTCTGCTTCTTCTTACAAACCTGTTCTTCTTGACAGCTTGGTTTTGGTTTCTTGATGATTTTAGTTATTTGGAGGACATTTACAGGCTGAAGACTCTGAAATGTGTATCTGGGAAGGGGTTTATTAGATATTACGCAGAACTATAAAAATGGGCCTATTCATAAATTGATTTATTTGTGAAACTAGCAAATATATTCAAGAATTATGGTCTCCTAAAATATTCAGCCCAGGAACATTAGTGCAGGTAAACATCATAAATAATTATTTTAAATTGGTTACCAAGACAGGGTGGCAGTATTAAGTTGCTATGGAAATGTTTGCTTCTTGCTCAGGGATGCCAGCGCAGCTAATGCAATCTCTTCTAGTTACATCACTTCAGCCAGATAAAAATCAAGAGGGTGGAAATAGCATCAGGGAATATACGTGGGGCACAAATCAGGATTCTTGGAAAAGGGGATGAATAAACCATAAAACTGATATGTTTTGAGTTGTCTCAAATGTCCATACTTAATGTCCAGAGCATTTCACAGAAAGAATGTTCTTCATCTTGTCAGTTATAAAGACAAGAGTCATACCAAGCTGTGCAGATTTTTCCTGTCCAAGCTGCCATGAATCAACTCACCTGGTCATATTTAGCAAATCTCCAACTAATTTTTTTTCATGTGGTGTTGTTATGAATTATATAACTCTCTCTAGTAAAGTAGTTTGGGATTATTGTCTGAAATACAGTTACATGGCATTGAAAAGTAAATAAGACAGCAAAAGATGATGTGCTATGGCAGCCCAAGATATGATATTTGCACTCCAGTTTCGTAATGGAATTTCAATATCAGATGTTAAGAAAATAAAGGAGATATTGACAGTATGATGACCTTAGTTCCCACAAGTAGCATAAAAAGTCTGTAATCTCTGATTTGCAGAATATTATACTACTGAAGTGTTTATTTGGAAGTAGAACAGCCCATTCTTACTGCCTGTTCAACTGCCCCATCAGAATGAACTGCTGAAAGTTTCCACACTGCTTTGTGCACTGAGAAACTTGCAGCAGATGTTATTTGTTGAGACAGTGAGTATTTTGTCTTCTTGCATAAAGAAGAAATTAAGGCTTTGAAGCAGATGTTGGGTGTAGAAATGGTGGCTATTACATAGCTCATTCCCATTTCATTGGAAACAATTGTCTGCAGCTTCAAAGAGTGAGACGACTTTCTTAATTAGTTTGAGATTTGTCATTAGTTCAAAATGTCTGTAGCTTGACAACAGGCTAGAAAACTTATTTCTTCTATACTTCGTTGTTTACCTTGTATAAAAACGGTAAATTTTCTATACCTTACTTCTGAAAACAAAGTTAGCATGTGTTTTGATTTTTTTTCTTGGTCACAGGTAGTGATTTAGTAGTGGTGGCTGGGTGAACCAGTTTTGGTGAGCAAATGTTCTTGAAAGGTGGATCAGGACCTGGAGATCATAACAAAATGGTTGAGTAATACAAATAGTAGTAGAGAAAATGTGCTCTTATTCAAGAATACTTTTAGTAATTTAACTGTTTAAATCTTGGCTTCCTCAGATTTTCAGAGATTTAGCTTTGGAGCTCACGTATGGGACTTCAGAGAACCCAAGGTGATTTCATTGAGTGCATTATGAGTGTCTGTAAAGTGCTCCCTGCTACTTCATGGTTATAAGTTTATGCTAGAAGCATCAATACTGAACTAATAACTGCTATTCAGTGTGTTTCTCATGGTAAAATAGGCCTTAATTTCTAGCTATGTGATGTCATCCTTGGTTTCTCCATTTTCTTTTTTCCCAGTATCCATAACCTTTTCCAGACAGCCTGGTTATCTTCAGGTGTCTCTCATGCTCCTTGACTACCTACTGCAGTTTCCTTAAAGAAGCAAAACAAGCATGAAGTGTTTGCTTGAAATTTGCATAAGGATAGCATTTCAGAGTGCAAGATTTACATAATATTGAAAATAGGCTGGAGGAAACACGTGAATCACAGGGATGTGCACAGCAGGATAACGTGGTGGAGCCCTGCTGGGGACTGGGAGCAGTGTTGATCCAAGTGGATGGGTTGAGGCAGCAGTGGTTTCTGTCTCATTAAATAAATATGCCGTGAAACTGCTACTGGACTGGAACCATAGCATGGTTTGGGTTGGAAGGGACCCTAAAGATCACCAAGTAGCCACCCCCATGCCCTGTACAGGGAAGCCATCTGCTAGACCAGGGTGCCATCCAGCCTGGCCTTGAGCACTGCCAGGGATGGAACATCCACAGCTTCCCCAGATAACCTGTGCCAGGGCCTCTCCACCCTCAGAATAGTTTCTTCATTATATCTAATATAACCCTACTCTTTTTTAATTAAAGTCATTCCCCTAAGTTGCTCCACACCTTGTGAAATGCCTCACCAGCTCTCTTAGAGCCCCTTTAGATACTGGAAGTGCTCTGAGGTCTCTCTGGAATATTTTCTTCTCCAGGATGAACAACCACATCTCACAGCCTGTCTCCACAGCAGAGGTGCTCCAGCCCTCTGAGCATCCTGTGGCCTCCTCTGGGCTTTGTTCCAGCAGCTCTGTGTCCTTCCTGAGCTGAGAGCCCCAGAGCTGGGGGCAGCACTGCAGCTGCTCATGAGAGCAGAATAGAGGGGAAGAATCCCCTCCTGGGACCTGCTCCTTTTGGAGCAGCAGGGGATGCAGTTGGCTGTTCTGGCTGAGAACTCATTCTTGACTCATGTCCAGCCTCTCAGCCACGAGAATCCCCAAGTATTTCATCTCAGGGCTGTTCTAAATCCATTCTCCACCCAGCCTGTTCTTGAATTTGAATTTCCTGTTCTGTTCCATGACTGACTTCTGAGTCTTTTGATCACAATTCCATTTTTAGAATTCTGCATCTGAGGGTAATAATATGCATCTGAATTATGGGTAGATATCCACTCACAGTGCTGATTTGGGTTCATGGTAGATGCAAATAGCCATGGATATTTGGCAAAACTTGCACACTTCACAGACTTCATGAGAGCTAGAACTTTTTCTCTTGGAAACACTGGGCTGTATTGTTGCAGATCATCTGTGGATTATTTTGGAGGTTATACACACATTTCATGTAGAGTATAGTAAAAATATAAATGAGTTGTATTATGTACTCAAAGTATTGAGCTCTACCAAATCAAAGTGTCAGGATCCTAGCTATTGCTGCAAGCAGTGCTTCCAGAGAATATAAAATGTAAAGAGATTTATAGTAAATGTCTTTGTTTCAGGAATGTCTTTATAATTTTCTATATAATGTTGAATTTTTTAGGGGGGGGTAAAAAGTGAATTTTGACTCTAGTTAGACTGCAAACTAAGCCTAAAAGGTGTTTCCTCTAGCCCCCTCAGCCCTCCCAGGTTTTGTCAAAAAAGGGAAATAACATAGGTAATGTCTTAGCAGTATTCAAACGCCTTTTTGTACCTTGAAAAACTTTCTACTACTTAATCATGGACTTGCTAAGAACTGTGGCAGTGATTAAAAAAAAGGCAACTAAACTACTCCCTCCACGGTGCAAAGATGTGTTTCAGTGCTGTTTATTGCCTTGAAGTTGAGATTGTTTGTGGAGGGGAAAGAGGAACATAATAGGAAAGTTTCTTTCTGTTCCTTAAACATTCAGAAGACTTGAAAGGAACTTCTGTTTCAGTGGATTGATGACACTTGGCCAGGGATATTCAGCTACAGCTAAAAGTGCTCATTCTGTTCTCAGTCAGAAGAGGAGACTGGATGCCAGCACTGAAAAGCCATTTTTCTTACTTGGTCTGAAGTAGTAGGTATGTGGCAATCTGTCAAGTGGAAATCAAGGAGCCTGGCTGACAGCTAGAACCAGGAAAGTTGTTGCTTAATAAAAGAAATGCACAAAGTTGTGAGATTGAAGAATTATTGCATAGCCTTATTGGTGTTGGCAGATGGTGTAAAACAGCCTGTGTGGTATCTGGGGCTGTATTAGCAGAGAGTTTTTATTTCACTCTTCAGTAGTAAATAGTCTGTAAAGGGGAGCGGTGCTGGTGGTTTTTGTTGACTGATCTTTGAATCAAATGTAAAGAGGAAGGCACTAGGAGGTGGCAAGAAGCAAACATTTTCTTCCCAGCAAGGTTTCCTGAAGCAGCTCAGATAGGATGAAGATCCATCAGACCTGTGGAAAGCTGATAGATGTGTTGGCACGGCAAAGAGATGGCTCTGTCAGGAGAGTTTGAGGCTGAAACTCAGGCTGAAGCAAATTTCTATGACAAGTATGCTTGTGCAGCAAATTATCTACATTTTACCTTCCTTTTTTCTCAGCTGTTACACCACATGTAAATTTTGCAGTGCAATTAAGAAAAAACACTTGCTCACGTGAACTCAAAAGCATCTTGTGCTTCTGTGGGAAAATGGACTGAGAAAATGGAATATTCTGTCATATGAGCCAAGTGAGAGCAGCATGGGTAGAATGGGAAGGGGTAAATAAGTGGATAAAGCTCAAGGTACAAGAGGGTGTGAGGGGGTTTATACAATCCAACTGCATCCTACAGCTCCACTGCCTGGTACCTGCTGCTCCTGTACCTGTAATTCCAAAGGGATTGCAGAAAAGGATGCTTTAAAGCTGTTATGTGGGAGACCTTAAAAGCTGTGGCAGAAATATGGAAGTAAAAAGAGAAAATGAGAAACAACTTGACCCTAAAGTTGCCAGCCTTTTACAGAGGAACTGGGAAACATTTTGATCTTGAAAATAAGTCATAAGTAGCAGTTGTTGTGCTCTTAAAAGTAAATGCAGAAGAGAAGCTGCTTGTAGTGCTACTTTAACTTCCTTATTTTGTTAATACTAATGATTTTTATTTCTGTGACCTGATTTCATCAGCTCTAACTTGTAAAAAACATAGATTTTTAATATAATCTTTCGAAAGCAGACATGTTAAAAAATCTTTTTAAAGGAAAGGAATATTTTTTTTCCTGCATTCTCCCTGAGTCTGACTTCCAATGAATAATGAATGCAAATTTAAAAAAGAAAACTGATTGTTTTAATAAATTCACCTGTTTATTAGTCTTTTATTTCTGGTGTGAGGCCAGCAAGTCTTGCATCCTCTGTGGGATACTTAACTCTCTAATGCCTGGAATTAATATAACACTGCAAAGTATGCACTTAGAAGAACAGATGGGGGTGATTAAAGGGTGGCTTATTATTCAGTCCCTTAACACCAAATACTGCTGTTTGATTTCCATTTAGTAATGTTGGAGTTTGTATGCGTTCAAATTTTAATTAGAATCATTTCCCCTGCCTGGTATTTTCTTTCAGTTTTAATACAGCTGATTAGGGCTCAGGGCCTCCTGCCTCACTTTCACCATATAAATGGGATTTAAAATCTTCAGGGGTTACAGTATTCCTTTCTGGACTGCTCAGGGACTCAGTTCTTTAGCATTGTGTTTATTAGATTGTATTACTTTAAATCTTCTTTAGCAAAGATTCTTCTTCAAGGTAGTGAAAGCTGTGTGTGCTCAAAGCCTGCTCAGGATCACACACTGCCTTCTCCAGAGCTCTGCTTTGGAAAATGCATCACTTTCAGTATCTGATTTGCTGACTCACAGGCAAATACTTGACTCACGTCTGATTTCTAAAGGTTGCTATTCTGGGTTCTTCCCTTGAGATACTAAATTTATGTTGCCTTGCAAGGTGTATTGATTTTTTTAAACATCTGTGACCTTTGAAAATCAAGCTGTGAGGTTATAATCCTAAAGGGGGGTGTTTAGGAGTTCCATTTCCATAGGCTGATGTATTAGGGGATATCAATCATTAATTAAATTCTAATGGAGTCAGCATGTGGTGACATGAGCATCATGTTTCGGGGAAGACCTGTTACAGCTGTGCAGCTTCCTACAAAGCCTTTAGCTGAGGGACAAATGAACTGTCCAGAGGCTAACCTTCACAATTTCTATTTGAACTGCATCAGTAAGCTGGGGCAATTTGGCTTCCCACAAATTATTTGTCACTAGGCATTGCAGAAAATCTTGGAGACATTGCTGGGCAGAAGATCTTATGGTTAACACAGCCAGGAGAAGCTGAGGGTTTGGGCAACTGGGTTTTCTCACTAGTTCTTGATATTCTGCACATTTCCCAGCATGGCTCTGCATGGGTGTGGAGGATTCCTGTTGCTTTAGGTCTTGGAAAAGTGTACAGTTGATCTCTAGACTTTCTAAAATGGGGCTCTTGCCATGTTGTGTTTAATCCAGTCAAAATCAGAGAATCAAAGACATCCTTCAGCTACATCTTGTACATTGATGTACTTAACCATTAAAAACATTCTGGTGATGTATCAAATGAGATTTTTTTTTTTTTGTAATTAAAAGCAGTTAGAACTAAGCGAACTCATGGCATCAAATTTGGAAGTTTTAATTAAGGCCTATTTTTAATTGTTCCAGTAAGAAGCAGTTGAGAAACTAAAAGCAGCAGCAACTGGTGAAATGGGCCATGTTTTGTAAATGAGCTTCATTTGAGCAATGCTACTTGGGATATATTTAGTACCAAAATTACAGAACAATGATAATGAAATAAGGGTTGCTATGTTTGTATCCATGCAATTTGCATTTAATAAAATATTAAAATACTACTGTGTTGTTATGCCTGCATAGTTCTGTTTGTTTATACCTTTACATGATTATTTCTGTAATGAGCAATCATTAGTTTAATACAGTGTTTGAATGTGAGCAAGTGTAATCTCCAGGCTACTTGACAATGCATATTTTAACTTAAGTATGATCAAAGTTTATTTCATTATCAGTTATAACCATTTCTAGAGAGAAAAGATTTAGAACAATTTGAATAAAATTGTTGGAAGGGGAGCAGATTTGCTTTTTCATCAGTAATGCTTGTCAAATTATTCCTCCCCTCTGTGGCCCTGTGTCCCATTATATAAATAGTAGCCATCTGTTAATAAAATAGGTAATGAAAAGCACTGTTCAGGAATGGTTTACTCTAGAAAGCCAGAAAACCATTCCTACAATTCTCCTTGTGGAAGCTGTCAGTTGCCATCGACTCAGGGAGATATATCATGGCCTGAAAAAAGTCCTCTAGCACATCTCTTATGAATTGAATTGGGACAAACAAATGCCCTCTCTATGCCACCTCTCACTGCAGAGCATGTCAGCAGCTGGAAAAATGCCAAGTTTGGGCAGAAATCCCAAACCCAAAGAATGCAATGTGGCAATAAAAAGCCATGTGGTCAGTCTATTATTATAAAGCAGGAGTGTACAGTAGAGGGAGATGAAGGGAAAGGGGAAGCTTGACCAAATTATGGCATTTTATTTCATTATTCTAATGTCCCATTCTTCAGCACCTGAATTACATAATTCCCTATCCCCTTCATCTTGGTCCCTCTCCTGTTTGAAATGCTTCTTTTGCATAGCCAAAGATGTTCATTATTTGTTTTTTGTCACACTGCTGTACCTTTTTTTATTTGTTTAAATTAAGAATCATGCTGAATTACATGCCATACCATAAATTGTTTGCAGTTTTTACTGGTCAGAATTTCTATTAGCTTTTTTAAAATGTTCTGCTGCTTTTTTCTATGTTTATGGGTGTAGGGATCCCCTCAAATTAGATCCCTTGCACTGGGTGAGAGTGGTGGGAAAGCTTAAAATCCCTTTCTGAGGCAGCAGAACTTGGCCTGCTGCAGGCAGTGTAGTGATGGTCCAAATGCAGAGATTCCTGTAAAGCCCAAGCCTTGAAGTGAGAAAGGTGAATTCATAATGCACAGGTAGCTACTGTGATATAACCAGAAAAAGTCAGCTTAGTGGGTCTCTGTCCCATTTGCTCTAAGTGTGGGGTTCTTGACCTTTTTTTTTCTTAAGGGCGAGATTTATTTAGCTCCTTAATGCTTAATGATTTAATTAAGTGGCACCTAGAGTTGGAATCAGAATTCCAACATTCTTTAGAGAGAAAATTAAAGGGTCAAACTGTGCTCAAGACATTTGTGCTATGTCTCCTTCCCACTCTGAGAATGCTTAATGGCAACCTGAGCCTACACGATAATCTGCTGGTTTATTTAATGGCTAAAATGAGAGCTGAACCACTTTGAAAATCTGGCCCTAATACCAGCACTCTGAGAGCTACTTAAGTATTCTAAAAGTCTTAAAATTCTAAGAATAGAGAGTTGCAGATGCTTTTGTAGGAAAGTTGTGGAACCCATGATATTTGAGTGATGTGCTTAGCTTGGTTTCAAAGTAGGAAAAGGTGTTAGGGCACTCCAGGGCACATCTGTGCAACGTAGAGTTTCTTCCTGAACTTCTCCTCAGTGAATGGCTGACAATTTCCTACTTTTGGAATAATTTCTGGGCTGCAGCAACAATGCACTTGTGCTCTGTAGTTTGCAGAACACTCAGCACTGGGACATGAGTTATTTGCCTGTTGGCCTTGACACAATTGTTCAGGTTGCTCAATGCTGCTCAGCAATGAATGTCTTATTGATCACACCTGCATTTCTCTCAGGGTAATTGGGCTTTAACTTAACCTGGCAGAAGTTGGAAAGGAATTATACAAAAATTTATTAGGAAAACATATCTTAAGTGAGAAGTTGATCTGGGGCCTTTAGCTGTCAAATATTTAGGCATGTAGCATTTTCTCTAAAACACTTAATTTGGAACCTTTCATCCAGCTCCTTTTTTTTTATACATGTTTCTGTTGGTTAGCTCTGCTCATTTGAGCATATTTGCTTCTAATTTGCAATGTTCTGAGAGGCAAATATAGCCTGGTAACTGCTGTAGCAGTCTCCTCTACACCTGCAGAAACACTGACTACCTTCTGAATTGGCATATGTTTAGTATGCCTCAAAATGCCTCTGGAGAAACCTGCAATTTAGTTAATATGTTATTCATGTTTATTAAGCACATGCCACAGCAAAGTAAAATAACTGCTGGTTTGTAATCCCAGAAAAATGTGCTCTCCTTTACAGGGACAACACTTCAAATGTGAATTTGCTGTGGTACCTTTTTGAGCTGTGCCTTGAAATGGGAAAGAGCAAACTCAGTAGTTTTGAAACATTTAATGAATTCTTATTAAAGTAAAAAAAAAAAAGGAAAACTAGGCAGAGTTGCCTGGAGAAAAGTAATTCTGTTTTGTAGAGGACTCTGTTTCCAAATGTCTTTTCTTTGAGATACCCAAATGTTTTGAAACTCTCTGGAGAAGAAAACTCTGTTTTGGTTTGGAGCTGCTCACCTGGAAGGCTGCCTGGGAGCTGTCGATGTCGGGAGCTCCTGCTTAGTCTTCCAGGTCATCCACAGGCTTTCAGCCCACCAGGTGAGCTGCCAGCAGCTAAACAAGCAACATACCAAGGGAAAGGAAAAAGCTTTCCCACAGAAACATGGTTTGGCATGGGAATCTGGAAGTGTTGCTTTGAATCTGTTAAACGCTGTAAAAATTAAATTATTTCATGTGACATTTCAATTTAAATAAGCCAGCAAATGCCACAGACTAATATTTTCTTTTTTCTTTTTTTTTCTAGTCATCTCTCATTTCAGTTTGATCTTGGACTGGGCTATAAAAGTGATACAGTAATTACAGCATTGATGCAGCTTAGGACAGAGTAGCTTTTGATTTGTGGATTAGCTCTACTTTAGAGGTGGTCCAGGGAGAGTGCTTGCCATTTACACATTATTTTACAGAATGTACATAGAGGCAGAGTAGCAAAATGAAGTCCTCACTTGTGTTTTACCAAAGCAATTGGTGCAGATACAGGGAGATTGCATACAGGGAGGATCCACCACTGTTCTTTTTAGTGATGGCCAAGGTTTTCCAACCCATCAGTGGAAGGAAAGATGAAACTTGGCCCTGAGTTTGTGGAAGGCTGAAATAAGCTTTTATCTGTGGTATGACAGTTTCTTCTGGATGAATTAAGAAACTTCCTCCTATCTAACAGGCACACTGATAGGTTGATGGAGAAAATGAGTACCAAAGATCACAGGAGAGCAAAAGGAAACCAGCTATACTGATGGTAATACTGAAAATTAATGAAACACTGACAGTACTGGGAATCTGCTCTTTTGAAACAGTCACTTTGTTTAAGACTTGGAGAGCAAAGAAGAAACAGAGTCAGAGGGAATAAAATCAGTGACTCAGTGTGATATACAGCTGAGCAAGGAAGTAACTGAAAGTTAAAATGTTTCCTCCCTAGCCCCTGTGATTAATCAATGCACACATGTGTGTATTTTGCATTGAAATAGCTCATTAAGGAGTAGCCAGTTGACACAATGTGCATTTAGAGAGGTCAAAGGGACATTAACCATTTGCAATAAAACTGTAAATCCAGAAGGGGTTCTTTGGAATTAAAACCATTTGATTTATACTGCTGGGCAGACATTAAAACTGCAGGCCATGAAAAGACTCTGTGGTTAAGTATTGCTCTGAAAAATAGAGGACAAAAAAAAAGGTGAGTTTTTTGGGTTTTGTTTCTGGTTTTTTTTTTGTCATCACAAAGACAGTTATAAACCATTGGTGGGGTTGAGTTGATGGTGTTTGCATTCAGTAAAAAAAAAACCCTCAGCTGTAATTTCAAGACCTTCTGGTAATACTATAATATATTTACACATTTTAGGAAGATGAAAGCTTTAAAAGGGAAGTTAATCAGTTTGTATTAATCATAGTCAGGGAAACTCCATTGACAATTGTAAGACTGAAAATATGCATCACAAGCCATAATTGGTACGGTTAAACTTACTTTGCAGAGTCGGCCTTTGATTTAATGTACCATTAATTAGGTAAAATAATTACAGTTTTGTGTTAAATAGATACTCCAGGCATATGGTGGATGTTAATGGGAAAATATGGAGATGAGTAACCATCCTGCCAGCAGTTCTGCTCAGTGCTAATATGAGATCTATTGTTAGCCAGTTACTTTACTGGACCCCAAAGTACTGTCATCACTTAATTTTTTTCCTTTGAAGCATGTGGAAATTTGGCCTCATCAAGTATGGCAGGTTAATACAACGCACTCTGTAAAATTGAATGCCTGAGAACTAAGCTATAGCCACGTGTACACAAGCAAGTTTTTGTTGGTCTTAATAATGTAAGTTCATTAAAGAGAAGGGAGCTCTGGAAAAAAAAGGCAGATACATTAATATCACCACATGGAATGGTTGTTGGGATTCTGCTGGAATGGAACAGAACTGAAAACACCTCTTGCCTTTGGGCAACTCACTTTGGAAAGGATAAAATTAGGGAGTCTTATGCCTTCAAGATCTAGGGTATTTTGACTTTCAAAAGGAGTATGCCTACTTTGACACCACTACTCCTGGTGTCAAAATTCTGTGCTCTGTCAAAGCTACAACTTCTTTTAATGCTTTCTTTATTGCTTGCCTAAGTTTCATTAAACAGCCAGCTATTTGGATCTAATCTTCTCAGAATAAATTCCTGGCTCTGTTGGTTTTAATTTACAAGACCATCACCCTTTAGAAAGGCCAGTTGCTTCTCCCTAAATATCCAGTAACATTAATGCATGATTTCTACAGCACTTGTAAAGCCATTTCAAAACCAGAAACTTTGGCTTCTGATCTTTGCATGGATAGCACACACAGAGTCAGTACAACCTTCAAAGGAAGCATAATTTGCAGGGGTAGCTGCTTAGCAAGGTGTGAAATCCCCACTAATTAATCTTTTTTTCTTGTGTGGGACATGTTTCCCTTGTTGATCCTTTTCAATCTTAGCTGAGTTTCTCATCTCCTGTCTCAGGGCAGAGATTTTGAATAAGTTATTGTTGGTGGTTTCCTTCAGGGATCTTTTATTACCATATCCAGAGGAAGGGGAGCTCTGTTTGGATGAAACACTTTTTAATACCTTAGTACTGAAAAAAACCCCAAACCCTTATGGCCTGGTTTTGTATTAAATTGATTTTGGTGAAGAGGAAGAAATGTTACCTGTGTGAATTTGGTGAGGAGCCTGGCAAATGTGCAAAACATTCAAGTAAATGATCACTTGGCTTGTAGCTGCTGGACTCTTGTGTCTCCTCACATTGTTTATTTTGTCACTGCCTGCTGGAGGTCACATATTTGGCAAGCCCTAGTTTGAAAGATTTTTTTGTGGTATTTTTCTGATAAGAAACAGTATGTGCAAAGAGTATTAAGATTAATTCTGTCTGTCAAAAGCATTGTATTTTCAAATTCTGCAGATCTTACGAGTTCCCAGCCTGTCAAGTTCTTTGCAAGCACTTTGAATTTAAATCTGATAAGCACAGAATGTAGCTCTGGCTCTTAAGTACAGCTCCAAGTGTTTATTCCAACAGGAAAATACACAACCACAGTGGCTTGTGCTAATAGTTTCAGACATGTAGGCACACTGCACAGATTCACCAGCCCAGAGGTCAGGAGAATGGAGCTCTCAGGTGTGTTTAGGTGTCTAATGGAATAATCTTTACATTTCTGCACAGATGTGCTTTGCATACAACAGAAGGTCCTTTCAGACAGGTTAACTGGAAGTTATATTCTAATTCAGTTTAGAAAAAAGGCACATTTCCTTAAGAATGTCCTCTAAGGTGGCAATAAAAATTATTTATTTCAATGAGGATGGTTCATGAAATAGCTCAATATCTTAAAAGGGTTTTATAGTAGTGGAAATAATTTGAAGTGAAGCCAGGGAATGCCTGCTTTATTTCAGACATATCATCTCAAAGGAAGGAAGAAAACAAATCAATAACTGTCATAGCATAAAGGAGGTTGGAGAATTTTATTTAAAGGTAGATATCATACATGCATATATCAAAAGAGGAGGATTTTCTCTATTGTCAGAACATCATAAGGTTTCTTTTTGACTGGAATTCTTTTCATTCTCTTCATCAGTGTAAGCTAAAAAATGCCTAAGACTACTTTTTTAAAGAAGCTTTTCTTTGTTGTGCAGTAATATTATCAGTGATAACTGCTTCATATAAAGATAACTGATCTAAAAATCAAGATCAACTTGTAAAAATTCTTTTATTTTAAACTCAGTAGTTCACATACCCAAGATTTTTGTTCATGGTGAAACTTTTTAAAAATTAGAAGCAAGATCTGGCATTCTGCTCTGGTGATATGATTTTAAGATCTGGGGTTTAAAAGAATAATAAATTTAAAAACATAGATAAAAATCTGAGTTGAAAACTGGGTTTTCAACTTGCTGTCTTCTCCAGTTAAATTGGGATTTGTCTAAATTCAGTAGTGTGAAAAATGTCAGCAAGAGTGGAAGAATGATGGACTAGTTTACACAGGAAGCTTTATCTTCATCACTGATAATTAAGCATGGGTACCTTAAATGTGTTTTTAACCTTAAATTGCTATGCATTATATGATACTGATATTGAAATAATTATCAGTATTTTTTACCTTCCTCTTCCCCTAGTGTGGCCACACAAGGGTAAAACTTGAAATTCCTTGGTTTTCCTTTTGCTGAGATGCAATCAAACATTTGTAGTAGGGGTTGGAGCCTGAGCATTTTTTTAGGGTTTTTTTCAGATTTTTTTTTCAGGGCTTTTAAAGGATATTTTAGGGCTTTTTGTGGGAGTTTTTTAGGAATTTTCTGGGAATGTTTAGGTTACTTTTAGGGTGTTTTCAGGGCTTTTAAATGATTTTTTTAAAGGTATCTTAAGGGCTTTCTTAGTACTTTTAGAATTTTTCAGTACTATTTGGAGTTTTTGGGTATTCTTGGGGCTTTTTTAGGCTTATTTTAAAATTTTAAGGGTTTATTTTTTTTTGAGGACTATTGAGGGTATGTTGAGAAACTTTTTTTAGGACTAGGGTTTTTTAGGGTTTTTGATGGAATTTTTAGGTTTTCTTAGGGTCTTATCAGGGCATTTTTAGGATTTTTGGGTTTGGGGTTAGGAAATTAAATATTGATCTCACTTTTTTTTTTTAATCTTCTTTTAAGCTCTACAGCATGAGTTAGCAAATGCTAGTAATTTAATTTCACAGGAGGACATACACAGGCACATGAAGTATCCTGTTTGAGATATATTTTAGTATTTTTTTTAAATATATCTTTTCTTCTTCACAATCTACTATACAAAAATATGTCCTAATCTCTCATGCAGGGATCCTGTTATACAGTTCTGCTTCCATTTTATTAAAACACCTTGTGGTGGTCTTGCTTAAAAAAACATAAGTAGAACTTGGACCATTTTGCCTGGTCCCCAAGGGCAGGCTGGCATGGCTGCATACATTTATGAGAGTATTCCTCAATTAGATATGGGTCAGGTGGAATTTCTTTCCTTCAAGTGCAGTACTTGCTCATAAAACGGTACATTTTCTGATTTTTTTGAAAGATATGGAAATATTTTCCTCTTCTGATATTTTTTTTTTCCCAAAATCTCCTATGTAAGATCCCTTAGTTTGTCATAGAGAAGACAGAGAGGGATCCTTGGGCAGAGTACATATAAAAGGATAAAACTTTGCATTTAATATTCTCCATCTGGCAGCTTCTACTTGGGTCTTGCAGCATCTTCTTAAACAGAAATAATACCAAAAAAACCCCAAAACACTACCTCCTTTCCCTTGATTCCTCCTGGATCTGGAAGAAAATCTTTTGTGGTTCTCAGCATTTTGCAGGACTTGGCCTTGAATGCAGCGTGTGGCCCCGTGGTGTCTTACTGAAATAATGTAGAGTGGGTGTTTGATAAATGTGCTGAGCTGGACTGTGTACCTACTGAGGCATATTTTGAATACTCCTCCCCAAAATGTCATGTATAAATAGAAGTGCTTTAACATATTGCAGGCATTTGGTTTTGTAGGAGATCTTTGTGCCTCTCTGGTTTCCTGTATGTTAAAATGTCAATTATTGCACACAAGCTCTGTAATTTTTTGATCATTACCCATTTATCCTTAAGTAGAAATATCCTTGATCAGAGGTTGCTCAGTTTATAATCTGGTAACTCTAAATTTGTAATGCTTTAATGACATTTGAGGTATCTGTTACTGTATCATTAATTGCTGTTATTATGTCATAAATTTATTTCTACAGGCTATTTCCCTATTTCTGTGTGAATAGGATTGGTTTGCTCTCTAGAATAAGAGCAGCTTTGATATCTGGTAAATATATTGAGGCTTTTTCAGGATTTTACTGAAGAGGTCACTGAATCTCTATTGTACAGAGTTTTACAGGATATTCAGAAAATAGAGGGGTGATATGAGACTTCATGTAGAATGAAAGTGTTCTCTGAGATCGTGATGGGTTTAGACTTGACAGAAAAGTTCAGTGATACAGCAAAATCTTCTCACAGTGCTGAGTGTTTTCCCTTGATCATTGCAAGATGGTCTCTTTGCAAGTGAAGTACAGTGATGTGTTTAAAAATAAAGCTGGTTTTTTGGGGGGAAAAAATGGTCTGTATCCTCCCCTAAAGAACTGAGATAATTTCATAGCCATGCTTCAGGATTTCATTTAGAAAATGTTTATTTTCCTGGATATGTAACCCTCAGAAAAGCTGCTGTCAAATGAAACAAGCCTACTGAGAAGGATGGATTGTGAACTGAAGAGATTTCCACTGCATGTGATGCTCTTCTTGGAGTTTGCCTTCAAAGAAGTGGCAGTATTTGTAATTGTATAAACACAAATAGGGATTACTCAATAAATAAAACATAAGTGTTATAAGCAATGCCAGCAAATATGTTTTGATTGGAAAATTGTCTTGCGGAAGATATCTCTCTCAGATGTTTTGATATTACATTGCAGCTCCTAAACCAACTTTGTGATACATTGACGTTTCAAATTGCCTCCTTCCACATCTGCTACCTCATATTACAGGTAGTGAACAATGTAATAAATTCTCTTTTTTTGTTTCTGTTTGGTTCGTCAGACCCTTTTCCCCCATTTTTCAGCAGCAGTTTATGAATGTGTTGATCTTCCTCCGGCTAATGTTTCCCACTTACTCCTGAGTTTTGATTTTCACCTTTGGAAGTGCTGCCATTAGTGAGGCACAGACACACCTTAGGGTAGCTCACAAGGAAATAGGCTCTGTTTTCTTTTTTCTTTTCTTTTTAATTTCTGTATCTCAGTTTATCTTCTGACCAAACGGAAGCAAAAAATGTATTTTGGTTATAAAGCGCTTTATGAAACAGTGATGGCCACTATTAGTGATTAGATTTGACAATTAAAAAAAGAAGCAAAGCATGTCAAAAATAGTTTTAGTGTTTCTTTCCATGCTTAGTACTGAAGGCTGAATTAAGAAATTTTCTAAAATGGACAGTCAGCTCAAAGATGTCTAGAAGCTGTTTCCTCTCCTACAAGTTATTTGGTTTAAAGAGACTACTTTTTCCAATTCTATTCCTTCTAGCAATTTGTAGTAGATATTAGTTCTCAATTTTGGAGCTCCCTTCAGTAACCCACATACTTCTGATATCTGCCCACTGCTAATGAATATAAATGAAATGAAAAGCAATACCTCCTAGCTTAAAATTATTATTGTAGAGTCTGATAGGAATGGGCAAGTTTATATAAAATACTCTGAAGTATATTTTTTAAGAACCATCCTTATAATTCTTTGAAGAATAGATGTCAAAATGTACTGTGATAATTTCTCTGAGAAAGGAAATTATATTAAATTAGAGGCAAAAAAGTCACACAAGAGGCAAATACTTAAAGTCCTAAATTAAATTTTATATAGTATTGTGCATATGAATAGAGCTGTTTGCTTTATTCATTGTGCATAACTGATTGGCCAGATTTAAGCCTTTTATGTTGAGAAACATCATGATTTTGATAGCTTTATTTTTTTGATTTATAGCACTTCAATGAGGTCTTGGTAAGAATAAATATACAGTGCCTGTTGCACAGAAAATTGCTTGGCCATAATGATGCTATATAAATCTGATGTGTTTTAAAGGTCCATTATTAATCCTCTTTCTTACAAATAATAAAAATATTTTTAAAAATCATTATGTACATCCTAATCACTGATGGAAAAATTTACATCATGACCAAGAGCAAACCTACATCTGCTCCTGGTTTAAACATTTGCATGCAGGTGAATGAAGAGAGTAAATTTCAGGGCAAGCTGAAATGCCCAGCATACATGGACAGTATGATTACCTGGCTTTGAAGAGGATAAGGTGACTGAATTATCAACAGTTGAAATTAGCAATAGGCTAAATTTGATGTATTTTTGAATTTTCCTTTTCAGCTGAGGAAAATGACTGTAGGGAGCAGACTCTGATATTATATAGTTATGTATGAGGCCAATGTGAGTGTAAAAAGGAAATGTTACCTTTAAATGCTGTCCACAGAATCAGGGAGCATTAATGGTTTAGCTCTCTCTGGTGAAGGCAGAGGGAAAGTTCAAATTCATTCTTTCTGATGGTAATTATGAATCTGTAAGTGAAAATAAGAAGTAAAATAATGAAAAGAAGCATCTTATTGGAGGTGCTTCCAAATGTTTTGTATATAAAAAAACCATGCTAAACTATTTTCTTAGTCTGGTAACTTTATTTGGGTTAATGACCTTGTGTGCTGAGATATAATATTAATTAGATTAGCTTTCCAAGCTGCAGTCTCTAACATTCAAACTTAATATTTAGACTGAAGGAGAAAACAAATGTTCCAAAGGGTTCAGAAACAAAATACTGAGGAAGTAAGCCATAAATGAAAATTCTGGCACTCCTATACAATATTTCCAGACACAATATGTGGAGATCCTGCTGAGGTCTACAAGATTGTCCCTGTGTACTGTAACTGTATCAGAACAGAGTGTGGATAGAGAACTTTTTAAAGGACTTGGACTTTTTCATTGTGGTGGCATTCAGTGCTGTGCAGGCATTAATGCTTTGACACCAGTGTGCCACCCTTGTAACACTTATACACCTTGTTAACAAATATTTTGTGGCTGCTAAAATATGAAACAGACTTTGAGTTTGCTGCTTGAGAGATGCTGAACTCCATTTTTTATGGCAGAAGTGAAAGTCAATTGTCTGCTTTGTCACGCTGACATAAGCAAGGTGAGTTGTTGTGATGCTGATCTGTCACCAGGACAAAGGAATCCACTCGAGATCAGTGTAACTAATCACTGATCAGTGTGGCTGCAGCCTGGATTTTACTCACAGCTCTCTGGGGAGAGCCATGGAACTGCCTTTGGGTCCTGCTGGAGAGTCAGCATTGCAGCAGCTCTGCTGGCTGGCTGAGAAACATGATTTTCTGCTAAGTAAGAACTCCTCCATCAGGAACAGGAGCTGTAGGTGAGCAGTTCCTGATGAGTTCTTAGCAGTTATGTGCAGCTCTGGACAAGACCTGATAACTCCAAACAGCCTTCATTGCAACAAGTTCTGAAAGAAAGCAACCGTGCTGTGTGTCTGTCTGCAGTGTGCACAACATTGGCTGACACTAAACAAAGTACTGCTGGAGCTCAGGCAGCTGTTAGACTGGGTGTGCTTGTAGGTATAACTGAATTTGAGTCCTTTTCCTCACAGACATGAGTAAAGAGCATGTGTTCTGTACTGCAGGTAAACACTGTTCATCTCTAGTGAGATTCTGTGGGTTTATACCACCAGTGCAAGGGGACAAGCAGTGCAAGTCAGTGTTTGTTTGGTTTTTCTGTTGCTGTTGTGGTCGGTGATCCTTCTCAGAGACCAAATAAATCTACTTTTATAAAGGGAAAACAGAAGCTGCTGCTGAGGGAGGCTGTGACTTGGCTGTTTGCAGTGACTGGCATCCCAGTCTCTGCAAAAATTCAGTTTTTGCAGGTATGAATAAGGGATGCTACCTGAGGGATTTAAATCCGCATGCCTTAAACAGGCAGTTGTACTTTTTTTTTTATATTACAATCAGATCTTTGCCAGCTCCACAACCTTTTTCTCCTTCTCAGTCTCCCAGAGGATTTGCAGTAGGTTTCTTTTTCCTACAGTTGTGGAGTACTTTAGGTTTGGCCCATTGCCTGGAGGCTGCAGTTTATCATTTCTGGTTTGCCTCAGTCCAGGTTTTTCTCCTTTTCTGTGTCAGTATTGAGATCCCAGTTCTCTTTCTTGCTCCCTTCACTCTTCCACTCCCCTGTGCTTTAACTCGAGCTTTTGCTGGATTTTTCCCCTTCCTAATTGTGAAAGCCTAGATTGCCAAGATGTTTTAATCTAAACTATTATTTTATTTAAGTAAGGCTGGCCTGAATCAAACAGCTGCTGTGCTGCTGACCAGCCTAGAGCATTCCAATCATTTGGTACTTGGGGCTTGTGTCAAGCTCCAGTTTTAACAAATTCTGGAGCTGGGTCAACACAAAGCATAGTTCCCTTCTTGTCTCTAAATTCCAAAAATACCATAGTTGTCTTTTCTGTTGGTAGAAAAAATTTAGCTTTGTCTTTACAAATATTTCCCATTTTGAGTTCCAGCCTGAAGTGCCTCTGACTCAGGAAGCCAAGCCACACTGGCAAGTTTAGTGGCACTTTGGTTTTGGTTTTGTTATTAAAAAAAAGATGTCACAGCCTTGAGAAACCACAACATCCTCTGATTCTGGAAAGCTGAGCCAGGAATTGAAAAAATGGGATTTTGGGTTGGGATTTTTTTCCCCTTCGGTTAAAAAAGAAATAGTACTTGCTAGTTTTGCACTGTATGCTTAGACCCCATGAGATGAAAAATGTTCCCATAAAAATATCTTATTTAATATTCTCTGTGCCAAAGTACATTGAACATGTCTGTTTTTATGGGCTTAAAGAAGCAACAAGTTTGTAGGAGATGATTTATATTTAGTGAAGACCTGAGTGAAACCCTTCAAACGGGAATGAAAAATTATTTTGCAAATGAACTCTTCTTGGTGTTAAATGTCATGTTAGTTAAGAACTTTCTTAGAACCTTCAAGGTGGCAAACTCAAAAATGGGAATTCATAAGTAGGACTATTACATGGAACCAAAAAATTTGATTCAGCAAAAGGCTTATGAGCTAAGGTATGTCTCAAACCAAGTGTTGCTGGTGTAATCCTATTTGAAAATGGTAACTTCTGCTAAAAATTATTCCTGAATAAAACAGAAAAGCAGGACCTTAAGGAGTCTGTCTTTGCAGGTTTCAATATGGTAGCTTGTTTTTATTTTCTCCTATTGTTAGTGATTAATTTTATTATAAATACATATTATTTTTGAGGGATGTTCTGATGTTGTTAAATAGAGTCTTTAATTTGTATTCTAATATTATAGTTAAATCAAGCTAGTTACTGTATATTTTATTAGCATGGAATTACTGCGCTGTTAAATCCAGGATAAAAAATTTCCATATTTTAAAGTAAGTACAGGATTAATTATTTTACACTGGAATTTGTTATTTTACACTTAGGAGTAAATTAATTTGGTTCAGCTAATGCATATTAAATCTAGATCCTTGAGAAATATTGCTTAAAAACTTGTTTCAGTATTTCAGAGACTATATTAATGGAAAACATAATTAGGTTACATAACTGAATTAGAACCCACCCAAGGAATATGCAGAGCTCTCCTTTTCATCTGTGGAAAGAGACTCCATCAGGAAGTAGAAATGGGAATTGTGTTTTTTCCCATAAAAGACCATTTAATTTTTTTTTTTTTAATTTACATCCTTAACTGGATTCCTCATTCAGGTAATGGAGGCTTTATCCCTAGAAAAGGAAGGAGTGTGTTTGCCTGCAGTTTGCACAGGCAGGTTTGCTCTGTGGAGTGGGGCAGAACGGAGAGAAGCATCTCTGGGATGTGAGTTCCACACAGAGTGCAGGAGCAGGCACATTTGGGAGAGTGTGCAGGAGGTTCCACCCAGCTTTGTGCACTTGGCAATGTTGGCCTGAGTTCTCTCAGTGACCTCATTCTCCTGATTTCAGTATTCTGCTGTTCAGGGCATTCTGAGGAAATCTCCTCCCTGCCTTTCCCTCTCTGTTTTCTTCAGCTAATCTGGCATTATTAACTGAATGACTGCCACTACCTTTTAGAGTGGCAGATGGTGTGGGCTTTTTATTCTGGATCAAAGTTTTTATGTTTCAGAAAAGTCAGGGTTGGTGCATTACCTTTAATGGCTCTCTCAGTGTTCCTGCAAGAGAAATAAACCTCCAGATGATTCCATGCCCCTGTTAATGAAAGTGGGATAAATGATGTAGTCTTTTGTTTGTCCTTTGGCATCATGAGCCATTTTTCTTTTCAGTTTGTGATTTGAGATGTCTTCAAAGACACCTAACATAAAATAGCTAATAAAAGATCTTGGAAGAAAAAAACACAAAGCAAAAACAAATTATAAAGGAAATTAAGGAAAACTTTGGGTAACATCCTGTCTTCCAGGAGTGTTCAAGAACTACCATGAAAAACCCCTTTCTTTTCATCAGGTAGACTTACTGCATCAAAACAAAATTTTAATTTTATATTTTATATTTTTTAGTTTTTTTGTCCTCTTGTTAATAACAGGAAATAAATTATGTAGAATTCAAATAAATTATTTTTTAATCAATGATAGCTGTTTTCCGGTTCCAAGTGGTGCTTTAAAATGAAAAACAAATGTTGGGGATGATGATGTTTTTGGTGAGTCACTTTGGATGGTCAGCTAGAAATACTTCCTAGTTATTTCTAGATTCTTGGCATGATTTGGGATATCAATATTCTCAATCCCTCCTGTTTCCCATCTGTGTCACAGTCTGGCCCCTGTTGCTCCACTGCATCTGAAGCTTTGAGTGGGTGTTGGAGGCGTTTTTGGACTTTGGTGGGAAGACAAAGTTTTTTCAAACCTTCTGAGTTGCTGCACCTGCATAAAGGTGTAGAGGGCTACGTGGTGCTCCCTCCCAGTCCACTGGGGTTAGGGATGAAATATTGGGATTTATTTGTACCTGAAGATATTGCATCTCAGCTGCTGCTTGCCCTTGCATCCCAGCAAGCATTCAGAATCCAACAAGCTGCTGGCCTGGAAGATAATATGTGAGGCTTGTAACTTTCACTTAAGTATCTTTTGCAAGAACAAACCCTTTAAAATAAGACAAAATTAGGCATATTCAGTTTACAAAGGCTTCAATCGCTGTGGATGTGAGGTCAGGTTAAGTTCAGTTTGAGACAAATTAGGAAAAGAAGATAAAATCAGCCTTGAGGAAGAGTCAGAGTCTAAGCAGTTATTTGAAAAACAAGCATTTATCTGAAGAATAGCCCAGCTAATTCAGTTACCAACGTGGGGAGGAGGGGAAAGGCAGGGTGTGGGAGTGAGGGAAGATGTCTGTACAATTGATAAATCCTCTGTGGACAAAGTGGGACTGGTGCAATTGTTCCATTAAGTGCAGGCATTTTTCTGTCTTAAGCCTCTGAAATCAATGCCAATAATCTCATAAACAAAGCAAGGTTTGACTTTGAGGGAATTAATGCAGCCCAAATAAGGCTGTAGATAGATATAATGAAGACATAAATTTATATTACCTATCTAAAAAGATTTGACAAACTAGTCTAAAAATAATAACATTCCAACCCGGAACAGGAGAAACTGGATTAATGTTAACAGGATTTATTGAACCTGAGTGAAATCCATAAGAGAGATTTTGTTATGTCAGGATTATCACATGCAACAGGAAGCAGGATAAAACTCCAAGATTTTGGAGACCAAGTCTTTAACTAAGGCAAAGATGGTGCAAAGGGAAGCATACCAATTTAGTTCTGTAAATGAGTGTTCTTGCAGCTGAAGCAGAAGTGTTACTGTGAAAGGCAATTGTATGAATGAGTTTGCAAGTCCTTGTTGTCCTATATTTACATCATAAGTTTTCTAAAGAGAGTCTTTAGTCCCCTGCTGTGCATTGTAAAACTTGATGTTCTGTTCTTTGGGAGCAGGAGCAATTAGGATGTGGATCATGCAAAACATTTCTGGTTGTACAGTCATTAAAAATTCTCTCTCTAGCCCTGTCATGGCACTGCTGGGAATGTTCAAGGACTGCTGCAGCAACACCAGAAAAACTTAATTCTGCCCATCTCAGCCACTCCTTAAAGGGTTGCAGAGTAATTTTGGTCATTCCAAACTTTTTCCTTATGGATAAGATAAATATTCAGTCTACTCTTTTTATTATTGTACATAAAATCTTTCATTATTTTAATTTTATTATATTACATCTTTTTGTTTCAGAAAATTAAGACTTTTAAGATGAAAATTGTGGAGTTTTTATGGCCTATTGTTTTAAAACATAATGTAGACCAAGTGGTTTTAATGCAGTCTGGCACCTATATATTTCATGTGATTTAAAGAGAAGCCTACAATCCTTATCTCTACAAATACAACTCAGAGTGTTTTACTTGATGTTCTTGAACAAAAGCAAGCCCTTTATTTCATTTTCTTGTTTACTCATAGATTTGAGGCTCTATATGGAGCCTTTCCTTGCACTAGAAATGGGTACTAAGAAAAATATAAATGAAAGCTGCCCTGCAACTGAAGCTCTGTTTTCCACTTGGAACAATGGAGATCATGAAAACTCAGGTTAAGGTTTCCAAAGGGGATTTACAGAAGTGCTTGTTGTCATCTTGCTTCCCTCAGCATCCCTACCTGATAGAGGAGCCTGTCACAGTAGGATGGGCAGTCACACAAGCAGATCTGAGGCATCTATCATCTCCTCATTCCTGTGGCTACAGCAAAGATTTGTGTGTCAGATGATTGTGCCAGGAAATATATCCCTAGTTCATGTACCCAGATGAGAATTAGTGTGCATAAGCACAGTGTCCTGTTTTAGCTGATGTTGAGTTCTATCTAAATGAATTTTAATTTATGTTAAGAGATATTCAAAGGCTCTCAGAAGAGAGGTAATTGTATTTTATTTGATGCTGATGAAATAAAAAAGAGAGGAGTTGCATGGTTATATTTAACATGCAGTGCTGCTGGCTTAAAAATGACATTGCTGTCTATGAAGTCAACAACTAATTCCAACTTCTAAAAGGCAATTCATGGAAGGGTTCTAGGATCAGTTCATCCAGCTTTAGGTTCCCTGAAGATTGTCACCAACATTTTTCCTCTGCATGCTTGTAATCACGATAGCAGGTTATGTCATTACCACCCTTAAGAAGACTTTCCTAATTTCCTTCTGTGTTATTGTCAAGTTTAGTTACCTGAATACAGACTCCTTCCTTCCCTACAGAGGACTTGCCATACTATGAGCTCTGTGTTGTACATTTCTTCCCAGAAATGTTCTGGATGTAAAATACAAGATTGTCTGAGCATCAAACAATTGACTGAGGATTAGCCTTCAGTTGTATCCCACTGTGATTCCTACAGGAGCTGACAGCCCAGGCTCAGCCCTCTGGGACACAGCCTGCCCCAGGCATGGAGAAACATGGATCTGCTGTTTGCTTGTTGGTGTATTACAGGCACTACAAGCAGTGTTTTATCTGGCTCATGCTTCTCTCCTTGCTGGTTTCTATTTGATTCCCTTCACTTCTCCAGTTTGTTCTCCTCATAGTCAGCTCTACTTTCCACAGGCATTCTGGGCCACAGTACACCATCCCTCCTTTTCATCAGTCAAATCATCTTAACTGCTGCAAAAGTTTCAAACCAGCAATCCCTCCTTCCTTTTCTTTGAGTGCCCAGCACGTCCAACCATCACAATTGTTTATTCTACATCTCATTTTATTCAGATGGTCTTTCATTGTCAGTTTGGATGCTGATCCCTTTTTTACAACTTCAACTTTCTTGAAAGCATCCTCCCTCTCTGTTTCTCTCATATTGCCCTTAAAAGCTCTAATTCTGTCCAACACATTCATCAAGGTCATCTTATCAACTTCTATTTTCCTGTGCAGTGTTCATGCATCTTAACATCACAAATGTCATACTTCATTGATCTCTGTCAGCACAAATATTGCCAGCTTCTCTTTCCTCCTCTCACACCCATTTTCAAACCATTTTATGAAGTGCAGAATCATTTTCTTAGCCCAGCTTGGCTAATCATGTTCAATCTTTCCTTTGTCTTGCACAAGAAATGAGAGAATTATGAGAGCAGGAAATCAAGACAATAGCTAGGATGAACCACATGATGCAGTCTCAGAAAATTGTAGAGAGTTTTCCCTATGAAATAATATTTCCCTGTTATCCCCTGAATTTCCCAACATTGTGTACTTATTGTGTGGGTTTGTGGTGGTTTTTTGTGTTGGTTTTGGTTTTTTTTTGGTGGGGGTTTGGATTTTGGGTTTTTCCATTTTGTTTTGCTGGCACTCCAGGATTTTTATTGCACTAGCAATAAATTGGAATGATCCAGGTACCTGCCCATACTTGTGAAGAGTGGGATTGGTGAGTGTTTGGTGGCATTCAGTAGAACTGTTCCCAAAGCTTGTGCACAAACCTCCATGGTTGCTTTGTTTCTTGGCATGTTGCTGATTATTTGCCTGCACACCCAGAGATCTGAAAACATCCCATAATGCTGCAGTAGGTGTTAATTTGCAATTGTGCCCATTGTTTTTCAACTAAGATCTTTACTTGAAATCCATCTGTTGGTGAGCAAGGCCTCTTTCTGTTGAGTTTATATTCCTTGCACACCCATCATTTCTCTTTTGTTAAGTGCTTAGTTATTTTGAAACAACACCACCAGAAATGCACTAAATGGGCTTCCTGCTCATTGTTATTAGGGGCTGGATGAATAGGAGTTTTCTTCCCTACAGAAATGTGTACCAATGGTCAAATAACCCACAACCACAGTCTGACTCTCATTAAAGTTAATGGCAATCAGGTCTCAGACTTGTCTGACAATTGACAGGATGCTGCTTAGCAAGAAAGTTTGCTTAGGGAGGAAAAAAGTTGCCACCAACTCTAAGATGCCTCAAATATTTTTCCTTTGTTTCCCTTGTCTCTTTTTTCCCAAAAATCAATTTAAAAAGTTCTCCTAAAGTATAACATTTGCAGTGTTTCCCTTTCCCACTTTTTTTTTGGCTGCCTTTCTCAACCCACAGAAACCAAGGTGAGTTTTTGCTAGGTAACATTCTGAAGCTCTTAATTTTTTTCATATTACAAAAAAACTCTCAATTTTAGGTGTGATATTGCCTAAAATGGAAGGTTAAATTTTTTGGGTTACTTTAACATGATGCTGCTCTTTACTGCTGTGGCACAGAAAATATTGAAATGCTTTTCTCTTTTTTCAATTTTTTTTTCCAGCTTGTTTATTGTTCATTAGCTTGGTTATGTCCAGTTCAACACTTAGTAGGCAACACTATTAAATTCTAATCACTTGGTTGAACAAAAGCTTGCTTCATAAATCATTCTTTAATAGCCTGTCTAAAATTTCTTTAGGGTGTTGAAGCTGCATTGCAATGTTGCTTAGCTGATCAGATTCTAATTATAGAAATCATACACCCAGCAGTTAAACCAGTAAACAAACCTCCTCTGACTGGGGCAGTAATCCTGTCAGTTAGGATCTTTCCTGTTGATTCTGGATTTCTGTCACTCTAATCCTGCCCTGAAATACCTGCTGCTGCATATCACCCCTGTGCTGCTTGGGCTTCACCTGGAACTGTCTCTACTGCTGTTTGTAGCCTGCCTCACTATGTTCCTTAGACAGGAGCAGTAATAAATGGTTTAACACCTCAAAAAATGTAAGATTATTAAAATTATTCTGTAGAATGATGCAGTACCACTGAATGCAATAGAGGAGAATGCAAAATCACACCATATTTTTCAGGATTGTTATTTTAGTCTGCAGGTTATGTTACAATAGATGTTAAATGAGTCAAGAAATGTTGCTAGCACTGTTGTTTTATGGCAAGGAGTAAAATTAAAGGATTTATAAGGTTGATTTCGGGGCCATGCATCACATAACTGTTCTTCCTTTTTTTTCCTTGAAATATTTTTCTTGAAATATTTCTTTCACAAACTTTGGCACATTTACAGCTGCACCTCTGGAACAGTGGGTTGAAATGGAAAGGGAACAATGTAGGCTACAAAATATAAAGTGTTAATTATTTTCAATTTGTTGTTTTTAGTAACAAAACTTCCTTTTAGCAACAGATGACATACACTAAGAAAACATTAGGAAAGAGTTACAGGAGGAGGGAGATCTGAAAGACATCAAGAAGCCTTAGCCATGTATTTGCAGCATAAAATTACAATAATTGGGTTTTTTAAGTTTTTAATTCTCTTTGTTACAAATTTTTCTTTGACATTGTGCTGTGAGCTGAGTTCAAGGTCAAAACTTCAACCTACTGCTTACCTACAATAAACCTAATAAAATGGTTATCAGTTTTATTAGATGCAAAAGCTGTGATAGGATGAGGAGATGGGTGGCATGGTTAAGTCTAACTTTAGTAGACACCTTTTAGATTCTTTTATATATATATATAGGAGTACTTAAAGATTGCTGCTATTCTCAGTGCCTGTAATTGAATAATCTGACTCAGGAGAGGTCTGGGAGGCTGGCCCATGGGAAAGCTCTATCTGCTGCCTTCTCCAAAACTCTGAAACAAAACTGTGGGCAGGCTGCTTCCTCAGGATTTTGTTGAGCAACAGGAGAGCTTTCCTTCTGCCCTTAGGGATTGTTACTGAGCTGGGTTCTGCAGGACCAAGCACCTTCATGGGTTTTATGTTCATTTGTTTTTCTTAGCTGTTCTCTGTGTGCTCCTTTCCCTCAAAGGCAGTAATGAAGTTTGTCTCAAAATAACTCCTGTGCCCATGCAGAATTTCCTGAGTTGCCATGTTTATGGTGTAGCATAACTGATGGACTGAACTGGCTGGACTGAGCAGCAGGCAGGCAGCACTTGGGAGAACAGTGAAATGCTTCCCAGGGACAACCCAGGATCACCCCTGGCTGCTGGTTTCAGACACTGCATGAACACAGAACCACTTTGCCTCAGCTATGGGCCTAAAACAAAGCTTTTGTTATTTGGTATTGATATACAAAAGGACCAAGGGAAGGCCAATATTTTCATTTAAACCACTAAGTAGGGGAGAAGCATTTTTTGAGCCCCATTTTTGCACCAAGCACTTCCATTCACAGATCTCCCCTGACCACAGTGAGGAGGGCAAGACTGGGAGTGTTGGGATATTCTCCTGTCTCTGGAGAGACAATCCCTGGGGTTAAAGGGGTGGATGGAATGAGATCACACAGGTTTGTCCACTTGCTGCTCTTCCTGATTAAAATCCTGGCAGAGGGGAAATCACTACAGCTTACCTTTATGTCAGCATAATTAAATAAAAGCTCTTCAAAGGGTAATAGCTGGAAACATAGTTAGGAAATTGTCACACAAGCACTTCAAGAAAGATAAAGGTAATATTAATTATTTTACAAGTAATTTCACTGAACATGGTGTCATGAAAAAGAATCATGGCTAGCAGTCATCTAATTCCACAGAAAATTTGAGCCAGTCCAGTTCAGGCTCATCTGTGAATTTGTTTGCTAAGAATTTCTCCAATGCCTGATGGTTTTTTCATTCAAAAGTTTGCAGAAAATGTTTCAGAAGTTTTTAAAATGTTTCTGAAAATTGATATACTGGCTAATTTTTATCCCTTACAGAATTGTGACAACAATTATAAAAGGATGATACCCCAAGCTGCTTTTTACCAGTGTAAGTTTTTCAGATGGAAGAGTTCTTATTCCTTACAGAAAAATGACAATACATCTTTATATTCCTTACTGCAGCTCAGGTAAAACAGGTACTGAGAGACACTGAATTCATTTCTGTGAGCTCTGAATCCATTCCTGAATGTGCATTCTTTGCAAGGAGTGAATACCTGGTTTTCAGAGTTCATCCCAGGTTGCATAATTCAAAAAGAGTCAAGTGTTCAGCAGTTTCTCACTGCTTACAGGATCTTTTTTCATAATATCTGCTATGCTGCTGTTGTGAGATCAGCTTAGTCACTTCTCCCTGCTGACTTCTGCCACAGGCTGGCAGGGAAAGAGACCCCTACCAGCACTTTCATGAACTTGCCTGATCACTAAGAAAACAAACATTTAGAGGGGAAAAAGAAAAAAAAATTAACTCAGTGACTCCTGTCTTTGCTCTGACAATCTTTCCATTGCTTTGCTGGTGACTTGCAAGTTGTGGATTCATTGGTTGTACTGACATAAATGCAAATTTTTGTGTTTGTATTTGTTGTAAATACTCACATAAGAGGCTGCCTTTTGCTGCAAAGTTCTGCTTGGACTGACGTTGTGACAAATTCGTAACAACTGCATCTGGTGAGTGTAAAACACTGGAATAACTTTAAATAATGTAACACTCAATCAGTATTTAATCTTTGTTATGGGTAAACTGAAAGAGATACTTTGTGAAGCCTAATGGATTCCAGTCCAGTGAGCATTTGCTTCTTATTATGCATTTGAGCAAATGATGTGTTACTAAATTTTAGTTGAAGCATGACCTTGGGCGGAATAGGCACCATTGCATAAAATCCTAGAAGTCTGCACTAGGTGTACAGAAATCAGCTTTTTTCCTTTGGGTTTTCTGGCAGCCACAGTTAATACCATAAGCATTAATTTTTTTTTAATGATAAATCACTGTTAAAACAATGTTTTGTTCAAAGAGTCCTGGGAGCATCATCCACCGACGTGCAGATTACGGAACTGTCCCCATCACACTTTTGTGTGTACAGGACCTGCCTCACCCTGTCTGCTCAGGGCTCCTTGCTGCAGAGGTTTCTGCTCCCCACACAGCCACCAGGGCTGGTTTCTCTTGGGAAAACAGATCTCTGGCATTCTGTTGTACTGACACTGAGCAGTGAGTCATCTTTGTGGCTTTTCTGAAGACCAAGTTCAAGTCAGGTCCCCTGACCTCATGCTTCCCCTCGCTCCCTTCTTCCCTTTCTGCTCCACATTCCTGGGGAGAAACTGCCAGCACAGTAAGGCAAGCAGCAGTGATCAAACCCTCCCATTAATTACCCATTTTGGTAGATTTTCCTGCTTGGTGACTCATTTCCTTTCAGAAGTTTTGTGCTGATGTGATTGACACCTTTACTTTACACCAAGAATTATAATTTCTCTTATAGCTCAGTTTTGTGGGAATATGAGAGAGAATTTTTTCCACTCAGTGGTCACTGATCCAGCTTATTAATTAGCAAGATGTGCGTGGTTTGTGGTGGGTGGATGTAAGTTAAGGACGTGAAAAGCAGGTTATTCCTGCTACTGCTCCACAAAGCAACTCAGTCCTGCAGGAACAACGCTCCTGCTCTCACATGTGAGCTGGGGCAATCCACCTAATGCAAATAATTAACTGCCTAAAAGCCTGGCCAAATGCATTTCCTCAGTACAGATATATTTCTTGGCCAGTTTTTCTAAGACCTTCTGCAGCAGTTTTTCTTGTCTCCACCAGGGCTGGTTTCACTGTGGTATTTTGGTATTTGGGGTGTTTGTGTATTCAAGTTAAAAAAAAACGAGGGGGAAACCAAACACTATTGATTTGTCTAATAACAAGGCAGTTGCACTTAAATTGTGTTCTTTCCCAGGTAAGTTAAAGAGGATAATAAATCCTAATTTAAAAGACAGTGATTAATTCAATCTTGTCCCATGCTGTCATTTTTTTGTACATAAACAACCATGAAGTGATCTAATAGCAATTTACACCCACTTCTTCCATGCTCCAAATGCTATGTTGAGCACTTCTTATTTGAAAATACCTAATTTTTAGTTAATAAAACTGCTTTTAAGCAAAGGCAAGTACACAGTAACTCTGATTCTTGCCATTTCTTGTGGAGACTTTCACAGGCCTGCAAGCATTTTTTTTGTACATGGAAAGTGGTGCGTCTACTTTGTACCCACAGTTGTGTGAATTTACCAATCCACTCAACAAGGAGGATAGGTTAAATTAAGATTTCACAGTGATATTCAGAATAACACGTGTGAAATTATAAGAAGGAAAATTATGAACACTTAGGTAATTGCAGACACACTGGGAATGCAGAAATGCCTTGCCATCATTTCTATTTATTTTTCTAGTGCGTGGTTCTGTTGGAAAATCTTGATTAATCAATGTGAAAGAGACTCAGTATTTTTAGTGGAGCAAATTTTGGTTTTAGCAAAAGCAGGTGATTCATTCTTGTATATGACTTTAGAATGGCTTCTTTTGTTTGTGTTTTTTTTTTTTTGCTTGTATTTAAGTTTTTCCTTGCTTCAACAGAAATCTGACTTCCAAAATAACTTTTACCAATTTCTTTGTGCTGATATTTATTGAAATATATCAAATACATCCCAGCATTTTTTTAGACTTTCTTCATTAACAAAGACTGGTCTGAGAATCTGTGTCTGATCAAAATGAACAACTAAGCTTTTATATCCTTTACATGTGGCATTAGAGCCATCTAAAAAGCCTCAAGTATATTTTCTGCCTTTCTTTCAAGAAGTGGCAAAGACACATGCTTTCTATTTGATTTCCTGCTGCACATGGAAACTTTGTTCATTATGTTTTCCCTCATGGTAAAGAGCCTCTGAGGGACTGCTCTCCAAACATGAAACATTATTTTTGTGTTCAGTGACTTCATTTGTCGCACTGGAGAAGAAATTGGGTAGGAGACAGAAGTAATGTGGGGAAATAATTTCAGCATCTGTGGGAAATTAGTCTTGACCAGCTGGCCTGAGATAGCTATGAGATTTAAGAAGGAATTTGCTGTGTTTTAGAAGATATTAAAATTTATTAGAATACACATTTAATAGGGATTCTTTAATAGAATGAAGGGTACAGGTTTTGTTGGGCTTTCCAGAATTCTAAGACATTTATGTTCTCATCCCAATTAAGGAAAAGTAGAAGAGAGAATTTACAAAATATCTTCCTTTATTCCTTCCTACTCCTAGCTTTAAACTCCTCTTTTTGCCCTCTTCCATTCTCTGGATGTTGATGTTCTTCTCTTTCCTCATTATTCTGTTTTTTAATATAGTCTTAAATTCCTCAGTATGTTCTGATGTTTCTTTCCTTCTCCTTTATACTCTTTGTGCTGTTTCCCCCCTGTTGCTTTTCCTTTGTGATATTCCCTGGGCTGCTCCTCATCCCTCTTTTTCTTGTTCTGTCTCTCCAGTGCCTTTCTCCAATCCATCCTTCTCACTCTTGTGCTCCCCTTCCTAAGGTGCTTCTCTGTACCCTAAGATGACATTTTTTGAAGGAAAAACTACTGGGTTTTCCATATTTTTCAGATATTCAGAAAGATTATTCCAGGTATAACATATACTGAACAAATCAGCAGTTCCTCTAATTAGCACAGCGAATAAACTTCCCTTGTTGTTCAGCAGTAAGACTGTTGTGTCATAAATGGGGATGTTGGGATGTGAAACAGATCCCAAGATATTGTTATGATAATAAACAGTTTACCCCTTTCAGCAAGGACAAAAGAAACATTCTGATATTTTAAATGTTTTGGTTTATTTTTTTTTCAAAGTTAAATTTTGGAAGTTGACACAGATTGCAAAAAAATTCAGTGTGAAGGAGTGTGTTCCCAGAGAGAAGCCGTCCTAATGGAGGGATTTTTGGTAGATTTGAACAGTTCTGGTGGTAGTTCAACAGTTCTTGGTGTCAGAGTTAATTAAAAATAATTGTGTAATTCAGGTAATTAGAAATAATTGAATCTCTTGTTTACTAGAATGGAAAAAATATCATTGTTTTGTTTTACAACCTAAAATTAATTTGACTGTCTAAACTCAAAATTTTCCTTGTAGGACAATTTTATTTTGGTTTGGGTTTTTTTGGGTAGGTTTTTTGTTTGTCATTTTTAAGAAAACAACCCTCCAAAACTTGACCACTGCTGTGATAGTTTTTATACTCTGGAAGGAACTGAAACGATGACCCCAAGACATTTGAAGTCCTTGAAACATTTTAGCAGTTATTATGGTGTACTCAGCAGAGGAAGCCTCCTTTGCTCCTGCCACAGGAACAAACAGTAACGACCTGAGTTATGAAATATGATTGTGATTTCCCCTCATCCTGCTTTTTCTGAACTCTGGAGCTTGTGAGCTATTTCTGAGGCTGCACAGGAAAGTGAAAGGATTCTGGCAGAATGTAAATCATGAGATCATTAACATTTCAGCCCAATTTCTCTCCAGCCATGTGTAATCATAGCAGAGATGATTGATGGGATTGGTGACCCACAAGATAGATACTATGGGTCATTCCCCATATTTCCTCATTTTCTTGCCCCTTTTGCTAATCCTGGTTTCAGACAACATCACTCAATCAATTTCACTGCTGGTCTGGAGCTGTATTCCTCCAATATCAGATATTATATCAGATATATCTCTGGGTAGATATATGCTCTGCTTTCCTGGGTTTTCTGCCTGTCCTCTTTATTTTATTTATGCCCCATTACAATATATGGCAGGAATATTTACATTAATATAATTGATTTGTCTTTGAAAAGGTAAAGTCTTTTTTTTTCTCTTTGTTTCCTTGAAATAAAATAGCTCTTCAGTAGATGCAGCATTTAAACAAAAGAGTATCTATCTGCATTATGTGGAGCATGAAGGAGGAAAATTATATGGTTTTCTTTCCCTCCCTTTTAGGGGTCTTATGTGACATGAGAGAAATACATTCAATTATAAAACACTGAAAGAATTCAATTTTAATTTAATAACCAAGAAAGTCCTTCAAGTTTTTAAGGCTTTTTTAAAGTTGTATTCTAGGAGATTTTGCATAAAATTTGTTATATAGTACAGAGTGGGAGGACAGTTTGTAGACTTTGGGTTGAGCGCCAGTATCTGAAATGGAATTCCAGCTCAGCCCAAGTGACGTCTGTAGAAGGAGGGAAGGGGTTGGGTGGATTTCCCCTATAGGAAACTCTGTCAGGGTGCTGCATTGGGGTTCCCATATAGGAAACTCTGTCAGGGTGCTGCTCTTGGGGTTCCCATATAGGAAACTCTGTCAGGGTGCTGCTCTTGGGGTTCCCCTATAGAAACTCTGTCGGGGTGCTGCTCTTGGGGTTCACCTATAGAAACTCTGTCAGGGTGCTGTTCTCTGGGTTCCCCTATAGAAACTCTGCCAGGGTGCTGCACTTGGGGTTCCCCTATAGAAACTCTGCCAGGGTGCTGCACTTGGGGTTCCCCTATAGAAACTCTGCCAGGGTGCTGCATTGGGGTTCCCCTATAGAAACTCTGTCAGGGTGCTGCATTAGGGTTCCCCTATAGAAACTCTGCCAGGGTGCTGCATTGGGGTTCCCCTATAGAAACTCTGCCAGGGTGCTGCATTGGGGTTCCCCTATGGAAACTCTGCCAGGGTGCTGCATTGGGGTTCCCCTATGGAAACTCTGCCAGGGTGCTGCATTGGGGTTCCCCTATAGAAACTCTGTCAGGGTGCTGCATTGGGGTTCCCCTATAGAAACTCTGCCAGGGTGCTGCATTGGGGTTCCCCTATGGAAACTCTGCCAGGGTGCTGCATTGGGGTTCCCCTATGGAAACTCTGCCAGGGTGCTGCATTGGGGTTCCCCTATAGAAACTCTGTCAGGGTGCTGCATTGGGGTTCCCCTATAGAAACTCTGCCAGGGTGCTGCACTCTGGGTTCCCCTATAGAAACTCTGTCAGGGTGCTGCATTGGGGTTCCCCTATAGAAACTCTGCCAGGGTGCTGCACTTGGGGTTCCCCTATAGAAACTCTGCCAGGGTGCTGCATTGGGGTTCCCCTATAGAAACTCTGTCAGGGTGCTGCTCTCTGGGTTCCCCTATAGAAACTCTGCCAGGGTGCTGCATTGGGGTTCCCCTATAGAAACTCTGTCAGGGTGCTGCTCTCTGCACCCCAGCCACCCTCAGAGCAGGAGCTGCACTGCTGCAGCTGCATGGGTGCTGTACCTGCTGTCAGCGTGGAGCTGCTCTCCCCTGTGCCCCCAGGCCAGTGCAGAGCAAAGTCACTCTTGGGGATCATTGTTTAGAGTGCTCAGGTCAGAGAAAATGGGATTGCTCTAAGACTCTACACTGTCCATATCTTTGGTGTGGTGAACTTAGACTGGGTTTAGAAACTGGCTTTCTTGGGGGTGCATGTTTGAGAAACCAGCTTGCCCCAAAGGTGGTGGTGTGGTTGGTTTTCTTGAGGGTTTTTTGGTTTGTTTTTTTTTTTTTTTTTTTTTGGGATGGGGGGTTGTGTTGTTTTGGGGTTTTCCCCCTCCTTTTCTCTGAATGGACATTTGGATTGTCATAGCTTGGGATCTCTGTATATTTCTTTAACTCTAAGTCGGGAAAATATTGCAGCAGCCCAGCAGGGTTAAGATTGAAAGAGGACTATGTAACAGGCTGGATCATACCATTATCTACCAGCATTATTATATATTATCATAATTTCTGATAGGTAAACAATGAGAAGCTGGATTTGTGTACTTAGCTCTTGCTCCCCCACTTTGGACAAGGCTCTCTGGTAAAGAGGGTTACAGACCAGCCAAGCCCCACGTGTGTGAAGATGTGGTCAAGATCCTACAAAGCTCTGACACTAAATCCTCACTTTAGCTTGTTTTAGGTTCATCTTCAGCAGCACTACAAGGTTTAATCCTGACAGCAATACAGCCAAACATAACAAATAAGAACAATCATGAAGAGGGATGAGGCAAACACTTTCCAGCGCTGGAGTTTTACTGATACCACAGAGTTTGGTGTCATTGACCTGCCTGCTTTAGGGACACTTTCCCTTATGTGAATATGCAGTGAGTGTTTGATCAAGCTGTGAATTCCTGGCTCTGCTTTTTCCAGGTGGTCTCACAGGAACTGTAGCATCACATGCAGGAGTTTGCTTTTTGGTTGGCTTCTTGGGTTTGTTTTTCTGTGAGTGACTCTTTTTAGCTGGAATACAAGAGTGACTACTGATATCAGGTATTTCAGTGACCCTGCTGAGATAATGCAGCCTGCTTGGAACACTGGGGTATTAAAAATATTAAAACCACCAACAACAAAGCCTTTCTTGCAGCATTCCTCTTCCCTGTTTTTTAGAAAGCCTGGATATATTTATCAGGACAGTATTCATAATTCCCCAGGGGATGGCAGGCTGCTGTCTCACCCTCTCAGCCAGGTACAGCTCACAGCATGCTGTCACACTGGGCTGTGCTGGCATCCTTACCAGGGTGAGCAGCAGGAGCAGGGCAGCCTTCTTGTGCCCATAGAAGAAAGCAGGGTTTTTTCTTTCATTAATGAACCATTCTGTGCCTTTGTTCCTTTCTCCAGCTTAAAATTTATAGGTACAGTTTGGGAAAAATAAATTATTGATAAATGCAAATTAAACCCCAAGTACTGTTGTTAAGGCAGAAATATATTACAGAAATCCTGCAGGCCATTGGAGGTCTCAACTAAAGAAAGAATATTACTGAAATTTATTATCAAATATAAATACCTAGGCCTGAAGATCAGCCCTTTCCTATCTAGGTTTAATTTTCCAGAGTATTTGTTCTTGCAGTCCATATTAAGTTGACTTTATAGACTGGCAAGTGGTTAATTGCTGATTTCCCAGATGGATTTAGTTCAAGCTACTTTAACCATGTTTGCTTGGAATTGTGAATTTTACAGGCATCTCTACCTGATGTGCAATCAATTTAAATTACTTCAACCTTAAAAAACACACAGTTTTTACCCAGTGTGTGCTTGTTTTCTTTTCTTCATTCCTTTCTTTCATCCTTTCTTTCTCTCTGCCTCCCTCTGTCTTCTCCACGTTGTGCAGTGTCTGAGGAGCTCTCAGCAGCACACAGGCAAGGAGCTGCCTGCAGTCCCAAGCATCTGTGCTGGGATTTGACCCAAGGGGCTGAAACCTGTGAAACAGGGAGGTCAGGATAAGAACTGAGTATTCAGCTAGGGGTGTTGTAAGGTTTTTTTCCACAGGTCTGTGGCTGCCAGCACAACCAGAAAAGCATCAGGGTCTCTTTAGAATTTTCTGCAGTGATTTTGTGAAAACACATGATTCCTGCCTGGGTGGTTGTGTTTGAAGGCTGTAAGCAGCACAGGATATTGCATTCAGTACTCACTGTGTAGAGAGTCTTTGAATATTTTTAAGTGATATGTAGGGAGGTTTTTTGTTAGTGGAATAATCACCAGCCCTAAGAGCTAATCTGTTATTGGGTATTTCCCAGCATGCTGTAGTTTCATTATCAAAAAGACAAAGTAATATGGTCTGGTAACCCAATGACATTTATAAATGATTCTACTGGAAAAGGATGCAAGAAAATACAGTGTGGATTCTTCAAAACCTGATGATAGCTTAAAAAGAAACTGCCAGCTCCTTCCCAAACATGCCTTGAGGTTTTTCCACTCATCTAGCTCTGTATAATTCCTGCACTTAACCTAGTTTATAACCACAATGTGCAGGACATGAACAAAATAAATTATATTCTAATACCAGTTTGTTATTTTATTGGGTTTTTCCTTTATTTTTTATCTAACCACTACCACAAAATTTTAATATCCAAGACATGGTGCTCAGGTGCTGTCAATCAGCATAACTGCCTTGCCTCTGCTTCTGCCAATTTAAGCCAGCTGAGATCATATTTTTTACAGCATTCTTTAAAAAGTGATAGCAAAACATTTCCTTTGTGTTACCTTGAAAGGTTCTACCACATTTTATTTTTCTGAAGGTGTTTGTAATGGAGCATGTGTCACCCAAAACTAATTATATCTCCAGTTTGGGTTTTTGAGCTGGTGCTATAGATCATATTGGGAAAAGATTTCAAAACTGCCAGTGAGAGTCAGGAACCTGATCTCCATTTCAAATTGATGCCAGACATTTCGTTTCACCTGACATAACCACAGCACAATGTTAGTTTGAAAACTTGCTCTGCGCTCACATTCCAACTCTCCTTTAAGATTTCAGCAGGAATTTGGTGGAACAGCCAAAGGACCCCACACCCTTGCTGAAACCCAAATTTGATACGATCCTATGACTTTGTCCAAATACATTGTATCTCTCATTATTTTCCTTTTTTTTCCCCAGAGTGGAGAATCTCATGGTTCATTTCTCTTCCTCCCCTGCTTTTTACAGTGCCACAGAGCCATGGGAGCTCTGGAAGTGAACCCAGACAGGAATAGGTCAGGGCTGGAGTAACAAACCACACTTGGGACTGCATTTCTTTTCAGCAGATGGTGTCCACGTACTGCTCAGGCTGACAGAGCTGTCTTGCTGCATCCATGTACAAATGGGATGATCAGGGCATTCTCTGGGCACTGAAGAGAGGAGGATGCAGATTCCCTCAAGCTGAGGAGGAAAAGGGGCCTCAGTTCCCACCTCCTCACTTGGTGCTCTATCCAGAATGATCCTGGAAGATGAACACAGTCATTGGTGCTGATTCTATCTCTGCTTGAGAATAGAAGGACTGATCCTTCTGCTCCTTAAACAAAGAGCAGTTTCAGGAAGATGATTATTCTGAAGAGAGCATCTTGGAGTCAGGATCCTGAGCAATGGCCCCAGGCAGCCCAAGGTAGGCTGTTATGTTTTGGAGAGAGGATTTATCTGCATATCTTTGGTGGAAAAATTCACAGTTCCCAAATCCAGAGTATGGATCTGTATTTTATTTTAGCAGGGAGTGTCCTGAAGTGTGAGGTACTGCACCACCTGATTACAGACAATGGTTCTTCTTCATGAGTCTGGACTGTATTATTTCCTTACATTGGAAAAAATGCCAAAATTTTCAGTAGTTATTTATTAAGTTAATAAAGCAAAGCAGCCAGCCTAAACTGCCTGAAACATAAAGAAAAGGAATTTTTTTCCAGTTGGCTGAAAAGACCATTTTTTTTTAGGGCTAGGGTTAGCTGCCCTTTTTTAAAGAGTGGTAGAAATGCCATTAGCCAAGAGTCCAGTCCTCAAAAGTTAAATTATTCATCATCTGGGATTAATCCATGTTAAACTCTCAGACTATGAAAAGACCTATTCATCCACACCTCTTTTTTTCTTAATTTTTTTTTCATACTGCATTGTAAACAAAAAAAGATGCATATAAAATTGCCTGCCTGATTTCTGACGTGCCCCAAGTAGGTTTTATTCACCAAGGTCTTATTCTATCTAATCTGACAAGAGTCCAGACTGCTTTATGTATAATAAATAAAGGCATTTGTGATATAACACAACCTGTGTTTGCATGCCCTGTGCTGCTTTTCTGAGACACATGGAATGTTGATGGCTTTTGGACTTTTGTATTGTTTTGGATTTTTTTTTTTTCCCTGAGATAATTGTGCTCAGGTGGCTGAAGAAAAATACAATTATCTGACATGACAAGCAGAAGCTAGTTTGAATCCTAAATGAAATGTCAGTCAAAATAAATGACAGTGTTATGGAGAGATAGTACCCTCATTATGGCTGAGGTTTGAACTGAATTTTCATTATGGATTGTTGATGATGGATAAAAGACTTTTAGAACCCAAAAGGGAACTTTTGTAATCCTGGTAGTGAGATATGTGGGTAAAAGCCTCTTGCAGGTGGTAGTGAGGGTGATCCCTCAGGTGCTACCAGGATGAAGGAAGCACAAGGGTTTAATGAAATTTTCAGGTTCTGTTTAGATCAAGGATAATACTCAATGTAGCACAATCCTTATTCTTGTAAATCTTATTTTTTTGGATGTGATAAAATGCTTATTCAGCATAATAAAGCTATATAGGTACGTGCTGTGTTAGAACCTTGCTTAAATGTTTGATGTTGTGAAGGATTTTTATGTTGGTTCTTCCAAAATAGATACTTGACTTAGTGAAGCTCTTTTTACACGGCTTGAACTCGTAATATTTTCACTGTTACCATAATCACAGCAACCTTTCAGTGTTAAATATATCATCATAAACCCACAGGGGTTTTTTTTCAAATGTTTTTAGTAACTTTTTATTGTTTTCTGATTGAACATCAATGAGTTCCTTTGCATCTGTTATGCAAATGTGGAGCAGATCTGAAGCAAATATTGAGATTTGTTGTCTTACTTGCCATCCATAAAGGTGAGTGACTGAACATCAGAGAATCAGGACCGATGGCTTTTCCCATCAGGCTTGGGAACCCCAAGTCTCTGGGTCCTATAATTACTATCTACAAACTAATAAATCATGTAATAAGTCCTCACATAAATTCCCTAGCTGATCACTATTGCAATCAGGAAGAAATCTTCCTCTAGCACAGCCATAGTGTTTTCTGTTGTTGCTGGAATTCAAATTGCATTTCCATTACTGCTAGGAAAGGACACCAGCTCTCACATGCAGTAGGGTGAGGCACTAATGATGAGCTCTGTGGTGTGGGCTGGAAGTGACTCCAGACAAGGTCTTCATGTGAGTTCTAGCCATCACAAGGTGCTCAAAGACTGTACAAGTTCAGAGGGATTCAGGGTGAAGAAATGAGATTAATAGGCTGACAATTGAGAAAAGATGTTTAGGTTTCATCTATGCAGTGCAATAGGATTTAGGCAACAGGTTTTTGGGTTGTACTGGGGGATCGCAGTGATATTTATAGAAGTTGTGATCTGTTGGACATTTTCCCTGCCTGTGTACTACCCTAAAAAATCTTAATGGAGAATTCAGTTTTTCAGCAGGAGCTGTCCAGGAGCCTCTTTGGAATTACTAGCTGCATGTGTTGTGCTGCCAAACATTTCCAATATTTTTTCCCCTCTTACACAACTCAGCATTAATTGCCATATCTGCTGGCCACAGCCACTCCCTCCTTTTTTTTTTTTTCTCTATACCCAAAACAGCATTGCTGAAAGGTGCATGCAGCCTTCATATTCCACCTAATCAGGATTGATTCCAGCTGCTTTTGACAGTATTGTCACCATTAGCAGTGGTGATGACATCTGTGTGTGTGTGCCCTGTGATCAGGCCCATTTGGACCCATTATTAAGGTTTAAGGATTTTACAGCCTACTTCCCTTCTTAGATTCCCTTGCTACATATTATCCATCTGGCCTCCCAGAACTGCCTCCCAACAGCTCTGATAACTATGCCAAATTTCTGTTCCCATGGAAACTGTTTTAAGAGTGCTTTAAAATTTGAGAGGTGTATCATTTGCCATCTAGAATGGGTCATATTTCCATTTGCTTCGGTCTTTATATTTTCTTTCTTTTTATTACTGGTTAGTGTTGCCACTTGTCCTGAACAAGAGGAAAGTCATGAGTTTTGGACACCAGTCTTGTATCTCAATTTCTGCATTTTATGTTGTGAAGAACAACTCTTAAAGGGTTTACAGGTTTTTTTTATTGCATCTTTTAAGACACAGCAAGGAAATCACACGCATTAATAGAAGGTAGAAGAGTAACAGCTTCAAAAATGTGTAGTTTTAGGTTCTTTAAAGTACATTTTGGAAACCATTAAAAATGCTTTTACCACCCATGATTAGATAGGTTTATTAAATATGAAAGGAATTGTTCTGATGCCATCTCCAAGTCTGTTCAGTGTCTATGAGTGGGCAGAGCTTGCAGGCCCATTTCACAAAAAGGTTTTCAAAGTTATTCAGCTTCGAAAAGTCACACCCACCAATTCCATGGAAGAAATAAATCTTTGTTTTCCATTCACAGGAAAGCAATCTGCTGCATTTGTTAAATATTTTCCAGAAAGAGATTTAACTCCACAGTAGCTGAGGTCTCCTCAACCATTGCACTACAGCAATGCTTTCCTTAATAACCCCATCCCAAATTCCTCTCACGCAGCCACGGGCTTGGGACTAAAGAGGGAAAAAAAAACAAATTTCAAAGATGTTGTTCACTCCTCAAGAGAGCAAAGGTGTTGACTGTTTCTGCACTTACATGTTGCCATAAGATGCTATTTGTAGTATGCCATAAAAATGTCATGTGTCTTCTACTCTCTGCTGACACCTCTTCTGTGAATTATTTACATATAAGCAGGGTTCAGAGAATGTTCTGTGAGGATTAGGAGGGCAGAGGTAACCTGTCATAACAGTATCTCTATTTGGACTTATTATTAAAAGGAATTTAAGATGTGATATATATTCCTAGCAAACATGAAGAAATGCTGCTCACTGCTAGAACAAAGGTTTGCTCAATGTGCTTAGTGGGCAGAATACTAATTTTTTAGACCATTGCTGTTTTCAGAATCTTAGTTCTTCCCATAGAATCTTTCTTTCAGAATAGCACTTAATCAAGGAGTTGGATTAGAGCCCAATTAAAAGGTGCTATGGGGCTTATGTATGTGTTTAACTATTTTCCTGAGCAGTGATGAAATCAGGAATTATAAAGCTTTTGCTAAAGCTCCAATTGTTTGAGCAATCTGTTCTATGTACTGCTTTTCATTAAGGATGCAACATGGGAAATCATAGGCATATTGGCTTTGTAAAGGGTTCAAAAGCTGATTTACTTTTTGCTTCAGCTAGAAAAAGTCAGACCAAACCAAGTACTCTTCTTTTTTTTTTTCTTTTTTTTTGCCTTTAGCATCTTTTAATAAGAGCTGAGGTTTTTCCTTTCCTTCTTTCTGATATAGTTCCTTTTACAGTCAAATTTCTGCTCTCCTCTGTTCTGGTCTTCTGCCATAAAAAGGCTGAGAAACCTTCCTATTGTAAAGCTCATTTTATGGAGAGATTCAGAGACCAGCCTCACTGTAGTTACATTTCCCCTCAAGCCAGTTGTGTTTTAGTCCTTCTTCTAAAAGATCAGAATTTAAATATGCTTTTCCCTTGGCTCTTTCTTGACAGTCTTAGCCCTGAAATAACTACAATAAAAATGGAGAGATATTCTATTGTTTAGCATGAGGTACCAGTAGAAAGATAGAAGACAGTGAAGATGTAAGCTCAAAATGGAGTTTGCATACTGAAGCAGAGACTCTCTCATCTCAAACAAAAAATAAGTTGTACCAGGATTTCTCAAGTCTTCAAATTGGTGCATCAAGCTAAAGGTCAACAACTGCTATTTAATCTGTTAGGAGCTCAGGGGCTGATATAAATCTGAAGGGCAACACAATACATATAATTATTAACCTTTAAAAAAAATTATGTAAACAGAGAAAAAAAATGGTTCCAACAACACCTGAGTAAAATTAGGGGTTTTCATGCCCACCACAAAATGTGAAGAATACATAAGTCTGAGAAGAAAGTAAAATCAAACATTTTTCACTACATTTGGAAACAGGGAACAAAATTGTGAACTGCTTATTGGACAAATGCTTTAAATCTTTTGGAAAAAATAAAATCCAAACACACACACAAAAACCACTAACTTCATGGAGCTTTAAATATATCTAATTAACAGAATGAGACTGGAACTCTTAAATACCAGGTGCAAACAATTAAGCAATCACTCAGGCTGTTGTGAAAGAGAAGATTTAAATCAGATCCAGCCTGACTCTTTGCACCATTGTTGAGGAAAAGAGCAAGAAAGAGATGGATCCTTAGAAATGCAATATATGCTCTTATTAACTGGGGCAGGGGATTGTATTTACTTGTTATCTGAAGGAATGGGTGAGGGGCAGGAGAGGACTTGGGGTCCAAGGGGAGTGCCAGAGGCACAGATTGCATTTCTGCCTCCTGTCCCACAGTGCCTTACAAACATTTCATAAAGAAACGTGTCCCACATGCCTGTTCAGGTTTGGGAGGAATAACTAAAAATTAATTTCTCAATAAAAGCACAGGAAGAGCAGGTGTGGGAGGAAAAGTGCAGTTGGTGAAGCCCAGTCATGAGTCAGGATTTGTTGCAGAGCCTGGTGGGCATTGCTAGGGGAAATCATCTCTGAGCTGTCCGTGTGGGAAGTGCCCAGGAGCAGGGAGCAGCATCTACATGAAAAAGTTAATTGATGGACTTGCTAGAAGGCAAAAACCCCACAGTATGCATCTGAAAAGAGCTGAAAACCTTTCATTCTACATTTAAATTGCAGTTTGCAGACTTTAAAGTCCCTTTCCTATGCTGCAGCTGTATCTGCTTTAAAAAAAAAAATTAAAATATGCAAAAAATGTAATAAAACCAGTTCATATGAGAATAGTTGAGAAATTCTTGGTAATATACAAATGCACAGGGAGATCACCCAAGTGTGAAAATTAAATTAGGAATAAAAGTTGGGGGAAGGAGAAATAGTTCCATCTAAGGTTAAGCTAGAAAAAATTCTTGAATAAAATAGGGGAATGTATTGTAATCACTGAGACTTGGTTGGGTACCTTGCTGGGGGAGTGGAAAACCAAACTACAGGGAGTTTTTAGTTAAAAAAAAAAATATCTTCAGGAACCTTACTTTCAGAAATGACCATCAGTGTAATTCCCTGGCTCTGTTCCAGCTTTGGTGGCAATCCCCAGATTTTCCAAGCACACAATTCTCTGACCAGATTCAGGCCCTGCTTGTAGGAGTCCAAGAGGCTCTTGAATATCATTTCATGAGCAGGGATGCCACTTCAGTTCTGGGTGGTTTCTTACCATTTTTTTGCAGAAACAGATATTTATTATTTCCAGGTCTTACTGAATATTGTAGTTAAACACTAATACAAATAAGGAATTTCAAATTAATTTTTCTTGATTTTTCTATGAATCAAAAATTGTGAATTTATTGTAACCCTCTAATAGCAAAATATTCTTGCACTTTCTGATTTTTTTCTGATTTTTTTCTGATTTTTTTCTGATTTTTTTCTGATTTTTTTCTGATTTTTTTCTGATTTTTTTCTGATTTTTTTCTGATTTTTTTCTGATTTTTTTCTGATTTTTTTCTGATTTTTTTCTGATTTTTGGTTTTTTTTTTTTTTATTGACAACCCTTTCTAGCAATTGTGTAAGGGAAATACGGCTGATAGGATGATGGCTATTCAAGATTCCAAGAATTTTTGTTGTACAGACTGATATATATACTCAGGAAAACACATGATTCAGATAGGAGATTTCTTGACTTCCTCATAGAGAAGAACAAGATCTTTTCAGTATTTTTCTCATTCAGGAAACATTAGTTCAGCGATATTTCAAGACTAATTGCCATAAAAATAAAATTACACTCATATTGATGGTACAGGTAACAATAGTACTTAGGTGCCTAAAACTAAGAAATTCTGTAAAACCAGATCCTGAATCTGACAGTGCTTACAGACAAGGTGGAAATAAGATGCATGTTAAAAAAACATCTGAGGGTTGGTTTTTGTTTTTAAAGTTCTGTTTTCCCAAAAATGATCAGTTGTTCCACCTCAGCTGTGTGCTATATCATGGATGGGGAAGATGATATTGGGAAATGAAAACTTCTCCCCTACCCATGGGTATGTTACAAACCAGTTATCCTCTGGTTTCTGCAGTGCTGCAGATGTGTGATGTGAATTTCTGTGATGAATGGCTGTTCCTGAGCCCTCTTCCTTTGACTCATGGAAAGTGAGGGCTGATTTCCTCCCTCAGCCTCCTCCTTTCTTTGTCAGCCCCCTGCCCTTGGAGCTGCAGTGCTGGCTGTGTGGAGGGGAAGGCAGGAGGTGTAGGGCTGGTGGGACCTGGCAGGATGCTCTGTGCCAAGAGAATAAATCACTGGAGCCAACACTGCTGGACAGGTGGAGTATTTACCAGCAGGGTTCACACCCCAAGGCTGAAAAGCCCTGCAAAGGTTTCACTTTGTAGACCACCTTATCCTGCCTTAGTACAGAGTAACCATTTAAATACATTTAATTCTTTAAAGGATCAGAGCCTGAATTCCCAACAGCTCCCACCACTGCCAGAGGAAACAATTGTGCAGTAGTCAGAGATTAAGATTGAGAGGGTGGCATGCCAGGAAGGGAAGAAAAATAAAGAGAGCCAAAGCTACTTAAAATGGCTTCTCTTTCCATGTGAAACATGTTTATCCTGTTTGTATTTGGATCTATTTTACAGAAATGCAAATCTGGCCAGAGATTTGAGTTCCAATATGTATAAGATATGAATCAGAGCTTTAACCCATTCCTGGAGTAAAACTGCTGTAAATGACAGCATATTTACCTCCCTAACACTTTCTTTCTTCATTTAGACAGATTTAATATAATTATCATAGTTGTAACAATTAAAGAATAGTAGGTTTTCTCATTTAAAGCACTGCTTCCCTTTTAGTCATGGTCATAAGCATGATTTAGGAGCAAATGCTGGGAAACATTGTTAGTCTATAGAACAAGAATGCATTATCATACTGCAATTACATAATCATGAGTGCAAGTCTATGACAAATGGCTTGGAATAAATTGTGGGTAGAAACCTCTTCCAAATAAGAAATAACCACTCCTAAGTAGCACAGCTAATTGCTTCTATGCCCTACCAATCCCTATGGAATAGATGCATAGGAAGGAATTAAGTAGTTGCATCAGCTGCTCTGAAATCAGAAAATAAAAAGGAAAGCTGAAAATGAGGTAGAAGATAAAAACCTGAAGTGTCATGAAGCCACAAGAATATATGTCCACAGAATATTGTTTTGTTGACTTGATTGTGGCATAGCTGCCCCTTTAGGGTGCTGGTGGGTTTGGCATAGCTGTAACTATGTAGCAGTTATGTTATATAAAAGAGATTTTTTTAAAGTATGAAATTTAAATAAATAAAGTAACATCTCATTTTTTTTCTGCCAAAGCAGGACTTTTACAAATAGTTTTTCAGTGGGCCACAACAAGGTTTTCCAAATATGGGTTTCAATTATTTTGTTCAGAGACATTTAGTGACCGAAACTCCCAAAGCAAGGTGCCCTGCTTGTCACTCCTGGCTCAGGCTGAGGAGGTTAGGAAAGCACAAGGAGCCTTTTCCCTTTGTCATTCCATGTCCCTGGTCAGCTTTTCCTTGGGATTGTGGCTGAAGGCAAGCTCATGACTCTGTAGAACAGGGCAAAAGGATGCCTTAGATATGGAAATATTTGGGATGAACAGTTTAATTTCCAGATATCAGCTTCAAACACTGCTTGAGTAGGGAGGTCTAATTGGAATGATAGGGATGGAGGGAATGTCAGATTCCTGTCCAGAGCAAAATACAGATCCCAGGTGAATGTGCAGCCAATGGAGTCTCCTGTGCCAGCTGGACAATGCCAGCAATGGCCATCCCCCAAAAACCAAGACAGACACATGCCAAGATTCAGCCTTTGGCTGTCTCCCTGTGGGGCCAGCCAGTTTTTCCACCTGGTCACCATGTGGTAATATTGGAACTGATAGAAGAAGCTTATAGGAGGCAGCTACACACAGAAGACAGTCATGTGTGTTGGTTAAATTGAGTTTTTAAACCCATAAGCCTCCTGTGGCACTATCTAGGAACTGGGAGATGTCTGTCTGGCTTCCTTGTATATCACTTCTCCAAGCTGAAAGAATCACAGATGAACATGAGCAAAGAAAAGCAAAATGTTATCCACTCTTTCTTTTGGCTTTTTTTTTTTTTTTTGCAATGTTGGCTAAAGGATTTTTGTGTACAACATTGAAGCTTATAGTTTATTTGGGTCTACCAAAAAAGAGAGAGCTCTGCAAGGCTTCAAGATGATTCTGAATTACCCCCAACTTTCGTTTCAGCACAATGAATTTCAAGGACACTGAGTTCTGATGAGTTTGGAGATTGCATGAACATAAAATCACACGCAAAACCAATTTGACTACTGAGTCTCACCTGGATTGTTTTAAAAACCTTATGAAATGGCAAATTTAGCATGTTTTGACAGCCAGAGTTGTAAAATGAGCAAGATTTAATTGTAGCAGGATATTGGGTTGAAATTCCTGTAAAACTAAGACTGAACAGGAGATGTCTTTATGTGGTTTCATACATTGTTGCCCCCACAGTGGATTTTTATCACTGATGTCAGAATACTTTAGGACACTTCATGTTTTCAAATGAGATCAATAGATCTCATCCTGGCACAGTCTAGGAATGGTGCTTTCAAAATAAATGTCCTGATTAATATTGTTCTAGCTGAAAGATGGAGTGACACTGAAGTCAGATATTGCATCCTTCTATTCTTTGATATTTTGAAGACTGGGAAGAGGCTGGAAGAGAATAAGTGGAGGCAGTGGTTGCTTTTTAGCCTTGTTTTCTTGCTGCTTATTGACTTCAGAGGGGTTGTTCAAGAAAATGTTTGTATTTTCAAATGAGAGAGGCTGTGTCTGCTGTGACATCATTGCCACTGAAAGCAAGTCAGTTTTACCACACCTTTTTAAAAGCCCTTAAAGAAAAAAAATTCCCTCTCGGAAATTTGACTGAGAGTTTGATTTATACATCAGAGAGTAAAAAAAATATTAACCTTTCAGTGCCTTTATTCTGCCCCAAGCTGTATTGGGTTTAATTGATTGCCTCATTGTGTGTTCTGTGAGCTGGCAGTCTCTTGCTCCTGTACCCAGCTGAAGGAAAGAATTTAAGCCTACATTTGTCAGACAAGCCTACCAGTGCTTGTTTGAGCCTCTTGTGTACAGCTCACATCAGCTAAGATAATCTCTCTAATGTGATGGAAATTACTTCACCTGACAAAATCTGCTTTTGGCAAGGTTACCAGAATGAAAAGTGACTGACTGTGAAAATATGAATAGGAGCTGAGGCCATATGTCTCCAAATAGTTTAAGGAACCCACACTGTAAAGAACGAAAAGGATGGATTGCATGAGGGGCCAGGAAGATGAAGCCAGGCAATCTGAGGTCAGTGCTGATTTCAGGGCTAGGCTCATACCAGAGTGACCAGCTGGAAGCAATACCTGCCTGATCTCGAGCACTGTGCTTTCCCCAGCACTCAGGAGTCCAGAACTCCATGGGAGTGTGTCTGTCTTTGATGCAGCAGCACCAACAGAGCTGGTCAAAACCAGTGCCACTGTAGAAAGCTGTCTCTAGCTGCTCTCATAAAAGCAGTTTGTGAATTTTGGTTGGTCTTACAATTAAAAAAAAAATGGCAAGAACAAGAATAAAATTGACTTAATGCTTCAGACTTAAATACACAAAATTATATCTAAATGCCAAGTGCATCCCTATTGAGATGCAAGTATTAGACCTGGGCAAAATGAGGAATTTTCTGCTTTCTCCAAGGACTGAACAGACTACTTTAGCTCCTAATGCTGGCTGGAAAAGCTTTGATAATAACAGGAATTATGGAATTAAAGACTGGTTTTGGTTAGAAAGTACCTTTAAAGGTCATCTAGACAAATTCCTGTGTGATGAACACATGATGGTATAATATGTCTGTTGTCTGCTGTTGATGCCCTGAAAGGTACAAGTTATTCCTGCTCATACTACCTTATGACTGTCTAGAGTTTGTAATTATTCCATGTAGCTAGAGAAAAGAACTGGGGAATTATTCTTTTCCCCCCTCTGGAATGATTAGGAAAAGCTCCAGGGCTTATTTAATTCCTCCTGTTCTGCAATTAGCAAGTGGAGACTAATCAAGTTCCATAAGACAATTCATGTATGCATTTGTTGGGATATTTTATTTCCATTTATACTTGAGAAGTCAACATAGGTGATGATGGTTTAATGGTTTGATGAATGGGGAAATGAATAGCTCAATACTTGGCTCTGCAAATCCCATTTGTTTAATCTCTGGATGAGTAATTATTTCATGATCTAACTCCTGAGTAGGTATGTGAATCAGGAGCATCACAGGTTGTATGAATTTGATATCTGCGTAATATTTTCAGAGGTAGATGTAGAAACCTCTGAAATTCTGAGAATTCTTGTGACTTCCCCAAAGGTGGCAGCAAGCCCAGCTCAGTCACCACTCTCCCAGCAGAGCTTGGCCTCAGTGTCAGGACAAAAACACAAACAGCTTCTGGCTGATTCAAGTCACCAGCAAATTTCCTGCTGAAAACTGTCTTCTGCATTCTGACATTCCAATAGAAGCATCATCCAGTAAATGGCAACAATTCTTTGAGAGAGTTTTGCTGGATGTGCCTGAATATTTGGAATATGGAATTAGATATTTTTTCATTTGACCTCATCACTCCCTGCCCCCTTTTTGAGTGTGTGCCTAAGAAAGACAGGAGAATGATTTTCATCTGATGCCAGAAATGCAGAAGTGTGACCCTTAAGGAAGGCTTGACAAGAACTGCTCTATTAGTCCAGCACTGAGGTCCATTGTGTCCAAAATCCTTCCAACAGCTCCAAATAGGGACAGTAAAACAGGGAATAACATAAATATATTATGTATAGAGTGATTCTTCTCCGCTTCCAGTTCCTGTCTGTCAGTGGTTTGGGGATGGGGGAAGAGAGATGATGTTTTTGACACTTTTGAAGAAGGAAATGAGCTGTTGGCCTACTTCTTCTAATAAGGACTTTGTATTTTCAGCTTGCTTGCAGTTTTGTTGAAAAGTCCAAAGGTTAAAAGTGTATAGAATATTGAAGGTTAGAGCACTGACCTTGAATAAAGAGAAAGGAATCCTGCATCCTTAGTGATTGTTAATGTAGTAGTGCCATGCCTCCTGTTGGTACTGTTAAAAACCAAGCAAATAAATCCTCTCATCTCCAAAAGCACGGATTGCATAATTCCTGGTGTTTATATTTTATATCTGATACCTCACAGTTCCCTTTTTAATATGCTGAAATAAAGGAATAACAGATATTTTTAAGTCTTCTATAGCTACGAGTCACCTACACATGTGGGTTCTGGATCTTATTTAGCAGACAATTTTTGATGTAGCTCAACCAGGATCACCTGCTCACTGTCCAATTTTCTGGACTTGTTTCTGTAACACTTCCATGATTTTTTCCAATAAGATGCTGAGAACTCCCTGATTCTCTGAGTGAATTTGAATGTAGCATAAATTGGCTACACTTATCCCATATTAGGAATTGCCTAGTGTTTTGTAGACCTAGGACAATAACTGTGCTAATATTATCAATTTAATCATTCTGCAGTAGCTCCAAGGAACATTCATAGAAGACCAGAGCTTTTTTCCTGATACATGCTGCAAAAATTTAGTGAAAACTGCGCAAATTTGATTTTTTAAGAGCACAAACAGTATTTAGCATTTGCCTTCTTGTGGCTGCATCGTGTTTTAAACTGCAAAGGAATACATTTTCCAGTGTTTTAATGCTGTCTTATTATTTCCTATTTCTATATCTCTTTCTTCAGGGCTTTTTCATCTTTTTGCTGTCTGACACAATAACTACTGTTTCATTTTAAAGATGAAACTAGTGGGATCATAAGTATCAGTACTCTTTTTCTGGAGTAGTGCCATTGCATGCTAATTTCTGTTTGCTTACCAAATAGATGCAGACTGGCACATTTTGTGCTTTCAACCTCTGCTTTTACTTTGATCCTGTGATTCAGTCCTGCTCAGGAGTCTTATCTTCCTTGCTACTCTGCTGTTTCTTGCACTGAATGGATTTTCAGGTTGCAGAAGCAGAAGCATGGAAAGATGTTGTTGAACATGTGTGATTTAGAGCACCTGACGTTCTTTTTACTTCTGCTTCTGTCTTCTTTTATAAAGTCAAGGCATGTGATGAACACACAATATCAGTAAAAAAGCACACATGTAAAAATACCTATTTTTGTTGCTTTTCAAGTATGAAGTACAAATGAAGATGATGTGACACAAATATCTGAATTTCAGTCTGGGTATTCAACAATTTGTCAAATGTTTGCACTGGGTTGAAATTGAAGTATCATCATGAAAGAATGAATATTTTTGTAAAGGAGCTGTAAAGTAGGTGTGAATCAAAGGGACTTGATAGCATTTTACTTCTGTCTGATAGTGCCAGAGCAGCAAACAGTAAAACCAGCAGATGGATATAACTATCAGTCTGATTTTCTGAGGTTGTAATCCTGAAAAATTAAACCATCAAACAAAGAGAAATTGTTCATGAGATGTCTGTAAATCTATAACAGCCCTTAAATTAACACAATTGCCAGTTCAGATCAGGGATTTAATACAACAGAAATATCCAGATCAAAGTAATTCACTATAGTCTAGATTAAACAAATGAATAACAGTGGGGAGCTGTGCATGTTTCTGCAGCATCTGCCTTGTCTGTTCACTTGTTAAACAAATTTAAATTTAAATTCTTATGGCATACTTGGACTAGCAGAAATGTGGTTTTTATTTCTTTATGTTAAGAAGTCTATTACATAGCAGCTAATGTTTCTTTAGCATGCAGAAAACAGCTCTGTCACCTTTGCAACTTTAAAAGGTACAGCCCCACTCACTGTAAGGGAATAAGCTCTTGAAGTGTGCACAAACAATGATGCAGCCTCGTGGGCTGGTGGGGAGGCAGGGAGGGAACAAGCCGAGCCGTGGTGCTGTGCTGAGCATTTCCTTTCTCCCCACTGCAGCATCCATCCCTCTGAGCTGCGGCTGCTCTCTCCGAGGTGAGGCAGGAAAGGTGACTGGGCCACCTGCCCGAGCTGACACAGCACAATTAGCCCAGCTAATGAACTGCCACAGGATGACAAACTCGATATGTAATGGCCACAGCAACCACTGAGGCTTTTCCAGCAGGTTCATTGCTGAAAGATCCTGGCTTCTGGAATGTTCCTTGGCCGCAGCGGTGAGATCTGGCCGGACACTGACTCCTGGTTTACCTAGGAATAAAAAGAATATTTTGCCAGAGGTTTAGGGGTTTTGGTCTCCTCTTTTGGGGTAGCCATTTTAAAGCAAATTGACTTAATCTAAGTGGTGACAAATATTAATGGCATAGGCAGGCATTTTAAAGAAATAAAAACCAAATCCTCCTTTGAAAATTGCACAGTGAAATCAGTGGAGATTGATTCTTATTAATTAATCTGGCCCAGTGAGTCCTCAGGGAATAAGTATTCAAAAGAATATCCAAAAAACCTTAAGTTAAATAGATATTGGCACAAAAAATATGTTTATTGAAATAAACAATTATCAAATTGTATATATCAAATAAATTTAGCTATTGAAGGGGACCAATCAAAATATTTCTGCATGATAAGAACGAAATATATAATTATGTTTTTTCTTTTTAGGACTATTAAAAAAGTAAGTTGCTTGTTTATATGTAAATAATTAAAAGGGAAAATGAAAATTTAGGTTTTTAAAATACTCCTTTTATCTTCTGAATACAATTTCAACAGGATTAAATTATTTGAAATTTAATTAATTTAATTAAATAAATTTTAATTTTTTAAATTAAAATTTTAATATATATTTTGTAAAATAACGACCTTTTTGATCAGTATTTCTTCTTCAGCTTCCAGAGGTTTCACGCCTGTATTTTATTATATAAACCAGCCAGGTCTGAGCTCTATTTTAGGGCTTTTGTTTTTGTTTATAGAATCTATCAAAAAAACTGCGCATAAATTCAGATTTTTTTGAAGCATGACAATTATTTCAGGAACGTTGACCTCGGAGATAACAGGCCAAGTTTTCTGCTGATGTCAACTGATGTCACTTCACAAAAGACAAAGCCTCTGACCCAGAGCTGATCAGGGCTCTGTATCCTGGAATTTCAAATAAATGTTAGGGGGCTTTCTGATGAAACCTCTTTATTCCTCGAGAGCTGGCTGCAATTCTTAGAAATACAGACTGCAGTCAATGGAATGGAGTGGCAGGTGAGGCACAGAGGGGCTGGTGCAGCAGCAAACGTCCCAGGCTCTGCTCTCTGTGCAGAAGGAGCAGCACAGTCCCTCCACTGAGCCCTTGGTCTGGGGAGAGCCAGCAGGGCACAGGGAGCTGCCTCTCCTGCTTTCAGCCTGGCAAAAGACACCAAAACATAAATAAATTCCTCCCCTTTTGCCTCTAAGTAATTGCTGCAAAGGTTTATTTTGCATAGAATGTCCGTGAGCTCGTGTGCCAGCAGTGCTGGCTGGAAAATCTGAGGAGCTCTGAACTTTCAGGCCACCTTTGTTTGTGCTGATGAGATTTCACTTTCCAACACTGGAATCCCACCCTGAAATTGCTGTGTATTGTTGTTAGGTAACTCAAACTTCCTAATGAAAATTAAGATCCATTAAATCCCCTGATTTCATTCTGCAATGAGAGTGCAAGAGGCTTCATTTATAAATGACCATTTTTTCCCCGTGGAAGACTTTGTCAGCAGTTTTAAGGGTGCCTGTAAACACAAAATGGATCTTTACCTAATGAGTTACCTTCCCCCTTGTCCTTTGTTTTCTGCATTGACTATCTAACTTTTAAATAAGTTGTTTCTACCACTGGGTGAACCTTTGTCATACCTGATTGGTAAGCCACCCAACAGTTATCTGAGATATCTTATTGCTAAAGCTGATGTTACCAATTTTTCTTTTTTTTACTTTTGAGAGTTTTTCCCCCTTTTGCCTGCTCTGAGTGATGCCAGGAAAATAAAAGTGTAGGTTGGGTGAACAAAATACAATCTGAAATAGAGAATATGATTATTCATGGTTCTCATATCACCAATCTCAGTGTTTAGAAAAGATGTGTGTTTAAATGTACGCTTTTGAGGTTCCAGTGGACCCTAAATAAAGATTCTCATCAGTGGAGCTCTGTTCCCAACATGTGCATTTTCCATATGCAGATGTGGGCAGAGCCAATTGTTTCCATTATATCCATTTCCTCTGTTTTGAGGAACTTGACATTATCTTCTGCATTTGCATCTTCCCTGCTGTTGTTAGCAGGGTTCTGTGGGCACTGGAAGCTGTGAATCATTAGCTGACCTACTTTTTATCAGCTTTTATCTGGTGCCTTCTGGCTCCTTTAGGACATGAGCTTTCCTCTCTGTGTGCCTCTCTCACTCTTTCTCAGTGCTTAGCTTTCAAAGATGTTTTCCTCCAAAATATTCATGGCAACCAGAGCGACAACAACATCAAAGTCATTTATTTATTTGTTTTTCCACTTGTGCTTGCCCTTAGGTAATATTTCTAAATAAGGAGTAGATAATTATAGGGGATGTTATAAGGATGGTATCATAAGGTGAGTTACTGGGAAATGGCTGCACTTTGGGGTTTTGTTGCTGCCTTCATGGAGAGAATCACCAGTACAGACCCAGGGCTCAGGTTATGTTGGCTCTGAAGTCTTAGGGCTGGTGGATCCTTAGGTAGAGGCCAGTCTTTGTAAGTTGCTGATGTTTGAAAAAGCTTCTGCTGTGCAATAAATAATTCTGTTGGCATAATCTGTTAATATTGTTAGCAAAGCTCATATGTGTCTCTGTCTAATACCATCACAAGAACTTGCTATCAGCATTTCTTACCTTTTTTAAACTTGTCACTCTGTATGAAAATTGCATTGTCAGGTGTCTGCCCAAGGCTGCATTTTTTCTGTGTCAGCCAGAATGATTCAGCTATTTCAGGGAATGAATTTAGTAGAAAATATGTTTTCTCCTCCTTGGATGTATAGATTGAGACCTATATATTTAAGTAGGCACTAGAAACTTAGCTGAAGTTTTCCTCTGATGGCCAAGTACCTTCTCCTGACTTCATTAGAGAAAAAAAATTGTTTAATTTTGTTGAATTATGACTCCAGTAGGGAAAATAAAATAGGTACATGCTGTTGTTCAAGCAGCCTACACAGACCTTGTTCCAGCCCAAGGCACCAGGAGCAGGGGACACGGTTCCCCTGCTTTATGTGATGTGAAATGAGGTGTCAGTGGGAGAAAATAATGAAAAGAAACTTGGTTATGTGGAAGATAGTAAAACTGGAAGCTGGTGAGAGAGAATATTTGTACCTGGAAACCACAGATCAGAGAATCAGGCAATAGCTGGATGGAGAAACTGGGATGGAATAAGACAGGAAGCTGAGAATGGAGAAAAGGGAGTAGAAAACAGAGTTTAAGCAAGCATGAATTTTGAGGAATCTGATCACAAACTCCAGGATAATTCACATTGAGTTGTTTTGATGCTGGATCGAGGTCCTGGCACTCAGCTGTGTCTTGTGTCACACTCCACATCCCCAGAGTAGCAGCTCCATGCCTGGTTACTCCTTGGCCACCTTTCCCAGCAGCAGCCTCTGCCAAGGGCAGCCTGCTGTGCCCTGCGTGCGCTGGCAGGGACTGAGCTGTCACAGCTGGGTCCCTCCTGGAGGGCCAGGCTGGCCCAGAGTGTGGGGAGGGCAGAGCCCAGCAGCTGCAGCCTGTCCTGCTGCAGCCCGTCCTGCCCCCGTCTGTCCGTCTGTCTGTAGCCTGTCCCCATTTGCAGCCTGTCCTGTCCCTGTCTGTCTGTCTGCAGCCTGTCCCCATTTGCAGCCTGTCCTATCCCTGTCTGTCTCTCTGTCTGCAGCCTGTCCCCATTTGCAGCCTGTCCTTGTCTGTCTGTCTGCAGCCTGTCCCTGTCTGTCTGCAGCCTGTCCCTGTCTGTCTGCAGCCTGTCCCCTCCTACAGCCTGTCCCTGTCCCCTCTGCAGCCTGTCCCTGTCTGTCTGTCTGGAGCCTGTTCCCCTCTGCAGCCTGTCCCTGTCTGTCTGCAGCCTGTCCCTGTCTGTCTGCAGCCTGTCCCCTCCTACAGCCTGTCCCTGTCCCCTCTGCAGCCTGTCCCTGTCTGTCTGTCTGCAGCCTGTCCCCTCTGCAGCCTGTCCCTGTCTGTCTGTCTGCAGCCTGTTCCCCTCTGCAGCCTGTCCTGTCCCTGTCTGTCTGCAGCCTGTCCCTGTCTGTCTGTCTGCAGCCTGTCCTCCTCTGCAGCCTGTCCCTGTCTGTCTGCAGCCTGTCCCCTCCTACAGCCTGTCCCCTCCTACAGCCTGTCCCTGTCTGTCTGTCTGCAGCCTGTCCCCTCCTACAGCCTGTCCCTGTCCCCTCTGCAGCCTGTCCCTGTCTGTCTGTCTGCAGCCTGTTCCCCTCTGCAGCCTGTCCCTGTCTGTCTGTCTGCAGCCTGTTCCCCTCTGCAGCCTGTCCCTGTCTGTCTGTCTGCAGCCTGTCCCCTCCTACAGCCTGTCCCTGTCTGTCTGTCTGTCCTGCCCGGTCTGTCTGTCCCCAGAGCGCCGGGCAGGCAGGGGCAGGGCAGAGAGGATCCTTTGTGCTGAGCTCAGCCCTGCTCCCCCTGAGCATCCCCCGAGCTGGGGACAGGCAGGGCAGCAGCTGCAGCAGGCTGGGCGAGCTGACCTGAGCCGGGTCCCTCCAGACTTTATTCATTGTGCCTTGGCCAAAGCTCAGAGCCAGCCCAGGATCCTCCTGGGCTTTTCCATGGCCCCAGCACTGCTGTGTCTGAGTGCCCCAGCCGAAGGAAGTCAGGCTGAGGTTGTGCTCTGCCCACTTTGGGGATGGCATTCCCAACTCGTGTGTGCTTGGCTCTGTAACCCCAGAGCCCTTGCGGCACGGAGGGATTGCCCTGCTCTCTGCCTGGAGCCAAACGGGCTCATATTGATAAATCTCCATAAAAACAGGGAACTCAGCTTGCAGAAGTCCTCCTGGGGCATGTTTTTATAGTACATACGCTGCTTACAAGAAGACACTGTTGGCTGAACAAAAAGTTGCACCAAGTATTATCTTGGGTGCATAATTAATATGACTGGAAACTACTGCACAGTAATGAACAGTTATAGTTCCCACACTACAAATATTTTTGAAATGAATTTTTTTACTTTATCCACCAGCAGGATACTGAGGTAAAAAAAAATAAGCAATTATTTCTAAATTTTTGTACATTTTAATGTGAATGAACCAAAGATTGGCATATCATAACCAAAACATATTTTAATTTTTCCCTGTAGGAAGGTTAGAAATCACTGGCATACACTTAGATTTGCCATTGTAAATGGTGTTTTATTAGGGTTTTGGAGGGGTTTTATTATTATTTATATTTCTGGTTGAAGATTTCAGTGGAGATCTGTTACAGCTTGTGCTACTCTGGAGACAAGTAGTTCTGAGAAACCAATCAACTATTTAGAAATGAGTATCTCTCTGCATCTTCATCTCAAAACTACATCTGTCTGCAAAGCAGTGGTGTATTATTAATTAAATTTTGATGATGTTTAAAAACACCACTAGTTGCCAGAGAAACTTAATTCCTCCTCAGCAAGGCTGATTCTGTTAGAGGAGAAAAGATGAAGAACTTGGAGGCAGACATTCTCCCAGGCAAATATGCTCTTGACAATTCAGCCTGTCTTTAGGTAGTTTAGAAATGCATGTTCCAGAGGAGAGGCAAGGAAATGGAAGTTTAATTCTGTGTTTATTTGCATACTCCAAAGGTTTGTAATAAGCATTGATCAGTTCTCCTGGAAAAATAAGAGGCATAAAATGTAAAGCAGTCTTTCTAGAGGAATATGCTTTCACAAAACACCTTGAATTAAGCTCAAGATGAAAAATAGTCTTCAAAATGCTGCAGTAAGACTTATGGAAATGGCACAGGACAAAAATGGCTTTTTGTGCTGCAGAAGAGGAAAGCCTTGCATGGCTCTTACTTCAGTCTAAATTAATTTATTAAAAGTTTTCCTTTGGTTATATTATTATTTAAATTATACTTTTGGTTTTTAAGACATGTCCTATCACTGAATCTCAGGGCATTTGCCTGCATTAATGAAGTCTCAAGACAGCCTTCAAACTGATATTTCCTCTTTCAGCAGGGATCCCCTGTTGCTGTGTTCGTGCATGTTAGAGCATAACTGAGCTCTCATTTTTGGACACCACACCAGCAGTACTGTACTACAAATCATTGTCATCAATAGCACCCAGAACAATGCTTTGTAAATCACTCTGAGATAAATATTTTAGATTACCATTTTGGCACAGAAAAAAGTGAATTACCTTCATCCCAGACAAAGAAAGACATAAAACTTACACCAGGCTTTTATAATGTAGAAATTGATGCTGACAGAGAGGTTAGCAGGAGATGTGTTGATGTGGCAGAAATTTGGGAAACCCAGAAAATAGATGCTAAAATACCCTTAATCCCTAGATCTGGGAAGTTTCATCAGCCAGGTGAAGCTTCTAGCAATCTGAAATGCAGGTGAATAAATCATGGCTCTGGGACTGACTGTCACCAAAGACTGGGAACTCAGGAGCAGTTCATTGTTCTCATGAAGGTCAGACTTCCTTCATCTTGTGTTTCATCCTGTTGTCTTGTATCATTTTTGTTTGGAGACTTTGTTCTTCTTCCAAGAAACTGGGTACTTTATAGCATGTTGATCAAGTATTTGTAGCAAAATCTAATTTTTAGTCATGCTAAGGTCTTCCTTCTTTATGTTCCTGTGGAAAAAAAAATAGTAAGAAATCAGGTGGGAAAAAAATCCAGTTGTTAGTTCTGAAATGTCTCTCCTCTTCCTGAGTGAGTTGTCTTTTTATGACCATTCATAACTTCATCTGCTGTCACCATGTTCTATTTTCTACCTTCCTGGAACAGTTCAATTCATCTAAACAGCTCATTTTATCACTGCCTCCCTGCCCTTAGCCAGTACAATGCATTTTTGACACATACTGATATATGTTGGTGTCCCATTTTTTACCATAATTGTCAGTCAAAAGGATGTCAAAGGGATATTAAAATCACTAAAGAAATGCTCCCTAACTCAACTGAGAGTTTTTTTGGGGAATGCCCTGAGAGTGACCAGAATTAGGGACCAGTTCTAGTTTTTCAGCTGTGTGAGAATGGAGTTGTCCTCCAGTGATTTCAGATGAACCATTAACATGTGAAAAATTAAATTCTGTTACTGTCACAAACTACCCTGATGTGTCTGAGCAGAGCTCAGTTAAGGGATAAACAAGGAATGAGATGCTCATGTGAAGGAGAAAGGAAATGTCTCTGCTGAGCTGCTCCTTTGAGAGGCTTGGCAATTGCTGAGATTCCCATAAATCCCTATTTTCTACCAGAGCTCTCACTCAGAATATGTGCCCATCTGATCTTACGTCAGCTACTCTGTTAAAAGTTTCAATCAAATGTGAAATCTTTAAGTATAAAAGTAATTTCTTGAATGATCTTCTCACTTTGTTGCTGGCAAAGATCTACATAAAATTAGAACATGGTGTTTTGGCTATCCTGGTAAAATTAAAAAATTTTGAGTTATTTCAAAATAGACTTTTCCCTTAATGTTAGTTGTGTGCAGAAAAACTAGGTGAATAACCTTAATATATATTTTGTAGATATTAGAAATTATGGAGCCTGGCACTCTGAATTTAATTCTGTATGAAAAACACAATGAGTTATTTTTAATCTCTTTGAAAAAGATTGTTATTTATTAGCCAAATGTTAAATAAATATCAAAGTTATTAAAGCTCTCTTTCTAAAATTGCTGTTCCTAAAAAATCAACACTTGAGAAATATCAAACTGTGAGACTCTGTGTTTCAGCTCACCTGTAGATATGATTTCTTGCATAATTTTAGAGTGGATACCACAGAGTGCCTAGAATAAAGAAACTTTGAGATTGTGGTTATTTCTAAATGTCTCAGGGTGACTGGTGATGGTGCCTGGGATGAAGGCTCTGCTGGGCTGCCTTGCCTTGTTCAGGGAAGGGAAAGGTGCTGAGGTCAGCCCCTGACCCTCATCCATGGCCTTGAAGATGAGAGGCAGTGGCAGCTCTGCAGTTTGAACACTCCAGAGGTGCAAAGAAAAATCAATATGCCAGCAAGGAGGGCAGCATTATCTTCTGGGAGAGTCATTAGCAGAAGGAAAGCCATGATTTTTGGGAGATGACAGCCCAGAAGAAATGCCAGGTTTGTCTTTCCCCCAGTGCTATGAGCATTCTTCATCAGTGGTTGTGTTTTCCTGCTCCTGATGCGTGCTCACAGCTTGTTCTCTTGTAAAGTTATCAGCAATATGGGGCATTACATGAACCTTTCTTGCTCCTTACTCTGCTAACAACCAAGCAATTAAATGTAGCAGTTTTGGTGATTTTTTTATAGGCTGCATCCAATGCAAGATATCTATTATTTCAAGGAAAAAATCTACTGTAAGAAAATATGATATGAAAAAAAAAATTGAAATAATGTCACCTGAAATGTGTGAGTTACTTTAAGGCCTTGCAGTCTGAGATTGTCCATTTCTATCATCCAGGTTCTTTATAGTCCAGTGTGCAGAGCACACCACCATGGATTTTTACCCCTTGTGCTTGAAACAAACCAACTGGCACTCTAAAATAGTCACATTAGCAGTTCTATCAAGCTAGCCTGAGTGGCTTAGCAGAGCACTGAACTCTTTTACTGTGTGCTTTTGTGAAATTAATGTATTTTTTATGCTAAAAAAAGTAGGGATGATCATTATGAAACAAATATTTTAAAAGGTAAGGTAAAAAGAGAAATACTGCAAAAGTAAAATTGGAAAACTTTTTTTTTCATTCATGAAGGTAACAAGCTCATCTAATTTCAAACAGCTGAGATGCTTACAGAAGAGTAACCTTCCAATTTGGGCACCTGTGCTAGAAATAATGCAATAAATGAACCTTAATATTATTGATAATCGATGAAACTTTGAGCAGCATGGCTCAGAAATTACCAGGCCACTTATTTTCAATTAGATGTAATATGGAAAATATCGTGAAAGAAGAAGGAAGATATAATTAGCCTGGGTTGCTTTGTTCATCTGTCATATTTTCAAACAGAATTATTATAGAATTATAGAATCACTTGCTTTTGTCTAGTATGTGCTTTGAAGTCTATTATTTTGAGTGAGAAAATATTTTTTCTGGGTGGAGATAAGCTTCAGAGAGCTGTCCATGCCCAGTGTGGGTTGGCCAGGAGGTATGCACTGATTGAAACCCTTTTGGGAGCTGTCTTTGCTTCACAGAACTTGTGTCTGGCTGGTGATGGGTCCCACCTCAGCCAGCAGGGTCAGACTGGCCCTAAAAACACAGGAATGAATATTCCCTCTGTGCCTGCATCACCCACCCTAGAAGCCCTAAAGGGTAATCTAGGGGTAATCTCCTTCACTGCTTCTCCCTGGAATGCTGATATGGGCACACCCTGAGTTTTATTCTCAGCAGGCAGCCCTAGCACACACAGAAAACAGATTTCCCTGGTGCTTCCTCTGGAGCAAACCCCTGCTCTTTGAGTTGAATGAAAAAGATTTAAAGGTATAAAGGGAAACATGAAGAGCATGGAGGAGCTTTGGAGGGCTGGAATCCTCCCAGGGGATGAGGCTGAGGAGGGTTCTCTCCTCTGTCCTAAAAATCAGAAGTAAATTATAAATGAGCTCTTTGGATCTTTGGGCACTGAAGTCCTGATTCTTGCGCGATGGAGTTACAGTGTTGTAACGCTGGGAGCTGGGATGATTTGGGGATGTTTGGGTTTCTCCAGGGTCAGGAATAATTGTCAAGTTCCAATGGATTCCAAAGCAAAGCTCAGAGTCCTGCAGTTGCAGAGACAAACACTGAGAGCAAGCAATACACAATTCTATTAAGCAGTGCTGCTCTTGAGAACTGACTTAATTCCAGATGCATTTGATCTTGCCACCAACATCTTCAAAGACAGTTGACCTTTTTTTACTTCTTACAGAGAAGAAGAGCCTCTGGATTCAGTTGGGCAGGGAAGCTGATGCCATTTTAAAAGAACTCTGTATTTCAAAACTTAGAGTGTTTAAAAAAAAAAAATAAAGTCCAAAGATCTAATAGCAGCAACGTTTTTTTGCTAAAAATACAAGAACCCTGCAAAAGAACTTTTCAGAGAACATTTCCTCTTGGTGCTTTCAGAGCAAGATTGAACTACTGAGGTGTGGATAGTAGGGGCCAATGTTTTTGAATGGATGACCAATGGATGACCCTTACATAAACACTGGGAAGTTTGGATATATACTGGTAGGTCCTCACAAGTCACCCAAACAAATGTGCCCCAGTTCTGCAGTCTCTAATCCACTGGAACCAGCAGCAGTTTCTCAAAAGTAAGTTTGGAACATAAAATCTTTCCAATACAAACCCAAGTCTTTCCAGGCTCAAAAGGGCTAGATTCCAGTGTTCCAAGGTAAAAAAACCTGAATTTGTCCAGTGGAGTGGTTGTGCAATGAAATTCAAGGTATTCAAGGAATGAAAAAGGTTGGCAGACTCTGGCTGGTATTCGGTTGTGGAAACCATGAGTATCTCACAGGAAGTGTTGAGATCATCTGTTAGTACCATTCTGCCATTAACCTAAAAAAAAAAAACCAAACCAAAAAACCCCAACAAAGCAAAAAGCAATGTCTTATTGACATTTCATTTTCAAGCTAAAAAATAGAGACAGACAGTGTGTGGGTGTTTGCGTGTGTGAGAGATTGATCTTTCAGATGCTCTGAAGTTCATATAATTTCCACCAAAATGTTCCTCAGTGGCCTACAGCCACTGCTGGAACTGCAGACAGCAGAGATTACAGTCTGTGCATTCCTGCTGGCTGCCCAAGCCATTGGTAAGTTGTAAGCCCAGTGATTGAGTGACTGAAGCATGGGTCAGCATGTAGGAATTAAAACCCATGTTTTTCCCATTTATACCCAGTGTGTTATGTTCTGAAGTCAGAAATGAACCACATTTGTAATGCGTGAAAATATCACACTGTGACAGTTCTGCTGTTGTTTGGTGTAGTTGTGTGAGTCCTACAGGCAGTAATTTTTTTACTGTTCAGGAAATCCTCTTCTATTAATACACTAAACAGAGAAATGAGGAACATATTTTTTTATACAATGGTTTTAGACTAATTTGTAAGGAAACTTTCAAGCTTATAAACTGTCACCACCTCCTCCAAAGAAGAGTTGCTCTATATTTGCATCCTCATAAATCAGAACAGACTGACACAGGGAATCTGTGTCATTGAAGTGCTGAGAAATTGTCAGAATATTTTTGCTGATTCAGGCCCCTTTTAAAATGGTTTGCTGCCCCTATGCAAAGCATGATGCATAAAATATGAGAGCTCAAAATTTTAATGTTTTCTAAACTCTGTTTTAAACTGAAAAATCCTCTTTAAACTCTCTTGAGTTCCCTGTGTGTGGGTATAATGCACAGATCTCCCAAAGCACATTGTTCTTTTGTGTGTGTGTATATTTTCCCACTTTCAGCGATGCACAGGATCCCAACCACCACTGTCAGCTGCCTCACTCTGGCAATCAGAAGCAGCACAGCTTTACAATCTGCGCCTCTTTCACAAAAATTATCTTTTTCCTGAGTTCTCTTTTTTTCTCCTTGCATAGATTGCTCTTGTAGCACTCCCTACTCTCAGTGGAATTTTCATGAGACTAAGCTGAATTTTTATCTTAGCTGTGCAAGTGATTTCACTGGGTATCCTCCTAGTTTCTATTTCTGGACTAACAGAGCTGTAAGCTACTTAGAAAGCTGTTGGAGAGCTAAGGATTCAGGTCTTGTGGCAGTGCTGGATAGGGCTGAAAGTGATGTTTCCTCTTTCATTGCATCCAGTCTGTCCGCTCGCTGTGAAAGTTTCAGGTATTTTCCTACAGCAAGGCTGAAAGAAAAATAAACATGGTGGGAAAGGGGAGTGGTGGTGGAGAAAAGGAAATGGGAAATCAGATAACTTTTAATATGTTACTTAATTTAAACAAAAAAAAAATCCTTCTAATGTTTTTTATTGCACCTGAAAAAAATCACTGTATTCAATAGAGTGTTTTGCAGATTGAGCAAAGGTATTTTTGGTTTTGGTTGAGTAACACTGACTTTTGTAAAGAAAAAGGATTTTATTCAGTAGAATACTCCAAAAGCTTAGAAATCAATATCCAGTGATTCAGTTACTTCCTGTCCATCTGGAACCAAGCAGATCTACAACAGCTGAATTTTTATGACTAAAGAAAAATAGATTTGACAGTCTTCAGGAATAGAAACTTGTATATACAAATATCTAGAGAGTATAAAATGGCCTCTGATATTATTCATCGTGCACTTTGCTGTATGAAGTGAGTATTGAAATGTTGTTTCTAATAATATAATCCAAGGAATTAAGAAAAGAAAAACCCAAAATGTGAACCAACATAAATAAGGCAACTGGCTGTGATTTCATGGGTTAAGCTCACTAGTCTCATCTAAGACATTTACCCTTACTGAGTGTTCCTTTAAAATTAAATGTCACTGACAACTGGGCAACTTTTCATTTCAAATGAATGGACAAGGGATCTCGAGATCTATAATACAAAAATGCAGTCAGAACTACAGTTATTTGGGTACATTTCTGCATGTTGATGAGTAGTAAATCATGTGCCAGCTCCTGGCAGAAACAGTTTTACCTGCCGTCTTCTCAGCTCATCTCTTGATGCTTTTTTATTGTCTCCTCCCACCAAATCTTTGCTTGAACTATTATCCTACATGCAGATGAAGAATGTGGATAACTGTGTTGTAAGGGGCACACAAGGTAGGATGCATCAGCAGAAGGGTGTAAGTGGGCTCTTGTTCAAAATTAAAGTATGGCAGTGTGCTTTCCTCTGTACACCTGCTGTTGAGATTTTAAGATATTGCTGACTTATTGTCAGCCTGATTTTTGAATGTGGTTGAAAACACGTCAGAAGAACTTACTTGCTACTCATGGTGGATCCTGACTTGCAGTTAGCCTGGAATGATTTAATTTCCTTACAGACTTGGAACTGATATCAATATAAATCATGACCTTTACCTGTTGATCATCATGTATTTCTGCTGCTCCATTTGGTGTCTTGTAACCAGCACCCACAGCTGTGGTCAAAGGTGCTGGTCAACATCAGGCCAAAGAGTTACATCACAAGAAGCTGGTAATCAGAATATTAGGTAGCTGTACATGCATGATGCACCTATTCCTAGCAAACTATGGAAGAATTTTCTTTTTCCAGACCCTGGAGCTATGTGAAAGATGTTAAATTAAATGTTGTAGGCTGTACCCCTCCCTTTTGCACGGGAGTGATTTTGTTCTCAAAGTTATGCAGTCTGGTATTTCAGCTCTGTTTATCTCCAAAATTATTAGCAGGTAAATTTGTTCCCTTGGTGGCAGATGGTTAGCTATCATAATTACTTTTTTTATTATAATTAGTAGCTTCTCAAAAAATTTGCTGTTTCCTAGTCCCAATCTATTTGGTCTTTTAATATTAGTATGAAGATCTTATAATATTATTCTGTTCAGCAAAGTGTTTTGCTTTCCTTTGCCACATACAAGGATACATCCATTTATAGGAAGAAAAAAATTGCTTTCATGTTTCCTGTTTTATTTTGTAGGTTTCTGAATTACCTAAATATAGCCTAAAATGAAATGTCGCTGTATATCTGTGCTGTGTCTTATCTGCATTCAGGAAGGCTGAAATTATTTATGGTGGAAGGCATCTGTGCTAAGCTATATTGAGAGCAAGCAGTGAGTGGAGGCAAAATATTGTAAAATATGAGTGGCACCACACCTGAGTGGCATGGGTTGGTCTGGCTGTAGTGTAGAACACCTGTTGGATACTGGGATGAGCTGTTTTTTGGGTTTTTTTAATTATAAACTTGGACTTTCAGGCAGGAATTGCTATTAAACCTCAACCTGATCTTCAGCATTTTAAGCAAATTGACTTCTGGGGGAAATGCATATGAGCAAGTACTGCTGTATGCATAAGTACCAAAATTAATCCATGCAGCATAGGGGCTTTGCAGTGAAACTTTCTTCCAGCTGAAGTCATTCTCTTATTCCTTGAACAGAACCAAGCCCTTCCCTTCCCTTTGATGAAACTCTCTTTAGCTACAGGGCCCAGAATGTCCTGGATCTGTGTGGGGAGATGGGCAACCAGCCAGCTCCTGCCTTTCAGAGTCCACTGAGACTACAGCAGAGCAGGGCTTCTGATGTAATGTAAATACATAAAGTTAACAAAAATTTATGTCTGATGTTTGGATTTTAATCATTCATGATTTGTTATAATCAGATATTCTCCATGGTAATTGAATCAGATTCCTGTCATTTGCATCCCTAAAGAGAAACAAGGATATGATAAAGAATTAGGAATGTTTACCAAACAGTTTTTTGCATTTCAGAGTGAAATCTATGTGAGTTTGGAGGAAAAAAATCCACTAACAAAACTGACACCAAGTTATAGTCAAGCAACATCTGCATTATACAAAATACAAGCTCAGGAGAGCCCTGAGTATTGGTTATGCAGTGTACTCAGCTCAAAACCAGGTGAGCAGCACACTGGTTTATTTCTAGATACCAAAAGTTTCATCAGACACTATAGCTCTCTTAAAATTACTTTGAATTTTACTTCTCTTACAGTTAAGTTTAGGGTCCAGAGTACAAAGAAATTCTGATTCCTCTAAGGTTAGAACAAACAGGATGTAAAAATCTGCAGGCAGGCTACTGTCACCAAGACAGTGAGGGTTGTCTCTGGTACTCTGCCATCAAAGTCCTCTTTGCCTCATCTTCACCTGTGTTTAAAAGAAGCAATTCTCTAATAAGCAAGAAGGAACAAATTAAAACCACAATTAGCATCTCTGCAAGTTGCTTTTTTGTGTCCCAAAGCAGGCAGGTAGTGGTCCAGCTCTGGAATGCATTGTCATTTGTAGCTCACTTTGTGATGCAGTATGTAAAATATCACATGATGTTTGAAATTACATCATTTAAATGGATCATACCTATGAAATGAGAAAGTGTTGTTCTTCCCTTGAAGTATCTCCAAAGCAAGAACTGAAGAATATTGTCCTTAAGGGCATCAAAGTAAAATTTCATTACTTTTTAAATGAATATTCTTATTGCTTGTGCACTTAGGTAGTAAACCAGCCCTCTGTATCCATGTCACTATAATCCATTTTGCTCTCCACACCTCAGAAGTCTGATTTTTCTTGGATTTTATTAAATGCTCTTAAAACACCTTGCTTCCTTCCAGCTAAACCAAATACTGACTGATCCCAATCCTCCACTTAATCTTAATTTAAATTTAACTTGTCTTTTTGGTCCCTCTTGGGTTAAAGTTTCTATTCTTTAGCTCAACCTTTGTATTACAATGTGTCTAAATAGCAGAGTCCTGCTGCTTTGCTATACAATATGCCAGCTCTAAGATCTAATGGACTTGTCTTGTAAAAATATCATTCAATGCATTCAGGTACTGGGGATAAGTTTGTAGACAATTTTCTTTCTTTTGCCATCCTCTTCCTATGGAAAAAAAAGCTATTAATGCAGCAGCTCTGAGTGGGCTAGTCACTACATTGGTGAGATTTTTGCATTCTTCTGCAAAGTCAGTCCATTACAGTACTGGGAAAAAGGCATCAAGGACAGCACTCAGCATTCAGATTCTTAATGCTCCTTGAGACCACAGTCTTGGCTATGATGAAGTCAACAGCAAAGCCACTTTTGGTAGGATCTGAACTTGGATTTGATGACTGAGATGCAAAGGTAAAACTTGACACTGACTGTGAGTGAGGGAATCAGCTAATAGAAAAAATAAACGTAGCATAACTGGGTGTTTGAAGAATAAGAGCTTTGCTTCTCACAAATAGAGTGTCCCAGAGTAGGAGGACAAGAGGAAGATCTTAGTATGAACATTTTGAGAAAATTCTGAAATTCGTTTTGTTTGTGTAGATGAAGGTTTGAAAAATTAAGGTATTTTAAGGTTGAGTTCTGATGTATTTCCTGTCCCCATGAATTCCCAAAATAAGCATCATGTGGATTTTTAAAATAAATCTGATTTGCAAATTTTAAGCTCTTATTAGATGACCAGGAGTTCCATTGACTTCCTCAGTGTGAGCCTATTGCACACTTCTAACATGCCATACACTAAAGTACTGTGCTGGTTGGATTTTGTTACCAGTTGGCCTGGTTCTAGCTGGGATGGAGCTCATTTTCTCTGTCCTGTGCAGTGCTGTGATCTGGACTGAGCATGAGGACAGTGTTGGTAACACACTGATGTTTAGCTGTTCTTGCCCTCCATCAAGGACTGTTGAGTTCCCAAGCTCTGGCAGGGAAGCCAGGGCAGAGCCTGGCCAGCAGAGCTGACCCAGACCCCAGAGGGACATCCCAGCCCTTGGCACATCATTCCCAGTCCCTGAACTGGGGGAGCTGGCTGGGGGCAGGGGCTGCTGGCTGGGCACAGGCTGGGCTCTGTTCAGAGTGTGCTGAGCACTTGTGTCACACCTCACTTATTTCTGCTGGCTTTGCTCCTCTCCCTCCTTTCTATTACTCACAGAATTTTATTTTGTTTCAATTATTAAGTTGTTCTTACCTCAGCCCAGGAGACCTTTACCTTTTCTCTCAGTGAGTTCAGCACTTTGCTGCCACCTGGGATTAACCCCTGACAGTGGCACATTAATTAGCTGGGAAGTCACTTTATTTTCTCTAATCTAGCTATCAAATTCCTCTCCCCCACAAGCACTCTGGAAATGCCAACTTTCTGCCAAGCTGTTTCTTATGCTTGTTGTATTTCTGTCTTCCACGTAGGAGGAAAAATATTGTCCTAATCAGCACACTTCATAGATCCTGTAAATAATATAAGAGCAAAGCTTGCAGTCTGATCAGATATTTTTTAGATATTAGATATCTTAAATATTTTTTTTCCTCGTTGAATTTCTTCTGTTTTGTTCCTTTCAGTTTTAGAAAGGAGTCAAAGGGGATCAATTTCACCACAAAATTTTACTGTGCATGTTTCTAAAATATCACCCAGAACTAGACAGCACTGTTGAGAAATACCTCTGTGAATCAGAACTGGCCTGGCATTCTTCCAGTCCCAGGAATGTAGTGGTCAGAGCAGATTTTCATGGAATTTGTAAAGGATTTGTACCCTTTTAAAAAAATTCAAAGAAAAAATAATTTTGCCTTTATTGAAGTTGTAATATTGAATGATTTACCATGGTTTCTTTGGCTTCAAATTTAGTAGAGAATACACAATGTAAGAATTAAGAATATTTATAAATGTATTATGAGCTCATCTTCTGGACACTGGCAGGACAGAAAATTAGAAATATTCAGTGTAAACCTAATTTAATTGAATGTAACTAAAAATGCTATCAGTGCATCTTTCTAATGCACAAGATGAATTAAAATCAAATAAAAAGCTGTAGTAACCTATGAAAATGAAAAAAAAAATCTGTGGGTCTCAGTCTGATGAAAGGTAACGGGGAAAATAGCAAAAAATATGGCTTTTTGCAATTAATTAAGTTCTATGGGTTATAATGGAGAAACTAAAGGAAATACTTCCATTCCTTAAATCATGATGCATAGGCTCTGTTTTTGCAAGAAGAATTAAATCTAAATCATAAATTGAAAGTGGTAGTACTAGTCTTTATGTCTTTCTTCTTGGAATGAGCAAAAATTAGAGGCAGCATTTTACTTTTTTTTTTCCTTTCTCCAAGGGAAAGATTTTTGGAATGATAAAGATTGTGAAGCCTTCCAAGTGGGCTGTATGGCTATATTCTTGTGACTAAAATGCAATTAGTAGAGCTAAAGTTAGTTCTCTTCCCTCTAGTAGCAGAAATGGAGTTTAGCTCTCTCTGCAGTGGGAGAGGCAAGCAGCTGCTGTGCTCAGCCCATTGCCAAAGCAGGCAGACGTGTGGCATTATTTTTTAATGTCTGCTATCAAGAGCTTTCCTTTCCTGGCCTGAAATACAAGGGCTTTACTATTAAAGCCAGCCTGATAAATGTGATCATTCTGTAGAAGATTTCAACTTTGGGGGGATAATATTGAAAAAAAAAGGAAGCTGTCTCCTGAAATCCACGAGTCTGAAGTGCAGTGTTGGGTCAGTGGGTCCCAGCTTTGTCTGACTGGTTCCTTCTGTGCTGCCAGTTCTGGGCCAGTCAGGCTCTCCAGGAATTTTTCTGGCTTCTCTTGCTGACCTGTGCTGTGGTTTTGCCCTGGCTGTAATGCCCACTGGAGCTGCAGAGCAGGTGTGGAATTAGGAAAGGGGAAGGAGCAGCAGGCATTTTAGCTGTATTCCCATAGAGCACATCTAGAGATGCTTACATTTTTTGTTTGGCATAAGTGGGCAATTCAAAGGGGAGAAAAATGAAGGGTTAGGAGCTTAAAATAGTTTGTCTGCAGTAAAAATTACCTTTTTTGTAATGCACAATTATTTGATGAAAAAACATTCACCAGTTATGAAAAAAAAATAGTGGAAATCCATATTTTCCATTAAAATCAGTTTCAATGAAAACTTTCTCATCAGATTTTTTTACCATGTACTCTTTGATTTGGCTCACAATGACACATGAAACTGTTACTGACCAGACTTTTGAAATGATGGCTTTTGGTTGTTTTGTTTTTTTTAAGCATTCATTTACTTAGCTACTGGCACTCTCTTCCAAGAAAATCTTTCTGGGGATTTTGCCATCATTTTCTAAGTAACATTAATAATAAATAAATAAACAAACCATGTAAAAGAAAATAACCAAATTGAACCCAAAAGACATCCATCCAAACTGAAGATGTCAGAACCTGTTTGCTTTTAACCAGATCCCTGATGTCTGCAGGAGATAAATTTTGCAATTCTGGGGTTAAAATCGTGTAGCCAAATCTTCCTCTTGAAACTTTCATGCAGCAGCAGCAACATTTCAATGCAGCATCAGAGTTAAACAGCAGAAAGCTTGGCTGCCTCACTTCTGCCCAATTACAAAGGCCAAGAAGAAATTTAAGAAAAAAAACATACTAATGCAAATCAATATCTATTTTCCACTGCAGATTACACTGTCAAAAAACCTTGCACTGCTGCAAAACACTGCCACCATATTAAAAAAAAAAAAAAAAAAAGAAAAAAAAAAAAGGCAAACACATTCCATAAAACTATTTTCATGTTTGGAAAGTAATGATTTATCTCTTATGATGCTGAGCCACCTTTTTGAAATTAATGAAACAGTAAGCTCATTTAAAAACCAGGAATTAAGAGTGGTTGCAAACATCCCTTGGGAAATAGGGGTTTTGCTTTGTACCCACTAAACATCAGTTGGGTGGGTGGTTAAGTGTGTGTCAATGAAAAAAAATAAAAAAGAAGAAGCTATGGTTAGAGTTAAAAATCATGGCACTCTCTGAAATGTGAATGCTATTCCCTATTTTCTGAATATTGTGCCTGAGGTGCACACTGCCTTTGAGCTCTTGAGGAGTCAGGGAAGGACAGCATTTGTCCTATATGCTTCCAAATTACAGTTAATTAATACACTGATTCCTGAAAACCAACACACAAAATGAGTTTACATGATAGAGGAAATTTAACTTCATCTCTTGGAAGTTTGCTATTTATTCTTTTATGCAGAAATTTCGTACTTTGAGATAACATCAATATTCACCACTAGAAACTGGACTTTATTCTTGCTCTGGGTAATTAGTGCAGGTGCTTAATGGAGGACTGAACAATACAAGGGAAGTGAGAAAGGATGTCTGGGACTGGTAAAAAAGCCTGGAATACTTAGGAAAAAAGAATATTCTGGCTGCTTCCTGAGAGGCCTTTGGAGTGAAGGTGGGGCTGTGAGTGGGCACAAAGGGGGCACATCTGCAGGGAAAGGGATTTTTGGGGGGAACCAACACATTTATGTCCTCAAGGTGTTGTGAGCTCTGTGCTCCCAAATACTTTTTGTAAATGAGAGAGTTCATAGTTTAACCTCCCAAGTGTTTCCTCCTGCCTCCTCTCCTCTCTGCCCCCAAAATCCACAAAATGCTACAACTTTGAGCTTTCTGAGCAAAGAGTTTTGCTACAAATTCTGTGTTTAGTGTTTCACCCTCTACCCTTCAAACCCAGGGACAGGCAGCTCATCCAGCATCTCTCTAAAATGCACCCACTCTGTCTGTGTGCCTCTGCCAACCTCTGGGTCTCAGACAATGGGACAGACCTGCACAAAAATCAAACACCCTCCTTCAGTTATTCACTCCTGTGGAGGACCCACAGTGACAACAGCAAACACCTATTTTATAAAGGTTTGGAGTGACAAATACCTCTAGAAGAACCTCACGTGTTTCATGCAGGAACATTACTGCCTGCATGAAAACATGTTTCTGGTTCATTACTGATATTTATGCCCAATACCAAATTAAACAACCTTTTCTTTTAATTCACTGCATTTCTGGTCTCCTCAAGTAAGCTCTATGATTCATTGAGGCCATAAAACATTAATAGGCATCTAATTAAACATATAATTCATTGAGATTAATTGTGGGAATTAATCTCAGTAAAATTCTATGTCCCAAAGTAAGATCCTTTCCCACTGAAGAGATACACCATGAAAAATGGTACAATATATCTTCTTTTATCATAAAATCAGATAAAGGTAAAACATGGTAATTGTTGTTTGTTATAACAAGACATAGTAGAGAAATGGGAGAATTAAGGCCAGAAAAGAACATATATTATCTTAACAACTGTTTGAACTCATGACTGTTTAACATTCGTCTTTAGGATTAAAAAAATAAATCTAACCATGTCCCATCTGCACACTCCAGGAAAACTTCTGCATTATACAAAATCCTTAAACCAGAGAAAGGGAAGATTTGGTGAAGAGCAAGTGTTTCTAACTGGAGTGGAACAGAACTGTCTTCTGAGGGGTTTTGAGTGTCCTGGCCAAATATTCTTGCCGTTGACCCCACTCATGCTGAAGCTGACAGGGCTTTGATTAGCCACCAAAAGCTGACCCGTGCCACTGGATGCATTTATGTTTCTCAAATTTTGCTGCTTCTGTTTTTGTCAGTACTTTTGTTCCTTTTTGATACAGGAATTCTTTGCGGGTGAAAAATGTTTCTGCAGTAACAGCTCCTGGTGCGACCTGAAGGGGCTTTTAAAGTATTTTACTGGGTTCCTAAAAGGACATTCCTGATTATCCACTGCTTAGACTTGCCAAGGCCAGCTTGTATTTGGAACCCATTTGCAGAAGGCCAGGGCAGTGATTTTTCATGCAAGGTGCAGAGATAATTTCAGCCCACACCTCGTGCACCGTGGCTGAGGCGGTAATTCTGCAGGGGTGCACAAGAGCACTCCAGAAAGGTGACTGCAAGGTGCAACAGCTACCTGAAGCAGCAGTGGGACATTAAAAACTCAGAGTGCAGCTGGAATTTGTCAGGAGCCTTTATCCTGTGCATCTGGTAACCTTGGCTGCTGTAGATCTTTTGTGCTTCACCCCAAGCCTTAAGAGCAGCTCATCAAATGCAGCATTTCCCTGATCTTTATGCTGATGGCTGTGCAGCTCTGAGGTTAAGCGTTTCCAAGTTGAATTTGGTCACAGCTTTTCAAATGTCAGCACTTTGAAATTGTTTTTCCTCTCTTCCTTCTGTATATAATAAGAGGGAAAATGGCAGATCTACTCATAAGGTCATGTGAGAAGCTGGACCAGGTTGTATTTAGTTTTTGACCTGCTCATCACTTTATAATAATTGTTCTAAAGCTTAGATACAAGTTCTCAAAAAAAAAAAAATCTTGTCTAATTCTTACCTGGCAAAATTATCTTGAGTTCTGTTAAAAGAATTTGCTTAGAAAATGCTGGAGAGATTTTAGATCATAGATCAAATGCAGATAGATATAAAAATTCTTCAAGTGATTTCAATTTTATCATTTGATTTATAAAGGACATATTATATTAAGTTATGCATCTTTGCAAAGCAAACGAACTGTGACAGGTTTGCCTGGGAAAAAAAAGGTGGATTTGGGGATGGCATCCTGAGAAGGAATTTTAGAAAGTGTTTTGTAACTAAATAATGTGATCTTGTAAGGAGGATCAAAGCAAAAGTTAGGAGAAGTAATCAATAAATTACAAGATTGGCAGCGGCTTTTTCTGACTTAAAATGCAATTAGTAAGTCTTTGGCTTCTTAAGAAAATAGAAGGCTGAATACAGTAAAGACAAGAAAGTCTGTACAGAACTCACTTATGAACTGTGCAGGAAAAGCTGGAGCCACCACAGAATTAATTGTGTTTTTTGTTAGGAAGAAAGAGTATAAATTTGACAGTTAATATTAAGTGGGGAATTGAGACTGAGATCTCTTGGCTATTTGACTTAGGAGTGAGTGTCAGGTGAAGAATGGAGTCACCAAGGGGTGGAGCTGCTCGTTTCAAACCGATTTGCAGGCTGATATAAAAATGTGGGAGCTGCTGTGCCGTGCCCAGCGGAGCAGGTTGATGTGCCTGGCATTTACAGGGCTGGGCACCCAGTTCTGCTGCTCCCTGCTCCCTCCAGCATGTCCCCTCGTGCTGGACACTCATGTGCTCAGGATTGTGAGACCCTAACACCCTGTTTGATGCCTTCCTGGGGTATTTTCTGAGGTTTTATAACATTTCTATGTTAATGCTATTCTTAACTGTCACATATTAAAACAGCGAGGCGCTTCTGCAAATGAATTATTCCTTCCTGAAAGCAGCATCCAGCGCTCCTCAAACAAGCTAATAAAGCTCTGTTGAGATGTAATTCTCTTCTCTAAGACATTGCTTGCTCATTCTGGAATCATTAAAAATCAACCACCAAATCAATGAGTCTCATTAGAAATCTGTCTTTTTGCTTAATGCTATTGATTTAATCTGTTTTAGAAATCCCTATTAACCATTAGTTAATTAAACACATGACAGTTATATAGATCAGGTAAACCTGACTGCTGTCTCAGGAAGCTCAGAATGGATTAAGTGATTATCTGTAAGTTTATTTTATTTAAAAGACACAGTTTGGATATCTTGCACCCTCTAAAGCTTATATAATAAAGTCTTCAACCAACAGCAATTACATGCTAGTAATACATATATTGATACACAAAAATCTAAAGAAGTGCCTGATAGGTTGGAAATCAGTTTGTGCAGTTGATATGGTATCAGACCAGCATAAAAGTGAAGGCCAATCATTTCCTGAAGAAATGAATTTCTGTGGGACAAATACTCAATTCCTAAGGATCTTATCAGGTTCCAAGAGGTCAATAGTGTTCAGGAATAAGTGATGGAGCCAATGCAGCCTTGGAGTGCTCTGAACCCTACAACATCTGCCCAAATTGTCTGTAGGGATCTTCCTACCCAGAGCCTCTTGTCTTGACTCAGTCTCCAATCTTTAAATGCTGATTTATGTGTTTGTCTCTCAGCAAGTCAAGCATGAACTGAGGAAAACCTGTTTCTTCCTCTTGTCTCTCCCTTTCTGACACTTTTGGCATTTAATAGTTGCAAATGGCTCCTTGTATAGAAAAAAACAAGGATTAGGATGAGGCTGTCTGTAAATCACATTCCATTGCCTGTTTTGAGATGAGGGAAAATTTCTAGTTACAAATAGCCGTATTTCAGAGATTTCTCAGGATAAGAATTAAAGTTGTACCAAACCTGGGACAGAATAGATTTCTCTTGGATATAAGCCTGAATCTTCTAAACAAAATAAGTTTTGAAAATTTAGTAATGCTCCTTAAAAACTTGCTTATTCCTCAGATTTTTATCTATCCTTTTAAAAGAGGCGATCTGAATTTTGTCTTTTATCATTCAAAGGTTAAAAAGAAGCCCTTTCTAAACCATTCTCCCATTGTTTAATTTGTATTTGAAGAGATTGCAAAACAGAAGAAGAAAAATATCAGTTATGTCTTTCTTGTGTTTTACCACATAGTTGTACTGAATTGTTGATGGTTCCCTGTGAAGTCCAGCTGAATGAAATGCCCTGAAATAGTAAAAAATAATAGATTAAATAGATTTAATTTTGTGTTTCTTGTTCACTAATAATTTGAAAAGAAGACACTTTTCTTGTGTGGTAGGCTTCCTTAGCTCTAAACAATCTTTCTCTTCTTTTTGAGTTCTTTTCAAATGAAACAGTCTGTGCTTCCATTGCAGAACACAGTGTACTGAGAATCACTGCTGGAAATTAATTAATTGAATAATTTCTAAATCCGTTGTTTAGGCTCAGGCTATGAAAAGACTTTGGTGCTGTAATGCTCAGCACCTAAGCTGATATTTTAATGTGTTTTCAAATCCAGCTCCCTTTCAGCTTTCACTCTTCCCTCATGAACTGTTTCTAGTGACTGTTTCAAGGTTTTCTTCCTTCACATCACCATTGTTCTAAGTGTAATTATACTACACTACTACCATACTGAAATTAAAAACGCTCCTTTATTGCTGTTCCCTATGCTTTCCTGAAACATCTCATTTCTTTCACTGCTAGAAGGACCATCTGACATATATATTGCTGTGAGAATGGCAGATGCAGGGGTTTATGACTTGTGTAACTTGCATAAAATGCTGCCAAGAGAGCTTTAAAGAAGTTCACTCCCTCCCCATCTCTGCCTATACAAACATAGGCATACCTTTATGGGCACACATATATATATATATATATATATATATATAATTGTGTGTGTTTGTATATGTATGTTCTACTGCTAGTTTGCAGGTTTGTGGGTTCATTGAAATGGAAAAGGCCAGGGTCTCTGTAATCATTGCTGAAATTGTGCAAACACTGCCAGGATCTGTTCTAGCTGCTGCTGTTATTTCAGTGAATAATTACTGTTGTGCTACAGCCAAAACTTTGTACTGGCCTTTCCTGGATAAAAGGGTTTAATGCTGAATTTTAGATATCCATGTTGATATGCCTCCATCTAAGGCAGTCATCACAGCTCCTGTCAAAGGGGGAAAGTAGAATTGGGCACTTCCAGGGATGTTTTATCTCATCTAAAGATGGATTACTAAAGTGGTTCAGAAAAAATACATTTTAGAAGTGCTTTTTCTTTTCATTATCTCAAAAGGGAGACTATAATTAGATCAGACATAGATGGTTACATCATAGAAGTCTAAAGTTAGGTGATTTGGATCCCATGCTAAAATTTGGTGTCTGCAAATTTTTAGGTCTAATTTTAAGAAGTTCTTTTTATAAAAAACACTTTGAAGTGGACTGGAGCACAGATACCTATATAGCTTTTACTTTTTTGCTGGGAATTACCAACAGATTTGATTCCTCAGCCTGACTCTTGCCCCCACAAGGAACTTATCAGCAGCCATGAAAAAATGAAAAGTACTCTTTTTTTTATGCCTATTAATATAAGAGTTAGCTAGAAAACAAGGTTTTAGAAATAAAACCAAGATATATAGTCTGCAATAAGGAAAGATATCTGAAAATTGCCATAATTTCAGGGCCTGTATGATATGAAAATCTACTTCTAATCATAACCTTACAAGGTGGTTAATTCTTTGGGAGCTACATAAGGTGTCGAGGACCTCTTCAAAGTAATAAAAACATCAAAAAAAACCCCCTCTGATTGGCAGGAATACCACATCATTAAGATATTTATTAGAGGCTTTCAAAATTGACTCTCTTGCATGGCTCTATTCCAAATTATATATTTTTTCCCTCCCCCACAAGTAACCAAGATAATGTCCTGGCTCTACTGAAATCTCTGAGTCTCAAACAGTGGGGTTTTATCTGCCTGAAGTGGTACAAAAGCACTAAAGGCTGGTGTCCTAATTTGAGTTATGCTTACCAGGAGGCTCAAAAGCAGACTGGTATTGTGGTCTCTCTAGATCAGTCAGGGCCAATTTATGAGATATTTCAAGAAATTCTGTCCCTCCCAACCAGACCCTATGGCTTGTTGTAGAAACTGAGCATTTTGAGATGCAGAAGTTATTCCAGATAGTTTAGTTTCTCATGATTTGTTAACTGGCATCTAGGAAATGTTAAAAAAAGAAACAGCTGAGAGTCTTTGACCTGTCTTGCTCACTAGGAAATGGAAGTACAGATTAAAGTTATATTCAGTGTTTGCTCAAAGATCTCGAGATGAGCGTCCATTTGATTCTGAAAGTAAAATTAATGTCTAAGAAAACCCCACCATGACCTTTAGGTGTCTCCTCCATTATTGAGCCTGTCAAGTGAGGCTCAGCAGAGAGTAAACTTGATTATGGAGAAAATTTCTTTTTCAATATGCAAACAATAATGTGCTAACTGCTGGATAAGGTTTTGTTTCAGATGGGAGGGGTTGGTGTCCTCATGGCAGACCTGATGCCAAATGGTCTTTGTTTTTTTGTTTTTTCTTTATCTATTCTCTGTATTCTTTAAATGTATATTTGTAGATAAGTGTGGAAGTCAGTGCATTGGACTTTGGCCTGACAGAGGTGGGATACAAGCACTCAGGTGCTGGAGAGTTACTGAGAGGCGTTGGACACTTCAGTCTTGGGCTCCAGAATTATAAGGGAGACTCTGAGAAATTTTAGATATTACTTAATTAAATTTAAGGTCACAGATTACGTATTTTACCTTCACAGAGTCTTTGGGCTCACATAAATCAGGTGCCCACTTCTCTTTCTCCAGATGGGACCTAAGTGCAGGGCTAATAAATCCTGTATTTCAGGAGAGGTGTAGATGTGGTATCAGGAAAAAATTCCTCATTGAAAGGATGGCAAAAAACTGGAACGGGCTGCCCAGAGGAGTAGTGATGTCCCTGTGTTTGGAAGTGTTCAAAAATCTGTAAATGTCATGCTTAGAACCATGGTTTAGTGATGGACCTGGTGGTGGTGGGTTGATGCTTGGATTTGATGATCTCAGAGGCCTTTTCCAACCTTTATGATTCAACAATTCTATATTCTCTCAGTCTGAGTTACTTAAAACTGAATTCCTCTCACCCCTACCTGACAGTAGGAAAACTGTTAGAGGAAAATGAAAAGTGCACCCATTTGATCTTTGTTTTTTATGTATTTCTTTTTAAAGCTGGTGGAAAATTTGAGCATCCCTGAGTATATAAAATACTCCAGAATATCACTTTTGTGGATTTTAAGCACATCATCCCTTATCTCATATGAGTGTTTCAGCTTCAAGACTTGTATCAACTTCCCTGTGGTGGGGCAGGGAATATCTTAAAGACTGCAAGAATTACAGCTACTGTGAGAATGGAAGCCATTTAAATGCTGGCCCATTTTTATCACAGTGATATAATATGTCATTGTTCCAAGCTAAAAAGCTGATCTTGTGAGAGATCTCTATTTTTAATATTCCAATTAAGATTATATTTTTTGTTTGCACCCAGGTACACAGTAAGGCTGTTTCAGATTTTGTTCATACATGACTATGAGGTAGAGCATGGCAATTGTTCAATTTAAAATAGTGGGTTTAATAGAAACAGATTATTCAAAGGTGTGTCTCAAACCGCACTAGATCAAGTTAGTCAATTTTCCAGTTTATTTATTCATAAAGTCTGAAGTTCTTAGCAAGAAATGAAGCAAAAATGTAGAAATGCAGCACATTCTTCATTTTGACATATCTATGGATTATGCTTGTCAAAGCATTTATCTTTTATCGATGTTTGAAAGAGACTTGTGTTCATTAAATACAAGATTTGGAGAACAAGCTGTGGTTAATTAGGGAAATGTGACTTGTTTATGGATGCTAAAAAGCATTTGAGTGTCCTACATATTAAAGATGTTGAGAAATTATTTGTTAACTTGAAATACCTTGTTATTTCTTGTGATTCAGATGTTAAAACTAGTTCAAGATTCTTAAATGCATTTGGACATGCAATTTCCACTGATCTCAGTAGGATCTTGTTTCCAACTAATTAATTTCTTGGAATTTGCCTTTCTCTCTCTGCTGATATTGCACACACTTAGGGACAGTGCCCAGAGTCCTAGCTCCTTCAGAGTAGATTTCTTCTTATGATCAATTACTTATCAGTGATATATTATAAAGTTGATCTAGACTGTTCCTGGTGCTTTTTCTTTTCATGTGCTTTGTTTATCCCCAATCTGACTTCATCTGCTGAGGGAGACACCCTGCTTTGGAAATGATGGGATCTGATAAGCCCCAGAGGCAGAGTGACTCAGTGAATATTTCCTTGGCCTGATCAATCCAGAGCTCAGATAAAGAGCCTGGGGATGATAAACCCCGTGCTCTGGGCTGCACACCAGGGTTACACACTGAAAATTTCCTTATTATTTAAGGACTTGAATCCTAATGGGTCTGGTCCTCAGCCTGAAATCTCTGGCCAGCACCCAAATTTCACACTGCTCTGATACAAACAAGCTTTTTGCTGGATCCCAGAGAATTACTTAGGATGTAATTGAGCATTTAGATCTTTCAACTCAGTCATGATCAGGCTTTGTGTGTCTTAAGAGCCAACATTAGGCTGAAGTGTTGATGTCTTTCATTGCAGTCAGTAAGAGTTCTGCTAGAGAGAAAGATGAGAAGGGAATGGGATCCTTGGAGAACCTACAAGGAGATGGATGAAAATGTACATATTACAAAAAATGTAATATACAGTCAAACTGATATTAGTGCTGTGACATCAAAGAAAAATTATCATGAGGCTGGGGAAAACAGCAAAGCCATGAAGTATACTCACTGCAAACCACACAGTTAGTGTCATTTTGAGAGAAAATAAAGTAAATCAGAGTTCCACTGTGTAAGAAGAATGTTGGTTGACACAGAAAAATATCCTCCAGTGATTAAGTCATATGATATTCATAAAGGAAGTTAGCCTTGTGGTAGTCTGGTTATTTAAAATTGGAGTGATAGTAGGGGGAAAAAAGAAAAGTCAAGCTTCAAGATTGTTAGCAAAATACAGTGCCAGAATGTTTTAATTTCCTTTTTATTCTTGGCAGAGATGGAGATGCCTGAAGTTCCAAAAGCCAAAAAAAAAAAAAAAAAAAGGAAAAAAGAAAAATAATTTTACATTGCACTGCAGAACACAATTAGAATGAAGACCCAAAGTGAACTGATTTAATACCTGTGCTGGTTTGGGCTGGGCTGGAGCTCATTTTCATCGCAGTGGCTGTGTTTTGGATTTTTGTGGAACATGGTAATGCTATTTCAGGGGTGTTTATGTCATTGCTGTCAGGGTTTACCCCGAGCCAAGGCTTTCTCTGCTCTGCCCTGCCACAGGGGTGAGGGGCTGCAGGAGCAGGCACAGCCAGGGCAGGTGAAGGGGGATGTTGGGATGACTTTTGTGTCCCCAGGTCAGCCTTACAGGTGATGGGGCCCTGCTGTCCTGGACATGGCTGAGCAGCCCTGCCATGGGAAGTGGGGAATTAATTCCTTGCTGTGCTGTGCTTGCATGTGTAGGATTTTGCTTTCCATATTAAACTGTCTTTATCTCAGCTTTTACCCTTCCAATTTTCTCCCCAGTGAGGGAATAAGCAAGCAGCTGAGTGGTTTTTGTTTGCTGGTTGTGGTTAAACCATGACAATACCCAAATTGCCTTTTCAATACCTTGTTTGTAGATTCTGAAATAAAGGATTCGTTTGTATGTGACTGTAAAGATGGGAGAAAGCTGATTTCTGATCCATGTTTAATTTAAGCAGAATTTGTTTCTCCCAAAGAGCTTACTGTGAGTTTTGGGGAAGAAAACACGGCAAGTATCTCTAAATATGCTCTTTAATGAAAGGAAACAGGAGGCAAAAATGTGTCAGGAGCCTCCTCTTCAAAATAAAAAAAATACTGATATATCCATTGCAGTATTAGGAAATGGATATGTTTATGTTCTCAGTGCTGTAACATTTCAAAGAAAACCCTCAATACAGTAACAACTCAAAGGCACTAAAACTTGAGAGCAAACTGGTGAAATCAGCAAACAAAATATGCATCATGAATTTATTACTGTTTGCTGATACTGGGGCGTTGCAGACCTTTCTTACTGATCTTTGAGAAATCATGAGGCAGTTTGAAGAATTAGTTTTATTTTTACCTTTGTAGCAAGTAAAATTGTTTCACTTAATATGTTGAAATGGCAGGACTATGTTACCCCTTTCACTGTTCTCATTTTAAAAAATAAGAGCAATCAGTGCCAAATATCTTATGTTAGTAAGTGTTTTAGCATTTGAGATTGGATTGTGTTTGAATGATATCAATTGGAATGGAAGAGTGTCTGCACTGTACAGTAGGAGTCTGAACCAGCAGCTTCCACTACAGTAATGCAATTGAAGTTATTGCTATTTAGATGATATTTAATCGTTAGCTCTAACACTAGTACTTGAAAAAAAATGTTTAAAGCCTCTGAAGTATAATAAATCTTTTTTTGCTGTGTGTCCAACAGTTGGCTGAAGAGCTCAGGTTTATGTCTTTGCCCACAGTCCCAACCTGCTGGAAGGGTTTGGTGGTTCTTTGGTCAGGGTAAATGGAACAGTAAACAAGCAGGGCAGGGAGGCAGGTCCTTTTGTTCCCTGTGCTGCTCCAGTGCCTGTGAGGTTTGTTCTCAGCTGGTGACAGGCACTGGGCTCAGTGCTGTGTAAACAGTCCAGAGACTTCCCCTGAAAAGTTTGGACTTGAACCTTATGGCAGCAGGAAACAAAGGAACAGAAATTAACAGGCAGGAACTTAGAACTGACAGGGGGAAAAGGGTGGGGGGTGTAAGCTGTGGCTGCTAGGTAGCTGTCCCAAATGTGAAAGAAACTATGTAAATGTTAGAAATAATAAACCAAAACAAAACAAAACCAACAACAACAAAACCCCAACCCAACCCACAGTTTGCCATCAATACCTGCTCAGTTCTGCTGCATCCCTTGAAACACCTTTTATCATTTTCTTGACTCAGAACACCTGTAGCATTTGGATTCTAGGACAAAATGGTAAATTGCTTTGTTTTGCAGACTGCTTGCAGGGCTTATTTATCTTCCCTCTGAATACAAGCTCTGCCACATATTCCTCATCCCATTTTCCTGAGCTGATGTTTTGTCTGATGCTCTTCCAGAGCCCTGTGTAGGTGCTTCTCCAGATAAAATTTAGGTCTAGGAAGTGGAAATAGTGGGAAGTATGCTCTGAAAAATATTTTCCTCACTTGTTTTTAATATTTTGACCTTTGGGTTTAAGGATTAGGCAAAAGATTTCAATTTATTTTGTGGTAGTTTTTTATGGTCTTCATCTTCTTGTTCTTATTCCAAAGTCTGGACAAATGCCTCAGTAAATTTGGGGTTGGTTTTCTGTGTGTGTGTGTATAAGTTGTTTTCTTGTTGTTGTTTTGTGGGTGCTTTGGTTTGTTTATTGTGAGTTTTTTTGTTGTTGTTGTTAAATGTGTAAGTAAAGATTACAGAAACACATATCCCAAGCCGAAATCTTTTTATGCTAAGTTTGTAAGAAAAAACTAATAAAGGCATACCTGACTTTGTGAATAGTAATTTTCCTCTAGTAAACAGCTCTGGGAAGCCTGAGGAGCTTGAGCCACTTGTTGTGGGTTCCTGGGGTCACCTAAGAAAGGATGAGAAAAAAACCTTGCTGCTTTTCTTGACCTGCCGGGCCACACTGCTTCCACCCTTTGACAAAATTAAACCTCAGCCCATCCCCACCTCTGCAGGGATTTGCTAGAACAGAGCCCCACTGCACAGGCACAGGAAGGCAGTTTCACTATTTCTCCTGTTTTCATACAGAAATATCTGCCACTTTTTGAAACTTCAGCGCTCTGACTGTGCTGTTTTGCAAATTTCAATGTCCATGTTAGAGACACACCAAGAGTTACATTTCCCTACACAGATGTAATTTCCTCTGAACATGTTCCAGCCATTGCCTTTGCTAAGAGAGAGGGAGAAAATATGTATTTCTATGGAAAGTAGGATTACATTGCATATGTAATGAGGCTGCTGTGCAGGTAACTTTAATCTGGTGCTCTCTAGCAGCTGACAGCTTGCCTTTGCAACAGGTTAATAATATTCAGAATTGCATATAAATCTTTCTATAGAGGACTAAAATTCACATGGCATGATTACCAGTCAAAAATATATTCCCTTTTCCAGATAGCAAAAAATCTTATTAGCAAGCATGGATTTTTTTTTTTTAATAGATTACTGCATACTGACACACACATGCATTTTCATTACCTGGCTTTTTTAAAGACAAATTTTAAATTACTGCCTTCTAGAGTAGAAAATGAAAACAAGTTTTTTGGCAATTGTACATTTGAGCCATCAGCTGGATGGCTGTAAATCACAGGGAGCTGAGCTCTGCAGCTTTCTCCATTAATGGGTCCATGAATTGTTTGATACAATTTCAGCCATCACATTCCAGTTGGAATGACATGAAAACTAGAAGAATGGAACATATAAAACTGGTCAAAACCTTTCTGATCAAACCTTTTGTGCAAGAAGACAAATTAGACTTTGCTGCCTTAATGCTTGAGAAATGCACTTGGAGTACAGCAGCAACAACAACAACAAAAAAAAAGCAGTCAGTGTTCTGGTTCAACATTGCAGAACAAAGTGTTTTTTCTGTTTTAATTAGAAAGCCAATTAAAAAAATATATATATAAATATCAAATTAAATGTGGTGATTTAAAGAAAACTCAAAATATTGTTATTTATCTGGAAAGACCAAATCTTTTTCTCTATGGGGGATTTTTAGGATCAGTGGTTAAGAGCTTTTCTGAAACCCAGGAGTTCATTTCCCTCCATGCTGCTGCCCATTCACAGAGGTGCACTGTCTTTTGGCAAATTCTATTTGAGGTGAGCCTCTCACATCCCTGGCTGCCACACCTTGTTGCTTAGCTGTTCTGGCAGGAACACTTTAATCTGCCTGCTGAATTGTCATGCTGCTGGTTGGATTTCAGCATCTTGAACCTCCTGGAGCCAGAGCTGAGCTCCAGGGAGAGCTGGTCCTGTCCCCGTCTGGCAGCAGTGCCTGGGGCTGTGTCACCACTGCTTACAGCCAGGGGAGGGAAATGTTCCTGTTCTCCACACTTGGAGACAAAGCTGGAGCTCAGTTCTGCTGCCAAAGGGGCTGCAGGGAGTGGCAGGAGGTGCAAACCCTTCTCAGGGAAATGTTCCTGGACCTGTGTCTACACAGGGCTTCTTTTTTGACAGAGCAGTTTAGAGATTTGGGTCTAATTAAGAAAACATCTTGTTTTGATCCCACAGGGTGTCAGAATAAAAAAACTTTGTGGCTCAGCATCTTGTCTCTAACAGAAGCTTTGAGGGGATGCCTCAGGAGGAGTGTCAGAACAGAGCTGGTATATGTCATCTCCTAATGCTTCTCATTCCCAGCAATTTGGTGTTAACAGGATTCCTGAGCCTGATGTGGTCTCTGTTTATTCATTACCCATCAGTTAACCACCTACAAAGAAGGGGAACAGCTGCTATTTGCTGTGTGCTCCAATACTCACTGGCTTTTCTGCTGCCCCATGGCTCTGGGGGAGGCAGGGAGTGATCAGCCCCACGTCCCCTGCTGTCACATCCCTCCAGACATCCCCTTGCAGACCAAGCACTGTCAGTGTGGAGGTGCAGTGACATCAGAGCCCGTGGTGGGTATGAGGTGGATAAACACAGCCATGGAATAAAATCAAATTACATTTGTCCTAAAAAATGATGGCGTGCATTGGGGTGACAGTTGCTTGTCTTCAAGAATGAAACATGCAAGTTCTAGATGTGAGATTGTTCCAAAATGGATTAAAATTGCAGATGTGGCAGCTTAATGGTGCTCTTGGCATTCTGCTCAATGTGGGTATTTTATCCAAATATAGCCACGTTAAGCTGTGCCAGTGAGGAAAGCTGTTGGAATTGTTTATATTCATGGGGGGAAAATATAAAGTAATCTGTGTTTTTTAAATTGTCTCCAGGATCTTCTGTGTGCCTTCCTTGCTTCACAGTGCAGGAAAATTGTGTCTGCTCAGTTGCTGCTATATTGAAATAACTTTTTCAGCTCTCAGGTCTGTTCATCATCTTTGATGGCTTTTCTCAAATCTCTCAGGCTCTTTTTATTATGAGACAATCTCAATTTTCATTAAAACAAAAACAAAGCTCTACAGCCTTCTTGATGGCAGAGTGAAGCTGTAAATGTGAACACAGCACTTTAAAATATTTAAAATAAAAGAATGATGGAAAGTCCAGTTAAAACAAATATCATGACTCCTTGAGTTCTGGCCAAACAAATTTTGGAACAGTAGCAATTTTTTAGAAGTCCTAGGTAAACTTAAGATACTGCTGTGAATACTGGCATAAAAGGATCTTGCAATTTCACAGCTGGAAACTTGAGTAGACTCTAAATGAAACACTTTACAATTAAATCATCCTTCTTCAGCTTGCAGCTTCTTCCATCTTCACTGTGAAGCAAAATCCTGCATTCCTCTTGAAAGAGAAATAAAGATGGGGGAGGAGGGAAAAATTAAGATTCAGCTGTGCAAAGGAATTTAGATAAGTAAATGTGTGGCCTCTTTCCTAATCTTAGTACAAATGCTATTTAATAAGATACCAACAACATTTAATTAACATTGATTTATGCAAGATGCAACAGACCTATTTATGTGAGGTCACACTAATTTAAAATATTAGACGTGTAATTACAGATGGGTGTTACTAAACTGAGTGGAATAATACGTTTAACTCATATACAGTTAGAAAAGCATCAAGAAAATGTTCCCATCTTCTGTATGAACAGACTAATTTTACCTTACATCAGCTCTCCTGTTAGAGCAATCAGTTTGGGTAAGAAAGAGACACCTTTATATCCACTGCTGGCTTTGGTTTGCAGCACACACACCCTGGATGGAGAAACAGAAAATGAGTTACAAGTAAACACTGCCCTGCTCTTTGGGGATTCACACTTGAACTATTTAGTTGTTTCATGGATTTTTAGTGAGGGTGATTGATCCAGCAGCAGAAACTGAATAAGAAAATCAGTACCAAGCAGGTTTGAAATTTGTGACATTTAATGTGTAGCTGATTTGAAGAGAAAACTGGATAGGACTTCTGGTCTTGAGGAATAATGCAATTTAGTGAAGTATAGAAATAAGTACTGGGTTCAAAGACTCTTTTAATCTATTTACTCCATATTGATGTAACCTTACTAAATTAAATGCAGTGGTATTTACATTTTATACACAAGTAAGATGAAAAACAGTGTCTCTTCCAGCACTAAAAAAAACTGTTCTGAGACTTTTCCATGAGACCAGCTGTGGCAAAATTTCAAATTCTAGAAACACTTGAAGCTCTGCAGAGCTTTAGTGGAGACAAATTAAAGATGTTTTTAATTTGTGTCCATAATGAATCCATAAAGGAACTTTATTCCAATCTCTGTGATTAATACACCAGTGTGTTGTGTCTGAGACAAATTGATATTGAGAGACCTTTGCTATATCTGAGACCTTTGATATTGACCAGTTTAATCCATTAATTCCTCTGCAATTAATCATTATGGCAAGTTTTCCTCTAATTGCATATATGTGTGTGTATATATATATATATGTACACACATTAAAATATATATAAAAGGGAGAAAGAACAAAAAATGGGACAGCTGATTCATGCAGCTTTTTGCTGGCCCAGGATTGCTGCTGGAAGGGGAGAGGGGATTCCATTCTACATCACACAGTTGATTATGGAATGAACAGGATCAAGTATTCTGGATTATGTTCTGCCAGTGCATTCATTTGGTTTTGCCAGCCAGATCTCCATACTGCCAGCAGGAGCTTACTCTTTTATTGCTGTTAGAAATTGAGGGGCTTTCCATGCACCCAAATTCTGCTGTGCAATAAGCACATCTGCCTGCCACAGGATGCAGCAACTTCTGAATGCATGGAATTCCAGAGTTCCCAAAATTCACAAACTAAACCCTGTGTCCATCTATGTCCCTCCCAATTTATGCACTATAGAAGGAAATTTAATAGTGGCCTCTTCTATCTGTTGCATTATAAACCTTCTCCTTCTTTCTCTCCACTAAACTTCTTGTACATTACTCCATCATCAGCTGAATTAATTATTTATAAGGAGTCTATAACCTTTTACTCTTGGCCTCTATACCTCCAGGATATTTGACCTAGTCACAGAAAGTCACCTCACTTCCTGAATTTTGGAAATCAAAAGTCAAGAAGAATCTGTACACTTCTCTGTCTTGAAGCACATCTCATCTGTTCTCCTTTTTTGTGTATTTTTTTTTCCTCTTCTAATTTTACTCTTTTTTGTCTAGAATTCACTGGACTTTGAATTTCTACAAGACAGGCACATTTTGTTAAGTATGGCTCATGTCCACATGTGAAATTATTGGCAAACAGGCTATCAATTGCATTGCAGGAGTAGCTAAAAGGGTATGATTCTGTCTGGGGATGTGTATTATTTTGAGTAGGAATTTAAGCCAAATGGGTTCAATCCCACTTGACAGTACTTTAACAACTTGGAATTAAAAAACTCTTTTAGCGACAAATATGATGTTTGGGGAAATAATGGAAAAAAAAAAAAGAAAATGATGAAACAACAAAAGAATAGACAATGTTAAAGCTTCCTAGAATTTTCTCTACAGAGTTCGACTTCCCAAACTAAAATCTTCTTGTGGGAATTTCCACTGGGAATGCTTCCTCCCACAAGGATAGAATTCTACTGGCAAGACCCCACCACATTTGAGCACTGACTGTAGGAATAGTTTGGCTCCTATACTGGCCAAAACTGGAAACCTAAAAAATCAGGACAAGCCGCATAAGTGACAGGTTTTGAACTGACATGGGTGGGGAGTATCAAAAAGGCATTTAGGGAGATGATAGTTCTGTGAAAACACTGTAAAAACCAATGATCCTACATGTACATGGAGTGTGTTGTTTTCACAGTGCATGGTGTGTTGAATGGGAGCCCTCTCATTAAACCTGAAGTGAGAACCATATAAAAATATAAAAAGGAGACATTAATTCATGCAACACAGTTCCTCAGCTGAGATACATGTCATATAAAATCATCTCAATTACACATTTCCACCAGGACACAGTGAATAATGATGTTTTTTCTCCCTAATTTCATATGTAGAAACAGAGAAACTTCAGCTTCCTGCTAGAAACAGCTGTCAGTAAAATAAAACAGAAAGGAAATTGCTCAGCAGCCGTGGGCTAATGGGGTGTGCTGCTCACAGGACCCTCTGCTCTAATGCTGCTCTTCCTGTACCTGCATCACCTGTGCAAAACAAGCTGATGGCTGAATGTCACAGTTGGCAGACTGGGAAATTGAACCTCAGCAAATTAATTTCCTGCTCTTTGTCTCAAATATCCTTTTCTGCAGTGATCAGTGGTGGCACTGAAGTGGCATCAATTTGGTGCTCCCTTCTTGAAAAGTCCTATTAGAAAGTTACAAATAATAGCACCCAGACTTACAAACCTACAGGCTTGGGAACAACGTTTGGAGTCTTGTTAGTGCTGATAGAACAAGAAATAAAGAGGAGAAAATTGCAAACCATCTGCTTCTTTATCAAATTTCTCTGCATATTCTGCACAGATATCTGCAGTCAAGATTTTTTTATTCCAGTTGGGCAAATCACTGATACCCCATTTATATTAATTTCTGTAAATAGCAGGCACAGATGCCTGAGGCAGAAAGTAAAATATGAATTTGTAATTATTTTAGGTCTCAAGTAGTCGTAACTGTGAAGTGCTCTGTCCAGCAAAACAGATAGAATAGGAAAGAAATATTCTGAATGCTTCTTGTCTTCTTTTTATTCTTCTTCCCCCAGCTGTGATATTTGATATCCAGCTGCTATGCACACAGCTTCTTCCTTTGCCAGTGATCTGTGGCTTATGTCTACAATTTCAAAGGAAAAGTGTGAAAAAATGTGTGATTGTTATTCGAAGCAGAATAGTTAGAAATAAATATTATACTTTTCACAGCTCTTCAGGAAGGTTTTGTACACAGAGTCCCCAAATATCCATTTGTAAGTAATCCTAATTTGATTTTTTTCTGTCTAGAGTGCAAAATGGAAGAGGAGGTTAATCACCCCATAGGTAAAACTCAGCAGCACCAATTGCAAGTGTAAAAGCCCAGTATTTTAGGTAATTCAAAAGCATATAGTGAAATGGGCAAAGGTCAAAATAGGTAGCTTTAATTCTCATATTTCTATTAAAGAGAAACCTGGCTTGTTTCCAGCTGTATGTAGAACAATTCTTGACTTCAGTGGATCATTCTTGTCAAGCACTGATGTGTTTCTATAGAAGTACACCCATCAAAGGCAAGCATTGCAGACCTCAAAGATAATAGCTAAGGGTAGGGACGAAGAGGGGGAAACCTATATTGGATGTGCATTTTGTGTCCATACCTACATATGGAAGTTCATCTCATGTTTCTTGTCAGTTATGGCTCTTATTTTGAAGCCACCTCCTATTTTCTGTGGAAAGAGGGCTTCCAAAGTGGGAAGGGATGGTACAAAAAGGGGAGGGTATAAGAAGGTCTGCAGAAGCAAAGTGGCAAAGTAACATGGGTGAAATAAACCAGCTAGGGCTGCAATTAATACACAAATAGCTGTTCCTCTGATCTTTTGATCATAATCTGATCTCACTGATTATGAGTCCCTATTATACCCTAAAATTAAATATCTCCCTATTTGAATTGCCTCCCTTTGTCTATCGCCATCTCAGAGGTTTCAGTCATTGAACGACTTCTTTTCATTTTTATATGAAATTAAGCTGAGAGTTATGACCTTTTCATTTAAACTTCATATTTAATTTGGTGCCTTTCTGTGAGCTGACAGAAAGTGCTATAATAATTTCCTAGCATCTTGATCACACTTGGGGACCTTCTTTCATAGCAAAATAACTCCAAAACTCCCTGAGGCACCAAGCAAAAGAATATTTCTTCAAAATATTTAATACAGTTCTTAGCTGTTTACTCCTTTCTCAGCTGAACAACACTTCCATTCGTACTCCAAAAATAACTTTCAGGGCCCAAAACTGCATCAGAGTATTTTTTAACTTGGCAATCCATCATTCTTTGTGCTTTATCTGACTTGCATTGTCTTACCTGCATGCTCTTTGACGTGGTCAGCATGTGAGCACCTTCAGCTATGACAATTCATGTTTTTAGTTCTGATGTTTTTTGGTAGATGTCTTTAAAGTGTTTCAGATAAGACCTTGAGCTCAAATAAAATGAGATCATTTTTTCAACATATATTTTCTTATACATTTACAGATTACTGTACAGAAAATGAAACATTCACATTAAAGCATGTCAACCAACATCCCGTATCAAAATATTAAAATGAACAAAGGATTTGCTATTTCCCAATTTCACTAAATGTGTTAATTTGTTTTGCTCACCTGGTTTTGTTGCTTCAGCAACATATGCTCACTATCTGAAAACTATTGGGGGAAAAAAAAACAAACAAAAAGCCTGCAATCCTTCCACAGTCATCATGAAGCCTTTCCCAGCATTACCCTGATGATGCCAATTTACAGCAAAGGCTGCAATGAAAGTGCCACAGCAAGGTAAAAGTGCCCCACATGATGCTGCCAAGCACCTTGCATAAAAGATTTTTGAAAGATGCCATAATGCTCAGCCCCCTGCAAAGTGGTGAGACACCAGGAGAGGCTGCTGACAGGAGCTCACAGGCCACAACCTCCTCAGCATTAGTTATTGGGTTACAGCCCATGCAGAAATGCACATTTATTGCAGCCAGTTCCCTGGGGAAAAAACAACTGTCTATAAGAAACAGAAATAGAGAGAAGAATACTGCAGACAAATAAATGGACTTTAGGCAGTTGTGGTCACACAAATTGAGTGTCACTTGTTATCTGTGTGTCCCTTGGGCTCCTGCAGTTGTGTGGCACTATGGGGACAGGTACTGAAGGGGCTCAGTGCTCCTCCAGCTTGATCAATGAAGTAGAATGGAAAACAATCTTCTCTGAGCTATTCAATTGTTTCTAGGTTCTGCATCTTAGCACAGTTAGGTCTGGTCTCTTGTTGGGGAATAGAGCAGATCCCACAGGTAAAATAATCATTCAGTGTGTGGGGGAATCCCCATGATGCCAATGCTGGCAGAAATGCTTCCACTTCTTGTGACCTATTTTTCACTTCAGCACTGTGACTAATATAGCTTCGGGCCTGGAAATGCTTGCATACTTTATGGGTAGAAATATGTACAGTGATTGCACTGATTTCCTTGGGACTATACTTAGGAGTGAAGTTATTCATGCCATTTATTGCAAGCTTACAATTTGGGGGTCTAATTTCACACTGTAATGAAATCTAACCTTATTATTTCACCTTCTTCTTCCCTAATGTTTCTGGAGTTTTAATGCTGTGTCAGGTATGAGCTGTTTACATCGTGCTTGTGTGCTAATGAAGACTTGCTGTTTGCTATTTATACACAATAATTCCCTTTAGCATATTTATTACAGCAGAACCTTCCTGTTAAGGTATGAAGATGTTACCAATGTGCTCCAATAGGGATTCCCACGCACCAGCAGCTTTATAGGTCACTGAAAATAAGGACCAAGAGAAAACTTACAGTCTGCCACACCTACACTCACCTCCCTATGTGGCAATAAGCATTTTTAAGCTGTACAGAACATCATTGCCCACCCTGAATCTATTCCATGATGCTAAAGCCCAGAATATCACTCTGAGAGCCATGTCAGAACATTGAAACATCAGTCTGAGAAAAGAAACTTCCAACCATGAATACATGAGCTTGCAGAATGTTGTCAGAGTACAGTATAATTTTTGAATTCAGAAAGCAAGCAACAAAATATCTCTCTTTGTTTGATCTGTTGTTGGGGTCTCTCCAGGACCAGCTCTCCAAGCTCCCCCCAGAGGACCCCAGGTCCTCTGCCCAAGAGTTCTTTTGGTGGAGATCAGTCTATAAACAGAGGATTGCTCACTTAGGGACCTTTCCTTCCAGTGCTTTATTTGAACGTGAAGAGGTTATGGAAGGATTTCCTGGGGAAAACAGAACTAGGGAATAGAGTTGATCAAGAAATGAAAAAGCTAATCATGCTTTGGAGACATGTTAGAAATGAAGTGTAGAATATTGTTTGTCACTTTTTTATACTACCTTCTCTTTTAGAGCCTTCTGCTCTAAAAAGCATCTTCTCTAAATTCAGATATTTTATAATCATAGAAGTTTGGCTCACTGCTTTGAACTGGGACACAATTTGATTTTTTTTTTTGCAAAATGGAACCTGTGAAGTTCTGTCTTGGCCATTCAAATGCATGTTTAGGGTGTCAGTGCTGGCTAGAAGCTGCACATAAATTGTTTTACTCCTTTCCCAGACTGCAGGCACAGTTCAGTTGTCATCACAAATTTTTCCTTATTTAATAATAAAAAGGAGTCCTTTCAACTTGCAAATTAGCTTGCAAGGAGTTTTATCACACAGTATCACAAGGTCTGAAGATTTTGATATAAACTTTAGATGATTTGCTTACTCAAACACACTACAACTCAATAAATCTGTGTGTCCCAGAGGTCACTCTCATGTGTGGCCAGAAGTAATTTTTGACAGCTACTTTTATTTTAACAAATATCTATATTCCTATCAGGCCTTAGGTAAAATCATTCTTGGTGTGGCAAAGGCTTTTCACAAAATCTGATCTTGACAAGTGATTTGTAGTGAGTTTATTTGAGCTGCTTTTTCAGTTGGACTTGTCTCCATGACCTTTCTCTTAAATGTAGTGGCCTCAAAAGTCTTTGTGAATGCCCAACACAACTCGTAAAAGATTTTCACTTTGAGTGGCCAGCAGCCTAGAAAAGCCACCTAGGATGTGAAAATGTGCCATTCCTGAGTCATCCTTCTGCTTCAGACATTGCTGCTTCAGCCTGTGGAATGTCTTCTCCATCTCTTGACTTTTCACAGGAATCTTCTCACAGATTTGCTTTTATCCTGGCTGAGAGTGGTTTGGAAATATCACCAGTCTGCACTTCACAGTCTGGAATGATAAAGGGACTTGGTAAACAAATTCCTAACAGAATACAGGGCTGCACATAAACCTTAATTTCAATTGGTTTGCACTCAGGCTCTTGCAGATGGTTTAGTGTGCATTATTCCCCAGTCATTTATTCCTAAAAATGCCCAGTTTTACAAAACAAAGACCTCATTCTTTCAAAAAAGGGCTCTTCACCTGCATTTTACCAACATTTGAGAGAAATGCAGATTGGGAAACTGAAAACCAGACAACCCAACATCTATTAATAATGCTACAGGAGTATTTATATCTAACCTGAATGCTGCACTTGTGTAGAAATTTTTTTGGATTTGCATTCAGCTTGCTGCACTTGGCCAATTTCTGTGAATTTTCAACACACACACACAAATTTGGATACAAATATCTGTGTTGGAGTAGGAAATGATACTGGCCACATAAGAGGAAAATTTTTCTTTAAGCCAGGTAAGAATTAATGTGAGTTCTAGCCCAGGAAAAGACTACACAGGAGTTAGATTTTATGGTGATTTTTCCCAGAAGCAGATATTGTTATTAAATTTTGCTAATCAGAGCTAGCAGTTTGCTACAGATCAGGTTATGGTCATTGATGTGTTTATGGCCAGACACAGCTCGGAAGTTAAACACTCCATTAAGTTACAGGGCAAGGTGCTCACATGGTGAAATAAGGTGAGTGCATTAGTTTGCATCCATTTAGGGAAATGAGGTGTCTGGGTCCCTGATCTAACTTCAGATCAGGGACTTAAAATTTGCTCTTCCTACGCCTTCAGATTCTAAGCTAATTTCCAGCACTCCAGCAAACCTAGCTGCCTTTAAAATTACTTCTGAATTAAAAATAATAAAGAGAAATTTTATTATTATGAATTTTTTCAGCTAAAATCTGACATCTGACTCACCATTTCTTTTTTCTGAGACTTAATTTCCTACCTGACACCCACATCCTGCTGGACTCTGGATTTGCTTTTAGAAGGCTCCAGCTAAGTCATGACTTTCAACTCTTTGACTGGATTCTGTGAAGGGTGTTTCAGTTGTGAAATGGAGATTTATTTTTCCTTCCCCAGAGCACAGAAACTACATCTTGGGACTGCTGATATTAAGAATCTGTGCTGTCTAAAGCCTCTCTATGGCATGAACTGCTGAAAGAGGAATTCAAACATCCACTTGGGATTCTTGAGGGGACTGTGAAATCATGAAGGGATAACAACTCCAGGAATATTGGGACATTCTGTGCACCATGGAAACAATGAGAATTTTGCTTTTCCAGGGCAGAACAGTGACTCAAATATTTCCATTTGGTGTAACAGATCTTTCCATGTGTCTCTCAGGATACTGTAGCCAAAACTGCCATAAAAATACCTGCAAGACTGGCCAGTGAGGGCTAGAGAATGTAATTTGTACCCATTTGTACAAAGTATATTAGGTGATATGCTGCATCATCAAACACAACAAGATCCTGAGGCATTGCTGGAAACGCTGATGTTCTTGACTCTGACCCTCCAAAGTTATTTGGATTGCTACCTTAAGTCTTAAAGATCCCATGTTTTCATCTTTCCAGAGACTAAGGCAGAATTCTTAGCAGCCAGAAATTTAGTATTTTTTCTGCTGTAACCTCTAACCATACAATAACATTATATAGGGAAGTATAACTTTTTTCAGTAGAGAATAAAATTGGCTGTTTGCTTTTGAATGACTTCTTTCCCCACACCCAAACCACCTTCCAAAGTGTCCTCTTGAAAATAGCTGTGAGCACTTGTAAATGCTGATGCTTTATCTACATATACACTCTATTTTCTTACTTTTAACTGGGAAGGACACTATGAAGATTCTACCTTGTCTGATCATTCAAAGGGCAAAACTACTGCAGTTTGCCATGAAAATAAATGTTTTGGCATCCTTTGGGATGGACTGACAGCACCTGCCATGATCTGCAGCAAGCTACCATGATGATATGTTGCATTGACAGGCTGATAATCGAGCAATGAAAACATCTGAACATCAAATTTCTCTGGAAAGTGCCACAAAGGCATCATGTGTTTTTCCTCAAAATCTAAGGAAAATCTAAAAAAAAAAAAAAAAAAAAGGCATTTGATTCTTGATACACCTATTTTAGACAGTAAATATTTCTAACAGGGTGCTTTTCATAAAGTTTCCACCCGTGCTTGGAAGCACAGTGCAAAATTTGATATTCAAATGTTTGCTTCCTATGGGTAAATGAAGCTAGTAATTGAAATGTAAACCTTTTGTCATGTAGGACTTTCCAGGTTTTTAGGCAAGAGGCTGTTCCATTATTCCAGCATAATAACCCTGAGGAGAAAACCACAACAGTGTGTCTGAAAATTTGCAACTTCCTTAATGCTCTGAAATGTACCAGGTACTTGAGACTGCCACTACGTTCCTCAGGGCTAATTTTTCCTAATAAAAATAAGTCTCTCTTAATGTTAGTAGAGTTTAAAACACAATAGCATGTGGAGGGAATGTTTTGGGTTTTAGACCTGAGCCTACTGCTGCCTTTGTAAGTGAATAATGACATTTCCACACATGAAGGGTAAGAGGGCTCTTTACAGTGTTTTTTCCTGCAATTTCTTTGGGGGTTTGGGCCATTCACTCCTTGCTGATGATTATTTCTGCAATTTTCTTCAGCAGCTTTGTACCAGGCAATTGGATCCATAAACTGCTCTTGAATCAAACTCCTAAATAGATAATTCTGATGGTGCCAGGTGGTCTGAACTTATGGAGGCAGTGGGACTGCAGCATTCTGGAGCACTCAGTCCTGCAGGGAAGGTTCCCTCTGTGCCACCACTTGCCAGCAGCTTGATAGGTGTTGAGCCACCAGGACACGTCACTGTCACTTTGGGACATTTGTTCTTCATCTGACTTGTCTGGGATTCACAGGTGGACATGTTCATCATTAGCAGAAATGTTCTTTAGTGGGACTTTACTGATGTAATCATAAAAGGAAAAAAAAAAAAAGTTATTTTTGTAATATTCACCCAAAAATAATATTGTTAACATTTTGGGGGAGGATAGATCGTACACACTCTTATTAGAATCTCTCAATGATAAAAATTGTCTTTGCATAATGGGGAATACTGTTTTAAAGTAGTTCAAACAGATGAAACATGTTTAGCAAAAGGGTCTTTCTCTGGTTTTCCCTATTACATGTGTAAGAAACTGGTTTAATTGTAGGTAAGACTCAGAAAAGAAGGTTTGCAGGGATCCCTTTATAGAACACCTGACAGCAGCGCATTTCTTTGATTATTATTGACAAGTTAGGTTTTAAATATTACAATATAATAAATATTCATGTCACATACTCTCTCTTTTATCCTTAGGTACCTTCTAAAATCCTTAAGGATCTCTGCAAATATACTGTTCCTTCTTTCCTTTCCCCAATTTCATTCAACATCTGATAATCATCCTATCCTTATCCCTAAGAATTTTTATTTCATTACTGACTGAATTATACTGTACTCATATTCATATGTGTTCTAATACAAAATAACTAATTAAATAATAAAAGAATGCTAATAATAACAAATAAGTTCTGCTAAAAGAAGTGCCTAGTTCTCATGTTCTGTGTATCATTTTGTACTCCCCATGTGAAGCTCTGCACAGATGCTGTGTTCAGGCCTTGTAAAACAAATCATTTCATGAATAATCAAAAGAAAATGGATGCCAGGGAGAAAAAGGTATCTGGACATAAAATGGGGAGTGTAAGCATTACCAATATGAGAAAAACTTCTGGCCAGGATTTTAGTGCCTTGTGCATGGTGATGAACAGACTGCATCTCTTCCTGGAGCAGATTGTGAATTCCCTGCCATGCGTGCAGCCCCCAGGGTGTAAGATGCTCTTACCTATAGGAAAGGAAAATGGAAATAAAATTCAAACTGCAGCCAGAGTGGGGATCTTGTGACAATCCCTGAACTTACTTTGCTATACCTTTTCAAAGACTGTGTCCTTTTTTGTTCAGTTTTGGGGGTGTTTAATTTTGGTTTGGGGGATTTATTTTTTTTTTGCAGTGAAGATTTCAGGCTAAAGAAAGACTGACGAGCAGAGATTAGGCTCAGGGCCATGTTGGCCAGGATCATCAGGCTTCTGGATACTGGTTTGTGTTTCCAACTGTAGAACTGGTCTGGGAATTGTGCATGAAAAATTCTGCCAAAAATTTTCTGAATCTTTACTCATCTTTATAAGCTGTGCACAGACAATGAAAAGAAGTATAAAGCTCACCCACTTAAAAAAATATGTATTTTGATGAAATTTCTCTTGGAAGAAAAGAAAAAAAAATGTTTTTTCTTAGCTATATTTTAAAAAGAAACCCTGCATGTGTGTTGATATAGATGTCTGTAAATTGTAAAAATATTGAGATCCATGTAATTCACATCTAAGTACAATACAATGGATCTTTCAATGCTGTGCCTAGACATAGGCACAACTTATTCCTTTCCATATCTGTCATGCACAGCTCTTCAAGACCCTCCTCAGCCACAACTCTGCAATGTCTCCTTTAGACAGAAACTTGTTTTTATACCAGGCAAATTATCACCACCAAAAACCCCTATAAACCATTCTATTGATAAGAAAATATTTCTTAAAACCAGCCAGTTAAAAATTACTAGCTTATTTTCCCAAAGATTAAGTTTCAAAGAGAACTCCTTACTTTACCATTTCCAGTGCCCTTTTTCCCACCCTTTGCTTCCTCCATGTTTTCCACACACATCAGATCATTTTGTGATTGAAATTACAGTCCAGTGGGGGGGGGGGAAGGACAAATAACAACAATGTCAGCTCTTACACCTCCAAGCCTTCAGTAATTCATATACATTGACAACATATGTGAGGTTCCACAGAACCAAAAAGTAATGGAAAAATCTCATGGGAGTTGGTAAAGAGACCTTGGAGTTATTGAGGTTATAAAGAAACCTGTGTGAATTGTTTTTCTCAGACTCTCGTTGTTTTTTTGGGGGTTTTTTCAGTAAAAAAATACAGTTCTAGTGAACTGGAAGAGACCAAATAAGAGGACCAAGGGAAATATTTGTTGCAGAGATCTGTAGAACAGAGTGAAAGGATTGACAGGAAATGGACAGGTAAGTCTGAAAAAGATGCATCAATAAAATGTCCTGATTTATGATGCCCTGATTTACAGAAATTAATAAATAACAAATAAACAGGCAAAATAAAGTGGAAAAGTGGACTAGGTATTTAGGGACACTGTACAGAATTATTTTCTTTTCCCTGTTCCACATTATGTCTTCCAAATTGCAGCCAATATTTTTCTGTTTTCTCTTAAAAGTAAAGATGGGTAAAGGTATCCCTTTTTAACAAGACCATATTTTCTTCCCTTCCCTTTTCCTGCTGCCCTGAAAATGGGAGGTATGGGCCAGCTGTGAGAAACATAATATTCTGAAATTAGGAAAAAAGCCCTTACAGCAATCCCCACAGCTTTTTGTGAAAGGTGCATCAAAATCCTTCCATTTACATCCTGCAACATTAAAAACAATTAATGTTAACATTTAGATGCTGAATATTAGCTCTTCTTCTGGCAGACTGAACTGCAACTGTATTTTCTAGGAATACAATTTTCCTTCCAATGGATGGATTTAATTTCTTTGAAAACCACTGCAATGTTTTTAAGACATGAAGTGCAGACAGTACTCTAATGTATTCCTGTACAAAGCAAACAGCCACCAGGGCAGGCAGGGAAGTTGGGATGAGGTGGATCACAGATCTCAGCCACTCACAATGACCTGGCAGCAACACAAAATTCCAGGGCTCCTTTGATGCCTTACAAAGCTGACCTGGAACAGAGACTAGAGGGAGCTAAAGAATAAAGCAGGGATTTATTAAAAGTCCTCAATGGATCCACCTTGGGCAACACAAGAGCCCAGCCAGGGCTGCACCCAAGATGAACCAAAATGGTCCCAAAATGGACAGCCAAAGTCATGGGGTCTCTCACTTTTATAAGTTCTGTGCCATTTGCATATTGGAGTTAATTGTCCAATTACAGCTTTAGCCCCTGCAGTCCCACCCTCCTTGTTTTTCTCTCCTTAGCCCATGTTGTTGGTGCTCTTGGGCTGAGAGTTGGATCATTTGTCCTTGGTGCCCAGCTGGAGCAGGAATTGTTTGGTCTCCCTGCTCTGTGCAGAGAGCTCACCATCCCTTCATGTGAAGGCCAGACCCACACACTAAAGCAGAACAGAATCTGAAAAATATAAAAGCTAAACCCTGAGGCATCACCATCAGTGCTGAAGTGTCTGACAGCAAACAATGTCCCAGCACTGAAAAGAGAGGGGGATGCACCTGGGGAGAAAGGGCCAAGGGCAGCTGCTGCTGCAGCATCCTCTCCAGCTGGTGCTTTTCCAGGAAATGCCTGCTCTCCTGGTGTTTGCCATTGCCTGCTCTCCTGGGCTTGCCATTGCCTGTTCTCCTGGGCTGTGCCATTGCCTGCTCTCCTGGTGTTTGCCATTACCTGCTCTCCTGGGCTTGCCATTGCCTGTTCTCCTGATGTTTGCCATTGCCTGTTCTCCTGGTGTTTGCCATTGCCTGTTCTCTTGGTGTTTGCCATTACCTGTTCTCCTGGGGGTTTCCATTGCCTGTTCTCCTGGTGTTTGCCATTGCCTGCTCTGGTGTTTGCCATTGCCTGTTCTGGTGTTTGCCATTGCCTGCTCTCCTGGTGTTTGCCATTGCCTGCTCTGGTGTTTGCCATTGCCTGTTCTGGTGTTTGCCATTGCCTGCTCTCCTGGTGTTTGCCATTGCCTGTTCTGGTGTTTGCCATTGCCTGTTCTCCTGGTGTTTGCCATTGCCTGTTCTCCTGGTGTTTGCCATTGCCTGCTCTCCTGGTGTTTGCCATTGCCTGTTCTCCTGGGCTGTGCCATTGCCTGTTCTCCTGGTGTTTGCCATTGCCTGTTCTGGTGTTTGCCATTGCCTGTTCTCCTGGTGTTTGCCATTGCCTGTTCTCCTGGTGTTTGCCATTGCCTGCTCTCCTGGTGTTTGCCATTGCCTGTTCTCCTGGGCTGTGCCATTGCCTGTTCTCCTGGTGTTTGCCATTGCCTGTTCTGGTGTTTGCCATTGCCTGTTCTCCTGGTGTTTGCCATTGCCTGTTCTCCTGGGCTGTGCCATTGCCTGTTCTCCTGGTGTTTGCCATTGCCTGTTCTCCTGGGCTGTGCCATTGCCTGTTCTCCTGGTGTTTGCCATTGCCTGTTCCCCTGGTGTTTGCCATTGCCTGTTCTGGTGTTTGCCATTGCCTGTTCTGGTGTTTGCCATTGCCTGTTCCCCTGGTGTTTTCCACGGGGCTCCTCTGGCAGCCAGCCCCAGAGCACAGGCACACAGGCACCTTGCTCCCTTCCTGGCAGCTCACAGGACTTTGTGGCACATCCAGTGTTTAGGAGACCAGAGTGGAGGCATATTGGGGGGAGGCTGCAGTCCCCAGGCTATGTGAAGGAAAGAACTTTGCAGGATGGTGTATTTAAATGTAAGCAGTATCAGAGTATTTTTAACAATAATAATAATAATCTGTTCAATGTGCAGTCAGTATTTCCTCCTGCTGCTGCACAACCACTGATCCTGAAACCATGCCAAAGCAGCAAGGCTGTCCTTTGGATATAAAGACTTCTCTTCAAAATACAGAGAGAAATCTCTCTGAGACATGCAGTGCTTTAGCAAGCTAAACTCTGCTCCCTGCAGTTACAGCTCAGCCTTTCTAGTTGCTATGTCAGCCCTGTCAACCCCTTGACCTTAATAACTGCTCTTGTGCACCTCAAAGTATGTGGAGACCATGCTAACACTTTATTTGCTTTCCAATATTAAAAATTTCCCAAAGTCTGTAAGTGAACAAAAGAATTGTTTGCAGACGGATTCTGAAGAGTTTAGTCTTTTAGCATCCAAAGAACCTCACAACATAATATTTGCTCAACTAGTATATTTGGGGTTTGCCCAGGAAAATGCAGTGATAGATGGAGTAAAACTGCCAGTAGTAGTTGTGGGTATGCACAAACAAGATTCAAACTTGCTAAAGGTATTTATATGTGAAGTAATCATTTTTATTATCCTTATTTTATTTTGATTATCTTTAATTATAGCAGTTCTAGATTGCTTGTCCAAAGAGCAAGAACTGAGTGGTATTTGACCTGTTATTTTGTATGCCTTGAACAATTGTGGTCTTTATTTACCTTACTGCATGAGCAATGAAGGTTGCAACCTAGTTGTCATACAGTGATTGTGATAATTTTCAACATCTGTGTTTCTCTGGTAAAATTTTGATGTAAAATATGTCAAAGTGTATTTATAGGAGCTCTAATCAAAATTTATAATTTATGCTAATTTTCTATGAGGTGCATTTATTATGAAGTCTTTAAATAATATTTGTGCCATTAGGAATTATTAAGGTAATGGACATCAGTTTTATTTAAACTGTTGTATTTTCCTCTGCTGTGTCTCAGTGGGAATGTTGAGTGCCACACAAGAGCTATAATTGAGAAATCCCTTGCTCTCTGTGACTCTGATTGCTATTATGATTGGAATAATTTGCATTTTTATGAAGATACTATTCTGTCTTCAGGCATCCATGACTGTGCTTGATGTTTTGATGATCATTTGAAAAAGCACATAGAAATTATTTGCTTTTAGTAAAATGGCTATTTACTTGCAAGCAAAAACAAAATTACTTGGTTCAAAGGAAATAAAAAAAGGCTCATAAGTATCTGTGGAAGGAGCTGTTGGTAAACAATATCCAGAAAATGATTCCTCCTCAAATGCCTACAAAGACACTGTATAAAACCTTCTCTTGCAGGCTCACTGAGACCCTTGCAGTCTTACCAAGCAATAAAATTACTGGTAGGGCTAGAACCTTCCATGGCAGCAGGTCACTTCATCTCTCTGTTCTCCCTGGAAGTGCCTGATAAAGAACTTGTGGATTTTTTCACTTGGAAGCCTGAGGCTCTGACCACCTGGTTCAAACACAGGTTTAGTCTCTGGCTTAATAGAAGCAATGAATTAGTGGCACCACCCTGTAACTGTCATTCTCTGCTGTCAAGAAAACCACTTTTTAAGAAGGCAGACAGAAATTATGCAGCTGAGGCTTTGGTACCCCTTTCCCCCCACTGAATTCACAGTGACCAATATTCAGTTCTGCACTTGTTGAAAAGAGAGGTTAAACTAAAAAGAGAGGAGTTTTATCATTGTGTGTGACTAAGTGCTAAAATAAGGTATTTATGCACTGCAATCGCACATACAGAGGAAATGCACGTGTCAGTGGAAATTACACAGGTCTGACTAATGGTAAACGTTATTTACAGAATTTTTCAATTTCATAACGGAGGGAATTGAACAGCCCAGAGCAACAGAGTCAAAACAGCCAATGTAGAGCAGCTGGCACTTTAAAGTGTTGTCTTTAAAGCTAATATTAGAGATCTAAACATTCCCAGGTATTTCATGTGATCTGCAAGTTTTATGTACAAGCCTAACCATTTCTGGTGGGCCCTTCTCTTTCTTTTCACAGAGGAAAAAATTAGGACCTCATCTGTGTAGAAAGAACTCTTCTAATACTACCTCAGAACTTTCTTAACATATTGTGTGTCCCAAGTGAATGTTTTAATATTGCTCTGACCATGTTAACTCAAATTTACAAGATTACAGATTATTAGTTAATTACAGATAACTAGTTAATTTACAGATAATTAGTTAATAACATATAATTACAGATTGCAGAGAATTAGTTAATTCAACTGCAGGTTCCAAACACAGTGGCCATTCTAAGCCCTGATTTCATCAGGCTTACCAAAACAAACTGCATTGTTGGGAATTGGCAATGTTCACTACCTTTACCCCTCTCACAGAGGCACGCCAAATCGGGATTAATCAAAATTCATGTATGAATTTAAGGCACAAAGCATTCTTGGCATTAAAGGCTCTAAGACAACTAATTTCTATAACCAAGCACATTGGTTCACCCATAGTGGAATCTTCAGGCACATAATAGACTAAATGACATTTTTCCCCCCCCACTAATTTTATTACAGCACTGTTCTTCGTGCCCTGTATAATTAAAATTCTGTCATCATCTCCATTATGAACCTCCATTTTTGCTGGTTTATAACCTTGTCCATAATTTGCTCAGAAAGGGAGGCTGTGGGATGGGATTTTGTCACAATCAGGGGTTCTTCTTGCGCTGACTAAAAATAAACGCTAAGAATTTCAGAAGTGATTAATCAATTGCACCCTTCTGGTTTAAACTGGTAGAAGGGTTATGAATCTCCAAGGGTGAGCAGAAGAATCTGTCTTTTCTGCAAAACAAACCTCATTGGGCACCCATTTGAAAATTGTTGCTCTTGTTTAATGAACAGAGTAAGCTTGTTCCTTTTTTTGGAACTGAAGCGTCAGCAGAAATACAGTATTTGGTGTCAGATGCTCACTACAATATTCTTATAGAAAGGACCCTTCTCTTTCCAAGTAGAATTTGCCATCATGGGCTTCTAGTATTTAAAAGCAAGTATAATGTCTGAGGGAAAATATATCATAGGCATGGAAGTTAATTTAAATGTGAAATACTAGTATTTCATATTTGTTCTGTACATAGAGATATACTGATTAAAGATTTCCTAAATGAATACTGACACAAACAGATAGAAATGTTACAAAGATGCAGTCTGGCTATTTTATGACTGTTTCTTGCACGACTACTGATTTTGTAATGGTGCATTGCAAAGCCTTATGATGGTTTGATAGAACTGCAGTTGGTCCTTGTAGGACTGTTTTTACAATTTTTCTTAGGCAATGAAGTCTGAAACTACTAAGCAAAGGACACAATCCACTGTCTCTCATGATCATGACAAAGCTATAAAATGTCCATTCTTTAGTAGACCATGACATTTTAAAATGCTTCTGGTTTTCTGTTACTCTGTTTACCCGCCCATATCTCAATAACACTAAATGGTGCCATTATTTTAAATCACAGCTCCAAGTCATCCCTTTTCTAATAGGAATGGAGTGAAGATAACAGTATTCCTATTCCTCAGAGAGATTGATGGGGTCAATTCAACTTTATACCTTTTTTAAACCCATTCACTTGCTTTACTGCCCTTCAGCCTCAGATCAGAAGTTTTCCTGAAATCTGGGTCACAGTGGATCACAAACAATCACTATGGCCATGACTATTTTCTGTGAAGCTAACAGAGAGGCAACAGTGAGAATTGTGAGGAAAAGATGGGAGAAGGAAGAGGAAGGGAACCTGTCCTGCTCTGCAGTCCCACCTGCCTTTGGGTGGAGGAAATTCACACCCTTTTGGATGTCCTCACTGCACTGCCTGCTCCTGACATAATCTGCTTTGCTGCATCTCATGGAGAGCTGCAAGAAGGGCAGACACACCAGGCAAAGGAGTACCAGTTAAGGAGAGTCATATTTAGAGTAGAACTTTATGCTGTTAATTCAGCTGAGCACTCGAGGATGTGTCTGGGTCACCCAGATTTGAGAAGTAGGTATGCATCTGTTCAACATTTGGCACACATTTCCTGAATATGTGGGGCTTTTTTTACAATTTTTTTTTTTTAGAATTTGTGGCTTAAGAATTGCTTAAATGCTTTTTGGTTTGTTTTTTTTTTTTTTTTGAGTTGGCACTGGAATGAAACGCAGACACAGAGAAACTGTGAATTAAAATGAAATACCTGCCTTGTTGAAAGGAAGTCCTTGAGTTGTCAGGTCTGTGCTGACCTGGGATGTGCACTGTCCATCCTGTCTTGCATTCTGAGAGCAGGGGAAAGGCTCACAGGGATGTCACCAAAACAGGGGAGCAGTAGGACAGTGTGCCTGGCAACAGAGGAGTGGCTGCTTTGGAGAGCTGGAGCAGCACCTCCAAAGGGTTTAAGGTCAGGTACATTTGGTCACCTGCCCCTGGCTGCCACTCCAAAGGGATCCTAAACAGTGCAGGCATTGATTTAATTCTGTGGCTGCTGCAGATGAGAAAGTCTCAGGCCCATTTTTAGCAGAAACATAAAAATGCTGACATCTTTTTTCTTTCTTGACTGCTCCATATATTATGTTGCTAATAGATGCCTCTCTTGAATTTCAGACAGTAAAAATAATTACCACAATTTCTCTTTTGCCTCTCCCCCTTCCCTTCTGATGGCTTCTGAGTCTCTTTGAGTGAAGACTTGGCTGCATAAGCAGACCTGCATAAATCACATCAGCCCCTGTGTCTGGGTGGGGAAGAGCAGCACATGCAGGTCTCCCACGCACAAGAGAGGATTAAGAACAGATTAAGCACATTGATTCTGCCATTCCCCCAGTGTGTGCTTCATCTAAATATCCCACTATACACTTGGCACATTTGTGATTAAAGCCTGTGTAACAGATGAACGTATTGTAAGCAGATAGAAAGGAAGCAGCTATGAAAATTGGTTTGAATTACTTCTCTTGCTTGCAAAAAAAAAAAAAAACCAACAAACTCCTCTCCAAACCAGATCTTTTATCTTGAACTCTAGAAGCAATCAGAAGTATTTCTAAATATCATGTCTTCCCAAACAAGGAATTTAAAGGAAAGTACCCTGTGAGAAGCTCAAAGAAGACAAAATGAGAAAGGAAAATTGTTCCTTCTGGGACTAAAAACTCAAATTTGGTGATCAAAGGAAGGTCTTCCAATGTTTTTATTCTGTAAGTTCTTCAGTCTGTGGGAGTAGAGGGAGCTCAATATCCCACAGGGTGTTCCAAATCGGTCAGGATTAGCCCTCTGGGTCTAGAAGGGTGAGTGTAGTTCCTATTATTGCAGGAAGATGGTTTAGAATTACAAAATTTGAATTTTCTTTGTTGCCATTCCTACACTGAACAGACAATACTAATATTTTCCTTCCATGTAAATCACCAGCTTGAAAATTTGTCCTTGAGTAGTGAGCTGGCCTAAATTCCAGATCCTAACAATACTGTGGATAATGGTAAAATTAAATTTTCATTTTACCACGTATCCTCCAACATAATCCTGACATTATCAGCAGCATGCCTCTGTGGCAGGAAGGTTAACTGCATTCTGGCTCCACTTTTAAAAGTACAGTGAGGGGAGGGAAGTGAAGCAAGGGCTTCTTCTCTATTCAGCACTTGGGATCCTGCAGTGCCTGGGTTGGGGCTTCCCAGCTCAAGGAATTGGTGACCAAATGGAACAAGTCCAGCAAGGGCCAGGATAGTCTGGGGTGGTTTGGCTTGTTCAGTTTGAATTCATCTGAGTCCATCTGCTGAGGAGTGGGGGCAGAGGGGCTGGGATGCACAGAGAGGACAGAGAGAGCAGCCAGAGGCTGCATGGGAGGCTCCAATGCAGCAGGGACATGCAGCTCCCAGAGGGGCTGTGCCATCCCATCCCATCCATCCCATCCCATCCCATCCCATCCCATCCCATCCCATCCCATCCCATCCCATCCCATCCCATCCCACCCCATCCCACCCCATCCATCCCATCCCATCCCATCCCATCCCATCCCATCCCATCCCATCCCATCCCATCCCATCCCATCCCATCCCATCCCATCCATCCCATCCCCTTTGTGCTCTCTCTACAAAGTGTTGAATACACAAGGACAACTAATCAGCTATTAGTGGCAGAATACTTTCATTGGATTTTCTTCAGGAAGAGAGTTCCAGATTGTTTTCATATTTCTAATTGTGTTACTAGTGTTCAAATTGAAAGTCATAGGAACTTCATTTGTTGGCTGAAATGTTGTTTCATTTGGGGTTTTCTCCTTTTAATGTTTTTTTCCTGCAAGATGCTATCTTCTGACATTAAAGAGAAGTACTAGGAAAATCACATTTCCATCATTTCAATTGTTTAACACTCTTCAACATCACTGCCATTTTTTTGCTTCAAAGTGCCGGCTATTAAATAGACTTTTAAAGGGACTGTAAATTCTGTCTGTGGAGACCCCTTCCCGGACAAATACGCTACACAGGTGCTACAGAAATTTATTGTTCAGTGCAAATTATTAAAACCAGAAAGTTGCTTTATTATTTTGACAGTCTTGCATTTGAGGCTGTTAACACCCAGAAAAAAAAATGCAATAGAGATTTAAAATGGAGTTACGTGGTAGAAACTAAATTCTAAACCTGACCAGATGGGATACTTGGGAGGTAACCAATTTAAATCCCCCTTTCCCTGTTGTTTTAAGAGCTTAATGGGCTGCAGAAGATAGCTGAAGTGATTGACAGGTGTATCAACATCAGAGAATATATCCACATCCTCCTCTGTTACATCAATCCTACAGAATTAGCAATGGTAATTCAGCTTTTAATCGTGATACCTAGAAGGCTGCAGCAAAATACTTTAGTGAGTGTTGTGTATATGAAAAACAGAAGAAAATAAAATTATTAAGGTTGCTTTAAGCACTATGTACATTGTGTAAGCATTAGTTGCCTCCCAAAACCCAGGAAAACAGCAGTGAATTTGAGCAGCTACATTTAAATCTGGTTTTGGGCCCTTTTTTGAAATAGATAAGGAGTCCTAGTATTAAATAAAAATGAACCTTGTCTCTCCATCTGAACTCAGAATCAGAATAACAATAAAAAGCCCACATGAATTCATTAGGCAGGAGGCTGAGTAAAATTTCCTGACAAAATAGACACTCTTCACCTCGTGTCTTTCTAATATATTCCATGAACAGTTGCAACTAAAAGAGAAGCTTAGGCTTATCCCAAATTGTGTTTTTAATTGTTATCCTCCTCTTTCCTCACACCTTAGTGCTCTCTTTTTTATTGTCTCCTTGCTGTGTTGATCACATAAACAGGAACTAAAAAATGAAGACACCCACATTCTTGAGCTGTATTGTGCCAAACCATGCTCTGTCCTCCTGAAAAAAATAAACATTTATACAGAAAAACATCTTGTTCTTCTTCACCTTAGCTCATAAAGCCATGTGCACTTGGTTGATTTGACCTTTGGTGAAGTGACTAAAGAGAAGAAAGTGGTGGGGATGAGGGCTAGGAGGAAATAGCAGGAAATGTAGCCAAGGACTGCAGCTATGTGTGAATCCTCCAGGTCCTTTCATATTTTATTCTATTTAAGAAATCCTCACTCCCTCTATTAAAATTCTTATGTGCACCACAGCACTAAAATGGTTGTGGTACTTTGACTTAATTAATATGACTATAATTTGCTTCCAAGCAAATACCAACATTGACAGCTAAGGCCACCACGGAGAGCAATATCTAGGAGATGCTTGGAGACATCTTTTTTGTTACTCTTTTAATCCTTCTGAAAAGAATCTTCTGTTCACCTCCGAATTACAGCCTGCAGAAAGTAAAATTGCTCAATTTCTTGACGGCTAATCTCTTTCCTGGGCTTTCAAACCATTATAAGGCTTTATTTATAAATTACTAGATCTTGTATGTATGGTAAGAGCAGAAAAAGAGTCTCATGTGCCCTGATGTGCATTCTGCAGCCCACCCAATCAAGGCATCCTTGTTTGCACACTCTTTCTTATAAAATCTTATCCTACAGCTCCAATTTAAATGACCAGCACTTAAAAAAAAAAAAAAAAAAACGACAAATGAAACACTCCAATTACACAGATTAAGCTGAGGAGCTACTATCTTTTTCTATTGTTTTGACAATATTTCTTTTTATTTCAGGAGCCCTGTGAGGCAGCACCTCCTGGGGAGCAGGCAGGATGCTGCAGTGAGGAGCCAGCCCTGGGAACGCAGGGCTGGACTGACTCCTCAGCACAGCAAAGGAGCTGTGACTCAGCCCCAGCTCCTGCCCTGCTACTTTTAGCTGAGGGGAAGAGTGTAAATTAGTTCCTCTTATTGTCCTTCCTGGAGCTGCTATCTGTCCCATTTGGTAAGCAGTCTGGGGTGGCAGTTTATTGCTGCCATAAACAAGTGCTTCTCAGCTGACAAAAAAAGTACTCCTTCACTGAGCACACAGCCAGCCCGTTTCTGATGTAAGTTTCCATTAAAAAGTAATTTTTTAAAAGGATTTGTATTTAATTTCCCTTGGCTGTTTTACTAATAATGCCATTTGATTGAGTAAATAGACTCCTTCAGATTTTTCATTGAAACAGGAGAAACTTTCCTTCTACAGCATGTATTTAATAACTGTTCTGCCCCCTTAAGATGTCATTTAGTGTCATTTACAGTCTGCTGCTCAAATCCCCTGGAAACAGTAAAGCAGGGGTTGGATATTTACTTTTCACTGGTTTTAAATAAAGCCTTGTTTAATCCCTAAGTGAAAGACTCAGCCTTCTCCTTGAGGAAAAGGAGCTGATAATAACTGTGAATGTGTAACTTCTGTGTCACTTAAAAAGATCTTCACCACTTGCCTTGGCACCTTCACTATTTCTCTTGCTGTAGGTGTGTAAGGGGTGTGGAAAAGCAGTCAGCCAGACTGCTACATGAGTTGGCTGCGAGTAATCTAAACCAAAGATATTTCATTTTTGTGGCAGCAGATAGTAGCCACCATAAAGTAGCAGCTCTTTTAACCTAAACCAAAGACAGCTTTGATTTAAAGCAGTCATGCTACAAAAGAGAATAGGATGCACATGGTTTAATAATGTTTTCCCTCTGATTCCTCTGACTCCAAAACAATTCCATCTGCAAATACATTTTGATAACTAACACGTTTTCCTATTACCTCAAGCAGAGGGGAACCAGCATTCTTTATGACCTTGGATTTGCTTTCTGGCACTTACATTACTGAGGAAATGCTCATTAGAACTCCAGTCAACTCATCTCACTCTTCTCCAGCCTAAAGTCATTAAACTTTAACACAGAGGCACATTTCCCAGAAACAGCACTATGACCAAATATCTAATTTAAAATGAAAATAGAAAAGGTGGATCCAAAAATTCACGTTAAAGAAGCCTCAGCATGAAATGATAGCCAATAAGAAAAGTATTTTACTAAAATTAGCCAAGACCCTGTATGCATCCATGTGCAGTGGCTGATTTTGCAAGCACCAAAATCTCACAGAAAAGGAGCCATAGTTACAATGCAAAATTACCCTGTCCCATGGAGACTGAGTCAAAGCAGGAGGATTTGTTTGTGTGTGTGGGCCCAAAATCATCATTTAGGGACAGCTCCAGCTGGCTTCAAAGTGTTTCACATCCAAGCAGTGGAAGGCATGCCTATATTTATTGCATTATTTATTTTTATATAGCTGTGTCCTGGAGTGCTCCACAGAGAGGCTATAAAGAGTAAATTGATAGAGTTAAAAAAATTAATATTAGTGGAACAAAGAGAAATAAGAACTGTAGACAGGGGAGAAGGCAAGGACATGTTTAGGAATGGGTTAGAGAGTCAATGAGGTGGAAAGCAAGAGGGAGGCTGCTTTCACTAGTACATGTCAAGAAGGAATGAATTAACAGCCCTAAGAGATCTTATGTGGCAAAGCAGATAAAATGATGCATAAAATACAGAATAAAAGGGAGGATACAGATAGAGGCAGACAGGACAATCAGATGGAGAAACAGAACAATCACCTCAGAGGATTTTGTAAACATAATATTAGAACAGAGTGGAGTTTGCTATTTCTCTTAAAAGAACTGCTTTTAAGAAGCCCCTTCTTTAAACAGGCCAAGGCCACATCCTGATCTAATTTTCACTTCTTCTCATGTGTAATTTCCACTGAAACTCACAGAAGTCTATGTTTAAAAATATCAAAAATTGATCTGAAGCCTCTATGAAGCCGCTAGAAATACTTTGGGTTTATAAACCAAGACTGCAATTATCTGTTCACTGGTTTCTCAAGGAAAGGGAAACAAAACATCTAAAAACTTCATTGATATTCTAAAAGAAACCAGTAAAAAAGGCAAAAGTAAAGAAATCTCTTTAAGTAATTTCTTTCAATGAATTATCAAGTGTGTTCCTGAAGCCTCCAGTCTCTAATTCAGATGATATTTGGAAGCATTTCTATATGAAAATAACTTTGAGTAGAAACCCCAGTGCCTGTATTACTAAGCAAATGATTCAGGGCCAAGCTGTAAGCAAACTTTCCCCAAGTTTGTCTCTGAAGCACCTTTGGGTCTGCAGCCTGAGGAGGAGGAGGCTGAGGCCAGGGTGACAGGAGGAGCCCAGGTGCTGGGCACTGTGCTGCTCCTGTCCCTCTCACAAACTGCCAGGTCAGGGTTTGCATCAGCCTTCTTGCTCAAAATCAAATATGGGTCTGGATAACCTAGCCAGCTCCTCCCATCAGTGCAAATATCACCTTTAAACCCGTATATTAGCTGTGTGGCAACATGCTTCACAATTTTCTTCAAAGCATTATAATTAAAAAGATTCAGCGCTTGTTTAATCTGGCATAACACATGCAGCAAAGTACAACAGTGGAGGCACATCTGTATATTTGCATACCAAAAAAAGTCTAAAAATACTTGTGTAAAAGACAAAAGGTAGCTTTTGAATACATGACCCAGCCCTAGCTTCAATTATACGTTTCAGCACGGGGTATTATGGTCTTGTTTTTAGCTCCATGTGTGTGACTACCTAATTACAAAGCAATGCTTTTAAACAAATGGCCTGATTCTAGCACTCACAAAGGGCCACATGAGGATTACCACTGTTAAACAGAATGGAACTGAGCTGGTGAAAAAGCTCCTTGGAATAAGAGCCTTGCTCAAACTTTATTTTGTCTGTTTCTCTCCAGCTGGAAGAGAGATATGGTAAAATCCAGGCTGGCAATCTCAAATTGCCTTTTGAGATCTATGCCATTAATTTAGTGATTCAAATATAATTCTTGACTGCAAGGAGCAAGGGATGATAGTGTAGCTAGGCCTCTCACTCTGGTACATGGAGTGTCTAAGAAATGGGTTTTTGCAGTATAAACAGGGTGATACCATAAATTTGCACAACCTGATGTTAGCAGAACTGATTAATGTGTGTTAAATGATTTATTAGCTTAAAAGATGCAAAACAATCATATCACTCTGTCAGTGTCTGCTAACCTAGACATCTGCATTCCAGGTTTTCATCTCTCAGCCTCTCATGTAAGGAATAGTTGTGACTATTGCAGTGTATTCCTGAGATGGACATCTACTTATCTAACCCAGGAGAGGACCTCAGCACAGCTACAAATGCAAATCACCCTCTTTCCTGAGAGCCTGCCAAAATGAAGCACATTGCAAATATTTAAATAAAGAGTTGGGTTTGTTTTTTTTTTTCCCCATGTGTTTTATCTTTTCACTTTCATCTGTAAGGTATCCACTTTTGACTGCAGCATATCTGAAGTTCCTTTATTATTTATGAATATCAGTGAGTTGAGAGCATCTCTGGGGAGGGAGGGGGAGAATCAATAGCCCAACATTTGAAGTACATCTTTCACATTTTGAGATTACAGCGCTGACTCACAGCGGGCGAAGCTCATGCTGAACGTCTGGCAGCCGAGAGCATCTTTTATTACCTGAGCTCTCCTGAGAGTGTGGGAGGCAGCATCCTGCACCAGGGCCACCTGCAGCACGCATCCAGCCTCCAGACCATCAGTTTTTCCTTTATGAGGACTAAACCTGGATGCCTCATGGGATGCCAGGGCTGTTCCAGTTCCGCTGCCAGAGGTTTATGGCAAGCAGAAATCTGAAAATTCTCCCAGGGACACCTGGATCCTTTCAGTTTACCTGGATGTCATTTCTGAAGCATCACTGGGCTTATTCTTTGGGGTATCACCCTAAATTGGCTGTGTTAAAGATCTATTGAGATGTTACTTGGAGATTTCAAGATAAAAAGCGTGGGCTTACTGTAAGGCCTGCTAAAGCCAGCATGAATCCTGTGCTGATGTTAATGTCAACAGACTTCAGATCAGGACATAAAAATATTATTCCTGTTTACTTTTTCTGTTTTTTAAAGGGTTTTTTTAAAGAAAAAGACTTTGGCTTGTGCTTAATTTCAAGTATATATATATATAAAAATACACATATATATATAAATATATATATATTGAGTTTAAAGATATATATATCTATCTTTAAACTCTTGCAGCTGGAACTCACTGTGCTCGTGTGGCATCCACTCCTTTCTGTTGCAGGATTTGGTGACCCACAGGGGCTGTGCTGGAAAGAGATGGTTTGCAGCAGCTCCCTGTGCACAAGCATGCATTTGTGCATGCACTAATGGACTTACAGATCAAGCACTGCTTTTTTGAGCTTCTTAGGAATTTTTCTCAGCACCAGGATTATGGAAGCGTTGAGTCTTGAGATTATTGGCAGAAAAGGGAGATAAAGTTCAAAAATCATTTTAAGAGATTTAAATATAAATGTCCATAGAGGTGTATATTATTTGTCATTGAAAAGAAGTAAAAATAGGTTTTATTTTAAGAAGTAAAGTTATAATGGGTGTTCTTTGCAGTAGAGCTTATTCTTAGTACCTGAAAATTACATTTTGATGATTTAGCTTTTTTTTCCCCATTGATGGCTGTGATCAATGAAGCTGATTTTTAAATAAGACATGCTTATTAAAAGCTTCTTGTCAAGAATGAGCTGATGTTAATGGCATTGGTGTCATTGTTTTTCTAGATGATCAAAACTTTCTGACAGATGAAAAATGTTTACAAGCTTTCAGTAGGAACTCAGGTTTGGAGTTTTTCACAGTGTAGACAGATTTAAATCCTGAATATATAATGAAACAAGTTGTAGTTATAGGCTGTTCTTTAATGGCTGTTCAACTTTAAAAACTAACATTTAGATTTATTTAGTTACTCCAGTGTTTTAATAGAGTATATATTAGTGAAGACAAGCGAATATGAAGTTTCCACATTGGAAGTGGTACATAGTATTATTGCATTGCCAATATCTCTAATTAAAATAGTGGATTATTTAGCAGTCACTGGAAAATAAGTATATTCTTATCTCTGCATGGTAAATCTCATGATACCTCTCCAACAGACAGGAAAATTAATGCAAGTATTTGTAATGTTTCCAGAGGAAAATCAGAGGCAGAGCTCTCAACAGCTACCAGAAGAGTTTCCAGAATGTATTTCTGTATATTCTAACAGGAATAGAACAATATCTTCCCAGTTTATACCCATAGTTAAAACATGTAAGCAGGATGTATAGAACCAATCTTCCAAAAAATGTCAGTCATAGTTCAGCCAAAAATTGTTTTCTGATTTAAATGGATGTGCTCATGTACTACCAGAGGGCATTCTTTACACTGAGTGCCCATGAAATTGTCAAATGTTTTGAGTAACTTCTTTGAACATAAATCCTCTGTCCCTGCTCTAACTGGCTTCAGTTGTACCTCAAGCTTTTAGCACTCTTGCCCACAAATGGACTAGATGAAAAATATATTAAAGAATATTATAAAGTCCAACTTTTAATTTAGTTTCTTTGGATGACTCACGATGATTTGAAGTCTTTAAATCAAAAGTAGATAGCGTTCTAAAAGACATTATAGCCTGACAATTATGAGCACAAAGTAAGAACTCCTGGGTGATGTTCTTTGGCCTGTGGGAGGCATGAAGTTGGAGTAGATGATGGTAATTGCTCCTTTAGCTGCCACATCTATGAATCTAAAGTACCTTTTCCACAATCCTGAGGGGAAGGAAGAATGGATGGTCATCAAGGAACAGCGGGTTCTGTTAATGCAGCCTTCCAGCTACCATTTCTGACAGCAGCTCTCTGTACACAGCTCACCATTCTGCTCCTTCCCATCCAGCATCCACTGATTAAAAACTTTGAGAAATACTTGTAGAAGGTGATATTCCAGATATTGACTTTAGCTAAATGATAGTTAAGGTAGGTTACACCCCAATATCATTCAATCTTTTCATTTTACAGCTCATTCTAAAATTCACTTTGCTATAGGAAGCAGGCTTTATAGTGCTGATGATTTATTCAAAGGAGCTCATTCTCAGTCCCTTGGGGCTGTCTTCAAGCATATTTCCCTAACCAATTTCATGTTTCATGTTTTCCATTCCATTTCAAATCTTTTTCCCTCTTTACATCTCCTATCAGGAAAGGATCAAATTTGCTCACCTTGAAACAAGCTTGTTCTACTCTTTGGAGCAATCATGGGAGATGGAGATGCATCATTTAGATATTCTTATAGGTAATCAGGAAGGTAATTGCCAGATCATCTGCTGCTGCACATTTCTCTGCAAATGCAATCTTAATTCAAAAAGGAAGGGACTCCCTGATCTCTGCAAAATTAATAATGTCCAAAATCCACTTAGAAACCCCTCAGTCTTCATGTAGGGGTTTCTCAGATTTCAGCCTTTCTAGAAAAATATTCAATTTCCTTCCTCCCACTCATTCTTAAATCTTTGGAGATGAATGTGAAAGCATCTTGAAATAATTCCATTTCAGTCCTATCTGAATTTCTGCCTCTGGTTTCCCCACTGCAGTCCTCTTCTTAACCTTCACTTCTTGAATTTCTCACTTTACTGTGAATCAAGTATCCCAAAACAAAAATAAATTGCAATTTAAAAGCATAATTCATCCAGTTGACAGAGCTGTGGCTGTTGCAGCCACATGAAGTTCTAGACAGCATCCCTGCTGTAGAGCTTCCCTGCCAGGGAATTCATCTCTTGTGAAATTTGAATATACTGATGGGGTGTATAGCCACACTTCTAACTCTTGCCTGTGAGTTTAAGTTTTATTCAAGGATACTTCACTTTTTATTATAAATGTGTCCATTCTGGCTTAATTTCTTCATTTCTTCTTCCGTGTCCCTCACTCAAATCATTCTGAAGGAAATTTTGTACAATCCCCTGCTTCTCTCTGCTCCATTGAAAACTGTCTTCCTCCCAGCATCCCCCAGTAAGTTCTACATCCCTTTGGGCAGGTATGCCTTTCCATTTTCCTGGTGTAGAGAGTTTCATCCCTTGGTGGGTTCCACCCAGGGACAGTCACTCTGCTCAGGCTGTGGCCCATGCAGGTGTTCATCCCCCAGCTCCCTTGGTTTCTCCTCCTGTGTTCAGTTCCAGCACCTGTGCAGTGCCTTTGTGTTTAATATGATTAAAGGCTGTAGTTGGATAACCCAACATCAAGCAAATTTAATTTAGTATTCCAGGCAAAGCTGGGGGGAGGACGGAGATGTGGCATTAGCAATGATAATGAAGGAGGAAGGGAGTGAGCAGTGGGAGAGGTTTATTGTGTAGGTGGGAAGGAGTAGTGATGTTCTTTCTCATCCTGTAACAACAGGAACTGAGGCAACTGCCAAGAGGCACCTAATGCCCTGTTCTGGCAGCCCAAGCAGAAAGACAAGAGGTTCACAGCTTGATTCCTTGCTTTTGGCAGCTCAAAAATGATAAATGAAACAGAAGTGCTCTGGAAAACAGCAAAGGCATAATTAGGCATCATTTACCCATGGCAGAGAGGAGAGGTACGTACTTGTAGGCTTACAGTACTTTCCACACTGCATTTCTTTATTAACCCCTTGTTCCTGCTGGAAAGTTTAAATTGCTTTTATTCTGCTTGGGTACCACAGTGAGGAGACAGTTTTATTTTGCAAGTGACTCAAGTGGCTTTGAATAACTGCTCAGTTAATAGTTTGGAAATATGCTGGCAGGTTTTGAACGGTTTATTGTTTTTTCTCTTTTGGTGATGCACAAATAGCTTGAACTCTTTGGGGAAGTATGATGAACCCATCAGCTGTGGAAGCAAAATGCTGGAGATTCAGTCCTTGCCTTGCTCCTTCATCTGGGGAGATAAGAAAAATCTCTTTTTCCAGGAGATAAGTGAAGGGATGCAGATGGGTGACTGCCCAGCTGACAAGTGAAATTCAGTGGGGGATCTGCTCTGCCTTAGCTGAGGAAAGGGCTGTGGCACTTTGTCTTCTCAGTGATTTGTGGCTGCCCCGCTCTGCATCCTGGCCAGCAAAGCAGCACCAGCACTCCCTGCTGCAGTGTAAGGCAAGTCAAACCTTGCCTTCAGCCGTCAAGGAAAGCTGCTTAAAATAGCCCTGCTGGTTGTACAGGGCTGCGGCCGAGGAGCACCAGCCTGAGCCCTGCCCTGACTCAGCTGCATGCAGCTGGGGAGAAGGCTGGAGCTGTCAGACCATCTGACACCCCACAGGCCAGGGGAAGGCAAACACTCCTCCTTCAGGTTTGTCTCACCTGCAGACAACAGCCTCTCTGAGCTCTTTTCTTCTGGAAGACTGATAGGATTTACACTCTGCCTTATGTAACATGACTTGTAGCATTTAATAACCATAGGTGTGATTTCTTTATTTAAAAACATAGTTTATTGATCTGAAAAATTAGAAACAAATCTACCTAACTACAGAAAAAAAATTATTTAGGACTTTTTTTTTTTTATTTGTAACCTTAATATAGATTTGAGAATTACTTTTATTTTTCCTTAGCCACTTCATTATCCTAGCTATCCTAGAAGGAAAAAAGAAAACAACAACAGCATAGCTGCACCTTTTTTCTGACCTCCCAGTAGTAAAATGGCAGTCTCCCAACAATGTCAATTTGCAAACAAAGGTGAAGAAGTAGTCCTTAAACTGCCAGGCAGGTGATTTCAGGATGCTTGGAGAGATCCTGGAGTGTGACACTGCCTGTGACAGCCTCAGTTGGAAATGGAGGCAGGTAGCAGCACTAGGGACAGCAGAAAGCCTCTCTGAGGTTTGCACCTTGTTTTTAGGGGGCTCTGTTTCCTGCAACATTCCCGGTAAGAATTGTGTTCAGCAGTAAAGTTGTGAGGACCCCCTAGGGCAGGGAAATCAGCATCTCTCCAAGGACACCAGGATGGGAAGCTTGCTTCTATCTTATTTCTTAACTTTTTTCTGGGTTTTTAGTCTCAATATCACCCAGCTTCAGACCAGTGTGATTTTTCTCAATATCACCCAAGCTCCACTCCAGGTGTTGGGGTTTGGGGAGGGCAGCAATGGTGACAAGCTCACGAACATTGCAATAAAAGCCCCAGGATCTCTTGTAAAATCTATTCAGGGGATCAAATACTGATTTTATCTCCTTCCTTTCTCCTTAGGATGTGTCCTCACTTTTCTCACTTATGCAAAGAGAGCAATGGCCACAGTGCTGACACACAGTTGCAGTAAATTACTATTGATTTTATCCAATCACTCAGCTGCATTTCAGTGCCCAAGCAGCTCTGGGGCCATTTATTGCTCCCTATCATGTATTGTGCATTGATGAGCATTGTGTGCTCCAAATGGGGCATTGAGGAAGAAAATGACTCTGAGTCCTGAAAATATAGTCAGTTTGTTAATTGGTAAAATGCATTCCCTACTGGCAATTGGTTCATTCCTCTCTCCACATGCCAATGCCAGCATTCACTGAAAGGCTCTTCAAACAAGGAGAGAGGGGGAAAATAGTTATGAAAATAATAGATATGTTGCACTATAAAAAAAGAAAATCGATATTTTAAGATATTATGCAATAACTTAGTTCATTTATTCATCTCTATATGTGTCTGAACTATCAGCATATTCTACTTCCTAATTTATAGCCTGATCTAAAGTTGCTCTTCAGTTTTTCTCTTTATGCATTAAAAGGGATGCTCAGTGTGTGAGTTCAATACAGTACTTGGGTTGCACTTATGCACTCAGAAGTGATTTAATTCCAATAATCTGAAATGACAAGTACTGTATGGGTTTTCTCTTGGCATTAATAGGATTATATCATAAGTGAGATACATACTGGCAGAGAGGCAGGAATTAGGGATCATAAAAATAACATTTGAAATGGTTCTTAAATTGATAGAAAGCTCAAAAAAAAAAAAGTGCAAGGAAAAACATTCAAGCAATGGGAACAAAGGAAATGTACTGCTCATTACAAGAACTAAGGGTATGAACAGGTGAAATAAAAATGGCAATGGACAGGTTTTTTTTTTATGGCAGTTTTATGACATCTGTTAAGAGAGGAGAGAAATGCCCCAGAGATTAGAACGAGGCCACAGCAGTTCTGACATGCAAGAAAGAGAAGCAACAAACACAAGAGAAAGTTAGTGATCTATTAGTTTAACTTCAATTTTGGGATAGGCTTGGTAACTCTTCTTAAAGATCAGGCACAGCACCCAGAAAAGCACAGAAGAGAAGTACTTCAGGTTTCCTTCTGTTTCTCCCCTTTTTTGGGTTTTTCAGAAAAAATCTTCTATAAAAACATTGCAAATCAGATTTTTTCCCAACCCCTTACTAGCAGAGAAATTTGTATAGAGTTAAGGAGGGGAATCTGCATTTGAGACCAATACCTAGTGAAACATTTGTATTGTAAATCATCAATCTTATTTCACTGAGGAAAGAAAACTGAAGGCCAAAAAGAACCCATAACTCCTAAATAAGAGGGGGCTCCATGCTACTGAATATTAAAGTTATGTAAGGAACTGTCCTTTCATTTATAAGCATGAACTGAAATCATGACATCCAGGTGGACAGAGTCCACAGCAGCAAATTAAGGATGGGTAAATAAGAAAATGTCTCCTTATGTACAGGAAAAAAATGAATAAATTCCACATCTAACATGGCAGCAACAGAAGTCTTGGGAAACAAGGAATTTTTGTTGTAGGGAGGGACAATAAGTAGGGTAGAGGTACAGGAGGTTCAGTAGAGAATGCAAGCAGTTCACCTTGGTGGGAAAGGATGGTGTTGTAACTAGGAAATTTAAGTCTCTAATGTTGGAAGATTGCTTTTCAGGGTCTGGTGTTGGCACAAATTTGGCCTCTTTCTAGATAAGACAGTAAATGCTGCTGCATCCTGTGACTAATTTACAGGTTTTGAGACACTCAGTCTGTGCTTCCTCTGTACCATTTCTACACTGGCAGCTGAACAAAATCTTATTCACCAGTGCAAAAAGGAGAAGTTTGAAAACAAGTTGTGAGATTGCCCAGGTTTTTACTCTGTTTTAAAAAAAGCTCTCTTGATTTAGCAATATTATGGGAGAATGTGGTTTCAGTGATTTGGGTTTTGCATAATTTTTTTACTCCATAGACTATAACTAAGACTTCAATTTATATGTGGTCAGACAAGTGGGTTGATTGCCATTTATAATTTTTCAACAAGCTGTAATCCTTATTAAATGTTCATTTTCATAGAAATTCAATGTAAAAAAACATTTACTCCTAAGCATTCTTTAGGAAAATAAAAATAAAAATAAGAAATATTTCCTTTAGGATTTTGATCCACCCCAAGGAAGTTTATTTTTCTGCTATAGGCTTTTACTATCTATAGCAAGAAAATAGCTATTAAAATTAAGTTGTTTAATTAGAAATTGTATAAAACTATGTTGCACAGGTAGTGCTTTTGCCTTCCTCCTGTTAGAGTAAATTACACAACGTGAAAATTCTAAACTAAAACTTAACCATGCTGTTTGTGAAACAAAAACACTTTTTGTCTTCACAAGAAAAATCTGTCTAAATCAGTGGAGACTGAATGAGCAGTAGCATTATACCTTCATTCATACAGAGACTTTACAGAGGGCTGTAGGATGAAAGAGATGTAAAAGACACACAGACAGATGCAGATTAAGTTTGGAACATGATAGATTGATCTTTTATGTTAGAACATTTAATATCCTGTCCTTTAGTTCAGATGTAGCAGCTGACAGCAGACATGATGCAAATCCCTTGTAATGAAGGGAAAATGCTTCAGTTGTGTTGTTTGCTGTGAGTTATTGCATCCTGTCTGTTGCACCTTGCCTCTTCCTGGCTCAGCAATTTCATATCCAGCTGCTAAATACATACAGTTAAACTTTACTGAGGCTCAAAAGTACTTCTGGATCATTTTGAAAGTGGCATTGTTTCCTCTCTTAGTTGTTCTAGACCTGTTCCAACAGCAAAGGAGAAAAAACTCTTACGGACATCGAGGAGTGGCTACCTGAGAATTCCCTCAGTCCCTACAGCTCTCCCAGCCAGGTTAATTTTCTGTCACTATAGAAAGATAAATTAGTACATTAATATAGAAAATATCAGCTCAAAACCTCAAATTTCTGCATTTCAGTGCCATGCAGAATGACAGACATGGAGCTGCTCCCTCTCCAGGGCCTGCATTCCTTCTGGATTTTGTCAGCACTTCTTGTGCTGTCTTCATGGAGAAAGATTTTCTTCATGCCTGGGAAGAACAAAGACATGCTAGGAATAACCTGTGTCTCCTGTTCTCTAATCATGTAAAATTCTTTCCCAAGTATTCTTTGCTGATTTTTGGATCTTTTCTTTTCCCAGATCACTTTTAATAAGTGCATACAGCACTCTGCCTTTCAGTCCACTGCCTTTTTGGAGAAACCTTGAGTCCCACTACTCAATATTATGCAGCCCAGCACTAAAATTAATAAAAAATATTAATGTGCTGTTTCAATCTAGATATTAAAATTAACTTTGTTCTGTTTTTTCATTAATTCAGACCTGCAGCAACGTGGTAGAATGGATGCATATAAAAAAACCCCAAACAACACAAAACAGGCTTTATTAAAAAAAATAAAAATTCACATTAAACCAGCAGTGTGAAGTGGAACTACTCTGAACAGTTTCCCTTTGAGGTGATCTTCTATTGAAGTATTTTTCTTCCAGTGGAAATGTAACTATTTCAAGCACTCAAACCCTCCTGGTTCTAGTCCCACCACAAGCAGCCAGGCACACCTGACTCCCAGAACTGGAACAGGAGTTACACCAAAAGTCCCCCAGTATCAGTTACTCTGCATATGCAGAAATCAAACAGCATGAAAGCAGAACAGCTTTTTCCAGATTTAGTGAGGTTTTTGTTAATCTTGGCTTTAAAAAAAAAGAAAAAGGTATTTTCTTCAATCCTTCTAGTTAAAATATCCACTTTAAATTTGACAAAATGGGATTTACATGACATTGTTGGATGTGAGAACCCTTGAGAGAGCTTTACAGTATTATTTGGATCCTGTGCACTTTGATGTTCTATATTTGGTTATTTCATCTGACACACAATGTCACAAAGTTGTTGCCTGCTCTTACACACAGGACACCAGTACTCCAGAGAGGGATCTCTTCCTGTCACCTCTGAGCTGAGTCACAGGGTCAATTATTCAACTTTCCTGAGACTGAAATGAGAGATACAAGCTATCAAACTAGTATTTCTCTCCTTTTCATTTCCCATTTGGTTCCATTCCATATTTTTAAAAAATCCAGAGAAATACAACCTGTGAAAAGAATGGCCAAAGTGTGAATTTACTCCTGTTTAAAAGCTGTGGTATTGATTTTATTATGTGTGTGAATCTAGATGTCTCTGTTCTTTACCTGCACAAGATTGTTATTGGGTTGAGCTCCTTAGGTAACTGTGTCTAGCTGAAAGAGGAAAAAAAAAAGCTTCTTGGAAAATGTCAGTGTTAACAAAATGTTCTGCAATGATTCAACCTAAATGGAAATGATTCATTATATCAAAATGGCACAGGACACTTTCTAAGTGAATCAAAACAAATGTGTGCTGCATTTTTTTTTAGCTTATGCATTATGATGGTTGTAGCCTGGGATGCCACTGGGATTTGAGACAGAAAAGAGGGATTGTTTTAAATGTGTCATAAAAGATATGGTCTCACTAAAAAGCCTGGTTATGGAGCACAGTGGGATGTCATGCTCCCTATCTGGAAATGGATCCAAGTCTACAAAGGGTTTTTTTTTTTAACAGACACTTCTAATGTCAAATTTTCTCTAATTGTAGAGTGAATCCACCTTTTATAATGTAAGCAGTAGGGGAAAGTTCAAAACTTATTAATTTCTATCCCAGTTAAAATAGAAAAGCTTATGAAAATGAGAGAGCATGGGCAGCACCGTGGGCTGGCTCACCTTTGTGACTTCAGTTGCTCACTGCAGAACAGGAAATATTTCTCAGCTGCCCTCTCCCAGCTCCCATTTTCCCCTGGTGTGGATTCTGGGTGCAGCACCCCTTTCTTTACTGCCTTCAGCACTCCTCCCACTGAGGCCACACGCTGGGGCACATCACTTCCTACACAGACAAGATGTGGTGGTAATAGATTAATTAAATATTTTCACAAATGTCCTTGGCAAAAAATGTGGTTTCTTCCTCATACCAAAGAAATAACAAGAGGAAAGGGGATGGAGTTTGAAACCAGATACCGATGCCTATTATTCCTAAATTCCTGCAACACAAAAAGTAGTCCAAAATAAGCAGACAATGTACTAGCAGCAGATTTCTCTTTTGACTGTAGACTTTAGACATGGAGTAAGCGATTATCTGTTACTGTCATTCCTAAGGATAAAAAATTATACTCAATAATATTGAAACCTAGCTGAAAACTCATACAAAGTGTGGTTCAGGATTTTATAAACACTGTAAAAATAACAGAATGGAAGGGCAGGGACTAATCATTAAAGACAGCCCACAAGATCTCAGAAAGATAAGTCACACTTAAGCAATTTGGGGGCAGTCTGAGGAGAAGGTGACTGTACATTGGATTTTCACATGCAGATTAAGAACAAGCCACAAGGCTCTACACCAACCATATTCTTTGGATCAGGCCCTGGATAATGAGAGTGAGACGAAGTGTTGCCAAAACCTCCAACTGTATGAGGGGTAAAATAAATGGGTTAGGAGGTAAAAACATACATTTGGCAGCCTATGCATCCCAGAGCTGTGGGGCAGAAAGTGAGAAAAGGTGTTGAGTAAGAGAAATGATGGATGGTGTGATGTTTGCCATGGCAGCACATGCCTGGATAGAAAGAAGCATTCAGAACTTGATGCAGCATGAGACAGATTACCTGTCCCACAGCCATCCCACCCCAGGGCACTGAGCAAGGGTTTCATGTGCAGTGTTTGTGCCCATTGACACCACCATGCCTGCTGGGAGCTCATGGCATCGCTTGCTGCTGCTCTCTGAACTGGTGGGGTTGCCCAGGTCAGCCCTGTTTCTAGGCTGGGTTTTACTCAGCACAGTTGGAGTGACCATCACTTCTTGGTATTGTGGCCTGTGACTTACAAATAGATGCAAATCTCTTTGTTCTACATGTTCTGCAAGATCCCAGAGTGATTCCAGTGTATTTAAGGAGAGAAGGTACTTGGATTAGCTTGATTTTATTTTTCAGGTTGATAATGACTTGATTTTTTTCACATCACCTGGTGTTGAGTTGTACCTTTAGGTATTTAGAAAAGTTTTGCAAACTCTTACTCGAGCACCTCCAGAAGTGTGTTAAGTCCAGTCCTGAGTGCCAGGAAAGTGCATTAACAATGAGACTCAGGGTGTTAGAGGGAGGGAAGAGCTGTTGGTCAGTACAAAAGCTCTGGAGGATGCTCCATTGGAGCTGCTCTCCAGTTCTCACATTGTCCCCACTGAGCAAAGCCCACGAGGTGAAGCTGGGCTGCCTCAGCCTGCCCTGTGCAGCAGAGCTCTGCCTGAAGCTCTGACTGAGCAGGGGACCTGTGCCCAGTGCCAGCCAGCATTCCCCTCTCCCGCAAACACAACCCTGCCCTCTGCCAGACAGTTCCCCTGTGGCCCATGTATACTGCAAGGGCAATGCTCTGTAAGAGAGGAGGAGGAGAGTAAAAACAGAGGGAAGCAAATGTCAACCAGCAAACAGGAGTGGAAACACCTGCTTGGCACTGAGGAGCAGCTGTACAAATGCAGCTGCTGCTGCCTCTCTGCACAAGCAGCACATGCTGGCTGCTTTGCTCAAGGCTGACCAGGTTCTCAGTGGGTCTGCAGGATTTAGTTGATGCTATTTAGAAAAGGAGGCTTCTTTACCCTGTGGATTTACTCAGCTTAATCAGAACTTCTATGGTAAATAGCAGACCTGTAAAAGTTGTATCTGTTTTTTAATTTTGTTTCTAGAGAAGAGTTTTCAAAGGAAAGTTTTCTTACTACTTATCCCTAAAATAAACTGCAGATGACTTTTAGAGAATGAACTGAGGAGTAGATTCTTTTTTTTTCTTCTACCTCCAATTACCTTTTAAAAGACCCTACAAGCAATCTCATTTATGGAGGATCTACTTAAAGTGATTGTGCTTGTTGGAATCTAAATATGATCTTCATTTCTGGAATTTTTCTCTTTTTTTTTAATAGGATTTTTTTCTCTTAGGAAATGCAGTTCCATTGTAACCTAAATGCATTCTAGGGTATTTCCATAACCCCTTTGATAAAAATAGTTTATTTAAAATTAAGCATAAATCTTCCCACATGCAGGAAAGGTCCCATTCCTCAATCATATGTAGGCAATTAATTCCTGCTGGAGAGCATCCAGCTTAGAGTATAATTATAAGCAATAGCTAAGAACCATCAAACTCTATTGCATTGAAGCATGAAGGATAGAAAGTATGAGAAGAGAACACAGGTTTTGTAGAGATAGGAAAGCTGAAAATAATTGGCCTGCAAGCTGAGTGCAGATGCCTAAACATGTCATAAACTGTGCAGAGTAGCCCAGTCAAAAAGGAATTAACTGCTGAACTCCAGGCACCACTGCTGATTGTAATAACCAATGCAGAGTCAGCCTGACTGTCCCTGCATTTCTTCTTGTTTCTTTCTTTCTTGTGGTGCAAATTTATTGTGTGCCAGCTATAAGTAGTTAACTTAAAGATAAGTAAGTTGGTAAAATTCAGACAGTTGAAAGCTATAGGAATGAATTAATTTTGCCATAACATGCACAAAGTTAATTAGAAGTTGGGAACATATGGAATAGAGACATTAGGGCATTTAGTTCATATGGAAATAAGCACTGATACAATCTTCTCCAGAAAAGGTAAAAAATTAAATGTAGGAAGCATTTAAAAGAAAAAATAAAATAAAGGTCAATCCTGTATTACAATGATAAAGAACAGAGTGATCTTTTGTAAAATATATAAATATATTGTTGGCAGTGACTTCTTCCCTTTTTGTTTGCCAAGTCTTATGACAGTGTACATAAAACCAACTGTAAAAAAAATCTTATAATTAGAGTACCCATCGTGTTGCATTAAAAGTTGGTACAAAAAACAAATGTTTTTAGTGGATAGCACTTAACTCCAGCTGACAGTAGGCTCAAGCCTACATGTTTTACTCATAGCTTTAGTGCTGGTGACGTCAGTGACTTTTGTACAAGGCCAGCAGGGTTTGCCCTGAGTCATGTTTGCTCAGAGGGAATAGACATAAAAACTCTACCTGTAAGGATAATTACAGTGTAATCCAAGTAAAATCTCTGAACTTCCTGTTGAGGAAAGGCATTGTCTTTCCTATGAAGGAATCATGTCCAAAGACCCTGTGTGCTGAAGCAGAGCCAAGTGCAACCTCCTGTTTTCATTTTACATACCCTGTGTAAAGCACTGCTGTCTGGAGTCCCTGGGGCTGGCACACCCCCAGGGAAGGGCAGGGCTCTGCCAGCACCCTCAGCTCAGCAGGAAACACTCTGCATTGCACTGCAGTGATTTGTCACCAGAAAATGTCCCTTTCTGAAATCCTGCAACTACTAACTGGGCACAGGGCTTTTCTGAACATGGTCACTGCCAAGAAAAATCTGCACTGCCCCGTGGTCCCTACTGGGAAATAACCAGAGAAAGGAAAGGGAAAAAAGCCACATGATCATGCTCTGTCTTATTGACCTAACTTTGGAATAGCTCTGTTCAGAGACCCCTTTTGCTGCCCATAGTGTATCAAAAAGAAAAAGACCTGTGGGAACTCAGCACATCGCTCCGGATGTCCAGAGCTGCGAGAGAACCCTTGGGGGGCTTGGAGGGCTTGGAGTGTTGCCAAAAGCACCTGGTGGCTTGACTTTGATCCTTCTAGGGATGTGCCACCTGTGTATGAGGATATGAGAATCACTGGGGTTTAAATGGTGTAAAAACAGTGTATTTGCAAGGTGAAACACAGGTTTTAAGGTTTTGGTACAGGGGGGTTATGGAGACAAGATGCAGGAAATTGGGCCTGTCTCGTGGTTCTCCTTCCTTCTTCTTGTCATCCATTTTCTGTGTGGGCACTTGTGGATTGGTTCTTGGTGAAGGTGCACTTGCCAACAAGGGTGATAAGTATTGGGGATAAAAGGTAAATGAGATTTACGTAGGTTTTGTTATAAAAAGACACGACTGCCCCGTGGGTGGTCAGAGTGCCTTTGGCTGCCTTGCTGGTCAGATCCCGGCTGGGCAGAGAGAAAACTTTGTAGATAAGAAATAATAAACAACCTTGAAGACTGAAAATCAGAGAGTCCAGTCTCATCTTTTGGAGCCAAATTTCAAACAAACCCATCTCACACATGTCTGGGCAGAGACAGACAACAGCCAACCCAGACAGACCTGCTTGTAGAAACCTCTGCCTTTGCCTGGTCATGTTTTAGGATGGGCACCTCCTAAAACAGTGGGGCTGCTGGAGTCTGAGAGCTGCACTTTGCTCTGCTTCACCACACACCTGCAGCTCCTGGAGTGGTGCTCAGCCACCTTCCCGCTGGCTGTGTGCCACCCAGCCTTGTGTGCAGGGCTGCCTGCCTTAAAATGCTTTGCAGACAGATTTCAGACCCTCTTTCCTTTTTTTACCTTGCTATAAAAGTCAACAGAAGGATCTGCTCTCAGCCTTCAAGCATCAGCATCAAGCTTTCTGTTTTGAGAATATGTCTTTATTCACTTCTCTTCTTGATTGTCTCTAATTATTCCAGGCTTACCTTTAAAATACTTTGCATTCAGTAGCACAATTTCAGTGTCATTTATTTACTGGTTTTTTACCATTTAAATGAAAGCAGGAGAAACAACCGTGGCAATTAACAGCAAGCATTGTTTCTCTAAGACAATCCTTGTAATTAGTATGTTAATTTCCCACAAATATGACCAAAGCTATATTAGCAACCAGTATTACCATATGCTTCTGGAAAGAAAATAATCATCAAATTGTTTAATAGTCTCCTGGGAAAGGAGAATAGAAGATCTGATTTAAGACAATATCATGTCTTGAGAAAATTACACTGTGTCCCTGTCGTATTTTTATCTATTATGGTGCTGTCTGCTGATGCATTTCCATTTGAAGAGTGTTATAATTTATCATGGAAGTAGAGATCTATTGAATTGAGGCTAGTTAAGTGCCAGGAAACAGAACATCAGAATTTGCTGAATGTGGGACAGAAAGTTGACCCTTAGATAAAGGTGGAGTCAGTCCTGTCAGAAGTACTTGTATGTTATTATCAACCCTTGACACAAGTTGTGGAGCTGTTCCCTCTTTTTGGCAAGCAAATTGGGACAGTAATTATTTGATAAGGTTTTTAAAAAGCATCGCTGCAGTGTATTCTTTCTCTACTTTTCTATATTGCAATGCAGCCCAAATTTGCTTGTCATTGCTGCATGTTAAAAAATCCAGGCTCTGTCCAAAGGAGATATCATCAGAGTTGGCACAAACATCCTTCTGGGCTTCTGCAGCCTGGATAATCTTAGATATTTTCTGCTGATTCAAGTTCTCATGATGATAATTTCATCTTTTCTCACTGTGGAAGCACACACATTTGTCATCTAATGTATGGAGTGTAAAGACAAGCAATGCAGTGATGCCATATGCTGAGGAATCAATGTGAAAGGAATTTGGAGGATTGTAGGTTGATTTAAAAAGAGGAGGTCCTTTCCAGGCACTGGGGCCCTTCAAAGTTCAGCTATTTCCCATCAGATGGGTGGGCTGGGAAAGGATGCCCTGTTTGGTGGGTACTGGTTTTTCAGATTCACAGGAATTCTCTGCTGTTCCAAGTTTTTTCAGTTTCTCTGCTTTACTGTTTACAGCAAGTTGCTCCCTTAGTGGAGCTAAGGGAGCCTAGAGGAACAAGTTAGGCACAATCTAAATATATAGAATATCCTTTGGCTGTGTCAGCAACTTCAGCTCTTCATTTCTTAAAGGTATATAAGACTGTCTTGCAGAGACCAACCAAAGAAACAGCATAGAACATAAACTTCTGAGAAAAAGCTCCAAAAACCAGTCTGCAATTGTGTTCCTTGAGTGGTTACTCAAGCAGAATATTTTCTAGTATTTCGTTCCTGTGAAAATCCATTACATATGCTGAAAACCTGGAAATTCCCTTGGGATTAAAGTGGGGAGTATTCTTTCATATTATTTGATTTTTTTGGTAGTAAGAATTTAAAAGAAAAATAGAATATACTGCAGGGCCCCAAGAGTCAAAAATCAAAAAATGCTGTATTAAAGCTGCATGAACATTTGTATGAAAAATATCCCTTCACTATAGTAGGATAGAAAAGGTTTATTAACTCTGGTTTATTTAGTGGGATTGTGCACTTTGAATCTTAATGTTCCCCAAAGTTCTGCAAGATCAGAGTTTTCTATTTTCCTAATGAAGAAGTTTGACATTTCACATGAAGCCCATGGAGTTTAGTATTGGATGTCTTAAGCAGCAATACTAAAATGTTAAAAATCAAATGAACAACGTCATCTCCCAAGCAATGGTTATATTTTAAAAAATAATATACTTGGTCTGATCTTTTTTTTCCATGAAAATTGTATTCATCCAGTAAATTAATTGCATTTATCAGATACACATTTTTCTAAAAATCCACGAGTTTAGTCCATAGACTAAAGGAAACAGATACAAAGATAATGTTATCTGTTTTATTAGCAGTTATTTGATTAAAAAAAAACCAAAACAGAATTTGGCAACATTTTCTTGCATTAATATGTTCTAAATATTTGGGTTAAATATGAATTCAACACCCATGTTGATGAAGGTCTGCCATGAGCCACAGCTATTTCTGGACAGTTCCCTGTGGTAGCTCATCTCTGACTCATTTAAGAGTTCTTTCACTTGCATGACACAGGGTTGTGTGTAATTATGTCTCTCTTTTTCCTATTTGAGGAGTTTTTGACACTTGTATTTTAAGCCAATGACATTTCCATGAGCTCCAGCTCTCTGATACCTCACTGACTTCAAGTCACAATGGATCAGCTGAGCTGACTATGGGGAATATGAGAGAAATCATCCCATGAACTTTTTCCAACTCACAGGTTCAGGGCATTGTCTTCTGTGTAAAAGAACATATTACTAAAGTATTGATTTTCAAACTCTGGTATTGGTGTTGATTTTAATTGCTAAAAAAGCCAATTTTCCGTTTCTCCCCCAAAAAATCTAATATCACAACATTTCTTTTAGTCCATAATAAATGTAAAAAGAAAACTAAATTCTCTATAAATAGAGTCCACAATTAAAGATTGTGAATCTTTTAATTACAAAGATATTATGGGATGCACTTCCACAGGATTAAGGCAGTGGCTGTATGATGGTTTGCTTAATTGATTTGGTGTCATGAAATAACACCCTCCTTCTTGAATTGAAGTGTGATTGTGCTGAAAATACTTTGTAGCAAATAAATCAAGCCTAGATTCCCTCTCTGAGAATTTGTGGTGAGTATGAACACACCAACAGTACAGCCCAAACTTACAACTTGACTCCACAAACTGCTTTTAGATATGAGCAAAGCATGCAAAACTGGTGGGCTGCCTTGTCCTAAGCAGTTTAACTTCATTGTGGAAAATGAATTTATGATAATATAGCAGAAAACCATTATGCATTTGACCTTATTAAGCTGGAGTAGAATCAAATTGTATACTATTGACCTTCACCTTGGCTCACTGTGTAGATGAATGAAAATAATTGCACTACTGAAAATAATCAAATGGCTGCACACAGCTTGCACATTGAATGGACTTTGGCTCAGTGCTATTAGGAATTCTTCAGCCTATAGAAATAGAGTTTTGTAATTAATGAAGAACAAGGACTGGGAAAAAAAAAATAGTACTCTACCAGCTGCCTTTAAGCAACAGTTGGATTAACAGGTAGTGGTTATAACTCCTGAGATTGCTTTTAAAGGCTGAAACAGAAGAAATGCATGGCAGGGTGGAGATGGAAATTATGGCTAGAGACCTAGAATGAGGTGTGTTTGTAACCCAAATTAGACAAGTAACTAAGGAGTCCCTAACTATTGCTCCAATTAAGAAAATTGAACTACTGAGACTTGCAGCATATGTGACTTTCATGGAAATTTGTCTCAGGCATTGTAAAAAAAAAAAAACAAAAAACTGGAAAGATGCCTTTTCTGAGGTCAACAAAAATATCCCAATCTTCATTTTGGACAAAAAACATATTTGCAATTGATGCTGCTGGGCAGTGGAACAGTTTGTGGCCACTAAGGTGGAAGGACACGCAGTTCTTCTTGTTCCAGAGCCATTAAACCAGCAGCTCCAAGTCCCAGAAACTCAATTTGAGGGACTGGCATTTAAGTGGCACAGTCTCCTGAGGCCAATTGAGGCTGATTTTAAACTTCTTATTTAACAAAAATAATATGTTGCATGCTCGTAGGGTATTTTCCTCCTCCAACTGATATTTTTTCTTCTAGAAGGGATAAAGAGTTAAGTCCTGCATTGTCCTATTAATTTAATTAGTATTGGATTGATGTAATTGAGAACAGAATTTGTCCTGTGCTGCTCAAATTAAATGAGAGCTCCATCAGGCTGATTCTTTCATATTACAGAGCATCTTCATTACAACATCATTTAATTCCCTCAGAGATTTCAACCCTTTATTTCTTTTCTCATGCAGAGCATCACTCTGATCCCCCACCAGTCAGGTAGGGCATTTCACTCCTTCCTTCACAGAATTTGGCTACTCAAAAAAAAAAAAAACTTAAATTAAATTAAAAGAAAAAAAAAGGGATCCACCTTGATGGAGATTTCACATTGTGGTACAAGAGTTCATTGACAAGTTTTCATGACTAACAGAAGCATGCTGGGAACACTTTCTGTGCCATTCTGTGTTTCCTGCCCAGCTGTTAGCATGAAAGGGGCACACACTGGCTCCACAGCCAAGGCACAGTTGGCCTCCTTTACTCAAGATGTTTCATGCCAAACACATGAAGTTTTAATTATAAGCAGTCTGAAATATTTGTGCTGTTTGAATTTCCACATTCTTGTACAGAAACAAGACAAAAGTTCTTTCAAAATTTGATGGTAGAAAGTATTTGACACCGACGCTGCGCAGCGGCGGTGCCTAATTAACTAGTCTGAGTTAGTAATTATGTTGTTGGGTTTTCTGTTATTGTATTTTGTGCTTAGTGATACCCTAACCCAAGAAGGGCAATTGCTCAGACATGGAAGCAATAATCCTGCCCTGCTCCTTCCATACATCTCTCCTTCAGCTCTGAGAGACAGCGTGGTCTGCTGTGGGAATGGGCACCACTGCACGTGGGTGCTTCTTGGGAAGAGATCCACAGCTCTGAGTGCATCCCTTCAGCATCCCTTCAGCACTCCTGGCTGATGATGCATTTACCATCTGAGACCCTGCTCTGCACTCAAGCACTCACAGTGGAGCTCTTCCAGGCTTAGCTAAGCTCACAGCTCTTTTGATATTACAGCTGGCACCATGATGCTGTGGTTACCTTGGTGAAAAGTCTTTGTGGTTAGCAGAGACACCCACCAAGAGACAGGACCTGGGGTAATGCCCTGCTGGAGCTCTCCTGTTTGCCAAAACAGCTGAGACTCATTGGCTAGAAGGGGTGAAAAGAGAAGATGATATCCTAGAGCTGACCAGGACACGAGACATGCAGTCTGCACCAACACACACTTTGTGGTTTGGGGACCTGATGGCAATATGAAGGTTAGAAACATCTTCTCTAGAAATATTTCCTATTTTAAAATTATTTGAGTGATGTGTATGTGTCCATGTGCACATACATGCTTCTGTACATGTAAATTCTCTTTTCCTGGTTTACTTTGGATGAGCCACTTGTGAAGCCTCACTCTCTAAAGGGCTGAGGGCTTTGTCTGACTGGGTCAGATCCTGCATAGAAACTAAATGAAAGAAAATCTTAGGTGCACAGATCATTGTAAATTCAGCAGGACTCTTGAGAAGTGGGGTTGAAGTTAAGCACTCAGCTTCTTTCATGTGTTTGAACTCTCATCTTTACAGTTGCTCTGATTTTCAGAACAGGTACCATCAGCTGAAAAGTGATTTTTCTTCAATTTTTCCCTCTTATGGCATGTTCTTAGTCTGAGAGAATGAATCAGCGCTTCCTGATGGAATGCAAAGATATGGTGAGTAACAAGAAATGTTTGGAAAGAACAGATTAGCTTAGAGATGGAATTTTAAAATAAGAAAGAAATAAATAAACAAATCCAGAAACATGGATACATGTGTAAACTAACACTGACTTATCTAATTCTGAACTGCAGCTTCTGCAAAATGGAGAATCTGCCACTCTGCAATTAACCAAGTTCAATAACAATTCCATTTTCTGTCCTTCATTAAAGTAACATCAGAAAAAGTGTCTACACTGCAGACTCAAGTGTACTGTAGCCATATCTGGGTTTTAAATGAGCTGCCTTGGATCCTGGGAGTCCTTGCCAAGGTCAGGTTAAATTAATCTTCCTGATCTCCACTTTGTCATGGCTATGCAGCTCTCATTCCCCAGACCAGCTCCTGGAGTATTAGCTCAGGTATCTTCTAACTACACTGTTTCCCACACTGCATACATTTATATATAAAATCAGTGTACCTTTTTCACTCAGCCAAGAACAATCCAGTTGCTCACAGTGCAGTCCAGTCAAAATTCCTCTTCTTGCAAGTCCTATAACACCTCTTCCCCACCTTAGACCCAAACTGCAGTAAAAATACCTGCATTTTTAGCAGCTCTCCTCAGAAGTTGCTGCCTTAAAAGCAGAGGTTTGCTGCAAGGCTTTTTGTGGGTTTTCTTTGTTTGTTTGTTTTGGGTTTTTTTTGCTTGTTTGTTTGTGGTTTGTTTCTCTGATCACTATTTCAGGACTGCCTGCCCCTCACAGCAGAACGTCTCCTTCATTAATTTGTACTCCAGGTCTTCTGTAGATTGCAGAGTTTGATAATTTCCCTCCCATCCTGCCACATGACTTGCACCAGCTCTGAGCTTGGATGTCCTTGGATGTCCAGTGTCACAAATGGAACGGACAGACTGCTTGACAACCCACTTGATTAGTGTGGATGTGAGCTTTTTAATTTGGAAAGGGAAAGAAGAACACTCTAGAAGTTCACTTCTAGATACTGTTCACTGACTGCTTGAAAGCCTAAAAAATTGAGCAGTGAAATGGTGAAATAAAAAGCGAATATTTCAGTGAGCATGAAGCAATAGGAACAAGGAGGAAAATACCAGCAAAAACCAGTAAATATGATTCACATTAGCATGTGTCAAAAAAATATGATTTTACCCTCATAAAAAACATTTCCACAGTACCTACCCAACCAATGCCTCCATCTAAAGAATCATTTCTGCACTGTGGCTGTTCTTGCAATAACACTGCCTGTTTAACTATCTGTGCAACTGAGTGATCAATTCCACCTCTGATTATTTGATGATTTCTTTGTTTCACAAGGCCTTTATCTCTTAGACTCTTCCTCCCAACAAAGAAGTGCTTTTTTAGTGCTAATTAAGTATTTTTTCTTTTATTACTGTCAAACATTTTATTCTTTTTAGTTAAACGGAAGTAGCAGCATCATTGAAAAAAGCTTTTAAATTGCCATCATCTCTTCTTCACCAAAGAGATTTAGAGGACCAATTAATGATACACTTCTCTCTAATAAAAAAAAAGTTGATTCATAATTTCATAGAAAACCTACCCAATCCAAAGCAGTGAGGCCAATTGACTGGGGGAGGATGGAAATTAATCAGAGGACATGAATAAACATTTATAAGGTCTATAACTAATGTCATACACACACCCTGGCATAGATTGAGCATCTGACTGAAAGAAGGCCTGAACCTCTTGGATGAATAATCAGAATGTTCTTATTTCCTGACACAGGTCTTGATGCAACTTTCCTCCTTTTTTTAGTTGGTTTTCTTTAAAATGAGTTCCACTCTTTTTATGCAGCTCCCAAATAATAATTTAAAGCCTTGTAAAGCTTGATAAGTATGATTCTCTGTGGCTAGAAATCCATTCTTGATGACTTTGCCTGCAAGTTATGGTCTAGAGTCAGAGCCTTGCAGGCAGGAAGCCCAATTAGAGGGTTTCCTAAAGGACTTGATGTGCCTGAGTGCCCCACAGTGTGAAAAGTCTGGTCCTTCCTGTGGTGCTCCATCCTTCAGCGGGTTCTTCTGGGCAAGGGAGAGCAACACATCAAGGAAATGATGCTGACCTTCTGCCTTGCAAGCAACCTCAGAGACAGCAGGCTCAGTAGGATCCTCAAGGTGGAGAAACACATCCCTTAACAAGACTTAAGATATTAAGTGCCCCCTCACACTCATTATCTATGCCCAGACTTTTCAGCCTGTTTTTAAAATAAGGCTCCATTTGCTACTTGTAGCTGTTAAGGCCTTGCAGACTGCAATATTTTGTCAAACTCGTGGATTTGTCACACAAGTTATGTTTGATCCTGCCTTTCATTCAGTTTTCTTACATTCCATAATGCTGCCCCAATAGGACACAGTAAAACATTGCTTGTTCCTGTACACTGATGTGAAAACAGAATGCTGGGAATATAAGAGACACTGAAAGCAAGATCATTGCAAAAAAGCTCATAATTTCTTATAGTGGTTCTTTTTCCTGTAAAGATTCATAGAGTTTTCACTCTTAATATCTAAATAACTCAAAGTCTTTTTCTCCCCCCATTTTTCTATTTCAAATTTTTGAGAGCTCTTCTGTTTGAACAATGCCTGATGATCTGTGCTCCTTCAGGGCTTCAGGCCATCAGCTGTGGGTGCAGTGCCTTACACTTTTCCAGGGGAACCACTGGGAGAAATTTTTCACACTTCAATCTGTGCTGCTGCATTAGTATAGCAGAGATATAGTGCCAGCAAGCAGAAGTTTTTTAAATGCACACCCAGTATAAAATACTTTTAGATCATAGTGCATTTGGGTCGTGGTCTGCAAAGCTGCACTTGATTTGAAATGGTCACCTTCTGATAAAAACCTCCTTATCCTGCTCATTATATTTCCACTTGCAATGCAGGGCTGCACAGAATATAACCTCAGGCTGTGCAGTTTTGGAGAGGGCTTATATGATACCTCCTACTTTGCCATCGGCACTTATTCCTTTTTATGGAGGGCAGTGCCACAGAAAGAACCTCTGTGTGTTTTGGGTTGTGGTTTTCTAACAATATTTCAGAGCAGGCTTGTTTCTGACACTTATAAATGAAATCTAATATACATTCAATTCAAAATGCTACTTTCTTATGCTCTCTTCATGCTCATGGAGATCTGCTTGTGAGGAGAAGTATCTTACCCCTAGAAAAGCCACACTGATTTTAGGAGAAGAACCCAAGGGGTGAAATATTCACAGAACAGCGGCAGAAGATTTTGAGAGGTCTTCCCATTCATGCAGTACTGACATCTTTCAGATGTACTAGAAAATCATTCTGTAACAAAACACACTGATCAATCAAACTCTCAGGAGAAGCAGTGTGGTTACGTATGGTTTCATCCATTACCCAAAATCTGGAATGTAGATTTCTGTGTTCCTTGGAAGGAAATGTTTTATTTCTAGAAGATCAATTACACACATTTTATGAGCCTTATGGTGACTTTGAGGTGTTTTGATTTTTTTTTTTTTATTTAAACAACAGCTGTCCTCCAATACTAGAAAAATGAACCCTGATTCTCTGTGCTCAACAGGCATTGCTTCAGAATTTAGCATACTTTTTCAAATGTTGCACGTAAACTGAATGTGCCAGCAGAATTGATTTAAGGCCACCTATCAACACATGAACAGTTTACTTTCACATTCATGTGTAAAACATATCACACAGTCTTATGTCTGATACATCACAAAGTGTGTTGTTTTTCTATGGCTTGTTTTCTAGTCACAAAGGAGCACAGCTGTCAAACCAACTAAAATTAAACTCTCCCTGGCATTTTAATTTCTCAGCTTTGTAACCTGGCAATTAAGTGTTAACCTGCCTGGCTTAGGATTGTGTTACATCACTCATAAAAGGCTGAAACATGTTAGATTTACTCATTTCTACAACCAATTACCAGGCATCTCATTCACACACAGCTTCTATTCGCAGCCATTACATGGTTCATTTCATAGAAGACTGCATTTGTGTTGCTGTGTTTATACTTTATTTTGCCTATGGATAGGGAGAAATGTTGTTCTGCTGAGTGCTTTCACATCCTGTCCTCAGCAGATTGCATGTGCCTCCATAATTTATTTGAAACAAACAAACAAAGGTAACAAAACAAACAAACAAACAAACAAAAGCCCCCAAACCCCCAAACCACAACATAAAGTTACTGGTGCTTTCAGAATACCTCAAGGAGTTGTTATCTCCAGCAGCAGAAGCTGTGGTATATCCACTGTCTGCTATTAATATGCATGTGCCAAAACTAAAAGGGAAAAAATACAAGTGTTTGTCAAAGATGTGAATAATTTCAGGATACTATTCTGGGCTACCACCTGGAATACAGAATTTGGATCTTATCACCACAAGAACACCTTAAGACATCTTCCCTGGTCAGGAACCTCCTCTAGAATGGTGGCTGTAGCACAGGATCTTTCTGCAAGGCCTGGACTTTGCATGGCAGACTTAGATGGGAGGGAGATGCCTTTTGTAGTGTTTATTTTGGGTATTATTAATATTTGGCATACCTAAAAATCCCTCACCATTACCATGTGAGATGACACTCACAAAGACATCTGTGCATTTATTATCTCAGCCCTCTGGTGGATGCAGGTGATGTAAGGGAAGGGCCCAAATCAAAGCAGTACTGAGAACAAGATGAGTGTGCTCCCAGAGGAGTACCACAGCCAGGGCTGGAAAATGACTTTAGAGTCTTCACTATCACAGAAATGGAAGTGTGAAGACTTATATTTCATTTTAGAAATAGTCATGAATACCTGCTGAGATACTAGCAATAGGAAAGGAACAGGAATAGGAACAGCATAGGAAAATTTCTGGATGCTTAAGTGGCAAAATGACAATTTATTGGTCCTGTTGCTGGCATTTGACTTTTGAACATCTGAGGAGTTTAGATCAGGCTTAAAGAATGAAGCCTTGAATATTTTGGGTTCACCACTCCAGATCTCTGTCCTGCATTCCACTGCCAAGCTTCTGCTGAAATCACTGAGATTTTCTTGGGCATAAAGAATGCAAGACCAAGTCCAAAATAAATGTTTGAACAGAATCACTGTGAGACTTTTATAAAATATTTTTTCTTTGTTTCAACCTAATGCCTGAATTCTCTACTTCCTTGATCCTCACTACTTATGAAAAATGAATCAGAATCATTTGCAGTGTTGAGCACTTCCAAGAGATTTTATTACACATTTTTATGTGCAAGGGCCATTTTGAAGAATATATGTGCTCTCATGTTTAGTGCCCACTTTAGTTTCTCTTCCTGGCAGTTACAACAATTATTTACCATAGTTTTCCAGACTGTGGTTAGAAAAGAGGCAATAAAAACACAAGTTGAGATCCAGTCTGCATTAAAATAGAAAAGAACTCTGTGACTGATTTCAGCACAGTCTCTGTCTTCACAGCACACTTTTTTTTGATTCTTGCTAGTGAGAAGTGCTTTGTGTGCAGTCAACTCATTCTGAGGTCCTCTTCATGAGAAGTTACAGGTCCTTAAAAAAATCAGATTTTAAATGCAACCCAAAGCATCCCCCAAAGCACAGCAGAAAAATCTTATTTGTGTTAAACAGCTTTTGAAATACTTTAAATACTGCACTTTTCAAGGTAGCAGGAATTCAATACTCTCTCCTAAGGGAATTTGACTCATGCAGCCTCGGTAAGACTATTTATGTGCAAATTCTTTGTGGCTACTCCACTGTCAAGGAAGTTTTTGACTTTGCTGCACATCCTATTAAGCTGCACTGTACCTCCAAATCACTGGAATATTAGCCCAGGTGTTCCCAAAGAACAGATACAATCCCAATGGATGTCAGTGCCAACAGACATCACCAGCACGTGCAATCCCTATGAAGCAGCAAACAGCAAAGCATATTTCACATGAGCAGAGAGAAGCCTGGCCTCAGGAGACCCTCAAGAGAATAGGGTCATTAACCCAGATTACAAAATAGATGAGAAATTATGGGACCATGAAGAGGCACAGATCCAGAATTTTTGGTTCTGTTCAAGAAATTTACGTATTTCAATTCAATTATTCCAAAATCTCACCCCACTAGTCTTGCTTTTAAAGCAGTTCTTAATTTGGTGTTTGTAATATTATCACCTTATGAAAATATAGAAAAAAATAGGTAGAAAATCACCACTAAGTCTTAGGACATTTGACCCTGTAAATTGCCTCACATGACTTAATAGATCTATCCAGAAAAGCTCAGCTCCCCTGTTCAATTCAGTGCAGTCACTCCTTCACTTCTCTGTCTGTGAGGGTTCAGATGCAGCCTACTCTCATCTGTGAGATTTCATGTCACTAAATTTAGTAATAAACATGAATTACTTTGTATTTTAATAACCTTTTGCAGGCAGACTTCTACAGGGATAGTTTCAGACATCACCATACAGGATGTGCATTAGATTTCTTGCCCTTTCTCAGTGATCACCAAGCTGCTGGCAGGCAATAGTTTCAGATAATTCCCATCTAATGGTTTGATATCATATAAAGAACAAAGGAAAGTTGTAATGAATCACAAAAGACATTTTCATTATCCCAGAATAAACTGGATGCAGTTATTGAATGAGACAGTTCAGTGTTATTGTATTCTGGAAAGTTTCACTGAATCATAGTTAACGGTATCCTATGCCCACAACAAAGCACAAGTAGGAGAGAGATTTACAAAGCCAAAGCAATAATCAAAACTCTGAACTCACCAGATTTAAAAATGCATTGGGATCAACGTTGGACTCTGCTATCTGAAATAATTGCAGCCCTAGTTCATTTGATAGCATCTTATCTCTTATACAGAGGAGAAAAAAGATAGAAATGGGACTAGAACTAGCTGCATGGTTTGTCACTGGTGACCAAATCTGTGATTTCTCTGCTGGCATTAACAGTGAATCCAGAGCTGTGACATGTGGATTGCCTCTAATCTAAAAGCACTAACTTCTACAGCTGCAAGCACATTGTTAAAATCTGGTCTTTTGTCATACCTCCCATTTCCATTTTTTCAATTCTAATCCAAAGGCTCATTGATTGTGCTTGTCTGTGGTAGGGACATTCCAATAAACAATGAGGGAAAAAATGCACTCCTAAAAAAAGAAGTAATCAGCTAGTGCAGTGCAGGGAGATGAATGCTTAAAATGTTAAGGCCATCAGTTTTCCAAAGGAGCAATTCTGTAAATATTACTTGGTCACTGATGTCAACAGTACCATTCTAATGAGTAAAATTCTTGATCAAATCCCAGCTTTGAGCTTCCTATCAAAGGAATTTTCTTCCAGTTGCTCAGTAACACTCATTGTATTCGTCATGTTATTTTACAAGGACACAGATATCAACACTCTCTGCTCAGATGAGCTCATGCTTATTAGATTGAGCTTTTTGGTGAGGAAAAAATACTGATTTAGGAGAAACAATAGGGAGAAATTTGGGCAATATTTTTGCTAGGAAAGTGATCTTTTGTATGTTGTTGTTGGCTTTGTTTTCTTATTAAACTGAAACTTCCAAAACCTATACCTCAAGTTCTCCAAGTATTTCACTCAACCCTGATTTCAAAAAATATCCTTTGGCCTTATCTGTGCTGCTTTTAACCCTTTCATGGCTGCAAACAGAGGGTTCTTCATTGCAGGCACAGGTGGTATGAAAAGGGATTGTTTAATGGCTCGTGTCTGCTTTTCATCTTCCCTTGAGGTGCCTCCTCCATGAGACCAAACTGGTCATGGAAAACTTGAAGGAAGATGCCATCACATTCCTTCCATCCACACTGCTGTAAAGACTTTATAGGTGCTGTAAAGTCACATCACTCTTCATTCTGTTTTAAGCCTTGAATATTATTATCTAGTCTAAGAAAAAAAAAAAATTCTGATTTTTCTTCTTCTGGAAAGATGAGGTGGATCTTAAATATTTTTACTGCCTTTTAAGTGCTTATAAAAGCATAACTACAAAATAATATTTTATGATATGCTCAGCATTATTTTCCTTCCCATATACTGCTCTTGCTGACTTGGACAAAAAAGTTCTGCAGGCCATGAATGGAAATGATCTTTCATATGTGAGAAGAGTGAAGGATTGGTTCTTGCTCTGCTGTCTCAGGTCCAGCTGTGCCCCAGAAGTTATTCAGTTTGTTGTGGTAGGAGTATTCAGTCCTATCTTAGCAGCTCAGGAAGCATGGCCAGAAAGTGTTTACATTGAAGGCATTGTAAAATTATCTCAGAGGCACAACACTGGTATCAGATGGATAACAGGTCTTACCCAGTGTAATGATTTTTATCTCTCTTTGCTCTGTTGCACAAAATGTCTAGGAAAAAAAAAAATCCATAGAGGCCTTTTTATTGACTGATAAAGTGCTGTTCATGCAAATGAGACTAATATTACTGAAATGGCTCATCAGTAAATGGGTAACCTAATTTTCAAACCAGTATCATTTTTAAAAACCACAGCCATACAAAAAAATAGAACAATATCATTCTGGCAAAAAAAAATGAGGGAGAAAAATCACTGTGCAGAGAGCTGTTTAGAATTACAGGCTGTTGTTTGACATGGAAGGTACTGTGCTTACTATGAAGAAAATATCTTTTTTAATTCATGGCCATCTAGTAGGAGAACTGAAGGGTCTGAAAGAATATGATAAAAACTTTATCTCTCTCTTTCTGAAATCTGTATTGATTTGGATTGGATTCCGTGTATATTGCACGATAAGCAGATTTGTATTTATTCTTTTGCATACTATGCAAAGCATCAGAATACAAAATCAGGTGTGCTTAAGCTTTATGGGTATGGTCTTATAGGAATGCAGCAGCCATGCTAAGCCATTTACTGGGGAGAATTGTTACCAGGAGAAGATCCATTACATTTTTATAGAGAGAAATCATAAGCCCATACTTCACACTTCAGGCATTAACAATAAACTAGATAGGAAATCATTCAAAATGACATGGAGGAAAATAATTTTATGATCACTAGAGGACCTTGAAGAGACTGAGAGTTACACTTGTAAAAATTACAATGAGAATACATCCTTTACAAATGTCTTGTAAAAGGAAAAATTTATTATCATTGTTATATTTTGAGGATCTCATTTTCCTGTGATTTTTAGCAGCTCTGCTCCTAGTGGCAGCTCTTTTTTTATTATATTTTTTTGATCTTTGACAAAATGATATATAATTTTCACATTTTTGGAAAAGACATAGGAATTAATGGGATAATAAAAATTGGGAAATTGCTGTTTATTGATAAAAAAATCTCATATTTACATCCCAATTTCAGCAACCAATGAAAGAGAGGACATATTTACATAGACAGCTATCATCCATTCTTTACAAAACTCAACAGCTGTTCAGTACTACACAGCTACTGCACTTTTAGTCAGGGCCAGCAAATAAGTGTTTTGATTGGAACTGCCAAATGCCTTTAGTTGATCCAGATATGTATATCTGAGAATTAATATGGCCAGAATTCTAACTTCTTTCTGTGCTAAAAATTAAAAATTATCTTTCACAGCTTCAGGAGGGTAGAACTATGACCCTCTATCTCAGCTGTGAGATGAAACACAGCTTTGGGACTGGCTCATGGACAGCTTCCATTTTACTCTGTGTTGGCCCTTTTTTATGAGATACTCACAAAAGAAAACTTAATATCTGCATCTGCAAAGAGCAGGAGTCTTCTCAAGAGAAAAGGAGAACACCTATCTTTGTATCAATTTACTTATATGAATATACATCAATGTCCTTCTCCATTTGAGTGCATGTTGCCCTTTATTGTCAAAGAGAACTCTACAGGAGAATTTGCCCTTTGGTGTCTATTGTGCTTGTCCAATCACAAACCAGCATCAGCATAAAAACACTTGGGTACAGGACTCTAAGTTCTTTTAATTTTTAATGAGCACTCAGAAAAATTGATTATTTTTATGTCTACATGTCTCTTGCCCACCTGGTTTTGTTATTGTGGGCAAGTTTCAGAGTGGAAATTCTTACTTTGGGGTTGGCTGAGAACCTAACAGCCCGTGCTTGGAAAAATGAAGGGAATTTGCATATGGCAGCCAAAGCTCCTATGTAAATATCCATAATATCCACTTTGCAGATGAGTTAGCAACAGTGGGATCCAGGGGTTCTGCTCTCTCACAGAACAACAAATCTGCCCTCACTTTCACCTCCCCACACTCTAAGCTGGGCCTGCTGAAGTCAATAGCACCAAAGTCAATAGCTGCAATGAACTGCACTGAGGTCAGCAGCAGTGTGCCTCTGTAAAATTGGAATCATCTCGAGAAGAATCTGTCCCAGCCTCTCTGACTGTCAGCTGTCTCTTTTCTCCTGCCTCCTCCCAGTGACAATGGCTGTGGGAGACTGGCACTCCAGGGAAAAGTCATCTAGCACAGACAGGGGGAAAGGAAACCTCAAGGACAAACAGTACAGTCAGGCTTATAAATCTCTGCTGAGACAGGTAAATAAGGAGATGTTCTACCAGAGAGGTGACCTTAAGTGAGTAATGAAACTTCTTTGAGGCTAAGTAGGCAGTGTGTATCAGTTAATTAATGTATAATGGAATTTCCAGTTGGGGTTTTATAAATATGCATGGTTCTTCCTTCCACTCCTCGTACCAAAATACCCTTCGGAGCAGCTTTTTCTTTAAATTGCAGTGATTTGAGTCTGAAAAAAATAAAAGAACAAAAATGCAGAAAATAGGAACACACATATCTCAAGACAGATTCTTATGCAAGTAATATTCTGACAGAGTTTATCCATCTTGAGATTTCTACACGCTTCTCCTTCTCCCCCCTTAACTCTGACATCTTTAACACATTTCTCCAGACACTGGGGATGTGCTGGTGCTGTTTTTAAGGGGTGCAAGACTTGAAGGGGGCAAGTTTTCCTTGTGAGGCTTTTGATGGTGAGCCAGGTGATGCTGTGAGCAAGCCCCAGTGCTGGCAGGTGGATGAAGCCACATTCCCTTCAGTGGGGTCAGGGGCAAGCAGCTGATGGTCTGAAAACCTCAGCAAGGACCAAAACCTCTCTGTTATTCCAGACCTTTACTAGACTTTCCCATCACTCTACATCGTGAGCATTAGCAATTTTTGTTGTCTGTTACCAAATTATAAATTACAGTTAAGCAGGATAGATTTTAACCATGAAGAGTATTAAGAGAAAAATTGCTCTAGTTTTACAATAATTTCCATCACATAAAGAGAAGTATGTATGAAACTTTCAGAAAGTCTATTCTCTGTGTGCAATTAAATTATTTATATGGCATATAATTAATATGTTCGGTGATTTTGGTAAAGAGGCTTAGCTTTTAATCCTTCTCTAAAGATAAGAGATCACAGGAATGAAATGCAAATTTGAGGTCTTATTTTATGTTTGTATAATAATATCAAGCACTTTTCACTGTGGATGATTCTCAAGGAAAAAAAAAAACAAGAAATCCAGAATTCCCCACAGGCTAATGATTACATTATCAATGCAAGCAAATTCCTCAGCACAATGCTGAAAGGCTGAGGCACACCAGCAGTTCAGTTCTGAATCCACAGTGTAGCAGATCAGCTGTCAAAATACCTTCTTTTCCCATAGGTAATTTGGATATCTAGTAGGTGTACCACCTAAATGCTCTAGATCCATTTATTTGAGGAAAAATCTTCCTGGTTTCGGAGGCCACAGAGGTCCCAAACACTGCTGAAGTTTTGCTACAAGAAGCTGGACAGAGTGGGACAGACAGACAGACTGCAGATGTCTCATGGTCCTTGGCTTCACAACCTGCAGGCAAAGAAGAAATGTCACGGCTGTGATCTGCAAAGTGCTGAAGCTGTTGGCTGTGAACTCAGAAAAGGGGTGAGAAAAGGCCAGAGACAGAGAGATCACAGAAGATGGGGTCTGGAATTCCTGCATGCCCACTGAGGGATGCACTGGAGCTGCAGGCTGGGTGGAAATGCCCAGCAGGGCTGGGTGGAAATGCCCAGCAGGGCTGGGTGGAAATGCCCAGCAGGGCTGGGTGGAAATGCCCAACAGGGATGGGTGGAAATGCCCAGCAGGGATGGGTGGAAATGCCCAACAGGGCTGGGTGGAAATGTCCAGCAGGGCTGGTGGAAATGTCCAGCAGGGCTGGGTGGAAATGCCCAACAGGGCTGGGTGGAAATGTCCAGCAGGGCTGGGTGGAAATGCCCAGCAGGGATGGGTGGAAATGTCCAGCAGGGCTGGGTGGAAATGCCCAGCAGGGCTGGTGGAAATGCCCAGCAGGGCTGGGTGGAAATGTCCAGCAGGGCTGGGTGGAAATGCCCAGCAGGGCTGGGTGGAAATGCCCAGCAGGGCTGGATGGAAATGCCCAGCAGGGATGGGTGGAAATGCCCAGCAGGGCTGGGTGGAAATGTCCAACAGGACTGGGTGAAAATGCCCAGCAGGGATGGGTGGAAATGCCCAACAGGGCTGGGTGGAAATGCCCAGCAGGGATGGGTGGAAATGCCCAGCAGGGATGGGTGGAAATGTCCAACAGGACTGGGTGGAAATGTCCAGCAGGGCTGGGTGGAAATGCCCAGCAGGGATGGGTGGAAATGCCCAACAGGGCTGGGTGGAAATGCCCAGCAGGGATGGGTGGAAATGCCCAGCAAGGATGGGTGGAAATGTCCAGCAAGGATGGGTGGAAATGTCCAGCAGGGCTGGGTGGAAATGCCCAGCAGGGATGGGTGGAAATGCCCAGCAGGGTGGAAATGCCCAGCAGGGCTGGGTGGAAATGCCCAGCAGGGCTGGTGGAAATGTCCAGCAGGGATGGGTGGAAATGCCCAGCAGGGCTGGTGGAAATGCCCAGCAGGGCTGGGTGGAAATGCCCAGCAGGGCTGGGTGGAAATGCCCAGCAGGGCTGGGTGGAAATGCCCAGCAGGGCTGCACAGGCATGTCCCTGCCAGGTACCTGCTGCCACTCACCCTTGCTGCAGCTCACAGTTTGCTGCAGAGAGAAAAACAGGGCAGAAACAGGCAAGCCTGCTAGTGAGCTAACAAAATCTGATCTCTTACTGATTCACTTACTGCTTTCTCTCATCATAATAAAGCAGCTCTCTTCCAGGCTCCCTTTAACCACATTCTTTTCAAGTTTTTTTCCCTTGACAAGCACATTCCCTAACCCAGACCTCCCTGCCCACCCTCCCCTGTGCAGGGAGCTCGCTGATCACAGGCCAGGCTGGGGCTGGGAGGCTCCCTGCTAACTCCAGGCAGCCTGGGCAGGGAAAATAAAAACTAAAAAAATAACTTATCCTGACTGCAGGGTGGTCCTGAGCCCTACTGCTCCTGTGAGCTGCAATTTCCATGCAGAAATTTAAGGCAGGAGATGTCTGTATCTCTGTCAGATCTAGATGAGGCTGGACAAGGGATGTAAGGTTTGTGTTGTAGGCTCAGACTAATATGCAGATGGGCATTTACCCTGCATAAATCTCACTTCATTAGAAAAAAGATCTTAAAATATCCTCAGGTTTCCACTGTCTTTAAAAATAAGTCTGATTCTCCCTGTGAATATTGTGGTTTAGTTCAGAGCACAAAACAGGAGGAAAGCCATAGGAACAGTGTCTATTCTGTGAAAATTCCAAAGGTGTTCTCCAAACTCAAGATATTTTGTTTGCAGAACCCCAGGTTATTTGGCCAATCCCAGGGGAACACTGGAACTTCCAACAAATTCAAATGTTGTCCATCTTTGAAATATTTTCTGTATTAATGAAGGTGACAGTCAACAGTCTTTCTACACAAACCCTCCATAGGGTTGAGTTTGTGAATAGCTCATTTTTTCCTATGACAATTCTAGTCTGAGGAAGGCTGAGCAAGACTCATTGCATGTATTTGTTTACTACAGATCCAAACCAACAGTCCAGGTTTTCCCCTTGACTTCTGCCCACCCTAAAAAACATGATGTGACCTCTTCTGTGTTACTGTGAGAACGTTCAATATTAGCAAATATGTTTGGTGTAAGTTTCTGGGAAAGACAGCCAGGCATATTAGCACAGCAGCCAGGTTCTGAATGGCCCTGCTGAGCTTCTATCTCATGTGTTAACATTCCCTTCATTTGATTTGACTGTTTCAACCCTTATTCTATCAATCTGTGATTAGTCATTTGGTGGCTGTAAGCCACTAATTAAGACACAGTGGAATAAAGCAAGGAGTTTGATAGCTGGAGGTAGGGCAAACAAGATTCAGCCACATGATAGAAAGTTAACTCAGTTTGCATCAACCTGTAAATTATTAATTTTTCTTCTGCATAAAATATATAAATGCAGTACTAAATGTATCAACATAAAACCAAAAAAAATCTCAACAAAGCAGCATAAAATTGTTGGGAAAAATAAAGGCTTGAGTTATAAGCAAAGAGTTCACACTAACTGCTATTCTATTATCTGAAAATATTCTATGCCAAAGAAGATTTTTGTTCTACAATACATAAGTGAAAAGTTGCTATTTTGTCATTCTGGAAAACACAGTTTCCCTAAGAGCTTGAATGAGGAAAAAAAACAAACAACAACAACAATAACAACAAAAACAAACAAAAACCAAAGAGGCAATTGTCCTCTGCTTTCCCATTTGTCTGAAAGAGGCTGAAATCTTTTTAGCTTCATTTGAAAAGATTTTACATCCCCTGTGTTTACTTTGAGGTTGAGACTCAAAGTTCAGAATACAAAGGAAATTACAAAGGAAATCTACATATTGGACTGGAAATATTTATTCATTTCAGACCAAAACATGGTGGATTTTACTCAGTGTTTTTTGCTCATGCTTGTTGATATTATTCTTCAGGGTCTAGCAAATGCCATAATTTTCTACAAAATGATTTTCACTCAATTGCTAAAAAGTCTTATTTAATGAGTAGCTGCATTAAATTAACTTTGGAGAACGTCCCAGCCATGTCATTTTCATTCATTACTTCTATCTTTATAAAAAACTCTAGCATCATACTCTGAAAAACTATTGTGAAAATAAAGTTTTGTCAATAATTCTGAAAACCACAGAGATTATAAACTCAGCCTTGGCAGTGCCACTACTGTAGTACAGTAAATCCTGTTTTTCAAAAACAGTGAGGGATCTTGTTCCAACACATTATTATTTTGCCCATTCACCTGTTGCAAATACCTTCACATCTTTCACGAGTGCACAGCAGGAAATAGCTGCATATTTCTGCTGAATTTCCACCACTTTTGTGGCTCCCTCTCTTTGCCTCCCCACTTGGGCAAGGCTGCCAGATTCATGGCTCAATCCAAGTGGAAGAAAACAAGAACCTGCTGTTTGAGATGGCAGCGACTTCTGTCTGGTGCATTATCACATCTCAAAGTGTGATTTCCTTAGGATGCCAGGAGAAAGCCAATCATTAGGAGAGCTGTTTTATTGCCATTGCTTTCAACAGCTGACCTGAGAAACAAGCCTCACTTTTTTATGCAAGAGTAATTCTGGACAGCAAAATCCCACAGTAAATTAATGTAAGGGGTTCTTTTTCTAACATATGTCACTCAAATCTTAACACAAAGAACCATTTTAAAAATTGATGGCCTTCAAACCAAGTGAGTTGTGATTGATAGTAGATTTTTAATATAGATTTTTAAATAAATATGTGTAGCTGTTGTCCACAGGGACATGTTTTAGTGATGGGCTGAGCAGTGCTGGGTTAATGGTTGGATTTGATCACCTTAAAGGCTTTTTCCAGTCTAAACAACTCTATGATACTAAAATTTTTTCTTTGCCTCGTATGCTTACAGAATGGTAATTTCACCCAAACACATTTCCTACTATTTGTTTTAAGATATCACTAATGAAAAAGAGGCAGTTTTTATCACTTCTTCCTTCTTATCCACTACACTGCATATTGGTTACAGTGTCAAGAAGCACAAGATTTGTTTAACATAATTAGTTCTTCACATAGCTCAGCTGTTGTTATCACCCAATTATCCCCCAGCTCCTTTGAAATCAATTGTTAAGAAACTAGGCTTCCCAGACAGCAAAGATTTTTAATTTTATTAAGGAAGTTTTACCAGATGTTTATATAAGAGCACAAAGGGGAAAATTATGGAAAATGTACCCTGCATTACACGATTCAGCCTTTTGGAAAGATTGTCTCTCTTAAAATTTGCATTATGCAGAACTGCATCACTGTGTACAAGGAACATGGATAAGACAGTCAATTGTTGAAGCAATTTAATGTGGGTTTTATTTTTATTTTTTATTTTTAGAACTCCTGTTAGTACATTTGCTTTTAACAGGTGTTAATGCACCAGGCTTTCAGCAAAACAAATTAGAGAGGAAATTAAGCTTCTTTTATGGGATTGCTAAAGACTTTTTTTCTCATTTAAGATGTTACATATTTTAGTCAATTAAAATTATCATCAGTTTGTTACAAAACAATTCTCGACTGTGATGTCAAGCCAAAGGTTGGGTGAACACATGAGAATTAAATGTGAGAAATTTCCTTAACAAAAAACCAACAACCTGTCCATTGAATTGAGAATTTTATTCCCTGTTTTCCCTGGATTCTATCTGAAATTCCCATTGAGTTCCCAGGCAGCAGGAGTGAGGCCTTAGAGTGGCTGGGCAGAGAGACAAGTTTCTCATTTCAGTTCTAGCAGGGAACACGTTCCTCCCACAACATTTTTTGATCATTTGTGAATATTCCAGCAGAGATGTCTTCACAATTCTGGCAGCAAAATAAAGACCACAAATAATGGTCAAAATTTCTTTAAATGTGTAGCTTTTTTTTTTTTTTTTCTTCTCTCACTGTACATCTTAAAAAAAGTTTTTGCTTACTGCAGGGAAATAATACAGTGTTCACCAAGTCCTGCATCTCTTGTCATCTGCACACTTATTGATGTGCCTCTATTTAGGCTCAAGGACATTTTCACACTGTGTCCAAATGCCTTTCTGGTGGCTGATTACATTGGCATTTTCCTCCTCCATTTCTGGCATGGTTTCAGAGTATGTTTTGCAAGTATAAGTGAAGTGTCAATGAAGTTAAATGAAAAGAAACACAAGAAATGAATTGTCCAGCTTCATGGTCATCCAGTTAAGCATTAAGATGCATATGTTGTCTGGAATATTACAGAACAGCTGAACTAAAGTGATGCAAACAAGTCTTGTGGTTTGTCAGGTACAGCATTGAATTATTTTTATCTTCTGTTTCTAATTTTGCAACAGTTCTACATTTCTTTTATGGCAACCTATATCATAAAAACAAGCCTCAGAGAAGGTACAGAAACAAGTTAGAAGAACCTGATTGCTTAAATTCACTTGCCAAGTTAGAATGATCTTTCAGACTAAATTCAATTGCCAAGTCATAATTATTTCATGTGATCTTTCTTTGGTTGAATTAAATCTCTTCTCCCTGGTATCCAGTGGGAATGGGAATGGCTCAAAGCTGTGTCTGAGGTTCAGAATGGACATTGGGCAGTATTTCTGTGCAGAGAGGGTGGTGTTAGAACTCTGGAACAGCTTCCTAGAGAGGTGGCTGATGCCCCAAGGCTGTCAGGGTTTAAGAGGCATTTGCACAATGCCCCTAACAACATAAATTAGAATTTAGCTGTAGGTCAGCCCCAGACTGGTCAGACAGCTGGACTAGATGGTGGTTGCAAGTCTCTTCCAACTGAAATAGTCTTCCCTATTCTATTCTAATGACCTTTTTAATTCACTCACAAAATTTCTCAGTTTCTGTATTTAGATTAAAAAATTCCAAATCTGGAAATATAGAGCAGCTCTTCTGTATTTAGGTTTTTGCTCTTGCTAAAAATAGTTGGTTTTGTGTAATGTGGTATTTTTACTCTTTATAATCTCATTTTGCTATTAACACTGAAGACTCCTTTCAAGGGTTCTTCTTAAGAAGAGATTTGAACATCCAAATGATGAATCTGATTTTAGGCAAGCAGACCATTATCCCATTTCTCTTGAATCATGACTAAGAGTCAGCCTGGATCAAGCACTAAACTCTTATAATAGTCAACCTATCTATATTCAGACAAATCCTGTGGGTTTTCAAGCACTTTTGAAGAGGATATGAAAATCATTACATTAGGAAAGTGGTAGTTATTGCTGCTACTCTCAATCTGGATTTATGCCTTCATAGCAGTTCTATGCAACTTTTTTCATTGTTTAAATCCTAGAGGAAAAGGCTGTTTACATTTCTTTCTCCAACATGAAGATGGACAAATGATAATGGGCTTTGCTGGTTTCAGCCATAGCAACTGAAGATTCATGGCTGTATACATCGAGCATAAGTACTAAACTAAAACTACATAAATAAAAGAAAATGGAAATTGCTTTCCACAGAAATTAAATCCAGCCCCAGAATACATCCAAGGCTGAGGGGGAAATAGAAATATGTATTGATATTTTGCAAAACAAATAATAACAGAAAAGCAGTAACATATTGGGTTTTGTAAAGTACATGAAAAAGCTGGTTCCATGAGAACAAACCTTTTTTGGTTTGCTTTAGTTTAGTTTGTTTTTTTTAATCAAGAATGTGCATAGCTAGGTAACTCAATTCTTGTAAGAGAAATAGAGAAATAGGACATTATGGCTTGGAAAGGGTTGCCAGACAGGAAAGCCATTATTTGCTCAGTGGCAATTGCTGTGTTTGCCATTCACATCTTTCACAACACCCCAGCAGTGCAGCAGTGACCATCATGTAAACGTGGCAAGGGAATGATGGAAGATCTGTTCAGGTCCCTAACTAGATCCTTAGAGAGCTGCCAGGTCCCCACCAGAGCCAGCAGCCTGAGATTTTCAAACAAGCTCCTGCATCTGTTTAACTGCAGGTTGGAGCCACCATGCTCAGTGCACGTGTGTGAAGAACGAATATCACAGGTGGCATTTGTACCACTCTAACCATGGTATCCAGGGATGCTGCACAGGTTTTTCCTCCTTTTCTCATCCATTCCTAATCCATCAGCATGGTTGTCTGCTACCTCACAGTGCAAAGTGAATTTTCTGCAGAGAAGCTCCTGGGTTTTATCTGTGATTGCTGTCTGCACATACCAGCATTGCCTGTTACATAATTGCTCCAATTGTTGGCATTGTCTTTGAAAAGAGATGTGTTTTTTATTTTCAAATGTGAGCTATTTTATGGAGTTATTTTAGCCTAAGCAAGATTCCTTACTTAAAAAAAAACAGTTGGAAAAATATGTGAATACTAGATAAAGAAATTGAAAATATGGGATCAAGCAAGCATTCAAAATTAAGTCAAATTAACACAGACAGAGCAAGTCTATCAAAGGCTGCATAAGGAAATGCCATTAATTTTCACATTTGTGTGAAGTCCTCCATTCATTTCCTATTTTAAAAAGAGTACAGCCACTTTTCCAAATATGAGGAGCCCTATCTAATGGGTCTAGTTCCCTATGAAGACTGTTTATGCCTTTGTTAATGTAAAAATTGCAACAGGGTAGTAATTCTAAGAAACTCCAGGAATGGGCTGATTAGGAAATATGTGCTGTCTCAGCTGTAAAGCCATAATTTACCCTGGATACTGCAAACACCACCTGGAAGCCACCTACTAACTTGTCAGAGCAGCAGCATTTGCTCAGGACAGCTGAAGAGGAACAAAACGGTTCATTCTTTCCACATTCTACCACCATCTTCCCTTCTCTCCTGCTGCAACCCATGGTTGTTCTCAGTGGTTCATTTCATGACATTGCTCTCCAGGGAAATGCTCTGGGGAGGACCTGACAGAGCACAAGTTCAGGGGAAAGGGGAAATAATTGATGCAGCAGCTTGATGCAGCAGCAATTATAAATATTTTAATTATAACTGAGGCTGAGATATGATATCTGACCTACAAGACTTCTTTAGCAAGATTAATGCTGGGAAAAGACACAGAGGAAAGATAATATGGATACAAGATTTAAGAGACAAATACCTCCTAAGCATCCTGGGAAAAGAGGAAATTTTCATCAGGGATTTGAAAAATGCATAATGCTTGCCTTGGATGAGAAACCCTCGTGCTGTATGTGTGCATACCTCCTCACATTTTGTACTCTACCTTCCCAGCTCAAGGTATCAAAAACCCAGAGATGCTCCAGGCAGAGACCCCTGGGTGCTGCTGCAGTGGGTGAGCCCAGATCTCCCAGGGCAGATAAAGTTGGATTCCCTGTGAAAAGCCAACCCCTTTACATTACAAAGAGCTCATCTCAATGGAATTAGGAATCTAAGGGGAATAAGGTCACTCAAGTCACTCAGGCTACAATTTCAATCCAACAATTTGAAGCCTGTCTCTTCAAGGACCTCAAAAGCATCATAAGCTTCCTTCAGCCTGTGATGTTTTCTTTTAGAATACAAAGAAATAAAAATGCATCCAAGATCTACTTTGATGACAGAGTCTGTAGCCAGGTGTGATGGCAGCCTAGGCCAGCTCACCCTCTGTAGCCCCTTTGAGTTTGTGACCATAATTCTTCCCAAGGTGGCAACTGGGGTGACAATTGTCAGATCAAATAATTCAGGCCTTGTGGATATTGCCAGACAGATAAATGCTCTAGGAAATCCTCACAATTAGCAAGCTCCAAATGACACATACTAAATAAGAGGAGCCAGATTTAGGCAGGACATGTGTGTAGCTCTCAAATAACTTCCCATTACCCCTCCTGAGTCAGTATTGCCTACAAGGTAATTTAACTTACTGTCTTGCCTTCCTGTTGATAAAAAAATAATCTCTTCTCCTGAGACACCTAACAGATGATCTGCTGAAATACATGCCTAAATAATTATCTGTCTAGGAGACTCTTTTATATGGTGAGTCATCACTCACTGTCACTATAAAGGGCTTGTTCTAATTTTGAGACCCTCATTAGAATTAAAATATCAAATAAAGTATATGCCTCTGACAGCTAGTCCACCAGAACTGAAGCAGGAATCCTGTAGAGCAAGAAGCAAACAAGGAGTGCTCTGAAGCCACAAGTCCAGAATATACAACATTTTCAGAACAGAATGAAGTCAGAGTTCAAGGCACAGAACATTTGAATTCAACCTGCCCGGAGGAATTTTCTCTTACTAATTGTCTGTAAGCAGAAGAGAAAAATGTTGAGAAAAGCAAAGATGCAAAATATTGTTCTCCAGTGCAAACTTCCATGGTACCTCCAGGGAAGGAATAGAATGTAAGCTACTAGATATAAAAAAGCAATATTTTTTCTTTTTTATTATTATTGTGGAAGAGAGGGTAGGTTTGGGATTGCAGGGGCTCCTATAGGATACTTTATTTGTTCCTATGCAGACTAGTATGGAAGAAAAAATTTGGAAAAAATCTAGCAAGAATGCTGAGTGATTTCCAGCTCCCAGCTGAAGTCAGGTTCTCATACTCTTTCTCCCAAAAACTTTTGTATTTCATTTCTTTTAGAAGACACAAATGGAGCAGGCTAAAATTTAAAAAAATATATCCCTTGCCACAAGGTAAAACAGAGCTCAGTGTGACATTATAGCCCAGAAGTCAAAGTTGGAGCAGAGTGGGAGGAAGCCAACTACAAAGTCTCAAGGAATTGGAATCTCCACAGAAAAAAAAAAAAAACCAAAAAACCTGTTCTTTGTGCCTAATCTCAGCCATTAGGGAGCAATGCTTGGTTAGCAGGATTTGTTTAAACCATACATCAGAACAGTTCTTTGAAAGAAAATTTGACTTTTGACTCAAAAAACCCATTGAACTGGGAATGGATGCTGAAAAGCTTTCAGAGCACAAACCTCAGTCTGTGGATGAGAACAGCAGTAATGCAATAGACTCAGACCAGCCAGGGCTTTTCCTCAGACTATTAGGGGAAATGCAGAGGAAGTTTAGGGTACAGCTGGAGGTGTTAAATGTGTGGGTTACCTGCCTTTACTGCAATTGTGAAGAAGGAATTACATCAACATAAATCTGAGAGTCGGTTTATACTGAATACATGTCAGCTGCATGACCTAGTTTGTATTTGTTTATATTTATGCTGCTGTTCCCACTGACTGGGTCAGCCTGACGTGGTACAGCTGCTCCTGCCCCAGAGAACTGCTGGGACCTCCCTGCCACTGTGGGGACAAAAACCCCTGGTTCTTCTTTCTCAGAGTGTCTCTTGGCCTCAGGCTCAGCTGTGACTCAGATGACAGGGGGGTGATTTTCTCCCCAGCTCCCACTGTTTAATCTCGGTGTGAGAAACCCATCCATTGAACCAGTCTGGCTGCTTCCTGGCAGGGGTTTACCCAAATTCCATCACCTGCCAATAGCTGGCCAAGGACAAAAGAAAAAGGACAATCCCTGGCCCCAAGATCCTCTCACTTATGTTCCTGTCTCATGGGTCTTTGCCATGCTTTGATGACAGCCCTTATTCAGTGTCCTGAAACTTCCCATCCACATTAGTTCTCTGCTTATCCCCATATCCTCTTCCCCAGCTGTAAAAATATCTTCTTTCCATCTCCAGAAGAGCTTCATGTGGATCAATCATCTATTAAATAGATAAAGAGCAATTGATAAGAGATATATAGGTTGGTTTCTGGAAAAAAAAGTATTTCTGTCTTTATTGTCTTTACACATGCTCCCAATGTCTCTCTTCTTCCTCTTTGCTTTTAAGCCTCATGTGGGTGACCTCCATACACACAGACACCAAAACATCCCCACAAGCAAACAAAAAACCCACAGGAATGGCTTAAATTAGTTAAGAGCTGTGGGCAACCCAAGGATATTCAGCATTGCAGTGAATGTTGTCTCCTCTATATCACACTGCAGATATTCCAGTAGGTCTGCCATGGCTCTGCTCAGAGAAAGGACTGTGATATTTAGGGTGCCTCCTTTCTGAACTGTGATATTCAGGGTGCATCCATGTTTTGCACAGCCTGTGCCTGCTCCCAGCTCACGCTGAGCAGCAGCAGCACCTTAGATGTTTCTGATCTGCTGCCTGAACAGCAACTCTCAGTTTCTGGCATTTTTCTCCCCCCTGAGGAACCTCTCCACTCTGAGCCCAGGTGCAGGCAGAGATGTGCCCATCACTGCAGTGCTGAGCTGTGTTCATGGTGAGCTGGGGTACAGAGGGCACCAGGGCTTGGGCACCTGTGGGAACTCAGCACATCACTCCGGATGTCCAGAGCTACAAGAGAACCCTTGGGGGGCTCAGAGGTCTTGGAACATTGCCAAAAGTGCCTGGTGGCTTGACTTTGATCCCTCTAGGGATGTGCCACCTGCATATAAGGATATGAGAATCACTGGGGTTTAAATGATATAGAAATAGGATAATTACAGGGCAAAACACAGGTTTTAAGGTTTTGGTACAGGGGGGTTATGGAGACAAGATGGAGGAAATTGGGCCTGTCTCGTGGTTCTTCTTCCTTCTTCATGTCTTCCATTTTCTGTGTGACACAGATGTTTTTGATAGGTTCTTGGTGAAGGTACACTTGCTAATAAGGGTGATAAGTATTGGGGATAAAAGGTAAATATGATTTACGTAGGTTTTGTTATAAAAAGACACGACGGCCCCGTGGGCGGTCAGAGTGCCTTTGGCTGCCTTGCTGGTCAGATCCCAGCTGGGCAGAGAGAAAACTTTGTAGATAAGAAATAATAAACAACCTTGAAGACCAAAAATCAGAGTCTCCAGCCTCGTCTTTTGGAGCCCAATCAGAACGAACCATCCTACGCGTGTCTGGGCACAGACAGACAACAGCCAACCTGGACAGACATCCACCCCAGGGGCAGTCAGCTGGCCCTTTGCCTGACATCCTGCCGGGGCCAAAGCCTGGAGGGACACCCTGGCAGCTGCTCAGGCAGCAGTGGGAAGGTCAGTGTGCAGGAGGCTGGCTGCTTTTGGTGCCTCTCTCCATCCCAGTCCTCATCCCCATCCCTCCCCAAGCCCCCGCCCCAAGCTGCCCTTTCAGAGCCCCACCCAGCCCCTCAACACCATCCTGTGGCAGCATCCCCATCACTGCCCCCTGTCCAGCCAGGTCTGTGGGGCTGAGCTGCTGAGCCATGGACAAACTCTGGGTCTGTGGGGTCTGGGGCTTCCTCCCCGTGCCCGTGGCACAGGCTGCACCATCAGCAGCTCGGGGTGAGGCACCTCATCCTTGTGGGGCATTTCACCCTGGCAACAACTGAACTCCTGACAGAGCTGGGTTTGACCTGCTCAGGAATCCCTGTGTGCCACTGGAACCTGGCAAGAACATCCCTGGCCTAGGGACCACAGCTTTTTGAGTTTGGTTTGTTTATTTAAAATGAGCTCTATACCTTTTTTTTTTTCCCTAGCTCTATAGTGGCTGATCTTTTGTGTCAACTGTCCCAAGTGTAGCAGAAAATACTTTCTTGTATACACACACACACATGTATATTGTATTTACCTATTGTATTATAAAGCAGTCAAGATTAGATAATTTTTAAAGGGTCTTTTTACTCCTTGTTGCAAAAATTAGGCTTAAAATTATCAATTAGTATGGTCCATCCCATTCTGGGTTACTGCTTTAAAGAAAACTGCTGTAGCAATGGTTCTGTGTCTGTCTTGTGTAGCATTTCATTCAATGGGCACATGCTGCCACCAGAGTCTTTGAGTCATTATGACATTTCTTTTGCTGGGTCCTGAGGAGACTTCTTTAACATCTATATCTTATATAAAAAAATTAGAAATCCCCAATTATTTTCCTTCCAACCCAGACTAATGTGGCATCCAGCTACCTCTGATTGTTATTAAACTGTGCAGGTTGCCAGCTGTGCTGAAAGTTTTTTGAAGTTTCAGCAATTTTTAAGTTAGCCTGCAACATTTGTGGAAATTGTGCCCAATCAACAATGAATGTGAATGCACAGCTTTGGGAAAAATGTGGATATGCAAATGTATCTGCATTGACACTGAAGAAAAATGTCCCCCTTAGTTCCTTATAAGGTGAGTTTTGTACAGCTTAAATATAGAGCTACGAAAATGGTGAGAAATTAGATTTTATTTGAATAGATGAAGGATGAACATGAACATTTTCTCTGTGCTCTCCAGCTGGGTTCATTTTCTCCTGCACCAGCTCAGTCCTGTGCAGCACTGCAGTGGCAAGCAGAGTGCCATCTCGTGGAAAAACACCTGTACACTCACAATAAAACATGCACCTGCCTTTTCCCCACTGGCTGGAAGAAAATCAATTATGGGCTACAAATATGACCCGGGACAGCAAGGTGCAGGCAGAATCAGGCAGTTTTTGACACTTTTCCCCTCCTGATACAGAGCAACAACTCTACTGGGAGTGTGCCAGGCAGCACCAGTGGAATCCAAGCATACATTTCCCTGGAGTGCATTATTTTGAATGATGCTGGTGGTAATATGTAGTAGATATTCACTTGGTTGGCTTATTAATAGATAACAATTTCCCCACAGTGGAAAATGTACCATTTTTATCATGGTATGTTAATTATAATATTTCACATGCCAGTAAAGATCAGTCACAGCTTATATTTAGAGAAAGTCTGAATGATTAAGAACATTCCTGTAGCTTATGTTTTAATCCAGTTTTGGAATAGAGACAAAACCAGTATTGCCTGACTATTAATAGATGATAACAATTTTAAGGCATATTTCTGTGCAATCTGTCCATAAATTAGGTTTAAAAAAAAAAGGAGATGAATTTCCATACCATAGTACTCAATACACTCTCTCTGCAGTATCACAAGCACACACACATGGATTTCTCTGCTCCCTCTAAATGCTGGCCAGCTCCAGTAAATGGCTAAACCACAAATTTAAATCTGATCCTCTGCTCATATTTTGTGTTGTTCCATCCATGCTTTAGCCTTCTGCACCCCATTCCTACACAGCCAGAAAGTGTCCCCAGACTTTTCCCTGGCTGCTCCTCCTGTGCCTGCCTCCCCTGCCTGTGCATTTCTTCTTTCCCCTTAGTCTGACCAGCAGTTTCCTACTCAGCCACGTCAGCCTCCTCCTTCCTTGCCTGATTTCTTGTGCCTGGGGATTGAGAGCTCTTGTGCTCTATGGAAAGTGTCCTTAAAAACCTGGAGGAGGGAGAAAATTACTCCTTTTGCAGTCTACTGGCCCAGCTATGTCATCTCACTGAACTCTGAGATGCCAGACAGACCCAGCAAGTGCATCTGGGCTTCCCTTGGCTTAAACTGTTGTTGAATGAAGGACAAACCCATTGGCCTGTGAGAAATAAGGGCACTGAAATTCTCATGTTCCTAATGAAACTTATCAAATTGATCTCACTACAAAGCAAATTGCAGTGTAAACAAAGCAGAGTAGCCTAATTTGCTAAACTGATATGGGTGATTTGCTCCTAATTCAGAATAATTTCAAGTGAAGACCAAAGAGGTGCTGTACAACTTTATGTTGTGTGCCTTTTCCGTGACTTTAAGCTGTAAAACATTCAGCTAATTCACTGAGGACAGAAACAAGGCACTGACCCAGAGTCAGGGCAGCTCTTCCCTTGGCCAGCAGCAAGGGGAGCTGTGCCAGTCAGCTCATGGGCAGTGCAGTTTCACACTGACAGGGAGGGTGGAATGCTTCCTGTATTCTCCTATTCCACAGTCAAGACAAGGCTTTGGATTCAAGCAAACCTGCAAAAACAAAAACCCCTGTGCTGGATCTCCAAGCTCATTCAAGGGCAAATGTCCAGCTCACAGCAAGCACTGTGAGGCCAAAGTCTGTTTGGTTTAGGTTGTAGAAGCAGAGGGTTCCTTCTTAAAACCTGACATGAGCAAAGCCTGCTTTCCCCTGCTGCAAGGACTGTTTGGTTTAGGTTTTAGAACCAGAGGGTTCCTTCTTAAAAATGGGCTTAAGCAAAGCCTGCTTTCCCTGCTGCCTTAGCCACCACCCTCAGTTCTGTCCCTGTTAGTTATCTGCCAAAAGGTCCTTGCAATTTAAAGTCCATTAGCTGCAGGGCCATCAGTCTGTGACAGAAGCATGTTGTTTGCTGTCCTAGAGCCCAGTTCTTGACTGAAGATGCTGTGCAAGATCAGAGCAAATTGAAGATAAGTAGGTTCTTATCAGATGGATCCACAAAAAGTTACCAAACGCAACACTGAATAATATCTGAAGGCTGTACTCCTGAGAAATGGGCTGTTCATTGTGTTCATGAATGAAAAATTAGACAGAGTAAGTTGCTTTTCTCCTTTCTTATTAATAGGAGTAGTTTCTACTTCCATTTACATCATGAGTGCTGCATTCTTTCAGATGATCATTAATTTGCTTTTGCTGAGAGCCAAGTTTTGACAAATACTCTTAAATCAAATGAGGAGCTCTTCTAACCATTCCATGCAGCAGTACCAGGTAGCTCTCTAGCAGATTACTGGGTTTTCCAGACCTGTTAACTATTGATTCTGTACAAGGGACAATACAAATGGCTTTTTGGTGGATTTCAGAAAGTGAGTATGTGCAAAATGATAAAGAAGTTTGTGGAACCTCTTAGACATATGCTGTGTCTAGTCTCACTGATGCAGTTCTGTGAAAAGCAGTGAAGCAGACAGGATCTGTCAACAATTATTCATCAAATGCCTGATTTGTTAAATATTGCATACAGATTGCCTGCTGAATAACAAGAAGCCAATTCTGGAACTTGCTTCAGTGTAATTCAGAGCTCCTCCCAAACAGCTATTAACATCTAGAATTTCGAGTATATGAGACCAAGCTACCAAGCTATTATTTTAATTTCATCGCTGCCTTCTTACAAGTTCCTATCTAATTAGCTATAATAGTGCTTTTTGAAAAGCTCTCAATTTTTTTACAGCAGCTTAGGAGCAGTGCTAGCTGTCTTGGCAAATCAGTAATTTGTTTTGGTAACCTGAGTGATAAATGCATTGAAATGCCACCACCTTATTCTGGACTCAGAATTGTTGAAACTTAACGCACAATGCATAAAAAAGCTCTTTGGAAAACACTGATGCTTTAAGCATTCCTCAGTTTGCCAGCTCCAGGAGAAGAAACAATGAAAATAGCCAAGAAATGTTCTTCCTTAGTGAAACTACAGAAGGTGGCCCTTTTCAACAATGAATAAATTTCCTTTTCTTGATGAAACAAAGTATGGGTTTGATCCAGATGCTACTCCATCAGAGAAAATGAAGTGGAGATTTCCACAGTAAATGGTGGGAATTAATGCATGAGTAAAAGAGACAATAATCAAATCACCAAGGGTGCCTTTTCAAAAGAGGCACTTTTAAAAGTAAAAAATCTTGCTAGAGCATTTTGGGTCAGAGGTTAATGCCCATAAACGCTTTTCATATATTTATGCAGGCAGCTTCTCCTGTTCCTGAACTCCAAACAAGGTTTCAGGATAGATCTGTGATGATCTCTGCCTCACTCAGTGTTTGAGCCCAGCTGTCCACGAGTGCTGGCATATTGTTCCAGGCCTTCCAGGAATTGCAGAGCACTGACTGCTGCAAAGGCCCAGGATCCCAAACACAGGTGGCTGCTGAAAGCAGATTTACTCCTGTAACTGTGACATGAGCAAGTTCACTTTCTGACTCCAACCTGAAATGCGTGATTGGAATCTTAAACTGGCAAACAGCTTGTGTCCCAAATTCACAATATCTCTTCCAGAGATGTTCCAGACCTTCAAGTCCAGTTTCTATACAAAGCAGAGAATTGTAGCATTAAGCTAATGACAATCAAACCTGGAACAGCACTGAAGGCTCTTCAGATGGAAAGGACAGACATTTGCATTCACTTCAGCTGACGCCCAGAACAATTCCTCCATTTCTCAGAAGTGACAGGATAAAGTACTTGCAGATAATGCTTTTCCCTGGCCCTTGGCAGTCTGGTGTGTTCTGTTCCATTTCTGCAGGCAATGAGAAGGTGTTTGCAAATAGCACAGCGCTGCATTAGTTGGACCTGAGATCCACACTAGTACTGTAGACTCCAATTTTAACCACAAGATTTTTGGGTTTTGAGGCTGGTTCTTACACACACAGTTCTATCTTCTTTCTCTTAAACAAGCCCATAAGCAAACAAAAAACCCCACATCTGAAAACATAACACCAAGAAGTTCTTAAGCAATGATTTAAAGTGGAACTGGGAGGGAGATGGGAAATGGGTTGCTAATATTAAGTACCTCCTGTTGTCAGCAGGAGCTTGAGGCATATTGGGACACAATCCCAGGCCATGTGTCTGTGTTGACTGATCCTGTACAAGAATGAGGAGCAAACCCGAGCTGCTGGAAGCAGAGACAGAGCTTTCATTGCCTCAGATCTAAGAGCTCAGGTTGGGTCCTTCTGCCGTGGTGCTCAAGCATCATGGCATGGCATTCAGCAGGTGTAAAACTGGAACAGCTCTGCCTGTACCAGGAGCAAAATGGACCAGGAGCTTCCTCTCCCCATCACCTGCTCCCCACCTGGGTGCCCTGCACAGGGACTGTGCTCCTTGTGTGAGCTGGCTCTACATGCAGAGCTCACTGCCAGTTTGGGTCACAGGGATCTCAGGGCCACCCCTGGGTGGTGACACAGACACCCACCCTGGTTTGCAGGCAAGTGCAAGGCACTGCAGGGCATTTTGCAGACTGCTGTATCATTAATTCACTATGAAGTACAAGGGCAGGCTAATTTCTGCACTGTGAAAAACTTAGCACTTTTAAGGAGCCATTAAGGAAACAATAACTCACCAAAAAATCACTGCTTGCCCTTTCTCAGACCCTGATTTTGCTACCATCCATTGCAGGGAAAATAATTATGTCAAAGGATGCATAACAAGACTTGGTGTATATCAACATGGGCTTCTGCTGTGCATCCAAATAGATCTCTGCCAGCTTCACTGGGGCTCTGTAATTATCTTTGATTAACCTAGACATAATGATAGGAAGCTGCAAGATTGCAATGGAGATGAGAATTTCACTTAACAAATGGCCTTGCCAGGTGCTCTTCTGTATATCTGTATTTGCTGCCTCACTCTTGAGAAACAAGCTGGAGAGAATATAAGAGAGGTGTTGAAATAAAATCATAGGCCATGTGAGCTCAAAGCACTTCAGAGGTGCAGTGAACCACAATGTCCTCAAAACCACAGGCTGCACTCTCCCACTGCACACGTGCTCTGATGGTTCTGATTTACAAATTGTTTGGAAAAAGAAGGATTAAAGTTCCTGTTCTTTGTCATTTGAAACCCTCAAAGCAGTTCACAAGAGAAAGTGATGTGGTGTTTCTCGTCAGGCAGAGCAGCACAAAGGCAGACACTGCAGGAACTGTGGCTAAAACAAAGCGTTGACAGGAATTTGAGAGCTGAAATCCTTGATCAGATTACACCACCACATCCATGTTTGTTTACACAAATAAGGCAATTAAGGCCAAAAAAAAAAAAAACAAAACCAATGCAACTAACTTTTACTGCTTGAATGAAAGTTCAGCAACTGGAGACCCTCATAGACCATTGCATTAAGGAGTCTCTTACTCATGATTTTAAATTATAGGCTCATTCTCAGTTCCTCAGTTTTTCCTTCCAACAAGTGATGGGGTGTTAAAAACAGAGAAGTGTGATGATTCATAAAATGTGTTATAGGGAACATTATCAGCTGAGATTAATGTTATATCATGTGTAATATTTATTGTCAGAGCAAGTGGAAATGTTTCCTAAAATTTAAATTCCAGCTATGAACTTTGGCTAACTTTCAAATTTTAATGATTTTTTGCAAATGCATATTCAAAACTGTCGAAGTGTTTTCTGAATTTGGTTTCCTAGCTTGTTCCAACTTATGCTTATCCATTTGCTTTCTCAATTCCTTTTAGATGCAGGAAGTTTTTACAATTTATAAAGCCAGCAAAAGGTTAGATTTTCCATTCATATGTGGTAGCTTTGTTATGCCTTAGTCTGGAGAAAGAATCTAAAAACCACATCTTTAATGTTCTTTTTCAGAGAACTGTCTAGCGGTGCCACTGCAATGTAATAGTCCCAGGATAAATGGTTTGAGGTAGATTTCCTTCCTGTGTTCTCCTGGACTTCATATCTGACATTTTAACTTTAGGATTATCAGCTGTGCTCAGCATTAGGTATTGTTGAGAATTAGCTTTTCAAAAATAACAATCCTTTTAAATATGCTTTTTAAATTAAAAATTAAGTCATTGGGGAAATACAACAAAATTATTAAATGTTAGGTAGGGATTTTTCATATAATAGAGATGTCACTTCTTGAAAGAAATCCAGAGCTGACAGAAGTTGACAGAATAAAGGCCACAAAATTCAGCTGTGCACCTCTATGATGCCCTTGGGGAATACTGATTCTCAACTCTCCCTACAATAATAAAACTGCTCCTGGAAGGTTCACTGATGTCCCCATTCTAACACCTGCTCAGTGAATCTCTAGAACTGAAATATTCTTTTTGCAGGATTTTAGAAAGCAGGCATGAGAACACAAACATGAATAGATGTTAATGAGAGATGGACTCAAGGTGTGCACTAAGCAGAGCAATAATGGGAGTGACTACTTCCCAAAGCTGGATAATAAATAGTCTGACTGAGCAGCATGAGATTGACTTTGTGGTTTTATAGACTGGCTCCCAAACTGCACTTTTGAATGCCCAGCCGTGTTTGGGTGCAGGTAGAGAAATGCTATTAAAATGAGTAAGCAGTTCTAAAAAATGTAGATGCTAAACCAGAACCTGACTGGCAACCCCAATGCCACAGACCTCGGACCTCAGCTGAAACTTGGCCCACTGGATGCACGTAGCCATTGGCCTGCCAGCCAAAAACCAGATTTAAAGGGGTACAGATAAAGACCTTTTCAGCTTCTGTGGTGTGCCACTGTGCACCTGTCCACATTAACAAGTTAGAACTTGGGAAGGGAAACAGTGCTTGAATAGCATTTCATGGTGTTAGATAATTGGCTTTTGAATCTGCAGGGTGAACTAATGCTGGTTTGCACGTGGAAGTCATTTTTGAAAGACATTACATATTGAAATAATTTTCCTACTGAAACAGGAAAGCATCCAAACCTTTTATTTTAAAGGAAGCTTAGTCTGACTGGCTTCACTAAAAGGTGCATTACATCTTCAATTTGTCCAAAAAATTTCTTCACAACCTCAATGAAAACCACAGGGTTACTAGCAGGATTGCTATGAAGAAAATAAAGTTACATCCATTGAAATATCAATGAAGGTTTCCTTCAATACAAGCAATGATCTTAGAGATAAACAACACACACACACACACACAAAAAAAAAAAAAACAAACAAAAAAAAACCCCAAACATAAGAAAAAGGCACAAAGTCAAAACAGCATGTTTTCAGGAAAAATTGAAAAGGGGAAAAAAATGGGATGTCTTAGATCCCTTGGCATCTGTAAACATCTAGAAGACATCACACCTGGTCTAATCTCAAGGCAAAGCAGACTTATAAAGTAAATCTACAGGCTAGCTAAAGTAAATCTATGGGCTTTCTTGGCCTTCTAAGGTATGGAAGATAATAGAAGAATAAGAAGATAAAAAGAAGTCCTCTTTCTTTTTTGTCAAAAAAAAGGTTACTTTAAAGTAGGGTGAATTTTTTTCCCTCACTTTGTAGGATCTATTTTAAATGACCCATTTAAATGTTCTGCAATTATGGTGCTTTTGTATATTTTCCATGCAAAGCTAACAGAAAGGGAATCCCTTGAAGTCATGGTATTTTAACCAACAAAAGAATAATCTTCTTTTTCTTTCTTGCTGAATTCTTCATACAAGGTGTCTCAAAATAGATAAGACAGGTTCATTACCATTGTCATAATTGTCAGCTTCTGTCAGTTCCATTAGTGGATAAAGGTGTCTCTGGATATTACTCATGCACTCCTAGCCAGCTTCCCAAACTCTGTAAAGCCTCCCAAAACCTTCTGCAGTCCCTCCAACCTACTCTTCAGCCATTTACCCTGCAAGGCTCCCCTTGCTGCAGCGTTTCACTTTTCTCCACCTTCTGTACTGCTTCTGGATTACTTTATTGATATGTGAATATCTGAATATCTTTATTGATTTATCAGTCACTCTTTTAATAAAATTCATTTCCCCCTTACATTTCGAGCATGCTGTTTTCAGGTTTGTCTGGGAGGTTGGTAAAACTTCACACCTTGGAGAAGACCTGAAATGTTGTATGTCAGGACAGTATTCAGGTCATAGATCTTGAGATTAGGCAAGACATTTGGTTTTTTATCTTTTTTGTTATGCTCAATGTGTCTACAAGCACATCCTCCTCTTGGCTTAAGAGGATTCCAATAATGCTAGAATTTGCCTTTAGACTACAAGGTTTCAATCATTCAGGCACCAGTTTAGACTTTTCACGTTAATCTGTCTTTGATTCTTTTGCTATTTAGTAAATATGCATAAATGTTTCTTCTGAAAATGAGATTTCATGGACATGTGGGAAGAACTGATATTTTCCCTTTTTAAATGTTAAAAGGCACAAGTGTGAGAAAATACGGACTTTTTTCTGGCGAAGTGAGGAAACTCTACAGAAATATATTTTTCTTCTTTACTTTTCCATCTAAACTTTGATAAAAATTAAATTTACATGGCTGTGAGCTACAATAGGCATTTTAAAACATTTAACACATGTTATTTCTGTTGTTGAGTCCAGCTCATCCTCCTCTCAGAACTTGTCCCATCTCTCTGTCCCCCCATAAGTGTCTGGGTGCTCACACCACTAATCACACACCAGCTCTAACACATGCTGGAGCACTTTACAAGCCAACTCAGTTCATTAATTTGAAAATTAGCCTGATCTAGGGAAGTAAAAAGGGTTATTTGGGCCTGCTGGGCTTGTTCAAAGAGGGTCCAAGAAGTGCCAGAGATGGCATGAGAACTTGACAAGACTCTTTGAATTCTCATTTGGAAAATTTTAATGCTCTGAAAAAATATTTTACACACCATGAAATCTAGCTTTGCATTTTTTAAAAGAAATTTCTGGGGGTTTTCTGTCTTCCTTCTGATGGTCCACCTCCTGTTTCCTGGTGTGTCCATCCAGCAGAATGCAGCAGAGCTGCCTGTACATATTGCTGTGCTTAAGCCTTTGCTCAGGTGAGGAATATTTCATTTTACCTGCTTTTGGGACAGTCTGGACTGGCTGCTCATGCCTCAGAGACAATCACATGAGGCAGACAGGTAATGAGGGGACATTCCTCCCTTCACCCAGATGGGAATTCAGAGAGAGGGTGAGACACCCCTCTCAAATAAAATCCTTCCTGGCAAGAGAGGACATGTCAGGGAATACTTAGTTGGATATTAGGAGAAGGTTCTTCATCCAGAGGGTGTTTGGATATTGGAACAAGCTCCCCAGGGAAGGGGACAGAGCAGCAGCCTGCCAGAGCTCAAAAAATATTTGGAAAACACATGGTGTGATTCCTGGGGTTCTCCTGTGAAGGGCCATGAGTTGGTCCTTGATGGTCCTTGTGGGTCCCTTACAATGCAAGATATCCTATTATTCCATTTCCATTTATACTATTTATTCCATTTATCATATATATTTCCATTTATATTCCATTCCATTATTCCATTTATATCATTTTGATACAGTGTCAAAATGTTTGTTGTTAAAAGCAAACATCTCTTTTCCACCTACAGGTTCAGCATCCCTTCCCTGAGGACACTTTACATCAGACCAGCACTGGTCTTTAATCATTAGGTTAAAAAAAAGTCACAACTAGGTTACTGAAGCAGCTGCAGTTTCTTTCTTGAAAGATCATGCTCCTACATTCCTTTGCAATAGTCTAGAGGCAACAGGAAAGCCATTTTGCCCTGCTTTTTTAAAAAACAATAATAAAAAATCTGTTAGCTCAGGAGCCTATGGAGGCTTTAATTGAAATTAATATAAAATGCAAAAGTAGAGGAAATTGGGACAGCTGCAAAAGAAACCCCAGAAGCAAAAGCAGATTAAAGTAGAGCAATGAGCAAACCCATGCAAGCACTTAATGTTGCTTCAGATGTTTCCCCCTTGGTGTAACTTTTTCCCTAAATCGAGCAACAAGTCTAAAGCACATGGTTTCTCCTGCAGATGCCTCTGAGTTCTACCCAGGGCTCCTTCAGCTGATGAGCACAGGCACTGCAGGAGCTGGGGAGTGAGTGAATCTCAGTGTGCTGAGAGACAGGAGTAGCTGGCACGCTGCTCTGTGCTTGCTCCCCATTCCACAGGGGCACAGCCTGGAGCTCCTTCATTCAGGAGACAGCACCAGGCTAAACTTCAGCAAAAACAGAATCTTTATTTTTCATTCTAAAGATTGGGTGAGAACTATTTGATTTTCTTTCTTGTAAGCTTTATTCTTCAACTGTCCAAGACCTTTCTGCTGGCACGTAGCTTTATGAAGGAGTTGTTCCATCAACCTTTACGCACGTGAGAAGCCCCATTTAGGTCTGTGGAATTCCAGAAGGTGATAGGAAACAGTCTCATGTGTGAGAAAAACATGGAGGAGTGAGGATTTAAATTAGAATGTTCTAAATTCATATGCTGTTAATGTCAAGTGATCTCAACCCACCCAATCCTTACTGCAAGCACAGCAGGCATGGTATTCACGGCATAAAAGATTTCCCTTGCTCCACTGTTGGAGACAAAGTTATTAGCAGCAAAGAAAGAAACAAGTCTTGTAACACAATACATTTTCTCCCCTTCTTATCCTCTAACATCTCCAACCACAGTTAAAGTTCTTTAAATTTTCTCTGCAGTTCTTTCAGTTGGTTAATAGGCTGTCTGCTCAGGGAGAATGAACTGTTATTTCATGATTTGGTGTATTCAATAATGTCAGAGTTTTCTAGCGCAGGATCCTTATTTTAAATATATCTCTCATCCTGAGAAATCATTCAGTGAGCAGTTTCCACGTGAGGTGGGTAGGAAAAGAGCAGTTGCTCGTAGGTTTTGCATTTAACCTTATATCATAAAACCTTATAGAAACATATTCCCCATAAGTTCTTTACCAATTATTTTCCTAAATTTTCTCTGTTCCCCGATTTCACATTTTTGGTTGTTCCAGGAGTCAAGAGAATAGACCAACTCCATGGGTGGAGTTATTGGTTGGTTTTGGGGGGTTCTCTCCTCCTCAAAAGGCCATGAACTATCAGTTGAAGCCTTATTGGAAGACTGCACAGTCATTTCTGTACCCTGCTGTGTTGGATGTTGTTTGCTGATATGGCTGTTGTTACTGATCTGTGTGAAAGCAGAAACTTGTTGTAGACCTGTCAAACTGAAATTGCTTAACCACAGAAACCCCAGCAACAGACAGAGCACATACAAACCTTTGCTTTCCTATTCAAAGAATTGTTAACCAGCTTCCCACATGGTCAAACAAAACAGTTTGTTCTTTACCTGGGCCCTGTGTGAAGGGCCAAAATATTAACTCTTGGGCAATTTTTACCATTCTTTGCAAAAAGGAAGGTGTAGCATGTAGCATTTACATAAAATTAGAGTCTGATCCAAATGATCATTAATGGTCATTAACTTCCAGAGATCTTTTATAAGAATTTCTACTCCTGGTATGAATCTTTTCAAACAGAACAACCCAAATACACGTGTGCACACTGCTTCTCTCCCAGGTGTGTTTTTGCCATCTGGATACACGACTGGCCAACAGACATGCAGACATGGCCAAGGAAAGGGTGTTCCACTGCTGGCCAGTAGACATCAAGGAAAGAGTGTTCCTCTGCTGCTCACAGCAATTGCAATTTCTTGTCTTGGCCTTCTGATTTCAAGAGCCAGGGGTGTGTGGGTCATAAGCATCTTTGGTTAGGTCTCACTGCTGAGGACTAATCTTATTTGATTTTCAGGATGACAACAGACAAACTGGAGAGAGAGCAGAAAAGTGCAAGGCAGTGGCTGTGGAGAAAGTGTTTAGGATGCACAAAAATCCATAGGTAACATGAGGGTAGGATGATGGCAGATGTATGGAAGGCACCTCTTCTCTGCCACTTATGTGCACACATACAGCCTGATTACAGGTACTGCATCTTAAATTGCACTTGTAAGTGCTTAGGAATGAGTAGGATGTTTAGCTCCTGTTTCCTGTCAGTTCATTTCTCACTCAGAAAATGACTGTGGATGAGAAAACAAAGCAAGTTATTGCACAGAACTGTCCTCACCTTCAGCTGCAGCCCCCTTTGCATGTATGCCAAGCAGCTTGAGGAAAATGCTCTCCAAGGTTCCCTGCTGTGAGCAGTAGACCCAGCATCTCAACTGGCCTCTGCATTTTGATGACTCTGTCACAGGAAGCTTTTCCTCCTGACAGACTTTGAACGCACAAAAAGCTCAGTTTCAGTCTCAAGTTCCTTCATCAGCCCAGAATTAAATTGGGAGAGGTAGGTGACCAAGCATGTCTGTGTGTTTAAAAGAAAAGTGTTGCTTAGATCTCACAAAAATGGGAAAGGACTCAAAATATAAACAGGCTCCTGTAATTTCTCAGCAGATTTAATGATAAATGCCAGTAGCCAGGAGTAAAAAAGTACCTTTCCCTCCCAAGACCTTCTACTTAGGCATTATCAACAAGCTAACTGTTGATATGATACTGAATGCTACCCTGAGTGTGTCTGTTTGGGTGGGAAGTAGTATATGTCACATTTCTACCTTTTCTTGAGTTACTTCTCTCTGCAGAAAGCCCTGTTATGAATCTGTCTGCCTGTTAGCTTTTGCTCTCCTTTTGCTAAGCTGAAGAAGGAAAAAAATACACGCTGCTGTGGCAAACAACAGACAGGAGGAAAAATCAAAGGAGATGAATGAGGTTCCATCACAGCAGGAAATTCAAGAAAAGGTTAGAGATGACATTAAATGGGCATGGTGTGTAGCCTGAAGTAATCTTGTAAACTTCAGAGAACCAGGCCAGGTACTCCAACTTGCCCTGTCTGGCTCTGCTGTCTTCCAATTACTATCTGCCATCAGCCTACACAGAAAAGGTCTCCTAACAGTGATAGAACCTCAAGCTGGATCTCAGAAAATGGGTGCAACCAAGTGATTCTAGGATGTAAGCCCTTAAAGTGAAGTACATCATCATCTTGGATCCCAGTCTTGACCTTAGCTTGTGCTTATGTTATACTTTAAAATTCCCCTCCATTTATTTTGGATTGTGGTCCTGACATGTAAGCCTAAATATTAGTGAGTTTGGCATGATGTAGGCTAGGGCAAGTAGCTTAGGAATCACTTAAGATTTGGAAGAGAAGTTATTTCTCATGACTGTAAATTAGAAAGAGAAATATATGACATACTGAAACTCTAATAATTGTGCTGCAGAATTAAGTTTCCTTCTCAGATAAGTTCTACAACACCATAAACATACACCATTGGTAATAGCCACTTATAACAGAAACATCAAGAATTATTTACTTAGAGTGTAATTTCAGTCCTCAAATACTTATTTCTTTCACAGTTTACTGGGTTAAAATACAATATTTTATTGTGCCTCTTGTTTGATGTTTAATTCAGTCTCTGAGTGGTTGTTTGAATGTGGTGGGAGCAGTGATCTCTTTGAAATTGCCAATATGCTCTTTCACCTACTAAATAAGCAAGGAATTAGTTTAACATCCAGATAACGTTGCTGATTAAACAAAACTGGCATCTTGATCTTTACACCTGCATTTCTGTGCCTGTTGCTAAAATAGTTATAAACCAGCTATCTCCCTAAATTAATTTTATTCTAGACCTTTGCTCTGTAATTCATTAGTTTATTTAAAAAGTGTTTGAAAAATTCAGCTTAAACTATATGCAAATCCTTCTAAACTGGGCCCTTTATACACACACATCCCCTTTTCTGTGAACAGTACTTTGTTAATGGCTCGATAATTAAGAGAGTTTACATTTTAAAGACTTCAGTTTTTAATTGGCTGAATATTAATCACAGATCGCTTTCAGTTCTGTTGTGATATGCAAATTATTGATGTCTCAGCTGCATTTGTTTTCAGGTATCAGTCTAACCGCATAATGCAAAATAACATTCTGCAATTATTTCAATTAGATGCAGTCAGCCTTTGGAGCAAGCTATTTATTTCATTTCAGTAAAAGAAGAAAGCAGTTGCTGTTTTCCATTCCCTGGCGTTTATTGCCCAGAACTAGCACTCACAACCGGTATGTGAACAGCACATAAACAGTTTTCTAACTGGATCACGTTAGCATTCGTGGTAAAGGACAAGCAGCTGAACTCCCCTTGCAAGATTTCATTTGGTTAACTGACTCTTCTGCTTCGGAATGCGATGTCACCTTGTTTGAGGGTATTCATTACCATTTTAAAGTGCATTATGAAAGCCAGAGTCAATAGGAGTTGTTAATTAGCAGAATCTGTTTAGCACCAGTGCATAACATTTGAGGATTTTTTCCATCAGACTGCAGCTGTTACCTACGCAGAGAAGGAATTTCACCTAACCACAAAGAATGAGATAGACAAATAGCTGCGTTGTCGTAAGAACGGCTCGGGTATGTCTCCTCGCAGCGATTTCGCTCCATAATTGCAATTCACATTAAATGCAGCAAATGTCACCATCCTGCCCACTCAGTTTCCACCTCTACTTTTGTTTCAAGCCGGGAGGGGAGATCACCAGAAAAGAGAGGGGGGAGTCCTTCCTCGCCTTCTCTCTCCTTCCCCCGCTCGGCTCTCGCAGCCGCGCTGCCCTGCGGCTCCTCGGGCGCGGGGGCCGCGCTGGCCCCGTCCCGGCCGCGGGCTGCACTTGTGGCTGCCTCGCCCGCCCATGGCAGCCCCGCGGCTCCCGGCGCGGCCCCGCCGCTCCCGCCGCCCCGGGGGGCTCCTCCCGCCCCGCACGCCCCGCCTGGGCTCCGCGGGGGCGCAGCGCGACGGCTCCCCGGGAAAGGTACCGGCGGCACGGCGCCTCCGGGCTGCGGGAGAGGCTCCGGCCGTGGCGATGCGCCGGGATTGCTGCCCCGGAGCGGCGTCTCCCTGCCCGGCGGAGCAGCGCTCGGTGCGTGCGTGCATGTGTGTGTGTGTGTGTGTGCGGGTGTGTGCGTGTGTGTGCGTACATGTGTGTGTGTGTGCGGGTGTGTGTGTGTGTGTGTGTGTGTGTGCGCGGGTGTGCGTGTGGCGAGGGGAGGGGGCTCGCTGCGTGCAGGGGGTGGGCGAGAGCAGTGCGATGGGAGCGGGCGCCCGTGTGCAGAGGGATGCTCTCCCCGCATGTGTGCGGGGGACCGCGGCGGCGGGGCAGGGCTCAGCCGGGCGGCTGCTGCATGCGGCGGAGCCCGCGGGGTTCCGCAGCACCGGGCTTGCCCTCGCTCGGCGCGGCCGGGAGCGCTGGCCCCGGCGGGCGCCCGGCTGCCCCCGCCGCCCGCGGCGTGCGCGGAGCCGCCGGAGCCCGGAGCTCGCGGGGAGAGCGGCGGAGCGCAGCCGAGCGGAGACGCGGCGACCCCGGGCGCCGAGGTAGGGACGGTGCCGGGCTGGCCGCGGAGAGCCGGGAGCATCACCGAGGGCGGCGGGCGCCCGCCGGGCGTGTGAGTGCGGGCGGGGGTGGGGGCACGGCGGGGCCGCCCGTACGTTGGCGTTTTAATTTATTTTAATTATTCCGAAGGTTTTGTTTTCATTGCTGTAATAATTACCGGTGCTGTTTTAAAGACGGCGAGGGGAGGGGTGGGGGGAGGCGGGGGTGCACACGACGAGGCGACAGTGGCTTCCTGCCGGAGCCTCTGTGCCATCGCGCTCGCCTCTCCCCGCAGCCGGCCGCCTCCCGGAGCCCCGGCCAGCGGCACCAGGCGCAGCGCTGCCCTCTCCCATCCTTCCCGGGAGAGCGGGCGAGCGGAGGCACCGGGGCCGGGCGGCCCGGAAAAGCCGGCGGAGGTGTGGGAGGGACGGGGGGGCAGGATCTGCGCAGCGGGGCTGGAGAAGGGGGTGTGTGGATCTGCTGCGGGCTGGACTTTGCAAAGGTACCGGGGCGGGGGGGGCTGGTGCGTTCGGCGGCGGGGAGCGCGGTCGCGCCTCGTTGCGAAGGGACGGCGGAGGGGATGCGGGGCTGCTCCGCCGCGCTCTGCCCGCTCCCGGCCGGGATGTGCGAGCGCGCCCGTGCCCCTGCCGCCCCCCCCGCCGGGAGCGACGGGGCGACGGGGCGCCCACGGCAGAGGGGAGCCGGCACCGGCCGAGCCGGATGCGGCAAAAAATTGCGGTAGTGCCGGCAGCGCTGGCCGGGCTCGCCGCCCCGCCGCCAGCCCCGCGCAGCGCCCGCAGCCCGCCCGCTCGGCACCGGCCGGGGCCCCGGGGCTGAGGAAGAAGAGGGGACCCGAGCGTGGGCGAGGCAGGGATACGGGAGGACGGCGCCTGCCCGGGGGAGGGAGACGGAGCGGCGGGGCCGCGGGGACACCGGTCCGCCCCTGGGGGCGCGCTCGCCGCGGCCGGGGTCGGCAGCCTGCGGGCACCGCAGCCGCTGCTCCGCTTCCCCCTGCTCCCGGCAAGCGGCCTCCTTGACCCCTTCGGCCATCCGTTCCTCTCATCCTTCCTTCTTTCCTCTGTGCTTTTCCTCTCTCTCTTGTCCTTCTGTCCTGCGGTCTTTGCTCATCCCTCCTCTCCCCTCCCTTCCAGGACCCCCGGCGCATCCTCCCCTTATGTCTCCCTCCAGCCCGGTTCTCCTCCCTCCAGCTGGCTCCTGCTTTCTCCACTTTTCATTCTGGCTCTCTCCTGCCAACTCAGTGGTTTTCTACAGCAGGAAATGAAAGGGACAAGTTGGGAAATGGGGGTAATGGGAAGATGGAATGTGTGCGTGTGTGTGCAATGTATTGATTTTTGACTGATTTATTAAAAAAAGGGGGGGAAAAACCCCTACCTTATAACTCAGAGGAAATGCTGTGGCTCGAGTTCTTCTGCATAAAAAATGGTAGTTCAGCTGGCTGGACTATATGTAAAGGGTTCTTATCAATGCAGGAATAAGAGAAAATTACATAATGTTTTAGGGGGAAAAAATAGTTCTCGATTTCAATAGTGTCAGACTGGCAAATTGTGACTTTTTTTTCCCTGCAAGTCAGTGTATTGTTATTCCTGGGGATGGGGCTGTATGCTTGTGCATGCTTCTTCCATGTCTGAGTGCTTCCATTGGTCACCCAGAGCTGATCTTGTTTTGTGGATAGTTGTATTTCTGCAGTCAGTTTATCACCTACTTATTTAAACTAGATATCAGAAGTGACAGAAACAATGTGTGTGCATGCCTATGCAGCCCTTGAGTGAATATCTTTATCATAGTGATGCATCTGTATGTGCTGTTGCTTTACGTACATATAACTGAGCATTGGCATTGCATTTTGTGTCAGCATCTCCATCCTCTCTACATTGTGCTACCCCGTCCCAGATGTTTGGGAATGCATAACATCAGCATTTGTGTTTAATATCCCTGAAATGCACAGCAACATATGAGCAGTGCACAATTGAGGGGAGTAAATATGCATAAAATTGGAATCTCCTTTGGTTATTTTACTTTATTAGTTATGCATGCTTGGCATGTACAAGAGAGAGAAATACATTTGACAGACCTGAGAGTTATTTCTGTTTCTCTACAGAAATTTACATTCTGTGTTTGAAATCATCCCAGCTCCCGTGCATTTGTTTGGTTGCTAAAGTCTTTCATGTTATTTTAAATTCAGTTCTTGTAGTTTGTCTATAATACTTGGCAGGTACAGTAGCTCAGTGGTATACAATTTCTAACCCAAGTGACATTTTGGAACAATGTCAACTGAAAAACATTTTCTTTTTCTTTCCTTCTTTCTTCTTTAGATTCTTTGTCTTTGTTCAGGAGCCTAAGGTTGCTTGCTGATCATAAGAAGATGATTCTGTGGCTCTTTCTGGTTCTGTCATCTCCAGTTTCTTCTACAACTGCAGATGCTGATATATCTGTGGAAATTTGCAATGTTTGCTCCTGTGTGTCAGTTGAGAATGTACTCTATGTCAACTGTGAGAAGGTTGCAGTCTACAGACCAAATCAGCTTAAACCACCATGGTCTAATTTTTACCACCTCAACTTTCAAAACAACCTGCTAATTATTCTATATCCAAATTCCTTTCTTAATTTTACACATGCAGTGTCCTTGCAACTGGGTAATAATAAATTACAGAATATTGAGGGAGGGGCCTTTATGGGTCTTAGTGCATTAAAACAGTTGCACTTGAACAACAACGAATTAAAGATTCTCCGGGCTGACACTTTCCTTGGCATAGAGAACTTGGAGTATCTCCAAGCTGACTACAATTTAATCAAGTTTATTGAACGGGGAGCCTTCAATAAGCTTCACAAGCTGAAAGTCCTGATACTTAATGACAATCTGATTTCATTCCTTCCCGATAATATTTTTCGATTTGCTTCTCTAACCCATCTGGATATACGGGGGAATCGAATACAGAAGCTGCCATACATTGGAGTTCTGGAGCACATCGGGCGCATCGTCGAATTGCAGCTGGAAGACAACCCCTGGAATTGTACTTGTGATTTGTTGCCTTTGAAAGCGTGGCTGGAGAACATGCCCTACAACATCTACATTGGAGAGGCTATCTGTGAAACACCCAGTGACTTGTACGGAAGGCTGCTGAAGGAGACCAATAAGCAGGAGCTGTGCTCCATGGGGACGGGGAGTGATTTTGACGTGCGCATCCTGCCTCCCTCGCAGCTGGAGCCCGGCTACAGCACGCCCAATGGCCACACCACCCAGACATCAGTGCACAGATTAGTCACAAAGGCACCAAAGACTACAAATCCTTCGAAGATCTCGGGGATAGTAGCAGGCAAAGCGCTGTCCAGTCGCAATCTCAGTCAGATCGTATCTTACCAGACCAGGGTGCCTCCTCTAACTCCTTGTCCGCTCCCTTGTGTTTGCAAAACTCATCCTTCAGACTTGGGATTAAGCGTAAATTGCCAAGAAAGAAATATAGAATCGATGGCTGAACTCGTACCAAAACCTTTAAATGCCAAGAAACTGCATGTCAATGGCAATTATATTAAGGATGTGGATACTACAGATTTCGCTGAGTTTGAGGGGCTGGATTTGCTACATTTAGGCAGCAATCGGATTTCAGTGATCAAAGGAGATGTTTTCCGCAACCTTACAAACTTACGGAGATTGTACCTCAATGGCAATCAGATAGAGCGTCTGAGCCCAGAGATGTTTGCTGGCCTCCACAATTTGCAGTATCTGTACTTGGAATACAATGTTATCAAAGAAATCCTAGCAGGCACCTTTGACTTAATGCCAAATTTGCAGTTGCTCTACCTGAACAACAATCTTCTGCGAAGCTTGCCAGCCTATATTTTTGCTGGTGCACCACTTGCTAGACTGAATCTGAGGAACAATCACTTCATGTATTTACCTGTAAGTGGTGTTCTTGATCAGCTAAAGTCTCTTACACAGATAGATTTGGAAGGTAATCCTTGGGACTGCACTTGTGATTTAGTTGCTTTAAAACTGTGGCTTGAGAAGCTAAATGACGGTATTGTGGTGAAGGAATTGAAATGTGAGACACCTGTGCAGTTTGCTAACATAGAACTTAAGTCTCTGAAAAATGAGATTCTCTGTCCTAAACTTTTAAACAAGCCATCTGCTCTGTTCACTAGTCCCATGCCTGCTGTTATTTTTACAACACCCCCGGGACCAGTCCGGAGTCCTCCTGGTGGCCCGGTTCCATTGTCCATCCTAATCCTGAGCATATTGGTTGTGCTGATTTTAACAGTGTTTGTTGCTTTTTGTCTTCTTGTTTTTGTGCTTCGGCGCAACAAAAAACCAACCGTAAAGCACGAAGGGATTGGAAACCAGGAGTGCAGTTCTATGCAACTGCAGCTGAGAAAGCACGATCACAAGTCAAACAAAAAAGATGGACTGGGTGCAGAGGCCTTCATTCCTCAAACCATTGAGCAGATGAGCAAAAGTCACACCTGTGGCTTGAAAGAGTCTGAAACAGGCTTCACGTTTGCTGACCCACCAGGGCAAAAAGTCATTCTGAGAAATATGAATGACAAGGAGAAAGATTTGTTGCATGTGGATTCCAGAAAAAGACTTAGCACAATCGATGAACTGGATGAGTTATTCCCTGGAAGGGATTCCAATGTATTTATTCAAAATTTTCTTGAAAGTAAAAAAGAATACAACAGCATAGGGGTCAGTGGCTTTGAAATACGTTACCCAGAGAAACTGCAAGACAAAAAAGCCAAGAAATCTCTAATAGGTGGTAACCATAGTAAAATTGTAGTAGAACAAAGAAAAAGTGAATATTTTGAACTAAAAGCTAAACTTCAAGGTTCACCTGACTACCTACAAGTCCTTGAAGAACAGACAGCTTTGAATAAAATATAGGTCATACCATCCTATTGCCTACAGAGGACATTTATTTAATGATGAAAGTGCCTTTTGTTGACTTTTAACTTCCAAATACTATATTATATTGATAGGCATAGAGGCAGGTGTATCCAAGGGTGTCTGATTAACTGTAGCTGCGTATGATTTGTCAAGTAGAGGAGAATTTCCTTGATAGATTTTACTCCATAAAGCTCATGCCCTGTGGAATCCTGTAGGGATACTGCAAACTCTATTGCCAAAGGGATGCTTTATACACGTTACACTGAATTTAACCTCAAGAGGCATATATGTTTTGTATCTCAAATGCAAACCATCGTCTCCTTGTGATTTGTTAGAACAAACACAAGAAACCTGGTACTGATATTTGTACTTCAGCTGGGTCCTTCATCCTGCACGTGGATTTAAGTTGGTGGAACTGGAGTAATCCTTTGATTTGTGGTGTTCTAATGGCACTGTTTAAAGCTTATCTGGAAAGTAACGAGCATGCAAAGAGAGAACATTCAATAGTATGTGTAAATTGGTTACATTTATGGGCTGCATCTTGAAACCACTGGAATTATAATGTTAAATTGTGTTTAAAATATACCATGCATTACATACCTATGAAATAAATCTGACCACTTGAAGCATACATGTCTATACAGAAAATTAAAAAAGAAAGAAAGAAAGAAAATAGTTCAACCTGACTTCTGCAGTATTCATGATATCTGAAGAAAATCTTTGATATTTATGCAGAATCTGTTCTAAGACTCATCTCCAATTAAAACTAGAGTTCCTTCTCAGTTACGTGAAACTCTTGCAACCCCAACAGGTTGTCCAAAATTGTCAAAGTGCTTGCTGTGTGAGCGTAGCAGAAATTATTTTTGTAATATAATTCATATTTATGAAATACTTTGTATACTACATAGGAAAAAATATGTACTCCTTAATATGTATTTAATATGCCTGACTTGTTTTCCTGATCACAATGCATTAATCATTCAGTATAAATAAAACCAGAACAATATACCAAACAGCAACGGGGGATGTAATGTATAGCATCATCCAGAATTAAGTGATCAGATATAATAATAATAATAATGATGATAATGATAATGATAATAATAAAATTGTTCTGTACTATTCTCGTGAGATTAGCATATTACCTTATTTCAGATCTGTTACCAATGGTGCATTTTAAAATAGATTGATTAGTTTTTTAGTATTGTGTCCCAGGCTGTTACTTGCCATCAGTTTTCTTGCTTTTCAGGTTTCTACAGCTTAATCTGAATCCTTTTCACAAGCATTAACAGGAATTCATGCTAAGGGGAATATTTTTATTGTACATGCAGAAGTTTTCTGTTCTTATCTCTCTGGCTGCTTTTAGTCAGGAAAACGTGATCGGAGCAGTGAACAATATGGCAAATCCTGTTCAAAACCAGAGTGCAAAATGGATATAGTGGTCTCAGTTCAGAGCACTGTAGCTCATAACTAGAGAGTAAAAGCTTGCCTTTGTGAAAGCTGAACCTGAATAGGCAGGAAAAAAGGTAGGAGAATGGAAAATCCCCATTGTGTCTCACTGATAGATGGTACTTTGACCTGAGAATGGAGATATATTGGTAAAGCATCCTAGAAAAAAGGTAGGAGAATGGAAAATCCCCATTGTGTCTCACTGATAGATGGTACTTTGACATGAGAATGGATATACATTGGTAAAGCGTCCATGAGCAAATCTATGCCATGAGATTAACTAAATTTCTGTGACTCTATGAGCTTTGGATAAGACCCTCTTATCTCCTTTGCTTTCAGAACCTTTACCCCTCCTTACCTTTTATAATCAATACATTAGTAAATTAAGATAGTAGGATATAAACATAGATTCAAGAATTTGAAGCTAGCAAAAATTAGAGCAAGACTCAATAATAATACTGTGGAGAAGGCTGTGTCAGCTATTTCCAATATAAACCTCTAATTTCAGGGCTTTGTGACACTGAGTTGAAATTTTTATTCTGGAATGATACTTGGCAAACAGCCTGCAGTATATTTTTATCAAAATAGACCAAAAAAAAAAAAAAAAAAAGGCACTGCTTCTTTATTTAAGGGAAAGCAAACAAAACATTTCTCTACTTTCAGACATTTGATTATGCTCTTTTGGCTTAGAAAGAGGCTGGTTTTATTATTTTTCTCCATACTGCATAGTATATACATGACTTCAGATAATAAAATTGCGAGAGATGAATTAATGGCTGAGTTTCTTTCAAAAAGCTGCATCTATCCATGCACAATAATTTGCCTAATTCAGAATGTCATGGGGATTTTGAGGACATGGATACTGCATACACATGCAGTCCTGGCATAAAAAGCTCCTGGCAGACCAACGATGCAATGCATGGCTAAGGTCTGGGTGAGAATGTGTGAGTTTATTTATTGTCTGTGGATTAAGGAGTGTCCAAGGTGCCCTGACCAGGGGGACTCTGCTGGCTCCTTCAGTAGGCTGAGGGTGACAGGTCCCTGGTCTGCTCTGCACAGAGCTGTGTGGCCTCCAGGAGGGGTCCAAGCCCACTGGGGTTTGCCAAAGCAGAAGGTGTCTGACACCCTCACTGGCACGTCCTGTATGATCCTCCTGAGAGCAATGTGCTAAAAAGACTAAAAATTGCAAGTAAGGAAATACTTCTAAGTGATGCTAAAACTGATGTGCTTGTGACTTGTGCTGCCCTGAGTCAAAAGAACAGAGACAAATGATCATACCTTCCTAAGCTAAAAAACATGAGGGTTTTTTTTTTTGTTTCATTTTGTGTTGTGAGGTTTTCTGGGGGTGCTCTTTCTGGGTTTTTGTTTTGTTTTGTTTTTTTTTTTAATTTGTTTGAGTTTGTTTGGCTTTTGGAGTGGTGTCTTCTGTTTGCTGATCAAAAGAACTGAACCCTTATGCTGTACCATTACACTGGGTCAGAGTTTTCTGATCACTGAGGCCCCAATTGCAGTAAAGCATTTCACCTCAACCTAAACCATGTGCAGAGGTACTATTCATGAGATAATAATTAGATACCTGCCCAAGAGTGGGACTTAGCTAGAGTTTTGTCATTGACTTCAAAAGAAGCCAGCTCAGAACCATTGTATATAATCCATAGAGCCCAGAGACCCATCTGGGGTTATGCAGTTGAGTGTAGGTTCACCAGCATCAGTAAAGGTTGCACAATCTGGACCTTCCTGTAGAAATTGTCCCTACGTGTTTTACAATGTATGGTGCAATATGTAGGCATAATAGTGTGAGTGAAGAGTGCAGAAGCTGGCAAAACACTATTTTTCTGTGAAATTGTTACTCTGAATGGCAACCTGAGTGTCAGTTTATTTCCTCCATGTTTGGGAACGGTGTATGTGTCTGCACAGCAGTTTTAGTGTGATGTCCATTCAAATCTCTGGTCAGTCTTTCTGAGAAGGTGACTCTTGGGTGTGTCTGTTCATTATGTTGGTTTGAGTGGCCATGCTTGTAAAATGGCTGTTAAGACCCATAGACATAAACTAAATCAGTGAAGGTGTTGGCATAATCTGTTGTCTCCATTGTATTATAAAGAAGTTTCCATTTTTAAATGAAATCAATAAAGTGTACTCGTTTCCTTGAAAAAGAAAAAAAAATTGTGCAATTTTATCAGAAAGCAAATACCGCGGTGCAAGAACACAAGAACAGGTGATTTATGTTTTGCATTTAGTGTTCAAGATTGACAATAATGCAACAATCTAGTATAAATATATTTTTTAACTGCTTTTTTTTTTAAAGCCATAATGATGATATAAATTATAAAGGCATGGCCTTGTGAATAATGTTAACAAATGTTTCAGAATCAAGAAAAAACATCCAGAACTCGATGGTGGTATAATATCTATAATATCTTTTGCATGATTTGTATGTTGATATTGTATGAAATGAGCACAGTGAGACTTTTTTTTTTTTGGTTGCATCCAAAGAGTTAGGAAGGAAATATAACAAGAATGTATTTATAATCACTCTATTTTGAAATAAAGTAAAGAAAACAAAATGTATTGGCTTTACCCTGTTTTGATCATTACTATTTTAGGTTAGTTTATAATTAAGGCAGTTACTTACGACATCAAGTCCAATGTAAAACACAGAAACCTATTGTTTATTAATTTTATTTGCCTTCATCAATATCAAAATACTAGTCAGTGTTGACTTCAAAATTTGTATGAAATATTAATAAAATTGTTTGGTACTATTGTATTTCTGAAACTAGACTTTGTTAAGTGCCTGTGATATTCTCTTTTGGATTATTTGTATATGGATGAGCAAGAATATGTAAAGCAGTTATGCAGTAATGTTTTCTAACCATCAACAATTTTTTTCTATTTTAGAGAGTTTTTCTCATCTTCTGTTGTCCAAGAAAATCTTCCTTTCCCCTGTTATGCAAATAATCTCTCCAAAGTCAGTGATTTTTTTCCGTTACAACCACAAGCAGAATTTAGTTTTCAGTTGGATTCTCATTTCTTCAACCCAGAGGTGCTTAGAGGAACAATTACATAATGTTAGGGGCATTTGCTTTGATTCTGCTCTGTTCTTATTAGTTGTTTTCAATAACAATTTTTCAGAGGAAAAAGTTAATTTGTCCTTAGAAGAAGCAAAAACACCAATGCATCTACCACTTCACTTGGTTAGGTTAGTTTTATAGCTGAAAGTTGCAAAGATATCTTTAGGTAGTTTAACTTCCAAATTTGTATTTTGTAGTTAAAATGGTTTACAAAGACTCATAAAAATCTTCATGGGCAGGAAGAAGAGCAGGAACAGAATTACATTTAGATTAAACATTCCCTGTCATGCAGGGTTTAACATGCATTATAATGGCAGTGAATGTGAATCAGAATGGGATATGGAGTGGAAAATCAGGACTTGATACAGATTTTTTTCACTTCTAGTTGAAGTGTGACATTAGGAACAAACCCACAGCATTACTTGAGGAAGGCCTACATGTAATATTCCATATAATTTCTTTCTAAAGAAAAACTCAAGAACCAGGAATTAATTATTCATGTTTTGATAATAGGTGTGCACTGCTTTTCTGAATGCAGAGGAACTTGAGAGTTTTCTGTTAATATGTTTTGTCATTATTAGTTTTTATTTCCAATTTCAATTCACTCATCCTTATGTATTATGGTTGATGCTGTGTTGGAAAACAAAAATAAGAATATTGTTGCTCAGGGACAAACTCTTCTCAAAAATTTACCCATGTAAATCCAGACTGGCTGAATGGAGTAAAATCTGCTGTTACCCTAGCGAACAAAAAAGCAGGAACTACAAGATCTATCCGTCATTGAAATAAAAATAAGTAATTTTTGACTTGAAATGTAATATAATCTTGCTTTATACTCTGTTGATTTGTGTGGTAAAGCTGTTACTGTTTTCAAACGACTGCAGGGAGAGCACAGACCGAGTGCAGCCCTGTGTCTGTTTGATGACAGTGGAACTCTGCAGTGATTCAAGAGCTGTGGGCATCCCAGAGCAGTAGTATGGGTACAAAACTATATAAATTTGCTGGTTTATACATACACTTGGGGTAGATCTCACATAAAATACAAATGCTTTCTTAACAATACAATTTACTTTCTCCCTGTAATGGAGCAAAGTTACTCCACTCTTGGTTTTCATTAAATAGGGAATTTATTGCAAATATCTTTGTTTCATTGCTAATTTTATTTGTATTCACTAGCAGTACTTGAGATAACTAATTCATTGTCTGAAAGCAGTACATTGCAGTCTGTTATTTTTAAAATACCAGTCACTGGTAACAGACAGATACTGAGTTATATTGAATTTCCATTCCCTAAGTAATAATTCCATAAATAATTCCTCAAAAGCACAAGTAAAGATCAGATAAGAAAAAAAAGAAGTCTTAGCTGATACTTTATCTGAATTTATTGTATGCATGTATGTCACTGTACACAGTGTAGTACAACTCTGGTGGGTAACAAATGGTACCTTACTTCTTTTGGTCTTTGTTTTACCAGAAAACAGAAGGTGATCTCTAAATGGTTTCGTTGTCATTTTGTAACGGTAGAGTAACAACGAGCATTCCTAAATGTCCCTCATCCATGAGGATTTCATTTCTTGGTTTCATTTCCTGGCCATGTGTGCACTGTGACCTTCCAGAGCATCCTCCCACTCCGTGCTCTCATTTCTCCTGCAGTGAGCCAGTCCTTTGCAGCTGAAGGTTTTTCTAGGCTTGGGTCGATGGCAGTTTCCAAAGAGGCAGAAGAGTGGGATTTGTCAGTTCCTAGAAAACAGCTAAAAAAGGCAAAGAGCCTGTCCTGGATGGTTTGTGAGTCACGTCAGATGGTGTATGATCCAAAACAGAAATGTAGGAAATGCTTTAAGCTTCTGTTGGGAAGTTTTGTGCTGAGCTTTTGAAGCTGGACAATTGTGGCTTTCCATGACTCTGAGCTGTGCAGCGTCAAGGAAATGTGGTTCAGTCAATTGAATTCTGACAGACTGTGGCTAAATCCTGCAGACACCTGCACCCACTTACCTGAGCCGGGCTTTGGTGTCACTGCTCACTGGAAAGTCTCGCACAAATTACTCAGGTCAAGCCAGCTGTGATACAGATTTCTCAGGGATGCTTTTCACCAGGATGTGGACACATTTTTGTGCACTCTGGGAGCTGTTTGGGTGTGGGGGTCAGTCTGTGCCCAGTGTCTGCTGAGCAGTGGCTTTGGTAGGGGCTCTCCTCATGTGCTGCATCAGTGCTCACATCTGAATATGAGACACTGCACGGGATGTACATCTCAATGAGCAGAGTCACAGAGGGCAGCGTGTTTTGACAGATTTTGAGCTCTTCACTGCAAGAAACTGCAGGAAAGGATATGCCATACAGCAGATTTTCTTGCTCCCTGGCAGGATTTCACAGACCCTGTGAGTCCTTCTCAGCAGGGTATTCTTGTCTATATACACTGCAAATAAGGCTCCAGGTCACCAGTCTTGTGTATGTGCAGTCTGTGTTTGCTTATACCCAAAAATAGTTTTGTGGAGAAGGACAGGAGAATAATTTCCTCTTTTCTTTTTCTTTCCTTTTTTTCTTTTTTTTTTTTTCTGAAAAGCAAAATGGGCTGAATTTGAATTTTTCCAGATTGAAGAAGAAAAATGCAGGTATTTTAAAGAATGGTCACTTTGTTGGTTAATATCAGTACTATTAAAGTATTTTGCTAAGAGAGAGAGGAAAAAAGCAGTTGTGTTTGTGTTTTTAGCATGCAACTTTTCAACTTCCATTCTTGGGTTAGAATGTGCCCCTGGGTGCCGAGGCACTTAGAGGTGCAGCTCAGGGCACAATGCAAAGATTCATCCTCAATGTCTTCCTGCCTTTTGTGTGGTAGGAATGAAATGCAAGGTTTTGAGTGTTCCCTCTGTGTTTGCTTTAATGGAAGTTATGTCAGCAGGCATTCCTCAGGACCGCACTTCCAGCCCCTGTTGAGCTGTGCCTGCAGTTTGATGAGGTTGGTTAGCACAAGAGCACGAATCTCATACAAGGGGGGATCTTTTGGATGGGCTTAGCAGTTTGAAATGATTTGGGTTCATATGGCTTCCTTCCTAAATATCACCATGTCATTGCACTGTTTTATACTTACGAAGATCTTTACTTCTATGATCTGTTCAATAAATCAGTGGTTTTACCAATATGATCAGGAAATTGGGTCCAGTGTCTAGAAAAAACAGCTTTGCTTTTAATTCTCATGTTTTTTTAAGAAAATAAAGAGCAAAAGCATCATGAATAACCTAGACTTAAGATTTCTTTTTGTTCAATGAAAATTACTTTTGCCTTAATGAAGTGAAATATTCAGAAAGTACAAGTGAAATATTTAGGAATTAATTTGGGAAAATTTGGTTTGTGCCAACAAACGAGGCCCCTATTTTGTAATCCTTTCTCAAGAATATAAGCTGTAATGACATAAGAGGTTTTATCTTTTAAGTAGCTTCTAAAATCTGGAGTTTCATTCAGCTGTTGGAGCTATGCCATGAGCATGATTTTACGATTTTGCTGTATTGGTCAACAAAACAACAGTGTGATGCATTTTCTCTGTGTAGCTTTGTCAAGTAATTTATACCCCTTATGACAGCAAAGATAGTAAGGATTATAAATTGTAAAGTGTGTTGGTAAGGATTCCTATACATTGTAATGTGCTTTCAAAATGAAAGCAGCATGCAAATGATGAGTATTTATCAGCATACAATCCATTTCAAAAGGGAAGTAGCACTCTACTCTGCACAGAGCTCTATTGTTCAGATTGAGGAATATCATTGAGAGTGGATAAGCTGTGTTTTCCTCTTTGCAGACTTTTCTTCTTCAGCTATTAAATAGACCTGTTTACTCTGTACAAAGCAATACAACACTGAGCCATCTGCAAGAAAACACGTAAGCCTGAAAAAGACAATCAAATACATTCCCTCCCAAAAGAACATCTGCATTATAATAATACAATCATTTATATTTTCCAGTGTCACTGGAAAACATGAGTGATTGGCCAGAATGAGTCTTTGGCCATTTTTGCTAAGCTGACAAGCTGTGGGACTGAGATGTGGAGTTGGCCTCAGCTCCTGTTTCCTTTCTCCACACCAGAATTCCCTGTGACAGCATACATGGCCAAGGGCAGTTTGCCCAGGTGCCTTTCAGTGCCACATGGGGCTGAGGCAACACCCTGAATTCATACCCACTCTGCAGGAATTTGCAATGAGCCAGAACTAGAGTGAGTTATCATGGGCTAGATGCACTCAGAGACAGCAGAACCATGGCAGTGACCTTTGCCAAAATTCCTTCTCCTTTGCCCTCTGGAGCACACCTGTGCCCACAACATCCTTGACCAAGAAACAAGGCTGTAGCAGGCTAAGCAATATCCTTCTTTTAGCATTGCAGGGGTAACACAAGAGCTCTGCAGTCAAGAATGTAAGGCTCTCCTTTGGCTGCCTGCTATTCAATATGTGGGCTAACCCCCTTTGCAAGAGGAGAAGTAATCTTCACTGCTGGCTCCGGTCTGAACTCTGGGCACCAGGTAGGAAGAACTTGTTTGACCAAATGAGGATTCCCCAAAGCTCAGCTAGCCCAGGTTCTCTGTCAGATGTGTGGAAACACATGTTTTTCCCTCTCTGTAAATAGTATATGCTCAAACTTGTATTAACAGTTCTAATGGTTTGGTAATATGCTGCTCATGCAAAATTGCATTTCCATGTAGTATTGCACTGGCAGTAAATGAGGACAAACATTTTTTTACCTCAAAACCTGTTGTGGTGGCCAGATTCAGATTGCTTTGCCTAATAATTACATGTGCTTCTTGTATAATAGTTTATTTCCTTAATAATAACACTCTCTTTTTAACAAAGAGAGAAGGCTTTCACCTTTTCCTTTTTTACTCACTCCTCTGCAGCTGGAGTTCTGTTAATCCATTTCCAACCCATAAAAAACAAAGAAAAAATCCTCTACAGGAAAACTCCACTTTATGTAACGCACTGAAGATGGCACTGTAGTAACAACTTCATACTGTGACTGATAAGATATGCTTGTGTTTGTTACTGGGAAATTGTGATTTTTTTTATTTATTTAGCACAGCTAACATAAAGCCAGAGGTCATTTTAATGCAGCACCACCCAACACTGCTACTGCAATTAAGGGTGAAGAAGGGTTTCTGTTACTTGGACTTATCACAAGGAGACTCCAACTCAACCCAAACTATGTGGAATAGTTTATAGTTATCTTCATAATAAAAGGGTTTTTCTGTTAAAAAAGAAAAAATCCAAGGAAAACAAAGAAAATGCTTTCTGTAAAGGATATCTCCCCGTGTCTGTAACCCTTACAGGTCATGTTAAGGCATATTAACACCACAGCAGTCTCTAAAGACCCAATGAACCTTGGGGCCTTCATGGCTTTAGTTGCACTACACAAATCTTCCAAAATTCAGCTTCCTATGGAGATTGGAGTCTTTCATTCATCTGAAACGGGAGCTTCAAGTTAAAAGAAAAACAACCAACCAACCACACACTCTGAACACCAGACACAGCTAACAGCCACATTTAGGTTAATGATAATTTGTAGTAAGAATAAAGAAAAACAAATCTAAGCTGACACTTATATAGGTCTGAAATGATACTTCTATCTGTTTCATAACCCACACCTTTCAAGCCCTTCCCTCATAGCAGGTGGGAGTTTTGGGTTGTTTTGAAGCGTGTGAGTAATTGGGCCACTGTGCAGCAATTACCTCTCCCAGCTACTTCCATCATCCATGCCTGAGCTATTTTGGAAGGGATTAAAAAGGGAAACTTTATATCCTTTTTGCTTTGTCTTGCTCAAGAGAAGTCAGGGGAAGAATTTGTGTGAACTGCCACAATGGGGATCTTTTTCAGGTGTTAAGAAAAAATTGCAGGATTTAAAGCCCCACTGATTTCCATGAGAGACAGCATCTGTCCCAGACGACCTAATGCTCTTTGTCAGCAAACTAATTTTGGGGAGGAAAACTTTGACTTCTTCCAGACTCCCCTCCCAAGCTGCCAAAGTACTTCTCCAGCTGTCTGGTATTATAAGTGTGCAGCTTTTCAAAGATATGGGAGTTAAATAAGTTTAGGGCCTTGATCTTGCAATAAATCTGGTAGGAGCTCTCTAATTGCCCCAGCAGGATGCTCTGCTCTTTACACAGCCCCTTCCAGCTGCCTGAGCAGCCTCCTCAGCCTCCCCTCCTTTGCCAGCTCAGAACTTCCCACAGATCCTCTGCAGATTCCCCAGCAGAGGAATGCTGGCTTTGTTCTTGAGTGAATGAAAGCAGGGGTAAGTTATTTCTATTTGTGCCACCACAACCTCCCACCAGTAAAAAATCAGTGTGGGCAATGGAGACAGACACAGGCAAGCCAAGAAACCCAGAAGCCCATGGTGAGGTAGGGGTATATTTGAGGGATGCAGAAGGAAGAACTGAAAAAACCTTGGGTTTGAACTTCTGGAGTTGGAGTTTTTGCTTAGAGGTGATTTTGGGGCCGTGGGATTGCTTGGAGGGCTATGGAGCAGTTAGCAGGCAAGATAGGTGAGAACAGACTGAGCTGTTACAAAAATAAGCACTAACTTATATACTCATGTAAACATTTGGAGATGTCTGTGATGCATTGGCCGTTAATATTTAATTTATTACCTGTTAAATATTTTATTTTGTATAGTTCTTTACTGGAAAGGTGATGGATTGCGTCATCCACAAGGACCTATATAAAAAGATCTGGCAGATTTCTCAGTCTTTTGAAAAATAATTACATTTATAAGCAGTTTGCAGGAGGTAAAATGCATTATGAAGAGATTAGTCATGTGCAAACGTGTTGTCTCATTTTAGTTTGCAGAAAGGCAGGAGTAAACACCTGCAGGCAGTATTTGTATTGCAAAGGGAGAGTTATTTTGAACCTGTAGAGAAGCTGCCACCTGGATCTTCACTACCCCAATCATCACAGAAAATTGGAGCTGTTTGCTTCTGCCTCCCATGGCTGAGGGAGCTCAGAGCAGTGTGAGGGGTTGAGGAGGTAGCACAGGGCACTGCCCCTGCACCCCTGGGCAGCACAGCTGTCCCTGCACACCTGGGAATTCAGGTCTCTGTGCCTCCCTGGGACTTGTGCCACTCCAGTATCTGGAGGGTGAGATGGCCCAAGACACAAGCCAGTAGATCTTAAACACTGTCAAAAAGCAGTTCTGTGCAATTCCTGTTTTTATTTTGTCATGAACGTGGCGTGTGAAAGGTCCATGCCGCAATCTGTGTCCTGTTCTGTGGTCACACACGGCCCCCATCTGCCCTGACTGTCCCATCCCACACACACAGACTGGGCAAACCCTGGAAGCAGCTCCCTCTCTCTTGTCTGCAGACAATGAACATCTCCTTCATTTTTCAGTAGTTCTTGTTCTCAATCCAGGAAAGCATTTCCTTAGGTCCTTAACAGCAAGCTTAAGGTTAAGCATTTATTTAAGCACTTTGCTAGACTGTGCCTTGCTGAATGCCTGCCAGATGAAAACAGATGGGCTAATTTACCCTGGTGTTCTTCCATGACTCCAGGAGAGCTGTAAGAGCAGGAATCCTGATGAAAGGTGGACTCCAAAGCAAGTGAGGGGCAGAGCTAAATGCTCCCAGGCCCCAAGATGTTCCTGAGTTCCCTGGGAATCTGCAGGTTTGGAGACTGGCCAGGGGAGGGTACAGCCCTCTCTGCAAGGAGCATTACCCCAACCATTCATCCCTGGTGCTATCTCATCACCTGCAAGGAACAGAACAGAGGAACATCAGCTTACCCCTTTTGTCACCAAGAACAGCTGTGCCTGGCTGTGGGCAGTGAGCAGGGCTCTTTTCCTGCCTTATCACCTAGTCTGTGCTGTAGGGCTTTTGAAACAGAAGTGTGCTCCTCTTCTGATGGCATTTCTGATGAGCCAGTGGAGACACAAATTGTTCACAGATCCTTAAAACCACTCCACTTTATAAAGAGCAGCCAGACATGCCGTGGGATTAAAAGATTCCAAAAACTCCTGTTAATATTTTAGAATTTGGTATAAAATTATGACCGCTGTCTGTCACACATGAAACAATGTGGTAGGATTAAGGTTTTGCAATATGTCACATGCTTTTAAAAATTATTAAATAATGGTTTATAAAATACATTAATGAAAAACTTGCTAACTTAGATTTGTGGAGATGCATTTTTACAGTAAATTTTTTTTGTTCACAAACCCGAGAGTGTTGCTAATGCTGGCAGTCACATTTAAATGCTGTCCTATAAGGTCTCAGGTCTATGACTTAATGTAATATGGTCTTAAGGAAAAAGAGTGAGAGAGCATGGAATTAAAACCTTTATATATTTCAAGAGTATGCTGAATCAATACTGTCTTGGCAGTATTTATTGTTCCAGTGTTATATTTAAAGGGGTTTTTTTCTGTGTGTGGTTTTGCTTCTCCAATTGATGATACTCCTGCTATCCACAGGCAGTCTAGCTTGTTACCAAAATATGCCTGTTTATAATAGCTTTAATGCCAAATGAAAAAGTAGGAGTAAGAAAGGAAGGGTGGAATTTGGGCTTTAAAATGTATTTCTCATGAATTATTCATATTATTTATTTCACAAGATCAAATGCTGGTTTTGAAAAATAGTATGACAGGGCGTGCACAAGAGATTTCAGAGGTTGAATATGAGCAACAAACCTTTTCTAGGAGAGAAAAAACAATAAAACCTCTTCCAAACCTCAAACAGAAAGCTTGCCTAAGAAATATCAAAGATCTGTGTTGTGGGACTGTAAAATGCAGACCCAAATCTATCATTTTATTTTTACAGCAAGGTGTCATCAAGCTCTTCTCTGATCCAAGACTAAATAGCAAATTTTGAACTGTGATGCCAGAACACAAGATCACCTTCATTTTTAGAACAACATAGCTTGGAATGAGCCACTGCATGTATTAACCTCTATAAAAACAGTGAATTTCAACTTCTTGAACAGCACTTTATTCTCTTTGGGTAATTAACTCCAGTATGTGAATGGTGAAATTCCTTTATTTAACCCAGAGAGCAGAAAAGGGAATCCATGGAGTGCCAGTCTCACCCTCCTTCTTTCTTTGTACCCACTTAAAGGGCACCAGTGGACATCTTCCTGAATTTCATTGGATGTGTATTGGGGGATGCTGCAGTAATAAGCAGAGAGGACTCTGTTTCTTTAGGCAGGAAAAGCCAATCTTTAATATTACATCCCATTTTTATACAGTTTCCAAGATCTCGTGTATAACTCTTATTTGTTTGTAGCTTTCTTGCTATTCAATTCATTGGTTAGTAAATGGCATTTTACATGTCCATCAAAGCTTTCTACTTCTGGATAGTTTACATTTTTTTTTTCACAGATTCCCATGGGACAGATTTCTTGTTTTTCACAGGTGCAAACGGTTCTTTTACCAGAATAGTTTGTTGTGCTAACTGCTTTCGTTCTCATGATTTTTCACATGAGAAGTTACAAGCTGTTAGCTTAGCTAGAAGAGAAGGACCTAAACCACATTTTATAAGGCCTTTGTTTTATAATACCTCTACCTATATGCAACAGGGGAATGGCCCCTGGCAAAGGAGCTGGGGATGTCCATGTCCCTAGCCCTGCTTCCCTGTGGGGATGAGAAAGGCAGGCTTGGAATGGAGCCTCTGACAGCCTCTCCTGCATCTGGACGGGCCAGCAGAGCTCCAGTGGCCTGAGTGGCCCCAGGATGACCTTTACAGTGGGTCCAGGCCCTGCAGTGTCACTGGTGTCCATGGAAGTGCAATGTGCTGGAATGACAAGTAACAGGTTTATCCATTTGATACCATGGAAAGATGATGTGGGCTTGGAAAATCCTTTGTAGTCCCTTATGCCTTCTTCTCTCCTCTTTCCTTGCTTACTCTGCATATAAATTAAGACCAACTGGGGTTGTACCAGCTGCCTAATTTATTCAGATATTCAGACTTGTATTTAATGTCATCTCCTTGTCAGCCTTGGTAGACTCTGGCGCAGACCCACGGTTTTTGCTGCTGCAGCAACCCTCAGAGGCACAGAAGCTGGAAAAGAAGTAGGATGTAATTCAAGAGCTCTTCACATCTTTGTAACCACGGATACCTAAGTGATGCATATGACCAGTGTTTACAAAGTAAAGTGCCTTGTTTCCAGAAATGGGAAGCACAGACTGTGAATTCGCCCTGGGACATATGTGCAGGAAATAAAAAGTAAAAGTAATGCTCTTCCACCTTTAGGAAATAGTGTTCAGTAGTAAGTTCTACTTGCTGTTGTTGTGACTGTAGTAAAGGTGGATGGCTGTGTGTGGGGAATAGAATGTAAGAGAATAGTGCAGAAGGCAGTCTCACCCCTGAGGAGATGTGGCTGTACAAATTAGCAAAGATTAGGAACAGGCCGGCCCTTAACAGGCCACAGCTGTGTCCAATAAGCAGAAGAGTGCTACAAGAAGAAAGAAGAAAGAAGAAAGAAGAAAGAAGAAGAAGAAGAAGAAGAAGAAGAAGAAGAAGAAGAAGAAGAAGAAGAAGAGTGCTGCAAGAAGAAGAAAGAAGAAGAAGGAAGAAGAAGGAAGAAGAAGAAGAGGAGTGCTGCAAGAAGAAGAAGGAAGAAGAAGAAGAAGAAGAAGAAGAAGAAGAAGAAGAAGAAGAAGAAGAAGAAGAAGAAGAGGAGTGCTAGAAGAAGAAGGAAGAAGAAGAAGAAGGAAGAAGAAGAGTGCTACAAGAAGAAGAAAGAAGAAGAAGAGTGCTGAAAGAAGAAAGAAGAAAGAAGAAGAAGAGTGCTACAAGAAGAAGAAGAGTGTTAAAGAAGAAGAAGAAGAAGAAGAGTGCTGCAAGAAAAAGAAAGAAGAAGGAAGAAGAAGAAGAGGAGTGCTGCAAGAAGGAAGAAGAAGAAGAGGAGTGCTAGAAGAAGAAGGAAGAAGAAGAAGAAGAAGAAGAAGAAGAAGAAGAAGAAGAAGAAGAAGAGGAGTGCTAGAAGAAGAAGGAAGAAGAAGAAGAAGGAAGAAGAAGAAGAGTGCTACAAGAAGAAAAAAGAAGAAGAAGAGTGCTACAAGAAGAAGAAGAAGAAGAAGAAGAAGAAGAAGAAGAAGTAGTAATAGTAGTAGTCAGTGGTGTATGACTTGGTATGGAACTTTTGCAATAAGATGACAACAGCTGTGGGTTTGTGGCTTGAATGGCCATGGTAGACTTTGGCCCAATTTCGTATTTGAAGTCAGGTGTGAGGGGAGCAACAAATTGCTGGCAGAAGCTTGTCTTCATAGAGAATATTGTATGAGGTAATGAGTTAATTAGGTAAAAATAAAATCATAATATTGGTACTAAATGTCCCAGAGTTCCTTATTGTAAGTGTGAATAGTAAACTGTCCCACAGAAATGTGGTGTTTAAAGCAAAAGTTAATGTGCACATATCATACCTTTTATCTTTTGTTTGTATTGCATCTCCTTATTGATGCTGTCTCTTAACACAATTCCCTACATAAGGCAATTTCCTAAAGGTATCTTTCATTTTGCACTAATTTCTTGAGATTTTTTTTTTCTTCTCAGACACAATGAGGAGTTCTAGGACTCTACAGGCATCTGTTTCTTTCCATACTGCTTCAGAGTACACATACTCTGCCTCCAGTTTCTACTTCCTAGGTTAAATTCCTATTCATTCATTCACTCACTCATTCATTTTAACCATTCAGTTTCAAGCCAGGTTTAGAAATTCTGACCACTTAACACTATTAAAATATCTCAGCAATAAGTAAAGATGTACAAACAAAAACGCCCAGGGCTCTCATGAAAAAAGTCACAATAAGCAACTTTCATTTTTCTGATGTTTTCCCAAAGAGCACATTGGTACCATCATGACCTGTTGGCTTTTTTTTCTAGAACTGAAAGCCATACTATGGGGGCAGGGAAGAAATAAAAAATGTATTTTTCAGGAAGAAAATGTTCTTCAAACTGCACTAAACATTGAAGTGTTTTGCTTTGTAATAAGCTTAAAATAATTTCTAAGTGTTTATTGCTAAACCACTGGGAAGAATCTCATTTTTCAGTGCTGGAAAACAGATAATCTGTTTCAGGTTGGTATGTATGTAAAAGCCTGTAGGGAAAGTTTTTATGAAACTGAAGATTGCCCACAATTTTTCCAGAGCTGGAATAAAAAAGCCAACAAAAAGCAGTTCTTAAAAATTCCAATACTTTAGTATGTTACTGATTTCTGTAAGTATGTATGACAGTTTCATCTTACATAGCAAATCCCTGTAGGTAAGACCAGCAGGGGCAGATGTGGTGGATGCTCTAAAACTGGGGACTTGAGGGCTGTTCTTGCTTTTGTGGCACATTCATTACTTCTGTGCTTGTGTTCACAACTTTCTTTTGGTGTTTTCCTCTGCCTGTGACTCGATGTGGAAGCAGGCAGCAGCAGCAGCCCCCAGAGCCACCAGCTGCAGGGCATTTGTCCAGAGCTGGAGCTGCAGCAGCTGGAAGGGCAGTGCAGGCAGTGTCTGCAGGAGGTGATCCTTGCTCCTGCTCCAGTCCTGGGCACGCTGTTTCACATTCTGATTAATGTACATGTAAGGAGTGTGTGGTCTGAGGAGGAGGAAAAAGATCAGGAGTTGTTGGACAGTTTCTCTTGATTAAAAGCATGACAAAACCTTAGAAAAAGTATTTTAAAGTAAGGCACCAGGAAGCAGAAATTCCCCTTTTCCTCCAGAGCCCAGCCACAGACTTGTTTCAAAGCTGGAGGGAGCAGGAAGCTTTCCCTTACCAACCTGTCAGAAAGTCCCTGTTTGGTACATTTACACAACCTGTGGTCAGTAGCTCTCTTTGGTTTGGGATTCCATGGGGGTCTAAGGGAATTTGGGTGCAGTAGGTGGGGTGGCAATGCCCATGTGCACACATGCCTGCAAACTCATCACGGGGGTGAGGCATCTTTTTACAAAATCCCTCTGCCATACCAACGTGACAAGTGTGAAGGTGAAGAAAGCATGAACTTCAGAGCTGGTTTCTGTTAATCTGGGCCATGCAGCCAGTCCAGCATTGTGTAATGGATGGCTACTGCTGCTCAGAGGCAAAGCAAACTCCCCAAAATAAACAGAGCTGTGAATCTGGTGGGAAAACCAACCAGGAGGAGCAGCCAGCATTTGATCCTTGCTGCTGCAACAGGCTTATTTGCTGGCAAAGTAAGTAACCACACTGCTGATGAACCTTTCCCACACTACTTTTGTTTCTGTCAGTTCTGCTTCTGTGACCAGGAAGTCAGCTTGGCATCTTTATATTTGTATTTTAGTGATGATTTCAGTTTTGCAGTTACACCCACCAACTTGAAGCCCATGATGTAAGGCACTATTTAGGGGCCTTAGCCTGTACACAGCAGTGGGAGAAATCTGCAGTACAAGTATGTTTCTCTGCAGCACTTAGTTTTAGCAGGTAATTGATTCAGGTTTCAATAAGGAGCAGCCCCTTGACAATTCTGTTTTCTTTCCTTTTTTAAACCAGTGTTACAGGACAGCTGCAATATGCCTAATTTATAGCATGCCACTATGAATATTATCCCAATGATTGTTTGTTTCGATCCTTTTTGTCCTGGGTCTGACTTCTTTTGTAAGCAGCTTACGCTTTATAAATTTAAACCAACACAACCAAAAAATACCTATCTAACTTTCAAGCCAACTTTAGTATGAAGAGAGGCTTAAGTTTTATAACCCAAAAATCAAATTAAACCTCGTGCAAAGATACCCATTAGTCAAATCTCGAGATTCTATATGAGTAAATCTTGCTTATTAAAATACAATTTTCGAATGCTTGAGGCTAACGAACTTGGCTTGCCAGAAAATCATGTGAGCCCTGAAGCCAACACTTGTTTACAGAGCCCCTGCACTCCAGTGTGTGAGGGACATTCACGTCCAAACGGGGCTGGATTCCCCCGGAAGCGCCTTGGGGAGCGTGAAGAAGGAAACCTGTGTGGTCAGACGGAGGGGGGAGGAATGGGGTGGAGATGGAGTTTGGCTCACAGCTCCTGCATGATCCCTGTTGCTGTGGAAACCAGGGCCTTTGCAGTGCCTATCACATCTCTATACATCCTTAAGAGCCATCTCCTCTGTGTGTGCTGAGGAGGAGCATTACACGGAGCCCATCAATTGGGGCCTGTGCTGCGAGGGGGAAACGTAGACAATAACTCCAACTATGTGCTGGAAAAGAAGTAATGAATCACCCTTTTATGCAGGGACATATAGTTACATCCAAATGCCATGCTGTGCTTCTTAGGGAGAAGAAAAGGAGGGAATGATAAAAATGGAGCTGAGCTTTTATGTTCATTTGCTCACAACCTTTCCTAAGTCTTCCTTATCCTCCGGAGTGAGCCAATCACTATAATATCCCCCCTCCATTCACCCACTGCCTGGTGAATAAGATGATATTATATATGATTATTTCTTCAACTAACAAGGCTCAAGCTCAGGGAAGTAGGTGCTTCCAGTTAGAGCACATTGCCTTCTGCTGTTTGCAGTTTGTTTGTAGGAGCCACTGTCTGATTGTTACCCAGGCAACCAAGGCAGGCGTGAATTTGATTAGATATAGTTTCACAGATGTGGGCAGCCTTTCAAGCATTGTTTGGTGTTTCTGTCCAAAAAAAAATTCAGTTTCTTAACTTTTAAGAGTTTTTTTTTTGAAGGACAGAGAGGAAAAAGTCAAGGATCTTATAATAATCATTTTTCCATGGGGTTATCTCAGCTTGTTAGTTGCTATTTGTGTTTGGTAGATGGTTATTCATCCCACATCAAGAAAAAAATGTGGAAAAAATCCAGTATTGACAGCAGGGAGATGTGTAAAAGCACACGAATTTTTATTATCTCCACTGAAGCAGGTTAAATTATTATCATCCCACTAGAAGATAGCATCATTAAAATGTGAGGACTCTTTGTCATATCATAATAATAACAGTACAGGGAACATATTTTGCTGCTTAGCTATGCACGGCCTGTCTTGTGAAGAGGCAGCTTGGTATTTAACTGATGGCAATGTTGTGCTCAGTGTGTTTATTTCTCCAGTGGAACTTGCAGATGTAAACAGCAGTCAAATGTGCAGCTAGAGGACAATGGTCTGACATTCTGCATGAGCTCTCTTGGTGAGCAAAGCTCACTTTCTTTTGATACAAAAGGCAAAGGGGGAAGTAAACTTTGTGGATAAAATTAAATGAAAATGACTCCCCCTAAAGCTGAGCATTTCAAATTTCAGAGTGCAATTCAGTCTTACAAAGACATAAGCCTACATGTGATGTTCAGTTCAGTTTCCAGGTAAAAAAATTCAAGGGTGGTTGAGATTTTCTCTTCTGTTTCCAGCTTAACTCTAGAACAAACAGGATTAGCTGTTTAACTGTGATCACTTGTTTGGCTGCAGGCTGGGAGCTGGAAACGAGTGTTCCCTGACTGCAGGCTCAGTAACCTTGAGAGCTTTACGCACTCTACTGCAAATGCACATCAGAATTACTTCTCTTGAGTCAACCAACTCTTCTTTTATGACCCTGCTCTTGAAAATGGATGATTTGGCTGCCAGTGCACTATCATTCATACCTGGTCTGTGATTTTATAAGACTGTTACCTTCTTCTGGGAACATTTAGTCTGGCTTTTTAAGGAAGCACAACTCGTGATGACATTGTCCATCTGTGAGTCATTTGCTTCCTAGCAGCTTTTGATTTTTTTAAATTTTTTTTTAGCAAACTCCAACCAAATTTGGAATTATCCACTACTTTCATAGCACAGAGAGATCTGGAAGGTGTTAAGCTCCTAAATATTCTGTTAGAATTGACAGCTAGCTAGATGGCAAGGAGCCTTTAGTGAGAGATAAACAGGGAGTACTCCCTTGCTCTCAGCTGAGTTTGTAGCAGCCACAGAGCCAAGAGCCTTTCAGCCAACTCCTCAGCAGGACAGGATGGCTGCTCTGATGTAGAATGTGGCAGGGAAAGGGCCTGGGGACCACAGGGAGTTGCTGGGGGAGAAGAGAATTATAGCAGGAGGGCTGGGATCCACTGTGACAGAGCTGTGGGGAATGGGAATTACCCAGGGAGATGGGATGGGGGTGGTAATAGGACAGGAGTAATCTGGAAGCCAGACTTTCCACTGCTCATGAGTCAATTTGTTCTACCACATCATTCAGCTGTGATTTGATCCTGATAGTCTGCAGTGCAAATGAAAGAAGCTGTTACAGATCAAAACTTCATTAATGGAATGACTCCTGCTGAGTTGAATGGCTGTTGGATTGGGATTGTGTTTGGCAAAAACAAGTAATAAGGGATCAAAAAAGAGAAGGAGTAATTGAGAGTAATTAAAACTCCATAAGCAGAAGGCTAGATTTGTAGTGTAGCTTAACCATCTTGATTGCTGGTCATTTAAAAGTGCAGCCAGTGAGCAAAAGGTTCTTGCAGATTGAGAGAGGCTGAATAATATAGTTCAAAACTGTAATGCTTCTTTTTTAGGTTGCTGAAAATCACATGGCTACTTACAGCTATTTGCTCTAATAAAATTATCTCTTTTCCTGAACACCATCAATACAGGCTTTGACTTTCTGCAGATGTATTTCTCACTGATGTGAACTGAGAAAGTGAGAATGAACTCTGTCCTCCCAGCTGACTGCCAGTGAGTGTCAATCCTCTGTGCTTTGTAATCAGATAATATTGTCTCTGCACTGCAAATTCATTCTTTGTGAGACAATTGCTAGTAATGCACACTTTTTGGGTGTGCAAAAAAAGTCTGTTTTTTCTGTGTATAGCTGGGAAATTTGCATGTTCCTGTTTCCACACTGATCTTTCCTTTGGCAAGTTTATATTTGCACAGAAAGAGATATTTTTCAGTGTTTTTTTCCAAATCCTTTTTACACATTTTTAAGAGGGGCAATTACTGAAACCTCTACTCCAGACAGTTTGTCAGCATCCCAAGCCCACTCACTTTGTTGCCTTCTCTTGGCTCAGTACTGGGTGCCAGTTCTGGCTGTTTGACACTACTTTACCCTTTTAAAACAGAACATATTGTTTGAAATGAAGAGAGAGAAAAGGAATTGACATAATTCAATACAATTTCATCACCTAATAAATGGAATGGGAATGGATTTTTCTTTCTCATTTGAATTCCAGGTACTAAATCCTCTGCATACAAAGGCAATTATTCTGGTTTAAATATTCATTTATACCAAGAAATACAGCACACCCACAGCACGCACACCCTGTATTGTATAAATGCAAGAACAGACATAGATCAATATTTTGGTTTTTAATTTTCCCCATCCTCCAGACTGCCAATGCACCACCACAGGAGGCTGTAGCCCCTCTGTCTGTGTGGCTGGGTGCATTTTATGCAGGGTGACTTCACAGGAATGGACTCAGATAAAGAATGTTAAGTCACATCTTAGTGATGATTTATGTCCTCTAAGAAATGAGCAAAGCAGCCCTGCCAGGGCTGTAGATCTGGTACATGCTAATCACACTGGGCAACAGATCACATTATTGTGAATATAAGATACTTGGACAAAAGCTTTCCAGTCCTTATAAATTTTTAAGCCACAGTCAGGGAAGTTGTATTTTTCTTGTGCATTAAATTCTCCTCAGGGAGGAAATTATAACTCATACTTTTTAATGGTAGCAATAGTGGAACTGGTTTATATGGCACCTTTTTTCACAGGGATCATTTTAATAATTGCTTGACACAAAATCATATGCAGATGTGGAAATATTAAAAGTGCTGGAGAATAAAACAGCTGGAGGTTGGAAGCTCTGCCTGGACTGGTTCAGATGCTGAGGCTGTGTTATGATTTCATGGGAATGAGAGCTCACTAATGTCTTGCATTCAAGTAGTCACAGAAATTATCCAGTATTTAGCCCTTAGCATAAACTTTTACACCCTCAGCTCTCCCCAGCTCACCCAGCAATGCCACAACTGCAGTCTGGCAACTCTGCACAGGTCCAGCAGCTCTATGAAATCCTTGGTGTTGCTTGAATGGGAAATCTCCATCAGAAAAATGCTGCACTAGAACTTGAACATGGTTTGCTGTTGTCACCAGTAAATCTACTTTTGCTTGTATGGTGTAACAGCTCTGTGAGAAGGCAAAAGCTAAAGAATCAGTGTAAGGGTAACAGGGTACTGATTGTAGCCATCTAGAATTTTTCTGCTTCTGACTGTAAAAAAAAAAAAAATAAGGCAGCAACCAAAATCAAACAGTAAGGCATTTAAAGTGGAAGGGAGTAAATCCTATACCAAACCACAGAAGAATTCGAGGTTCTATGTAAATATGTTGCATTCTGAAAAAAAAAAATCCAGAAAACACAAAATTAACTGCTGCTTTGAAAATGGTTGAATAGTTTTTCACTAGCTAAAAATACCCACAAAGAACTGATACAGATCCAGAATGTGTATCTGGATGTACCCCCATTATTTCCACTGTTGTGTTCACATTCCTGCATTAAGATGAGGCTGTGTGAGCTCAGAGCACAGAGAAATTGCTCAGGCTTTCTGGAAGGAACTGGGAAGACAGGCAGGAGGATGTGCTTGTACTATGCATGTACTTTGTGCTTCTTTTTTTTTTTTTTTTTTTTGTTTTTTCCCCTGCTTTTTTGCCAATAGAGCTTTCTTACAGGCAAAACCAGGTTTTCATCTGGCATCAAATTTTTAAAAGAACTTGTGTCTCACCAGGGATCCAGAGAGCTCAGCATCAGTTTGTCCACTTTTCAAAGAGCTCCGTGGATCTGCACCGAGAATCCAATCCTCAAAGTGCTTTAAATGCTTGCAGATATCAAGCAGCCACCTTTAAAGACAGGGGCAGCACACCTTTGAAAATAGGGCTGTATTATCAAATTATTGTGGCTATTATTGATCTGCTGTGTGTTATAGCCACCTGGAGACAGGTGGATATCAGTTTTCTCTTAAATGGGCAGGTCTGCATAGTGAGCCCTTGCAGGCGTGCAGTGTCCCTGTCAGGTCACCTGTAATGTCCCCTGTAATGTCCCCATGCAGCCCAGCCCAGGAGCTCCATCCCTGGGAGCTGAGGGACATTTCTGCCCCTGAGCTGTTGCAGGGGTTTGGGATCTGAGCCAGCAGAGGCTGGGAGCTGAGCAAACAGCAGGGGAAGTCTCCCTGATTAAACCACAGGCACGAGGTGGGACTGGCTTTGCTGATACCAGACTGCTGTGCTGGCCTGGGATTTCTGGGAGTGAATTACCTGTGTGCTGCCAGACTCCTTGTCTTGGTTTGGAAAGCTAAAGGAGACAGTAGCCTCCCCTGAAATGGAGATTGCAAACCCTCCCCACCCCTCCAAATTGCCATGAATTTTAAATTAAGGGGCTCAGGCAAAAAATATGGGAGCAGGAAATAACAGTTCTTTAATAGGGGAGGAAAAAAAAAGAATTATAAAATGAAACAATGCAGTACATTAGAACAACACTGACAGAGTCAGAACTCAGCCTGACACCCTGCTGGTCAGGGTGTTGGTGACAGTGCAGTTGGAAAAGGGGCTGCAGTCCTCCTGGAGCGTCAGGCGTGGTTCTGTTGGAGCAGGGGGTCCTGTAGGAAAGGGGTAAATTCTTCCTCCGCAGATCCGTGGAAGTAGCAGCAGCTGCTGTTCCTCTGGGGAGTCCAGTGGAGAAGAGCCGTGCTGGTGTGTCAGAATCTCCAGATTATATCTGGGTAGGAATGCTTGGCTCCTCCCTCTGGGCGGAGCATCTCACAATGGGATGCTGTAGTTCTTATCAGTCATGTGGTGACATTCAATGGCCTCTTATCAGCAGATGTTCCCCTATTGATTATGATCACTCAGGAAGAGAGATAAGGAGCATTGCCCACTTGACACCAGACAACTGCCATACAGATGGCAATAGAACACATCTTGCCTTGCAATCTGGAACACTCCTGCTTTGGGATTTGCCTCTGTGGGAAACACTAATTTACTACAGTAAAAATAAACCCAAACTGCCAAAAATAAAAACCAGAGCTAAAACCAGTGCCCAAAAATAAAGCCAGTGCTGACGGCTCCCCTACTGGATGACATGGCATTTGGACACCATAATATCTAGACTGTACCACCTAGAAGAGCAGAAAATGCTGCCTCAGGTTATAGAAAGGACAATTTCTGACTCATTGAAAGAAAAACATAAAAAGCACATTTAAGCTGCTCTTGGTGGAGTAGAGAAAGTCTCTCAGAAAGTCACTGTGAGCAGTCACTCAGCTGTATTGTGCTTGGGGCTTTTTCATAAAGGTAAAAGTATTTCAAGCATGAAAGTTTAAGGTTTTAAACCTTGTAATGTATTTTTCTCTCATTTATGTGTTAAATCCAATCCTAGCAGATCACCCTTCAGACTCTGTGATAAACTGGAAATTCTGAACATCTCCAAAAATTGAGTAAATGATAAATTGTTTCAGGATGGCTGATATCAATAGCCCATCCCACTTCTGAACTAAGATTTTTGCATCTCTCTGCTGCTTCATTGAAGCCTCAACACACTATCTTCCCTCCAATGCATTGCATTTCTAATTTGATTGGGGGAAAAAAAAAACCTAATGACAAAAGAACACCAAACCAAATCTGATTAGATAGAACTTCAAGCTGTTTATTTCAATTATAAAAGATGTACTGCTCTGCAGTGCCCACAGGAAGGAAATTTTTTATAGCTTTGAATTAAGAAATCTTAAGTACTTTAATTTGTGATAGCAAAACTACTTGAGCGACTTTCTTTGCTTTTACTCCAAACACAGATCTGTATCACACATTCCATTTTCAATTTATTCAGCACTGTAAGTATTTTGATGCATGGATTAAATTGCTCTGAGGTTTGTATGTGCCTAACCATTTCCTCTTACAATAAATTCACTAGATATTCACTTGCAGGGATATTAATATGGTTTTTGCTGAGAGAAGAAGTAACTCTGGGCATCAGCCATGACTACGTGTCAGAAAGTGAAATATAAAGAAATTAATTCTATGATTTAAATATAAATGTATTTGGTGGTATGAGAGAGCCAGCATTGCATTGTGTTAGTGGAAAGTCAGGGGATTCCTCTCATGTTGCCATTCACATTGCTAGTCTGAATGGCAAAATAAGAGAAGAATTCACATTTCTGAGATTGTTGGTGTCACTGGAGTCACATTCTCTTTCAGTAGCTATAAATCTTTCCTAATTTGTGTGATTATTTTTTTTCCAGCTGCCACCCAGTTTTATTATTGCTTTCTCAGGTGCCTGTTTTTATTCCTTTATCTCTCTGTTTTGTAAAGCTCTTCAAAACTTACCAAAAAAATTTAAAAAAAATCCTGGATGGAATAGATCAATTAGATGGAGGAGAAAGTGATAAGTTTATAAAGGATGGATGATAAAAGTTGGTTTCATTTATGGTGCAGGGAAAGACAAGGTGGAAGAAAGGATAAAAGTTCATTTGGTCAGCATTTGGTTTGATGTAGTCCATCTAATGACCATTGGGTGCTAAAAAGTTCAACAAAACAGGGATCCTGTAGGCAATGATTGTACACAGCAGAAGTTTAAGGGAAGGCAGGTTTGATGCCCTCAGGCTGCAACTTGTCTCTATTTTAGCAGTGTTATCTCCAAATGTTGTTTTCTGTTCCTGTTTGTTGTGGTTTTGCACTTTCTTTTCCACAGAGGAAAGCACTTGCATATTTATTGCTTTGCTGTCCCACCTCTCAAACAGAGAAATCAAGCAAGTCTTTTGTTATGGCTGCAGGCTACCATTTGCAAACTGCTGGTGATCACAGTCTATTGTAACCTCGAGATACCTGGAGGAGTTTCAATGGAATTGGGCTTTAAGCCTTTAAATGTAGGTGTTGCTGAGAAACTTCTTAATGACTCTGCTGTAAAGATACAGGTGTGAATACACAGGTAAGTTTTTTTTATCTAGCACTGCTTAGACCAGAGGACATGACCAGCAATGGAGATTAGAGAGCAACTTTGGTTCTTTCTAAAGCTGTTCAGTAAAGGTCATCTATTTCCCAAAGAGCTTGCAGTCAGAACAGGAGTCAGGAAAGGGAGGGTTATAATCTGCATTTGCTAAGGCCCTATGATCCAGGCCACAAGAAGAGACCCATATTGATCTCATTAACTGAACTATATGTATGAAAAAACCCGTTTCTTTGGAAATACCTTTTGATGTGGTCACGTGCTATTCTTATCCTCTCTTCCTTTAGCCTGCTTTTGATGAATATTTCTGTTATAACAGACTTTAAGCTGGAAAATTTAATATGTGGCCACAGGAAAGGAACAAGGTGTGGATCTTTATGATGTTGTTCCTGGTACAGGGTATCAGCAGACAAGAACTGCTACCCATCCATCAGAACTGATAATCATCCCCCCTCCTGCTCATTAACCTGTTAATTTTTGTAATGAGCAGTGTTTGCTGGTGGGGTGAGGAGACAAGGTTTATTGTATGGAGATTGATGCAAATATGTGATTGATGCAAATATGTGATAGAGCCTATAAAAACATGACAGGTTTCTGGCTGCTAAAGAAAGGAGGGGCTGAGGTCTGCAAGCTTTTGATTGTCTCTACAGAAATCTGCTTGCAAATGGCACTGGGTGTTTAATTTAAGAAGACAAGTGCATTTGCAGTCAGCTTTCCTGGAGAATACTTGTCAGGGCCTGAAAGATGCTTCCAAAAGTAGAAGGAAACACTCTCTGGAATCTCAAAAAAATGGTGATGTACTGCAGCAAACCTGGAATGAAGGGTTTATTTAAAAAAAGAACAGCTGGTTGAGCAGTCAAAATATAACATAATGAGATATCTATCAAAAAATTCCTGCCTTCTTTTAGGGACTTCTCAGTTCTCCTTTATTAGTTACCAACTGCAGATTCCATTCAATTCTTAGAGTGAAATTTATGAAGTGTGAGAGCAGAAGAGAAAAATGGTATTTCTGTTGGTTGTATGGTACAGCTGATTCAGAGCCTTTGGTAGGCAAAGCTTCTGGGTCCCTCGTGCAATTAGAGTTGTTTCCCAGAGTTTCATTCCAAAATGGATTGGCTTGGAAGGGACCTTAAAGATCACCTAGTTCCACCCCTCTGCCAGAGGGCAGAGACACCTTCACTGGACCAGGGGGCTCCAAGCCCCATCCAGCCTGGCCTTGGACACTTCCAGGGTTTCCACAGCTTCCCTGGGCAAGCTGTGCCAAGGCATCCTCACAGTAAAGAACTCCTCCTAATCTAATCTAGTCAAATCAAATGCAGGGAAATGAATCTCTGCAGTGCTCTCATGGAAGTCAGAATCAAATCCACTTTGATTCATTTTCCATTTCCCTTGCTGCCCCAGGGCAGCTGCAGTGCAGTTGGGTTAGATTAGATCTGCCCAGGGTAGGGAATGGTTTTGCTGTGCCCAAGCTGCCTGCTGAAAGCTCCAGTCTGGGACTTGCCATGGCTGCTGCTACAAGATGAATTATTCCAAAGGCTGAGCATCCTGAAGGAGTCATCACCTTCTCTGTCACTTGTTCTGGCTTTGTTAGTAAACACTTCTCACCTGTGACAGTCGCTGATAAATCTCAGACAGGAGTTTCTGATCTATTGTAAACAGCTTTCACTTGCTCCCCTGAGGGAGGTGTTTTTCAGAATTTGGCATGTCTTATTGCTCACATGGCAGCATTAGCAGTATAGTGCTTTCCCAGTGTCCTTAGTGCACTTGTCAGGAATGTTAACAAGATGATAGTGAGATGGTTCCCTCCCTTTCTTGCTCCTCTAGCTGGTATCAAGGATACCAAGGGTACCAAAGCCTTCACATTCAGAATATTTCATTTGTAATATCCACAACTGCAGCATTGCCAACAGGCAAACTTCCATCCTAAGAGACTACTTTAAAATAGCCACTGTGCTCAGTGCAATTCCATTTCCTTTCTGTCTGAAATCAGTTTCTGTAGCAAGATGATTTATGGTGACCTTCTGGTAGGATGTTGAGGACAGGTGCCACCACAAGCTCCTTTTATGCAGCTCTTAAACCTCCCACATCCCATAGACTCCCATTCTGTTCTCTGCCTGGGTTCTTGCTAAGTCTCAGGCCACAAGAATAGGCATAAATTTAAAGTTGGGCCTGAGCTTCAGTGCCTTGTTGGACTGACAAAAATTATGACATAAACAGAGAATGAAAACTAAATTATACGTTTAAACAAACTAGTGAAAAATTTGCTGGGTTCCCAAGTTCTCCCATCATGTTTCCTCTCAAAAGACATGCAAATCCACAGTGCAGTTTATGTTTAAAAAGGTTTATTGCCACTTATGGGTGTGCAAATGCAATGCAGTAATTTTAAGACCCCAGGAAGTGAGGAAAATGAAAAGGAAATATGAATAGCTATAGCTCTAATCAATGTGTAAGAGGGGCTTTTTTTAGCTGAAGACAAGGTTTTAAAAATGCAAGATACATATTAATGAGTACTGTGCTCATGAAAGGTGCTAGAATAACCTTCCCAAAGAGGAGAATATTCAATTTATTCATTAGAAAAGTGCTTTGTTAGCAGCAGTGTTGGTACTGCTGTGTCAGGAGCTCTCTGTCCCTCCTGTGGCAAAGCCTGGAGTGTTGGCCTGCCTTGACACGTAAGGAGAGATCCCTGAAATCCATGGCCTGGTTCTTTATTCAGCAGGTGTCCAATGGGGTTTGCTACACCCTCAGTTTGTAGAAACGTTGGTCTGCAATGAAAGACTGCTAGAGCTGTGCTCTAGACCTAGACCTAACCTTAGACCTGCCCATTAGGTAAGGCTTAGGAAGGTGCCTCCGTAAAACACACGGGAGATGGTCAGAGGTTACAGCTGTGCAGGCAGCACCTCCTGTCAGATGAAACAGCTTTTGGATGAGCACATCTCCTAAACCAGCTTGGGGCAGCTTCAGAATAAAACCTGGGGGGCAAGAAAGTCTGATTCTGAAAGTGTTCCCTTCTGCATGGCTGGAGGAGTGTGGCCGTGTTCACAGGGGTCCCGGGATGAGGGAAGAGATGAGAAATTTGACTCCATGTTCAGAAGGCTTGGTTTATTATCTTATTATATATATTATATTAAAAACTATACTAAAAGAATAGAAGGAAGGATTTCATCAGAAGGCTGGCTAAGAATAGAAAAGGAATGAATAAAAAGGTTCAGACTGACCAAGACAGTCTGGACAGCCGGACTGGGATTGGCCATTAATTGGAAACAACCACATGAGACCAATCCCAGACCCACCTGCTGCATCCCACAGCAGCAAACAATCATTGCTTACATTTTGTTCCTGAGGCCTTTCAGCTTCTCAGGAGAAAAAATCCTAAGGAAAGGATTTTTCGTAAAATATTGTGGCAGCAGAGGAGTCCATCAGCTGGGCAGGAGCCTTTGGTGCTCGTAACTGCGGCAGGATTGCCAGAGGTTTGCAGTGTTACATGGCAGTCCTGGGGTTTGTCTGTTCCTGTGAGAAGATCTTACCCAGGGCTGTGGAGACCAAATAGATGTTGGTGCAACACAATGCTCTCTGCAGAAGTGGTGTTGCTCATTAGCTGGTGGGAACTGCTGTATTTACAGATTTCTGTGAACTTGGGCTGAGTTACTGCAGCTCACGTTGGGGCTCTCTGCCAGTGGAGAAACAGGCACTGCAAATTGAATATAAAGGTTAAAGTGATATTAGAAATTAGCTCTTGGAACTTGATATGGACTGTAATCCGTGGATTGGGTGAAATTTAAATTGTATTTTTTTCCTTTTCTTACTCTACTTTTGTAAATCAATTATTTCCCACAAGCAATCATTCCAAGACAAGCTTAATCTTCATTAAAACAAGGTTTTTCCACAAAATATTTTATTTTTTGTATCACCTGATGCATCTTCTATTTCTATCAATAGTCATGAAAGTGAGGAATCATAACATTACAACTTTAAATTTATTACCAGTAAAATTAGAGATCTACAGCAGTGAATTATAAAAAAAAAAACATTGAACAAGCTTCAGTTATACTCTTAAAGTGAAAAAACCCCAATAGTAAATAACTAAACATGAAGGAAAATATGGAAATGCATCAGCAAAACAGAATTCACAACTCTAAATAAAATATATATAGGCTACTGCAGAAATGTTTTTGAAAAATATTTCTGATAAATAAAAGAACTCTCTGAGCACAATTAGTTATAATTCATTGTTCCATTACATTTTTATTGTCAGGGAATTGCATGGTATTCAAAGGTAGCAGAAAAAATTATAAACGTTCTTGAATAATATATTTTAAGTATAACCCTTTAATGTGAAGAAAAATAAAATGAAACATAGTTACTTCTAGATATATGTGCTTCATATTTATAAGAAGGAAACCAAAAAGCTACTGACAGACAAAATCAGGAAACTCCAAACAGGTTATGCATAAATATGAGAACATATTTGGATCCCTTTGGACAACACATTTACGTGATTGAAGGCAGGCACTCTCCTTTGGATGCAGCTCTAAAAGCTTTGGAAGTCACCTCCAGCTGCACCTTCCTTGGCCAGCAGTTCTGGTTCCCCACTCGAAATACCCCCAGGACTGTGTCTGCAGTGCTCATTGCTTTCTCTTCTGAGCCTCCTAAATTAGACCAAAGTCACCTCCAGGGTAGGCAGAGATAACAGGACTCTCTTGAATAAACAGAGGGTTTTTCTGGTTGGGTTTGTTGGGTTTTTTCCCAGCACTGAGGTAATAACAAATACCTGGCAGGTAATTACTTTGGTCATTCTAACTATGTATGCAAAAGAATGTTTGATGATGCCTAAGGAACAGGAAAGTTAGTCCAGGGATTTGTTTTCTGCAAATCCAGACTTTGATCAGGGGTCCATGCTAAACTCAACAACTCGGTGGATTAAGGTTTCAGTATTCAAAAGCCTGTTTCAAATTTTATTTTATATGTATGTTTTTATCAACTAGTTAGACAGAATGTATATATAATGTACATATTTACAAATGTATATATCATATACAATAAACAAATCAAATACAATAAATAAATCATATTCAATAAACAAAATATACAATCATATACAATAAATACAACCATATACAATAAATAAATCAGCTGTTTTTTGAAATCAAGGCTGTTGGGTGATTCTGGTCCTCTGTCAAAGTTAAGGAAGCAGGTGAGCTTTGGCATCATTGCTAAGCAGGAGTCTGTATGCAGCAAATCCCCCAAAGAGGGTTTTTATATGGCACCATGATGCTACAGTTGTTCATTGCTTCCCTCCATTATGTAACCTTTAGAGTCTAATTTATTTTTTAAAATGAACTCATAAGTCTTTGTGCCATGACATATTTATAAATAAATCAGAACAACAACTTTTCAGGAAATCCTATCAGGTGATTTAATTGACAGTGATAAAAAAAAAGGAAACAAAACAGTCCTAGACATCTTAGAAGGTATTTGCTGTTAAAATTCCCTGCACTGTCTCTTGATTTTACCAAAACCTGGCATTCTTCACATTTATTTGCTCAGTTTTTTATTGCTCCTGTCACATCATTAGGACCACTCCTGCTTTGTTTTCAACTTGTCAGTAAATCCCCAGAAACAGTGAAATAGCAGAAGGGGCATAATGAATTCTCTTTGCACCAAAGGTGCAAGAGGACTGAGATGTGTTTCCTGGTAAGGTCAAATTTAGTAAAATAATAAATGTCTGCATCTACAAACAAAACAAAAGGAAAAGCCAACCCCCCTTCCCCTTCCATCCAGGTTTTCTGTCTAGCTGTGAGCACTGTGGCTGGTCCCTGCCAGTGAGGCTGGGATTGCCAAGCCTGCAAGGGCGAGCAAGGATGGGCAGGATTTACCCCCCAGCCCAGAGGAGCTGTGTGAGGCCAGCAGTGGGGGCTGCTCCCTCCACTTCTCCGTGTGCCTTCCTCCCAGGGCTGGAAGTGCCTTCTCCTGCCTGGACAAGAGGGCACAGAGTTTTTATTTGCCAGAACTTTAATACCCTGCAGCAGCAAAGCAGAAGCAAGGCAAAAGGGATTTCTAAGGCTGGTTCTGTCTCCTCCTGGGGTAATTCTGAAACAGTACAGGAGTTTTTTGTTGGTGTTGTCTTTTCTTTCCTGTTTGTTTGGAGGGTATTTTATTACTGTTTCTGTGAGCAGATGTTGTATTTCAGCCAGGAAAAGGAGGACCAGTGCTCCTCTGACCTTCCTGCTGGCCCATGGTGGTTTTGTGCCACCCACGTGTTCTATGAAAAATCCTTTCCTTAGGATTTTTCCTCCTGAGAAGCTGAGAGGCCTCAGGAACAAAATGTAAGCAATGATTGTTTGCTGCTGTGGGATGCAGCAGGTGGATCTGGGATTGGTCTCAGGTGGTTGTTTCCAATTAATGGCCAATCACAGCCCGGCTGTCTCGGACTGTTTCGGTCAGTCTGAACCTTTGTTATTCATTCCTTTGCTATTCTTAGCCAGCCTTCTGATGAAATCCTTCCTTCTATTCTTTTAGTGTAGTTTTTAATATAATATATGTCATAAAATAATAATCAAGCCTTCTGAACATGGAGTCAACTTTCTCATCTCTTCCCTCATCCCGGAACCCCTGCGATCACGGTCACAGTTTTGTGGTTGGGTGTTTCATGATGCAGAGGTACGTGGTTCAGGTGCTGGCAAAGTTCCTACACAGAAACCCAGAAACCCTGCAAACACTGACCCTCATGGAGGGAGAGAGAGCACTGCATCAAGTAATGTCAAGGAAAAGCACAAAATCATCCTTCCAGCAGCAGGGTGAGGTAACACTAACCCTGCCTTCTGTCACAATAAATCACAGCCCAGCAGAGAGAAACTGCCCCAGGCAGGTGGCCCCCACCCCAATTTAAGTTTTTACAAATGCTCAAACCTGACTGTTTCTGCTGCAACATATAATGCAATCTGTTATTAAATTGTGTAAATTAAATTTCTGTTTAAGCAGAAAATAAACCAGGCTGGACAAAAGTGTTAAGAGGAAGAGAAACTGGGAAAAACATGTGTATTTGGTCACTCTGCATTGATAGAAGCAGTTTAGGCATTGTTGTCAGAAAGCAAGGGAAACACAGCTCTTCATTATTGCCTTTGACTAGAACAGAACCCATTGCATCAAAAAAGATCAAGGATAAAGTTCTCAAAATCTGCCTCTGGGCAGTGCAAACAGCATTCCCATTCATTTCAGAAGGAATTGGGTGTCTCTTTCCTTCAGTTCAAATAATTGAAAATTCAATGTTAATTTTCATTACTCACCAAGTTAGAAAATATTATCAATTGCAGAATACTAGCTCAATTTATAATATATTTACATCTACTTTTTCCTTGGCTCCAGTTGCTGGAGTAATTTCATAGGCACAGTTCATTGTACAGAAATTATCGCTTTTTTTCTTCTGCAGCAGTAAATATCATGTGTCACTACTTAATTCAAAATAGGTAATTAAGAATCTCGCTAATGATGCTTAACACATTTATTGTGCTGACAAGACAACAGATTTCTCACAGGGAGATAGTGTGCAGTGTCTTGGCTGTTTGCCTGTTTGGGATCACCCAGAGATGTGCAGCAGACCCTTGGAATTCTGTGGTGCATCTGTCAGCCAGAGCTCATCACCACTGCCTCTGCCTGTGCTGGGGCTCAGCACCTCATCAGATGCCATGTGAGAGGCTATGACATGAGAGATCTGCATTGCTGCAACTATAATTTCATTTTCCTCGCCTTTCTGGAGGAATCAGAACGAGCTCTGTCACTATATATTCAGAATATCCACGTTTGAAGGTATGAAGTCAATGTTCAGGAGCAATTGGGTGTCATTCTTTTGGGATGTAGAACCCCACAAACTCCCACCCAGTGAAAAAAGTCCAACAATCATTCACCCAGCCTGTTGTTTTTAGGGTGGGTTGAGGAAAGTTCATGACAGATTTTTCCCTGTACTTGGCTGTAGAGCTATGTTCTCTAAATTCCTAGATCTGAGAATAAAATCACAACAGGAGGCCTGGTTCAAAGCAGGTAGGAGAATTCCCATCAACTTCAGCAGAGTGCAGGGTGGGCCAAAGTACTGTTCAAGTTTTTGTTTTCTGTTTCATTTCTGATCAAAGGTAGTGGCCAAATTTAGAGAGATTAACATACTGCATCACCAACAGCTTTAATGGAGCTAAATTTGTTTACTTCAACAAAAAGTGTGGTTCTGAGCTTTCATCTGATTGCAGTGTACTGAACTAATGCTGCTAATAAATAAAACTTCAAACCAAGAGAGTTGCATACTGTAAGTTTTGAAAATTTATCCAAACAAATGCTGGTCTCTAAATGTGTTGTATATTCTACAAAAGGAGAGGTTGTTCCCCTTAATTATTTATTATTGACTGATTTATGGATTTTAGTTTGTGGTTCATTTTTGGGTTTTTTCCATGTTTGTTGTTTTCCCTGATCTCAATTTAACAATCTCTTTAATATTGATCTGTATATGGCAAGCAATGCAAATTTTTAATGTTCTGCATCATGTGGCATACTGCACTTATTGGGATTTACTGTCATGAATAATTTATAGCTGTGTTCTTTAATATGTTATTGATTGTTGCCTCTTCTAATAAGGAATGGAATTCTCAGTTTTGCTGGATTGATAGGTATGGGTAGGTGTGTCCTGCTCACAGTGCAAGAAAAACAGTGGTAGTTAAGAACTAACAAAGTCAAGAAAAATTGTCTTGAGCTGAGAAAAAATCAGAAAAATAAATAGTGTTCCCTTTCACATAGAAATAACAATAATGATTCTTTCTAGTTGTGTTCTGAATTCAGGACACGACTGAAAAAAGTTTACAACCATAGGAAAAATAAAAGCATGTGATAGAACGTTTAATCTTTTACACTGTAGCAATCTCAAAAGTGATTTCCTGATGATAATTATTTGTGGATGGGATAGCTTATTAATAGGAACTTATTTCAAAATCAGGTGATGGCATAGATTGCCTAGCAGAAGGATGTACGTTGTTCAAATCGCTGAAGGAATTTGTTACTCGAGTTTCTGATCCCTCTGCAAATGATAAAAAAAAAATATCCAGACAAGGTCACTGCAAGCACATTTTCCATCTGTCAGTTGGGGAAAAAAATGGCATCAGTAGGGAATAAAATCTTAGAAACAATTGGTACTTTCTGAGGGCCTATGACCTATCTGAACTAATTAAGCACTCTTTGAAGTACCAGTATTTCAGCCTTCACAATACATCATGCATAGTCATTGCCCTTTTCTTTGTGGAGCAGCAAACTGCAATGCAGCAGATGGGATTTCCAAGAGTGCTGCCCTGTCCTCACTTATGCTGGAGTCAATGAGAGTTTTCACATCGATATTTATGGGTAAGAATCATGATAACACTAACTCATTGACCTCAGCAGCAGCAGAGAGAAATCAATGATGATGGCCTTTAAAACAGCTTTTCCTCAGTGACTTCAGCCAGCTTGGCATAAAAGACATAATCAGAGGCAGGCAGGTCAGCTGGGTCACCCCTCCAACCACCACACTGTGCTGCCCTTGCAGGGGAGTTTTCAGGTGCTCATTCCCCTGCTGAGAACTGAGTGTGCAGGGCTTATGAGAACTCTGTCAGTGCAGCCTCTGTTTTTCTTCCCACAGAGCAGGAAAAGAGAAAGAGTGGTGGTATGAATTTTGTATCTCAAAATAATGAATATTTTTGTAGCTCTGTGTGACTAGGAGGACATTTTCTTTGCTCTGCCGCATGTAGAACGAAAATATCAAAACTTTTAAGCACATTTGGGATCACAGAATCCAAGTTAAATATTACAACTCATTATGTGGTCACAAGCCATTAGTTGCAGCTCCAAATTGGCAAGAAAGTAGTAGTTCAGGACTCATATGCATGTGGGAAAAAATGTACTCAGAAAACTCTAAAAATTAATCAGAAAAAATGTGTTTCATAGCAATTCCCTTTTTTCATTTTAACACCCTATTGCTTATGATGATGGCTCATTAGCTTCTGTCAAATATTTTATCATTTAATCCTCAGCCTTACTTGAGAATGGCTACATTACATTTCTGTTCTGGCTCTAAGGAGGTTTATATTTGTTAGTCTTGATTTCAAATTTATTTAATGCTAATCCACTTCACCAATTCATAGTACTTCAACTACATGTTTATTCATTTGTCATTCTTCTCCAATACTAAATCTGTGCTTCAGTAATAAATTGTGCAAAATAGTTCTTCACAGTGGTAATTATTCTAAGTCACTGCTCAAAATTACTTTCATGTTACATGGAGAAATCCGCAACAAGATATGGTCTGAACAATTAATGACTTCCTACACAAGTGCAGTCCATTCTCACCCTCTGTTCCAACAGCCTGTTAAAATAATACTGTTGGCAGCTAGCAAAAATTCTGAGTGCTCATTAAAAGAAAATGACTTTTTTTTTTCCCCTCGGACAGTATATGATGGTAAATGTCTGAGAATTACAAATGCCAAAGACTTAACTGCAGCTGTGTGCTACCTATTAAAACAAATGGGTAATATTTTTTCTTGGTTTGACTCTTCTTTTGTATTGGAAAAGCTCAGAGAGTTTATCATTTTTCTGCTTTTGCTGAAGGCTTAAAATGACAGTCTGTTGTCTTTAGGAGACAGAATCCTGTGGAACACATGGAGCCCCTCAGCCAGGATGTGTGAGTTGTCTTTGTACAAACCTGTGCTGCATGGTTTGCCTCCTGATGGTTTTAAAAGGGGGTGGAATATGGCACAGGATGTTCCCTGGAGCCCTGGGTTTGGATCCCATCAGGACTGAGCCCCTGTTGGTGTGAGAGGTCTGTCAGACCCCAAAAGCTTCCTGGGACCTTCGAAAAGACTGATTACTTTGTTCCTGTAAGAACCTTTAAAATGGCACAAAGCCACGCACCATCCTGACTCCAGGTAGGAAGGACACCAGGCACAGACACTTTGCACAGGTCCCACCAGCCTGGAATGCTGGAGTGAGGTTTCATCTGGGACCAGATGCCTTTGGAATGGTGAGACTTTGGAATGGTGGTGCATCTCAGCCCGAGACAGATGTCTGACGTCGCGGAGAATCACACTCCGGAGGTGCTAGACTCTCTGTCGACTTTCAAGCGAATCCAGATGAGCAGCTGGAACAAGATACTTCATTCTGGAGAGCTGAAATGGGGTGATATATATCTATACCTCTTACCTCCAAATTCCTGCTGCCAGCAGGGCTTGCAAGGGCTGGTTTAGATTGTGTGTGCTTGTCAGAAAGCAATGAGCGAAATTTGTTGTGACATTGTTTCACTCTAATGCAGCAGAAGATGGGAAGAATATGCATGCACAGGGTCCTTCTGCATAATTTGTATAATGATGATGATTATGGTGCTGGAAACATTTGGGAGAGCGAGAGCAATTGACAGAGGATGGGAAGAAGCACAAGCAAATAAACTAACACAATGATCTAATCTCACCAGAAAAAAAACAGAGCCAAATTTGACCCAAGGACTGCAATTGCAAATAGGCATTAATAGGATTCCTCAGTGAATGTAGCAGAACATAATTTAATCTGAAGTGCACTTGAGAAATTAGAAATGCCTCCCTTTTGTTGCTTTTTGTCATGGCAGAGGTCTGGATAAGTGTTAGGTTTTACTGTAAATTAACAAGATGAGCATGTCTGCAATTTGTCTACAAATAGTCTTCATCTGTTTAATTTCCCTCTGTGCTGTCACCCTCCATTTTATCCTCTTGAGATCCTTCAAGAGGAAAAGAATTGTCAGGGCAAAAAAATTATTTAAATTTCATTTTAAAATGCTGTCTTGGTTTCTTAGGCTGTCTTCTAATCAGGCTAACCATCTTGAAGAGTAAATACAGAATTAATCAAGCTTGTGCTTTCATGTTCACAAAATTCCTGAAACTTATAGCGTGCACTGCAAAGAGGTTAAACTCATAATATTATAGAACTTTGTTAAAATGACCTATGCCTTGTATTCTGGAGAAAGGTTGAATGAGTGAACAGGGTACATAAGCAATCGTTTTGTCAAGTACTTCTCTAAGAGCAGCTAATTAGATCCACTTCTATTCAAAGATAACAGGAATTACAGAGGAAAAGGCTGAAAAATAAATGAAACTTTCTCTTCAGTTAAAGAATGTTGAAATTATCTTTGGTGTAATTTTGAAAAGTCCTTTCATTGCTGTTAATCATAAATTAAAGTGAAATCTGTTCTAAACCACTCTTTCCACTTAGCTTCCCCAATATGATTTTCACTTTCAACACTTTTAGATCCATTTTGCAGTTGAAATAAAAAAAACAAAACGAGGAAGTTGAGTGGAAACCTCCAACCTTTGCAGGGCCTAACCTCAGCTTCTACTTCCTTGGGGGTCAAATAACATTTCTTCCTCTCCACAGGCAAAAATATCATATAGTGAACAAAAAAAGCTTTTCACCATATCATGAATCCCAAAGTGCTCGTATGGGCTCCCCATGTTTTATGCCATGCAGCACAAAGGGAGAGGAGGGGATGCACAGCAGATGGTTATTACACATGTGGCTCTACTGTATGTGGCTCTACTTTCATTTGCAGATGCTGCTCTTGCACATGAACCCTTTCCACTCTCAAACTGTACAGCACAAGGGCCTACACAATATCAAGTAATTTTTGGCAGCTGCTGCTCCGTCTTACATTGCTGCCAGATCTCTGGCAGAACGAGCTGAAGCCCTGTCTGGTATACAACCAGCACAAGGTCCTCATTATACTGGAATTTAATACTCAGGGCCAGAAGGCTCCACACACAATGCAAACCCAGATTCACTCCCTTGCCTTTTGAGTGAACAACTGTTTAATACGTGGTGCCTTACAAAGCTGCCATAATTAAATGGATAACTATTTATATACACATTCTGGTCCAATGTAAATAAATAAGAATGAAGAAATTATTGGGATAAATATCAGAAGTTAAATATGCTGGAATACATGCATTTATGCCACCAATGAACAATGACAACTGGCACAGAAGTCTATGTAGGACAATTATGATATAGAGAATGTCAAAAGCTGCATGGAATCTGCAGAACATGCCAACACTAGGAAAATGTGTATAAATATGGACTAGTCTTAAAGCAAGTGGGAGAGCCCAAGTCAGAGCTACAATTTAATAGGAAAATGAAGATAAAGGCAATAATACAGAATAAACCAACAGTCAGGATATGACCTGACACCCTGTGGGTCAGGGTGGTGGTAGCAGAACAATCAAATGGTGTCTGCAGTCCTTTGGAGTGATGGATGTGACTCTGTCCGAGTGGTGATCCTGCAGGAAAGTCTGATCCTTTTCTGGAGGTCATTATGGAGCTCTTCTCCTCTGGGAATCCAGTGGGCAGTGCTGCTTGTCACGTTCCAAACCTCAGATTGGTAGAGGTTGGATCCAGATAGGATCCTGATCCAGGTAGGAATGCTTGGTTCCTCCCCCTGGGCAGAGCATCTCACAACAGGGTGATGCAATTTTATCAGTCATACAGTGAGATTTGGCCCATTAGCAGAAGATTGTCCCCAGAGGGAGTTATCAGGGGTGTGTCATGGAAGAGATAAAGAACACTGCCCCACTGTTTTAACAGCTTATGGAGATGGTGACAGAATACATGCCTTTGGTTGCATCTTACATTGTAACCTAGCACAACACAAATACTCATTTGTGTTCTGCACACAAAATGTGAATCCTTTTCTGCTCATTGTCCAGGACATTATTTGAAATGTTAGCTATAGATTAGAACCACAAAACTTTTTTTTCCATGGTCTTTTAAGTTTCAGAGTCCACCCATTCTCCAGGTGGGGAAGAAGGAATATCTTACTGAGGTTCTTAGCAATATGTTGTCGTGAATATAAATGGTCCCAAAAATATCAGCTCAGCGCTATGTTGATACTGCCAACATGCCCACCCAAACAATTTGTTACACATAAATAAATCCTGGACAAAGCACCCTCCTCCTAAGACTAGTCTGGTGCAGCCAGAGCCTTAGAAGCTCTGGGGCCCCAGCACAGGGAGGACATGGACCCGTTGGAGCAGGTCCCAAGGAGAGCCATGAAGATGCTCGGAGGACTGGAGCACCTCTCCTGTGAAGAGGCTGAGGGAGATGGGCTGTTCAGCTGGAGATGAGAGGGCTCTGGGGGAATCTCAGAGCAGCTTTTCAGCACTTCAAGGGGCTCCAGGAGATCTGGAGAGGGACAGCTCACGAGGGCATGGAGCGATAGGACAAGGGGCAATGACTGGAAATGGAAAGATTGTTGGCTCAGCTGGAAACCTTGAGAAGCTTTGTGTGGAAGGCAAATACTGAGGCAGCACTTCTGGCCATGCACTGCAGCATAAGGCTGAGAGTCTGGGGAACTTCTCATCTTGTCAGCCTAAGCAGAATTTTTTGACTCATTTTACTCATCCTGCCTGCATAGATGGCAATCTAGATGCATAAGTATTGTTCTATATTTTATCCTAAGTGAATAGATAATCAGAGTAACTCTAATCATATGGCTAAGCAGGGAGGAAAAGGGAATTATTTTGAAAGACCAAGTCAAAATCAATGATCAAGGCTGTAAACAGAAATGTTTTCCTTTTAATTAATTCACCTTCAGTGTTCTTTTTCATTAAAATTTAAATGAGGCACTGTAATTCAGAAGGAGATAACTGCAGAATGTGGAGATATACTGGGCTTTAAATCAGTTCACGGATGTTTGGGGTTATTTCATTGTGTCTTGATTTTGAAGCAATTTCACAAAATCAAGTGTTGGTGCTATGAGGCAGTTTGGCACAAGAACCCTTAATGACCTTGAGGTTAAATAAAAACTGAGGTAGACTGTTCATGTTTCTATTTATAGTAGAATTACTATGACCTTGTGAGCATTTCTATAAAACAGATTAAAATTTTGCCACTGAATTCCCTCAACAGGCTGATATTTATCACAACAAGGCTTCAGTATTTTAATAGCTCCTCAAAATTAGACTCTGATGCTGGAAAAGGCTTTACTGTTTAGATCAAAACTGGCTGAAATTCAATTTTGTTTCATGGGAATTGAGCATATTTTGAAGAAGTTTTTATTTCAGGATAAAAGTAATGCTTTCAGTTTCCCATGGAAGCAAATATTTTTAAAAAAATGATAGTTTAAGATTTTTTTTTTTGAGAAATAGTATGAATTTCAGCAGACCTTCCTAAAATGAAAATTAATCAATATGACATAATGACCAGTTTTGCAGAGCTTCCAGGTTGTCAGAAGATATTGCCATGATTTAGAAACAGTGAGTTGAGAAGTGGAGAGCTCATGGGCAGGTTTGCCAGAGCTTTGATGGACTTTTGCTTCACAAGGAGGAGGTTGGATACTCTGAGTCCACTGAGACCCCCTGGGAACATCTCCTCCCTGTTCCATGTTTATTTGGCATTCCACATGCCCGATAAAATGAAGAAATAAGTCTTCTCATTTTGGAAATGGGTACAAAGAGAGACAGAAGACAATGCCAAGAGCTCATATTTGCATAGCTTAACCTTGGAGAGTCTGCAACTGAGAGCAACCAGGAGGTAAAGCCAAAGTAGCTGAGAAGAAATATGTTGTGTGGACCTGTAATTTGGACATGAGGGTGATGCCTCCATCCAGTCAGGAGTCACAGTAAAGATCTTCTTTCAGGGCAGGAGACTCACTTTGCTTTGTATCTTCTACTAGAAAATTCCAGACAGGCCTGACCAATGTGCCTCCAATCAAGGCAGGAGGCATTTCAAATGAGATTCCCCTTTCTCACTCCCAAAACTGTTCCACTCTCTATAACCAAAATAATTCTTTGCTCACAGGGCCTGGGAGAGCCAATGGCTTTGTGACCAAGTGACTCAGATGTTCCTTTGGGAGTCTCTCGTGCCTGGAGGAATTATATTAATCCAGAGCAAGATGACAAGTGGTAGCTTTGAAAGGCAATATTTTAGTTTTAGCTACTCAGATCTTTCATGGGTCCAAGATTCTGTGTTTATCTGTCCAAAGGCTCAAAAGAAAAGCTGTAGTTGAGCCAGCAGCTTAAGTCTCTTGGCAGAAAACTCCTAGATGCTGTCAGTGCTGAACAGTCAGTGTTTATCATCAAAAGGCATCATCTCCACTGATTTTCTTTGGTTTAGAGCACAAAATTGCAGCTCACATTTTCAAAACTTTTTCAAAACAATTAAATAATAATTTTTATTAAAATAGTAACAATATCATAGCTGAGATCTGTAAAATTTAAAGGTGTGGTTTACTGTGAAATATATTTTTCTAGGAAGCTCACTATGACTTTTCCTAACTTTATAGAACTCTATGAACAATTTATACTGCATTAAATATCTACAATATGGAGCACACTTTGGTTTTCTCTATCTCCCTAGCAGAACCCCAGGGGAGCTATTAAAATAAAGGTAGTGAACAAACATTAAGTTAAAGTCATAAGTCTTGTCAGGTCTAAATATGGCTATTGATAGAATATAAACTCAAAATGAATCTCCTATTCCTTTGTGTTTAATAGCACTTTGAAAATGCATATACTTTAATTTTGCCAAAACTGAATAGAAATAAAAAGGATTTAAATTACTGCACAGCATCATAAAAGTATTTAAGCAATCATGTAAATGTGGAAAGTCTCTACCTTATTCTAAATCATTATGGCTATTGTTAAAAGAATTTATACTGTCTTATGTGATCACAGCAGTGCTTGCCAGCTTAGGAATGATCATACCTGAAATAAATACAATATTTTACTGCAAGCCGTGGAAGAAATTAAATTAGAACAAAAAAAAGCTGTGAGGAGAGTGAGACATAAAGTCAAGGCCTGTGATTTTACACCTTATTGTGATAAATCTGCAGTTTTGGCACAATTTCCAACTGAGGCATCCTACTCAATATCAGCTGTCAGAGTGTGTGTGTGTGTGTCTGCCATCTCATAGATTGTACTGTGAGAAAGGTTTGGCACAGGACTCATTAGATGGGGGACTTTCCATCACTACACACCAACTTAACGAATCCCAATTTGTGCCATTTTCTCAGAACAACAATTCATACAACAAAGTCACCAGTGAAGTGGATTCAGGACTGAAGTGCATCACGGAGGTGTGGATTGGGTGCATGCAAATTTCTTTCCTAAATTTTTAGGAGTTGGGTAGAAGTATCTATATCCTACTTCTTTTGAACAAAAGATCTATCAGATTCTCTATGTGCACGTTTGTGAAAACTCTTCATGAAGGTTCATTCCTGTAAGAGAGTTTTGACATCAGAAAAGTCAGCGCTGTGAACTGGAGAATAAATTGTGAGTCTCCAAACTCAATTCTTAACCAAGTCTAAATATGAGTGTTGCTAACCCAGCAGACACTGAGCTCAGTTTGCTTCCTTGACTCACTCTAAATCCTAATTGAATGCAAATAATGGCATAAGAATAGTAAGAAGAGTTTGCAAGATGGGGCAGGGCTAGATGAAAGCAGTAGAAAGTGTTCAGCAGCTGATCATGTATTTTTCTTTTTCCAAATTTAGCATTTTTAGTCATAGAAAATTAAGCTGAATTTCAGAACTAGGAAAAAACCCCAAACACTTCTAAATAACAGTCTTTTGACTCCAACAGCAACAGTTTCTTCTGAAAAAAACACTTTGAAAATTATGAGCTGTCTTTGAGCTAGCATGTGCCAAAAGAAGGGTTGAATTGCAGCTGTTCCCAGTGCTCAGCATAGACTTTCAACCTGTTCTTGGTTTCCTTTTCTATTAAAAATGTAAGAGCCTCTTTTTTTCTGTGCTGAAAAACTGAAAAAAAATTCTGCAAGGTTTAAAAGATCGCTTTAGTAAAGCATTTGATTTTTAAAGTTAAGGCTAGGCTGCTTCCACAAGGTTTTTTGCAGCTCTCACATGGAATATAATCTTGTTTCAGGTTAAAAAAAATATGAATCTCTTGCTAGTGATGACTCTGGCTTTCAGAAGGATTCCTTGATGGCTCCTGCAGGATGACAAGTTGTGTGTCTCTGGCCCCAGCTGAGTGAGGGTGCTGGGGCTGAGCAGAGTCAGGAGCATCACTCCAGCCCCTGTCAGCACAGCACAGGCAGGGCTCTCCTTCACTCTCAGGGCTGATGGGATTTCCTTGGGAAGCAGATGGAATTGCAGTGGAGAAGTACCCTCTCTAGGCTGACAAATGCCACTGCACAACAGGATTAATATTTCACAGGCTAAGTGGAGGGAGGCAGCAGAAGTCAAAGCAACACTTCTGGAGATGGCACTGGTGACAGAGAGGTGGCTTTTTATTTTTTGTCTGTGATATAAAACATTTCTTATCAAATTAATATGCAGAATTATTAATAGCTATGAGCTATATTAATGATGAGGTTATATACATAAACTAACTAGTGTTGATGAAACTTTATGACCTGAGGAAATGTGATCAGGAGGTATTCTCCTGGGTGGGTTGGTTTTTTGTTCGTTAATAATAAATGAATAAATATTAGCCTGGCTGTTGCATAATGAAAGCAAAAAAAAAGAAATTGCAAACTTCTTTGCTTTGATGTAGGGCCTGAATAAGAGTGCAGAGGAGCAGGCATGGGGGAGCTGAGGATCAGCACTCTGCCATCCCTGTTTCCTGTGAGTGCTGCTCTGCTGGGTGCCGATGATGGGAGCTGGGAGAGGCTCAGTGATTCATCCGTAGGTGGCTGCCTGTCACAGGTGGGTGAAGTGCCTCCTATATATAGCTGGTGTATGGGTTCACAGCACGCTTGAGGATGGCCTGGAATGAAAGGTGCTCTCAAAAAGCCCTGGGTAAGTCATTATTTCATTATTACAGGAAGGCACTAGCAGCTGTCAGTCTCAATAATTGGAACAGCGTTCATATTGCAAATGCCAGCAGCTTTGACTCAGCTGTTTATAGTTCTGGAGCAGATAAATTATATTCCATGGAACTGATTTTATTTCAGGTGAGATTTTTGGGAGATGGCACGAACAAAGGCCAGGCTGTTCTTTGCAGCTGTTGGAGATCCCAGTGCTGGTGGCCCAAAGGATTTTCCCTCTGTTGTGTTGCGAGGTGGCCAGACAGGGGCTGGCAGGTCCTGCACTGGCTGTGGCATGGACAGAGCACTGCTGTGGAAATGAAATGCCAGGTTCTGTCCCTGTCCTGCCCAGGGCAGCTCATCAGTGCTGAAACCAAACAGGCACAGGGATGCTCTCACTGCTGACTTGAGCTGGCTGGGCCTTGCAGTGAAATCCAATTCTAAAGGCATTTAACAGAAGTAGGCTGGCTTGCCTAGATAACCATGAACTGCTGCTGCTCTTCTCTGGTGAGAGGAGTTAATCAGAGTCTCAGGAAGTCGTCACCTGCAGGGCTGCACAGCTGGAATGTCCTCCTGGAAGAAAAGGCCTCGTCTCCTTTCTAAAATATGGCACAAACCTCGTGTCAGGAGGACAATCCTCTTACGTGGTAACCTTAGGTTTAGAGCTCTTATCCAAAACCATGCAGTGTAGGTTCAGTTTCTTCCTCTGTTTGAACATACTCAGCTTTCTTTCTTTTGAAATCCCTTAATATCTGAGCAAATTGGGTCATTAATTCCCGTTAACCCTCATCTAAAATCACAGATGACAAAAATTATGCACTGAAGTAATAAAATTTTCCTTTTTCTCACCGAATCATAATTATATCAGTGGCACTGTGCATTTGAAGCAGTGTTTCCCAAGTATGCTTCAAAAAAGTCTTTAGAGGGAATGCTGTGAACTTCAGAAGCTGAGGTTTGGGTCCAAACACAGGAAACTTCCTCTTGATGTTTGTTTACTTTTCCCATCACTGCCTCTCTCGTTCCCTGGCATGAATAATGTATCAATGCTTTTTTTTTTTGGTCGGGTTGTTTTGTTTTGAGGTGATTGTTTGGGTTTGGTTTTTTTTTTTTTTTCATTTCTTCTCTTAGCACCTCAGGAAAATGGAGATGTTAATTTCTTACAGTGGCAGCTAAGACAGGCACAATTAAGCAGTTTACTTTCTAGGGATTGCTCAGTGAATTCTTCAAGAAGTTTCTGTGCAGCTGATGCAGGTGAGGGCCAGGCTATCGATTCCTGGCTGACAGCAGACAGATGGGCTGTCAGCAGAGCTGCTCATACTTTTACTGGGGTACCTCATTAATGAAGCCAACTACAAGCTCAGGTTTTCAGCTCCTGGTATTTGGAAAGTGGTGCAGCACACTGCAAAAGAAGTTTATTGGATCCCATGTGTCATTCAAGGGATTCAGCAATGCGTGTTGCTGGTGCCCTCTCTGACAAATTTGATTTTTCCACAGGTAAGTGCTGAAATATTGCTTTGCATTCTACACTAGCAGTAGCTTCTCTTTGCATTCCCTGATATGTTGGGTGTCAAAGGACACAGAAAAACCTGGGACAGCCAGAAATGCCCATCGTAGGTCTTTTTAGCTTTATATCCCCATTTTTAGTTTTGCTTCACCTAGAAAAGACTAATCATGTGTTGTATGTAAAAATTCAGATTTCAAACCACCTGGCCACAATTTCACTTACTTCACATTTCAAATGAAACAGTGACAGTTAAAGGATCAATTCCCACTCAGTTTGCTCTTACAAACAGTCCCACTGAAACTAAGCCAGCCCTGTAAAATGTGCACTCTTGCTCCTTGCTTGTTTCCTGGAACTGAATTTCCCCAGGGCAGTGACCCCTGTGATCCTGCTCACCAGCACAAAGAAATTCCTTGCTTCATAGTCACTACTTGTGTACATGGCAAAACTGCAATAAGCTGGTCCAAAACCTGAACAATGAAAGGTGATTTTGCAATAAAGAAAAATAGATTAATAACTACTGTGAGGCTTAATCACAAGAGGTATATCTGCAATGATACTGACAGCACTGTGGGCAATATTCTTAAATGCTGTGTTACTGCTCACAGAGTGTGTTGTTCTTCAGATATTTTTCCTATGTAATCTGTGTACTTTCAGAAGAAATTTCCTCATATCCCTGTAGTCATCTTTGTCAATTTAATCAATGCTTGATAGTTTTGTTCAGTTAAATTTTGGAAAGGTCTCTTTTGTGCTGTCACTTTTTATTAGTAAAGTTCTTTACAGGGGAATGGTGATGTCTGAAGGCTGAAGTGGTTGCATTTAAGGTTTTACTCAAGAAGGTGTATTTTTTAATCAATGACTCATTTAAGAAAACTCAGAGAGTATGGAGAAGTATTGTTCCTAGCTTGTTTTATTGTACCATTTTTGGCTTTTTCACGTTCACCATTTGTAATTCTTCTATTCTTTCTCTCTCAATTACTATTGACATTCAGGATGACTGTCAGCTGATGGCTTTTTATAAGCTGTTCTGCAAGCTGAACACAAATAACATGACAGCTTGCAGGCTACTTGTTGTCATGGTGTTCTTACTTTGCTCTGGGCAATGCCATATAAAGAATATTACATCTCCACTCCTATTTGCATCAACCAAATATTTTAACATTAACACGATAATATCAGAATGCCAGGATGTTTATGACATTGCCAGCACCAAGAAAAACAGAATAAAGTTCTGTTCTGTTTCCACCTACACATTTTCACCCACTCCCAGGCTCTGTACTACTCTGGTTATAGGACTGTTGGTTTCTGTGGAGGTAAGTTGATTTCAGGTTCTAAGCCAAATTATGAAATCTGATTTAAAAGGTCTTTCTGACTGCATTTGCAAGCTTCATTAAGTGAGCTGTAACACAGGGAATGTCGCCCTACATGCTGCTCCTTGAACTGTCTTCCACCCATTTACTCTGAGGTTATCTTAGTTTTAGAAGTTCTCTGCAACATCCACAGCTTAAAAGGCTCCAAGGAATTACAGCACTGACCAACAAATATGAAAAAAATAATTTGTGTAAAATAATTGTGTAAGAATATTACCAAAATTATGGATTACAGAAATTCCTGCACCAGGAAATATCTCTGCATGTGAATAACCTTCCTGTACTTAGGCTTGACTTTGGTTTATTATATTTGGGTTGGTATATTATGTTTTGCATTATTGCTATAGGTTTGACTCCAGTTTATTGTTTGGTTCATTAAGCTGTCTAGCCTGAAGGATAAAATGCTTTTTAAGCAAGAATATGTATTTTAAGTTCTTGTATACAGTAACTGTAGGCACAGTTCTCACCATACAGCTGGTTCCAAGTTTCCAATGAATCATTTTGAATCAAACAGCTCTCAGTGCTGGGCTGCTGGTTGTTAGACACGAGCAGCAGCCTGTGTGAACATCACTGATCTGTTCCTGTATGACCTTCTGCAGCTCTGCAAACCAACTCCTGTCACTAAATGCAAATTTTTCATCTGCCAAGCAGGGTCATCTGCAGTTTTTCTCTTTTCCTCTGTAGTATGAATGTTTGGGAACGTGAAGAAGAGCAGGCAGAGCCTTGCTGGAAGCCCTGAGGTCGTCAGGAAATACCTGCTTCAATACAGTAGGCTTCATCCTAAAAAACCAGAACAATGCAGGGCAGGAAGGGCTGTCAGAGACAGTCTGGACTGTCTGGTGCTCCCTCCCCAGCAGCAGTGAAAAGGCTGCCCTGTCTGCCTGAGGTGTTCTGACCTGGCCCCTCCTGGCTCTGTGCAGCTTCCATCCCCTCCCCAGCACCCCTGCCCGCGATAAAATGGGCAGAGCAGCCCCTCAGTGTTTTCCCTGTGTTTCCCCTGTGCTTGGGAGAAGGACCTTGCCAACCACTGTGTCACCCTGAGTTTTTAAGATTTTCTGAGCCTTCTGGTGTTTACATTCTTGTAACGAACTTCCTCACGCACTTTCTGTAAATAACTCATTGGTTTGCACCCTTTTATGGAAGAAGAGAAATTTGATGGGCTGTTGGTTTGTCCGGTGTCATTGGAGAGGTGGCACTGTCACCCTCCCATCCGCTGCCACTTTTGCAAATCTATAAATGTCAGAGTCAGAAAAAGAGAAATCCCTTTTTTTTCCCTTGGAAAGAGCAGCGTGTCCGTGTTGTGTGTTCCGTGTCCTGCAGTGACACAGCCGAGCCGCTGCTGAGCTTTTTGCCCTCCTGAGCCCCGAGTGCCGGCCCTGGGCTGGGAGAGGAGCTCTCCGTGGTGCTGGCAGGTGCATTAATGATACTGTTGTTTTCTCCTACAGAGCGCTTTTCTAGATGAGACCTAGATGCCAAGAAAATAAAACCAAGAAATAAATATCTCATTTTTGTCTCTTTATCCATGTTAGGCTACACCAGCCTTTCAATTTTTCAGTAGCCAGCCCCTGAGGTGAAGAAAACCACCCTTCTCTCCCAGAACTGCAAAAGAGAGAGTCTTCTTTCCTGCACTGGCAAATACTAAGAACAGACAGAACCACTAGATCCTCCAAATTTAACATGAACAAGGGTATACACCTGGGCTTTTCACCTGAAAAATCCAATTATTTTCATGAAGAGAACCATTTAAATGCAAGAAAACAGAGAAGCAAAAGACACCACTCAAATACAAATTTTCTTTCACTAAGATTTTATTTCCTTTAAAAAAAAGCAGAAGCAATATACTAATATATTCTTTGTGCTTTTCTTATGCTTTATGCATTCATCTGGGTAATTACTTTTTGCACACTCTTTCTCACTTTTCCAGGATGACTTCTTATGTATTTCAGCATGGTTCTTTCTTGTAGAAAGAAGTTAAAGGTTTAAGGATGAAATTTGCTTCAATTAAGTTGCCAAAAAAAAAAGATTCCATTCCCAATACTGATTACTGATCACTTTGCTATGAAGACGGAGAGCATTTTTTTCTTCTCAAGATCTGAATTCCTGGAAACATAAAAGAAAGTGGAAATTAGGAAATAATACATACACCACTTGCTCAAGGCCAGATCAATTGCCAGGCACAATCCATAGCCACATAACACATTAAAACATTCAAGTTCACCAGACTAAGTAGATCAAGCTCTATCCTTTTCTTCATTTGCATTCATATTTTGTCTTATTTTACTCCCAATAATTGTCACATTTTATCCTCCCCTCCCCCCTGCCCTTCACAGCAAATATTAGCATCCACACCACCCCATCCTGCTGCTATTTTGTACAAACCCTTTATCAAGATTCTTTTTTGTTCCTCTGAATCTTTCTGGACACTTTGGACAACTTCAAAAGGAAAGATAAATGAAAAATCATTTTAACTTTTATGTTGAATATGGTTTTACCTTTCCTGGTAGATGGGAAAGAGCTTCACCAGAGAAATATTTTTGGTACAGAAGAATGTACAGTGTCATTCTGAAATACCCTGGAGAATAGAAATGCACCTTTAAGCATCTGTGTGCATGAGCCAGCTTTTTAAGGGATATTGCTTGGAAAGGCAACAGAATGAAATACTACTCAATTAAGAAAGCTTGGATTTTGTTGGGTTTTTTTTTTTTAACAGGATATAATATAAGGTCAAATGCTTATAGATTTTTTTGACACTGAACTATGCCATCTATATTGTTATAACTCTACAGACAACCAAAAGATAAATGGTTAGACTATTGGCTGTCCTCAGGCTTTTTAACAGAAGAAGATAGAGAAAATAACTGGTTTTCAGAGACACCTAAGGACAGGCTATTGCAGGTTACCCTGGAGGCAGCTGAGCCCCTCTCAGCCACTCACTCCCCCACAGTGGGATGGGGAAGCAAATCAGAGCTGCAGAAGTGAGAAAACTGGTGGGTTGAGAGAAAGACAGTTTAATAGGTAAAGCAAAAGCTGAGTGTGCCAGTGAGGCAAAAGAGGAGCTCATTCACTGCTTCCCATGGGCAAATGGGGGTTCAGGCATTTTTGGGACAGCAGGGCTCCATCACACAGAGCAGGGACTTGGGAAGACAAACACCATCACTCTGAGTGTCCCTCCTTCCTCCTTTTCCCCAGATTTTAATGCTGAGCGTGGTCTGGGATATGCCCTGGGTCAGCTGTCCTGGCTGTGTCCCCTCCCAGCTCCTTGGGCAGCCCCAGCCCCTCTCTGGTGGGGTGGGTGAGCAGCAGGAAAGGCCTTGGCTCTGGGTAAGCCCTGCCAGTGACAGATAGAACCAAGGTTTCTTTAGTCACACTGAAACTCCACCACTGAAACTACACTGAAACCTCACACAAGCTGCTGGGAAGTGAAGGAACTCAATGGCAGCCAGAGCCAGTACGTGTGGATAAAGCTGCTCAGAAAGAGCATTGTAATTGCTTTCATCAAAATCCCTTACTTAACAGTGTCCCAAAATCAAGTGCCATACCTTGGGAATGCCAGCAGAGGCAGTTCTTATTCACAATTCATTCATTTAGCAAAAAATCATAAAATACTTTAGTATTGGAGCCTGTGAAATCTGGGAGTTTTGAACATTTCAGCTGGAAAATGTTAAGCAAGACTGAATATTGTATGTAGTGCTAGGACAAGTAATCTGTCAGGAAGGGGAAAGGGAAAAGAGCAGTGAAGAAAGGAAAGGCTCCTTTTTCAGGAGGCTGCTCTAACGCAAGAGCAATTGTGTTATGATGCTGGGACAGAGCCTGGAGCAGCAGCAGAGTGACCTCAAACTGACCTGACTGAGCTGACCTGACTGAACATTGATTTCCCACAGTTCTTAGCCAGAGGGCAGGTATCACCACACTGACAGAAAATTGCAGGGAATTAAGGACTTTGGAAATAAAGGATGAGGCAGGCAGCTGATTTGGCTCTGTTTGAAATGACCTCTTTGGGCAGTGCCCATTATTCCAGAAGCGTGACTGTACCAAAACACAACACAGGGATGGCTGCATTTCACACTCTCAGAATTCAAAACATTTCCACAGAGTTATGAGCACAAACTGAACTCTGAGCAACAACTAAACCAGATAAGAATCTCAACAAAACACATCACTTGATAAGTGCTTGGTCAGCTCAACATATAAACAAACCATCAAGCCTCAGTTGACTGAACTGGGCCTTATTACACTGCCAGCAACATCCTTGGAACTCCACAGCTCTGGAAATCAATCTGGTTTACATAACAAAACAGTTCAGTTAAAATAGATGATCTTTCCAGATGCTGCTCTATAGAAGTTTACCTTAAAATTAATATAGCTATTTTGGTTGAGAAACTTTTTTATTTGTGTTCAGAATTTCCAGAATCTGGCAGCTTTGAAGATCCAATAACAGATATTTGAAGAGCCAAGAGGAATTCAAGGTGTTTCTTGTGTCAGGTTTATTGTGTGAGCACAGATGATTTTTCAGAATACATGGTGCAGGTCCCAGCTTTTGGAGAGAGCAGGACCAAGAATAAGGACCAGAACAATTTCTTTTCCCCCTGTTGTGTACAGAATCTTTGGACCCTCAGATTAGTTTATGAATGAGAGCCTTCCTATAGAATGGCAGGTTGAGCTGATGGAAGGCAGTATGGGACAGAGTCAACTAAATATTCAAATGGAAATAATAATTAATTGCATACACTTATATAAGTTCTCTTTATTTCAATTTCTTTATTTGGATTTTGCCAGTTCCAAGTCCCAGACATTAGTTTCTCTCTATGCTTACATTAAATAGATTAAAGAATGATCTTTTTGTGGAAATATTAATCATTTAATAAGATAGATTCATTATTTACTAAAAAGCTGCTTTTTTCAAACCAACTCACATTTGACTTAGTTCTGTGATGCATTTGATCTCTTCTAAAGCCTTCCAATCTTACATTTAAATAACTATTGATGATGACTAATCTTTTCTATTTTACACAAAGCTCAATCTGGAGATTTTTCCCTGAGTCCAAATGATCACCAGGGTTATCCCACTCTGCAGTTTCCAATACTTTTTAACTGTCTTTTTTTATTTCCTAAAGAACTAAACACGCCTCCAAAGGAAACTTTCCTAGTATAAACTCAGAGCAGGCCCATCAGTTTTGTGCTTACATAAGTTGCTTCATTTCCTATTCCTCTGTACTTTGCCAAAACCCTTTTAAAAATGCATAATTCCATTCAGCTAATTAAATTTCCGCTGTATTTGTTTCCTCTATCTCTTCCTGAAATAAAAATTCATCACATATTTAACCTCTTACTTAACAGCCTCACAAATTCCCATGCATCATGCCAGTGTGTGATAAATACTTGAGCAGGTAGGATCCCAGATGTCCTTTAATACATTCATGCATTGATTGGATGCATTTCTTTCAGTAATAGTTGAACCTGTACCTGCAAATGGGGTCTAAAATTGTCCTTTTTCTCCCTGTGGCACTTTTTCATCAAGGATTTGCACAGCACAGTACAGAAAGGTGGGTTGGTACACTGAATTAAGCTGAAAGCAATCAGCTGATGTCCATCAAGGTGTTTATGGTGCTAAACATCAAGGTTGTCATTCATTGATGAACTCAGTCTGAACGTGTGCTTGAGGCACATTTAATGTCAAAATTTGAGATGAGTATGCAAAGAAAACATTTCCACAGGAATGCAAATATAAAAATGTTCTGACATTTATTCCTGGTTTTGAGAGTTTATGACAAAAAATAATCAACCCAGAGATTAAGGATTAAGCAGCTCAGAGCTGGTATGGAATAAATAGCAGCGTTTTGCACAGTGCTGTCCTCAGCAAAGAGTGAGCACAGTGCTGACGTCAAGGAACAAAAAAGCTGACCCTTTTGCTCTTTTTCTGGTATCTACATAAGCTACAGGCTCCCTGGTTTATAGATGCCTTTGCACCTTCCCAAAATTAGCAGAAATCCAGTGTCCCATACTGGCCACCTCTCAGTAGTTGCAAAAGTGCAAGATTTTACTCCTAGCAGCTGTAAAATTTCAGAAAGCTGTAGTGTCAGCGTGGTCTCCTAAGCCATCTGTGTCTCTAATCTATTTTTCCTTATGAAATCATCAATATTCTGACCTACACAGCCACAGCTGGGTTTTGTTTGCACTACAAATACAATCAGTTACACATTACTCAAGATCTAATTATGTTGGACTGCAAATGATGTTGAACTAGGTAATTTCTTTGGAATGATAAAGTAAACTTATCAAACCCTTTTTTGCCACCCAAACAGAAATTTTCCTAAGAGGATTCCTTTGGTTCATATTGGTTTGCTTTCAAATTTATTGCTGTTACCCAACAAATTGCTGATACAGCTTAAGCAGTGCTCAGTACCAAACATTTGTGAGGAAATGATTAAATGACTTTTTTCAGTTTTAATAAAAATTTATCTGAAACATCACTCTGGTACAAATGTCCAGAAATATATATTCATAATTACTTGCAGTGCTCTTCATTCATATTATCATGGTCTGATTATTTAAAAGGATGTAAATGTCCTGGTTTGCATGATTTACATGAGAATATAAAAATATTTTTAGACTTTCAATATTTTGGAACAAAGATTAATAAAATAGTAAAAAAGATCTGAATATTATCTTTCTCTATAACAAATAAAATCTGCTTAAATATTGTTTAAAAATTAAAGATTGTTCACTTTGGAGAACATTTTATAGGAAGCAAATAAGAAATTTGATTTGGCCAGAAAGATTCAAATCTCCCCAAACATATAGTTTTCAGTTTTTAGCAAAATGAAAATTAGATCCTTTTGGGACAAGGACCTGGTCAAAATGAATAGAGGAAAGCCCCTCCTTCATATTATCTAGTGTAAAGTGCTATGAATCTGTTTCAAACTGCATCTTAGTGAAATAATATACATTCTCCAAGGAATCCTGTATCAAGATGCAAAAGAAATTTGAAAGGATTAAAGAGACATCTTTAAAGTTTTGAGAAAACAGAATAATGTCTGTGCTGCACATGCAAGCAGACGTTCTCCAAGGAATCCTGTATCAAGATGGGAAAGGGGAAATTTGAAAGGATTACAGATACATTTTTAAAGTATTGAGAAGACACATTAATGTCTGTGCTGCACATGCAAGCAGACAGTGGAGCTGTGGATTGGTTCCACAACAGAATTGGTTCACAAATGATCAATATGTTCTTCTAATATTAACAGATCTGAGAAACCCAACTGTTCATGTTCAAGCCCTCCTGTTTTTCACTCAGTATTGACCCTGCCAGCCCTCCAAGGTCTGTTCCACATTCATCAGGAATAGGAACAGTTCCATTCTAGTCAGCCCAAAAGGTGTCCTTCCTCTTTCTGCATTGTCTGCCATGAGAATTACCAGGACAGGCCAGGTCTCAGAACACTGAACTCTTCTCCTCCACAAGGAAATAATAAAAGTGGAACAAATGAACTATTTTAGAAGCAAACTGGATCCCACAAATTTGTTCAAGTTTCCCATTAGCAGAGCTCTGCTGATTTAAATCCATCCTCTACTCGATACACCAAGGTTCATTATTGATGATTTAGATGGCAGGATGGAAAGCACTTAATTAGGAAGGTGATAACAATTAGAGAGGGATGGCAAGCACTTTAGAGGACAGGAATGGAATGGAATGTGAAAGGATGAGTAGAATCAGTAAAATAATAAGTAAGTCAATGTGTGTCACAAGGTGACACCTACCTACAAGACAGAAATGGTTTTACAGAAGGTGATCTGATCCAAAAATGGAACAGTGTCCAAAGGGCCATAACCCAGCAGGAGATGTGTAGGAATGTTTTACATACAATACCTGAAGTTTGCAACATCAGTGGGGCTCAGCTGGAGTACTACATCAGATTTGGGCACAACATTAGGGCTGAAAAGTTTGGCAACAGAAGAAAGTTCAAAAAAAAAAGCAAAACCCAAGACATTCCCAAAAAAACCTGTGAAGAAAGATGGAAAGTAATGCATTTAGCTTTGAGAAAATCAAGGGGGGAAACGAGTATTTATTTCAAATGACATCTGAATGAGTATTTATTTCAAATGACATCTGATGTCACCAAGAGGTTGGCAAAGAGAAGAAAGCACCAATGTGCTCTCCAGGACAATAAGTAATGCATTTAAGCTACCACAAAGGTTTATCCTGTGCTTTATAAATATGCTTAATGGCAAGAGAATCAAGAGCTAAAACACAGCTGCTGAGAGAAGATGGGGATTCTGCACCACCAGGCTGTTTTAAAAACAGGCTGGACAAGCAGCTGTCAAATATTATGCAGGTAAAGCTGAATCTGTCTGGGATCAGTAAACGAAGCCAGTGATTTCCTGAGATCACATCAATCCTATTCTTAAGGTTCTGTGTCTGTTTCAGATTTTTTTACCAGCTCTAAAACACAGACTACACTGCAGGTATTGGGCTGAACTCAGAGCAAATCACACAGATTTGTGATGAGACACAGCCTGATGGAACACTATCACCAACCATCACCGGGTCAATCACAGAGACAAAGCCTTCAATATAATGTCTGAGTTTTATTCAGAGGGCAAAAGCTTTGGTCAAGAGACAGTTACCCTTATTTTTATTTAAGAAATGCACGAGGTCTATGGTAATTGTTGAAATTTGGTTCAGTAGCTTTAAATATCACAAATTTGTGGTCCTCTTTTGCCTTTCACTGCATTTAAGAGATAGTAAACGACTGCTAAAAATAATGAGTTTGCCTCATAAAAGTTAGGCATTAAAATAATAAGTTAGAGGCCATAAAAACAAATGTCCCTTAGGGATTTTATCCATCTGGACTAGACAGAATATATAGCTCCTGCAGTTATTTTGCAAACAATGTTAACAACATTATTCTAAAGCTTTCACATTGAATCTTAAAAGCCCACAACACATATCTGTTCTGTCCCAAAGATTCACTGGCTTCAGATTTACATCTAAAACTCACAGATGGCCTTACATGGTAACAGACCAACACAAATCATTGACTCAGGGAAATATCTAAGCAACAGTTAGATCCATCTTTATTCAATAAAATGTTAATATGTGATTAACTTTAATAATGTCCACATTTAAAGCAGAATCTATTCTGCTCCCGTAGATGTTCACATATGTTCAGTAAATGCATTTAAATTTTTATCATTAATGGGAAAGAGGCCCCTAGAAGGGACCAAAGTTTAAATATCCTAAAATGTAAGATTGCTGGGGAGCTGGAACACAAAGCTAGATGCAAGTGTCAAGGTCAAGCTCTGACATGAAACACCCTGTTGGCCATTAACATCTTCAAGCAGTTGCTCTGTCCATGCCTAATTTGAGTGGAAATTCATTACAGAGCATTTCAAGGAAAGAAAGCCTGGCTGATCAATATGAAAATGGCAATTTTAGATTAGTGTATCTTTTCTTTTTTTGGTTTCTCAGCACAAAATACTCAGTTTACTTTGAAATTGCTTTGTTCTACTTTAATGAGGCTGATCTAATTCCTAAAGCCTTAGACCAAAATGGTAATTGACAGGTATCATATAACATGTACAGGAGAAAATTAAAAATCTATACAGCATCTGTAAGTGATGAAACTTTCTCAATGAATAAAAAGTGTTCGAAATGAGCAGCAATTATGGATTAAGAACAAATAAATTTATTATTAAGAAAAACCCAATATTTTATGATTATCTTCTTAAACAACTTGGTACTCTGCAATAATCAGCAGAGATCTGGAATGACAAGCTTTTCCCAGAGCAGGGGAGGTTGGCAGCATCTTGTGCAGTATTCCCAGGGCAGCTGGGAAAAGTGGAATACCTCCAGAGCTGCTGAGAGGAATGACTCTGACCCCACCTCTGTGGCCACTTCAGCTTGAAACAGGGTTAAGCTAAAACAGGAGCAACACTTGTAGCAAATGACACCAAAATCTGTCATCAAAGGATGCTATAGATTGGAGATAAGCAAGCATGTTCATTTAAAATAAAACATTCTTGTCTTTAGTTGGCTAAGTTGTAACTAAATTTAAATTTCATTACATTTTCTTGTACCTTTGATTCCTTTGGCTCTGATTTGGGTCAGAAGTCAGAAATTACAAAATACCTCAGCAAAATAAAACTATATAACATATAATATGATTATTTCTAAAACAGAAGTGAAGAAAATCCTGTTCCTTGCTCCTTCCTGTTCCTTCCTCACTGTGTAGATAAAAAATCTAAAATGAGTTCAAAGCAACTCAGATGAAGATTATTGTCTAAATTTAGTGATTACTAATTTGAACCATAGAGCCTCAGTTAAGTGAATAATCTGACAATATAAAACATTGGTTTTTTGAGGTTTTTAAACTTATTTGCTACTGATTCTACTTGCTGCAAAATCTACCACGATCCTGTTTATGAATCATTCATAAAATGTTCCTAAGTTCAACAAATCCATTTCCTATCAATAAGTGTTTGCCAGATAGTCTGGGTATATAATTTTCCTTCTCTTGCCTTTTCTTTGATCACTGACTATAGGACCAGTCATTTTTCACAATTTCTGACATATTTGGTTGGATAAATCACAGAGAGTTATTTCTCCTCCTTGACAGTGTGACTGAGGCTTGGGGAAAAAAAAAGAAAAAAAGAAATATATGAGAATTGCAAATTAGAAAAATCCTCCAGGATCATAGGATCTGCCATCCTGGTATAAACTATCTTGCATATAGTCCAATACTTTGCATCTGACAGTTTTCAGTGCTAGGTCCTTCAAAAGAAGGCAGAAAAAAAAATCTGCAACAGCAAAGGGAAACTAATCAAGACAACTCACACAGTTCTTTGCCTGAACTCTGACAGTTTAAAGTTGGTTAACATCTGCAAGTAGAAGTCAAAATGCTTTCAAATTCTGCCATCATTATTAATTCTATCTATGAATATCCCTGATACTTTTATACATGCCAATTTTCTTTCCATTTGAATTTTTTTGCTTCAAAATAGCAAATGACAAATATAGCTTTGATGGCACAAATGCTTAGTCAAACAGCCACTTACAAAACTTTCAGAATCAATACATTCAGCAACATGGAAAAGCTGTCAAAATGTGTGTCTAAAGTACTAAGAAAACAGACTTCATATTTAAAATTGTGGAATAGAAATTTTGAACTCTTAATAGCAGAAATAACAAAAAGTCTTTGGGATAACAGAATAATCCCTGAAAATTCAAAGGTGTTTTTCATTTTTTATGGTCATGTGTGAGTTTATAAAGTTTACATTGGATTCCTTCTGGGAAGATCAAGCACACAGACAAGGTTTGATTACTTGTAACTTGACCTTCAGCATGTGGTCTTTTACCAAGCAAATCCTGCAACAATCTGGGGCTCAGATTACCATCAATCTGAGTAAAAGTATTTTCACTAAAATGAGCTTTGATTCTTATTCTCTCCTAATTTTAGCAATGAAAAAATGAGGCATTAAGCTGTTTAGACAATACTTTGGGACAATGCAGAGATGGGGCTGGTTTCAGAGTCCACCTGAAAACAACTGCTTAAGACTGGGATGAACCACTCCTCTTTTAGACATCTTAATCTCCCTTCCTCTTTGCTCATGAGCCAAATTCTGTGAGTTGCTAAGCACCCTCAGCTTCCTATACAGACAACAGGACTGCAGAGAACACAACTCTGCCCAGAAGCAGCTCAATTCCTGTCAGACTAAAGCTTTAAGGAAGAGAATTCTCTTTTAGCAATAATCTGGCAACAGTTTAATGAAAAGTGGAAGCCCTGGGAGATGGGTGTGCCTATATTTCCATTAGAATCACTGATCAAAGATTTAGAAAAGGCAGCATTTAATTCTTTTGAAATCTCACTCCCAGGAGCACAGTTCAGAACAATTCCACTCCATCTTATCAGTGGGTTTTACAATAAGACCTTTATTAGATTGCAATTGATTCACAGTAATCTATTCAGTTTTAGTCAAATTAAAACAACCTTGATTGTAGTGCCACAGTTCATGCTGATACAATTAATGTGGTGTGAGGCATTTCTATTATAAAAATCCTTTATTCCCTGCCTTGGTTTATAGCTCAAGCATAAAGAACTCAAGTGGCACTGCAACTTGTCAGACAAAGTCTCAGCCCAGGCAAGAATGTATTCTTTGAAATATATAATGGTTTGAAAAGAACTGGACTGCTTTCCCCTTGCAGTAATATAATGAGGTGAGAGAAATTGGAAATATGCCACTGGAGCTGACCACTTGCCCCATCAGATTAGCATTCTTTAATTGCAGATGACTAACAAATGTGAGAACCAGGAAAACAGGTTCATGTATTCACTATCTTCATTGTATGTGGCACAAGGACGAAGACATGCTTCCAAATAGCTCCCATCCCTTTAAATGTGTCCCTAATTTCAAGGAGTGAAGAGAGGAAACAGTCCCAGGGAGATGCAGGAGCTGCAGACACATCCCAACACACAGACTGTGCTCTCAGCAGAGGCAGGGACAGGCTGCCCCAGAGGAGCATCAGTGGATAAAGCACAAAAAAAGCTGTGTGTGACATAAAGCCAGGTTAGCACAAACAAGCTGGGAAAGAGTCAGGAAACTGCAGATGTCCTGATGAAAGACTGAAGCACATCTTTTACTCTCTGCATCTGGTATTTATCCTGGATTCATGCTTTGGGCTGTATTTTTAACTCAGTTAATGGAAGTAGCACAAAACTCAGCGCTTGGCAGAGAGAACACACTCCTATATCTTCTTTGTGAGCTGGTGATGCATGCCCTGATCTGTGTAGCACTGATTTACAAAAGCAGGAGATATAGTGAGACCAAATTTCAGGCTAAGGTAAACTTCTCTCTATTTCCTTCCTAGTGCTAAAGCGAGCTGCCAGTCTTTTCTAGAGAAGTGCATTCACAGTTCCCTGAGCACTGAAAGCTGCTGCAAGCCAATGGTGCTGCTCAAAGCCCCCTGTATGCTCACAAAAACCATCCCTTCAGCCAGGGGAAGTGTTCAGGTGGCTGCTCAGGGAGCTGATCCCAGTTACAACTCACCTGGCAAAATAAATACACACTGGTTTCCAGATATTGGGGTTTTTAAATTATTACATGGATCACACTTGTGTAAACAAGAAGTGCTGGCTGGAATGAGCAAGTGGGGATGGGATTTCCTCTTCTGGCAGCATTGAAAGACTTGACTAACTTAAACTGCTCTTCTGTGTTAAAGAGAGTTTCCAGAACCTGTTTCTTATGCAGCTTCAAGTTACCCTTTCCCAACAGAGCACAGCTGTGTCAAATGAGACCAAGGCTCTCTGGACTCCAGCAGCCACCCTCCCTTGCAATATGTGCAGCTACTCTTTGTCCTCTGGAGGTGACACAGGAAAGCCTGATGTGCTTAAAAATCCTTCAAAATGGAAAATGGATGCCTATGTAATAAGCAAAGAGGAGGGGAAAAAAGCAAAATTCCACGTGGTCATTTATCCTGAGTTCTTTTGTTTCAATGCATGCAGTTCCCCTTCCCTGCATCTTTAAATATCAATTCTTGCCTCTATTCCACCTCCTGTTTGTTTGTCCTGGGGGCAACAGGAATAAAAGAAATAAAAAAAAAAGGCGGGTCATTACAAAGTCAGGTCTAATTCCTATTCAGCAACAGGTTCCACATGTTATCCCAGCTGAGGGATCACTGGAAAGGTGCTGAAGCCAGAGGACATTTTTAACCAGACCTGCTACCAAGAAAACATGTGTGGGAACTTCATTCCCTAAGGCATCACCTTTCTGTGAAGTTTTCTTTACAGATCTTTGCTGCCCTAATTCTATTCAAACTGATTACTCAAATTTTATACAATACTCTAAAACTTACTCTTCCTTGGGGAAATCATCTTCTGAAATACTAGAATTGCCATTAGAAATATAAAAAAATTCCTGATATAATTGTATAAAAAACACTAATATAATATTAAAAGTCAGGATTGTATCAGGATTCTTCTGGAGTTGAGACACCTTAGTTGTTCTACTGTCCTTCATTTTTACTGCAAAATCATTTCCCGAGTACAAAGCCAAACACAGAGAGCCAAAAGCATTTAAACAGAGCAGACTAATTTGAGCATTAAACATTAGAATAGTTTGAGGAGCAAATTTCAATGTCATGGAGTATGTATAAAGGAACAGCAATTGATTTAATGCAGGAATGAAGTCCATGAGCAAAAAGAAAGCAGATAACTTGAGTGTGTTCCCCAGTCAAGCAATAGCAGAAGAAAACCCAATTTTGCAACAAGTTTTGTATTTATTTTTTATCCCCACTGGGTTGATCTCTCACCCAAAGGTTGACATCACCTGTCCAAGTATGGATTTTTCCAGGAAAAGGGTTCTCTGTAGAACTTCAGATGAGCACACTGGGAAACAGTTTAGGTCCAATCCAGAAATACTTAATGGTGATGGAATTCTTGCTTCTGACAGGAGCTGGATTGTTCTCTTAGGACAAGATCTTAATGCACACCTGAGGGAAATCTTGTATCAGGTCTGTTGACATGTATTCAAACCTATGTCCTGATTGTATAAAAAAAACCAACATTGTAGTGGAATAGACATTAGAGCTCTTTTCAAGTTCTGGACCAGTTCCACATTTCTTCCAATTTAACATCTAGCAGAGTACCCAAAGATGAGCTCCAGTGAGATACAGTCAATTATATTATGGCAGATGTTTACATAATTTTGATCATATTGATTTATACAAATACACAAAAGTGTGAAAGTTGTTCAGTCTTGAAAGGAAAAAACAAATGTGAAGAGCCATTAGTGTTGTCATATAACCTTGAAACAATTTCACTTTGTATCTCATATTTATTTACAGTCATAACAGCTCAGATAAAGTATTTGAAGAGGATGTTCAGGTTTTATCCATCATCTTATCTCTCATCAGTTGGGAACAATTATCAGTAGAGCTTTCATATGTCGCTATACTGGTTTCAGTATTTACCAGAGAGAGAACACTGCTCTTTTTCCATTATTGAAGTAAAATCTACTGGGTTTTTGCAATACAGAATTCATTCAGCTGCGAGCTTCTATTCCATGTTTTGTGGACATAATACCAGTTACTGAAACATGCCCCTCACAGTGGCAGAACGAGAGCTGTCCCCAGAAACTGACAGACACGTTGGAAGATCTCCAAATACCTGCAGAAATTAGCCCTAAGTGTGCAATGTGTGCTTTGGGAGCAGCTCCTTTCAGCTGATCCTTGTTTAACCTGTTGTGTGATGGTTCAGAGGATTTCTCTGTACCCAGGGCAGCTTTCAGTGCCCGCTCTCTGCCCCTCCTCGCCATCCAGAGCGGGCACAGATCAGCAGAGGATGGCTGATGAGAACACGTGCTGCCATATGCTGCAGGAGGATGGAGCTGTCCCTGCTCCTGCAGCAGGGCCACGCTCTGACACCAGCACTGTCACTGCTGCACAGCAGCAGATGCTCAGAGCCTCAGACCTTGGCTTCCCATGGAGGGAGAAAGCAATGACACAGGAGCTGAACAAACTCTTAACTCCTACGAATGCACAGAGATTCTGAACTTAGCACACAGGACAAACAGCTCCAAAGAGATGCCTCTTGACACTGCAGTAATGAATATTTCAGTATTATATTATATTTTATTACAGTAAAATACCTACAGTACCTTGGTTTTTCAGACTAAGCTTCTAATTGAGAAAAGTTGTCAAATTGAAAAATAAAAAAAAACAAACCAAACAAAAAATGGTCTCAAACTTTTCAATAACTGTTGACATTTTCTATTAAAAAAATTAAATTATAAACACACCTTCCAGTGAATTCTCGGGTGCCTGGTACTAATTTACACCAGTCCTCTGTAATAAAAACAGCCTGAAACAAATCATGCAGCTGGAGACAACTCAGAGAAAAATTAAGAAAAAAGGGGTGAAAAGTTTCCTTCTGCTGTAAAAGGCAGATGTATCCTCCTAGTTTATCATAAATTCTGGGCTCTTTTTATCATCCTGCTGCCTTCACGCATAATAAATTATCTGACTGGTTTATGTTTAATCTGTTTAAGACAATTTAAGGTAATTAAGAATAAACATACTGCCTGAAGCTAAAACACAAAGACCACATCTAAGCAAGAATATCTCAAGGTAAATATTTTCTCTGTCAATATTAAGGATATGTTTACACAAACTATTGCACAGATGTAATTTAAAGTGTGGACTTTACGAGTCTTCAGGCCTGAGCACTAACCTGTTCTCCAAAAGAAAAATGTGGATCTTTGCCTCCTCTGTTCAAGGAGAATGCTCTTAACATCTGAAAATCAGTCATAGAATATGCCAGACTGCAGATGAATGAGTCTCAGTCTGAACAGACAAGCACAACTATTTTTGTCATTTTTGCTTCCATTCCTTTCTGCTGTAATTGATCTCTATTATTTTATTTATTTTTCGTAGCTCATAATGTACAAGTCCAAAATGCCTGCAGCAGTACCTTGGGTAAATTGAGCTGTAAGTCTTATTTCTCATCCCTAAAAAGAAAATCCACCCACAGGGGTGTTTTACAGCCGGCTGCTGGCTGTTTGTGGCACACTCTCTCTGGATGTTGTACAAAATGCCAACATTTGATATTCCATGTAGCCACTGATCCTTTTGTTCACATTTGGGATGTAATGAAGAGCTTGTGCAATGGATATTCCGGTTTGTTCCATCTCATCACGTACACCTGGAGGCTTTTTTTCCTCATGCCTCCCCCTTTTATGTTGTTCACTAATATTTTACTGTAAACAATAAAGAATATATGAACTATTTTACTGCCATGTGTCACAAAACAATGTGATTTTACAGTAATGGTCTACAAAGGCTAATGCAAGACATTAAATCATTTTATACAAACTACATGAGAAACCCACAACTTACACCATAAATTATTTTATATATTAAATCTCAGATTCCTTCCAGAAGAGCACAACCCTCCCAGATGTTTATAATTTACTCATGTTTTATTTAAGGAACAGTAATGAAGTTTGATCTAAAAAGCAATAATAAAAAGCATCTCAGACTGAAATCCACTACAGGTAATTTCTCATGTGCAATTTAAACAATATTTTATGTAAAACCAGTATGCTGATACTCCAGATAATTTTTATCAAATGTTTTCCTATAAATGTTTTTTAAGTTAAAATTTTTTAAGGTTTTGCTCTTAAAGCCATAGCAATGTTTTGATTATCATTTTACTCAAAGATAAAACGAGCATGAAAATGTTGAAATTTCTCTTGGGACAGAAATTTCACTTTCTCAGCAGCTCTAGATTTCATACATATAATATCCATACACTTCCAGTTTGTATAAATAAGGCATACAGAATATTTTAAATTGCTGAAATCCTCTTCAGCTTCTTTTTTCTTTTTTTCTGGTAAAAAACCAACTTTTTGAAAAGCTTATATATCACATGTATACCACCAAAAGCATGAAAGCCAAATTGATTTAGAAAATACTGAAAAGTAACAGTTAAATATAGAAAAGTGAAAGTCTTCTGAGCTGAAGATATGAAGCAAGTAGGACCTAAATCCAGGAGCAGGTGTGCACCAGCTGCTTGTGCATTTTAATTTACTTTGAAGGCTAAAAGAAATGACAGAAGAATTGACCTCTCTCCTGCAACCTGCGTGCTCAGTATTTCAGCCTGTCTTCACAGAAATCCCTTCCCCTGCTCGGGGAATCCCAGGATGGAGCATCAGTCCCTGTGTGGCCATGCAGCACTGCCCAGCACGTGGTGATGACCAGGAATTCAGACCATGGTTTGTGGGAGATCCTCCGAGACATCCTCTGTAAAACTCCAGCTGGTGAGGATGGGCAGTCAAACACAGCCCCTCACTCAATTCCTTTGCTACCATTTCTGAAAGAAATGTCAAAGATTCTGCCATGGGCACCGCCCCAAAGCCAACCCAGTGGGGAAAGGCCCTTCTGCCAGAACCTGACTGATCCACCTGGCCTGGAAACCAGCTCAGCTGCAAAAGGCTCCAGCAGCCTTCTCTTCCGAGAGATTCTTCTGTCCCTTCATGGACTGCTGGCATTATGAATGACTTCTTAGACTGAGAACCGGATTGTGAATTGTCACCCTGGTTTTTTGAGATTCTCTAAGCCTTCTGATGTTGACATTCTTGTGGGGAACTTTCTCACACACTTTCTGTAAACAACTCATTGTTTTGCATTCCTTTATGGAGGAGGAGAGAGTTGATGGACTGTTGGTTAAACCAGTGTCTGTGGAGAGGTGGCACTGTCACCCTCCAATCCACTGTCACCTTTGTAAAACTATAAATGTTGGAGTCAGAAAACAAACTGCCTCTTTTCTTCTTCACCCTGAGAGCGGTGTGTGCGTGTGTTCCTTCGTGTCCTACAGCGACAGTGAATATTAGACAGGACTTACCAGTGCTCTGCTCTTACACATCAGTGCCATTCCCCTGTCTCGTGCTAGCCTGGTTGTTGTTTTAGAGTTAGCTATATTGTGCTTTTATGGAAATGGTAAAGTACAAATCTCATGTTGCCTTTTCCACAGTAGGAATTTTACCATCAGGCTATTTTGGGAATACCAGAATAAGCAAGGTCTGTAATATCCTCTTCAAAGATGACAATCTTTGTGCTACAAAGAATGAAATTTCCTCTATTAATTATACTTTTCTGCTGCTCTGCATCCTCAGATCCAGCCCTGTATCCTCAAAGGTATTTCATTATCTCTTCAGCCAAGAAAGGCTCAGTATCCATTACCCAGCTTCCTGCTGACAAAAGATCTTCCACTAATTACAAAGAGACTTTTTATGGGTAAAGGTTACTGCAAAATTTGAGTTGATGCTACAGACATTCACAATGACTCCTCGTTTCTGTGATGGTCCTCTTACCACTCCACAGAGCTTCCTAACACACTCCAGGGAAGCCTTTCAAAAATGCAGCTGGTGATGGTTACACATCTCAGGGTTAAGGGCTTGGTTCTGCCCATGGATCCCTCCCTACAGCTACAGGGGGAGTTCATCCTGAGTTTCAGATCACAGAGTTCTCTGCAGGTTCACTGTGGCTATCTCCAAACCACAAGCCTTGAAACAGCCAGTTATGGTTGCTTCACTCCAGCTAACAGAAAGATGCACTCTGACACTTGGTTTGCTGTCTGGAGAGAGATCTCAAGCTCCAGCCAGATGGCTCTGAGGCTCCTGCTAGGCCTGATCCATGCTTGCCAATTTATAAGAATTAGAAACCATAATATTACACATTTCACAGTCTCTGGTGTTAAAATTTGATGTGAAAAATGTAACTGAATCAGCTACTGACAGCATCCTTTTATATTTTATTGCATTGTGGTTCTAATATCATTAGAAGATATTGCACTCAATTACTCAAAAGTGAGAAAATTCCAGTGTGAACTCTTTCATGCACAAACAGAAAGCATTTGGAGTAGCTGAGGGGTATTAATGTGTAGGAAATCTGAGTTGAATACACTTTGTAAGCTGCTGTGGAAGAGGAATTCTTTTTTCTTCCCTGCTTCTAGGGACAAACATGATTATTTTACTGAGAATAGGGGAGAAAATGGGAACTAAGTAAAAAACTGCAGTTCCAGAAATTCTGCTTCATAAATTATGCTGATAAGGTAAATGTAGCTGGGTGATTTTACAATGCTTGAGTTTCAAATTGAATTAGGCAAAAGTGCTTTATGTGCATTGCCAAGCACTTTCAAGAGGCTGTTTCCTGTCTTTCATGATGCAGTTATCTTTTAATGAACTAGGTGTTTGGGTTTTTCACTAATGGGATGCATTTCATCTGAAAGATCTTGCACTACACGGGAATAAAATATTCATAATGGAGCATCATGGTCCTTTCAGTTACTTATCCTCACGGTGAGATTTGAAAAAGAGCATTACTTTACAATCATTTAGATTTTATTTTCTTTCCAATTTTCCTTCTCTGAAACACTTCCCAAGGTGTCCAAGGTTGTTTTAAATCACAAATGCACACACAAAAGACTCTGCCTGAACTCAGATCCTTTTCACTGCAGAGCACAAGGAGAAAAGCTGACCAGAAGAGATTTCACTGTGAGTTCATTCAGATCTGTGTGGAAATGTAGAAATTCCCTGTCTGCCTTATTTCTGACTAATTACCATGCACATCCTATTTCTTAATTTAAATCTGAATTGTTTGCTACTTTCCACGATAAGGGCTCTACATACCCTGGGAACATGCATGTAAATGTCTTTGAGGTCATCACTTTAACTTTTGATGATCAAAAATTGATCCATTCCTAAAGACAGGTGTTCATTCTTAGAAATGGGCCTCAGAATGTTTGCCTAAACCAAAGCAAAATCTTCAGAGGGTTATTTAATTAACCATCCAGATGTGAATGCTGCATTCTGCTGCATTCACACACCCAAACCTATGTCATTATTATACCAACAAATTGCTCTTTTTGGCCTGTACACACAGTATACTTTTTCTTCCTTTCTTGTATGAAAAATTCCCCTCTTCATCTCTACTTCTTTGCCTGGTTTCTCCATATATGAGTAACCTGCAGGACACCACTTGTTTAACAAATGATATTTCATCTTTTGCTCCTTTATCAGCAGAACTTCTCTGCCTTGTAAGATTCTGCCATACATAAGAATTATATGCCAAAAATGCCATTCTTAGTCACACAATGACTCTTTTACAGAAAACCACTTGACATAATTCAGTGCTGCTGTACTACTTTCAGATTTCTCAATTTGGAGCCTAGTAGTAGGAAAGAATCAACAGTATTATAAAATTCCTTACTACAATAACAGTAATAGACTCTGCCTCTTAAAAATTTTGTGTTAGTCTTTCCGTAGGTTAAACATTTATCACAATGATTTACACTCTGGTATGTCTTTAACATCAAAGGAAAAGCTCTAAGATCAAAAAGTTTGAGTTGCTGATGACTGAACATAAATAAATTGAATATATTTTAGACTTCAAATCTTGTTAATAACTTAGAAAATAAATTGCCTGCACTTGATATTTCAGGGATAACCCCACCTTAGTGAACTTAAGAAACTAGAGATTTTTGTTTCAGATTTCATAATGTTTTGCTAAGATTTCACAAAACCATATCTGGTCATGGTCACAGTTTGAAATTTGTTCACTGAATATATTTATTTATCTTGAAGTCTTCTAATACTTGCATTGGTCCAGAAGGAAAACTCTAAATGCAACATGGGAAGCCCAATGCTTTTCTTCTTGGTACTTCCCCCAACATTGAGCTTCATTAACTTTGTATATCATGAGAGTTTTAGAATCTTGGCTTTAAGTCTGATTCAAAGGCTTCTGAAAGTCCACCTAAGGGAGACATTTATTGACTCAGTCAAAGGGTATCAAATACTCAAAAACTAAGCACACTTTCTGTGTACATTTCACAAACATAATATCTTCTGGATGTCTGTAAGGAAAAAAAATCAACGTAAATGTAACATTATCATAAAGAACTGAAGTTATAACAAGAAGAATAATGAGTTAATATTGTACTAAATTAAGGCTCTCGAGACACACATCTCACATTTGTTACTGTTTACCATTACTGTTAATTTTATTTAAGGCTCAACTGTAAGCATTCAATTCCCATTCTAATTCCATTTTTTTCCTTTTACTTATGTTCAACATAAATATGCAGAATACCCTCCTTCATTGTGACAAAGAAAGGATCTTCCTTTGAAATACATTGAATTTGCTCAGTTTTCCAGAGTATCTACAAGAGAGATAGTGGTGAAACACAGCTGATAAAAGCTGCAGGTATTGTGGAGAGGCTTGAAGCCAAATGGATGAGGGATCAGCACCAATGCCAAGAATTGCTGTGAGGCAGGGATGGGGATTTGACTCCTGGGAGGGAGAGATAAACCCCTCCCAAGGCAGGGATGGATGCTGGGTTGAACATCTCCTCCTTGCTGCTGTAGCAATGCCCAGTGGGACACCTCAGGAAATGTCAGTGGGGTGGATCCTTGCCGGAGATTCTGTGAGTGGGGACAAGTTCAGGCTCCTTTTTTGGGCCAGAAAAAGAATGGGGGGTATTATTTTAAAGGCATTATAAAGGTATTATTTTTGCCTTCCTTCCCAGCATCAAGGGGCCTGGTGCAGGTGCTCCACAGGAATGACTCAGTGTGGTATTTTCTGGGGTCCCCGTGGCAGGAAGGAAAGATGAATCTGACTCCATGTTCTCAGAAGGAGAAGGCTTTAAAAGATGCTAATGAAAACTCCTGGCTCTCTCCTCAGAGTCTGACACAGCCTGACTGAGATTGGTCATTAAGTAAAAACAATTCACCTGTTGGATAAACAATCTCCAAACCACATTCCAAAGCAGCGAAACAGGGAGAAGCAAACGTGATAATATTGTTTTCCCTTTTCTCTGAGGCTTCTCAGCTTGCCAGGAGAAGAAATCCTGGCGAAGGGATTTTTCAGAAAAGCGGCCAGTGACATCAGAGGGCAGGGCCAGCGCTCTCAGCTGATGAGAGTTAAGTGAGGTGGATTGCACCTCTACCATTTCTGGCCTGCCCTTAGTTCAGAGAACAGTTTTCAGCTGAGAAGAGGAGTGAACCACAGAGAGATACAGAAGTATTTGCAGTAATACAGAAATATTTACATCAGAGACAGCTCTATCACAAACAATTGTTCAGGTTTACCCAAATAAACACAGATAATGCCTCTGTATCATTTCTCAGCATCACAGGTGGAACATTTATTTACTCATTCTAATTAAACTTGTTTTAAAAACTCATTCAGTTCTCATCAGAACAATACAAGAAACAGCCATAATAGATTTTCTAAGGAAAGACTCTAAAACATATTTTGAATGTAGGAAGTGGCCGAACAGCATAAGGAAATTGAGATACTCAAAAATGGAAACAGTCTTCCTTTTCTGCAAAGGTGACAAAAGTTCATTCTGACAATCTGAAAAAAGAGACATAAAATTTTCTTTACTTTGAAGCAATATCTTTGCCAAGTTGTATTGAATCAGATGCCCATGGCTCCCTATAGACTAATGGCAGAATATGGCTCATTTTGCTTAACCCTTTAGATATGTTTAATATATGCATGTAAATGACTTTAACTTGATGTGGAAATAAATAATTCAAGTTGGTTTTAACGAGATCTAAATTACTCACTGCGGTATACATTGTTCTCTGTAGACTGAGCACAGCAGAGTAAATTTTAATTGTGATGCTTAGGGATTTTCATCAGCAGTGAAACCCCTTGTGCACTGAAATGAGAGTGTTCCCTAGAGAGGCAGGCAGAGAGAATATGTAATGAAATGAGACCAACAAAATGAAGGTCAGAGCCAACATTCTTGCAGAAAAGAGGTCACCCTAGGAAGCTGTGTTATTAAATACAACCTGGGATGTCTACACCTTGACAAGCAGCAGGAGGAAATCGCTACTTATTCCAGATATAATCAAATGATTACACCTAGGTGAATCTGCAGTGGATTTGCAAGCCAAGGTACATCTTAAGGAACAGGAATTTAGTGATTTGCAAAATAGAACATGACTTTATTGGCCATATTCTTGGCCAAGAACACACTCATCCTCGTTCAAAACTGACACAAGGGAATTTTTAAGAAATATAGACAAGTAAATTATTTTGTCTCACCAATCAAAAGGAACTCAGCAGAGCTACTGCTACAGAATTTGCAGAAGGGAGAATTACAGCTTCATTTTGTAATAGAGCAAGAAACAGAGTATGTAAAATTTAAGCGAAATTATTTTGAGGAATGGTTTAAAAGACAAGAGAAGGGGAAAAACTTCTCTAGACAAATCATCATGTGGTGGACAGAAACAAACTGGATGATAAAAGAACAATCAGCCCCACACAGGTTACCCCTGGGAGAGACAAAATCCAGTAAATACAAAAATGCAGTAAGAATTCTGAACATCTGAGGAGTGACTGACAGAGGGCTGTGTGTTATCCAGTTCAGTTTACAACTCCAGCAGGATGATGAAAGTTTGCTAATTGCCTGAGCCCTTGGGAAGCAGCAAGGAGACCACGCTGGCTGTCACAGGTATTTGGTGTTTGACAGGACTGGGGAAGGGTCTGGAACACAGGTCTGAGGAGGGGCAGCTGAGGGAGCTGCAGGGGGCTCAGCCTGGAGAAAAGGAGGCTCAGGGAATTCACAACTCTGGCAAGGTGCAGCCTGGTGGGGAGTCAGTCTATTCTGCCAAGCCAGAAGCAACAGAATGAGAGGCAATGGCCTCAAGTTGCACCAAAGTGGATATTAGGAATATTTCTTCATGGAATTTGTTGTCAAGTATGGGAACAGGCTGCCCAGGGAAGTAAATCACCACCCCTGGAGGTATTTATAAGACAGGTAGATTGGGCTCTTGGGGACACAGCTTAGCAGAGTCACATTTTCAATTGTATTTGGCAATCTTAAAGATCTTTCCCAACCTAGAGGATTCTTTGATTTGGGGATTCTAATTTGGGATGTTCACAAGTGACAGATCAATCTTAGGGCCATCTCCTTTCTTAGAACTCCTTAAAAGAATAGTCATTGATGACTATTTGAATCTTGCTTTTTTTCAACCTGTACATCTTCTTAAAGAGATTTGTCTCCTCAGATGTGGGTTTTAACTTCTACAGTCTGTGGACTGAGTAGCCATGAGAAGAACCATGATCCTTCAATCAGTTTTTAACAGCACTGTCCTCCCTTTTTGTTCTGAAAGCAATTTACATAGTGCAGCACCTGCAACTACTGATTGGAGAGATTTATCAAGTTTTCATTTACTTTAAAGATCATAGCATGGCTTTTTAGTATTGAAAGAAACAACTTCCAAAGGTGCTAAGCTTCCAAATTTAATTGTTGTGTGGCTGTGATTTTTTTTTTCTTTTCTGGGTTTTTTGGGGGGGGGGGGTTGTTGTTTGTTTGGGGTTTTGTTTTTTGTGGTTTTTTTTTTTTTTTTTTGGTGTGTTTTTTTCCCCAAAGTGTATGAATACCAAAAAAACCCCAGAAACAAGCGCTGAAAGAAAATATATGATTTTGGAATTCAGTTAGATGGAATAATTCAATATCCTCAGCTTTGCCTGTATTCACCCACATACGCATCCAAGTAACAAGACTGACACCAGGAGAGCTACTCTGCCTTTAGTGGGGATAAACCAAGCAGAACACGGTTCACTACTCACTCAGCATCTCTGACTGATGGGGAGATGCCATGCCTAACAACTACAACACATGGCTTTGACTGGCACGCCACCAAAATCCATTGCAAGGGGAGAGCAATGCCAAGACAGAAAATAGCTCCTCCTCGATGACAAGCGTAACAGACTTCACTGCTGTGTTAATAGACAGATGAATGTGTTGAGCATATTTCAAACTATTTAAAAAAAAAAAAACAACCTAAGAATTCAAGTCCTTGCTACCATGCCTGCAAGTTTCCCAAAGATATTAAATATGTGGTGCTTTCACCACATATTTGGCACCAATTAATGCCAAATGAATGGAATTATGAACTGAATGGAGGGAAGGGGAAGAAGTGAAAACATTTTTGGATAGATCTGGGGAGAAGATCATGACAAATGTACCAGAGGAAGAACTAAACAGCCTTTTCCTTTTCTGATGGAAATAGAGGAACAGCAAAGTAGGAGAGTGTATCACATTCTGTAAAGTGAGCTTAGATGGGATAAAAGGTTTCTTAACTTTGAAAAAGGGAGTTGTTAACCTCACACATACAACCTGCATCTTGCTTCAGAAATCAGGATTGTTCTGAATCAAATGGACACACATCATGACATGATGACAGCTGTAAAGTGTTCAAGATCTCTGCATAAGCCAGAGGTAAAGCCCTGGCAGGGGACAAAAGAAAACTCTCAGCTAAGAATGATTTGATGAAAAATATAATTGTGTAAAGGAGCTCCGAAAACAACTCTAAGATGTATCTATGTGAGTTTCAATGGAACAGTTATTTAATTCATAAATTGTGTCCCATTTTTCCCACTTCGCTCTTTCTAACTTTACCATTTCTGTTTCTTTGCCAAACAGGTTTAATCAATTAAAAATGTATTATTATACTTCTATAAAGTTGACAGCATTTACAGATATACTGACAAGCACTGCCTACTGTGCTTCCTTTCAGAGGAGAACAGCTTAACAAAACGGCCACTAGCAGAAAATAGACATGTCTGCTTCTAAAATTCAGAAACTTACAGGAAACCTGGCAACAAGGCAGTATGAAGAAAATTCCAAACCTTCTCTGTTTATGATATCTGCACAGGCTTAGTGTGGACTGCTATTAAAGCAGGGAACATTTCTTTCACAGGGGCACAACAAGAAAATATTAGGCTTCAAATAAAGAAGCAGGAAATTTTGCAATCTCAGAATTGTTTGAGACCTCAGTGAACCTCAGCGGTCCTGAGACCATCCAGCTCTCTGCAATCATCTCTCCAAAACAATCAGAATCCTTTTTTTGAAGCCTCTTTGCCCCCTGCAGCTGACAGATATTTGACACCGTTAATGATCACAGTGGGTATGGAAAGCCACCAGCCACGATTAACCTTCAGTGCTCTAGAGAGGCAGGGTGGTCTGTCCCTTCTCCCTGACATTAGAAGAAACATTTTTCCACTGCAGGAATTAACAGTAATTGGCTCTGATTCTGATTGTGCCATAGACACTCAATGATAATTTGCAGGTGCAAAGGCAGGCGAGTTTCTCAATGTACATTAATCTCTAGGCTCTGAAAAGACACTTTTTATTTTTATAAAACTTTTTATGGAAGTTTTTTGTTACCAAAAGAAATTTCTTCAGTCCCACATAAAATCCCAACCTCTTTCCCTTTTGCATGTTAAAAATCAGGAACTGAAGCCTGTAAACAAGACTGTTCAAATAAAGGAAATATATAATTAGATCTTAATTTTAGAGGAAGGAACTGATAATTGTGTGATTACCCTTCAGCTATGGGAACATCTTGCTCCAGTAATGGTCCTATTGAATTACATAAGGCCACTTCTGAAACAAGATAATATTCTATCCAAATATTAGTTGAGAGTCCTAAGCACTAAACTAAATTATTTCAACAGTCCTACACAACATGCACTTGATCTGAAGTATCCAGACCATCAGATTTTCCTGTTAAATACTGTCAAGTCAATGCTAGCAATACTGCCAAAACAAAACTCAGACACTCTTAAAATGCAAATTCTTTTATGCATGTTTATTTTGTGTATGGAAACTTGAAACTGCTGCTTTTTAAAAATCTAATTCTATTCTCATTTTATCTTTTCTAGTTATTTCCCCATTCAACTTATTTTTGTTTCCATTTCTCACTTGGAAAAAATCCTCAGTGACTTTCAACATATATGTAACTGCTTATGTATTCTGATCTCAGGGTTTTAATAAGCACAAAATGTTGCAATGACTAGACTGAAAATAACAATATAACATGTAAAATTCCAAAGTATCAACACCTTTCCTTGGAATTATAAAAGGCCACAAAGACCAGCTGAAGACATTCTATGGTTCATTAAAACATTATTTTTACAAAATCTGTATCTACATACTAAACCAAAATTAGTGGTTCCACCTTTAAAAATGAAAAAAAAAAACCATTTCTAGTTCTATTTGAGCAGGTTTTGAATAATAAATCTGAAAGGCCAACAAACAAACAAACATAACACCCAAAAGACTGAAATACATCAAGTGACCTGGGACAGAAAGAATACATGGAGATGTCTTTATTGATATATCATATTTTCTTTATGAAAAGTAGCAGCTAAACATATGGCTGCATTTCCCCCTGTTTCTCTAGATAAAAAAATGTCTATTAAATAAATTTGAAGACTGAAACACTATAGTCTGTCAAAGTGATTTTGAAGTATATATATATATGTATATGTATACTGGAATGTGTATATTCATATATGTGGAAGGTGTATATACATATATATTCATATATATGGAAGGTGTATATACATATATATTCATATATATAGAAGGTGTATATTCATATGTATATTTCTTGGAATTAAAGCACTCAGGGCAATGAAACTGCAGTAAAAGTTGCACAGCTGAGCTGATTTTTGTTGTTTAAGATATGGCCTTAATGCCCCTTATGTGATATTTGGCTGTATGCAACTGTTCAACTATTTTGTCCTGTTCTATTTTTCATCCCTCCAAGGCGAAGTTCAGCAATTATAAATCCTACTTGAAAGCAGTTTCAAGAGAAAGACAACAAATTTGCCATCTCTGGCTTGAAAATTGCCAATTAGCTACCTTCCCTCGCCTTGCTGCAAGAAAAACATCCTTTGGTCCCCCCTTGCATTGGCTGACTCACCTGGCAGAGCCCCCTGCTCAGGTGACACAAGTGAATTCCTGCCTGCACTGCCTGCTGGCAGATCAGAAGCCATCACATGTCTCCCAGAGCACTGGCTCCCTTATGTGCAGTGACATTACCAGGGATGTGTCATGTTCAGCAAGCACCATCCCTTTAATTGCCTGTCATTACAAAACACTCCTGCTTTAAATAACAACACACTGCAGCCACTTCCTTCCCCTGACTGACTTTTCGCAGTTCCACCTTGAATCTGAGACAAAAGGAAGGAGAACAGGTCAGTGCCCACGAAGGAAAGCAGTGAAATGACTCTGCTGAGCAGAGCAGAAATGGGCACATCTTCCTCAGGCATCCTTGGAGGGCCCTTCAGAAGGACTCTTGAAAAATTCTCTTTTCTGGTCAGACAGGTTTGTTTGTGATGGACCTCGGTGCTCTTCTGCACATCTCTGAGCTGGCTGTGCCTCTGCAAGTCTCGCTGAGAGCAAGGTGACCTGGGCAGAGCAATGATCTTTTGGGTTAAATTACAAAGGATTTTGGAGCAGGCTTAGGGCCAGATGGTTTTGTACCTTCTGGGGCTCCTCAGGCAGTGTATGGAGGAAAGAACTCTTGTAGGTTCTGCCTGATTCCTCCCTGTGTGAGTGAGCACAGGGCAGTGCCTCTCTCTGCCTCTGTGCTGACCCTTTCTCCTGGCTGTGGGCTCCCAGTCAGCTCCTGGGGAAGCTGAGCACAGTCGGGTCTGTCTCATACACATGGGTGTTGGGGCATGATCTGCTATGTTTCCATCTGTGGAAACAAGCAAGGAGTTAGCCTGGAATGTGAATAGGTTGGTCCTGACTTGGGTGGTGAAATGAAACTGAAGGTATGAATTAGGTTCAGAGCATTTTTCAGCAAAATCTGCTGCCCCCCCCATCATTAGAGAGTACAGGGATTAAGGATATTCTCCTGGGCTGTCACTGTCTCCAGTCTACCTGTGTCAAAGTCTCATCTTTGTTTTCATTTTTTACGTACATCATGAGAAATAAGACTGCCTTCCCTTCCTCAGATCTCAACATTCCAAATGTGTAAAATTGCATGGTGTAAAAGAGGTGAACAGAGTGAACCTCAGCAGAGACCCAAGGGAAAGAGACCCAAGGGAACAGATGTGCTCCTTCCTGCAGAGACCTTCTGTAGGATCAGCAGGAAGACACAAGTATTTGCATTAGACAACTTTTGCCCTCACCACCAAATTTACAATCATCACAAATCATTCCCCACTTGCAAGAAAAGTGAGCAGGCACTAATGCACTGCTGCAACTCAGAGCCCTCATCCAGCATTTCAGCCTTGAAGACCATGGTTCAAACTGAGCATATGATACCACATAAAAGAATTTGACACCATCACCCTCCTCTGTGAGGCCTGTTTATTTCACATGTTGAAAGCAACAAACAACTTGCTGCAGATGGCAACCATAGCTTTAAAAAAAAGAAAAAAAGGAAAAAAAAAAAAAAGAGAGGACACAGCATTGCAGCACAGTGGCATTAAAAACATCCAAGTACAAAATCTTCCACTGATGGGGCTGGCAGGGGAAGTGCAGGGGGAGGCTGTTTGAAAAACAGCAGCTGTACAGCCAATATGTCTCAGTCTTGTCTGTAGCCTCTCCAAAACTTTAGCCAAAATGCACTCAGAGTTAACTATGAAACAAGTGCCTCCCCTTTTTAACATAAACTTTTGGGCTTAATTCTATTTTTCTAGTGCATTTTGAGCGTCCTTATTTTAGATCATCACAAGCACACCTGCTAGGGGCACTGTATGGATGAGATTTCTAAGCAAAAAATCCAACTAGCCATAACAAATCCGAGGGCACTGACTCCATTCTAGAAGTTTCTGATAATCTAGAAATTTTTAACTGAAGGCAGCAGACAAGACTTGCATTGGACACATGTTCCACAAAATTCATACAAGGAAAAAAAAATAATCTCTTTTTTCTTACCCTGGAGAATGAGATGAATTTTTCTAAGAGGTAAAGCCTTACTCAGCTTGCTGCTCCAGTCAGTCCTGTTGACTTTGACAATGTGAAGTTAAGTTAGAACAAGAGTTCTGGAAAATCCCAGCAGGAAGAACCTCCTGCTCTTATATAAACTGAGTTCTCTGAGTGAAAAATAAACAAGCCTTTTTTGTTGTTTTGTTTCTATTTTATGAGACTTAGGATTTGTGGATGGCCATTTAGCTGGTAGTGATATCTGTCACAAACAGGCTGGCTCATCAGGGATTTAACATAAGCCAGGTTCATTTTATACCAATATTCAGCTTTGGTACTTCTGATAAGCTTCCATGACAATAGAACAATTAACAAGACTTGAAAATAAATAATGTTTTAGTCAATTGCACCTTATTTTAAAAAGGATTCATGACAATTCAATGAAAGTAATTTGTTTTTCTCTCTCTTTCAGTAATTATTCTGACATATTCCTTGCAGCTAGGCTACGACATTTCACAGTTTAAGGAGAACAGATGTGATTTCTTGGTCAGCTACTTTTCTTGGGAGTTAATAATTTAACAAAGCCCAGATCACACATTTTTCACAACTATTTGTAGCTAGAAAAGATCTGGATATCTGATTTCACAACAGATGAAGGGGAAGGTGGGAAGGAAACAACCAGTCTGGATAATCCTTGATATCACTGTACACATATGTGACACTTTATGGAAGGCTGTAATTAGATTAGGGACATTTTTTTAATGGCCCAGGCTTTGCATGAAGAACAGTATGGTGTGGTATTTTTGCTACCTATACATTGACACTTTGCCCCAATACCTCAGGATTTTTTATTTTGTGTGTTTTTCAGCAGATGCAGGTATGAATATTAAACTCAGAGGGTCTCTAATTTTATTACCTGGGAAAGAATTAAATACTGATATGATGTTAACTTCTACCCAAAGCCAGACACCCAGGAAATACCACATTGTACTTGTTACTCTATTCATAAATACTAAACCTGCTGTTTTTTCAGCATCCAAGGAATCTGCTCAGTTACTGTGTTCTCTATTTTCCATGCAATCAAATCAGGTCATGAAAGATGTTCCAAGCAGTACAGAGTTGCTGTCTCTAACTAAAAACTGTGTTTTAGAATTTTCAGAGATTCAAAGGACTAAAAAGGAAAATATTAAGTCAACATATGAAAAACTGCATGCTTTTTGAATTCTTTATTTTAAAAGTTATATTTATGGACTAAATGAGATTGTAACATCATAACGATCTTGCAGTTCTTTGAGCTTAATATTCCCTCTAATGCAACTTAATTTATTTTATGGATAATAGAATAGACACCAAATTTACTAAAATCTGCAGAAGCAGAATTGGAAGCCTTTGATTATGTTTCTGGTTTTGTTCCTGATTTGCTGTTTTAAGAGAGAAAAATCACTTGAGTTATAGACCCGAAAATACAAAGATGAATCAATTCAACTGCAAAAAGTTTGGGAGTCTTGCTTTACATCAATCTAAACCCTTGCAGCGGGGAGTTGATAATATCATGGTGGGTGGAGATTGATAATGGATCAACAAGGGAATGTAACCCTTGGGATTGTGTAACTCTGGCAAACAGATATCTCTGTTCCATGCAGTGATAAAGGCAAAGGTTTGGTGAATACATTTCATCCCTCCTGAGGAGCTCCAAACTGTTCTCTTTGACTGCCTGCTAGCTGTTATTCACTGTGATTTGTGATCTTAGCCAAGCAACTCCTCTTTTTTCTGCTGTCCAAACAGATTCCTGAAACATCCTGGGCAGGAATATTGAGAGCACCAAATAACAAACACTGCACAGCAGATGTGACTGCCTTTGCTCCAATTCAAATTCAGGTACTCATATGGCACCCAGATATTCTCTAAAAATGTTGCATCATGTGAGCATCCATGCTTGGCAAACAAGATACTTCATGAGGGTTGAATGTAACAAATTTCAGGGGACTCACACCAATGTGGTTAGCTTTGTTTATTAGTATTTATTTATCTGTCTTCAGGTGTTGGGAAAATCTTGTATGAGAAGTTGTAAATATCTGCAAAGTACAACAATTTTTTTTCTGGTTATCTAATTTTTTTGTCAGCTAAAAAAGGCAATCACATATCTACAAAAGCACTCAGAGAAGTGCTTTCTGTGTATTTGACATTTATTTTTCATTTACAGCTATCACAGAATACACATGCTTAATCACTCCCTGCATGATCTGTAAATTGAAGAATTACAACAACCTCCTGCCTTTGGGGCAAGGAGTAGATGGATTTTTATAAGCATACACTGTAAAACCCATTCCCAGAATAGATACACTTGAGAGTGGGCTTCTGAATCCATTTTCTTCAGTTTGAGCTGAACTTTAATCCATAACAAGGATCTTTAGATATAATGTGCTACAGCTCCCAACCAAAGCCAAGAAACACTGCCAGCAAAACTACCCAGACTCTGATTTTATGCTCCTTTTCTTGTCATTCTAATGGTTATGTCATGCATTTATTTTGGTGACAGCAGAAAAAAGAAGATAATAATCCACTGGCATTATCAGAATTACTCCTTCAAATTTAGGCACTTCTAGATGATAGACCACCACACAGACAAGTCAAGCTAGTGCAAAATCAGAACTTCAAGCTGATTTTTTTTTCCCCAACTCACCTAATGTGGCAGTATCAATTTTTGCTTCAGCCTGAGCTCATTCCAAGTCTGTTTGAGCATCTATTCCCCTGTGGCACGCAAGCCTAAATACTAACAACACATCCAGGCATTTCCTGGGAATTACAATGCCAAGCCCTGGCACAAACATCCAGCTTCCATGACCTTCAGTGACCTTCTCAGAGGACTCTGAACATCCATTACCTAGGAATGTGTATCATGCTCAGCTGCATGTGATCCTAAGTCAATGGGATAGAAAATATTTTGACAGAGCAGTTTTACATCCACATCCTCTATCCTGTCAGAAAGAGTAAATTTCTCTCTCAACAGATCAGTGAAGTCAAAATGCATCATTCATGTGCTGCTTTAACTTCCTGTAATACAGATTATAACATACAGTTTATGATGTGCTAAGAATAAAATCTTCTCGTAACAATTCTCTCTGTTATTTATTTACTTATGTGTTTTACAAGGCTTCTACTTATCCATTTCAACAGAAACACAGCAGAGAGCAGAGGAAAGCCAGCTCTCTCTAAATACACCCTTGAGAGGTCACAAAACACAGCAGAAATCCAGGGAATTTTTCTCTGGGACAGGATTCCTCCCTTGCACCTCCTGCAACAGATGTTTTTATGTCCCCAGCTTCCAGACTGTGAATTGCAGTGTGAGCACTCTCTAAGCTCCTGTCCTTCATCACCCAGACACCTCTGGATAGCTCACCTGTTGTGACTGAAGTTTTGAAAATATGTCAAGAACAGAACTGCAGTGACCTCCAGGCTCTCAGTCCCCAAATAATTTATAATTTCCCATTAAAATTTATATGCTTCCTTGAACTGACACCCTTATGTAGAACTGGGGAGAGTGGTGAGTAATATTAATGTTTTTTTAGAAAATGCCTCATATGAAGAGTTCATTTTACACAGTTATATCTCTTCACATAGATAATTCAACAGTGCTGAAGCCAGGCAAATAAATTAATCAGTTTTGTTGTTATAAATTAATCGTGCAGTAGATTTTGATAAATCATCTCTTTAATTATATAGCATGGAATTACTGAACAGTGAAAGATTTCAAGTTACTAAATAACACACCTAAATATATCTCATTTGTTAATGCTGATTTTGATCCCAGAGTAATCTTTTTTCACCTACCTAAATCTATCTATACAGAATAATTTACTGTTAAAGCAAACTAATAAATGACAGCATAATACTTTTTCTGCAACTGACCAAAAATATCATAAGAATTCAGAAACTAATTTAACATAACTAGCAATTCACAGCTAATCAAATACAAATTTAAAAAAATTAATTACCATTTTAAATAAAAAAAATTGCTGAATGTTTGTGTCACTCTGTAATGGTGGTAACTATCAAAGTCAGTTGGAGAGCAGCAAAGGGATCCCTGTGATAATGAATAATTGTATTCATGAATGCCATTATTTCCACTGAAATACTGCATTTCCAAGGAGCTCAAGGTAAAAATGCTTCAGCAGAGGAAAGCTGGGGGAGGTGGAGCCACCCCAGACACTGTGGGGTGCTTGGTCAATAATACACAACAATCATGAAAATATGATTTCTTAAACATCAAAGCAATTAAGAAGGAAAAAACTGAAACTAATGGAAATTGAAAGTCATCCCACTGCTGCTGAAAACCTCATCCATATTCTTCTGAGGGCTTTACAAAGGTAACTGACATCAGGGAAAGCTTTTCACAGACCCCAGAGGACAAATAAGTGCCCAGCTCCCATTCAAAAGTTTTTGACTGAAATAAATCCACTAGAAACAAATGTAGAGCATAAATTTATGGTGTGATAGGAAACAAATTGTTTTCTCAAAGCATCTGAGATATTTAGATAATGTCAAATTTAGATAACCTTGTCACTCAGCAGAAAAAAAGTCATTTTTTTGCATTGAACAAGTGAGTGATGGTAATGAGAAAGGTATTAAAATGACAGTACAGAGACATTCATTGAGATAAACCTACCCACAAGGAAGGCACCCACAACATGGTGATGATGATTTTTCAGCTAGTTCATGGCATACAAGTATTTGACATCCTTCATGAAGAGATTCCCTAGAGCAGCACTGAGCACTTAGCAGCACTGAGTACTTTGTCTTAATTCAACAAAGCCCAGAAAATACATGGAACAATGATTTTAGGAATGTTCTTAAGGACAAGAAGGTACTGTTGGATTTGCCAGACAGGGGACAATTGTGCCTGTGCCTGTGCAGATTCCACTAAAGGTGAACTTCAAATATTAATATAATTTTAATCTAACTTTTCTGCCTGACAGCAAAGTGTCTGGAATATATAAAGGCAGATCCAAAATATCACAGACATGTAGAAGAACTTTTCATTCAAGGTCAAAGTGTTGGTTTGCCCTAGTTTAATCTATCTAAATGGCACCAACAGGATCTAAATTGAATGACCTTAATCCCCCTTCCCCCTCCTACCACAAACCTTGAGAATAGCTGCAGTCCTGGGTATGTAAAGAGTGGAATATTTAAAATAAAACATGGAAACCTTTTGAGCTATGTACCATGCAGAAAATGCATTATACTGCAGATTCATGCAAACATCTCGTTTACAGGAATGTGTTTTTATTGTAAGCAGAAAGGTATTTCCCAGTGTGGCCCAGCTTGGTGACTCCCTGAAGTTAGGGCTCTGTAAGTATGAAGATCAAATTACATACATATACATATATATATATATATATATATATATACACACACACACACACACATATATATATATATATATATATATATATATATATACACACATATATATGTGTGTGTAAATATAGTCTGGGAGAAAGTTCACTAAGCTCCGGAATTCTTTGGAGGGGGGGAGAGAACAGAGGAACAAAAATAGGCAACAAAAATATGGATTAAAATCTGAACTGTCTTTTTGTTTCACTACTTTCTAACTTCAGAGAGGCAGTAAAATCTGTTTTCAGCTAACTGATAGTTCTAAGGTGATTTAATATCTTCAGACAAAAGTAGCCATATAAAAAGGAAGAGACAATAGATTGGTATTTTTTATTTCATGGCATACACACAACTTTTTTTCTCATTTATGTGGCAACAAGAGGAAGAAATCTCAGTGTGGTTTATAGGTGGGGAAGACAGAAATCATTTCCTAAGTGCCATTTACAGAGGAAGGACACGTTAAACTGAAAGGATTGCAGCAGTTAGGAGAGGGAGAGAGCAGAAGCCTGTGAAGAGCAGCCAGTAACTCTTGGCAGGAAAATGCCACCCTGCACTTGCTCTGGGCTCAGAGCTGGCTGCAGCCCCTCAGGAGGATGGGGAGCACCTGGAGTTGGGTGCCCCAGGTGTGCAGAGCCATTGCTGCCAGCCAGGGAGGGCAGTGGAGGGGACCAGGCTGGAGGTGCCGGAGCTGGAGCAGGCAGCGCCCCGCTCGCTGTGCCCCCGCTGGGCAGGACCTGGGCTGGGACCATCACCCCTCCCAGAGCCCTGCAGCCACAGTCAGGCCTGTTTGGGCTGCTTAAAAACAGGGGCTGAACAAAATCATGAGAATAAAAAGCAGTTATATTTATTGAAGGGCCCTCAGGTGCATCCGAGCACAAAGCTCACTCAAGGGCTATGCCTAAAAATGAACAATGGGTCACAGGTTTTCACACTTTTATAAGTTTGGTCTATTTGCATATTCAGGGTTAATCTTCCAATTACAGCTTCAGGTAATGAAGTCATTTACTCCAAGTTTGCTCCCCCTCCACTCACTTTTGTTTTACATCTCTCAGGGCCTGAGAGAGCAAGATGCCCTTGATTCCCAGGCACAGAGAGGAATTGCTGTGTCTGCCCAAAATGGGAAAGCAGTAGCCAACACTGTGTATGGAGCTTAGAGTTATACAAGAATTATTATATTAGATTTATAGAAGAATTGCAGGATTGCAAATATATGAAAAACACAAGAGCTAAAATCCTAAGGCATCAAGAGCAGCCCTGCCACCTGCCCAGCTCACACACAGCTCCTGCTGCCCTGCCCAGCCCCAGGCCTGCCTGGCTGCATCCTGCTGCTCTTTACCTTCAATCAACATGGACTGCCCACAGCTCTCCTGCTGAGGTCAAGGCCAACCTTTTTGTCACCTTAACGGTGCAGGATGTTTTGGTGGAGAATAAGGATTCACATACTCACTCTTGTGGCGCTGAGCGGGTGTTTTGTCATTCACTCGAGGCTGGAGACAATTTCTATCAGCATGCCTTGAATGGAAATCACAGGCAGTGGAGCCACAAGAGCAGCAGAAATAACAAGGCAGGGGGATCACTGGTGACCTGACAGGGCTGTTTACTCTCACCAATGAAAATCCCAGCTGAATTGGCACTATAAAACCACAGAGCAAATGAGCACACAGCTATTCCTGGCCAAAATGTTTACTTCCTCAGTATCTCAGTTTTCCCTTAGAAGACTGCTGGTTGATCTTAACCCAATTTGAAGAGTTATTTCAGAGAATTTAACACAACTTCCATGGATATCAGTGACCAGGTACAGGATAGGTGCCGTAGAAGATAAGGATCAGATCAGACCTGGTAAGATTAGCTCCTAAAGAATCAAACTAAAAAGCCTGCATGTCAAGAAAAACATTTGACTTCAAAAGTTTCATTGCCCAAAGCACCAAATCTTCCACAATCAATATTTTTCTGTTTTACCATGAAGCAGCAATTAAACAAATAATGGTTATCAGCAGCAACTGCACAGTAATAATTTACAGTTGTTCAGAAGCCATTAACTTGTGCCTCTATGGACTGAATTATTCTACAGAATAAAAATGCCCCACATTTTATCCTTCACATGGATAATTAACAAGCAAGCAGCTCACAATGCTCAACAGTAGTAAGGAATGGTGGGGACCAATTATCTGTAAAATTGTAAAATTGAAAGGGAGTTTAAGAGAGTTTAAATTTCTCTTAATCCTGTCAGAAGTAGGGAAAGCAGTTTTCTGAAGCGACTGCTTTAGCCTGATTGCACACATCAGTTGGAAAACATAGAACTGATTACTTGGTGGAGTCAAGAAATTTCTTAGTTCTTCCACACTGCTCTTCTAGCTTTTATGGAAGCACCCCAGGAGTAGGATCAATGTTTTCCCAGTTCTTTTTCTAGGGGAGCAGCCTTGGCTTTTCTGAGGTCCCAAGAGCACAAGGGAAACCAGGGCTCAGATTGTTGTCACTGGACCCACAGCAAAGAAAGGAACGAGCTTCTCCCTGCATCCTGCCCACACTCCTCCCTGAGGTGCACTTCACAGTGAAATCTGTCTTGACTGCTCCTCCCAGCTGACATGACAGAGATGCTTGGCTTCAAGTGATCCTTCAGACCCTGTGTGTGCAGAGAGCCTGGCACTAGAGGATGGTCTCCTGCTGCAGGCACTGCCAAAGGAGCTGCATCAGCCTTTAGCATCCTGTCCCACTGGGTGATCTCCTCAGAACGCTGCTTGAGCAGATGCCTCTGTCTGCTGCAAAGCCACACTGAACTATAGGGAATAAAAATGGGTGTGAGTGCAATAAACTATTTCAAACAGATGGAGAAAAATGATCTGACAGCATATGAATTGGACACTTGCTTTCATTACATTTCCCTTTCATTACATTTCCCTTTCATTACATTTCCCTTTCTGCCATCCTGGCCTTCTTCTTCGTTTGTTCATCTCCTATGCCCTGACCTTTTGTCTATAAGTTTTCTTGAATTTGGAAATACCATTAAGTATAAATGTGTACAATTTCACTGCGTGAAAATGCAGCATAAACTTGTAGGCCTGCAAGAACTTCCCTGAAATAAATTTCATAATAAAGTCAGCATGGAAGTCCAGGTAAGAGAAAAAGTGCCCAGAACTGATGTACATTATGAAGATTTTCCAGTATTCCCCCACCCTAAATCTGGTTCAGGCTAAAACGATCTTCTTTATTATGTAAATTGCATCCTACATAACAGGAAACCAAGTGAGATTTAATTCAGTTAATTTATAACAAAATTACTATTTTGATAGGGAAGATAACATATTTCTCTATTCCTTATGATTTAGAGGAATTTAAATAGTGGAATTATTCATATACATGCATAATGTAGATGTTCAATAGATTTATCTTCTACCTAATTGTTATGCTTCAATTGTTCCCCATCCCTAAAGATTATTCTTGATTTTATAGGCCCAGGCATATATATTGGACTCTTTAAGTAGGAATAATTTTAAAATTCACAGTAACTTTCTCAACAACTGTTTTGCAGATTGTTTCTGTCCTATCAGAAACATTCATTGACTTTTCAATGAATAGAATCAGAATATTGCAATACTGGCCTATGTTTCATCTGAGGTCAACTGTAACATGTTACTGGAAGCAGAATTAGGAAATACTTTTGAAATTTAAAAAAAGTAAAAAGCTGTGTGGAATCAGTCTGTTCAGCTACAAATACCAGATCCCAAGCTGGGGAAGAGGTTTTGCAGATTGGGGCCAACTTCCTTAAAAAGCTTTACAGGAAATAGATATTTCTTGTAAAATGGAATTATTTTTAGGATTTTATTATTTAGGATTCACAGGCTTTGGTTTCTATTTCCAGTTATAATTAATTCACACCCTTTCCCTTGTTTCCAGCACTGTTCCTTTCTCAGATGGAAGTTTTCTCTTACAATTTTTGTTCTCCTCTGCAGGAGGAAGATTGAGCTCAAGCACAGAAGGTTCATCAGCAGTCCACTAACCCCTCTCTTCTGTAAACCCTAAAATATCAAACTCCATGAATTGATTTCCTTTCATTCTCTGCTTCAGGCCTAACTGTTAATGAAGTTGCCAGGTCTGTTGAGATCCTAGAGATTTATTTGTTATACTGAATATAATGTCAGGACAGAGAGTTATTGCTTGCTTTACTCTGACAGTTTTATTCATGAAGCAGAATACTGGAACTTACAGAAGCTTGGCCCACTCAATACATCATTCCTGAAACTCAGTTAAATGCTTAATGCAAACTTTGTTTAAAGGAGAACAATTGCCTTTAACATGCAAATACTTTATAAATAAATTGCCTTAAAACATCTAAGTGAATTACTCTGCCACGTAATCACTCTTAGTGTAGTTGTGGACTGACTTCCTTCTATTAACCCTTAATCAATCCAAACCACAGCAGTCAGTATTAGAAAAGAGCCCTTAAATATTCCAACCTGTTCAGTTTGTCTCCCTATCCCCTGACTTCCTTCTATTAACCCTTAATCAATCCAAACCACAGCAGTCAGTATTAGAAAAGAGCCTTTAAAATATTCTATCCTGTTCAGTTTGTCTCCCTATCCCCTCTCATACTCACATTTGAGCTTTGCTACATAAGGACAACTTTAAAAAACCCAAACCAAGCCAAAAAACCCCCCTTGAAACTTAAACAAGAAATGAGTATGTCTACCTTTTACCTGCATGACATGTCATAGTTTAGAAAAAAATTGCTTCACTCTGAAATAAGCAGGAGGAAAATTATGGGCGTAAATGAGAAAGGTTTTAGAAAGTGAAAGCTCACCAGAATGTTTTCAAGTCAAAGGCAACACAATTTAAAATTTTGAGGAAAAACACATGAAAGTCCTGAAATAAATGCAAAACTCTCTTTCTAGGTGGTGTTTTTTCTTTCTTGGAAGATCCTGTGGAGAAAGCAACTTGTTCACTCCTGCAGAGTCTGATTTATGCACATTGTAGGGGTAGGAATTAGGTAAAGAAAAGCAAATTTTATGTCCTGAATCTTTTAATGAAAATCATTTATTTCTTCAAAATCTGAATTTATCAATCACAACCATAACATCCTGAACACCAGAAACATTTGAGATTTATTGGACCTGAGTTTCTAGCCTGAATTGAAGCAAGGATGCTTACATCTTCCAGCAGAACTAGGCTTTTCTGTGGTGACTCCATGCTGCTACAAGCCCAGTCCTGTTCCTACAACCACCTGCCCAGAACAGACTTTGGACCTTTGGTCTCACAGGTAGCACTGGTGACACATACTAGATACCAGACAAGCTCTCACATCAATTTGATTTTTTGTTTTCCTCCTCAGCCCCCCAAGATGGTCAAGTGCTCCTGTTTGAAAATATTTGCCTGTGAACCTTAAAATACAAAAATTAGAGCAGAACCTACAAAACACATGAGTTTAATGGTACACTCTTGCCAGAATATAAAGGTATGAAAGTCAGCCTTTATGGTCTCAGAAGTGGAAGATTCATGGCAGTGCTGAGAGGCAGGAAGGCTTTTACAGGTTTGGGATTGTGGCATTGCTCAGGGAAGGAGACCTAAATTCCCATCAAATCCTTCCCACCCTTCCACATTGCTGTGTGTTCTGTATATACTTTCTCTTGCAGCAAATAACAACTTAGAGTGTTTTTAAAAGACCTATTGCTTTTTGCCTTTCTCTTATTAAAAAAAAAAAAACCTCTAACAAGCCAAACACAGAAGGAAAAATATGATAAGGACCATATTTAGGACATAGAATAAGAATAGATTTAATGAAAACATTGTGCTTCTCTGTCAGTGCTCTGTGTGTAATTGCTACTTCCCCAGTGATTCCTTTGCTTAAAAAGGGAGGTCTTGATCCCTTTTATCATTATAAAATATTCCTTCCACACACCTAGCCACACCTGGTCTTACACAGGAGCTGGTTGAGCAAGAAGGTGGTGCTATTCCCAATAAGTGCCTTTGCTCACTGCTCCCTGACTATTCTTTTGTTGTCATTTTCATTGATGCTTGGGACATTTCAATCCCATTCCCAAATTATCAAATTGCATTCATGCTTTTCCAATTTGGTTTAAAAAAATCCTTGTTCAAAAGCTTTTGCTTTCTATAGATCATTTACAAAATAAAGTGTCTCAAAACAAAAAGCCATTTTAAGGCCATATTCTCCCCCTGCCTTCTCAAGAAAGAATTTTCCCAAGAAAAGCAAAAGCCAACAAATGAAGAACAATTCACTTCCAGACAACTTGGTTGGTTTTGGTTTTCCTTTCCCTGCTCCTTTGTACAGTTACAAAATGGAATATTGCAGCTAACCCTGGCCAAAGTACTGTGCAAAAACATCACCTGATGCTAAATATCATCCCAGGGATATCACCTACCAACACATAATGCACATCCTTTTCTAGGAAAGCTCTTCTCTCAGTAGGCTCTACTGTCTGGATTTGTCATTTGACAGGAAAAGCTGGAGACAGAACAAAAATTATTTATTTTTAATTAGATGACGGTTCAAATTCTCTCAGGCAAACTCAGTGCAGTGACAGAGTTATTATAAACATGCAAAACTGGCACCAGTAACATAACTGCAAGGACTCACAGAATACCTCATACATATCTCCTGTGAGAGTGACTACTTACATTAGAAAATATAAGATGAACAGGAAGTCAATAAAATACAGCAGAGTTCACAAACCAGGGAAAACCCCTGAATTTTCTGTCCAAGGTCGTGGACCCAGCCTGAGCTGCTGCTAAATTAAAGCTACCCTTTTGAGATGCTTAAATTATCTGTGCCATGTGGATTGGGACCATTGACAGCTGATGAGAAAATTACTTCTGTACCACCTCAGGGGAATTCCCACACCTATTAGACCTCAGTGGAAATGAGATAAGTTTGCTTTAAGCTCCTTCTGGGCTGTATGCCAGATTTTGGCAGAATCCATAAAAGAAACAGAGCTCCCAGGCCAGCAGTCACTTAGGCTTGGATTTGGTGTTTGACAAGGAATGCCTAAATGAGGCACAGGAGGAAAAATAAGTGCCTTGCTTTGATTAGATGAATCAGAGAGAACACTGTCTTTCAAAAAAAAGTAATTTTACGAGACAAACTTCTCCTTATTTCCAAAGAATTGGTGAGTAAAATGATGGGATGGGGTGTGCAAGAAAAGCTGAGTCAGTAAAGAGCCCCAAGGTTATCAATTTAGCAGTCACAGGTTATGAAATATTCTGGAAGACTATTATGGATCCTGATGTGTAATTTCTCAAGTGCACATGACAGATGCATCATAAATAATAAACCAATGCATAAATGTAGCTTATATCTTGGGGGATAATGCCACATTCTTTTCACTCATAGGTCATTAGCTGTCATTTTCATTCCTAGGATTAGGGTCTTCAACATTCCTCAACGCTGGCAGTCCACTTCTACATAAATAATGCTGCACTCCTGTGATTTGCTGGGTTTTCCAGGCAGCAGAGTGCAACAGAGCAGAGTAGTGTTGTTAATTGCCATACAAGTAGCAGGGAAACTGTACTTTAATATTGTGAGAATGTGGTGGTCCTTGACCCCAGCCCATCCTTGGTCCTGGCTGCAATCTCAGAAGCTCCTGACAAACCTTGGCTGGAGCAGCTGAGAGGTGAAGCATCCCTGGCCCCACCAGTCAAGCCATGAGGCACCCCTGGATCTCACCAGGAGCTCTTGAATGGTGCAGATGGGAACAGCCAGGAGGAGCAGCTGCCCAAACAGGGCCAGCCTTTTGCAGCTATCCCCTTTTTTGGGGCATTTTCCTGAGTCACAGCCTGAGAGGGGCAGTGCCACTGCTGCAGCCCAGCTGCTGGCACAGGCTATGGCCAGGATGGAAAGTGCTGATGACCAAAGCATCCAGTGACCCTCTGAACAGGGGTCCTGAGTGAGGCTCTCTGAGCTCTCCTGGGCCTCAGTGGCTTCTCCAGCTCCTCCCTCTGAGTGAGAGACCTGTCAGAGATCGTGATCACTCAACCCCCACGACACTCAAAGGACCAACTGTTACTGCGCTATTTTCCGAAAAATCCCTTCAACCAGGATTTTTCTCCTGAGAAGCCTCAGAAAAGAAATCTAAACAATGATTATCTGATTGCTTGGAATGTGGTCTGGAGGTTGCTCACCGACAGGTGCATCTTGGATTGGTTCCATGGGAATTGTTTAAATTAATGACCAATCCCAGTCCAGCTGTGTCAGACTCTCTGGTCAGTCCCATCATTCCTTTCCAGCTTTCTGATGTGTCCTTTCTCTTTCTTTAGTATAGTTTTAGTATATCATTTCTTTTAGTATAATATAATGTCATAAAGTAATAAATCAGCCTTCTGAGAACATGGAGTCAAATTCTCATCTCTCACCTCATCCTGGGGACCCAACAACACCCCAACAACCACCAGTGGTAATGAGGCCAAGGCTGATAGTACCAAAACCACCCCCTGACCCCTCCAACTTCATGTTCCTGCAAGAGTAATACATCTCCTGAAGCTTTTCTGTCTCTCCCTTCTTGGCAGCAGAGCTTCCTTTTAATAACCCCTGCAGAGAATCTGGATTTTCTTCCCTCTTTCAGCTGTCACAGAGCACATTGCTACGAGAAAATCCTGCAGCCAAATCCCTGCTTGTTTCAAACCTTTACAAATTGGACCCAACACAGATGTGTGGGCATTCCAAGCACTCAAACTGCCTTTTCTCTGAGCATTCTGGCTACAGGGCAGAGCTGGTCTGGTTTAAAATTACCCAGGCTCTCCTAAACTCTTATCACATTGTCACTCTTGCTAACTTCTTCTCTTGACAAGGATGGCTTGCCTTCAGGAAAAGGAATTCACAAAGTATTCCTGAATGGATCCTGGTCTTTCTTCATCTTCTTTCCACATCCTCCTGGCTTTCTATGGTACCTTCCTTCCTGGTGTTCATAGCCTTTAACTCTCCTTGCACAGAGATCAATGAGCTCTCAACTCTGTCATTACCTCCACCAGGGTCCTAAAAACCAACTGATGAAAAGAAAAAATTCCTTTATGAATTTCCTTTGCTCACTCCCCACAGGGCTTGGATTATGTACTCCACAGGACTGCTCTGATCATAAAAATGGCATAAATATTGTTTTGCTTGTGCCTTATATTCTCCTGGTGAAACACAAGGCAACAGATCTCAAATTAAATGTGAGTGATGTCAGTCACATAGTTCTGCCAAAACACCTCCAGCTACCCAGCTAAATCTTACTACTTATTGGAGTAACTATAACAGTCATTATCCTCATCATCAATATATTTATATTCTTATTTTACTTTGTTTTCCTCAAGGCAGAGTTAGGGATCTTCCTTCAGAGTCTTCTCTTAAGCCTGGGTTTACTAAGGCTCTACAGAAACATTTTCGTTTCAGGTAAGGGCATTAAAGGTTTACATGTGGCTTTTCTTTTTGCCTTAAATTTATCTTTTATTAAAAAAACCACAAGAAGAAAGCAGTGGAAGAACACTACAAAAATGCTACAAATGCTTGCCTCGTGGGGTCTCAGCTGTCATCTGACTATGGATTTTCAAATGACAAACAACAACTTGCAAGTGAAAATAGCATGTCATTTCTCCTCTCACCTACCTCTGGGTAAGTGGAATTGCCATTAAAAAATAAAAAAATCAAGGTTATTTGTTTTCACTTGACAGCAGGAACTAAAAGCACATCGATGCTGCAGTCCAAGACACCACTGCTCATGAGTGGTGTCTTGGACTGCCCCACAGTGGTGTTTCTGCCTGATTGAAGGGGACACTTGCAGAGCTACAGACAGGGAAAGTCAAGCTCAGAGAGCAAACATCAACAGGTATTTCACATTTGATCTTAAACTTAGGTAAGGGATAAAGGAAATTAAATCTATTCCCAGGTGTTGCAGATGACATTCATCAAATGATCAGTAAAGTTACAGTTTTTCCCATCAGCCAGCTATAAACATGCAGGGCCAACATCTTCTCATGGAGCAGATTTCCTTATATAAAACACACTGGTAATTGTACTGCTGATAATCCCAGAGATCAAAAATGTTCCTACATCCTCCTGGTTCAAGGGAGTTGATTTCCACCTGTGAGACATCTGTCATCAGATGCCAGGGCTGCAGACAGTGTGAAAGGGAAGAGAGCTACTAAAAAGTTCAGTTGTGTCACAATGGTCCTTGGCGGTGTCTTTTTATACATCAGTCATCTGCTGAGCTGTGTCTTCTCACTGTCTCCCTCAATGCTCACCTCAAAGTGCTCAAGTACAAGGCAGGATCAAGATGTAAATGAGCCAAACCTAATTTGAATTTGGATCCCCTACAGCTCAACCAAAGGGAGAGAAAATACTTTAATATTTTCATATGATTGGTTGCCCTTCTGCCCATGATCAGCCAGGCTTCCCACAAGTGAAAAGTCTCCTTGCCTTCAGTTCCAGGCCAAGCTGGAAGTCCATTAGGGTGCTCCAAATTGTGTCAGCTGCCATCTCCTTTGCCATTACCTGTACTAGAAACTCCAGGGGAAAAGATATAAAGAACCATCTCTCCTGCTTTTGGTCTCCTTGAATTTCTTCACTCTAAAAGAATACTTAATTGAAACCAGAAAAAGTGAAAAAATCTTCCCACAAGACCTGCAAGAGTAGCAAGGCATAAAAAATCTGCTCTAGTGGGAGGCATTACTTTAGTTTCTTCTGTATACAACTGATGAAACAGAAAAAAAATGAATCTCTGCAGAGAGCCTGCAGAATACATTTAAAAATGTCATGTGAATATCAATTTGCTTTGTTCATATTCCTTTTTGTTTGCATTTCCCAAATACTCCAGTGAAAAAGCTTTCCTAGCACAAGTCTTTGCAAAGATTTAATATGGTCTGCTCAAATTGGAAATGAGGAATAGTACACTCAAGTATGGGGTTCACTTTGCTTTGGGTTATAAGTCATTTGAAATGAGGGCAGGGAAGCTGCCACATGCATTCTTCAAATGAAAATTCTTAATTGAGCTTTTTTGAATGGCAGAAAAATACCGACTTTTAAAGCTAAATTGGAATGCATACAAATAATTGAGTAATGCACAAAGCGGAGAAGAGTGGATTGAAGAGAATTAGACAAGTGGATACACTTCAGAATGAAAAGTACAACTTTTTGAGTGGGATGGCTAAAACCCTGCTTCCTTTGTTTTGCACAATGTTTACCAAATACTGAACTGTCTGGGCTGCCCTTACCCAGTGAAACCTTTCTTGGGAAGAAACATATGTGTGTGTTGAAAGCTGTGGCTGTGAGAACCTCAGGTTTCTTTTCCTTATTTAGGATGCTAAATAGGATAAAGGACTTACACTTGTGGCAGTGGTCCTTTCCTGACCCTCAGCTTGATGTCATAGCAGGCAAGAGTGAGAAATAAATCACAGGCAGGCACACCATGCTTTAACTCTACCCAGAGTCCCCAGTTAATTAACCTAAAGTGAAAGAGTCCACAGAGCCTCTTGTCAGTCCAACTTGCATGAGAAATTCTTCCCTAGCCTCCAAAACTTGCAAACAAAGAAAAATACCAACAGGATTTTGTAAGCACAAGCTCAAGGGAGTGTGCTCTTTCATCACCATAAAAAAATCATTCCTCTTTGCCATAAGGGAGTTGCCTACAGGGGAGTGCAAGGAGTTATGGAGACCCATCACTCACAAAGCAAAATCTGACTCCTTTGTGCTTAAATCCCCCAAGGAGGAAGGTGACTATCACTGAGAGCACCTCCAGGCCAGAGGACAGCCAGGGAAGTGCAAAAGTGGCTGCTGAAGCAGTGCCTGGGTGGGATCTGATCACAGGCACCCTTGAGGTGAAGGCTGTGCTGAAAGTGAGCCCCACTGAAAGCCAGGCTGCTTTCAGTGAATTTACCTGCAGGAAATTCTGTGAGTGAGTGCAAGTGCTCATGGATGTGGAGACAAAGCTCCTGCTTGAGTCACTGCTGGGACATGCAGACTGCTCCCTCCATGCCTCCACTGACTGCCATCCATGCACAGCTCAGGCAGTCATGGATGGTGACTCACATTTTGCTTTTCTTGCCCTTGAGAGCCAGCATTGGATGCTTCGTGTTGCTCTGTGTGCCTCTGCACCTAAAGGGACAAATTTGGGATATTTTAATCAGGAAACACATCTGCTGTAGTCTGTTAGAGCCAAGCATTTACAACTGAGAGATTGTTTTGACTTCAGAAGAGTGATTGAGAGACAGAAAAATGAATTGTGCCTTTAAATTTAGCCTGAAGGAAAAAAAAAAAAAAGAAACCAACAAAAAAACAAGCAAGGGAAAATGTTGATTTTTGGGGGGAAATCTCATTTCACTAGAGACTTAAGGCTTAATAGGGTCTGGAACCTTCTTGGCTTTCCCCACAGAAGGAATATGTCCAGTGGAGCAGAGTTGTGCTCAGTGAACATGGGGCCTCTGTGAGTAGAAACTTCAGAGCCTGCATTGATTCCCTACAAGAGACTGCAGCATTCCCTCATGTTCAAGTTAACTCTGCTTGATATTGTTTATCTGGCTAAGACACATTGCCATGGAACATTTCTCAGTATAAGGAGACTTAAGGTGCTATTTGTGACCACTTTCAGGCAGGATTCCTGCGTCACTCGGCTGAGAAAAGGCAGGGAAAGGAGGCAGCCCCGTGAGATTTGCCTCCCATTAATAACACTCTGTATTTCCAGGTGTTGTCACTGAATGTCACTCTGACATATTCCCTCAAGAAACCTCCCTGTCTGACTGACACCAGCGCAGATGAGATGTGTAATGTGCAGCAATGTGCTCAGGAGGCTTTTCCCACTCAGCTTCCCAGTGCTGCATCTGCTTCCACAAAGACAGGTCTGCTCACAGATCTCAGGGCTGGCACCAAAATGGCTTGCATCTTTCATATTTATAACAGAAGCTTTTCCTTTCTCCCTCTAGTAGGTTCAACTATCCCCACCCACCACTGCTGCTATTTCAAGGAGCTGTTTGATGACTAACTCCTCTTCAAGGGGGTGCTGAAAGAGAGATCAGACGGTGAGACTTAAAGATGAGGACCACAAGCCTTGGCAAGCAGATAATGAACCCCTAAACATTTCTGTGCTTAAATTCAACACAGAGTACAGTGATGAAAGGCAAAAAGTGCTTCTTCTTGCTATCTTCCTTTTCCCCCACTCCACTAATCTTTTCTTCGGTTCTATAAAATTACACTTGAAAACCTGGATAGAAAAAGAAGAGGTCATAATTAGGAACCCTGTTAACAGAACCTGAACATCCTTTCACACAAATGCTGCCCCTCATTATATGCATGTGCTTCTTACTTTTGTTTTTGGTTCTTGGTAAGTGGTATCAAATACCCTAAATTTCTTCTATCCTAAATTTCCCATACCCTAAATTTCTTCTATCCTACCTTTCAATGTTATTCACAAGCACTCAGTTATCCTGTAAGAACAGGCAAACAACATATTTATTACAAACCAATACTTTAAAGGTAAAATATAGAGTTTATATTTGAACACTGTCAGAAAAAAAAAATAATCTGTATTTTTTTCAATGTTATTTTAACGAGTTAAAAAAGTTTGGGCTCTTCAGTCCCTCAGAATCAAGATTTATCAGGTAGCTGTCAGCCAGTCCTGTTTGTGTAATCAACAGCTGAAGGACCAGGGGAACTGTCACAAAGCTTAATTGACTTCCTGGACTGAGACATTCATCTGTTGGGAAGTTAAAGATGAATGCCTGGAGCAAGGCCTGAATTTCTTTTGATGAGTCTAAAATGAAATGTCTCCTGCTATGACACCAGGCAGGACTCACTCCACAAACAAACCACTAATATCAGATCAGTATGTACATGCCACACCACATCCCAACACAAATCCTAGTGGAACTGTGGCTAATAATCCAAAAAATCTCATAAATGGAGTTCACCCAGCAGTTTTAATTCATACCAGGTCCTCAGAACACTCCAACGTTTAAATGCTTTAATCACAAGTTGCTCTGTGGTTCTCTAATTAGCAAGTGTTCGTGGAATGAGCTGCTCTGCAACAGGACACATCCCACAATGGCTCATCATTTGAGTGGGAAGGTAACAGACACATTGAATAGCACAAATTAACTTGATGGTAATGAGGAAGCCTCTCTGTCAGCAATATCACAAATTAAATTATCTGCTACCTCCCAGTGATGAGGAATAATTAAGAAAGCTACACAATTGCTTACAAATAAACCAGCACCAGATCAGCTGAAAGATGTCTGTCCTGGAATCTCTGGCACAGCAACTTTCATTCCCTTCACTCTGTTACCATTTGTTTGTAGGTAAACCAGATCTTCAGCATTATCTTAATTAAGCTTTTAAAATTTAATTTCCTTTTTCAAAGGAGAGTATCTTGGGCACTACACAGCGAGTTTTCATTAACAATGCAGCAGCTTCAGCAGAGCATTTCCAAGCTGAGCAGGAAACAACAACAAAAAGGGCTGATGGCCCTGGGGGGTTGAGGGAGAGAGGAGCACCTTGCAACACACATCTCTCAGCAGTCACCCTAAAACACATTTTGATTCCCCAGAGGAACTCAGGCACTAAGCAAGTAAACTGCAAATTAGGTTTTAATGTTGCATATTTTATTTAAATTAAACTTCTGGTTTGTAGGTAAGTGTTAAATACTGGGAATACTTATGTCAAGAGTTCTTTTCAAATTGTTTTTTGGTTTGATAGGGGGTTCTGCCATTTTAACTGATTTTTTTTTTTTTTTACTTTGAAAACAAGTGATGAGACTAGAAGATCATTTTCCTGTAATTAATTAAAACAGAGGAGGATTATCAACTCTTGCAGCTCATTCACAGAGATTCCAAGATCACTCCTGGCAGCTCAGTAATTATTCATATTAACTACAGATGCAATACCCTTATTTGGCACTTGCTAGAACTGCAAATTGAAAAAGAAGCAAGACAATGAGCAATGTAAATAGGGAAAGTATTATGGACTTTTAAAATTTTTATAAAGTGCAATAAATCTTTGGTATCAATCAAGACTGAAAAAATGAGAAATGTTAGTCCTATCTCCTCACCCTGTGTGTATGATTTTAGATCTTTTCCTTAACTGCAGAAAGTGTAATATCCAATGCATCATATCTGGGAGATAAACTAGCAGCAACTGAGCTTAAAATGTCACAGCTCACAAAACACAACAATGATGCATTTTGAGCAATTGCAGATAAGCTTTGTGTGTATCATCTGTTGGTGCTTTAATTTCTGCACTTGAGATATTAGGCAATCTTTTGCAGTTCATCTATTGTAACCAAGCATACAAGTGAAAAACAGCTGGGCCAGCAATCTTTTGGAAAGCAAATCACAAAAATGCTGCTGGTGATCTTCCAACCCTCTGTTAATCCAAGTGATGTTAAAATAGAGATACAACATAATGCAAGTCTGAGCAGCTTCAGCCAACAAGGTAAGCCTAACAACGACAGAGGTCTCAGAGCAGTAATACACTCTTTTCAATTTAGGTTTTCAGGATTTACTGGAGAAATAATGTTTTAGCAGTCCTAGTCACCTGGAGCATAAAAATACATACATATAATGTATCCAGTCAGGGCAAACATGCTGAAATTACATTTTTTTTACAAGGTGAAAAACTCAATAAATAGGGAAAGGCACTAACACATGGTTCTCAACACCACCTCAGATAACAAGCAAAGGTATGGCCATGGAAGACATAAGTAATTTCACCCAGTGGTGCTGGACAAACTGCCTGGCCATAATTTAGGCAAGATTATTGTTTGGTTAGATGCACTAAAATTGAAATAACACCTACAAATAATCCATACCTTCCCTTTCCCTGCTTAGTATGGAGATTCCTGCAATAGTCCTGATTTTATGGAACTATATTTCTTTCTATGTGAACAGCAAGAGATATCATCTTAAATATTGGAGTACTTTTGAGAAAGTTCTTTCCTGTTCACAAATAATTCACAGATTACTTCTGCTGAAAAGAAAATCTATTCTGCAAGAACTACTTTGCAAAGTAATGTAACTAGGCAGACACTAGAAGAATATGACAAAATCTATTTGGTGGAATCATGTCTGGAAAATTTCAAAAATCTTGAATAAAAATGAGATCAATCAAATAGCAACATTTAAATGAAAGACAAACCATATTCAAATATTCTATATTAAAACTGAAATAATTATAATTTTCCAATCAGGGAATATATTAAAATATTACATTCTCTAGTAAATTTTCCTAAAGCTTTAAAAACACATACAGAGAGCAAGATTGAAGGGAAAATACTCATTTATTCAAATCATTTGAGGTTTGTAAAGTAGCCCAAATATCACAGGTAGAAAAAAAAAGAACTTCCAAATATCCAGATAATTCTGAAAGTCATTTTAAATTCAGTAAAAAGCAGTTGTCATGTTTTGGCATATATAATGGAGTTTATAGCCAAACACACAAAAAACACCCAATGATGAACCTAGGTCAGTAAGCCTATAAGGCCAGTAGTCTGCCAACAGATCATTTATTGACTTTACAACATAGCTGGCTGCAAGTAATTTTTCTGTGTTTGTATTTCTTAAAGATGAAAACAATTCCAAGCTACTTATCCATGCTCTTAATCAAACAAGACTTCCATATTCTGCAATCCCACTTTGATGGGGGAAGATCCCAGGTCAAATTTACTGTTCTGTGCAACCACGGATCTGTAATTGATCCTGATTTCTACCAGCCTTGGTTTGAGACTTGTTCCCAGGTGAAACAAATCAAAGTACTAAAGCTGTTGTTCTTCTACACATGATGAAGCTTTGATTAAATGCTTGCCAAGGCTGCAAGCAAAGACAGGCCACAGGATACCAAGTAATTTCTTCCACAGCTGCCCAACTTCTGCTCTCCTGATCTGCACACATGCAGTTTGCAGGCATTATTGGTGATTTCCCTAAGAAGGGATCAGATATGGCAGAATGCCCATGACCTTGGTGACCCACTGTTACTCAACCACAGGCTAATAAAATGAGTTTGTGTCAGTAGCACTTCTGTCTAACAAACACTTATAATTTGCCAGAAACCTTTAATATCTACGCAGTTCCAAAGAAATTGAGTCTGTAACTTCCTTTTTACATTTCTTAGGCAAATCATCAAAATATAACCCCTGCTGTTAGACTGAAGAACAGTTAAGTACAGGCCAAGAACAAAGCAATTGTGCTTCCAAGGCTGTGCACAGTCCCCTCGTGTGCACTGATTGCTGCAGCCTGTCACCTCCTGGTGATATGAGAAACAAGCTGCACAGCGAAGAAAACCACACAAACACAGCTCTAATGCACGGGTTTTGGCTAAAAGATTGTGATATTCTACTTAAACTGCAATAGGCCCCAACAATGAGAACATTTAAACAGCTGGTAATGTCCACACACACCTTGCTGGTCACTGAATAAGCATCAAAATCTCAGAAAACTACACACTCATAATGGTTGGCTGGCAAGTCAGATTTTATAACTTAAATAGTATATGTCAAACAGCTTAATTTTAAGAGTCTTCTTCACATTTAAGAAGACTTTTCATTCCAAATAATTTTTTAAAATATAAACTAGTACTTAATAACAAACCTGTAGTGCCACACGTTACCACAAGAGACTTCAATATTTTACAGTGCTGTCAGATTTGCAATATACAAAATTGGAAGTAAATTTAGCCTTAAACTCTAAGTGGCAGCTGACTGCATCCCCATAGAGTCTCTCTACACTTTCTGAATCCTGCTGTCATAACTCAGATCAAGCTGAAATCAAGATCCATCCCAAATTCTTTTCCAGGCAACAAAGAAAGCTCTATTCCCCATTAGCCCCCAGTGGCCAACCAAAGGATTTCTCACCAGTGAGCAATATGAATTCCAGATGAGTGCATGGTGAGATCATTAACCTTCTTATGCCACCCTGTCTTGTTTGCAAGCTTCCCACTAATCTGTTGCTAATAGATACAGGTGCCAAAATTATTGCCTGCAAAGGCTTTTCCTTATGTTTGAAGTAATTTTTGGTGCTGCCATTTATCACTCACGTCTCTAAGGTGCCTTTTATGCTAACATGGGGAAGCCACCACAAACATTTTGTACCTCCATGGAAGGGAGAGCCAGTGCTCCTGGCTGCCTGCCTGTTCCCATCTGTGGAGCTGGCTCCTTCCAGAGCCCTGTGGTTTAGGTAATACCTCGTGGCACAGTGGAGGATCCTGGATTTTGAGCTGTGGGTCCTATGGCCTCCTCCAGAGGAAATCCTTTCCCCTGCACTAAGCTGACAGTGCTGTTTGAGCACAGAACTTACACCCAGTGTGAAAAGCTTTGGTGTGCAGCCCTGCCTGGAGGGACCTGCTGGCAGCAGCAATAAAACACAGCTGCAATAAGGACTAGTCTGCAGCTGAGTGAAAATGCTCCTTTATTTATCCATGTTGTGCTACAGGGATGCTGATGAGGACGTGGACCTTGGGTGATCTGGCTCCAAGTGCCAGCAGGGAGAGCTCAGCCAGAACTCTCAGAGCTGGTGCTCTCTGCAGGCAGCACAAACCAGAGTCCTGCAGAGCCCCACCACCCACCCAAAGCTGCTTCCAAAACTTCTCCCCTCTTACAGGCATCCTCCCAGGCATCTCTCCCAGAGCCTTGCCACTCCCCTGCCCCAAAGCACAACCCAATATTATCTAATCAAGACCAGACACTTCATGACTCACTATAACCCAGTGTGACTGATTTGTTATTTGCACTTCCTTGATGGTTGTGGCACAAGCAGACCATATTCTCTGGACACATTCTTTTCTTCAAGTCCTGCCACACATGTCTGTTAGCTATTTCTTTGTATTACTAAGGATTCTAAGCAACACCTTGAGGCAAATCTTGATTAGCATGTTAATTAGGAAATTCCTAGCAGGCACTTTGGGTGACAGCTTACTCCCAATCACCAAGAATAAAAACCGTGTTCAGATTGAGACATCAGGTTGAATTATAGAGATGGACACACTGGAAATGCTGTCAAACAAATAAAACTCCCAGTTCCTTTCCCTGGGTTCCAGAATGCCAGCCCTGAAAAAGCAAATGCTTGTACAAAGCAGCCAAGCCCTGGCTCCCCAGGCTGCCTCCTGTGCCTCTCTTGGACTCCCTTGCATTTCTTGGCAGACACAGGACTGCCAGGTTAGTCCAGAGCTCTGAGCACCGCCCTGCCAGCTCAGACCTGTCCCAGGCTGCAGCTCAGAAAGGTTATGGGAATATTTCCAGGGCAGTTTGAGTAAGGTCCAAAAGGTCAGAATATGAAACAAGCGCTATGTGCTCCTCTGGCAATTACCTCTCACACAAAAAATATTTCTCTCCTTTACTTCCTCCTTATTCTTCCAAAACAAACACAGGGCTGAAAATTAAACCAGTCCCACACTGGTGTGAGTACTGTTTATGTAACCTTAAAAAAAATATATGCCTTTACGATTTTCCACACTGCTGTTGTGGAGCTAAGCTTCATTCAGTACAAATCTACTGCATTAGCACCAGTGATGAAACACACTTGCAACAAGAATCAATCTCCAGCTGAGTGAAGAATGCTGATTTTTTTATTCTACATAGGTTAGTGAGAAAGGGAAAGTGCCCATCATTGGTCTCAGCTGAATTATTTTTCTTTTCAATAAGATTTTCTAAATATGAATGAATTCTTAAAGTGCCTCAGTGCCTCTCTCATGTAATTTCCTACTGAGCAGTGCTTTAATCTGGAATCAGTATTTTCCATGGGCTACACAAAGTGCAAGGACTTTCACTGATATCTAAGCAGTGAGATTAGGCAAAATCTGAACAATTCAAGGTAACAGTCCTAAGACATGGGGGCAAGTTTCCACCCTGCATCTCCAAAGTATTTAGCTAAATAACTGGCTGTGTCAACTCTAACTCACTGTTGAGACATGAGGCAGAAACACAATGAGGACCTGAAATCTCCTGAAGTAAAATCCTGGTAAAAACTCTTTGCTGGTGTCTAGCTCGGCCCATAACTTCTTCCAGTGGCAGTAAGTTATTTGACACAAAGATACGGGGACAATTGCAGATGCAGATTTGTGTTCAGGCAAGTGAGGTTTATTAAAAAGCAAGGAAAGAAATGCTAATTTTCAGTATGAATGCTTAAGTCTGAATGTTCTATCACTGTTCTACTGCTTCTGTCACCAATTTAAGTCCCCTGGTAAGTAAAAGCATTGGGTGAGAGCAAACACAGAATTTAGACTCCCTTGATTTTTTAATTTTTTTCTTGTGCTTGGAGACTTAAAAGAGACATTCAGGAGGCTTATTCATAAGTTTGGGGAGTCAGTGGAAAAATGAAAGGCATCAATAAAAGAGGCACAATAGGGTAACAAAGGTGGGAAGCAGAAAGAGAGGAATTAAGCACACAGTTATTTCACTCCAGCCAATATGGAATATTGGAATATAAAATATGGAGCAGTGAAAAAGTAAGTTTCATAATAGCTGCCTTGCCAAGAATGATCTATTAAGAAAATTAAAGGTGAAAAGATATCAAAGTTGGTCCTGAAGCCTACAGCAAAATCCTCAGCCCCATAGAAAGACGATCCCACAAAGGAAAAGCAGGTCATTCAAATAAACTGTTTAAGAAATTCTTCTGCTACTGCTCATTACATGTAGGTGTGGCATTCCTTACACAGATGCAATAAGATGTAAAGCTGTAAAGTGAATGGAAATTCCAAGCCTAGGAAAAAAGAAAAGCCACAAAGAAAAATGCAAAATCTCCAGTCCTATTTGATTAAGAGAAAGGAAAGAGAATTATGATTTTATCTACATTAGTTATTTTCTTCTTTGAAAGTAGTATTTAATTACCTTTTCAAGAGTGAAAAATGTATTATGCATAATTTATTTATGAAACAGAAAATGCAACTGGGCAGGTCTGTGTAATAAATACCTGTGTGTTGTTTATATTAGAATGATGACAAATATAGGCAATATTTGAGACAGAGCTGTTCTGCATGTTAAGGTATTTACATTTACTGTTTGACTGTAAACATTTCTAAAGTAGGAAAAACTAACACAGCAGAATTACAAAACATCAATATTATTGACTTTTTACCAGAAAGGTATTTACATGCAGTTTCTGAGGTGTACCCACTATAAAAACCACATCTCTTTAATGCAGATGCAAAGGAAAAGTGTGTTTTGTAGAGGTAAGAAATGGAAAATGCATGCAACATTCTACATATTCATTGAAACATAGCTCCAGGGGATATAGAAATACATAGAATATAGGCATTGAACCTGTATACTGAAATAAATTTGAAATAAAATAGCATAATTTGAAATCCTAATTAATTTTAGACTGCATCTGAAAGAACCAAAATGCAGCAGTAATATAATTTTCAACATTGAGGATTCAGTCATTACTTATTCAAAGTATTGCCTAAAACATCATTTTTTGTCCCTCTGCAGCTCCCCAGGTTTCCAGATTTTCTTTATTTTTCCTCAGGGTAGAGAATAAAACAAATGACAGCAAAAGAGCAGACATTTCCTCCTCTACCACCAAAGCCTGAGAAACCTGCATAAAAACTGATATATGGTTTTGCCCTGAAGAGTTTGCTATTGTTTTCTTGATCTCAGATCACTCTCTGAAATGTGGAAAATGGAAGGGTACTTTATTCAGATTACTAATTTCATGTCTTTGATCAGCTCAATGGGAAACTACAAGAAAAAGGCAGGTGGAATAAAGCCTTTCTTGAAGACAAGGGGAAAGAGTGGGACCTAAATTTCACCCAGGCTATTCATTCGTTTATATGTTGCAATTCTTAACAAAGTGGGGTTTTTTCAAGTTGTGCTTCACATGCTCTTTGTAAGAGCAGCCTATTAGTGTCAAACTGTAATGGCATCAAATTAGGTGATGGGAGCACTCAGGCCCTTAAGCCAAGTATTTTTTTTGTTGTGGCAAGAATGAGTGTGTGGGATGAATCACGCAGCCCCAAAGCGCGTTGGCAATCTTGGCTTTATCTGTTCTGCTGTGCTGCTGTACTGAGGAGAGAAAGGCAAGATAAAACCCTGGATATGTGTGGCCCAGCAGCACAGAACACTCAGGTGTCTCCACCCCTGGGCTCCAAACGTGCCTGTGAGCACAAAAGAGCCAAAGTGAGGAGACTGCCAGGGAGCAGCTTGGTTTTACAGAGAACACGCGCCGTGTTTTGTTTCCAAAAGCTGCTTGGGTCCAACCCAAATCCCACATGAACAGGTGGAAATCTCCTACTGCCTTCAATAGGCTTGGGTAAACACAAATAGCATTGCCTCAGCCTGATTTCCTGTTGAGAGCAGAGTGGATTATCCAGTCGTTTAGGATTCCTGAAGATTTCACCTTGTTTTGGTATTAGATTTACACAGAAACCTGTGGATGAGAGCACTGCCATCATCCCCTCAGAGTGGGGATTATTTTGCCCAATATTTTAAGACTCTCAAAAGCAGCCTCCTTTCACCAGCAAGGTTAATAAGCACCCATGTTCCACAAATTTTGTACTTCAAAGATTCAAGTGAGGGAATGATGGTAACACCTTGCATAGACAGCAGCACAGGGCTGCAGCATGTTTAGCCATTTTTTGGTTTTATTTAGTAGAGGGAGAAGGCAAAAATCCTGATTCCCTGACAGCATTAGATCCTACATAAGGACAATCATGTTTATCAAGTCACATTTTAATTTATAGCCAGTGACTTGCAGTTATTTGAATGCACTGCTAATTAGTATACATCCTGAAATAACTGTCAGCATGAGTGAGACTGGATCAATAAAAAGCACCTCTTTACATTTGAGGAAAGTACTTGTTTTATCTAACATGGGCATGAAATTCTGTAACAAAGAATATTCTTCAATTGTCACTGGGGCCATTAGTGGTCCTATAGAATGAAATATTGGTAATGTCCTTGACTTTGTTCTGCAGAAAATTTAAGAATTATCATTTATGTTGCTGCAGACCAGCTCCAGAAGCCTATTGGAGTTCTCTTCCTTGTTGGCATGTGCTCCTTGTTCTTTTTTCTATAATTACCATGCCTCTAGTATATACTCAAATACACATGAGACAAGACCAGAAAACATAAAATATTTAATACTAAACCTTCAAGGTGAGTACACACACAGGGATATGCATAAATCCCCTGCTTCTTATTAAAAACCCAGACCTACATTGTTATTTTAGACTGAGCACCAACAGAAGAACCTTTCCTTACATCTTAGCAACACTTCAGGGACCATCAGCAAAAAACCCCAACAACAACAAAACCCACCACAAACCCCAAAACAAATAGACATGAAAGTTACCTTCCAATTTCAGCCTTACCTAGAGCAAATGCAGCAAAATTCTTTTTCCTAGGCAGGGGTCACTTGCCTGGCATTAGAGGGCAGCTCAATAGTCCAGCAACAGATAACATTTGTCTCTCAGGATCTTGTAAGATATTAACAGTGATTCAGGAGCCCCCAGCTAGGTACAATCTATGCCAGGGTTGACAGAAAAGCAGCTGAGAGCCAGCAGTGGTGGGTTTGAGGCCCTGGTGTTTGCACTGTCCAGCAGATACTGAATGAACAGCTATTAATTACAGCACTTATTTATGCCCACGTTCTTCCCAGCTGGAACACAACTCAGCTCATTTCTCTTTGCAGAGAGCACAATGGATTTTAATTGACTAAAGGGAAAGATAGAGCAAGAAATTGTAATCTAGTTACAGTTCTCTTCCTCCTGCCCTTTCATTTGAAAACACATTCTGCAGGAGAAAGCTTGTAGAGTGCATAAATTTCAGCAAACTCATGACAGACTTCCTCAATCTTACCTAAACAAGGGGAAAAGAAACTGCTGGGTCACAATACCTACAAAAGTTTGAGGACTTTAAAATGTCATACTCCACATTTCACTCCCTAAATTTCTTTCCCGTCTGTCCCTTTCCCATTCATTTGGACAATAAACCACCCATCAACCACCACAATATGCACACTAATCAAACATCATTAAACCCCAAACATTCAACATTTGCTCTCTATTGCCATTTTGCAGGAATGCATGTTTGCTCTGACCCCAAACCATGTAACACCCTCTATTGCAGTGTTTTCAAACTCCTCTGCCTGTCAGCAGAGCCATGCTATGCTTGTTTTATGAGGAGGGCAGAGCAGAGGTCAGGTCCCCAGAGTCCAGCTGTCACTCAGCTGCATTTTGCAGCTCAGGGCTGCTGGCACTGCAGCAACTGGGGCCAGAGCAGCCTGGCTGCTGCTCTCCTGACCCTGACCCTGGCCCTGGCCAGCCCAGCAGCAGGCTTTCTTAGCCCAGCAGGGTAGCCTGCTGCTCCTGCTCCTTCAGCTGCCTTCTGCTCTGCGCTGTGAAATCAGTAAAGCTGAATCACTGCACACCTGGGTCAGGCAGAGAGGGATTTCCCCCTCCTGCCCAGAAGGGGAGGTGCTTTGGGGCTGGGCTCATTTTCACCTGGATTACTGAAATCAAAGGGGACAAGCTTGGATATCCAGCTTCATTCCCACTTAGGCATTCACTGCAACAAGCTCAGCTCCCAGATCAATGATCCTGGCACTCCTGGGGAATGAAATCAAGGTCCCACAGTCCCTGTCTGTGCTGGGATGCAGTGACAAGCCTCCCACACTCTGGGGTGTGGGTCCATCTTGGCAGAAAATTGGGATGCTCTTCCCAAGTTATCAGCAATATTGCAATGGAATACCATTAGATCTATTTTCTAAGTTACAGCTGCCTGAAGTAGCAGGGAAGTGGTGGTAGGGAAAAAGCTAATTAAGCAAGTAGTGGAGGCATCTTTTAGTGCCTCCTACATTAATGCTTCATTAAGGATCTGGAACTGCACTTAGCCTGGAATGATAACAGCATTCACATATTCAATAGACCGTAAATGAGAATATAAAGTGCAGGACAATGCAGAACGCAGCTTTAAAGGATAATCACCTTCAACAGAATATAAAATTTTGACTTTGATCTCAAAATATAAATAGCAGGAAGGGCAAACCCATATTTTCTTCATTAAAACCACCAGTAGCCTTGAATGGGGAGGAGTTTCTTTCCTCAAACCATCCAGAGGCAGGTCAAATAGAGAAAGACATGTGTGAAAAACAGTTTTGCTTCCTTGTGATTTTCACACACAGGACCTGGCAGGATGACTATACACACATTTGACACGCTGCCAGTGCTTTTCATTTTCACCTGTAACAGTTCTTTGGCAAACAGCAGCCAAAGCAGCAGTGTTTTTACAGAAGATGACTTGGTTACCATGCTTCCATGACAGCTTTCCATATAAATGAAGCTCGGGTAAAGACATGGTTGGGCTGTGCCAGCCCAGGAGACCTTCTCCATGGAACTGTTCTCCTTCACATTTGTCAGCTGGAAGACTTGTGTGCCATTTGTTCACAGCCCACTAAACATTTCACAATTTTTCATGGCAAGGTGACTGCTTTGAATGTAGAGGCTTCCATTTTTGGCTAAGACAGACTGCACACATCTCTGGTAGAGGGACAGCTTTAACCTGCCATCAGATTCTGGGCTTTCCTGCACAAGGAATAAGAAAAGCACTTTCAGGCCTGATATACACTTGATGTGAAGCCTCAGGCCCACTCAAATGAAAACATGGCTTTCATGTGTTTTGTGGAGACTTGCAGATCAACCCTAGCCTGCATGGAAATAATTGTTGCAAACTCCTGACCAAACTTGAATCCACAAGTTTCACTGACATTCAAAATTCCCTATACTGAATATTTCCTTCCTGCTAATTCTCTACCATGAAGAAAAGCATTAATCTATCAACTATGACCTAAATATTTTGATTAGATTCTGAAAGTCAGTAAATTCTCACATAATACACCAAAAGAGCACAAGAAAGATCTGCATGTTCCATAGAGAGCAGATAATGAAGGCTGTGAAAACGAAAGCTTTGAAGCCCTGGCATTTTTCATATTCATTAAAAGTTATATAGGCACTTGCCTGCTACACCCCACTCCAAGGCAGCATAACATGATCTTCCAGTGAGCAAGATTAGCATTCAAATCACAAGACTAACACAAGAAATATCTTAGAGCAAAAATTAAAATGCTGATCAATCCCCTATTAATATAGGACAGATAATTTCTAAGCTGTCCTACCACTTCTTTCTCATGTAGTTTCCATTCTCTCCCTCACAGGAGCAAATGGTTTCCAGTGCAGAATCACAACAGTGTAATTTTATACATTTGACATTAACATGTGTGACTGTTAGGATCTCTACAAAATGTTAGGATCTCTGGAAAATATTGAAAAGACGGACTGGTAGATACTCATGAACACATCCTGTTCAGGGATGATTACTGCAGGAAGGGGTCTGCCAAACCCAAACCCTTGCAATCAGTGTTTGGCACCTTCCAGAGTGCAAGGGTGAGCTGTGGCTGCAGGGACAGCTGCCCTGCAGCCCTTCTGTGTTCCAGGGAGAGGATGCCATCAGTCCACACCTCCTCATTGACACATTTCAGACCAGAGGAGGTGGCCTGTGAGCTTTTACTAAATGCAAACATCCAGCTCAGAAGTTGGATTACACCAGCATGAATGCCAATAAAAATGCAAGGGGGAAAAGAGGCCTTTTCTCTTCTCCTTTGATTACAAGGTACATGTTTACCTCTCCCCTTTTTCTCTTGATGTCTCAGCTAAGCACTAAGCTAACACCATTATCCAACACTGCACACACTGGGCAACTTGTCAGTGTAAAGGCTGTCAGCTCCACCAAGTCAGGCTGCTTCACTTTTGTGCCCCTCAACAAGGCAAGTGGAAACTTCATGCATGAGAATGTTATTTCTATTATTTAATACACTGGGTAGTATTTCTGCTGGTTTTTATCCAAGTTATAGCTGGGCAAAAAGGGCTGGATTTACATGCTGAGAACATTTATGTTCCTGTTTGGCTGTGTTACCCCTGTCCACATGACAAAACTGGGCATGTGTTCTCAAGTGGAGAAGCAGGATTGAAACTCCTTTCAGGCACTGCTAGGGGCGAGTTTTTAAAAGCAGAACACAGACATTAGTGTATAGACAGCTTACAATTTAGCCTTTCCTAATGATAATAAAATTGGTGTTACTGAATTCATTTAGTGTGGGGAACGTATGAAAACAGCATGTTCAGGGTGGCTTTCCTTTACCTATGGTATTAAGGGCATTTGAGAACATCAATAAGAAACTGTTCTCTGAATTAGCAATATCTACTCCCTCTGGCACTACATGGCAGAGAAACAAGTCCTTTAAACTTACTGCCTGTGCTTGATTTCCTTGAATCCTGTGGGGCCAAAAGTGACAAAGAGAGAATCACTTTCCAGCCAATGTGCCCCAGTACCATGGCACCAGCAGGACTGCCACAAGGACAGGAAGGGCTGCAGCCTCCCCCCTCCAAGCCTGCTCTCTTACACACAGGCAGATGGAGATCACTTTTGTTCTTCTCTCTGTGAAAAGAAATTAGTGCTCTCCAGGGCCAAAAATGAAGGCTACTCACTAAGTGACACACAGGATCTGAACCACCTGCTGATGCTGGGTGGGGTAGAAGCTGACAAAGAAAGGTCTGAATCTCTGCTCAAATATTTTTTTTGAACATAAATTCAACAAACTTCCAACACAGCAAAAGCTCTGACCTGCCAGCTCAAAGAGCAAACAGTGAAACCAGACCCTCTGTTCATACCCTCACTGGGCAAACCTCTCCAGGGCTGCTCTTAGACCCAGCAGCTTTGTGTGGCAGGCCCTGTGCTGGGTGAATCTCTCTCCCACAAGCTGTGTTAAAGCATTTCCCATGTGGAATGGACAGCTGGGGAAGAGATCACCTTGGAGACACAGCCTGAACAGGAGTGCTGGTCAGCCCAGGTGGGGCACACAGACAGCCCTTCCCCTGCTCCCTTCTGCCTCAAAAGCAAGGGAACAAACACCAGGAACCCTCGTGCCAGAAAGAAAGGGAATGGGAGGTGTCTGCCAGAGCCCCCCACATCAGCACTGATGGCCAGCCAGGACCTCGAGGGTCTTGGTGCTCTGCATTCCAGTCTGGGCTCTTCTCTTCCAGCACAGTGAGTTTAATTGCGCACAATTGCGTGCCAGCAGCCATGCTGCCAATCCCCAAGAACGTGGCAAAGGTGGTAGAGCTCAGCTTTAGCACCACAAGAAGCAGCTTTTAAACATTGGGGGATCTACAGCCAGCACTGCCTGAGCAAAGCTGAGATTCCTCAGAGCACAGACATCCTCTGAGCACAGCCACGTGTGTTCAGGGCAGAGCATGACTTAGTACAGACATGCACAAGGACAGATCTTTAACTCTGGGCAGGAACATTCCCCAGTTGTCTCTAATCACCGTTATGAAATTCATCTGTAAAGACAGAGGCCCCTGTGGTTGTGGGAATCGTGCCACACAGATGCTGTTTCAATGCTTTTGTTGGTCTGTAATGTGCCTTTGTTTCTCTACATGCTCCAGAATGGAAATGAACAGCTGGTGATTGTCTCCAAGTTTATATCTAGCTTTTATTTAAAAACTTCAGAGTCTCTCCAACCTCCCCAGCAGACTGAAACACAGAATGAGATCCCTTATTTACAATATGCATTCCTCCTCTGCTTCCCTACAGGGCATTCTGAGTCCAGGTTGCTCAGACTCTCTCCAAATTTATTCCCCAGTGGCCTTGTTTCCTTGCAGGATGTACTTAGAAAGCATCCAACTGGACCACTAACAGATGGCCTGCTCTGACTTCAGACACTTGTAGAGCCAGGTGTTGCCATATTGAAGCTATTACAGATAATTCAATCTGTGCCATGATGCTTTTTGAGATGCTAATGCTCACTGTGATTTAAAGTACAGCAACATGAATTTTTTAAAAACCATATGCTGTTGCTGTTCTATAGATAAGGCCAACTATTCAATTTGGTTGGTTCTAAATAGGCATAGCCTCAAAGGAAACCCACAGAAAAAGATGATTTGCATTAGTATGAGCCATAGTCTGCAGGTAGATCTTTTACACTGAAATTTATTGCCGATGAATTGAAAATTCCTGACCTGTGGACGTGACTGATCTTATGTCCTGAGATTTCATTTGACTGCAAGAGAGACCCCCCCCATCTGTCAGACAGCTCTTCATAAAATCTGCTGTGAGCAGTGTGTAATGCTGGATACACTGGAAGGTGTCACAGCACATGGTACAGACATCCAACAGACCACAACAGCAAATATCAGCTTATTCAGTGTGCCTTGTGTGATAACACAGTCATTCCAGTGCAGGGAAAGAAGCACAGCTTGTCCCAGTGTGTGAATGGGGAGTAACCCTCACATGCAGTGACATAAGGAGCCTCTAATAAGCTAACTTCAGCATTTAGATTCCCTGGGATGAAAGGGGATTGAAAAAGAGAACTTGGTGCCTTTTGCTTCAGTCCTTCCTTGCCCACTTCCCTGGAAAGTTCCTGGAATTTATCATCCCCAAGATTCTGCAAGGTCATAGGGAAGCAAAAAGTTTATCCACGTTTAGTTCAGACCTCAGCAACTGCAGCTGGTGCTCCAGAACCCAACAGGACAGAGGAGAAAACAGGACATTCACCATCATTTCTTTGCCATTCACACACAGGCAAGTTTGCTACAAACTGTAATTTCTGCCCCAAGGTTTGACAGCCGCGAGGTTTGACGGGAGGATTTACACGAGGAGCTGTCTCAGGAGCAGTGATGTGCTGCGCTGCACACTGTGCTGCTCGGTTCCCAGCGCTCTGAACAAAATACCCAGCATTTAGATTTCCATTTGGGAGAGGTTTGAAAGCCAGCAGAGATGCCTGGGGCCAGCAGCATCTCCAGCAGGAGGTTTCAGCTGCAGCCAGGGCTCCTAACGATGCCATATTTGCTCCACAGCATTCGGTGGCTCTGTGTCAATGTATCAAACTGCTTCATTACAAGGCAATTACTGGCTGAGGAAAAAAAGGTGTTTCTGTTCCTACTTCCTAGCCCCTGCCCTTGACGTTAATAAATATAGAAAAAATTTATTATTGTGTCACAGTGTGGAAGGCCAGAAGTAGAAAAGAAAAAACGAATTTATGAAATTACTCAAACGAAATATTCAGGTTCCAGAAGGTCAGTGGGATTCACATCTGTTTGTTTTGCTGTTCGTGGGTCCTGCCCCTCTCCCACACGTGCAGGATGTGATGGAGAAGCTTTTCCCAAGCTTTATTCTGGCAGCCACGGGTGTGGCACCAGGGAGGGCAGCAGGGCTGGCAGTGCAGGACCCCAGCTCTCTCCAGCAGCTGGCTGCACAGGGACACAAACTGAGACCCTCTCCTGTTCTCTCTCCCATGCCTCTGCTCCTCACCCTGCTCCTGTTTGCCTTCAGCCTTCTCTGTACCCTGCAGGCTTGGCCCTGGCACACTCTCCAGCTCCCCACACTTTGCAGGCAGAAAATAAACTGAATATACAGCCCCTAATAACTTCTCCCATCCATATCCCATTCATCCCCATTATGAGAATCCTGAGCAGCCCCTTCAGGCCAGCCTTCAGCCCATTTCCCCATCCTGAAATCACATCAAGCAAGCTGTGAAAATTTGGCCCTTTAAAAATAATAATTCCGTTAGAGATAGGCAATATTACAGAAAAATATTCCCACTTGTTAATTTTTGCTCTGGCTCTGTTATGTTAGCTCACTGAAATTTAATTGCTAAAGGGTTATAAGAGCCTAGAAACAGACCTAGCATCTGTCTTTTTTTAATGTCTCAATTATCACCACGGTAATTTAATGGCACTGTGTAAGAGAATCACCATTGACATGCTAATGAATGGCACCATGTTCACGTACATGAGCTCTATTTTTAAGAGGTTATAGGTTGAAGATAGACATTTTATGCTTCAGATATCACTAAGGCAAGCAGTGTCACATTTATCTCATTTTGCTTTTACGACTCAAATTGCTTATCTTAAAAATACTCACTGAACAGTGAACTGCAAATGGGCTAAATTGGGGTCGATTGCAAGTATGTACTTCCTTCTTTAGACCAAGAAAAGTAACAAAAATCTCTTCAGCCCATTTGTTACTTAATTTGTATGGCAGCATCTACTTTTGAAATTTTCTTTAATTTATTTTGTGGGTTTTTTTCCCCATAAATATCCATGTCTTTTACTGTTAGCTTTTTAATTGAACAGCCTTGCTTTACTAGGTTTTACACTATTTTTCTCATTTTGCTGAACCAAATTTACCTATCAATATTTTTCTTTCATTTATTCTGCAGAAACTCTGATGCCAACTAGAGAGTCCCAAATCTATTTCATCTAAATGATCACAGCAATTTCCATAATAAGAGGTGCAATGATGTACACTGAGATATTTATCTGCAAACGTTTCAGCATATTGTGTATGAATTTCTACCGACAAGCAATAAGGGGTTGACTTCACAAACACAATGGAACAGCCTTTTGAGATCAGCTAAATGCTAGTGTTAGCATCAGAATTGATTTTGCATGGAAAGCTGAAAATAATGTGAAAGGATTTCTCACTTCAGCAAATATACCACGAGACTGGAGAATAACCCCGTGATTTTTGTTATTAGCATCTATTGAAGAAACTTTTAAAATCAGTTTATTCTCCCATCATAAGCACGGCCAACAGTTCCACTGCACAGCTCTGCTCTGCCATGAAGAACAGAACGAGGGAGGCCAGGCTGCCAAACTACTTTAGGTGTGAGAGTTCACTGATGCTCAGCTGAGCTCTCCGGGCTTTCAGCCCTACCCAGGCAGCGAGACACAAGAGGATGCTTCAAGCTGTATTATATAAAAAATTAAGTTTTTTTAAGTGCGTTGTTGGCACCGCAATCGTTACAGAGGTTTCCTTGCAAGGCACCTGGCGGGATGCCTGCGCTCCCTGGAATTCCTTGGGAAAGGTGGGATGGCATCCCGCACCCCGCATCCCGCATCCCACATCCCACATCCCGCATCCCGCACCCCGCATCCCACATCCCGCATCCCGCATCCCGCACCCCGCATCCCGCATCCCGCATCCCGCATCCCTCATCCCGCATCCCGCATCCTGCATCCCGCATCCCGCGGCCGTTCCGCCCCCTGCTGTCCGCGCGTCCCAAAACCTCCCCGCCACCTCCCGAATTCTGGGCTAGAAACATAACAAATTCATCACGGAAACCTCTCATTCCCTGAATGCTTTTCAGGTTTTTTTCCCATGTGGTGTTTAATTCTGTCGTGTTGGGATTGTTGCTTCCGTCCCTGCAGGGAGAAGGAGAGAATCCAAACCTGGGATTCTCAGCAGGGGCAAGTCGGAGGGATCTGTGACAGGCAGCCAAAAGCTGTTCTTAGTTTCTCTGCCTCCCGTCATCTCTCGCAGGAAAATATGACAATGTGTGGCTCTATTCTTCTCCTGCCCTGAAACATTTCTCTGGCCAAGTGCCAGGCTGTCCCTTTGTGGCTGGGCTTCTGCCTTGCAGGAAAGCTGCCACTAATTAGCTTTGTAATCACAGTGAGAGAAGCAATGAAAGTAGAGGGGGGAAAAAATGGTCATTCCATGGAAAAAGTGGTCATTCCATTAACTCTTCCTTATCTGCGATCACGGAAGCTTACAAATTGTCTCACAGTCACAATTATCTGTTATAAAGCAGATTAAGTTCTGTCAGGCAACTGGGAACATCTATCAGCGCAATCCTGCAGATGCTCAGTTTATCTCCCCATTTGCAGAAGAGCCCGTGCTCTGTCTGCACTCTGCCATTCTGACAAGCAGATCCAAGAAAGGATCACGAGGGAATCGTGGCAAACACTTCCCCTCCTCTCTCACACTGCTTTGTGTTAGCCAAAGTATGTAATTTGCTGAATAAATTACAACTGTAAAATAAGGAAAAGGCTGCCTAGACCAGCTTAGGGCACAGCCTAGTGAATATTTTCTCCTTAGTGCCCTGTTGATTGCTTGAAGGTGAGCTTGTAGTACACTTACTGTTTGTAACCATGGCTTATATGTGCTCATGTTACTCTTTATTAACCCACTGCAACTGCGAGGAACTTGATATCAATCATTAGAGAGATTGCAGCTTTCCTCATGCAATTTAAACCTGAAGGGTAACACATGGCCTCTAGAAGAAAAACTAATTATTGCAGGAGGAGTGCAATCTAACTGTAGGTATCTGTAACTGGAGACTTTGAGAGATAGGAGAGAAAATAGCAATGAATTTGACTGTTATCCATGCAATATTGAACTGAAAAATTATGGATGACACAGCTGACTGCAACTTCTTTAAGGGTCTTCCCACTCACATCTTTCAAGGTTAGACTGAATATTCATTATATTCACCCTCACAGTGGTCTGGTTAAAGGCCCTCATCCTGCCTAATTGATGTCAACATGCAGCTCTAACTAAGAAAGGAACTTTTCCCCTCTGGGTGACTGATTGGGATTTTACATAGGTCAAGAAGAAATGAAAGTCCACACAAACATTTCAAATTTCAACAAGAATCTCATGTTCTAGAAGAAGTAAATCACTGACTGGTATCAGGTTAAATTAAGTTCAGTGTCCTCATTTCTGCACACCAAGGTCTTCTGTTTAATTTACTGCTGTTTTAGAAAGAAGTAAGACTTTTACAAGCCTTTGTATATCACAAAACAAGCACATATTTCTTCCTGTTGCCTCTCTGGTGTGTTGAAATGAATTTGGATACTTATAAAGGAATTTAGACCATGTAAAAAGCAGAATGCTACAAGTGGTAATGAAGAGCACTACAAAGGAAAAAACAATCGTGCATGATAAACACTCTCATGTTCTGAAAACAAGTTCCAGGGACTTAAAAGATTAGATTAAATTCAGCTCATTTAGTCCAATAACTTAAACAATGTCAAACTTAATCATAAAAATAGGCATGCAGTTTTCTGCACTTGTGTAGTGTTGAATACGTTTGAAGATTAGCGAGTTGCAAGTTTAAACACTTCAATTAAAACAATTTTGCTATAAATCCACCTCCAGAAGAAGTGAGTGGCTTTTACAGTGTGCTTTGGGACAGAGATTTGACTCATGAGGAAAGCTCTTAGACTGCCTTGAAGAAGACTTGTGTCAGTCACTACTCTTTGTCCCGAGAGCTTTGGAAGAGAAAATAAAGTCTGAAGGATGTCAACATTATATCTGAGAAATTCAATTTTAATTGACAGTGGCATTAGTCACAGAGGAAGAACAAAACAAAACAAAAAACCAAGCCAGCCTGCTTCACTGGTTAATTTTCTTTTCCCCTCTGCTGTGAGTGCTCTATTAATGAAGTTCTCCCTAAGCTTTTCAAGTCAGGGAGCTTTGGAAAAAAGAAAGTGCAGAACAGCAATGTATCAGGAAGGCATTTCCTAAACAAGATACCTGGAAATATGTAAAAAAATTCCAGGACAGACAAGTTCATGCACATTTAAAGTTGTACAAAAAAACCTTCATTGTTCTGATCATGAGGTGTCTGCTCTAGTCCACCTGGTGGAACCCTGTTTTTAGGTCCCTTGGGGTGATTGCACCACATGCTCTTCTTTTCTGTGGGACAGTTTATTAATTCTTCCTTAATTTGTTTATTCCATGAGCTGCATAGTAGCCCTTAGGTAGACTCTTTGATTCAATAAAATCCTCTCCACAATATAGCCATATCATGAATCCAATCATTCTGCTCCACCATGGAAGCCACCAGATATTCCACATAAGACTCAAATTATAGGCCTTTTGTGCCTCTCTTTAGCAGTTTCTGTCCTCATGAAAACTTTGTAACAGTCAAATTCCTGCCAGTGTGAGCACAATAATTCATTCTTCATGTGAAAGGTGAATTTTCATGAGAAAAATTGTCCACAGTAATTTCTTACAGATAAACAAGCAGTCACTTTTTCCATCCCTCCATTGGATGGCTGCTGCTTATCAGCAGGTGGTTATCTGTGTTCATGAACTATGCCATGCACTTATAGTCTGTGTTTAGAAGGACAGCTTTGAAAACTGAACAACTTTTCTAACAGACTTGAGCTGAGTAAAAAAACCTCATGATTAGAGCAATCAGCAATCCAAATCCCAGAAACAAGCAAGTGTGGCTTGGACCTTTCACATCCATATTTGCTGAAGATATCACAGGAACTGATGAAGTTAAACAGGGCTAAACTTCCCCCAGTGATGTCTCCTAGACCAATCTAGAGGGCATTGCTTTGTGATGCCACATTAATTCACACCAGTCCAATGGATATGGAGGAATTGGAAGGATGTTGCCCTATCAGTTCTGTTCTATTACACCCATTTTTTCACCCCCACACGGTAATGTCAGGCAGTGCTGCCACGAGCAGGTTTCAGCCATGCTGTCAGATCACACAGGTGGGTGCAGAATAAGGGAAGTGTACATGTTCACTTCACATAACTCTATCAAGGGTGGGTGAAAATACAGGTGCTTGTGTTTCATTTTTTAATATAAAACTTCTATAAAACACAAGATTTCTGTGAGGAATCCAGCGAATAGAAAAGTTGAACATCAAAGAATTCATAACAACACAGCTGAACCCAGCTGATGCAAATTGGAATACCACCAGATTCAAGACAGAGGTGCTCACTAAAATCTGTCATTATCTTCAGATCGGAATGGAACTGGTTTGTTTTTCACCGGACACTGGGGAAAACAGGCAAAATTTCTGTGGGTTATGCTTAACTCATTCTGCAGTCAATTTACAAATTCCATCCCAGTATTCAAAATACACTTGTTTGGCTTAGCCTTGAAGTCTAATACCCCAGCCAGCTGCATCCAAGTTGAAGCAAAGCAAGCTGTCATTATGTCTGTGAAGACAGGCTTATTCTGCACTAAAAGTTTTGAATATTCTTGTACTGTGATTTCATCTTGCACAAGCTGATATTGCTACAGAAACACAGACATTTTCAGGCACAAAAGTTATCACCAAATCTGAAAAAGAAGCAGCTATCCAAACTGATGAAGGGTTTATGTGCCAAAACATGCCCATCATTTTTCAACCATATTGCATTTTAATTTGTATCTTTATTTGTAACCCCATTTATTCCCTTAGATCATAATAAGTAATTTTCTGCTATAACAATTTATCTTTATATAGATCTGGCCTATCAGATGTCTCATGGATAAACAGCAAACTACTTCATGTGTTTACATGAATTTTTAGGGTTATGCAGAATCTATTTTTTTTTTTTTTGAGAGGGAGGAAATGGAGGAAATAAGCATTTCCCATGCATCATTTTCAGAAAAGGCACCTTCCAAATGTACACCAAACATTGCTGATCCATTAGTGCCTTGCCCAGCCTGCCAAAAGACAAGCAATGCAGATGAAAGCGTGCAGGCAGTCCAAGGTTACTCTGCCAGTGCTCAGCCTGGTGGATCCCAGCCCAGCTCAGCCTGGGAGCTGCACAGCGGCCAGAGCAGCTCCCTGCCCACTGAACTGGGCACTGAGCTCAGGCACAGCCACAGCTGCACGTGGGGCTGGGGGCTCCCAGGGCAGGGGGAGGAACAGAACCAGCTCTGCAGCGCTTGCAGGGTCCCTCAGCAAGGGAAGGAAAGATGAGGAGGACTCCCTCTTATCAGACGGCTAATTAACTACTTTGTTATACTATGGCCATGATATTTTATGAAAAATCCTTTCCTTAGGATTTTTCCTCCTGAGAAGCTGAGAGGCCTCAGGAACAAAATGTAAGCAATGATTGTTTGCTGCTGTGGGATGCAGCAGGTGGATCTGGGATTGGTCTCATGTGGTTGTTTCTAATTAATGGCCAATCCCAGTCCGGCTGTCTCGGACTGTTTCGGTCAGTCTGAACCTTTGTTATTCATTCCTTTTCTATTCTTAGCCAGCCTTCTGATGAAATTCTTTTGTTCTTTTAGTATAGTTTTAACATAATATACATCATAAAATAATAAACCAAGCCTTCTGAACATGGAGTCAACTTTCTCATCTCTTCCCTCATCCTGGGACCCCTGCGATCAGGGTCACATTATACCATATTATTCTACACTATTTTACACTATATTCATCTAAAGTGAATCTGCCAAGCACCCAATTGCACCCCACTGCACAGAATCTCATGATTGTCACTCAACAGACCCAACACACACACACACCTGGCCCTGACAGGCCAAGGAAACAAGACACCATCACTCTGGGTAAACAATCTCCATATTGCATTCTACTTTGGCACAACACAGGCACAGCAAATGATAAGAATTGTTTTTCCTTTCTCTGAGGTTCAGAGAAAGGGAAACCCAGAAATATTCTTGGGAAGAATTGTGCCTTGCTTTTCTCTGTGAAGGGAAATGTGACGACAGGGCTCGCTGCAGCCGCCCAAACTCACAGCTGGAGACCAACACCTGGATTATCCAGCTCATCCCCCAAATCCTACAGCAGCTCTCTGAGACTGCTGGAATGGGGCAAGCACATGGAATGAAAGCCATGGAACCCTTAAGGCTGGAAAAGATCTTCAAGCCCATCCTTTGACTGAAGACCCACACCCAGCAAACCACAAGTGCCCTGTCCCAGAGCAGGCTGCTCCAAAGCCAAACACTCCTCCAGTGAAGAACTTTCCTCTGCAGCTCTCACACCTGCAAGGACACGAGCTCTTGAACACCTCCTAATCCACCCACTGGTGACATTTCAGATGACTGATTTATTGTAGCTCAGCTGGGAAGAGGCAGCAGGTACAAAGTGGCACCACTGAGGAGCACAGAATGTTCTTCAGCACTTGTAAATGCATTAAGGCACTACGTGTACTAAAGGCAAGGGACATCATGGGTTTTCTCCTGACAAAGCAACAAAGCTTGAAATAATTACTGCTAAACCATATTTCCTGGCTGTATAGTGGGTTCAGACTTTTTCATGCAGGATTTTGTCTGTGGGGAAGAAAAGGTCTTTATAGCATGTCCTGGCATCCTGATCTTTTATTAATACAGTACACACTCTATCTAAAGGGCAGAACACATGTGAGGAATCCAAATAATTAAATCACTTTCCTCTGAGAGGCTTCCTCTCTAAGTTTCTCTCTAAGTTCTGTCTCTAATTAAACTAGGTCATTCCAACTTACAGAAATAAAAAAAACTCTGTGATAGGAGCTATACATAATGAAAAAATATTATCATTGTTAAGATGATACCAAGCTGAAGTTTAAAAAAAATTGCATTTTTAGATGTTAGTCATCAGAAATAAAAAAAAAAAAAAATCAAAATAATACAAATTACAAGGAAAAAAACAAAAATCCCCAAAATCCCCAAGCAAACCCAAACCCAAAAAAACTCTAAACAAACAAAGAACCACCAAAAACCACATTCATTATTCCTGGAAATGAAGAGAAAAAGTCCATAACTCAAATTCCTGGAAATGAAGAGAAAAAGTCCATACCTCAAATTGTATAAGCATCACGTGTTTGCCATATTCTAATATAAAAAATATCTACTCCTCATGCAGTTAAGTGCTTCTCTAAGCTCTTCAAAAGCAAAAGTTGGCACGTGTTAACTGAGACAGATGGGGAACAGGATCTCTTGCCTAGGGTTCACCAAGCATATTGGAGACAGAACCTTGGCCTGCATCCAGGTTTGTCCCATCACCCAATTCAGTGTTCTTTCCACAGTTACATTATCCACTGCCCTTTACAGATATTGCACCAATTCCTGGGAATCATCAGCGTGCCTGTCCAATAAAATGCATGTTCCACAAAACCAGGTGTTGTACACAGAGCAGCTCCCTTTGACTTGCACATTGCTGCTGCTGCTGCTGGGAGACACTTTCAGCTCCACATGAGCCCCTTGTAGCATTGCTCAAATGGAATAGACTGCTCTGTGAACAACAGCAAGATCAGGCTCCTGTAGCTCTCTAATTAGTGTTAATTTCTGCATTCTAATTGGGTGAATGCCAGCAAAGAATCAGTAAGCCTGCTCTGGTAGAGAGTCAGTGAAATACTTCAGAGGAAAACTGGATCTGTGCCTTTTTGAAATCAGTTTAAATTTGTTGCTAGGCTTTTCATTTTGCTCAGCAGCGAATAGCAAAGTGGCAAATGATATCTTAATACAAATTCACAGAAGTCTTCGTGCTCTGAAATACTCTCTGATCCCACTGCAGTCGAGGAGCCTTTCCCAGGGTCTGATCAGACACACAGGCACACATCAGTCTCATCTCAGCTGCTGTCCAAGGGCAGCTGGCTGGAGCCCCTGACTCACCCTGGTTGTATGGCTCACACCAAGTAACCAGAGAAAATTACTGCGTGGCCTTTAAGGACGCTGATTATCCAAAATCTAAACTAAACCACGCTAATTGCCAGAGACTGGGGAAATCCGACAGAGCAGCAGACTAAACTTAGATTAGCAGAGCAAAACTGGGCTGGGAGAGGAACAGACCAAGAGCAACCCTGCAGAAAAGGGCCTGGGGGATGCTGGTGGATGAGAGGCTGGACATGACCCAGCCATGGGCACTCACAGCCCTGAAAGCCCCAAGTGTGTCCTGGGCTGGAGCAAAACAGCAGGGAAGGGAGGGGATTCTGCCCCTCCAGCCTCATGAGACCCCACCTGCAGGGCTGCCCCCAGCCCTGGGGTCACAGCACAGGGAGGACTTGGAGCTGCTGGAGCAAGTCCAGCTTGGGGATCGGGGGGTTCCCAACTGCAGCCTTCACTGCCTGCAGGAAAGATGGACAGAGACTGTTTACAAGAACGTGTAGTGCCAGGTGGAATGGTTTAAAACCCTCAGAAGGCAGGCTTATATTAGATATTAGAGAGAAATTCTTTCCTGAGAGGGTGGTGAGGACTTTGCACAGGTTTCCCTGAGGAGTTGTGGCTGCTCCATCCCTGGAAGTATTCAAGGACAGGATAAGGCTTGGAGCAACCTGGTCTAGTGGAAGTTGTGCCTGCAGATAGCAGAGGGATTGGATGATCTCTGAGGTCCCTTCCAACCCAAGCCTTTCTCTGGTTCTATTTCATACTCATTCCATAGGTTTCAACTTTAACCTGATCTCTGTGCACTGGGATGGAAACAAGGATCTCATGCAGATTTCCACATCAGCAGTTAACAAACTACCAACATTTTCAGGTGTCTTTTTCCAAAGAATGAAGCTAAAACACACTTGCTGAATGCCTCAGCTTTTTCCTGGGAAAAGCAGCTGAGACAGTGGTGATTTTATTAATTGCCAGTGTTCTGGCAGAGATAGAGCCAAGGTGCCTGCCCATTCCTTCCCCATTCCTGCCCTATGCCCCTCTGTCTCCATGCCCCTGCTCCAGGAAGCAAATTCAGAGGAATTCCTTGTTCTATTACATGGATTCAGAGTAACAGAAGTTCTCTATGAAAGATAACAGCTGTTTTTTCTTGCCTCCTCCACAAGAAGGACTTTCAGATAGCCCCAGCAAACAATGTGCTTCCTTCTCGTTGGTGTTGAAGCTCAGGCTGCACAAACATCACTTGCACTGATGGGACCTGACATAACCATTCAAGACAATCTACAACAGCAAATCTTTCAGTGCTGCTGGGTTCAGCAATTGGCAGCATAAATCTAGAGCTTTTGGTGCAAATCTCTTTTAGTCATCTGTCAGGGTATTCTCAAATTTATGGAGACGTGCAAAGTACTTACTGGGAAAACAAGGAAGTGAAAGCCTGACTTCACCATTTCATAAACATTCATAAATATTTCTCCCTTTTGAATTTTGTACTTTGTATGTTTTTGAGCTAAGATGAAAAACTTTTGACTACATATCTGTTGGTTGCTTTTTTTGATTTGGTTTTCTTTATCAAACTTTGAAATTGAAAATAAACTGAATGTGCTTATCTTGTTGACATTTAGTCCACATCAGAGAAAATCTTATGTGATAGCAAGTTTACCAACCCTATAGATATTGTCTATATCTATCTGAAGGCTTAAAAGAAATAATCTGAAGTTACAAAGACAACTAGCAGTCACAGTAGCACTGGACAATTACTCCACAGTGAATGCTTAATTCAATACATCTTTTACAGTTTATATTTTCTGTTTCCATTTGTGTCCAGGAGACATTTTTTCCTCCAACTATGTAGCATTTGTCCCTTCTGTGAGTATCAATTTCCATGGCTGGCAGCATTTCTGTCAGATTGCTTTTGTGAAGGTTTGGACCCAAAATGGGGTCACATGCATTCCCCTTTACAAGCAACCTCTTTTGACTCAGCTTTACCTGCCACACACAATTTGTTTGAAGTAACTCTTGCCTAAAAGATTATTCCCAATTTCATACACTTCTGATCCTGTGAGCAATGCATCTTCTATGCACTTATCTTCTCTGGTTTTGATCATAAAAGATCAAAGCTAAAGAATAAAAAGACAGAAAAAAGCTTTGGCTGATCATACACAAAATCACGTGGAGAACCAAGTGGTAAAACGATCATGTTTGGTTGCATTAATCCTGGTGCAAAGTCAAAGCAGGAAGCTGCTTCACAAGAAGCAAATAAAAGTATTTTCATTCTTTCCTCACCTCTTTCTCACCCACTGTATATCCATGAAAGCCATTAGAATATTCAAAGTACTGTATAAACTACACTTTTGGCTGGGACTTTGCTCAAGGAGGCCAGACTCTGAGCCTGGGTACTTGAGGTACATTCTGCACATCAGATTCAGAAATTCCCTTCTTTTTCCCCACAGGGAGTGTCCCAGAGCTGTCTTTTGTCTTGGTACCTTCACCAGCTACACGTGCTCTAGCAGTGTCACAGTGCCACTTAAATTCTGGGATTTCAAAGTGATTTCAGTTTGTCAGAGACAGGAAGATATCTGCTCTGCTCAGATTCTGCTGACTGCAAAAAGCAATGGCTCCTTCAACATGGATCCTCCAAAGAGCAAAAAGCACCAAACCAAACACACAGACACATACATGCTGTGCCAATAATTAGAAAACAGAAAGGTTGTCTTGTCAAATAATCACTTTATTCCTTTCAGGAATCCTGTTAAATGGAAATTGTTTTATTGATGTGGTTTGTGGTGAGGGAACAGAATTCAGCAATGTTAAAAGTCTTTCTATTTCCTAAGCTATCTGTTCAATGCCTTTTTATTTCTTGGCCTTTATTTTGTAATAACAATAGTAGCAATCTTAGCAATCTTTCCCTGCTTCTACAATAATAATAATAATTAAAAATTCCCTTATTCTATTATGAAATGTCATGAACTTTTCACTTTAATTTTCAAAATTACCCCGGAGCACCAAATGACAGTTACAACTACATTAAATCAATGAACACATCAAAATGGCAGATCAGCTTTTTTTTTTTTTTTACAGGCTGAACAAGCACATTGTGTGTGTTTATGGGGGTGGAGAGAGACAGGAGAGTGCATTTATGTACATGCAAGCACACACCAAGGCAGATAAACCTGCACAGCATACTGAAGGTTGAAGTTTTGTCTCCATTTTACTTAGAGATATTCACATGCAGCAGTATATAAAAAAAGTAGAAATAACTAAACATTTTGAAATAGAACTAAGTTTTGAGGTTACAAGTCTGGAAAGCATCTATTGTACATGCAAAGAAGTTTTGTCTAAGGTTTACTGGGATGCAGCTACCTGAAAAATACCTTTTGTGTTCAGCCCCTCAGCACAATAGCTTGGATTTCTGCAGAGGACAACTGGAGGACATCACAGTACAAAATAATTCTATTGTGTCTGCTGCTAAAACAAATGGAAGCACTGAACTACAGTATACAGTACCAAAAAGGAATATTTTACTAGCACACACCTGTCTAATAGAATTTTGTGAATGTCAGCAAGGACACAGAAAACAAAAGGAATTTAACAGCTGTTTTACAGGCTGAGCAGTGAAGCACAGCAATGCTATATCGAAATACCTTCCCTGCATGGTTCTTTGATTGTGCCAGCTCCTGTTTTCACATTGTCCCAAACATGTGGGCTGTACCTGTAGGGCAGAGCAGGCCAGCTGACACAGCTGGGAACCCCAGGAGTGCTCCTGGCAATGTGGCACTGACAGCACACAAAGGGCACAAGTGAAGTTAAGCAGAGCAGCCAGCTCTGTTCTTTGGAAATGACTTTCAACCTTTCCATACCTTCCTGCACAAACAGTGACTTCACCCTGCAGTGCCTCACCTGAGGAAAACCTTTCACCAGGTTTTGCAGTGCTGGCTGCCCTTCATTGGTTCAGGTGAAAATGCAATAGTAAATTTCATCATTTAGTAAATTTTGTAAATTTATCACCTTTTTTTCCCTTGCCTCCACCCACATGTGAGATCACACTCCTGCACCCTGACCTTGCAGTGCTTTCCAGTTGTGTTGCATTTTCCTTCACAGATTTCCAGCAGTTCTTAATTTCTTTCCACTTCATCATGAAAACCCCAAGGTACCTCTGTGTCAGAATCTTGGCAGTGCCATTGGATGTGTAAGATGCAAGACTTAAAGAGGAAATACAGAGGATATATTTGTGATATTAAAAAAAAAATCCTCTTTGAATAATTTTGTTCTATGTGATGCAAAGATAAAAAGGGGATATTAAGCAAGAGTTCAAAACTCCTGTGTTCTAATGAATCACAAATTGAGATATAACAGCCTTTTTGCAGGCCTAAATTATCCCCTGAGTTCTGCAGGAGTTTGACTATTAGGACATCCTGTCTAATTAGTCAGATTAGGTACATGTAAGTGGAGCCTAACAAAATTAAACCTTGATGAAAGGGAAATATGTGTGGTAGAATATCTTAAATTATCTGAAAATTAGATGATTTCACTGGCTGACAGGAAACAGATCTTTGAGAGGTTACAGAGTTATTTTCAACAAATAATTAAAGACTTATTAACATAAACCAATATATAGATACACCAATAAGTGTTTTATTCAGTGGAGGATGGTTAACCACAAGAAAAATCTGTCTGGACAATAAACTTCAGCTAGATAACAGCAAATGCTTTCCATGCTTCAAAAAGCTCATAGTTCCATTAACCTAACACTGAGATAGTATGTGTTTCCTCTCAGCAGGAATGTAATGACCTGAGGTTAAGTACCTGCATGTAAAGATCCAAGTATTTATCAGGGGAATTAAAATTTAGGCAAAGAAAAAAAAGGCTTATATTATTATATTATATTATATTATATTATATTATATTATATTATATTATATTATATTATATTATATTATATTATATTATATTATATTATATTATATTATATTATATTATATTATATTATACTATTATAAGAATGCTATACTAAAACTATACTAAACAAAGAGCAAGGATACATTAGAAACCTTAACAAGATTGGAGAATAAAAACTCGTGACTGACTCAGAGGGTCTGACACAGCTGATGGTGATTGGTCATTAAGTTAAAACAATTCACATGGAACCAATCAGAGATGCACCTGTTGGTAAACCATCTCCAGTCCACATTCCAGAGCAATCAGATAATTGTTGTTTGCATTCTTTTCTGAGGTTTCTCAGCTTCCCAGGAGAAGAAACCCTGGCAAAGGGATTTTTCAAAATGTGACAGTGACCATATTATTCTATATTACACTACACTGTATTACATTACATTTAAACTGAATCTGCACAAGCACCCAACTCAACTCAGCTGCCCAGAATCTCCTGACTGTCTGCTGCTGACTGACAGCCTGCACACACACTTGTGTCCCTGACAGGCCAAGGAAACAAAACCCCATCACTCTGGGTGAACAATCTCCATATTGCATCTGCTTTGGCACAACACATTGGCAGCCAATGAGATAAGAATTGTTTTGATCATTCTTTTCTCTGCTTCTCTCAGGCTCAGAGAATGGGAATCCCACAGGGGCTAGAATCAGCAGAGGTCTGGCAAGCTCAGGTCATCTTAGCTGCTGTGATCATCAGGACACTCATCATGTACACAGCAACCTGACCTTTGCTGAGAAACTCCCTCCTTGACTCATTGCTGCAAATCTGCTCATTGCAGATCTAGCAATGGATTCAAGTCACCTGAGCTAGTTGCAGTTTTATTTCTGTTGTAGGGGCTTAGACTAAGGTGTGGTAAATCCTGTTAGGCACTGAGGTGAGAGTCAAACTCCTTGAGCAACATCCAGAATCGAAGACACTGATGCATTCTAGCAAACCAAGAGCTTTAGACAGAAGTGATTGCATAGAGGGTAAGAGACAGGAGAGGGAAGCCTTTACTCAGTGCTGTGAGAAATCACATCTTCTCCTTGGAAACTCTTCCTTTTTGCCCTATGGACAGAAGCACACATTTTTCTCTCAAAATATCACACAAACTGTAGTTAACGTGGCTCTGTCCTGAGAAGCCATGACTTTAAATCCTTTTGGCAGACGAGGAAAACCAACTCAGATCTCCCATTTCCTGCACAAATGCTCTGGTAAAACTGAATTTTAAGATGTATGCAATTCATCTCATTGGGTTCAATGTAACTATTAAGATAATTAGCATATAATTTATCAAGACTGATTATAAACTTAACTACTTTCCACAGTCCATATCAGTGTTTCAGCTGCTCATAAGACACAGTCAGGTAGGCTAATTTGACACCACCTTTGCTGTTTTGTTTCACTCACAGTAATTAACCTCTCAACATCTGTAGCTGTTTCCTCCTGTGTGGTTAATGCACATCTAAAGTGTCCAACATGCACTATTTCCCTAAAGTGCTATATTATTTCAGCTTGGCCTCCAGCCAACCTTTTAATACCCACCCTTACATTTCATTCAGCTTTTCCAGTTGCTGCTGAAAGAGAGAAAAGATAGTAAAGCAGCACCACCTGGGAGGGAAAAAAAATAAAAGAAAAAGGACCCTGCCTAGTCCCCTTATGTATATTTGCAAGTATGTTAAAAATTGTCCAGGGAAAATCTGGCCCAGTAAAACCTCTAAATACCTTGACACTCGATGATCTTTAGGAATTACTATTAAATTATTTCAGTTCTTATGTTCAACACTACAAAAAATACAGTCTGTTCATCAGATGAATCCTTTATTTCTCCAAAAAGGGGTCTAATCCAAAACTCATGTCAAGGCTAAGGGAAGTATTTTTAATTATTTCACCATTCTTTGGATCAAGTTCACTTACTTCCAGGAGGATTTTGAAACTGAAATGGATTATTTCTTTTTGCCCAGGGGTTAGGTTACAGGAGGATGAAGCATGGCATGATAAGTGATTACTAGAACAGTCTAGAGTGAAATATGAAGTGTTAGCTGGATTAGTTGATGAGCTCTTTATTGCTTCTTTTTTATGTGAGGGAAAAAAAAAATCTCTGTGAAATTATATCCAGTTAGATTCTACAAATGATAATGATGACAAAAGTTTTCAGTGATCTGGGATGCCCTAATCATCTCCTGATTAGTCAGGGAATATTTATGTTAAATAAAATAATCTAGCAATAAAAGAACAGCCTTTCATTCCCCTCACAATCTCTACTTGCTACCACACCAGCTCTGCTTCCATCTGCACAGTCAGGGTAGAGAGACAAGGTCTGCTGCTTCCCCCAAAATCTGAAGGAATTTCCTGTTCCAGAGTTTGAGAAGAGGACTGGTGGAATTGCTGCTGAAGCCACCAGAATTTAAACATTTGACCTGAAATGTAGCATTCTGCTCAGAGGTTTCACTGGACAGAATCTGTCTCATCCCCAGTGTATCATAGCATGGTACCCTCATCTCTGGGGATGGAATTTGACAGGCAGCTCTGGGGGTCTTTCCTGCTCCAGCCTACCTTGGTGCAGAGTGACACAGAAGGGGAAGAAAGCAGCCAGAAAACAGGGTCTGAATAACTCTGCATTCCTGTCTGGGAACCAGTGTAGATGAACAGCAGCAAGGATGCACACAAGGAGGGCTGAGCTTGTAAACCCAGCGTGCCCAGGCGGCACACCTTGCTGATGGACCCCAGAACATCTCCAAAATGATGCCTGCTCTCCTCACCAGTGAAAACTAACTCTGCAAAGAAACTCAGGCACAAACTCCTCAGGCTTCCAGTGTCAGCCCCACTGCCACTGAGGGCAGAGTTTGCATAAATTTAATTAGCACAGGTCCATGGCAGATGAGATAGCCGCTATCAAACATGAGCCAGTGAACGAGAGGCAGCTCCTGTCAATAAAACACAAGGTTTAGGCATGAAGTGTATAAACTCTCAGAAGCTGCTCCCATTTAAGAAATTGGCAGTCTGGAGAAAAACAAATGGGTTTGACTGAAGACCTGCAAGAGCTGGAATGCCACCAGTTGGGCAAATTTCCCCTCCATTCTGCACAAATTTGTCAATGGATTCACTTCCAGGGGCAGTGAGCACGGTAAATATTCATCAAAGCCTACACAGAGCTATAGATTTTAAGGAAATCATAAACTCAAGGCCACAGGCGACTGCTGTTGTTAGTATTTGACTTCTCACTTAATAGACCATTTAATAGCACCTAGCCATGCCTGCACTGAGGAAAATTCTCTGCAATATGAAGCTGGAGACCTCAAAAGCTAAACCCAAGCCTCTCGTGTTGAGATTTTTACACTACCAAATGTGAACATTCTTCATTTTTCAGCATTTGGTTTCATTTTCCATGCAAGAATAGATTAAATTTGAGAGGGAAGTCTGCAAACTTACCCCTAGAGCAACAATTAAGAACAACCTTATGTTCTATTACATGGTAAAGGACGGTGATATCAAAATTTCATTCCACAGCAAAATACAGTAGGGGGTTGTTGCAAATAAGGATTTTCAGAATCAATTTTAGATGAATCTAGGCCTTTTAAGGCTTAGGTAATGGACTTACTTTGCATTATTTGTAATTGCTATGAAAAAGCTGCCCCAAGGTTACTTTCTCTCCTCATTCCTATTTTTCTTCCCCAAAGAGAATTTTAGGTAGTTTTAAGGCAAAAAGAGGAGCTCCCGCCAGATCTGCCACCCTGTTATGTCCCCACGAGAACACACCTATTTATCCTTCAATTTGTCACTAATCATTCATCTGAGCAGCTGAAGATGAAATTGCTTTGACAGAAAGCATTGAAGGGGGCATTTGTTGGGGGTGTTAGTGTGTATATGTACTCATAAATATATATATATATAGGTACACACATATATAGAGAGGTATGATCAAAGATAGTTTTAGATACAAAATATTCATCCTCTGAGAAGGAATAAATTTGAGTATGACCTTTCATTTTCATCTGACCTTTCAAAAGACATGATTAAACTCTATCTCCTGGCAGTGCAAATGATTTTCCCCAAAGGGCCATTTATCAGAGAATAAACTGGGTTTATACCTTGAAGTGTATATTTTGTGGTTTTTACATATCAATTGGTATTTTAAAAGAAGCTCTCCGTTTTGAAAGCACTTCTGAGAATACCAGAAAAAAAATTAAAAACAACTCAGGCAGAGCCCTGACTTTTTATCAATGTATCACTCCAGCAAATCTTGTCAGCTAAAAGACTAACTTTTGAGAAGAGCTGTATTGAAGTAACAAACAGAGTTAGATGTGACTAGCAAGTTATTTCAGCAAGAAGGAGCCTAAGAAAAGCTTGTTTAAACCAACATACAAGCACATGCCAATTCATGTAGAGTTTGGGCATTAAAAACAAAGATACAAAACCTCTTCCACCTCTGTCAGGCACCATCACTCCAAGCATCCCCCTTCCTCCTTCTCCCCAGGGAGTAAAGAGACACAAACTATCCAAATAATAAATAAATATTCTGAATGGGAATATAATTTATGTTAATATATATTAATAAACATTTTCTGAAAGGAAGGGAGTAAATAAATATTCTGAGGAGCAGGAAAGGTCTTGGCTCTGGGTAAGATCTGCTCAGAAGTCACAAACATCTCTGCATTAGCAACACTGTTTTCAACAAAATCCAAACAGCCCCATACCAGCTGCTATGAAGAAAATGAACTGTATCCTAGCCAAAATCAACACCTACCATAAAAATCAAGTGTTGGATTTTAACTGATGCCTGGGGGTTGTGATGCTCAACAACCTGGACATGCAGACACCCACATTCATAGCCCAGTGTGAGTAAGACTCCAAAACTGCTGGGACAATCCCTGTGTTTGGAGCTACAGACATCTCATTGAGGAACAGGCAAAAATGTTCAGAGATTCCAATCTTGAGTCATAATTCCTTAACTCTGAGTGTTTTAATCCATGCATTTTGACACTGTTTTTAAACAGAGCGTTTATAGTAGTGGGAATCAAACCATTTTATGAGCAGTTCAATGCTGGAATGCACAGAATCAGACACAGGATTTACTTGTTCTACAAATGAGACCCAGTACTCCAGGTGAATTAAAAATAATTTTATCACTGCAGCTACAAAGAAATTTAAGTTAACCAGAAAGTAATTACCTGTGCGGTGCAACAGAGGTAAAGTGATATCTAGATTTAACATTAATGTTAATTGAATTATACATCTGCTGTGGGAGAAAAATAACTTGCTTAAACTCAAATTATGTTCTCCCAAATGTGATTAAACATAACACATTTGCTATTCTCAGACAATCATAAAGCAAATATTATTTCATCAGAAGGCAGAGTTACTAGGAATATTTACTCTAATGAAATACAAGAACAAACAGATAAACAAGAGATTGAGGGACAAATATTAACCCTCTGTACTGAGCTTTACTTGAGTTCAGGACTAACAAGAGGACTTGGGAATTAAGCCAGCATAGAGTGTGAGCACATCCTTAGCCCAGGAGGTTTGTCAGTCAGGCGTTGTACAAACTGCAGGTTCTCCTGGAGAGATAAGTTATATGATGGTTTCAGCCTGCTAAACAGTGTAATAATCTCTCAGAGAAATAATAAATACACCTTTGGCAGGTGATGCTCTGGTTTGGAGGATTGCTCTAGTCCACAGACTCGTGTCATGGGTCAGCACTGCTGCCTGCCTGTCGGGAGCTGACAGAGCCCCTTGCCATCCTCTCGGATCCAGTGCCATGCAAAACACAAGCAGGGTGCAGAAGGAAAGATAGAGGGACTGGAGGAGATGGGAAGCATTCAGTGGTTGAATAAAACTCCAGTTTTGTCCAGCAGTGTCAGCTTTGCACTCTCACTAACAGAGGGGACAGGCTGGAGCACGGGTGACCTGCTCAGGGTTACCCTGCAGCCTTGGGACCAACCCTGGCGCTGCAATAAACTGTGCTGAATCTCTGGCAAGCATATTAAAGGGGGAAGGTTAAAATCTGAGGAGAAAATCCCAAAAGACCCTACTTACAGAACAGCATTAGCTTGAGGTAGATTAGTTTTTAAACCACAAGGCAACTGAGATGAAAAACACACTTTAGAGCTCGCCTTGCTTTCCAAATGAATGATGGGCATAATTTCCTGTTCAAATGCACACGGGAAGGGATTTCTTTATTGGGTACACTGCCTGCCACCGTCTGCATTTCACTGCAGGAGCCCCGAGGCACCGTGCAGAGCTGGGACGGCTCTGATTGAGCAGCCACCAACAGGCAGCAGGGACAGCTGCACCACAAACCCTGCTCAAGCACTAATGCTTGCTGAGCTAATCGAGGTTAACTGCTTCTAACTCAAGAGGCAAAAAAGCTTCAGCCAGGGGATTTCATGACAACAGATATATATGTATATTTATGTGTGTGTAATATCACATATAAATTAATATATATCAATATATGTGTGTATATATATATATATATATATATATATAAATATTTAAAAATTTATTATATGCCAAAGAAATTCATATATGTGAATATATATGTGTGCATGTATGTATATGTAATATCACACATATAAATTAATATATGTCAATATATATGTATATTTTATATCTATAAATATATAAGAATATATCCCACAGAAATTCATATATGTGAATATATATATGCAATGTCACATATAAATTATATATATCAATATATATATACTTTATATATATAAAATATATAATATATAATAGAAATTTATATATGGGAATATATATGTGTATATATATGATATCACATATAAATTAATATATATTTATATTTTATATATAATATATATATAAATATATAATATCCCATAGAAATTCATATATGTGAATATATATATGTGTGTGTATGCATGTATATATGCGATATCCCAATAAATTAATATTTATCAATATATATGTATATTTTATGTATATATATGATATATAATATCACCTAGAAATTCATATATGTGAATATATATATGTGTGTATGCATGTATATATGCAATATCCCAATAAATTAATATATATCAATATATATGTATATTTTATATATATATGAATATATAATATCACCTAGAAATTCATATATGTGAATTTATATATGTGTGCATGTGTGTATATATATAGAAACATATATATATTCAGCCCAGCACTAAAACCAAACAACAGAACTGAATTGGGTGGAGGATAGGATGACAAAATGATCTGATCCCTAGAGATGTACAAATAAGTTGGAAAGAATGTTAAAATAATATTGATTCAAAGGGAATGTGTTTAAGGATCCCCTTGTTATAATAACCTCCAACCTGAATTCTGTTCTTTTGCCTGGCACAGTAATTTACAGGGTGATTTGAGAATTAATGTGCCGAATTTAGACCATTTAGAAAAGTCAACATTTTGACATCAACTAACTGTAGAATTGAATTTCTGGTATAATTGAATGTGTCTGACCAAAATAAGACATAAAGTGACAATTCCAAAGTCACAGTGATAAGAGGCTATCAGTAATACCCTTTACATTTTTCTATTTTGAGTAAGAACATCAATTTTGTCTGGCTACTCTACAGCATAAAACAATCTGTTTGTCCAAACAAAGATGTGCTCTTTAAACCACCACTTTTAGTTTTCACCATTCACACCCACCAAAAAGAGAATTTTAAATCATTTCCAGAAAATGAAAAATTACCATAGAGCTTTGATGAAGACAAAAAAGAAGAGGTGTCATAAGTAAAATCACTTATACTGTAGAAACACAAAGGAGATGGCAAGAAGGTATAAATGTGAGTAACAACCCCCACAGGAATAGAAGTATTGCAGCATCATCCCCACAGCTTTGGTGGTGAAACTGCTGCCTTTTGTTTTTTCAATCACCATATTTTCCTACTTCAGTTTTTCACATGCCATGTATTATATTTATTAAGTTATTGGGTAGAGTAAATTAGAATTTCAGAGAGCAGCATGTGTATAGATACATGTGTTTTCTGCTCTAACCTTATCACATGATAGTGTGATTAATATCATCACACTAAGTCAGAATAACTCTTATAAATATTTAATCTTTTCCCTTATAAAGGCATTAATAAAGTAGCAGTAATAGGTGCAAGAATGCTGCAACACTGTACTTCTCTGCTATTTTTATTTTAGATTTCTTTTTGTAAATTCATGTATTGAATACAATATTTTTCAGTTGTAAAGACAGCAAATAATGCTAGATAAATTCTGGGAAGATTTAGAGCAATTAGCAGCAAACTCATCTTCTTGTAGGATTCCCCTGTGCCAAAGGGCAGGAATCTGAGCTCAATTATCTGTGAAGTTCTGGATATGCAGGTAATCTTTTATAAAGTTAGAATTCCAGTTTTAACTCCCCTTTTATAACCCTTCACAGATTTTATTTTGTCTCTTAGTTAGGTGCTGTTTGACATGTGAGCAAGGATGTTTAACCAGTGGGCTGAGGTGAGAAATGCCACCAACAAAAGAACCCTGGACCACAAATTGGGTGAGACAAATTGGGGTCCAGCAATTTCAGTGCAAAGATGTACAGCCAACATCTCCAGCAGCATTTTGACTGGTAACTCCCTGTATCTGACTGCAAATACAGTTGTGCTTCTAAACACCTCATCCCAAAGACAAACTGACAAAAAAATATTTTCCACTTTGCTTCTAAGTGGCTCATGAGAAAACCTATCCTTTCAAACTTAAAAACACACTAGTTTTTACTAATTTTTTGCTACCTTGTTCTAGACATTAACAAGTGGTGTGAGTTAGATGTTCACTGCAGGTATTCAGAAATATATATATATACACTCTTGTTCTGCATGAGACACTCTTCTCAGGAGAAACACACAGGGGATAGAATCCCTGCACGCTTTGATATGAAGCAGGAGCAGAGAATTCAGCTTTTCTCACTGCTCACTTGGCTTCACACTCCTTTCCCTCCAAAGAGAAAAGATATTCTTCTGTGCTAGAGGATTTAGTAGGTGGTTCTGCACTGCTGCTCTCAGGATGGGGAGGAATGCTTTAAAACTATCAGCTAATGTCCAGAGGCAGCTGGGGAGCCATCCTTCCCTTTGCAGCGCCTGTGCACACAGATCCCACTTGGAGAAGATGTGTGGCACAAGCCTCCAGGCTGCATAACCCTCCTGTGACGTGCCATCAAAGCACCAGTGTCCCTCAGCAAATATTACACCCTGCCTGAGTGTTCCAGGCTCCAAAATTCAGCTTTGACTGTGACATCCACTCTCCCCTGAGCTGGCTTGACACAGCACTTGGGTCACACAGAGGCAGACAGAATGACTTTGGGAATAAAAATCTGCTATGCAAACTTTCTGCTTAGGAAATCTCCACTGCCTTTTGCCTCCCAACCCAAACATTACTCCCTGATTTCCCGTTGTGGCTGAACGTGCACTCAAAGCTCTTTCCCAGGAGGCAGATTGGTCTGCACAGAATTAGTGGGGCAGGGAAGGGAGCTGCCTTCTCATGCTTTTGGTTCCTCTGGCACCATAAAGCAGCAGAGGAGGAGATTCTTCTTCTGCCCTTGAGAACTTTGCTCCTTGCCCTTATCCTACCTTCATTCTGTTTGCCATAAAATGACCATCCTCACTATTTGCTGAATCAAATAATTCCAGCAGGCATTGTGACTATTTGTCCTTCTGCAAAATAAGAGTTAAATGCAATTCCTAAGATGTGAAAAGCAGGAAGGCAGGAGATAGTCAAAGATTTAGACACAACAAATGGTGCATTTTTAGAGGATTAAGTCTATTCTTCAAGTGTGTGTCACATGGGACTGAAGGTCAAGTGCATACAGCCACCTGAGCAGTGAAATAATCCTCCAGAAGTACCTGGCCTGCAGAGACTTATTATTCTGAAACAGAAATTATTAAGGGAAAAAAGAGGAAAAAAATTCAGAAGCCCAACATTTTCAGGGATTAGTTCTATAAATATAGCATCATTCAAAGCCCATTAGAAACAGAAAATATTTCAGCTACTCTGAACCTATTCTATTTTTGAAATTCAGGTATTATTCATATCGCTAGGGTAGCACTGTGGATTTGTTTTAGCTGATTATATTAAACCAATGTTGTTTAAAAATTCAAAAGACCATAAAAGCCTGCATGTGCCTACAGCCTGTTTGAAGAGGTTTGCAGTCAGGAGAGTGGAATGAGTGCTGAAGTTGACAGCTCTGTCTGGAAACTGAAGATGCTGTGCCATGGCTTGCCTTTCACATCCTTGAGGGATCCTGTGCAAAATGCACTTGATGCAAGGTAAGGGATCATTTTGTGCATGTGAATCTTGTTCTTGCAAGATCCCTTCTGTATGTCCAAGTTAAAAATCCTGCTTAACTGCACTTTTGTGCCACTGCAGCTGCACACATGATGGAATGGTCCTTCAGGGCAGCTCCCTGTCAGGAGCAACCCCAGCTGTCATACAACACCCAGACTTGGCAGAGAAACAATTTAGCTTCTAATCAGATCCAGTGTGCAAGTATCAGGTAAATCAAAGAGGATGCATTTCTCAATGCCTGATATAAAAATTCCAACATAATTGCTGTCAGAGCCCCATCATTTTCTATCACATTGCTAAACCCCCACCAAGATCAAAAGCATCTGAAAAATTGTGAAGGATGCAACATCCATCTGATACATTTCTTACAGTTCTTACAAGGCTTTTTTTCTCTCAGATCACAAATCAAATAAAAGGGGCACTGAAGTTTGAGAACACTCACTTGATTTTCTGATTTCCTAAGAACACTTGACAAGCAAAGTGGTTGCATCACCCTCTTTGAAACAAGGCAATGAAAAACTCTGATTCATATTCACTGGCTTTGTCCAGAATTTACAGGTGGCCCAGGATGAAGAGAGAGCAAACAGAAAATCTGTATATTTGAGCAGTTGCTGTCAACATATCCTCATTGCATTTTTTGAAGAAATTCTTGGCATTACTGGGAGCACAAGTACATCAGAAGACATGGCAATATCTATATAAAATGACATGTTGCAAAGCATAAACAAGGTGATTCAGCTTGAATGGGTTTACATTAACAAACAACTGGTGCCAGCTAATGATCAAATTTGAAATCTTAACACAGAGTCAGCAAAGAAATCAGACTGGAAATTACCATAATTTTATGAACCCTATTTAACACCACATCAAGCCTGCCAAACAACAATCCAACTTCCAGAAATGTTTTTCATATCTCTGCATTCAGGAACATCACACAGGCAGTGCCTGCCATCTCCAATGGAAACCACTTCAGTGAGAGACTCTGCCACCACTGCAAACCAAACCCCTCCCAGCTCAGGCAGGTGTGACCTTTCAAAAGGGTACCTGCATGTCACCTCACCATTAAGTACTGTATCCATAATCTGCCCACCACTCTGCAATCTAAAAATATTGCCTGAGGCCTTTGTTTCCTTTGCTAGTCTCATAATTGCAGTCAGCTTCTGCAGCAGATTCTGACATTCTCTTGTGTGCTGGCTGAACTCATTCTGTCATGAAAGGTCAGGATGTAAACAGCTTCAGAATGTCAATAGGTGTTTAAAGTATTCCATCTCAGCCCCAATTGCTGATGTGCTCAACCATCAAGTGTTGATTCAGAGGTCATTAACTTTAAGGTAGGCAACTTGAGCTCATAAAGGGAAAATTTGCTCTTTACCTACCTTCTTCAATAAAAATTGGAGTCCAGGTCACATTGACCATTAGCAGTTATTCAAAGTAAGATGAAGATTACTGCACTTCCTTAATCCTCCTTAGCAGTTCCATGATGTGTATTTAATGAGAGCGACATTTAATGTATTTACATTTTGGGAGCTTGGCTTGCTCAAGAAGAGAGGACGTGGTGCTACAGATCCATTTAATCTGCCTTGCCCTGATTTACCACAGTCCTGCAGAGGAACTCTATTACAAGCCAAAATAAATCATACCTAATGCTGTATAACATTTTTTTCATATGTGAATTTTCAAAGGCACTTTACAAAAACAGTTTAGGTTCATTATTTCTAGTAAAAAGAAACACTTTTCAAGCTGGCCAGTTTGTTAGTGTCAAGCCAGGAATACAATGCAGGTCCCCTGCAGGGATTTAAACAGACTCAGCTGCCCAAGCCCAGACCAATACAGGCAAAACAACTGAAGAATTGCAGCATGGTAGAAAAGCAGTGAATTTGTGAGGAAATCACAAGACAAGGAAATATTTGTGATTCTCAATTCATAACCATTTTTTGAATCTCCTTCTGCAAATCACTCTTTTCATTATTTGATATGCTAAAAATTAAGAGGAAAATTGATGTCAAATTTAGACCAGAACTGAAATATATTTAATGAACTATACTCTGCATTCCCCAAATTTAAATTCTTTGTTGATCAAGAGATTTGTTTGCACTTTCCATTAGGATTCCTTTTTTTTCCTTTATAAAGAGAAGAATTATGAGAAGCAATTCCAGTTCTTTTTCCCGTAGTTTTAGGGCAGTTTAATATTGTCTTTAACACTTCTTTGAAGTTCAGTAATCTTTGATGAAGCTGAGTTTTAAGAGCTCATTTTGGATCCACTCTATTCATCAAAATAATTCCAAAAAACTTATTCCATGTACAAGCTCACCTATAGACACCATACATTTCAAAATTCGGTTTGGAAGAAGAAGCCTAGCAGAAAAATCCCACTGGGAGTATCATGAGAGAGTGGGAGAACTGAATACATATATTTTAAAGCTTGTGATCTAATTTGCTCTAAAAATAGCAATATCTCTACATTGTTTCTTTTCTCTTTTTTTTTTCCCAGTATAAAAAAATTTTTAAAAAAATATTTTCATGTCCTTAATCAGTGAGTGCATGCTTGTTTTTAAACACTACCTTCAAAAAGGCTGAAGACCCAGATTTGCAGAAACAAACAAGCCCCAAAATGTTATGATCAAATGCAGGGCATTTCAAGTCAGAAGTCTTTCTTGTTTGCAATGTGAGGAGCAACTGGAAATGGAGTTTATAGTAAGGCTGCATTTCAAGCCCACTTTCTGTTTGATAGATAAATGATAGATCTCTCAATGTACACTACAGCAGTTTAATTGAAAACAAACAAAAAGCCAGCTAACCCCTGAAAAACAATTCAGAGATGGAATAATGAAATAATTCCTGCACTCTGCCCCAGTTTGCCAGGCAGTGTCTATTGCTTTTATCCAGAACATGCAATTTAAACATTTTTGCTTATTTCTTGTTTTTTGCTTTGCAAGAACAGACAGAACTGACTAGAAGTCTCCTCTATTAATATGCCATATGCATGCTGTGCTCCAGCTGCCATGTTAAAAATACATAAGGCTAAATTAAAAACTGCTGCAAAGCCTTTTGGTGGCAATCAGATAACTCTCTGTGTAAAATATGATTTAAAATGATAATATTTTCCACACATTTCATATCAGTAATATAGATAAAGGATAAAAGAAGACTACATTTTGATAATGATCCTTTATGGACATTCTGTGTCAATGCTATAAATAAACTGTATTTCTAAATAGCATTTAAAAGTACAAGTACTGAGTCACAGCTTCAGCTGGTGCAAACAGTAGTGAATCCAGCAATTTTCACCAGTTTGAGTGTCATGATCAAATGAACAGCTTTTCTCTTTGGAAGGAAAATAAACCCTTGCAAAGGAGTTATCATTACTACTCAATAAAGGCAGTGAACTGAACAGGGGTGTTCAGCCAAAATCAGACCAGGCAGAAACAGTGAAATAAACCCCAGTTTGTGGGAGACAATGGGGCCAGGATGTAGTGTTGTTTTGGACAAAAGAAGGGAGAGCAGCAGGAAGGAGAAGCTGGCCAATTCTCAAATATGTGCATCGTCCTTGCTCATGGCCACAAAGTGCAGAAACCTGTCTGAAGGTGAGAGGGTCTGGGGAGGCTGGCTGCCCTCGGGGGGAAGATGAATCCCCCAGTGTGACCAGACCCCCCTGAGGCCTTACACTGCAGGAAAATGCATTTTAACTGCCTCAGCCACAGCCTTGCACACACAGACACCACAGAGGCAGAAGCCTCTGCACACACACCCTGAAGGCATCAGGAACTTCTGCTGCTGTTTGGACACAAACCTGTGGTTACTTTCCTGGGGAAGGATTTCCTTGTGTGCTACACCAACAACTGGACAGTAATATACATTGAATTCTAAGTTTTTATTACTTCTTCCCTAGCTGTAACTGAAAGGGTGCCTCATCACACACTGCAGGTTAACCTACTAGCACTCCTTTTATTTTTGTCCTTATTCCTGTGTATAGTCTGTGTTAAATCTTATGTCTGTTAGTTTTGTGTCTATCAAATTAATAATTCATTCCATACCAGACCCAATCAGCCATTATTGAAGAACTTGTCAAACAGAGTGGGTTTTGGTGCTGGCCTCAATAAAGTTGCTGCTTGCCACCTGGGCAAAAGGCAAGGATTTATCTGAGCCTCCAAATCCAATAACTCTGCTATTGGGTCCCCAAATCCAGTGCTAGGATGGGACAGCAGAGCTCATGAAATAGTGAGGGGTTTAGAAAATCCTTCCTTTGCAGATAAGGAGGCTGTAACCTAATCCATCATCCCGGGCTTCTTTGGCTTTGTTTTCACACAAGGGAAAGAAACCCATCAAAACTGCTGTTCAGCTGTTTTCCTAAAGCAGAAAATTATTGTTATGGAGCATCAGTATATCTGTACAAAGGTTAATAATTGTCAAGCCAGAAAATAATGGGTATATCTAGATAATAATTTTAATAAAAAAAGAATTTTGGCCTTACTGCATAGTAAAGTCTACCAATACTTCACTCCAGCTGCAGGAATTAAATTTCTAAATAAATGGTCATTTCACTTATGAGAAAAGTATTGGGAATGAAGCAGCTATCAGAAATAAATTAGAATAAAGAAATTCCTGTTCCATATGTCATTAAACATGACTATGTAATTTTTAAAAGACATATGAAATTAATTTTTTATTGTATATTGGGGTAGCTTCATTATGCACTTATAGTAACATATTAAAATATCTGGCTTGTTTTCAAGCTGTAGTTTCAGGCTCAAGAAAATAGTTTGCATCATTCTGAGAACCACACATATATAATAACAGAAACAGAAACTAAATCATAGGTGTTATAAACATGAGAATGGAAAGCAGGGCTGGAATATTAATCTCTTCCAAGATGTAAATGCACTGATAATGCAAAATTTCTCTCCATCACTGGAGCTATTCACACCGAGTCAGATTTCACCAACACAAGAAAAAATGTTGTTGGACTTTCCCTGATAATTAAAATTTCTGGTATTTCAACAACACCAGAGCTATTTTCTATTGTCATGGCTGGTCTAACCCAGGGTACCGGTGCAGTGGACTGGACTGAACAATGCACTGCCAAGAGAAATCTATAAAATACCTTTATTGCACATAACACCTTGAGAATGAGGTTATTGCTGTGCAATGCTGCCATAGACAGGGAAAGCCCAAACATATCCAGTTCAAAACAAGGGATTTTTGGTGCTTCTGCCTGTCCACCCTTATCAGACCCCAGACAGTACAGACTCACATGAGCTTCCTCAGGATCTGCTTTTCCTTTTAGCACTGAACTCTATGATCAGAAATGAAATTTTAAACCCTTTTTCTGAAATGCATTGATGCCAGACATGGTGATGAACTCCTTGGGTCTGGAGTTTAGCCCTCAGTGCCAGGGCAGATTGAGCTGCAGAGTGTGGATGGGTGCATGGCAAACCTGAGCAGTGCAGCTAATGGACTGTGAAATTGCACACAAATGCAGATGTGAACAGCAACCAGACTCAGTGGTCATTTAGCAAAGCCTTCAAAACTCCTCAAAAATCACTGGCTCAGCACTGGAAACTATAGGTTACATATATATATATATATATATCCTATATATATCCTATATATATATCCTATATATCTCATATATATATCCTATATATATCTTATATATGTCCTATATATATATAACCTATATATAACCTATATATGACCTATATATAACCTATATATAACCTATATATAACCTAAATAACCTATAGTTATTTAACTATAGGTTAAATCATTAAGCATGGTGGGTTAATGGATCTAAAATGAAATGGAAGATCAGCATTTTATAATAAGTATAAAACATTTAAATTTGCCTTGGAAGCAGCACAGAGTATGTGTCACAGAAATTCAGTACTTCACAGTAACTTTAACCCAAGCAATTGATGTGGACAAAGACAACTCCAACGTTCAGACTTGAAAAAATTCAGGTTGGTTCTGATTCTTTTAGTTAACTAACCCTGTTAAGTGTTTGAAATAAATATTTTGTGTCTATTATGCAACAAAAAAACTTGCTTCAAAATTATATTAAAAATATGTATGCAATGTCCTTGACATTGACTTTGGGACAACATTGACTTTGGCAGCTTTCTTTAGGGGAAAGACCAGTTCAGGGAAGCCTCCTGAGTGAAGGAGGGCTGCTGCTTTGTGCAGAAGGAGTTCAGGTGGAATGGGAACACGGCATCAATCTTCCAGGCAAACCTGTCCCTTTCACATCAGTGACTGACATGACAGTTTCTAGGTCCTGAGGGAGCCTTTCATTTGCTTCCTTGTAGTCTGGTGTTGTTTTTATTTTAGTTTTGGGTGGTTTATTTCCCCTTGGTTTGAGGTTTCTTTTGGTAATTTCAATTTACTAGAAAATCAAATCAACCACTGCAATAAAATGCTTCTCTTTTTTCTTTTCACTGGGTGCACACCTGTTTCTCCCTGCAATATGTCCTAGAATCATCCTCTTATTGCATTTCTAAGGCAAGTTTTGCTGTTTTAGCCCCCTACATAATATAACACAGAGCAGAACATAACCATCTCCCTTGTACATCTCAGACAGCTCCCAGGGGACAGCTCTGAGATGTTCTAGCCCAGGAAAATTTGCCCAGCTCCTTTGGCAGATGCTGCACTGCGTGCAGGCAGTCAGCTCATCGCTCACCTGGGAATGAAGATCAAACCTCTCCTTTAAGATCCATCAAGATTTCATTACTTTTTTCACTGCACAGAAGGAAAAAAAAAAATAAAAAGAGGAATTCTAGGAAGAGTGCTCCCTTTTCCTCCTCACCCAGGAATCCACGCTTGGCAGGATGACAAGGAGGAGCTGGCAGCTGCTGTGCTCGTGGTGGTGAGTCAAGGCATCAGCATCACCACAAAAGGGAGCTCCTAAAACCCCAAACTGCCTTTCCTGATGGGGAGTAAGGAGGAATTGCCTCAGAGCAAATTATCAGCAGAAAGAAAAAGCTTCAGGATGAATCAATACAATGAACTGTAATAAACTGCTTTTACTGATTCAGCAGTTCTATTTCCTGAACTCTCCTGAATTCACTGAACTTGCTACATGTGCTGAGCACCTTTCACTCCAGCTCCCTTTTACATCCAGGAACTCTTCTTTCTAAGACAGGCATCAGACCTTTTTTCCTTACTCCTATCATCCTCTCTGATACTTAGAAAATAAATTCATTCTTTGAAACTACTAGGTATTTTCAATTTATTATATAAATAGTAGCTGCAACTACTTTATTTGTTTTGCTTGAAAAGACAAATAGTAGAATATAATGATGCGGATTTATCTTTTTTAATTAAAAACAAGAAGCTTGGTAGGCACTGCAGGATTGAAAAATGTAAGTAATTTAATTTTTCCTACTGTTTTTTCACTTGTTGTTGCAGTGGTACTTTTTCCAGCCATCAGCTCTCATATCTGAGTTTCAATATCAGTGGCATAATTTGAAGCCACAGAAATGCAGAAAAATGACTTCATCTCTAGGAAAAAACAAGCAATATGATTGCATTGTGTCTGTGTATGATTATTAAGCAAATGCTTGTATGGTGTAAGACCAAGAACCAGAAAATTACCCAAAGTATCTCATTATACAGTATCATTTCTCCAGATGCCCAATTCAAAGACCATAAAATGTTCATTTTCTAAGTCTTAGAATATGTTTCATATTCAGATTTCTATTAATTGAATAAACAAGATTAGCTGTGTTGCATCTTCAGTGTCTTTGCAATTTTATCTGCAGACTTATTAATATACTCCCTTTCACTTCTTATACTTGTAGAATGGAGATCACTTTGCAGATCTTCATTACATCTGTTTTTTTGTGATATGTCAGTGGATTGAAATTAACCTGTAACTCCCCTGGATTTTAAAAAATTGGGTAACATACAAATAACATATTTGCTCTTCAACAGAACTTCATGAAGATTTCTAAGACATCTTACAAACTTTTGTGCAAGAACCTCACAAAAAATTATATATGGATGGCACAAGTAATAGGAAATATAGGGGATCTTCACATAGGTTGGAAATAAACAAATTAAAATATATTCAGCATAGCTTAAAAGAGAAACAGAGAAATAAATACTTCAAGTTTCACAGATCTCTCTGTAAAATATAAATGACAAATTGAAATTAAGAGGTGTCATGTGGAAGTTACATACTTTGATTTGGGGAACAGCAAATGCCGTGGCAAATAACAAACAGAAAAGTATATTTTTAAAATTATTATCAAATATCAGAAATGGAACAAAATGTTTGATTTTGAGGTTCGACTTTATAGGATTCTTCGTAATGGCAAAAATATAGACAGACTGTAAAATATTCATGGAGTGCTTAAGTTTCTCAGTGCAAAAAGGATGTTGTGAAACTGAACAGTCTTACATCAAAAATCATTGTATCTATGAGATACTAGTGAGGGTATCTGATGCTAAAGGTTATGTGTTTAAAATTTGCTGGTAGTGAATTATTTACATTTAACCTAACTAATGTATGCTGTTAATTCATAGTTATGGCAAAGATTTCTTTAGTAAACTTGTGAATTTGGCTGTTCTGGTATAAACATGACTCAAGCAAAATACAGGAAGAAAACCAAACTGGATCACATAAATAATTATGACTGGAGGAAAATTTTCATCCATTTCCAGCATGCTTGAGTTACAGGTTTGGTGCTCAGCATGGGATATTGAAATATGAATTTAACAATTCACAGAGATAAAAGAGCAATTCACAGTTCCTACGGTTACCTCCATTATAAAACACCACCACCCCACTTATTTCTGAACATAATCTCTTGTTAAGGTTTGCTACCAACATGAGAGGCATTTATGGTTTTCTGTAGATAAATAATGCTTAGCTGAAAAAAGCATGAAGTATTGCTGAGAGTTTCCCCATAAAGAGTTATAATTCTGGTAAATGGCTCTTGTGGAAAGCCCAGTAATTCTAATAATTTTCTTATTACCAGATGCTCTTTGCCTTCACACTACCTGAATCACTAAAATTCATTTTCAGTCTTCACAAGTGAAAGAGATGAAAGTTTCTACTGACAACTCATAGAAATGGACATGACAATAAAGGTAAATTAATGTACTATCTAAAATAAGAGCACTGCTGTTATTGATACAAGGCACTCTGTTACTTTAAATAACAACTCAGATATCGTCCTGAGAGCACTGTGAGCATCCAGGACATTAATAAGTACAGACAGGAAGTTGCAGAGTTCTGACATTTTCATTTATAACTGTATTTCATGGACTGACATTGGAGTTTTGTTACAGTCATTCACAATCCTATTTGAAAACAGTCCTTTTCTTGAGAACCTACCTAGAAGTGGAAAATACTAAAGTTTATTTAAGCCATAAATATGTAGAGTCAATGAGTATACAGACAGAAGTCCAACACAGGAAAAGAAAAGAAAAGAAAAGCTTAGCACCACCTTTTAGAGATGTGCTGGCAATTTCTGAGTGTAGTGGTAAATAAAAATGAGTCACTAGATGAGGAGTTGTTCCAGACAGGCAGGAATTTTAGATGGGATCTATTGGAAACAGCTAAGATGGAAATCAGGCCTGGAAACCACCCCCAGTGTGCTGAAAGACAACAGTAAAATCAGCTCTCCCACTGATTGCTGGCATCACTATGGGACCCTACTCAAGTTAGTCTGTGTGTCTCTTATAAATAAATAACAGAAGATCTCTTCTGGCAGCCACAACCACGTGATGCCAACAGAAAATTTCCTGTTAACTTCAGAAAGCTTCAGATGCAGCCCTGTCTGTAGAGTTCTCCAAAACACACTGAGACTCATTGTGATTATTCTTCATTTTGTCAAGACTTCAGTTTCCCTATAATGGGCTCAAGAAGGTCTTGAAGGGAACTTTGACAGGCCAAATCCCCTTTCCATTGGGAGCAGTAAGGAAAAAAAGCATGAGCAGGCTCAGCTGGTTTGCACCTCTCATCCCATCCACAGCAACAATTGCAAGAGCTGAGGGATCTTTTCCTCATGTCATGCTGCTACTCAGAGCACATGCATAATGTTTTCTTTTGTTTTGGTTAAAGCCTATTACTAATGTATGTAACATGTGGTAGCCTGCTATAAATTCAATTAAATGTTAATGTAAACATCTGCTTGACTTCATCTGTATACTGATACATCAGGCCAAGAACTAAGATTTTTACCCTGTGAGTTGTTTTTACATTATGTGCCCATCCAAGGAGAAAGAGACAAGGGAAAAGAACCTGTTAAATTGACACTGGGCGGCCACAAACTTCCCTAAGTCATTGACACTATAAAAGATACCTGTATCAAAGCAATTGAGATTAAAGGCACAGCAGTTAAAACATTTCTCCCAGGGCTCAGGAGTACCAGTGACTATTAAAGCATAAATAATACCCTCAAAGAGAGTGCAATGGGAAATATCACAGGGTTTGGAAACAGCAGTGAAGCCACTTGTACAGGCAGGGAGAGCTACACTCACTGGACATGTTCAACTTGTCAAAAAATGACACAATTCTCAGACACAATCACAGGTCACTCGCAGAAGAGTCACCCTGAGGAAGCAGCTCCTGAGACAGGCACATAAATAACAGTTTCAACTGTTACAGCTCATATAAAAAGAAATGGCCAAACAAGCAACAGCAGCTTTGGAATGTGAATCATTACTTAAATAACATCCCTGAATCTGAGAAAAGCTAGGAATCATTAGAGGAAATTTGCTCTGCTCTATCATGCAACAAAGCAATTATCACCTTCCTCTTAATGCAATTTCAAAGCTTGATTTCAGACAAACCATCTCAAAATTAAACAGAGCTTTAGAAAGCAGAAAAATATTCATATGAACTTGTCATAGAGGAAAGATAAGAATACCATTACTCACATCAAACACAAGAGCCACCCACAAATCCCTGGCATGATGGAGTGCAAGAAGTTTTTCCCCTACATGGTGTAGTCTGCCAAAGAAACCAGCTGAAAATCCAGCTGCTGACAGATGTGTGTTCTGACTCACATGGAAACACCCACATGACTCTGGGAAGAATCACTGCTGCACCCCAGCAACATCACATCCATTTGGACTCTGAAGCTCCAAAAGTTTCAATATCAAAAAGTCATTTGTGTGAGGTTTGTTTGTCCTCTCCACCTTAACACATGGCTGGAAGATCTGGCAATAAGAGGCAGCTCAAAGGCCCAATCCTGCTTTTTCCCCCCTTCTCCAGCACTGTGCCTTAGGCTGGAAGCCTCAATTAGAAGTGGTGCCATGCAATCCTACTAATTATTGTCCTGCCTAATTCTTGTTAAGTCTGAAGGAGTTAAAGTTTGCAAAGTTGGTGAATGAAAAGATCCTGTGGGTTGTTATGGTATCTGCTGCCTTGTTAATATTATAGCATGTTAATATTATAACAAGATAAACCAGGTCAGGATGGATAATAAACTAATGCTAATGGACCACACTAGAAGAAACATTTTGGGTTTTGTCTGCTACAACATTTAGAGCACTGTTTTAACTGTTCAAATTTTCTCACCCTTGGGAAGCAAAAATGGAGCGTCCGTGGTCTCTCATGTCAGTGCTATGGAGGTTGGTGAAAATGTTGGTGGAATGTCTTGAGGACTTTGAAACTAATTGGATTAGTGCTTATATAATTAATAGGATTACTCTGACTCTGCACATTAATAGGATTTTTCCTTATCAATTCCAAGCTTAAATGTTATGAAACTGCATGTGTCTGTACACCTCCCCCAAGAACTCTGTGAATCACAACAGCTCCCAGACTCATAACTGCAAAGCAGTTCCTCTGGATGCTCCCCTCTGAATATATTTTTCTGGGCTTTGCAACTCTTCTGAATAAAAATATAAGCTCAACCACATAAATGTTCCCCAATGCCTTCTGTACACCTTTATCTGTGCTAAACTGAACTTTCCAAGCACATACCCACTTTACTGAAACAAGGATTTCACTGAACACATAATACCAAATTCTCTCCAAGGCTGCATTCAAGACTCCTTTTTTTTCGCCCTACAACCAATTTCCAATCCATTAAGCTGCTCTAGTTTTCTCTTTTCAGCAGCTATTTAACTTGGACATTAACCTTTGTGGCTGGCCACAATCTCTTAAACACTTTGCTTTGCAATAGACTTTCCTAGGCTGTCAGTTACATTTTTCCTAGAGAAATATGATGGGGAAACCATTAAGCCTTACTGTGGTATTTTTGCTGCCATTTTTAGCTTTTAACCTCCCAAGAAGCTTTCATATGAAACTTCTAAAAAACAAAATATTTTGGACAAAGTACAGCATTAAATCAGTGGAAATGGATCCACTTCAGTGCATGGCTGTTTACATCACCTATTTAGCTGGCAAATTGCACAGACCAAACAGATCAATGCACACATCCTTGACTTGGCACGGTAACTAATCCTGCCTCTATTTCCTCAGCACAACCATCATCTTTATGAGAAATATTCATGACTTTCTCTGGGAGTTTGAAACTTGAGATTGAATTAACTCACGGACTGTGCAAAACCTGTAAAAGCTAAGAAAGGATTAAGAGTGTGTTGCCACTCTTTCTGGTAAAAGGGAGGAGTAGAAGTTATTTCATAAAAGCTGCTTGACTTCAGCAATAAGACCACCAGAGAAATTGAAGTTAACTTGCTGGCAGACCTGGCAGAAGACAATATTTGCTAAGCACAGGGTGTTTATGTGTCTTGCACTGAGCAGATATAATTTTTTTTCATTACAGGGTATCTGGGTGAGTCACAAGAATTCATAGTTAGAAAAAACCACACTCTCCACAAAAAAGTATAAAGGAAAAAGAAATACTTTATTTCTTTCCAAGATAATGGCACAAAATTTCAGAAAGAAAAAAAAAAAAGAGGGTGAATCTTCAGAAGGTGTTTCTCTGCAGATGAGCAGGATCCCAGTGTACAGCCAAGACAAAGAAAACACCTGAACTGTCTCTCCTACAACTCAAGAGTGGCACATATTGCCCAGGGACATCCATAAATGACCTGGGTTGGAAAGTAACCTGCATCCCTTAGTGGCAGAGCAGAGCCCTTTTCTAAAAGGCTGCTACTTGTTTTCAGCCATGCTCCATTTCTCAGGGAGTGAAAAAGCAAGTTCTAGCAAGGGAAGAAGGGTTTGCAGGTGGGGCAGAGTATAAATTAGAGTGCCTGCAGGAAGATGCTAACCCTATCCCCACAATCAACTTCTTGTCTCAAATCTTCTCATGATTTTACAGTCAGGGTAAAGGTAATTTTTTTCAGGAAACAGTACAAAAGGAGTGTGTCACTGAGAGGATGCATTCAGAGAAATCCATAAAGAACACACCCCCATGTAGAAGAGAAGACAAGGAAAGCCCCATGTGGCTTCCCTGTATCTGTCCCTGAACTTTTTTATTTTCTCAATCTGTATTTCAATCCCTCTCTCTAGCCACAGACACAACGCACCCTGCTTGTGCATGCTTGGCAAAAAAAGAAAGAAAAAGCCTTTTGGCACTTCATTTTTTTTTAATGTATATTCTGTTGCATTTCTGTAAATAAAGATGTTTTAAAATTCACTTATTGTTCTTCTCATGTGTTTCTGATTGAAAAATGTGACTTGAAAATTGAGTTTTCCAGTTTATGTTTCAGTAGATCCAAAGTAACTCAGTATTGCTTCATGCATTTTGTCTGCTGAGAAATTGAATTCGCTTGAGCAGAACCACATCAAAAAATAACATGAGAATATTCCAGGAAAAGAGGAAAAAATGGTGGGATAATTACCACAAATATAGACTTAGCCCAATATCAATCACTGATGTTACTCACAAGACTGGTTTGCAATCTCATTAGGAAAGACCTAACCTTATTTCTGTTTGTAACAATTATCTTGCAATTGTTTGCAGCAAAGGCATGACAAAGTAACAGGGATTTTGTGCATCTGTCTTATGGTTTGTCTGATTAAATCTGGAGAGGCACCAAACACAGAGAGATTACAAACAGTTCTAAAAATAAATATTTGATCTTCTATTAAAATGAAGGCTCTAAAATTTGAACCTCAAGTGCTAGCTACATATTTCATCTCAATGCAGGCTGGAAACAAATCATTGTATCATCTGGAAAAAGTCCATGCCTTTTAAGTCTGCATATAATTCTGGTTTCATTTTTATTTCTTTTGGTGCTGTTTCATAGATAAATATATTTTATTGTAATAGCAGTGAAGTCTTTGGTAAAAAACTATCCCCACAACCAAAGCTCAACTCATTGCCTTGTTCAGGGCAGAATTCAGTTTCTGTTGGAACACTGAACCAGGAATTTCACCAAATAATTTTACCAAATCATAGATTCCATTAAAAAGGAAAACAATACTCCAAAGTCAACAGAGAAATTTCTTGTTTCAAACTACCCATTTTTAAAAGTTCCTTGGACAGTCCCTAAGGCAAACTCAGTGTGCAGTTTATATATCTCCCTGCTGGTTTTTATACAGATTACAACAAACATCTTGTAAGTACCACAGGTCACTGCTGTGGTCACAGTTTCTCTCTTAAATAATTATATTAACCCTACTGCTTAGATTAATTGGTTTGGCTAACTTGTACTATCTCCAGCTGTAAAAGATTCACAGATCCATAATTCCATGTAATTAGGCTGAAAATTAAGTGTGAAAATATTGCACCTGAATCACTTGCAAAAAAAAAAAAAAGTCTCTTTTTAATTGACAACTACTTATTTTAAGGAGAGCATGTTGAAAGTGAACTGTTTGTCCTGGACTGAAGTTCCTAGGATTATCAGCCAGGGGTATGCTTGAGGTAAAAAGAGATTTTATACATTAATCAATTTTAAAGAAAATCTGTGTATTTGAGAGGAATAAATCTAAAAATCTAAAATTTAAATAAAGATATTTTTCAGAGTTCCTAATCCTAGATCTGTGCAGGAAACAATGGTGTTGTGCTACTGGGAACCACTTTGTAGAGGTCTGATGCAAATTGACACGAGATGGAGAGATCAGCAGTACTGTAGAAATAAATAAATGTAATAAAAATTTAAAATACAAAAATTTATGTATTGTAGCACCTTCATTTCCCATGTATTGAGGAAATCCAGACATGTTTACATGGCAGTGTGGGATATCTGAATACAAACTAGAGGTGGCAACATTTTTAAAACCACACTTGTACAAAACAACAGAGATCATCTACGACAGGCAGGTTTAATTTTCCTCCCTCAGTCCCTACAATACAGTGTGTTCTTGCCACCACTTACACTGAAACACACGATGTGCAGCCTCAACCCCTCTGACAACATTTCTAAAAGAGCACAAATGAAAAGATGCCACACCCTGTGCTCTGTAGCAAGGACAAGGCTGCACGGCACAGAGGAGCAGGGTTAACAGCAGCACAAGGACATTTCTGGAGCAATAAGGAACAATAAGATGTGCAGCAGAAGAGCCATCATGGAAACAAAATGTTTACACAGCACAGAAAGGAAAGCTGGCAGGAAAAAAATTCCTTTCATTTTCCTTGGTACTTTTGTTAACCATTTGTATCCTTGGCATGGAGTGGCAGATGATCATTTGAAACTCTGCCATATCATTTGCCATAAGGAAAACCTAATTATTCTATTTCAGTTTTTAATTGTCAATTTGCCCCTCAGGCCCCCCCAGGATCACATGTTACTCTAAACTTCATGATAGTCCTTAACACAGAGTTTCATATTACCTTTTTCCTTCAGCTTTTAATTAATTTCTCAGAACATAATGTTGTTTTTTTTTTTTTAAATGCTACTTACTTGCCTACCTGGTCATTCATATATTAATAATGAAAAACTGTCAGGTGTTAAGTTGTTAACAGTGATAAGTAATGTATTTTTTAAAAATAAAAAAAACTTTAAAATTAATAAAATTTTGTTGAGTTCTATTACTTTAGTCTTTCCTTCAATAACTAAAAATCAAAAAAAAATTAATTATAAAATATTTTTCTGTCCTAGAACCCTCATGATAAAGGCCAGCCTTCAAGCACTTGCAATTTAGTGGGCATGGTGGAAAAAATATGGCATAAGGTACTCAATGTTGTGTTACACTCAGAGTGTTAAATACTTTGGAATGTCCCCATTAGCAGAGAAGGTGAGATGTACTGTGGTGTAGGAGTGGGGCTGGAGAAGAAAATCCTGACCAACTCTGAACTCCAAGGAGCTGTGAGTGCTGAGAGGCCCCGAGCATCAGGGCCAGGCAGAGCAGGGGGGAAGGGGCAGCTGCTGCTGGCACATCCCCACTCCTGATGAATCAAATCAATGCATCAGGTGAGATCTAAAAACCCCAGGTCTCAATTTCTATCACTTGGGAACTAAAAATGGGATTAAATCTTTTCATTTGTGACTGTTTTCTGCATCAACCACATAATTTTTTTTTTTCTTGCAATGGTGATGAGATTTTGAGCAGGTTACTGAGAAATCCAGGTCTGTTCCAGATAAAACTGTGTTGCTTCATGAACTCCAGGACATATAAGCCATATGATAAACCATATGATAAGCCATATGATAAACCATATGATAAGCCATATGATAAACCATAAGACATGCCTTGGGATTTTTTATTTACAGAACCAAACTTCCTTACCTTCCTTAAAATGTATTTTAACCTATCATTCTTCAAGCTATATATGAACACCTGTGTTTACAAGTGCAGAACTGTAGCCTGAGGGTTTCTGGTATATTTACCTTATCACAAAATACTGCTGCCAAGTCAGGGCAGTATATTCAATGCAATCTATTCAAGGAGAACAACCAACTTGAGCAGTGTTTATCACCATGCAAAACCCAGTATTCATCATCAAAAACAGAATATGTGTTTAGTCTGGACAAACCACCTCCATGCACACCTACACCAGCTCAGCTCCCTTTCTTTGGCACAATAAACATCTGCTGGTTGCTAGAACGATCTGCCTCCTTCTCCTGGCTGTTGGACACCCACTGTCTTTAAGAGTGTGTGCAATTATTATGACATTCAAAGTTATAATTTATGGAGGCTCGCTGCTGTAGGCTTTAAATCCTGTGTCTGCTGCAGATGGGAGTGTTGCTATGGCAGCACCGGAGTCAATGCGGGCCACAAACCCTGCCCAAGTTCAGGGGCTGGTGTCCACTCCACTCCTGGTTGCCATGGCTGCACTACTTTAAGTACCAGCTAATTTAACAAGTTATAATCTGCCTCTGTGCATTGCCATCTTTGTTTTAAATTGCTCTGTAAGAGTGGTTCTGGGATTGCCAGGACAAATTCCAGGAAATGGTTCTGCTTATTATTCCCCACTCTTCCCAAATGGCAGGGAAACAAGAATGAGGTGCCATGACCTCCAAGAAGCATTTTTTAAAAAGTCATTCACACAAATAAAACCCTTACATTTTAGTATATTTCTTAATAAAAGCGCCATCTGCCAATATGTAGAAGCAACAGCTGCTGTTTATTTCCTTCCATCCCATTTCCTCCAGGTTCACACACTCACCATGACAAGTGGTGCACTGTGTCTTCTGACCAGGGCCCAAACTCAGATGATTTTGGTGAAGTGAAATTAATTCATTTCAAAGGACATTTATTTCCTTTAAACACCCAAATAACTCCATAGTGAAGTCAAGAACAAGCCATGCCACATTCTGCAGGATCAAAGAGGGAAACTAGGTTAAAGTCTGAAAATAATTTTTGGTGTGTTTGGGTTTAGCCCTGAAACCTCCAACTCAACATGTCAGCTGATACATGGAATTTGCCATCACATTTCAGTGTGTTAACTGAACACCCAGGCTGATATAAATCAGACATTTTGTGCAGCTTTTCAGACTATGGACTGCAGGAAAGAAAAGGGAAAATCAGAAGAGTATCCTCCTTCTTCCCTGCCAGGAGATGATGCTGCTGATGATACTCTCCAGATAAGATTCAGTTGTATTGCAAGATGCAAGAGCATCAAATTCAGTGAACTCCCCCCAGTTTTCACTTCCCAAACGTTCCCAGCACTCCTGTCACTGTTAGCATGAGTCACTCCCAACTCTGCTGAGCATCTTTGTTTTTCAGGACAGGAATGGGATTTTCTCTGATACTTTCTAACAAAGTTTAGGATGCAGCAAACTCTGCTTTAACAGTCCTGTGTCTGTTTACGGATTTAAACAATGCTGCTGGAAACATCATCTTGAATAATGGGAGTCTCAGATCTTCTGATTTATGAGACTTGAGTTTGAGATTAAATTACTTTCCTTAATTATCAGAAATTACTGCACTAAAAATAGTTTGTAAGAAAATTTTTAATCCTGGCAGGTAAAAGTTTACTTTCCTAGAACATTCTTGGGTGTACTCACAGAAGCCGAAGAAATCAGGTACTCCTCACTAAACTTAAAATACATCATTGCAATAAAATAGATCAGTGTTTAAAAATAACAGATCTAAAGGGGAGCTTACCTCAAGTTTGAGGCAGAAAAATTTAGAGGCTTCTACAAGAGAAACTCAGAATAAGGACATTTATATCTGAATTTTATTTTCAGCTACTGCTTGAAAAATCATAAGAGAAGGCTGATTTTCATGTACTTCTCTAAATTCCTGCATGTAATTCTCTTGAATTTCAAAGCTATATCCAAGACACTTCCTAGACCAAGCCTCAGGCTATCTAATAATAAAAAATGTAATTTTAAAACAAGTTTTCATCATTAAGACTTTGCTAGAATGACAACAAAGTGCTCCCATGTGCTGGAGCCAATGTGAGTGCTCCAGATCTGAGTGTAACACACTGAGCCTAGCTGCTACTGAAGAACATCCTCTAAAGGTCTCTCATTTTGAAGCAGAAAAGTTTATTCTAGAGAAAAATGAGGAAGTGGGACAGCAAATGCAAAGGTAAACTGTACTTCAGAAACAACATTCACTCCATTAATATGATTTCTGTTCAGAAACAGAGTTATTTAAATTATTTTCAGAGTTCATTATGAGTTTATTCTGCACACACAGGAATGCTGGGTGGAATTCATTTAGCATAAGGCTGTACATACACAGGCTTAGAACAAGAAAGACTTTTTATTTTCTTTTGTATTGCAGAACTCACAGTGCTAAGCAGGTTGCATCAGGATTTCTATCCAAAATTACAGATTTCACCTTAAATATTCCTCTTGAGATACATAATTTTCTTGCTTTGGAGTCCAGAACAAAAGCTACTTAAGGAAAGTGGGAAGGCTGGCACCAATGTCAATGTGTGCAATAGGCCATTGGCAAAGCCACCTCTGTGGGAAAAAGGAAAAAGGAAAGGCAGGAAAGTGAAGGAACAGACGGATGTGAAAATTATCCTTTGGGAACAAAAATATCTGCTCCTGACCCTAGAGCAGAGGAATTTTGTAGATCGTGTTTAAATTCAATTGAAGAAAGAAATGCTGATGGTGATGGATGGTGATGTTTGTTCACATAATCTACCAGAAAGCATGAAAAATTTTAAAAATTGTACATTAAAAAAATTTATTTGCAGAATTAAAAACCTGTCTGAATTGGATATGTCTCACATATTTATTAATGTGGATATGTCTCACATATCCTTAATACCTTAGGATTAAACTATTGTGCAGAAAGATGTTGGTTCCAGTTACTGTTTCTTTTTTTTTTTTTTTAATTATCATTCCAATTTTCATAAGCTGAAAATTAGTATCTCAACTTTTGCCAGAAAACAACAAAGGGCTTGTCACCAGTGCCTTTTGCTTCCATAAGTGTTTCTTTCCTGGTAGGCAGCCTCTTGTTAGACCTGGGTCAAAAGCCACTTTATATAAAGATATCTACAGGTAAAGGCCTATTTAAACCAAACTTAATTATGCTAAATTCTGGGATTCATTGCCTGAAAAACAAAACCCCAAATCACTGTGGATGAACTGATGCTCTGTGTTATTACTTCAGGCAAAGCAAAAAGTAGTTTTTATGAAAAAAACAACTTATATGAATTATCTAAAAAGCATCTTGATTAAAAAAAATACATAACTCCAATAAAATAGGAATAAAGTCTATGTATAAAAAAATTATTTTAAAAGATTCAATCAACAATATCGTTGGCTTTTCATCAGTGACACCTCTGACTTAATTTCCTCCCTCTGGGGCAGGTTCTCAGGTGGTAAAGGATATCTTCAGCACCTGCCAGACAGCAATAGCAACCATTAGGCAAATGAAAAGCTTTTCTGAGAGTGTCAGCCCTTAGAAAAGACCATTCATTTCTCTTTGCTCTCTATTTCCCCATCACTCACTCCTGTGGCAGTTGTCATACTCCACCCTGCTCAGCTGCAAATTCATATTTCCATTTTATTGCATATGCCTTGCTGAAGTCTTTCCTCATGACACCCTTGACTTATGTTAACAGCAAAATAAAAACTGAAAAACCTTGTAGTGGTTTCTGGACTTGATCACATTATCATAGAGGACCTCTGCATTTTTCCTTAGGACAGCATGCATTTCAAAAGCCTCCTATAAGTGTGTGTGTGTATATACAGATATATGTATTTATCAGCATCTCCTGCTTCCTGGAAGAAAACTATTTATCTGCAAGGGCATCTGGTGACAGCACATTTGCTTTTCAGGTGTATTTCCACAATTTCTTTTATTCATTCTACACCATAACCAAGGAATAGCTCAAAGTTCAGTGCATCAGGAAAACAAGAAGATGGGTTTTTTTATTTATAGGTGTGCAACTGTATACTTTAATACCAGATATGATCAATCTCCCTCTAAAAGAGGTACACTATGTTTTATTAAAAACTTCTGGAGAGCATAATTCTCACAGTAAGTGAAAGTGTAAATAAATATTCTTGCAAGGGATATATGAATTATTCTAAGTCAGCAGCACCATGTCAGTCAGGGCTGATTAGATTCTTTACAACACCACCTTATGAAAAGGAAAAATGTTATATTTGGTCCAAATAGGGAATTTTTAATGAGTGATATTTGTGGAACTTTGGGGATCAATGAACCTTCTGTCATAAACTGAAGCAAAACCTTTCCTGCAGGACTGTGAACGTTATTTTGGAAATTCAGGTTTGCACATGTTATAAATCTGAATTATATTAACGCCCAGAGAGCTCAGCTGAGATCAGCCCTCCCTGTAACAGGTATGACTGCATGTAGTGAGAGAGGCACAGCTCCATTATCTTACTGACAAAATTGCCTAAGTGCTGAAGAGAGGACAAAAGGTAAATACAGTCAAGGTCCTGTGTTCCTCCAGGCTCTGATGCCAACTTGGCACCTGGTTAACAACATTTCCTATACTGTCCTCCAGCCTCTGGCAGCTAAATCCATTTTAAGAGAAATGGCACCACAGAGAAAATTTATGCAAGTGTATAATCTTCCAGGGATCTCTTCAAGGATGCAGAAAAAATACCCTAACACATCACCCTAGAGGCAAACTCAATAATATATGGTCTGCAAAGCATAAAATAGTAAAGAAACATGGTGTTTCCAAGCTCCATCCAGATATATTTAAAAGTATATACAGAGTATCTATCTGAAACACACCAGTGAAGGATATCTGAATTCTGCAAGGAAATTACCTCAATTCATTCTCCTTCCCTCTCAAACCCTGTAAAAGAATCACTTACAGAAATCTCTTACAGAAACAATGCTGCCTATTATTGAAAGGTGTGAGTCTGCACTTTCAAAAAGATTTTTGGGCAAAGTTTGTTTGCAGCTATAACAATTCACACCCAGAGTTACTCCAGTGGTATCCACAGAGCTGTTCAAATTTACACAGTTGTCACTAAGAAGAATTTGGTCCTGTGTTTCACACACCCAGGTTTAACAGCTGCCCTCTGTAAAATGCAGTTTAGGTGGTTACAGGTATTTCAGGGACACTTCTGCATGGCAATTCTATCTAACTTGAGTAAATATCCTCTAGCATGCTGCTGGAAAATGGATTCCTACTTTGTTGTGAGTAGACCTGCATTTATAAAGATGACTGCTCCTTCCTAGGAATGGATCATTTCCAGATTAATTGGTAAATTGCTTTTCCTTGGCAATTAGAACAACTTGGTCTACTTCTAAAATAACGTAAATATTCTTCAATGAAATCGAAATGATTTTATCTTTTCTCTGCCCATTTTCTTTCTGCTTGGGTGGGAAAAAATGTAAAGGGGAAAAAAAAGGAAAAAAAAAAGGAATGAACAAATTCTGTTGCGCTGCTGGGGAAGTGTAGCTATAGTAATAAGATTACTATGTGATGTTGTAAACACCAATATTAACTGTGTCCAAAAAATACGAGATATCACATTTTCAACAAACAGTATCAAGCAGGCTACTTTTATTTATTTGGTTTACCTTCTAAAGATTAATTCCTTTAGGGTTTTTTCCAAGTACATGGGCTAGGATCCTTAAAGAAAACTGATGTTTCCACATAATCACAGAGTGGAACCATGACAAAAACTGAGATACAGCAAGAATTTTTGACAGTAGCCTAAAGTGGTGTCTTGAGGGCTGATTCTGACCTTAAGTTAGTTGCTGGCCTTTTCATCAATCACAGCCATTATCCAGGTGGAGTTTACTTCCACTCCCTCTCCCTCACTCCTCTGAAATATGTTTTGATAGCTTGACAGGAAAACTGCTCCCTAAGTTGGTCCCAAAGTTTTCTGTAATATTTCAGAGATACCGAGTAGAGAGGCAGGTCCTATACAGACCTGCTTACAATTCTTAAAACACTTTTGTTTTATACAGTTTAACAGAAGTAAAGATTGTTTATTCTGACAGTAAAATCTGTTTCTCATCAGCTGGTAAAAGACAATTCCTTCCTTGAATATCTTTTTCTTCTCTTACTTAGATTTGCTATGGAAACTAGACATCAGTGTGGTGTGATATTTGCAAGCATCTACAGGCTGAACAGAAAAATGTGACAATTAAAAGGAATCTGAAAATTGCTGTGTTTCTCTGATAGATGAGTTTTATGAAATTAAAATTTCTTGATCATTAAGCAATTAACTTATTCTGTTGTAAGTGAGAAAATGACTAATGGTTTATCCAGTTTTAGAAGCCAGAAGGGAGAGGAGAGAAAGGTTATTTTTAATATTACTTAAGAAATGTGACAGTTGGGAATCAATAAGGAAATGACAGAAAGCTCAGAGGCTCCTGGTTTGTCAGCAGGGCAGGGGGAAGGAGCTTGCCTGGATTTAAAGGCAGCTCCATCAAGGGCTGTGTGTGAGCAGGGAGGGCACATTTAGCTCAGCAATCTCCATGGCCAGTGCTCACATGGATGGAGATGGAATGGGAAATAGCACAAGCCTCCAGCACAACTTAAATCAGTGCTTGTGGCCCTAAAGAATCTGATGTTCACTGTTAACTAACAAAACAATTTGTCTCTGTGATTATTTTATCAAGAGACACAGTTATGCTGCTCTCCCCTCCTAATTTCCTATATTATTCTGCAATTGCCTTGTCATCTGACCTTTCAATGCAGATAGATACCATTTAAATTGAGCCAACATTATTACTGTATTTTCATTTTTCATAAAATGGAAAAACCATGAAAAACTCATACAAATTAAAGAGTGCCACCAAAGGTGCACTACTTTGCTTTAGCAAAAAGTCCTTTGGAACACAATACAACTAATGAGATATTGCTCTGAAATATGACTTATTTTACCATGTAGATTGATTTTTCTGCAATTTCTTACTAACTGCAAAATGCCTACTAATTAAAGCAAGCTCAGTCTTGCCCTCCAGCACCTACAGCACAGTTCTCCTGTTCTGAGAACCAGCACAACTCAGTGTTTTTCTGCAAGCAAAATGTAAGGAAAAACATTTAAACCAGTCTTCATATTGATTAAATGAATGAATGAAGGCTGGAATTCAGCATCTCATTTTTGGGGTGACAATTGCAAAATATACAGGCTATAGAACAAAATTAGAAGTTTCAGGATAGAAGGATGGTCTGAACTTCGTGGAACAAAAATGTATTTGCTTCAATTTTTGCTTTTGATGAGCAATATGCTTTCACTGGTATAGCTTTTTCAAGGTCAGATGCAATGGCTTGTTGTAACTCTAACACAGGAATTGAAAACAGAAGAAAATAGAATTCCCCTCAAGAATTTTCTTCTGTCTCTTCTCAAACTAAAGGCTCATGAGTGTTCTAAATATTGTGCATAAAAGTCAACCAACATGTAGGCCTTTAGTGATCTGCCCTGCAACACAGCATCCCAGAAGTATTCCACAAGAAATGAAGATATCATTTTTCTGAATAATGATGTTGCGATACTGCCTGAGAATATGTGCACTTCTTTCATTTGTAAAACACTGAATTTGGGTCACAGGAACCAAATCCTGTGAAGGCAAATCCTTCCCTAACTGACTAGCTTACACACTAATTTTAGGAAAATGGTGTTAAAAAGGAACCAAAATTTTTTGTGGGCTTCCTTCACTGACTCCTTTACAGACACTTGAGATTAGCCCTGCTGCTTCTGAATTTTGCCTGTAATTCCAAATTAGTTTTCAGACAGTCCTCCTCAAAGAAGGAAATATCAGTACAACCATACCCAGTGCATCTGGGTATGTGGCTGCTTCTGCTCACCACCTTCTCTCCCTTTGCCTGGCAAAACCCACAATGAGTTTCAATTCCACCCCCCAATTTAGATCAAATTTAGAAAAGGTAAATGTTTCAGACCTGTTACACCCCAGAAAATTCCCCCCTCATCCTCTAAAAAAGCCCTGAAACAATTCAGTGGAACAAAGAGCTTGGACTTGACATCCCTGTAAGGAAAATGGTGCAGCATCCTTTGGTCTGTGTTTGGTCCATTGATAGACCATCCTTTGGTCTGTATTTGACACAGAGAATCAAAGCAGGACAGATGTGTTTCCAATACTTACAGTTCAGGAAAAGCACAAGATTAGTACAAGAAAAGCAGGGAAAGGTCAAGGAAGCAAGAATGCATTTTGTTTTCCTCACTCACAAATGGAATGATAGAATCAGGTAAGTTGGAAAAGACCTCTGAGATGGAGTCCAGCACTGTCAAGGCCACCACCAAACCATGTAATGAATCCACACATCTTCTAAATACCTCTGGGGATGGTGACTCCACCAGTGCCCTGGGCAGCCTGCTCCAGTGCTGGACCACCCTCCAGTGAATTTCTCCTGATATCAAATCTAAACCTGCCCTGGTGCTATTTGAAACCCCTTCCTCTTGTTCCATAGCTTTTCCTACAGAGAAAAGACAGAACCCCACCTGGCCTCATTTCAGGCAAGATCCCCCCTGAGCCTCCTTTTCTCCAGGCTGAAGAACCTGAGCTCCTTCAGCTTCTCCTCATCAGAGCTGTCTCCAGACCTTCTCTGGACACACTCCATGGCTCACAGCCAGTGACCCAAAAATTGACAGGCTTTTGCTCACTTGTGTGTTTGTGGCATTCTGTTTGTTTTCTGTTTCTGTTCCTAGGTACCTTTCTGTGTTTCCAAAAGGTTTATAAAACTGTCCTACAATTTTAGGAGACACATTGTTTATCAAAGACTGAGAGAAAACCCTTGTGGTAAATATGCTGCTAATTTGGCTCAAAACTGATGGGACTTTATGTAGAAATTTTTATATAAAGATTTGCTTTCAATAAAAGCTCTCTTTCAAATGCTCATCTGTAGCCATGATATTTTATGAAAAATCCTTTCCTTAGGATTTTTCCTCCTGAGAAGCTGAGAGGCCTCAGGAACAAAATGTAAGCAATGATTGTTTGCTGCTGTGGAATGCAGCAGGTGGATCTGGGATTGGTCTCATGTGGTTGTTTCTAATTAATGGCCAATCCCAGTCCAGCTGTCCAGGCTGTTTTGGCCAGAGACAAACCTTTGTTATTCATTCCTTTTCTATTCTTAGCCAGCCTTCTGATGAAATCCTTCCTTCTATTCTTTTACCATAATTTGTAATACTATATATATCATAAAATAATAAACCAAGCCTCCTGAACATGGAGCCAACTTTCTCATCTCTTCCCTCATGCTGAGACCCCTGTGATCACCATCACACTCATCATGGTGTGCTATGGAAATTCAAAGCAGCGAGTTTATTATTCTTTATTATTATCCTTTATTATTCCCTCTCCTGATAAAAAATAATGTTTGCACTGCAGCTCCTCCAAAATAACAAAATTTTCCTGATCTTGCACCTTATAACACAGGTCAGTGTTTCCTGAAGCAAATCTAACTCCAGACATCTTTATTTAGGTCATCTATCCAGGCCCTGTAGAAACCTACCCCGTGCAATGAAAGATGCAGTGAACCTTTGACATTTCCACAGATATACATCAGTGCCTTAGAGATTTATGTGAACATTTCCATTCCACCAGAGTAAACACATCACTCTTATTGATTTTAACTTATGGAAACGAAGATGGAGAACACTAACTTTCTAATGTCTTGTTTAATGGTTGGCTGGGAGATCTCATGAACCACACTTAGAGTCCCAGCCATGAACCTGATCCTCTAAAATGCAGGAAAATTTTAGGACGTAAAATGAAAATTAGCAGCACTTCCAACACAAATAGACCTTGTCCCAGAAAATTTCTCAAAGTGCAGATTGCAGAAAAGAAAACAAATGAAAATACAAAAGAAAGTACTCAAGAGAATGGTGGTTTCTTTTCATTAATCCCTTGAATTCTCATGTTAAAAAAAAATTAAAAAGTAGTGAACAACTGGAATCATGAATGACTGAAATATCAAAGCTCACAAAGGCAAAACCTGCACATTTCACATTAAAAAATAGGATATATTCTTAAAATTTACAGCAGTTCAAGTTGAATGTTTTAAGTAGTTATTTTTAGTAGATTTTGTTGCTTTGTTTTTTGTTTTTTAAGGCATGGATTGGTCTGACAGAAGGATAACCAATACTTTGCAAAGTTCAGTACTTGAAAGTAATACACAGCGAGGAAAAAAAGTCAATATAATTCAGTGCTTTCCCATCTAGTTCTGCTCCCAGAGGAATGCATGCAAAAGAGCAGCAACAAACAAATCACCCTAATAAACTTTGGGTGAGAAGGATGAGGGATAGTTTTTAGGAAGCTTGGACTTCAACTAAGGCTTTCAGGCAAATCTCCTCTGTGGGTGTCCTGTGATGCCTGAGGCACGAGGTCATGATGAGTTGCTCCAGTATTTCAGTCCAAAAGAATTACACACACTTAATTTCTACTGAATTTTTTTGCATCTTCTAGAGTGCCTGAAGTAGAGTTTTCCTTCAGTCCTCGTTTAGTCAGGGGAGAGAAACAAATACCTATGAAAAGCAATTCAATTTTTCTTATCCAGTCACTTTCTGGAGTGTTTTCCTGGTTTGTTTCTGTGTCAGTACTTTTAGCCTGACGTTACAAGCACTTTGCATAAACACACCTTGGTCTCACAGAGATGGAAATGACTGAAAGCCTCTTAATAAATTTTAGATGTTAGAAAATCTCTCCCCTTTTCAAACATATTGTCAAAGCTGAAATGAAACATCTAGAAAGCTCAGAGTGGCTGCTGTGCCAGGAGCAGTACCTGAATTTCTTTAGGAGGATATGCAAAGACCTTTCCATCAATCCCATTTCATTGCATCAACTATTTACTTTAAGAGATTAGACTTAAAAATGGCTTAAAAAAATCTTAAACTATGCGCTCATCTACAAAATTACCAGCCTTGTTCACACTGAGGAGGGTGATAACAGCTACACACATGATTCATGAGCCCAAGGGACACCAAACCCTTGTGGGGGCTCTTTTACAAGACAGAGTTTTCAGCAGCAGCCAGGAAAGATCAGGCCTGTGCAGGATGATGGGCAAGGACGTGATCCAGCTCCCACTGAAATCTCTGAGAATGTTCCCATTTGCTTCAGCAGCTTGGAAAACACAGAATATTCTGCTGGGGTAAGAGAAAACATTCAGCTGGTGCTGACGACTGCATGGCTGCCAAAGATATCTCTTGGTAAGGGTGGAAAGTGCTGTGAATTGACTCAAGCTCTTGCAAACTGACTCCTTATGTGGGTTATGAGGCAAAAAGAAGAAAAGTTTAAATACTTTTTCATCTCCAGCACCTTAGTCACCATCCTCCCTCTGCAAGAGGAGTGTGTCAAATGAGTGTTTCCTGGTTTGGAGAGTGGGAGGTGGTGGGATTGCCACTGTTTTTATAGAATTTTCCTTACAGAGGCCAAAAACCAGCAAGAATATTGCCCACAGCTTCTTTAGCAGTGCAACAGAATGTTTCACAAACTGAGCTGCTGTTGCTCCTGGCAGAATTTTAAAGGAATCTCAGTCTGCAGCCTCTCCAATGGTCCCGTCCAACTGCAGCCCCACGGGGTCTTAAATGGGATGAATATTCAAGTTAGTTAGTCCTCTGTCTGCTGGAGAATCTGATATGCAAAAATATGATTTCAGGAATTGGCAGGTTCTCCCTGGCTTGCAGTTTTGCCTGTTTTGCTCTCACATAATTCACAGAAGGAGAAATTCCTAAACTTGGCAGCCAGGAGCACATGAATAGGAGGACAATTCTAAAATAATTCAGTAATTACTACAGAAACAAAACAGGGAGGATTCCTGCTCTGATCTGTCTTCACTCTCTACTCAGAGAGCTTAGTATATAGAAATAATACCCTCTGTTTATATGCTGAAATAGGGTACAAAGAAGTAACTGAATTGGAGAGGTAACTGCAGGTCCTAGAGAAACCAATAATAGCAAATGTGTTATTTATATTATAATGCAAGGAAATTCTATGCTATACAGAATAAAATGTCCATTATCCAAGGAGACACACCATAAATTGAAATGTCCATAATTTTTACAAAACCCCTAATTGTCTGTTCTACACTCACACGAATACAAAATTTTCCCAAATACCTAACAAAAGTGTTTGCTGCAATTAATTTGGTTTCTTGGTCTTCCTTCATGAACCATATTAACTTTTTTATTCTTTGATTCCAAGCAAAGTTGGACCCAGACCAGCAGAGGGAGACTTCTATATTTTTAGTACCCTAAAGAACTGAGTCAAAAATTGGCAGTAGATATTTTCCTTGAATTTTTTTTTTTTGCCATGAAATTCACAGGATTCAGTTCTACTGCATTTACTTTTTATTTACTCTCAATAAATGCGCCAGAGAGCATGATTTCAATAGTCTGGAAATGCTGAAGTTCTTACTTATTTCCTGACCATTCTGTATGAAACACTGGCTTATGTCAATAGTATAGCCAAGAGGATGGTCTTTCAGCAGTTAGTATTGTTTTGGAATGAATATCTGACTATTTTAATTAAAAAGCACAGATTTCTATTAATGAATGAGTTAGAGAATGGCTATCATTTCCCATCTCTAAAAAAAAATTACATATATACATATATATATATATATATACACACACACATATTTATTCTGTGGGGTAAGATTCATTGCTGATAAGATGGATGAAGGAAATCATCTTGCCTTAGTTTCAGAAAGACATTTAAATTTATTTAATTGCTCAAAATTCTTTGTGAACCTCTGACAGCAATTAAGGACAATGTTGTAGTAAGATAACAGGCGTGATAAATTTGAATAAGTGCAATATTTCATTTGAATACAATAAACAGGGACAACATAATTTAGTCTCCTTATCATTTAGACATAAATTAAAAATTATTGTCCTTAACTTACTATGATGATTTTCTAATCAAAATGTAGCTAGATTCTTTTCAAATTTAGAATATGGCCATCCCTAATGTGAGAGGAGAACACTGCATTATGAAAAGGAGAATGTTACACCTATTACAATGCAAAAGCCTAAGAACCTCCTTCATCTTATTTACTGCATGTACAGCAGGGCTTTTATACCACCTTAATTGAGTGCTAATTGACTGCCTACTTTGCATGCCTGTGAAGAGTGGATTCCTTCATCACAGCCAGCCACATGGAGGGTTTTATTCCAGCAACTGCAAATATCTAATTGATCCTCACCAAAATTTCCCAAGCTTTTCCCCTCTGATATTCCTCTCAGCTATTAGCTCCTTTATTCTATTTCAAATAAGCACACACAGCTTTGCTTCCTCTCACTTTGACAGGCACAAGGATGCTCACTCAAATTTACTAGTCAAATCCAGCAAGAAAAGGCAGAATAGCAGCAAGGAGCATGTATTTACCAAGTTCAATGTGTGCTAAATCTCAAAAACCAGGTAAGGTGTTCCTCAGAGCAAATGTCTGGGATTTTCTGTGCAGCCAACCACTGCACTTAGTTCATTTTGTGGTCCTCTCCTTGCAATGTTACACTGAAAGATCTCATTGAAAATCCGTGAGACGAACAGAACTTTTCGATTATCTTTATTTCTTTTTCCTTCCCAGTCTTCTAGAAGCCTTTTCAAAGTCAGAGAATATTTGTAGCTGAGGAAACAGGTAATTTGTTGAGCGCTGCTGGTGATGGACACCATCCCATACAGCTTTTCATTGCATTGTGCATTCTGTACCAAACCAGGCTGTGCCTTGCTTGTCTTAATGTCAGCAGCTGCTCAAGCCTGCCCTGCACCTTCAGAACAAAGCTCCTTCCTGGACCTGACTCTTCAGCTGCATTCATTTATCACTCCCTCGTGGGGATACCCTTTGGAGCTCCTGTCTGCTGCAGGATGGGCTTGGCATGAGAAGCAGAGTGCGCCCTGCTGTGCTGGGTAAAACTCCACAGCCCAGGGCTGCTCTGCACTGAACCTCTGCACTGTGGCAGCTGGCAGAGGAGCATAAGCAAAAGGGATAAAATCATTTCCAGTCCCTGTTTCAGAGCAGTTGGATTCTTTTCTTTTTAGACAAGCTGCTGAAAAAGTATCTTTATGCTACCTCTGGTTCCTTAGCACGCCCCATGAGATGGGGATGCACAGAAATTTGATGGACAGAATGCTCTGCACAGCAGAACACACTGAGCAACAAGGGACTCACCCTGCACCAAATTATGTATTAATTATGTTACAATTAAAAACTATGCTGCTGTTTGAATGTTGCCTAAAATCTCCACAAGATACAGATACTGCAGACTTCCATTAACTCCTTTAGGGGTCTTATATCAGGATGTAAAGGCTAAAAAAAGTGCACTAGATGTTATTTAGCTTATAATAAATATAAGCTAGAGTTATATAATATATATATAAAAATATATTATATATATATATTATATAGAGAGAGAGTTATATAAGTTAGTTTATAATAAACATAAGCTAGAGACATTAATATAATTCCTCCTAACTGCACAACATAAAACCACTCCCTTTGACAAGGATGTCTTAAACTAGAGAAGATAAATGGCTGGGACACTAACAGAGAGAGACAAAGAAGAGAAATTTTTGAGTTTACAAGGCAGTGCAAAAATCTCAAAACATTATTTGAGCTACCTGAATCCCTTCCCACTGCTTTATTCACTAGGCACACATGAGTCATGCTCATAGTATCACAGATTTTTGTCTTTTACTTGATTCCTTTTCTTCAAACGATTCAGATATTATTTGAATATAATTTTATTTCTCTACACTGGCACAGGTTCCTAGAGAGATGCTCAAAGCCCCAAGCCTGTCACTGTTTGAGAGGCATTTGGATAATTCAAATTAGCATTCTTCTAATTCAGTCAGTCCTGGATTGGACAAAGAGTTGGATAAGATGATTCTTTTAAGTCTCTTCCAACTGAAAGATTCTATTCTATTTTCACTGCACATTTGCAAGTAATGTGAGGAAGGAAGGAATCACTGAGGTAGGAAATGAAACACTTGCCTTGATTTACATCACATATCCTACAAGGTACCCATTTTCTACACCCACCCTTCTCCCTTTGTTTCCCTGATCAGAGCTCCTCAGTGAAGTTCTGTACCCTTAACTGAAACGGAGTAAAAACAATTCTGAAGGAGGAAAAAGCCCTCTGTCATAGTTGTGACCTGCCTAAAGAACCTTTCAGACCTCTCTTTTACAAGAGCACAAAGGACTAGAAAATGGGGAGATCAACAGAGCTAAGAACTGGCAGAATGATCATCTGTTTGCTCAGAGCCACTGGCAGAGCTGACCAACAGAATTTCCTGCAGCTCTGATCCCAGTGTGAGAGCAGAGCTCAGAGGGAGCTCTGTCCCAGCTCCCCACCACCCTTGGGCACACCCTTGGTGGATGCTGTGTGATGCACATTTTGGCAGGATGGATTTGGTGCTGCAAGGGACTTGCATTTGTCCTCATGTAGAAGAAATGAAGGTACAGATCAACTCATCCCACAGGGTTTATGAGTAAATAATTAATTTTTCCTACAAGATAAAATCCTTAAGAATACCTCTTCCTGCAGAATCTTGTGGCTTCCTGTCACCTGTTTCATCTTTTCTGTGAATTTTTTGTATGTGATTCTAGGAAGCATCTCTTGTTCTCCCTGCCTACTCCATTTTTCCTCTCTTTGGAAAAAAAAAAAATCTCTTTTCCCTCTCCTCTCATTTCAGTCAAATAATCAACTGTCCTGAGGTTAAACAAGAGTAGGGCATGAATGCATTTTAATGTTGCAAATTATCCTGGGTCTGACATGACAAAAGCTAATCTGACAGTCTTTTATGAATTGTTAGAGTCAGATATACAGACAGCAATTTTCATAATACCAAAGATTATTCAAAAGCTATATAGATAAATTATACAGATATCAGTTTCCAGTATTAAAAATATATACTTCCATTTTCATCTCCCAGTATTAAGATATTGAAACCTACACAATTACATTTGATTTTGCAGATAAAAATTCAGTATAAGTTCAAGGAATAAATTTGTGGACCTGTTAGTCCACAATTTTCACTGGCCAGCCTCATTGGCAACCATTTCAAGTAAATATGGACAAATATGGATTAAATATGGACAATATTTAATCAATATTTTACCTATATTGACACCCAGGATTATTCATCAGCCTAAAATTAATCACCAGTGGAAGAATGGAAGAATCATATGTTTACTTGATTTCTTCTGAAAATTCAATAAAATTAAAGTGCCTAGGGAAATAATAAGTTTACTCACACTGAACTTTCCAGCTGCAGTACCAAGGCTGCTAGGAAAGGAAATTAACATCAAAATTTACAACTGAGTAAAGATGTGTGAATGTGTCTCAGCTGAGGATGAGTATCTAACAGGGAAATGAGGCTTTCCTAAAGAGACAAGTTAAACTTCAAGAATTGCTAAAAGCAAAGGACAGCCAGTCAGCATCAGACAAAGTTACATAGAAAATTCAAAATCTGCCCAGCAACCCCCATTTGAGAGATAATTGTGAGCACAGTCTTCATCAAGAACAGTTTTAGGCAAAAAGGAGAGTTACTGTTAGGCAAAAAGGAGAGTTACTGTCACATCTCTTTGTAATCCTGCCTTTCTGTAAAACAATCCAAAATTATTTTTGCTCATTTTCCATTTTGCTGTCTCTGCAAGCAAAGAAAATGTGCTGCTATTACCCCAAAAGCAGCATTCTTTGGCTTTAGATGAGCAGAAACATTTGATAAGGTCTAACAATGAGCCTGGCAAGAGGGCAAGAGCTACCTGAGATGTGAAACTGGCAGGGTTTGGGCAGCAACATTTCCTTCCTGCTGCAATGACAGAGTGGGGTGTCTCCTGGGACTGATGGGCAGCACTCTGGGACCATGTTTGTGCCACCATCACCGACCCACATCTGCTCTCTGGCTGCCAGTGCTGGATTTCATGGTTCTGCTCTGCATTCTCTATTAATTCTTTCATCTCTGGCTCATGGTCAAAAGCTTCCTGAGCTCTGCAGCAGGCAGATATCTCATTTCCTCTGAATTACTTTGCCCCAATCTGCCATAAAGTGGCTGAACCCTGTGGACAATCCACTTTCTTGCTGTCCCACCACTGAGCAGCCAAATCCACCATGATGTTTCCAGGTTCTTTTGAGTTCCACACTGGAATGCTATCAGAGGCAGATAAGGCTGCTTTTCCAAACAGCAGATGTGGCCAGAGGCAGGATTCAGGTGGGAAAGGCTGCTCTGTGTATGGATTTTACAGGGTCAAGGCATCCTGGGCTGATGGCAAACCCTTTAGCTTGGAAAAATCTGCAAATGAAGCAACAGCACAACATCAGTCAGCTACTCTGATCATGTCTGAGATCAAAAGCAGCCATTTCAGCAATCTTCTCTACTGTCATTATAAGGGAAGTGAGCTCTTATCCTCCCTGCTGCTTGAAGACATAAAAGTCCATTAAGGCAATTTTGTCATGTACAGAAGAGAACCTAAAATTTTGACACAATCTTAACTCTGCTATGAAGCCAAATCCCACTAAATCCCCAACATATTCATCAACTGATGGTAGATGATAAAACAAAAGTAAGATCAACAGGTGGGGAAAAATACAAACTTCTCCATATTTTATGATAATAGCTTTAAATTGATTAAAATGAGGTTTGGGATTTTTTAATTGCTGTTGATATTGCATGGAATATTTTAACAAGGGTTTTATTATGGAGTCAAGTATTTGCCTACCTGCTACACATGAAGTAATCACTCAGCCCATTCAGTAATCGTTCAACCCTAAATTAATTTACAGATTAAGAGAAAAAGGAACCAAAATCTACCAACAGAAAAAGAGGGGGGATTTCTTACATTGTCTCTTTTAAATAGCTGAATCTTTGGGGGGTTTTTGACCATAAAGAAAACAGTAAAAAATGTCTTGTCTTGTTGGATTTAAACCCTGTGAAAGGGGAACTAAGACTCAATTTATTACATAGAGCTTTTACTTTATTGTGCAGGTGGACTCAATAAATTAAAATGCTCGTTATGTTGAATTGAACTTGTGGCACAACCTGGATTCAGGCTGTCAGCCAAATCCTTCCCTCTGTAAAATTTCCTACAGAACTTCAGCTTCAGGGTGTTTATACAGTTCCAACAGGGCACAGATGTGCTCAACATGCCATCAGTGGCTGTCCTTTATCTCATGGATGCATGATTCTGGGTGTGGTTTCATGAAATATTTATCAGATAGGATCAGTTCAACCTTGCTTTTCAACCTAAGAAACTCCTCTTCTCTTCTCTTCTCTTCTCTTCTCTTCTCTTCTCTTCTCTTCTCTTCTCTTCTCTTCTCTTCTCTTCTCTTCTCTTCTCTTCTCTTCTCTTCTCTTCTCTTCTCTTCTCTTCTCTTCTCTTCTCTTCTCTTCTCTTCTCTTCTCTTCTCTTCTCTTCTCTTCTCTTCTCTTCTCTTCTCTTCTCTTCTCTTCTCTCCTCCCTTCCCTTCCCTTCCCTTCCCTTCCCTTCCCTTCCCTTCCCTTCCCTTCCCTTCCCTTCCCTTCCCTTCCCTTCCCTTCCCTTCCCTTCCCTTCCCTTCCCTTCCCTTCCCTTCCCTTCCCTTCCCTTCCCTTCCCTTCCCTTCCCTTCCCTTCCCTTCCCTTCCCTTCCCTTCCCTTCCCTTCCCTTCCCTTCCCTTCTCCTCTCTCCTCTCTTCTCTTTCTCTTTTTCTCTTTATTACAGACCCCTTCAATGAGGATTATCAAAAGATAATTTGGATAACTATTTCTTTCTAAACACCAGCAAACCTCACTCTGGTGGTGTATGGTTTATTTTGGGGCCTCCCATGGATAGTCCACACTCCATGGCCAGGAGTGCACTTATTCCTGAACCACATTTAGAGCAAGAGCCTGGGTTTGCAGAGGAAGCTCAATGACTGCACCACTGAAATCACCAGCATGCACTACAGAGGTCTTTGTGGGCCAGACAACTTTTCATTTTAGAGCTCTTATTAGACCTCTGGGGTACCCAGAGCAGTGGCAGGAGAGGGGAGATGGGAGGATGTATGAAAGGAGGCAAAGGGACATCCAGGTCCCACTTTCTGGCAGCTTTCTGAATTTGTTTCCTGCTGCAGATTTTGCAAGCAATCTCCTTTTTGGTGCTGATCTTCCTAGGCTTAGGCTCCCTGCAGGCTCTGCAGTTCACCTGAGGACAGCAAGAAATATCCTGGAGCTGCTTCTTTTGTGCTGCTCTTTCAGATGGTAACACATAGGCAATTTAATAGTTACAGAGCACTGCAAGAAACATATCACAGCTTATACAAAGGATTGTGAACACGTAGCTCAGTTTGGCTGCAGCCAAAAAGTTGCTTAGTTAAATCACTTAAAGAACACAAACCTGTAGCAAGCAACCATTTCTTCAAAAGATTCTACATCATCACTCTCTGCTTCTGCCCCCAGTTGCAGCTGCTATTACCTTCTGCAATGTCATCTATATTTATTCCTTCACATCTTCCTCCACTTTCACATCTTGTCCTTCTAGTAATTGCATGAGAGAACCTGTGGAACCAGCGATTTATCCTGCTAGCTTTGATATCACTTTCAAATTCTGTCTCACGGCATAGAAAAATCTGACATTTTAATGATGCAGCTACTTTAAACTGCCCAGCAACTTTTCCCTGAAAGCTGCTCTGTTTCTTGTGACTCTCTTTATGTAAGGCAAGACATTAGAGTACATTTCCAAGCATTTGGCAGTTTGGTTCTAACTAGTCCTGCTTTTCTCTAAAACCAAAAATAGAGAGAGCTCTCGTGCAAGTCACTGGAGGAGAACTATGTCATTTTAGGAAGCCACAGATCTACCTGCAGCCAAACTAAATTTATCTCCCAGAAAGGGCATATCCCCAAGTCCTTTCACTACTTAGAGAGGAAAGCCAAGCTTTTAAAAAGTTTATCCCTTCTTTGTACCTTTCTTTTGGCTCAATTATCTGATTGCTAAATTGATTTTGTAACAGACCCAAGGTACTACATGTTTCTTTTGCATCTGAATATCTCTTTTCCTCTTTGGACTGTCAATATATGTAGGAGCATGCTGTGATCACAAATGATTTTTTCTTTCACTCATACAACTATTATTGTTAATGGTTTTCAGTTATTAACCTTGGGATTGCATAAGCTTCAAAGACTGATGGAAAAATTTTGCTCCAAAAGTCAAGATATAAACCCAGACAAAATCCAACTCAAATATTGTTATTTTGCACTGGCATGTTTATTTCACTGTCCACTTACATTTAAAAAGACAAGAACTCAAAAAGCATTAAAAAACCCAAAACAAAAACTTAAACTGCTTTTTTCTGTTCTAAAAACCTCCAAGATTTCCATGTTTTCCATTATTGAGTAGTGTTTCCAAAATCCAGACTCAAATTTTCCCAGCAACATAGGCCTCTCCAAAGGTTTAGTTGCACCCAGTCTGTATCATAAACCTCCATATTAAGGCCCATACATATGCAGTAATATTTATTTTCTATATAGTAGATATTATAAAACACTGTAGTTAATAATGTACTTTAATACATGCTGCCATGCATTGAGATTCTTTCCTTGCAATCCTAAAATCAAGGGCTTAATTCCATTATATGCCAGGTACTGTTTTGTTTGGGTTTTTTTATTTGAGGGTGTTTTCCTTTGATTAAGCATCCATTGTGTTTTGATGCATTGGAACTTCACAAGTTTTTTAAAACACTCTTTCATGAATGAGTCTGTATTAGCTACCACTACTATTTAGATGTCAAAAAGTTGGCCTTTTTAATTGGTAATAAAACTACTTCAGTGCATAAAATAACACTGATTTTTAAATGTTTTTAATTTATTTTAATGCTATCATCAAGGCACATTTTCAGTTCATATTTTCCTCTTTTTAAATTACACCAATGTTTGTATGGCATTAAATCTCATTTCCATTACAAAAATTTTCGGTTGATTTTGATTTCCTTACAAATAAATGTAGTGCAATAATAAAAGCCAGCTGTTAATGCTTCCACACTTTCATCTTTTTAATGAATATCCCAAAAATATGGGAATGCCAAGCACCTTCTGCAAACTGACATCAGCAAATAGATTTGCTTCTCATGGAAAAGGGCTTCCATATTATTTAAATTTGCATTAAACATACCAATCTTATTTGAATCCTAGTCTTATACTCCAAAATTATTAATCTGTATAGGAGAACTCTTCTTATAGCCTGATTACAGTGGTGGCTGTACCCACTTACATCTGTAAAAAATCCTTCTCCAAAACTCTTTTGTACAAAAGCACTCTTACCAAAACTAAGCTGGTTCAAGAATTTTTGCAATCTGCATTTGTAGGGTAGTGAATTTCTGATTTCAATCCTCAAATAGCTGAAAACTCTTCAACAATGGTGTCATTTCCTCTTTGATCAAATATTACAGAGCCCCTGCCTTTGGAAAAGCACAGGAGTGTCAGTAACTGACATGGAAGTGCATTCACATGACCCAGATGGTGATGGAGGAAGATTTGTGAGGATGTAAAATATCAGCTAGCTCCATCCAAAACAGAGGTGAGGGAAATTTACAACTTCATTCTGAAAGATTTTGACTTCTTGTTGTCTATAGATAAAGAATGTCTACCTGCACTGGCAAAAAAAGGTAAAGTTTTCCTCTGTCTGAAAAAAGCCATTACTTTTTATTCATAAAGGGCAAAAAAAAAAAGTCAGCTAGGTAGCTAAATTTTGTAGTTATAGGACATTTTGTATCTCATAGTTATGGACATTTGTATCTCATAGACACTGACAAGGTTTTTTTGCTCAAATAACATGGTCTACAAGATTCAACATTTATATCTCTGAGAACACAACATTTTACTCTGAATTGCATAAACAATAGTTATTCTTTCTTAGCTGGAGATGCTACTGCAAAAGTAATTCCCAAAAATATCACAATCTGATACCTGAAGTGCAGCTAAAACCCACAGGGTGCTTCTGATAAGTGTAGAAACCAGAAAGTTGTTTAACTTATTCATGAGACTTATCCCCACACTACCAAGAGAAGATTGATCCTTGGGCACCCCACACTAATACATGGGAAACATGAACTTAGAGCCATCAGCCAAATTGGCTCTAAATTCTGGTGGGTTTGTTTGTACTCCACTATATATATTTATTAAGTTATATTTTCTTCTCTGTAAGTCACATCAGGGTTTCTGCAGGAACATAGGCTACACACTGTTATATTGACATTTATTGTCAGTTTTATTTGCAGTTTTATGTGTGCCATTTCAGATACTTGCCCTATTTCTAATTATTTTCCAACAGAATATTTGTGTCGTGGTGCCCTTGCCAAAACAACTCTTATTTTAAAAATGGGTATTTGTTGTGTTTGATTTATGCCATCTCAGATGTGACTGATGGAGGCTGTAATGGTGGAGAATAGTTCACATCATGTGGTGCATCTCTTATAAGCACAGCACATGTTGCTCACATATTATGTACTGTAAATACTGCCAAATAAAACTTGCTGGACTTGTCAGCAAAGAATGAAATAAAATTCCTCAGTGGTGGCAGTTCAAATATTCCATTTAGGCAGTCAGCACCGCTTATCTGGGAGCTATTTAACTGCCTTTGCTTGCATATCAAGCAGAAATCAAGAAACTTGGAAGTTATTTGTTAACTTCCCAGTAACAGACACAGAGAAGATCCAGGAGGAGTAAAATCAGCAAAGCCTTGCTGGGCAAACAGCTCAGCCCCTCCCAGCACTCAGGCTGCAGTGTTCCCATCCTCACCAAGCAGTAATTATCCTCCAAGCCCAGCAGCAGTCAAAAACCTGCAACAACTAGCACTGCATTTAGAAATGCTTGAATTTTTTTCATTGTGTAGTTACTGAACTGAGTGAGAGCTGGAAGTCTTGGAAACATGAGGATAAATACTGATACAACCCTCAGAAAAGGTTGTCCAACTTTATATAACCATGAAATATACACTTGAACAAGAGAGGCCTTTGGCCTTGACAGGACTGGCTTTGTTGCAGAAATTGGTGTTTGTTTCCTAAGGTTTAAAAATTACTGCTGTTTAAACAAAGATGTATTTGCCATGGAGAAAACATCAAAAAATTGAGAAATACAGGTAAATAAAGGTGTAAGACTTTTCACTGATGATACTGAAGCATTTCAGAGTGCTAAAATGAAGAGTTGCCTGAAAAAATACTGCAAGAGGACCTCAAAATACTGAGAAATCAGGTGGCAAAACAGCAGGAAAACATGCATGGTGATAAATATTAAAAGCAAAAAAAAAGCATTGCACTGAAAGGCAAGAGAGCCCTAACTGCACAAAGGCAGTGAAATACTCAAGAAAGAGGAAATAGCTGAAAGTCCAAAATTACCCAGTAGTGCTCAAAGCCCCAATTTAAAGAAATTATTTTAAAAATAAAAAAAACCTAAAAAATCCTTGTTATTGTTGTGTATGGACAGCAGCAAACTGCCTGTAATCAAATTCTGGAAAGGGAAAACAGGTTAGGACTTTCTAGCATCTAAAAGAAATGGTTGCAGAGGGGTGGTAGGTGTTTTCATAAGTTATAATGTGAAATAGCTAATCTTAGAAGGAAAGTTTTAAGTAGAGAAATGGCAGAACTTAATCACACCCACTGTAGTTAAATGTTATTATTAATTGCCTCAAGATTGGTGCAGATAGCAACACATTACTTAAGTTCAAAAAGGGGCCAGATAAACTCACAGAAGAAAAACATCCCCTAGTGCTTATTGAACTCAAATGTGACAGCTCTGACTGAGCCTCTCATTAGCCTGAGGAAGGGCAGAGAATTTGATGCTACCTGGGAAATAAAGCTTAAAAAGTTATGTAAAATAATACAATAACTACCAATTTAATGGGAATAGAGTAATAAGAAATTTAAGTAACAAATGGACACAGTAACACCAGAAGAAGTTGTGATGTAACACATGCCAACAGAATATAAAATACATTAAAGACATTACAAGTGAGAGTCATAGACAAACTCTGTATCTGTTTCCAAGATGATCAACTCTGTCAAGAAAGTTTTCTTTCTCAAAGAAGGGTTCAGTAGAATTCTGTTAGTGAGATAAGACCTTCATTACCTTAATTTGCTCTGTTTTTAAACTGCAGCATAAGGAAGCCTAGATTAGACCCTCTAATTTCCTAAAATGGGTAAACAATGGTTACAGCTGAATGTCAGGAATTTTGGAGAAAGCTGTTTCAAGTACAGATTGTTTCATTGAAGCCATTAGGATCCTTAGGAGTAGCTGCCAGATGTGCTCATCCATCCATGAAGGTTATCACAACACCCTCTCAGACCAACACCTGAAGCAGGCAATGAACTCCAAACATCAGCTCCTCAAACCCCAACCCTCAGCCTCATAAAGCCATGGGCAGACACACCAGAATTCAAGGCATGGAGAGCTGCTACCCAAATAATTTTGGGTTAGCCTTTTCCTTCCTTTCCCTTGACATTCCTCCTATCAGCTGCTGTCCCAGAGACAGGACACTAAATTCAGCTGGTCTTTGGTGGGATGCAGCACAGGTGCTCCCATACTGAGCAGTCAGTTTGCAGTTTTATATTACCTTATTCATATTAATATATATATAATTCATTCATTAGATTACCTTTTCAGTTTTATATTACCTTATTGCACAGTCTTTATATTAACAAGCAAAAAACCACCGGCCCCCATTCCCCACATTTTTAATGATATTGCTTTGCAAGGAGGATATCTCTCCACTTAGGATAAAGAAATGGAGAAGAGAGGAATACAGGCTTTATTTTCCTTAAAACCACATCATAGTTGAAACATTGCTAAGCACACCTTTAATTTCTTTTACTATTAACATTATGTTCCCTCTTTCTTGTTTCTCTGTCTTTAAATCTTCTTTAAAATCCTGCTTTGGATACCCAGGGATATCTCTGAGAGTAGGCATCCTGTACCTGCTGTGGGCATTGAAGCTGTACCAGGTAACCCATGCAAGGAACTTTAATTTGGGTTTCCTATCTGAGGGGAGGGTCAGGCTGCTAAAGTCAGTGTTAAAGCCATTTTTCCTGTGTAAAATCTGAAAGTAGACAAAGATTAATCAGTGCCATGTCACAAGTGCTGACAAACCTTCATTAATAAAATCAGTAAACACTTTAGAAGCATTATGTATTCTAAATGGAGCACAGCAGAGTATCCAAAGGATACCAAGAGGCCAAGGGACTGCCACTCAATTGTCCTGCATGCAGGAGTTTGCACTTACTGGTAAAGAATTGCACTCAAAATCCCCAGCTCTGTGCAGGAATTCAATGTTTTCATTCTACCATTTTGTACACAGGCATGTGTGAGTATCGTAGACAGAGAATCAGAGAGAACTCTGAGATTGGTTTCCGTAATGGGGAAGGCAGGGCAGCAAAATTTTCCAGTGGAAGAGATGATATTTTCAAAAATAATACAGTTATGTATTGTGGTGTTCTGCAACAGGTCCAAATACACACACTTATTGAAATTAAAGTAATTCATCACATTGATCTAAATGACAGAGATGAATCAAAGAAAAAAGAAATCCTTACATCTTCCAGGAAATAGCAACAAAGCAAAACAGAAACTACTTCTATATATAAAGCATTGATCAATATGATTTGTGGGAGGCTAATATACCTGACTGCCTATTCCAGATTTCCATTTGTATTAAAGAGGAAACTTTTCTGGCTTGCACATGCACAAACTGCAATTATAGGCTAGAGGCTCTCATCATCATTTTTAGAGCATAGAACGTTGTTTTTCAGGTATTTCTGTCAATGACAGCAGTAAGACTACTGACACATGGTTAGAGAAGAGAAGCCTACTTTTCTAACTCAAGGTATTATCTGGTCAAATGGTTTTAGTTATAAATTATTTTCAGGGCTGTATCCATCAGCAGATTACTCTGCCACATCTTCCTGAGAATACCCCGAACACCTTGTGAGCTCCAGAAGGATGCTGTGCCATAACCCAGCTGCTGTGAACAGTGCAGAGGATTTATTGCCTCTCTGTGAATTCCCAGGTGAATTCTAGGCCAGTGACCTGTGAGAAGATCATCACCCTGTGTCTCTCAGTTCCTTTAGAGCAGAAACTGTCAAAAAGATTCTCCCTCTTTCAGCATGTTACGTGTGACACCAAGGAAATACTGAGGGCATTAGGTTCCCCCTGACTTGCTGATGCATTAAAAAATTATCATCTATCACAATTATATTCCTTGCACTGTTTTTTCTGTTTCAAAGAACCCCCAAAGAAGCTTGGGTTTTCAAAGCCCTGTGCTGTGCTCACTGGAGAACAGAAAAGGCCCTTTCTGCCCTGGTATTGTGGCAAAGGAGGAGATGACCACATTGTCCTTCCAGAGACAGCAGTGAAGCTATTAATAGCTGTATTTGACAACCCGTGCTCCAAAACACCCCCTCCAAAGCAAAGGTTCCAGCATGACCTTTCATTCTCCCTATATCAGGAGCAAAAGACCTTTCCAGAAATATTTAGCCCAGTGGCACTCATTTTGTATTAGCCCTTGCTCATTCAAGCTTCTTGAATACATCTGGAGGGTCCTTCAACAAGTTTTTGACACTATTTATGGAACCCTTCCGACAGCTCATTAGGCGAATTCATGAGCTTTCCCAAACATGCCTAGAGACTCGTGTTCATTCAGGGTTCAGAGCGAGCTAACAGATTGCTGCAGCTCTAATTAAAATGTAAAGTCATTCTAAGCACACAACCTTTTGGCAAATCAAATGCTCCAACTGATTTAAAGGAAAAAAAAAAAATTGTTTCGATTGTAAGAATAGTTTGCCAAAATATTATGTTTGCTCCTAATGGAAATGAGCAACGAATTTATATCACACAGCAGCGAAAAGCTGAGTGGAAAAAAAGCAGTTTTAACTAGTGACAGCATATGAAAGAGACTCCTTGTTGTGGTGAAGAGATTATTAAAACACATTTTTAACACAAACTGCCATGATCTCTGGATGGAGTTTCTAATGAAGCACACATTTTAGCCTTCTGATAATATTATTGCTGTTAAAAGCGTTTCAGTGAAATCCCAAAGCGTGGCAATAATTGCAATGCTTCACAGGGAAGTGATTTCCAAACCCAAAATTGAGGTCAAAGGCCAACAACATTCCCACTAATACCAAACATTTCTCTCCATATGATTTTAACATAATTTATAGCTGTACATCTCATATCCACTCTAAGCAGGGGGAGTAATTTCCCTATATATTAGCTTCAATTGGAATGGCAGTATCTACAAATATTTGTTGCCCTAAAGAGGGTGAAAGAACAAAGAGAATAGAGACAAAGAGTTTTCAGGAAAGGTTTAAGCATTGCAGAACAGAGCTGTGTTGTTGTTATTATTGAGACCAAGCTCATGTTCACTCCTTGAATACCAAGCTCACTTGTATTTCCAAATATACAGGAGACACATAAGGCAAAAATACAACATTGTGTAGAATTGGGTATAGGTACTTCCTTATTACAAAAAAATATCAAGAGCATTTACATTAAAAAATAAGCTTTATAAAAATGTACAAAGAAACAGGCACAATAGAAATAAAAATATGAGCAACAAACAAAAATAATGGAAGATTCTCTTCAGAGTCTCTGTAGAAATCCACAGAAACTCACCTGTCTCATGGGCTACCTTTAAAACAGCATGAACCTAAAATCTGTCTCATACACTGACTTAACTGTTGAGGAAATACATGCACATGACTGATTCATTCTTGCAAAGTGAGAGTCCTATTAAGAAAGCAGCTACATCACTGTAAACTTCCACATTTGTTAGAAACAGTGCAAAAAACATGCCACATATTTTAGAACACCCAACATTTTATTTCAAGCATAAGAATAATTTGTAGTTTATGGTCTTCCTTCACTGTTTCTCTGCTTCTTTTCATTTCCTCCAACAACAGAAGAGACTAATGAGATTGGTGCTGTCAGAATTTAGTCACTTTTTCACCACTCTTCACTTCTCTTGAGGACTCAACGAATTAGGGTCTCATCAGCTCATAAATATGAGGATGCAGAGGGTGACCAGTGATGCATCCCCCAAGGCCTGCTGGAGCTGATGTGAAGAACAGTTTTGCCTTGTTCCAACAGTAAAGAAATCTATGGGATTAGACTTGTGTGTCTCACCTGCAAAGCTTCACAGTCAAAGTTCTCTCTCTTATGTGTCAATGAATGCAATGCAAAGCACATTTTCCCTTCCCAAAGCTCATGCTACAGCAAATTCCAGATGAGGGCTGCTCCTACACAGCTAATGCATGGCACAAGCACCAGCTGCTTGGCAGCACATGCTGCAAATAACTCATGAAATCCATATTCTTGGTCTTACATCCAGTGAACAAGCTGACAAAGGAGTTTTCTCTGATTTAAGGGTTTCACTCTCTCTGAATTGATGGCTTGAAACGCATTGATCCTCAGACTTTTAAGCAGATGTTTAAATTTCAGTGTTGCACTAAAATACATCGACTTCAATGGGACAAAACTGAGGCTGCAGCCAGGAAAAGTGCTCTGAGTGAGCAGGGAGAGTCAGTCCTGGAAAAATTGGTGCAACATTCACCAGCATGAGCACAACACAAACTGCATTTCTATCTGCACTCTCAAGCTGGTGACTCCTTTGTTATCTGACTTGTTTAAAAAAGACAAGAGAGAAGTTACTTTTTTCATGAAAAAATCTGTAAATCAGAATTTCTGCGTGGAGAAAAAACAGGTTTGAGAGGTTTCATGACTGACTCTCAGCAGGTAAATGAGTTACTGGTGGCCTGGCCCCAACTCTACTGTCAGTGCCCTTCACAGATAGATATTACTCTGCTGTTGGTGTTATATTGTAAAAGAAACAAATAAATTCTTCACTTAAAACTAAACAAAAAATAAAACTCACTAAATTTTCTGGTCGATAGTGTCAACATTCTCTCTTTTGCCTGCCTTCCCTCCTCTTTAAGGTCTCCCATGAAAATGCAAATCCATGTATAACAGTGTATTGTGAAAATATGCCCCACTGGGTGTTTAACCACCCTGCCTTTGCAGCCCTGAAATTGTGTCAGCACATTTTTTCAGCACTGAACTCAGTGATGTTCCCCAGTTCACAAATATTTTATTTTTCTCCAGTGCCAGAAAATAGGTGAGCATACCAATAAGTTTAAAATATTTTCAGTACAAGTGGCCTTTTATCTCCCACCTCATTCCTTATTCTTTTACACGTGTTATGCAATCAGGAGACAAAACCATTGCTCCTGCAAATAAACATTTCTGCATTTATTTTTCTAAAGGTGCTTTTCACATTGGTCTTGCTGTCACTGCATTTCAATTAATCTTTATGAACACTAGGGAAATGAAACTTGGGTTTGAGACGTTTGATTTCTTTTCATCCCTGTCCCTCACTTCCTGAGAGCTGCCGTGCATTTGCACAGAGTGCAGAGGGGCTACAAGGACCAGATCCCATTTGGGCAGATGCTGATGAGCTGCATGGCAATGAAACTGCTGCACCCTCCCTGCACGCCTCCCAAAGGCTCCACTCATTGCTCTTACATGACCCATGCCTTTCTTTTCTGAAATATTTGACTTGGATTCTGCTTCTGGTGAACCACAGGGGTGGGAGGGCAGGAGGGACTCCAGTTCAGATTTATTTAACCTACCATGGGAGACAATTCTCCATTGCTGCCAAAAGGCTTTGTTCAGATCTCAGGTGTGTAAGACAAGAGGGAAACAGAACCTCAGTGCATGTCACTGTCAATGAGCATTCAGTTCTGGGAGGAGCTGGATGGATTTGAGGAAAAGGTTGGATAATCAATGGAAGGACCATGTTCAACCCCAGTTCATGGCTGCTCCCAGCTGAGAATTGGGATATCCTCCCACACTCAAAATACCTGGGACCACAGACCTTCCTGAAGCTGATTCATCCTGGATTCAGAAGCAGCAGAGTTCCTCAGGGTTTCTGTTTCTGGTCTTTACAAGCAGAAAAGCCTGGTGCCACTGTCCAAGTGCCTGAACCCCTGGCTGTGGCACCAGTCCCATAATTTGCTTACTCACAAGAATGGATGAGCCCTTTCAAACTCCTTCACTCTGCCTGGGAGGACTGATGAAAACACTGCCTGCCCTCTGGATTCTCTGCTCTTCAGAGCACTCCCTGGGCATGTCTGACCTCACTTCAGGGTGGGAGCTGGGCCAGGGAATCTGATAAACTGCATCTAATAGGGTACCTGACCCTTAGAGCTGCAAATGCTCTCCTCCCTTTTCCCTCTTCCTTTTATTTTTAAAAAAAGTTCATAGGAACATTTATTCCAGCCTCTGAACATAATCACTGAGTTTCATAAAGAACAAGATTCCCACAAGGCCTCATAAAAGTTATTCTCAGTATTACAGTTCTACTTCAAACAGGAAAAAAAGCTATTTTACTATAACCTTGCTGTCACAAAGTGCTTACAGCCAGGCTGTTCGCTGGGAATAATCCATAATAAAAAGAAACCCTCTGGGACTGTCTGTCCAATTGCCACATATAAAACAAAGCAGAAAATAAAGTGTTGGATGTTTAACTGTACCTCCAGCTACTGACACCCACAGTGTCAAAAATAAGGGAAGGAATAAAAAGATAGTCTAATTAGACAGCACCTTCTGAAGTGCTGCTCTTAGTGGGTTTTATTTGCTTTACATCACATATTTTAGCTCCAATTTCTTCTTTCTTTTTTTTTTGTGCCTTTCTTTTTTTTTGGTTTTGTGGGCTTGTTTGTTTGTTTGAAGAGGTTTTGTCTCAAGTTATCCCTACTTCCAATACACTCTGAACAACTTTGCACTAATACAGATCCTTTGTAATCCATGTGGAATTTAGCATGTGCAAATGATGGGCAGGTGGTGGGGAGTGGAGAAGAAGGACCTCGAACACTGAAATGAAAGAGCCCAAATTAACCCCTGCAGTTTGAATCCTCTCAAAGTTGGTGGCTGTTGTACCCTTGAAGAGAAACATCATTTTACCAATAATGTGCTTTTAAAAAGCAGGTGTATATGTAAAGACATGGCCAGGTAAGACATGAATCTCCAAAAGCCAAATCCATAGAGGATACAAAGGAAAAAATCCATAAAGCAATATTCATTTTTTTTTTCACATCAGCTGGCAGCTTCATCTTAGGTTCACCTCATTCTGACACTACTTTTTGCTCTTAAAACCAGGTGTTTTTATTAATTTACATAATGGGAAGGCTCCTTCCTGTTAGAGGATTTCTGCCTTGTGAACCTTTATGGCTTGCAAATCCTTTCTGTGAGCACATCCATAGGGAGTAGCTACTGTGGCATCTGGCTGAACCACATTCTATTAATTATCATTTCCCACAAAGTTCTTCCAGTGCCAAATGCATTTTGTGTGCACATCCAGAAACCTCTGTGCTCTGGAACTTCTCAGCATCTGTAGGGGATCCTACAGGCACAGCCAGCACTGAACCTGAGGCTTTTCTTCCTCACACACTCTAAAATCATGAGAGCTAGCCTAGGGTACAACTCACCAAGGATTACATTGTTTTTATTAGGAAAGATCAGGATGGTACTGCTAACAAGACAAATATGAGAAATATGAGCCAAAACCAAGTTTTTGGAAAGTTGTGAAATGCACACTTTTTAAACTCTCAACACATTTATATTTCTTATATGGAGGGGCTGTTTCGCCACTTCTTTGTGAAAAACCACCACATCAAAAAGAGATATTTTATGCAATACATTGATTAAATGAAAGATGGATATTGTTTATTATGGTTATAAAACGACCACAGATCAAATTTAGAGTGCATTGAGTCAGTTTACATGCCTTTACATCCCAAGCAGATTCAGATATGTCAAAAAGATGACATATTTTATTCCTATTTTATTCTTACTTTCACTTAAAATTAAGAATCTAGAGTCATGGTATTTAAGCACTCAAGTAAAGGGAGAGAAATCTATATAAGGAGCAAATATGTCACAAAAAGATGTCATTCATCTCTAGGGGAAAAGTATCCAGATCAGGATGCAGAAAGAAGCAAGAAGGAACAGCTTGTTTTATTGTTCTTGGGCCTATCTACTTGCTCCTACTAATGAGACTCTACTAAAATTTAAAAATTAAATCTCACAAATTCTAATTTTTGGTCAAATTCTCAATCTTTCTCTATCTCTTTCATTCTGTTAGAAATAGCTGGACAAACCTTGTCTAAATGGAAAACAACCATGTGAGATAATAACTTCCAGAAACTCCCCAACCGCTGTGCAATTTAATCTTCAGAATAAAATTACCTTTATTTCCATACTGCAAGATGGTGTAATGGCATGCATCTTTCCATGAGCTTATGCTTTAAAAAGAAACTAAGTACATTGATGAATATGTTTTTCATCCTTTTTAATAATCAGATTATGATCACACAAGCAGCTTCAGGGTTTGAAAGACGATGTAATAATTCATCCATGGCACTGTCAATGACACTTGGCTTTTGGCCTCATGCTTAAACCATGTTAGCTATAAATTACTATTTTATAATTCATGCCTTGTTGCTTAAGAAAGAAATTACTGGAGCATAATAACTGTAAAATTGTATTCAACTACTGGTTGTATTCACTCAGTTAAGTATTTTCAGCACCCTTCCAATTAATGCTTGGATCAAAAAATGAAGTAAGGGGATAATATGTACTTGAGAATTTTTGATATTCACTACCATTGTCTTCTTGAGAGACCAGGAAATCATACAATAGAGAGAAATGCTAGATGGGATTTATGGCTGTTCTACAGGAAAAAAAATTGCTGCCTATAATAGACATTTCTAGCACTGAATAAACATCAGCTGAAAGATGATATTTAACAGTCTGTTACAGCTTTCTATAGAAAGATTTTCCCTCTGCTTGAGAAACAAAGGCTGTCAGAAAACTGCTAACTGCAATATGTCTGACCGTGTCAAGTAAGAAAACAAAAAATCAAACTTTCTGTGAAAACCTTCACAACAGAGCAGCACTGTAAAGCAACTTGGGTGGGTTAGTTTGAGGAAACTATTTCAAATCATTATTCAAATCAAGAATTAGACCTGCAGGACATGCTGTCCTAGTGAGCCATACCTGCCATACTGGAAGAAGCAACGTTCCACAGACAACTGTGGAATGGCTAAATATGAGCAGAAAGAGCTTGTACAGATAGACAGGGTACAAGAAATTACACCTGACCCCATTTTTAAAGGATATGCCTACAAAAGTGCTGCTGTGAATTTCAGAGTGTGATGTGAAACCAGCTTTCTGCAAGTACCTCTTCAGTACTCAAAAACTCTTTCGTTAAGGAGCACAGAGTAGAGAGGATCATTTCCAGACATGGGTGAACAGAGTGTTCTGCTCTTCTTGACCTCTCAGCTCAGGAATTTAGCAGAAGAGACCAGCACACTGCCTTTAAACTTCAGTGAATTTTTCCTCTTGGAAGACATAATGCTGCTTATGGATTTTTTTGTTTTTCATAGCATGCCACTGTTCTTTTCTCTTTCAGCAGGAGCTAAAAAAGTTTCATATTATTTCAAGCTGTCTGACTCTTTCTTCCTCAATTATGTTATTAAAGTATTGCAGCTATCAGCAAAGAAACTGTGAAATAAAAATAGTTTGGTTGTCCTGCACACAATGTTTTCAAAAGAGATTTTGCAGCAGTGTCTCTACCATATTTTGCACCTCTGCCTAGGACATCTTGCTACTGCAGGTGACAGTGACATATTAAACCTGAGAATTCACTAAGATCAGAATGAAAAGGAAGAGGAAAACATGGCAGAGCTGCAATTTCAAGCAAACAGAAATAATTTGTCCAGTGTTTGACAAAGTCTTCCTGCTCTCTGACCATATTAACATGATTTAGCAATGCAGCTGCACACCCAGGTGAGGATTCTGCAGAACAAGGCACCATCCTTTACATTCAGAGCGTTTGGAATAATGAACATCCTTCTCCAAAGCTGAACTGGAATAAATCCTAAGCAAAATTAAGTGATTCTGGATAAAAACATGTTGTGTTGTTCAGGCAGCAAAAGAGAATTTCAAGTCTGGATAAAAAGTTATTTGCCAGAAGATTGGAATTTAACAACAATTAAACAAAGATCAGAAGAACAGTACAGATAGAAGGAGTAGAACCACCTTTCTGTGTGTGAGGCTGATCAAAAACTCATCCTAACAAATCCCCAAATACCTCATAGTTCATTCCAAACTTTTTACAGGTTTGGTTACACCTCTACAGATGTTCATTTTTATTCCTTACAGTGTTGATATATTATCAAACAGAAGGCATAGAAAAATAGAAACCCATTTTTTAAAATTTTTCCAATTTAATTCCAATTAGTCTTTAAGCAAAAGAAATCTCCCCTCCCCCCACAAAAAATCCCAAACTGAATAAAATAAAAGCAACCTCCCCCTAAATAAAACAGAACACCCCCTACAAAAACCAACCAACCAACAACAGCAAATCAAAAATAACTCCATAAATTTTGTATTCTAGAGAATAAAAAAGGCTTTCTCCTATAACAATTATGTATTTTTTCCTGGAAAATTTGATAAATGCTCTTAAAGTAAAATTTTCTTTCAAGCTAGGTTAAAGGATTTAGGTAGGAAATATCCATACAGGAGCTACATAGTTCTATAATTAATGCAACTAGACTCATGGCATTATTGCATATCTCAGATGATGATATGTCAAATAAGCTCTTATTATTCCAGGATCACTTCTTATTCTGCAGAATTCTGGGGTTTCATTAATCATGCTGAAGTGCAGCAATTATTCTTGAAATGTCTCCTGTGCAGTAAAATTGTTTTTTACTCTATCTTGCTATTTTTTACTCTTATGCTTAAACTATTTTCTCTTTTCACACCTGGAGCTTTTGCCTTCATTTTCATGTCCTTTGCCAGTCTTTGTTCACAGTGGCAAAGCAGCCTCCTCATTTCCCCTGTTACAGCTCTGACACGGAGCAATCACTCATGTCACAGCATATTGAGTTTATTTACACACAATTGTACCACATCAAGCTTTCCATTATCCTACAGCAGCGAGCTCAGCACAAGCACACACAGCTGATAATGATGATATCCAGAGAGTTTCCCCTCTATTTCAGGCCACAAACTTCCTTTTGGCAGCTTACTGGGATCATTCAGGACAATATCAAGGTTTCTGCCTCACACATGAGATTCCTGTCCTCATAAAAGCATGACAGGAAATTCTGTCTATGCCACCTATCACCCATGAAGTGCTTGCAGCTGACTTACAAGTGATACCTCTGGAATGTGAATATGACAAATATCAGACAACCCCCAGGAAATGCCTGCATTGTAACCCAGGGACATCAGAGTCCTACATCTGCAGCCAGAGCACTGACTTCACTGAGGGTCTCTTTTCTCTTTTCATTCAATTCCCCCAACAGTGTGATGAGAGCTGCCTCACAAAACTGCTTTTGGGAGAGCTGGAAGCCTGAATGGAGCAGCACTTGCACATCAGAAGAGACCAAGTGCTATGTGGCTGTAGAGGGCTGTGTAGGAAATGCAGGCAGCCAAGGTTTGGAACTGGAACAGGCAAGGGGAGAACCCCACTCCTGAGTCTGCAGATCAAGGTCATTGTGGCACAGCACACTGTAGCATAGGAAACATATAAATATTTATGTTCAGCTCAATTGGTTTCTAGATCTTCTCAGGGGTGATCTTTCCCACTAAGTCTTCTCCCTCTGGACTGGATTCAGGGTCACAGAAAATTTTTAAATTTTGTGAATTTAAGGGAGCTTGAATGATCATATCATGAATGATCACCTACCTCCTCAGCACCAGCCTCACCTAAGCAATCTGGTTAAACAAAAACACTGCAATCATCCATGGAAGAGAGCCTCACATGACAATAGCATCAGGAGTATCTAAGTCTCAATGGCATTTCAAAATTACCTGGTCCTTTGAAGCCTTAAAATGCCAGTAGCAGAGTGAGCAAGACACATAAACTTAAAAAAAATCCACTGTGTCACTGTAAGCTCATTGAAACTCTGTGTACCTCCTGAACACTGAACCAGCAATTATTTTTTGATTATTATTATTTTGCATATATACATATCTTATTACCATTTCTGACTACTTAATTAATTAGTTTATTAACACATTCCAGAATTTTTCAAACACAAGGAACTGCCTTTCCCTTACACAAGAACCAAACCCAGTCACAGTTTCTGATTGGGACAGAATTCTTTGGTGTATGTTTTACATTGAGATGCAACAAATGAGATGATAATCAGAATATCATCTCACTAAATACATCCAGAATTACTGCTTGGTGATTTGCTGCATCATTCTTCTTTCCAGCGTCTTGTGCTTTTCAAATAAAACGTAATTTGACAATTACAGGAATTACATCCAAGTCCTTTTTGCCTTTCTAAAAGTTATCAGGCATAAAGACTGCAATTTAAAAATCACTTTGTTTATGCAGATATTAAATTGCAGATATATTCACTATTCCAAAACCACATGGAAAAATCTGACAAACCAGAAGTCAATAACAAATAAAAGCAAGGATTGACCCTTGATGCAGTGTGGGGATGTAATGTTTGCTTGATGTTCCTCAGGTAAAAATGTATCAGAGGAAATAGGAATGTGAGTTGAGGGGTAAAGGAAAAGGCTGCTAAATTGTATTAGTGCAAGTAATTACATTAGCTGAAAAGAGTGCTTGTGTTGGAGAATGCAGAGATATTTGCTCAGTAAGATGAAAAGGAAGTTAATGGGGATATGGGACGAGGGTATTCCAGTTTTGCTCAGCACTGGTGGCAGCCCAGCAGCTCTGCATTGCATCCCTGCACCACCTGCTTCTGAATCCTGGAGCAACACACACCAAATCCACTCATCCCCCTCTGCATATGTTCTTGTCCTTTTGTAAAATACCAAATACCTTTTTGAGTCTTACTTCTTAATTTTCCAACAATGTAACCATAACTAAAAGGCCAAAAATTATTTAAGGATATTAAACAAATCTTTAAAAGTATGTCAAAAAGGGAAGTAATCCTCATTTAACTCTTTTTCCAGTGCATCACAATTCCCCCCTCCTCTGTTAATTCCACTGCCTTTATAAAAAATAATACATTGCCAAAAAAATCAAAATGCACCATTGCAGACTGACTGAAGTTAGCTAGAGAGGACATTTTGCAGTATCGTATTTATGTCATTACTCCCAAAATCATTGACCCAGGAATTCTCTGCTCCCTCTTTTTTTTTTTGCCTTATCTACATTCCAGAGTGCAGATTAAGCCAAGCTCTCGTTCTTCTGTGACCAAAGTGCAATAAAAAGCAACAACTGAATTTGAAATATTTATTAGAAGCGCAGAGAATGAGAAGAGAAAAGCAACCGAGGGAAAAGAAGCAGCAAAAGAGCATTGGACAAGGTTACTTAAACTGCCAATTAATGTTCAAAAATAACCTCAGCAATAAGCACAAACATGACAGGCCTGACAAAGAGTAAGGCTGCAGCTTTAATGAATACTGGGTACCAAGTGCAGCAGGCAGGAAGCAGCTTTTCCCCCCAGGATTTCCTACATGGAACATTTTTCCTCGCTTTTCCTGAGCAGGCACTAAACATCCCAGGAAAGGCTCGAAGGTCAGAGGAGGGATCAGTTTTGGGTGGGCACGGGGAGCCAGGCCAGTGTTGGAGGAGGGAACGAGGCAGAGAGGGCTGTGCACATCCTTGGTGACACAGGGACAGGAGATTCTCTGCAGCCCCACGTTTGCAACTCTGCTCTGCTGCACCCCTTGGCCCCTTCTGCCCCTTCAACACCTTCATCTGTTTAGACAAGAAGTTCTTTTGTAGGTGTTTTACAAGTGTGCAACAATCAAGTACCCAGCCCAACACAAGTTATGGGTCTCGAGGCAGAAAATGCAGAAAAATGGGAAAAAAATGCAGAAAAATGGAAAAAATGCAGAAAATGCAAAAAATGCAGCAACATCAACATGTGGGGAACTGTTCTGAAATTAATGGCTGGTGCATCCTGTGGTTTTCTCACAGCCCACTCCTCCCCAGCTGGAAAAGGAAGGAGCCACTGCTTCCAGTGACAAACTCTTACACAGTCAGCTTCAGAACTGGCTTTTCTCTTAATTGCCTGCCTGATTAATTACAAGCCTTTTCCCCCACCAGCACCACGTGTCTGAGCACTGGGTTGAATTGTGACTTTATCTACCCAGCCATAAATTCTGTCTGTTATAATATATCAGTTTCTGCCTCTGGGCTTCTGTTACCTGACACAAACTTGTCTTATTATTATTTCTGTGAAATCCTTCACAGTTTATAGCTCACTTTCAACAACATTTCACTAACTGTCTCCTATTTGAAATAGCTGTCTTCCCTAACAGTATCATTCATAATTTAAAGTCTATTTTTTTAAAGAACTTCAATTGTCACTCTGTTGAAATATTTTCTATACAACAAGAGAAAATACTTAATAAGCAAAAAGAGCTAATTAGAGGATAGTTGTGCTTCATTTTAGAAAAGTAACAAGTGATTTTGGATCTCTGCATTAACTTTTAAAAAGAGACTTAAATTAATGTTTCCCAAGTTCTTTTTCACCTGAAGATATAGCAAGAATTTCAAAAAGCTCAGAGACTTGTCTCTCTTTGAAATCAAAACAGGAAAATTCTTGCCCTGGGGCTCCTAAGTCACTTTTGAAATGTGACAGTGTTGAAAGAATACAAATTGCTTCTTAAAGAGCTTGAAGCTGTTGATGGATATAGAGTTGGAATTAGAGACAAAGAGGTTAATGACACTTTATTTATTAATTTCTTGCTTGGCAAAAAAGAAAATTTCTTGGTTAAAGATCTTTCTAAAAGCACTCAAGTAAATGGATGGAGGTGATGGGAACAATTGAGGAGCACACTTCATTTGAAACACAATTTCAGGTGTAGGAGCCTCTTGCTCACTCACTCAGACACTGTTGGGTGTCTTTGATAATGCTTGAACTTCCACAGTGGAGTTTGGGCAATAATTCTTATTCTTTCTCTTCACATACATAACTCTTCCAAGAATGTTTATATAGGAAAGATGTGCTAGAAAAGCCATGGATCCTCAAAAGCTGCTCCCCTTTGCTTCCTGGCAAGAGGAAAATAATTTTCTAATTTTCAGGAAGGGCTGGGAGCTTTCCAGAGTTACATGTCCTTGAAACTTTGTTCTAAGGGAAATTTAAAACTGTTACATATCCATTATGTGACATATAATTGATATATTAGACATATTAAAAATATTGAATGTTATGTTTGTTGCTTATGGATAAGAAAACATATTTTTTCCCCTGAGCTCACATCTATCACAAGTTGTATATAAATTAAATCCAAAGCCATTTCTACATTTTTGTGACACCCCTGAATCATTCTAAGACCTGTCTGTCCCAACAACACAATAATGCAATGCAGTGAGGTGTGCAAAAAGAGAGCTCCTCCAGGCTATCACACCCTCACCCTTTTTGGATACTTTGAATAAAAAGGAGTGATAAATATAAGCATTTCAATTTTAAATATATATATTTTTAAAATGTAGAATAGCCACAATATCTAAATTTAAAATTATATTCTGTATAAAGCTATCTTATTATAGTTTTTTACTCTCCATTATCCCTTACAAAAAGGCACAGCAGCCCTGTCTCCTGACATCTTATCCAACAACATTCCACATAATCAGCGTGGCAGAATGAGTCCAATACTTACAGTCACTCATGTTCCATATTCAAGAACAAACTTTTAATTAGTTGAGAAAGGTGAACACATCTCTTTATCTAATCAAAATTTTCATAGCCTGACTTTATTCTTTCACTTCTTTTTTTTTTTTTTTTTAAGAAATCACTCTAATTTTATAAAAGACAACAGTAAGGGCAAAATAAGGGATATATAATTTGATCTAATAGCAAAAATTCTCATATTGCAGCAAAAACTGGTGTCCAGTTTTAAAAAAGGAAATAACAGTAAAAACAAAAGAAAGGAAAGGGTCAATCTTGAATAATGGACTTATGAGAAGGGTGCTATTTTCCCTTCCTCTGTGTTCCTAAACTCTGTGTTTATAGAACCACCCATTATATTTTTCAGGGAAATCTTTCCTAAATGTGATGGACAGGCTTGTTGTGTGTACAAACACCAAGTCCCTGCCATTGCTCTCACTGTATTATTTATTTATGCTCCATCTGATTTGCAGAAGATAAAGGTGAAAGCAGAACTGAGAAGGAGATTATGCCAATAAGAATTTAAACCCATTGTTTTTTCTAAGTATGCAATGTTAAACAGAAGTCTCAACCTTGCACCCAGTGGTAACATAAAATGACTCCTCCAAGTTTCAAGGATAAAAAAATAAGTAAGTAATAAAAAGAATAAAAAGAGAGGAGATCCATTGGAAAAAAAAAAAGAGTTTTAAGCAATTCTATTTCTATCCTCATTCTAAGACCTGCATTCTTTACATCCTGATTAACAAATCCCCTCACATTTTCTGGCTCCTGAATACTGCTCTTAACGCTGATGACATCTATGATATTTCACATGGATTTGATACACAACTTATATTTTGCATAAAATAAAAGGCAAGGTAAACCTGTAATTTGGGCCACTGCTACACTGGAAAAGAACAGCACAGCAATTGTGGGGAAAAGTGAATTCTCTAATGGACCACAGAGCCATAACCAGCTTCTGAAAAAAGCTTTCTGCTCATTCTTCAGAAAGTGGGTGAATGGGAAGGGCTCCACCTCCAGGAAGAATAACTTCAACAAACTGCAAGCAGACAATGATGCAATGAGAGCCAAGGCACATTGAACCAAAAGCAAGGTGAAAATATCCTGTACTTCCACCTGCCATGCTGTAGTTGGATCTGCATTCCCACTATTCAGAACACAAGTGAACTGATCTTTAGAAGTACACAGACATTTAAAGGAGTGCCAGAATATTTTTTCCATGGACAGCACTTTCCCCATCTAGCAAAGGGAAGGAAACCACTGCTTATGAAATTTAAAATGCCCTTAGTGATATGTCACTTAAGACAACTGCACCACTTACCAGCTTGCAAGTACAGCTCACCTTTTAAGTAGAATATGAAATAAAAAATTTAAATATCAGCATTTACATGAAAAACGTTTTAGCCTACCATACTATTATTTCAACAAGAATTCAGATACTCGCTCTCCCCCTCTCTTAGCAAACACATCCCCAAACTTTTGGGATTCTCAATATTTTGGAGTTCTCTATCTCACTCCTTAGGCATTCAAAACTGAGAGTTGTGAATTTGTAACACAGGCTGCAGGATCTCATCAGTTGTTCAGTGCTTCTACAGCTGGGATCTCCAACAGAAGGAAGGACTGCTGACAAATAAGGAGAAACACTGACAGAAGCATTTCTGCCATGAGGACAGAGCTGCAATGTTTCTGTTTCAGTAGCACATATTGATTGCCAGGCAAAAATGTGTGAAAGACACTCTAAAAGATCCAACATATCCTAGACTGGGTGAAAGCCAGGTTCAGGTTCCTTACTGAGGGTGATTTAGAGTCATGTGGATGAAATACCCTGCTGTATCTCAGCCAGAATTTCACACTCAGCCAGAATTTCTCATTCCAGATCTTTCTGAGTCAAGGCATCTCTCACATGCACAGGCACTCAGGACCCACAGCTTTCTCCAGCCAGTCACCACTTGCAGACCAAAACATTCAGGTTTTTTCCAGTTTTATCTAATGAAAACAAAAGCACAAAGTTCCAGGCTATGGCACAAAGCAGAACAACCCAGCTTTCTCAGGAAGGCCCCATCCTGACACAATCAGCTAGAAATACAGAAGCTGAATAGATGTACCTGATGAGCAGAGCTGTTTCCTGGCACAGAGAGCTCAGGCTGAGCAAAAGCCTTTGCTGAGTCAATCCACAGCACACAAAGCACGTGGAGCAAGTGGCAAAATGAGTATTCACAGTCAGGTATGATTCCAGAAAATAGAAAGTATTTTAATGTGGAAATGTGTTAAAGATACTGAAGTATCTTTAACTTCAGGCTCATCTCTCTATTTTAATCTAAGTGGAAGCTAATCACTAAAGAGTCCTTCAAAATGCTTGGGAGAATTTTGCTACTAAAATGTTACTGCTAAACTTGGCAATATTAGCATTATTCTCCCTGCAGCTTAGGCAATGTGCTGCTGTTGGGTTGTTTACCAGGAGAAGTGATGCATTTCATGCTGCATGAGAAGGGCTGAAAAACTTGGGTTGGACAGGGGGATCCTTGCACCAGCCTGGAAAATTGAGCAACTTTGAAAATCCATAGTAACAAATGTTTTATCTAAATTGAGCCATAGAGAATGCATCTGAATTGGAGAGCCACACAGAGATAAAAAAATCCCTTCTGCATATAGAAAACAAATGAAAAAAATCCCACAAGACAGCACTTTACAAGATCCTTTCCAGTATTTGCTCTTTAAAAGCAAAAACTGTCCCAAAATTTTAAAATCACTGTAAATACTGCTTGGACTTTTTCTCCAAAAATACATATAATAAAGATACAGCTAAAGTTTAAATTCAAGCAGTCAACATTTTGCTTAACTCCAAGAAGAATCCATCTTCACAACCGACAGAATCAGACATGGAAAATAAATTGGGCTTTGAAGAGAAAAAACACATGCTAAGAATTAAACTTACTTTTCAGTTACTCCTAGAAAGGTTTTGGGGATGGAGGATTTATCCTCTCTTCACTTGCACCCCTGCTTAAAATATATTGTCACCTGCTATTAGATCACAGACAGATTTCAGTAACTGTGATTTCCCCAGTAATGCAATTTCCTTGTTCCTGTGTGTAACTGTATGATTTGAAAATAATTCAAATGCCTTGTAAAGCTCATCTTGAGGGTTTAAATGGGATGAACATTAATAAAAGGAATAAAAGGGGTTGTACATGTACAGTGGGATGTTTATAATACATGCATGTAAACCTCTAAAGGAGTAGATCACACATTAGTTTAAAAAATTCTGTGCATTAGAGCAGAATTGATGATGAATAGGCCATAGGAAGCTGTGAAAAATATTTGGATAAATTAAATGCATCCAAGTTGACAAGATTCAGTTCACCCAAGGGTACACAGGAAACCAGCCAATGCAATCTGTGAGTCATTAAAGCTTATTTTCAAGGGTTTTTTAAAGATATAAAGGGAAGTTTCCAAAGGACTGGTGAAGGGCAAACTTCATGGGTATTTCCAAAAAGAGGGAAAGGGCCTAGAAAATTATAGATCAGCCAGTCAAACTTCAATGTTCAGAGAGATACCAGAACAAATCATTTAAGAGTCAATTTAAAAGCACCTACCGGATAGTAAATGTGATAAAAAGCAGCTAACATGGATCTGTCAAGAACAAATCTCATCAAAACGATCCAATTTCCCTTCATGACAGGATAATGGCTCTGGCAGATAAGGGGGAGGCATTAGGGACAATCTGTCTTGACTTCAGCTCTGCACTTGGTGCCATCCCTCAGGACACTCTCATGAGTAAACTGGGAGATTTGGGGTCAGTGAAGACAAAAGATGGGCACAAAACTCCATACATGTGCAGTAACCAACGGTTTGTTGTCAAGCAGAAAAGCATTTTAAGCAGAGTTCTAGATGAGTTGGTCCTGGCCCACTTTTCCACATGTTTTCAATTTCAGTGGTAGGCTGGAGCAAATACAATGTTCACTCACAAACCAAGAGACTACATCTAATGGATTAGGTGGATAGAATCCAAAGTGGATTAAAAAAAAAAAAATCAGTTTTAGTAATTTCACAAGCTACTACATTTAGAAAGATGCCCAGAATATTATTTTGCAGCAAAATAGTAATGTAGAATAATTTTCCACAACCTTTGAAGATTGCAGGGCTGCTCTGGGGATCCCAGGTACTGCTTTATGCCTTCAGGCAAAAGTCTGCATAAAACCTTGCATTTTTTCTTACACATTCATGTAAAATTAATCCATTTTGTTTAAAGTTCATTAAATGTTTTACTGTCCTGAAATAGCAGCAAAAGAAACAGAGGGAGGAAAAAAACCTGGTTTATTTTAAAACCCTTTGTAATAAGTTTCTTTTCCTTCATTGTTTCTTTCAGCAATGCCTAGCCTGAAATGTAGTCAAATTTTTCTGAACTGTATTCTTTTTAAAGTAGTGATTGTGTCATACTATCATAAAGATGATAATCTTCAACCCAACCAAAGCAAAAACTAGACTCAATCAATTTGTATGTTGTTAATTATACAATTATACAATCAGCCTGTATTGGCATAGCCTAAACTTCCTTCATATCAAAGTAAATCCAGTCTATGCAGTGATTTTTGCATTAGGTGTTCACAGGTGTAATTATAGAAAACATTCATGCTCCATAGGTGCCCAGCTAAAACAGCACTGATATTGTCATGAGAAATGCATTGATCAAGACTGCCTTGATTTAGGAAACTGCTAAAATACTCTGAGTCTTGAAAAGCATTATAAGCTGATTGCTCAAAAATTAAAAACAATTGCAAGACTTTTACCTACTGTTACACCAACTGACTGCAGAACTTGAGCAAGTCACTTCATTTATTCTATTTAAAAAACAAATGATAATTCTTCCTTCATTTACCCCCTGTGCTGAATAATTAGTTAATCTCTGTGTAATTATTTCAAATTGTATAAATGTGCTCAATATTGATATTAGCATAACCCAGGCTGGGTAAGATACAGAAAAAATGCCACTGTATATATTCTGTTATATCAAGTTGTTAGACCCTGCAGTACACAAAATAATAGTTGGCTTCAAGTGAGATGGAACAGGGAAAAGAGAAGCTGAATTAAGTTCTAAAACAGGAAACCAGAGAGGGTCTAAATAGAGAAATAGAAATATCAGCCCAGAGCTGACAGATTGTCAGGGCAGAGAGGAAAAGAAGGCACAACCCAGTGAGCAACACAACCACACCTCCAAGCCAAAGGCAGCTCATCTGGAAAGAGATCACAACTTAGAACAAGGGCTCAGAGTGGTCTCAGTCACTCATTGAAATAGGGAATCCCTAAATTCACAAGTTTGTAGCAAGTAGGAAACCTAAAAAAAAAATGGAATTTGCAGAACTACAGGGATTCCTTCAGAGCTGCTGCAGAGGGCATGATGAGTGCACAGAGAATGAAACATCAGAGCAGAATGCCATGCAGCACAAGGCAAGGGTAAAATAAACATCATATTTCTGCACCTAGCATCATTCTTTGTGAGGCTCTCAGATCGCTGCCTTGGCCATTCTTCACTTTGCACTGCCAAAGATGAACAGAAAGAAGGGAGAGAGATAAAATCAAATTAAACATCAAATGTTTCTGAAAGTGGAAAATGCTAAATGGGTGCAACTTTAAAATCCCTTTCCACTAAAATCTTGTGTCAAAAATCTGTTACTGGGGTGCATTGGAGGGTGAATTGTGACAGGTAAATCACAAATGCCCTCCCCATGTTTGCTGTCATGGATTATCTTTTTCTCTAAAGGTACTTACAAACCTGGGTCTCTTGTGCTCAGGGAGCAAGGTAAGGTAGATTTTGATTTACAGAGGCATGGTAATGTGTTCTGCTACAGCCCCAGATGCAGCAAGGCAGCATCCTGCTGACCAAATAAAAAAGATCAGTAATTGTTCAGCCAGCCATGGGATGAGGAATGATCAATCACCAGAGGAGAATAGGGATTTGGAGATTGCATTGCACTACAGCAAATTAGGTTTTTAAGCATTAGTGAAAACTTCCTGTTTAGCATTGCCAAAGGTGTTTTTTCTCATTTTGCAATCAATAAAATGCTAGTGCTCGTTGTCTTTTTAGCACCTTAAGTAAACTTGTTTCAAGGTATTTGTTAATTAAAAACAGTTAGAATTTCTATAGAGATCTTGTGGATTTTTTACTTCTTGATTCATCCCTTTTACAACTTGTGCAGAGAGAATCAGTATTAGAAAAGTTAAAAAATCCTTTTCTCCAAGGGCATGCCTGACTGACAGCCACAGAGATTTAGAAAAAAATCAAGTGAAAGGGGCCTGTGGGAGGCTCAAGAATAGATCAACCATCAGTCAGCTTATCCAACTCTGTGGGCACTGCATTCACCCCAGGCCAGGGCTCCAAAATTCCTCAGCAAGCCATGATAATGAGAGTTTAAAGATAGTTAGGTTTAGAAGATCCTTGGAGGGTCAGCTGGGGCTTGTTTCTGCATTCCTGCTCTTCCCTCCCCTGGTGGCTTTGCCCTTCCCACCTGTCCATCCCTTAGGAACACTTGAACAGAACTATAATCCAAGGTTTTTATCTGTAGCTCACTGCAACTCAAAGAACAACCAATCTGCATGAAGAGGAAAATCTGTGTACAAAGATCTAAAGTTAGCACAGTCTACAGATGTGCTTTATATCTTTTTTTCCTCGTAGCATAAGTTACACAGTGAAATCTCAACTTATCCTCTCTACAGCCCCCTCCAAAATGGGAAAACAAATGGCTTTTTTCTTGCTACCTGGCTATTCACTGGAAGCACTTTCACCCACTCTCTTCTGCTGCCCTGAAGTGATTTTTAGGTGTGGTTATCATGACTATAACTCTCCTCAAAACCAATTTCATCTCATTTCTAATTCCTGGCTGAAACAATCAGACTTGAGAGAGTAAAACCTCCATGAACAAACCCCGAATCCTTTCCTGCACCAAACCTGTGAGGTTTCATTTACCTGGGCACTCCAGCAGTCAGGAAGGTGTTGGAGGCTAATGAAGAAAACATGGTTTGTTTCTTAAGTAGAATACAGCATTTTCTGCTGCTGTGAATTTAGTTGAAACCTGTGTTAATCTCTACAATGATTCTTAAAACTCCTGAGGAGAAATCCTCCCAAGAAAAAAGGCATTAATTCAGAAAACATCAGTGTAAAGAAAGGATTCAAATCTCCCTTTTGCCCCTTTTTACCTTGCCATGGGTCTATTCTGCCCTGGTTTGTCCTGCTCAGCTGCCCAGAGCTCCTGAGCTGGTGGCCCCTGCCTGAGCTGGGGTTCGTTCCCCACTCCAGGCACTGAAACATCATGACAAAATTCAAACTAGGAAACTTCCCAAAGACCTGCCTCTGTTCCACTGATTCTGTTCCCTCCTTTACCATGGCTTTCTCTTCTCTCTGCCTTCTGCTTCTCAGGCATCATTTGTTAATAACTATTTCTTCCCTCAGGAGGACAGGATTGGGTTCTCTCTCTGTCCTACAGGAAATCTGCCTTTTGTTTCTTCCATGACATGAGAGCCACAGTGCAGGAGTGATGAGGGTTTGGGGTTTCATAGGGATGATGGATGGGGTTTTGGGTTGGTTTTGATTTGTTTGTGGCTCTTTTTGAAGGTTTTTTTTTTAATAATTGGATTTATTTGTCTCCCTGTCCTCATGCACAGGAAATCTCTTTTCTCACCTGGTGCTGTTCTCATCTCCCCACAGTATTAACACTAAAATCCCTGCACAATCAAAAATGAGAGACAGCAAGCAAGTCCCAGATCCTATCTTGCAAGGCATTACTCCCAGGAGCTGAGAAGAACAGAACTCAGATTATCTCAGACTGGCTCAGGGTGTGATTGACACAGCTTGAGTGTCTCCTCAAGTGAAGCAAATCAAGAGACTTCTAAAATAAAAGTGGAGGAGGAAACAAAGATCTTTACAGGCACTATGCCCTAATCTTAATTATTTTAATTAATATTTTATGGGTTGCAAATGCAAGGGGTTTTATGCTTTGCCACTTTTGTGTAATCAAGTTTCTTTCACTATGAGCTGATTAATCTCTGTTTTCTCTTTCAGATGATTGCATTTGTTCAGAGTTTAGCTCAAAATGACACATTGTAAGAATAACCTACTGAAAAAGCTAATCCTTGTTGGTTATTAGCTGTAATGACTTCTACAGAGAAAAGGAAAAGCAAGTGCAGGGGAAAAAAGGTTCTTTTTTTCCCCTCCTCGGTATTTATGTCTTAAAGACATACTGCACTAACCCCAAACATTGCTGGGTCGTTTGTTAAATCACAGGTGGTTTGTTGTCAATTTGAGACCTAAAATATTGAACATCTTATCACTTGTGACATCTGAATTCCTGAAATGATGAAACTGTAAGCTGCCTATATTTAAATTTTCTAAGCTTAATGATGGCTGCTCTGCCCACCAAATTCATTTGACAGATCTTTCAGTGCACACAAAAACTTTTATCCACAGATACATATCTGTATACAGACATACTCTCAAACTTTCTTCCACTTTACCTTGAACTAAATGCAAACAGGACTGTGGAGCAGGAGGAGAAATAAAAATGTAATGCAGCACTGCCATTACCTCACATCTCTTTGTTAATTTTCCAGGTATTGTGTGAGAGTCTCTCCCCCAGGATGAAAGAAGAGTTTCCTCAGAAAGAGAAGGACCAAACACATCATTGGGATGGAGGAAGAAAAACTGGGATTGCACAGTAAAAAGGTACAGAGATGATTCTTATTTCTTCCTGCAGCAGTCCTTGGGAAAGTTTGTGTAATCAAAAGGAAAGGGCTGCTCTAGACAAAGTGCTTGCTCTGACCACATCCTCAGAACAATAAATGAGGAACAACAGATAAGGGAAAAGAGATTCTTCATCCATTTGACAGAGAGGAAAAAAGGAGGAGGGAAACAAAGATCCTTGACACGTGAGATCAGAAGAAAACTAACTACAAAGAAGAGCAAAAGAGGCTTGTTTGAAGCTCTCAGATCTCCTATCAGTAAGTTTTTAAAACTGAAAGGAAGCCTCTCTTTATTCCCCTCCCTCCCCTCTGGATCAAAATGAGGGTCCTTTGAACAGAACTCACAGACACAGAGGTGTAACAAAGTGATGAAAGGGCTGGGACCAGAATGAAACCATGAAGGGGACCAGAGGATAAAGAGTCATTTGAGCAGTATCAGGGGGAAAATAGAAAAAGCAAAGATGATCAAATAAGATGGATAAAGTTGAATGTTAAAACCAGACCTTTTGTGTCTATTCCTAGAGTGGTTGTTGATTAAAATATCAAGGAACATATTTAGTCCTGATTCTGCTGTCATTAATGTTCTCTGTAACAAAAAACCTTCCAGCATTCCTGCACTCAGATAGAAAATAGTTGTTTTCAGAAGATTTTAACATGCATTTAGTGTCTTTTGGTATTTTCATCTCAGTGTGCAACCATATGCTGCCTTTTGGTACCATGATAAACATCTGCATAACTGGCTTACCTTTAAGGGAAATACTCAATGTATTTTAATGCACCTTTATGGGTAAACAGCTCCTGACTGAATGTTTATTTCACCAAACATTAAAAGGACAGACAAAAAAATTAAAAATAATTAGGGAAGGAAACAGAGTTAGTACAAGTACCACAGGACTTAATGTTTGCTCCAGGCCCATTGTGCCTTAAAGAGCAGACCCTGTAAGAAAAGTATTTAGAATCAAAAGCCTCAAATATGTTTCAACAAGTTTTATTCACATTTCAGAAAGTTTTATCCAGTCTTTCAGCTTTCTGCAATCAACAGGTAGCAAGAAATCCCTCCATAAATATTCCATTTTAAATTCTTTAGCCATTCAGATTTCTAGCAGTGTGTACAAAGCTTCTGGCATGGATCAGATGGATTCCCAGAGCCTCTGTCCGACCCACTCAACACCAAAATGGAGCTTTCAGAGAGCTCAGAAATGGCTTGTCTTTACTCACAACAATTATCACTTCCACATTGATTTCTATCAGGAACCTACTTTAGAAGTCATCACTTTTATCAGAACTAGATATCTGATATGATCAGCTTTGATGTGATTTTTGTCCTGAATGTGTATTGTTAGAAGGCATATGGGTCTAGTGGGAAAAAAAGGGATTTTTCTTGTTTTAAATCACAGAAAGAAATATATTTTATAGATTGTTTTTTAAAAAATATTGTTGTATTTCACAAATCTCTCATTGTAATATATCAAGACTATCCTATTTCAAATAATCAACTATGCTCAAATATTATAAACAAGGAGATCACGTAAAAGGGAAATAATATTTCTCCTTTTTTACAGCCACTGAATCTCTTGCAGTAAGATTTTTAATTAAGCTTTACACTACATTGCCATCTATAGGATAGCATTAAATAAAACTCCCAAAAATTAAGCTATGATCATTTTCTTTATAGCTCTTCCTTGCAATTTGCAGACAGCAAAAAAAGGTGGTGTGGTTCTGTGATTCTGTGTAAATAACTGATGGCTTTTTCATCACTCCAGCACAGCCACTGCACAAACAACTGCAAAAGTCTGCCTAGGTAACCACTGGTAGATAAAGATAATTCCATTTGTTGGGACCAGAGGAGACAGCACACACACACCAGCACAGTCCCAGAGGTGTCTGGAGTAATGACCATATAATGCAATCTTGTAATGAGAAATTATCTGCTCAACAATAGTTAGATTATCTTTTGCTTGGCACTCCAGCAGATTCATCTTTGGAGCTGGTTGCACTACATGCTCCACCTGGAGGACCTGCTGGGTGCAGATTATCCTGAAAACATGATTGAGGCTAATCCTCACGTGGTATTTTCTCCCCTATTGGATTTATTCTCCATCTAGTGCAGCATGCATTAATAAATCATATCTGGTACTGATGATGAATAATCAAAATTAAAGCCATTCTTTTCATGTTTCCTACTCTAAACTTCTCTGTTGTTCATCTTTTGGGTTTTTGCTTTGCCTTAGGGTTTTCAGCTTTTTAGGTATTCTGACTGGGTTATTCTGTGAACTACTGAGTTTCCCATTTTACCAGGAATCATTCATCTTTCTTTGCAGTCAGATTTGCCTAGATGGGCAATTGTTCACAGCCCAGACATGCTGTTACTTGAGTTCTTGTGTCCCAATTCAATTTCTGTGTACCACGATGGAAGCACAGCACAGGAAGCAGAAATTATGCACACTTGCCTTACACTCTTATTGTAGCAATGCTAGCTGAGTCTGTAAAACTCTGCTGTAAATCCCTGTCTTTCTCAGTAGCTCTTCTTTTATGCCATTTTCCTATTTCCATTTTAAAAAGTAACTTGTGTTGTTCAAAATCTTGTTGGGAAGCAAAAGAAGATATTACAGCAAGCAGAGAGTAACACATTGGGGCAGTCTCTGCACAACTACCTCTGCCCACTTGCAATTCATTTAGCTCTGCACATTGCTTGAAAAAGAATAAAAAGCTGCATGTGGCACTAAATTTAACCTAGCAGGCATTTTTATGTCTCTGTAGTAAGAACCCAGATTTCTCTGCATTCAGAGAGAGAAAAATCAGAAAAAAAAAGAAAAAAAAACCTGGGAAACCAAGTTTTATGGCAACTAGAAGGAGCTTCTGCTCTTGTTTCACTGCAAAACCAGGATAATTTGCAGAGAGTCTTTATGATTTTCTATTTATGACGCTGAAGTTCACTTTTTTTTTTTTTACATCTTGCTCTTGCTGATCCAGCTCCACAAGTTTGAAGTTCTAGAGATACAAGACTTAGAAGGCACTAGAAAGAGAAATTCAGGCAGTGCCAGATAATATGACACTATTAATAGCACCAGAGAATCTGTCTTAGGAAGCTAAATTTTTAGTAAAAACCACACTTTTAGGACTAACACAACAAAAACTGAAAAGATCCATGATTCTTACCCAGCTAAAGATTCACAGCAAGACTGAGGTTGGTCAGGCAATATTATGCATTAATGGTTTTGTTTCTTGCCTTGAAGTCTGGCAGACACAATTTTAGCTCTGTGAGCAGATCCCTTGTCCTGTGCATTCAGGTATTTGCCAATAATGCAAAGATCCTCAGCAAGTGCCTCATCAGAACTTCAAAATGCATGAGTTCCCCAACCCTGAGAGATCCAGATGGCAACTTTTAAGTGAAAGTAAACTGGAAAAAAATGCTCTATTTTATGCAATATTAGAGTGTTTATACAATATTAGAGAGCAGTTAAAAAACTACTTTATAATTAAATATTTAGTAATGAAGGCTAAGAACATTCCCTAATGATGGCTGCTCCATGTCCAGCAACATTTTCTAGTTATTCCATGGCTGAATGTGACTCAGCAAAGAAGAAATATCTTCAGGTCCACAATGGTGAGCCAATCTTTTGGGTTTATGCAGTTCATGCCAGGGCTCAGCTGATTTTTCAAAATGTGTAAAAGGCAATCATAGGGGATGAGATTCTGTAGAGCTCCTACTGACCTACTTCTTTTTCCCAGCAACATTCAGAAATATTTAGAGGGATATCTTTCCCCTCCTACTGAACAAGAAAGATATTACCTCTCCTTATCAGGTCTTGTTTCACTGGATTCACAGCAGTTTCCAATGAAAGAATTATTACATGAATGCAGGTGGTTAGCAGATACATAACTTCTACCCACATTAACATATTTTCAGTACTCCTACTTGTGAAGCCACCCCAAAATCAGGCTGAGAAATTCACTGCCTGTAGCGCTTGTTACATCATCCCATCATTCCCTAGCTCTGAAGTAGACTAAATTCAATTCTAAACACCAATTTCTATGCATAATTTTAAGCAGAGAGTATGGAAGTGGAGTTTATATAAGTTAAAATGATCAATAATCCCATAAAGAAAATTATTTCAGTTTCTCTCCAGCACTTAAGAAAAATTCGCAGCATTTTTTGTGCTTTTCTCTCTGATGTCAAGTAAATGAACATATTGCCAGACTCCCACAAACAGGTATTGTCAGGTTTGCATGGCTTTGTTATTTCAAAACCAATTGCCTCAAACAAGGCAAAGTGAGGATTACTCATACCCTGCCTCCTGCTGAGCCTGATGCTTTAAGAGAGGCTTTTAGTTTTATGTAACACAAAAAAAGGTGCCAGTGTTTTCTGAAGAGCAGAAAATACACTTTTCCTCACATTCCTATGCAGCAAGTCATGGAGTCAGCTGGATGCTCAAAGGTCACAAATCCTCATCTTTCCTAGCTGAAGCCATGTTTTTCCTGGCATGCCATGGTGGAAGAGCAGCACCTTCCTAACTGAGAACTGAGGCAGTGCAGCACTACAGAACCTGGGACTGCTTTTCCATCCCAGTCCAGCTGTTTGGGCAGAATCTCCATCACTGAATAGAAACATCTGGCCCACTTACAGCAGGGCACTGTGCTAACCCACCTGAAAGGCAGAGGAAGGGTCCTGTTGCACCTGCCCAAAGCCAAAATCTGTTCCATGCAGTGTCCAGGATGATCTCACACATCACTGAAATTTTTCATGGCTGAGGGAAGTTTGTCAAGCCAGGCAGGAAATGAAAAGCAGAATAATAAAGGGGGATTTCTTGCTCAGCACAGGTAGAAACATTTGCACACCAGAACTTCTAGTGCAAACGGTTCTTAGGACTGCAGTCATCTTTTCTCTGTTCTTTCTATACCCAGATAAATGCAAATAAAGTTCTGCACATGCAGAGGGGATGGTGGGCTGAAAACAATGAATATTTCCAATAAGAAACACTGCACAGGAGGCTGGGCTTCTTACACAGCCAGGGAAAAGCTGTAATGTGCACCATGAATCTTTAGTTTTGGGTTCAGTGTGAGTCTCTTAGTGAGCTCATTTAGCAGGCTTTATGGGGTTCACACAACGGTTTGCCAGTAATTCCCATCTCAGTCACAATGCTAACAGTGTGGTGATCTGCTTAAGAGACAGAAATTAAAACAATTTATTGTATTAATTAGCATCTTCTCTTCCACACTGAGATACTTGCTTCAAGTAATCTGACAACTTAATTGAGGACATCATTGATTTTAATTAACATTTTTCTTAGGAGAAAGGCTGTTACTGTTGGATGGTGCTGGAAATTAACAGTAGGGGGGGAAAAAAGAACCCTACTCAAAGAACATTCATTTCTGGCCCCACTGCAGAATTTTGAAATTCACTGCCTTTAGATACATCAAAATATAGGTGGAGAAGTACTAATAAGTCATAGCTTCCCAGATTATTTCAGTGACAGGACTTGATCAAAATGGAGTCAGCTTGCACAAAATCACTGTAATTGGTCTGTACTCAGATCCAGAGCAACTAATGATTCCTTGCAATACTCACCAATTTACTTTTCTTTCATTGACTAGTTTTTCATAGTTTTTCAAATCCTGATATCAAGCTTAACATTTAGATTGAAATTATTCCTTACTCTAACTTGTGTCTTAACAAGAATATTTAAAACAAAGTGTTCTATTTTAATTTATAAAACCATTCAAAATTTGTTGGATAGTACCATTAGCTCTGGGAAAAAAAAAAAAAAAAGATGATTTTCTATTTAAAAATTGAAGATAAAACTCATATTTGGAGGGGCAGGAAGTGTCTTTCAGGTTTTGTAACAGAACAATATATTGACCAAATCCAAGATGTCAAGGGCAGGGTCAGATCCCTTTACAGGAACTAAAACATGTTAAAAACACAGAACAGGATAATTCAATTGCTGTTTATGATGTGTAGAGGGCCCTATCACTTCAGAGGAGTTCAGAACAGATGAACCAGAACCTGTTCATTAAACACTTCATAGGCAAACAGTTTTTCCCCTATTCATTACAAAACCAGAGGAAAGGGCTAAGAAACACCCAAAGGATTCAATCTGCACCATTATTTTTGCAGTTTTTGCACAAATATCTAAATTCAGGGCGAACAACCACAAGACCACCTCACTTTATTTCCATGTAACCACACTCTTAACAGGATCTCCCTTTTTGAACCCAGTTCATGGCTACTTGCCACTTTAGACTTTCATCCTACACAATTGAAGTCAATGAGAGATTTGGTACTGAATTTATTCCAAGCATAAATTGTCCCAATTCGTGGGCAGAGCCCCACAGTTCCAATTATCTTCAGCCAGCAGATGTAAATATTCAGTGCTTGTTCACATCCAAAGTTGACTGCTCTACCTTTTCTCTTATTATTTGAAGTAATAATTACTGACAGCAGGTTCCCCTGTATATCACCCAAAGCAAGCTCACTGCCCTTTAGCTATTTTCATCTGTCTTTGTGAATGAGAGACATCAAGACAGAGTTTGCTTTTAAAGGTGAGGATAAAAGGCCTTTTGGGCATTTGAGATTGCAGGTGGAATGCAGAGGAACTGTCTCAGGTGTCTCATGCAGACACTGTGCAGAAAATGACAAACCAAAGCCAAATGCCTTCCAATTATTCTCCCCTCCACCGTGTCCCCCATTTTCTCCTTCGATCAAACACTGTAAAATCATTGGGAAAAGTCTGAAGGATTTTTCTTTCACTTCCATTCTATCCACAGTGAGAGATTTTAAGCATTTGTTTCTTGCTTTTGAAACCTCAGATGCAAGGCAAGAACTCCACGATGCTTCACAGCAGGTACCTGCTGACTTATTGTCATAACAAAGCTGATTATTTTACTGTTGACTCAGGTTATTGTTCTCCTTAAAGGGCATTTTCAAAGAACCCACCCTGAGGCTAATTTCATCTTAATTACACATGAAATTAAGAGCATGAAAAGCCTCTCCATGTTGACTGCTTGAAGTTAAAACCAGTTTAAGTGCTTCTCTGGACAGGTGCATACCTGAAGATATAGGAAATTATTCTGCCATTAGGAAGCTAAAAAAGATTTAAGGATTGTCCCATAGCTTCTTTATAGGCTGTTGTTGTTCTGAACCAAAAATACAGCATGGGCCCACACTGAAATTTTCATTAAAGTTAGTGTGATCTTACAGCATCCACAAATTCTTTATCTGAATTAATGGTGTGGGGAGGCTGCAGAATATTGGCAACACCTCTCAGAATTATAACAATTTCAGGGTTTCAGGGATGGGTGTGTGACAACAAAAAACGTCTTGAAACACAAATGAGAACAATCATTTTGTTAAAGAAATATGTTTGACCACACAATATTGTTCTTTTGGTAAATTAAGCCAGTGTAAAAAAATCTCTCAGGATGTTTATATGAAGAAGCATAATTCTTTATTATGCAGTAAACTGATGTCTTTTGCTTCTAGAATCCATTAATATTTTTTAAAAGGCACTGGAGGAGAGTACAAGACACTCTCCTCCAGTGATAAGTAAGATACTGTTTCTATCTCTACTTCCTGCAGTTCTTGTTGGGGTTTGGGTGGTCTTTTTAGATTTAGGTCACACATTACTCCTTTACACAAACTGTCATGTATTCATGAATTCTCCATAACCCGTGGAAGAAACAGATCCAGGATTTTACATTACCTGTGCCAGAGCACAAATTATAACACATTACACACTGAAACTGTCCCACATTTATAAACTGTGTTTAAAGAAACTCTTTATTGAGCCTGAAATAAGAAATATACCTGAGATGCAAGTCTGGACTAACAGAATTGATCTTGGACAAATCAATTAAAGGTTTAGAGCATTAACTCACAAGAGGCAGTAACACTTGTGTTACCCTGGAAGCCTAAGTTAGATTTAAATTAGTCCAGATGAGAATATCCACTTACAGGTCAATCCATTCAGTAAAATACCTGCATTACCTGCACACAGCACAAACAGGCTCTTTGATTTTTAATTTTTTTTTTAAGTAGTAAAGATAAGCAAATAGGAAATCTTTCCATTGACAAAAACCCAAAAAAACCCACGTGTGATTTATGCAGGAAGAGCAAACTCCTGCCTTCCCCAAGGCAGATAAAAGCCATTTCTCCACTGAAAGGCAGGAGTCAGCAGCAATCTCTGGTAGGATCCAGCAGAGGCAGAGACATCCCAAACTCCAAAAGTGTGCAGCAGAATTTCACATGTTTCAGTGGTGCCAACAGCTCATGAGTCAGCCTCCTCCTCCTCCTCCTCCTCCTCACTGGAGTCCCCATCTCTCCTGCTGCTGAACTGCCGTGGCAAACTGCCACCTGTGCCTTCCCTGCTGCACATTCCTGGAGCTGGGATAGCCTCAGTGAGGTTCTGAGAAGAATTCCTGACAAAAGCATCCTCAGAAAGTTCAGCAGTCCACACGTTTGATTCCACGATGCACCACAGGAATCCTTCAGCATGACAGACCTCGAGGGCAGCTCTCTGAAAGTCACTGCAAGAAAATGTGACATTCAAAACCCACTGTCCTGGAGGTGACACTCACTGGGATGAAGTGGTGAAGCATTTGTACTTATGATTAATTCTAATGAGCTTTAATACCACCACTGCACCAGAGGGGAAACAGGTAACATGCTGTAGAAAAAAGCTTTGGTGTGGCTTTCTGAAGGAATCTGGAAATACATCATGGCCTGCTTCCACAATGTCTGGGATAAAGGAGCTGGATCTCAAGCTTGGTTTGGTTCTCAACAGGATTCTCAGCATTCTGTGTATTTCTAAACAAGCTCTGCAAGCTTCATAACTTCACCTGTAAAATGGAGACACCCTCAACATTTCACCCATCATTTCTGCTTTGTTTGTAATCCTTTTTAACAGGTATTTTTTCTCATTCTTTGTCCAATGCCCTCACACTTGGTATGCAGGTATTTTTAAGAATGTTTCAAAGTATTACACATGTTCTATCATCACCCTGCCAGGAGAAATCTCACTGTAGGCACTTTATTAAGAGCAGTGAATGATATTGACCTAAAACCTGACCCAGACCAGGAACCCTATTGTTTGTGAGACAGGCACAGCGTGTGCTGAGCTGTGAGTCACCAGTTCATCTACTGCAGCTTTTATTAAATTCTTCTTGAGAAGAAACCACCAGGCAAAAGCTGCACTCAGGGCAGTGTGCAGCTGGCCAAGGCACCCTTCTGGGCACATCCAGCTTTCTGGAACAGGAAAACACGAATATCATGATGATTTGGGCCAGTAGGGCTTGCCCAGAAATGAACTGCCAGCAGTGACCAAGTTTTCAGAGCAGTCTCATCCCAAACTGGAGCCCTGCACAGTGTTTCCTGTACCTGGAGGAGTACAGTATCAGAGGATCTCAAGTGCTATACAGTTTATTTAAAGATGATTTTTTTTCCCCTAACAGAATCTTGAGTGAGTCATCAATCACTCAGCTATTCTGTGCTGGTTTTTCCTCTACTGCAATCTAACATTAAACTTTGTCTAACCACTTATGACAGTTTTTCAAACATTTTTGAAATGCAGCCCCTTTTGCCTCATCTGTCTTCCTGCCACCCTTCCATTCCCTCCAGCTGTCCTCCTCTCCTGGCATCACCACTTCCATTTCTCCTCCACAGGGGAACAAAACCAGACTGTCATTACTGTCTGCAAGTATTTACTCACTCCCACAGCTAAATGGAACCAAATTGCTGATCTCTCCACAACCCTCAAATGGGTGTCAATCCTCAGGTGAAAAAAATATATTTATTAAACCATGCAGTCTCCTAACATGCCAGTACTATCCCACTCCACTTACCTCTGTGCCAACAACATAAAAAAAATTCAAAACTTGCCACTTCTACTGCCATTACAGCTTTTTTTTTGGTGTTCCCTCAGTCATACCACTCCTATCACATCCCATTATATATTACTTATGAATCAAGCCCTCCATAAGTAGCTATGTTCAAGACAACTTAAGGAAATGCTCATTAACGACTCCCATTTTGAAGAAAAATATAATAAAAAATATCAAACATAAAAATTACCAACAGAAGTGGGAACTGAAGGAAAGTTTGCAGATAGATGCCCTCTTCCAGGTCTAGATAACTTGGTGGAAGTTGCAATAGTCATCTACTTGACAATATTTTCCAGTGGACAGGACACTCAACTAACCTGGCAGATTCTGCTGCTGAAAGTGCTCTCAGATTCACCTAATGCAGGCAAGAAACTAATGAGCTAAATCAGCCCACCCATTGCAACAGGAAACCTTCACATTTAAGGAGTTTTAGAGAATATTCATGTGAACAGCTCCTTTAGCAAGCAGCCACAGAGAGGTGATGACAGATCAGGGGAACTTCTTCCTGGGAGACAGAAGTCCTGTCTATGACCTGATTTACCTAGGGATTAAAGTATCCTAATTTGTATCTACAGTATGAATTTACTTCATTAGTCCAATTTAGTTTATGTCATTTTCAACCAATTTAGAAATTAATCCAGCTTTTCCATTCCAAATAAGCCTGCCAGAATGGTCAATTATACATTAAGATTTTGTTTTGTCAAAATTGCAGGCAGGCTTACCCCAAAGTAAGACTACAATTGAGAGACAGTTCTGAAGAGTTATATGTGTATTTAATATGTACAAGATAAACATTTATTTCAAGCATTTATTTTCTTTCCCTTGCACAGAACAAGTAGCTTTTTTTTTTTTTTTCCTACTTCAGCATGTGGATCTATTAATCTCATTTTAACATTTTCATCTTCTCTGGTTTCCACTTCCTACATCACTGCAAGACTGCATCTCATCACACACATCTAATGCATCATTTTAGTTTGAGTCATTAATCTTTGCTTTCCATTCAAAAGATAAGCCATGTTTAATAGCTATATCATGTAATCTGCATCAAGGTTCCAGAAGAACAGTTTGCAAACTTCAGGAAAATGTTGTATCTATACCAAATTTAATTATACATCCAAATATCATTTTTAAGAGGCCAAAAGTTCTCGCTGCAACAGCAAGAGCTGGGAATACATTTTAAACAATATATTCTGCTTGAGTCTTGGGAGAAATAAAAGAACATAAGCATTCCCTCATGTCCCTCTCCCCCAGGCTAGTTAATGTTATCTTCATACAATAAAGATAAGGATACACTTTTAAAAATATGTTAGCACTGATAAATATTTAGTAACCCACAAGCACCCACCCTGAAGAGGCAGAGCATTTATAGAAGATTAGATTGCCAAGAGAATAAATGAGTCCTATGCTGATATTGCACACCTTGAGGCAGGATTTAACCTGTGACAAGCACCCTGGCTTCAAGCATTTCTCCAGCTGTCTGCCCCACTTGCTCATACCACAATTAGTGACAGCACAGCCCAAGCACTACCAAGCACATAAAGGACACTAAGGCACAACATCCAAAATCAGGCCACTTTTCTACATTGACATATTTGATAACTTTGTGTTAAATCTTCATAAATATCTTCTGAAGTGCTCCAACAGCACTGGGTCTCTTCCACACAATGTTTTAGCTCATGGACACCACAACACCAACCACATTCCAGATGTCTCCAAACAGAATTAAAGCATAAGAAGTGACACTGAGCTCTTTGCTGCTCCCCTGACTCACAAGTTGTGGTCTAAGTGGTGACTAAACTGAGGTGGTACAGCCTGAAGATTTTGTCACAGTTGCTGCAGTAAGGTGTTTGTGGCGCTGCATTGCTTCTTGGATCTTTTCCCCCATGAGAAGGAGGCGGTGACACTCTTCAGAATGGTCATCCAGCCTCTCAGCAAAGATGTGTCACACACCGGAGTTAAAATAAGGGAACAGGACAAGATTAAAGGAATGAACCCACTGGTCAGCCAGGCTTTATCTGAGGGAACACATCCAATTATGTTCAAAAGGCTTCATTAAACTTTGAAAGGAACTCTTTGCTGCTTAATTTTAGTGGAATCAGAACTATAAATAGAATCATTCACTAAATTAATAGCGCAGGCTCCTTGCAAGAAGAGGATAATGTGAGAGCTCATCATAGCACTTCACATCACAACTAGGGTTCAGATAAAGAGCAGATTTCAGAATTGCCTCATTTCCTGCAGTAAAATGACCTATTTTTAGGGGAACTGGTGGTTCTAGCTGGCTGTGAATGACCATTCAGACCTCTCAGAGCAGTGCCATTTCAAGGAACTGCTGAATGTTCTGTATGAACAGAATATACACACAATATAAATGAAAACTAAGATACACAGCTCTTCAAAGTTCATTGGGACTCCCATAAGTATATACAAGTGATCAACTTCAGGAAATCATTATGCTAAATAAAGTCACATTCCAAGCCATGCAGCTGCCTCTCTGATTCCTGAAATCATAAGCCCAAGATGTTTTCACAGCTTTTATTTAATGAGTGTTCCTCAGCATATAGTTAGGCCTAAGGCTCAGAAATAAGAAGGCAAATTAAAAAAGCAGTAAAAATTCTTTGTTTTTTTAAAAATCTCATTATTTTTTAAGCCAACCTTATGAGCTGGAGAAGTAAGTAGTGAGTTTTGACCTCCTGAGGGTCCTAAAAGCAAAACAGCTTCTAGGAAGGAAACTAGAAACACAATAATACACAAATGTATTTAGATGGTCTGCTCCTTTAGTCTTTCCCACTGGCAGGAAATTTAATAAACATATTTACTGTCAGCAACTGAAACACATCAATTCAGGAAGACCTCAATTCCACCCTTTCACTCCTTTCCTTTACTGCCTCTAATCAGACAATATATAAACATTATTGCATTCTCCAGAGCCAGGTGGGTCCCTGCTTTTGATTTCGCCTTAGGACTGGATTCACAGTTCCTCTGAACACTAATTTTTCTCATATTTTTGGTCCTAACTTCCTTTCCCAAGCCTTTCCTCATCTCCCAGTGCAAACTGTACATAGACACAATATCTGCTCCCTGGAATATTTGCAGAAATATCTGCAAAATTTCCATGTGAAAAGAGTGACATCTTTTCTCCTTACAAAGCTGTGTTTTCAACAAACTCCATCATCCCTCTCCATGATTTGACCAGCCCAATAAAGTCAGATTGAGACTGGGTGATTTTAACCCTAAACCTTGCAGCTGCAGACAGTAATGGCATCCCCAGAACCCCAGATCAGCTCTGGCTGCAAACCCACCCACGCTGCTCATCCCAGTGTGTTCTGCACCCAGCAGAGTCAGGACCATGTCAGCTCCAGAACTGCTGGGCACAGCAGGGATTTCATGGATAACAGCAGACATGCCTTTGGTGCCAGGTGTGGATAGGCAGGGGTGCTACAATCAGGGTAGAAATCTCTTGTTGATCTAGGGCTGCTTGAATTTCCTACAGCAGAGTAATAACGAGTTTCTTGGATTATTTTAATTGACCCTTTCCTTATTATTGAAGGGTTCTCGCAGTATCAAAGATGACTATTAATTACTTGGCTGTTACTGATTTTTTTTTTGATAATTTAATTTAAAATTTTTTGTTACTGTAATTTTAAAACATTTTATCAAACTCTACACATGCTATTTATATGCCCAGATGCACCTCTCCACATTTTTTAGTAGTTGACAAACCAGAACCAAATGCTACAATGCTACTGCATTTAGCAGCTCTAGCTGCAGTAAATATTTCATTAGAGAAACAAAACACACCTCTTGTTCATTAACACAAGGGATACAGTTTTTAAAATGAACATTCCTATCTTGTATCCATACCTTTCTGTAATATATATATTTATATATGGCTCTAAAATATATCTCTACTAATTAACAATCAAATTACAACATATCCACAACTGGTCTAACTACTGATTTTGGTCTCAATTATTTAAACATTGTTATTTAAACATTAGGTGATCCAAGAGAGGGAAAGGAAAACAAGGGATCTCATGAATGCCCTGCACAGAGGTGCTGTGTGTGTTCTCCTGGGGTTTAATACAGTGCATTAATACTTAATGCATTGTGCTAAAGAGCCTCAGGCCTTTGGAAGATTCAGTCTGTGAAACAAACAAAATCCTATTAAATGCATTTGTACTGGTAATCTCCCTATATTATAGTAAAATAATCTGTGGAGAAATCAGAGTGTTGGTTATAAACAAGGGATACAAAATGAACTATGGGACAAAAGAGAGAGCTGGAATTTTTGCATTTAAAGAGTTTTATATCAAGGACCTCCACTTTATCAGTAGGGACCACCAAAAAAAAACCAACTTGCAAATTTATACAGATCTTATGAGACACTGAAGTTGTCTAAGAGAACTCAGCTTATTTTGTCTAGATTCATTTATCCCAAATTACTAGAATGCATTGAACCCATACAAGCATTATTTCATTCTCTTCTGACACCTCCTGCCAGCAGATGACTTTCCATTTGGTAAATGCCTTAGTCTACTTGGTAAAAACATAGCAAGGATCAATCTCAACTATCTCTATCCTGCTACAAATCTGGCTTCTTTTAGAATTACAATGTGCAGCTTTCCAGCTCTTATCCACAATGAATAACTTTCCTCAGTCATTAAGAAATACTTTTTCTAAGCCATTTCCATGTGAAACACTGCAGAAGATTTTATTTTATGCCTTGGGATAAAGCTTTCACTAGTCAGGCATTACAACAACCCCTTAATAATTTCATGCTGATCTTGAAAATTCCAAAGCTATTCCCTCTGTTACTGCAGAATTGTTTAGAAGTACAGCTAAGATTCACTTGATCCCAGTTGCAGAGATGCTGCAAGGACATTACTGTAAAACTGCAAAACCACACAATTCCTTTCCCTCTCTCTTTTCTTCCCCCCACAATCTCATGCTTAAAAATATTATTTGACACCAAATAACTCTGAACACCTGTGAATGGAATGCTGTGAATCTGCAGAAAATTGTGTGTTTATAGTTAACCATCCCTCAGCTGAAAGGGCTTCCCCAGCTATTCCAATATTCTTTGTGCTGTGTGCTTACCTTGCAATAACTTGGCTCACATACAGCTGGGAATTAGTGTTTTATTAATGGTAGTTCCAATGGGAATTTACTAAAATTCCACACAAAGATAAATTACAAAGAAGAACATGTTGGGCTTTCCATTCATTTGTACAGCAGCTAGTACAAACCTGCTAGTTTCTAGTGAGATAAATCATGGTAACCTCAATGAGGGAAAAAAAACTCCCTGTGACAATTACCAAAACAAACACATCACAAGGATCCCAGCAGCTCCTTCTAGGACTGCAAACTATAAAACAACACAATCAACCTGAGGCCCAAGTTTGGCTGCTGGAATTTGATTACTTCAGGGAACTTAAATCTCAACATGCAGGTCATGCTGATGGAGGTCACGCTTTTTACATAGGAAAATATTAACTCTGATATCACCTGGATCTGTGGCACAGACACACTGTCATTGAGTAACAGCAGAATTCTGCATACATACTCAATTACTCTGAAAATCATGGCTGGTTTTTTGCACGATATACAAAATTTCCATTGCTTTTTATAAGGTGGAATTCTCACAGGAGACAAAGAAAGCCCAAATAAAGTTGCCCACTGGTTGTTGCAGCTTCAAACTTCCTTGTGATTTATTACCAGAATGTGTTTAAACATGTCCCAACATTTTCTTTTTACCACTGCAAAGCACAAAGCTTTTAAAAAAAAAAAAAAGCACTACTTCAGTGCCCTGCAAAAATCATAGCAACTGCCTTAAAAGCCATGAAACTTTGTCTGAAGAAAAGCTGTAAAGTTTCTTCCCTGCCTCCTATTTTTCTGATGCTCTTAGGTGTCCTTGCTTCTGATTTTCAAGGCTTTCTACAAACAATGGTCAGAAACAATTCCACTTAAAATGAAAGCCAAGATTCTCATGAACTTTGTTGACCACAGAAAAAGTGAGAAGTATCAGAGAACCATGACAAAGCCTGGCAGCTTTTCAGCTGTGTTTTTCTTGATACACTTCAGCGGTTAGCAGCAAATACTTTTGTCCTGGAAATGCATCTCTTTTGTGTGTGTGTTCACCTGAGTCTTCCTGATGGATTTGAACATAATATACTTCTAGGTTAACTCTCTCTAAAGAGATCAGGGTTGTTGTTTTTTCAGGGAAACAAGGTCACCTATCAATGTGTAAGACAAGGACAGAAAGGATACAAAGCCTTCATGATGAAATAACAATATTTCAATATTATTAAGTTAAAACATTCCTCGCCTGCCCATTCCAGCAACAACTATAAGCACTGTTACTTAATTTTAGAAAAAAAAAATTAAACAGATTATTTTGGTCTTAGTAAATGGCACTGAAGAAAATCCATTCGTATGCAATTCTAGGATGCAGGAACAAACACATATTCTGAAACCATTTATGCTTAAAAAATCAAACCATGCTGATGTAGGGATTAACCTGCATGAGAGATGGAGGGGTTGACAGTGACTTCACTCCAGATTCATTATGTCCTTTTACAATAAATCACACAAGACAGAGACAACCACAGAATCAGTGCTGACTTACCTCCCAAACAGGTGATTTTAAGAATGACATGACAAGTGAAAAATAAGCCCCTTGATTTCAGGTTCTCTTCACATTTCTAAAAGCCATATGGCATAAAAGCAACACACCAGATGCATTCTACATTGTTTCCAGAGTATTTTTGTCAAATAAGGTTCTTATATGAGAAAAAAAAAAAAAAAAAGAACAAAATGTATCTGCATGCTTTGGAAATACTCCCTTAAACTCTCAAGGCTAGAGGATTAAATACTACAATATGTTTAAAGAATATTCTCAAAGCACTTAAATAGCTGGGTTTCACTCATTTGTACTAATCTAAGTCTTCCTGCTAAGGAGAGCACTGAAGCCTGACAAAAAGATCCCAAATCCCTGACAGGTAACACACCAGGGTGGAGGGACACCAGCAATAAATGCTGCATGTTTCAGTAAGACACCCAAACCATTTTCACCATTTTCAAGAGGGAAATAAAATATGCATTAGGTGGTGACTGCACTACTTGAAATTTGTGTTTCTGTGTATGTACCTTTGTTTATAATGTTGTACTGAAGGAATCACCACTCTGCACTGGATTCTACACGTGCACTGCGATGGACATGGGATGAGAGAGAGGAAAAATTATTAAATTCTTTTCAACTTGTCAGAAATGGCTCCCAACTGTTGTTAGTTACCTTCTGAACCTAAGAAAAGTCTTGTATTAATACAGAGCACAGCTGATTCTTCAACTGATAAATAATCTGTTATTTCCTGGTACAATGGATTACAAAGCACAGTATTTATGATGTCTGTGTGATGTAAAAGCATTTAATATATCTGAAAATATCCATCACAAAAAGATAGTAAATGCATAGCAGAACATACAATTTTTTACAGGGAATGGCATAAGCAGCTAAGTTAGGAAAAATCTGTAGTAACTCACCCATTTCCAAAGAGAAAAAAGAAAAAAACAGTTACTGCAGATGATTGGATTTTTAGAGTTGTATGTGAGCATTTTATTTTTGAACACCAATATAGAAATTACTTTTTTCCTTCAGTTTTTTCCCTCAGAGTCAAATGTAAATCAAGAAAATCTTAAATGTCTTCATTGGTATAAAAGAATGGGCAAGGAACCCCATGCCATATAAAGAGTCCTTTGTATGTTACTAAAATGCAAAAGAAGGTATCTTTCTCTGGCTGTACCTCTTAAAGAGGGGTTAATGTGCAAAATGTAACTTTTCACTGGCTGAGCACTTCTTGCCTAGCTGCTGAAATACCAATATGCACTTAACAGAAATAAGAAAACACTTTCTTTCTCATTAAGTGAGTCCTGAAGGACCTGCCTGCAGAAATCTCAGAACGCACAGGGATATGAAGATGGCACCAAAGATTTCTCCAGAAACCCTCAAACCTGGAGTTATTTCCAGCTTTGACACCAGGTGAATCTCCCCACAGGAGGGATGTGACAGGCACCAGGAGCCAGCATGCAGCTCCTTGGGTTGACATTGCTTCTCATGGTGCTTCTTCCCAGCTATTCTACTAGCACACCATGGTTAATGCATTGCCTTCCACAGATCTTTTTTTCACTGCATTTTATGTTCTGCACTGCTGTCACTTCCTTATAAAGAGTCAGATTGTGCACAGAGCAGAAAAAAATTTTATTTTATTACCGAGCCCAAAAGCCAATTATCAGAAGATAATATAGTCATGCAGTCAGGGCAGAAACATCATTTCCTTTCTCTCCATGGGACCGAACAGGTCTTAAGAATTTTACATTTCATTGATTTGTTTAAAGCTTAAAAATGAATCATCAGGCACAGAACCTCTCTGCAGCACCAAAAGTCTCCTGCTGCAGTCAGTGATGCAGGGCTGGTACAGGACACAGCTGGGATTTCCAAGAGAATTGAAAGCCCTTGACTCAGTGCAAGACCCAGAGCTCTGCTCCAAGGATTTATTTTATTTTATTGCTTAAGTTCCTGTGCAAGAGGTCTTCAGCCTCTCCATGATAAGAGATGTCCAGGTTTGGCTTTGACACATATCAAAAAATTATTATTTCATTTTTTTTGTCTCTTAATAGAACATAGCTAAAAATTAACTCTCATATTGGGCTTAAGGGGCACCAAATCAGTCAAATTAGGACTCTTCCAAAAAGAGTTCTGATGCTGTAACCATTTAAAGAACAAGATGGTGTTCAGTCTCAGTTTGTAAAAACACATGTAAACAATGTATGCAATTATGTTAATAATTACATGTAATGTATGTAATTATGTAACTAATACTTTACATAAACCAAATCCATTCTTTTACACAGAAATATCTGAAAGCTGTTGCAAAACAAGACCTCTCAACTCAGTTATTTAAATCTGATCTTCTATAAAACAAACAAAACATAGTTTATGACCCTCCTTTAAGCATATCTCCAAAACATACAAATGCATTTTATTTTTTGAAGCTGCCATCTGCATGACAACTTCGAAACAGTTTTCACCTTTTCCAAATAATTTGGCAAGAAATACAGACATTCTTTTCTTACCTTTTTTAAAATATATTTTCCTCCTCTATCAAGACTAAAATGTTTGTAGCACTGATGAGCCTTATGAACTGTAAATCATGTTGAAATCTATCTATTCATGAAATGAACCCAACACTTCTGTAGAACATAAACATGCCTTTGTTTCAAAAGTGGAAACAAAGGCCTGGAAAGGGAGAACTTAACAACCACTTTGGCTCTGCTTATTGCAGCAATCATTTCTATTCTAGACTGAACACTGGAAGAGTAGTTTAGTGACAAATTGGTTACATTTCCAGAATATAAACTGCATTACCAGATCAAGTAGAAAGAACGCCCTTTATTAAGGGATTCTGGTTTTTTCAAAACTAGATTCAGCATGACATTAAAAAGCAGAATGAACTGACACCCAGCTGTGTCACACTGTATTCTCATTTGCACTACTCAGATTGTCTTAACTGGGTTTTTACCAATTCATCCTCAGTCATGAATTCAGAAATCAATTTCTAGCACCATTTATAAACTTAGGGTTGTTATATAAGTGTACACAACATTGGCACACATGCCTGTGAAACATTGAAAGAAGAAACAACCATCAACTCACCAGACCTCTTCTCCCCTGCATTTGTGCTACAAGTGCTCTCTTGATGCTGCAGAAATAAAAGAGAGGGAATAAATTCAGAGGGGAAAACAACCATTGTACTCTTATCCACTATATTTCCATTATAACAATCCATTAGTGGTGTTATCTGAGAAGAACTGGCATCAGACCTGACCTTAACCTTTTAATTCTGAGGCAATATCTCTAGAGCAATTCAATGTAAATGACATCTATGCACACACACAAGTGCATACACAAAAAACTGTGAGGTCTTCTCTGTGTTTCCATGACTGTTTACAAATCTTTTTACTCTTTATGAGAATAAAAATTGTTCTCCCCAGCTGTATTAGTTCAATGCCATAAGTAGAAAACACACTAAACATGCAGATGACATCTGACTTTAACACTTCCCTGGGACTTACAGTCTGGATTAGAATTTGTAAATTACAGCATGTGCACATTTAAACATGCAGAAAATAGTGTACAAAGTACAAATTAATACTTCAGAGTACTAGCAGATATATTTTAGCTCTGTAAACACACAGCAAAAATCTAGGCCAGAGGCAAAAATAGAGTTACTTTAAAATCCCAAAAAACCAACAGGACAGGAGGGCTTGTTTTCTATTTTGCTGCTTCCATCAGCTGTCTGATCATTCTGCTGACGATCACCCTTCCCATCACTTTGTGAGTACTCAGAGGAGGTCATCTCCCCTCCTCTCAGGAGCTGAATCCTTGAATTCTTCAGCAAACTCCAGCTGATTGTCTACACAGCATCAGCTACTTTTTGTACTGCAACACACACCTTCAGTTTTCTGATCATAGCACTTGTCTGAACGACAAGTCATCAGAAACAGGAAAAGCAGCATTCCAAAACATCATAGACTTCATCATTAACGAGAACAGAGAGGAGAAAGATTGTACTCAGGCTTAGGAAAGAATTCTGTGGGATCAGACAATCTTTTTCCATCCACTGCCAGTCCATAATTCTTACATGACTCACACTGTTTCATGTGTGCCCTCGGGGACCCACAGCTGGCCATAAGATCTACTCCCTGACTCCCCTCAGTCCTGACCAGCTGTGAATCACATCTCTTCACACTGGGAGCTCTTAAATCTGCCATCATTACCCACTCTACCCCGCAGCCTATTCTGCAGCCACAGATTGTCAATCTCTTGATATCAAACAGAAAACATGCTGTCATTTGCTGTGTCCAGCTTTCAGATTTAAATTCTTCTACTGCTTGCAAAAGCTGCCTGCCCTGTGCTGTTGATTGCAGTAATTGATTCAAATATCTCATTTAAATACACAAGTCTGGTCTGCCTGGCTGATTTGTACCATCCTTGAGCATCCTCGGTCCAGTGAGAGGTGCCCTGCCCATTGCAGGGGAGTTGGAACTAGAGGAGCATTAAAGTCCCTTCCAACCCAAACTCTTCTACAGTTCTGATTTGGAGTTCTGGAAGGCACCTGTGCCTTTCTTTACTGGTGTTTTTTTTCCCTTGGAACATGGACAGAGTCACTGATACACCAATAAAGGCCTCAGGTCTCAAGGTTTACATTCAACAAAATATGGCACGGCCAGGGAGAGGGGTTTTAGCTGGGTACAGCAGTCCTGATCCAGTCTTGGCTGGTGTCCCCCCACAAAATGAGAATATTGTTAGCTAGAAGAACAATCCTCCCCAGAAAACAACTTCAGACTGAAGACAACCAAACCCAAAACCACCCTAAATTAGAGGTGCTAACAGTTTGCATCTGTAGCATGTAAATAAAAATGCAAGAGTAGGTTCTTCAAGGTATTGCTGTACAGCTTGGATCAGGGGGGACAGAAGAGAAACAGAAGTTAGAATTCTATTGCTAATTGGCAGAGATGGTTGGGCTCCCCTTACATCCTTAACCAACTCCAATGTAGATTCCTTAGCTACTCTCCTAGCAGAGTTCTGTGTGTTTTCCCATACAAATAAAAACTCTGAGGGCTAAAATCCCCCTGCTGTTCTTCAGCTGTCAACTCTCCCTTTCTGTACTTTTTGGCTCTAAAAATATTTAAACAATAGCCTGATTCTCAACAGGGCTTTGCTTGGCTAATTGAGCACAATAATGTACATGAGCAGCTTTTTTGTTCACAGCATTCCCAGGTGAACTGGGTCAGCTCTAATTACCACTAAAACATTTCCATAAGTACAGAATTAAAATGGCATCTGGGCAAGCCTGATCTGCTTTTGCTGTTATTCCTGCAGACATGGGCAGGAGAGGTTTTGAACACCTGTGGTGGAAATAGCGACATCTGATCAAGGAATCCAGACTTCAGAGCCAGGACAGGGAAACAGGCAGTGCTGCAGCCTGAGTGGGTGTCCCTTTTCCAGTGTGCACCCTCAGCTGAGGTGGTTTGCAGGACAGAAACCCCTTCCCCTGCTGGCTGGGAGCTGAGTGCCCACAGGCAGCTTTGAGTGCACATTCTTGCCATCCTCAGTCCCACAAAACCTGCCCCACCCCAGCCTTGTGCTGGGTTTCACAGAGCTCAGTGACAGCTCTACACAGGACATTTCATTTCACTAATACATTCATTTTTGAAATGAATTTGTCACTTATTAGTTAAATGAAATAAAACTGCTTATTTTATTTAACTAAAAACTGTTAACTGTTTTGGACTGCTTGGCTTAAGAGAGGCTTCCCTCAGAGACTGGAGGATGTGAGCTGAGCAAATCTCACTGTTTCCTTAGCACCACCACCCTGGTGCTCCTAAATAGCAAAGGCCAATCCCAGAGAACATGTGATTCATGTCTTTATAAAGCTCCAGGCCTGAGGCTGTACTTAAGTGCTACTGGAAGAGAATGGAGAGACAAGAACAGAAACCCAGCAAGCTTGTGGCAAAAAAATGTACCAGCAAAGAGGGGCTATTCTTTCTATTCTTTCTAAAAGCCCAAACAAAACATAGGTTCTTGTGACTTCTGGTAGCAAAGAGAGATAGTAATAAAACTTAAAAGTTTTATTCTTACTTTCTCCTGACAGATTTTCTTCATACTGACATGAGTGAGTGATACATGAGTTTCCAAATATCAAGGGCTGCTTTATAGCTTCTTCTTTTCACCCTGGTTAACTAATAGAGACAAACCCACTTGAATCCAACTTTTTTCTTCATTTTAGCTTCTCAAAGCAAACTGTCATTTTTCCATGAAGACAGAAAGAAGGTTTAATGAAAGACAAATAAAAAGCACACACAGCAAAGGATTGAGGCACAGAAAGGCATTTGCCTTGAAACAAATATTCTATGTACATGTTTGACTGTGGTTGCAATTTGCAATCCTAACATGGTATTGCACACTCCTGTACAATTTAACAACACATGAGTGATTAGAGATGTCTTTAAAATAAAATATATGTATTTAACACAGTGAGATAAGGGAGGATAGAGCAAGTCCCTTTAAATTGCTAACATGACAGTCTGTTTTATTTCTTATCAGCCTACTCTGTGCAGTGCCATAGCTGATTATATATTTTTTTTAATCCACTTCTCAAACTTTTAATAAGCAGCTGGAAGTAGCACAAGAGCCACAGTGCAGGTCCCTGTGAGCTCCTGTGCACTTCCCACAGTGCTTGGGGGGTGCTGGTGTGTTATAAAACATGTTCTGCTCCAAGCAAGAACGTTCCAAGCCATTAAATGCCAGATCTTCCATGCACAAATAAAAGGCTTCTGAATTCTCCTCCTTAGGATAATGGTGTTGATATCCCTTCATGACTGTTTAGAGTAATAGATGCTAAAGAGCAAAATCGCTCAGTAATCCTGTGCTTCATTCAGCAGTGCCTGTGGGTGCAGGAGGGAGGGTGTGTGCTGAGACCCCTCATCAGCTCCTGCTTGCTCTGCTGCCTTTTGGATCACACTTTGTGGGTCCATATTCCACAAACTGCTTGCAGGCTCACATCAGGCTGGATCTCTTTTCAATCCTCACTCCAGCCAGGATGGGGACATCAAACCTGACTGCAATGAGGGGCTCAACCAGAGAAACTTGAGGAGGTTTTCTTATTCCCTAGCAAAACAAGCCCTTTTCTCTCAGATCTTTTTCCTGGTTCCCTTTGTGTGACAAGATTGTTAAAACAAATAAAAAGCCCAGCCTTATCAACTGAGTTGTAAATGTTGCCTACACAGACAAGTCCCCAAGCCTCTGTCTGAACTCATCAGTTCTAAGGGTACTGAGGAATCCCAGCAAAACTGATCTCCTTCAGGAATTCTTACAGATGGACTTTCACTCCTAAGTAAATTCATAAATGTTCTCTGGGATTTGTGTTTGTTTTCTGTTGCTTTCATCAGTCTCTGATCATCATTAGTGCTAAATCAATAGGTATCACATTTCTAGGCCAATTACAATCTAAAACAAATGAAATGAAATTTGTATACATTTCCCACAAAATCCTTGCTTCCTTCTCACTGCTGACTGATTCCATTAGCTGTGCCTGCTCAGCTTTCAAACTTTTATCTAAATCACTCTGTCCGTTATTAAATTGAGATGCTAATTCAATATTCCCTTCACCTTTCACAGGATTTTTTATTTGCACATAATTTAAATAATGACCATGACATTTTTGTCAGAATAATTAAGATGTTCCAAACCAGCATCCACCCTCACTATCACTTAGACAACTCTAGTTAGTAATTCCTGGAAAAATATATGGAATTTTTGTTGCAGTCTGGAGACCTATTGCCTAAAGTGCCAGGAGAAAATAAAAAAGAAAAAAAAGAAAAAGAGGTGACACAAAATCAATGCCATCATTATGTGAGCCTATTTTTGACAAACAAATAAAAACACAGACTCAGTTGAATCAGAGCTGCCATTGACTCTCCCACCCCTGAAAAAGATTATTTTCTTTCAACCTCCTCCCAGGATTTTTCCACAGCCAGTGCCTGTAGTAGAAGGTTATCTGCAGGAAAGTCTTTGAAGCTCAGCTCCTCGGGCAAGGCTCCTGCTCTGGGAGGGAGATGAGCTCTAACTCACATCATCCTTCCTCCCCAGAAGTCTTCCTCTCCTCTCCAGGCCTCCTGGGGAGCTCCTGCAGCTCCTCACTCAGCACCTTCCCTTGGCCATGAATTTCCCTTCAGACTGAGGCAGTTCTCTTGCTAAAATCTCTGAGATTTCAGAGTGTCCTTGTTCTGTGCTGGATGGAATCCAAAACCTTTGATGTTTCTTCAGCTAATTAAAAGACAGACAGCCTGCCCCAGAATAACTATCTTTGATAAAAATATAAATTGATCAAAAGAGACTTCTGTCTGGTAAAGAACAGACAATTTCACAGATAGATTTCTTAGATAAGAGACCTAAAATCATAGAAGAGAGCAGCTCTATTATCATCATTATTACAGAGAAGTAAGAAAGAATACTTATTTTGTGACTCTCTTTGTGACAGGATCACCAGACACCCAGTAGCCCTTGGCCACCACCAGTTTTCATCCTAATTCCTCCTCATCTTCAATTAACTGAGTTAGGAAGAGATTATATGTCCCAAGAGCAAGAAAGAGTTGGAGGTCAGGATCCTTGTTAACAGAACAAATATAGTGAGTTTCCATGCTGCAGGTTGCAGACCCAACCCATCCCCAGTGAGATCCCTCTTCTGAGGCATTTCACTGCCCTAAGGACACTCATGGCACCCTGCTTACTAGACTGATCATAAAACAGAGTTAAACCCAGGGAAGCCTAGAAGGAAACTCCACTGTTTAATAAAAAATTCAGAGGGATAAAGCACAAACCCTGAGTTAGTTGGGTATCTAGCTCCATAGCACGTGTGTGATGTGGCAGATTTGAGAAAAGCAAGTGAAGCCTTGCTGCTGCACACATCCACCAACCAGCCAGGGGAAATGGTGTGAATCATGCTTGGAGTGCTAATAAAGCAAAATGTAGCAGTGTTTGATTGCACTATCAGCTGTAAAATAGTTACAGATGAGACATAATGAGCATATCTGGGGCAGTTCCCAACACAGGCAGAGGTAGAGAGCCCAGTGCTCCTGTGTTTTACTAAGGAGAGGAAACTGTTTAACCTGCTGATTAATGAACAAAGGAATACTGAGAAGTATTTTTATTTTGATGCCAAACTGTGGAATTTCAGAAATGGCAATGGTGGATGAATCGAGTCAATGAAAGACATGAGGAGAGTGGCTTTTAAAAAGCCAAGACAAATAAAATTTCCAGATGCCATTTCTCCATGAACACTTGGTCACTGCTGCTCAGAAAGACCAAAGGAGCTGGGAAGAGGAATGCCAGCATCTGACCACATCACAAAACCTTTTCCAAAAGCATCTGGGGGAAGCTGAGTGCAGTAAAACTCTCTGAATCTGGCTCACCCTTCACTTTCCTGTCTCACTGACAGCTGATTGTGGGCTGTGGTTTTCCCCTGGTGTCTGGGAAACGTGCAGCAAATATTACAGCTGCAGGAGGGCTGCACTGAAGATTGGGATCTGGGAGCCATCCTAACCCCTGCTGGGAGCAGAACTTGGAAAGGTGTTAGCTGGTTCAAGTGCATGAAGGAGAAAGTTAAAGCACCAATGAAAGTGCACTCAAGGACACCTCGTTTTGCCAGACAGAGAAGGACATTGGCAGCCAATTTTCAAGCTTGCTTTAAAAAAAAAATAAAAAGTTCCCTCCATTTTATCTGAGGAGACCAAGAAAAGCATCAGAGCTAAAAACTGAAATTGTAGGAAAAACCAAATTTGTCTTTTCTGATTTAGGATGATATACTTTGATCATAACTGGATCTCAAAATATTGTCTCTAATCCAGGTCTTTAATCCAGACTGTTTGAAATGGCAGCAGTGGAATTTGACTTCTGAAGTGTCTACAGAAATATAAACCAAAGACATTTCAATATATCATAGTGCAGAGCCTTATTACAGCAAAGTTTGCATCCATACCAGTTTCTTTTTTTTTTCCTTTCTGTCTTCTCTTACCTCCATCTTCCTCTACCACATACATTTCTTTAAAACTCTTTTAATTCCAGGTTTTGTAGGTATTTATCAGGAGCCTTAGAGACAGGACACGTTAATTTCTGTTCCTCCTCTTATGCTAAAGATAAAGGTACAGCTACAAATGCACTGAGCTGTGTTTATATTGCATTCCATGCTTACATAATGTAATTGTTTTCCAACAGAGAATTGTCAATGAACTGGTAAGAGATCTGGCCACAATTTTTGCTGTGACCCCTACTTAAATATCTCTCTCTGGGCTGGTTATTAGACAATGAAATATTTGTGAGGGTCTCATTAGGCATGTAATATTTAGATTTGCCAATCTTCTTCTCATTCTTGATGCCAATACAATTAAATTAACCTTAATACACAACAAACAGAAAGCTTACAAAGTCATCAAGGTTTTTTTTTTTTACCTTATCAATTTATAAATTAACTAAATCATTTCCCAAACTTTGTTTATCAAGTTCTCTGTAGCCAAATCACAGGTTATGCACATTAATCTGGGCAGACTCTGACTTCCAATTTCATCCTTGCCAGGAGTATGTCCAGGTAGGACACTTTATGCCTGGCTCTCTTAGTGCCATTATTCCTGTCCTCAGCCACCAGTCCAGAACCTTTCATTTTTTCACTCCATTTTTGCCATGAGGTAAAAATATTTTTCAACCTGTCCTGCTTCCAAATATATTTCAGCTCTGAAAAACCTTTGATATTAAAGACAAAATAGCCTCTCTTAAAATTAGTAACTCCAATGGCTCACAAAGGAATTCTTCTATGAATGAAAACTACTTGCATAGGGATATGCAAGACCTGTCCCTTGAACTTTATACAAGAACCTGCCACAAGAAGGTGGAAAAATGAATAGACAAGTCACATTTATTTCTTCTTTTCTGATCATGTACAGGACTTCCAGACATTGCCAGCAGGTGAGCTTTGCCTCACTCTAAAAAGTACTTTTATAAAAAGGACATACTGACAGTATTTTTCTTATAATTTAGTGATCTTTTTATTAAAGCATTCAACCATGCTGTTTCATTCTGAAGAACTTCAATTAGCATGTCTAAGTCAGGATTTTTCAAGTGAAACTTGTGAATTAGGAAAGTACCTTGGACAGAGCCTCCAAAAACTGTGTTTCTCTTCAAACACTGAAAAGTAAATTAATTATGTACTTCAAGAAGGTTTAGTTTCCATCAAAGGAAAAATATATTTTAAATGTCCATCAAAACTGATGCATTATCCTGATATTTGACCAGTACTGGCCAATGAAATCTTTTAGGATATTACATTTTCATCTCTGTTTTGCAGCAGTCACAGTGGTAAATAAAGGCATGGTATGATTATCCTAAATTTCATTTGGATTCATTTGTATAGCTTGAAATATAACAACATTACTTGTTACTATGTATTAACTCAGTGCATGCTTTGGCTGTAGTTCAATACTGGGAGTGTAACCATGGAAAATGGAGGATTCCCTAACTGCAGTAATGCACATGGTTTATACTCTCAGGATTTGGAAGACTCCATCAGATTTGAACAGCAGCAACAATGAACAGCACAGCAGCTGTTTTCCAGCTGAGTTAGAGAGATTTCTGTCGTGTTGTGCATAAAAGGATCTCGTGATGGTTGAGGCTCCTGATGCACCAGAGCTGAACCCAGGCTCCTCATTCTTTTACTGAAGAGAGCAGAAGGTTCACTCTGGTTGTCTTAGCATACAAACAGTGATTTTAGTGTCATATTCGATAAGCTAAGGAACAACAAAGTTATTAATTCATTCTTTGGATTTTGTTGAAGAAGAAAACAAAATACAGAGCACCTGCATGGTCACCTTTTGCAGTTTGCAAGGCACAGTCCAGGTCACTTGTACTTGTCTGCAATTTCCATGCAACAGGCTGGGACTCCAAAGCCTTTCCCAGATATCAAAATCCATTCTCTATTTTTTTCCCAACTATAAATTAGAAAATAGTTTCATCAGATAACTAAAATTATTTTAGGAGGCCATACGTCAAGTCACCTTAGGCAATTTAAGTCAACTGGATGAAATGACACTAAAACAAATTCTTCTAGATAAAGAAGCCAATGGAAACCCCTTTTAGAATGTGAAAATAATCTATATCAAAACACTTATTGATCCAACTTAAATTAAATTATTCCAGTACATGGATTGTTTCTATGTGAAAAGAAGCATCAACCTAAAAGTTGAATACCCAAAATTCTCTTTCCAACAGACAGGCCAGTTTAAAAAGGAGTGAGTGGAATTTCCAGAGGCATGAAAGAGCATCTTGCACTTGTCATTAGTTGTTTTTCCCTTTTATTACCTGTTTCTGCTTTTGAGATTGAGTCACAGTTGTCACTTTGCTTTCTTGATGAACGATCTATTAAGAATGTTTTTCCATGTGCAGTGTAATAAGCATCCCTTTAGTCTGACTCATGGGTTGTCAATGTGCATTTCACTTACACAGTTGCAAGCTCACAGTGTATGTTCTCAAAAGAAAAATGGGAAGAAAAGGTAAAAATGAAGTTCTAAGTTTGAATGTTAGGATGACTTTGAATCAGTAACTGTGAGGTATCTTATCTATTATATTATTTCCTACTGTGTTCTAATATCTGATATAGTCTACATGCACTGAGTCATTTTCTGTTAGGTTAGATGCCACATAGAACTCCTAATGTGGCCTTAGCAGCATAACCGTTTCAAACTGGTAAAATATGTCTGAATTAAAAATTCTCTCCCCTAAGTGTGGTAGGGGTGGAGGAGCTGCACTTAAATGGGTCATATTAAAAATTCCTCTCTTTATCAGTTTCTACTGATTGGCTCCACAGCAACTGCCTCTGAACTAATTACAAAATTATAAATATTTATAGGATGACCCTAGGAACAAGATACTGCTGCCTCAGTGCTGAAGTGACTGCTGAACTTATTCCATCCCTGAGGGGAAGAGTCCTGCAATTTATCTGCATCACCTGCCTGATCTACTGCCCAGGATTGCACAGAGGTTCACACACACACAAGAACAGCTGTGCTTTATGCAGAAAGAGGAACTTCCTCTTCCCATCACACTAATATTGTAGCTACCAAGCCTGTGAAACAGGAATTCTTACATTTCCACTTGCCTTGATCCATCTCCCTCCTAATTTCCACAGCAGACTCTGACACACTGCCCTGGCTCATTGCCTCACAGGATAAATATTTCCCTCTCCACCCCTCCCTAAGGAAAGTGTGTTTGAAAGGCATGGTTTTGAGGTAATAGAAAACCTTCTGTAGAGCCAGATTGGATTCTCTATATTATTAGGCCTAGTGAAATAATCAGACAGTGTAGAATGATCAAATGATCATTTTAGCACGGAGGTCCTCTGAGCTGTTATAAAAGCAGCACTCTCAGGTATGTGGTTCTTCATGGGGTGACAACACTTCTATTTCATAATGCTCTTGTGTCCTCAAGACAGAGCTCCCCTTGCTCAGCTCCATTTACCACTTCCAGACTGACACACAAAGGAAATTTTCTGATTCTCAAAACCTCAGTCACTGCAGACCTTTATGCTCTAATACCTCCAGAAGAGCTTGGGGATTCTTTTATCCCTCCTAACTTTTAAAAATACTTCACTCTAACTTTTGTCTGCACCAACAGAAAACCAGACATTTGTGAGCAGGATCAAGGCACAACAGGGAACCACTGCAACCCAACTTCAAGTCACACTTTTGCAGAGAACTCTTAGAAGCTTAATGCTGAGAATTTCCATCCTTTTGTGAGCTTGAGTTGCACCAGGAAAATTTAATGTAGCTTTTGACTGGGAAACCAGGCAGGTATTCACCTTACACACACCCCATACAAAGAGTCTGAACCCACACCACTAAGGCAGTAGGATCTTTGGCTGCATGAAGGCAGGACCAGACCCATGTTATTTGTGGTAGTAAGATTGGCCTATGTCTATGAAATCTAGCTTAAAGAAGGTACACTCCAGGCTCCAAATTTCTAGAACACTTAACAGTTATTAAATATTAACAGTATTAGGATAATCAAATTAATGTGATGGAGCAAGCCCCTAAAAAGAGAGAAAAAACAACCTTTTGTTGTCCCTAAGGCATGTAAAAAATTAACTATCAAACAGAAGTCTTGCTTTCATCCTGAAAATTTTCCCAGATGTAGGCTGTTTCAGACTGTTTAGAACTAAAATTTCAGCAATTCAACTGTCAATGGTTACTAAAGAAAGAAATTGTCATGTAAAATGTGGCCAAAATTACATCTCATCTTCACAGAAAATTATTCTGATAGATTGTCACTCGAGTCCAAGTCACTCTGAAGACTAACATGAATAACAAATGTTATGATTCAAGAAAATAATTTCTATCCATTGCTAATTTTTGCTTTTAAGCCATTCCTCCTTGCCCTGTGTACAATGTCACTCCCTGTTTTTTTATGACCCCTTTATGTGCTGGAAGGTCCTGGAAGGTCTCCCCAGAGCTTTCTCTTCTCCAGGCTAAACAGCTCCCTCAGCCATCTGTAGGAGAGGAGCTCCAGCCCCCTCTGAGCAGGAGCAGCTTCCCCAGCCTATAAAAAGACTAGACTTTTAATGCATAAAATCAATATATTACTATGCTATTTTATTCAAGGAAGTTTATGAGCCTATCATAAAAAGTGATTATTTAGAAAAAACCTTTTCTGCTAAGAAAGGGATCTGTTTGCTTGAGGCAAAATGGATCATGAAGCCCATCCATGACCCCATGACCTATTCACTACCTGAACATAAGGCTGAGGCATTTAACATTTTCACAATACCTAAATCTATGTCATAACTGATATAAAAGAAGTAAATCCTCAGATATTTAGAGCCTGCAGAGTATCTATCTGTATTAGCATAACAACTTTATTGAATGAATAAAATGAAGGGTGAATTTGATCTACATGCATTTGTTATTCTTTTAATTTATAAGAGCTTATTCATAAAGTCATTATCAATTTTTATTTCTTCACTACGCAAAAGCAAATCTGGAGCTAATATCAGGACAAAAGTGCACTGCATGTAAAAGAATAATTATTTCAATACTAGTGTATCATGATGATTGTGTCTCATTTCATGTGTGATTGAACAGTGATGGAAGAATAAAACCTGAAGTTTGCATTCAGTCCAAAACACAGCATAGCCCTGGCTGAAGTGTTTGTGCTTTCACATGAGATCTTCATCCATTTCATGTGGTCAGGAAATTTCCAATTTTAAATAACTGTGGAAAGGGTATATATAAAAGCATTCTGACTCCATTATGGGCCTAGCATTCTCTACTTAAACTACAGTCATCCTTACTTTGCATTCAAATACTCAAATTCTTTATGTTCCAACTATTCCCTGTTCCATACAAGCAGCAGCATGAGTTTCTTCAAGGTCAGCCCCTTGGTCACATCTAAAATCTTCCTCTTTCAGAAAAATTAAAGTGACAGAACAATCTTTAAGGATCAGGCTGCACTGTAGGTAAAGAAGCGACTCCTGGATCCAAATATTTGCTGAAGCTACTTTTGTTTCCATGTGGGAAGCAAAAACCAGGAGTACACTGCGTAGGTTATTTTGTTGTACTTCACCAAACTTGATTTTCATACAAAGGCAACGCAGATATTTAAGCCAGAGGGAACTTGTGGATGAGGAAAGCATGAAAGTTATGAAGTAATTTGCAGAGTTCAGTGGCCCCCTAGCATAATCAGGGCCTACATGAGTATGGATGACAACTATTCAACATGAAACCAGTAAATTCAAACAAATTTAAACACACATGGCTAAATATCTTTTATTGGCATATTCCCTGACTGATGACTGAGGGATAGACAATTTCCTTCAACTATTAGGTAATCAAAAATCATAATTCTAAAAGCTGAACACATATCATCTGACTAATTAATATATTCTATCAATTGGGATATAATTGTTACCTTATTATTGTTGCATTTCAAGTCATTTCCCACACTAACAAAAAGCATTATTAGTCAGTTCTTCCTTTTATAACACAGGCCTGTCTATATAAAAATGCAAACTTGGGGAGAACAATACATTTGGAACTAAGATCAGAAGTTACTTGCAAAAAACACTTCAATAAAAATTAAGTGGTGGGGGAATAAAGGAGCTTCCTAAAGAATGAGATGACAACTTTGGCAAGACTATCAGATAAGCACAGGCCACTGTATTGCTTCATGAATGAATAATATTAGTGCCTAACTAACATTAGCACCACCAGAATGAATTGTTAAACATTAAAATCTTTCAGGACCCTCACACAACCCAGGCTGCAGGTTGCTGTGCCTGAGGGCTGAAACTCTTTTGTCCTGGGTTCCCTGGTGAGTGTTTGATGCTTGCTGGCTGAACTCATTCTGTCAGCAGAGCAGTTGGTATTTCACCCTGGAATTCTAACTGCACTTCAAGGACAAGTCATCTGATCAAAGGGTGCCACAAATCCTCACTGGGGATGACAGATAGGAAATAGTAAAGTATTATTTATGTGAATGACCATTATGAATTCGAGATGCTTTCCTAAGCCATTTCATCATTACCCATTCACATTTTAAATAACCCCCAATTCCTGGCATTGCAGTTATCCTTCAGCTGCTCTGTGTTATAGCTGAACAGCCTGTGAGACCAGCATGAGCTACCACATACACCCAGACGTGTGTTTGAAGGATTTTTTTAGCTGAATGAAGGAAAGAGTAATGAGACAGAACAATCAGGGAGGAAAATAAATCCTTTGCTAAGGTCTGTTCTGCAGGTGCAAAGCTTGGCATGGACATGACACTGGTCAAGAGCACTGTGGTTGGTGTGTGTCCTCCAGGTAAACATGCACACTGCTCCATTCAGCTCTGCATATCAAGCATGCCTGTAAATCAGTCATGTTCTTCCATTCAGAGGAAAATCATATGTGAAACATGACTGATTAAAACCCCCACCAGAATCACAGTGAGTGAGTTCAAGAAAATGAGGGTGAAAAGTCAGATGTAATTCTGTACAAATAAATTGGTCTGTGAAATATTTTTCTTTGACAATGTTTCTTTACAATCCTGAAATTTGTTTAATCACTCGATATTGTCTGAGGAAAATTTCATGAATAGCTGAAAATGGCATTTATACAAACTAAGTAAAACAAAGTAATGGCTTAGAGATCATGACACAAGTTTTTGTGTGTATAACATCACCAGAGCAGAATTTCCGTGCTTCAAAAACAGATCAATAGTTATGAAAGTGTTGAGGGTTTAAGAACTTCTGCCAAGAATGTCATTTACTGAACATTCAATACAGCAATGAGAAATGCATTTTCTACCACTCTGGTACTCCCCTCCAATTAACTAAACTGAAGGAGTTAGAACTGAACAGAGTTCTTCACAGTGGAGTACACAATAATCTTCACCTAAGATAACACATGCACCAGTGCAAGCTTAAATTTCAATTTTAATTATTAGTTGTCATAAAAATAACGCGCTCAAATGCAGAGGAATTATGAAGATAGCCTGAGTTCTGGCCCAAAACTTCTGAATGTCAGAGGAAGGATTGGCAGTGTCCTTAATGACAGCTGGATCAGACTGGCAGAGGCTAACAAAGAAATTACCCTGCCATACATGCCTGGTTTTAGGGAAAGCACATCTTTGCTTGGTGACATCCCAGTGGCACAGCAGTTGGGCAGGGTCCCCTTGATTTGTGCTCCTTGTCTTTGCTCCCATCTTGGTGAGGCTGCACCTCAGAATTTGGCTGGGACCAGGCAGAGTCAAAGCAAAATGGCAACAGCTCCAGAGGAAATTCCTGAATAATCCCACTGGATTATACCTCTGCCACCATTCTGCAAATTAATGACCACTAGGAATCAGCAGAAGATCTCTTTGCACTGACTCTTCAGAATTAGGGATTTTAAAAAATCTGATCTAATTCTAATCTGAAGGGACAAATTCCTCCACTGAAAAAACTCAAATGGTATTGCTATAAGTGGATGGAACAACAATCACCATTCCTTCAGTTTTCACATCTTTTAGGCTAACTCCAGTCTAGAAGAGACAGCATAACTCATTTCCATCTACAAAACTTTGAAAGTGGTAAAGAGCCTGTGTGTTTTAGTCTAGCTGTTAGGATGTTTGAGAACATGAGATCACATTGACTGGTATCAACATTTACAAAGTTTCTTGTTCAAAAATGACATAACTGAAGGTGAAACAAGATACACACAAACTGACTGAAAAACAATTGCAATAAACAACATCTGATTGACTGAATTGGACTTTTATTAGACCATTTTTCCATTGAATCTTTCTTGTTTTAAACTTAGATTATTATGTTTCAGAAAATATCTGAAATTATCAATACAATTTTGCAATAGAAAAATTCACATGGAGTGTAAAAAAATTTTAACAGATCCAAATATAAAGGAATAATATCTTAGACTCTGAGCAGCCAGAGTGAGGAATAAGTTCATACATCAAAGTCAAGGGGAAAAAAGCTCAGATACTGAGGCTATGGAGAAGAATTAATGGGAAAAGGCAACTCTGTGGAAGAGCTGCAGCTTAGTCTTGAAATCTGCAGGTTGCTTGCTAACTATCATATCCAATTCCTGAGCCAGATTTGCACAGCTATAAACAACTGCTGATTAATTTCCATTTCTGAATACATTATAAGGCAGGCAGGTTGAGAAGGGTACCTTTCAAGTTTACCCTACAAATAAGGAACCATGTTTTTGTACCATTCTCACATCTTCCTTTTCATCTTTGTTGTTCCTCATGTTTCTGTAGTTATTTTCATCTTTCTCCCATTATAGCTGTTTAATGCTAATGAGACAACACTTGATCCCCCCCTAAGTGCATCAATGGGCTTTTTTTTGGTGTGAATATCAAATGCCTGCACTCACATTACAGAAATACATGGCCCAGGTAACCATGAAAAGACATTTAATTCTTTGATAGTAAAGGTGACTTACGTTTTTGCTGTTTGTCACCCCAGAAAAAACAATGAGAAAGGAGAAAGACAATTACAGGGTCCAGGAGAAAATTCTTTTCTTCTAGAATGACTAAGCTAGGTGGGAAGGAAAGGATGTAAATACTGAATGGAAGAGAATCCCTATCAGGGTGTCACTACAGGGACTCAGAAGCCGAACAATGTATGGCTTTATATGTGGCATAACTGTCTGCATTAATTCAGAGGCATTTGAGGTCAATGGGAAATGAATTTTCCAGCATTCAGAGAAAGCTGTGATCCTGGAAGGAACCACAGTGCCCCTGCTTGCACCTTTTCCACGATAGGTTCATGGCAGGTGTGCAGGTGTTATGTAGAACAGCTGTCAAAGCTGACAGCTAAAGTCATACCAGCACATGACAGAGCCTGAGCCAGCTCACAGAGAAACCAACCATCAAACTCACACTTCCACTAGAGCTGGGCCACTGCTATGAGACCTTGTTTAGCTCCCTGAATTTGCTCTGTAACTTACAGGGACTCTTCTGAGCAGGAGTGGAACACGTTGTTGTGAAGACGAACTCACAAGATTCACTTATGGTAAAAACTCAAAGAGGATTGAAGCCCATGAAATAATCTTGATTCATGGTAGAAGCTCTCAGTGGCTGACCTCTGAAAGGTTGGAATTTCAATTACAGCTGTACAAAATGCTTATCTCCTGCCTCAGCCAGTTCAAAAGTAGAATTGCTCTCAACTTGACTTGCTGAATTAGTAGTGGACTGCTTGATATACTTTTAATATCTGCAGACTGTTCACTTGCACTGGAGAGGAACAGTCCTGGTCGACTGGCTTATCCTGAAATGTTCTGAACCTGCCATGCATTTAGAGTTCAAATTAAGGTCATTGGAGAAGCTCACATGCTACTTTGGCCCTCACTCAGTCAACTCAATGTCTGGACACAGGAAACTGAGCTTAATGATCTGTTTCTCTAGGTGTTTCTTATACTGGTATACCAAATGATGCCTAAAAAGAGAGTGCAAATACTTTTCATTTGTAATATATTTATAAATTGTTATCTGTCAGGTCAAAGCACTAAACTCAGGCCAAATAAATCTGTTCTGTAGAGTTGTAAGCAGGGAGGAATGTTCCTCCAGGATGCAGAGATGTTAGGAAATTGACTGAACCTGTTATCTGATTTTTTTTTGCTTTTTTCCCCTTAGTGACAGTCATGAAGAGGTCAGTCTTTAATAGCATGCAGAAGAACAAAAAGTATTGTCCCCAGCAGGCAGAAGAGATGGCCAGAAGCACAAACTGAGGCTTGCTGAAAACTCTCCATCAGAAGTGCTTCACCTCACCAGTAAAGGACATCAGGGTTTCTGGACATTGAGACCAGAATCCCTGAGGAGGCAAGCAGCACCAGACACTCTGCAGTACACAGCAATATTCCCCTGGCCCCAAGGACCTCACCTCTTCCCCTGCTGCTTGCTGCCATCATTTTGGCTGCTGCTGAGGGCTGCAAGCACTTCCAGAAGAACACTGTCAAATCTGACTCATGAGTCAGAGGGCAGTGAATTAAATGCAAAAATATCACATCACGCCATGGACATTAAAGCATAATCAATTAAGTTTGGCTTCACATTATTATTTGCTTAATCCTGAAATATGTCACGCAGGCTGAGCACAAATGGATCCTCTGCCATCTCTGCTTTACAAGGCCAAACACAGAAAAGCCTCACTCTGCTTTCTGTCAACAGAACTTTTATGATATAACTTCCAAATTATTTCAAATTTTTTGAGTAAATTTAGTTGGAAAAATTCTACCTAGTTCACAGAACCCTATACAGCTACAGCATGTAGCTTGGAAACCTTCCACTTCCAAATTATAGACCACCATGCAAATGAGAAAAATGACTAATGTTTTACTCAGATTCTTGTGAAACACTCATCTCCATGAAATGTCATTCACCAAGGATGAGAAAACAATGATCACACTTTCCCCCCATGTCTTTTACAAGTATCAACTTGATCATGACTTCTCAGAAATAAATGAAATCTACCCTCCATAGTAGAGTGTTCAAGGAGTCCAGCTGCTCAGAACTGCAGGTTTTTACAGGTGCACAAGCTGTCAGCTTCTCCTAGCAAGCCAGAAGAGTGTGGAAGGAGGAAATCATACAGGCCAGCTCACTGGGACAAAAGTCCATGAGCGTTTTTGTCTTCATTTGCTATCACCTTTCAGTCAGCCCCTGCTCTGAGCTGCCTTGAGAGAGAACCTCTCAGGTTCACCCATCTTTTGGTTCTATCATAACCCCAGGGACATCTGTCTCATCATGTCAGACATTAAATTTGGCAGTGTGTGTTCTTCATGCCTCCCCTAATTTTTCTCAGCTCCACTGACTGTTCATTTATTAGATCTTTTGACTTGCTTAGGAATTTTCATTGTGATTTTACTTATCTCTCAACATTGAGCAGATAAACTTTCACTGGCATCTGCTGGGTGAGTGGGAAGGGAGTGAAATATGGTTGGTTTTGTTGCCTTACATAAATTTTACTGGTACTAATCAATAAACCTTTTATTTGCAGCTCTCAGGAGTGCCCAGTTTAACAAGTGGCAAAAGGAATGCAGAGAAGTTGCATTATTTCTAAAGTTGGAGGTAAGATCACATGAGATTGTTTTCTTTGGACTATTTGTGGCAAGCTACCACATACAGGGGATACAACTCTCAGTCATGGAAGATATGTATAAGTGATTATAATTGAACTGCTTTGTGCTTCTTAAAGCAAGTCATGAGTTTAGGAAATCACAACAAATAATTGCCTTTCCAAAGCAGCCTTCCTGCAGGTGAAATGACAAGGAAAAAGAAAGTCAAAACAAAAGGAAAGCTTTTAAATGGCCATGTTTTAGCTCTTTCAGAATTAAACTCCACAACCACAAAATAATCCAACTAGAGTTTACAGTGAAAATACACAAAATTTTCCAAAGAGGATGTAGAGTGTAGGTTCACTACATGCTAAGGAAGTTTACCTTCTTTACCCATCCCCATTGTAATGAGAGCAGAGGCACAGCTTTTGTAATTTTTTTTTCATCTGTTGAATTTAAATATACTTTCCAAAAATGGAAGCATTTTAACATGTTTTAAAAATGGAGAAGTGAGAGGATGGTATTATACACCTCAAGTTAAAGAGATCATGTGTGAAGGTCATTGGAGCAAATGGGAACTGCAAATGCGTGGCCATTAATCATTGTACCAGTACAAAATTTCTTTGGAAGCAATGAATTTCAACTGTATCTCTGGATAACACAGGGGAACCTTCCTTTCCAACACCACCTTAAAAGCCTGTGCTGGAACTAAGTTGAAGAGAAAATGAATTATATAGATCTTTAATTGCAATATGGGACATAATAAGCTGAGCCAAATGAAGTTTTCATTATGCCAGAAAAAATAGATAACACCATTATTTCTTTTGCAGCAGTATCAGGAGAACACAGCATGAAATACTCTTCAGACAGCACAAAAAAGACCCCAAAGAATTTATGGTGTGTTCACTAAATGCTATGAAAGGCAAGGGCTGTGGTGCAGACACATTATGGCAATTCATGAGTTCAGTTGTAGAGTTGCCTAAAACAGGCTGAAGCATTTAACACCAGCACAGAAAAGGGGCAGGGGAGGTTGGGGTACCCATTCTTGTGTGATCTGGAACACTGACAACCAGAACGAGACTCTGTCCCTAAAATCTTTTTGGGGCTTGACCATAAGTGATGCTTTATCCATCAGATTCCTAACAGCTCTGACAACAAAACAGGATGAAAAAATTGAATACCAAAGAGAGACTAGAACACAGGAGAAATCTCAAAGGGCAAAAATGCTACTCTAACATATCTTTTCTTCTTTGGTTAAAACAGCCATGAAAAGTATCACTGCAGTTGCAGACGAGACCTGCACCAGTAAAAAGATAAAAACAGTCACCCAGTCAAATCCAGAGTCTGGAGTGGGCCTGTAAAGCATCACTCTTATTAGGAACTGAAGATTTTGTGCAGTCAAATTTAGGTCATTTGTCCCTCAGGAACAGATAAGACCTCTAATTTGACCCCAGAGTAACCTGCTGGCTTGTCACCCTACCTTCAGAGAGGAAAAAGACAAATTTGTTCACTGCAGTGAAAGGGGCAGAGAACCCAACTATGCAGTGTTTATTTGGCTGGGCAGCAAACAAAATAAATGCAATTTTGTTATTTTGGCACTAACCTCAACTTTCTATTATGCCCAAACCAAATGCTGTATTTAAAGAGATAATTAAATTAAGTTCATTCCTCTCCAATTGCAGGCCAGATTAGTATCACTGCCATAATGCAATGTTGAGAGGATACTTAGTTTGCAAAAATCACTGCTTTGTTGTGTTTTGGGAAGTGGTGTTATTATTAATAAATTATGCTGACTTTAATTTATTAACTGTTCTATTTGCTGCACATATAGGTTTTAGTGCAAAAAGTACTAAATAGTACTGTGCTAAACTGCAGGACAAATTATTAGCACATGAACTCCTGGTTATTTATATTCCAGGTGGTATTTAGAAGGCATTTGTCCAACTGCACTTCACTTCATGTTATGTTTAGGACATGGCTCAATTTCTGAGGGTCAGACTCATTTTCAGAGTAAGCAGTTTACAATCATTTTCCCACTGTGAGGGAATCAGAGGTATAATGGGAGACACAGCTTTGGCTTCTATTATTCATGCTTATTTTTCTTACATTAATATCCAAGATAAATATCAAGATTTATCCACTATACCAAGGATTACAGAGAAGCTGCACAGAAAGAAATCCATCCTCAAAGTGGAATTTACAGTCTAAATACAGTTTGTATCCTCTTAACCTTTGCAGTATCTCTACCATCTTGCAGGCATGAGGAACAATCTGCAAGACACACATTAATCTGTTAAGTACTTCTTGAAGCAATTGTTATCTTTGCTAGACCTGTCTGGACATGGTGGGATTGCTAAGAGGGCATTGAAAAACACTTTTCTCCTTGTTCCATATTTGAAAGAGTCACTCAGGCCAAATCGTTTCCTCTTTTGTTTGATGGACACGGGACCAAAATGCTTTTGTACATCACAGTGGCTTAATTCTACTGAACTGCTTTCAAGCTGTATTTAAATCACCAAGTATTCTCTACCTAAGGCTAATCCCTCAGCCTTCTGAAAAAACCTGATTCTTGGCAGACAGATATGATTATTTCAGGTGCTTTTCTCTGGGAAAACCTAAGTCCACAATGAGCTCACATGAACAGAAGAGCTTTTAAGTGTGGTTTTCTTACAAATCTTTAGAATAAAAGCTATCACGTGTTGCCAAGCTTTCCTGGGTAATTTTAGAAAGAAACTGATGTCAAAGTCAGATCCCCTCACTGAATCACAGTTTATTTGGTTTTCCATCTCTGCTGGACTAGGGAAAATGCTGTCCACTTGAGAGCACAGTGCAAGAGTTCATGTGCCAGATCCTGGTGCTCCAGGAATTTCCTGTCCCACCTCACTCCCTGGCACAGGTTCCTCTCATTTTGAGAAATGAAGCAAGGTTTTGGAAGATATTTCTTGTCCAATCCATAGATGGATACATCAGTGCCATCAAAAACAACTGAGTCTTTACCCCAGAGAGAAGACTAGTAAAGCATGAAGTAGAGCAGAGGTTTGATTTAAAATCAATCCTCTTTATTACTAGAAGTATTTTATTTATATGGCATCCTACAGGGATCTCTGAGATTGGAGAGATGCTACTTGTTTTACTCTGGTATGGCTGTTCTTGCACAGCTCTTCTCTGGTTCAACACAAAAGCATGCATGGTTACTTATCCAGATCATTCCACCACCAAAAAGAGTAAAAGATGGCTATCCAAAGTTTATCTTGTGTCTGAATTGCTGCTTGTATATGCTTTAAAGCCTACCATCCTTTCAGAAACTTTTTCCTCTTGCATTTTTTCTTGCAGGATTTCAGAAATAGCTTGCCAAGATCACACACAAGCTGCCATGAAGTTCACAATATGAAAATAAAGTGATTTTTTTCTTTGATTGATGTCCAAAGTGCTCTCTCAAGATGTGACTAATGCAGCTACAGAGCAGTGGGGGAAGGCCATTAAGGCTTGTATTGATTTCCTCTGAATTCTGGATAATATATCAACAATCTTTGCTACTTCTACTTCAAACTTTTAATTTAAATAACAGGAACCAAGCAGTCAATCACTGGCTTCCCTTAGAGCTGAGGCCGTTTTGCATTGATATTTCAGATGGAAAAGAAACCATAAAGCAGCATTGTGTTATGCATGCTATTAATAACATTTAGGCTGTGATGATGTAGCAAATGTAAATAAGCAAAAGATGCCATGGAAGGTTTTGAATGGTTCTGCTGCTGCTGCCCAACAGCTTTGGGCACCACAGTACCAGAAGGATATGAAGCTGTTTGAAAGCCTCCACTTTGCTCCTCCAAATGAGCAGAAGCTACCAAAAAATGCAATTAATCTGCAAGAATGAATATACTGCGGGGCCAATTTTACATAAACGTTGTGAAAAATGACTTCCACTCTGTTGAGTATTGTACTCTCCTTTGAATGCTATACCTTCCACATGAAGACCAAAAAAGAAAAGCAATACTGTGCCCATTTATAAGAGTGTCTCCAGGACACAGAATTTCTAAAACTAAGTGCTACTTTGTGCCACTTTTAAAGCTGATATGCTTGTTGTCCCTGCTGTACCAAAACAGAATATGAAAATATATCTTTAAAAATAATAAAACTGAACCAATATATTTGTTATTCAAACATTGTATGAGGACATGCACATGCCCTTGACATTTATTTTGGCGTGATAATCTGCCACTTGCACAATATTGCACTCAGTCACTCATAATGCTCAGGCTGAAGGATGGGTGCTCTGATTAGCCTCAAAGTGCTTACAAATTAGAGCTGTTTTCTTTATTAGTTTGTTCAAATCCACTTGAAAAGGCTGCTGAAGGATGTCCTACAGAAAAACAACCAGCATCCTTTGAGACACTGATGCTTTCTTTCCTGTAGCACTCTCCTCCCCTGTTTTGCATTGAATGCATCCTAACACTCCTGACTTTGTCTCCTTCCTAATAAGTCAACTACTAATTAATCAAATGCTGATTTTAATTGGAAACCTTTTCTCATTAATTTGAAAGATTATTGAAAAAGACTTAATTCAAGCATCACCTTCTGTTCTTCCAAAAAAAAAAAAACCAAAAAACCAAAACTGTGTGACAAAACTCCTGTTTCAAAAAAAAAAGTATATAAAGCTCACTGATCTCATGTCGGGGAAAATAAACCCAAAGAAACAAAACAAAAAAAAAAACCTCAAGAGCAGTACTTTTGCAATGCTTCACCAAATCAAACTGCAACTTGAAGAGCATTCAAAGTTAGGAATTGCTTGCCAAATGTATTTCACTGTGTTCTGCTGCCTTTCTCACAAGTCTGACACAAGCATACGCTCACTGGCAACGTTTCCAAAGATGCCACAAGGAGCAACCTCAGGGTTACCACTGGGTGCAGGAAAAACTGCACTGCGAAGTGGATTAGTCTGACACTCATGGAATGCACAGTCTTTGCTTCATTTTCAAGCATAAATTCAAGAATTTTTATTTTTTTTTCAATTCCCCAAGCTGTCATCTAGGTAAGGGCTCTTGCTAGCGCGGAGCTGGAGCTGATTGTCAAGGCACACCAAGCACCAGTAAAGCTTTTAAGGACTGGCAGTGAAAATTACAGTAATTCCCCCTGCCTGCAAAGAAAAGGCATTAAAACCAATCTGTAGCAAATAAAATGTTGGGCTTCTTTGTAATAAACAAGCAAACTCAAAAAATCCCATCTGAAAATTCATGGAACTTATGAAAGCCTTGAACTCATTGAGGCCAAAAGATAAGATCTATACTTAACTATTAAGATCAATCAATTCATTATTAAAATCAGACCAATTAGTTTAGACACAAAACAGCCACCCTCTCTTTTTCCTATCTATTTGCAGTACCAGACAAAAAACACAAAATCTCAAGCTTGCTGAACATACTCCCACATTTGAAAGTGATGATTTACAAAACACCTGCAATTGTTGAGTGCAGCAGGCTCCCTCTGACCTCCCTTGAGATTTACATCATCTAAGTTTTAGGACCTACACATGTTCAACACCTAAAATATTACCAGTGTGAGCCACACAGATGTTGAATGAAAACTCTCTAAACAGCTACCCTTTCAAAGGAAAAAAAAATTCAGATGAAAACACATTAAAAGGACTCTCTTACTGCAAATTTTCTATGTTCTCATGAAGCTTTCTGAGCCTATGCAAATCATCTACATAATTAAAAGGACTAATTGATGTTCTGATGTATGGGAATATGCTTTTTGGTGGAACAGATGTTAAGAGCTTTGTTTCATAAATTGTCAACATTACTAAATGTCACCGAGTTTGTCTTAAAAACTGAGTTTTCTTATTGCGATCCAGAGTCTATTCCCTGATAAAAACCTATTTGTTGAAAGTGTCCCAGGTTTTATAGCCTATCTCCTTCTGTAATTGAAAAATTAAAATATCTGGAGTAATGGACATGGTCAGACTACAGTAAATGCAACAAGGTGATGTTCTGGGGTTTGGATTTTCCTCCTTCAATGGTCAGAAGCCAAGATTTGCTCCAGCACTGGAAATCCTCAGGCACAGTAGAGCAATGACATAATTTTGAGAGCAGACCGGGCCCTAGAGATTTAAATAGAAAACTACTAAGGCTTTCAGTAACATAATTGCAAATTTATATTCAAATTAGGTCTTTTGAACCACATCATTCCTCTGATTACTGGATTCAAGGAAAAAGACATTAAAAAAATAATCTTTATTATTTTCCCTTTATGGCTGGTTGTTTTCTAGACAAACATACTGACTGCAGCATAAAGCCAAATTTCTTTATTAAAATGTCAAATGCTATTCTTTCCTAAATTTCTCTGAACAACAAAGGTTTTAGAAGAAATACCTGACCATCAATCGGATTTCCAATCATTAAATAAGCAAACTGATGAAAAAGAGAGCTGAAGAGGAATACTGTGCTGCATTGCAGTTTCCATTGCCTTTCCTAGAACTCATGGTTATTCAGTGGTCATAAAATAGCATCCACAGACAAAAAGGCACCAATTCCATATAATGCATTTATTGAAATAATAAAATTATCTGAACCAAAGGCTGTATTGTTATTAAAATGAGCCAATACACAGCTCTAACAGCTTCATAATTTTGTGCAGTACTTCACCAAGCCTAAAACAGAACAGGCACCCATTCCACAACCGAAATTCAAGTGATGAAACATGATGAAATTCAACCTAAAAGATAGGTGAAAATATAAAAAACTAGGAAAAAAAACCAATAAAATGAATGACTGAAATCACAGCTCTATCAGCATTCATATAAAAGCCTCCTAGCACAGTAAATGAGGGATGTTTGCCTTCTGCAAGTAGGGGTTTTTTTTGTTGTTTGCTTCATTATTAAATGTGTTTTCCTGGCTGAATGGAAAAGCAGGACATGCCCAGTGGGCAGAGCTGAGCCCTGCAGAGATCTGGGCTCTCCTCTGCACGGTGTGCACAGTGAATCCTCCCCATGCAATGAGATTTGTGCCCCAGGTGACACAAGAAGGGCATGGGGAGCACCATGGAGAAAGAAATTGTCCAGGTTCCTCTCAACTGCCATGAAAACACTGTGCTACAAGGAAAATAAAATTACTGTGTTTGCACCTAAACTCTGACCATTTCCTCCATCAAATGTGTTTTTATTTCAGAAGTTATGCCAGTGTGTATCAGAACAGGGCTTCCTAGAGAAGCGTGTCCTTCCACCAAGGCTGGGTGTCATTGCAGAGATAAAAAGCACAGGTGAAGGATCTGCCTCACATCTGAATGCAGGAGGATCAACCAGACTTCACCACTGACCTTTACTTGCCAAAAATTTATAGATGAAGACCAATAAAATTAATACTTTAAAGGACTTTAATTTTTTTAAGGAATGTCGAAGTGTTCTGTTGAAAGGATCCAACTCTTAACAAAAAAGCTGCCCATCCGGTTAGAATTTCAATTTTTTTCCTACAAATGCCAGCATCCTCAGTGCTCACTAATCAATTTTTTAAAAAAACACCAAAAAACCACCAAAACCCCATAGGTGTTAGAATTTTCTTTTCAGAAGCAGTGATAGAACCAAATGGATTCATTAACATTCATATTTTCCTTAACTGAAGTGATAAGGGACCATCTAGCTTGTCAATCTGGTGTGCAACAATATTTTTTAACTGACTAGCCCAAATTAATTTATGCTGAGAATGAGGCTCAATGCACCTCACTATAATAGCCTGTGCCATGCAATTCAAAGATAAATACACACATTTTTATCTCTGAGTAGGATAAACCTGGAGTAAGCCTCCTAAAATTAATTGGGGTTACTGCAGTCTTACTCTGATGTCACTCAGATCTGTGTGTGGTCTAGAATTAATACAGAATATTTGCACAATGGTAGATGGATTCTGCTGCAGGAGGGGATTCAGATGTTTGTAAGCACCATGAAAGTCCCTCAGCTAAGAAAGAGATGAAGCAATCCCCACACAGAAGTGAGGCCATCATTTGGCTGTGTGCAGATATTTGATTGTCCCTGCAGAGGAGTCACTCTTGGCTGAGTGTTGGTCTCCAGTCTTCATTACACTCCAGAACAATCAGACTGACTTTGAATCAGCATTTCAGTCTTCCTAGAAAGGTCAAAACTGGACATTGCAGACCCTGAACTCACAGAAACAAAAAGCTCAGATATCCCAGTCTCACACGTCAGTCCACATTCTTCCCTTTTGCAGCCCTATCAACAAGGAAATCTTCCAAATGCATATTTAAAACTGGTTTACCAAATCTTACCTATACTGCAGGCTGCATCTGAAAACAGCTGCTCTTTTTTACAAAAAAGAAAAAAAAATTTACTATGAGTTAAAACAAACCAGAACAGCTGATTAGAAATAAGGAAATAGAGATGATAACACAGTATGTATTCCGTGTAAATGTTAGAATAAAACTGTCTCTTCCTGTTCTGTTTAGATGACTACTATGTAAAACTCAATTATAGCCCTGGCAGGAGGAGTTTCTCTTTGTATTTCAGGGATGTGTGACTTTCTGCAGAGCCTGCTCAGCAATATGTGTGATACACCAGAGGAGCACATAAATAACGAGCAGCTGGGGCCAGTACAGGTTCCATTGATGCTGATGGTTCCCTTTTCATATGGCTGACAATTTTAATAAAAAAGATTAAATCCCAGAGTGGTTTTAACTTTATCATTCAATATAACTGACACTGCAGGAAGTGCAATATGCAGTTAGAAGGAAAATTAACTGTGTTCTAGATAGCATATCCATCATGCATGAGCAGTGTAACAACTTGGGGTAATCACTGCTGCTTTTCTCATTTAGCTAAAAATAAATACTGAAAACAGAAGTTAATCAACTATACTGTGAAAAGAAAAAATATATTATTTCCATCTTAAGTCATACTGACATTTGCCTGACTATCAAGATGGGCAAGTCTCTCCAATAAGGATGGAATAGAAGACAGCTGCTACTCCAAATGACCAAGTCATTATAGGAAAGAAATCCCTCTTTTTGAGGGGTTCTCTGTGTCTGGGAAAGCTTTCCTGATGGAAATGATTTATTAAAAATATGGATATTGATCTAGTACTGATATCCAACTGTGATGGACAAAAATTCTCTAGCAGTTTAAAGTTAGAAAGCGTTTGTTGGACAATTGGAAAATATATTTTTTCAGTTAATTACCAAACTAATATATTGAAATTCTTTGCTTGCACATAATGAAAAATTAACTAGAAACAACAGTCCCATTTCAAAAGCCTCCACAATTACAATCTAGAGACAGCACCCACTGAGTGTTGCAGTAACCTGACAGCTCCTTGGACAGAAGATTCACATTAAATGAATGTTTGATATATAAAGGAAGAGCTCACCACAAGATCTGATAAAAACAGCTTAAGACTTTCAAGTGAACTAAGATTAGAATTACAGGTTACCCTGGTTACAGCTGCTGGTGAATTTCAAAAGCAGTTTGAATTAGCCTGAATCATTCATTGCATGCCTTAGCTAACATATGAATGAAAAAAACTGACAAAGAATTATCACTTGGGAAGGCAATTCTGATATGAACTGCTGTTACTAAATGTAAACAAATTTTTAATTAGTTTTTTTCAATGACTTCAGGTTCTCCTATTATTGGTAGTACCTCAATTGTTATTTGCAAATAAGCAGAGACTCTGCTAAATAAGTTATAGAAGTCTGTAATTAATTTTGATATGATCTACACCTCTTGATAAATCCACTGGGAAATTAACTCAGCTGGATACTACCACAATTATTTGTATTGAACTATCTCTAATCTTCTACAGAAAAAATTACTGTAATAAAATATATGGACTAGGAAGAATTTACAAAGCTGTATTTCAACTAAACATTAAAAATTCAGTGAAATACCATGAAACCTACTCAAAAAACTAAGCATTAATACTCAAGAAATTGTGAAGGAATGTAGCAATTGTTCAGTTAAAAGAGATCAAAGAGAGGGAGATGGTTATTTTTCCAGCAGACAGAGCAAAAGATTATCTCTCTTTTGAAATATGCTAAATATTTATGCAGATAATAAATGTGTTTTCTTCTAGAGCTACCTCATCTACAGTGATACTGTTTTATGGGAGAGGTCCTGACAGAGAGATTTAATGCTGGGGGAAAAAAAAAATTAAGAGAGACAGTTAAATAGTCTAGAAGAATTGCATAGCAAAGTTACCTAATGTCAATCTTCAGTGTGCCCTGAGCTTAAAACACTCTGAGATGAAGCTCTCTGAGCTTCACAATCTATTTTGGCCATTATTCATGAGCTAATGTTATAAATGACCTTCCTTGGCAAAAAAATGAAACCCAACACAGTGTTCTTTCTGTGTGGAAGCCCCATAATGAAAGCAGTCTGAAGATCAATCACTGACAATTCTAGCTCCTACTAAAAGCCAACAATTTTATGAATAGCAAGATTTTCTCAGCCAGGACCTAACAAGGCAACCAACTCCTATCCTGCAGTCTTGCAAACATCTGTTATCAATAACAATTTCACCTACTGTTTGTGTCATCCTCAGAGAAGAAAAGAAACAGCCATGGGTTCACTGACAATTGAGGCCACATTTGGATGCATTTGAATTTTCCTCTAGTTGTCAATAGCTCATTAAATGTAACAGCTTCACAACCAAGACACAGAAATGAAATATGTAAATTAAGGCATTCAATATTGAGGCATGTATTAAAAGTTTTCTAAATGCCAGATTAACGACAAAGGTCAATGATTGTCATCAGTCCAGTTGCTCAAAGTGACCCAGCAGGTTTAGTACCTGTGTGCCAGTGCTGAAGTTCATTGAGAGTTCCATGAGAACTCTTAGCTCAGTCAGCTTTTCAATCGTGCCTGTGGCTCCTTTTAAAGGTATCTGATGTTTTCTAAAGCTCCTTCAAGTCCATATTTCCACACTCCCAGACATCCTACAGTCAAAAACCAAGTCAAATTAATTTACACCCTTTCTGCTGAAGCAGAGCAAATATGAATTTAGAGTAAGATTCTGAGTTAGTGAAATTAAGGTTAAACAAGCAAAGTTGTTACAACAGTTTCTATAATAGGCACTTCTTGAGTCTCTGTTTCCAGCTCAAAGAATTATCACATTTCATTAACCAATTGTCCAACATCTCCTCATAGTAACCCAGTTTGTTCTCACTCCAACACTTCCATTTCAACAATCCTGTCCTCCTGCTGCTCTGTCTTCTCTTTGCAGACATCCATTGGCTGCAGTTGTAGGATTTGCACTCCATCTCTCTCCCTCATTTAGTCCCTCCCAAATTCAATATATTTACACAAAAACTCTTCTTTCCCCTCTATTCTGGTAATCAGACTTTGGAATTTCCCATTAAGGAAACTTCCCAGTCTGACCATTCACAAGACTGGCAGGCACACTCACACCACCCCAGGCTGTCACTGCTGGGACTGAAGCCCCTGACAGGTCCCTGGTGTCCCCCCACATCCCACACCCACTCCAGGTTTCCCATAGCTGAGTCACAGTTATCCTGTCCCACAAAGCAATTTATTCCTGGGGCAATGACACAGAGAGAACCCAGCCTGGTCCCCAAACACTGCAAACCCCAAACCCTGGGCTTTTATCCCCTCCCAAGCTGATGTTTCAGCCCCTGCCTGTCCCTGAGTGCCTTCACCTGGCTGAGCCCCAGGTGCCCTTGGTTATCCAGCACTTCACAGCCTGAGCTCACCTGCAGCTGCTCCCCAGCCACCTGCACAGAACTCCTCAGCACCAGCCTTTGCTGGGCCCCCCAAATGTCCATTCTTCCCACTCAGATGGGGTGGCTGAAAACAATCTATCTAGTTTGACCCCAAACGAACAAACAAACAGAAACAAAATCAATGGAGCAGTCTGTGCTTTCCAGAAGGAACCTAACTGCTCAATAACCTAAAGTTTAGTAGCAGAGCATCCTCTAGCAAATGGAAAGCTCATTTTAAGTGAAAAATCAGCAAAGAGACTCGACCAGTGCCCTCACACAAGCGTGACAGACCCACTTGCCCCTGACATGCACTTTGCAGTTCAAGGATAACACTTTATGCTCAGCAAGGGTTGTGAGACTATCTTTTTCCCACTGGAAATGCAACTGGGAAACAGCTAATGGACATATCAGAGAGCAGCAGAAACACTTGTTCCACAAGGAAGGACAGACCAGGAGCTGAGGCTGACCAAGCCAATCTTACCTGTCAGGTGCAGTGCCACAGCATCCAGGCAGAGCTGGGCTGTCCATGCTCAGGTGGCCATCCTGTGATCCTCTGACAAGATGCAATAACAAAACAAGTCCAAGGTAAATTCTGAAACCCCCTTTGGCAAGCTGGGAACAGGAGGAAATAGGGCTGGCTACCAGACAGCTTGGGGAAGGAGTAGGAACCACAGCTCCAGCTCCTGAAGTGGAGAAAAGCAGAGGGGGAGCGGGTGGTGATCCCAGGTGAGGCTGCTCCAGACAATCAGGGCTCGTTAATGTGCTCAGGGCCCTGGAAAAACACTGTCCTGCTGAGAGCAGGGTCCTGCACTCTTGTAGGCACAGTTTGGGGTCACTGGGATGGGGCTGTGCTCCAGGCACACAGTTTGGGGTCACTGGGATGGGGCTGTGCTCCAGGCACACAGTTTGGGGTCACTGGGATGGGGCTGTGTTCCAGGCACACAGTTTGGGGTCCCTGGGATGGGGCTGTGTTCCAGGCACAGTTTGGGGTCACTGGGATGGGGCTGTGTTCCAGGCACACAGTTTGGGGTCCCTGGGATGGGGCTGTGCTCCAGGCACACAGTTTGGGGTCACTGGGATGGGGCTGTGCTCCAGGCACACAGTTTGGGGTCACTGGGATGGGGCTGTGTTCCAGGCACACAGTTTGGGGTCCCTGGGATGGGGCTGTGCTCCAGGCACACAGTCTGGGGTCACTGGGATGGGGCTGTGTTCCAGGCACACAGTTTGGGGTCACTGGGATGGGGCTGTGCTGTAGGCACAGTTTGGGGTCCCTGGGATGGGGCTGTGCTCCAGGCACAGTTTGGGGTCCCTGGGATGGGGCTGTGTTCCAGGCACACAGTTTGGGGTCACTGGGATGGGGCTGTGTGTGGCACAGTTTGGGGTCACTGGGATGGGGCTGTGTTCCAGGCACACAGTCTGGGGTCCCTGGGATGGGGCTGTGTTCCAGGCACACAGTTTGGGGTCCCTGGGATGGGGCTGTGTTCCAGGCACAGTTTGGGGTCCCTGGGATGGGGCTGGCCCAGCCTCATCCCCCGTGGGCACAGCTGTGAGCAGCAGGTGAGCAGCACTGACAGCAATGAGCCAGGGAGTGCCCAGGGGTGCTGAGCAGCCACCCAAGGGAACAGAGGGCACACGGGTGCAGTGCATGTGAGATGAAGAGTGTCAAAGGTTGTACTGCAGGATAATAAATGGTGTGGGTTGTGCCTCCACTGCCATCCTGATGCTGCCCCAGCAGTGGTGCCAGCTCCATCCCAGCAGGAGCCTTTGGCAGGGGTGAGGATGGTTCCTGCCTTGGGAGATGTGCCTGCTCCATGCACACACACCGTGCTCCTGTGTCTGCACCCCACGAGAAACCAGAGCTGCTGCTGCTGCTCAAAGAGCTGCCAGCACCTTCCCAAAGGTGCTTAAAAAGCAGGGGCTTAAAAAGTGGCACTTTGGTCCTGCTGATCCTGTCTGAACATTCCCTGCCCAGCTTTACACTGTTAGCAAACCCTTATTGATCCTTTAACAGAGGAACCTTCTCATGCACTAATGGGTTAGGATGGACAGCTCCCAGACAAATAACTTATACATACAGAATTATGTGCTGGCAACAATTCATCTTTCTTTTCCTCATATAAAATATCCTTTGCCTGGTACCACGCTGAAATAACATAACCTTTCACTTTTGTGCAGCTAAAAAAGATTTATAGCAGCTGAAATCAGCCTGTAGTCCACATTTTAGCTCCCAAAACAATTTCAATACTTTGTTATTCTGCAGGTTTTTTCGTCTAGAGACAGAACATCTTTAAAAGAAAATAAAATCTGACAAAAATAAGGTTCTAACCAATACAGTCTGGCCTGATAAATATAGGCAATGAAAGGAATTTGCTAATATTCTGCACCACAGTTAAGAGAATTTTGAGGCAGAAGAAAAGATTATTTTCCACTACAAGTTTAATCTGAGTCTCATTTTGTTCCTGGGTGAAAAAGAAAGGCCAAAAGAAAATAGAAGAAGTGGAGAATCTGGACACATAGTTTTGGTAGAAGAATGTAATAATTTTCATAAGAAATATATCTACAATTAAATAAAATTTTTTAGAAGTTATTAGTTCTGCCTGAGATGCAATCTTGATACTCTATGTCTAATTTTTCCATTTTCTGAGCAAGTATGTTAAAAATTTTTAGATGAAAAGAAAAGCAAATCACAGACCACTGCAAAGTACTCTCTGAATCAGTTTTTCAAAGGCAAGAGAATTGAAAACTGTAATTTAGTCCTAGGCCTTTTGAATTTCCTAACAAAAGTACCATTATTATGATTTTTTTAAATCAACCAGCAATTACAAATAAATAGTTCACTTGATTTATGCCAGTGAATGCACAAAAAGGTGAACAAATTGCAAAGATAAATTTCTCTAAATAAACTTTTCACATACAGTTTTAAGGCCTCAGAATTTACTGCTACAAAATTATAGACACAGAGGATTTAATGAGCGAATTCACATTCTTAAATCTCGGGAGGGGGGGAGGGTGGAGAAAATAAAAGGTACTTAGCATGTTTCTGAGACCTTTTCCTGACCTAAAAACACAGCAAGGACCCAGTGCTGTGCAGCCCCTGATCTGCACTGCTGTCCCAAAGTGAATCCCCACACACATCAAACACAGGTGCTGGAAATTTCCAGTGCCTCCGAGTTTAAGTGGCAAATACCAGAACTGCAAACATCTAAAATTCCTTTGATACCTGATGGCCAGATCCAGTTTTTGCTAGCTAAGCTCTCTTAGGGAATTAGCTTTTCTTATCCCATTATTACAGCATGAAAAGTGTATCATTCTGTATTTTAATAATAATTTTTTAATAATTTTAATTTTCTGTCCTTATGACTTTTTTCTTTTTTCAATTCCTTTAGGTACACTTACTCCTACTGCAAAAGGAATTCACCAACTTTCATCAAAATTCTGGCCTTTAAAGGCAACTTGATGTGTCAACAAAGCTGTATCGTTATTATTTTCTGAAAAGCAAGAAAACACTGCCCTCTAATAGAAACCAAGAAGAAAATTATTTGAAACATTAAAATGTGTCTGCAGTGAACCATTTAAACAACAATAGCAAGAGGGAGCTTTACTGGGAGGATAATGAGAAAATCACTTAGCAGTTGGTACAAAGAACGTTTATATGTGAAGACTCTCCCTCTGTGGCTTTGTGGTTTCCAAAAAACAAGAAACACTGGGAGGATACCGGCAAGGGAAAGCAACTCAGCGTCACATTTTGCCAAGGTTTTCCTCATTTAATTTCCTCTTGGACCTTTGTTTTGCTGAGTACAGTTCAGAGGATGCAGGACCTGATTTGGAGAGGATTCTTCCATGTGAGTTTGTGCAAACTGTAATGATAATAATGAAATCTAATAAACAAAGAGTGAGATTAAATGGAATAAACTTGGGGCAAGTAGTTTTCATAATGGAAGAAATATGTTGCTCTTCAACATCAAATTCCTGAAGTATTTCCCTGTTTTAATTACATTTACAGGCTTTTTTAAGTAAGGAAATGCCATTTTCATAGAGAGGAAAAAATCCCACAACACGGGAAGATTACTTGGATGCATCAGCATCACTCTGAAGTACCTACTTTAACCTGTGACCCCCACACTACTCTAAATTATAAAAATAAATATCATGGTTAGTTTCCTTTCAGCTTCCTTTCTGGTTGGTGAATAATTTGAAAGATTGAATTCCCTGCCCCATGGACAAGAGTCCTCTCTCCTCACAGAAATATTCCTTTGTCTTTTCCTGAGGACAGATAAGATGTGGGAGCTGCATGAAAAATTTACTTATGAAGTTAGTCCAACAGAGCAGAAGTAGCAAAAACACTTTTGTGTGACTGCAGTGGAACAACAGAGCATGTGAGTTTATAGAACCATCACCTGAACATTCTCCATTGCCATTACTTTCACATCTCAAATAGAAAAGAATTTCAATGGGGTAAAATATCCTCTCTTGACTCACATTTTCTTTACAGGGACCCACAGAGCTCAGAAGAGAATTGTCTGCTGCTGTTGGTTTCTAATGGGGTTTTATTATCCCCAGGCATGCTGCAGTGGGAGAATACTGCAGGTGATTAATGACTTTACCTGCTGTAAAGAGCAATTGCAGAAATGTCCATCTCATTTTTTTTATTGGAGATGCACCACTAAAGTGTAAATATCCAAGTATTTTTAGTGGAAGACACCTTGGAATCAATAAGGAATAGACTCAGTCACCTTAAGAGCCATATAATTTGGGGTTTAGAAGTTATACCTTTCATGAACTGGCTTTTCCCTACTGGTAATTTGAGTTACAGAACAGCTTCATCTTTCAGATGAATTGTTTTGGAAACATCTTGTCACAGAAAGAACTATTCTATCTGTGCTGAAAACAGACCACCCAGTCTGGGCTGAGTGTGCCACATGCATTACAAATGGGGCTCATCGAGTCTGCAGTGACTCCAGCTTGAGAATTTCTGATTTTAAATTGTTCTGGCTGAGATGACACGGCTCAGGTCTGTGGAATTCGATGCATTTTTGGTGAGGCCACTTTTCTGCAGGTGAGGTCCAGCTTCCTCTGTCAGCTCTGCCAGTGTTTTTGTACCTGCAGATGCCTGGGAGTTTCCATGCTGTTAACAAAATCATGTGTGTCAAAGATAAAATTCTCATTTCCAATGAAGGAGGGAAGGAATAACTACAAACCCCAGAGCTCAGACAGCATGGCATTCATCTTGCACATTAAAAGTACAGGTTCAGGCTATTAATCTGGAGCAGCAATTAAAATGTGAGCCTCCCATAGGAGGAATTCTAAGTATTTTAAGTGCTGGGTGCCTGGCTGTTCTCAGGTAGACAATTTTCTGTCTCCTTTCCTTTGTTGATAATGGCCATTTTGTGAAAGTCTTTTTCTATCTCTCATTTTGACCAGATCTTCCATTCCACATCTGTCCAAAGTCTGGGATCAGGAAAGATTCAGTTTAGGGGATTCAGCAATTTTCAAACAGAAAACCTCTAAATCTTTTACAGAACATTCCCAGGTGGTTCTACTTGTGAACATTTATTACCCTGAAGGCTTCCACTTCACTGAATTTCAAGTCTTTTGCAAGCAGATGAGGTGCTGAAAACATTCAGATAAAGGTTACAAGAACCCTCTATAATATGAAGTGGCAGGCAGCCTAAGAATAAGAATTGCTACTACTTCTTCCAACAAAAATTACCTAGGATAGCACTGTAATAATGATGGCATTAGAGAACATTAATGTCTGCAATTCCCAGATGGACTGTTGTCCTGTAACCTACAGATTTGTCTGGGATAATTCCCCCTTTTGCTGTATCCAAGTACCCTAGCAGCTATGCTTTCAGCCCCAAGGATATCAGAAACAGCAGCTCCAGCTCTACAGAGAGGCTCCCTGACCCAGCTGCTGCTTTGTCACATATCACAAACTCATCTCAGTTAAACCAGCACAACTCCTAAATCATTACCTCATTAATTACCAATGCTGAATAATGGCTTTCTGCAGGTTTCAGGTCATCATCACAATAATCAGGAAAAGAACATTGTATGGGCACTCCTGAGGCATCCACAGTGCTATTTCCAAGTGTGAGTCATCATTCCTCTTTAAATTCAATTCCAGGGGTTCAGATTTCAGGCAGGACATTTCTTTTCAACCAGGAGTCAAAAGTCCTAAACCCCCCACCGGTTTCAAGCTGTGAAATTCCTCTGACCCCTGTGGAGCAGTTTCTGCCATTAAATGGTGTGAATGATATCAGAATTAGACACCACCTCTCTGAACACTCAGAGCTGCTCCTCTCCTGCATCTCTGCTGCTTGTGCTCTCTCAGTGCCTTCAGGTCCTGCCTGAGCTCCCCTCGCAGCAGTTCAGCTGCAGTAGGCACTGCAAAAGCATGCTGCCTTGCCATCACATTGCTTCTCCCCTATTTTGTCCCTCTTTAATGGAATCATTCATTTTCCTGAGATTACTTTTTCAGTAATAAAAAATGAACATAAAACCCCCTGCATAATTAATCTTTCAACCCTCCTTCCTCGTTTCACCAATCGCAGATTTTTCAGAGCCACATTTTCTTGAGCAGCTCATGTAAACCAAACCATCACTGTCTCCTTCCTCTCCAAAATCTTGTAGTATAACCCCCATAATACTCCCTACTTTATTTCTTACTCCCATATTTCCATCTTAATAAAGCAACAGATGAAACAAAGTTCCTAGCAAGTAAAGACAACAGAGTATTCTCAGCCTCTGATAGCCTTGTCACTGTTTTCTCAAACAGCATCTCTTAAATTGCCAGCTGGAGCTCTCTGTTTTTAAATTCTGGATATCTGCTTGTTCCCTCCCAGGCTTGACCCTCCATCTAGCACTTGGTCTATGAAAATATGCAGGAGCAAATGGAAAAAAACTTGGGTTTTCATCTCTGGCTCCTGTGGTGTTACAGCAAAAGAAAAGTCAGTTACCTCCAGCAAAAATTGACAAATCCACAACATTCTGAGAGCGCATTTCCTACCTGTTTCTAAAATACTGCAATGCAATATTTTACTTTGCACTTTTGCTTGGTGACAGAAACTATTTGTACAGCTTTTCCTTTCATCTCAACCAAAGAAAATCATGTCTAGTACCTGTCATATATACATGGCCATACTGGCAGGAAACTTGCATAAAACACATTTGCTTGTTTTATCTAAATAATCCCATTCCCTGCCAGCAAATAGTGTAAACAATGCAATGCACAGATATCAAACTGGATTTGAGTCAGTAAGCTAGGGAGGAAAGCACTAACTTATGTCCCAGAGTATGGGAAATATAATCCTAGCAGGTATGTTTGAGTCTTATTTTGTTCACATCAAAGCCTGGTTGCAGGGACAGCTCCTTTCATTTCCCTGGGAACCAATCTAAGGATGGGATATTCACAGAAAAACAGGTGGCTGGAGACAGCTGGCAGAGACTAAACACCCAGCTTTAAGGCAACTCCAGCCTAATGCCAGGAATCCTCCACTTTCTAACTTTGCATCTTGCTTTTCAACAAACACTTTAAAACTTAGAATTTTAAAGAGAGGCAGGTTAGAAGGGTAGAGTGCCCCTAAACCAGTCACACCTCCTCAACTGGATCAGTGTGGAAGGAAAGCACGCAGCAGCTTTGCAGTCTTGTGCAAATCTGTCTAGATTTGGCTTCTCAACCCATTCTAAAAGCTGGTCTTGATGCCAAATGTGCTTTCTCCTTCCCCCAGCCCTGTCTTGGGAGGAAATCACAGAGCCATAGAATATTCTGGGTGGAAGGGATCCATCAGGATCCATGGGGATCCCTGAATGCAGCTGCTGGCCCTGGGCAGGACAAGCCCAGCCCTACCCACGCTGTGCCCGAGAGCCTTCCCCAGTCACAAACACAGCAGGGCTGCCCTGTGCCCTGGCACTTGCTGCTCTCAGACCTCACCCAGCCGCTGATCTCTGACCTCTCTGCCCTCGAGGGAGTCAGCAGCTCCTCCCAGTTCAGTCTTGTCCCAAACTTGGGGCTCCTTTGAGTCCTGGGTCAATGTCATTGAAGGAAGGATTGGTGACTTCAATGCGCAGCCAGGCAAAGGGATCTGGGGGTCTGTGGGCACCTCAGAGTGAGAGGTGGTGGGAGAGGTTCCACAGTGACTTCTGTGAGCCAGAGAGAAGTTTGATAAGAGGACCCACGCTTACCCCTGAAAGAAGGTCATTGACATAGAAACCAAGAAAGGATAAATAAGAGAAACCTGCAGCTGTCTATTCCAATGAGCACTTTGTTTGTCTTTCATGACCAATGAGTAAAGTGTAAACTTTACTGAGTTTTTTAAGAATGTATAAAAAGCATGCATGCTAGAATAAAAATAGGGTTTGAAGCCTTCTGAAAATGAAGTGTTATTTTTTGTTGTCTCCAACTCAACTATGACAAGAGGTGATGCCAAAGGAGAAGAAACAAGAGGATAAAAAAATGTGTAAAGAACAAAGGAAAGAGAATGTGGAAGGGAGAACCAATAGAGGCCTCCAAATACTGAATAAAAACTGGGCTGGGTAGACTGGGAGGTAGATTAGTCTGCTGAAAATTATCCTGAATATCTGTGCCACTTCCTACCTATACTACTTATTCCCTAGTCTTCCTCTGTACAGCATGTTTGTGGAACCTGGAACCAGGTTTTGTTCCAGACTAGCCTTAGTGACAACAGGTTTAAGAGACAAGCCTGCACAATTACAGGAGACACAGCGACACATGAGACAAATTGAAATGGCAGCACTGCACTTCTATGGAAGGATGTAACATGTGGCAGTGAAAAAATCCCTCTGGCCAAACAGCTTTCACTGAAACTCTGCTAAAAAAGCTTTGTGCTTCTTAAGGGTTTGACTTATAGAAAAGAAATTATATGTAAGCTGCAGGCAACATTCAAGATCCCTTACTCTGAGCCCAGAATTCAGTAACAAAGATGGTTAAGTAGCTCAAAATGTGATCCAAGTTTTGATTATATTTAAATTCTCAACATTATTTAAAGAAAAATAACATAATGAGTACATCACAGAGCAGAGATAAAAACTGTAGTCCCCAAACAACCAAAAGCCTAAGCATGAGGCTGATAGTCATAGGAGCAACTCATACTTAGCACAATTACCTGTTATGTGTTTCACACCTCAAACAATTTCATGGAGCCCATTAGACTACTATGAATGGGTACAAACATTAAAATGTATTCACTGTCCTTCTGTAGTTTTAATTCAATCCAGGCATGAGTCGAATATGAATTTGTGAAAATCAGTTTTCACCTTGTGTTATAAGAGTGAATTGTGAAAAAGGTCTTTTTGTGAAAAGCCCCATCCTTGCAGAAAAACTGTGAAACAGAGGGTGAACACAAAGGTGAATGGATAATAGAAATGCCTTTGAGACAGCAAAGAATGAACAAGAGGCTAATATTCTGCATATTTGAGTTTTGCACTGCATTTCAAATGAAAGCAGGAAAAAAACATACTTCAGTGTAGTCCTAGCTATCACTCCCAGTTCTTTCCTCCCTCTCAAGTCACATCTCTGCAGCTACAACCAAATAAACCCAGGACAGGGTTGTTTCCCACGCCTTTCCCAGGAACAGCTCCTAAAGTCACTGCAGAGAGGTGTGCACCCCTGAGGGTGCTGGGGCTCTTGCTGGTGGCCTTACCAAGCAGAGTGTGAAAACTTCAGCATAGCTGCCCACTGACTTAATGGTGCTTCTCCCTGGGAGCAGAGAGCAGCTCTGCTTTGTCACCTGTGGGTGCTCCCAAGGCACTTGGAAAACTCCAAATTTTACCATCAAATGGTTTGAAACCATCTCACCCTGGCCAGGAACGTGAAACTCCAAGGGAAACCAGAATCAGTCTCCCTGGATTGTGATGAGCTTCCTCAAACAGCAGTGAGAGCAGCAAAAGGACATTCTGCCAGGTGGTGAGCAGAGGGGATTTTAGGGCTCCAGGATCTGCCAGGGGTGGAAAACAAGAAGTGTTGTGTGGTGAGGGGAGGGAGGACAGCAAGGGTGAGCAGGGAGGAGCTGACTGGAATTCTTTAAGGAAGGGTAGGTGGGAGACATCAAGTTCCAAAGGAAACAGACCCTTACCTTTTCCCATATCCTAGAGCAAGAGTCATCAAAATATTTGATCATATACCACCCAAACTACCAGATGCTGTCACTTCACAACTTGTAAAACAACACAATTTGTAAAACATTTTAGCATCTCAAACAATGAGGAGGAGGAAGATGTTAATAGGAATAGAGATGTCAGGAAGAAATCCCTGGGCATTTTGGCAATGTGAAGGGATTTTATCAGTTCATCTGGTTAATCCAATTTAGCTGGTTATTGCTGCAAAAGTAATCCAATTTATCTGCTTGTTCCTGACAAAAATATAAAGGAAACAGAAAAAAACTCTTCCAATTGACAAAACATATTCTATAATACTGTAAGTTTCCTGCAAAGTTCCAGAGTAAGGTGTTTTTTAACACTGCTTTCCAGAGTAGTTCCTTGTTACACAGAAACTTCTGAGATAAGTTGAGATAAATTACATTTTTTTAATATACATGTAAACTGTGACTTCCCATTAGGGGAGACAGTAAATGCTGCAGGGAAAGGTAGTATCCGAATTTTTATTATGTTACAGGAGTTTATTTTCTGCTCACACCTCCTACTGACCCTGAGAGTAGATTAATGGCCAAGACTTCCAACCAAAACAAATCAGGGAGTCCTTTTTTTCATTTTCTCTCAATATATACCACAGCTTCATAACAGATTTTGTCAGCAACAACAGCAACAAAGTTTTTTATCTGCTAGCTTATTTTTCACACCAAAGAGCCAATTTTGTAAAGCGATTCCTGAGCTCTCAGAGTGCCATTTGGTATTTTAAAAAGCTCAGAGTAAAATGTTTAGAGCCAGTGCAGACAGAAGGGATTTTCTGCCCCTTCCCATCTCTGCTGATTCATTAAAAGCACACATTATCTGCTGGGCTCTGCACCTGTGCAGCACAGCATTGCTGTCACAGAGATGCTTACAGAGAGATGTGGAGAGAGGCTGTTAAATGACTTTCCATGATGTTGGAGGTGATGCCTCCCTGTCAGCCCTGCCCTGTGTCCCAGCCCAGGAGCTCTGGTGAGGAGCTGGAAATCACCACAGGCAGGGGATGCTGAAATGGCTCTGCAGCCTCCCAGGGCTGCATCTTTTGCTAAACAAGACAGATTGTCCCCCCTGTTTAAATAACCAAGCAGTGTGGGTTTGTTTAAACACATCTGGTTCAGTGCAGAAGAGAAGCAAACACCAGTAGTTGTTTCTTCCTTATTTTCATTGCTGTGGTTGTAACACTTAATTCTGAAAAGGAGATAATATCTTCCAGATAATTCTCCCTTGAAAGCCTGTTCTGAAAATACACATATATAGAAAGAGACAGGCAGGTAGGAAAAGAGGAAAATAGTATCTGGAAAGCATGAACATTCTGTCTTTATATCTTTGGGGAAAAAAGGATGGCATGGTTCCAGTCAGAAGCCCATTGTACAGAACACTACAAGTATACAGCCAACAGTTTTATTGCAAATCTTCAAAACATGCTGGTTTTTCCTCATGAAAAATTTATTTTTGAGGCTCATAAGGACTGTGAAAAAAAACTTCGAGTTTCTTTTAAGAGAAAAATGCTGAATTCTTGCAAGGCAGTGTTTGAAAACTTAAATCCTGACTGTTCAAACACCTATCTTCTAATCCACTCAAGTTCAAAACAGAACATTTGAAACTGTCATAAATTGTGAGAGACAGCATTTAACAGCAGAATAATAAATTCACAATGATTTTACCCTTAAGAATCTGAGTTCAATTTATTGCCAAATCTGGAACACCCAGAGGAAGAAGCCTGAAGACTTCTCAGAATGAGAGAAAACTTCTGAAGATTCTTAGCATCCTCTCAGTTGTTCATGTATTTGCACAGATCTTAAGGAAACATTTGGTAAAAAAACCTTAATTTTACTTCTCATTACTGACAGTTGTAACAAAATATATATTCGTAAGACACCACAAATGAGGTTGGGCCCCATTTATTGTCTGTTTTATTAAAAAGCTAAGGCCAAATTCAGACCTTGAATTATTTCCATATTTTATTTACAATCAACTGAATTTTTCCTTACACAGTCTCTCCCTTACCATTAAAAATTACTCTGAAGACCTTCCAGCAGCTTTTCACTCAAGCTCAGTGTTATCTTGCCTGTTTAGTGTGAAAGCTTTACAGTCCCTACCCACCAAATCTCCAGAAATTAATCTATGTTAATTTCTGGAGCATGGATCACTTTTGGCTTGTGAAATGGACGCCTACATGTCATTATTCTGAGGTGTCTGAGATCTGGTTTGAGATCATGAAAATTAAGCCAAAACACATGAAATATATTTCTACATGTTCTCCTGACTGATCTAACACTACTCAATATCCTCTGTAAGGAGCAACCTCTGCCCTCCTCATCAGGATGGGAATTACTGACCATTTCAGAACACATCCATGTGAGCCATGCTGCTCCTCCAGCATTTCTAAAAATCCAATCCTGAACGAGCACTCAAGGCAGGCCAGCAGTGTCTGGCTGTGCTGGCTGCAGCACCTCCATCCAGGCTGATGGGCACAGTGCTTTTTTGGGAGCAAGTCTGCAGCGATGGCTGCCCTGGCATTCTCTGATAGCTGAGCTGTGAAATTACAGGAATCTCCTCCTCTCTCTCTCTGTGGTACAAGGGACAGTAAAAGCAGCCACTCCACCCTGTACAATTCACACCAGGACACAGGCTAAGGAATACCTAGGCAAAAGATTAGGAAATTTTATTTCTCTCTACTTGTGTGTCTTTATTCTTTCATTACTTTATCATGACTCCAGTACTTTAGTTGGACTCCATTAAAATTCAGTGGCAGGCTGCAGTGGGCTGAAATGTGAATTTGCATACTAACTAACAGCACCAAGTCCCACAATCAGATATATCAAAGACATATTGAACTCATCTCTGAAGGGAAGAACTTCTGATTCTACTTGATATTTGCTAAAATATATGAACAAACTACCAATTATAATGGATTCCTGACTGACAGATAAAATCAGTCTGCTTGTAAGTAATTTAAGCGTGTCTAAGCTCAAGGAGTAACTTGCATGACATTAAATTTCATTGCGTTAGCTAAATGAAGATAAACTTCTTAAATTGTCAAACCTGATTCTGTGCTGAAAAGAATGATGAAATTGAGGCAGAACTTACATGCACCTGTCCCCTCCACCAGCTAGACCACCTTGTGTGGATGTATTCTGAATGTGGAAAAAGGCAATCTCCTTTCCTTTCAACTGGCAACGTGTGAGACTCTCATCTCAAGAGACAGCTGGCCTCTCTCCTGCGTTGATAGCTCACATAGCTCATGGGCACAGTGTTTGTCACCTGTTCTGGGGTGAGTTTTATCCAGACTAAATGTTTCCTTTCTCCTTTTATCCATTGCCTTTCCACTCTTTGTTAATATTTTTAAATATTACATTTACCACTTTAATTAGAGAGCCTGTCTTGTCCAACATTTTGCTCTTGCTGTATCATTTAAACCTTTCAGGTGCTTTGAACCAGGTGCCATCATCCACTGGGCACCAGCAACAGCACAAGCAGTCCCAGGAATGCACTTGTTAGGCAGACACTGAACAGTTCCCTTTGTGCCTCCATGAAAAGCTGACAGGATATGCAATGTGCAGTGAAACAGGAGCTGAGTTTTGTGTCTAAATTCCCAATTTACAGCCACGTGGGGAGACCCTTACAGAACAGCTCGTGCAGTGAGCTCAGCCCATGGAGAGCCCTCGGTGGCGCAAGTCCCATTGTCCCCGGAACTCAGCAGAGGGATCCAGCCAGCTCAGCACTTGGAGAGCACTGGGGGAGGCTCACTTGCACCTCCCTGCTCTCCCCCACTGCTCTGGATTGTGCAGGATTAGTGCAAGTTCCCCCCAGAAGGACAAATCTGTGCTGCTGTGCCACCCACGTGTGGCAGGTTCAAAAACAACTGCTTGAAAATGGGGAGATGAAAACCACAGAGGATTCTTTTGAAAGAGCAGACCTTGCTGGCTGGAGAGAAGAAAAAGATTTAAGAGTGGAAACCTCACAGGCTTTGTTACAAAGTTTGGGCAGACAGGGAAAAGCTAAGGGTGCTGGAATACAAAGCCCCAATCTCAGAAATGAAGGCACTGCTCTGCAGTCAGTTATGGCTTGTCATCCCTCAGTTAGGTGGGAAGCCTGCCTGCCTCTGCATGTGAATGCTCTGCCAGCTCAAAGCTTAACAGACACACATGGTGGCACAGAGTCACACTCAACAATGTCAAACAAAGGAAAGAAAAAAAGAATTATAGCATCAACACCTCAGTCAAAACAACGCCAAAATTCAGCATCATTTATACATGTGGAAATATTAAACTCTGTTTGTTCATGACTTAGTTTTCCCTCCTGTTCATATTGATTCTTTATCTGGTGGTGTAAAGTCACAAGTAATATCCCTTACAGTTGGCATTTTGTTTTATTTCCTCTTGTCTGAGCATTGCACCTTCAGGTATTTCAATTATATGTGAAAGATGGGTCTCTTCCCTTTGCTTCACTGTAGATGTTTTTCATTTGCCATTTGAACTCTGTAAATGTATGTTGTCAACTTCACTTAACTTCAAAAGCTACATCTGTCTTACCAGACCTTTTGGGTTTTAACCAGCTAAATTTTTTAATCTGTGTGCCTGGTATTTGTTAGTCTACTTGAGACATATAATTTAGGATTCCATGGTCCTCAGTAAAAAGCTCATGTCCCATCCAGGGAGTGTGATTTAAAACACTCGATGAGATGCCCAAAGTAAGCATTATGTTTCTCTTCACAGATTTTTGTCTCTCCCTTCATCATGTGTGATAAACAGCACATTGTGGAGTAAGCTCTAAGGTTTATTTCTTACATATCCTTAAACAATTCTGTGAGAAAAGCATCTCTAGTTTCACCTCAGCTAAACCTCTGCTCACTGAGAAAATTCTGTGTTTCTTTGGTTTCAATTTAAAGAGTTTGCAATTCTTTATGCTTCTCCCGAATTTATTCCTCTTTCAAAATTTTGTCACAAATATTTTTGCCTCAGTATCTTTATGACAAATTTGTCCCTGCTGTATTCTGTCTGGCAGATTATTATAAAAATGACTCTGCACCCTTTCTGGGTATGCATTTTGCAGAATTCTCCATTCCATGCACACTGACTTGTGTGGATATACACAAGCAGGAGCACAGGGTGCCTCTGTTTTCAGCAAGAGGAGTTAAAGCCCACCAGCAATCATGGTCACTCAGCTCCACTAGAGCTGAAGCTTTAAGAGGTTCATCTCTATTTGGCTGTCAGTGTGTTCCCCCTGTCACAGCAGTGACTGCCTTCCTCCTTTGGTGAGGGGTATGCCCTGTGTTTCACTCTTTCATTACCCTTTGAATTCCTGCTCTGCCCTTTACCTGTCTCATTATCACAAGAGGGTGATGACACCTGAAACTGAGCAGCAGAGCCTGACACAAAGGTGGGTTTGGAGACAACTCACTGCAGCAGGTGACAATTGCAATGAACCTGACTGAAAATTGGCCTGATGTCCAGGGGCATGGCAGAGGCTGAGCGCCCAGGGTGAGTGATACCATGGGTGTGAGGTGTGAAATGGAATGGAACCAAACAGAACCAAACAGAAAGGAACCAAACAGAACCAAACAGAACCAAACGCAATGGAACCAAACAGAACCAAACAGAGTGGAACCAAACAGAATGGAACCAAACAGAATGGAACCAAACAGAACCACACAGAACCAAACAGAACAGAACCAAACAGAATAGAACCAAAGGAAAGGCAGGCACAGGGCTTGCTGCTGCTGTGGTCATTCCCCCTCTAACCCTCCCCAAGGAAAGGCACTTTGTAAAACTGTCTTCTCCTGGGCATCTGCTCCTATGGAATGAGCAAAGCGAAAGCTCAGCTGTCAAAAGTGCCTTTTCCACCCCTGAGGCATGCTGAACCTGGAACAGGCACAGTAGTCCAGGAGGCCTGCTGTGCCTCAGCTTTCAGACAGATCAGGTTGTTTCTGTTCCATGCACTGCCCATACACCTACAGCTGCTTTGTGCCTGATTTTTCCTACTGGAGTGCATTCTTTTTTTTGAGGGATTGCAATCCTGCCATGTGAGTAGGCTAAAATAGAATTCCAGATTTTCTGAAACCACTCCATGGCCTTCACAAATCCTCTTTTCACAGATTCCTTTGCCATATGCATTTTTCTAGTGACTGTGGGGTAGCATCATCACGATGGAAAGCTGCAGCACTGTGCTCATTGCAGCCCCCACAGCTGCACAGCCACAGGGGTGGGCTCTAGGTCAGGATCACAGGGCAATGCACACCTTGAGTACTTCTTTGGATTCCAGCGTGCTGAATGGCCATACATTCCACATCACAGCATGCACAGCCTTTATGGCTGCAGCTGTAAAGAAAGATTTTTGGGCTGAGCATCCATTCTCCTCCTGACGTGTCAGAGGTCACCTAAAGAGGCAACACAGACAACCTGGACAGGATGGGTCTCTTTGAAACCCCTCCAGAGGAAACTACACCTGCTCCTACCCATGCTACAGCTCTTAGCTATTCATTGAATAAACAGAGATAAGTTCATATTTTCACCACACTTTCCAAAGCAGAGTAATAAAAATAGGTGATGATGAAATGTTGAATAAAAAACAAATTCTGTTCGATAAGAAAAATGTCCCCTTGAGAGAAAATGTAATCCTGTGATCATAAATCTTCTGCTGGAGCTGAGTGAAAATCAGCAACCTTAGGTCAGGAAACTGAACAGAGGTGGAGGTGGTGTAGATCATCTTATAATTTAGAGGCAATGGTTGCAAAGTGCTTAGCTCTGATGGGGGGAATTATTTACAGCAAGTGCAGAGAATAATCTAGTGATATGTGAGGCCCTGCAGTTACATAAAAGAGAGAGATTACCCTTTGATCCAAATATCTGTGCTCTCTTATAGCCCTCATTACAGACGTTGATCAAGCAAGCCTGCTGCATTGCTGCCAGATGAGAGGAGATGGGAGTGATACTCCCTGGCCTCCCCAGCAGCTTATCTGTGCAGTTATTTGAATGATGGAACACAGGGCTGTACAAAATTGGAGGTGGTAGTGATCACTGTTCCCTTGATTCCTCCTTGGAGAATGGCTGCAGGGAGTTCTGCTGGGGGAAACCACAACCACTGTACAGCAATTTTTCATCCTGAAGTAAGAAACCTCTCACATAAGCATGAATATACAGATGCACTTTTCACTTATTGAATCATGCTTATTTTGTTCACAAATCATTGCTAGTCAAATACTTTTCTTAAACAGATCACTTTCCTATCACAAGTATAACCAGAGCCATGTGCAGGTGTCTGTGGAACAAGATCTCCATTGACTCACTATTCTCACTCTCAACAAATACACATTCACATAACTGAGATCTAAACATCAAGCCTGAGGATACTGAGTGAGGAAGAAGATTAAAAAGAACTGAAAAATGAAACCACACCAAAATCTGAAGCTGTGACTCTGCAGAATATATTCCACCAGAGGAGCAGGCTGCGTTCACGTCCTGCCCTGACTATTCTGTGGTGCTAAAAGCAGTTTTCTGGCAGAGTTTAGCCAGAGCCATTCCACCCTTTGGGGTTTGAATTCTCCCTTGCAGGATGCTGTTTCTCTTTCCAAAGTGGCATCCAGCGAGGTGGAGTTTCCCAGGGCAGTTTCCCTCCACAGTCACTGGCATCAGCTCCCCTGAGGTCTCCCCTGTGACCCTGAGCACACCACCCTTCCCACTTGGACCCTCCTGTGGTTGGTACTCTGAGATTTATGGGCTTTTACTCATGATGAGAAAGCTTTTCTGAAACTTGCCATTACTGCAGTAATGTGATTTTTATGATGGCAGGCAAACAATTCAGTATAACTACACAGGAAATGGATGGATAGGGACAGCTTTCCCTTGGAACACTCTGGATTTTCTAATTTGTGTTGATTCACATGCTGCTCATACACAAAAAAGAGGAACCTTCTGAATTCTCAGTAAAAAGGTGGAGAGCTGCTGATTTCTTTTTTACAGGAACTGCAGCTGCAGAGAAAATTGCCATCGATAAAATGATATATGATCATTTATGCAGCAGAAATAACTAATAGAGCTGAGACTGCACAAAAGTGCAATATTCATCTTACTGAAAGCATTTTTCAGTGAGACTATATGCAAATCAGGTTTTATGCTGCTGAAGATTCTGATTAAACTTATAATTTAGGTTTTAATTGAACTTTTTATTGGATTTTTCACAATAATTTTGCCTCATTTATATAAATAATTAACTGCTGTAAAATAACTTGCCAAAATAAATTCATAAATTCTACGGCAATATTTTTTTTTTAAATTGTGGTGAACTTCTGCAGCACACAAACACTGAGCACCCTGTGCCTGGGCTTTCCTGTGTTCCACCTAATCCTAACAAATCTGTACACAAGGACAGGATTTAATAAAATGCATCTGTAAACAGTACAAATTATTTCTAATTTTTTCTAAGAGATGAGCAGATACAGACATTAAAAAACTTGCAGAATAACAGAGCCATAAAGATGATTGCTGTCCTGCAGAATAGGAAGCTCTGATAGTGGGGCATGTGTGACTGCTTTACTGTCAGTCCTGAAGTATAAAGTGAGGGCCACTTCACACTAAGCTTTGGAAAGAAAAAAGGCATCACTGTTGTACAAAATTAAGATTCAGACTTCTTTTATTTTGTTGTTGTTTTTCTTTTTAAGATGGCTGTAAGATAACTGCTTACCTAGAAAGACTAAATTTATTTTCAGTACTTTAATTCTAGAAAATCCCATCAGCTTCAATGAAATAATTCTTCTTTTATGCTGGTGTGATTTAGGTCAAATTCTGAATCACTGACTTTTAAATTCCAACTTTAAGGAATTTAATATTCTCTACATCCAGCAAAATCCTGCTTTACTACTGACTGTAAACAGCATTTTCACAGATCTGGGTTTTAAGAACTCTATTAATTATGTTCCCTGGCATTCCTAATGCTGCATATCCTTTCTGTAGTAAGACAGATATCCAGCTGCTGGTTCATAACTTATTTACATTACCAAAATTAAAATACAGCCCATAAACTGCTAAATAAAATTTTCAGTAAAGCTGAGACACAAAGTGCTGTGGTTCAGCAAGTGAAGGACACAGCAGAATGCAGGGGAGAGTCAGTGGGGTTAATATTGCAGAAATGTCCCTGATTTCCAGCAAATGCAGTGTTTTCTAGGAGGAGGCACACAACAAACTGAGCTGCACAGACAAAAGGGGGAGAAATGATCCCAAAGCCAAAGGAAGCTTTTCTTTCCCATTAACTGTTTCCAGCCTCCTGGGGGGAATCACTCCAGCAAGTTTTGAATGATGTAGGAAGTGAAAAGCTCCTGCCCAGCCAGCTGGGAGAGAATTTCAGACAGTGCTTTGTTCACATGCATTGTTTATGTGCTCTGCTGTTTGATGCAGTGTTTAGCCAAGTTAGGACCACAAAGCCTGGCAGCTTTTTTATAGATGGGGAATGAGCCTTTCTGAGCACTGGAAGTGTAAAAGCAAAGTCTGTTCTCTGGGGGAGGGCAGAACTAAAATTTTTAATCTGCATTTGTACAAAACAAAACTGATAAGCAAGGAAAATATGTTTGGAACTTGACAAAATATTCAGATAATTCAAGTAACACTAAAAGCTAATAAATAGCCCATATTTCATGTAATTTTTGGAATCTGATTGTATTACGTTTATTTTGTCAATGTAAACAAATTCAGTCTTTCAGATATAAAAAATGGAGACAGACACAGTAATTTAGGAATATGAAAGAATTCATTATTTACAAAAGAGAGTGTGCATTTTCCTTGATTTCTTAGTCTTTTATCCATACAAGTGCAGTTCAATAAGCACACAACTGACCTCATTTTGACTTAGAGACTTTTAATTTAAAACATATTTCAAGCCTACTTCAAAGTTTTCTCATTGAACTGTTTCATAAGTTCTAAGGATCAGAAACAGGTTATATAACCCTAACCATTTCAAGGAAATAATTTTTATTTTTTCATTTTTAACTGTGATTCCAAAAGTTTAAAAAAAATTTGGTTAGTAAAGAACAATAAAATTCCAAAAATACTAATAAAAGATGTGTGAAAGAGACACTATCACTATGCAATATTATTAATAATTAACAGAATATTATTTTCACAAAAAATATCATTATCTAAGCTCATCAGACAGTAAGAAAACTTCCACAGAGACATTCTAGCAATGACCAAAATCACCATAAGACCCAGAGATGCTCACTCCCATCAGTGGCTCTCTTCACTCCCTGGACAAAATGCAGGGTCAGGTTTTGCTTTCATTGGAAGATCTTCCACCAAATTCACTGTGATCGTGTGCAAAGGCAAACCCCTGAATTAATAACTGAAATCTCATGGTCTGCCTTCTAAGATATACAGTCAATATCAGAATTAAAACTGCACAAACTGACCAGCCCTCAATTTGTTCCCTCTATAGCAGACAAAATAATTTCTACATAAAAATTATTTCTGAAGAATATTTTAAATTAATAACAAAGGCGTTGTTTGCTTCTTTCTTTTTTCCTAAATAAATCATAAAGAATTACTTCATTTTATTTTCTAGAAGCTTGGAAATTTGAAATCAACTTTTTTGGCCATGAGATTTGAACTCAATCTATGTGGGCTCCTCTTAAAAAAAAAAAAAAAATTATCCCCAACTCCCACTGGAAGAAATTAAATCATCTCTAGACTATTCAGACAGCATTTTTATTTAGCAGGTCATAGCTGAGATGAACTGAAAGGGCAGCTACTGTTAAACTGGTACTTATATAAACTTCCAAAAAAAGTCTATTATTTCAATTGATATTTCTGTTATGGAATGATTTCATCTTCTCCTCTCTTGACCTCCTACATGTTCAAGTGCAATAGTCTTTCAAATAGCTGTAGTGACACATTTTAAAAGGCAGAGCTGCCCAGCATTATTAGAACTCAGTGGAGTACATAAATATAGTTTCAGAGGCTTTTATTTTACACTCTCAGTCATCAGAAATGCTTAGAAATAATAATTTAGAAGTGTTTTATCAATGTTTCAGTTGTCTGGTACCCAGTGAAATGGAGATATATTTGAAATGACAGTGGATTGCAGCAAGGTGAGCAAAATACTTGGAAAAAGGTTCCATAGGAAATTCACTGCAGTCCATGTGGCTTAAACATGACTGTCAGTTATTCAAAATGTCATCTGTACACCCAGAGTGCCTCAAGCTCTGGATTAGCAGCTGATTCATTCATTGTAATTTCTATAAATGCCAGAAGCCATTCATGATCTTTGTTGTCCAAATGCATTTTGTCATAGCAAATCCCAGCAAATAGCTAATATTTTATGTTCTCTTTGATGGAGCCTTGCTTTCATGTTAGAGTACCTCATTTTAACCTCTATTAATTGTCCCAGTGTAATTTTTTAAGTTATTGAAAGGTGCCATATTTCAAAAGCATACTTATAAAAGAATTTCTTTCTTCATTCCTTTCAAGCTGCATCCAAATCAAAGCCCCTTGGAGATTATTCCTCTGGACCTCTGCAAAAGACCTTTTTTGCAGGTCAGAACCAAATGAAGAGGGATCCACGTGTCATGTAATGAAACCCCTATTACTGAGAGGTAATGGCATTTAAATGCATTCTGCATTTATGCCACATCTTTGTGATGAGCTCAGAATGATTAAAGAACCCTTGGATGCTGCTGTGTGCTGGTGGGATGGATGTGAGCTGCAGAGTGGATTTGTTTTCTGCTCTGTGGAGCGTTCCCAGGCGCTCAGCAGAGCCTGCGAGGTCCAGGCAGCCGTGAACTGATGGGGCCCAGGGCTGCTGGGCTGGGGGGAGAGAAAGCATCCTCCCAGCAAGAATCACAACGACTTCAGCATGGAAAAGTACAAATACCCCTCTGCAGAGGTGGCACTTAGGGGAGATGGGGTGGGGCAACCTCTATTCCATATGGTGACTTACAACAATATTGATAACGCTGAGAAAATTAAAAAAATATATACAATAAGTATTTACCTGCCAATCTCCCTGTGAGTAAAGGATCTCAGGCCCAGGTGTGGCAAAAGGAAGCAAATCTGCTGGCACTTGTGTTGTGACACTGCAGATCTTAAAATACAGACCAGGTTTAGCCCCAGGGATTCAGAATCTAAGCATTGCTCCAGTTGTGTTTCTCAGTAGCACCAACACAGCTTATGAGCTACTCATCATTCAGCTGAACAAAACCAAGGAAAGGATGCCAAGCTAGAATTCAGCTTTTAAATATCAAATAATTGCAATAAGTAATTTCTGCTTCTGATTTTTAAAAAAATTGGTCTCAGACTCAGATGCCTCAAATATATCTATATCTATCTATATCTATATCTATATCTATATCTATATCTATATCTATATCTATATCTATATCTATATCTATATCTCTCTCTCTCTATATATATATCTCCTAGGATATTTACAGTGAAAAGAGGTGCCTGCATAGAAATGAGAGGTACCTTGACAAAAAAATCAACAGCAGAACCTTAAAACACAACCCAACATCCATGATGGAATTGACAAAAATATCTAATTCTGCCCATCAGTTTGCACCAACTTCCAAGGAATCACGGGGTTGTTGTACACTGCAACCATAAAATCTGCATTTGTCCTCAATCTGAGGAGAGTGACATGCAAATATGATTTAAGACAGAGTGGTTTTATTCCTTTCTGCAAAACTTTCTCCTCTCATTATCATCTGAAACTGATTCTAATATTTCCAAGAACACAAATACACACAGATTTACTCAGGAGCTATCACATCCCAGACATCCTGAAAATATGAAGGAAAGCTTAAATCAAAAGGGAGAACTAGAACTGGAAAATATCACTTAGTCAAAAGATGTTTTCCCAGCAATTTAACAGAATCTGCTGTTGTTCAGAGGGTGCAGCACCAAAACACAAATTACCTCTTCTGAAGGCAGCTGGCAGAAATGCTCAATTGTCTGTAACTCAAGAAATGGAAGTACAAGACTCAAAAAAGCAAGACAAGTGTTCAAAGATATGTGGGCTTCTAAAGAACAACCCATGCCTCATGCTGGACTTCTAATTCTTCTGTTCTTTCCAACAAATTGAGACCCAAATGCTCTTGTTTACCTTTTACATAAGAACAAACAATACCTCTGCCTGCATGAATCAACTTAGAGAAAACTCCAGGAGAGCATTCCAGCTCATTTCAGCACTGTCACCCACCTGCACAGGCTAGCTCCCAAGCAGGAACTTTTCAAATGAATGTGCAGGGTATACCAAAGACACTCCTGAAGCAATTCCAGCGAGAATATGCACTTAATATCTGTTCATCAAAGAATGATTATTCTTAGTGAGCTCTAGGCACAGTACATTCCTTTCCTGGAATGTATTATGAAAACATATATAAATATTACATCACTGTGTGAATCAAAATCTCTACATCTAAAAAATATAAGAAAAGCCACCTTACAGTTCAAGGAAACAGCACGTATTGCAAGCATTCTCAAAAGAAAGACAACTGTATTTGAAATTTTCCAGAATCCAGGACAAAGGAATTCACTCACCCACCTGCTGCTGCCTGTTCTCTCAAATTTCTTAATGAAATAATTTATTTGCTAATGATGGCACAAAGAGAACTGGTAACAATATGACCCCTACCAGTTTGTCCCTACACTTCATGTATGACAAGCCTGCATTGGCTCTGTTAAATTCAGTGCAGCAACACCAGCATCTGGTTTTCCTGTTTTGGGAATTACCACATGGAGACACCTGCAGGAGAGGCACAGATTATTAAACTGAGGCTAAGTGAGATAAAGGTGCTTCCAAATGACTGCTCCTGATGTGAGCAGTTTCTCTGTGACCCCATACAGTGTTCTACAATTCAAAAGACTGCCTGATTGTCCTACAAGGACTGAGTTTTATAAAGCTCCTCAGAAGAAATGGAAAATCACAGTCTGGTTTAGTTCACTCTCTCCATCACTCTTCTCCTTGTACTGTCTTCAAGCACCAAAATACCCAACCAAGCTGCAGGACACGATGGAAAATCCTTGAGAGCAGGTGGAGAATTTCTGGAAACAAACACCCAGACATGAACACTTCTGAGCAGTGCATGGGAAGGTATGATTTGTATCATATGGTTTGTACTTTTGATTTTTTTACTTGGTGCTCCATTTACTGTTTGAAAGGATGGTAAGGATAAAGGCAGCAGTCATCAGAAACCCAGGACTAAACAAAATTCATCCCTGGGAACTATTTTCACTGAGATCCATTCCATCTTACACAAGGACAACACAGCAAAAGAATTGTGGGAACCCCTTTTCAAACAGAGACAATTAAAGACAATGCAACAATTCCAGGTCTCATTCCTGTCCTCCTTTGTGTAACCCTGACCCCTGTGTCCCAGGTCTCAAGGAAATGCAGGGAGAGGAACCAGCCTGGCATTCACAAGGTCTCATTTTGTTCCTACTCTTGTGCTGCTGCAACTCCCTGGGCCTGCTTGGCTCTTGCAGCACCACAGGCAGAGAATTCTTGGTATGGTTCTGCAAGTTTTGTTTGGCATACTGTACTTTTTAATCAGAGATATTTTTTAGTCCTTAGAAAATTAATTAAATTAAAAATGTCATGCTTGAATGTGTCATGTATCAATTTTGAAGACTTAATTATAAGAGGGAATTAAGCTTTGATTAAGCTTTTCTTCTGAGAGCAGTAGCTGTCATTCTCCGTTGTCTTAAAATAAGGGAATCTTTTTGGCTCAGTCTACAAAAATGTCACTCTATTATTTATTGCTGACAACACTGTCTAGAAGTCAGCCTGGTTTGAAGACAAACACTGCAGGTACCATGGTCATTTTCTGCATCCTGCATCCTCAGAGAGCCCTGGCATTACAGTCTCCTTGTAAAAACTGGGAGAAAAAAACAGCACAAGGTGGAAAAACAAAACTTTTAGAATCACATACTTTGGATCAATTTGTTGAGGGAAGGTGACATTTAAAAAGGAACTCTTTTGTTGTGTTACCAGAAAATGCCTATTGGGTTTTTGAGCTTTCAGGCTTAATAAGAGCGTGGGCAAGTTGTGGAGACGCTAGTACCTGAATTGATAGATAAAAATCAAATAAAACTGAGTTAATGAAAAAAAAAATCAGGAAATTTCAAAATCAGAACTGTTAAAAACAAAACACTAACTCACTCTAGCTAGAATGGGGGGCAGGGGGGCTGTGTGTCCTTCTGAGTTCCACACTTAGCCTGCTTCACTCATCTGATGTATTTCCATGAGAGGAAAGCACACACAGGCAGGCAATATGTTCTTGGAAACCTCTGCAAGCCCTCAGCACTTAGCTACAAGAATTAAAATGCAGCAGCAATAGAGGCTTAGTTTGAACAGTGACTGAAGGCTGCTTAACAGGGAGGGAAGCAACACCCATGGAACAGGACCATTTCCATGGAATGCACATGCCAATCATCCTCCTGGACAGATTCCTATCACTCAGAGTCCTGCCAGGGGTATGCATTAATTTTAATCTGGAAATAAGTTGCTACATTTAATTCCAAAATCATTAGCGGCTGCCCCTGTGTTAATGTAAATTGGATAGCCCCATAGTTTGGCAGAGGAAATGAAATCTGACTGATGCAAAGCAGAAACAGGGAGAGCTTTTGTTATTATTTGTATTATTACAGCAAAGAAAGGGCTCAAATACTGAATTTAGAAAATGGAAATCAAGGCTGCATTTGAACAGACCTGTATTGTTGCAGACAATACTTGTCAGAGAGAATAACTAGGATGAGAAAAGAGGAGAAAAAGCAAGCACTCTACATTTTATAGACAGGAGCAAAAGCAAATAATTCAGTGGTCTCATCCCACACGAGTATAGACAAACTAACTGAAACACCTTAGCTGAGAAAACAGAAGCTCGAAGCTTTTTCTTTATTCAAGGGGAAGAGCTATGTACAGCAATGTAGAAATGCCACACATTTGTCCATTAACTATTCAGGAAGCCTGAGGCAGCAGCATGACTACGTTGTGTCTCATTAAATATCAGAATTCAGGTGGGATAAATCCAACCCAGAGAGGTTTTTAGATTTGCCCAGGGTCAGACAGGGCGATTCAGCAAAGTAAAGAACTGAATCAAAACCTGTGAGTCCCATGCCATTTCCAAGGCATGGTCCAAAGGCATTTCCAACACCATTAGTGAGATGCATAAAACTGAATTCTGAAATGCCCTAGCCTAAATGAAGCCTCAGACAGTTTGGTGAGACCTGGACATGCTGAGAATTCCAAACACACAGCACCTTTCTGAGAAACTCCCACAGGGAGCAATTGCAATAGAGCCGGTCTTGTAGCCCCCAGGTAATTGCAAAGTGCCTCAGAGCACAGACACAGCTTGCACTCCCTTTTCCATTTGTGTATTTCCCTGTACAAACCCTCAGGGCTCAGCTTGCCAAGCACAGGCTGCTCACCAAGGAGGCAGGTCAAGCCCTCAGGAAGGGGGCAAATGTCCATTTGGACTCTGTGATTTCTGCCTGCGCTTGTTTAACCAGGGAAACTCCACGGGAAGAGAAGGAAATAATGAAGTGCTGCTGCTCACCCAAAGCCTGCTGTCTCTGGGTACTTGGAAGGGATGATTGATGTCTGAAAGAAGGAGCTGACACTGTCTGTCATTGATGCCTGTCTAATTTCTCCTGCATTACTTTTCCTTCGAGTGGGCATAGGAAAAGTTAACTCTGCAATTGCACAGAGAGTATAGAAACACAGGAGGAGGAAGGGATAAACAAAAATAAACCCATCATAAGCAGCAAAAAGTTTTCTGAATGCAACCTACCCAAATGCTGGCTTATTTACCTCAGGGTCCAGCCTGTTTGGATTGTAACCTTCCCAGAGCAATGGACAAACTCCCACACTGAACCTGCTCAGGCTGACATCCACTGTCTCATTGCTCCACTCACACGAACATTTCAAGTTCACACTGCACTCCTAATTCTAGGAATCACTAAAATTAGAAGATGCTTCATCTCAAGCCACCAAATGCAAGACACAAACAATTTCACTTTATAATCCAGCTCTTCAGTACTTCAGAGAAAGGTGACAGACAATTCTCATTAATCTCCACAAGTGTTTGCTTGTGGCTGAAGGAGGGAATTAAGCAGATGAAGGTCAGCTCTGTAACTGAACAGCCACTGCAAATGACCTACAATACTTCCAGCCAAACACTTAATATTCCAGTCAAGCAGAGGAAATGATCACAGTATAGAAAGCTTATGACAGAAATGGCTTCGCAATATTTATATTTAACAACCCCAAATAAAAAATAACATACAAAGTCCAATGCTTCATTTGCCATTCTGTGCATGCCCTCCCCAGAGCAGCCTACAATAACACAGGAATGCAGGATGCACCATATCAGAGCAGAAGATTGTTCTGTCAAGAGCAGCATCCTGCCTGCATTTCAATGATGGGGAAAGTATGCCTTGGTGTAGTTTGTATTATAATTTTTCAAGGTTATTGAGTACTTCTGGATCCTTCTGAATGAGAAGTGCTATGCAAACACTGGTAAATGATTTTATTATATATATGCAGCTTAATTTAGTACTAGAGGGAGATAGGCCATGGAGTCCAGTTAAAACTCTTGGAACTCAGAAGAACATTATTTTTTTTTTCTTTGAGCAAATAAACCAAGTGGGAGAGCCATGAAATCATTAAATCATTCTATTTTTTTTTATTTAGAAATATATTATTCCTGAATGAAGGCTTTGAGGAAAACTGATTTAAATACAGTGAGTTACATTGCTTTTTAAAATAAATAAACAAGCACAAAATTTAAAATAACCCATGACATCAATGTTTACTCAATCTTCTTAGGTAACTTCCAGATTATTTTGATATGTGCACATTTTCAAGCAACTTTTGGGTTTCCCAGTGTGCTGTCACACATAGAGCACAGCTCAGATTCTCCACACTGAAACCAATTCTGAGCTGAGGGGCACAGCCTACATGGCAGAAAGAGGAATGAATTATGTATCTGCTCAGCCTCACTTCTGCTTTTGGCTTTATGTTTGTCAATCTGTACTAAACACGTTAAATGAAATGTGTTTCAAAATGCCAGGTGGAACCAGATGGAGCAATACCTTGGGCAGGCTTTGGAAATATTTATTCAATGGAAAATGAGACTAAGCATAGTGGTGCACCTTCTTTATCCAATTATTCTAGCATGCTGGCAACAGAAGCCATCACTGTATGCCCCAGAAGAAAGTAAAAAAACCCCAACTTTGTCAAATATCTAACTAGAACTTCAGGATCCCTGGCAAGCAGGGATGAGCCCTCTCAAAGACAAAGGCCAAGGCAAGCAATGGTACCTGGACTCTCTGCACTTTCTCTTTTCTTTTCAGGGGTCATGGGCAAATTTCCTACTCTGTGGCTGTTTCCCCACCTATTCAAACAGGTCACTGAGAGCTTTATTTAGGACTTTGTTGAAAATACCTTTTTAATCAACCCAAATCTAGTTTCATACAAATATTTTAATATTCCAACAAACATTTGCTGAATATCATTGCTGTAATTTCAAACCCTGTTTTCCCTGCCTTGAAAGAAATATGACACCACCATTCCCTTTTGAGAGACATTTCATATATTTTTCTCACTTTCTTGCCTTCTTCAATGTACTACATTATTCATTTCAGTATTTATCTATTTTGCTTTCTTATTTTTACACTGTCCTTCACTCCCTCCAGTCACATGGGACTCACATTTATCAGGTTCTCACACACACATTTAAATCTTAATCAAACAGACCTGAGATGCATAATGCCCTAAAAACATCCAAATTCCTCCTACGAGCACAGTTTTAACACAAAGTTTATGTGAAGCCTTATTGTAGCACTGAGGGTACCACTGCTCTTATTTTAACCATGAACATTTGTGCTCTCCCATCCAGGCATCCTGGGGAATCATAATGCCTCCCCTCACCTTCCCAACTTTGTTTAGATGTGATGAGACACCATTTTGCAGGCAGGCATTATGTATTCCACTGGCTCCAGTATTAATTTTTCTTGCTGTCAATGAGACCTCTACAAATTAAAGAGCTATGCAGGAACTAAGCCATCACAGCAGACGCTGGCATGACTTTCAGATACCACCAAGAAAATAAATGAAACCATCTAGCAGTTCTGACAACTTGATAACACAACATATCTACCCCAGCCAAGGTATGGAACTTGAAATTACTTTATCCAGCAGTGACCTCAGTGTTTTTTTATGCAAAGTCAGGCACATCACACCTATACACTCTGCACATTGCTAATTAAACCATGACCCATTAGCAGTCATAAACACAATAGCAATAGATTTGGAGTTCAGTGACACTAGCTGGAGTATACAACATACTTCCACGTGTGGAGCCCATCACAAAATAATTGTTTTAAGCCACATAAACAGAAAACACCTATTTGTTCAACATGGAAAAAAAAAAACAAACCCACCCCCAAAAAAAAACAAAAAAAAAAATCCCTCCCCCCCCCAAAAAAAAAAAACAAAACAAAAAAATCCCACAACTTTGACTTAAAATATTCAAACAAAATTGAAACTACATCTTTCTCTGTAAGGAGACATTCTGAAAAGGAAGGGGGTTTTGTGAGAACTTTTTGCCACTGCATTGGCACTGTGGCTCACTCAGAGAAGCAGAGGTGGTTTCAGAGATCTTGGCCAGTTCTGATTTTTTCTCTGTGGCCATCTGCAGTACTATTGTGTGACTACCTGATGTCAGAGCAGGGTACATTCATGGGTCTGGCATTTTGTTTATTGAAAAAGAATAATGAAATAAAAATCACCTTGCTTTTATTACGGAATGCCAGCTCATGATAATGCCCATCCCTTGAGATTTGAACTCTGCACTTTCCCAAGGGATTTGCTTGAAGCATACTCATGGCTTTTTCCAGTTAGAGGAAACATTATGGTACACAAGAAAAGCATATGTAATGTGGGACTGACCTTCACCTTAACCTTTCTGAGCTCTGCTTTCCTCACTGTTTTTCATTCTGACTCTGCAGCACTTCAGCTCACACCATCCCTGAGTTTTTCCTCTTTACCTTGTGGGTTTGAGTTTAAATAAAAAATTTAAACATTTGAAATGGGATATAGCAACCTTCCTCAGGCTGTCTGTAAAAATGGTAGATTTATCACACAAAAAGCAAGACACTGGATGCCAGAAAGCCTCAGCTACATTCAGAGAGAGAACTACAGCTTCTTGGTATTTGGCAACAGAGGAAAAGTAATGGTGTTGTAACATGGAAGTTGAGCATCATGGTTTTATGCAACAATACATTAATCATCTGTTATGGAGCAGAGAATGAGAATTAGATTTGATTTTTCAATACCTAAATATGAAAAGTTCTCTTTTCAGTCAAGCACATAAAAAACCCAACCTATCTTGAGCTCAGAAAGGAGATGTGTCTTCAAGTAAATGCTTTTCATTTTTTTATATCTCTAGCAAATTCTGCCAAACCAAAAGAAAAATGTTTAAAATGTTTCTATATTACAATACATGACATTATAATAGAATACATAATTTATTTCAATGTTGTTTCATGGTTCTAGAAAAGAAGATTTTTATTATTGAAGGAAAGGACCAACAAATCCCATCCCTTGCTTAAGAGGTCAAAACCTCTTAGTGAGTATACTTGCATATTTTTAACCTGTAAAGTAGGCAATGCTCCCTGCTGCCTCTCACCTTCATTTGCTAGTCATGGGAAGAGAAACTTAATTGGCTTTTTAGATGCACCCTTTTCTGCTGCAGTGGGTAAGGGTTTGCAATCCAGTTTAGGAATGCAGAATAAACACATGGAGAAGACTTGTACTATTTATCCAGGACAGCTATGAAAATCTCAGCTACTTATTACCAGCTGTGGTTTGCAGACATGCCACCTTAATTTGGGAATATGTACAAAAAACTTTTCTTCATTTCAGTATCCCTCTGGGATGCCATTAATAATTAGTTTTACCAGCAGTACTCCAAACTAAACTCATTTTTCATTTTTATTACGAGTAGTACTCACTGAACACCAATTTTCAGAGTTTTCATTAGGCCTGGGAGCCGTAGGACAGTGGTATTCCAGCAGAAGATAATTTCTGCAGCACAAAAATGCAGTGGCACCAACGATCCTGCTGGGAATCTGGTTTCAGTTTGGCTTGGAAAAGCTCCCACACACCCAGTGTCAAACAGGCTTTGCTACAGAAAAAACCCTCTTAGCAAAATAGAGAGGGACTGCTGTGGTGTTGGGGTCCCCAGGATGAGGTGAGAGATGGGAATCTGACTCCAAGTTCTCAGAAGGCTGATTTATTATATTATGGTATCATATGATATAAAAATAAATGCTATACTAAAACTATGCCAAAGAAAGAAAAAGGAGACATCAGAAGGCTAAAACAAGACTGATAATAAAAACCCCTGACTCAGAGAGTCCAACACAGCTGGACTGGGATTGGTCATTAAATGAAAACAATTCCCATGGAACCAATCCAAGATGCACCTGTTGGTGAGCAACCTCCAGACCACATTCCAAGCAATCAGACAATTACTGTTTACATTTCTTTTCTGAGGCTTCTCAGCTTCTCAGGAGAAAAAAGCCTGGCGAAGGGATTCTTCAGAGAATATAATGGTGACAAGGACTAGGAAGAAAGACAACTGCAGAAAATCAGAGAATTTGGTCATGCTGCTGGGAGAGAGGGGATTGAAAGGCAGAGCTGCTGTCTGACAGCCCAGTGCCTTTCCCAGAACTGACTCTGTCGATTTAATTCACGTGTGGTGAGCACCACATCTTCTGTCCCTGATCCTGTGTTTGGCTGGTGCTCTCTGACCTGTCCTCCTCCCATGTGCAATGCATGAGGTGACTGATGGCTCTAAACACTATGCTTCCACGTGGCTGAACACAGCTTAAACATTTAGGGTGCTGTTTTAAATAAAAAATATTATTTAAGTCTTACTGATTAACAGATTAAGGCTGCTGTTGTACACGGGTCTGAAAACAGATTGCATTTTCCATGGAATAAATCTGTTTGAGTTCTTGGCCTTTAGGGACCTTTTCTTTTTTCTTTTTTTTTTTTGTTATTTTAATCAGCATCATTTAGCATTTTCTCAGCTTTTAAAGCTGAGTTGCTTAGCCATGCATGACATGCTTCCAATGGTAAGTTAGCATAACAGCACATGTTTTTCCTGCTCATTTGGATTGTAAATATTTGTACTGCTTGCTATCAACAGCTTTGCAATTCTGTACCAGGCTGCATATATTTTTTTAAAGACATTATAAATAGAACTAGATTCCGCATTTACACATAAATATATTTAAATAAAAATGGCAAAACAATCCAAGTATAATAAGGAATAGTTTCATTTTCAGGCATGGGCAAGTCCTGAAATTGAAGGATTTAGGATGTTTGTGGTTCAGGTACCCACATTAAAACATTAACTTTCATTGACAGTGGCAGAAGCTGGCAGATGTTATTTTGCTTGTGCTAACTCAATAAACGCAGGTCAAACCCAGTTAATAAATCAGCCATCACTAAGTGTCAAGCAGTTCTGTTACTCAGAGAGAAGACAGGTGAGGAACCTGGCTTGTGCTTATCTGTCACTCAGACACATCTCCACCTGCCATCCTCAGAACACAGAGGGAAAACAGAGTTTCTTGCCTCTTTTGGTCTCACCCAGGAAGAGACACGCCAGCTCATGCCCTGCTGCTCACATCACAACAGGATTGATTCAGCCCATTTTTAGGGGGACTTGTCAGAAAAATGGTACCTAGGGCCTGCTCTGACAGCAAAACTCCTTGGGCACCATGAGAGTCTCACCCTCACAGGAGGGCTTCCATCAGCATCTGAATGACAACTGGCAATTATCAAATGCTGGACGACCCCAATGCAGCAAATAATGTGCTCTGACTCCATGGTTCAGGAGGCTGAACAAATGCCTTAATAAGCTATTCTATATTACACTAATACTATACTATAACTATACTAAAGAGGTACTACACTAAAAAGATACTAAAGAAAAACCTGTGGCTGTCTGAGACAGTCAGGACACAGCTTGGACCCAACTGGCCAACCAATCCAAACCATCTGCTTGGGTAAACAATCTCCATAACACATTCCACACGTGCCAAACAACAGGAGCAGCAAGTAGGGGTAAGAATTGTTCCCTTCTCCGAGCTTCTCACAGCCTTCCCCAGGAAAAATCCTGGGAGAGAGAATTCTGTCTGTCTCTGCTCAGAGAATGTGAATAACACAGGCAATAACAATAATTTTAACCAAAATGGCTTCTTAAAACACGTACTTACAGAAATCTTTATATTAACAACTACTAACATCTTTATTTTAACAACAATTAGTCACCCCTCTCATGTTCAGTAGCCATCTCCCATGGCAGACAAGTTACAGCACTGATACAGAGACTAATTCACCTTCTCAAAGGCACATTTCCTCTACGTGACCGTGCTGACTTCTGGAAGCACTGACTGGTGTAGAATTTATGATGATTTTTGCTGACTTCTCAATTATCCCCGCTCATTACTCATGTTTGGTTTTCCTCAACCGAAGTGAGGCATGATGGATTTCTCCATAGTTAAATATGGAAACTGTGTGGTCCTGACCTCACAGATTCACACCTGGCCCTTTTTTCTCATGATTTACTGGGAGTGGAATCAGGCTGGGTAAGTGCAGATCACCACCCCACTGATGGCCAAATCACTGCGGTAAAAGTGCGTGCTGAGTCTCAAAATTGAATAAATGTTTTGGCAAGAAATCACAGAATACTCTGATCAGTGACCTGCATGACTTCTGCCATGAGCTCTACTGATCACACAGGCTCTGTCATGTGTCTGGATTTCTATCTAGTAATGCTCATAATGGGCAGATTTGGAGGGCAGAACCACACCTACAGTCACTGGGACTGCTGAGGCTGGGGCACAGAAAACAAAGGCATCCCCTGGACAATAAAATGAGGGTGGTTAAGGAAAAGGGCACAAAAAATGTTAAATCAGTGTTACTTTACAGGTTCAGAAATTACTTCCCAGTGGAGATGAGTGGGCAGTTAATCCCTCCCAAGCTGCTTGGGTTTCTTTGCTAATCATCAGCTGTATAAAATGTCCCTTTACTAGCTATGTGCTTCCCTCAGGTTTCATGAGTATTTTTCACTAAAAGCCAACTTTACATTGCTGTTATCTGACTGAAACTTTAAACAGTATCGAAGTTCACTGTTGGACATAGCAATGAAGGACTCACAGCAAAATAAGTGTGAGGGAAAACATCCCCAGAAGCATCATGATGGTCTCTAAATTCATATTTAGTCTCTCAAATAGCAAGAATGATTTTTAGCAGGTTTTAACAGCTCTTAGCAGAATTGCACATTTCCATTAACAGCCCTTCCAGCACCAGGGACCAACACTGCTGCCTGATGGAACTTTGCAGTGCACTGCAGCAGCCACAGGGTTAGATTCCTAATGCTTACCTTGCTCCAGAATTGCCCTTTTTAAGCTACAAATTATTTGTTTCTTTTGCCTGAAGTCATAGATGGACTATTAAACAGGTGCTGCAATCTGTGCTGTGCTCCACAAAACCAAATCACAGAAGGGGGGGTGCCACCTCTGCCCACAGAGCTGGGAGCCTCCCCATTAAATGATGGGAACAGCAAAGAGGAAATGCAGCAGGAGGGGCTGGGAATTGCACCCAAGCATGGCACAGAAAATCACCTGCACAGCCACAGACAAAGAACTCCACCACAGTGTAACTGCCTGTAGACATTCTACAGTAAATCATGTCCCTCTGCTCTCTTTCTTCTCAGGACCAAATCTGTATCTGCAGGAAGGGTGCAAATACAGCAGAGATGCTCTGCTGGGTGGGTTCAGCAAGGAGCAGCAGTGGTTTGAGATGATAGGCATTAAACAGCTTTCAGATGGCTCAAAATCCTAGTTCAGCTCTCATCCTATGTACTCAGAAAATGACCCAAACATACCTGACTACTCTTTGAAAGTATCTGGAGGTCCAAGCCCAGAAATATGCATTTGTTTACTACGTAGAAAAAGGCTGTGGTTTACTGCAGGTGACACTAATTCATGCCCACACAGACTCACAGCTCTGGCCAGGACCACAGAGGCACCCAGGGTGTGAGGACATGGGAATCCCACTGGGACAGACACCCAAGCAAGCTGCCAGCTTTGCATGCAGCAGGGTGCAGCCCATGAGGAGAACAACCTGCATGTCACCAAAATGTTTTATGAAAAATCCTTTCTTTAGGATTTCTCCTGCTGAGAAGCTGAGAGGCCTCAGGAACAAAATGTAAGCAATGATTGTTTGCTGCTGTGGAATGCAGCAGGTGGGTCTGGGATTGGTCTCATGTGGTTGTTTCCAATTAATGGCCAATCCCAGTCCGGCTGTCTCGGACTGTTTCGGTCAGTCTGAGCCTTTGTTATTCATTCCTTTTCTATTCTTAGCTAAGCCTTCTGATGAAATCCTTCCTTCTATTCTTTTAGTATAGTTTTTAATATAAAATATATCATAAAATAAATCAAGCCTTCTGAACATGGAGTCAACTTTCTCATCTCTTCCCTCACCCTGGCACCCCTGTGGTCACTGTCACACCTGTCCCCACAGCTGCATGAGCCCAGGACTGCCCCAACCTGGGGCAGCTCCCCAGAGCCAAGGGAGGAACAACTGCCCAGTGCCTCACTGCCAGGATTGTCCTGCTCCAAACAGCCTGGGAGCTGCCTGGCTCACAGACAAGCTGAGGTCATGAAGTCTGAGGTAATTAAAAGACAAATATTTTCAAAAAGTTTAAAAGAATATTTTCAGGCAATTTTGTTTGTTTGTTTTTCTGCAATAGATTTTTAGCATGGCACTGCTGTCCTTCACAGGTTACCCCAGCCTCCTTCCCTGCACCATTCCCTGGAAGCTTTACTACTCCCTCAGGATGGCATGGCAGGTCCTCAAGTCCCACAAACGTTGTTTGTCAGTGCCAAATGGGACTTGCTCTGTCACAGACTAAGTCTCTGAGGCTCTTTTTGAAGTCTACAATGTTTTGAGTTCATTTTTAAATGCAGTCATCCCAGAGGAAAATCTTCAAATTGTTGTCAGGACAGTGATGGTCCTTTGTGATGCTACAAAGCCCAAAACTCTGCCTAGCAGGGATAAGATGCTTCATATTTGTATGTACTGTATCTGCCATCCCAGTCTTATTCTGCATCAATGGAGAGAAAATACACAGCTCACAGTAAGAAAATATTTTTTTTTCCTCTTCCTTCTTTCATCATTTTTCAAGCAAAAGTTAAGCCCAGTGCTTCTCTTCCAAGTTAAGGTGCCTTTAAAAGTTAATAACAAATTACTGAAGGAAACGCATAACATGCCCAAGGAAAAAAGTAAGTTGCCACTGCTACGTATTCCTCATTCAGTAACAACACAGATTTTACAAAATGCTGTCAGGAAACAACAAGAGCCTTTCACCTTCCTTATAGCCTGAAACAGTTTACTGCAAATTTGGTGCAGGAATATGCTAAATATAGGAAGAGAAGATATTGTCATATGGTTGTTTTAATTAGGACCTTGAAAGCCCAAGCAGCGGAATTTTAAGACTATATACTGACATTTTAAGCCTATGCATAATGAATATTTAAACAATCCTGTGAATTACCTGCCTAGAATTAGAATTGCAGCCTTTATTATGACCAGTGATATTCCTATTAGTGTGGGTTTAGACAGTGCCATTTTCAACGGCTTTGTGCTATAAAAGGCTGCTCTGTCAGGTGTAAGTGAGCCTCAATTTCACATGAAGAATCACAGGCATTTAAGAAATCATCTCATAGCAGCTACCACCTCATGTGAGAGAGCAGCATTTCCTCTGCCCTCCTAAAGACACCAGAGAGGCAAAATTCGCTTGAAAATCACACCTTAAGGATAGACGGATGCAGAGAGAAAACACGCGGACTGAAAGGGGATTAGTGCACATGCAACATTCAAATGGCACCCTGACAACACCCAGGGTGAATAAACACCTGTAATAAATGATGCACAGCCCACAGCCCTCTCCCTGAGTGAGGCCCTGAGGCAGGAAAGAGAGCAGTGCACTCTTGCTGCACTAATTAATATTTAGCAGGCTATATTCTGCTATCCATCTTTCAGCCCTGTGAAGTTCCTGTCCTTGTTCTCCAGGACATCCTGGACTACAGGGATGGATTAATGCACTGGGAAATGTTTGCTGGTGTTAATTGGGGTATTCATTAATAGTCTGGAGCCCAGCCTTGATTGCTGATAGTGTTTCTGCTGGGTACAGAGGTTCAAGTTCTCTGAAAAGTTGGTTTATGGCCTCTAAAGTCCACTAAAAAGATAGAATTCAGAAGAAGTTCCGATACAAGAGGTAGCAGTTGTTATGCAGATTTACACTGTAAGAGAAATTAATTAATAAATCAGTTAAAGAACAATAATTTTTATTCCCAGCATTCTCTAGGAATACTGCTGTCTTTTCCTTTCTCCTCTTTAACAAATCTATCCAAGCTGAGATTTACTGTTTTAGACCCAGAAAATGCAAAGGTAGAAGAATACTTTTTTATTTCTGTGTTCTAAATTCAAGTTTAATATATAATTCTGGGCAGTGACAGCAACTCTTGAGCTTTAGCCTTAAGATTTTGGCAGTACTTTAATAAGTAAAATTGCTGCTTCCTCTTCTGAATATAGACTTCTGCTGTGTAGTTTCTTACTAGTAAAGCAGTAACTTTTTTCTGAGTACATATTTACAAAGCTGTGGCTAAGTCTGCCCAAGTCTCCACAACACAGTTATTCACCTCAGTCTCAATGATTTTAAAATATGTTTAATATCACTTTTTATCACCTCATTCTCCAAGCTTTAACACAATGACTGAGGAAGGGCAATTCTCAGAACAAAATGAACCCAAATCATCCATTTATGAAAAGCAAAATGATGCCAGCCATACTTCATCACTGGCAATTAAGCATAATTTCTGGTGCCAGAAATAGGAGCAAAGAGATTTAAAGACAGACAAGAGAACTGGCTTCATCTCCCAGGCACTTTGAAAAATTTACTTTTAAAATTACAAGCTCTTTGCCTGGGTAGTTACCTGAGTCCAGAAACACAAATCCAGTCAGGCTTTCAAAATACTGCCCTTAACTTCTCCTTTGCTCTAAAGGTTGTGGCCTCTGTCCAACACATGTAAAATTGAGTAGGTATCTTGTGGGGGGGAAAAAAGTTACTTTTTCCATAATTTACTCTAAAATCCTTTTTCCTGTTACTGAATCTTGCCTGTCATCTATTCTTGTCCATTAAACACCCTCCAACCCTGCTGCAGGAAGGCACAGCCCTCACCGTGGACTGCCTAAGAGCAGAAGCCCAGCCCTAATGGCTCAGCCCCTTTTAGCACCAAAAATAAAACAAAACAAAATAGAATAAATGCAGGCTTAGCACATTTCCTATCACTTGCAGTCCAGCAGCTCATGTAATGCTCTCCGTGCTGGAGAGCACAGAGAGTTGAAATGAAATCTTCCTTGGCAGGCACTCTCATCAGCACTGGGGGCACTCTGGGTGTGCTCCTGATGGTAAAACCCTGAGGCATGAAATGGAAGTCACAGGCTGTGGCTGTCCTGCTAAGTGTGCTTCACACACCCACTGGAATCTGATCTTTGGGAAAGTGGCAGCAGCTCTGGGAGCTGCTGGAGCAGAGAATCTCTAAGGCTGCAGCCTCTGCCCCAGCTGAAAAATCTGCTCATTCCAGCTGCACTCCACAGCCAGAGTGGGAGTCACCACATCAAATCCATTACTTATCTTAACACCTCCTCAATATGCCCCCAAATTCAACATGTTTATGCTTTAAAACCTTCGCTGGGCATCGATAAGCACAGAGCTAATGAAGCAAAGGTGCAAAGAGAAAGAAACAAATAGCAGGTAAAGAATATTCCTATTCCTACTCATTGCTTTTCAGTGATGCCAGTCTCTGAGAAGCTTGGAAATGGAGTTTAAGAAATAATCACATTCTTGGCCATGCTGTGCTACCAACAATACATTTGGAAATATTAGGGAAGGTCAATTTGCAATAAATTCCAGGGAATGTAATTATGTGCCAAGAAGAGCTGCTAGTTTTAACAGAGGCCTGACCTTCTTACTTGTAGCATTACCCCTCTGGTAAAGCCAGAGATGGTAGAAAGATGGGAAACATCACTCCAAACTGACATGAGCTCTACTTGGCCTTGAGAAATTACAATAATTAGTGTGCATACACATACAGATATGTCAGCATAAGCTTTTCATGTCTAACTATGTTTGAAATATAAATAGCAATAGTGAAAAATTAACACCCCAGTCTCAGGAACCCGTATGTGCCTTCTGCTTCACTGTGACAACATGGAACATAAACATCCACAAATTTAGAGCACCATCTGGAAAAGTCCCATTGAAAATATTCTCAGATGTTAAGTCCTTAGCAAGCAATGAAAGTACTAATAAAAAGTACAAAATTATTATTGCATGTAGGAAAACAGAGCATATTCAGAAAGACTTGTTAAAGGACCTTGACAGGGACAGAATAATCAATATGAATTACTAGTTTGTAATCTATTTGTGTCATAGTCATGGTTCCAACTTACATTTCTGCTTCTTCAGGCCGCACATAACTTATGATCTGATTTGTTCCCAACTCTTTGTCTCTTGCTCTTTTCCTGAAATCTTCTGGACTTCAGGTATTTATTAATTAATTGAGTTCTTTCATTTAATAATATCTTTATAGTTGTCCATATCCTGTTCCTGGACTGAAATACATTCATCATGGATAAGAAGCCTGCAAAATAAAGAATATATTGTGGTGATGTATTTTTTTGAAATCTGTGGTGAAATAACACCTGTATGGTTGGCTGTCAGGGACACATACAACCACTTCTGAAAGAAATAAAGACAGATTTTTTTTTTTTCCCTGAAAATGGAATTTCATTGTCAAGGGCATACAATGAGTCCTAAATCCATAGGAAATTTTAATACATTTGATACATCCAGGGCTTGTTTTCAAGGACACTTGTTTTGGGTTCCTGAAGATTTGTTCAGATTCCAAACAAATTTTTAAATCCAGCTGGTTTTTTCTATTATTCACTTAATATTAAGACATTGAGGTGACTGAATTTCCTTTTAAGTACTTGTGTGAATGGTTTCTTATTTGAATTTTTAATATGGTTGGGGTTTGGGGTTTTTTTGATGATATGCTTTTATATTTGATGCTTAACATTCTCCATTTGGTGAATGATTTTTAAAAGGTTTTCTGTTAAAAACAGGGTCATCCAAGGTTAAGGACTGGTAAGGTTGTCTCATAACTTAGATAACAATAATAAACCTTTAACAGAATATATTAAAAAACAAAGTAGGTGAAATGAAAGGTGTTTAACCAGCCCAAGCAGTGAGATTTCTTTAAAATACTTGGCACAAATCTATAAAAAATGAGTACAGCACCAGAAATTAATATCAACTAAGAACAGACAAAAGGGATCCATTCATCACCTAATCCAGCCTCCAAGATTAATCTAGCTACCTCTCATCTCCTCTGACTTCAATTAAATCCCCCTGTCTAGTTTCTTGAGTTGGTAAATCTTTTTAAATTAATTCCACTCTCCTGTTTGCAAGACTGTTTTACTTCTAAGCCTGGCTAGGATGGCTGAGAGCCTGGCACCTAGTATATCTCCTCATTTGCTTCCATATTTAAACAGGCTGTTTAAAATGTTCTCCATGGCCAAGAACAGAGTTTAAATAAATTTTAAATCCAGTAATAGAGGACTGCAGTCAGACCAGTCACTCTGAAAGGACCGTGTCCTGTAAGCTGTTTAATTATCCTATAAGAACACAAATTATTTAAAATGTTCCCACCCCAAAACAATCCTGTAAATCATTTCACAGTGCTTTATCACATTTAAGTACTCTCCAATTTCCCTCCAAGCATGTAAACCTTTCCCATCCATTATTCTTCTGCTTTATGGGACTCAGTAATTTCTTTTAAAGAAGTTGGTTGAATTTCAAATTGGAGCCAGCATAAATCTATCAGGTGTTTATATTAGTGGGGAAAGCATAGGAAATTCCCAATGCAGTGGTTGTCCTCTGGCCATAGTAGATGTCAGCTCTGCCTCTACACTTTGGTTTATTTCCCCTTCCCTGTGGTTCCTTCTGTACAACACAAGAGGGAAGTTCTTGTAATCTGGGCTGCCCTTGGCACTTTTATCCTGACATGCAGCAGAGCTGCTCATCACTGGCTGGGGGCTGTGTACAAATCACAAATGGGACAGGACTGCTGGGAACGTGCCTTGAGCTGTTTTATTTTCCAGCATCACTCTCATTACACGGTTATGACAATGGGAAGATGCCATCAGCTCACATCCCAGGCAGCAGACAAAGAACTTAATGTAACAATTTATTTTATAAGTTTTTTGAGTAATCACACACAAAAAAAAGCACATTGACAGTAGTTCTATCTAGTAACTATAAGCACACTTACTTTTTGTTAAAGAAATGTTTGCTTATTTTGAATAAAAGACCTGCTTGTAAGCCTTAAAACACAATGCACAGAGCTCCATTATTAAGTTTAAAACTTCCCAATATCTCACTAGATAAACTTTTCTGTAGCTTAGGGAGTTATTCTAGACAAGCATTAATACACAGACCATTGCTCTATTTGCCCTTACTTTTCTACTTCTTATATAATTTCTCTGCTGATTTACCTCATGGCTACTGCTTAGCTCTAATCACAGTTCTGCTGTCTCTGACGCTTGGCTTTTGCAGCTTTCCCAAACCCCTCTGATTTTATGGATCCCCACACTGCTGACCTCATGTCAAAATCACCAACTCCAGACAGGTGTGGCTGAACCTCTCTCCATAGGTCTGACCATCACACCTGCCCAAACAGTGGGAGCAAGGAGCACCTTTGCAGGCAGCAGCAGCCCCCACTGCAGCTGCACTGCATCCCCACAGCCAGGTGCAGGCAATGCCAACCTGCCTCTGCCACCAGAGCCTGCAGACACTCCACAGATGCCTCAGGTGCTGTGATCAACCTCCCAGCAGCTCCTTCTATCGCTGAGCAGAAGGCAGAGGAGTGCACACGTGGTTAGGGGATTGCCCTGGCTGCAGAACAGAATCCCCTCTCACCGTGGTGCCTGCTCCAGCCCACCCTCCTCTGCCTCCCTCCATGCGTCAGGGGGAGGCACGGACCGTGAGCTCTCCAAGGCTGTTGATTCTGACACACCTGCCATTTCCTTAGCAAAATCACTCCCCTCTTTGCTTCATAGAACCCTGGCAAGGCAACCCTGACCATCTGGCTCTTAAACAAGGGGCAAGGAGCGATGCCAAGACATCTTGTTCTGCTCGAATATGTCAGCGATCCTTTAATCTGCGGATGGCATTTGGGAAGTTGCCTTGACTGGCAGAACAGCATCTCTGCTCTTTTGCTCTCTGCCTTTAAAACAGCAAAACTGGAAGCCCTGTGTCCTATATTGCACAGTCTTAAGTCAGTCAAGGTAAATAAATATCCTGCCATCTGCACCTTCCACAGCAAAATAAAAAATTTAAAAAAAAAAGAAGCTAACACAGCCTGGCATATTTCCAGGCAGATAAAACCCCAATGGTCTTGGTGAAAGGGGAGAGGATACAGACTTCAGTGGGCAAGGTTGAAAGATTAACCAACAGTGAATGAGCAGTTTTTGATTCACTTCTGTCAAGTTCAAGAAAAAGCATCATGCTCCAGCTCTGGATTGGGTGGTGTCCTTGATGGCATGGAATGAGTTTTTGCATTGTTTTCTGCTGAGGAGATAATGGTCAAAAGCAATGTCCCCTGAGGGAAGGGTCCAACAGGAACCATCCCTGGGGTGTCTCAGGAGGAGCAGGACAGCCCCACACCCTGCTCAGAGCATGCTGTCCCTCACATCCACTTCTGTGGAAATGCACAACACTGGAAACCTCCCAGATGTTCCAGTTCTGTCCCCCCGTCCTGCAGAAATGTCGGATCTCCACAGACAGCAGGTGGTGCTTGCCACAAGTCCCCACACATTGACCTGGCACAGCCACACTGGCACATTTCAGTTCACTGGGTTAATCATCCAGAAATGGCAGCTTCTGATGGAACCAAAAACTGATCAACAAAAAGGAGGGGGGGGATTTTCCAAAGCTCTTCCCAAGGAGACAAAAAACAGCCTGACCACATCTTCTCCCCCTGCTGATGGTCACAGGTGAATTTACATCTCACTGACATCTCATTGAGTCAGTGTCATGGTGATGCCAGAACAGAACCCATTAGTAAAAGAGGAGGTGCTGGAATAACTTAAAAGAGTTGGCATGTGGCTTAACATGGTAGCAATTAAAAGGCCAAAGGAGGTGATGCTTGAAAAGGGACCTGAGAAATTGTGTGGTTATGATAATTAAAGCTAAGATAATTATTGAGATACAATAAATATTTGTTTATTAATTTAGTTTTAAGATTGATGCCTCAGGCAAAGAAGAGTGAATATCATCTGAAAGGATCCCTGCTGAATAGCACTGCAAGATGTGAAGTGAGGATGCTCTTTCATACAACTTCTTCAAAATTATAGGAGCTATCCCCTGCTATGAAGAACAAATTATATGAGCTGAATTAAAACCAGCAAAATCACTTCCACACAGGTTGTACAATAAAGAGTTCCATAGGGAAAACATCTTAAATGAAAGGCTACCAGAAATGTCAGTTCTTGCAGAACTGTACTAATAGAAGAATAAAGTTTAAATTATTTAAGCAGTAACTCTTCATTTTCTTCACTTCTATCAAACTTTAAAATTCTGAAGGAAGATTTGCTCAGTTTGAGTTTACAGTTGGCTGGAGGACAGTAGAGGCACTTCCATCAGGAAACAACCTGTTTACATATTAAGAGTGAAAGGAGTGATTCAGCACATCTAAGTTAGAAATAGAAATATAAGAGCCAGGAATACCTGAAGCTCTAAATAAGACACAAAATACTCACTACTGAGACTTTGGTACCATTTAGCTTCACCAGGACAGGTAAGTGTACACACACACTTTTGTTTTCCAAATTTTCGCTGACGTATCAAAGTGGGGGAAGATGAAAGGCTTAGGACTCAACTGGTACCATCAAAAATAAAAACAAACTTTAAATTTTGCTGCAGACTGAGAATGGTGTGCTAGTTCTGAAGATGGGAAATGTGGAAACCATTTGAATGAGAACATACTCTTGAAATTCAATTCCCTCTGTTTTGTTAGGGAGCTGGAAGAACCAAGTGGAACAAGTCTGATCACATCTTCGAACCCACAAAATGGCTGGAAGAGAGAAATTATTTAATTTCAGGTAAAAGCTTGGGACATGCTCCTCTACTTGGAGCCCATGCTGAATAAAGGTCAATTTGGAGTATTCCTCAGTCAGAATTTGGTTCCCATTTGTTTCCTACACACATCCTTTGTGACCACCTGGTACCACACGGAACACTGTGTGCATTTGTTCCAAGAGGTGAACAAACTCAGCACTGGCCCAGCAGCTCTGCAGCACAACAGGAATTTCTAAAAGAGGAGGAAGTGTTCAAGTCTCATGCTGAGAATATAACAACCACATCTTTTTCCCAAGGAGAGGAACCAGCTCTAATGGCAGAGAACTTAGTTAAAGCAAGAAGGAAAAAGATTAAAAAAAAAAAGAAACACAGACCTTCCATCTGGTTTCCCATCTGCTTCTGTAAAGAAAAATCTCTCCCTGTTGAAAATTACAAAATTGTTATAGTGCAGCTCTTTCAGAAAAAAAAGCACAAGAATTCTTGACTGACAAGGCCTTTCAATAATAGCAGAAGTCAAGTTTTGTCTTGCACTTGTTACATTATTTGCATATGAGAGATTTTCCTAAATTACCCACAAGAGATTAAATAAAACTGAAGGAATTGTAGGAATATGCTATGAGTGAAATCATAACCTAAAGTCAAAGTAAAATAATAAAGGAAACACAGGCAAAAGAGCTGTTTCTCTAAAGAAAACAATTATTTTATTTCCTTGAGTTTTAAATCTGTGAAGGAATTTCAGCTTCCCACAAGCCTGAAGCAGGGAAAGACCAGGGCACGGAACAATTTTGATTGGTCAAAAACCAAATTTTTTGGAAGATCTTGTCTTAATAAAGATATAGAATATTGTGGCTTTATTCAGCAGTCAGAGGAAAGCTGTCTCTTTCCTCCATACTCCTCCTCACAGAGAGGGGACAAAGCAGGGTGTGAGGGTGCTTCCCACAGGCTGCTCCTTCCAAACCTTCCAAGCCCTGCCTGTGTCACTCTGGGACACAAAATAAAACAACATGGACACTGGAATTTCCAAGGTAAAAAGAAGAGTAGTTTAATTTTTGGCTTCAACATTTATAGATTTTCAAAAGTGACAGTGGATTGGAGGATGACAGCACCGCCTCTTCAATGACAGTGGACAAACCGACAGCCCACCAAACTCCTCCTCTTCTAGAAAAGAATGTAAAACAATACTTTTCACCTCTTCCAGAAAAGAATGTAAAGCAGTATTTACATAAAACCATGTGAGAAAGTTCATTACAAGAATGTAAACATCAGAAGGCTTAGGAGAACTTGGAAGAACGGGGTGACATTCCTGCCCTGGACCCTCGTGTCCCAGGCTGCAGCCCAGAGCCCAGGAGTTTGCAGAGCTCTCTCTGCTCCCTGCTGTGCCTCCACAGCCCCATCCCAGCACAGACAGAACCTGAGCACACCCCACACTTCACCCCAGCCCCACAGATCCCTCCTGTCCAGGCTCCCTTCCTGCCAAAGTGCCTCTGGAAATGTCCAGGTTGGCTGCTGTCTGTCTGTGCCCAGACGCGTAGGATGGTTCGCTCCGATCGGGCTCCAAAGGACGAGGCTGGACTCTCAGGTTTTTGGTGTCCAAGGTTGTTTATTATTTCTTATCTACAAAGTTTTCTCTCTGCCCAGCCAGGATCTGACCAGCAAGGCAGCCAAAGGCACTCTGACCACCCACGGGGCAGTCGTGTCTTTTTATAACAAAATCTACGTAAATCTTATTTACCTTTTGTCCCCAATACTTATCACCCTTGTTAACAAGTGTACCTTCACCAAGAACCTATTAAAAAATATCTGTGTCACACAGAAAATGGAAGACATGAAGAAGGAAGAAGAACCACAAGGCAGACCCAAATTCCTGCCTCTTGTCTCCATAACCCCCCTGAACCAAAACATTAAAACCTGCGTTTCACCTTGTAATTATCCTATTTCTATACCATTCAAACCCCAGTGATTCTCATATCCTCACATGCAGGTGGCACATCCCTAGAGGGATCAAAGTCAAGCCACCAGGCACTTTTGGCAATGTTCCAAGGCCTCCGAGCCCCCCAAGGGTTCTCTCGGTAGCTCTGGACATCCGGAGCGATGAATTCCCACATGGAAATGCCTTGTGCCAGGCTGCTCCTCCCTTTGTCCAAAATTCAGCCTTGTGCCAGGCTGCTCCTCCCTTTGCAGACAGGGCTCTCTGTCCTGACTGGAAAATGCTGGGATTAGCTAATCTGTGCATTCCACAGCACATCCCTTATTTCCAAAAGCTCATTCCTATCTGAATGGAAGCTGCTTTGACTGGTTTTGGTTTCCCTTCTCTCTCCTCTCCTCTGCTTGCTGCCCCACAGCTCTGGGGAGGTGGTTGCTGAGGGCAAAGATCAATTATTTGAAGCTGGGCTAAAGAAATGCTGCTAGAGCCCCAGACATCCATAAAACCAAAGGACAGAAACTCTCCACAGGGCATTCTGAGTATTTGCACTTCTCAAAGTCTTTGCTGTGACAATAGTCTCAAGGCTGATGACTTTTCACAAAGAACTGAAATTAATGAAGTACTGCTTAATAGTCCCTCAACTTCATAAGAAATGTAAAGTAGTTCCTCCCAATTCTACTCAGCCAGCTCCTTGAATTTCAAATGTAATTTGGGATTGTTTTGATTAAAGAAGCAAGCTCTGGCAGAGCAAATCAAACAAAGCCAGTCCTGAAGATGAAACCTTGCTAAAACAGAATCTTCTATCTGATACTTTACTGCCTTGGATAATTTTTACAAATGTAATAAAAGTTTTTTGCAATATTATATCTTGTTAATAAAATAATTTTATGTTAACAAGTAGGAGAAGTGGAAAAAAACAAGTCAAGGAAGCATAAAATAGAAACACAAAATACAAAATATACAAAAAGAGAAGAAATAGAAAAATGGAAATTATAGCAAAAAAATAAAATTGATATGTTTGCTTTTATGCTTTGTGAAAATGTGTGAGACTAATGCTGCCTAGCAAAATGCCACTTAGCAACACTGGCATCAAAGGTTCTACAAAGAATTTATGTTAACTAACCCCATGTAAATGCATTTTAAACACATTGTAACAGCTCTTGATGTGCCAGAAATGCCAGGTAAAATGAAATTTCTCTTTTCTCTGTAGAAGTCTGATGGCAAATGCTGCTCTTCTGTAGGGCACAAGAATCCTTTAACTTTTTGGTTTGGCAATTTCAGAAAGCACATGAAAAACAGGTTCCTGAATTAATAAACTCTCATTTTATGTATTGAAAAAGATAAATAAACAAACAAGGACCACCAAAATCCTCCAGATTAAACCCTACAAACTTTAAAAGAGATGAAACGTGCAAGAGTCTATAGGAAGCTCCATGTAAGATTCTCTAAAGGGAGTAATATGTCCTTCCTATAGGTCTTTAGAATCATTATGTTAGACTCTGAGTGCAGGACTGCAATTTTCTATTAACTTTTATGGGATGTTGAAAAAAAAATCCAGGGAAAATTAATTTCTTATTAAGTTCCATGATTATTTCTTGAGGCATATTGTAGTAGCATTATAAATAATGTATCATTTGTATAGTACATTTACCCTTCAAAGAACTTTACAACTATTAGGCAATATTCAATCTTTTCTGACTGAGTAGAAACATCAGTGCTTTCCAGAGAAACAATATGAGCTCTATCATCACCTCAGAAGTGCATTTAGGATAATGTCTGGCCTTTCTGAATTTCAGCATTTCAGTTTCCTGGGGCTAAAAAGATGGCAGGAATCTAAACTTTGTCCAAAATTCAGAACTTTCAGACACGGACCATTAAAAGCATCCAACTACACATCAGCTACTGAGCACAGATGATGTTTCCAAGAGATGGAGAGAGGCAGAACAGCTGCAGGGCTTGCTCAAAGCCCTGGATCCAAGTGCTGGAAGCTCAGAGTTGTGAGCATGAAGCAAGGAAATGTGAAATAGTTTTGACTAAAGTTGTCCCTGTCCCATAGAGTTCTCGTTTCAATCAAGGGCAAAGGGGGAGCACACAAAGTGTGTACAAAGTGGAATAAAATAACCTCAAATCATAAGCAAAGTATCTAAATAACCAGACTTGAGGCATATTTTACATTTACTTCTGTATAGATCAACACCTGTTTTGCTAATAGTTTACTGCTCAGTTATACTAATTCCTGGAAGATAATTGCATGAAAAATTGTCAGGCTACATAACAGACATGATTTAAAACCAACTGTGACATGGACATGAGGAAAATGAAGTTCCATTAATCTTAATGAAATTTGATTCAAAATTTTGAGACAAAAATACCAGACTCTCCTTTTTAACATTATTATATAATGTCATGGGTTTGGTATTTGTGCTTATACATTTGTAAGTGTGTTAGTAAATTCAGGGTACTGCCACAGCTGGTTGATCTGAGCCTAGGGAGAGGACTTTCCTTTTGAAATCAGTAGGAGTTTTGCTACAGACTTCTTTGGAAACAGGTATCCTTCCTATATTATTCATAACAAGTGATACACTAATACCCAGAAAAAGCAAGAGGAATCTGACATGATGTGCAAGTATTACCTTTGTACTCCAGAAGGTGATACAAGGCTTTGAAAGGAAAATATATCTTTGTTGCTTCAAAACCTATTTGAAGCCTTTTTAGTGTTCAACCATAAATCTGAGCAAAATTTCTCTGTGTCAGTGGCAGAACAATTTGGCACCACTAAATCTGCTGAACTGTCAGAGTGGTCAATTGGGCCCCTACTTTCAGCATAATGTTGTGAGGAAAGGAAATTTTTGTGATTCTATTGTGTTCATTTGTCAGACAGTGAGTGCTTAAGAGCCCATTACTAAGATGTTAGAAAATCCGAGCAAGCACTATATCAGATGGGAAAGCAGGTTCCAATTTTCTACTGTTTTGAAACTACCTGGTTCAGCTGGACAAGGCTCTGCCACTGCTGGGTGACAGGGCAGAATTGTCAGGAACTGGCCATTCATGGGTGGTTACCTTTTAAGCATCACAGCCTGCTGATGGCAGGAGAAAATTGGGCCAATCTGTTGCTGTTCTCCACTTGATGAATGCCAGGTTCTTACCTGTAGCCACAATTTAAAGGAAAAGCGGAAGAAAATATAATTTCTGGTACCGAGATGTTTTCAAAGAAATTTTCTAAGTGACCTTTGTCATCAAAAACACTCTGGAGAAATGCCATTGGGGTGCCACTCAAAGCCCTCTTCACCTTTCCAGGAGTGTCTTGGTGAAAGCAGTCCCAGCAAGGCAGCATTTCAGAGCACTCCTGGGCAGAGCTTTTGTGAAAGCCCTTTCACAGGAAAGGAAATATTTCATAGAACAGGAGAGAGATTGGCAATGTTTACCTCCTTTCAGGGGGGGCAATTAAAACACCAGAATGCCTCTGCCCTGCACTGACATCAGTTAATAATTTCTCTGGAATGACCACCACGTGCACACCATGCAGGGCAATCCTGTATTTCCAGTGTGTGCATTTCCCATGGCTGCTCACCAGAGCTGCCCAATGGCACATGGAAATATGCAAGAGACAAATGTGTTCTGGTGCTGAGATTGCCTCTGCAGGCAGTGGGGTCAGCAGAGGCGTCAGGATGAGCTCTCTGACTGAGCTGAGCTCAACTGGCACAGGATCCCCAGAAAAGATCAAAAACTCCACAACTCGGGGAAGTTGTAAAGCTGGTATGTTTATTGCAGCACTGGACACATGCAGGGATTACTCCCCTCAAAAGGCATGTGTGCCTCTGGGGGGTCCAATCCTTTTTTTATCCCTGTCTACAAATGCATGTGCATACAATTTCACGATAGGTTCATACATATTCATTTTAAAAACTTCCTGTGACATTTAGCACTGGCTCTTCTTTATCAGAAGAATGCTAGGTCAGGTTGACCTGCCCCCCCTTTACCAGCAGCTTCTGTCTCTCTCTCTATCTCCTTCTGTCTCCCCTCCTTATCTTTGTCCTTCACTGAAGTAGCTTCACTGAGTCTAGGCTTTTTGCAAGAACAGGCAGACTAAATAGCTAGGTTTTCAAACTATAAACTTAACTTAAAGATGTACATTTCACCTAAATCAAAATGGATTTCTACTCTGGAAAATTTTTACTCTGTCTCACCCAGGGCAGTGGTCATAGCACCAAGCCTGGCTCAGCTCAAGCAGCATTTGGACAATACTCCCAGGCACAGCCTGTGAGTCTTGGGGCTGTCCTGTGCAGGGCCAGGGTTGGACTCAGTGATCCTCGTGGGTCCCTTCCAACTCAGCTGATTCTGTGGTCCTGTGACCTATCCCTGCCACATTACCTCCACTGAAATGCTGCAAATTAAAGCAGGGCAGTATACAGGATTGCAGCAGACCCATCACCGTGGCAAAGCATGGACATGAAGCGTTAGGGGATCAAGGAGTAGAAGAATTTGTGTTTTCTTCTCTTTGTGGCAAGTGAGTGCAGCCTATGCAAAGCACTGTTAAAGGCTCCGAGTGTTCTGGAACAGTGTCTGCTGACAAGAGTAAAAGTGTTTAATGCAGAGATCCTTCTCTAGTGAAAGATAAAGGCCAAGTTAGGAGTTCATGTTCATAAAAGACATTAATATCACAGGCCTTTATTGCATTATGAACTAATTCAGTTTCACACTGAGGCTATTTGAGTAAATCTAGCTTTCTATTTTCATCAACTGCTGTTTAATAAGAGTTTGAAGCAGAAAATGATGGCAAATCATTTTCTAATTTTTTAATTTAACTCTAAGATTGTTCTGATAACCATATTGGCTTGGACATAAGCAACAATAAATGCAGATTGACAGCCACAAAAAGGATAGACCATTCTCTAACCACTGTAATTAATATTGCTAGGCTGCATTCCTTAAGGTTCCTGTGTTTTTTAGAGTTGTGGTGTGCTAGCTAAAATCTGTTCAGTCAGGCTGACTTTGGCTTTCATCCACATATATTAATTTTGCCCAGAAGCTTTCCAGAAACTTAATTAAGCTGGCAGGTTGCATTCTCTTATGGTCCATCTTGAGCACAGTCTCACTTTTAAGACTTGAATTAGAGAACATATTCATTTGGGCTGCCTACTTAAAACTCTTAAAGAAAAAAAAAAAGGTAAAAAAATTAAAGAAGCCATCTTCCCTCAAAGCATGATTATTTAATTTTCCATGAAAAAGCTGGGCTGTTTGTACTGAAGTGTTTTGAATGCGCTCCTTTTTCTGGAAGTGAAGGTGCAGGCTTTGCAGTAAATAACTGGTCAGCTCCTCAGAGACTGCACACACTCTGCTGCTGGTTCCATCCTTCAGAAATACAGCTCATTCTCTGGCATTTTGTGATGTACTCAGACCTTGGCTGTTCAACTGCAGGCTCAGGGCTCCTGAATGTTTCAATAAGTCATGAAAACTTTTTTTATTTGCTTCTAAGCACAGCGAGAGGCTGGACCTGAACCAAGACTTCAGGTTCAGACACTCTGCGCAGTGAGGACTCAGAGCTGCCTCGTAATTCCATGCAGGAAAAGAAGGAAATTCTGAAACATCAGAACATCTGTTTAATTCCATCTACAAACAGGCGCCCATGCTTGAATTCAGTGACTAGGGACTTTCAGTTGTGTAAGTTCCCAAGCTTCTATTCCATGCTTCCTGAATAAAGTCCTCTTTTACCCTAAAAGATGGTAAATACAGAGCTAGTTAATTTTTATAACCATTTAAGACAGTCATGGAACAAGTGCAAAGATCCAGGGGGTCTGTGCGACCTGCTGGGCCATGGGCTGTGGCAGAACAGGGTCCTCTAAGGAGCTGCAATGAAATTGCTGCAAAAGAAAATTGATCTCCTGAGAAGGCCTACTAGCCAAGGGGAAAACTCAGACATAAGCAAGATAGAAATGATTTACTTTTTCACCCAGGAAAATTAACCAAAAGATTGGGAATCTTTGAATTCTTGAAGTCTCACCTTGAATTGTCCCAAAAAGAGGGTGAAAAAGGGCCAGAAATGGCCAAAGCACAAGTGCTACACTAATAACCAAGTGGCCACTGAGTTCCATGTCAGTTTGCCTCAGTAAGAGTTATTGATCAGCTTCTGCAAATCTTTGGCTTATGTTTGAATCCCCATATGTGCAGAATTGTCTGTAGGAGCATGTCCTTGCATGGCTGTGGTAAATGGAAACTCCAGCTGTGAAACTGAGCACAAACATTGCTTCACCTACGAGTCTACTGTTAACAGCTGCAGCATAAATTATTGGAAAAGATTTCAAACCAGCTAATTCACTGAGTAGCTGATGGCAATTATGCAGCTTGCCCATGCTGAACACAAGCCATCAAACAGAGAATAGATCAAAACAGGGAAGCTCTTTGGTTTTCTTTCCCATTTGCACATGCCACCGATGTGCAAATGACATATTCTCTATTCTGCCTACAGAGGGCTGAACTGAAAGAAACGTATTCCCTACCCCAAGATCAAATTAAGACTATTCAGGAAACAAAGTTAGAGACTGAATTTCAAATAATTTAATTACACTATGTAATTACTTTACAGAATCTATAAAGTGTTCATTAAACAATAGTAATTCCTACCTGATTCCCACCATGACACACATCACGCCTTTGAAACATAAAAATCCTTAAATTCTTTCTTTTCCTGAGCTAATGAAAATGTTAAATTACACTAGCAAGAGCCAGCTGAGCAACTGAAACAACCACATCAAACAGATGATTTGGGAGGATGCAGTAAGTTTCAAGGTGGGAAAACATTATTAAATCAATTGCTAGGGCATGAATGCAACACCCAGGGGTTAAACTCAGGGGGTCATAAAGGATTCTAACCACGATTTCAGTGTTATTAATGTGTTCATCTAGCTCTCCACAACAATCAGTGAAATCATGAGTGAATTTTTGTAGACAACTGTTCTGCAACAGAAGGAATTCTCACGTTGTCATTCGGTTTTCACAAGCCCTTAGAGAATTGCAGCTCCTATCTGTCATTTACATAGCTAAACAAAAAAAAAATAAGAGAGAGAATAAATCTGCATCATCTTCAGCTGCTATTTTGTTCTTCCAGTTCACTGGGCATTTAATTAATAATTGGAAACCCAGGCTGCATTCTGCCATTCCACAGGACACACAGCTTGGACATCAAGGGCTGTCCCTTTAGGCCACCAAAGGGGGGCTGATGGCCACAGGGGTCTGGGGCAGGGGATGGTGCAGATGGATTTCTTCACTGAGAGGGCTTAAATATTGAACTCCATGGACTTTGAGTACACTCCTCACCTCCTGTTGGGCAGGTTTACATTTAAAATCAGGCCCCTGGTTTGGGATCCTAAAGCATTTCACATCTGTGCTGCTTGACTTCACCCTCAAATAACAATGCCATCCCCTCCTGGGGTCCCAAGTCTCCCTCGCTTGTGATTGATATTGAAAATTGGGCTGATGGGTAAGAAAGATGGGCAACCCCAGCTGGCTTTGGAGAACCCTTCTCTCTGCTCTGCATGCAAGAGAAGGTGCCATTTTTAATTTAATTGTAAATGTAGCTCCACCTTGCCCAAGCTCTGCCTGGCACAGTGTGCCCTGTCAGATTGGGACCCTCTGGGCACTGCTGCAGCACAGATTATAAAAGCTGTTATCAGCACAACAGACAAGCTCTGCAGTGAACACCCCTGGTTGCAGCCCACAGTCCCAAATGGATGCCATGCATGAGAGCTCACCAGGGCATCTCCTCTGGTGGCTGTGGGACAGCAGCACAGACTTAAAGCACGAGCTTTTACAAGGGCAAAAGCCCTTGGTGGTACGAGAAATTCATGCCAGAAGTGTCAGTACCCAGAGTGTCGCTGCTGTAGAGACTCCACAGCATTTTTCCAAGCATTTCAGGCATCCTCTCAGACAGGACACTGTGAGAGAGGGGAAAGGCCTCTCTGAGAGCCACATGGGAGAGGAATTGCAGAACCACAGAATGAACTAGGCTGGAAAAGACCTTTAAGATTATCTAGTCCAACCTATGACCCAACACCTCCTTATCAACTAAACCATGGCACTGAGTGCCACATCCAGGCTTTTTTTAAACACCCAGGGACAGTGACTCCAACACCTCCCTGGGCAGACAATCCAACACACAATCACTCTTTCAGTGAAGAATTTCCTTCTGACATCTAACCTGAATTTCCCTGGGAGCAGCTTCAGTGTCCCAAGGTCCTTGGACTTATCAAGCATCATCTTCAGCTGCTGTTTTTACATAGCCTGGACAGCAGGAATGACTGACTCACACACACACATACAAATCTGTGGAGTCTGAGCCCAGAAAAAACAACAAGAAATAATTGAACAAACATTCAAACTCAGCTAAACCAGATATGCCTCCTTGTGGGGTAAACCAACACTGCTACTGATTATCCAAGGTGTTGAGCCAGCCCAAGGACAACTTTTTGGGGTGGAGGGTGTCTGCATCTTTCCTGCAAGCTGCAAACCATATGGTTTGTTTTCCAAAGAAAGAGGGCAGGTGATAAGCAAAAATAAGTGGTTGTAAAATCTCCTTTGTCACAAAACACCTCAATTTTCATAAAATTCTCCTTGGATTCTACAATTTTGTTAGAGGGTGGACTTGAAACGTTCCCTGCATCTGTATCAGAGGGCAGGCAATAGATGTTATTGCAATATAAATGATAAACAACAGTAACAGAAAAGATGTTAGTGCTGCAGCCTATTCTTAAATATTTCTATATACTGCAGGACAGGAATACAAAACATTTAGCAAATCCCAGAAGAAAAAAATTCTAGTACATAAGAAATCAGTATAATATGTTCATCATGTAATTTGCCTCAGTAAATTAGCCAAACTATGAGAAAAAATTATTATTTAAATCAAGACTATTGCTTTTCCATTTGTGTCTCTCCACCTAATTTATTTTGGTTATTTCATATCTTTTCAAATCTCTTCCTAATTATGCAGACTCACAATTTGACTAAAACCACAAAACACAGAAAGTGTCTATTGCTAATGATGTGAAAGATTGCATTCTGTCTATATTTGTTGCCCAATTCCCTGTGCAAATTCCCTTCCTGCATTTGTCCAAGTGGTTGTGCCATTACTTGCTCTGCAGACAGATTTGTACTGCAGCACAAAGTGTTGCAATCTACAGACGTGATCTGCTCTGTTTTGAAGGATCAGTTTGGAAAATATACTTTATGGACTGCTTAACTCTAAGATAGCTTGAATTAAATAATTCACCAGGAATTCAATTACAAGCAGAGCACCACCTTGTCTTGGCATGAAACTTTCATAGGGACTTCAGAAAATGGCAAAACACAACAATTTCCAAATTAATGAAGCCAGCATTGATTTCTTACACGTGAGACCAGGAGGTCAGCAGCAACGTTTTACGAGTTTGAAGCTGAAATATATTTTACTTTCTGCTTTGTGTCAGGACTAACACTGAACTTCCAACAAGTAAATGGGCACTTGCTACTGATCACAGAATCGATTTCCTGAGGCCAACACTGCTGGGACAGAGCGGTCTGTGCCCCAACAGCCCAGAGCCCATGACACAAGGGAAGGAGAAGGGGATGAATCTTCCTAGAGAAAGGTGAGGCTAAAGCACACTTACTGCAGTTCCTGCAGGCTGATGGCAAGCTCAGGGTTAATTAAGATGACTGACATGGCAGTTTTTTTAATCAGTGTATCTTGTTGCATATAAAAGCCTAAGGAGAATTTCATCCTGTGTCGCCCCGTGTCAGCTATAATAAAAGACTCAGTGGAGTGTTTCAAAACTCCCAGAAGGACAAGAAAACTACCAAGAGTTTGGCCCTGAAATTTAGCAGTTGTTGCATTTTGCTGCCATCTACCATTACAATACAAATGGAACAGCTTATCTGTACAAACTGCTAAAGTGTGCTTTTACACAAAAACCTCAGGTTTCCACAGCACTGGCTCGGCCAAAAATTTCTGCAGCCTCCTTCCCTTCCCTCACCACTCTCCTCAATAATTCAGGTCACCAGGCACAAAAGGATTTCTCCAGGCCTCCATTTCCCTTTTTTTGAGTGAAGCAGAACAACTTCCAGCACCACCTCAAAAGCTGCAGGCAAAGGCTGACGGGGCTGATCCTGCGCTCCCTGATGCGGAGGGGATTCAAGCAGCTCGTTGGACAGCAGATCCCACAGAGAGGGAATATAACCATCCATCACCATGGGCTGATTCCTGCAGATGGGATAGACATCCCCAGCAGGCGTGCAATCATGAGCTGATTGCCTGTTCCAGGATTTATTTCAGCTGCTGCGTGTCTGGATCAAAAATCCATGGTCTGAGTAAAGGAACATTTAGCTGCAGCTCTTAGGCTTTAATTCTTGCCCCCAGCTGAGGTTCAGAAGCTTTCAGTCTCCCTGCCCCAGCCGTGTTCAGGCTGTCTCTGTTTATTGAGGGTTCTTAGTTTAGAGACTTCCTCCTGCCACCAGCAGCCAATAATCTGTCTGCCAGAGTTTTAGTCATGCTCCGCTTCCTCTGGACCGTGTTCCCAGGCTGCAAGCTCTGCTGTGACAAGAAATCCTTAATTCGAACATAGGATGGCTAAACACAGCTACAAAACACTAATGAATGCAGAGAAGTTTGGGGCTTCAGCTTGGGTGAAAAACTCTCGAGGTTAGATGTTTATTTAAACTTTATTTAAACTTCAGAAGCCTCCCCTAGCATTGTGTTGTTTCAGAAAGGTTTCTGCTGTCCCTGAGACCTCTTGAAAAAATCTCAAGGCCATCTTCTTCCCAGGTGGAAATCTTTAAACATTCACATCAACTGCATGCCATCTTCTAAATTAAAGAGAGTGAACAAATTGAGCAATTCAAAATTATTATTAATGATGGGTTTATTCCCCCTCATTCAGCAGAGGAACGTGGTCAAGGTGCCTGACTTACACACAGCAATTTGCATGTGCATACTCCCCAGACTGTGATTTCCTCTGTTGGTCTCCCCTGACTGAACATACTCGTGGTCCTAACACCACTACAAGGGTGGGAGCAGAACTATTTCTAGGATAGCCTCCTGTTTTTCTGATTTACTGAACAACAAAATCATTTAAAAAGGAAAAAAATGATGTTTCCAAGAATCTGCATCTTGCATGCATAAACTCCAGTGTTAGCAAAAAAATAGACTCGCATATATTTAAGGGTCTGACCCAAAGGCATTTTGAGAGGAGCCCAGAGCTGACCAGAAAAACTCAGTTTTCCTAATCCTAATGCAGTGCACTAACCACAAGATTTTATCTTTTGAATTCACCTTGCACAGTCAAGGATGTGATCTTCAGAAGGGAGCCTTTCCTAGCTGTACTTTTCCACTGGAAATTTGGTTCCATCAGGTTGGATCAGTGACTTAGAGGTTTAACAGAGCAAGAAAGACAATATCTCAGGGAAAACTTAAAGGGATCTGCCTGACATGAGTGAGGAGAATAAACCCCTTACCCATCCTATTACACAGAGCCTGGCAAGGAGATGTTGAGATAGCAATACAGGGGAAAGAGCAGCCAAGTCTGATTCCTTCCTAAAGCTTTTGTGATTTTCTTCTGCAGAAATCGTTGATCAAGGTCCCTGAGATTAGCAAGAGGAGCATTCACAGGAATGGGGCTCTCTGTCCACATCAGGGTAGATGTCCCTCAACACATGAATTTAAATTGGAGTAACTGAAATTGCACTGTCACATTTTCCTAATACCTCATAAACTTCAATCATCCAGACAAAATACAAGTTTACAGAAGCCACTGTAGTAGCAGCACTCCTCTGAAGCATTTTAAACATTGGGATTTAGGCAGGTTTGTTTATGGAGACCTTAAATTAGGGGGTTTACTGACCCTGAAACTGCCCCTGAGAGATCAATACTGATCACACAGGGCAGAATTCAAAGTGATAAGGGGCTTCCATTCAACAGCAGGGATGTCCAAGAAACCTAAAGCCTCAGATATATAAACAAAAAAATATATTTTATAGTATCATTTATATATATATATATATGTATGTGTGTGTGTGTGTGTGTGTAATATAGTACATAAACTATATTAGCTTAGTAAATACAGTGTATATATGTATAGTACAGATATACACACTTACACTATGTATACAATATATACGTGTAATATATCTCATGCCCCTAAAATTAGAATAATAATGCCAAAAACCCCAGAAAAATCACACCCAAATAAACAAAAGGGAGCATTTCACATTAAGTTAAATTCTTTCAGCACCTGACCTTGAGGTACAGTGGTTGCTTAACAGTGAAATCTCCAAGAATAATAGATTTAAAATAATGGTTTTTTCTATGGTAACGATGCTGTGCAGCAAATGACACAGGTACATCACATAGGTTGGCTCATTTTCACCACTGCTGTTTGCAGGGGATTTAGATCCAGCAGCTGTGGGGATATACTGGGCATTAGAAAGACTGCCAGCCTGTATAAATTACCTCAAGAAGTAGATGGCACCTCTAATTAACAAGTGAGCTGCGTGAAACTGCTGCTCAGACTTCAGGGAGAGAGGTGTAAAATTCTCAGGGTCTAAAATTTGGCTATTAAACAACAAATAAATCAATCTGCATAAAAACTTCCAGTGCTGCTAATTATACACTGAGAAATTGAATGTGTACATACAACATATGCAATGTGTGCATAAATACCTAATTGAATATACAAAAACATATGTACTAAGTAACACACACATATACATGTGCCTATGTATGTGTGTGGATATGTATAAATCAAAAATGTAATGAACATACTGAGAGAATTAGGGACACTGGTTGTTTAAAACAAGAGTTCAGAAAAAGTGAACAGTTTGATGATCAACTTGAAAAGGGCATTCTGGAATTTTTTTACTACTATGTGCCATCCATCAAATACTTCATTTCTTTCACCAACCAACACATGAACCTGCTGAAGATGATGATTCATAAATTCTGCTTCAAATTACCTGCATTCCAGGAAATAGTTTCCTTTACACTTTTCCTGTGCTTGGGACTATGTTTTTTTTTTTTAAACATAACATTGTGGGATGATTGCTTCCAAATTCAGAAATTAAAGGAGCTCATTATGCAAATGAAGAATCATCTGATAACTAATCCTGCTGTGACTTATTATAAAATACAATCAAAATAGAGTATAATATTAAATAGAAATCACTGTTAGAATAGTATGAATGCTAAGAAATAACTTCCATATAGATTTAAAGTTGTATAATACTAGAGGAGCCATTATCAAGCCTCACAAATACTTAATTATAGATATTTTGCAGAATTTGCATTATATTATCAGCACATTATAATGGGGCAATTGGGATCCAACATTTACAGGTGTATTATAAAAGGGGTTCCTCCTCCCTGGTAGTGGAAAGAAGAACTGAGTAAGAATACCATGGCAAAGTTTAATTGAAATCTTGTTAATACTTCAATGCATCATGGTTTGATTCATTCAATTTTAAGCAGATAAAATTTAAGACATTATAATTTTTAAATTAATAAAATAATCTTCAATCTCCACTGCAAGCTGCCTCTTTATCTGTTACTTTCCATTTTATAAAGCTGTAGTCTCCGTGGGTATGGAGATGCTGTAGAAAAGTTAACAATCAGGGCTCATCTCTCTCTAGAGATACTTATCTGGTCTGTCTTCTGGAGTTTTTACAATTTTTTAACTATGTATAGATAAACTTGGCTCACAGCAAAATAATCATAATCACAGCACCCTTTTGAAAAGTTCTCTAACTTGTTTATTGACAAGGAACTGGTTGGCCTAATTATAAATTATTATCCCCAGGGTAAGAGGTTAGCAGCAGACATATGTACAAATGGCCACATTCCTGCTGCATCAATTAACACAAAAACCCAGAATTTCATTACCTCTGAGGGCCAGCTTCCTGCAGCATTTCACATCATGGTTGTATCTGGATTTAAAAGGCTCCAATCCAAAACATGTGCCATTCACATTCTCTGAAAAAAATCCCTTCGCCCAGGATTTTTCTCTTGGAAAGCTGAGGAGCCTCAGAGAAAAGGAAAACAATTCTTATCTCATTTGCTTCCCCTGTGTTGTGCTCGCATGTGGAATGCGCTTACCCACAGGTGATTGTTTCATTGGTTTCTGGTGTGAGTGTTTTCACTCATTGGGCAATCAGGGCCAAGCTGTGTCAGGACTCTGGAGAGAGTCACAAGTTTTCCTTATTATCTTTTTAGCATTCTGTAAGTATCCTTCCTGTATTCTTTACTATAGTATTCTTTAATATAGTATAGTATCATAAAATAATAAATTAGCCTTCTGAGAAGATGGAGTCAGATTCATCATTCCTGCCTTCTTCTGGGAGCAGTGCAAATACAATAGAAACACACCCTGAGAATAGTGGGGAGAGCTCTCTGCCCCAGCAGCTCCTTTCAGGGATCTCAAGAACTTTGCCAGCATGATGCTAACAGACAGTGATGAAAGCCAGAGGATAACCGGTGACTGAAGGAGGTAAAAGGAAAATCCAAGTTAACATCTGCCCTCCCTATGCCAGCAGTTTTACATGTATTTTCAACACCCAGTCAGAACCAGAGTGCAGCAGAGAATGTCTCATCCCACTTAAACTTACAACCTTTTCTACCCTACCAGCCTGTAACCTAAAGCCATCAGTAATTCTGAAGCTGAAATTTGAAAATCTGACTTTTGAAAGGTTTTATATCTTCCTGGCTTTCAAATGAAATTCTTTGGATGACTTTTATACTGCAGTAGATAGCAGCCAGCCCAGCAGGAAAGCAGAAAGAACTGGAAAGCTTTCTAGTGGTAATTCTCTGTACCCTTTCAAATGGGAGTGAAGCATCAACGAGGAAAAACAAAGCCAGAGCCATAGGAAATGTATATCAGAGTGGGACACACATTGTTCCCTGATCCTGCACAATTCAGGGTCATCATTTAAACCACCTCACCCAGCAGTGTTAATTAAACAACCGCACTCAGAGGTGTGAACAGGACCCATCCAACCATTCCGGTTGTTCACCAGTTCTGCAGGGACAGGAGCTGCTGACAGAAGGGTGGAGGATGTAAAATCTGCTCCAGCCATTGGCAATGAGCAAGAGGAATGTCTGGTCCCCAAATGTCTACTGAAAATTCAATCTAGCTTCAAAAGTTAAAAAAAAATAAATAAAATTTCACGTGAAGCTTGGACAGCACTGAAACGCCCCCTAAATATAACTGCTTTAACTATCAAATATACATTAAACTGAAGAACCTCGGAAAATTAGTTTGTTCCATTTTTTTTATCCTCTAAATCTGTCTTGTCAGGGCCTAAAAAAGGTCTTATTAAGGTATCATTCACCTGGTAACTCATCATGGGAGCCTTGATTCACTGAGGATCCACTAGACTGAGGTCCAGAGTGTCAGGGCCCATGGAGAGAATGGATTTCACAGCCCATTGAGTCAATGGATGGAGCAGTTCCAGTCTGCTGGGTTAATGTGGGTCCTGCTGACACACAGTGAGTGCTTTTACAGCCTTACTAAACTTTTCATGAAATAAAGCCCTTTATATTCAGGACAATATGTTTTCCAATTATGACAATTAAGTTTTGTTTTTCAGAAAAGGGAAAGCAATTCATTCATACTGTAAATTATTTGCTAGATTCACCACCTAAATTAAAAGGGAAAACATTTATTTTCTTCAGTTATGATAGCCAAGAGAACCTGTTTTAAAGGTCAGTCTTGCATATTTCTTCTGATATGAGCTATAATTATACACACAAGCAGCCTTACTTTGAGACTGTTCGTGTCAGTAAAGTTTGGCAAGGGCAAGTTTTTCATTGAGGCTGAACAAGTTTAAATTTCAAAAGAAGCAAGCAGATTCTGACAACCAAAAGGGAAGCCAGAGCCATCCCCTGTGCAGAAGCAGTTACACCATTAAATGAGGTTTTGGGAATGAGACTGACACAGCCACTTCCAGCTCTGGTGGCACAAATGGTGCAGCTCTAATGTCAGCCCTCCTTCGGGTCCTGGACGCTCAGTGCTCACCCCACTGACTTCAGCTGAGAGCCAAGGAGGGCTGGCAGCCTCCCAGGAGACACTTCATCAGCATTTGTTATCTGCTCTTTCCCTGACTCTTCCTTCAGAGCTGGCAGAAGTTTCACTGACTTTCCCTGTGGAAGAAGGCAGATGGGAAGCCAAGGAGCAGCTCTCTAGGACTGCACCAAAGAAAGGAATGTGCACTCATGAAGGAAGGTTTACACTCTGCATGAGGTTAAGGAACAAACCAGGAGGAATATCTGCTTGTGAAAGTCTCACATGGTGGATAATTTAAGCATAGCAAATTGGAAATATACTAAAACTTTGTCCTATGATGACATTATTTCTGTGTGACGTTGCTCAAAGCAAGACTCAATCATCTGGGAATAAAAATGAAAATCTTCAAATTTTAGGGTAACTTTCTTTCATTTCAATAATCAATCCCTTCATCCTCACACTTAGGGAAAGCTTTATCATAAAATAGATCTTTCTGAGAAACACATTAAAAATCCTGTAGAATTTCTAACTTGTTTATTAATATTTTTGATCCAAGTACACACCTAATGGTTAATTAAGAATGCAAAAGATATCTCTTGCTGCAAAATCAAGGTTAATATCCCAAAAGAGTCAAAGCTTGCTTGGAAAAGAGCAAAAAGAAATGCAGATAAGAAAGATGAACAAGAGTAATGAAATAAGCCCCCTTTAATTTCACAATCCCATTAAAAGTTGAAAAGGAGAGTTGACCTGTTTCCTGATGAGGCACTGCTCTTCCCCAAGATTAAAATATTTCTCTTGAATTTTGATTTTCTTTGCTCCTGGTCTCAAAAATACTTAGAAAACAGCATGGCCATATTTTATTTTTTCATTTTCAAGTTGCAACAAGATATTCTACTGTTTACAAATTCACCATCTGTTATGATTAGTATTATAGCAATACCTAGGGCACAAGAACATGGAACAGAACCTTAACTGTGCCTCAAACACAGAGCTTCAAACTTTCACCCTCTCTGCCTCTGATACATCAATTCCTTCCAAAATGATGAGTGCTAAGAATTGAATCAAATATTCATAAACACTATTTGAAATAAAAATATTTAGGTCAGTGGTGGTTGTAGCCCACCACCTGTCGTGACTCAGAAATTTTATGATTTGGCATTTATAGAAAAAAGCATTAGTTAGGAATGTTGTGCTTGCAACAGGAACAATGGCAATGGATAGACCACATTTCTGTATATTAATTGATTTCTTCCATCCCTCAACAGTACTTCAGAACTCTTTTATTTGTGCTACTGTCTTTTTGCTATTGGTGGATGAGAAGGGAGGCCAATAGTCAAGTGGAAGTTAGAATGTAAAAGCAATTCAGGACATAAAATAAGAAAACAACTGCAGAAGCCTTGGCTATCCCATTTCAGAACATGAAAATGTCCTAATGTGAAATTAAAAGCCAATCTTCAGGCTAAAAATATTTAGAACAAAATGTTGCTGTGCTCAAAATGTGCAAATTTCTTTTTATTCACTTAAACTGGTTTAATTCTATAATAATGCAGTGACTAATTGTGCCCTGAGTAGGCACAAGTGTGCCTGACTGAAAAGATTGAAAATGGCAGTTAAATAATTATTGTAAAAATATGTTGATGAGGCTAACTAAGAAAATGTGAGATATTGGAAATTAAATAGCTGGCATTAGGTAATCTACTTACTGCATAAAAGGCATTAGAAATATCCATTAACTGCATCTGCCATAAATAAACAAACCTAGGAAGGAGACCAAAAGATAATATTTTTCCACTTTTGCCTAAGAGGAATATATTAAATTAATTTTTCAACAATTAAATAAAGAACCCCATACTAAATGAATCTAGAAACCTCACGCTTTACTTGGGACTAAAATTAAAATATAATGTACTCATTTATTTTTGGGGAGGTGGGAACGAGGGTGCTGGAAGAACCACAGTATACACTCCAATTTGATACAAATGACTGGTATTAATGATATTTGTGCCTATTAAGTTAAATTAAGAGTTATATTCAAAGAGGAAGTCAAAACAGGAAGAGTAAATTCCAGCCTGGAGCTGCAAGGTTGCTGTAGGTGTCTTTTGAAGGTCCTTGAGACCAGGATAAACAGGCACCTGCCTGGTGCAGGGAAAAATGACACAGGGTGGGGGGAGAACAAAACAAAACACAATAAAATTTAAAAGAATAATGCAATTTGAAGCTGATCTTCAGAGGAGGGTGGAGTTGTGGTCCTCAGCGGCAGATCAGCAGCATTGCTCAGAGCAGTCAGTGGAGCAGAGCAAGCTGAGGAGAGACCCCTGAGCCAAACAACACAACAGGGCAACTTCTCCAGAGTCAGCAATGAGCCTGAGAAACAGCCTGTGCAGCTGGGAGAGCCCTGCCTTGCAGAGCTAATGAGCCATTGAAGTAAGTAACACTTTCCAAATCACTGAAAAAAGAAATCATTCAGCTTCTTCTGCCTGAATATTCCCCACTCTCTTATTTCTTTTTTAGCAAATAGGGTAGAGCTGAGGCTTTTATTGTTGTTGCTCCTGAATTTTAGTATTGATTCCAGCAATATATTTATAATTTTGGATCTATTTCTGAAAGCCAGCCTCCTTTTGCAGTGCAACTTAGGCCAGCAAAACTTCTACTCATGCTTCAATGTGAACTCTTGGGGCTGAGCTTACAGCAGCCTGTCAGAGGGGTGAGAGCTCTAAATGATGCCATTCATCTCCTGGCCATGCACTTTGCAGATGAAAAGAAGGATAAATGATTTTAGCCTAATGCAGTACCTGCCTAGTTAGGCTTTAACATTACTCTCATCACCATGGTAACCCTGAAGGAGAAACACACAACTAACAAAGTGTTAGGAATAAGGAAAACAGTTTTTGTCTTTTCCTTGTTCTCCCCACCCCCCTAAAGGTAAATAATGCAAAAGGTTCAGCAACAAATACTCTTAATTTGCTCTCCAGACTCTGAGAAGTGAATCTGTGCACACCTCTTGATTTTTTTAAAGTGTTTCAGCAGAGCAATTGTCTTGACAAAATTACAAATCAGAATAACTAGAAATGTAGCCTGATGTAAACCTCACGTACGCAGCTGTATATTCCAGTTCCTGTGACTTTGGCACCACCTTGGTGAATAATACAGATTTTTACTGTGTGCAGTTTGGCACTCAGATTAAAAACGATGCTAAGGACCCTAATTAGAAAATTATGTGCACACAGCCACATATAAAACAAGAGAGAACCCTGGCCATCCTAAAATAAATCCTGTAAGACTAAACTAAGACAATGTCTGCCTTGAAAACCATCTCTTCTCCAGCTGATGGAAGCATCAGCATTGACACAGATTATGTGAAAATCCTCGGCTCAGGGACCTTCAGAGAAAGTTCTTTTCTCAACAGCTGTCAGAAGAAAGGAGCTCTGCTTTCCCCAGAGCTGGGCAGAATTCCACATCCACAGTGGGACAGGGATGCCAGCCCTCAGTGCCAACCAGGGTGAAAGAGGCTGGAGAAGGCTGGGCAGGATCAGATCCTTCTCAGCCTGCAGGGGATGCCCAGGGCTGCAGGGTCCCTGTGCAAGGCAGATGTGACCCCTGTGTCACTCAGCAGGGTCTCAAGGAGCCTCTGCCAGGACTGCCATGCCAAATGCCACCCTGGCCCTGCAGGAGGGTGCCCTGGGCACACTGCAGGGCTGTACAGAGGTTTTTCTGGCTTTTTCCCAGATGTTTTCTGCCCATGGAGCAGCCTTCAGAGCTCACAGGACTCCACTGCTCCAGGCAGAGCTGCCCTCCTGTTTGTTCATCCTCTGACAAACTCTGAGCCCAGGCACAGTCAGCATTTGTGGAAAGTGGCTTGCAACACCACCAGAGAGCCTATTATCATAATTCCCTCCTCTGTGCCATCTAATGTTTCTAACAGCAAATCAAACAACAGATGTATGGCATCTAGAGTCAAACAACGTGTTGTGTTCCAAACAGATTGGCTCTGCAAATATTGGAAGACGTCCTCAACAGCTAATATTATCATTTCTCCATTTTTTCTTATGAAGCAACGAGGAAATTACAGGAAAATCACTATATACTTTATAAAAATAAATGCCTGTTTAGGAAAAAAAGCAATATATGCCACAGAATCATGCATCTGTTCTGCTCTGTTTTATATCTGAACAATCAAGATTGCTTCTTCTGCATTTATTTGCAAATGCAGGCACTTTTTCTAACACATATTCATTTAGGAGGAGAGATTTTACTCCCATTTACATAGACTTAAGGTGATGGCAATACATGATGACAGTGTCTAAAATTATTATTTTCCCTTGTGAGTTTCCTTTTATGTTAAATTTTCAATTTTCTAATTTCAGGTTTGCCTACTAGTCCTACAGGAATAACTCTTTTAAATTCTTTTAGCCTGTAAAATGGGTTAGAAGAAGAGCTAGAATAGAAACTACCTATTAAGCTTACTCACCACAATTTGAAAAGAAAAAAAAATCTCATTTAAATTATTGGCTCTCCCAATATGTAACACAAAAGAGACAAATCTAGAGAAAGCAAGGACCAGAAATCTGATTTTATTAACAAAGTACTACTCACAAATGAAGTGGTGGCTTCACAATAAATGATTTATGCCAGGCAAACACTTCACATTTTCAAAAGCAGAACAGATATCAGTCCCATTTTAGCCCAAACCACTTGTGGCATGTGGATTGTTCCTGGTGGTTGATAAATGTTTAACAAACACTCATTAAATGGTTTAACACAGAAGTTTCAAATGCACTTTAAAACTTGTACTCTGCTAGGTCAAGGGTTTAACAAAAGCACAAACACAACCTCTCCTTCCAGCCTGCTGTTTGGTGATTTCATTAGGAAATGCAATTTAGCTAATGATTCAGTTAATCTTTTTATAACCACTCACATAAATCTTGAATAAATGTTATGCAAGCTCCAACACTAATTTAAATTACTCCTATTAAGAGTCATGTCCAAATAAAAACATGACTGTTGGCAATAAGAGCCTTACAAAGGTATATCCATATGGTACAAGATTCAAAAATACAGAATTCCTCACACTCCACCCTTCCTCTGCTGTCATTTTAAAGCTGTTCCATTTCTTATTTCCCTTTTCCCTTATTTGTCTACCTCTTCTTCTGCAAAAGTGATCTCCCAAAGATAAAAATGGGCAGTAAACCTTCAGATGTTTTGTAGTTAAACTCCATCTATTTGTGTTTTATGGTAAGCAATGCAAATTTTGGCTTGTAGAAATAACCTTATTAGGTATGCAGGCATTTCTCTGGAAACACTATCATAAAAACCACAGCTAAGTCATTAATCTTTTCAAAAAGCTTGTTGAGATCCCCATAGGCATTTAAATGGATCATAACAGCCTCACATATGAAATATAGAGCTGCAGCCAAGAGTCTGACAGAAGTGCAAATTTGGACAAATAAGACCATCAAAGCTTCAGCTGAAGAGATTTCTCTTCTCTCCACAGGACAGGGGGTTGATAAGACCAATCATGGAGGATGAAACTATAAATGAAATAGAAATGCCAAATTCATGCCAGCAACCCATGGACTGTTAAAAGCCTACCTGCCTGCAGAGAGCAGCTATTAAATGATGATATCACTGCAGAGGGACTGGCACCATGGGATAGAGGATGGAGCATCTGCCCAGAGGTGAACATCCCTGTTTGTCTTGTGGATTATTATATCACACTCAGGGGAGTGAGCTGAACGCTTGGTCTATTAAATCAATGAAATTATGACCTCCTCTTGCACAAATAGAGGGAAAAAAACCCCACCAAGCCACCCATTTTCTGAGCTAAACCCCACAAATTAGTGGTTATCATCTACATAGACTATCAAAATTGCACCAAAGAGCTTACAAACCAAGCAGTCCTCAAAAGAACCAGCCCAGATTTCACTGTGTGCCTCTGGACTCCAAGCTGGGTATGTTTGCTGCAGATTATTTTACTGTACCAGGATAAAGTATGACACCCAAATCTACTCTAAAACTGAAATGATCAGGCTCCCTTACCAAATTTATTCAGAGAGGACTATGGGCTGAATCAGAGATGCTCAGACCTTCAGAAGCTGCACTAAGAGAACAAAATATTTTCCCAGATCCTGGAGAAAAGATGGATTTGGCCAGAAACACTTTGAGGTTGTTTTTTGGGGGGAAGTGGGGTAATGGGGTTTTTTTAATGGGAAGTACAGAGTAAAGAGAATTGCTGTCTGTGTCAAAGACACAGCAGCTATGAGTAAAGTTAAAATAAAGTTTGCAAAATGAACCTGCAACAAAAGCAGTGACTGAAATTTCATCATCTCCAGGAAGGGCTTTATAAACACCCATGCTCTCACTATTTGTTTCCATAAACCATTTCAAATTTGTCTTCTTGGTATCAGCCAGGTAAATATTCAGGACTTTTAAAATTTAGTGCTAAATTAATCTACAAAGTAGCACTGTTTTTCCTGCTTGCCCAGCTCTAATGGAAATGCTTAATGCTATGTTGGAAAAGAAACAACACATTATCTGGCATTTTAAAAGTTATACAGCAATGAGACACAGAAGAACACAAATGTGTGTTTGCATTCAAGGAGAAGAAATATGCAGCCTTTGTGATAACTTACACTTTCTCACACAGGCATCTTTTCTGAGATTTCTGCAACTTCAGTAGTCAATAATCTTCTTTTTCTTTTTTTGAACGGGGTGTAAAACAACTTGGGATTGTTGAGGCAGCCACATGGAGAATTATTTCCATTTTCAGTTAGCTCAGCATGTAAATGAGGCACTGCTCTGGCACTGTGGTGTAAGAGGTCTGAGACCTCATCTGCTTTAAGCACATGCAGTGTTTTGGAGAAATACTTTAGGATATGCACAGAAGTTTAAGTAAGCTTATAAATACCCAGGATTAATGGGCAAAAAACCCAACAGCAGAACAACAGCTCTGCTGCAGATCAGCTAAGAAATCCATCTAAGAGGGGAATGAAAAGATTAAACATTAAAAATATTTCAGAGGCTGAAATTAGGAAAATAAAAATCTGTGATGACTCCTGGATGGTTTGGTTTCAATATTTTGTGTTCATTTAACAATATTCCTTTGTAATTTTTAAGTAAGAATTACCTTTCCTTCCTAGATGAAAACCAATTTCAAGCAAAATCCTAAAACTCTTCAATTTTCAAGATATCAAAACAGAAGAGAGTGACAGCTCTAAAATCACTTGCAAACTTGAAAATGAATCAGACTTCCTTTTCCCCACAATAAATGGGCGTTTTACAAGGAGTAAATGGCAGAACATCCCCAAAGATCCCTCTCTTGCTGCTCAGTCAGGATGCTCTGGGAGCTCTCAGCACCCTCCTGCTCAGAGAGGAGGCAGAAATGGAGCCTGGGCTGTGATCTCTGGATTTCCCTCTCTAGACAAAACCTCCCTGCAAAACCTAGCACTGCAGAGCAGCTGGCATTTTTTTTTTTTTTTTGGAACACAACTAGAAAATAATAAAGCAAAAATCCAAACAAAAGTCATCAAAACAGATTAGTTTTGATTAAAGTAATTTGTTTTAAAGGAAATACTTTCTACTGCCTTTTTTTCTAGAAGTCTGTTTTCCCATTTACCTTTTTTTTTAAGCTGTCAGCTGCCAAAAGCAGACAACAGAATTTGCTTAAGACCATGCAAGGGCTACAAGTTATTCCTCCAATATTGCTCCTCAGCTGCCTCCCTTCTCAGTGGGTTTTCATGTATTTTGCTGCTCCTCAAACTGCCTTCTCCTTGATTTTGTAAATTTGAAGTTGATCAGAAATTAATTACAAATACTGTTTTACTCTTGTTTTATTAGTTCCTGGGTTTGTTTTTTTTTTTTTTTTTTTAGAGATGTTATATAGGTTTCAATTTATATTTAGGTGATCAGGCTGCTTTTTAATGCAACAGAAAGCTTCCTACTTGGAATACATTTTCTAGACTAGAAAATGTGGGTTTATTCACACCAAACTGCTTGGCTGTGGCTGCCTGCCTCTGCTCTAATTAATATTTAATTATTTATTTGAATTAGAGCAGCTTCTATGAGCGTGTGCCAGACCAGAATAGCCAAGGAGCTGCAGTACAAAATCAGCATTTGCAGGAGCCCAAAGTTCAAATCCCTGTCCTGATTTAATTTTTGGCTTTGGGAGGTAGGACAGCAGCTGCCTCTCCTGTGGTGGGAAGCATCACTCAGGATCTGACTTGAATTCCTGCTGGGCAGCTCAGAGTCAAGATCTGAGCAGGGTCTGTTGCCTCAGATGCAAATTGGGATTGGTGCTAAACTGCTTCCCAGAGATGTGCTGAATAATTAGCAGTTGCAGAGGGCTTTGAGATGGAATATTTCTTAACTGGAAGGGGGAATGAAACAATACTCTTGTGCTCAGAACTCTGTAACAACTCTTCCTAAGAGCTACTCGTGGCAAATCTTAAATCAGAATCTGGATGAGGAAGAAGTGGAAAAAGTTTCCAGTTTTACAGAGCTGCAACTAATGAAAAACATCACATTTCCACATTATTGATCAATGTGATGGGTGAGTCCCAAGTCTGATTTTAACAATGCACACAAAGCTACAGAGAAATGATCCATTTGTACCTGCCTCCACTCATTTATGCCTATACTGTTGTTATATTGGAGATTTGCTATCCTTTACATGCAATTAAATCAACGTTCAGTAAAACTGTCTTTTGATCAGAAGTAGGAATTACAAACATAAAATTTCAGGGGGTTTTTCATATAAATACTTTATATAATGTCCACTTTGTGTACTGTCCACAGAAGCCTATATTCATAAATTTATTTAGTCCAGACAACCCCAGAACAAAATCTTCCTTGGCTGCCAATAGAAGCACCCCACCACTCACCCAATTAATGTCCTAATCAACAAAACTTTGTTAGCTGCTCTGTGATTACTAAGGCAGGCTGAAAAGAAAAAGGCACATTAAGTGCCACACCTGTAGGAGAACCAGGAGATGACATGACCTTTATTCCCCAGTAGTCACTTCCTAATCAAAGCCCAGGAGCTGCTGAGCTCACGAAAATGTCACCTGCAATCAGACGGAGATGCTTTTAATTGCCTGTGTGCCACCGTGCACGCTGCAGGCTTTGCTCAGCTGCTGCAGGAAAGCTGGTTTTGCTCCCAAGTTCAGGACCATGGATAACCTGGGGTAACCATGGATAACCTGGGATAACCATGGATAACCTGGGATAACCATGGATAACCTGGGATAACCACGGGTAACCTGGGATAACCGTGGGAAGGATGAGAGGGGCAGGAGCTGCGAGGCTGCAGGGAGCTGCCCCTGCCCAGCCCTCCCTGAGCACACCCGGGCTCCAGCACAGCAAATAAAAGCTGCTTAATGGCTGTCCTGTGCCAAAGGAGTTAATTAATTGCTAATTGTTCACCCTGAGGTGTAACACCATTGGCAGAAGCAGGCGTGATGCACCAAGTGAGTTCAGAAGGGACCCATCCAAGAGCTGAGGGCTGAACAGGGATTCCTCTCTCTTGCACTCAGGGAAATGCATTTTTGGCAATATTCACATCTTTCAGGCATTCCAGTCAATTTCACGAAGTTTGGAAACAAAAGGAACATTTTCCCATGCTTCAAAAATAAAATATTTGTCTTATGAAATGAAGCAAGACTTTCATATCTGAATTTCCTTTAGGTGTTCTTGTAGAATAAATAAAGCTTAAAATGTTCAGAATAGAAAGGAAATATTTTTATTTTACTTGAAAGAGCAAAGCCAGATATTCTATTTCTTTTAAACAGTTAGATTATTGCAACTACTTTTTAATAAAAAATAACAAAAAAAACCATTAAAAAGCTGCTGTTGGAGTAGCTGTATATGTTAAATGGACATGGTTCACTCTCACACATCTTTTCAGGATTTGGAGGTACCACTTGCAGACTGATGAGTACTCTCAAGCACATTTCATATCCCCATGCTTCAATTTATTGAAGCACCAACTAGTAGAAAATACTTAGCTTGCCCAATTAATTCCAATTCACTGGGAACTGAGTATCTCTTTCATATTTATTTATTTACATGCCTTTCCCAAACTAAATTATAAAGCTTGTTATGCAGAGGTGATCAGGGTAGTTCAGTATTTTTTCCACTGGAAAAATGATATTTCAGGAAAGAGGTGTGTCAGCCCCATTGCAACAGGGTTGGAATTAGATGATATTTAAGGCCCTTTATTATCATAGAATGGTTTGGGTTGGAAGGTTTATTTACCCAGCAATTGAAATGTCTGTCTCAAAGTGACAGTAAGACTTTAAACTCCATTTCCAAAATCCTATGCTGCCGACCTAGGAATGTAAGAAAAAATTTTAACTATGTTTCCAAAAATTACTATTAAATATTTACTATTATTATAGAGAAAGGAATTTGCAGATGAATAGCATGGCATTTATCAACACAAGTTGCTCACAAGATGATCCTACAAGTAATTCCCTTTCATTTTGTCAATAATAAATGAAAACAAAAGGTGTAAATTTTGCTCTTATGAAGGTTAAAAAAATTAGAAATGACCCAATAAGCTACAACTGTGTTGAAGATCACAAAAGGTTTAACCTAACATTAGCACTAATGAATTATCAGGGCACCTCACAAGCCCTTCAGGAGGGCTGGATGCAGAAATAATTATTTATTAGGACAGTACCTGACAAGAGTGTTGTTTTGATGAATTGGCACATATGGAACTCAGAGCTGATGAATTACACTGATGTCAATGCTAGTAAAAGTTGTTTAACATGCACATGATTTGATTTCTGATTTTTTCAAAACAGAAGAGTGCTCTCATGTTGTATGAATTAAAATCCTCACATTGCTAAAACATAGCAGGAACACAGGCAATGGGTGTTGAATAAATTCTCCCACTCTAGCTCCTTCCATTCTCAGCAGGTTTAATTGTGGAATATGACAATCAATGCATTTGTCTGCATTCTTGGAAAGTCCCAACTGACTTTATCACTGGAGGGAGAATGGTGAAAACCCCTGTTAGTTCTACATAATCATCAATACCTGGCTTAATTTCCTACCTCCTAAGTAGAAATGTCCATGAGGGGTTTCTATTTCCATGCATGGTGATGCACCATTTTTAGGTACTTTTAGTCATGCACTTCTGGGGTTCTCTCATCTGTAATTTTCCTAACAAAACTAAGCACAATGGAATAGAATAATTCATAAAAACTAAAATGCTGGTTTATACATATTTTATTTGTATCCCTCTTCAGTGTCTTGCAGCAGCACAGCAATATACCAGATCACATAAATGTCTCTTCCTACAAATCTAGCTCTAAAGCCATATACAATAACAGTTTTACTGCTGAAAAATGAAGAGGAAAAAAAATACACTTTATAAAGAGAAAAATATGGGGTTTCCCCTTCTTCAAGGATAGCCCTGGCCATGAATGTGTGGCTAACACCTCAGAATAAACTGAAAATCACCTGGGGAAACAAAGAACTTCCAAGATGTGCTAAATATCACAGATATCAGACTATTTCCTCTTGAGGAGTCATCAGAAACTAGAGCAAAATGCTTTAAAATGCACACAAAGTACACGGCAGAAGCAGTTTTGTTCCAGCCAAAACCCCTAACAAACCAAAGCTCAAGCAGAAAACACTCTGCTGAATGTGTGTATGCACTACTTCTCCCTGCCTTGTGCAGGTTCAGAAGACCAAACATTTATCTTTTAAGAATGTTTGAGTATCCCATGGAATTGACCTAAAGCCATAAAAGCTTTGAGTAAATTTGTGGCACCATGAAAACTGGCCAATATTTAGGCAACACTTTTGAGCACGTTCTTTTGACTCCTTTATTTTCCTTTATAACTGGGAAGGGGATAGGGGACAAGAGGGGAGAGATCACACTAGAAAATTACTCCTGACTAGAGAAATTTCCAATGGAAATATGGTGGGGAGGATACATCAAGCCTTACTGCCAGTTGTCCACATCTCTCCATAACAGCTCAGGAAGTTTCCCTTGCCAGCAGAGAGGATTCAGCAGAACCTCAAACACAGCCCACCCAAGCAAGTGACAGTTCCAGAGGTCACAGGTGTGCCCAAGCAAATGGATGGCTTGATCTCAAGTTCAGAGAAAAGTAACATAAATATAAATAATCTTCTGAGAATTGTTTATTTTCAAAGGTCAAGAAGGATTTGTGTAGTGGAAAAAAGAGCTGCCTGGCCTGCTTTGTCCATGTGTAGGTGTTTAAATGTTTTTCAGTTCCTATCCAAACTCTAAAAATGATGCAGAAAATTCACTATTCTTTTCCTCCCTAGCAATCCATCAACCTTAATTATAATGGTGCTGGAAAAACATAGCACTCTTTATGGAACCTTTTAAAGCCTGACTTGTTCTGCTGCCATTATAAAAAAACTAAATCGCTGAGCAATTTAATTTAATTTCTCCAATACTGCCTCATGTTTTCTAAACAAGAACCATCGCTCTCCTAAGTTTGAAACATCTGAAATATTGATTACAGTAAACTTTCTTTTGAGAGTACAACATATTAAATGAGTTATCTTTGCATTCAACAAAAGCCATCATGAAGTAGAAGTGCTTAGAACATGTTGTCTATACATTTTTTTCTTCCTTATTAAAACTGAATAAAACAGAATTTTGGGCTGAGTAAGTGTGGGGTTAGATGTTACTACTGGCAAAAAGAAAGTTGTTTGCCTGCAGAAAAGCTGTGCTTGTGGCTGCACACTCCCTCAATACTGTGACTGGTAGGAGGGGTTTGATGAAGAGGAGCTGGTTCTGTGTGCTGCAGTGGAGTTCCCAGTTTCAAGGTGGCTTTTCTAGATGCCTGAGGATTTTTCTTTGTCTTTTTGTTTGATCAAAGCCTTTTTTTCCCTTTTTCTTTTTTTTTTCACACTGTCAATGGGGACTAAAAGGGAGTTCTCAGCCCCTTCCACATTGGAATATTCAATTATCTCTTTTTTTCTTATCTCAGCACAAGAAAAGGAGAGAAAAAAAGAGAGAGATAGCCAAACAGGCAGCAAGAGTAAAAGCTCTGTCTTGCCTTCATAAGAAGCAGTTAAGAAAGAAAGGAATTGCAGAATGGCCCTGTCTGTCAGCAGTCTGCAGCTCCTGCCCCTCTGGGGGCTGGATTTCAGCTCCAGGGTCAGAGGGATGGACCTGGAGCAGACCAGACAAGGATGGCACATCTTTGGGGCATTTGTGCCCCTTCAGCTCCCAGGTCAGCTCCTGTGCAGTTTTATGGGCTCACCATCACACATCTCACCAGATAAGAGCAGTGAGCACGAAAGAGCAGCTCGTGCAGTGAATTATAGCAAACTTGCTCAGAAGGCTGCATGTCCAGAGGGCAATCAAAGGGAGGCAGCCACGAGGGTCAAGACATCTCAAACCAGGTGAACAAGAAGAGAAAAAAAGGAGGCACTTGATTAAAAATCTTCTGGTGAGGAGGAGCAGACACACACAGTCCTGAGAAGCCCCTTCGTCTTGGAGGGTGTTTTCCTCCAAAAATTTTTCTTGTAAACAAACAACTTTATCATTCATTGGACCAAGAAGATAAGAAAATGTGTCCTTATTGTTCCCTTTATGGCTCTCTAGGGGATCATAACAAACTTTAAGAGCAATATGAAGTCCAAAGACATCATTGGGTCTGTGTAACTTGGTCATTCGTGCCATCAGTCTCTTTTCTTGTTTCCTGGGATTTATCTGCACTTGCCAACTGGAAAAACGCCTGCATTTCATGGTATGAACTACTTTTGCACCTTAAGCATTCTTAATGTAGCATTTGTCAATACAAAGGACTGTTTTCACTCATAAAATAGCTCATTTTAATTCATGGTAAAAACTGCAATGGATTTTAGCATGCAACTAAAACTTCAGGGCTTTGTATTTGTTCTTTCAAAAATTAACAAGCAAACAAACTGCTCTTTCAATTGACATTCTGGGGAGCATGTTAATTTGTATTAACATATAAATGAATATATAGCACCATTTTTTGTCATTTGCTCATTTTTCCCATATTAATTGTATTTCACTGGAGAAGCCTACTTAGAAGTATAGAAATTTATCCTATTTACCTATGAAATGCACAAATAATGATAAAATCCCCTGCAATGCACCAACATGTCTGAAGAATTACAGAAACAGCTACAACAAAAGAGAGATCAACAAGACACTTTCTCATATGATCTGAGCAGAAATCGAGCCAACAAGTGAGTTTGAAATATCAGTGATTTAATAAACAAACTAAAACTATCAGAAATAACCCACCATCCAACTTCTTTGAAATATTAATGACAAAGAATTGTCAAGTTGGTCCTTCTGCAAGGGAACACCACATGAAAAGCCCTGGAGACAGGAATACCCTGGTTAACAGTGCCAGTCCTCGTGATCTCAATTTTCTCAAGGCTTCTCCATTTTCAGGTCTGAATTAATTCTGGATGCAGTTGGGCAACAGATGGGATGTTACTGAAATGCTCTAACATATCTCATAATTAACTGCCCAAATTTCATCAACTACTTTATTGTTCTTTCCCATCTCCTCCAGAGATAAGTGCATGTAGAAACTTGAATTGATACAATTTATGCCATCAAATTTTACAGACAGGAAAAGTCTGACAGCCCAGAGAAGGCTGACAAGGCATATTTTCTTCCTCTTAAGAAAAAGATCTATATTTATATATGCACACACATAGAGAGAGACTTCTCAATTGTTGCAGCAAATTATAAATGATGCATGAAATGAAAAATTCCTGTTGGGTGCACTAAGAAGTGTACAGACAGTGCCACCATGGAATCAACATTTGCCATGTCATTCACTTGCTGAGAGACACTGACTCAAAAGTCGAGAGACAAAACATCAGCAGTTACACATTTCAGCCTGCACAGTATTTGTACATTTCCCATTTGTTTTCCAAGTCTGTTTAAAGTTATCATTCAATCACATCAGGCCAGGTTTCTGTGTTAGAAATAGGCAGAGATGGTCAGTAAATCCAGATTTTTATAAAGGAACCTCAAGGATCAGTGGATTGCTAAAGTGGGGTTTTCCTCTGCAATTAAAAAAAAAATTAAATCCTAACTTACTCTGAGTTATTATTTGAAGCTAATTAGCTATATTTGCATGATTTTTGTCATCACATCTATTCTGAGACAAACTTTGAAGGAATCTATAATTGTATAAGGATTTAATTTGTGACCTTCAAAGCCACCCAGGCAGTCAAGAATTTTCATTCTAGTGAGCATGGAAGAACTGTTTCTCACTTTACTGCTCACATCACAGGTCCAGCACACTCTGTGTAAAAGGCTTGGGAGGGATCTGCATGTAACCTGAAACACTGAAAACAATATACCAGGATTTAAAAAAAGGTAAAGCAGTGACAGAAAAGCTAAAGGACAGGCCCATTGTATTAATGAAAAATGAGAGCTTTAGGGCCATGAGACCACACAGGAGCATTCATGGGCTGACCTGATCATCTGTAAATCATCTGGATTCTGTGCTAGAGCAGTCTGAACACGTGCAAAGGGGACATAACAGCAGCTGGAGACAAGGCACTGCTGCATATCCTGCTCAAAAAAATGTAAGTGTTGCTCAAATTTTCTAAAGGACAAGTATCCATTCAGGATCTTAATCCAGTTTGAAGCACACAAAGCTCATAAATTAAAATATTTTGCTTTGAGAACTGGGAAGAGCAATCCAAACATCCTCCAGATATCATCACTATCTCTGCCTCAGAGCTCAAATGCTGCAATTTCACCAGTTTTTGAAATTTTGCCTCCTCTTCTGCAGGCAAACACGTATCTGCAGCTGTAATTCACACACAGGTGCAGTTCCAGACACTCATGCCTCTAATTAAACAGCATTGAGTTGCAGGTGTAAATCAGTCAGAAGTTGAGTCACATTTCAGTTGGGCTTCATTACTGGGTGCAGTTTTAGTCTTGGTAAAATGTCAGTCTTAAATTTGCTCTCTTGGCGCAGAAGTCCAGAATCCAAAGTCCCCATTCCATTATTTGCAATAGAAGAACAATCCTGAGACTAAGTAGAAAACCAAGGGATAAATTACTATTGAAAGATGTAACACTGGTATGAAGAACAAACCAGGAAATGATCATCTGACCACAATCAGCTCCTTCCAGCATTTCATTTGATTTGCTTTTGGGGGAATGTTTAAATAACCATGGTGGAAAATGTGAGCTCTGTACCACAATGCATTTTCAGAATGCACCTCAGATATCTCATGCTTTTGTCTCCTCAAGCCCGTGATATTTACTCAGATCTTCTTTTGTCTTGGTAAATAATGGAGACATCTAAAACCCCTCAACACTAAGCTGAATCTTGAGCCAGTGGGTTTCCAGTCACAACACACTATTTGCAAAACCTCTGAAATGTATTTAATCACCCTATCCAGGTGGAAAACAATTTCCAAAAGGAAAAGCCCCATTTTAAGTTCTCCTCTTCCATGTTGCTTGCCCATTTTCAGGATGACTCAAAAAGAGGGAGAGGCCTACTCTCTATTCACAGAGGTGTTACAATCCTAACTGTGGATTTTCATATTTTAAATATTTAGAGGCAGAGGACAAATTCAATTTGATAATATCCCTCTAAAAAGGAGAATTTCATTTTCTCACTGGGAAAAATTAATCTCATAGGCACTATTTATACTACTTAGCAAATATTATTCCCATGGAAAAAAAAATAAGTAGAAGCCAAATTTATTTTGACTACTTAAGAAAAAAACAAAAGTGGGAGTCCAGATGCTCTTGATAGCTGGAAGATTCACATAGCTTTTATTAAGGACTTTGAAATAAGATATGACTTCTGCCTTTATTGTTTAGTTTACATTGATTAAAGCACAGCAAAACCAGCTCAGGTAGCAAGAGTGAAACCCCTCTTAGAGGCAGCATCATTACAAATCACCCTGGTAAAGGAAACAAGTGAAATCCTCTTCAATAATTCATACACACAGCTCATTCACATCAAAAGCCTCCTCTCAAACAGCTCCACAGCAAAGTATAACTGCTTGATTAATCTAGAAAAACACTAATTATACACTGAGAAAACAGTTCTAGGGAAGAGAAGGCAGCAGAGGAGACAAAATAATGGCTAATATTAAAGGAAGTGCAGTTGTACTTCAGTCTAGTCAACTCGATTGGTAACAGGAGAACAGGCACCCTGCTTCACAGGAAGGTAAAATACATTTAGAAAGGACAACAGACAAACAGAAAAGGATGTGCCAGGGGAATAAAGGACTGGCACATCCTGCAAGCAATTGTCATCAGTCAAACATACCAACATGCACAGCAAGGGCTTGCATCAATCTCTGTGCTGTGGATTGAGGTCTGAGCAGGGCACAAGGCTGATCAGGAGGGGTTCTGGTTTCTGCCTGCTTTACCTTGTCAGGCAGAGCCTGCAGCTCTCACACAGCTCAGCAGGATTTTAGCCCATGCAGCTTTGCTTTCTCAGCCAGCTAAAATAGTGAGACCTCTGAAATTTTGTGTTTCTTGTCAGATCTCTGTGAAGTTAAACCAATCACCTTGTTGGGCTTCCTTAACAGTTTCACAAAGGTGTAATTCACTGGGCCCTTAATCTTCATATTACATAAATTAACCTTCCTGCAGGCTGGGGGGAGCAGGCACTGCCATGCAAAGGTGTCCTGGAGGTGTTGAACAGTTATTGAATTTCTCTACTGAGCCTGCACCAAATACTGCACAGAACTCTACACCTGGATTCTACCAAAGCATTTCAAGGTACCCATCAGCACACTGATAACAGCACAAGAAAACCAGATCTGGCTCATGATGAGAGGAACAGAACACCCAGAATCATCCAACCCTTCTAATCTAGTTTTAAAATTCTGCTTCTTGAAATATCCTTATATTAATTTTACTTTGAATAATGCCCTAATACATACACTAGGTGGTGAGAATAACCACTTAATTAATCCATTTTTCCTCACAAAGTTCAAAATATTTTAAGATACGTCAATGATACTGAAACAAAAACACCAACAGCTCTTCCTCTGCTTCTCATTTTCTGTGCTTAGGACATCAGTTCAAATCCACACAGAGGGACTGCTGCACCAACACACATATTAGACAAAAATAATCTCCTCCAACTGGCACAAAATGAACCTCATGAGATGAATTGCCAATTTTACAGCATCTTTACAACCATTGTTGGAAGATCCCATAGTAATTGAATATATCACTGTTAACCAAATACAAGAATGAGCCACTACCACACACTGATCATCCCTTCCTGCTTAATGAAACTCAGAGTGAGCTCTGACCTGTGCTGTGACAGGGATGCAGGAATTCCTACAAATTCCATGGGAATCTCGTATCCAATGTGCAACTTTTTAAGGAAGAGCCAAAACAAAGAAAAATTATGGTAGAATCACGTGGTCATGTGTAGACTTTAGAGCAAATATATGTAAAAATTCATCTTTAAGCCCAAATTAAAACTCATATATGAGGCTATGAGAAGATTATGAAACAAAGGTGGCTTGGGGGAATTCAAGAGTGGAATGATCTTCCAAAAATACTGTGCCTGCACCCAACATCCATCTTTTTGAAGGCTGTAGAATTATCTTGAGTAAAAAATAGGTTTATGAAAACAGAATAGCTTTGGAGGTCATTTCACTGCCAGTGCAGATTTTGTTTGGAATATATGGGAATACCATGCTGACAGGATGAAGCCTAAAACTTTAATGCAGACAAGAAGAGATTTGATTCAAATCCACTGCTCTCTGTAAAGGTGTTTCTAGGGACCTCAATGGGATTTGGACCAAGTCCTTTACTTAATCCTTATCTTGTTGGTTGTTTTTTCAAAGCAGATAAAACTGAAAGTTCATGAGTTTTTACAGGCTTGGAGCACTGATGTTTCTCTCTTTTTGCCAAGGGCTTCTTGTTTAAAATATTGTTAAGGAGAAGAAAGGAAAAAGGAAATCTTTAATTGTTAATTATCTGAATATGTATTTCAGAAATTTTCACTTACAACCATGAATGCAAAAGGATTTATTTATGAAGCAAAACAACATGCAATATGCAGTAGGAGCTCATCAAAGCTAGCTAATGTTTCACTTTCATTAAAGTTGAATAATTTCTTGCTTAGTAGTCACTGTATATCTAATTTTCTTGTAACTGTGGTGAATTCTCAGTATAAAAAAATAAGTAGATCTTGCAATGAGATAGCTACTAAGATCAAAGTTACTCCTAGTAGCTATTACACTGTTAAAAAGAGGTAACATTGTGAATAAATAAACAAATAAGCTCATAATTTATTTAAAAAAGCAGAAGAGCGGGTTTTCCAAGACAAGCTTTCCACCAGAGTTTCTAAGATCTGAGTTATTCTAGTACTTTCTGGCAGTAGGATGAATATCCACAGAATGAGGGTCAAGCAAGAAAAGTGTTGCTTTTCTGAGGCTTTCCAAAGCTCTCTAAAGTACCTTACACCATCTTCTATATCCAAGGAAATGTTTTGAGGAGCAAGGGTCAGGAAACTGTGGTGCCTCCCAAACTTTTGTGTCTTTACAATAATGAAATGAGAGGCATAACTTTCTTCATGTGAAAGAGAAGCAACCTCTTCCTTATAAATTGCACCTAAGGCACCTTCTCCAAAGCTTCATTCCTACCCCAAAATGATATTTTCACATATTTCAGTCCATGCAGTTGCATTCTCAAAAGATGGGATATTTCCAAATTCCACTCAGGTTTCAGGGATGAAACACTTCATGACATCAGAACAACTGAATTTTCTCCATTAATGCTCCAATATTGATTTACTTCCCATTTTCAGGCACACAGTGTTTAACATACTGATCCAACAGGATTTGTGCCAGCTCAGCAATTTGCAATCTGTAGCATTTTTTGTTTATTTAGTGTGAAAACGTTCATGGGTTTATTTATTCCCTGAGAGAAGGAAGGATCCACAAGGATTATATTATAATCCCTCTGGATCTGGTAAATTTGCATATATTAATGGCTAAATACAAGAAACAGCTTTGGGATCCACAGCACCAGTAAAGCCAAGAAGGACCAGGTTTTCATTTACTGCATAAAACAAGCCTGGTGACAAAAATACCCAAAAATCATAATATTAATATTATAACCTGTGTGATTAGAGCCCTGCAGGGGTAGCTGTGCTGAGAGCAAACAGAAAGAGGCTGATTGTTACATCTGCTCTCCAAAAACATTTCACCAGGGGAACAAAAAATTCCAGCTGCAACAACAACAACCCCAGAGCTGTCAAATTGTTTGCACAAGAGGCTGCTCTGCTCAACATCAGGGAGCACAGTGAGGAAAGAAAGGCTGCCCTGCCTTCAGATGAGAAAAAGCAAGAATAGATGGTCTTAGAAAATCTGAAAGAATGCTGTGCATTAACATAAAATGAACTCAACGAGGCACCAAACTCATGTTCAAATGATCACTATGCAGCAAGTTTCTTAAAAATAAAGAGTTGGATCTGAAATGTCAGTGCTTTGAACAGAATGCTATTGCCCATCTACACCAACTTCATTATCTTTATTAGCTGTGAGCTGATGGAAAGGCACTTAAAGAGAATGAATAAATATACCAAATAAATTTAATATGCATTTTTCTGACTTTATGCTTACACAAGCCAAGGTGCACTTAGTAGAAGGCAAAGCACTCTATAGAAACCAAATGGAAAGAAAATTAAGCAACTTCCATCATGGAATTACATAAATGACACTACAGTCAAGGTAGTAAGGACACCTTCCCACAGCAAAATTCCTTGTAAAACTCATTTAAAGGTAAATGTTTGGTTGTTAGCAATAAATGTTCATGTAAAAACAAATCAGAAAGGATACATAAATCCTCAGGTCGTGATTCCCAGAACCTTTGCAATTTTATCTGAGTTGTCAAATTCGCTGCTGCTGTTTTGAATATCCAATCCCATTTGTTAGCAAACAAAATGGAATTAACATATTAAATCAGGAATGCAGCTTGGATCCTTTTATACTTTGCCCACATATTAGAGGGCATTTGGAATTGCCTTTCACTAAATCTTTGAATGTTACTATTTTCTTCAGTGCCTCATGCATTTGCCCACACCTCCTCTCAGTTATGCTGAAGGAACAATGCCCAGGGATTACAGACTTTATTGCTTAGTTACCATATTATAAAAACAGCTAAAACCCAAAGGAGAAATCTTCAGATAGGTTAGAATGCTTTGCTAGAGCCATTACCACACAAACATCAGATCTGCAGTGCTGCAAGCTTCAGGAGTCTGAAACAGACTTTATGGACCTTTTACCAACCACTCAGCGCTAAAAATATCAGAGATGGCTGGGAAACCATAAGGAAATGGGTTTTGTTAATGAAAGCCTCTGTAGATGCAACACATATGAAAGAAAATTGCCTATTGAGAGAAGTGTTCTCAGTGTCTCCTCCCTGGGCTGTTACAGCCCGTGGCTTGTTCTCACCAAATGTGGGATCTGATTTCCCAGCGTTGTGATGTGGAAGCAGTAAGCTGAATTTAATGACAGAACAGAAAAACTGCAGGGGCAGCATGTTTCCTTTCAGTAATTTTGCGCAATTTTGAGAAGGAATATTTCACTCTTGCACAGCTATTCCCTTCCCTTTTTATGGAACCTCATAAAACAACGCTGGAATTGGGCACAGCAGCATCTGCAGCGCCTGTGGCACTGCTGTGAGCCCACCTGGGGCATCAGCTGCTCTTTCACACGTCCAGCAGCAGGTCTAGGGCAGCTGAAACACCCTGGTGAGGTTGTGGAGGTGATGAGTGCCACCCTACACCTGTGAGCCTCCTCAGCTGGGTGCACAGGCAGCACACAGGGCTCTGAAAGCCTCAGCTCCCTGCAGGGACCCCTCTGCTCTCCTTGCACTGCTGCAGCCTCAGCAGGTCTCACAAGCACCATCACCTCTGCTACAGCCTCCAGGAAAAGCAAAATGGCTCAAAATCTGCATTTCTGTCTGCTGAGCAGCAGGGATGGGACGTGAGGAGCAGATACACTCCCAGCCCCAGAGCTCTGGCCAGCTTTAATAAACACACATCTCCTCCCTACAGCACAGACAGCAGAGCCCTTTAATCTTTTCTAAAGACTCTGAAGCAGAATCTCTTGAAACCACATTTCTCTTGAATGTTCTTTTGCTGCGCTTCATTTTTTATAAAACAATTTACTCTTGACTGGGAACTTGGAGCACAATGGTTTATTACACTAATCCAGCTCCTCCACATCCTCAGTCCTCTGGCCAAAAAATATGCAAGTGGTTCTGAAGTGTTGAGGATGCCTGCACAGCTAAAATTCTTTTGCTGGAGCCATGAAAACAGTGCAGGCATTTTGTTCTTGCCTTTACCACATCTGAGCCATCACATCTGGTGTCAGGAACAAGCAGGCACCAGATTTTCAGTTTTGAAAATCGCTCACCACAACATCATGAACTGTGTTTGAGCATGAAGGGAATGCAGCATTGTCAGAAACACAAATACTACCTGAGGACCAATGGTTTCAAATTGTTTTCCATTTAAAAAAAATGTTGAAAACATCACACTTCTAATAGAAATACCAAGGGATGCAGCTTGAATTATCTGTTAGGTTTTGATGGAGTTTTTAAATCTTGCTCTTACATTCCCTTAGATGTAGAAGTACAGTCCTCTTTAAAAAGAAGCAAGAATTTACTTTTAGAAACCATTATTTTAAGCAGTGAGATGTAAAACAAGTAAAGCACTTGAATGCATGCCAAGTTGGGGAAATTATTTTTAAAGTACATTCTACAGTGAAGCTACATTCAGAGAAATGTGTAGCTCACTTTTACAATTTTAATCTTCCTGAAATGGATTCTGAGGTGGAAAGAAAGACTGTGTTGAAAATATATTGAGGCTGCACAGCCCTGCAAAACACAGGGGAGATTTACTGATTAAAGATAATAATCTGTTGAATAACTGGGGCTTTTAACATATGGCTGCGTGCACATCTAGCCACATATACATACAGATACAAAATTATCTTCAACTGCATAAAGAACACGGTTAATTTGAGATTTCTAGGGTACTTAGGAGCAAAATAGGATGTGGGGAAAAACATTTGTGGTGATCAAAACCAGTGAAAACTGTCACTTTCATACTGTATAAATTATTTGCAAAGCACCCATTCCATCTTTAGCTGATATATTTTTTCTTACTCTGCATTGGCTTTGTAATAACAATAACTGTCACCATAAATTACTAAGAACATTATTCAATTTCAAGTAGCCCCATTTGTTTTCATGTTTCCAGCAAAACTATGACAATAGAAATAGATTATTGTAATTGCTTCTTCAAGCAAGGACTACAGGTGGTTTTATTTTTCCATGACTAATAACTCCCATTTTCCTATTCATTCAGCCACTGAGATGTTCAGACCGTGGGCAGGAGGAAGTGAAATGGACCTTATTGTGGCAAGAAAAAATAGAAAAATGATTGAGCCTTAAAAAGAACATTACACAGTACACTGTGGTGAGGCTGATGAGGGACAGAGATCACTAAAGCTGCTGCAATTTACATCAAGAGCACCTTTCACAAAAAAAAAGAATATATGCAGATTTTCCCCTTTCCTTATTTTGAAACAAGGCAGAGTGAAAAATCTTACCCCCAAACTACACTGACATCATTACAAACATGAATGTACTCCCAGCTGTGCTCTGATATTTTGTGTCCTTTTCAACTTTATTCACAAACAAAGTTGTTATTCTAAACTGACCAATGTAATTGTCACACCTAAAACCTGTACAGAGTCTGTTTTGCTGGTCCCACTTTGCTCCATATTTGCCCTAGTCCAAGCTTACATACTTTAGAGCCAGCTTTAAATACTTTAGAACCAACTTTAACACCTCAGAGCCATCTTAGCTACAAACACAAGATGTCTGCACACAAACACTTACCTGAATTAAAGCCACTTGGCAGCTGGAAGATTGCCTGCCAAGGGAGTTCCAGTATTTCAGGAGAGGCTGGTGAATTCTGGTGGGATTTATCCAGAACTGACGTGGAAGTGCCAAGTCAGGGGGTAAAGAAATCATCAGAACAAACTGACAAGGCAGCAACTGGGAAGTTGGGATAAGTGCTGGAATTCCCCAATCCCACCTTAAAGAACAGCAAACTCTGTTGCTGGGCTCAGAACTCCCTTCAGCCCTTGAATCCCTCCCATAATAAAACCAGATGATTTCCACCTGTTGCATTTCTGAACTTTTTTACTGCACACAGGTGAAATTAATTTGTGTTTAACAAAGGCACTGGCAAAGGAAGGTCAGCCACCAGGACACCAAGTACAATTGCCATGCTCTTGCATTTTTCATAAGGTGCCCAAATTTGATGTGATCAGAATTTTTAACTGCAGGACTAGCTAATTTTAAATTATTAAAACATTTCCGGGTTTTGCAAGTGATTTCATTTGAACAAGAGCCCAAACACATATTATACCAGAGGTTTAAAACATAAGGATTATAAGTAATTGCAAATTTACATCTTTAATACAACATAGTATGAACTTAGAGGACAAAGCTAAGGAATTGATTGACCTCATGGTAAACCATAAATAGGAAGAAGTAAAATTATTAATCACTCTCCTAGAAAAATCAAATTCACCCTACCAAGGCTAGCAACATAAGCCAGCTTATGATGAATTATGGCTTCAGAAGCTTTTATTAAAAGCAGCCAGGTTACTGCAGAAAATTAGAAAGAATGAGTAATATGCTTTCCTTTAAGTCCTGTAAGCTTTTTCCCCCTCACTTAGTTCATTTTCACCTTAAAGGAGATTTCTCTTCATCAACCATCAGGAGAGATTCTCCTCCAGAGGAAGAAAACTCCCACAATTTGCCTACTTCTTACAATTTTGAGGAAACCTTCAATAACCAAGGTGCTGGTTTGGGTCAGACCACCCTGTAGAAGCCTCTGTGCTTAACTGCAGCTTCTTTTCTAGGAACTTAAAAAAAGAACATCAGGAGGGTGAGCAAACTTCTGCTGGGGTGGCCACATTTCCTCACTGCTTCAGGGGCGAGGATGCTGACAGCCTGCCCACGAGGGAGCAGCCTTTAAGGCACAAATCCATTCCTGGCCCGGGAAGAGGGGAATGCAAAGGGGCTTAAAGCTGTTCCATGGAGTGAGGATGGGCAAACACCCTCAGCAGGAGCTGGGAATGGCACAGCCAGGGCTTGGCACAGGAGCTGCTCTTTAATGCAGCCTCCCCCCAAGAGAGGGTTTCTCACACTGAGGGATGATTCCCTGGGAGCTCCTCCTTTAACAGAAAGCGTCACAGGCTCCCTGCACCCTCCATCCCCCTGACAGGCAGAAAGTTAAATCTCCAGCTCTCTGCACAATTTTTTTTTTGGTTTTTTTTTTTGAAGTCTGATCCCAGCCCTGCTGATTGAAAGAGATGCTGCAGTGCAGGCAGCACAGCCAATACATTGCAGTGGCATTTTAAATGCTCTGCAGCAGCAGGGCTCCTCATCTGTGCATCCTGCCCTGCATACCTGCTGCCTTCCTCGGGGTCATCAGAATACATGGATGCACTGGAGAATGACTGAAGGCATTGTGCTTTGGCATCTTGGTCTCTGCAGTAAAAGTTATTCATATACCAAACAGTTTCACAGCCTGTGCCTTTATTTCAAGCCTTGTAGCATTCTAGAGAATTCTTAGGAGTCCCTTATATCCCTAATGTAATATTGACAGCACCCTATACCAAACTAAAGGCTATATTTGCTGGGGAAGCGTCAAGTTTCTTTTCCTCTTCTGTCTCCTCTCTCTCTGCTTCTAGCAAGAGGCACTCAAGGAGAAGGCAAATGACATGCCAATGATATTTTTTGTTAAGCTTTTAAATTCACAAGCACTTGCTATGTCAGTTTACCCAGTGTGGATAAAATTCGGAATAAAAACCAAGTTTTGATTCTGTTTTAATAAGAAATTTTGTGTGGCTTCACAAAAAGGCTGGAATAAAATAGAGGCCTCGTGGATGCCACTTCAGAAGTTTTATACATATATAAGGAAAATCTATATAACTTTTAAGTGGATATTCCATTTCCTGGGATTTCTGAAACTCATCTCAGAGCTCTGTTGAAAGAGAAGGCACATCTTTCCAGCCTGTTTGTTATGATCACCACAGAAATTCTTGCTTCTGAGAAATTACAATTTGTTTAGCCACATCTGTGCAGGAGTCAGATAAAAAGTTACCAAAAATGCTGCAATTTCCAAGATCAGGACCATACCCTCTGTAGGAGGGGATTTCCACCACAGAGGGTGTTTGATCTAAAATTGTCACTGTGGCCTTTATTAGGATTAACATCTATATACAATGAGCCATCAGGGAACCACAGATCTGAGAGTGAATGTCATCCTTTGTGCGTGTTCCCACAAAACTAATTTACATCTAGAACACTCTGGGTGTCATTTGTACTTAATGAAAAATATTTCTTTTAAATAGAAGGCAAAATATTACCTACACTGATTTTCTGATCCAGATAATTATACCAAGCATGATACTGAAATCATGGCTGATGTAATAGTTGGCCCTTTGATACAAAGGATTCTTTCACACCAGCAACCCTGACCTTAAAGCCACAACTCTCCACACCTGCTAGACAAGAAACAGAAACCATAAATAATATAAACAGTGCTATTTTCAGCTTAGACTCCCTTAATGATTTATTGGGTGAATACATTGCAAAGTGTATGTTAAAGAAAGAGTGTCTTTTCCAACCTGGATCCAATGGAACCAGGAGTTCAGGATGCTCAGGCCAGTACTGAAAGTCCCAGAAATCACTGGCATCAGTGTGGATGCTGTAAGTTTTCCTCACTGGCCCAACTTCAGGCTTCCCATAGCTGAGTGCCAGACCTTGGCATCCTTAAAGCAATTTATTGACAGTGCAGTAACACAAAACCATCTCGAGCTGGTGCCTCCAGGGAGGGACCCTGAATCCCTGGGTTCTGACACCCCCCAGAACCCATTTCCCAGAGAGTCTGGGCTCTTCTGCTGAGCCCTCTGCTCCTGCCCCGTTAATGCAGCTCCCCTGGCCAGCAGCACAGCCCTTGTTATGCAAAGTGTCAGCAATTCCCCGTCCCTACCTGGGATTCCTTTCCCAATCCCAGAGCTCAGGCAGGAGCTCCCCCTGCAGCTGCTCACCTGCACCAGGTGTGTTTCTCGACAGAGCTACCAGGAGAGATATCCTCCTTTTTCCATTTCCACTGTGACTATCAGTTGAGTTACCAGCTTTAAGCAACTGCAAAACGTGGGATTTTTACTTTGATTTACAGTAAATCTTTCATCTGATATATTTGTGGCTGTCGGGTCAACTGCCTGTGAGATTTACTGTCAGTCCTCAAACAGACACAGTGATCTGTAAATCTGCCACATTAATCCAGAGGTGGCTAGGATTTTATCATGGCAGCTCAGCCCCACAAAGCCATTCTCTTACACACCCACCAGTGAGATGGGGGAGAGAACTGAAAGGGTAAAAGTAGGAAAACTCGAGATAAAGACACTTTAATAGGCAAAACAAGCAATTAATTCATGACTTCCCATGGGCAGGCAGGGGTTCAGCAGGGCTCCATCCCATGTAGGAGTGACTCAGGAAGGCAAATGCCATCACTCCAATCCTTCCCCACCTTCCCTCTGTTTCCCCCACTTTTATATGCTGAGCATGAGGCCATGTGGTCTGGGGTGTCCCTCTGGTCAACTGGGGTCAGCTGTCCTGGCTGTTGTCATCTCTGAACTGTTTGTGCCCCCAGCCTCCTCCATGGAAGTGCACTGTGAGAGGCAGGAAGGCTTTTTCTCTGCTCAGCAGAAAATAAAACATCCCTGTATTATCAACACAAACCCAAACCAGCCCCCCACCAAAAGTTAACTGCATGCCAGCCAAAACCAGCACAGCCTTTTGTACTTCTGCCTGCCTCCAGAAACATCTAATTAATGCATGTAATCAATGCCATTGGAATAATGGGCTTGCACATATTTGCAGGTTTTGGGCTGAATTATTTCACCATTATTACATCATTATTACATCATATACCAAGTGATAAAACCCCACAGAAGCTCCAGCTGGAGAATGCTCAGCAGCCCCTCTGCTTTGTGGTTTCGTGCTCTTCTGGCTTTTGCAGCAGCTCTCATGGAAGCAGGTTTTTCTCAGGACCTAGCCCTGGAGCTTACCAAACCCTTTTCCAGCTGCAAACACGTGCCCTGCCACAGCTGACTTCCAGCAGCTCCACTTGAGCAGAGCCAGGCTCAACATGGGCACCTGGGCTCTGACCTCGATCTCAAGAAAGACAAACACACCCAAAGACCATCCCCAACAGGAATGATGGTGATAAAGAGGGAATACTACATGGGGAAGGTGGGGACTTCTCAAATCATTGCAGATTTATTATAGGATATTGCATGATTAATTTAGCTTCAGCAATGGAGAGAAGCCCTTAAGAGAAGCAAGAGAGCCCTGCAGCAGGTCAACAAGGCAAAAACAAGCTGAGTAACTTCATTTAGGTCTCTCTGACACAAAAAGTTTCTGCAGTAATTGAAGGTGAAGGCCATCAGCATTTATTTTCATGGACAGGGTAGAATTTACACATTGATTACCATGAGATGTACTTCATAAAGTATTGAAGCATCCTCAGATAAAGGCAATTCTGGTCTTACAGAAACACTAGTGAAGATCACATTGTGTTTCCTGGGAAATGAAACAAGGCTATTTATGTAGCCTTTTCAGATCTACTTGAAAAACTCAGTATCTACTTGCAACCTTTGCTTCCCAAAAGCCTTTGAAAAACAACTCTCATGCCCAAATCTCCTCCCCTTTCATCATGCAGGCAGTCCTTACACGCAGGTGGTGAAATCATGGGTTTTTATACTCCTGTCAGGACACTGCATGAGTTATGTGCCACAGGTGAGCACAGATGAATGCAATACTCATTTTGAAGCTGGTTTATGCCAGTCTGATGTATGCACCTTCTGCTGTTGCAAAGTACCACAAGGATAATCTATTACAAATAAAAGTTAATGAAGATTATATATTCATTCTGAATCTGTTGTCCACACATTTTGTCTCTGGACAAAAATGACTCACACATAAAACGTGGTGCTGCCCACTCGCTGCCATAACTCCACAGCAGCATATTCTTTTTATAATGCAGTACAGAAAACAAACACTTGCACAGTAAAACTCCAGCTGGGAGGAATAATGAAGCATTTAGCAAACCAGACAAAGACCACACGGCTGCATCTCCCTCAACACAGCAGAACCTGTTACTGGATATCATAATTAATAAGCTAATGATGGACTTCTAACCATCCAACAAGATATAAATTACTTTTAATTTTCTTTTCAGGGATTCAATCAGTCAAATATCTAAGAACTGTAAAGATTTTTGGTATTTGCCAAATTCACTGCAAACCTGAAGCAGCAGAATTTGTACACAGCCCCAGTACTGCTTGTGCAGCTCCTTGGAGGAACACGAGAGCTTCCCTAACTTCAGACACCTCACTGATGCTAAAAGACGACACTGGAACTCCTGCACGTGGCCAGCAGACAGGAATGCAAGGTAACTGGGAAATAAATAAATAAACAAACCAGGATTTCATTTCTCTTATAGCAGCACACCAGTTTCTCCCACCATGGTGCCTGAGGCATGACAAAGACAGGAGAAAACAGAATAAATTAACTGTGGGCAGACCTTCAGGATTTCCTGCAGGACTTCTGGAATCCCTTCTCCTTCCCAAGTCCTGTCCTTCACGTGCCTTCACTGCTATTTGTGGGGCAGAGGATGAGTTTCTGCAAAGGAATTTCGTGGCAAGCACTGCAAAAAATTTGGTTTCCAGTCCTGTGTGAAGGGGCCCACAGGCTGCAAACACAAAGCCATCTTTATAAAATAATGGTGGTTTCTTAATGCTGAGAAGGGACTTTCAGCATTTAAAGGGGAAAAAAAACCAAGTTCAGTCATTAGCCCACTAGTTAATTTTTCCCCCAGATCTACTCTCTGACCACCGCAAAATGTTGGCAGGAAAGAAAGTCACAAGTGTTTGAGAGCTTGGTACTGAAGGAATTAAATAATCCTGCATGGACTGAAAGCAAAAATATGCACTGTAAAAAGCCATGACAAGCAGCTTGCTGGTTTGTGATGAACCTTGGGAGAAGCTGTGATCACTCACTGAAGTGCGAGCGGCAGGAAAGGGAGTCAGGAGAAAAAGGTCTGTTCAAGCTCAAGGGCAATCTTTGCACCAGAACCAAAGGCAAATTAACTCAGCACAAGTAACTGTGTGCTGGAAAGCAGTTTCTAACAGAAATGAGGTCTGGAAGTGTCTTCAGACATGACAGTGGAGAAACATTTAACAGCTTTTAAATTCTGAATAGACTTATAAAAGTAAATATCTGTGAGGACCTTTGGATTTTGCTTCCATTCTTCTACACCTCTCCTGGGCAGAGCTACACAAATAAATAGTTATTTTAAAAGAAAGTCTTAAAATACAAACCAGAGCATGAGGCAGAATGTGCAGATTTTCAAGAAAAGACAGGTTTCTTCTCCTACTCTGCCATTGGGCCACCTTCAAAATACTCTCAAGTAGTTTTCCATCTGTGAAGAAAACAACATAGTGGAGGATCCAAGTCAGAGTGGGATTGTGTATCATTAATGTGCTCTGAGAGTGCAAAGCACATAGTCCTATCTAAATTTTAGTAGGCAATGCTCATTGATAAAGAACACATGAAAAATTACTCTATTTTCCACTGAGAGACAATATACAGCAGCTCAGATTTTTACACTTCATTACATTATTATCTGTTAATAACCTATGAATACCCCAAAGTATGATACCAAGTCACTGCACAACCATCAGATGAAATAAAAATAACGTCAAAAGTCTTGGGCATCCAAAGCCTGATTTCTGTAACAGATTTTGAGGCATTTTTCCAGCCAACTGTTACTCTCCCACTGTAACTTTTCAGGTCTCCCAATTTTGTCTCACTCTGGCCCAGTTATTCCAATGAGATTGTTCTTTGCCACAACCTATTTAAATAATGTAAATGCTTTCCTTGGCCACACCCTCACCTTCCTGTGACCCCTCAGGAAATATTAACTGAGAAATATCCTGCTTGCACAGACAGGGAGCACTTCTTGCTGGGCACATTTTTCTTATCTTCACACTGTGAGGAGTTGACCTGGCTGGACTGCAGGTGCCCACCAAGCCATTCTATCACTCCTCTCCTGGACAGGCAAGAGAAAATTGTGAGGAAAGGCTCAAGGGTTGAGACAAGGTCCGGGAGAGCAATCACCAGCTACTGTCACCAGAATCAACTTGGAGAAAAATTAATTTATTGCCAATCTAATCACAGCAGAATAATAAGAAATGAAAAATCTTAATACACCTTCCCCTCAGCCCTCCCTTCTTCCCAGGCTCAATTTCACTCCCAGTTTTCCCTCAGTGGCACAGGGAATGGGGATGTGACCAGCTTGTCACACATTGTGTGACATCTGCTGCTCCTTCCACTGCCCTGGGCACTCCTCACACTCCTCCTGCGGCCCAGCACAGGGTCACTCTGATGGGAGACAGTCTTCCATGAACTTCCCCAGAGTCCTTCCCTGGGCTGCAGCTCTTCACAAACTCCACTCACCGAGGGCTGCAGCCTTTTGGGCACAGGCTGCCTCCACCTGGGTCTGCACAGCTCACAGGTCCTGCCTCCAGAGTGGGCTCCTCCCTGCACAGCCCTGCCAGGACCCTGCTCCAGAGTGGGTTCCTCTCTCTTATCATCTGATTGCAAAAGTTCCATACTTTCTTGGTGGTTTCTCCTGGGCAGCTCCCCACAACACTAACTCCTTCCCTGCAGCACAGCCAACAAATCCCAGCTCTCCTCTCCCCCAGCTGACCCACTCTTTTATAGCTCATCCTCACTGGACACAGCTGTGGCCTGTTAAGGGTAGCCCTGTTCCTAATCTTTGGTAATTAGCACAGCTGCATCTCCTCAGGGCTGAGATTGCCTTCTGCACCGTTCTCTTACATTCTATCCCTCCACACCTCTCTGCTCAGCCCTGCCAGGACCCTGCTCCAGACTGGGCTCTTCTCTGCACAGCCCTGCCAGGACCCTGCAGGGATCCCAGGGGGTCAGAGCCCCTCTGGGCACTTCTCTGCTGCCCTTGTTTTTGTGCAGGGCTGCTCCTCCTTCCCAATCATGGCCTCTCAGCGCTGCCAGCACTGCTGGGCTCAGCCTTGGCCAGGGCAGGTCCATCCTGGCTCTGTTGGATATGGGGAACATCTCTGGCACCTTCTCACAGAAACCACCCCAAGGAGCTCCCCCTAGGTAACCCAAATCTGGCCACCCAAACCCAAAAACACACATCAAGCTTCAGTGCTGTGATGCATTAAATTATCACAATTACTGCTGCACTGGTGCAGCAATTGCACTAATTGCTGCAGTGGTTCTCCAGGTCTGCAGAAATCGAGTCTGACTTGTGATATATGAAGTGTTTGATGCTGCAACATCTGCCTGATCAGCACACAGTGTTTTTCGACGGGGAGCCCGCACACAAGAGTTTGTAAACAACATTTATAAAATACAGATGCTCTTGGTTGCAGATGCATTGGAGGAAGCTTAATAGCAGTTTGGATAAGTGGTTGTGAACATCCAGGATGATTTATCACCAGTAAAAAAACAACCCATTTTGTAAAACTTATATCCCATTAAAGAAGCATTAAATGAAAAGCAGAGCTAGAGAAATTGTCTTCTCTAGAGTTCTGTGGGGATTCTTTCTTGCTTTCTTTGTCATTATCAGCAACACAAACTTGGACAACAAAATAGCTTTTTTTGATGATGAATTTCATGTTTATTTTGAAAAGCAGCATGGATGGGTAAATAAATTCTTTAAAAAACCCCAAGACTGGAATTCATAGCTATGCAGAGTTTAAAAAAAAAAAAAAAAAAAGAAACAGAAGAATATTCTTTTAAGTCAGGATGAATGCATACATTTGTATTCCCTTCTGCACAATTGACTGAACTTCACTTTCAAAATGTCAAGGATAAATATCCTTGAAATGGTTCTATTAAAACTGTGATAACCATAGTAACTGTATGTCGTTTGCTTATACATTTTTTTTCCTTTTTGGTGGGTATTCTTTGCAACAATACTGCTAAGAGAGGTAAAGAAAAGCAAGCCCTGCCTAATTAATGATTTGAATGTGGTTGTTGTCAGCCTTCCTATGTTATGAAATTTTGTTTGGTAATTGAAAGATCTGGTTTTGGATATGAAACATGAACAGGCCATTATGAGAATACAGTACCACCTGCTGCACTCATCAGTATAGAGAGGCTGTTATCTGCTGTTTATTACTTCTTTTCCCCAAGTAATTATTTGCATCAGAAGAGGGGAGAGTAAGGTCCCCTCCAGCTCTGGATATTCTATGATTCTATGCTTAAATTAAGTCAAAGATAATTAAGAGATCCGGCTACACAGCCTCCAATTACTATCAATACTAATGGATTTTATACAGCTAAATCCCACAGCAAAAAAAAAAAAAAAAAAAAAAAAAAAAAAAAAAAAAAAAAAAAAATCCCAGTGCTTAAACTAACTCAAAGTGTTGTAGTAATATTGTTAACTGCTAAGCAGGGAACATAGATTTAGGTCTTTTTCAACAATATCAAGTACAATCCAAGGGAAAAGGCAGCTTTTCTAGGAAGTGCTGGGCCAGGACAGAACCATGCTGTCATCATCCCTTCTACGGGGCCTGGACACGACCTCACCCTAAAGGGGCTCTGACTTTAACACAGTCTGACAATCCCACCTCTGTCTTTAGTTACAATTATATCTATTGTGATACTTCATTCAGCTCCAAGTTAACTGTAAATTCTCAGTTGGGATCATCTGGTAAATCACAGCCCCATTTCCCACCTCTCTTCTCATAAGAAGCAGCTCGTGGTGCTCAGGTCAGCTGCAGAATAAAGCTCTGTGCTACAGCCTTCTCTTGGTGGTTCTTACTGAAAGTTAAAAAGCTCCTGATGAATTTGAGATCAAGCTCTAAAGTTGTTCTTACAGACTGCTGATATTTCAATACAATGTAATTCACACCTCCCAACTCCTTCACTCTGTGTGGGTAGAAAGGAGGCAGGAGCACAGTGGCACTTTTGGATTTGGCACAGGGTTTCAGTCCAAGATGTCTCTGCCCTTCAGTGCCTGAAGTTCTACAAACAGAATTTTCCACGTATGCAACCATAAGAAAATCATTTGGATTAAATAGAATAAAAAACACCTCACACAAACAATAGGGGGGGGTTTAACCTATATTTGGGGCTAAATTCACTCACATCCTATGCCTTCTGTGAACCTATTTATTGTAAATGGAAATGAGCAATATGGAAACTCTGGCAATGCATTCCTGCTGAATTCACTTGCAGCATTTCCATCACAAGACAAACCAATGAATTAAAAAAAAAAAATCTTTCAGTGAAGAAACTCAGCCCGGATCAAAATGATCTTCCTGAGCCTGTGTCAAGATGGTGAGCCTATATATTTTTCTACATATTCTGTTTTCTGGGATGCTACAGGGAGTTAATGATTTCAGAGAAGGATTAAGGGAATGGTCAGGGAAATTCATAAACTGCTTTGGTACTGTCAAAAGGAAAAATGGCAATATTATCTGCTCAAGGGCTTTCCTGATTCATGTGACAGATTATCCTTAAAGGCTGAACAATGCTTTGCTGACTGCCTTCTTGAGTTTGAAATGTAAATTCTCCCAATTTGCAAGCTTTGGGAAACACAGTCAGTTAACTAAATGTTTGTATATATATCTATAAATTCCTTTCATTCTACTGCAGAGCACTAGCAAATGGTGCACCATCCTTCCCACACTTATCTAGCATTTAGTACCACATTATCCATCCAATCAGAAATAGAGATGTTATGGATATTTTAATCCTTTAAACATTATTCTTGTGGATAATAATGCACTTCTCTCATTTACTTGTCCTCATAAAACAGTGAAGAAAGAATGATCCAACATCTCCATTTTTTAACATCTCCATTTGTTATGTGAACAAATTTTCATTGATTTCTGAGAAAGGACAATATTTTGCAGTAAACTCTCATGAAATCTTATCCACTTAGAAGACAGATTTGGGGTTATATTATCTGTCATTAAAAACAAAAAACCTGTTTTTACTTTCAATATTGAAGTGGAAAGGTTCTCCTGTAGAATTATTTTTTGGTAAATATTTACACGTTGGTCTCACCATGTTTCTGATTTTTTTTTTTCCAGCACATAAATTATAAATTTAAATCAGTTTGAACTTATAAGGAGTTTTTTCACACCTTACAGGCCCTAAATTAAAGAGATTTTATTATGTCACTGGATTAAAGATTCCAGTGACTACAAAGAATTTCTATTCACTTAAATAAGTGGTTTGTCGGCTGTGGGGGGTTTTTTTACTGATTTTAATTTCTCTGAGTGTCCCTCGATGCCAGCTCTTCTTTGTTGCACTTCTGGTGTCAAAGGGTAAGTTTCACTGACTATCAAGTTGGTGTTTTTTTCCATTTTGCCACCCTCAGTCTTTATAAGCAGGTCAGAAAACCTCCCTATAAGAAATGTCTCAAGTATTTGAATTAAACTCTTCTTTCAATGAAGTTTGTTTAGTCAGGTTTGGGTTTTTTTTATGCTTCCTTCCTCTCTGATTTCTGGATTTATTTTACATAATGTATGAAGGCTAATCAATGCTCTGTGAACTTTTCAAGGAATCTTCTACCACTCATGCTCTAACAGCATACTAGAAGGCACAAAAATTAATCAAATTTCCCTGTAGTTCATTCAAGCAAACAAACCTCATTTTTTTGCTTTTACCAAGCTCTCTCTTCCTAAAGGTTCCAGGGTAGACTGGCACTTAAACACTCACCACTTTTAGAAAAGAACCTGCACATTTTTTCCCCAGCTTGACTGCAAGAGAGGCAGGAGGGGCTCCATGTCAGGTGCAAAACAGCAATTTAATTCCTTGTGCTTTTTTAAGAGTTTAAGGGGATGAGCTCCTTATCTGAAGAAAAGAAAAAAAAGAGACTTGTTCAGTGGTTGTTGCACTGTGTGTGCCTTTCAGCAGATTCCTGCAGAGGCTGCACAGCAAGAGGCCCTGGATCCTGATTTCATGATGGTTATTTCTCAACACAGTGTTGAGAATTTTTTATTTAGTTTAATGCTTTACCTAATTTTAAGTTCCTGAATGATCACAAGAGTCTCTCTTTATGCATACAGATCCTCTGTAGGCAAATCAGCTTTATTCCACCTTCTATTTGTGACTTGGACTGACAAGTCTGAGCCTAATCCTCAAAGAAAACTGTCAGAGGCATTATAAATTACCAAGTACATGGTCCTTCCACTAACAGTCATATCATCCTAAAGGAAGGGTCTTGAATTTTCAAATCAATATGCACCTTTAGTTACCAAAATGTCCATTTTCCTAACAATTCTGTAAATATATCAGGCCAGGGTGAGTGCAATTATTTTTGTTGCCTTGATGGGTTCCATGTACACACATCCATAGAGAGGTGGGAGTTGGAGCCTGGCTCTCTGACAAGGGAAAAGGTTGTGCTAAGGATACAGGAAATATCCTCTGTTTAATAGAAAATAGAGAGAGTGAAGACCTAGGAAAGCAGAGTTTGCTTCTTATTAAATACAAAGCTCTGTTAACCACAGCAATGTTAATTAGTGGAAATAAGAGAGGTCCTTTGATGTGAGCATTTCAGCTGAAATCACTTCAGTATGCTCCAAAATCAGCTTTAGGAGACATTGGGAAAGCATAAAGGCAAGTGGGTAAAACAAACTGTAGCTGCAATTTGGTACTTAGTATTTTGATGTATCTACACCTGGGTAGCTTTTGGCAGCCCATTTTATTCTGCAGACTTTGTGAGTCCATCTTTGTAGGAGTGGAATCTAATGAGTCAGGCCATTAGCAGCAAATCTCAGGCAGCCAGAGCAAGGCAGCATTTGTACTCATTGCTCAAACCCTTCTGTGCTCATTGCTCAAACCCTTCTGGGTGTTACACTGAGAAGGAACAAAGACAGACAAGGTCAGATCTAAACATAAACCCCTTTGTGAGACGTTATTTGTGCACAGTACGTTCCTCATTAATCTATCTCAAATGCCTACCATATTCACATATTAATGCATCATCTCATGAATGTTGTCCAACCATTTCTCCATTTTTGCTGCTACAAAGCTTAAAAAGTACCAGCAGTGAGAAAAGGGTCAGATTTATATATAAATTTTATCCCCCAAAGGGAATCAGAATGTATTTTGTTGATAAACTAACAGTATTTATTAATATATCAGTACACTTCACCAGTATTTCATTAACTATTCAGTAGTGACTCATAAGAACAGCACTAGGTCCTCCTTTCCCCTCCTGCTCTTCATTTAATCTCACACAGAATGTTTTTGTAGCATAAATCTCACACTTTGGTTGAGCTTTTGTTGCCTTGTTTACATTTTCTAAAAACCTATCTTGAATTCTCCAAAACTGAAAGAATGCTTTGATAAAGGAATATTCATTTATTCCATTTGCATGAAAATCCAAAAACACACCACAGGAAGGGATGAGGAGAAGATTACAGCTGTAAATTCCACATGATTCCACCCACAGATACTCTAAAGCAAAAAGCTTCTCCTGGGTAACACCACCTGTCAAACACCAAGATGTGAACTGCCAGCAACTTTTCCCCTATTACCAGAAAAGTTATTTTCAATTACTAGCTTTTCCATTTAAATTCTCCACATGTTTTCAGCAGCAATTCTTTACTATTTCACACCCCTTTCAAATTCACATCTTTAAAGCTAAACAAAAAAAAAAAAACCACCAAACTACATTAAAAAACCCCATCTATCCAAATCAAGACTTTGCCCTTGGTTTTCTGTTATTAATTATTTGGTTTCACCCTGCAATATGCTTCAGGATACCAGTATATTTCTGGACATCCATTTATTGGGAATTTGCCAGACAAGGCATTACCAGCCAAGGTCTCTGGGCATCCTCCAACGTTCATCTCCACAAATCTCTCAGATGTCCAGGATCCTCCCCCACTTCCAAGACCTTTCCTCCAGTCCAGACCTTCACCTTCCTTCCCCAGCTCCCAGTCCCTGAATGTCCCCACCAGTTCCAAAACAGAAGCACAAGTTATCACCTTCTCACTGCCAGTTTGTGCTTCACCTCTTGCTCACCTGGAGCTTTCAGGACCTGGCATTTTGTTTAGCCCAGGTGTTATCCAAACCTACACGTGGCTTCCACCAGCTGCAGCTTGCAAGTAGCACCTGTTTGAAATGTCAAAAGCTCAGAGCTTCAGACATTCACCCACATAACACAATTATGTGCCACAGAGTTGAAGTTATTTCCACCTACACCAGCCCTGAGGGGAGGTTTCTACCTTGGCTCCTTCTATTCAGAATTTCGGCAGCATGAACTTCAAATAGTCAAAAAAGTGCATTTCGAGTTGTTGGGATTTGTGAAAACTTTGCTTCTAGTTCACAAACTTCAGGCAATATTTCAGAATTTATCCCCTTCAGCCATTGGTCCTTTTGTGTTCCCATTGCAGGGCTTGCTCTGGCTCTGGCCATTTGGAAGACTCTTTCTAGCCTTGATAACCCCTTTATGGGTGACTGTTTCGATCAGTGTTCAGAAGAATAAAGCAAACCAATATAATTTATGTCTGCTTTATCTTCACTGGTTGTTCCACTGCTTATTTCTCAAAGAATAGGAAGTGTCCATCCTTACTTAAGAGCCACACTCTCTTCTAAGAAATCCCAGTGTAAACCCTCAGCTTACCCTGACTGCACTCACTGAGGGTATTAGCTGTTATATCCATTAAATTTCTGTTTATTGTATTAAACTTTAGACCCAAATTCTTCCTTCTCTGTATAAGCCTGTGGGAAGCATCAGCACTGCCACCCATTCCTAATCCTAACAAGCCCCTGGGCACGCTCCTCTGTTCCTCCCAGGACACTGCAATGACTGCTCAACCTCATGTTCTCTAGAGCTGATTAGAAGTCTAATAATGCTTCTTTTCTTCTGAAGACAATTAGGGAAAGCTGAACATCTAGCTAGTGTCTTTTTAATATCATTTTCATTAATTGGACTTCTAAGTCAAAGAACTGTATTTGGATTTTTTTTTTCATCCATTCCAAGTGTTGTTTTAACTGAACTTCCACCTTGGAGTACCCAGGATATTGAAACATCAAGGATATTGAAACACTTCCTCCACTTCAAAATTAAATAATAAAAAACCTGTCCTTCCTGATATTCTGGAACAGGGAGCAGATTGAGCCTGCAAGTCATTCCTCTTTTAATGTCAGCTCAAGCTTCACCTTGAGTTTCCCAGGACCTCTCTCCTGCTGACTATGTCACCTCCCCACTTTGCTGACAGATTAACACATACTGCAAAAAGCATACTCCAGGTTTTAACAGTTTCTGCAATTAATCTTGAATGAATTCTCATAGGCTTCCCTTCTTCCTCTTTGCCAGTCTCAATCACATTTGGGTTTGCTTTTTTTTTTTTATTTTCTCACTTTTCTTTCTCTTCTTTCACCGCATTTCATCTGAGCTGTTTTTCATCCTCCTTCATTTGCATTTTTCAGCCTCATTCAGATCTCAAAAACTCTTCACATGGAGTTCTCACAGATGTCACTTTTATCGAGCTGAAAAAGCAGTGAAGGTAGGTGATTTTCCACTCATATTCTCTCTGCAGTGAGGAATTTTGTTTTGAGTAAATAAAAAATAAGCTTCTGCTATAAATCACTAAACCTAAGTGAATATTGTGACTTTATTGCTATAATGCAAACACCATACACATTAAGCATTTGCCAGAAGAAAAGTTAAGCTGAGAGGAAATTTACTTGGCTTAGCTTCCAGTCTAATAGTCCATTATGGATAAGCAGCAGGAACTGCCAAAACTCAGAGCCTGCCCGTGTATTTTGGAAATATTATGGTTTGGGAGGTGACCAGACAGTAACAGACTATTTATTTTAGCTACAAGAAATCATTCTTGTTAATAAACAGCTACTTTTAGCCTCATAAGAAAGAGCCAAAAAGAACTTCCATGTTAAGGCAACATCTCTACCCAAAACCAGACAAGTTTGCATACATGTGTCGGCTTAATTGGTAAAAAAATAAATTTAACTAAGAATAAAAAGTAATATATACACAAAGATAATTTAATTTTAATTTTTTTTCATTTTAATGGGGAAATGGTAAAATAGATGCATGGAGAGAAGGTTTGAAAGGCATGGGCAAGATTTTGAGGCATTGGTAGAAAGGCAGAACAAGAGGTGGAAGAACTGGATTTTGGGCAACGTGTGTAATTAGCTGTCTAGAAGGACAGCTTTAGCTACAATACTCTATTTTGATTTCTCTGTTATTTATGATAAAACACATTTTCTAACAAGCTTAAGACCTTAAAATCAACAAGAATGGCCATAATCAATGGAAGAGTTTCCACAGAGAAGAAGAAAAAGATAAAGGAATTGAGGGTCACCACAACTGCAGATAACATAAATGAGCAGGAAGGAATCAATAACTACTCCTAATAGGATAATTTGCAATATTGGACATGTGAGAAAAGAGAAGGGGGCAATACTTCTGCAGAAAATGAGGTCTCAGAAAATGAGGTGTCCCCACATCTACTGAGTTAGACATGTTGTGGCAAAAATAAACCTGTTAAAAATGTGGGAGGGGAAGTCAGCAATAAGAATCTGAGTGAAAAACAAGATATTACAAGAGAGAGCAATTAGTCTCTCAGTAAGCCAGCACAGGAGCTGTGGCCAAAGGCAGAGCTGCTGGGGAGCTCAACAAGGCAGAACAAACCTGGGACGTGGCAGAGATAACAAAGTTTGCTGGAGAGGGAGAAAACATGTTTTATGTTTTGTTTTTTATTATTTAACACCCAAACAAGGAGAAATTTCAGAGAGAAAGCTTTGCAACTTTGATTAATACTGTTGTTTAAAGTGAAGCTGTTGGTTGTTTCACAAACCATCTGCAAAACAGTGGAAACATGAACAGAATCCTTAAAGCAGATCTTCCAATATTAGTCACTTTATCTGCCATCTGTTGGGAACTGCAACTGCCAGTTCATTTAGATTTTTAAAAGCTGACCCTAAAATTACTCACTGTAAAATTGTAATATTTTTCTCACTTCCTGTAAGGAAAAGACACCCTAACTTCTTTGAACTAAGACATGAAATGGCTTGTAAAATATCAAGATGGCCTTGATAAGTATGTACTAGCTCATCCAACTGATGTGCCATGAAGCTGGAGGAACCTTTAATATTCCATTAATTTCACTGTAAAAAGCAGTTCCATGAACAGAAAAGAGTTCCCAGACAATGAAGGTATCTTCATGCTCATTATTTTTTTTATTGAAGTAGACAGAGGCTTGACAAAGAGCTACACCACTTGCAGCTGGGAGGATAAATTCACTGGACATCCAATATAGCATCCCACCAGGTACAAATGTACCTCCTAGCTGAGCTCTCAGGGGATTACATTACAGCAATAACCACATGTCAGGAGAAATTAACATGCAACATCAGGAGATTCATGTTGCTGGGCAAAAGTAAAAGGACAAAAGGAATTACTAGGTACATTTTAAATGAAGAAAAAGACAATGGAAAAATAAATGAAATTTCAAATTCCATGGGTATGCTTTGTATCTACAAAAGAGTGGGAAATCCTACTATCTTCTCTGTCTGCTGGAGAAGACATGCAGTGCTGTACTCACTTGCTCAAGCAAGGTGGATGAAAAACAGAATGGTGAGGGAAGGGCTCAGCAAGGGGTTTCCAGTTCTATTTACAGTTATGTATGCTGATTATTTGAGAAAGGTCCAGCCAACAGAAGCACATTCAGAGATTAGAGAAGTGAGTGGCATCAGCAGAGTGCCCTGGTGCTGCAGAGGGGCACAGGTGGGGCATCTTCCCTCACCTGAGCTCTGATAACAGATTGTGTGCACCTGAAAACCTGAATTACTTTCAGGAAGAAAGGGACTGTATTCTCATTTTATGATGGAAGAATCTCTCCCACAGATTTGCTCAAGGTTATGAAGAAGAATGAGGGCTCTGCTCCATAATAAAACTGTCATTTTATCCTAGAAGTGGGAATTTAAGAGGAATTACACATATTTAAGAAAAAGTTGAGCTGTACCAAAAGGCATTGAAAAATACCTCCATAAACAAGGTGAAGTATTAAATACATATACAGTAAATAAAGTAACTTGCCAATAAAAATATTGACTGGGAATCACTGGGAAGCCAAAGAGAAATTCACTTGAATTAAGACAATGTCTCTGGCTGCTAACAACAAATATTTTAGTTCTGTCTGTGTCAGCATCCAGGGTGGGTCAGACACATTGCCAGAACCATCAGCTGTCTTTAAGGAACTGAAAACCTCCAGAAAACAGAAAATCCTACAGTCTGCATAGACCCAGGCTGCCTGGGCAGGTGCAATTGTGCACAATTGTGCATTTTGGTTAGGCACCTTTAGTGACCTGGAGACAAACCAGAAGTTTGGAAAAGATGGCAGGTTGTCCATTTTGTGACACTGGTTTTGCAGAAGATGTTTAAGGCAGTTACATTGGTACAAAGCCAGTGAACTCAAGTCAAGTTAAAAACAGAGATAAGTTAATTTTCCCACAGACTTAGAACTTCCTTTCCTTAAAGCGATTTCAGTTTTAGAATCACAGAACAATTCTGGCTGGGAGACATCTCAGGAAATCAGGGAGGTCATTCTCCCACTGAAAAAAGTCAAGTGGGCTGGCCAAGGCTGGATGCCAAGGCTGAGCCTCTCCTCCTCTCCTCAGCTGGATGGGGACAGAGCAAACACAATTAAAGGCTCATGGGTTGAGATAAGGACAGGGAGAAATTGCTCAGCAATCACCACCACGGGTAAAATTGGTCTCTTTGGGGAAAATTAGTTTATCACCAATCAAATCAGAGCAGGATAATAAATAAAACCAAATGTTGGAACACCTTCTTTCCATGCCTCCTTTCTTCCCAGGCTAAGTCAAAGAGAACTCAGAAGCAGCAAGCATTAATGGATGTCCTGGAAACCAACACTTTCCCCATGTCTGTGAGTGTGTGGCCCTTGAGGGGTCTCTGCAATAGCCCCCACTGCTCCCCTGCATCTGGAGGCTCTCCACAAAGTGCTCCTGCAGCAGCAGTAACACTTCTGCAGCCTGCTCTCCTCCTCCCGCTTGGCACACTGATAAAATTTCCTTTTCACATTCAAAAGGAAGAAAGCAACTTTGAACACTGCCTCTCTCTCTCTCCAGCTGTGACGTGGGGATAGAGCTCTTCCCAGCCACCAGAAACTCAAACATAAAGACAGCAGATGTGAAGGAAAATGCAGTTCTTAAAAACAGGAGCCACATCCCCAGCTGAAGCAGAAAGCAAGCCCCCAGCTCCCCAGTGACGTCAGATGATCTCCCCTGTGTGAGAAGATTTTGGACAAAAATTCAAACAAAAGTACAAATATTTTCCATTTGCTTCCACATGATGGTGACAACAAAGATATTACCCATAATGGTACAGAATATCCAGGTTTGCATTTATTATAGTCTGGGATTCTCTACCACTGGAATCTGCTCTGATGCCCTGCAGCACAAAAGTTGAAATTGTCCCAGGATGAAAATCTGTCATAATGTTTTTATTTTTATTATCCTAGACAAATTTGCTTTTCTGTAAGCCTATCTAGTCTTGTCAGTACCTATATGAAGCATGTCACTACTATTTATAAAACTGATTTAAGTCAAGGATGCTTTTGTGATGCCCTCAGGCTGATTGCTTTCCACCATGACAATACTCTCTTCCTATAGAGTGGCTTTAACGTTCAGAATTTGCATTTTGCCATTATTCCCTGCCTGGTTTATTATTTTTGATTGTGACAAGACAAATCCTATGCTTCTCCACTCAGTGTCTTCTCCCACTTGAGTTTTATTTTCAGGAATTTTCTTTGTTCCTGTTTTATGCATTATGTTGGTTACCTTTGTGTTTGTTTACCTGCACTGGCTTTGAAAAGAAAAATTACTGTGAAAATCCCTGCACCACTTCTTCTTTTTCTGTTTGTTTGGTTTTTTTTTTAATCTCAGCCTGGTTTATAGCATTCATTTTTGTCTTTTAGAGAGTGTTTGGATTATGTTTCAGTGGAAATGCTTTTCATGGGAAGTGTCTCCCTTCAAAAATGAATCAGCATGTACAAATTCATATGTTTTTACTCCTTAGGAACAGATGTTAAGGGAATGTAGGTTAAGCTTCAGATCCAAACTAGTCTCTGCAGGACTATAATTTGCTGAGATAAACAGAAAGAAGGAAAGGCAAACCAACAGGGGCATCCCAGATTTAACATCCCTTCTGTTCTGGCTGAGATTCATTTGACTCTGTCACTTGCAGATACGCTTTGCTGCCACAGTAATCAAAACCAACACAGAAATCTCTCTTAATCACTACAACATTGTCAGTCTTGTCTAAAGCTATAAACATGCAGTTCACCAGAGACTGAAATTTGTAAATATTCCAGACAAATGTGCATTGTCCAATACTGTAATCTGTCTTCTGTGAAATATGTTTATAAAAGTACATGTTTATAAGAACGTTTGAGGAACTCATAAATGTCACACAAAGACAAAAATGATGAAAATCTTGTATAAATGTTTCATGAAAACTAACAAAACCTTTAGTTATGAAGAGAATGCTAACAATTTTTTCATTGCCTTTGGAAATGGCCCCCAAAAAATAATGGATTTGTTCTTACCTGCAGTCACTACTCAGGTGAGTACTGCTCGGTACCTCCAGCAGATTTTTGGAGTATGTTGGTTTGGGGCCACCAGCCAGCCTTGAAAATCTCTCTCATTCACTTGCATTTTTAGGCCAATAAGTTATGATTAGCTTTTCACCATCATAATTAATGTAGCATGGATTAATTAGTTGATTTAGGCACCTGAGAGGCAATGTTTCACTTGACTGTGGCAGGATATGCACAGCAAATCCCACCTCCAGAGACTTTTTGTGTTTAATACTCATCTTGGTTTCTGTAAATTTTTTCAACATCCCTTCCAAGAAAATCTTTCAGGAAAAAGTCATTTCAGTAGAAAGGAGCACGAGAGAAGAAAGAGCCTCCTTCATTGCAAAAACAACCTGAACAGAAATATGCAGAAAAGGAGGGCACCAACCTGTGCATTCTGCACCAGCTTCCAGCAAGATTTGGCAACCAGACCCCCCCAAGCACAGTTTGGTATGAGGACAGAAACTGAAACCTCTCCTGCCAACCCATCAGTGCTCAACTTCCCTCACAATAAGAGAATTATTTTCTCAGATTCACACAGAATTTTATGTGTTTCAGTCTGTGCCCAGTGCCTCTTGTCCTGTCAGTGGGCACCTCTGAGAGGAGCCTGAGCCCTTCTTCCTTCCCTACAGCCCCCAGGAGATAGATATCAACATTGATAAAATCCATACTGAGACTTCTCCACGCCTCAGCCCTGTGCTGAGATGCTCTATGACCAAATCTACAGTTAATAAAATTAAAATAAATGATCAGCCTAATCGAGCCTACATTTTAATACATGTGAAATAAGGCACCAGGACTCCCTAAACACAAACTGCTTTCAGAGAGCAGGGTGTTCCCAAAGAGGAAGCAAACAACCCCCAAAAATGCCATTATCCCAAAGAAAATATAAATCACAATGATAAACAACCAAATCTACTTCAAAGAAATTCTGCTTCTAAGATTGCTTTGTGATTGTTTCCCTGAGATTTAACAGAAATATGTTTTCCTTTGGAATGCCCTCCAGAAAGGGATGAGATTTGAGGAAGCACCAGCATACAGTCTCACTCCAAACCTCACACCCAGAGAGGCCAGGAGGTTCCACAGCAGAACTGGGAAAATTCACTTCACAGGTATACCCTGCATCCAAACCAACAAGTTAATGCAGATGAGGATTTTTCCTAAGATGCAAAGTGATGCTGTGGGGTACAGACCTTCCTGCCCTTTGCTTACTGAATTATCCTTGCTCAAAAGAAGAAATTTCAAAGCAAAAGATTGCACCCTTTGTGTGCCTCCAGAATTAGGTGTAAGAAGGGGTTTCTGTAGCACTGACAGAAGGGCTTTTATACATAAAAGAACATGGTAGCTCACTTAAATCATTTATCACCCATAACCAAATACAGATGTTCCCATTTACCATGACTTTTTTTTTTCTTTTCAGAAATGATACAAAAGTAATGCCATTTTGAAAATACAATTGCATCTTGACAGAAATTTGTGTAGTACTTTATTCGATCTCAGGCATATGCTACCTAGTAATTCCTTTGTAAATTTATGGCAATTATTCCTTTGCAACTTCTCTAACATTTAGAGTTTTTCCTTGACACATGCAAAATAAATGCACTTTCTAAAAATGTGCTTTCTGCAAAGCATAAACAGCCATGGAATTACTTTGCAAAAAGTCTGCAATTATCATTTAATCATGCTTAATTATATGGGTAATGTACCTCGAGCAGGCGTTAGAGAAACTGAGCAGCAGATACTGGGTTACAGTTGCAAAAGTGGTATTTAATCTAAGAGCAGATTGTCTGTCCCCTAGCCCTGCACTGCCATCACACCCAGAGGATTCTGACTGATTTTACTAATCTTGGCTTTTTGCCCCTGACACTCCTAGCTGGGACAAGGCCTGTGGTTTACCAACTACAAGAAAACTGAAATATGAGAGCTGCATAAAAATGCAATTTGTATCTTCTGTTTCAAGAGTTCCAGTGTTGCTTATCTACATATAGGCTTTCTTTTTTGGTTGTTTTTTGTTTGTTTGTTTGTTTAATTATATACTAAAAGATTAAAAATCCTCACAAAAGCATGCCCATGACTCCCTTAGGACCTAACACCACCTTTTTTATGATACCATCAGCACCAGTGCGTTATATAACACGCAGAAGGGTTGGTGATAGATCTCTTCTCTCCTGTGAGAGTTTTACAAACCAGATCTGGGCTGCTTTTTTGGAATATCTTCTCCACAGCACTCAGCTTTCTTCCCTAGGGGAAGGGATCTGGCAATCTGAGAATCAAGACTTGCATTTCACAGCAGTCAGGGTATGAACAGAGTTGATTTATGTCAGGCCAGAGCTCTGGGCAGGCCTGGCTGTGTTAAACAGGAGAGCAGATTCATCTCCAGAAGCCTGCTGGAAACACAGTCTGCAGTGATTTATAGGGGTCTCACCAATCACTAAATCACTTATTTGATTTTGTAGAATAAACATTAGTACATTTTTCCTTTTATTTGCCTTTTCCTTCTCATCTATAACATGCTAGCTAAGCCCTAGGGCTAAAACACTATCAATATTTGTAAAACATTTGCTACAGAAAAAGCAATTCCTGCAGTTGTTACCTAAGAAATCATCTGAATGTCTTGATAATACAAATGAGGAGCATCCTGTAGGTAACATGACATGGACATCTTCTGTTTTGATGTGGGCAAACAGTGACTTATGGCAGATCATTTCAGACATAACCTGAAGAGCAAAGGCAAAAAAATTACTCTAAATACTTCTATCTTTAAAAAATCACCACATATTACTGAAAAGATCAAAAGCTCTTAAGCTGTTATTTTTCCAGCTGTACACTAATATGACCCACTTAAATTTGCCAAGGTTTCCTTTAATGTTTTTGCACAGTCCTCTGGACTAGATTTTATCTGTCCACCCAAAGGCAGCCCTGCCTACAAAAGGGGTCAAGGATTCCCCCAGCAGGGCATTAGGCACAGCTCCAGTGCCTGTGTTTGCCAGCTACGACATTAAGTGAGAGAGAGAAAGTGAGATAAAACAGCAGGTGTCAAGTAAAAATTGCTTTCTGGGTCTAAGAATAGACAAGTTGATAGTTCCACTGAAGTAAATCAAAGTTTTTCACTAACCTCAGCACAAGTTCTGTTATTTAAATCTTGTTCAGCCCAGGACACCAGCCCCTTTGGCCTCAATATCACCAAAATAAATGGCAGAGTGATGCAAAACTAATCACATGAGAAGACCAAGAACACATTTTTAATTAAATGCTGTTTAGTATCCTATGGTTCCAGAAATAGGTTTTTCTTTTAATGATTTATTTAAATTCTGTTTGATACTGTGCTTCAACTGCTTTTGTTTGCTTTTTTTGATCTTAGGCTATTATTTACCTTACAAACATTTCATGCCTGTCTAGTATTCTCCAGAGCTGTGAATCACACTGCTTTATCTTCCTCAGAGGCACTCATTCCTTCTTTTTTATTGATGTCCTACCTCCTCAGGGCACCTGATCTTTGTCCCTTTATTGATGCCTCATTGCATGCCTTTTTCTCCATAGTCAGACAGGTTTCTTGAGGATGGTGCCACACAAACTCAAGGCAAAACATCTGAAGAACACGAGGATAGGCACTGGGCAAAGCCAAAAGGATGCTGGCCCTGCTGAGACTGAGCAGCCTGGCAGCCTGATTAGTGTGCCAAGGGGAAGCAATGAAAAGCAAAGAAGAATCACGTGTTAGGATTGAGTAAAAATGTACAGGAAGAAGAAAGAAAACCCCTGAAATAGTGAAAGTTGAAGCAGAACCAAACAAAACTAATTAAAGGAGATATTACTAAATGCCTGGTACTTACATGCCAAAAAATATTGTTTTAACATTGCCAATGGACCAAATTCTGTTTAGCTGAGGCTACTGAGTCATTTAATTTATAGCAACACATTAGAACACATCTACTTGAGTGAAGAGACACCAGTGCTTTGGCAGGAGAAGGCTTTTGAATTGAGAGCAGTCACTGTTCCACCCTTTGGGGCATCACCACAGCCCAGCCTGCTGCCACCTCTCTCCTGCACAACCCTCTGACTTTGTTCAGCTCTGAGCTTTAATTGCCAAGAATTCTTTTGTGGGAGTGGGGCAGCAGGGCAAAGCTGAGGGCCTGGGCACAAATCCATCTGTCAAATCCTCTGTCAGTGCAAAGCCTTAGGAAGCAGTGAGGGGTAAGATTCTTCTCTGGACTAAGAGTAAATCTAGACATAGTTTTGAAACTATCATTTGGGCAATTCTCCTAACAAAATGCATTTTGGTTGTCTATAAATTTATGTCATATGAAATGCCATTTTTTTTTTTTTTTTACTCACATTCATTAATAAATAGCATGGAGTAAATACAAATGACTATGTAAAACTGTGTACTCAAAAACTGAACATGTTCTTTTCACAAACTGAAGAATATAAAGGACTTTGAAATGGCAGGTAAGTTTCCAGATCTCATTAGCAGCTCTGAATTTCAACTTCTGTTTTATAACAGCTGCTGTACATTGTGGCTGATGGTTCTTTCACAAAAATAACATTTTTTACTTAATCTAGTATAATTAGGGATCAAAATCAGAACTATCACAGTTCCCTGGGATGATAACTGACAGATTAGCCCTGCATAAATTAGTTCAGTGTCATTTCACGTCACCCATTGCAAGGTATACACAGAGACTTGAACTGGCAGATTGTTGAAAACAGACCTTTTTGCCCTGAATCAATTTTTACTTACAAATGTAAATGTAAATGTAAACAAATGTTATATGGACACAGTCCCAGAAAAATAGTTCCTGCAATTGGTAAATAGGCATGCTTGAAAAAAGTCATGGGGTATTACATTTCTCACACAGGGACCAGCAGTAGATTAAGGATTATGTTATTAGTGTTTTACTGATACTGGGAAACAAGTTGACATAATTAATTGCATTTGAATACTGAATATTGTCCAGCCGTTTTGATTTTTCCACAACTGACTGAAAATCTGGCAAAAAAAAACCTTAAAAGTCTAGATAATGCATGAATACATTTGAGTGTCTTCATCTGGAATGACATTTAATGAAGGCAAGACAACAGAAATTGCATTACTGACACGAACACCTTGAGCTTCAGGCAGCCAGTCCAACGCTGGCCACATCAGGAGACTCCTGGATCTCCCCTCTAAAACCTGTGGGCAGACTGGAGACTGGGCTGAGAGTGTCAGAAGAGCAGCTGTGAGATGAGCAGACAGCACTCCACCAGTTCTAGAGACCTGTGAAGTTAAAGATTGCCAGCTCAGGCTCATTCTGTAACACTTTATGTTACACAAAGCATGAATTCAGTGTTACATCTCCTTTTCAGCTCTCCACCTGACCTCTGTCCATGTATCTTGGTTTCAGCCCACTTGAGTCCTGATTCTGGAAAATGCTCCTGAAACTAGGGGATTTCTGAAAGGACACACTGGTTTTCCTGGAATAAATTATCTTAGGATGGTTAGAAGGCTTTATTTAGGACAAAGAATGAGATTCATCTGACCCCAGTGGCAGCTCTAGAAGCTGTGTGCTCTGGCTCCCTGTCAGACCAGGTTTGGTTTTGGTTGGATTTGAAAATGTAAAAGCTTTGGAAACAATGTCTGAATCAGGAGCCCCAGAATATGGAGCTGATCACATCAAGTTTCTGTGGGGATGAAAGGAATCCCAAACCAAGATTCCCAGAAGTCTCCAGATCTTCAGCAGAATCTAAACCATTGTGATCCCTGAATTATAGCCAGGTTCTGAGAGTTTTCAAGGTGAGCAGCTGTAAAGCCAGGGTTTGTTAGAGATCCCTCCTGTCCTCAGCTGGGAGGCAGCGTGCCCAACAGGACTGAGTGAGTCCATCACCTGCAGAAGTCAGGATTCTCAGCTGTGAGACAGAAAACAGCCTGGCAAGCTTTTTAATCTTCATTTAACTTTGGTTTTGGAAGTTCACCAGAATAAGAACACTAAGAGGTGGAAAAAGGGGAAAAAAAGATCAATCAATTCTGGCACTTTTCCTGCAACAATTTACACAGGTGACACCTGCAGATCAACCTGTTTCCACATGCAAGGTCACAGCTTCCAGACATGAGGCAGAAGAGAAACATGGACCCCAGGCAGTCAGTCAGAGCTCTTAAATCATGTCACTCACATCCCACTAAGTCTTTTCACTTTCTTTTCCCCACCTCTGCCAAGGTTTTGAACCCCTTCTTCAGGGATTACCAACATGTTGAGATCTCATTGGAATGGACATTGCAGGTTTTCAGAGAGATATCAAACATTCTCATAATGCTAATAATAACAAATAACAAGCCAGCAACGATGGGTTTCTGACCCTTGATGGAATAGAAGTCAAAACATGTTAGGGCACAATATACATTTATTAGTAAATGAAACTGGATGGCTTTAAAAGGGAAGCATCAATAAAACTGAGGGAAAAATGTCATGGGATAAGCCCCATGACAGTGCCATGGTAACAATTCTTGCTGTTCAGCAGCTGAGTGCTAGGATTAATTTGCAAGGGAAATGGCTTTCATACACAGACCATTCAATCAAATATTAAGTTATATGGTCATTATAGGCAACAGGGGAATATAAATAATAGGAAATGCTTATTGTGCCTCTTCTGGTATCCTTAGTTATTAAGCTACTGCTTCAGCAGCAGCAATAAGCAATATGTATGTTTTGATTCCTGGGTAACTTGTTGGAAATTAGGTTTCACAGTAGTGTTTGTGTATTATTCTGATCAAATGCTGCATTATCTTCTACGCTTCTTGGTGGTATTTATGTGTTAAGCTTCCTTTTATTAAGTTTCTTGCTGAAGTATGATGTATTAAGTAAAGGCTCCCCATAGTAAATTATGTGGTTTCTTGGTATTATCCCTGCATTACCCTGCTCTGAATGATCTGATGTGCCTCATTAGCATAACATGAATTACAATAGGGAGTTTAATCTCCAGTCCTACACTTCTTTATGCACATCTTTTTCTCCCCATAACTTTTCATTACCACAGGCTGGGAGTTTAGGCTGATAACCAAACAGGAATGGGGAAAAAAATCGTGTTCCAGGATGAATGAATGCAGCAGCCTAAGGGAACAGGGAGCAGCATGTGAGTGTTCTCTCAGTGATGGCAGCAAATAGGGGAATGGAATGAAATTTCAAGGCATACATGTATCATATTTACTGACCCTGCATACCTAATGACAGGAGAAACGAGCCAACACTTTTCCACAATGCCCTAAAAGAAAGGAGGGCAAAGACCCAGATTCTCCCTATGGGTTCTGTGCACCTCAGTAAGTCCTTCAAGTCAGGAACATCCTTCTTCTGTGCCTCATGTGAGGGAAACAGGCATTTAGAGGAAGCTGTCTAGATCCCATGCACAAACCATTAGAAGAGAGCCTTTCTCCCTGTGTTGCCTTCTACTGACACTTTTAAATTATATTTTTTCCTATTTATTTCTTGATATGGTTATATCATCAAATTAATTGAGACCCTGGGCACCTATGCACAAAGGTTTTCAAAGAACCAAAATTCTAATGTTCTTTTCCTAGGGACAGAGAGGAGTATATTGAAAGAGATCTTGTATAAAAATATTCAGTTATATATTGCTCTGCTTCAAGGGAAGCCTTTATTTTTATGTTTCAAAGTAAGTTTCAAATGGATGGCTCAGGCCAAATTTGGAGGAGTGAGCAGATAGGTTAAATAAATAATGACTTAATTATGGACAGCTTTCATCTCCAACCCTAAGACCTAAGATCTGATAGACTTTTACACCCACACTCCATGAAAAGCAGCTCTAGAAAGTACTTTGAGAGATCATACATCTCCCTGAGCAAGAGCAGACAGGCTCCCATGTGCAACAAAAAAAAAGCAAAAGCAAAAAACTAGGCTGTTTTTATTCTAAACACGAAACATGTTTAATATTAGTTACTTCATATAGCCATGTTTTGAAAATAACTTATACTGAATTTATGCTATTTTAATAGAGATTTGAGTGATTAGAACTGAAGATTTCTCCATGGCTGAGCCTAATGCACAGAAAACAGGAGAATATTGAGAGTTCACCTGCCAGCTCTGTAACAGCATCTTGTTTCTTGAATGCAACTTATTTCAGAACTGTTTGGTATTTCCTCAGTGAATTTTAAATACAAAGATATTAGTATTTTGTTTCTAATATTGTGAAGGGCTAGTCTAAATTAATGAAAAAATTATGAGTGTTTGATTTAAGGTATGATTTCCTAGAAATACATATATCAATCTTTAAGCCAGAATCTTCTGCATACAGTGACTACAACTGGTATTTTACCAGAAAAGTGCAATTTCTGGCACTTTTTTATCATGTTATTGTGATTGCTGCAGTCACAGCATTTGACTGTGGGTCTCTTTAGGGTGATAATGTTCCTGGCTATAAATGTTTTTATTTATCTAAACACTAGGACTGAAAAGGGAGCTGAGCCAGCGCAGAATCTCCTCTTATAGCCCCTGTGGGCACCAGCCTCTGCCTTCTGGCTGTCAAGAAACCTCTCTGAAAAAACTCCATGGATTTATGTGTTTAAATGATAGGCTTTCTGGAGGAGCATATTCCACAGAGTTTCAGATTCAACAGAATAAAATTTAAGCAGGGACCTGTCCTCTCTTACCCTTTCTAACAAAACCAGGTTGTTATTTGAGTTATACCACAAACCTGAAATGTGTAACCTGCTTCTACTGCAGATTTGTTCATGTTTACCTGTAGGTGTTTGCAGTTACCCACAATTACAGCAAGGCCTCATCTTTCACTTTGAAATTTGCAGCTTTCTTGTCCTTTTAAAACAATTTCAAACACTGCTTTGGAAAATCGAAATTCGTAGTTCTTTGCAGTCTACAGAGGTTCTATGATTGTTTTATTAACACTTAGTGTCTCATCCATCTTCCAATCACATGACAAAAAATCAGCATTTTGGATGCAGCCCTGTCACAGCCAGAGGGATCCGTGCCAGACCTGCTTCTGTCTTGTATTTGCACCACCAGTGCCAGTCATTCATGTTTGGATTGGTATCACACCAAATTCAGGCTTCTGTCAGGAGCACATGAAATACACCACAATTTAAATGCACTTTGTTAGAGTAACAATCATTTTCAACAGAGCTGAGTTTAACTCAACACCTCAGAATCCGTTGGTTAATTTTGATTTATGTAAAAAAAAACCCTGATATTAAATCATTTCCTTATCAGCTGTACATTACAGAAAGTCAGAAGGGAGAAAAATCACTGGAAAGGAGAAGAAGAAAGTTTTCAGGGAAGTGGCAGAAGCATCTATCAAGTCAGTGACACACAAACCCTTGTTGGATGACTTTGCAGCAGCAGTTGGACACTGTGCTAAGCAGACATTGCCTGGAGTTCACCCACTGTGGGAACTTGCAAAGCATGACTGGAAAAGATCACTTGGGATGTCTGAATGGATTTGGAAAAACCTAAGCAGTATATCAGCTCAGTCTGAAGCAGAAATACAGAAGCAAAAACCCATGAAAATATCACAGGAGATGGAAGGGAAGAGAAGCAGAAATGTGTGTGCAATTTCACTGATTGCTTCCCCTGGGAATAAAGAGGTTCAGGTAAGAGTCTACATGAGCAAAGGCAGATAAGCTGTTTGTCAGGGCAGTGGGAGGCAGATACTGATGCAGGAAAGAGCAAAATCTATCATCTTTCAGGAGCACTCAGCACCTCCTCATTTCTACATGTTAATACTTCTGCCACTGGCTTTTGTTCCTGTGAATTATTATTATTCATGACCCAAGACATCTCTCATATTTCATTTAAAACAAAAAAGATGGCATCTTCATATATACAAGTACTTTTGTGCAGGACTTGTCTTAGTCCTGGAGAAAGTCTTTGATGCATCTGTTGGCTTTCTTTCAATAATATTAGCAATTAAATTCAAGAAAAATACATCTTTTCACCACTTAGCATTACGCTGTATGTCCTGCAATATTAAAAAACATGCTTTTCTCTGAGGAATTAATTCAAAATTATATTATTAAGCTGCCTTATTCCCAACAAACTTTCCGCTCTTTTGGGTTTTTTTTAACAGCTGTAGCAGTGCCATTAAGATGTCTAGAGCCAGAAAAAAGTCCTAAAGAAAAACATTTATGCTACAAACAGCTCACAACCAATGCTAATGCGCTGCTACAAGAAAACCTACAGCAGTGTCCCTCCAGGGAACAGCAGATCTCCAGTGGAACCACAGAGGTAGAGAGGTTACAAACAAGCCACAGGAAAGAAACTGGAACACCTGGAACTTTGTGTCAGTCAGCCATAACTTAAGCCAGGCTTAAATAAATGGCCACAGTTAAGGCTTGACTGCTCCTGTGCAGCATCCAGGAGAGAGATGTGTTTGCTCCTGTTTGCTCCTCAGCTCAGACGTGCAGGTAGGTCCATTCCTGCTTGGATCAGCCCCAGCTGGGGTTTGCCATGTGTCTGAAACCAGACAAATTCCTGCTGTGGTATCACCCGTGTCTTATTCTTGCTCTGATCAGCCACAGCCAAAAGAAATCAACTCAATCTACAGTTTCTGTTGACATCAGGTTAAAAGCAGATGCAAATGTTTCATTCTTCTGGTCTTAAAAAGTTACTCCACTGTCTGAGAAAATGCTAAATAGAATGATAAACCCATCATTAAAGGAAAGAGAAAGTTATGGGCTAATAAATTTAATTCTTTTTCATTTAAATGGAAAAATTGGCAGATTGAAAAATGCTTCTGCCAATTCAGGTCAACAGAACATTTGCTTTACAAATTATCCTTTTGATAGCAAACATAAACGAGATGAGAGACTATAAATTGAGAGGATCAAATGTCATTAAGTTGTGCACTCAACACAACAGCATCAGGAAAAGCAGCATGTATAGGTGCCATCATTCCAACACATAAATCACTCAAATTAAACAATGATGTGGCAACAGTTTCCCCCTTTTGGCACCTGCTCATTGCATGTACATTTATCTCCAACCATGCACCATTAGATACCTCATTTATGCATCCAAAGTCCCCAAGTTTGGTAAAACCAAAGCCATTACATTAAAGAAAAAGAATCTTAAAGATCAAAGCAATGTTTGGGGCAGGGATGTGGAGGGCATTAGGATACACAACAAGGGTGATTATCTTCAGCCTTCATTAAATGTGCTGAATAGCCTCCAAATATTAATTGGCATATTGTGATAAATGCTTCCATTGTTTATTACTGCAGCAATTATTTGAAATGTCAGCTCCTCCTGTGCTACTGCAAACAGGCTGAAATAATAAAGGAACAGGTCTTAAAAATGTAAATTTTCTTGAAAATTGTTACAGGCAAGAGCATTCATTCATTGCCAGAATGCTTTGACTGCATTTTATTATTATTATTACATTTTGCTGCTATTACACCTGAAATCCCGTGTGCTACTGATGACAGTATCTGACAAGTTTATTGCTTATTTTAATCTTAATAAGACTGATATCAAGTTTATGTATATTAAAAAATTCTTCTGCATTTATTAACTTCTCCATTTGGTCAAGCTCAGTCAGTACCTCATGTTTTATCTAAAAATACAATAAATAGAATACATGAAATAATTTATTTTTGTCAAAGCTGCATCAGAGCAGTGAAGTCTACTGGTAATTCTGCAGGTCAAAAAAAAGTACATTAGGCTTTCATGGGAATTTTTCATTCACTTTACAGCCCTGAGCAAGTTGTTTAATGTCTCTGTCCATCTCTGCACTCATCTGTGTAGGGGCATGATAAAAACTTTACACTGAGTCATTCTCAGCACTCCATGAGGGCACAGATGGAAGTCATCATTCAATGCAAATCCTCATTGTTGTTTTCCCATAAAATCTACAAAACAAAGTGTGTTATGATATCAGGAATGCTCCACAGAACTGAAACTGCCAGTCAAGCCACCTCTGAAAGCTGAGCTCCTTCATCCAGTCCACAGCCCCACCCCAATCCTATTTTTTGGGAGGTTCCCTGGTCATTTTAACCCAGTGTACAAATTAGTTCGTCCCAGCACAATGGCCAGAGAGTATTTTTCAATAAAAGGCAAGACACCTGTAGGTTCTCAAAGGGCAGATCAGCCACTTGTGATCTGAGCCGTTGTTTTAGGAGATGTTGCTGGATTTGGATGGACCATGCAACATGCCTTACTACTAGATGATAATTATAGTGCACAAAGGGCTCAGGTACCACAGCCATCCAACTGCTAATTCTGTTCCAACACAAATATTAATCAAGATCTCTCAAATGGAAATTGATGCAAAAATGAAATGGCCTCATGTGTCTTTTCAACTATGAAGTCAGTATTAACAATCACTTCTGTGATTATGTCATTGATTTAAGCTTAAAGCCTTTTATTTACAGTCTTGTCTCACATGTGAAGCCTTTGCAAATACAATGAGCAAAGCAACCAAAACTGGATTCTCGGTGTTGGTATCCTAAATATCCTTGGTGGGTCACAATGGCCCCCAATAACAACAAAAGAAACCAGCTATGAGCCTGCCTCTGGCATAGTGATTCAGAGCAGGCTCATCTCCAGCAACTGCAGAGCCAAAAAAGGAACTCGATTTTAAATATAATCAGCCCAATTTTAAAAAATCATTATTTTTGTCTTAAATCAGTGGATTTCAGTGTAGTACCACAAACTCAAGATATTCACATTTCTCTTTTCACATAAAAGGCAAAGAAAAATCTCAAAGTGCGCGTTTGAGGAATACGTAAAATTAAGGCAACCTGTAAAAATGCACACAACCTGTCTCATCATGCCTTACTAATGAGAAATGGGACAGGAGGCACAGACCCTCAAACTGACATCAAATTAGCACAAACCCTAAACAGCAAGGCCAAGTTAAATCAATGAATTCTAAAATTCTTCCTGTTGCAGCACAGCTTGGTCTAATACCACAGATTATTATGTTCTGAGACACGGGAGCATAATAAAGGTAAACTACAAAATCTTAATACTCCACTGCATGAAGAATTCCTGCTGGAAATGAAGAGGATCCAACTCTGAATTAGCATCAATAATTCAGTGAAGCAGATGTGCCATTCTCCAGAGGCCACTGCACCAGTCTTATCTTGCAGTGATATTTACAGACACCAGCTCACTCCAGGCAGTGCAATCTCCTCTCTGCCATCTGTGACAGCAGCAAGGCCTCGAGTTTATGGTTCCGTGGGATGATAGAAGGAATTTGAGAGTCATGCAGTGAATGGAAAGTGTGGGTTAAGTCAGTCCAATAAAATGAGAATCATCCCTTCTGAGCATAAAAAATTTAGAATCCCTGCCTTTTAAACCTCCATTTTATTAACCTTTATCAGCTGCTGTGAAACCAGCACATGACGAGATTTTTGAACTTTGCTGTCAGTAGCTAAAGGGTAATGCTTGTAGTGATTGCTGTTTTGCAAAATTATAATTCTCATATCCCAAAGGTCTTCTAATGGATTTATTCTCCAACAATTACCAGTGGCACTGGGAGACAATGAGCATGATTTGGTGGCTGCATCTCAGGGCAGTGTGGAGAGACTGGCTGCAATTCCTGACTTCCAGCCCTGCCTGCTGCCCCTAAATCAGGTCAGCACAGTGCTGCAGATGAGAGGGGTTCCATTCTGAGCTGTGCCCCAGAGCAGGGCTGGGACTGTATTGTGGCCATGGTGCCCTGAACAGGGAATAATTAGCATTGACTCCATGATTGCAGAAGGCTGATCAATTGCTTTATTATTCCTACACTACACTATACCATAAAGAAAAACCCATCACCCTTTCCAGAGAGTCCAATGCAGCTTTGACCTAACTGGTCAATCAATCAAAACAATCAAAACACCATCACCAGAGTCCAATTAAGGAGCCACCCTTTGCTAAACCATCTCCATAACACATTCCATACGTGCACAACAACAGGTGCAGCAAATGGAGATAAGAATGGTTTCTCATTCTCTTCTCTGAGCTTTCTCACAGCTTCTCACAACCTCCCAGGAAAATCCTGGGAGAGAGCTGTGTCTCTCTCTGCCCAGAGGATGTGTGATTACCACAGGACTGTGCTAACAAAGCCTCTGTGAAGTAATTAAATTTGCAGTTTCAGAGAGAGCTGATCAGCACTGGGCTGAGCCAGACAAGAACAGACCTGCAGCTTTACCCTTCCATGTTCTTGCAAAGCTTTGTAAAATCTCTCCTTTGGGGTATAATGTACCCCAGTAGTCCCAGAGGAACAATACTGCATCAGAGTGTCCTTTCAGAGTGATGAGTCAGGAAACCTCAAACAGATGTAGACTGCAGGATGGGGACAGACAAAATCCCTGCCCCATGGACAGAATTATTAGGGCAAAATGCACTAACCATAACCTGTAACTCCAAGGAGTTTGCCTGAATTGAGGCATTCCTCTAAAGATTTGAGATAAGAGAAGCTCCAAGGAAGGCATCCAAAAGAGAAAGTTATCCCAACCTAGCTCTTCCCAGCATTCCTCAAAATAAGACTCACTCACAAGATCCAAGGCTCAGTGAGGGAGCTGGGCTGATGTCTGGCAGATAAATAAAGGCAAGAAGCAGAAAGGTCAGACAAAGTCAGGCTCACTGGCTGTTAATAAAAGATTAAAAAGGGAGAAACTGCCTGAACAGCTCCTTATGGCTGAGACCAGGCAACTAAATGCTATCACAGAGCAAAGAGGCCCCAGATGCAGGGTCAGAGATCCTTAAATAAACCTTGACCTTCAGCGGAAAGAGGACCTGAGAGACAGCAGCTGAAAGAGAATTTTCGCTGGCAGGCTGACCACTGAGAGTTCCCTCCTGCTGCACTGAGCTGTTTGAGAGAGACAGGTGGAACAAAACTCATTTCACAGAGCAGAGTGGAAGTTTTCTAGCAGGCAAAAAAGCCCAGGACATTTCTTTTCATCTTTTCCCCTAGGTAAAGTTTTCAATATACTCTTCTTCCTCAGAGAAATTCTACCAGTGTTTCTCTGATGGGAGCAGCCCAGGAAAGGTGTGCTCACCCATCTGCATCATCTGCTGCTACCTGCAAGGACTGAAAATCAATTACCTTCCACAAAGCAATAACTGCTAACAAAATACTCCAAAGCAGAAGGTAGCAACCAACTGGGTAAGAGTGAAAGCAGGAGCAGACTGTGGCAGAGCAGAGACTCAACAAAAGGATCAGAACAGCCATAATACAGTCCTGGATATTTTCAGTCTCCCCTCTAGTGATCTCAGCTCTACAAAGCAGAGAGAGATAGTGCCACATCCCAGGCTGAGGGTGACACTAAGAAGCAACACCAGCAATAGAGCAGTACCAGCCAAGCAGCAGAAGTGACAGCCTTTGCCAATATTCCAGCACAGCAATCCACAGAGAGCAATCATTCATTAATATGGGTTCTAGAGAATATTTAATCAGTCTCACAGGCACAGCATTAAAGGATGCTTTTTCCTGGATGTTTTCCAAAGTGGAGATTGTTTCCTTGCACTGTATATGTATATATGGCAAATATGTAAAGCAGGCATTCTAAGAGGTGCTGAGAGTGGATGAGCTGCAACTCAGCCCATTACACCCATTTACAAATTCCAAATGTGTGGAGCTCCTATTTTTCCCCCAGACCTACATGTAGACACTTATATTGTCTATAATCTACTTGATAGGGGAACACTGGAATGAAATTTTGACTATACAATGGTACCTACTGCAAAACAAAATCAAATACAGGTCCAGCATAGGAGCAGTAAAATCAAATACAGGTCCATTCCATGCTGGAGCACAAATGGAGAGGAAAGTGGGGTCTAAGAAACCTTGCACTCTGTTACTTGGTTGATCATTTAAACAAAAGTTTCAGGCCTAATAATTTTCTTCTTTTGGTTATTATAACTTAGCTTTCCACCAAAGGACAATATCAAATATCAGGTCTGTACTTTTGTTAAATTTTTTAAAGGAAGTCAGCAAAAAACTTTGAGAGCCATTTTAAAGGCAGTTATTTTACAGACAGGGTGTGAGAGGGCTGTGTCATAGTTAATATTGCCGTTAAATTACAGTGAACTGAAGCTTGCATCAATATTCTGGAGCTCAATATTATCTTTCCAGTCAGTAGAAATGGACACAGATGACTTCATCAGAGTGATAAAAATTGATATCAACCAGGCTGTTGAATGTTAACTCTTTTGGTTCTTTGAAATAGCAGATTCCTGTTGGCTCTTGGGCCATTCCTACAGTCTCTCCAGTGCCTTGTTTTCCGTATTGACAGAAGAGAAGTGATCATTTTAAAACACCCTTAGGAAATGTTTTCAAATCTATGCCAGTGAAAATTATCTTTATTCAACTGCAATTCTTGTTCCCTTTAAAAAGTTAAATACCTGTGTAAAACTGCTCATGGCAGAATTTCCACCACAGTACATAAAAACCAGAAATGTAATTCCTATAGAAGTACCTGGATGACATTTGTGCACCTGTCTGGGAATTTTTCAGCACACAAACTGAATATAAAAAGACACACTGCAGCAGCAAATAGTCCTCACAGGCAAATGAAGCAGCATTGTGGATCAGTAACAGAGATCTAAGCAGAAAGGGGGAGAATGTTTGGCCACCTGCACGTGTGTAAGAAAACTCACTGCAGTCAGTGAGCAGCTCACTGTGTGCTCACATCTCACAGCACAGTTTTAGCAGGAAGGCAGCCCCAGCTGCTCCCCCAAAAGCACCAGCACAAGCAAGGTCAGGGGGAACAAGACACCTGTCTGGTAAATCTGAATAAATTTAACAGCTGACCTCTTTGATTTTCTGTCATTTGATTTTTAAGGCTCTTCTCTCTACTTGAGCTCCTGTGGTCCTTTCACAGATCCACACGCAGGGAGCAAATGCAGCCTGTCAATATAAAGTTCAAATCTGCTGGGTACAGAGGGCACCTCCCACCCCACCACTCTCACTGCACTTCACAATTAATGTATAAAATGACAGAGCCCTTCATTCACCTTCCTCCAACTAAATCATCACTGACAAACAGTTGAATCACTTGCCACCTTTAATTTCCTTTTCAGGAACACCGTATCTAAAAATTACATATCTTGAAGGGTTTGAGATATTTTATGAATAGTTCCCACACCAAATCATTCAACCCTCAGTTCCAAAAGTGCGTTTCTGCATAAAATTAATTCACGTCATTGATCTGCCTTTTGGAAGTTTACCACCTTGTTCTTTCCCAGCCTACAACAACCCCTTCTTCAGTAAGAGAGTCATGGGTCCATCTAAAATAACTAGAAGACTTAACAAGAAATAAGAAGGAAAAAAAATATATATATATATATTAAATCCCATACAATAGCAAGTGTTCTCAAGTTCTTTCTTCCGTAAGAGCACCTGAGACTTAAGAGAAGACAAGGGAAAATGTTGAATTCATTAAAATGGGCTTTGGATTTGATCCAGAAAGCCTTCCTTAGTATGCTGCTTTATTACAGGTGGCACGGCTGAGGGGTGCTTTGGTTTTGTTGTTGGGTCTTTCACATATAATGAAATCATGTGGGAAGATCTTTAAATTATTTTTGTCAAAGTCGCCAGAAAGAAAATGCATGTGTGTGAAACAGCAGTGGATCTCTTCAGAGATGAAAAGCAGCCACTCTGTTCAATTAGCACCCACTCTAACCATTTCCATTCCCCCAACCCTAGGAAGGGCAGCCAATCAGCCTAGGGTTAGGGCAGGGGCCAAGGAGAAAGCCCTCGAGGAGGCCAGCTTGTGGCAGTTTTGCAATGCCCCTGGGGTGCCCTTTGCAGCTGCAGTGTGCCTGGAGCCCTGGGCCTTTTAGTTTGCGCAAGCCTGACCCCTAGGCGCAACCCTAACCCTAACCATAACCCTAGGCAGGGCAGCCAATCAGCCTAGGGTTAGGGCAGGGGCCAAGGAGAAAGCCCTCAAGGAAACCAGGTTGTGGCAGTTTTGCGATGCCCCTGGGATGCCCTTTGCAGCTTCAGTGTGCCCGGAGCCCTGGGCCTTTTAGTTTGCGCAAGCCTGACCCCTAGGCGTAACCCTAACCCTAACCCTAGGCAGGGCAGCCAATCAGCCTAGGGTTAGGGCAGGGGCCAAGGAGAAAGCCCTCGAGGAGGCCAGCTTGTGGCAGTTTTGCGATGCCCCTGGGATGCCATTTGCAGCTGCAGTGTGCCCGGAGCCCTGGGCCTTTTAGTTTGCGGAAGCCTGACCCCTAGCCCTAACCCTAACCCTAACCCTAACCCTAACCCTAACCCTAACCCTAACCCTAACCCTAACCCTAGGCAGGGCAGCCAATCAGCCTAGGGTTAGGGCAGGGGCCAAGGAGAAAGCCCTCGAGGAGGCCAGCTTGTGGCAGTTTTGCGATGCCCCTGGGATGCCCTTTGCAGCTGCAGTGTGCCCGGAGCCCTGGGCCTTTTAGTTTGCGGAAGCCTGACCCCTAGGCCTAACCCTAACCCTAACCCTAACCCTAGGCAGGGCAGCCAATCAGCCTAGGGTTAGGGCAGGGGCCAAGGAGAAAGCCCTCGAGGAGGCCAGCTTGTGGCAGTTTTGCGATGCCCCTGGGATGCCCTTTGCAGCTGCAGTGTGCCTGGAGCCCTGGGCCTTTTATTTTGCGGAAGCCTGACCCCTAGGCCTAACCCTAACCCTAACCCTAACCCTAACCCTAGGCAGGGCAGCCAATCAGCCTAGGGTTAGGGCAGGGGCCAAGGAGAAAGCCCTCGAGGAGGCCAGCTTGTGGCAGTTTTGCGATGCCCCTGGGATGCCCTTTGCAGCTGCAGTGTGCCCGGAGCCCTGGGCCTTTTAGTTTGCGGAAGCCTGACCCCTAGCCCTAACCCTAACCCTAACCCTAACCCTAACCCTAACCCTAACCCTAACCCTAACCCTAGGCAGGGCAGCCAATCAGCCTAGGGTTAGGGCAGGGGCCAAGGAGAAAGCCCTCGAGGAGGCCAGCTTGTGGCAGTTTTGCGATGCCCCTGGGATGCCCTTTGCAGCTGCAGTGTGCCCGGAGCCCTGGGCCTTTTAGTTTGCGGAAGCCTGACCCCTAGGCCTAACCCTAACCCTAACCCTAACCCTAACCCTAGGCAGGGCAGCCAATCAGCCTAGGGTTAGGGCAGGGGCCAAGGAGAAAGCCCTCGAGGAGGCCAGGTTGTGGCAGTTTTGCGATGCCCCTGGGATGCCCTTTGCAGCTGCAGTGTGCCCGGAGCCCTGGGCCTTTTAGTTTGCGGAAGCCTGACCCCTAGGCGTAACCCTAACCCTAACCCTAGGCAGGGCAGCCAATCAGCCTAGGGTTAGGGCAGGGGCCAAGGAGAAAGCCCTCAGGGAGGCCAGCTTGTGGCAGTTTTGCGATGTCCCTGGGATGCCCTTTGCAGCTGCAGTGTGCCCGGAGCCCTGGGCCTTTTAGTTTGCGGAAGCCTGACCCCTAGCCCTAACCCTAACCCTAACCCTAACCCTAACCCTAGGCAGGGCAGCCAATCAGCCTAGGGTTAGGGCAGGGGCCAAGGAGAAAGCCCTCGAGGAGGCCAGCTTGTGGCAGTTTTGCGATGCCCCTGGGATGCCCTTTGCAGCTGCAGTGTGCCCGGAGCCCTGGGCCTTTTAGTTTGCGGAAGCCTGACCCCTAGGCCTAACCCTAACCCTAACCCTAACCCTAGGCAGGGCAGCCAATCAGCCTAGGGTTAGGGCAGGGGCCAAGGAGAAAGCCCTCGATGAGGCCAGGTTGTGGCAGTTTTGCAATGCCCCTGGGATGCCCTTTGCAGCTGCAGTGTGCCTGGAGCCCTGGGCCTTTTATTTTGCGGAAGCCTGACCCCTAGGCCTAACCCTAACCCTAACCCTAACCCTAACCCTAGGCAGGGCAGCCAATCAGCCTAGGGTTAGGGCAGGGGCCAAGGAGAAAGCCCTCGATGAGGCCAGGTTGTGGCAGTTTTGCAATGCCCCTGGGATGCCCTTTGCAGCTTCAGTGTGCCTGGAGCCCTGGGCCTTTTAGTTTGCGGAAGCCTGACCCCTAGGCCTAACCCTAACCCTAACCCTAGGCAGGGCAGCCAATCAGCCTAGGGTTAGGGCAGGGGCCAAGGAGAAAGCCCTCAGGGAGGCCAGCTTGTGGCAGTTTTGCGATGCCCCTGGGATGCCCTTTGCAGCTGCAGTGTGCCCGGAGCCCTGGGCCTTTTAGTTTGCGGAAGCCTGACGCCTAGGCCTAACCCTAACCCTAACCCTAACCCTAGGCAGGGCAGCCAATCAGCCTAGGGTTAGGGCAGGGGCCAAGGAGAAAACCCTCGAGGAGGCCAGCTTGTGGCAGTTTTGCGATGCCCCTGGGATGCCCTTTGCAGCTGCAGTGTGCCCGGAGCCCTGGGCCTTTTAGTTTGCGGAAGCCTGACCCCTAGGCCTAACCCTAACCCTAACCCTAGGCAGGGCAGCCAATCAGCCTAGGGTTAGGGCAGGGGCCAAGGAGAAAGCCCTCGAGGAGGCCAGCTTGTGGCAGTTTTGCGATGCCCCTGGGATGCCCTTTGCAGCTGCAGTGTGCCCGGAGCCCTGGGCCTTTTAGTTTGCGGAAGCCTGACCCCTAGGCCTAACCCTAACCCTAACCCTAACCCTAACCCTAACCCTAGGCAGGGCAGCCAATCAGCCTAGGGTTAGGGCAGGGGCCAAGGAGAAAGCCCTCGAGGAGGCCAGGTTGTGGCAGTTTTGCGATGCCCCTGGGATGCCCTTTGCAGCTGCAGTGTGCCTGGAGCCCTGGGCCTTTTAGTTTGCGGAAGCCTGACCCCTAGGCGTAACCCTAACCCTAACCCTAGGCAGGGCAGCCAATCAGCCTAGGGTTAGGGCAGGGGCCAAGGAGAAAGCCCTCGAGGAGGCCAGCTTGTGGCAGTTTTGCGATGCCCCTGGGATGCCCTTTGCAGCTGCAGTGTGCCCGGAGCCCTGGGCCTTTTAGTTTGCGGAAGCCTTACGCCTAGGCCTAACCCTAACCCTAACCCTAACCCTAACCCTAGGCAGGGCAGCCAATCAGCCTAGGGTTAGGGCAGGGGCCAAGGAGAAAGCCCTCGAGGAGGCCAGCTTGTGGCAGTTTTGCGATGCCCCTGGGATGCCCTTTGCAGCTGCAGTGTGCCCGGAGCCCTGGGCCTTTTAGTTTGCGGAAGCCTGACCCCTAGGCGTAACCCTAACCCTAACCCTAACCCTAACCCTAACCCTAGGCAGGGCAGCCAATCAGCCTAGGGTTAGGGCAGGGGCCAAGGAGAAAGCCCTCGAGGAGGCCAGCTTGTGGCAGGTTTGCGATGCCCCTGGGATGCCCTTTGCAGCTGCAGTGTGCCCGGAGCGCTGGGCCTTTTAGTTTGCGGAAGCCTGACCCCTAGGCCTAACCCTAACCCTAACCCTAACACTAGGCAGGGCAGCCAATCAGCCTAGGGTTAGGGCAGGGGCCAAGGAGAAAGCCCTCGAGGAGGCCAGCTTGTGGCAGTTTTGCGATGCCCCTGGGATGCCCTTTGCAGCTGCAGTGTGCCCGGAGCCCTGGGCCTTTTAGTTTGCGGAAGCCTGACCCCTAGGCCTAACCCTAACCCTAACCCTAACCCTAACCCTAACCCTAACCCTAGGCAGGGCAGCCAATCAGCCTAGGGTTAGGGCAGGGGCCAAGGAGAAAGCCCTCGAGGAGGCCAGCTTGTGGCAGTTTTGCGATGCCCCTGGGATGCCCTTTGCAGCTGCAGTGTGCCCGGAGCCCTGGGCCTTTTAGTTTGCGCAAGCCTGACCCCTAGGCCTAACCCTAACCCTAGGCAGGGCAGCCAATCAGCCTAGGGTTAGGGCAGGGGCCAAGGAGAAAGCCCTCGAGGAGGCCAGCTTGTGGCAGTTTTGCGATGCCCCTGGGATGCCCTTTGCAGCTGCAGTGTGCCCGGAGCCCTGGGCCTTTTAGTTTGCGGAAGCCTGACCCCTAGGCCTAACCCTAACCCTAACCCTAACACTAGGCAGGGCAGCCAATCAGCCTAGGGTTAGGGCAGGGGCCAAGGAGAAAGCCCTCGAGGAGGCCAGCTTGTGGCAGTTTTGCGATGCCCCTGGGATGCCCTTTGCAGCTGCAGTGTGCCCGGAGCCCTGGGCCTTTTAGTTTGCGGAAGCCTGACCCCTAGGCCTAACCCTAACCCTAACCCTAACCCTAACCCTAACCCTAACCCTAGGCAGGGCAGCCAATCAGCCTAGGGTTAGGGCAGGGGCCAAGGAGAAAGCCCTCGAGGAGGCCAGCTTGTGGCAGTTTTGCGATGCCCCTGGGATGCCCTTTGCAGCTGCAGTGTGCCCGGAGCCCTGGGCCTTTTAGTTTGCGCAAGCCTGACCCCTAGGCCTAACCCTAACCCTAGGCAGGGCAGCCAATCAGCCTAGGGTTAGGGCAGGGGCCAAGGAGAAAGCCCTCGAGGAGGCCAGCTTGTGGCAGTTTTGCGATGCCCCTGGGATGCCCTTTGCAGCTGCAGTGTGCCCGGAGCCCTGGGCCTTTTAGTTTGCGGAAGCCTGACCCCTAGGCCTAACCCTAACCCTAACCCTAACCCTAACCCTAGGCAGGGCAGCCAATCAGCCTAGGGTTAGGGCAGGGGCCAAGGAGAAAGCCCTCGAGGAGGCCAGCTTGTGGCAGTTTTGCGATGCCCCTGGGATGCCCTTTGCAGCTGCAGTGTGCCCGGAGCCCTGGGCCTTTTAGTTTGCGCAAGCCTGACCCCTAGGCCTAACCCTAACCCTAACCCTAACCCTAGGCAGGGCAGCCAATCAGCCTAGGGTTAGGGCAGGGGCCAAGGAGAAAGCCCTCGAGGAGGCCAGCTTGTGGCAGTTTTGCGATGCCCCTGGGATGCCCTTTGCAGCTGCAGTGTGCCCGGAGCCCTGGGCCTTTTAGTTTGCGGAAGCCTGACCCCTAGGCGTAACCCTAACCATAGGCAGGGCAGCCAATCAGCCTAGGGTTAGGGCAGGGGCCAAGGAGAAAGCCCTCGAGGAGGCCAGCTTGTGGCAGTTTTGCGATGCCCCTGGGATGCCCTTTGCAGCTGCAGTGTGCCCGGAGCCCTGGGCCTTTTAGTTTGCGGAAGCCTGACACCTAGGCGTAACCCTAACCCTAGGCAGGGCAGCCAATCAGCCTAGGGTTAGGGCAGGGGCCAAGGAGAAAGCCCTCGAGGAGGCCAGCTTGTGGCAGTTTTGCGATGCCCCTGGGATGCCCTTTGCAGCTGCAGTGTGCCCGGAGCCCTGGGCCTTTTAGTTTGCGGAAGCCTGACGCCTAGGCCTAACCCTAACCCTAACCCTAACCCTAACCCTAGGCAGGGCAGCCAATCAGCCTAGGGTTAGGGCAGGGGCCAAGGAGAAAGCCCTCGAGAAGGCCAGGTTGTGGCAGTTTTGCGATGCCCCTGGGATGCCCTTTGCAGCTGCAGTGTGCCCGGAGCCCTGGGCCTTTTAGTTTGCGGAAGCCTGACCCCTAGGCCTAACCCTAACCCTAGGCAGGGCAGCCAATCAGCCTAGGGTTAGGGCAGGGGCCAAGGAGAAAGCCCTCGAGGAGGCCAGCTTGTGGCAGTTTTGCGATGCCCCTGGGATGCCCTTTGCAGCTGCAGTGTGCCCGGAGCCCTGGGCCTTTTAGTTTGCGGAAGCCTGACCCCTAGGCCTAACCCTAACCCTAACCCTAACCCTAACCCTAGGCAGGGCAGCCAATCAGCCTAGGGTTAGGGCAGGGGCCAAGGAGAAAGCCCTCGAGGAGGCCAGCTTGTGGCAGTTTTGCGATGCCCCTGGGATGCCCTTTGCAGCTGCAGTGTGCCCGGAGCCCTGGGCCTTTTAGTTTGCGGAAGCCTGACCCCTAGGCCTAACCCTAACCCTAACCCTAACCCTAACCCTAGGCAGGGCAGCCAATCAGCCTAGGGTTAGGGCAGGGGCCAAGGAGAAAGCCCTCGAGGAGGCCAGCTTGTGGCAGTTTTGCGATGCCCCTGGGATGCCCTTTGCAGCTGCAGTGTGCCCGGAGCCCTGGGCCTTTTAGTTTGCGGAAGCCTGACCCCTAGGCCTAACCCTAACCCTAACCCTAACCCTAGGCAGGGCAGCCAATCAGCCTAGGGTTAGGGCAGGGGCCAAGGAGAAAACCCTCGAGGAGGCCAGGTTGTGGCAGTTTTGCAATGCCCCTGGGATGCCCTTTGCAGCTGCAGTGTGCCCGGAGCCCTGGGCCTTTTAGTTTGCGGAAGCCTGACCCCTAGGCCTAACCCTAACCCTAACCCTAACCCTAGGCAGGGCAGCCAATCAGCCTAGGGTTAGGGCAGGGGCCAAGGAGAAAACCCTCGAGGAGGCCAGCTTGTGGCAGTTTTGCAATGCCCCTGGGATGCCCTTTGCAGCTGCAGTGTGCCCGGAGCCCTGGGCCTTTTAGTTTGCGGAAGCCTGACCCCTAGGCCTAACCCTAACCCTAACCCTAACCCTAACCCTAGGCAGGGCAGCCAATCAGCCTAGGGTTAGGGCAGGGGCCAAGGAGAAAGCCCTCGAGGAGGCCAGCTTGTGGCAGTTTTGCGATGCCCCTGGGATGCCCTTTGCAGCTGCAGTGTGCCCGGAGCCCTGGGCCTTTTAGTTTGCGGAAGCCTGACCCCTAGGCCTAACCCTAACCCTAACCCTAACCCTAACCCTAGGCAGGGCAGCCAATCAGCCTAGGGTTAGGGCAGGGGCCAAGGAGAAAGCCCTCGAGGAGGCCAGCTTGTGGCAGTTTTGCGATGCCCCTGGGATGCCCTTTGCAGCTGCAGTGTGCCCGGAGCCCTGGGCCTTTTAGTTTGCGGAAGCCTGACCCCTAGGCGTAACCCTAACCCTAACCCTAACCCTAGGCAGGGCAGCCAATCAGCCTAGGGTTAGGGCAGGGGCCAAGGAGAAAACCCTCGAGGAGGCCAGGTTGTGGCAGTTTTGCGATGCCCCTGGGATGCCCTTTGCAGCTGCAGTGTGCCCGGAGCCCTGGGCCTTTTAGTTTGCGGAAGCCTGACCCCTAGGCCTAACCCTAACCCTAACCCTAACCCTAGGCAGGGCAGCCAATCAGCCTAGGGTTAGGGCAGGGGCCAAGGAGAAAACCCTCGAGGAGGCCAGGTTGTGGCAGTTTTGCAATGCCCCTGGGATGCCCTTTGCAGCTGCAGTGTGCCCGGAGCCCTGGGCCTTTTATTTTGCGGAAGCCTGACCCCTAGGCCTAACCCTAACCCTAACCCTAACCCTAACCCTAGGCAGGGCAGCCAATCAGCCTAGGGTTAGGGCAGGGGCCAAGGAGAAAGCCCTCGAGGAGGCCAGCTTGTGGCAGTTTTGCGATGCCCCTGGGATGCCCTTTGCAGCTGCAGTGTGCCCGGAGCCCTGGGCCTTTTAGTTTGCGGAAGCCTGACCCCTAGGCCTAACCCTAACCCTAACCCTAGGCAGGGCAGCCAATCAGCCTAGGGTTAGGGAAGGGGCCAAGGAGAAAGCCCTCGAGGAGGCCAGCTTGTGGCAGTTTTGCGATGCCCCTGGGATGCCCTTTGCAGCTGCAGTGTGCCCGGAGCCCTGGGCCTTTTAGTTTGCGGAAGCCTGACCCCTAGGCCTAACCCTAACCCTAACCCTAACCCTAACCCTAAACCTAGGCAGGGCAGCCAATCAGCCTAGGGTTAGGGCAGGGGCCAAGGAGAAAGCCCTCGAGGAGGCCAGCTTGTGGCAGTTTTGCGATGCCCCTGGGATGCCCTTTGCAGCTGCAGTGTGCCCGGAGCCCTGGGCCTTTTAGTTTGCGGAAGCCTGACCCCTAGGCCTAACCCTAACCCTAACCCTAGGCAGGGCAGCCAATCAGCCTAGGGTTAGGGCAGGGGCCAAGGAGAAAACCCTTGAGGAGGCCAGGTTGTGGCAGTTTTGCAATGCCCCTGGGATGCTCTTTGCAGCTGCAGTGTGCCCGGAGCCCTGGGCCTTTTAGTTTGCGGAAGCCTGACCCCTAGGCCTAACCCTAACCCTAACCCTAACCCTAGGCAGGGCAGCCAATCAGCCTAGGGTTAGGGCAGGGGCCAAGGAGAAAACCCTCGAGGAGGTCAGGTTGTGGCAGTTTTGCAATGCCCCTGGGATGCCCTTTGCAGCTGCAGTGTGCCCGGAGCCCTGGGCCTTTTAGTTTGCGGAAGCCTGACCCCTAGGCCTAACCCTAACCCTAACCCTAACCCTAACCCTAACCCTAGGCAGGGCAGCCAATCAGCCTAGGGTTAGGGCAGGGGCCAAGGAGAAAGCCCTCGAGGAGGCCAGCTTGTGGCAGTTTTGCGATGCCCCTGGGATGCCCTTTGCAGCTGCAGTGTGCCCGGAGCCCTGGGCCTTTTAGTTTGCGGAAGCCTGACCCCTAGGCCTAACCCTAACCCTAACCCTAGGCAGGGCAGCCAATCAGCCTAGGGTTAGGGAAGGGGCCAAGGAGAAAGCCCTCGAGGAGGCCAGCTTGTGGCAGTTTTGCGATGCCCCTGGGATGCCCTTTGCAGCTGCAGTGTGCCCGGAGCCCTGGGCCTTTTAGTTTGCGGAAGCCTGACCCCTAGGCCTAACCCTAACCCTAACCCTAACCCTAACCCTAAACCTAGGCAGGGCAGCCAATCAGCCTAGGGTTAGGGCAGGGGCCAAGGAGAAAGCCCTCGAGGAGGCCAGCTTGTGGCAGTTTTGCGATGCCCCTGGGATGCCCTTTGCAGCTGCAGTGTGCCCGGAGCCCTGGGCCTTTTAGTTTGCGGAAGCCTGACCCCTAGGCCTAACCCTAACCCTAACCCTAACCCTAACCCTAACCCTAGGCAGGGCAGCCAATCAGCCTAGGGTTAGGGCAGGGGCCAAGGAGAAAGCCCTCGAGGAGGCCAGCTTGTGGCAGTTTTGCGATGCCCCTGGGATGCCCTTTGCAGCTGCAGTGTGCCCGGAGCCCTGGGCCTTTTAGTTTGCGGAAGCCTGACCCCTAGGCGTAACCCTAACCCTAACCCTAACCCTAACCCTAACCCTAGGCAGGGCAGCCAATCAGCCTAGGGTTAGGGCAGGGGCCAAGGAGAAAGCCCTCGAGGAGGCCAGCTTGTGGCAGTTTTGCGATGCCCCTGGGATGCCCTTTGCAGCTGCAGTGTGCCCGGAGCCCTGGGCCTTTTAGTTTGCGGAAGCCTGACCCCTAACCCTAACCCTAACCCTAACCCTAGGCAGGGCAGCCAATCAGCCTAGGGTTAGGGCAGGGGCCAAGGAGAAAGCCCTCGAGGAGGCCAGCTTGTGGCAGTTTTGCGATGCCCCTGGGATGCCCTTTGCAGCTGCAGTGTGCCCGGAGCCCTGGGCCTTTTAGTTTGCGGAAGCCTGACCCCTAGGCCTAACCCTAACCCTAACCCTAACCCTAACCCTAGGCAGGGCAGCCAATCAGCCTAGGGTTAGGGCAGGGGCCAAGGAGAAAGCCCTTGAGGAGGCCAGCTTGTGGCAGTTTTGCGATGCCCCTGGGATGCCCTTTGCAGCTGCAGTGTGCCCGGAGCCCTGGGCCTTTTAGTTTGCGGAAGCCTGACCCCTAGGCCTAACCCTAACCCTAACCCTAGGCAGGGCAGCCAATCAGCCTAGGGTTAGGGCAGGGGCCAAGGAGAAAGCCCTCGAGGAGGCCAGCTTGTGGCAGTTTTGCGATGCCCCTGGGATGCCCTTTGCAGCTGCAGTGTGCCCGGAGCCCTGGGCCTTTTAGTTTGCGCAAGCCTGACCCCTAGTCGTAACCCTAACCCTAACCCTAACCCTAACCCTAGGCAGGGCAGCCAATCAGCCTAGGGTTAGGGCAGTGGCCAAGGAGAAAGCCCTCGAGGAGGCCAGCTTGTGGCAGTTTTGCGATGCCCCTGGGATGCCCTTTGCAGCTGCAGTGTGCCCGGAGCCCTGGGCCTTTTAGTTTGCGGAAGCCTGACCCCTAGGCCTAACCCTAACCCTAACCCTAACCCTAGGCAGGGCAGCCAATCAGCCTAGGTTTAGGGCAGGGGCCAAGGAGAAAGCCCTCGAGGAGGCCAGCTTGTGGCAGTTTTGCGATGCCCCTGGGATGCCCTTTGCAGCTGCAGTGTGCCCGGAGCCCTGGGCCTTTTAGTTTGCGCAAGCCTGACCCCTAGCCCTAACCCTAACCATAACCCTAACCCTAGGCAGGGCAGCCAATCAGCCTAGGGTTAGGGCAGGGGCCAAGGAGAAAGCCCTCGAGGAGGCCAGCTTGTGGCAGTTTTGCGATGCCCCTGGGATGCCCTTTGCAGCTGCAGTGTGCCCGGAGCCCTGGGCCTTTTAGTTTGCGGAAGCCTGACCCCTAGCCCTAACCCTAACCCTAACCCTAACCCTAGGCAGGGCAGCCAATCAGCCTAGGGTTAGGGCAGGGGCCAAGGAGAAAGCCCTCGAGGAGGCCAGCTTGTGGCAGTTTTGCGATGCCCCTGGGATGCCCTTTGCAGCTGCAGTGTGCCCGGAGCCCTGGGCCTTTTAGTTTGCGGATGCCTGACCCCTAGCCCTAACCCTAACCCTAACCCTAGGCAGGGCAGCCAATCAGCCTAGGGTTAGGGCAGGGGCCAAGGAGAAAACCCTCGAGGAGGCCAGGTTGTGGCAGTTTTGCGATGCCCCTGGGATGCCCTTTGCAGCTGCAGTGTGCCCGGAGCCCTGGGCCTTTTAGTTTGCGGAAGCCTGACCCCTAGGCCTAACCCTAACCCTAGGCAGGGCAGCCAATCAGCCTAGGGTTAGGGCAGGGGCCAAGGAGAAAGCCCTCGAGGAGGCCAGCTTGTGGCAGTTTTGCGATGCCCCTGGGATGCCCTTTGCAGCTGCAGTGTGCCCGGAGCCCTGGGCCTTTTAGTTTGCGGAAGCCTGACCCCTAGGCGTAACCCTAACCCTAACCCTAGGCAGGGCAGCCAATCAGCCTAGGGTTAGGGCAGGGGCCAAGGAGAAAGCCCTCGAGGAGGCCAGCTTGTGGCAGTTTTGCGATGCCCCTGGGATGCCCTTTGCAGCTGCAGTGTGCCCGGAGCCCTGGGCCTTTTAGTTTGCGGAAGCCTGACCCCTAGGCGTAACCCTAACCCTAACCCTAACCCTAACCCTAACCCTAGGCAGGGCAGCCAATCAGCCTAGGGTTAGGGCAGGGGCCAAGGAGAAAGCCCTCGAGGAGGCCAGCTTGTGGCAGTTTTGCGATGCCCCTGGGATGCCCTTTGCAGCTGCAGTGTGCCCGGAGCCCTGGGCCTTTTAGTTTGCGGAAGCCTGACCCCTAGGCGTAACCCTAACCCTAACCCTAACCCTAACCCTAGGCAGGGCAGCCAATCAGCCTAGGGTTAGGGCAGGGGCCAAGGAGAAAGCCCTCGAGGAGGCCAGCTTGTGGCAGTTTTGCGATGCCCCTGGGATGCCCTTTGCAGCTGCAGTGTGCCCGGAGCCCTGGGCCTTTTAGTTTGCGGAAGCCTGACCCCTAGGCCTAACCCTAACCCTAACCCTAGGCAGGGCAGCCAATCAGCCTAGGGTTAGGGCAGGGGCCAAGGAGAAAGCCCTCGAGGAGGCCAGCTTGTGGCAGTTTTGTGATGCCCCTGGGATGCCCTTTGCAGCTGCAGTGTGCCCGGAGGCCTGGGCCTTTTAGTTTGCGCAAGCCTGACCCCTAGCCCTAACCCTAACCCTAACCCTAGGCAGGGCAGCCAATCAGCCTAGGGTTAGGGCAGGGGCCAAGGAGAAAACCCTCGAGGAGGCCAGGTTGTGGCAGTTTTGCGATGCCCCTGGGATGCCCTTTGCAGCTGCAGTGTGCCCGGAGCCCTGGGCCTTTTAGTTTGCGGAAGCCTGACCCCTAGGCCTAACCCTAACCCTAACCCTAACCCTAGGCAGGGCAGCCAATCAGCCTAGGGTTAGGGCAGGGGCCAAGGAGAAAGCCCTCAGGGAGGCCAGCTTGTGGCAGTTTTGCGATGCCCCTGGGATGCCCTTTGCAGCTGCAGTGTGCCCGGAGCCCTGGGCCTTTTAGTTTGCGGAAGCCTGACCCCTAGGCCTAACCCTAACCCTAACCCTAACCCTAACCGTAACCCAAGGCAGGGCAGCCAATCAGCCTAGGGTTAGGGCAGGGGCCAAGGAGAAAGCCCTCAAGGAGGCCAGGTTGTGGCAGTTTTGCGATGCCCCTGGGATGCCCTTTGCAGCTGCAGTGTGCCCGGAGCCCTGGGCCTTTTAGTTTGCGGAAGCCTGACCCCTAGGCGTAACCCTAACCCTAACCCTAGGCAGGGCAGCCAATCAGCCTAGGGTTAGGGCAGGGGCCAAGAAGAAAGCCCTCAAGGAAACCAGGTTGTGGCAGTTTTGCGATGCCCCTGGGATGCCCTTTGCCGCTGCAGTGTGCCCGGAGCCCTGGGCCTTTTAGTTTGCGGAAGCCTGACCCCTAGGCGTAACCCTAACCCTAACCCTAGGCAGGGCAGCCAATCAGCCTAGGGTTAGGGCAGGGGCCAAGGAGAAAGCCCTCGAGGAGGCCAGCTTGTGGCAGTTTTGCGATGCCCCTGGGATGCCCTTTGCAGCTGCAGTGTGCCCGGAGCCCTGGGCCTTTTAGTTTGCGGAAGCCTGACCCCTAGGCCTAACCCTAACCCTAACCCTAACCCTAACCCTAGGCAGGGCAGCCAATCAGCCTAGGGTTAGGGCAGGGGCCAAGGAGAAAGCCCTCGAGGAGGCCAGCTTGTGGCAGTTTTGCGATGCCCCTGGGATGCCCTTTGCAGCTGCAGTGTGCCCGGAGCCCTGGGCCTTTTAGTTTGCGGAAGCCTGACCCCTAGGCGTAACCCTAACCCTAACCCTAGGCAGGGCAGCCAATCAGCCTAGGGTTAGGGCAGGGGCCAAGGAGAAAGCCCTCGAGGAGGCCAGCTTGTGGCAGTTTTGCGATGCCCCTGGGATGCCCTTTGCAGCTGCAGTGTGCCCGGAGCCCTGGGCCTTTTAGTTTGCGGAAGCCTGACCCCTAGCCCGAACCCTAACCCTAACCCTAGGCAGGGCAGCCAATCAGCCTAGGGTTAGGGCAGGGGCCAAGGAGAAAGCCCTCGAGGAGGCCAGCTTGTGGCAGTTTTGCGATGCCCCTGGGATGCCCTTTGCAGCTGCAGTGTGCCCGGAGCCCTGGGCCTTTTAGTTTGCGCAAGCCTGACCCCTAGGCCTAACCCTAACCCTAGGCAGGGCAGCCAATCAGCCTAGGGTTAGGGCAGGGGCCAAGGAGAAAGCCCTCGAGGAGGCCAGCTTGTGGCAGGTTTGCGATGCCCCTGGGATGCCCTTTGCAGCTGCAGTGTGCCCGGAGCGCTGGGCCTTTTAGTTTGGGGAAGCCTGACCCCTAGGCCTAACCCTAACCCTAACCCTAACCCTAGGCAGGGCAGCCAATCAGCCTAGGGTTAGGGCAGGGGCCAAGGAGAAAGCCCTCGAGGAGGCCAGCTTGTGGCAGTTTTGCGATGCCCCTGGGATGCCCTTTGCAGCTGCAGTGTGCCCGGAGCCCTGGGCCTTTTAGTTTGCGCAAGCCTGACCCCTAGGCGTAACCCTAACCCTAACCCTAACCCTAACCCTAGGCAGGGCAGCCAATCAGCCTAGGGTTAGGGCAGGGGCCAAGGAGAAAGCCCTCGAGGAGGCCAGGTTGTGGCAGTTTTGCGATGCCCCTGGGATGCCCTTTGCAGCTGCAGTGTGCCCGGAGCCCTGGGCCTTTTAGTTTGCGGAAGCCTGACCCCTAGCCCTAACCCTAACCCTAACCCTAGGCAGGGCAGCCAATCAGCCTAGGGTTAGGGCAGGGGCCAAGGAGAAAGCCCTCGAGGAGGCCAGCTTGTGGCAGTTTTGCGATGCCCCTGGGATGCCCTTTGCAGCTGCAGTGTGCCCGGAGCCCTGGGCCTTTTAGTTTGCGGAAGCCTGACCCCTAGGCCTAACCCTAACCCTAACCCTAACCCTAACCGTAACCCAAGGCAGGGCAGCCAATCAGCCTAGGGTTAGGGCAGGGGCCAAGGAGAAAGCCCTCGATGAGGCCAGGTTGTGGCAGTTTTGCAATGCCCCTGGGATGCCCTTTGCAGCTGCAGTGTGCCCGGAGCCCTGGGCCTTTTAGTTTGCGGAAGCCTGACCCCTAGGCCTAACCCTAACCCTAACCCTAGGCAGGGCAGCCAATCAGCCTAGGGTTAGGGCAGGGGCCAAGGAGAAAGCCCTCGAGGAGGCCAGTTTGTGGCAGTTTTGCGATGCCCCTGGGATGCCCTTTGCAGCTGCAGTGTGCCCGGAGCCCTGGGCCTTTTAGTTTGCGGAAGCCTGACGCCTAGCCCTAACCCTAACCCTAACCCTAACCCTAACCCTAGGCAGGGCAGCCAATCAGCCTAGGGTTAGGGAAGGGGCCAAGGAGAAAGCCCTCGAGGAGGCCAGCTTGTGGCAGTTTTGCGATGCCCCTGAGATGCCCTTTGCAGCTGCAGTGTGCCCGGAGCCCTGGGCCTTTTAGTTTGCGGAAGCCTGACCCCTAGGCGTAACCCTAACCCTAACCCTAACCCTAACCCTAACCCTAGGCAGGGCAGCCAATCAGCCTAGGGTTAGGGCAGGGGCCAAGGAGAAAGCCCTCGAGGAGGCCAGCTTGTGGCAGTTTTGCGATGCCCCTGGGATGCCCTTTGCAGCTGCAGTGTGCCCGGAGCCCTGGGCCTTTTAGTTTGCGGAAGCCTGACCCCTAACCCTAACCCTAACCCTAACCCTAGGCAGGGCAGCCAATCAGCCTAGGGTTAGGGCAGGGGCCAAGGAGAAAGCCCTCGAGGAGGCCAGCTTGTGGCAGTTTTGCGATGCCCCTGGGATGCCCTTTGCAGCTGCAGTGTGCCCGGAGCCCTGGGCCTTTTAGTTTGCGGAAGCCTGACCCCTAGGCCTAACCCTAACCCTAACCCTAACCCTAACCCTAGGCAGGGCAGCCAATCAGCCTAGGGTTAGGGCAGGGGCCAAGGAGAAAGCCCTTGAGGAGGCCAGCTTGTGGCAGTTTTGCGATGCCCCTGGGATGCCCTTTGCAGCTGCAGTGTGCCCGGAGCCCTGGGCCTTTTAGTTTGCGGAAGCCTGACCCCTAGGCCTAACCCTAACCCTAACCCTAGGCAGGGCAGCCAATCAGCCTAGGGTTAGGGCAGGGGCCAAGGAGAAAGCCCTCGAGGAGGCCAGCTTGTGGCAGTTTTGCGATGCCCCTGGGATGCCCTTTGCAGCTGCAGTGTGCCCGGAGCCCTGGGCCTTTTAGTTTGCGCAAGCCTGACCCCTAGTCGTAACCCTAACCCTAACCCTAACCCTAACCCTAGGCAGGGCAGCCAATCAGCCTAGGGTTAGGGCAGTGGCCAAGGAGAAAGCCCTCGAGGAGGCCAGCTTGTGGCAGTTTTGCGATGCCCCTGGGATGCCCTTTGCAGCTGCAGTGTGCCCGGAGCCCTGGGCCTTTTAGTTTGCGGAAGCCTGACCCCTAGGCCTAACCCTAACCCTAACCCTAACCCTAGGCAGGGCAGCCAATCAGCCTAGGTTTAGGGCAGGGGCCAAGGAGAAAGCCCTCGAGGAGGCCAGCTTGTGGCAGTTTTGCGATGCCCCTGGGATGCCCTTTGCAGCTGCAGTGTGCCCGGAGCCCTGGGCCTTTTAGTTTGCGCAAGCCTGACCCCTAGCCCTAACCCTAACCATAACCCTAACCCTAGGCAGGGCAGCCAATCAGCCTAGGGTTAGGGCAGGGGCCAAGGAGAAAGCCCTCGAGGAGGCCAGCTTGTGGCAGTTTTGCGATGCCCCTGGGATGCCCTTTGCAGCTGCAGTGTGCCCGGAGCCCTGGGCCTTTTAGTTTGCGGAAGCCTGACCCCTAGCCCTAACCCTAACCCTAACCCTAACCCTAGGCAGGGCAGCCAATCAGCCTAGGGTTAGGGCAGGGGCCAAGGAGAAAGCCCTCGAGGAGGCCAGCTTGTGGCAGTTTTGCGATGCCCCTGGGATGCCCTTTGCAGCTGCAGTGTGCCCGGAGCCCTGGGCCTTTTAGTTTGCGGATGCCTGACCCCTAGCCCTAACCCTAACCCTAACCCTAGGCAGGGCAGCCAATCAGCCTAGGGTTAGGGCAGGGGCCAAGGAGAAAACCCTCGAGGAGGCCAGCTTGTGGCAGTTTTGCGATGCCCCTGGGATGCCCTTTGCAGCTGCAGTGTGCCCGGAGCCCTGGGCCTTTTAGTTTGCGGAAGCCTGACCCCTAGGCCTAACCCTAACCCTAACCCTAACCCTAACCCTAAACCTAGGCAGGGCAGCCAATCAGCCTAGGGTTAGGGCAGGGGCCAAGGAGAAAGCCCTCGAGGAGGCCAGCTTGTGGCAGTTTTGCGATGCCCCTGGGATGCCCTTTGCAGCTGCAGTGTGCCCGGAGCCCTGGGCCTTTTAGTTTGCGGAAGCCTGACCCCTAGGCCTAACCCTAACCCTAACCCTAGGCAGGGCAGCCAATCAGCCTAGGGTTAGGGCAGGGGCCAAGGAGAAAACCCTTGAGGAGGCCAGGTTGTGGCAGTTTTGCAATGCCCCTGGGATGCTCTTTGCAGCTGCAGTGTGCCCGGAGCCCTGGGCCTTTTAGTTTGCGGAAGCCTGACCCCTAGGCCTAACCCTAACCCTAACCCTAACCCTAGGCAGGGCAGCCAATCAGCCTAGGGTTAGGGCAGGGGCCAAGGAGAAAACCCTCGAGGAGGTCAGGTTGTGGCAGTTTTGCAATGCCCCTGGGATGCCCTTTGCAGCTGCAGTGTGCCCGGAGCCCTGGGCCTTTTAGTTTGCGGAAGCCTGACCCCTAGGCCTAACCCTAACCCTAACCCTAACCCTAACCCTAACCCTAGGCAGGGCAGCCAATCAGCCTAGGGTTAGGGCAGGGGCCAAGGAGAAAGCCCTCGAGGAGGCCAGCTTGTGGCAGTTTTGCGATGCCCCTGGGATGCCCTTTGCAGCTGCAGTGTGCCCGGAGCCCTGGGCCTTTTAGTTTGCGGAAGCCTGACCCCTAGGCCTAACCCTAACCCTAACCCTAGGCAGGGCAGCCAATCAGCCTAGGGTTAGGGAAGGGGCCAAGGAGAAAGCCCTCGAGGAGGCCAGCTTGTGGCAGTTTTGCGATGCCCCTGGGATGCCCTTTGCAGCTGCAGTGTGCCCGGAGCCCTGGGCCTTTTAGTTTGCGGAAGCCTGACCCCTAGGCCTAACCCTAACCCTAACCCTAACCCTAACCCTAAACCTAGGCAGGGCAGCCAATCAGCCTAGGGTTAGGGCAGGGGCCAAGGAGAAAGCCCTCGAGGAGGCCAGCTTGTGGCAGTTTTGCGATGCCCCTGGGATGCCCTTTGCAGCTGCAGTGTGCCCGGAGCCCTGGGCCTTTTAGTTTGCGGAAGCCTGACCCCTAGGCCTAACCCTAACCCTAACCCTAACCCTAACCCTAACCCTAGGCAGGGCAGCCAATCAGCCTAGGGTTAGGGCAGGGGCCAAGGAGAAAGCCCTCGAGGAGGCCAGCTTGTGGCAGTTTTGCGATGCCCCTGGGATGCCCTTTGCAGCTGCAGTGTGCCCGGAGCCCTGGGCCTTTTAGTTTGCGGAAGCCTGACCCCTAGGCGTAACCCTAACCCTAACCCTAACCCTAACCCTAACCCTAGGCAGGGCAGCCAATCAGCCTAGGGTTAGGGCAGGGGCCAAGGAGAAAGCCCTCGAGGAGGCCAGCTTGTGGCAGTTTTGCGATGCCCCTGGGATGCCCTTTGCAGCTGCAGTGTGCCCGGAGCCCTGGGCCTTTTAGTTTGCGGAAGCCTGACCCCTAGGCCTAACCCTAACCCTAACCCTAACCCTAACCCTAGGCAGGGCAGCCAATCAGCCTAGGGTTAGGGCAGGGGCCAAGGAGAAAGCCCTTGAGGAGGCCAGCTTGTGGCAGTTTTGCGATGCCCCTGGGATGCCCTTTGCAGCTGCAGTGTGCCCGGAGCCCTGGGCCTTTTAGTTTGCGGAAGCCTGACCCCTAGGCCTAACCCTAACCCTAACCCTAACCCTAACCCTAACCCTAGGCAGGGCAGCCAATCAGCCTAGGGTTAGGGCAGGGGCCAAGGAGAAAGCCCTCGAGGAGGCCAGCTTGTGGCAGTTTTGCGATGCCCCTGGGATGCCCTTTGCAGCTGCAGTGTGCCCGGAGCCCTGGGCCTTTTAGTTTGCGCAAGCCTGACCCCTAGGCCTAACCCTAACCCTAACCCTAACCCTAGGCAGGGCAGCCAATCAGCCTAGGGTTAGGGCAGGGGCCAAGGAGAAAGCCCTCGAGGAGGCCAGGTTGTGGCAGTTTTGCGATGCCCCTGGGATGCCCTTTGTAGCTGCAGTGTGCCCGGAGCCCTGGGCCTTTTAGTTTGCGGAAGCCTGACCCCTAGGCCTAACCCTAACCCTAACCCTAACCCTAACCCTAACCCAAGGCAGGGCAGCCAATCAGCCTAGGGTTAGGGCAGGGGCCAAGGAGAAAGCCCTCAGGGAGGCCAGCTTGTGGCAGTTTTGCAATGCCCCTGGGATGCCCTTTGCAGCTGCAGTGTGCCTGGAGCCCTGGGCCTTTTATTTTGCGGAAGCCTGACCCCTAGGCGTAACCCTAACCCTAACCCTAACCCTAGGCAGGGCAGCCAATCAGCCTAGGGTTAGGGCAGGGGCCAAGGAGAAAGCCCTCGAGGAGGCCAGGTTGTGGCAGTTTTGCGATGCCCCTGGGATGCCCTTTGCAGCTGCAGTGTGCCCGGAGCCCTGGGCCTTTTAGTTTGCGGAAGCCTGACCCCTAGGCCTAACCCTAACCCTAACCCTAGGCAGGGCAGCCAATCAGCCTAGGGTTAGGGCAGGGGCCAAGGAGAAAGCCCTCGAGGAGGCCAGCTTGTGGCAGTTTTGCGATGCCCCTGGGATGCCCTTTGCAGCTGCAGTGTGCCCGGAGCCCTGGGCCTTTTAGTTTGCGGAAGCCTGACCCCTAGGCCTAACCCTAACCCTAACCCTAACCCTAGGCAGGGCAGCCAATCAGCCTAGGGTTAGGGCAGGGGCCAAGGAGAAAGCCCTCGAGGAGGCCAGGTTGTGGCAGTTTTGCGATGCCCCTGGGATGCCCTTTGCAGCTGCAGTGTGCCCGGAGCCCTGGGCCTTTTAGTTTGCGCAAGCCTGACCCCTAGGTGTAACCCTAACCCTAACCCTAGGCAGGGCAGCCAATCAGCCTAGGGTTAGGGCAGGGGCCAAGGAGAAAGCCCTCGAGGAGGCCAGCTTGTGGCAGGTTTGCGATGCCCCTGGGATGCCCTTTGCAGCTGCAGTGTGCCCGGAGCGCTGGGCCTTTTAGTTTGCGGAAGCCTGACCCCTAGGCCTAACCCTAACCCTAACCCTAACCCTAGGCAGGGCAGCCAATCAGCCTAGGGTTAGGGCAGGGGCCAAGGAGAAAGCCCTCGAGGAGGCCAGCTTGTGGCAGTTTTGCGATGCCCCTGGGATGCCCTTTGCAGCTGCAGTGTGCCCGGAGCCCTGGGCCTTTTAGTTTGCGGAAGCCTGACCCCTAGGCCTAACCCTAACCCTAACCCTAACCCTAGGCAGGGCAGCCAATCAGCCTAGGGTTAGGGCAGGGGCCAAGGAGAAAGCCCTCAAGGAAACCAGGTTGTGGCAGTTTTGCGATGCCCCTGGGATGCCCTTTGCAGCTGCAGTGTGCCCGGAGCCCTGGGCCTTTTAGTTTGCGCAAGCCTGACCCCTAGGCGTAACCCTAACCCTAACCCTAGGCAGGGCAGCCAATCAGCCTAGGGTTAGGGCAGGGGCCAAGGAGAAAGCCCTCAGGGAGGCCAGCTTGTGGCAGTTTTGCAATGCCCCTGGGATGCCCTTTGCAGCTGCAGTGTGCCCGGAGCCCTGGGCCTTTTAGTTTGCGGAAGCCTGACCCCTAGGCCTAACCCTAACCCTAACCCTAACCCTAACCCTAGGCAGGGCAGCCAATCAGCCTAGGGTTAGGGCAGGGGCCAAGGAGAAAGCCCTCGAGGAGGCCAGCTTGTGGCAGTTTTGCGATGCCCCTGGGATGCCCTTTGCAGCTGCAGTGTGCCCGGAGCCCTGGGCCTTTTAGTTTGCGGAAGCCTGACCCCTAGGCCTAACCCTAACCCTAACCCTAACCCTAACCCTAGGCAGGGCAGCCAATCAGCCTAGGGTTAGGGCAGGGGCCAAGGAGAAAGCCCTTGAGGAGGCCAGCTTGTGGCAGTTTTGCGATGCCCCTGGGATGCCCTTTGCAGCTGCAGTGTGCCCGGAGCCCTGGGCCTTTTAGTTTGCGGAAGCCTGACCCCTAGGCCTAACCCTAACCCTAACCCTAACCCTAACCCTAACCCTAGGCAGGGCAGCCAATCAGCCTAGGGTTAGGGCAGGGGCCAAGGAGAAAGCCCTCGAGGAGGCCAGCTTGTGGCAGTTTTGCGATGCCCCTGGGATGCCCTTTGCAGCTGCAGTGTGCCCGGAGCCCTGGGCCTTTTAGTTTGCGCAAGCCTGACCCCTAGGCCTAACCCTAACCCTAACCCTAACCCTAGGCAGGGCAGCCAATCAGCCTAGGGTTAGGGCAGGGGCCAAGGAGAAAGCCCTCGAGGAGGCCAGGTTGTGGCAGTTTTGCGATGCCCCTGGGATGCCCTTTGTAGCTGCAGTGTGCCCGGAGCCCTGGGCCTTTTAGTTTGCGGAAGCCTGACCCCTAGGCCTAACCCTAACCCTAACCCTAACCCTAACCCTAACCCAAGGCAGGGCAGCCAATCAGCCTAGGGTTAGGGCAGGGGCCAAGGAGAAAGCCCTCAGGGAGGCCAGCTTGTGGCAGTTTTGCAATGCCCCTGGGATGCCCTTTGCAGCTGCAGTGTGCCTGGAGCCCTGGGCCTTTTATTTTGCGGAAGCCTGACCCCTAGGCGTAACCCTAACCCTAACCCTAACCCTAGGCAGGGCAGCCAATCAGCCTAGGGTTAGGGCAGGGGCCAAGGAGAAAGCCCTCGAGGAGGCCAGGTTGTGGCAGTTTTGCGATGCCCCTGGGATGCCCTTTGCAGCTGCAGTGTGCCCGGAGCCCTGGGCCTTTTAGTTTGCGGAAGCCTGACCCCTAGGCCTAACCCTAACCCTAACCCTAGGCAGGGCAGCCAATCAGCCTAGGGTTAGGGCAGGGGCCAAGGAGAAAGCCCTCGAGGAGGCCAGCTTGTGGCAGTTTTGCGATGCCCCTGGGATGCCCTTTGCAGCTGCAGTGTGCCCGGAGCCCTGGGCCTTTTAGTTTGCGGAAGCCTGACCCCTAGGCCTAACCCTAACCCTAACCCTAACCCTAGGCAGGGCAGCCAATCAGCCTAGGGTTAGGGCAGGGGCCAAGGAGAAAGCCCTCGAGGAGGCCAGGTTGTGGCAGTTTTGCGATGCCCCTGGGATGCCCTTTGCAGCTGCAGTGTGCCCGGAGCCCTGGGCCTTTTAGTTTGCGCAAGCCTGACCCCTAGGTGTAACCCTAACCCTAACCCTAGGCAGGGCAGCCAATCAGCCTAGGGTTAGGGCAGGGGCCAAGGAGAAAGCCCTCGAGGAGGCCAGCTTGTGGCAGGTTTGCGATGCCCCTGGGATGCCCTTTGCAGCTGCAGTGTGCCCGGAGCGCTGGGCCTTTTAGTTTGCGGAAGCCTGACCCCTAGGCCTAACCCTAACCCTAACCCTAACCCTAGGCAGGGCAGCCAATCAGCCTAGGGTTAGGGCAGGGGCCAAGGAGAAAGCCCTCGAGGAGGCCAGCTTGTGGCAGTTTTGCGATGCCCCTGGGATGCCCTTTGCAGCTGCAGTGTGCCCGGAGCCCTGGGCCTTTTAGTTTGCGGAAGCCTGACCCCTAGGCGTAACCCTAACCCTAACCCTAACCCTAACCCTAGGCAGGGCAGCCAATCAGCCTAGGGTTAGGGCAGGGGCCAAGGAGAAAGCCCTCAAGGAAACCAGGTTGTGGCAGTTTTGCGATGCCCCTGGGATGCCCTTTGCAGCTGCAGTGTGCCCGGAGCCCTGGGCCTTTTAGTTTGCGCAAGCCTGACCCCTAGGCGTAACCCTAACCCTAACCCTAGGCAGGGCAGCCAATCAGCCTAGGGTTAGGGCAGGGGCCAAGGAGAAAGCCCTCAGGGAGGCCAGCTTGTGGCAGTTTTGCAATGCCCCTGGGATGCCCTTTGCAGCTGCAGTGTGCCCGGAGCCCTGGGCCTTTTAGTTTGCGGAAGCCTGACCCCTAGGCCTAACCCTAACCCTAACCCTAACCCTAACCCTAGGCAGGGCAGCCAATCAGCCTAGGGTTAGGGCAGGGGCCGAGGAGAAAGCCCTCGAGAAGGCCAGCTTGTGGCAGTTTTGCGATGCCCCTGGGATGCCCTTTGCAGCTGCAGTGTGCCCGGAGCCCTGGGCCTTTTAGTTTGCGCAAGCCTGACGCCTAGGCCTAACCCTAACCCTAACCCTAACCCTAACCCTAGGCAGGGCAGCCAATCAGCCTAGGGTTAGGGCAGGGGCCAAGGAGAAAGCCCTCGAGAAGGCCAGGTTGTGGCAGTTTTGCGATGCCCCTGGGATGCCCTTTGCAGCTGCAGTGTGCCTGGAGCCCTGGGCCTTTTAGTTTGCGGAAGCCTGACCCCTAGGCGTAACCCTAACCCTAACCCTAACCCTAGGCAGGGCAGCCAATCAGCCTAGGGTTAGGGCAGGGGCCAAGGAGAAAGCCCTCAAGGAAACCAGGTTGTGGCAGTTTTGCGATGCCCCTGGGATGCCCTTTGCAGCTGCAGTGTGCCCGGAGCCCTGGGCCTTTTAGTTTGCGCAAGCCTGACCCCTAGGCGTAACCCTAACCCTAACCCTAGGCAGGGCAGCCAATCAGCCTAGGGTTAGGGCAGGGGCCAAGGAGAAAGCCCTCGAGGAGGCCAGCTTGTGGCAGTTTTGCGATGCCCCTGGGATGCCCTTTGCAGCTGCAGTGTGCCCGGAGCCCTGGGCCTTTTAGTTTGCGGAAGCCTGACGCCTAGGCCTAACCCTAACCCTAACCCTAACCCTAACCCTAGGCAGGGCAGCCAATCAGCCTAGGGTTAGGGCAGGGGCCAAGGAGAAAGCCCTCGAGAAGGCCAGGTTGTGGCAGTTTTGCGATGCCCCTGGGATGCCCTTTGCAGCTGCAGTGTGCCCGGAGCCCTGGGCCTTTTAGTTTGCGCAAGCCTGACCCCTAGGCCTAACCCTAACCCTAACCCTAACCCTAACCCTAACCCTAACCCTAACCCTAACCCTAACCCTAACCCTAACCCTAACCCTAACCCTAGGCAGGGCAGCCAATCAGCCTAGGGTTAGGGCAGGGGCCAAGGAGAAAGCCCTCGAGGAGGCCAGCTTGTGGCAGTTTTGCGATGCCCCTGGGATGCCCTTTGCAGCTGCAGTGTGCCCGGAGCCCTGGGCCTTTTAGTTTGCGGAAGCCTGACCCCTAGGCCTAACCCTAACCCTAACCCTAACCCTAGGCAGGGCAGCCAATCAGCCTAGGGTTAGGGCAGGGGCCAAGGAGAAAGCCCTCGAGGAGGCCAGCTTGTGGCAGTTTTGCGATGCCCCTGGGATGCCCTTTGCAGCTGCAGTGTGCCCGGAGCCCTGGGCCTTTTAGTTTGCGGAAGCCTGACCCCTAGGCGTAACCCTAACCCTAGGCAGGGCAGCCAATCAGCCTAGGGTTAGAGCAGGGGCCAAGGAGAAAGCCCTCGAGGAGGCCAGGTTGTGGCAGTTTTGCGATGCCCCTGGGATGCCCTTTGCAGCTGCAGTGTGCCCGGAGCCCTGGGCCTTTTAGTTTGCGCAAGCCTGACCCCTAGGTGTAACCCTAACCCTAACCCTAGGCAGGGCAGCCAATCAGCCTAGGGTTAGGGCAGGGGCCAAGGAGAAAGCCCTCGAGGAGGCCAGCTTGTGGCAGGTTTGCGATGCCCCTGGGATGCCCTTTGCAGCTGCAGTGTGCCCGGAGCCCTGGGCCTTTTAGTTTGCGGAAGCCTGACCCCTAGGCCTAACCCTAACCCTAACCCTAACCCTAGGCAGGGCAGCCAATCAGCCTAGGGTTAGGGCAGGGGCCAAGGAGAAAGCCCTCGAGGAGGCCAGCTTGTGGCAGTTTTGCGATGCCCCTGGGATGCCCTTTGCAGCTGCAGTGTGCCCGGAGCCCTGGGCCTTTTAGTTTGCGGAAGCCTGACCCCTAGGCGTAACCCTAACCCTAACCCTAGGCAGGGCAGCCAATCAGCCTAGGGTTAGGGCAGGGGCCAAGGAGAAAGCCCTCGAGGAGGCCAGCTTGTGGCAGTTTTGCGATGCCCCTGGGATGCCCTTTGCAGCTGCAGTGTGCCCGGAGCCCTGGGCCTTTTAGTTTGCGGAAGCCTGACCCCTAGGCGTAACCCTAACCCTAGGCAGGGCAGCCAATCAGCCTAGGGTTAGAGCAGGGGCCAAGGAGAAAGCCCTCGAGGAGGCCAGCTAGTGGCAGTTTTGCGATGCCCCTGGGATGCCCTTTGCAGCTGCAGTGTGCCCGGAGCCCTGGGCCTTTTAGTTTGCGCAAGCCTGACCCCTAGGTGTAACCCTAACCCTAACCCTAGGCAGGGCAGCCAATCAGCCTAGGGTTAGGGCAGGGGCCAAGGAGAAAGCCCTCGAGGAGGCCAGCTTGTGGCAGGTTTGCGATGCCCCTGGGATGCCCTTTGCAGCTGCAGTGTGCCCGGAGCGCTGGGCCTTTTAGTTTGCGGAAGCCTGACCCCTAGGCGTAACCCTAACCCTAACCCTAACCCTAGGCAGGGCAGCCAATCAGCCTAGGGTTAGGGCAGGGGCCAAGGAGAAAGCCCTCAAGGAAACCAGGTTGTGGCAGTTTTGCGATGCCCCTGGGATGCCCTTTGCAGCTGCAGTGTGCCCGGAGCCCTGGGCCTTTTAGTTTGCGCAAGCCTGACCCCTAGGCGTAACCCTAACCCTAACCCTAGGCAGGGCAGCCAATCAGCCTAGGGTTAGGGCAGGGGCCAAGGAGAAAGCCCTCAGGGAGGCCAGCTTGTGGCAGTTTTGCGATGCCCCTGGGATGCCCTTTGCAGCTGCAGTGTGCCCGGAGCCCTGGGCCTTTTAGTTTGCGGAAGCCTGACCCCTAGGCCTAACCCTAACCCTAACCCTAACCCTAACCCTAGGCAGGGCAGCCAATCAGCCTAGGGTTAGGGCAGGGGCCAAGGAGAAAGCCCTCGAGGAGGCCAGCTTGTGGCAGTTTTGCGATGCCCCTGGGATGCCCTTTGCAGCTGCAGTGCGCCCGGAGCCCTGGGCCTTTTAGTTTGCGGAAGCCTGACCCCTAGGCCTAACCCTAACCCTAACCCTAACCCTAACCCTAACCCTAGGCAGGGCAGCCAATCAGCCTAGGGTTAGGGCAGGGGCCAAGGAGAAAGCCCTCGAGGAGGCCAGCTTGTGGCAGTTTTGCGATGCCCCTGGGATGCCCTTTGCAGCTGCAGTGTGCCCGGAGCCCTGGGCCTTTTAGTTTGCGCAAGCCTGACGCCTAGGCCTAACCCTAACCCTAACCCTAACCCTAACCCTAGGCAGGGCAGCCAATCAGCCTAGGGTTAGGGCAGGGGCCAAGGAGAAAGCCCTCGAGAAGGCCAGGTTGTGGCAGTTTTGCGATGCCCCTGGGATGCCCTTTGCAGCTGCAGTGTGCCTGGAGCCCTGGGCCTTTTAGTTTGCGGAAGCCTGACCCCTAGGCGTAACCCTAACCCTAACCCTAACCCTAGGCAGGGCAGCCAATCAGCCTAGGGTTAGGGCAGGGGCCAAGGAGAAAGCCCTCAAGGAAACCAGGTTGTGGCAGTTTTGCGATGCCCCTGGGATGCCCTTTGCAGCTGCAGTGTGCCCGGAGCCCTGGGCCTTTTAGTTTGCGCAAGCCTGACCCCTAGGCGTAACCCTAACCCTAACCCTAGGCAGGGCAGCCAATCAGCCTAGGGTTAGGGCAGGGGCCAAGGAGAAAGCCCTCAGGGAGGCCAGCTTGTGGCAGTTTTGCGATGCCCCTGGGATGCCCTTTGCAGCTGCAGTGTGCCCGGAGACCTGGGCCTTTTAGTTTGCGGAAGCCTGACGCCTAGGCCTAACCCTAACCCTAACCCTAACCCTAGGCAGGGCAGCCAATCAGCCTAGGGTTAGGGCAGGGGCCAAGGAGAAAACCCTCGAGGAGGCCAGGTTGTGGCAGTTTTGCAATGCCCCTGGGATGCCCTTTGCAGCTGCAGTGTGCCCGGAGCCCTGGGCCTTTTAGTTTGCGCAAGCCTGACCCCTAGGCCTAACCCTAACCCTAACCCTAACCCTAACCCTAACCCTAGGCAGGGCAGCCAATCAGCCTAGGGTTAGGGCAGGGGCCAAGGAGAAAGCCCTCGAGGAGGCCAGCTTGTGGCAGTTTTGCGATGCCCCTGGGATGCCCTTTGCAGCTGCAGTGTGCCCAGAGCCCTGGGCCTTTTAGTTTGCGGAAGCCTGACCCCTAGGCCTAACCCTAACCCTAACCCTAACCCTAACCCTAACCCTAGGCAGGGCAGCCAATCAGCCTAGGGTTAGGGCAGGGGCCAAGGAGAAAGCCCTCGAGGAGGCCAGCTTGTGGCAGTTTTGCGATGCCCCTGGGATGCCCTTTGCAGCTGCAGTGTGCCCGGAGCCCTGGGCCTTTTAGTTTGCGCAAGCCTGACGCCTAGGCCTAACCCTAACCCTAACCCTAACCCTAACCCTAGGCAGGGCAGCCAATCAGCCTAGGGTTAGGGCAGGGGCCAAGGAGAAAGCCCTCGAGAAGGCCAGGTTGTGGCAGTTTTGCGATGCCCCTGGGATGCCCTTTGCAGCTGCAGTGTGCCCGGAGCCCTGGGCCTTTTAGTTTGCGCAAGCCTGACCCCTAGGCCTAACCCTAACCCTAACCCTAACCCTAACCCTAACCCTAACCCTAACCCTAACCCTAGGCAGGGCAGCCAATCAGCCTAGGGTTAGGGCAGGGGCCAAGGAGAAAGCCCTCGAGGAGGCCAGCTTGTGGCAGTTTTGCGATGCCCCTGGGATGCCCTTTGCAGCTGCAGTGTGCCCGGAGCCCTGGGCCTTTTAGTTTGCGCAAGCCTGACCCCTAGGCGTAACCCTAACCCTAACCCTAGGCAGGGCAGCCAATCAGCCTAGGGTTAGGGCAGGGGCCGAGGAGAAAGCCCTCGAGAAGGCCAGCTTGTGGCAGTTTTGCGATGCCCCTGGGATGCCCTTTGCAGCTGCAGTGTGCCCGGAGCCCTGGGCCTTTTAGTTTGCGCAAGCCTGACCCCTAGGCCTAACCCTAACCCTAACCCTAGGCAGGGCAGCCAATCAGCCTAGGGTTAGGGCAGGGGCCAAGGAGAAAGCCCTCGAGGAGGCCAGCTTGTGGCAGTTTTGCGATGCCCCTGGGATGCCCTTTGCAGCTGCAGTGTGCCCGGAGCCCTGGGCCTTTTAGTTTGCGCAAGCCTGACCCCTAGGCGTAACCCTAACCCTAACCCTAGGCAGGGCAGCCAATCAGCCTAGGGTTAGGGCAGGGGCCGAGGAGAAAGCCCTCGAGAAGGCCAGGTTGTGGCAGTTTTGCGATGCCCCTGGGATGCCCTTTGCAGCTGCAGTGTGCCCGGAGACCTGGGCCTTTTAGTTTGCGGAAGCCTGACCCCTAGGCCTAACCCTAACCCTAACCCTAACCCTAGGCAGGGCAGCCAATCAGCCTAGGGTTAGGGCAGGGGCCAAGGAGAAAACCCTCGAGGAGGCCAGGTTGTGGCAGTTTTGCGATGCCCCTGGGATGCCCTTTGCAGCTGCAGTGTGCCCGGAGCCCTGGGCCTTTTAGTTTGCGGAAGCCTGACCCCTAGGCCTAACCCTAACCCTAACCCTAGGCAGGGCAGCCAATCAGCCTAGGGTTAGGGCAGGGGCCAAGGAGAAAGCCCTCGAGGAGGCCAGCTTGTGGCAGTTTTGCGATGCCCCTGGGATGCCCTTTGCAGCTGCAGTGTGCCCGGAGCCCTGGGCCTTTTAGTTTGCGCAAGCCTGACCCCTAGGCCTAACCCTAACCCTAACCCTAACCCTAACCCTAACCCTAACCCTAGGCAGGGCAGCCAATCAGCCTAGGGTTAGGGCAGGGGCCAAGGAGAAAGCCCTCGAGAAGGCCAGGTTGTGGCAGTTTTGCGATGCCCCTGGGATGCCCTTTGCAGCTGCAGTGTGCCCGGAGCCCTGGGCCTTTTAGTTTGCGGAAGCCTGACCCCTAGGCCTAACCCTAACCCTAACCCTAACCCTAGGCAGGGCAGCCAATCAGCCTAGGGTTAGGGCAGGGGCCAAGGAGAAAGCCCTCGAGGAGGCCAGCTTGTGGCAGGTTTGCGATGCCCCTGGGATGCCCTTTGCAGCTGCAGTGTGCCCGGAGCGCTGGGCCTTTTAGTTTGCGGAAGCCTGACCCCTAGGCCTAACCCTAACCCTAACCCTAACCCTAGGCAGGGCAGCCAATCAGCCTAGGGTTAGGGCAGGGGCCAAGGAGAAAGCCCTCAGGGAGGCCAGCTTGTGGCAGTTTTGCGATGCCCCTGGGATGCCCTTTGCAGCTGCAGTGTGCCCGGAGCCCTGGGCCTTTTAGTTTGCGCAAGCCTGACCCCTAGGCGTAACCCTAACCCTAACCCTAGGCAGGGCAGCCAATCAGCCTAGGGTTAGGGCAGGGGCCGAGGAGAAAGCCCTCGAGAAGGCCAGGTTGTGGCAGTTTTGCGATGCCCCTGGGATGCCCTTTGCAGCTGCAGTGTGCCCGGAGCCCTGGGCCTTTTAGTTTGCGGAAGCCTGACCCCTAGGCCTAACCCTAACCCTAACCCTAACCCTAGGCAGGGCAGCCAATCAGCCTAGTGTTAGGGCAGGGGCCAAGGAGAAAGCCCTCGAGGAGGCCAGCTTGTGGCAGTTTTGCGATGCCCCTGGGATGCCCTTTGCAGCTGCAGTGTGCCCGGAGCCCTGGGCCTTTTAGTTTGCGGAAGCCTGACCCCTAGGCCTAACCCTAACCCTAACCCTAACCCTAGGCAGGGCAGCCAATCAGCCTAGGGTTAGGGCAGGGGCCAAGGAGAAAACCCTCGAGGAGGCCAGGTTGTGGCAGTTTTGCAATGCCCCTGGGATGCCCTTTGCAGCTGCAGTGTGCCCGGAGCCCTGGGCCTTTTAGTTTGCGCAAGCCTGACCCCTAGGCCTAACCCAAACCCTAACCCTAACCCTAACCCTAGGCAGGGCAGCCAATCAGCCTAGGGTTAGGGCAGGGGCCAAGGAGAAAGCCCTCGAGGAGGCCAGCTTGTGGCAGTTTTGCGATGCCCCTGGGATGCCCTTTGCAGCTGCAGTGTGCCCGGAGCCCTGGGCCTTTTAGTTTGCGGAAGCCTGACCCCTAGGCCTAACCCTAGCCCTAACCCTAACCCTAACCCTAGGCAGGGCAGCCAATCAGCCTAGGGTTAGGGCAGGGGCCAAGGAGAAAGCCCTCGAGGAGGCCAGCTTGTGGCAGTTTTGCGATGCCCCTGGGATGCCCTTTGCAGCTGCAGTGTGCCCGGAGACCTGGGCCTATTAGTTTGCGCAAGCCTGACCCCTAGGCGTAACCCTAACCCTAACCATAGGCAGGGCAGCCAATCAGCCTAGGGTTAGGGCAGGGGCCAAGGAGAAAGCCCTCGAGGAGGCCAGCTTGTGGCAGTTTTGCGATGCCCCTGGGATGCCCTTTGCAGCTGCAGTGTGCCCGGAGCCCTGGGCCTTTTAGTTTGCGGAAGCCTGACCCCTAGGCCTAACACTAACCCTAACCCTAGGCAGGGCAGCCAATCAGCCTAGGGTTAGGGCAGGGGCCAAGGAGAAAGCCCTCGAGGAGGCCAGGTTGTGGCAGTTTTGCGATGCCCCTGGGATGCCCTTTGCAGCTGCAGTGTGCCCGGAGCCCTGGGCCTTTTAGTTTGCGCAAGCCTGACCCCTAGGCGTAACCCTAACCCTAACCCTAGGCAGGGCAGCCAATCAGCCTAGGGTTAGGGCAGGGGCCGAGGAGAAAGCCCTCGAGAAGGCCAGGTTGTGGCAGTTTTGCGATGCCCCTGGGATGCCCTTTGCAGCTGCAGTGTGCCCGGAGACCTGGGCCTTTTAGTTTGCGGAAGCCTGACCCCTAGGCCTAACCCTAACCCTAACCCTAACCCTAGGCAGGGCAGCCAATCAGCCTAGGGTTAGGGCAGGGGCCAAGGAGAAAGCCCTCGAGGAGGCCAGCTTGTGGCAGTTTTGCGATGCCCCTGGGATGCCCTTTGCAGCTGCAGTGTGCCCGGAGCCCTGGGCCTTTTAGTTTGCGGAAGCCTGACCCCTAGGCCTAACCCTAACCCTAACCCTAGGCAGGGCAGCCAATCAGCCTAGGGTTAGGGCAGGGGCCAAGGAGAAAGCCCTCGAGGAGGCCAGGTTGTGGCAGTTTTGCGATGCCCCTGGGATGCCCTTTGCAGCTGCAGTGTGCCCGGAGGCCTGGGCCTTTTAGTTTGCGCAAGCCTGACCCCTAGGCCTAACCCTAACCCTAACCCTAACCCTAACCCTAACCCTAACCCTAGGCAGGGCAGCCAATCAGCCTAGGGTTAGGGCAGGGGCCAAGGAGAAAGCCCTCGAGAAGGCCAGGTTGTGGCAGTTTTGCGATGCCCCTGGGATGCCCTTTGCAGCTGCAGTGTGCCCGGAGCCCTGGGCCTTTTAGTTTGCGGAAGCCTGACCCCTAGGCCTAACCCTAACCCTAACCCTAACCCTAGGCAGGGCAGCCAATCAGCCTAGGGTTAGGGCAGGGGCCAAGGAGAAAGCCCTCGAGGAGGCCAGCTTGTGGAAGGTTTGCGATGCCCCTGGGATGCCCTTTGCAGCTGCAGTGTGCCCGGAGCGCTGGGCCTTTTAGTTTGCGGAAGCCTGACCCCTAGGCCTAACCCTAACCCTAACCCTAACCCTAGGCAGGGCAGCCAATCAGCCTAGGGTTAGGGCAGGGGCCAAGGAGAAAGCCCTCAGGGAGGCCAGCTTGTGGCAGTTTTGCGATGCCCCTGGGATGCCCTTTGCAGCTGCAGTGTGCCCGGAGCCCTGGGCCTTTTAGTTTGCGCAAGCCTGACCCCTAGGCGTAACCCTAACCCTAACCCTAGGCAGGGCAGCCAATCAGCCAAGGGTTAGGGCAGGGGCCGAGGAGAAAGCCCTCGAGAAGGCCAGGTTGTGGCAGTTTTGCGATGCCCCTGGGATGCCCTTTGCAGCTGCAGTGTGCCCGGAGCCCTGGGCCTTTTAGTTTGCGCAAGCCTGACCCCTAGTCGTAACCCTAACCCTAACCCTAACCCTAACCCTAGGCAGGGCAGCCAATCAGCCTAGGGTTAGGGCAGTGGCCAAGGAGAAAGCCCTCGAGGAGGCCAGCTTGTGGCAGTTTTGCGATGCCCCTGGGATGCCCTTTGCAGCTGCAGTGTGCCCGGAGCCCTGGGCCTTTTAGTTTGCGGAAGCCTGACCCCTAGGCCTAACCCTAACCCTAACCCTAACCCTAGGCAGGGCAGCCAATCAGCCTAGGTTTAGGGCAGGGGCCAAGGAGAAAGCCCTCGAGGAGGCCAGCTTGTGGCAGTTTTGCGATGCCCCTGGGATGCCCTTTGCAGCTGCAGTGTGCCCGGAGCCCTGGGCCTTTTAGTTTGCGCAAGCCTGACCCCTAGCCCTAACCCTAACCATAACCCTAACCCTAGGCAGGGCAGCCAATCAGCCTAGGGTTAGGGCAGGGGCCAAGGAGAAAGCCCTCGAGGAGGCCAGCTTGTGGCAGTTTTGCGATGCCCCTGGGATGCCCTTTGCAGCTGCAGTGTGCCCGGAGCCCTGGGCCTTTTAGTTTGCGGAAGCCTGACCCCTAGCCCTAACCCTAACCCTAACCCTAACCCTAGGCAGGGCAGCCAATCAGCCTAGGGTTAGGGCAGGGGCCAAGGAGAAAGCCCTCGAGGAGGCCAGCTTGTGGCAGTTTTGCGATGCCCCTGGGATGCCCTTTGCAGCTGCAGTGTGCCCGGAGCCCTGGGCCTTTTAGTTTGCGGATGCCTGACCCCTAGCCCTAACCCTAACCCTAACCCTAGGCAGGGCAGCCAATCAGCCTAGGGTTAGGGCAGGGGCCAAGGAGAAAACCCTCGAGGAGGCCAGGTTGTGGCAGTTTTGCGATGCCCCTGGGATGCCCTTTGCAGCTGCAGTGTGCCCGGAGCCCTGGGCCTTTTAGTTTGCGGAAGCCTGACCCCTAGGCCTAACCCTAACCCTAACCCTAACCCTAACCCTAAACCTAGGCAGGGCAGCCAATCAGCCTAGGGTTAGGGCAGGGGCCAAGGAGAAAGCCCTCGAGGAGGCCAGCTTGTGGCAGTTTTGCGATGCCCCTGGGATGCCCTTTGCAGCTGCAGTGTGCCCGGAGCCCTGGGCCTTTTAGTTTGCGGAAGCCTGACCCCTAGGCCTAACCCTAACCCTAACCCTAGGCAGGGCAGCCAATCAGCCTAGGGTTAGGGCAGGGGCCAAGGAGAAAACCCTTGAGGAGGCCAGGTTGTGGCAGTTTTGCAATGCCCCTGGGATGCTCTTTGCAGCTGCAGTGTGCCCGGAGCCCTGGGCCTTTTAGTTTGCGGAAGCCTGACCCCTAGGCCTAACCCTAACCCTAACCCTAACCCTAGGCAGGGCAGCCAATCAGCCTAGGGTTAGGGCAGGGGCCAAGGAGAAAACCCTCGAGGAGGTCAGGTTGTGGCAGTTTTGCAATGCCCCTGGGATGCCCTTTGCAGCTGCAGTGTGCCCGGAGCCCTGGGCCTTTTAGTTTGCGGAAGCCTGACCCCTAGGCCTAACCCTAACCCTAACCCTAACCCTAACCCTAACCCTAACCCTAGGCAGGGCAGCCAATCAGCCTAGGGTTAGGGCAGGGGCCAAGGAGAAAGCCCTCGAGGAGGCCAGCTTGTGGCAGTTTTGCGATGCCCCTGGGATGCCCTTTGCAGCTGCAGTGTGCCCGGAGCCCTGGGCCTTTTAGTTTGCGGAAGCCTGACCCCTAGGCCTAACCCTAACCCTAACCCTAGGCAGGGCAGCCAATCAGCCTAGGGTTAGGGAAGGGGCCAAGGAGAAAGCCCTCGAGGAGGCCAGCTTGTGGCAGTTTTGCGATGCCCCTGGGATGCCCTTTGCAGCTGCAGTGTGCCCGGAGCCCTGGGCCTTTTAGTTTGCGGAAGCCTGACCCCTAGGCCTAACCCTAACCCTAACCCTAACCCTAACCCTAAACCTAGGCAGGGCAGCCAATCAGCCTAGGGTTAGGGCAGGGGCCAAGGAGAAAGCCCTCGAGGAGGCCAGCTTGTGGCAGTTTTGCGATGCCCCTGGGATGCCCTTTGCAGCTGCAGTGTGCCCGGAGCCCTGGGCCTTTTAGTTTGCGGAAGCCTGACCCCTAGGCCTAACCCTAACCCTAACCCTAACCCTAACCCTAACCCTAGGCAGGGCAGCCAATCAGCCTAGGGTTAGGGCAGGGGCCAAGGAGAAAGCCCTCGAGGAGGCCAGCTTGTGGCAGTTTTGCGATGCCCCTGGGATGCCCTTTGCAGCTGCAGTGTGCCCGGAGCCCTGGGCCTTTTAGTTTGCGGAAGCCTGACCCCTAGGCGTAACCCTAACCCTAACCCTAACCCTAACCCTAACCCTAGGCAGGGCAGCCAATCAGCCTAGGGTTAGGGCAGGGGCCAAGGAGAAAGCCCTCGAGGAGGCCAGCTTGTGGCAGTTTTGCGATGCCCCTGGGATGCCCTTTGCAGCTGCAGTGTGCCCGGAGCCCTGGGCCTTTTAGTTTGCGGAAGCCTGACCCCTAACCCTAACCCTAACCCTAACCCTAGGCAGGGCAGCCAATCAGCCTAGGGTTAGGGCAGGGGCCAAGGAGAAAGCCCTCGAGGAGGCCAGCTTGTGGCAGTTTTGCGATGCCCCTGGGATGCCCTTTGCAGCTGCAGTGTGCCCGGAGCCCTGGGCCTTTTAGTTTGCGGAAGCCTGACCCCTAGGCCTAACCCTAACCCTAACCCTAACCCTAACCCTAGGCAGGGCAGCCAATCAGCCTAGGGTTAGGGCAGGGGCCAAGGAGAAAGCCCTTGAGGAGGCCAGCTTGTGGCAGTTTTGCGATGCCCCTGGGATGCCCTTTGCAGCTGCAGTGTGCCCGGAGCCCTGGGCCTTTTAGTTTGCGGAAGCCTGACCCCTAGGCCTAACCCTAACCCTAACCCTAACCCTAACCCTAACCCTAGGCAGGGCAGCCAATCAGCCTAGGGTTAGGGCAGGGGCCAAGGAGAAAGCCCTCGAGGAGGCCAGCTTGTGGCAGTTTTGCGATGCCCCTGGGATGCCCTTTGCAGCTGCAGTGTGCCCGGAGCCCTGGGCCTTTTAGTTTGCGCAAGCCTGACCCCTAGGCCTAACCCTAACCCTAACCCTAACCCTAGGCAGGGCAGCCAATCAGCCTAGGGTTAGGGCAGGGGCCAAGGAGAAAGCCCTCGAGGAGGCCAGGTTGTGGCAGTTTTGCGATGCCCCTGGGATGCCCTTTGTAGCTGCAGTGTGCCCGGAGCCCTGGGCCTTTTAGTTTGCGGAAGCCTGACCCCTAGGCCTAACCCTAACCCTAACCCTAACCCTAACCCAAGGCAGGGCAGCCAATCAGCCTAGGGTTAGGGCAGGGGCCAAGGAGAAAGCCCTCAGGGAGGCCAGCTTGTGGCAGGTTTGCAATGCCCCTGGGATGCCCTTTGCAGCTGCAGTGTGCCTGGAGCCCTGGGCCTTTTATTTTGCGGAAGCCTGACCCCTAGGCGTAACCCTAACCCTAACCCTAACCCTAGGCAGGGCAGCCAATCAGCCTAGGGTTAGGGCAGGGGCCAAGGAGAAAGCCCTCGAGGAGGCCAGGTTGTGGCAGTTTTGCGATGCCCCTGGGATGCCCTTTGCAGCTGCAGTGTGCCCGGAGCCCTGGGCCTTTTAGTTTGCGGAAGCCTGACCCCTAGGCCTAACCCTAACCCTAACCCTAGGCAGGGCAGCCAATCAGCCTAGGGTTAGGGCAGGGGCCAAGGAGAAAGCCCTCGAGGAGGCCAGCTTGTGGCAGTTTTGCGATGCCCCTGGGATGCCCTTTGCAGCTGCAGTGTGCCCGGAGCCCTGGGCCTTTTAGTTTGCGGAAGCCTGACCCCTAGGCCTAACCCTAACCCTAACCCTAACCCTAGGCAGGGCAGCCAATCAGCCTAGGGTTAGGGCAGGGGCCAAGGAGAAAGCCCTCGAGGAGGCCAGGTTGTGGCAGTTTTGCGATGCCCCTGGGATGCCCTTTGCAGCTGCAGTGTGCCCGGAGCCCTGGGCCTTTTAGTTTGCGCAAGCCTGACCCCTAGGTGTAACCCTAACCCTAACCCTAGGCAGGGCAGCCAATCAGCCTAGGGTTAGGGCAGGGGCCAAGGAGAAAGCCCTCGAGGAGGCCAGCTTGTGGCAGGTTTGCGATGCCCCTGGGATGCCCTTTGCAGCTGCAGTGTGCCCGGAGCGCTGGGCCTTTTAGTTTGCGGAAGCCTGACCCCTAGGCCTAACCCTAACCCTAACCCTAACCCTAGGCAGGGCAGCCAATCAGCCTAGGGTTAGGGCAGGGGCCAAGGAGAAAGCCCTCGAGGAGGCCAGCTTGTGGCAGTTTTGCGATGCCCCTGGGATGCCCTTTGCAGCTGCAGTGTGCCCGGAGCCCTGGGCCTTTTAGTTTGCGGAAGCCTGACCCCTAGGCGTAACCCTAACCCTAACCCTAACCCTAACCCTAGGCAGGGCAGCCAATCAGCCTAGGGTTAGGGCAGGGGCCAAGGAGAAAGCCCTCGAGGAAACCAGGTTGTGGCAGTTTTGCGATGCCCCTGGGATGCCCTTTGCAGCTGCAGTGTGCCCGGAGCCCTGGGCCTTTTAGTTTGCGCAAGCCTGACCCCTAGGCGTAACCCTAACCCTAACCCTAGGCAGGGCAGCCAATCAGCCTAGGGTTAGGGCAGGGGCCAAGGAGAAAGCCCTCAGGGAGGCCAGCTTGTGGCAGTTTTGCAATGCCCCTGGGATGCCCTTTGCAGCTGCAGTGTGCCCGGAGCCCTGGGCCTTTTAGTTTGCGGAAGCCTGACCCCTAGGCCTAACCCTAACCCTAACCCTAACCCTAACCCTAGGCAGGGCAGCCAATCAGCCTAGGGTTAGGGCAGGGGCCAAGGAGAAAGCCCTCGAGGAGGCCAGCTTGTGGCAGTTTTGCGATGCCCCTGGGATGCCCTTTGCAGCTGCAGTGTGCCCGGAGCCCTGGGCCTTTTAGTTTGCGCAAGCCTGACGCCTAGGCCTAACCCTAACCCTAACCCTAACCCTAACCCTAGGCAGGGCAGCCAATCAGCCTAGGGTTAGGGCAGGGGCCAAGGAGAAAGCCCTCGAGAAGGCCAGGTTGTGGCAGTTTTGCGATGCCCCTGGGATGCCCTTTGCAGCTGCAGTGTGCCTGGAGCCCTGGGCCTTTTAGTTTGCGGAAGCCTGACCCCTAGGCGTAACCCTAACCCTAACCCTAACCCTAGGCAGGGCAGCCAATCAGCCTAGGGTTAGGGCAGGGGCCAAGGAGAAAGCCCTCAAGGAAACCAGGTTGTGGCAGTTTTGCGATGCCCCTGGGATGCCCTTTGCAGCTGCAGTGTGCCCGGAGCCCTGGGCCTTTTAGTTTGCGCAAGCCTGACCCCTAGGCGTAACCCTAACCCTAACCCTAGGCAGGGCAGCCAATCAGCCTAGGGTTAGGGCAGGGGCCAAGGAGAAAGCCCTCGAGGAGGCCAGCTTGTGGCAGTTTTGCGATGCCCCTGGGATGCCCTTTGCAGCTGCAGTGTGCCCGGAGCCCTGGGCCTTTTAGTTTGCGGAAGCCTGACGCCTAGGCCTAACCCTAACCCTAACCCTAACCCTAACCCTAGGCAGGGCAGCCAATCAGCCTAGGGTTAGGGCAGGGGCCAAGGAGAAAGCCCTCGAGAAGGCCAGGTTGTGGCAGTTTTGCGATGCCCCTGGGATGCCCTTTGCAGCTGCAGTGTGCCCGGAGCCCTGGGCCTTTTAGTTTGCGGAAGCCTGACCCCTAGGCGTAACCCTAACCCTAACCCTAACCCTAACCCTAGGCAGGGCAGCCAATCAGCCTAGGGTTAGGGCAGGGGCCAAGGAGAAAGCCCTCAAGGAAACCAGGTTGTGGCAGTTTTGCGATGCCCCTGGGATGCCCTTTGCAGCTGCAGTGTGCCCGGAGCCCTGGGCCTTTTAGTTTGCGCAAGCCTGACCCCTAGGCGTAACCCTAACCCTAACCCTAGGCAGGGCAGCCAATCAGCCTAGGGTTAGGGCAGGGGCCAAGGAGAAAGCCCTCAGGGAGGCCAGCTTGTGGCAGTTTTGCAATGCCCCTGGGATGCCCTTTGCAGCTGCAGTGTGCCCGGAGCCCTGGGCCTTTTAGTTTGCGGAAGCCTGACCCCTAGGCCTAACCCGAACCCTAACCCTAACCCTAACCCTAGGCAGGGCAGCCAATCAGCCTAGGGTTAGGGCAGGGGCCAAGGAGAAAGCCCTCGAGGAGGCCAGCTTGTGGCAGTTTTGCGATGCCCCTGGGATGCCCTTTGCAGCTGCAGTGTGCCCGGAGCCCTGGGCCTTTTAGTTTGCGCAAGCCTGACGCCTAGGCCTAACCCTAACCCTAACCCTAACCCTAACCCTAGGCAGGGCAGCCAATCAGCCTAGGGTTAGGGCAGGGGCCAAGGAGAAAGCCCTCGAGAAGGCCAGGTTGTGGCAGTTTTGCGATGCCCCTGGGATGCCCTTTGCAGCTGCAGTGTGCCTGGAGCCCTGGGCCTTTTAGTTTGCGGAAGCCTGACCCCTAGGCGTAACCCTAACCCTAACCCTAACCCTAGGCAGGGCAGCCAATCAGCCTAGGGTTAGGGCAGGGGCCAAGGAGAAAGCCCTCAAGGAAACCAGGTTGTGGCAGTTTTGCGATGCCCCTGGGATGCCCTTTGCAGCTGCAGTGTGCCCGGAGCCCTGGGCCTTTTAGTTTGCGCAAGCCTGACCCCTAGGCGTAACCCTAACCCTAACCCTAGGCAGGGCAGCCAATCAGCCTAGGGTTAGGGCAGGGGCCAAGGAGAAAGCCCTCGAGGAGGCCAGCTTGTGGCAGTTTTGCGATGCCCCTGGGATGCCCTTTGCAGCTGCAGTGTGCCCGGAGCCCTGGGCCTTTTAGTTTGCGGAAGCCTGACGCCTAGGCCTAACCCTAACCCTAACCCTAACCCTAACCCTAGGCAGGGCAGCCAATCAGCCTAGGGTTAGGGCAGGGGCCAAGGAGAAAGCCCTCGAGAAGGCCAGGTTGTGGCAGTTTTGCGATGCCCCTGGGATGCCCTTTGCAGCTGCAGTGTGCCCGGAGCCCTGGGCCTTTTAGTTTGCGCAAGCCTGACCCCTAGGCCTAACCCTAACCCTAACCCTAACCCTAACCCTAACCCTAACCCTAACCCTAACCCTAACCCTAACCCTAACCCTAGGCAGGGCAGCCAATCAGCCTAGGGTTAGGGCAGGGGCCAAGGAGAAAGCCCTCGAGGAGGCCAGCTTGTGGCAGTTTTGCGATGCCCCTGGGATGCCCTTTGCAGCTGCAGTGTGCCCGGAGCCCTGGGCCTTTTAGTTTGCGGAAGCCTGACCCCTAGGCCTAACCCTAACCCTAACCCTAACCCTAGGCAGGGCAGCCAATCAGCCTAGGGTTAGGGCAGGGGCCAAGGAGAAAGCCCTCGAGGAGGCCAGCTTGTGGCAGTTTTGCGATGCCCCTGGGATGCCCTTTGCAGCTGCAGTGTGCCCGGAGCCCTGGGCCTTTTAGTTTGCGGAAGCCTGACCCCTAGGCCTAACCCTAACCCTAGGCAGGGCAGCCAATCAGCCTAGGGTTAGAGCAGGGGCCAAGGAGAAAGCCCTCGAGGAGGCCAGGTTGTGGCAGTTTTGCGATGCCCCTGGGATGCCCTTTGCAGCTGCAGTGTGCCCGGAGCCCTGAGCCTTTTAGTTTGCGCAAGCCTGACCCCTAGGTGTAACCCTAACCCTAACCCTAGGCAGGGCAGCCAATCAGCCTAGGGTTAGGGCAGGGGCCAAGGAGAAAGCCCTCGAGGAGGCCAGCTTGTGGCAGGTTTGCGATGCCCCTGGGATGCCCTTTGCAGCTGCAGTGTGCCCGGAGCCCTGGGCCTTTTAGTTTGCGGAAGCCTGACCCCTAGGCCTAACCCTAACCCTAACCCTAACCCTAGGCAGGGCAGCCAATCAGCCTAGGGTTAGGGCAGGGGCCAAGGAGAAAGCCCTCGAGGAGGCCAGCTTGTGGCAGTTTTGCGATGCCCCTGGGATGCCCTTTGCAGCTGCAGTGTGCCCGGAGCCCTGGGCCTTTTAGTTTGCGGAAGCCTGACCCCTAGGCGTAACCCTAACCCTAACCCTAGGCAGGGCAGCCAATCAGCCTAGGGTTAGGGCAGGGGCCAAGGAGAAAGCCCTCGAGGAGGCCAGCTTGTGGCAGTTTTGCGATGCCCCTGGGATGCCCTTTGCAGCTGCAGTGTGCCCGGAGCCCTGGGCCTTTTAGTTTGCGGAAGCCTGACCCCTAGGCGTAACCCTAACCCTAGGCAGGGCAGCCAATCAGCCTAGGGTTAGAGCAGGGGCCAAGGAGAAAGCCCTCGAGGAGGCCAGCTAGTGGCAGTTTTGCGATGCCCCTGGGATGCCCTTTGCAGCTGCAGTGTGCCCGGAGCCCTGGGCCTTTTAGTTTGCGCAAGCCTGACCCCTAGGTGTAACCCTAACCCTAACCCTAGGCAGGGCAGCCAATCAGCCTAGGGTTAGGGCAGGGGCCAAGGAGAAAGCCCTCGAGGAGGCCAGCTTGTGGCAGGTTTGCGATGCCCCTGGGATGCCCTTTGCAGCTGCAGTGTGCCCGGAGCGCTGGGCCTTTTAGTTTGCGGAAGCCTGACCCCTAGGCCTAACCCTAACCCTAACCCTAACCCTAGGCAGGGCAGCCAATCAGCCTAGGGTTAGGGCAGGGGCCAAGGAGAAAGCCCTCAAGGAAACCAGGTTGTGGCAGTTTTGCGATGCCCCTGGGATGCCCTTTGCAGCTGCAGTGTGCCCGGAGCCCTGGGCCTTTTAGTTTGCGCAAGCCTGACCCCTAGGCGTAACCCTAACCCTAACCCTAGGCAGGGCAGCCAATCAGCCTAGGGTTAGGGCAGGGGCCAAGGAGAAAGCCCTCAGGGAGGCCAGCTTGTGGCAGTTTTGCGATGCCCCTGGGATGCCCTTTGCAGCTGCAGTGTGCCCGGAGCCCTGGGCCTTTTAGTTTGCGGAAGCCTGACCCCTAGGCCTAACCCTAACCCTAACCCTAACCCTAACCCTAGGCAGGGCAGCCAATCAGCCTAGGGTTAGGGCAGGGGCCAAGGAGAAAGCCCTCGAGGAGGCCAGCTTGTGGCAGTTTTGCGATGCCCCTGGGATGCCCTTTGCAGCTGCAGTGCGCCCGGAGCCCTGGGCCTTTTAGTTTGCGGAAGCCTGACCCCTAGGCCTAACCCTAACCCTAACCCTAACCCTAACCCTAACCCTAGGCAGGGCAGCCAATCAGCCTAGGGTTAGGGCAGGGGCCAAGGAGAAAGCCCTCGAGGAGGCCAGCTTGTGGCAGTTTTGCGATGCCCCTGGGATGCCCTTTGCAGCTGCAGTGTGCCCGGAGCCCTGGGCCTTTTAGTTTGCGCAAGCCTGACGCCTAGGCCTAACCCTAACCCTAACCCTAACCCTAACCCTAGGCAGGGCAGCCAATCAGCCTAGGGTTAGGGCAGGGGCCAAGGAGAAAGCCCTCGAGAAGGCCAGGTTGTGGCAGTTTTGCGATGCCCCTGGGATGCCCTTTGCAGCTGCAGTGTGCCTGGAGCCCTGGGCCTTTTAGTTTGCGGAAGCCTGACCCCTAGGCGTAACCCTAACCCTAACCCTAACCCTAGGCAGGGCAGCCAATCAGCCTAGGGTTAGGGCAGGGGCCAAGGAGAAAGCCCTCAAGGAAACCAGGTTGTGGCAGTTTTGCGATGCCCCTGGGATGCCCTTTGCAGCTGCAGTGTGCCCGGAGCCCTGGGCCTTTTAGTTTGCGCAAGCCTGACCCCTAGGCGTAACCCTAACCCTAACCCTAGGCAGGGCAGCCAATCAGCCTAGGGTTAGGGCAGGGGCCAAGGAGAAAGCCCTCAGGGAGGCCAGCTTGTGGCAGTTTTGCGATGCCCCTGGGATGCCCTTTGCAGCTGCAGTGTGCCCGGAGACCTGGGCCTTTTAGTTTGCGGAAGCCTGACGCCTAGGCCTAACCCTAACCCTAACCCTAACCCTAGGCAGGGCAGCCAATCAGCCTAGGGTTAGGGCAGGGGCCAAGGAGAAAACCCTCGAGGAGGCCAGGTTGTGGCAGTTTTGCAATGCCCCTGGGATGCCCTTTGCAGCTGCAGTGTGCCCGGAGCCCTGGGCCTTTTAGTTTGCGCAAGCCTGACCCCTAGGCCTAACCCTAACCCTAACCCTAACCCTAACCCTAGGCAGGGCAGCCAATCAGCCTAGGGTTAGGGCAGGGGCCAAGGAGAAAGCCCTCGAGGAGGCCAGCTTGTGGCAGTTTTGCGATGCCCCTGGGATGCCCTTTGCAGCTGCAGTGTGCCCAGAGCCCTGGGCCTTTTAGTTTGCGGAAGCCTGACCCCTAGGCCTAACCCTAACCCTAACCCTAACCCTAACCCTAACCCTAGGCAGGGCAGCCAATCAGCCTAGGGTTAGGGCAGGGGCCAAGGAGAAAGCCCTCGAGGAGGCCAGCTTGTGGCAGTTTTGCGATGCCCCTGGGATGCCCTTTGCAGCTGCAGTGTGCCCGGAGCCCTGGGCCTTTTAGTTTGCGCAAGCCTGACGCCTAGGCCTAACCCTAACCCTAACCCTAACCCTAACCCTAGGCAGGGCAGCCAATCAGCCTAGGGTTAGGGCAGGGGCCAAGGAGAAAGCCCTCGAGAAGGCCAGGTTGTGGCAGTTTTGCGATGCCCCTGGGATGCCCTTTGCAGCTGCAGTGTGCCCGGAGCCCTGGGCCTTTTAGTTTGCGCAAGCCTGACCCCTAGGCCTAACCCTAACCCTAACCCTAACCCTAACCCTAACCCTAACCCTAACCCTAACCCTAACCCTAGGCAGGGCAGCCAATCAGCCTAGGGTTAGGGCAGGGGCCAAGGAGAAAGCCCTCGAGGAGGCCAGCTTGTGGCAGTTTTGCGATGCCCCTGGGATGCCCTTTGCAGCTGCAGTGTGCCCGGAGCCCTGGGCCTTTTAGTTTGCGCAAGCCTGACCCCTAGGCGTAACCCTAACCCTAACCCTAGGCAGGGCAGCCAATCAGCCTAGGGTTAGGGCAGGGGCCGAGGAGAAAGCCCTCGAGAAGGCCAGCTTGTGGCAGTTTTGCGATGCCCCTGGGATGCCCTTTGCAGCTGCAGTGTGCCCGGAGCCCTGGGCCTTTTAGTTTGCGGAAGCCTGACCCCTAGGCCTAACCCTAACCCTAACCCTAGGCAGGGCAGCCAATCAGCCTAGGGTTAGGGCAGGGGCCAAGGAGAAAGCCCTCGAGGAGGCCAGCTTGTGGCAGTTTTGCGATGCCCCTGGGATGCCCTTTGCAGCTGCAGTGTGCCCGGAGCCCTGGGCCTTTTAGTTTGCGCAAGCCTGACCCCTAGGCGTAACCCTAACCCTAACCCTAGGCAGGGCAGCCAATCAGCCTAGGGTTAGGGCAGGGGCCGAGGAGAAAGCCCTCGAGAAGGCCAGGTTGTGGCAGTTTTGCGATGCCCCTGGGATGCCCTTTGCAGCTGCAGTGTGCCCGGAGACCTGGGCCTTTTAGTTTGCGGAAGCCTGACCCCTAGGCCTAACCCTAACCCTAACCCTAACCCTAGGCAGGGCAGCCAATCAGCCTAGGGTTAGGGCAGGGGCCAAGGAGAAAACCCTCGAGGAGGCCAGGTTGTGGCAGTTTTGCGATGCCCCTGGGATGCCCTTTGCAGCTGCAGTGTGCCCGGAGCCCTGGGCCTTTTAGTTTGCGGAAGCCTGACCCCTAGGCCTAACCCTAACCCTAACCCTAGGCAGGGCAGCCAATCAGCCTAGGGTTAGGGCAGGGGCCAAGGAGAAAGCCCTCGAGGAGGCCAGCTTGTGGCAGTTTTGCGATGCCCCTGGGATGCCCTTTGCAGCTGCAGTGTGCCCGGAGCCCTGGGCCTTTTAGTTTGCGCAAGCCTGACCCCTAGGCCTAACCCTAACCCTAACCCTAACCCTAACCCTAACCCTAACCCTAGGCAGGGCAGCCAATCAGCCTAGGGTTAGGGCAGGGGCCAAGGAGAAAGCCCTCGAGAAGGCCAGGTTGTGGCAGTTTTGCGATGCCCCTGGGATGCCCTTTGCAGCTGCAGTGTGCCCGGAGCCCTGGGCCTTTTAGTTTGCGGAAGCCTGACCCCTAGGCCTAACCCTAACCCTAACCCTAACCCTAGGCAGGGCAGCCAATCAGCCTAGGGTTAGGGCAGGGGCCAAGGAGAAAGCCCTCGAGGAGGCCAGGTTGTGGCAGTTTTGCGATGCCCCTGGGATGCCCTTTGCAGCTGCAGTGTGCCCGGAGCCCTGGGCCTTTTAGTTTGCGGAAGCCTGACCCCTAGGCCTAACCCTAACCCTAACCCTAACCCTAGGCAGGGCAGCCAATCAGCCTAGGGTTAGGGCAGGGGCCAAGGAGAAAGCCCTCGAGGAGGCCAGCTTGTGGCAGTTTTGCGATGCCCCTGGGATGCCCTTTGCAGCTGCAGTGTGCCCGGAGCCCTGGGCCTTTTAGTTTGCGCAAGCCTGACCCCTAGGCGTAACCCTAACCCTAACCCTAGGCAGGGCAGCCAATCAGCCTAGGGTTAGGGCAGGGGCCGAGGAGAAAGCCCTCGAGAAGGCCAGGTTGTGGCAGTTTTGCGATGCCCCTGGGATGCCCTTTGCAGCTGCAGTGTGCCCGGAGCCCTGGGCCTTTTAGTTTGCGGAAGCCTGACCCCTAGGCCTAACCCTAACCCTAACCCTAACCCTAGGCAGGGCAGCCAATCAGCCTAGTGTTAGGGCAGGGGCCAAGGAGAAAGCCCTCGAGGAGGCCAGCTTGTGGCAGTTTTGCGATGCCCCTGGGATGCCCTTTGCAGCTGCAGTGTGCCCGGAGCCCTGGGCCTTTTAGTTTGCGGAAGCCTGACCCCTAGGCCTAACCCTAGCCCTAACCCTAACCCTAACCCTAGGCAGGGCAGCCAATCAGCCTAGGGTTAGGGCAGGGGCCAAGGAGAAAGCCCTCGAGGAGGCCAGCTTGTGGCAGTTTTGCGATGCCCCTGGGATGCCCTTTGCAGCTGCAGTGTGCCCGGAGACCTGGGCCTATTAGTTTGCGCAAGCCTGACCCCTAGGCGTAACCCTAACCCTAACCATAGGCAGGGCAGCCAATCAGCCTAGGGTTAGGGCAGGGGCCAAGGAGAAAGCCCTCGAGGAGGCCAGCTTGTGGCAGTTTTGCGATGCCCCTGGGATGCCCTTTGCAGCTGCAGTGTGCCCGGAGCCCTGGGCCTTTTAGTTTGCGGAAGCCTGACCCCTAGGCCTAACACTAACCCTAACCCTAGGCAGGGCAGCCAATCAGCCTAGGGTTAGGGCAGGGGCCAAGGAGAAAGCCCTCGAGGAGGCCAGGTTGTGGCAGTTTTGCGATGCCCCTGGGATGCCCTTTGCAGCTGCAGTGTGCCCGGAGCCCTGGGCCTTTTAGTTTGCGGAAGCCTGACCCCTAGGCCTAACCCTAACCTTAACCCTAACTCTAGGCAGGGCAGCCAATCAGCCTAGGGTTAGGGCAGGGGCCAAGGAGAAAGCCCTCGAGGAGGCCAGCTTGTGGCAGTTTTGCGATGCCCCTGGGATGCCCTTTGCAGCTGCAGTGTGCCCGGAGCCCTGGGCCTTTTAGTTTGCGGAAGCCTGACCCCTAGGCGTAACCCTAACCCTAACCCTAGGCAGGGCAGCCAATCAGCCTAGGGTTAGGGCAGGGGCCAAGGAGAAAGCCCTCGAGGAGGCCAGCTTGTGGCAGGTTTGCGATGCCCCTGGGATGCCCTTTGCAGCTGCAGTGTGCCCGGAGCGCTGGGCCTTTTAGTTTGCGGAAGCCTGACCCCTAGTCCTAACCCTAACCCTAACCCTAACCCTAACCCTAGGCAGGGCAGCCAATCAGCCTAGGGTTAGGGCAGGGGCCAAGGAGAAAGCCCTCGAGGAGGCCAGCTTGTGGCAGTTTTGCGATGCCCCTGGGATGCCCTTTGCAGCTGCAGTGTGCCCGGAGCCCTGGGCCTTTTAGTTTGCGCAAGCCTGACCCCTAGGCCTAACCCTAACCCTAACCCTAGGCAGGGCAGCCAATCAGCCTAGGGTTAGGGCAGGGGCCAAGGAGAAAGCCCTCGAGGAGGCCAGCTTGTGGCAGTTTTGCGATGCCCCTGGGATGCCCTTTGCAGCTGCAGTGTGCCCGGAGCCCTGGGCCTTTTAGTTTGCGCAAGCCTGACCCCTAGGCGTAACCCTAACCCTAACCCTAACCCTAACCCTAGGCAGGGCAGCCAATCAGCCTAGGGTTAGGGCAGGGGCCAAGGAGAAAGCCCTCAGGGAGGCCAGCTTGTGGCAGTTTTGCGATGCCCCTGGGATGCCCTTTGCAGCTGCAGTGTGCCCGGAGCCCTGGGCCTTTTAGTTTGCGCAAGCCTGACCCCTAGGCGTAACCCTAACCCTAACCCTAGGCAGGGCAGCCAATCAGCCTAGGGTTAGGGCAGGGGCCGAGGAGAAAGCCCTCGAGAAGGCCAGGTTGTGGCAGTTTTGCGATGCCCCTGGGATGCCCTTTGCAGCTGCAGTGTGCCCGGAGACCTGGGCCTTTTAGTTTGCGGAAGCCTGACCCCTAGGCCTAACCCTAACCCTAACCCTAACCCTAACCCTAGGCAGGGCAGCCAATCAGCCTAGGGTTAGGGCAGGGGCCAAGGAGAAAGCCCTCGAGGAGGCCAGCTTGTGGCAGTTTTGCGATGCCCCTGGGATGCCCTTTGCAGCTGCAGTGTGCCCGGAGCCCTGGGCCTTTTAGTTTGCGGAAGCCTGACCCCTAGGCCTAACCCTAACCCTAACCCTAGGCAGGGCAGCCAATCAGCCTAGGGTTAGGGCAGGGGCCAAGGAGAAAGCCCTCGAGGAGGCCAGGTTGTGGCAGTTTTGCGATGCCCCTGGGATGCCCTTTGCAGCTGCAGTGTGCCCGGAGGCCTGGGCCTTTTAGTTTGCGCAAGCCTGACCCCTAGGCCTAACCCTAACCCTAACCCTAACCCTAACCCTAACCCTAACCCTAGGCAGGGCAGCCAATCAGCCTAGGGTTAGGGCAGGGGCCAAGGAGAAAGCCCTCGAGAAGGCCAGGTTGTGGCAGTTTTGCGATGCCCCTGGGATGCCCTTTGCAGCTGCAGTGTGCCCGGAGCCCTGGGCCTTTTAGTTTGCGGAAGCCTGACCCCTAGGCCTAACCCTAACCCTAACCCTAACCCTAGGCAGGGCAGCCAATCAGCCTAGGGTTAGGGCAGGGGCCAAGGAGAAAGCCCTCGAGGAGGCCAGCTTGTGGAAGGTTTGCGATGCCCCTGGGATGCCCTTTGCAGCTGCAGTGTGCCCGGAGCGCTGGGCCTTTTAGTTTGCGGAAGCCTGACCCCTAGGCCTAACCCTAACCCTAACCCTAACCCTAGGCAGGGCAGCCAATCAGCCTAGGGTTAGGGCAGGGGCCAAGGAGAAAGCCCTCAGGGAGGCCAGCTTGTGGCAGTTTTGCGATGCCCCTGGGATGCCCTTTGCAGCTGCAGTGTGCCCGGAGCCCTGGGCCTTTTAGTTTGCGCAAGCCTGACCCCTAGGCGTAACCCTAACCCTAACCCTAGGCAGGGCAGCCAATCAGCCAAGGGTTAGGGCAGGGGCCGAGGAGAAAGCCCTCGAGAAGGCCAGGTTGTGGCAGTTTTGCGATGCCCCTGGGATGCCCTTTGCAGCTGCAGTGTGCCCGGAGCCCTGGGCCTTTTAGTTTGCGGAAGCCTGACCCCTAGGCCTAACCCTAACCCTAACCCTAACCCTAGGCAGGGCAGCCAATCAGCCTAGTGTTAGGGCAGGGGCCAAGGAGAAAGCCCTCGAGGAGGCCAGCTTGTGGCAGTTTTGCGATGCCCCTGGGATGCCCTTTGCAGCTGCAGTGTGCCCGGAGCCCTGGGCCTTTTAGTTTGCGGAAGCCTGACCCCTAGGCCTAACCCTAACCCTAACCCTAACCCTAGGCAGGGCAGCCAATCAGCCTAGGGTTAGGGCAGGGGCCAAGGAGAAAACCCTCGAGGAGGCCAGGTTGTGGCAGTTTTGCAATGCCCCTGGGATGCCCTTTGCAGCTGCAGTGTGCCCGGAGCCCTGGGCCTTTTAGTTTGCGCAAGCCTGACCCCTAGGCCTAACCCTAACCCTAACCCTAACCCTAACCCTAGGCAGGGCAGCCAATCAGCCTAGGGTTAGGGCAGGGGCCAAGGAGAAAGCCCTCGAGGAGGCCAGCTTGTGGCAGTTTTGCGATGCCCCTGGGATGCCCTTTGCAGCTGCAGTGTGCCCGGAGCCCTGGGCCTTTTAGTTTGCGGAAGCCTGACCCCTAGGCCTAACCCTAGCCCTAACCCTAACCCTAACCCTAGGCAGGGCAGCCAATCAGCCTAGGGTTAGGGCAGGGGCCAAGGAGAAAGCCCTCGAGGAGGCCAGCTTGTGGCAGTTTTGCGATGCCCCTGGGATGCCCTTTGCAGCTGCAGTGTGCCCGGAGACCTGGGCCTATTAGTTTGCGCAAGCCTGACCCCTAGGCGTAACCCTAACCCTAACCATAGGCAGGGCAGCCAATCAGCCTAGGGTTAGGGCAGGGGCCAAGGAGAAAGCCCTCGAGGAGGCCAGCTTGTGGCAGTTTTGCGATGCCCCTGGGATGCCCTTTGCAGCTGCAGTGTGCCCGGAGCCCTGGGCCTTTTAGTTTGCGGAAGCCTGACCCCTAGGCCTAACACTAACCCTAACCCTAGGCAGGGCAGCCAATCAGCCTAGGGTTAGGGCAGGGGCCAAGGAGAAAGCCCTCGAGGAGGCCAGGTTGTGGCAGTTTTGCGATGCCCCTGGGATGCCCTTTGCAGCTGCAGTGTGCCCGGAGCCCTGGGCCTTTTAGTTTGCGGAAGCCTGACCCCTAGGCCTAACCCTAACCTTAACCCTAACTCTAGGCAGGGCAGCCAATCAGCCTAGGGTTAGGGCAGGGGCCAAGGAGAAAGCCCTCGAGGAGGCCAGCTTGTGGCAGTTTTGCGATGCCCCTGGGATGCCCTTTGCAGCTGCAGTGTGCCCGGAGCCCTGGGCCTTTTAGTTTGCGGAAGCCTGACCCCTAGGCGTAACCCTAACCCTAACCCTAGGCAGGGCAGCCAATCAGCCTAGGGTTAGGGCAGGGGCCAAGGAGAAAGCCCTCGAGGAGGCCAGCTTGTGGCAGTTTTGCGATGCCCCTGGGATGCCCTTTGCAGCTGCAGTGTGCCCGGAGCGCTGGGCCTTTTAGTTTGCGGAAGCCTGACCCCTAGTCCTAACCCTAACCCTAACCCTAACCCTAACCCTAGGCAGGGCAGCCAATCAGCCTAGGGTTAGGGCAGGGGCCAAGGAGAAAGCCCTCGAGGAGGCCAGCTTGTGGCAGTTTTGCGATGCCCCTGGGATGCCCTTTGCAGCTGCAGTGTGCCCGGAGCCCTGGGCCTTTTAGTTTGCGCAAGCCTGACCCCTAGGCCTAACCCTAACCCTAACCCTAGGCAGGGCAGCCAATCAGCCTAGGGTTAGGGCAGGGGCCAAGGAGAAAGCCCTCGAGGAGGCCAGCTTGTGGCAGTTTTGCGATGCCCCTGGGATGCCCTTTGCAGCTGCAGTGTGCCCGGAGCCCTGGGCCTTTTAGTTTGCGCAAGCCTGACCCCTAGGCCTAACCCTAACCCTAACCCTAGGCAGGGCAGCCAATCAGCCTAGGGTTAGGGCAGGGGCCAAGGAGAAAGCCCTCAGGGAGGCCAGCTTGTGGCAGTTTTGCGATGCCCCTGGGATGCCCTTTGCAGCTGCAGTGTGCCCGGAGCCCTGGGCCTTTTAGTTTGCGGAAGCCTGACCCCTAGGCCTAACCCTAACCCTAACCCTAACCCTAGGCAGGGCAGCCAATCAGCCTAGGGTTAGGGCAGGGGCCAAGGAGAAAACCCTCGAGGAGGCCAGGTTGTGGCAGTTTTGCAATGCCCCTGGGATGCCCTTTGCAGCTGCAGTGTGCCCGGAGCCCTGGGCCTTTTAGTTTGCGCAAGCCTGACCCCTAGGCCTAACCCTAACCCTAACCCTAACCCTAACCCTAACCCTAGGCAGGGCAGCCAATCAGCCTAGGGTTAGGGCAGGGGCCAAGGAGAAAGCCCTCGAGGAGGCCAGCTTGTGGCAGTTTTGCGATGCCCCTGGGATGCCCTTTGCAGCTGCAGTGTGCCCGGAGCCCTGGGCCTTTTAGTTTGCGGAAGCCTGACCCCTATGCCTAACCCTAACCCTAACCCTAGGCAGGGCAGCCAATCAGCCTAGGGTTAGGGCAGGGGCCAAGGAGAAAGCCCTCGAGGAGGCCAGCTTGTGGCAGTTTTGCGATGCCCCTGGGATGCCCTTTGCAGCTGCAGTGTGCCCGGAGCCCTGGGCCTTTTAGTTTGCGCAAGCCTGACCCCTAGGCGTAACCCTAACCCTAACCCTAGGCAGGGCAGCCAATCAGCCTAGGGTTAGGGCAGGGGCCAAGGAGAAAGCCCTCAGGGAGGCCAGCTTGTGGCAGTTTTGCGATGCCCCTGGGATGCCCTTTGCAGCTGCAGTGTGCCCGGAGCCCTGGGCCTTTTAGTTTGCGGAAGCCTGACCCCTAGCCCTAACCCTAACCCTAACCCTAGGCAGGGCAGCCAATCAGCCTAGGGTTAGGGCAGGGGCCAAGGAGAAAACCCTCGAGGAGGCCAGGTTGTGGCAGTTTTGCGATGCCCCTGGGATGCCCTTTGCAGCTGCAGTGTGCCCGGAGCCCTGGGCCTTTTAGTTTGCGCAAGCCTGACCCCTAGGCGTAACCCTAACCCTAACCCTAGGCAGGGCAGCCAATCAGCCTAGGGTTAGGGCAGGGGCCAAGGAGAAAGCCCTCGAGGAGGCCAGGTTGTGGCAGTTTTGCGATGCCCCTGGGATGCCCTTTGCAGCTGCAGTGTGCCCGGAGCCCTGGGCCTTTTAGTTTGCGGAAGCCTGACGCCTAGGCCTAACCCTAACCCTAACCCTAACCCTAACCCTAGGCAGGGCAGCCAATCAGCCTAGGGTTAGGGCAGGGGCCAAGGAGAAAGCCCTCGAGAAGGCCAGGTTGTGGCAGTTTTGCGATGCCCCTGGGATGCCCTTTGCAGCTGCAGTGTGCCCGGAGCCCTGGGCCTTTTAGTTTGCGGAAGCCTGACGCCTAGGCCTAACCCTAACCCTAACCCTAACCCTAACCCTAGGCAGGGCAGCCAATCAGCCTAGGGTTAGGGCAGGGGCCAAGGAGAAAGCCCTCGAGGAGGCCAGCTTGTGGCAGTTTTGCGATGCCCCTGGGATGCCCTTTGCAGCTGCAGTGTGCCCGGAGCCCTGGGCCTTTTAGTTTGCGGAAGCCTGACCCCTATGCCTAACCCTAACCCTAACCCTAGGCAGGGCAGCCAATCAGCCTAGGGTTAGGGCAGGGGCCAAGGAGAAAGCCCTCGAGGAGGCCAGCTTGTGGCAGTTTTGCGATGCCCCTGGGATGCCCTTTGCAGCTGCAGTGTGCCCGGAGCCCTGGGCCTTTTAGTTTGCGCAAGCCTGACCCCAAGGCGTAACCCTAACCCTAACCCTAGGCAGGGCAGCCAATCAGCCTAGGGTTAGGGCAGGGGCCAAGGAGAAAGCCCTCAGGGAGGCCAGCTTGTGGCAGTTTTGCGATGCCCCTGGGATGCCCTTTGCAGCTGCAGTGTGCCCGGAGCCCTGGGCCTTTTAGTTTGCGGAAGCCTGACCCCTAGGCCTAACCCTAACCCTAACCCTAACCCTAGGCAGGGCAGCTAATCAGCCTAGGGTTAGGGCAGGGGCCAAGGAGAAAACCCTCGAGGAGGCCAGGTTGTGGCAGTTTTGCAATGCCCCTGGGATGCCCTTTGCAGCTGCAGTGTGCCCGGAGCCCTGGGCCTTTTAGTTTGCGCAAGCCTGACCCCTAGGCCTAACCCTAACCCTAACCCTAACCCTAACCCTAACCCTAGGCAGGGCAGCCAATCAGCCTAGGGTTAGGGCAGGGGCCAAGGAGAAAGCCCTCGAGGAGGCCAGCTTGTGGCAGTTTTGCGATGCCCCTGGGATGCCCTTTGCAGCTGCAGTGTGCCCGGAGCCCTGGGCCTTTTAGTTTGCGGAAGCCTGACCCCTAGGCCTAACCCTAACCCTAACCCTAACCCTAACCCTAGGCAGGGCAGCCAATCAGCCTAGGGTTAGGGCAGGGGCCAAGGAGAAAGCCCTCGAGGAGGCCAGCTTGTGGCAGTTTTGCGATGCCCCTGGGATGCCCTTTGCAGCTGCAGTGTGCCCGGAGCCCTGGGCCTTTTAGTTTGCGCAAGCCTGACCCCTAGGCCTAACCCTAACCCTAACCCTAACCCTAACCCTAACCCTAACCCTAGGCAGGGCAGCCAATCAGCCTAGGGTTAGGGCAGGGGCCAAGGAGAAAGCCCTCGAGGAGGCCAGGTTGTGGCAGTTTTGCGATGCCCCTGGGATGCCCTTTGCAGCTGCAGTGTGCCCGGAGCCCTGGGCCTTTTAGTTTGCGGAAGCCTGACCCCTAGGCCTAACCCTAACCCTAACCCTAACCCTAGGCAGGGCAGCCAATCAGCCTAGGGTTAGGGCAGGGGCCAAGGAGAAAGCCCTCGAGGAGGCCAGTTTGTGGCAGTTTTGCGATGCCCCTGGGATGCCCTTTGCAGCTGCAGTGTGCCCGGAGCCCTGGGCCTTTTAGTTTGCGGAAGCCTGACCCCTAGGCCTAACCCTAACCCTAACCCTAGGCAGGGCAGCCAATCAGCCTAGGGTTAGGGCAGGGGCCAAGGAGAAAGCCCTCGAGGAGGCCAGCTTGTGGCAGTTTTGCGATGCCCCTGGGATGCCCTTTGCAGCTGCAGTGTGCCCGGAGCCCTGGGCCTTTTAGTTTGCGCAAGCCTGACCCCTAGGCCTAACCCTAACCCTAACCCTAGGCAGGGCAGCCAATCAGCCTAGGGTTAGGGCAGGGGCTAAGGAGAAAGCCCACAGGGAGGCCAGCTTGTGGCAGTTTTGCGATGCCCCTGGGATGCCCTTTGCAGCTGCAGTGTGCCCGGAGCCCTGGGCCTTTTAGTTTGCGGAAGCCTGACCCCTAGGCCTAACCCTAACCCTAACCCTAACCCTAGGCAGGGCAGCCAATCAGCCTAGGGTTAGGACAGGGGCCAAGGAGAAAACCCTCGAGGAGGCCAGGTTGTGGCAGTTTTGCAATGCCCCTGGGATGCCCTTTGCAGCTGCAGTGTGCCCGGAGCCCTGGGCCTTTTAGTTTGCGCAAGCCTGACCCCTAGGCCTAACCCTAACCCTAACCCTTACCCTAACCCTAGGCAGGGCAGCCAATCAGCCTAGGGTTAGGGCAGGGGCCAATGAGAAAGCCCTCGAGGAGGCCAGGTTGTGGCAGTTTTGCGATGCCCCTGGGATGCCCTTTGCAGCTGCAGTGTGCCCGGAGCCCTGGGCCTTTTAGTTTGCGGAAGCCTGACGCCTAGGCCTAACCCTAACCCTAACCCTAACCCTAGGCAGGGCAGCCAATCAGCCTAGGGTTAGGGCAGGGGCCGAGGAGAAAGCCCTCGAGAAGGCCAGGTTGTGGCAGTTTTGCGATGCCCGTGGGATGCCCTTTGCAGCTGCAGTGTGCCCGGAGCCCTGGGCCTTTTAGTTTGCGGAAGCCTGACCCCTAGGCCTAACCCTAACCCTAACCCTAACCCTAGGCAGGGCAGCCAATCAGCCTAGGGTTAGGGCAGGGGCCAAGGAGAAAGCCCTCGAGGAGGCCAGCTTGTGGCAGTTTTGCGATGCCCCTGGGATGCCCTTTGCAGCTGCAGTGTGCCCGGAGCCCTGGGCCTTTTAGTTTGCGCAAGCCTGACCACTAGGCGTAACCCTAACCCTAACCCTAACGCTAACCCTAACCCTAACCCTAGGCAGGGCAGCCAATCAGCCTAGGGTTAGGGCAGGGGCCAAGGAGAAAACCCTCAGGGAGGCCAGCTTGTGGCAGTTTTGCGATGCCCCTGGGATGCCCTTTGCAGCTGCAGTGTGCCCGGAGCCCTGGGCCTTTTAGTTTGCGGAAGCCTGACCCCTAGGCCTAACCCTAACCCTAACCCTAACCCTAGGCAGGGCAGCCAATCAGCCTAGGGTTAGGGCAGGGGCCAAGGAGAAAACCCTCGAGGAGGCCAGGTTGTGGCAGTTTTGCGATGCCCCTGGGATGCCCTTTGCAGCTGCAGTGTGCCCGGAGCCCTGGGCCTTTTAGTTTGCGCAAGCCTGACCCCTAGGCCTAACCCTAACCCTAACCCTAACCCTAACCCTAACCCTAACCCTAACCCTAGGCAGGGCAGCCAATCAGCCTAGGGTTAGGGCAGGGGCCAAGGAGAAAGCCCTCGAGGAGGCCAGCTTGTGGCAGTTTTGCGATGCCCCTGGGATGCCCTTTGCAGCTGCAGTGTGCCCGGAGCCCTGGGCCTTTTAGTTTGCGGAAGCCTGACCCCTAGGCCTAACCCTAACCCTAACCCTAACCCTAACCCTAACCCTAGGCAGGGCAGCCAATCAGCCTAGGGTTAGGGCAGGGGCCAAGGAGAAAGCCCTCGAGGAGGCCAGCTTGTGGCAGTTTTGCGATGCCCCTGGGATGCCCTTTGCAGCTGCAGTGTGCCCGGAGCCCTGGGCCTTTTAATTTCCGCAAGCCTGACCCCTAGGCGTAACCCTAACCCTAACCCTAACCCTAACCCTAGGCAGGGCAGCCAATCAGCCTAGGGTTAGGGCAGGGGCCAAGGAGAAAGCCCTCGAGGAGGCCAGGTTGTGGCAGTTTTGCGATGCCCCTGGGATGCCCTTTGCAGCTGCAGTGTGCCCGGAGCCCTGGGCCTTTTAGTTTGCGGAAGCCTGACCCCTAGCCCTAACCCTAACCCTAACCCTAGGCAGGGCAGCCAATCAGCCTAGGGTTAGGGCAGGGGCCAAGGAGAAAACCCTCAAGGAGGCCAGGTTGTGGCAGTTTTGCGATGCCCCTGGGATGCCCTTTGCAGCTGCAGTGTGCCCGGAGCCCTGGGCCTTTTAGTTTGCGCAAGCCTGACCCCTAGGCGTAACCCTAACCCTAACCCTAGGCAGGGCAGCCAATCAGCCTAGGGTTAGGGCAGGGGCCAAGGAGAAAGCCCTCGAGGAGGCCAGCTTGTGGCAGTTTTGCGATGCCCCTGGGATGCCCTTTGCAGCTGCAGTGTGCCCGGAGCCCTGGGCCTTTTAGTTTGCGGAAGCCTGACGCCTAGGCCTAACCCTAACCCTAACCCTAACCCTAACCCTAGGCAGGGCAGCCAATCAGCCTAGGGTTAGGGCAGGGGCCAAGGAGAAAGCCCTCGAGAAGGCCAGGTTGTGGCAGTTTTGCGATGCCCCTGGGATGCCCTTTGCAGCTGCAGTGTGCCCGGAGCCCTGGGCCTTTTAGTTTGCGGAAGCCTGACGCCTAGGCCTAACCCTAACCCTAACCCTAACCCTAACCCTAGGCAGGGCAGCCAATCAGCCTAGGGTTAGGGCAGGGGCCAAGGAGAAAGCCCTCGAGGAGGCCAGCTTGTGGCAGTTTTGCGATGCCCCTGGGATGCCCTTTGCAGCTGCAGTGTGCCCGGAGCCCTGGGCCTTTTAGTTTGCGGAAGCCTGACCCCTATGCCTAACCCTAACCCTAACCCTAGGCAGGGCAGCCAATCAGCCTAGGGTTAGGGCAGGGGCCAAGGAGAAAGCCCTCGAGGAGGCCAGCTTGTGGCAGTTTTGCGATGCCCCTGGGATGCCCTTTGCAGCTGCAGTGTGCCCAGAGCCCTGGGCCTTTTAGTTTGCGCAAGCCTGACGCCAAGGCGTAACCCTAACCCTAACCCTAGGCAGGGCAGCCAATCAGCCTAGGGTTAGGGCAGGGGCCAAGGAGAAAGTCCTCAGGGAGGCCAGCTTGTGGCAGTTTTGCGATGCCCCTGGGATGCCCTTTGCAGCTGCAGTGTGCCCGGAGCCCTGGGCCTTTTAGTTTGCGGAAGCCTGACCCCTAGGCCTAACCCTAACCCTAACCCTAACCCTAGGCAGGGCAGCCAATCAGCCTAGGGTTAGGGCAGGGGCCAAGGAGAAAACCCTCGAGGAGGCCAGGTTGTGGCAGTTTTGCAATGCCCCTGGGATGCCCTTTGCAGCTGCAGTGTGCCCGGAGCCCTGGGCCTTTTAGTTTGCGCAAGCCTGACCCCTAGGCCTAACCCTAACCCTAACCCTAACCCTAACCCTAACCCTAGGCAGGGCAGCCAATCAGCCTAGGGTTAGGGCAGGGGCCAAGGAGAAAGCCCTCGAGAAGGCCAGCTTGTGGCAGTTTTGCGATGCCCCTGGGATGCCCTTTGCAGCTGCAGTGTGCCCGGAGCCCTGGGCCTTTTAGTTTGCGCAAGCCTGACCCCTAGGCGTAACCCTAACCCTAACCCTAGGCAGGGCAGCCAATCAGCCTAGGGTTAGGGCAGGGGCCAAGGAGAAAGCCCTCAGGGAGGCCAGCTTGTGGCAGTTTTGCGATGCCCCTGGGATGCCCTTTGCAGCTGCAGTGTGCCCGGAGCCCTGGGCCTTTTAGTTTGCGGAAGCCTGACCCCTAGGCCTAACCCTAACCCTAACCCTAACCCTAGGCAGGGCAGCCAATCAGCCTAGGGTTAGGGCAGGGGCCAAGGAGAAAACCCTCGAGGAGGCCAGGTTGTGGCAGTTTTGCGATGCCCCTGGGATGCCCTTTGCAGCTGCAGTGTGCCCGGAGCCCTGGGCCTTTTAGTTTGCGCAAGCCTGACCCCTAGGCCTAACCCTAACCCTAACCCTAACCCTAACCCTAACCCTAACCCTAGGCAGGGCAGCCAATCAGCCTAGGGTTAGGGCAGGGGCCAAGGAGAAAGCCCTCGAGGAGGCCAGCTTGTGGCAGTTTTGCGATGCCCCTGGGATGCCCTTTGCAGCTGCAGTGTGCCCGGAGCCCTGGGCCTTTTAGTTTGCGGAAGCCTGACCCCTAGGCCTAACCCTAACCCTAACCCTAACCCTAACCCTAGGCAGGGCAGCCAATCAGCCTAGGGTTAGGGCAGGGGCCAAGGAGAAAGCCCTCGAGGAGGCCAGCTTGTGGCAGTTTTGCGATGCCCCTGGGATGCCCTTTGCAGCTGCAGTGTGCCCGGAGCCCTGGGCCTTTTAGTTTGCGCAAGCGTGACCCCTAGGCGTAACCCTAACCCTAACCCTAACCCTAACCCTAGGCAGGGCAGCCAATCAGCCTAGGGTTAGGGCAGGGGCCAAGGAGAAAGCCCTCGAGGAGGCCAGGTTGTGGCAGTTTTGCGATGCCCCTGGGATGCCCTTTGCAGCTGCAGTGTGCCCGGAGCCCTGGGCCTTTTAGTTTGCGCAAGCCTGACCCCTAGGCCTAACCCTAACCCTAACCCTAACCCTAACCCTAACCCTTGGCAGGGCAGCCAATCAGCCTAGGGTTAGGGCGGGGGCCAAGGAGAAAGCCCTCGAGGAGGCCAGCTTGTGGCAGTTTTGCGATGCCCCTGGGATGCCCTTTGCAGCTGCAGTGTGCCCGGAGCCCTGGGCCTTTTAGTTTGCGCAAGCCTGACCCCTAGGCCTAACCCTAACCCTAACCCTAACCCTAACCCTAACCCTAGGCAGGGCAGCCAATCAGCCTAGGGTTAGGGCAGGGGCCAAGGAGAAAGCCCTCGAGGAGGCCAGCTTGTGGCAGTTTTGCGATGCCCCTGGGATGCCCTTTGCAGCTGCAGTGTGCCCGGAGCCCTGGGCCTTTTAATTTCCGCAAGCCTGACCCCTAGGCGTAACCCTAACCCTAACCCTAACCCTAACCCTAGGCAGGGCAGCCAATCAGCCTAGGGTTAGGGCAGGGGCCAAGGAGAAAGCCCTCGAGGAGGCCAGGTTGTGGCAGTTTTGCGATGCCCCTGGGATGCCCTTTGCAGCTGCAGTGTGCCCGGAGCCCTGGGCCTTTTAGTTTGCGGAAGCCTGACCCCTAGCCCTAACCCTAACCCTAACCCTAGGCAGGGCAGCCAATCAGCCTAGGGTTAGGGCAGGGGCCAAGGAGAAAACCCTCGAGGAGGCCAGGTTGTGGCAGTTTTGCGATGCCCCTGGGATGCCCTTTGCAGCTGCAGTGTGCCCGGAGCCCTGGGCCTTTTAGTTTGCGCAAGCCTGACCCCTAGGCGTAACCCTAACCCTAACCCTAGGCAGGGCAGCCAATCAGCCTAGGGTTAGGGCAGGGGCCAAGGAGAAAGCCCTCGAGGAGGCCAGCTTGTGGCAGTTTTGCGATGCCCCTGGGATGCCCTTTGCAGCTGCAGTGTGCCCGGAGCCCTGGGCCTTTTAGTTTGCGGAAGCCTGACGCCTAGGCCTAACCCTAACCCTAACCCTAACCCTAACCCTAGGCAGGGCAGCCAATCAGCCTAGGGTTAGGGCAGGGGCCAAGGAGAAAGCCCTCGAGAAGGCCAGGTTGTGGCAGTTTTGCGATGCCCCTGGGATGCCCTTTGCAGCTGCAGTGTGCCCGGAGCCCTGGGCCTTTTAGTTTGCGGAAGCCTGACGCCTAGGCCTAACCCTAACCCTAACCCTAACCCTAACCCTAGGCAGGGCAGCCAATCAGCCTAGGGTTAGGGCAGGGGCCAAGGAGAAAGCCCTCGAGGAGGCCAGCTTGTGGCAGTTTTGCGATGCCCCTGGGATGCCCTTTGCAGCTGCAGTGTGCCCGGAGCCCTGGGCCTTTTAGTTTGCGGAAGCCTGACCCCTATGCCTAACCCTAACCCTAACCCTAGGCAGGGCAGCCAATCAGCCTAGGGTTAGGGCAGGGGCCAAGGAGAAAGCCCTCGAGGAGGCCAGCTTGTGGCAGTTTTGCGATGCCCCTGGGATGCCCTTTGCAGCTGCAGTGTGCCCGGAGCCCTGGGCCTTTTAGTTTGCGCAAGCCTGACCCCAAGGCGTAACCCTAACCCTAACCCTAGGCAGGGCAGCCAATCAGCCTAGGGTTAGGGCAGGGGCCAAGGAGAAAGTCCTCAGGGAGGCCAGCTTGTGGCAGTTTTGCGATGCCCCTGGGATGCCCTTTGCAGCTGCAGTGTGCCCGGAGCCCTGGGCCTTTTAGTTTGCGGAAGCCTGACCCCTAGGCCTAACCCTAACCCTAACCCTAACCCTAGGCAGGGCAGCCAATCAGCCTAGGGTTAGGGCAGGGGCCAAGGAGAAAACCCTCGAGGAGGCCAGGTTGTGGCAGTTTTGCAATGCCCCTGGGATGCCCTTTGCAGCTGCAGTGTGCCCGGAGCCCTGGGCCTTTTAGTTTGCGCAAGCCTGACCCCTAGGCCTAACCCTAACCCTAACCCTAACCCTAACCCTAACCCTAGGCAGGGCAGCCAATCAGCCTAGGGTTAGGGCAGGGGCCAAGGAGAAAGCCCTCGAGGAGGCCAGCTTGTGGCAGTTTTGCGATGCCCCTGGGATGCCCTTTGCAGCTGCAGTGTGCCCGGAGCCCTGGGCCTTTTAGTTTGCGCAAGCCTGACCCCTAGGCGTAACCCTAACCCTAACCCTAGGCAGGGCAGCCAATCAGCCTAGGGTTAGGGCAGGGGCCAAGGAGAAAGCCCTCAGGGAGGCCAGCTTGTGGCAGTTTTGCGATGCCCCTGGGATGCCCTTTGCAGCTGCAGTGTGCCCGGAGCCCTGGGCCTTTTAGTTTGCGGAAGCCTGACCCCTAGGCCTAACCCTAACCCTAACCCTAACCCTAGGCAGGGCAGCCAATCAGCCTAGGGTTAGGGCAGGGGCCAAGGAGAAAACCCTCGAGGAGGCCAGGTTGTGGCAGTTTTGCGATGCCCCTGGGATGCCCTTTGCAGCTGCAGTGTGCCCGGAGCCCTGGGCCTTTTAGTTTGCGCAAGCCTGACCCCTAGGCCTAACCCTAACCCTAACCCTAACCCTAACCCTAACCCTAGGCAGGGCAGCCAATCAGCCTAGGGTTAGGGCAGGGGCCAAGGAGAAAGCCCTCGAGGAGGCCAGCTTGTGGCAGTTTTGCGATGCCCCTGGGATGCCCTTTGCAGCTGCAGTGTGCCCGGAGCCCTGGGCCTTTTAGTTTGCGCAAGCCTGACCCCTAGGCCTAACCCTAACCCTAACCCTAACCCTAACCCTAGGCAGGGCAGCCAATCAGCCTAGGGTTAGGGCAGGGGCCAAGGAGAAAGCCCTCGAGGAGGCCAGCTTGTGGCAGTTTTGCGATGCCCCTGGGATGCCCTTTGCAGCTGCAGTGTGCCCGGAGCCCTGGGCCTTTTAGTTTGCGCAAGCGTGACCCCTAGGCGTAACCCTAACCCTAACCCTAACCCTAACCCTAGGCAGGGCAGCCAATCAGCCTAGGGTTAGGGCAGGGGCCAAGGAGAAAGCCCTCGAGGAGGCCAGGTTGTGGCAGTTTTGCGATGCCCCTGGGATGCCCTTTGCAGCTGCAGTGTGCCCGGAGCCCTGGGCCTTTTAGTTTGCGCAAGCCTGACCCCTAGGCCTAACCCTAACCCTAACCCTAACCCTAACCCTAGGCAGGGCAGCCAATCAGCCTAGGGTTAGGGCAGGGGCCAAGGAGAAAGCCCTCGAGGAGGCCAGCTTGTGGCAGTTTTGCGATGCCCCTGGGATGCCCTTTGCAGCTGCAGTGTGCCCGGAGCCCTGGGCCTTTTAGTTTGCGCAAGCCTGACCCCTAGGCCTAACCCTAACCCTAACCCTAACCCTAGGCAGGGCAGCCAATCAGCCTAGGGTTAGGGCAGGGGCCAAGGAGAAAGCCCTCGAGGAGGCCAGCTTGTGGCAGTTTTGCGATGCCCCTGGGATGCCCTTTGCAGCTGCAGTGTGCCCGGAGCCCTGGGCCTTTTAGTTTGCGGAAGCCTGACCCCTAGGCCTAACCCTAACCCTAACCCTAGGCAGGGCAGCCAATCAGCCTAGGGTTAGGGCAGGGGCCAAGGAGAAAGCCCTCGAGGAGGCCAGCTTGTGGCAGTTTTGCGATGCCCCTGGGATGCCCTTTGCAGCTGCAGTGTGCCCGGAGCCCTGGGCCTTTTAGTTTGCGCAAGCCTGACCCCTAGGCCTAACCCTAACCCTAACCCTAGGCAGGGCAGCCAATCAGCCTAGGGTTAGGGCAGGGGCTAAGGAGAAAGCCCTCAGGGAGGCCAGCTTGTGGCAGTTTTGCGATGCCCCTGGGATGCCCTTTGCAGCTGCAGTGTGCCCGGAGCCCTGGGCCTTTTAGTTTGCGGAAGCCTGACCCCTAGGCCTAACCCTAACCCTAACCCTAACCCTAGGCAGGGCAGCCAATCAGCCTAGGGTTAGGGCAGGGGCCAAGGAGAAAACCCTCGAGGAGGCCAGGTTGTGGCAGTTTTGCAATGCCCCTGGGATGCCCTTTGCAGCTGCAGTGTGCCCGGAGCCCTGGGCCTTTTAGTTTGCGCAAGCCTGACCCCTAGGCCTAACCCTAACCCTAACCCTTACCCTAACCCTAGGCAGGGCAGCCAATCAGCCTAGGGTTAGGGCAGGGGCCAATGAGAAAGCCCTCGAGGAGGCCAGGTTGTGGCAGTTTTGCGATGCCCCTGGGATGCCCTTTGCAGCTGCAGTGTGCCCGGAGCCCTGGGCCTTTTAGTTTGCGGAAGCCTGACGCCTAGGCCTAACCCTAACCCTAACCCTAACCCTAGGCAGGGCAGCCAATCAGCCTAGGGTTAGGGCAGGGGCCGAGGAGAAAGCCCTCGAGAAGGCCAGGTTGTGGCAGTTTTGCGATGCCCCTGGGATGCCCTTTGCAGCTGCAGTGTGCCCGGAGCCCTGGGCCTTTTAGTTTGCGCAAGCCTGACCCCTAGGCCTAACCCTAACCCTAACCCTAACCCTAGGCAGGGCAGCCAATCAGCCTAGGGTTAGGGCAGGGGCCAAGGAGAAAGCCCTCGAGGAGGCCAGCTTGTGGCAGTTTTGCGATGCCCCTGGGATGCCCTTTGCAGCTGCAGTGTGCCCGGAGCCCTGGGCCTTTTAGTTTGCGGAAGCCTGACCCCTAGTCGTAACCCTAACCCTAACCCTAACCCTAACCCTAGGCAGGGCAGCCAATCAGCCTAGGGTTAGGGCAGGGGCCAAGGAGAAAGCCCTCGAGGAGGCCAGGTTGTGGCAGTTTTGCGATGCCCCTGGGATGCCCTTTGCAGCTGCAGTGTGCCCGGAGCCCTGGGCCTTTTAGTTTGCGGAAGCCTGACCCCTAGCCCTAACCCTAACCCTAACCCTAGGCAGGGCAGCCAATCAGCCTAGGGTTAGGGCAGGGGCCAAGGAGAAAACCCTCGAGGAGGCCAGGTTGTGGCAGTTTTGCGATGCCCCTGGGATGCCCTTTGCAGCTGCAGTGTGCCCGGAGCCCTGGGCCTTTTAGTTTGCGGAAGCCTGACGCCTAGGCCTAACCCTAACCCTAACCCTAACCCTAACCCTAGGCAGGGCAGCCAATCAGCCTAGGGTTAGGGCAGGGGCCAAGGAGAAAGCCCTCGAGGAGGCCAGCTTGTGGCAGTTTTGCGATGCCCCTGGGATGCCCTTTGCAGCTGCAGTGTGCCCGGAGCCCTGGGCCTTTTAGTTTGCGGAAGCCTGACCCCTATGCCTAACCCTAACCCTAAACCTAGGCAGGGCAGCCAATCAGCCTAGGGTTAGGGCAGGGGCCAAGGAGAAAGCCCTCGAGGAGGCCAGCTTGTGGAAGTTTTGCGATGCCCCTGGGATGCCCTTTGCAGCTGCAGTGCGCCCGGAGCCCTGGGCCTTTTAGTTTGCGCAAGCCTGACCCCAAGGCGTAACCCTAACCCTAACCCTAGGCAGGGCAGCCAATCAGCCTAGGGTTAGGGCAGGGGCCAAGGAGAAAGCCCTCAGGGAGGCCAGCTTGTGGCAGTTTTGCGATGCCCCTGGGATGCCCTTTGCAGCTGCAGTGTGCCCGGAGCCCTGGGCCTTTTAGTTTGCGGAAGCCTGACCCCTAGGCCTAACCCTAACCCTAACCCTAACCCTAGGCAGGGCAGCCAATCAGCCTAGGGTTAGGGCAGGGGCCAAGGAGAAAACCCTCGAGGAGGCCAGGTTGTGGCAGTTTTGCAATGCCCCTGGGATGCCCTTTGCAGCTGCAGTGTGCCCGGAGCCCTGGGCCTTTTAGTTTGCGCAAGCCTGACCCCTAGGCCTAACCCTAACCCTAACCCTAACCCTAACCCTAACCCTAGGCAGGGCAGCCAATCAGCCTAGGGTTAGGGCAGGGGCCAAGGAGAAAGCCCTCGAGGAGGCCAGCTTGTGGCAGTTTTGCGATGCCCCTGGGATGCCCTTTGCAGCTGCAGTGTGCCCGGAGCCCTGGGCCTTTTAGTTTGCGCAAGCCTGACCCCTAGGCGTAACCCTAACCCTAACCCTAGGCAGGGCAGCCAATCAGCCTAGGGTTAGGGCAGGGGCCAAGGAGAAAGCCCTCAGGGAGGCCAGCTTGTGGCAGTTTTGCGATGCCCCTGGGATGCCCTTTGCAGCTGCAGTGTGCCCGGAGCCCTGGGCCTTTTAGTTTGCGGAAGCCTGACCCCTAGGCCTAACCCTAACCCTAACCCTAACCCTAGGCAGGGCAGCCAATCAGCCTAGGGTTAGGGCAGGGGCCAAGGAGAAAACCCTCGAGGAGGCCAGGTTGTGGCAGTTTTGCAATGCCCCTGGGATGCCCTTTGCAGCTGCAGTGTGCCCGGAGCCCTGGGCCTTTTAGTTTGCGCAAGCCTGACCCCTAGGCCTAACCCTAACCCTAACCCTAACCCTAACCCTAACCCTAGGCAGGGCAGCCAATCAGCCTAGGGTTAGGGCAGGGGCCAAGGAGAAAGCCCTCGAGGAGGCCAGCTTGTGGCAGTTTTGCGATGCCCCTGGGATGCCCTTTGCAGCTGCAGTGTGCCCGGAGCCCTGGGCCTTTTAGTTTGCGGAAGCCTGACCCCTAGGCCTAACCCTAACCCTAACCCTAACCCTAGGCAGGGCAGCCAATCAGCCTAGGGTTAGGGCAGGGGCCAAGGAGAAAGCCCTCGAGGAGGCCAGCTTGTGGCAGTTTTGCGATGCCCCTGGGATGCCCTTTGCAGCTGCAGTGTGCCCGGAGCCCTGGGCCTTTTAGTTTGCGCAAGCCTGACCCCTAGGCGTAACCCTAACCCTAACCCTAACCCTAACCCTAGGCAGGGCAGCCAATCAGCCTAGGGTTAGGGCAGGGGCCAAGGAGAAAGCCCTCGAGGAGGCCAGGTTGTGGCAGTTTTGCGATGCCCCTGGGATGCCCTTTGCAGCTGCAGTGTGCCCGGAGCCCTGGGCCTTTTAGTTTGCGGAAGCCTGACCCCTAGCCCTAACCCTAACCCTAACCCTAGGCAGGGCAGCCAATCAGCCTAGGGTTAGGGCAGGGGCCAAGGAGAAAACCCTCGAGGAGGCCAGGTTGTGGCAGTTTTGCGATGCCCCTGGGATGCCCTTTGCAGCTGCAGTGTGCCCGGAGCCCTGGGCCTTTTAGTTTGCGCAAGCCTGACCCCTAGGCGTAACCCTAACCCTAACCCTAGGCAGGGCAGCCAATCAGCCTAGGGTTAGGGCAGGGGCCAAGGAGAAAGCCCTCGAGGAGGCCAGCTTGTGGCAGTTTTGCGATGCCCCTGGGATGCCCTTTGCAGCTGCAGTGTGCCCGGAGCCCTGGGCCTTTTAGTTTGCGGAAGCCTGACGCCTAGGCCTAACCCTAACCCTAACCCTAACCCTAACCCTAGGCAGGGCAGCCAATCAGCCTAGGGTTAGGGCAGGGGCCAAGGAGAAAGCCCTCGAGAAGGCCAGGTTGTGGCAGTTTTGCGATGCCCCTGGGATGCCCTTTGCAGCTGCAGTGTGCCCGGAGCCCTGGGCCTTTTAGTTTGCGGAAGCCTGACGCCTAGGCCTAACCCTAACCCTAACCCTAACCCTAACCCTAGGCAGGGCAGCCAATCAGCCTAGGGTTAGGGCAGGGGCCAAGGAGAAAGCCCTCGAGGAGGCCAGCTTGTGGCAGTTTTGCGATGCCCCTGGGATGCCCTTTGCAGCTGCAGTGTGCCCGGAGCCCTGGGCCTTTTAGTTTGCGCAAGCCTGACGCCTAGGCCTAACCCTAACCCTAACCCTAGGCAGGGCAGCCAATCAGCCTAGGGTTAGGGCAGGGGCCAAGGAGAAAGCCCTCGAGGAGGCCAGCTTGTGGCAGTTTTGCGATGCCCCTGGGATGCCCTTTGCAGCTGCAGTGTGCCCGGAGCCCTGGGCCTTTTAGTTTGCGCAAGCCTGACCCCAAGGCGTAACCCTAACCCTAACCCTAGGCAGGGCAGCCAATCAGCCTAGGGTTAGGGCAGGGGCCAAGGAGAAAGCCCTCAGGGAGGCCAGCTTGTGGCAGTTTTGCGATGCCCCTGGGATGCCCTTTGCAGCTGCAGTGTGCCCGGAGCCCTGGGCCTTTTAGTTTGCGGAAGCCTGACCCCTAGGCCTAACCCTAACCCTAACCCTAACCCTAGGCAGGGCAGCCAATCAGCCTAGGGTTAGGGCAGGGGCCAAGGAGAAAACCCTCGAGGAGGCCAGGTTGTGGCAGTTTTGCAATGCCCCTGGGATGCCCTTTGCAGCTGCAGTGTGCCCGGAGCCCTGGGCCTTTTAGTTTGCGCAAGCCTGACCCCTAGGCCTAACCCTAACCCTAACCCTAACCCTAACCCTAACCCTAGGCAGGGCAGCCAATCAGCCTAGGGTTAGGGCAGGGGCCAAGGAGAAAGCCCTCGAGGAGGCCAGCTTGTGGCAGTTTTGCGATGCCCCTGGGATGCCCTTTGCAGCTGCAGTGTGCCCGGAGCCCTGGGCCTTTTAGTTTGCGGAAGCCTGACCCCTAGGCCTAACCCTAACCCTAACCCTAACCCTAACCCTAGGCAGGGCAGCCAATCAGCCTAGGGTTAGGGCAGGGGCCAAGGAGAAAGCCCTCGAGGAGGCCAGCTTGTGGCAGTTTTGCGATGCCCCTGGGATGCCCTTTGCAGCTGCAGTGTGCCCGGAGCCCTGGGCCTTTTAGTTTGCGCAAGCCTGACCCCTAGGCGTAACCCTAACCCTAACCCTAACCCTAACCCTAGGCAGGGCAGCCAATCAGCCTAGGGTTAGGGCAGGGGCCAAGGAGAAAGCCCTCGAGGAGGCCAGGTTGTGGCAGATTTGCGATGCCCCTGGGATGCCCTTTGCAGCTGCAGTGTGCCCGGAGCCCTGGGCCTTTTAGTTTGCTCAAGCCTGACCCCTAGGCCTAACCCTAACCCTAACCCTAACCCTAACCCTAACCCTAGGCAGGGCAGCCAATCAGCCTAGGGTTAGGGAAGGGGCCAAGGAGAAAGCCCTCGAGGAGGCCAGCTTGTGGCAGTTTTGCGATGCCCCTGGGATGCCCTTTGCAGCTGCAGTGTGCCCGGAGCGCTGGGCCTTTTAGTTTGCGCAAGCCTGACCCCTAGGCCTAACCCTAACCCTAACCCTAACCCTAGGCAGGGCAGCCAATCAGCCTAGGGTTAGGGCAGGGGCCAAGGAGAAAGCCCTCGAGGAGGCCAGCTTGTGGCAGTTTTGCGATGCCCCTGGGATGCCCTTTGCAGCTGCAGTGTGCCCGGAGCCCTGGGCCTTTTAGTTTGCGGAAGCCTGACCCCTAGGCGTAACCCTAACCCTAACCCTAGGCAGGGCAGCCAATCAGCCTAGGGTTAGGGCAGGGGCCAAGGAGAAAGCCCTCGAGGAGGCCAGCTTGTGGCAGTTTTGCGATGCCCCTGGGATGCCCTTTGCAGCTGCAGTGTGCCCGGAGCCCTGGGCCTTTTAGTTTGCGCAAGCCTGACCCCTAGGCCTAACCCTAACCCTAACCCTAGGCAGGGCAGCCAATCAGCCTAGGGTTAGGGCAGGGGCTAAGGAGAAAGCCCTCAGGGAGGCCAGCTTGTGGCAGTTTTGCGATGCCCCTGGGATGCCCTTTGCAGCTGCAGTGTGCCCGGAGCCCTGGGCCTTTTAGTTTGCGGAAGCCTGACCCCTAGGCCTAACCCTAACCCTAACCCTAACCCTAGGCAGGGCAGCCAATCAGCCTAGGGTTAGGGCAGGGGCCAAGGAGAAAACCCTCGAGGAGGCCAGGTTGTGGCAGTTTTGCAATGCCCCTGGGATGCCCTTTGCAGCTGCAGTGTGCCCGGAGCCCTGGGCCTTTTAGTTTGCGCAAGCCTGACCCCTAGGCCTAACCCTAACCCTAACCCTAACCCTAACCCTAGGCAGGGCAGCCAATCAGCCTAGGGTTAGGGCAGGGGCCAAGGAGAAAGCCCTCGAGGAGGCCAGGTTGTGGCAGTTTTGCGATGCCCCTGGGATGCCCTTTGCAGCTGCAGTGTGCCCGGAGCCCTGGGCCTTTTAGTTTGCGGAAGCCTGACGCCTAGGCCTAACCCTAACCCTAACCCTAACCCTAGGCAGGGCAGCCAATCAGCCTAGGGTTAGGGCAGGGGCCGAGGAGAAAGCCCTCGAGAAGGCCAGGTTGTGGCAGTTTTGCGATGCCCCTGGGATGCCCTTTACAGCTGCAGTGTGCCCGGAGCCCTGGGCCTTTTAGTTTGCGGAAGCCTGACCCCTAGGCGTAACCCTAACCCTAACCCTAACGCTAACCCTAACCCTAACCCTAGGCAGGGCAGCCAATCAGCCTAGGGTTAGGGCAGGGGCCAAGGAGAAAGCCCTCAGGGAGGCCAGCTTGTGGCAGTTTTGCGATGCCCCTGGGATGCCCTTTGCAGCTGCAGTGTGCCCGGAGCCCTGGGCCTTTTAGTTTGCGGAAGCCTGACCCCTAGGCCTAACCCTAACCCTAACCCTAACCCTAGGCAGGGCAGCCAATCAGCCTAGGGTTAGGGCAGGGGCCAAGGAGAAAACCCTCGAGGAGGCCAGGTTGTGGCAGTTTTGCGATGCCCCTGGGATGCCCTTTGCAGCTGCAGTGTGCCCGGAGCCCTGGGCCTTTTAGTTTGCGCAAGCCTGACCCCTAGGCCTAACCCTAACCCTAACCCTAACCCTAACCCTAACCCTAACCCTAACCCTAGGCAGGGCAGCCAATCAGCCTAGGGTTAGGGCAGGGGCCAAGGAGAAAGCCCTCGAGGAGGCCAGCTTGTGGCAGTTTTGCGATGCCCCTGGGATGCCCTTTGCAGCTGCAGTGTGCCCGGAGCCCTGGGCCTTTTAGTTTGCGGAAGCCTGACCCCTAACCCTAACCCTAACCCTAACCCTAGGCAGGGCAGCCAATCAGCCTAGGGTTAGGGCAGGGGCCAAGGAGAAAGCCCTCGAGGAGGCCAGCTTGTGGCAGTTTTGCGATGCCCCTGGGATGCCCTTTGCAGCTGCAGTGTGCCCGGAGCCCTGGGCCTTTTAGTTTGCGCAAGCCTGACCCCTAGGCGTAACCCTAACCCTAACCCTAACCCTAACCCTAGGCAGGGCAGCCAATCAGCCTAGGGTTAGGGCAGGGGCCAAGGAGAAAGCCCTCGAGGAGGCCAGGTTGTGGCAGTTTTGCGATGCCCCTGGGATGCCCTTTGCAGCTGCAGTGTGCCCGGAGCCCTGGGCCTTTTAGTTTGCGCAAGCCTGACCCCTAGGCCTAACCCTAACCCTAACCCTAACCCTAACCCTAACCCTAACCCTAGGCAGGGCAGCCAATCAGCCTAGGGTTAGGGCAGGGGCCAAGGAGAAAGCCCTCGAGGAGGCCAGCTTGTGGCAGTTTTGCGATGCCCCTGGGATGCCCTTTGCAGCTGCAGTGTGCCCGGAGCCCTGGGCCTTTTAGTTTGCGCAAGCCTGACCCCTAGGCCTAACCCTAACCCTAACCCTAGGCAGGGCAGCCAATCAGCCTAGGGTTAGGGCAGGGGCCAAGGAGAAAGCCCTCAGGGAGGCCAGCTTGTGGCAGTTTTGCGATGCCCCTGGGATGCCCTTTGCAGCTGCAGTGTGCCCGGAGCCCTGGGTCTTTTAGTTTGCGGAAGCCTGACGCCTAGGCCTAACCCTAACCCTAACCCTAACCCTAGGCAGGGCAGCCAATCAGCCTAGGGTTAGGGCAGGGGCCAAGGAGAAAACCCTCGAGGAGGCCAGGTTGTGGCAGTTTTGCAATGCCCCTGGGATGCCCTTTGCAGCTGCAGTGTGCCCGGAGCCCTGGGCCTTTTAGTTTGCGCAAGCCTGACCCCTAGGCCTAACCCTAACCCTAACCCTAACCCTAGGCAGGGCAGCCAATCAGCCTAGGGTTAGGGCAGGGGCCAAGGAGAAAACCCTCGAGGAGGCCAGGTTGTGGCAGTTTTGCAATGCCCCTGGGATGCCCTTTGCAGCTGCAGTGTGCCCGGAGCCCTGGGCCTTTTAGTTTGCGCAAGCCTGACCCCTAGGCCTAACCCTAACCCTTACCGTAACCCTAGGCAGGGCAGCCAATCAGCCTAGGGTTAGGGCAGGGGCCAATGAGAAAGCCCTCGAGGAGGCCAGGTTGTGGCAGTTTTGCGATGCCCCTGGGATGCCCTTTGCAGCTGCAGTGTGCCCGGAGCCCTGGGCCTTTTAGTTTGCGGAAGCCTGACGCCTAGGCCTAACCCTAACCCTAACCCTAACCCTAGGCAGGGCAGCCAATCAGCCTAGGGTTAGGGCAGGGGCCGAGGAGAAAGCCCTCGAGAAGGCCAGGTTGTGGCAGTTTTGCGATGCCCCTGGGATGCCCTTTGCAGCTGCAGTGTGCCCGGAGCCCTGGGCCTTTTAGTTTGCGGAAGCCTGACCCCTAGGCCTAACCCTAACCCTAACCCTAACCCTAGGCAGGGCAGCCAATCAGCCTAGGGTTAGGGCAGGGGCCAAGGAGAAAGCCCTCGAGGAGGCCAGCTTGTGGCAGTTTTGCGATGCCCCTGGGATGCCCTTTGCAGCTGCAGTGTGCCCGGAGCCCTGGGCCTTTTAGTTTGCGGAAGCCTGACCCCTAGGCGTAACCCTAACCCTAACCCTAACGCTAACCCTAACCCTAACCCTAGGCAGGGCAGCCAATCAGCCTAGGGTTAGGGCAGGGGCCAAGGAGAAAGCCCTCAGGGAGGCCAGCTTGTGGCAGTTTTGCGATGCCCCTGGGATGCCCTTTGCAGCTGCAGTGTGCCCGGAGCCCTGGGCCTTTTAGTTTGCGGAAGCCTGACGCCTAGGCCTAACCCTAACCCTAACCCTAACCCTAGGCAGGGCAGCCAATCAGCCTAGGGTTAGGGCAGGGGCCGAGGAGAAAGCCCTCGAGAAGGCCAGGTTGTGGCAGTTTTGCGATGCCCCTGGGATGCCCTTTGCAGCTGCAGTGTGCCCGGAGCCCTGGGCCTTTTAGTTTGCGGAAGCCTGACCCCTAGGCGTAACCCTAACCCTAACCCTAACGCTAACCCTAACCCTAACCCTAGGCAGGGCAGCCAATCAGCCTAGGGTTAGGGCAGGGGCCAAGGAGAAAGCCCTCAGGGAGGCCAGCTTGTGGCAGTTTTGCGATGCCCCTGGGATGCCCTTTGCAGCTGCAGTGTGCCCGGAGCCCTGGGCCTTTTAGTTTGCGGAAGCCTGACCCCTAGGCCTAACCCTAACCCTAACCCTAACCCTAGGCAGGGCAGCCAATCAGCCTAGGGTTAGGGCAGGGGCCAAGGAGAAAACCCTCGAGGAGGCCAGGTTGTGGCAGTTTTGCGATGCCCCTGGGATGCCCTTTGCAGCTGCAGTGTGCCCGGAGCCCTGGGCCTTTTAGTTTGCGCAAGCCTGACCCCTAGGCCTAACCCTAACCCTAACCCTAACCCTAACCCTAACCCTAACCCTAACCCTAGGCAGGGCAGCCAATCAGCCTAGGGTTAGGGCAGGGGCCAAGGAGAAAGCCCTCGAGGAGGCCAGCTTGTGGCAGTTTTGCGATGCCCCTGGGATGCCCTTTGCAGCTGCAGTGTGCCCGGAGCCCTGGGCCTTTTAGTTTGCGGAAGCCTGACCCCTAACCCTAACCCTAACCCTAACCCTAACCCTAGGCAGGGCAGCCAATCAGCCTAGGGTTAGGGCAGGGGCCAAGGAGAAAGCCCTCGAGGAGGCCAGCTTGTGGCAGTTTTGCGATGCCCCTGGGATGCCCTTTGCAGCTGCAGTGTGCCCGGAGCCCTGGGCCTTTTAGTTTGCGCAAGCCTGACCCCTAGGCGTAACCCTAACCCTAACCCTAACCCTAACCCTAGGCAGGGCAGCCAATCAGCCTAGGGTTAGGGCAGGGGCCAAGGAGAAAGCCCTCGAGGAGGCCAGGTTGTGGCAGTTTTGCGATGCCCCTGGGATGCCCTTTGCAGCTGCAGTGTGCCCGGAGCCCTGGGCCTTTTAGTTTGCGCAAGCCTGACCCCTAGGCCTAACCCTAACCCTAACCCTAACCCTAACCCTAACCCTAACCCTAGGCAGGGCAGCCAATCAGCCTAGGGTTAGGGCAGGGGCCAAGGAGAAAGCCCTCGAGGAGGCCAGCTTGTGGCAGTTTTGCGATGCCCCTGGGATGCCCTTTGCAGCTGCAGTGTGCCCGGAGCCCTGGGCCTTTTAGTTTGCGCAAGCCTGACCCCTAGGCCTAACCCTAACCCTAACCCTAGGCAGGGCAGCCAATCAGCCTAGGGTTAGGGCAGGGGCCAAGGAGAAAGCCCTCAGGGAGGCCAGCTTGTGGCAGTTTTGCGATGCCCCTGGGATGCCCTTTGCAGCTGCAGTGTGCCCGGAGCCCTGGGCCTTTTAGTTTGCGGAAGCCTGACGCCTAGGCCTAACCCTAACCCTAACCCTAACCCTAGGCAGGGCAGCCAATCAGCCTAGGGTTAGGGCAGGGGCCAAGGAGAAAACCCTCGAGGAGGCCAGGTTGTGGCAGTTTTGCAATGCCCCTGGGATGCCCTTTGCAGCTGCAGTGTGCCCGGAGCCCTGGGCCTTTTAGTTTGCGCAAGCCTGACCCCTAGGCCTAACCCTAACCCTAACCCTAACCCTAGGCAGGGCAGCCAATCAGCCTAGGGTTAGGGCAGGGGCCAAGGAGAAAACCCTCGAGGAGGCCAGGTTGTGGCAGTTTTGCGATGCCCCTGGGATGCCCTTTGCAGCTGCAGTGTGCCCGGAGCCCTGGGCCTTTTAGTTTGCGCAAGCCTGACCCCTAGGCCTAACCCTAACCCTTACCGTAACCCTAGGCAGGGCAGCCAATCAGCCTAGGGTTAGGGCAGGGGCCAATGAGAAAGCCCTCGAGGAGGCCAGGTTGTGGCAGTTTTGCGATGCCCCTGGGATGCCCTTTGCAGCTGCAGTGTGCCCGGAGCCCTGGGCCTTTTAGTTTGCGGAAGCCTGACGCCTAGGCCTAACCCTAACCCTAACCCTAACCCTAGGCAGGGCAGCCAATCAGCCTAGGGTTAGGGCAGGGGCCGAGGAGAAAGCCCTCGAGAAGGCCAGGTTGTGGCAGTTTTGCGATGCCCCTGGGATGCCCTTTGCAGCTGCAGTGTGCCCGGAGCCCTGGGCCTTTTAGTTTGCGGAAGCCTGACCCCTAGGCCTAACCCTAACCCTAACCCTAACCCTAGGCAGGGCAGCCAATCAGCCTAGGGTTAGGGCAGGGGCCAAGGAGAAAGCCCTCGAGGAGGCCAGCTTGTGGCAGTTTTGCGATGCCCCTGGGATGCCCTTTGCAGCTGCAGTGTGCCCGGAGCCCTGGGCCTTTTAGTTTGCGGAAGCCTGACCCCTAGGCGTAACCCTAACCCTAACCCTAACGCTAACCCTAACCCTAACCCTAGGCAGGGCAGCCAATCAGCCTAGGGTTAGGGCAGGGGCCAAGGAGAAAGCCCTCAGGGAGGCCAGCTTGTGGCAGTTTTGCGATGCCCCTGGGATGCCCTTTGCAGCTGCAGTGTGCCCGGAGCCCTGGGCCTTTTAGTTTGCGGAAGCCTGACCCCTAGGCCTAACCCTAACCCTAACCCTAACCCTAGGCAGGGCAGCCAATCAGCCTAGGGTTAGGGCAGGGGCCAAGGAGAAAACCCTCGAGGAGGCCAGGTTGTGGCAGTTTTGCAATGCCCCTGGGATGCCCTTTGCAGCTGCAGTGTGCCCGGAGCCCTGGGCCTTTTAGTTTGCGCAAGCCTGACCCCTAGGCCTAACCCTAACCCTAACCCTAACCCTAGGCAGGGCAGCCAATCAGCCTAGGGTTAGGGCAGGGGCCAAGGAGAAAACCCTCGAGGAGGCCAGGTTGTGGCAGTTTTGCAATGCCCCTGGGATGCCCTTTGCAGCTGCAGTGTGCCCGGAGCCCTGGGCCTTTTAGTTTGCGCAAGCCTGACCCCTAGGCCTAACCCTAACCCTAACCCTTACCGTAACCCTAGGCAGGGCAGCCAATCAGCCTAGGGTTAGGGCAGGGGCCAATGAGAAAGCCCTCGAGGAGGCCAGGTTGTGGCAGTTTTGCGATGCCCCTGGGATGCCCTTTGCAGCTGCAGTGTGCCCGGAGCCCTGGGCCTTTTAGTTTGCGGAAGCCTGACCCCTAGGCGTAACCCTAACCCTAACCCTAACGCTAACCCTAAGCCTAACCCTAGGCAGGGCAGCCAATCAGCCTAGGGTTAGGGCAGGGGCCAAGGAGAAAGCCCTCAGGGAGGCCAGCTTGTGGCAGTTTTGCGATGCCCCTGGGATGCCCTTTGCAGCTGCAGTGTGCCCGGAGCCCTGGGCCTTTTAGTTTGCGGAAGCCTGACCCCTAGGCCTAACCCTAACCCTAACCCTAACCCTAGGCAGGGCAGCCAATCAGCCTAGGGTTAGGGCAGGGGCCAAGGAGAAAACCCTCGAGGAGGCCAGCTTGTGGCAGTTTTGCGATGCCCCTGGGATGCCCATTGCAGCTGCAGTGTGCCCGGAGCCCTGGGCCTTTTAGTTTGCGCAAGCCTGACCCCTAGGCCTAACCCTAACCCTAACCCTAACCCTAACCCTAGGCAGGGCAGCCAATCAGCCTAGGGTTAGGGCAGGGGCCAAGGAGAAAGCCCTCGAGGAGGCCAGCTTGTGGCAGTTTTGCGATGCCCCTGGGATGCCCTTTGCAGCTGCAGTGTGCCCGGAGCCCTGGGCCTTTTACTTTGCGGAAGCCTGACGCCTAGGCCTAACCCTAACCCTAACCCTAACCCTAACCCTAACCCTAGGCAGGGCAGCCAATCAGCCTAGGGTTAGGGCAGGGGCCAAGGAGAAAGCCCTCGAGGAGGCCAGCTTGTGGCAGTTTTGCGATGCCCCTGGGATGCCCTTTGCAGCTGCAGTGTGCCCGGAGCCCTGGGCCTTTTAGTTTGCGGAAGCCTGACCCCTAGGCCTAACCCTAACCCTAACCCTAACCCTAACCCTAGGCAGGGCAGCCAATCAGCCTAGGGTTAGGGCAGGGGCCAAGGAGAAAGCCCTCGAGAAGGCCAGGTTGTGGCAGTTTTGCGATGCCCCTGGGATGCCCTTTGCAGCTGCAGTGTGCCCGGAGCCCTGGGCCTTTTAGTTTGCGCAAGCCTGACCCCTAGGCCTAACCCTAACCCTAACCCTAACCCTAACCCTAACCCTAACCCTAACCCTAACCCTAACCCTAACCCTAACCCTAGGCAGGGCAGCCAATCAGCCTAGGGTTAGGGCAGGGGCCAAGGAGAAAGCCCTCGAGGAGGCCAGGTTGTGGCAGTTTTGCGATGCCCCTGGGATGCCCTTTGCAGCTGCAGTGTGCCCGGAGCCCTGGGCCTTTTAGTTTGCGGAAGCCTGACCCCTAGGCCTAACCCTAACCCTAACCCTAACCCTAGGCAGGGCAGCCAATCAGCCTAGGGTTAGGGCAGGGGCCAAGGAGAAAGCCCTCGAGGAGGCCAGCTTGTGGCAGTTTTGCGATGCCCCTGGGATGCCCTTTGCAGCTGCAGTGTGCCCGGAGCCCTGGGCCTTTTAGTTTGCGGAAGCCTGACCCCTAGGCCTAACCCTAACCCTAACCCTAGGCAGGGCAGCCAATCAGCCTAGGGTTAGGGCTGGGGCCAAGGAGAAAGCCCTCGAGGAGGCCAGCTTGTGGCAGTTTTGCGATGCCCCTGGGATGCCCTTTGCAGCTGCAGTGTGCCCGGAGCCCTGGGCCTTTTAGTTTGCGCAAGCCTGACCCCTAGGCCTAACCCTAACCCTAACCCTAGGCAGGGCAGCCAATCAGCCTAGGGTTAGGGCAGGGGCCAAGGAGAAAGCCCTCAGGGAGGCCAGCTTGTGGCAGTTTTGCGATGCCCCTGGGATGCCCTTTGCAGCTGCAGTGTGCCCGGAGCCCTGGGCCTTTTAGTTTGCGCAAGCCTGACCCCTAGGCCTAACCCTAACCCTAACCCTTACCCTAACCCTAGGCAGGGCAGCCAATCAGCCTAGGGTTAGGGCAGGGGCCAATGAGAAAGCCCTCGAGGAGGCCAGCTTGTGGCAGTTTTGCGATGCCCCTGGGATGCCCTTTGCAGCTGCAGTGTGCCCGGAGCCCTGGGCCTTTTAGTTTGCGCAAGCCTGACCCCTAGGCGTAACCCTAACCCTAACCCTAGGCAGGGCAGCCAATCAGCCTAGGGTTAGGGCAGGGGCCAAGGAGAAAGCCCTCGAGGAGGCCAGCTTGTGGCAGTTTTGCGATGCCCCTGGGATGCCCTTTGCAGCTGCAGTGTGCCCGGAGCCCTGGGCCTTTTAGTTTGCGGAAGCCTGACGCCTAGGCCTAACCCTAACCCTAACCCTAACCCTAGGCAGGGCAGCCAATCAGCCTAGGGTTAGGGCAGGGGCCAAGGAGAAAGCCCTCGAGGAGGCCAGCTTGTGGCAGTTTTGCGATGCCCCTGGGATGCCCTTTGCAGCTGCAGTGTGCCCGGAGCCCTGGGCCTTTTAGTTTGCGGAAGCCTGACCCCTAGGCCTAACCCTAACCCTAACCCTAACCCTAACCCTAACCCTAGGCAGGGCAGCCAATCAGCCTAGGGTTAGGGAAGGGGCCAAGGAGAAAGCCCTCGAGGAGGCCAGCTTGTGGCAGTTTTGCGATGCCCCTGGGATGCCCTTTGCAGCTGCAGTGTGCCCGGAGCCCTGGGCCTTTTAGTTTGCGCAAGCCTGACCCCTAGGCGTAACCCTAACCCTAACCCTAGGCAGGGCAGCCAATCAGCCTAGGGTTAGGGCAGGGGCCAAGGAGAAAGCCCTCGAGGAGGCCAGCTTGTGGCAGTTTTGCGATGCCCCTGGGATGCCCTTTGCAGCTGCAGTGTGCCCGGAGCCCTGGGCCTTTTAGTTTGCGCAAGCCTGACCCCTTGGCGTAACCCTAACCCTAACCCTAGGCAGGGCAGCCAATCAGCCTAGGGTTAGGGCAGGGGCCAAGGAGAAAGCCCTCGAGGAGGCCAGCTTGTGGCAGGTTTGCGATGCCCCTGGGATGCCCTTTGCAGCTGCAGTGTGCCCGGAGCGCTGGGCCTTTTAGTTTGCGCAAGCCTGACCCCTAGGCGTAACCCTAACCCTAACCCTAACCCTAACCCTAACCCTAGGCAGGGCAGCCAATCAGCCTAGGGTTAGGGCAGGGGCCAAGGAGAAAGCCCTCGAGGAGGCCAGGTTGTGGCAGTTTTGCGATGCCCCTGGGATGCCCTTTGCAGCTGCAGTGTGCCCGGAGCCCTGGGCCTTTTAGTTTGCGCAAGCCTGACCCCTAGGCCTAACCCTAACCCTAACCCTAGGCAGGGCAGCCAATCAGCCTAGGGTTAGGGCAGGGGCCAAGGAGAAAGCCCTCAGGGAGGCCAGCTTGTGGCAGTTTTGCGATGCCCCTGGGATGCCCTTTGCAGCTGCAGTGTGCCCGGAGCCCTGGGCCTTTTAGTTTGCGGAAGCCTGACGCCTAGACCTAACCCTAACCCTAACCCTAACCCTAACCCTAGGCAGGGCAGCCAATCAGCCTAGGGTTAGGCCAGGGGCCAAGGAGAAAGCCCTCGAGAAGGCCAGGTTGTGGCAGTTTTGCGATGCCCCTGGGATGCCCTTTGCAGCTGCAGTGTGCCCGGAGCCCTGGGCCTTTTAGTTTGCGGAAGCCTGACCCCTAGGCGTAACCCTAACCCTAACCCTAACCCTAACCCTAGGCAGGGCAGCCAATCAGCCTAGGGTTAGGGCAGGGGCCAAGGAGAAAGCCCTCGAGGAGGCCAGCTTGTGGCAGTTTTGCGATGCCCCTGGGATGCCCTTTGCAGCTGCAGTGTGCCCGGAGCCCTGGGCCTTTTAGTTTGCGGAAGCCGGACCCCTAGGCCTAACCCTAACCCTAACCCTAACCCTAACCCTAACCCTAACCCTAGGCAGGGCAGCCAATCAGCCTAGGGTTAGGGCAGGGGCCAAGGAGAAAGCCCTCGAGGAGGCCAGCTTGTGGCAGTTTTGCGATGCCCCTGGGATGCCCTTTGCAGCTGCAGTGTGCCCGGAGCCCTGGGCCTTTTAGTTTGCGGAAGCCTGACCCCAAGGCGAAACCCTAACCCTAACCCTAGGCAGGGCAGCCAATCAGCCTAGGGTTAGGGCAGGGGCCAAGGAGAAAGCCCTCGAGGAGGCCAGCTTGTGGCAGTTTTGCGATGCCCCTGGGATGCCCTTTGCAGCTGCAGTGTGCCCGGAGCCCTGGGCCTTTTAGTTTGCGGAAGCCTGACGCCTAGGCCTAACCCTAACCCTAACCCTAACCCTAGGCAGGGCAGCCAATCAGCCTAGGGTTAGGGCAGGGGCCAAGGAGAAAGCCCTCGAGGAGGCCAGCTTGTGGCAGTTTTGCGATGCCCCTGGGATGCCCTTTGCAGCTGCAGTGTGCCCGGAGCCCTGGGCCTTTTAGTTTGCGCAAGCCTGACCCCTAGGCCTAACCCTAACCCTAACCCTAACCCTAACCCTAGGCAGGGCAGCCAATCAGCCTAGGGTTAGGGCAGGGGCCAAGGAGAAAGCCCTCGAGGAGGCCAGCTTGTGGCAGTTTTGCGATGCCCCTGGGATGCCCTTTGCAGCTGCAGTGTGCCCGGAGCCCTGGGCCTTTTAGTTTGCGGAAGCCTGACCCCTAGGCCTAACCCTAACCCTAACCCTAGGCAGGGCAGCCAATCAGCCTAGGGTTAGGGCAGGGGCCAAGGAGAAAGCCCTCGAGGAGGCCAGCTTGTGGCAGTTTTGCGATGCCCCTGGGATGCCCTTTGCAGCTGCAGTGTGCCCGGAGCCCTGGGCCTTTTAGTTTGCGCAAGCCTGACCCCTAGGCGTAACCCTAACCCTAACCATAGGCAGGGCAGCCAATCAGCCTAGGGTTAGGGCAGGGGCCAAGGAGAAAGCCCTCGAGGAGGCCAGCTTGTGGCAGTTTTGCGATGCCCCTGGGATGCCCTTTGCAGCTGCAGTGTGCCCGGAGCCCTGGGACTTTTAGTTTGCGGAAGCCTGACCCCTAGGCCTAACCCTAACCCTAACCCTAACCCTAACCCTAACCCTAACCCTAGGCAGGGCAGCCAATCAGCCTAGGGTTAGGGCAGGGGCCAAGGAGAAAGCCCTCGAGGAGGCCAGCTTGTGGCAGTTTTGCGATGCCCCTGGGATGCCCTTTGCAGCTGCAGTGTGCCCGGAGCCCTGGGCCTTTTAGTTTGCGGAAGCCTGACCCCTAGGCGAAACCCTAACCCTAACCCTAGGCAGGGCAGCCAATCAGCCTAGGGTTAGGGCAGGGGCCAAGGAGAAAGCCCTCGAGGAGGCCAGCTTGTGGCAGTTTTGCGATGCCCCTGGGATGCCCTTTGCAGCTGCAGTGTGCCCGGAGCGCTGGGCCTTTTAGTTTGCGGAAGCCTGACGCCTAGGCGTAACCCAAACCCTAACCCTAACCCTAACCCTAGGCAGGGCAGCCAATCAGCCTAGGGTTAGGGCAGGGGCCAAGGAGAAAGCCCTCGAGAAGGCCAGGTTGTGGCAGTTTTGCGATGCCCCTGGGATGCCCTTTGCAGCTGCAGTGTGCCCGGAGCCCTGGGCCTTTTAGTTTGCGGAAGCCTGACCCCTAGGCCTAACCCTAACCCTAACCCTAACCCTAGGCAGGGCAGCCAATCAGCCTAGGGTTAGGGCAGGGGCCAAGGAGAAAGCCCTCGAGAAGGCCAGGTTGTGGCAGTTTTGCGATGCCCCTGGGATGCCCTTTGCAGCTGCAGTGTGCCCGGAGCCCTGGGCCTTTTAGTTTGCGGAAGCCTGACCCCTAGGCCTAACCCTAACCCTAACCCTAACCCTAGGCAGGGCAGCCAATCAGCCTAGGGTTAGGGCAGGGGCCAAGGAGAAAGCCCTCGAGGAGGCCAGCTTGTGGCAGGTTTGCGATGCCCCTGGGATGCCCTTTGCAGCTGCAGTGTGCCCGGAGCGCTGGGCCTTTTAGTTTGCGGAAGCCTGACCCCTAGGCCTAACCCTAACCCTAACCCTAACCCTAACCCTAACCCTAGGCAGGGCAGCCAATCAGCCTAGGGTTAGGGCAGGGGCCAAGGAGAAAGCCCTCGAGGAGGCCAGCTTGTGGCAGTTTTGCGATGCCCCTGGGATGCCCTTTGCAGCTGCAGTGTGCCCGGAGCCCTGGGACTTTTAGTTTGCGGAAGCCTGACCCCTAGGCCTAACCCTAACCCTAACCATAGGCAGGGCAGCCAATCAGCCTAGGGTTAGGGCAGGGGCCAAGGAGAAAGCCCTCGAGGAGGCCAGCTTGTGGCAGTTTTGCGATGCCCCTGGGATGCCCTTTGCAGCTGCAGTGTGCCCGGAGCCCTGGGCCTTTTAGTTTGCGGAAGCCTGACCCCTAGGCGAAACCCTAACCCTAACCCTAGGCAGGGCAGCCAATCAGCCTAGGGTTAGGGCAGGGGCCAAGGAGAAAGCCCTCGAGGAGGCCAGCTTGTGGCAGTTTTGCGATGCCCCTGGGATGCCCTTTGCAGCTGCAGTGTGCCCGGAGCCCTGGGCCTTTTAGTTTGCGGAAGCCTGACCCCTAGGCGTAACCCTAACCCTAACCCTAGGCAGGGCAGCCAATCAGCCTAGGGTTAGGGCAGGGGCCAAGGAGAAAGCCCTCAGGGAGGCCAGCTTGTGGCAGTTTTGCGATGCCCCTGGGATGCCCTTTGCAGCTGCAGTGTGCCCGGAGCCCTGGGCCTTTTAGTTTGCGCAAGCCTGACCCCTAGGCCTAACCCTAGGCCTAACCCTAACCCTAACCCTAACCCTAGGCAGGGCAGCCAATCAGCCTAGGGTTAGGGCAGGGGCCAAGGAGAAAGCCCTCGAGGAGGCCAGCTTGTGGCAGTTTTGCGATGCCCCTGGGATGCCCTTTGCAGCTGCAGTGTGCCCGGAGCCCTGGGCCTTTTAGTTTGCGGAAGCCTGACCCCTAGGCCTAACCCTAACCCTAACCATAGGCAGGGCAGCCAATCAGCCTAGGGTTAGGGCAGGGGCCAAGGAGAAAGCCCTCGAGGAGGCCAGCTTGTGGCAGTTTTGCGATGCCCCTGGGATGCCCTTTGCAGCTGCAGTGTGCCCGGAGCCCTGGGCCTTTTAGTTTGCGGAAGCCTGACCCCTAGCCCTAACCCTAACCCTAACCCTAACCCTAACCCTAACCCTAGGCAGGGCAGCCAATCAGCCTAGGGTTAGGGCAGGGGCCAAGGAGAAAGCCCTCGAGGAGGCCAGCTTGTGGCAGTTTTGCGATGCCCCTGGGATGCCCTTTGCAGCTGCAGTGTGCCCGGAGCCCTGGGCCTTTTAGTTTGCGGAAGCCTGACCCCTAGGCGTAACCCTAACCCTAACCCTAGGCAGGGCAGCCAATCAGCCTAGGGTTAGGGCAGGGGCCAAGGAGAAAGCCCTCGAGGAGGCCAGCTTGTGGCAGGTTTGCGATGCCCCTGGGATGCCCTTTGCAGCTGCAGTGTGCCCGGAGCGCTGGGCCTTTTAGTTTGCGGAAGCCTGACCCCTAGTCCTAACCCTAACCCTAACCCTAACCCTAACCCTAACCCTAGGCAGGGCAGCCAATCAGCCTAGGGTTAGGGCAGGGGCCAAGGAGAAAGCCCTCAGGGAGGCCAGCTTGTGGCAGTTTTGCGATGCCCCTGGGATGCCCTTTGCAGCTGCAGTGTGCCCGGAGCCCTGGGCCTTTTAGTTTGCGGAAGCCTGACCCCTAGGCCTAACCCTAACCCTAACCCTAACCCTAGGCAGGGCAGCCAATCAGCCTAGGGTTAGGGCAGGGGCCAAGGAGAAAACCCTCGAGGAGGCCAGGTTGTGGCAGTTTTGCAATGCCCCTGGGATGCCCTTTGCAGCTGCAGTGTGCCCGGAGCCCTGGGCCTTTTAGTTTGCGGAAGCCTGACCCCTAGGCGTAACCCTAACCCTAACCCTAACCCTAACCCTAACCCTAGGCAGGGCAGCCAATCAGCCTAGGGTTAGGGCAGGGGCCAAGGAGAAAGCCCTCGAGGAGGCCAGCTTGTGGCAGTTTTGCGATGCCCCTGGGATGCCCTTTGCAGCTGCAGTGTGCCCGGAGCCCTGGGCCTTTTAGTTTGCGGAAGCCTGACCCCAAGGCGAAACCCTAACCCTAACCCTAGGCAGGGCAGCCAATCAGCCTAGGGTTAGGGCAGGGGCCAAGGAGAAAACCCTCGAGGAGGCCAGGTTGTGGCAGTTTTGCGATGCCCCTGGGATGCCCTTTGCAGCTGCAGTGTGCCCGGAGCCCTGGGCCTTTTAGTTTGCGCAAGCCTGACCCCTAGGCCTAACCCTAACCCTAACCCTAACCCTAACCCTAGGCAGGGCAGCCAATCAGCCTAGGGTTAGGGCAGGGGCCAAGGAGAAAGCCCTCGAGGAGGCCAGCTTGTGGCAGTTTTGCGATGCCCCTGGGATGCCCTTTGCAGCTGCAGTGTGCCCGGAGCGCTGGGCCTTTTAGTTTGCGGAAGCCTGACCCCTAGGCGTAACCCTAACCCTAACCCTAGGCAGGGCAGCCAATCAGCCTAGGGTTAGGGCAGGGGCCAAGGAGAAAGCCCTCGAGGAGGCCAGCTTGTGGCAGTTTTGCGATGCCCCTGGGATGCCCTTTGCAGCTGCAGTGTGCCCGGAGCCCTGGGACTTTTAGTTTGCGGAAGCCTGACCCCTAGGCCTAACCCTAACCCTAACCCTAACCCTAACCCTAACCCTAACCCTAGGCAGGGCAGCCAATCAGCCTAGGGTTAGGGCAGGGGCCAAGGAGAAAGCCCTCGAGGAGGCCAGCTTGTGGCAGTTTTGCGATGCCCCTGGGATGCCCTTTGCAGCTGCAGTGTGCCCGGAGCCCTGGGCCTTTTAGTTTGCGGAAGCCTGACGCCTAGGCGAAACCCTAACCCTAACCCTAGGCAGGGCAGCCAATCAGCCTAGGGTTAGGGCAGGGGCCAAGGAGAAAGCCCTCGAGGAGGCCAGCTTGTGGCAGTTTTGCGATGCCCCTGGGATGCCCTTTGCAGCTGCAGTGTGCCCGGAGCCCTGGGCCTTTTAGTTTGCGGAAGCCTGACGCCTAGGCGTAACCCAAACCCTAACCCTAACCCTAACCCTAGGCAGGGCAGCCAATCAGCCTAGGGTTAGGGCAGGGGCCAAGGAGAAAGCCCTCGAGGAGGCCAGCTTGTGGCAGTTTTGCGATGCCCCTGGGATGCCCTTTGCAGCTGCAGTGTGCCCGGAGCCCTGGGCCTTTTAGTTTGCGGAAGCCTGACCCCTAGGCGTAACCCTAACCCTAACCCTAGGCAGGGCAGCCAATCAGCCTAGGGTTAGGGCAGGGGCCAAGGAGAAAGCCCTCGAGGACGCCAGCTTGTGGCAGTTTTGCGATGCCCCTGGGATGCCCTTTGCAGCTGCAGTGTGCCCGGAGCGCTGGGCCTTTTAGTTTGCGGAAGCCTGACCCCTAGGCCTAACCCTAACCCTAACCCTAACCCTAACCCTAACCCTAGGCAGGGCAGCCAATCAGCCTAGGCTTAGGGCAGGGGCCAAGGAGAAAGCCCTCGAGGAGGCCAGCTTGTGGCAGTTTTGCGATGCCCCTGGGATGCCCTTTGCAGCTGCAGTGTGCCCGGAGCCCTGGGACTTTTAGTTTGCGGAAGCCTGACCCCTAGGCCTAACCCTAACCCTAACCATAGGCAGGGCAGCCAATCAGCCTAGGGTTAGGGCAGGGGCCAAGGAGAAAGCCCTCGAGGAGGCCAGCTTGTGGCAGTTTTGCGATGCCCCTGGGATGCCCTTTGCAGCTGCAGTGTGCCCGGAGCCCTGGGCCTTTTAGTTTGCGGAAGCCTGACCCCTAGGCCTAACCCTAACCCTAACCCTAGGCAGGGCAGCCAATCAGCCTAGGGTTAGGGCAGGGGCCAAGGAGAAAGCCCTCGAGGAGGCCAGCTTGTAGCAGGTTTGCGATGCCCCTGGGATGCCCTTTGCAGCTGCAGTGTGCCCGGAGCGCTGGGCCTTTTAGTTTGCGGAAGCCTGACCCCTAGTCCTAACCCTAACCCTAACCCTAACCCTAACCCTAACCCTAGGCAGGGCAGCCAATCAGCCTAGGGTTAGGGCAGGGGCCAAGGAGAAAGCCCTCGAGGAGGCCAGCTTGTGGCAGTTTTGCGATGCCCCTGGGATGCCCTTTGCAGCTGCAGTGTGCCCGGAGCCCTGGGCCTTTTAGTTTGCGGAAGCCTGACCCCTAGGCGAAACCCTAACCCTAACCCTAGGCAGGGCAGCCAATCAGCCTAGGGTTAGGGCAGGGGCCAAGGAGAAAGCCCTCGAGGAGGCCAGCTTGTGGCAGTTTTGCGATGCCCCTGGGATGCCCTTTGCAGCTGCAGTGTGCCCGGAGCCCTGGGCCTTTTAGTTTGCGGAAGCCTGACCCCTAGGCGTAACCCTAACCCTAACCCTAGGCAGGGCAGCCAATCAGCCTAGGGTTAGGGCAGGGGCCAAGGAGAAAGCCCTCAGGGAGGCCAGCTTGTGGCAGTTTTGCGATGCCCCTGGGATGCCCTTTGCAGCTGCAGTGTGCCCGGAGCCCTGGGCCTTTTAGTTTGCGGAAGCCTGACCCCTAGGCCTAACCCTAACCCTAACCATAGGCAGGGCAGCCAATCAGCCTAGGGTTAGGGCAGGGGCCAAGGAGAAAGCCCTCGAGGAGGCCAGCTTGTGGCAGTTTTGCGATGCCCCTGGGATGCCCTTTGCAGCTGCAGTGTGCCCGGAGCCCTGGGCCTTTTAGTTTGCGGAAGCCTGACCCCTAGCCCTAACCCTAACCCTAACCCTAACCCTAACCCTAGGCAGGGCAGCCAATCAGCCTAGGGTTAGGGCAGGGGCCAAGGAGAAAGCCCTCGAGGAGGCCAGCTTGTGGCAGTTTTGCGATGCCCCTGGGATGCCCTTTGCAGCTGCAGTGTGCCCGGAGCCCTGGGCCTTTTAGTTTGCGGAAGCCTGACCCCTAGGCGTAACCCTAACCCTAACCCTAGGCAGGGCAGCCAATCAGCCTAGGGTTAGGGCAGGGGCCAAGGAGAAAGCCCTCGAGGAGGCCAGCTTGTGGCAGGTTTGCGATGCCCCTGGGATGCCCTTTGCAGCTGCAGTGTGCCCGGAGCGCTGGGCCTTTTAGTTTGCGGAAGCCTGACCCCTAGTCCTAAACCTAACCCTAACCCTAACCCTAACCCTAACCCTAGGCAGGGCAGCCAATCAGCCTAGGGTTAGGGCAGGGGCCAAGGAGAAAGCCCTCAGGGAGGCCAGCTTGTGGCAGTTTTGCGATGCCCCTGGGATGCCCTTTGCAGCTGCAGTGTGCCCGGAGCCCTGGGCCTTTTAGTTTGCGGAAGCCTGACCCCTAGGCCTAGCCCTAACCCTAACCCTAACCCTAGGCAGGGCAGCCAATCAGCCTAGGGTTAGGGCAGGGGCCAAGGAGAAAACCCTCGAGGAGGCCAGGTTGTGGCAGTTTTGCAATGCCCCTGGGATGCCCTTTGCAGCTGCAGTGTGCCCGGAGCCCTGGGCCTTTTAGTTTGCGGAAGCCTGACCCCTAGGCGTAACCCTAACCCTAACCCTAACCCTAACCCTAACCCTAGGCAGGGCAGCCAATCAGCCTAGGGTTAGGGCAGGGGCCAAGGAGAAAGCCCTTGAGGAGGCCAGCTTGTGGCAGTTTTGCGATGCCCCTGGGATGCCCTTTGCAGCTGCAGTGTGCCCAGAGCCCTGGGCCTTTTAGTTTGCGGAAGCCTGACCCCAAGGCGAAACCCTAACCCTAACCCTAGGCAGGGCAGCCAATCAGCCTAGGGTTAGGGCAGGGGCCAAGGAGAAAGCCCTCGAGGAGGCCAGCTTGTGGCAGTTTTGCGATGCCCCTGGGATGCCCTTTGCAGCTGCAGTGTGCCCGGAGCCCTGGGCCTTTTAGTTTGCGCAAGCCTGACCCCTAGGCCTAACCCTAACCCTAACCCTAACCCTAACCCTAGGCAGGGCAGCCAATCAGCCTAGGGTTAGGGCAGGGGCCAAGGAGAAAGCCCTCGAGGAGGCCAGCTTGTGGCAGTTTTGCGATGCCCCTGGGATGCCCTTTGCAGCTGCAGTGTGCCCGGAGCCCTGGGCCTTTTAGTTTGCGGAAGCCTGACCCCTAGGCGTAACCCTAACCCTAACCCTAGGCAGGGCAGCCAATCAGCCTAGGGTTAGGGCAGGGGCCAAGGAGAAAGCCCTCGAGGAGGCCAGCTTGTGGCAGTTTTGCGATGCCCCTGGGATGCCCTTTGCAGCTGCAGTGTGCCCGGAGCCCTGGGCCTTTTAGTTTGCGCAAGCCTGACCCCTAGGCGTAACCCTAACCCTAACCCTAGGCAGGGCAGCCAATCAGCCTAGGGTTAGGGCAGGGGCCAAGGAGAAAGCCCTCGAGGAGGCAAGCTTGTGGCAGTTTTGCGATGCCCCTGGGATGCCCTTTGCAGCTGCAGTGTGCCCGGAGCCCTGGGCCTTTTAGTTTGCGGAAGCCTGACGCCTAGGCCTAACCCTAACCCTAACCCTAACCCTAACCCTAGGCAGGGCAGCCAATCAGCCTAGGGTTAGGGCAGGGGCCAAGGAGAAAGCCCTCGAGGAGGCCAGCTTGTGGCAGTTTTGCGATGCCCCTGGGATGCCCTTTGCAGCTGCAGTGTGCCCGGAGCCCTGGGCCTTTTAGTTTGCGGAAGCCTGACCCCTAGGCGTAACCCTAACCCTAACCCTAACCCTAACCCTAGGCAGGGCAGCCAATCAGCCTAGGGTTAGGGCAGGGGCCAAGGAGAAAGCCCTCGAGGAGGCCAGCTTGTGGCAGTTTTGCGATGCCCCTGGGATGCCCTTTGCAGCTGCAGTGTGCCCGGAGCCCTGGGACTTTTAGTTTGCGGAAGCCTGACCCCTAGGCCTAACCCTAACCCTAACCCTAACCCTAACCCTAACCCTAGGCAGGGCAGCCAATCAGCCTAGGGTTAGGGCAGGGGCCAAGGAGAAAGCCCTCGAGGAGGCCAGCTTGTGGCAGTTTTGCGATGCCCCTGGGATGCCCTTTGCAGCTGCAGTGTGCCCGGAGCCCTGGGCCTTTTAGTTTGCGGAAGCCTGACCCCTAGGCCTAACCCTAACCCTAACCCTAGGCAGGGCAGCCAATCAGCCTAGGGTTAGGGCAGGGGCCAAGGAGAAAGCCCTCGAGAAGGCCAGCTTGTGGCAGGTTTGCGATGCCCCTGGGATGCCCTTTGCAGCTGCAGTGTGCCCGGAGCCCTGGGCCTTTTAGTTTGCGGAAGCCTGACCCCTAGGCCTAACCCTAACCCTAACCCTAACCCTAGGCAGGGCAGCCAATCAGCCTAGGGTTAGGGCAGGGGCCAAGGAGAAAGCCCTCGAGGAGGCCAGCTTGTGGCAGTTTTGCGATGCCCCTGGGATGCCCTTTGCAGCTGCAGTGTGCCCGGAGCCCTGGGCCTTTTAGTTTGCGGAAGCCTGACCCCTAGGCGTAACCCTAACCCTAACCCTAGGCAGGGCAGCCAATCAGCCTAGGGTTAGGGCAGGGGCCAAGGAGAAAGCCCTCGAGGAGGCCAGCTTGTGGCAGGTTTGCGATGCCCCTGGGATGCCCTTTGCAGCTGCAGTGTGCCCGGAGCGCTGGGCCTTTTAGTTTGCGGAAGCCTGACCCCTAGGCCTAACCCTAACCCTAACCCTAACCCTAACCCTAACCCTAGGCAGGGCAGCCAATCAGCCTAGGGTTAGGGCAGGGGCCAAGGAGAAAGCCCTCGAGGAGGCCAGCTTGTGGCAGTTTTGCGATGCCCCTGGGATGCCCTTTGCAGCTGCAGTGTGCCCGGAGCCCTGGGCCTTTTAGTTTGCGGAAGCCTGACCCCTAGGCGTAACCCTAACCCTAACCATAGGCAGGGCAGCCAATCAGCCTAGGGTTAGGGCAGGGGCCAAGGAGAAAGCCCTCGAGGAGGCCAGCTTGTGGCAGTTTTGCGATGCCCCTGGGATGCCCTTTGCAGCTGCAGTGTGCCCGGAGCCCTGGGCCTTTTAGTTTGCGGAAGCCTGACCCCTAGGCCTAACCCTAACCCTAACCCTAGGCAGGGCAGCCAATCAGCCTAGGGTTAGGGCAGGGGCCAAGGAGAAAGCCCTCGAGGAGGCCAGCTTGTGGCAGGTTTGCGATGCCCCTGGGATGCCCTTTGCAGCTGCAGTGTGCCCGGAGCGCTGGGCCTTTTAGTTTGCGGAAGCCTGACCCCTAGTCCTAACCCTAACCCTAACCCTAACCCTAACCCTAACCCTAGGCAGGGCAGCCAATCAGCCTAGGGTTAGGGCAGGGGCCAAGGAGAAAGCCCTCGAGGAGGCCAGCTTGTGGCAGTTTTGCGATGCCCCTGGGATGCCCTTTGCAGCTGCAGTGTGCCCGGAGCCCTGGGCCTTTTAGTTTGCGGAAGCCTGACCCCTAGGCGTAACCCTAACCCTAACCCTAGGCAGGGCAGCCAATCAGCCTAGGGTTAGGGCAGGGGCCAAGGAGAAAGCCCTCGAGGAGGCCAGCTTGTGGCAGGTTTGCGATGCCCCTGGGATGCCCTTTGCAGCTGCAGTGTGCCCGGAGCGCTGGGCCTTTTAGTTTGCGGAAGCCTGACCCCTAGTCCTAACCCTAACCCTAACCCTAACCCTAACCCTAACCCTAGGCAGGGCAGCCAATCAGCCTAGGGTTAGGGCAGGGGCCAAGGAGAAAGCCCTCAGGGAGGCCAGCTTGTGGCAGTTTTGCGATGCCCCTGGGATGCCCTTTGCAGCTGCAGTGTGCCCGGAGCCCTGGGCCTTTTAGTTTGCGCAAGCCTGACCCCTAGGCCTAACCCTAACCCTAACCCTAACCCTAACCCTAGGCAGGGCAGCCAATCAGCCTAGGGTTAGGGCAGGGGCCAAGGAGAAAGCCCTCGAGGAGGCCAGCTTGTGGCAGTTTTGCGATGCCCCTGGGATGCCCTTTGCAGCTGCAGTGTGCCCGGAGCCCTGGGCCTTTTAGTTTGCGGAAGCCTGACCCCTAGGCCTAACCCTAACCCTAACCCTAACCCTAACCCTAGGCAGGGCAGCCAATCAGCCTAGGGTTAGGGCAGGGGCCAAGGAGAAAGCCCTCGAGGAGGCCAGCTTGTGGCAGTTTTGCGATGCCCCTGGGATGCCCTTTGCAGCTGCAGTGTGCCCGGAGCCCTGGGCCTTTTAGTTTGCGCAAGCCTGACCCCTAGGCCTAACCCTAACCCTAACCCTAACCCTAACCCTAACCCTAACCCTAACCCTAACCCTAACCCTAACCCTAGGCAGGGCAGCCAATCAGCCTAGGGTTAGGGCAGGGGCCAAGGAGAAAGCCCTCGAGGAGGCCAGCTTGTGGCAGTTTTGCGATGCCCCTGGGATGCCCTTTGCAGCTGCAGTGTGCCCGGAGCCCTGGGCCTTTTAGTTTGCGGAAGCCTGACCCCTAGGCGTAACCCTAACCCTAACCCTAGGCAGGGCAGCCAATCAGCCTAGGGTTAGGGCAGGGGCCAAGGAGAAAGCCCTCAGGGAGGCCAGCTTGTGGCAGTTTTGCGATGCCCCTGGGATGCCCTTTGCAGCTGCAGTGTGCCCGGAGCCCTGGGCCTTTTAGTTTGCGGAAGCCTGACCCCTAGGCCTAACCCTAACCCTAACCCTAACCCTAGGCAGGGCAGCCAATCAGCCTAGGGTTAGGGCAGGGGCCAAGGAGAAAACCCTCGAGGAGGCCAGGTTGTGGCAGTTTTGCAATGCCCCTGGGATGCCCTTTGCAGCTGCAGTGTGCCCGGAGCCCTGGGCCTTTTAGTTTGCGCAAGCCTGACCCCGAGGCCTAACCCTAACCCTAACCCTAACCCTAACCCTAGGCAGGGCAGCCAATCAGCCTAGGGTTAGGGCAGGGGCCAAGGAGAAAGCCCTCGAGGAGGCCAGGTTGTGGCAGTTTTGCGATGCCCCTGGGATGCCCTTTGCAGCTGCAGTGTGCCCGGAGCCCTGGGCCTTTTAGTTTGCGGAAGCCTGACCCCTAGGCGTAACCCTAACCCTAACCCTAGGCAGGGCAGCCAATCAGCCTAGGGTTAGGGCAGGGGCCAAGGAGAAAACCCTCGAGGAGGCCAGGTTGTGGCAGTTTTGCAATGCCCCTGGGATGCCCTTTGCAGCTGCAGTGTGCCCGGAGCCCTGGGCCTTTTAGTTTGCGCAAGCCTGACCCCTAGGCCTAACCCTAACCCTAACCCTAACCCTAACCCTAACCCTAACCCTAGGCAGGGCAGCCAATCAGCCTAGGGTTAGGGCAGGGGCCAAGGAGAAAGCCCTCGAGGAGGCCAGCTTGTGGCAGTTTTGCGATGCCCCTGGGATGCCCTTTGCAGCTGCAGTGTGCCCGGAGCCCTGGGCCTTTTAGTTTGCGGAAGCCTGACCCCTAGCCCTAACCCTAACCCTAACCCTAACCCTAACCCTAGGCAGGGCAGCCAATCAGCCTAGGTTTAGGGCAGGGGCCAAGGAGAAAGCCCTCAGGGAGGCCAGCTTGTGGCAGTTTTGCGATGCCCCTGGGATGCCCTTTGCAGCTGCAGTGCGCCCGGAGCCCTGGGCCTTTTAGTTTGCGGAAGCCTGACCCCTAGGCCTAACCCTAACCCTAACCCTAACCCTAACCCTAACCCTAACCCTAACCCTAGGCAGGGCAGCCAATCAGCCTAGGGTTAGGGCAGGGGCCAAGGAGAAAGCCCTCGAGGAGGCCAGCTTGTGGCAGTTTTGCGATGCCCCTGGGATGCCCTTTGCAGCTGCAGTGTGCCCGGAGCGCTGGGCCTTTTAGTTTGCGGAAGCCTGACCCCTAGGCGTAACCCTAACCCTAACCCTAGGCAGGGCAGCCAATCAGCCTAGGGTTAGGGCAGGGGCCAAGGAGAAAGCCCTCGAGGAGGCCAGCTTGTGGCAGTTTTGCGATGCCCCTGGGATGCCCTTTGCAGCTGCAGTGTGCCCGGAGCCCTGGGCCTTTTAGTTTGCGGAAGCCTGACCCCTAGGCGTAACCCTAACCCTAACCCTAACCCTAACCCTAGGCAGGGCAGCCAATCAGCCTAGGGTTATGGCAGGGGCCAAGGAGAAAGCCCTCAAGGAAACCAGGTTGTGGCAGTTTTGCGATGCCCCTGGGATGCCCTTTGCAGCTGCAGTGTGCCCGGAGCCCTGGGCCTTTTAGTTTGCGGAAGCCTGACCCCTAGGCGTAACCCTAACCCTAACCCTAACCCTAACCCTAACCCTAACCCTAGGCAGGGCAGCCAATCAGCCTAGGGTTAGGGCAGGGGCCAAGGAGAAAGCCCTCGAGGAGGCCAGCTTGTGGCAGTTTTGCGATGCCCCTGGGATGCCCTTTGCAGCTGCAGTGTGCCCGGAGCCCTGGGCCTTTTAGTTTGCGGAAGCCTGACCCCTAGGCGTAACCCTAACCCTAACCCTAGGCAGGGCAGCCAATCAGCCTAGGGTTAGGGCAGGGGCCAAGGAGAAAGCCCTCGAGGAGGCCAGGTTGTGGCAGTTTTGCGATGCCCCTGGGATGCCCTTTGCAGCTGCAGTGTGCCCGGAGCCCTGGGCCTTTTAGTTTGCGGAAGCCTGACCCCTAGGCGTAACCCTAACCCTAACCCTAGGCAGGGCAGCCAATCAGCCTAGGGTTAGGGCAGGGGCCAAGGAGAAAGCCCTCGAGGAGGCCAGCTTGTGGCAGTTTTGCGATGCCCCTGGGATGCCCTTTGCAGCTGCAGTGTGCCCGGAGCCCTGGGCCTTTTAGTTTGCGCAAGCCTGACCCCTAGGCGTAACCCTAACCCTAACCCTAGGCAGGGCAGCCAATCAGCCTAGGGTTAGGGCAGGGGCCAAGGAGAAAGCCCTCAGGGAGGCCAGCTTGTGGCAGTTTTGCGATGCCCCTGGGATGCCCTTTGCAGCTGCAGTGTGCCCGGAGCCCTGGGCCTTTTAGTTTGCGGAAGCCTGACCCCTAGCCCTAACCCTAACCCTAACCCTAGGCAGGGCAGCCAATCAGCCTAGGGTTAGGGCAGGGGCCAAGGAGAAAACCCTCGAGGAGGCCAGGTTGTGGCAGTTTTGCAATGCCCCTGGGATGCCCTTTGCAGCTGCAGTGTGCCCGGAGCCCTGGGCCTTTTAGTTTGCGCAAGCCTGACCCCTAGGCCTAACCCTAACCCTAACCCTAACCCTAACCCTAACCCTAACCCTAACCCTAGGCAGGGCAGCCAATCAGCCTAGGGTTAGGGCAGGGGCCAAGGAGAAAGCCCTCGAGGAGGCCAGGTTGTGGCAGTTTTGCGATGCCCCTGGGATGCCCTTTGCAGCTGCAGTGTGCCCGGAGCCCTGGGCCTTTTAGTTTGCGGAAGCCTGACCCCTAGGCCTAACCCTAACCCTAACCCTAACCCTAACCCTAGGCAGGGCAGCCAATCAGCCTAGGGTTAGGGCAGGGGCCAAGGAGAAAGCCCTCAGGGAGGCCAGCTTGTGGCAGTTTTGCGATGCCCCTGGGATGCCCTTTGCAGCTGCAGTGTGCCCGGAGCCCTGGGCCTTTTAGTTTGCGGAAGCCTGACCCCTAGGCCTAACCCTAACCCTAACCCTAACCCTAACCCTAACCCTAACCCTAGGCAGGGCAGCCAATCAGCCTAGGGTTAGGGCAGGGGCCAAGGAGAAAGCCCTCGAGGAGGCCAGCTTGTGGCAGTTTTGCGATGCCCCTGGGATGCCCTTTGCAGCTGCAGTGTGCCCGGAGCGCTGGGCCTTTTAGTTTGCGGAAGCCTGACCCCTAGGCGTAACCCTAACCCTAACCCTAACCCTAACCCTAGGCAGGGCAGCCAATCAGCCTAGGGTTATGGCAGGGGCCAAGGAGAAAGCCCTCAAGGAAACCAGGTTGTGGCAGTTTTGCGATGCCCCTGGGATGCCCTTTGCAGCTGCAGTGTGCCCGGAGCCCTGGGCCTTTTAGTTTGCGGAAGCCTGACCCCTAGGCCTAACCCTAACCCTAACCCTAACCCTAACCCTAACCCTAACCCTAGGCAGGGCAGCCAATCAGCCTAGGGTTAGGGCAGGGGCCAAGGAGAAAGCCCTCGAGGAGGCCAGCTTGTGGCAGTTTTGCGATGCCCCTGGGATGCCCTTTGCAGCTGCAGTGTGCCCGGAGCCCTGGGCCTTTTAGTTTGCGGAAGCCTGACCCCTAGGCCTAACCCTAACCCTAACCCTAACCCTAGGCAGGGCAGCCAATCAGCCTAGGGTTAGGGCAGGGGCCAAGGAGAAAGCCCTCGAGGAGGCCAGCTTGTGGCAGTTTTGCGATGCCCCTGGGATGCCCTTTGCAGCTGCAGTGTGCCCGGAGCCCTGGGCCTTTTAGTTTGCGGAAGCCTGACCCCTAGGCCTAACCCTAACCCTAACCCTAACCCTAACCCTAACCCTAGGCAGGGCAGCCAATCAGCCTAGGGTTAGGGCAGGGGCCAAGGAGAAAGCCCTCGAGGAGGCCAGCTTGTGGCAGTTTTGCAATGCCCCTGGGATGCCCTTTGCAGCTGCAGTGTGCCTGGAGCCCTGGGCCTTTTATTTTGCGGAAGCCTGACCCCTAGGCGTAACCCTAACCCTAACCCTAACCCTAGGCAGGGCAGCCAATCAGCCTAGGGTTAGGGCAGGGGCCAAGGAGAAAGCCCTCGAGGAGGCCAGGTTGTGGCAGTTTTGCGATGCCCCTGGGATGCCCTTTGCAGCTGCAGTGTGCCCGGAGCCCTGGGCCTTTTAGTTTGCGGAAGCCTGACCCCTAGCCCTAACCCTAACCCTAACCCTAACCCTAACCCTAGGCAGGGCAGCCAATCAGCCTAGGGTTAGGGCAGGGGCCAAGGAGAAAGCCCTCGAGGAGGCCAGCTTGTGGCAGTTTTGCGATGCTCCTGGGATGCCCTTTGCAGCTGCAGTGTGCCCGGAGCCCTGGGCCTTTTAGTTTGCGGAAGCCTGACCCCTAGGCGTAACCCTAACCCTAACCCTAGGCAGGGCAGCCAATCAGCCTAGGGTTAGGGCAGGGGCCAAGGAGAAAGCCCTCGAGGAGGCCAGCTTGTGGCAGGTTTGCGATGCCCCTGGGATGCCCTTTGCAGCTGCAGTGTGCCCGGAGCGCTGGGCCTTTTAGTTTGCGGAAGCCTGACCCCTAGTCCTAACCCTAACCCTAACCCTAACCCTAACCCTAACCCTAGGCAGGGCAGCCAATCAGCCTAGGGTTAGGGCAGGGGCCAAGGAGAAAGCCCTCGAGGAGGCCAGGTTGTGGCAGTTTTGCGATGCCCCTGGGATGCCCTTTGCAGCTGCAGTGTGCCCGGAGCCCTGGGCCTTTTAGTTTGCGGAAGCCTGACCCCTAGGCGTAACCCTAACCCTAACCCTAGGCAGGGCAGCCAATCAGCCTAGGGTTAGGGCAGGGGCCAAGGAGAAAGCCCTCGAGGAGGCCAGCTTGTGGCAGTTTTGCGATGCCCCTGGGATGCCCTTTGCAGCTGCAGTGTGCCCGGAGCCCTGGGCCTTTTAGTTTGCGCAAGCCTGACCCCTAGGCGTAACCCTAACCCTAACCCTAGGCAGGGCAGCCAATCAGCCTAGGGTTAGGGCAGGGGCCAAGGAGAAAGCCCTCAGGGAGGCCAGCTTGTGGCAGTTTTGCGATGCCCCTGGGATGCCCTTTGCAGCTGCAGTGTGCCCGGAGCCCTGGGCCTTTTAGTTTGCGGAAGCCTGACCCCTAGGCCTAACCCTAACCCTAACCCTAGGCAGGGCAGCCAATCAGCCTAGGGTTAGGGCAGGGGCCAAGGAGAAAACCCTCGAGGAGGCCAGGTTGTGGCAGTTTTGCAATGCCCCTGGGATGCCCTTTGCAGCTGCAGTGTGCCCGGAGCCCTGGGCCTTTTAGTTTGCTCAAGCCTGACCCCTAGGCCTAACCCTAACCCTAACCCTAACCTTAACCCTAACCCTAACCCTAGGCAGGGCAGCCAATCAGCCTAGGGTTAGGGCAGGGGCCAAGGAGAAAGCCCTCGAGGAGGCCAGCTTGTGGCAGTTTTGCAATGCCCCTGGGATGCCCTTTGCAGCTGCAGTGTGCCCGGAGCCCTGGGCCTTTTAGTTTGCGGAAGCCTGACCCCTAGGCCTAACCCTAACCCTAACCCTAACCCTAACCCTAGGCAGGGCAGCCAATCAGCCTAGGGTTAGGGCAGGGGCCAAGGAGAAAGCCCTCGAGGAGGCCAGCTTGTGGCAGTTTTGCGATGCCCCTGGGATGCCCTTTGCAGCTGCAGTGTGCCCGGAGCCCTGGGCCTTTTAGTTTGCGGAAGCCTGACCCCTAGGCCTAACCCTAACCCTAACCCTAACCCTAACCCTAACCCTAACCCTAACCCTAGGCAGGGCAGCCAATCAGCCTAGGGTTAGGGCAGGGGCCAAGGAGAAAGCCCTCGAGGAGGCCAGCTTGTGGCAGTTTTGCGATGCCCCTGGGATGCCCTTTGCAGCTGCAGTGTGCCCGGAGCCCTGGGCCTTTTAGTTTGCGCAAGCCTGACCCCTAGGCCTAACCCTAACCCTAACCCTAGGCAGGGCAGCCAATCAGCCTAGGGTTAGGGCAGGGGCCAAGGAGAAAGCCCTCGAGGAGGCCAGCTTGTGGCAGTTTTGCGATGCCCCTGGGATGCCCTTTGCAGCTGCAGTGTGCCCGGAGCCCTGGGCCTTTTAGTTTGCGGAAGCCTGACCCCTAGGCGTAACCCTAACCCTAACCCTAACCCTAACCCTAGGCAGGGCAGCCAATCAGCCTAGGGTTAGGGCAGGGGCCAAGGAGAAAGCCCTCAAGGAAACCAGGTTGTGGCAGTTTTGCGATGCCCCTGGGATGCCCTTTGCAGCTGCAGTGTGCCCGGAGCCCTGGGCCTTTTAGTTTGCGCAAGCCTGACCCCTAGGCCTAACCCTAACCCTAACCCTAACCCTAACCCTAACCCTAGGCAGGGCAGCCAATCAGCCTAGGGTTAGGGCAGGGGCCAAGGAGAAAGCCCTCGAGGAGGCCAGCTTGTGGCAGTTTTGCGATGCCCCTGGGATGCCCTTTGCAGCTGCAGTGTGCCCGGAGCCCTGGGCCTTTTAGTTTGCGGAAGCCTGACCCCTAGGCGTAACCCTAACCCTAACCCTAGGCAGGGCAGCCAATCAGCCTAGGGTTAGGGCAGGGGCCAAGGAGAAAGCCCTCGAGGAGGCCAGCTTGTGGCAGTTTTGCGATGCCCCTGGGATGCCCTTTGCAGCTGCAGTGTGCCCGGAGCCCTGGGCCTTTTAGTTTGCGGAAGCCTGACCCCTAGGCCTAACCCTAACCCTAACCCTAACCCTAGGCAGGGCAGCCAATCAGCCTAGGGTTAGGGCAGGGGCCAAGGAGAAAGCCCTCGAGGAGGCCAGCTTGTGGCAGTTTTGCGATGCCCCTGGGATGCCCTTTGCAGCTGCAGTGTGCCCGGAGCCCTGGGCCTTTTAGTTTGCGGAAGCCTGACCCCTAGGCCTGACCCTAACCTCAACCCTAACCCTAACCCTAACCCAAGGCAGGGCAGCCAATCAGCCTAGGGTTAGGGCAGGGGCCAAGGAGAAAGCCCTCAGGGAGGCCAGCTTGTGGCAGTTTTGCAATGCCCCTGGGATGCCCTTTGCAGCTGCAGTGTGCCTGGAGCCCTGGGCCTTTTATTTTGCGGAAGCCTGACCCCTAGGCGTAACCCTAACCCTAACCCTAACCCTAGGCAGGGCAGCCAATCAGCCTAGGGTTAGGGCAGGGGCCAAGGAGAAAGCCCTCGAGGAGGCCAGGTTGTGGCAGTTTTGCGATGCCCCTGGGATGCCCTTTGCAGCTGCAGTGTGCCCGGAGCCCTGGGCCTTTTAGTTTGCGGAAGCCTGACCCCTAGGCGGAACCCTAACCCTAACCCTAGGCAGGGCAGCCAATCAGCCTAGGGTTAGGGCAGGGGCCAAGAAGAAAGCCCTCAAGGAAACCAGGTTGTGGCAGTTTTGCGATGCCCCTGGGATGCCCTTTGCAGCTGCAGTGTGCCCGGAGCCCTGGGCCTTTTAGTTTGCGCAAGCCTGACCCCTAGGCCTAACCCTAACCCTAACCCTAACCCTAACCCTAACCCTAGGCAGGGCAGCCAATCAGCCTAGGGTTAGGGCAGGGGCCAAGGAGAAAGCCCTCGAGGAGGCCAGCTTGTGGCAGTTTTGCGATGCCCCTGGGATGCCCTTTGCAGCTGCAGTGTGCCCGGAGCCCTGGGCCTTTTAGTTTGCGGAAGCCTGACCCCTAGTCGTAACCCTAACCCTAACCCTAACCCTAACCCTAACCCTAACCCTAACCCTAGGCAGGGCAGCCAATCAGCCTAGGGTTAGGGCAGGGGCCAAGGAGAAAGCCCTCGAGGAGGCCAGCTTGTGGCAGTTTTGCGATGCCCCTGGGATGCCCTTTGCAGCTGCAGTGTGCCCGGAGCCCTGGGCCTTTTAGTTTGCGCAAGCCTGACCCCTAGCCCTAACCCTAACCCTAACCCTAGGCAGGGCAGCCAATCAGCCTAGGGTTAGGGCAGGGGCCAAGGAGAAAGCCCTCGAGGAGGCCAGCTTGTGGCAGGTTTGCGATGCCCCTGGGATGCCCTTTGCAGCTGCAGTGTTCCCGGAGCCCTGGGCCTTTTAGTTTGGGGAAGCCTGACCCCTAGGCCTAACCCTAACCCTAACCCTAGGCAGGGCAGCCAATCAGCCTAGGGTTAGGGCAGGGGCCAAGGAGAAAGCCCTCGAGGAGGCCAGCTTGTGGCAGTTTTGCGATGCCCCTGGGATGCCCTTTGCAGCTGCAGTGTGCCCGGAGCCCTGGGCCTTTTAGTTTGCGGAAGCCTGACCCCTAGGCCTAACCCTAACCCTAACCCTAACCCTAACCCTAGGCAGGGCAGCCAATCAGCCTAGGGTTAGGGCAGGGGCCAAGGAGAAAGCCCTCGAGGAGGCCAGCTTGTGGCAGTTTTGCGATGCCCCTGGGATGCCCTTTGCAGCTGCAGTGTACCCGGAGCCCTGGGCCTTTTAGTTTGCGGAAGCCTGACCCCTAGGCCTAACCCTAACCCTAACCCTAACCCTAGGCAGGGCAGCCAATCAGCCTAGGGTTAGGGCAGGGGCCAAGGAGAAAGCCCTCGAGGAGGCCAGCTTGTGGCAGTTTTGCGATGCCCCTGGGATGCCCTTTGCAGCTGCAGTGTGCCCGGAGCACTGGGCCTTTTAGTTTGCGGAAGCCTGACCCCTAGGCCTAACCCTAACCCTAACCCTAACCCTAACCCTAACCCTAACCCTAACCCTAGGCAGGGCAGCCAATCAGCCTAGGGTTAGGGCAGGGGCCAAGGAGAAAGCCCTCAGGGAGGCCAGCTTGTGGCAGTTTTGCAATGCCCCTGGGATGCCCTTTGCAGCTGCAGTGTGCCTGGAGCCCTGGGCCTTTTATTTTGCGGAAGCCTGACCCCTAGGCGTAACCCTAACCCTAACCCTAACCCTAGGCAGGGCAGCCAATCAGCCTAGGGTTAGGGCAGGGGCCAAGGAGAAAGCCCTCGAGGAGGCCAGCTTGTGGCAGTTTTGCGATGCCCCTGGGATGCCCTTTGCAGCTGCAGTGTGCCCGGAGCCCTGGGCCTTTTAGTTTGCGGAAGCCTGACCCCTAGGCGTAACCCTAACCCTAACCCTAGGCAGGGCAGCCAATCAGCCTAGGGTTAGGGCAGGGGCCAAGAAGAAAGCCCTCAAGGAAACCAGGTTGTGGCAGTTTTGCGATGCCCCTGGGATGCCCTTTGCAGCTGCAGTGTGCCCGGAGCCCTGGGCCTTTTAGTTTGCGGAAGCCTGACCCCTAGGCGTAACCCTAACCCTAACCCTAGGCAGGGCAGCCAATCAGCCTAGGGTTAGGGCAGGGGCCAAGGAGAAAGCCCTCGAGGAGGCCAGCTTGTGGCAGTTTTGCGATGCCCCTGGGATGCCCTTTGCAGCTGCAGTGTGCCCGGAGCCCTGGGCCTTTTAGTTTGCGGAAGCCTGACCCCTAGGCCTAACCCTAACCCTAACCCTAACCCTAACCCTAGGCAGGGCAGCCAATCAGCCTAGGGTTAGGGCAGGGGCCAAGGAGAAAGCCCTCGAGGAGGCCAGCTTGTGGCAGTTTTGCGATGCCCCTGGGATGCCCTTTGCAGCTGCAGTGTGCCCGGAGCCCTGGGCCTTTTAGTTTGCGCAAGCCTGACCCCTAGTCGTAACCCTAACCCTAACCCTAACCCTAACCCTAACCCTAGGCAGGGCAGCCAATCAGCCTAGGGTTAGGGCAGGGGCCAAGGAGAAAGCCCTCGAGGAGGCCAGCTTGTGGCAGTTTTGCGATGCCCCTGGGATGCCCTTTGCAGCTGCAGTGTGCCCGGAGCCCTGGGCCTTTTAGTTTGGGCAAGCCTGACCCCTAGTCGTAACCCTAACTCTAACCCTAGGCAGGGCAGCCAATCAGCCTAGGGTTAGGGCAGGGGCCAAGGAGAAAGCCCTCGAGGAGGCCAGCTTGTGGCAGTTTTGCGATGCCCCTGGGATGCCCTTTGCAGCTGCAGTGTGCCCGGAGCCCTGGGCCTTTTAGTTTGCGGAAGCCTGACCCCTAGGCGTAACCCTAACCCTAACCCTAACCCTAACCCTAGGCAGGGCAGCCAATCAGCCTAGGGTTAGGGCAGGGGCCAAGGAGAAAGCCCTCGAGGAGGCCAGCTTGTGGCAGTTTTGCGATGCCCCTGGGATGCCCTTTGCAGCTGCAGTGTGCCCGGAGCCCTGGGCCTTTTAGTTTGCGCAAGCCTGACCCCTAGGCCTAACCCTAACCCTAACCCTAGGCAGGGCAGCCAATCAGCCTAGGGTTAGGGCAGGGGCCAAGGAGAAAGCCCTCGAGGAGGCCAGCTTGTGGCAGTTTTGCGATGCCCCTGGGATGCCCTTTGCAGCTGCAGTGTGCCCGGAGCCCTGGGCCTTTTAGTTTGCGGAAGCCTGACCCCTAGCCCTAACCCTAACCCTAACCCTAGGCAGGGCAGCCAATCAGCCTAGGGTTAGGGCAGGGGCCAAGGAGAAAGCCCTCGAGGAGGCCAGCTTGTGGCAGTTTTGCGATGCCCCTGGGATGCCCTTTGCAGCTGCAGTGTGCCCGGAGCCCTGGGCCTTTTAGTTTGCGGAAGCCTGACCCCTAGGCCTAACCCTAACCCTAACCCTAACCCTAACCGTAACCCAAGGCAGGGCAGCCAATCAGCCTAGGGTTAGGGCAGGGGCCAAGGAGAAAGCCCTCGATGAGGCCAGGTTGTGGCAGTTTTGCAATGCCCCTGGGATGCCCTTTGCAGCTGCAGTGTGCCCGGAGCCCTGGGCCTTTTAGTTTGCGGAAGCCTGACCCCTAGGCGTAACCCTAACCCTAACCCTAGGCAGGGCAGCCAATCAGCCTAGGGTTAGGGCAGGGGCCAAGGAGAAAGCCCTCGAGGAGGCCAGCTTGTGGCAGTTTTGCGATGCCCCTGAGATGCCCTTTGCAGCTGCAGTGTGCCCGGAGCCCTGGGCCTTTTAGTTTGCGGAAGCCTGACCCCTAGGCCTAACCCTAACCCTAACCCTAACCCTAGGCAGGGCAGCCAATCAGCCTAGGGTTAGGGCAGGGGCCAAGGAGAAAGCCCTCGAGGAGGCCAGCTTGTGGCAGTTTTGCGATGCCCCTGGGATGCCCTTTGCAGCTGCAGTGTGCCCGGAGCCCTGGGCCTTTTAGTTTGCGGAAGCCTGACCCCTAGGCCTAACCCTAACCTCAACCCTAACCCTAACCCTAACCCAAGGCAGGGCAGCCAATCAGCCTAGGGTTAGGGCAGGGGCCAAGGAGAAAGCCCTCAGGGAGGCCAGCTTGTGGCAGTTTTGCAATGCCCCTGGGATGCCCTTTGCAGCTGCAGTGTGCCTGGAGCCCTGGGCCTTTTATTTTGCGGAAGCCTGACCCCTAGGCGTAACCCTAACCCTAACCCTAACCCTAGGCAGGGCAGCCAATCAGCCTAGGGTTAGGGCAGGGGCCAAGGAGAAAGCCCTCGAGGAGGCCAGGTTGTGGCAGTTTTGCGATGCCCCTGGGATGCCCTTTGCAGCTGCAGTGTGCCCGGAGCCCTGGGCCTTTTAGTTTGCGGAAGCCTGACCCCTAGGCGTAACCCTAACCCTAACCCTAGGCAGGGCAGCCAATCAGCCTAGGGTTAGGGCAGGGGCCAAGAAGAAAGCCCTCAAGGAAACCAGGTTGTGGCAGTTTTGCGATGCCCCTGGGATGCCCTTTGCAGCTGCAGTGTGCCCGGAGCCCTGGGCCTTTTAGTTTGCGCAAGCCTGACCCCTAGGCCTAACCCTAACCCTAACCCTAACCCTAACCCTAACCCTAGGCAGGGCAGCCAATCAGCCTAGGGTTAGGGCAGGGGCCAAGGAGAAAGCCCTCGAGGAGGCCAGCTTGTGGCAGTTTTGCGATGCCCCTGGGATGCCCTTTGCAGCTGCAGTGTGCCCGGAGCCCTGGGCCTTTTAGTTTGCGGAAGCCTGACCCCTAGGCGTAACCCTAACCCTAACCCTAGGCAGGGCAGCCAATCAGCGTAGGGTTAGGGCAGGGGCCAAGGAGAAAGCCCTCGAGGAGGCCAGCTTGTGGCAGTTTTGCGATGCCCCTGGGATGCCCTTTGCAGCTGCAGTGTGCCCGGAGCCCTGGGCCTTTTAGTTTGCGGAAGCCTGACCCCTAGTCGTAACCCTAACCCTAACCCTAACCCTAACCCTAACCCTAACCCTAGGCAGGGCAGCCAATCAGCCTAGGGTTAGGGCAGGGGCCAAGGAGAAAGCCCTCGAGGAGGCCAGCTTGTGGCAGTTTTGCGATGCCCCTGGGATGCCCTTTGCAGCTGCAGTGTGCCCGGAGCCCTGGGCCTTTTAGTTTGCGCAAGCCTGACCCCTAGCCCTAACCCTAACCCTAACCCTAGGCAGGGCAGCCAATCAGCCTAGGGTTAGGGCAGGGGCCAAGGAGAAAGCCCTCGAGGAGGCCAGCTTGTGGCAGGTTTGCGATGCCCCTGGGATGCCCTTTGCAGCTGCAGTGTGCCCGGAGCCCTGGGCCTTTTAGTTTGGGGAAGCCTGACCCCTAGGCCTAACCCTAACCCTAACCCTAGGCAGGGCAGCCAATCAGCCTAGGGTTAGGGCAGGGGCCAAGGAGAAAGCCCTCGAGGAGGCCAGCTTGTGGCAGTTTTGCGATGCCCCTGGGATGCCCTTTGCAGCTGCAGTGTGCCCGGAGCCCTGGGCCTTTTAGTTTGCGCAAGCCTGACCCCTAGGCCTAACCCTAACCCTAACCCTAACCCTAACCCTAGGCAGGGCAGCCAATCAGCCTAGGGTTAGGGCAGGGGCCAAGGAGAAAGCCCTCGAGGAGGCCAGCTTGTGGCAGTTTTGCGATGCCCCTGGGATGCCCTTTGCAGCTGCAGTGTACCCGGAGCCCTGGGCCTTTTAGTTTGCGGAAGCCTGACCCCTAGGCCTAACCCTAACCCTAACCCTAACCCTAGGCAGGGCAGCCAATCAGCCTAGGGTTAGGGCAGGGGCCAAGGAGAAAGCCCTCGAGGAGGCCAGCTTGTGGCAGTTTTGCGATGCCCCTGGGATGCCCTTTGCAGCTGCAGTGTGCCCGGAGCACTGGGCCTTTTAGTTTGCGGAAGCCTGACCCCTAGGCCTAACCCTAACCCTAACCCTAACCCTAACCCTAACCCTAACCCTAACCCTAGGCAGGGCAGCCAATCAGCCTAGGGTTAGGGCAGGGGCCAAGGAGAAAGCCCTCAGGGAGGCCAGCTTGTGGCAGTTTTGCAATGCCCCTGGGATGCCCTTTGCAGCTGCAGTGTGCCTGGAGCCCTGGGCCTTTTATTTTGCGGAAGCCTGACCCCTAGGCGTAACCCTAACCCTAACCCTAACCCTAGGCAGGGCAGCCAATCAGCCTAGGGTTAGGGCAGGGGCCAAGGAGAAAGCCCTCGAGGAGGCCAGCTTGTGGCAGTTTTGCGATGCCCCTGGGATGCCCTTTGCAGCTGCAGTGTGCCCGGAGCCCTGGGCCTTTTAGTTTGCGGAAGCCTGACCCCTAGGCGTAACCCTAACCCTAACCCTAGGCAGGGCAGCCAATCAGCCTAGGGTTAGGGCAGGGGCCAAGAAGAAAGCCCTCAAGGAAACCAGGTTGTGGCAGTTTTGCGATGCCCCTGGGATGCCCTTTGCAGCTGCAGTGTGCCCGGAGCCCTGGGCCTTTTAGTTTGCGGAAGCCTGACCCCTAGGCCTAACCCTAACCCTAACCCTAGGCAGGGCAGCCAATCAGCCTAGGGTTAGGGCAGGGGCCAAGGAGAAAACCCTCGAGGAGGCCAGGTTGTGGCAGTTTTGCAATGCCCCTGGGATGCCCTTTGCAGCTGCAGTGTGCCCGGAGCCCTGGGCCTTTTAGTTTGCGGAAGCCTGACCCCTAGGCCTAACCCTAACCCTAACCCTAACCCTAACCCTAGGCAGGGCAGCCAATCAGCCTAGGGTTAGGGCAGGGGCCAAGGAGAAAGCCCTCGAGGAGGCCAGCTTGTGGCAGTTTTGCGATGCCCCTGGGATGCCCTTTGCAGCTGCAGTGTGCCCGGAGCCCTGGGCCTTTTAGTTTGCGCAAGCCTGACCCCTAGTCGTAACCCTAACCCTAACCCTAACCCTAACCCTAACCCTAGGCAGGGCAGCCAATCAGCCTAGGGTTAGGGCAGGGGCCAAGGAGAAAGCCCTCGAGGAGGCCAGCTTGTGGCAGTTTTGCGATGCCCCTGGGATGCCCTTTGCAGCTGCAGTGTGCCCGGAGCCCTGGGCCTTTTAGTTTGCGCAAGCCTGACCCCTAGGTGTAACCCTAACTCTAACCCTAGGCAGGGCAGCCAATCAGCCTAGGGTTAGGGCAGGGGCCAAGGAGAAAGCCCTCGAGGAGGCCAGCTTGTGGCAGTTTTGCGATGCCCCTGGGATGCCCTTTGCAGCTGCAGTGTGCCCGGAGCCCTGGGCCTTTTAGTTTGCGGAAGCCTGACCCCTAGGCGTAACCCTAACCCTAACCCTAACCCTAACCCTAGGCAGGGCAGCCAATCAGCCTAGGGTTAGGGCAGGGGCCAAGGAGAAAGCCCTCGAGGAGGCCAGCTTGTGGCAGTTTTGCGATGCCCCTGGGATGCCCTTTGCAGCTGCAGTGTGCCCGGAGCCCTGGGCCTTTTAGTTTGCGGAAGCCTGACCCCTAGGCCTAACCCTAACCCTAACCCTAGGCAGGGCAGCCAATCAGCCTAGGGTTAGGGCAGGGGCCAAGGAGAAAGCCCTCGAGGAGGCCAGCTTGTGGCAGTTTTGCGATGCCCCTGGGATGCCCTTTGCAGCTGCAGTGTGCCCGGAGCCCTGGGCCTTTTAGTTTGCGGAAGCCTGACCCCTAGCCCTAACCCTAACCCTAACCCTAGGCAGGGCAGCCAATCAGCCTAGGGTTAGGGCAGGGGCCAAGGAGAAAGCCCTCGAGGAGGCCAGCTTGTGGCAGTTTTGCGATGCCCCTGGGATGCCCTTTGCAGCTGCAGTGTGCCCGGAGCCCTGGGCCTTTTAGTTTGCGGAAGCCTGACCCCTAGGCCTAACCCTAACCCTAACCCTAACCCTAACCGTAACCCAAGGCAGGGCAGCCAATCAGCCTAGGGTTAGGGCAGGGGCCAAGGAGAAAGCCCTCGATGAGGCCAGGTTGTGGCAGTTTTGCAATGCCCCTGGGATGCCCTTTGCAGCTGCAGTGTGCCCGGAGCCCTGGGCCTTTTAGTTTGCGGAAGCCTGACCCCTAGGCGTAACCCTAACCCTAACCCTAACCCTAGGCAGGGCAGCCAATCAGCCTAGGGTTAGGGCAGGGGCCAAGGAGAAAGCCCTCGAGGAGGCCAGCTTGTGGCAGTTTTGCGATGCCCCTGGGATGCCCTTTGCAGCTGCAGTGTGCCCGGAGCCCTGGGCCTTTTAGTTTGCGGAAGCCTGACCCCTAGCCCTAACCCTAACCCTAACCCTAACCCTAACCCTAGGCAGGGCAGCCAATCAGCCTAGGGTTAGGGCAGGGGCCAAGGAGAAAGCCCTCGAGGAGGCCAGCTTGTGGCAGTTTTGCGATGCCCCTGGGATGCCCTTTGCAGCTGCAGTGTGCCCGGAGCCCTGGGCCTTTTAGTTTGCGCAAGCCTGACCCCTAGGTGTAACCCTAACCCTAACCCTAGGCAGGGCAGCCAATCAGCCTAGGGTTAGGGCAGGGGCCAAGGAGAAAGCCCTCGATGAGGCCAGGTTGTGGCAGTTTTGCAATGCCCCTGGGATGCCCTTTGCAGCTGCAGTGTGCCCGGAGCCCTGGGCCTTTTAGTTTGCGGAAGCCTGACCCCTAGGCCTAACCCTAACCCTAACCCTAACCCTAGGCAGGGCAGCCAATCAGCCTAGGGTTAGGGCAGGGGCCAAGGAGAAAGCCCTCGAGGAGGCCAGCTTGTGGCAGTTTTGCGATGCCCCTGGGATGCCCTTTGCAGCTGCAGTGTGCCCGGAGCCCTGGGCCTTTTAGTTTGCGGAAGCCTGACCCCTAGCCCTAACCCTAACCCTAACCCTAACCCTAACCCTAGGCAGGGCAGCCAATCAGCCTAGGGTTAGGGCAGGGGCCAAGGAGAAAGCCCTCGAGGAGGCCAGCTTGTGGCAGTTTTGCGATGCCCCTGGGATGCCCTTTGCAGCTGCAGTGTGCCCGGAGCCCTGGGCCTTTTAGTTTGCGCAAGCCTGACCCCTAGGTGTAACCCTAACCCTAACCCTAGGCAGGGCAGCCAATCAGCCTAGGGTTAGGGCAGGAGCCAAGGAGAAAGCCCTCGAGGAGGCCAGCTTGTGGCAGGTTTGCGATGCCCCTGGGATGCCCTTTGCAGCTGCAGTGTGCCCGGAGCCCTGGGCCTTTTAGTTTGCAGAAGCCTGACCCCTAGGCCTAACCCTAACCCTAACCCTAACCCTAGGCAGGGCAGCCAATCAGCCTAGGGTTAGGGCAGGGGCCAAGGAGAAAGCCCTCGAGGAGGCCAGCTTGTGGCAGTTTTGCGATGCCCCTGGGATGCCCTTTGCAGCTGCAGTGTGCCCGGAGCCCTGGGCCTTTTAGTTTGCGGAAGCCTGACCCCTAGGCCTAACCCTAACCCTAACCCTAACTCTAACCCTAGGCAGGGCAGCCAATCAGCCTAGGGTTAGGGCAGGGGCCAAGGAGAAAGCCCTCGAGGAGGCCAGCTTGTGGCAGTTTTGCGATGCCCCTGGGATGCCCTTTGCAGCTGCAGTGTGCCCGGAGCCCTGGGCCTTTTAGTTTGCGGAAGCCTGACCCCTAGGCCTAACCCTAACCCTAACCCTAACTCTAACCCTAGGCAGGGCAGCCAATCAGCCTAGGGTTAGGGCAGGGGCCAAGGAGAAAGCCCTCGAGGAGGCCAGCTTGTGGCAGTTTTGCGATGCCCCTGGGATGCCCTTTGCAGCTGCAGTGTGCCCGGAGCCCTGGGCCTTTTAGTTTGCGGAAGCCTGACCCCTAGGCCTAACCCTAACCCTAACCCTAACCCTAGGCAGGGCAGCCAATCAGCCTAGGGTTAGGGCAGGGGCCAAGGAGAAAGCCCTCGAGGAGGCCAGGTTGTGGCAGTTTTGCGATGCCCCTGGGATGCCCTTTGCAGCTGCAGTGTGCCCGGAGCCCTGGGCCTTTTAGTTTGCGGAAGCCTGACCCCTAGCCCTAACCCTAACCCTAACCCTAGGCAGGGCAGCCAATCAGCCTAGGGTTAGGGCAGGGGCCAAGGAGAAAGCCCTCGATGAGGCCAGGTTGTGGCAGTTTTGCAATGCCCCTGGGATGCCCTTTGCAGCTGCAGTGTGCCCGGAGCCCTGGGCCTTTTAGTTTGCGGAAGCCTGACCCCTAGGCGTAACCCTAACCCTAACCCTAACCATAACCGTAACCCAAGGCAGGGCAGCCAATCAGCCTAGGGTTAGGGCAGGGGCCAAGGAGAAAGCCCTCGATGAGGCCAGGTTGTGGCAGTTTTGCAATGCCCCTGGGATGCCCTTTGCAGCTGCAGTGTGCCCGGAGCCCTGGGCCTTTTAGTTTGCGGAAGCCTGACCCCTAGCCCTAACCCTAACCCTAACCCTAACCCTAACCCTAGGCAGGGCAGCCAATCAGCCTAGGGTTAGGGCAGGGGCCAAGGAGAAAGCCCTCGAGGAGGCCAGCTTGTGGCAGTTTTGCGATGCCCCTGGGATGCCCTTTGCAGCTGCAGTGTGCCCGGAGCCCTGGGCCTTTTAGTTTGCGCAAGCCTGACCCCTAGGTGTAACCCTAACCCTAACCCTAGGCAGGGCAGCCAATCAGCCTAGGGTTAGGGCAGGAGCCAAGGAGAAAGCCCTCGAGGAGGCCAGCTTGTGGCAGGTTTGCGATGCCCCTGGGATGCCCTTTGCAGCTGCAGTGTGCCCGGAGCCCTGGGCCTTTTAGTTTGCAGAAGCCTGACCCCTAGGCCTAACCCTAACCCTAACCCTAACCCTAGGCAGGGCAGCCAATCAGCCTAGGGTTAGGGCAGGGGCCAAGGAGAAAGCCCTCGAGGAGGCCAGCTTGTGGCAGTTTTGCGATGCCCCTGGGATGCCCTTTGCAGCTGCAGTGTGCCCGGAGCCCTGGGCCTTTTAGTTTGCGGAAGCCTGACCCCTAGGCCTAACCCTAACCCTAACCCTAACTCTAACCCTAGGCAGGGCAGCCAATCAGCCTAGGGTTAGGGCAGGGGCCAAGGAGAAAGCCCTCGAGGAGGCCAGCTTGTGGCAGTTTTGCGATGCCCCTGGGATGCCCTTTGCAGCTGCAGTGTGCCCGGAGCCCTGGGCCTTTTAGTTTGCGGAAGCCTGACCCCTAGGCCTAACCCTAACCCTAACCCTAACCCTAGGCAGGGCAGCCAATCAGCCTAGGGTTAGGGCAGGGGCCAAGGAGAAAGCCCTCGAGGAGGCCAGCTTGTGGCAGTTTTGCGATGCCCCTGGGATGCCCTTTGCAGCTGCAGTGTGCCCGGAGCCCTGGGCCTTTTAGTTTGCGGAAGCCTGACCCCTAGCCCTAACCCTAACCCTAACCCTAGGAAGGGCAGCCAATCAGCCTAGGGTTAGGGCAGGGGCCAAGGAGAAAGCCCTCGAGGAGGCCAGCTTGTGGCAGGTTTGCGATGCCCCTGGGATGCCCTTTGCAGCTGCAGTGTGCCCGGAGCCCTGGGCCTTTTAGTTTGCGGAAGCCTGACCCCTAGGCCTAACCCTAACCCTAACCCTAACCATAACCGTAACCCAAGGCAGGGCAGCCAATCAGCCTAGGGTTAGGGCAGGGGCCAAGGAGAAAGCCCTCGAGGAGGCCAGCTTGTGGCAGTTTTGCAATGCCCCTGGGATGCCCTTTGCAGCTGCAGTGTGCCCGGAGCCCTGGGCCTTTTAGTTTGCGGAAGCCTGACCCCTAGGCCTAACCCTAACCCTAACCCTAACCCTAGGCAGGGCAGCCAATCAGCCTAGGGTTAGGGCAGGGGCCAAGGAGAAAGCCCTCGAGGAGGCCAGCTTGTGGCAGTTTTGCGATGCCCCTGGGATGCCCTTTGCAGCTGCAGTGTGCCCGGAGCCCTGGGCCTTTTAGTTTGCGGAAGCCTGACCCCTAGCCCTAACCCTAACCCTAACCCTAACCCTAACCCTAGGCAGGGCAGCCAATCAGCCTAGGGTTAGGGCAGGGGCCAAGGAGAAAGCCCTCGAGGAGGCCAGCTTGTGGCAGTTTTGCGATGCCCCTGGGATGCCCTTTGCAGCTGCAGTGTGCCCGGAGCCCTGGGCCTTTTAGTTTGCGCAAGCCTGACCCCTAGGTGTAACCCTAACCCTAACCCTAGGCAGGGCAGCCAATCAGCCTAGGGTTAGGGCAGGAGCCAAGGAGAAAGCCCTCGAGGAGGCCAGCTTGTGGCAGGTTTGCGATGCCCCTGGGATGCCCTTTGCAGCTGCAGTGTGCCCGGAGCCCTGGGCCTTTTAGTTTGCAGAAGCCTGACCCCTAGGCCTAACCCTAACCCTAACCCTAACCCTAGGCAGGGCAGCCAATCAGCCTAGGGTTAGGGCAGGGGCCAAGGAGAAAGCCCTCGAGGAGGCCAGCTTGTGGCAGTTTTGCGATGCCCCTGGGATGCCCTTTGCAGCTGCAGTGTGCCCGGAGCCCTGGGCCTTTTAGTTTGCGGAAGCCTGACCCCTAGGCCTAACCCTAACCCTAACCCTAACTCTAACCCTAGGCAGGGCAGCCAATCAGCCTAGGGTTAGGGCAGGGGCCAAGGAGAAAGCCCTCGAGGAGGCCAGCTTGTGGCAGTTTTGCGATGCCCCTGGGATGCCCTTTGCAGCTGCAGTGTGCCCGGAGCCCTGGGCCTTTTAGTTTGCGGAAGCCTGACCCCTAGGCCTAACCCTAACCCTAACCCTAACCCTAGGCAGGGCAGCCAATCAGCCTAGGGTTAGGGCAGGGGCCAAGGAGAAAGCCCTCGAGGAGGCCAGGTTGTGGCAGTTTTGCGATGCCCCTGGGATGCCCTTTGCAGCTGCAGTGTGCCCGGAGCCCTGGGCCTTTTAGTTTGCGGAAGCCTGACCCCTAGGCCTAACCCTAACCCTAATCCTAACCCTAACCCTAACCCAAGGCAGGGCAGCCAATCAGCCTAGGGTTAGGGCAGGGGCCAAGGAGAAAGCCCTCAGGGAGGCCAGCTTGTGGCAGTTTTGCAATGCCCCTGGGATGCCCTTTGCAGCTGCAGTGTGCCTGGAGCCCTGGGCCTTTTATTTTGCGGAAGCCTGACCCCTAGGCGTAACCCTAACCCTAACCCTAACCCTAGGCAGGGCAGCCAATCAGCCTAGGGTTAGGGCAGGGGCCAAGGAGAAAGCCCTCGAGGAGGCCAGGTTGTGGCAGTTTTGCGATGCCCCTGGGATGCCCTTTGCAGCTGCAGTGTGCCCGGAGCCCTGGGCCTTTTAGTTTGCGGAAGCCTGACCCCTAGGCCTAACCCTAACCCTAACCCTAGGCAGGGCAGCCAATCAGCCTAGGGTTAGGGCAGGGGCCAAGGAGAAAGCCCTCAGGGAGGCCAGCTTGTGGCAGTTTTGCGATGCCCCTGGGATGCCCTTTGCAGCTGCAGTGTGCCCGGAGCCCTGGGCCTTTTAGTTTGCGGAAGCCTGACCCCTAGGCCTAACCCTAACCCTAACCCTAACCCTAGGCAGGGCAGCCAATCAGCCTAGGGTTAGGGCAGGGGCCAAGGAGAAAGCCCTCGAGGAGGCCAGGTTGTGGCAGTTTTGCAATGCCCCTGGGATGCCCTTTGCAGCTGCAGTGTGCCCGGAGCCCTGGGCCTTTTAGTTTGCGCAAGCCTGACCCCTAGGCCTAACCCTAACCCTAACCCTAACCCTAACCCTAACCCTAGGGTTGGGGCAGCCAATCAGCCTAGGGTTAGGGCAGGGGCCAAGGAGAAAGCCCTCGAGGAGGCCAGCTTGTGGCAGTTTTGCGATGCCCCTGGGATGCCCTTTGCAGCTGCAGTGTGCCCGGAGCCCTGGGCCTTTTAGTTTGCGGAAGCCTGACGCCTAGGCCTAACCCTAACCCTAACCCTAACCCTAACCCTAGGCAGGGCAGCCAATCAGCCTAGGGTTAGGGCAGGGGCCAAGGAGAAAGCCCTCGAGAAGGCCAGCTTGTGGCAGTTTTGCGATGCCCCTGGGATGCCCTTTGCAGCTGCAGTGTGCCTGGAGCCCTGGGCCTTTTAGTTTGCGGAAGCCTGACCCCTAGGCGTAACCCTAACCCTAACCCTAACCCTAGGCAGGGCAGCCAATCAGCCTAGGGTTAGGGCAGGGGCCAAGGAGAAAGCCCTCAAGGAAACCAGGTTGTGGCAGTTTTGCGATGCCCCTGGGATGCCCTTTGCAGCTGCAGTGTGCCCGGAGCCCTGGGCCTTTTAGTTTGCGCAAGCCTGACCCCTAGGCGTAACCCTAACCCTAACCCTAGGCAGGGCAGCCAATCAGCCTAGGGTTAGGGCAGGGGCCAAGGAGAAAGCCCTCGAGGAGGCCAGCTTGTGGCAGTTTTGCGATGCCCCTGGGATGCCCTTTGCAGCTGCAGTGTGCCCGGAGACCTGGGCCTTTTAGTTTGCGGAAGCCTGACCCCTAGGCCTAACCCTAACCCTAACCCTAACCCTAGGAAGCGCAGCCAATCAGCCTAGGGTTAGGGCAGGGGCCAAGGAGAAAACCCTCGAGGAGGCCAGGTTGTGGCAGTTTTGCAAGGCCCCTGGGATGCCCTTTGCAGCTGCAGTGTGCCCGGAGCCCTGGGCCTTTTAGTTTGCGCAAGCCTGACCCCTAGGCCTAACCCTAACCCTAACCCTAACCCTAACCCTAACCCTAACCCTAGGCAGGGCAGCCAATCAGCCTAGGGTTAGGGCAGGGGCCAAGGAGAAAGCCCTCGAGGAGGCCAGCTTGTGGCAGTTTTGCGATGCCCCTGGGATGCCCTTTGCAGCTGCAGTGTGCCCGGAGCCCTGGGCCTTTTAGTTTGCGGAAGCCTGACCCCTAGGCCTAACCCTAACCCCAACCCTAACCCTAACCCTAGGCAGGGCAGCCAATCAGCCTAGGGTTAGGGCAGGGGCCAAGGAGAAAGCCCTCGAGGAGGCCAGCTTGTGGCAGTTTTGCGATGCCCCTGGGATGCCCTTTGCAGCTGCAGTGTGCCCGGAGCCCTGGGCCTTTTAGTTTGCGCAAGCCTGACCCCTAGGCGTAACCCTAACCCTAACCCTAGGCAGGGCAGCCAATCAGCCTAGGGTTAGGGCAGGGGCCAAGGAGAAAGCCCTCGAGAAGGCCAGGTTGTGGCAGTTTTGCGATGCCCCTGGGATGCCCTTTGCAGCTGCAGTGTGCCCGGAGCCCTGGGCCTTTTAGTTTGCGGAAGCCTGACCCCTAGTCGTAACCCTAACCCTAACCCTAACCCTAACCCTAGGCAGGGCAGCCAATCAGCCTAGGGTTAGGGCAGGGGCCAAGGAGAAAGCCCTCGAGGAGGCCAGCTTGTGGCAGTTTTGCGATGCCCCTGGGATGCCCTTTGCAGCTGCAGTGTGCCCGGAGCCCTGGGCCTTTTAGTTTGCGGAAGCCTGACCCCTAGGCGTAACCCTAACCCTAACCCTAACCCTAACCCTAGGCAGGGCAGCCAATCAGCCTAGGGTTAGGGCAGGGGCCAAGGAGAAAGCCCTCGAGGAGGCCAGCTTGTGGCAGTTTTGCGATGCCCCTGGGATGCCCTTTGCAGCTGCAGTGTGCCCGGAGCCCTGGGCCTTTTAGTTTGCGGAAGCCTGACCCCTAGGCCTAACCCTAACCCTAACCCTAGGCAGGGCAGCCAATCAGCCTAGGGTTAGGGCAGGGGCCAAGGAGAAAGCCCTCGAGGAGGCCAGCTTGTGGCAGTTTTGCGATGCCCCTGGGATGCCCTTTGCAGCTGCAGTGTGCCCGGAGCCCTGGGCCTTTTAGTTTGCGGAAGCCTGACCCCTAGCCCTAACCCTAACCCTAACCCTAGGCAGGGCAGCCAATCAGCCTAGGGTTAGGGCAGGGGCCAAGGAGAAAGCCCTCGAGGAGGCCAGCTTGTGGCAGTTTTGCGATGCCCCTGGGATGCCCTTTGCAGCTGCAGTGTGCCCGGAGCCCTGGGCCTTTTAGTTTGCGGAAGCCTGACCCCTAGGCCTAACCCTAACCCTAACCCTAACCCTAACCGTAACCCAAGGCAGGGCAGCCAATCAGCCTAGGGTTAGGGCAGGGGCCAAGGAGAAAGCCCTCGATGAGGCCAGGTTGTGGCAGTTTTGCAATGCCCCTGGGATGCCCTTTGCAGCTGCAGTGTGCCCGGAGCCCTGGGCCTTTTAGTTTGCGGAAGCCTGACCCCTAGGCGTAACCCTAACCCTAACCCTAGGCAGGGCAGCCAATCAGCCTAGGGTTAGGGCAGGGGCCAAGGAGAAAGCCCTCGAGGAGGCCAGCTTGTGGCAGTTTTGCGATGCCCCTGGGATGCCCTTTGCAGCTGCAGTGTGCCCGGAGCCCTGGGCCTTTTAGTTTGCGGAAGCCTGACCCCTAGCCCTAACCCTAACCCTAACCCTAACCCTAACCCTAGGCAGGGCAGCCAATCAGCCTAGGGTTAGGGCAGGGGCCAAGGAGAAAGCCCTCGAGGAGGCCAGCTTGTGGCAGTTTTGCGATGCCCCTGGGATGCCCTTTGCAGCTGCAGTGTGCCCGGAGCCCTGGGCCTTTTAGTTTGCGCAAGCCTGACCCCTAGGTGTAACCCTAACCCTAACCCTAGGCAGGGCAGCCAATCAGCCTAGGGTTAGGGCAGGGGCCAAGGAGAAAGCCCTCGAGGAGGCCAGCTTGTGGCAGTTTTGCGATGCCCCTGGGATGCCCTTTGCAGCTGCAGTGTGCCCGGAGCCCTGGGCCTTTTAGTTTGCGGAAGCCTGACCCCTAGGCGTAACCCTAACCCTAACCCTAACCCTAACCCTAGGCAGGGCAGCCAATCAGCCTAGGGTTAGGGCAGGGGCCAAGGAGAAAGCCCTCGAGGAGGCCAGCTTGTGGCAGTTTTGCGATGCCCCTGGGATGCCCTTTGCAGCTGCAGTGTGCCCGGAGCCCTGGGCCTTTTAGTTTGCGGAAGCCTGACCCCTAGCCCTAACCCTAACCCTAACCCTAGGCAGGGCAGCCAATCAGCCTAGGGTTAGGGCAGGGGCCAAGGAGAAAGCCCTCGAGGAGGCCAGCTTGTGGCAGGTTTGCGATGCCCCTGGGATGCCCTTTGCAGCTGCAGTGTGCCCGGAGCCCTGGGCCTTTTAGTTTGCGGAAGCCTGACCCCTAGGCCTAACCCTAACGCTAACCCTAACCATAACCGTAACCCAAGGCAGGGCAGCCAATCAGCCTAGGGTTAGGGCAGGGGCCAAGGAGAAAGCCCCCGATGAGGCCAGGTTGTGGCAGTTTTGCAATGCCCCTGGGATGCCCTTTGCAGCTGCAGTGTGCCCGGAGCCCTGGGCCTTTTAGTTTGCGGAAGCCTGACCCCTAGGCCTAACCCTAACCCTAACCCTAACCCTAGGCAGGGCAGCCAATCAGCCTAGGGTTAGGGCAGGGGCCAAGGAGAAAGCCCTCGAGGAGGCCAGCTTGTGGCAGTTTTGCGATGCCCCTGGGATGCCCTTTGCAGCTGCAGTGTGCCCGGAGCCCTGGGCCTTTTAGTTTGCGGAAGCCTGACCCCTAGCCCTAACCCTAACCCTAACCCTAACCCTAACCCTAGGCAGGGCAGCCAATCAGCCTAGGGTTAGGGCAGGGGCCAAGGAGAAAGCCCTCGAGGAGGCCAGCTTGTGGCAGTTTTGCGATGCCCCTGGGATGCCCTTTGCAGCTGCAGTGTGCCCGGAGCCCTGGGCCTTTTAGTTTGCGCAAGCCTGACCCCTAGGTGTAACCCTAACCCTAACCCTAGGCAGGGCAGCCAATCAGCCTAGGGTTAGGGCAGGAGCCAAGGAGAAAGCCCTCGAGGAGGCCAGCTTGTGGCAGGTTTGCGATGCCCCTGGGATGCCCTTTGCAGCTGCAGTGTGCCCGGAGCCCTGGGCCTTTTAGTTTGCAGAAGCCTGACCCCTAGGCCTAACCCTAACCCTAACCCTAACCCTAGGCAGGGCAGCCAATCAGCCTAGGGTTAGGGCAGGGGCCAAGGAGAAAGCCCTCGAGGAGGCCAGCTTGTGGCAGTTTTGCGATGCCCCTGGGATGCCCTTTGCAGCTGCAGTGTGCCCGGAGCCCTGGGCCTTTTAGTTTGCGGAAGCCTGACCCCTAGGCCTAACCCTAACCCTAACCCTAACTCTAACCCTAGGCAGGGCAGCCAATCAGCCTAGGGTTAGGGCAGGGGCCAAGGAGAAAGCCCTCGAGGAGGCCAGGTTGTGGCAGTTTTGCGATGCCCCTGGGATGCCCTTTGCAGCTGCAGTGTGCCCGGAGCCCTGGGCCTTTTAGTTTGCGGAAGCCTGACCCCTAGGCCTAACCCTAACCCTAATCCTAACCCTAACCCTAACCCAAGGCAGGGCAGCCAATCAGCCTAGGGTTAGGGCAGGGGCCAAGGAGAAAGCCCTCAGGGAGGCCAGCTTGTGGCAGTTTTGCAATGCCCCTGGGATGCCCTTTGCAGCTGCAGTGTGCCTGGAGCCCTGGGCCTTTTATTTTGCGGAAGCCTGACCCCTAGGCGTAACCCTAACCCTAACCCTAACCCTAGGCAGGGCAGCCAATCAGCCTAGGGTTAGGGCAGGGGCCAAGGAGAAAGCCCTCGAGGAGGCCAGGTTGTGGCAGTTTTGCGATGCCCCTGGGATGCCCTTTGCAGCTGCAGTGTGCCCGGAGCCCTGGGCCTTTTAGTTTGCGGAAGCCTGACCCCTAGGCCTAACCCTAACCCTAACCCTAGGCAGGGCAGCCAATCAGCCTAGGGTTAGGGCAGGGGCCAAGGAGAAAGCCCTCAGGGAGGCCAGCTTGTGGCAGTTTTGCGATGCCCCTGGGATGCCCTTTGCAGCTGCAGTGTGCCCGGAGCCCTGGGCCTTTTAGTTTGCGGAAGCCTGACCCCTAGGCCTAACCCTAACCCTAACCCTAACCCTAGGCAGGGCAGCCAATCAGCCTAGGGTTAGGGCAGGGGCCAAGGAGAAAGCCCTCGAGGAGGCCAGGTTGTGGCAGTTTTGCAATGCCCCTGGGATGCCCTTTGCAGCTGCAGTGTGCCCGGAGCCCTGGGCCTTTTAGTTTGCGCAAGCCTGACCCCTAGGCCTAACCCTAACCCTAACCCTAACCCTAACCCTAACCCTAGGGTTGGGGCAGCCAATCAGCCTAGGGTTAGGGCAGGGGCCAAGGAGAAAGCCCTCGAGGAGGCCAGCTTGTGGCAGTTTTGCGATGCCCCTGGGATGCCCTTTGCAGCTGCAGTGTGCCCGGAGCCCTGGGCCTTTTAGTTTGCGGAAGCCTGACGCCTAGGCCTAACCCTAACCCTAACCCTAACCCTAACCCTAGGCAGGGCAGCCAATCAGCCTAGGGTTAGGGCAGGGGCCAAGGAGAAAGCCCTCGAGAAGGCCAGGTTGTGGCAGTTTTGCGATGCCCCTGGGATGCCCTTTGCAGCTGCAGTGTGCCTGGAGCCCTGGGCCTTTTAGTTTGCGGAAGCCTGACCCCTAGGCGTAACCCTAACCCTAACCCTAACCCTAGGCAGGGCAGCCAATCAGCCTAGGGTTAGGGCAGGGGCCAAGGAGAAAGCCCTCAAGGAAACCAGGTTGTGGCAGTTTTGCGATGCCCCTGGGATGCCCTTTGCAGCTGCAGTGTGCCCGGAGCCCTGGGCCTTTTAGTTTGCGCAAGCCTGACCCCTAGGCGTAACCCTAACCCTAACCCTAGGCAGGGCAGCCAATCAGCCTAGGGTTAGGGCAGGGGCCAAGGAGAAAGCCCTCGAGGAGGCCAGCTTGTGGCAGTTTTGCGATGCCCCTGGGATGCCCTTTGCAGCTGCAGTGTGCCCGGAGACCTGGGCCTTTTAGTTTGCGGAAGCCTGACCCCTAGGCCTAACCCTAACCCTAACCCTAACCCTAGGAAGCGCAGCCAATCAGCCTAGGGTTAGGGCAGGGGCCAAGGAGAAAACCCTCGAGGAGGCCAGGTTGTGGCAGTTTTGCAATGCCCCTGGGATGCCCTTTGCAGCTGCAGTGTGCCCGGAGCCCTGGGCCTTTTAGTTTGCGGAAGCCTGACGCCTAGGCCTAACCCTAACCCTAACCCTAACCCTAACCCTAGGCAGGGCAGCCAATCAGCCTAGGGTTAGGGCAGGGGCCAAGGAGAAAGCCCTCGAGAAGGCCAGGTTGTGGCAGTTTTGCGATGCCCCTGGGATGCCCTTTGCAGCTGCAGTGTGCCCGGAGCCCTGGGCCTTTTAGTTTGCGCAAGACTGACCCCTAGGCCTAACCCTAACCCTAACCCTAACCCTAACCCTAACCCTAACCCTAACCCTAGGCAGGGCAGCCAATAAGCCTAGGGTTAGGGCAGGGGCCAAGGAGAAAGCCCTCGAGGAGGCCAGCTTGTGGCAGTTTTGCGATGCCCCTGGGATGCCCTTTGCAGCTGCAGTGTGCCCGGAGCCCTGGGCCTTTTAGTTTGCGCAAGCCTGACCCCTAGGCCTAACCCTAACCCTAACCCTAGGCAGGGCAGCCAATCAGCCTAGGGTTAGGGCAGGGGCCAAGGAGAAAGCCCTCGAGGAGGCCAGGTTGTGGCAGTTTTGCGATGCCCCTGGGATGCCCTTTGCAGCTGCAGTGTGCCCGGAGCCCTGGGCCTTTTAGTTTGCGGAAGCCTGACGCCTAGGCCTAACCCTAACCCTAACCCTAACCCTAACCCTAGGCAGGGCAGCCAATCAGCCTAGGGTTAGGGCAGGGGCCAAGGAGAAAGCCCTCGAGAAGGCCAGGTTGTGGCAGTTTTGCGATGCCCCTGGGATGCCCTTTGCAGCTGCAGTGTGCCCGGAGCCCTGGGCCTTTTAGTTTGCGGAAGCCTGACCCCTAGGCCTAACCCTAACCCTAACCCTAACCCTAACCCTAGGCAGGGCAGCCAATCAGCCTAGGGTTAGGGCAGGGGCCAAGGAGAAAGCCCTCGAGGAGGCCAGCTTGTGGCAGTTTTGCGATGCCCCTGGGATGCCCTTTGCAGCTGCAGTGTGCCCGGAGCCCTGGGCCTTTTAGTTTGCGGAAGCCTGACCCCTAGGCGTAACCCTAACCCTAACCCTAGGCAGGGCAGCCAATCAGCCTAGGGTTAGGGCAGGGGCCAAGGAGAAAGCCCTCGAGGAGGCCAGCTTGTGGCAGGTTTGCGATGCCCCTGGGATGCCCTTTGCAGCTGCAGTGTGCCCGGAGCGCTGGGCCTTTTAGTTTGCGGAAGCCTGACCCTAGGCGTAACCCTAACCCTAACCCTAGGCAGGGCAGCCAATCAGCCTAGGGTTAGGGCAGGGGCCAAGGAGAAAGCCCTCGAGGAGGCCAGGTTGTGGCAGTTTTGCGATGCCCCTGGGATGCCCTTTGCAGCTGCAGTGTGCCCGGAGCCCTGGGCCTTTTAGTTTGCGCAAGCCTGACCCCTAGGTGTAACCCTAACTCTAACCCTAGGCAGGGCAGCCAATCAGCCTAGGGTTAGGGCAGGGGCCAAGGAGAAAGCCCTCGAGGAGGCCAGCTTGTGGCAGTTTTGCGATGCCCCTGGGATGCCCTTTGCAGCTGCAGTGTGCCCGGAGCCCTGGGCCTTTTAGTTTGCGGAAGCCTGACCCCTAGGCGTAACCCTAACCCTAACCCTAACCCTAACCCTAGGCAGGGCAGCCAATCAGCCTAGGGTTAGGGCAGGGGCCAAGGAGAAAGCCCTCGAGGAGGCCAGCTTGTGGCAGTTTTGCGATGCCCCTGGGATGCCCTTTGCAGCTGCAGTGTGCCCGGAGCCCTGGGCCTTTTAGTTTGCGGAAGCCTGACCCCTAGCCCTAACCCTAACCCTAACCCTAACCCTAGGCAGGGCAGCCAATCAGCCTAGGGTTAGGGCAGGGGCCAAGGAGAAAGCCCTCGAGGAGGCCAGCTTGTGGCAGTTTTGCGATGCCCCTGGGATGCCCTTTGCAGCTGCAGTGTGCCCGGAGCCCTGGGCCTTTTAGTTTGCGGAAGCCTGACCCCTAGCCCTAACCCTAACCCTAACCCTAGGCAGGGCAGCCAATCAGCCTAGGGTTAGGGCAGGGGCCAAGGAGAAAGCCCTCGAGGAGGCCAGGTTGTGGCAGTTTTGCGATGCCCCTGGGATGCCCTTTGCAGCTGCAGTGTGCCCGGAGCCCTGGGCCTTTTAGTTTGCGGAAGCCTGACCCCTAGGCCTAACCCTAACCCTAACCCTAACCCTAATCGTAACCCAAGGCAGGGCAGCCAATCAGCCTAGGGTTAGGGCAGGGGCCAAGGAGAAAGCCCTCGATGAGGCCAGGTTGTGGCAGTTTTGCAATGCCCCTGGGATGCCCTTTGCAGCTGCAGTGTGCCCGGAGCCCTGGGCCTTTTAGTTTGCGGAAGCCTGACCCCTAGGCCTAACCCTAACCCTAACCCTAACCCTAGGCAGGGCAGCCAATCAGCCTAGGGTTAGGGCAGGGGCCAAGGAGAAAGCCCTCGAGGAGGCCAGCTTGTGGCAGTTTTGCGATGCCCCTGGGATGCCCTTTGCAGCTGCAGTGTGCCCGGAGCCCTGGGCCTTTTAGTTTGCGGAAGCCTGACCCCTAGGCCTAACCCTAACCCTAACCCTAACCCTAACCCTAGGCAGGGCAGCCAATCAGCCTAGGGTTAGGGCAGGGGCCAAGGAGAAAGCCCTCGAGGAGGCCAGCTTGTGGCAGTTTTGCGATGCCCCTGGGATGCCCTTTGCAGCTGCAGTGTGCCCGGAGCCCTGGGCCTTTTAGTTTGCGCAAGCCTGACCCCTAGGCCTAACCCTAACCCTAACCCTAGGCAGGGCAGCCAATCAGCCTAGGGTTAGGGCAGGGGCCAAGGAGAAAGCCCTCGAGGAGGCCAGCTTGTGGCAGTTTTGCGATGCCCCTGGGATGCCCTTTGCAGCTGCAGTGTGCCCGGAGCGCTGGGCCTTTTAGTTTGCGGAAGCCTGACCCCTAGGCGTAACCCTAACCCTAACCCTAACCCTAACCCTAGGCAGGGCAGCCAATCAGCCTAGGGTTAGGGCAGGGGCCAAGGAGAAAGCCCTCGAGGAGGCCAGCTTGTGGCAGTTTTGCGATGCCCCTGGGATGCCCTTTGCAGCTGCAGTGTGCCCGGAGCCCTGGGCCTTTTAGTTTGCGGAAGCCTGACCCCTAGCCCTAACCCTAACCCTAACCCTAACCCTAGGCAGGGCAGCCAATCAGCCTAGGGTTAGGGCAGGGGCCAAGGAGAAAGCCCTCGAGGAGGCCAGCTTGTGGCAGTTTTGCGATGCCCCTGGGATGCCCTTTGCAGCTGCAGTGTGCCCGGAGCCCTGGGCCTTTTAGTTTGCGGAAGCCTGACCCCTAGCCCTAACCCTAACCCTAACCCTAGGCAGGGCAGCCAATCAGCCTAGGGTTAGGGCAGGGGCCAAGGAGAAAGCCCTCGAGGAGGCCAGCTTGTGGCAGTTTTGCGATGCCCCTGGGATGCCCTTTGCAGCTGCAGTGTGCCCGGAGCCCTGGGCCTTTTAGTTTGCGGAAGCCTGACCCCTAGGCCTAACCCTAACCCTAACCCTAACCCTAACCGTAACCCAAGGCAGGGCAGCCAATCAGCCTAGGGTTAGGGCAGGGGCCAAGGAGAAAGCCCTCGATGAGGCCAGGTTGTGGCAGTTTTGCAATGCCCCTGGGATGCCCTTTGCAGCTGCAGTGTGCCCGGAGCCCTGGGCCTTTTAGTTTGCGGAAGCCTGACCCCTAGGCCTAACCCTAACCCTAACCCTAAACCTAGGCAGGGCAGCCAATCAGCCTAGGGTTAGGGCAGGGGCCAAGGAGAAAGCCCTCGAGGAGGCCAGCTTGTGGCAGTTTTGCGATGCCCCTGGGATGCCCTTTGCAGCTGCAGTGTGCCCGGAGCCCTGGGCCTTTTAGTTTGCGGAAGCCTGACCCCTAGCCCTAACCCTAACCCTAACCCTAACCCTAACCCTAGGCAGGGCAGCCAATCAGCCTAGGGTTAGGGCAGGGGCCAAGGAGAAAGCCCTCGAGGAGGCCAGCTTGTGGCAGTTTTGCGATGCCCCTGGGATGCCCTTTGCAGCTGCAGTGTGCCCGGAGCCCTGGGCCTTTTAGTTTGCGCAAGCCTGACCCCTAGGTGTAACCCTAACCCTAACCCTAGGCAGGGCAGCCAATCAGCCTAGGGTTAGGGCAGGAGCCAAGGAGAAAGCCCTCGAGGAGGCCAGCTTGTGGCAGGTTTGCGATGCCCCTGGGATGCCCTTTGCAGCTGCAGTGTGCCCGGAGCCCTGGGCCTTTTAGTTTGCGGAAGCCTGACCCCTAGGCCTAACCCTAACCCTAACCCTAACCCTAGGCAGGGCAGCCAATCAGCCTAGGGTTAGGGCAGGGGCCAAGGAGAAAGCCCTCGAGGAGGCCAGCTTGTGGCAGTTTTGCGATGCCCCTGGGATGCCCTTTGCAGCTGCAGTGTGCCCGGAGCCCTGGGCCTTTTAGTTTGCGGAAGCCTGACCCCTAGGCCTAACCCTAACCCTAACCCTAACCCTAACCCTAGGCAGGGCAGCCAATCAGCCTAGGGTTAGGGCAGGGGCCAAGGAGAAAGCCCTCGAGGAGGCCAGCTTGTGGCAGTTTTGCGATGCCCCTGGGATGCCCTTTGCAGCTGCAGTGTGCCCGGAGCCCTGGGCCTTTTAGTTTGCGGAAGCCTGACGCCTAGGCCTAACCCTAACCCTAACCCTAACCCTAGGCAGGGCAGCCAATCAGCCTAGGGTTAGGGCAGGGGCCAAGGAGAAAGCCCTCGAGGAGGCCAGCTTGTGGCAGTTTTGCGATGCCCCTGGGATGCCCTTTGCAGCTGCAGTGTGCCCGGAGCCCTGGGCCTTTTAGTTTGCGGAAGCCTGACCCCTAGGCCTAACCCTAACCCTAACCCTAACCCTAGGCAGGGCAGCCAATCAGCCTAGGGTTAGGGCAGGGGCCAAGGAGAAAGCCCTCGAGGAGGCCAGGTTGTGGCAGTTTTGCGATGCCCCTGGGATGCCCTTTGCAGCTGCAGTGTGCCCGGAGCCCTGGGCCTTTTAGTTTGCGCAAGCCTGACCCCTAGGCCTAACCCTAACCCTAATCCTAACCCTAACCCTAACCCAAGGCAGGGCAGCCAATCAGCCTAGGGTTAGGGCAGGGGCCAAGGAGAAAGCCCTCAGGGAGGCCAGCTTGTGGCAGTTTTGCAATGCCCCTGGGATGCCCTTTGCAGCTGCAGTGTGCCTGGAGCCCTGGGCCTTTTATTTTGCGGAAGCCTGACCCCTAGGCGTAACCCTAACCCTAACCCTAACCCTAGGCAGGGCAGCCAATCAGCCTAGGGTTAGGGCAGGGGCCAAGGAGAAAGCCCTCGAGGAGGCCAGGTTGTGGCAGTTTTGCGATGCCCCTGGGATGCCCTTTGCAGCTGCAGTGTGCCCGGAGCCCTGGGCCTTTTAGTTTGCGGAAGCCTGACCCCTAGGCGTAACCCTAACCCTAACCCTAGGCAGGGCAGCCAATCAGCCTAGGGTTAGGGCAGGGGCCAAGGAGAAAGCCCTCGAGGAGGCCAGGTTGTGGCAGTTTTGCGATGCCCCTGGGATGCCCTTTGCAGCTGCAGTGTGCCCGGAGCCCTGGGCCTTTTAGTTTGCGGAAGCCTGACCCCTAGGCCTAACCCTAACCCTAACCCTAGGCAGGGCAGCCAATCAGCCTAGGGTTAGGGCAGGGGCCAAGGAGAAAGCCCTCAGGGAGGCCAGCTTGTGGCAGTTTTGCGATGCCCCTGGGATGCCCTTTGCAGCTGCAGTGTGCCCGGAGCCCTGGGCCTTTTAGTTTCAGGAAGCCTGACCCCTAGGCCTAACCCTAACCCTAACCCTAACCCTAGGCAGGGCAGCCAATCAGCCTAGGGTTAGGGCAGGGGCCAAGGAGAAAACCCTCGAGGAGGCCAGGTTGTGGCAGTTTTGCAATGCCCCTGGGATGCCCTTTGCAGCTGCAGTGTGCCCGGAGCCCTGGGCCTTTTAGTTTGCGCAAGCCTGACCCCTAGGCCTGACCCTAACCCTAACCCTAACCCTAACCCTAACCCTAGGGTTGGGGCAGCCAATCAGCCTAGGGTTAGGGCAGGGGCCAAGGAGAAAGCCCTCGAGGAGGCCAGCTTGTGGCAGTTTTGCGATGCCCCTGGGATGCCCTTTGCAGCTGCAGTGTGCCCGGAGCCCTGGGCCTTTTAGTTTGCGGAAGCCTGACCCCTAGGCCTAACCCTAACCCTAACCCTAACCCTAGGCAGGGCAGCCAATCAGCCTAGGGTTAGGGCAGGGGCCAAGGAGAAAACCCTCGAGGAGGCCAGGTTGTGGCAGTTTTGCAATGCCCCTGGGATGCCCTTTGCAGCTGCAGTGTGCCCGGAGCCCTGGGCCTTTTAGTTTGCGGAAGCCTGACCCCTAGGCCTAACCCTAACCCTAACCCTAACCCTAACCCTAACCCTAACCCTAGGCAGGGCAGCCAATCAGCCTAGGGTTAGGGCAGGGGCCAAGGAGAAAGCCCTCGAGGAGGCCAGCTTGTGGCAGTTTTGCGATGCCCCTGGGATGCCCTTTGCAGCTGCAGTGTGCCCGGAGCCCTGGGCCTTTTAGTTTGCGGAAGCCTGACCCCTAGGCCTAACCCTAACCCCAACCCTAACCCTAACCCTAGGCAGGGCAGCCAATCAGCCTAGGGTTAGGGCAGGGGCCAAGGAGAAAGCCCTCGAGGAGGCCAGCTTGTGGCAGTTTTGCGATGCCCCTGGGATGCCCTTTGCAGCTGCAGTGTGCCCGGAGCCCTGGGCCTTTTAGTTTGCGCAAGCCTGACCCCTAGGCGTAACCCTAACCCTAACCCTAGGCAGGGCAGCCAATCAGCCTAGGGTTAGGGCAGGGGCCAAGGAGAAAGCCCTCGAGGAGGCCAGCTTGTGGCAGTTTTGCGATGCCCCTGGGATGCCCTTTGCAGCTGCAGTGTGCCCGGAGCCCTGGGCCTTTTAGTTTGCGCAAGCCTGACCCCTAGCCCTAACCCTAACCCTAACCCTAGGCAGGGCAGCCAATCAGCCTAGGGTTAGGGCAGGGGCCAAGGAGAAAGCCCTCGAGGAGGCCAGCTTGTGGCAGTTTTGCGATGCCCCTGGGATGCCCTTTGCAGCTGCAGTGTGCCCGGAGCCCTGGGCCTTTTAGTTTGCGGAAGCCTGACCCCTAGCCCTAACCCTAACCCTAACCCTAACCCTAGGCAGGGCAGCCAATCAGCCTAGGGTTAGGGCAGGGGCCAAGGAGAAAACCCTCGAGAAGGCCAGGTTGTGGCAGTTTTGCGATGCCCCTGGGATGCCCTTTGCAGCTGCAGTGTGCCCGGAGCCCTGGGCCTTTTAGTTTGCGGAAGCCTGACGCCTAGGCCTAACCCTAACCCTAACCCTAACCCTAACCCTAGGCAGGGCAGCCAATCAGCCTAGGGTTAGGGCAGGGGCCAAGGAGAAAGCCCTCGAGAAGGCCAGGTTGTGGCAGTTTTGCGATGCCCCTGGGATGCCCTTTGCAGCTGCAGTGTGCCCGGAGCCCTGGGCCTTTTAGTTTGCGGAAGCCTGACCCCTAGGCCTAACCCTAACCCTAACCCTAACCCTAACCCTAACCCTAACCCTAACCCTAGGCAGGGCAGCCAATAAGCCTAGGGTTAGGGCAGGGGCCAAGGAGAAAGCCCTCGAGGAGGCCAGCTTGTGGCAGTTTTGCGATGCCCCTGGGATGCCCTTTGCAGCTGCAGTGTGCCCGGAGCCCTGGGCCTTTTAGTTTGCGCAAGCCTGACCCCTAGGCCTAACCCTAACCCTAACCCTAGGCAGGGCAGCCAATCAGCCTAGGGTTAGGGCAGGGGCCAAGGAGAAAGCCCTCGAGGAGGCCAGCTTGTGGCAGTTTTGCGATGCCCCTGGGATGCCCTTTGCAGCTGCAGTGTGCCCGGAGCCCTGGGCCTTTTAGTTTGCGGAAGCCTGACTCCTAGGCGTAACCCTAACCCTAACCCTAGGCAGGGCAGCCAATCAGCCTAGGGTTAGGGCAGGGGCCAAGGAGAAAGCCCTCGAGGAGGCCAGCTTGTGGCAGTTTTGCGATGCCCCTGGGATGCCCTTTGCAGCTGCAGTGTGCCCGGAGCCCTGGGCCTTTTAGTTTGCGGAAGCCTGACCCCTAGGCCTAACCCTAACCCTAACCCTAACCCTAGGCAGGGCAGCCAATCAGCCTAGGGTTAGGGCAGGGGCCAAGGAGAAAGCCCTCGAGGAGGCCAGGTTGTGGCAGTTTTGCGATGCCCCTGGGATGCCCTTTGCAGCTGCAGTGTGCCCGGAGCCCTGGGCCTTTTAGTTTGCGCAAGCCTGACCCCTAGGCCTAACCCTAACCCTAATCCTAACCCTAACCCTAACCCAAGGCAGGGCAGCCAATCAGCCTAGGGTTAGGGCAGGGGCCAAGGAGAAAGCCCTCAGGGAGGCCAGCTTGTGGCAGTTTTGCAATGCCCCTGGGATGCCCTTTGCAGCTGCAGTGTGCCTGGAGCCCTGGGCCTTTTATTTTGCGGAAGCCTGACCCCTAGGCGTAACCCTAACCCTAACCCTAACCCTAGGCAGGGCAGCCAATCAGCCTAGGGTTAGGGCAGGGGCCAAGGAGAAAGCCCTCGAGGAGGCCAGGTTGTGGCAGTTTTGCGATGCCCCTGGGATGCCCTTTGCAGCTGCAGTGTGCCCGGAGCCCTGGGCCTTTTAGTTTGCGGAAGCCTGACCCCTAGGCGTAACCCTAACCCTAACCCTAGGCAGGGCAGCCAATCAGCCTAGGGTTAGGGCAGGGGCCAAGGAGAAAGCCCTCGAGGAGGCCAGGTTGTGGCAGTTTTGCGATGCCCCTGGGATGCCCTTTGCAGCTGCAGTGTGCCCGGAGCCCTGGGCCTTTTAGTTTGCGGAAGCCTGACCCCTAGGCCTAACCCTAACCCTAACCCTAGGCAGGGCAGCCAATCAGCCTAGGGTTAGGGCAGGGGCCAAGGAGAAAGCCCTCAGGGAGGCCAGCTTGTGGCAGTTTTGCGATGCCCCTGGGATGCCCTTTGCAGCTGCAGTGTGCCCGGAGCCCTGGGCCTTTTAGTTTCAGGAAGCCTGACCCCTAGGCCTAACCCTAACCCTAACCCTAACCCTAGGCAGGGCAGCCAATCAGCCTAGGGTTAGGGCAGGGGCCAAGGAGAAAACCCTCGAGGAGGCCAGGTTGTGGCAGTTTTGCAATGCCCCTGGGATGCCCTTTGCAGCTGCAGTGTGCCCGGAGCCCTGGGCCTTTTAGTTTGCGCAAGCCTGACCCCTAGGCCTGACCCTAACCCTAACCCTAACCCTAACCCTAACCCTAGGGTTGGGGCAGCCAATCAGCCTAGGGTTAGGGCAGGGGCCAAGGAGAAAGCCCTCGAGGAGGCCAGCTTGTGGCAGTTTTGCGATGCCCCTGGGATGCCCTTTGCAGCTGCAGTGTGCCCGGAGCCCTGGGCCTTTTAGTTTGCGGAAGCCTGACCCCTAGGCCTAACCCTAACCCTAACCCTAACCCTAGGCAGGGCAGCCAATCAGCCTAGGGTTAGGGCAGGGGCCAAGGAGAAAACCCTCGAGGAGGCCAGGTTGTGGCAGTTTTGCAATGCCCCTGGGATGCCCTTTGCAGCTGCAGTGTGCCCGGAGCCCTGGGCCTTTTAGTTTGCGGAAGCCTGACCCCTAGGCCTAACCCTAACCCTAACCCTAACCCTAACCCTAACCCTAACCCTAGGCAGGGCAGCCAATCAGCCTAGGGTTAGGGCAGGGGCCAAGGAGAAAGCCCTCGAGGAGGCCAGCTTGTGGCAGTTTTGCGATGCCCCTGGGATGCCCTTTGCAGCTGCAGTGTGCCCGGAGCCCTGGGCCTTTTAGTTTGCGGAAGCCTGACCCCTAGGCCTAACCCTAACCCCAACCCTAACCCTAACCCTAGGCAGGGCAGCCAATCAGCCTAGGGTTAGGGCAGGGGCCAAGGAGAAAGCCCTCGAGGAGGCCAGCTTGTGGCAGTTTTGCGATGCCCCTGGGATGCCCTTTGCAGCTGCAGTGTGCCCGGAGCCCTGGGCCTTTTAGTTTGCGCAAGCCTGACCCCTAGGCGTAACCCTAACCCTAACCCTAGGCAGGGCAGCCAATCAGCCTAGGGTTAGGGCAGGGGCCAAGGAGAAAGCCCTCGAGGAGGCCAGCTTGTGGCAGTTTTGCGATGCCCCTGGGATGCCCTTTGCAGCTGCAGTGTGCCCGGAGCCCTGGGCCTTTTAGTTTGCGCAAGCCTGACCCCTAGCCCTAACCCTAACCCTAACCCTAGGCAGGGCAGCCAATCAGCCTAGGGTTAGGGCAGGGGCCAAGGAGAAAGCCCTCGAGGAGGCCAGCTTGTGGCAGTTTTGCGATGCCCCTGGGATGCCCTTTGCAGCTGCAGTGTGCCCGGAGCCCTGGGCCTTTTAGTTTGCGGAAGCCTGACCCCTAGCCCTAACCCTAACCCTAACCCTAACCCTAACCCTAGGCAGGGCAGCCAATCAGCCTAGGGTTAGGGCAGGGGCCAAGGAGAAAGCCCTCAGGGAGGCCAGCTTGTGGCAGTTTTGCAATGCCCCTGGGATGCCCTTTGCAGCTGCAGTGTGCCTGGAGCCCTGGGCCTTTTATTTTGCGGAAGCCTGACCCCTAGGCGTAACCCTAACCCTAACCCTAACCCTAGGCAGGGCAGCCAATCAGCCTAGGGTTAGGGCAGGGGCCAAGGAGAAAGCCCTCGAGGAGGCCAGGTTGTGGCAGTTTTGCGATGCCCCTGGGATGCCCTTTGCAGCTGCAGTGTGCCCGGAGCCCTGGGCCTTTTAGTTTGCGGAAGCCTGACCCCTAGGCGTAACCCTAACCCTAACCCTAGGCAGGGCAGCCAATCAGCCTAGGGTTAGGGCAGGGGCCAAGGAGAAAGCCCTCGAGGAGGCCAGGTTGTGGCAGTTTTGCGATGCCCCTGGGATGCCCTTTGCAGCTGCAGTGTGCCCGGAGCCCTGGGCCTTTTAGTTTGCGGAAGCCTGACCCCTAGGCCTAACCCTAACCCTAACCCTAGGCAGGGCAGCCAATCAGCCTAGGGTTAGGGCAGGGGCCAAGGAGAAAGCCCTCAGGGAGGCCAGCTTGTGGCAGTTTTGCGATGCCCCTGGGATGCCCTTTGCAGCTGCAGTGTGCCCGGAGCCCTGGGCCTTTTAGTTTCAGGAAGCCTGACCCCTAGGCCTAACCCTAACCCTAACCCTAACCCTAGGCAGGGCAGCCAATCAGCCTAGGGTTAGGGCAGGGGCCAAGGAGAAAACCCTCGAGGAGGCCAGGTTGTGGCAGTTTTGCAATGCCCCTGGGATGCCCTTTGCAGCTGCAGTGTGCCCGGAGCCCTGGGCCTTTTAGTTTGCGCAAGCCTGACCCCTAGGCCTGACCCTAACCCTAACCCTAACCCTAACCCTAACCCTAGGGTTGGGGCAGCCAATCAGCCTAGGGTTAGGGCAGGGGCCAAGGAGAAAGCCCTCGAGGAGGCCAGCTTGTGGCAGTTTTGCGATGCCCCTGGGATGCCCTTTGCAGCTGCAGTGTGCCCGGAGCCCTGGGCCTTTTAGTTTGCGGAAGCCTGACCCCTAGGCCTAACCCTAACCCTAACCCTAACCCTAGGCAGGGCAGCCAATCAGCCTAGGGTTAGGGCAGGGGCCAAGGAGAAAACCCTCGAGGAGGCCAGGTTGTGGCAGTTTTGCAATGCCCCTGGGATGCCCTTTGCAGCTGCAGTGTGCCCGGAGCCCTGGGCCTTTTAGTTTGCGGAAGCCTGACCCCTAGGCCTAACCCTAACCCTAACCCTAACCCTAACCCTAACCCTAACCCTAGGCAGGGCAGCCAATCAGCCTAGGGTTAGGGCAGGGGCCAAGGAGAAAGCCCTCGAGGAGGCCAGCTTGTGGCAGTTTTGCGATGCCCCTGGGATGCCCTTTGCAGCTGCAGTGTGCCCGGAGCCCTGGGCCTTTTAGTTTGCGGAAGCCTGACCCCTAGGCCTAACCCTAACCCCAACCCTAACCCTAACCCTAGGCAGGGCAGCCAATCAGCCTAGGGTTAGGGCAGGGGCCAAGGAGAAAGCCCTCGAGGAGGCCAGCTTGTGGCAGTTTTGCGATGCCCCTGGGATGCCCTTTGCAGCTGCAGTGTGCCCGGAGCCCTGGGCCTTTTAGTTTGCGCAAGCCTGACCCCTAGGCGTAACCCTAACCCTAACCCTAGGCAGGGCAGCCAATCAGCCTAGGGTTAGGGCAGGGGCCAAGGAGAAAGCCCTCGAGGAGGCCAGCTTGTGGCAGTTTTGCGATGCCCCTGGGATGCCCTTTGCAGCTGCAGTGTGCCCGGAGCCCTGGGCCTTTTAGTTTGCGCAAGCCTGACCCCTAGCCCTAACCCTAACCCTAACCCTAGGCAGGGCAGCCAATCAGCCTAGGGTTAGGGCAGGGGCCAAGGAGAAAGCCCTCGAGGAGGCCAGCTTGTGGCAGTTTTGCGATGCCCCTGGGATGCCCTTTGCAGCTGCAGTGTGCCCGGAGCCCTGGGCCTTTTAGTTTGCGGAAGCCTGACCCCTAGCCCTAACCCTAACCCTAACCCTAACCCTAACCCTAGGCAGGGCAGCCAATCAGCCTAGGGTTAGGGCAGGGGCCAAGGAGAAAGCCCTCGAGAAGGCCAGGTTGTGGCAGTTTTGCGATGCCCCTGGGATGCCCTTTGCAGCTGCAGTGTGCCCGGAGCCCTGGGCCTTTTAGTTTGCGGAAGCCTGACGCCTAGGCCTAACCCTAACCCTAACCCTAACCCTAACCCTAGGCAGGGCAGCCAATCAGCCTAGGGTTAGGGCAGGGGCCAAGGAGAAAGCCCTCGAGAAGGCCAGGTTGTGGCAGTTTTGCGATGCCCCTGGGATGCCCTTTGCAGCTGCAGTGTGCCCGGAGCCCTGGGCCTTTTAGTTTGCGGAAGCCTGACCCCTAGGCCTAACCCTAACCCTAACCCTAACCCTAACCCTAACCCTAACCCTAGGCAGGGCAGCCAATAAGCCTAGGGTTAGGGCAGGGGCCAAGGAGAAAGCCCTCGAGGAGGCCAGCTTGTGGCAGTTTTGCGATGCCCCTGGGATGCCCTTTGCAGCTGCAGTGTGCCCGGAGCCCTGGGCCTTTTAGTTTGCGCAAGCCTGACCCCTAGGCCTAACCCTAACCCTAACCCTAGGCAGGGCAGCCAATCAGCCTAGGGTTAGGGCAGGGGCCAAGGAGAAAGCCCTCGAGGAGGCCAGCTTGTGGCAGTTTTGCGATGCCCCTGGGATGCCCTTTGCAGCTGCAGTGTGCCCGGAGCCCTGGGCCTTTTAGTTTGCGGAAGCCTGACGCCTAGGCCTAACCCTAACCCTAACCCTAACCCTAACCCTAACCCTAGGCAGGGCAGCCAATCAGCCTAGGGTTAGGGCAGGGGCCAAGGAGAAAGCCCTCGAGAAGGCCAGGTTGTGGCAGTTTTGCGATGCCCCTGGGATGCCCTTTGCAGCTGCAGTGTGCCCGGAGCCCTGGGCCTTTTAGTTTGCGGAAGCCTGACCCCTAGGCCTAACCCTAACCCTAACCCTAACCCTAGGCAGGGCAGCCAATCAGCCTAGGGTTAGGGCAGGGGCCAAGGAGAAAGCCCTCGAGGAGGCCAGCTTGTGGCAGTTTTGCGATGCCCCTGGGATGCCCTTTGCAGCTGCAGTGTGCCCGGAGCCCTGGGCCTTTTAGTTTGCGGAAGCCTGACTCCTAGGCGTAACCCTAACCCTAACCCTAGGCAGGGCAGCCAATCAGCCTAGGGTTAGGGCAGGGGCCAAGGAGAAAGCCCTCGAGGAGGCCAGCTTGTGGCAGTTTTGCGATGCCCCTGGGATGCCCTTTGCAGCTGCAGTGTGCCCGGAGCCCTGGGCCTTTTAGTTTGCGGAAGCCTGACCCCTAGCCCTAACCCTAACCCCAACCCTAACCCTAACCCTAGGCAGGGCAGCCAATCAGCCTAGGGTTAGGGCAGGGGCCAAGGAGAAAGCCCTCGAGGAGGCCAGCTTGTGGCAGTTTTGCGATGCCCCTGGGATGCCCTTTGCAGCTGCAGTGTGCCCGGAGCCCTGGGCCTTTTAGTTTGCGCAAGCCTGACCCCTAGGCGTAACCCTAACCCTAACCCTAGGCAGGGCAGCCAATCAGCCTAGGGTTAGGGCAGGGGCCAAGGAGAAAGCCCTCGAGGAGGCCAGCTTGTGGCAGTTTTGCGATGCCCCTGGGATGCCCTTTGCAGCTGCAGTGTGCCCGGAGCCCTGGGCCTTTTAGTTTGCGCAAGCCTGACCCCTAGCCCTAACCCTAACCCTAACCCTAGGCAGGGCAGCCAATCAGCCTAGGGTTAGGGCAGGGGCCAAGGAGAAAGCCCTCGAGGAGGCCAGCTTGTGGCAGTTTTGCGATGCCCCTGGGATGCCCTTTGCAGCTGCAGTGTGCCCGGAGCCCTGGGCCTTTTAGTTTGCGGAAGCCTGACGCCTAGGCCTAACCCTAACCCTAACCCTAACCCTAACCCTAGGCAGGGCAGCCAATCAGCCTAGGGTTAGGGCAGGGGCCAAGGAGAAAGCCCTCGAGAAGGCGAGGTTGTGGCAGTTTTGCGATGCCCCTGGGATGCCCTTTGCAGCTGCAGTGTGCCCGGAGCCCTGGGCCTTTTAGTTTGCGCAAGCCTGACCCCTAGGCCTAACCCTAACCCTAACCCTAACCCTAACCCTAACCCTAACCCTAGGCAGGGCAGCCAATAAGCCTAGGGTTAGGGCAGGGGCCAAGGAGAAAGCCCTCGAGGAGGCCAGCTTGTGGCAGTTTTGCGATGCCCCTGGGATGCCCTTTGCAGCTGCAGTGTGCCCGGAGCCCTGGGCCTTTTAGTTTGCGCAAGCCTGACCCCTAGGCCTAACCCTAACCCTAACCCTAGGCAGGGCAGCCAATCAGCCTAGGGTTAGGGCAGGGGCCAAGGAGAAAGCCCTCGAGGAGGCCAGCTTGTGGCAGTTTTGCGATGCCCCTGGGATGCCCTTTGCAGCTGCAGTGTGCCCGGAGCCCTGGGCCTTTTAGTTTGCGGAAGCCTGACGCCTAGGCCTAACCCTAACCCTAACCCTAACCCTAACCCTAGGCAGGGCAGCCAATCAGCCTAGGGTTAGGGCAGGGGCCAAGGAGAAAGCCCTCGAGAAGGCCAGGTTGTGGCAGTTTTGCGATGCCCCTGGGATGCCCTTTGCAGCTGCAGTGTGCCCGGAGCCCTGGGCCTTTTAGTTTGCGGAAGCCTGACCCCTAGGCCTAACCCTAACCCTAACCCTAACCCTAGGCAGGGCAGCCAATCAGCCTAGGGTTAGGGCAGGGGCCAAGGAGAAAGCCCTCGAGGAGGCCAGCTTGTGGCAGTTTTGCGATGCCCCTGGGATGCCCTTTGCAGCTGCAGTGTGCCCGGAGCCCTGGGCCTTTTAGTTTGCGGAAGCCTGACCCCTAGGCGTAACCCTAACCCTAACCCTAGGCAGGGCAGCCAATCAGCCTAGGGTTAGGGCAGGGGCCAAGGAGAAAGCCCTCGAGGAGGCCAGCTTGTGGCAGGTTTGCGATGCCCCTGGGATGCCCTTTGCAGCTGCAGTGTGCCCGGAGCGCTGGGCCTTTTAGTTTGCGGAAGCCTGACCCCTAGGCCTAACCCTAACCCTAACCCTAACCCTAGGCAGGGCAGCCAATCAGCCTAGGGTTAGGGCAGGGGCCAAGGAGAAAGCCCTCGAGGAGGCCAGCTTGTGGCAGTTTTGCGATGCCCCTGGGATGCCCTTTGCAGCTGCAGTGTGCTCGGAGCCCTGGGCCTTTTAGTTTGCGGAAGCCTGACCCCTAGCCCTAACCCTAACCCTAACCCTAACCCTAACCCTAGGCAGGGCAGCCAATCAGCCTAGGGTTAGGGCAGGGGCCAAGGAGAAAGCCCTCGAGAAGGCCAGGTTGTGGCAGTTTTGCGATGCCCCTGGGATGCCCTTTGCAGCTGCAGTGTGCCCGGAGCCCTGGGCCTTTTAGTTTGCGGAAGCCTGACGCCTAGGCCTAACCCTAACCCTAACCCTAACCCTAACCCTAGGCAGGGCAGCCAATCAGCCTAGGGTTAGGGCAGGGGCCAAGGAGAAAGCCCTCGAGAAGGCCAGGTTGTGGCAGTTTTGCGATGCCCCTGGGATGCCCTTTGCAGCTGCAGTGTGCCCGGAGCCCTGGGCCTTTTAGTTTGCGGAAGCCTGACCCCTAGGCCTAACCCTAACCCTAACCCTAACCCTAACCCTAACCCTAACCCTAGGCAGGGCAGCCAATAAGCCTAGGGTTAGGGCAGGGGCCAAGGAGAAAGCCCTCGAGGAGGCCAGCTTGTGGCAGTTTTGCGATGCCCCTGGGATGCCCTTTGCAGCTGCAGTGTGCCCGGAGCCCTGGGCCTTTTAGTTTGCGCAAGCCTGACCCCTAGGCCTAACCCTAACCCTAACCCTAGGCAGGGCAGCCAATCAGCCTAGGGTTAGGGCAGGGGCCAAGGAGAAAGCCCTCGAGGAGGCCAGCTTGTGGCAGTTTTGCGATGCCCCTGGGATGCCCTTTGCAGCTGCAGTGTGCCCGGAGCCCTGGGCCTTTTAGTTTGCGGAAGCCTGACGCCTAGGCCTAACCCTAACCCTAACCCTAACCCTAACCCTAGGCAGGGCAGCCAATCAGCCTAGGGTTAGGGCAGGGGCCAAGGAGAAAGCCCTCGAGAAGGCCAGGTTGTGGCAGTTTTGCGATGCCCCTGGGATGCCCTTTGCAGCTGCAGTGTGCCCGGAGCCCTGGGCCTTTTAGTTTGCGGAAGCCTGACCCCTAGGCCTAACCCTAACCCTAACCCTAACCCTAGGCAGGGCAGCCAATCAGCCTAGGGTTAGGGCAGGGGCCAAGGAGAAAGCCCTCGAGGAGGCCAGCTTGTGGCAGTTTTGCGATGCCCCTGGGATGCCCTTTGCAGCTGCAGTGTGCCCGGAGCCCTGGGCCTTTTAGTTTGCGGAAGCCTGACCCCTAGGCGTAACCCTAACCCTAACCCTAGGCAGGGCAGCCAATCAGCCTAGGGTTAGGGCAGGGGCCAAGGAGAAAGCCCTCGAGGAGGCCAGCTTGTGGCAGGTTTGCGATGCCCCTGGGATGCCCTTTGCAGCTGCAGTGTGCCCGGAGCGCTGGGCCTTTTAGTTTGCGGAAGCCTGACCCCTAGGCCTAGGCCTAACCCTAACCCTAACCCTAGGCAGGGCAGCCAATCAGCCTAGGGTTAGGGCAGGGGCCAAGGAGAAAGCCCTCGAGGAGGCCAGCTTGTGGCAGTTTTGCGATGCCCCTGGGATGCCCTTTGCAGCTGCAGTGTGCCCGGAGCCCTGGGCCTTTTAGTTTGCGGAAGCCTGACCCCTAGGCCTAACCCTAACCCTAACCCTAACCCTAACCCTAACCCTAACCCTAGGCAGGGCAGCCAATCAGCCTAGGGTTAGGGCAGGGGCCAAGGAGAAAGCCCTCGAGGAGGCCAGCTTGTGGCAGTTTTGCGATGCCCCTGGGATGCCCTTTGCAGCTGCAGTGTGCCCGGAGCCCTGGGCCTTTTAGTTTGCGGAAGCCTGACCCCTAGCCCTAACCCTAACCCCAACCCTAACCCTAACCCTAGGCAGGGCAGCCAATCAGCCTAGGGTTAGGGCAGGGGCCAAGGAGAAAGCCCTCGAGGAGGCCAGCTTGTGGCAGTTTTGCGATGCCCCTGGGATGCCCTTTGCAGCTGCAGTGTGCCCGGAGCCCTGGGCCTTTTAGTTTGCGCAAGCCTGACCCCTAGGCGTAACCCTAACCCTAACCCTAGGCAGGGCAGCCAATCAGCCTAGGGTTAGGGCAGGGGCCAAGGAGAAAGCCCTCGAGGAGGCCAGCTTGTGGCAGTTTTGCGATGCCCCTGGGATGCCCTTTGCAGCTGCAGTGTGCCCGGAGCCCTGGGCCTTTTAGTTTGCGCAAGCCTGACCCCTAGCCCTAACCCTAACCCTAACCCTAGGCAGGGCAGCCAATCAGCCTAGGGTTAGGGCAGGGGCCAAGGAGAAAGCCCTCGAGGAGGCCAGCTTGTGGCAGTTTTGCGATGCCCCTGGGATGCCCTTTGCAGCTGCAGTGTGCCCGGAGCCCTGGGCCTTTTAGTTTGCGGAAGCCTGACCCCTAGCCCTAACCCTAACCCTAACCCTAACCCTAACCCTAGGCAGGGCAGCCAATCAGCCTAGGGTTAGGGCAGGGGCCAAGGAGAAAGCCCTCGAGAAGGCCAGGTTGTGGCAGTTTTGCGATGCCCCTGGGATGCCCTTTGCAGCTGCAGTGTGCCCGGAGCCCTGGGCCTTTTAGTTTGCGGAAGCCTGACGCCTAGGCCTAACCCTAACCCTAACCCTAACCCTAACCCTAGGCAGGGCAGCCAATCAGCCTAGGGTTAGGGCAGGGGCCAAGGAGAAAGCCCTCGAGAAGGCCAGGTTGTGGCAGTTTTGCGATGCCCCTGGGATGCCCTTTGCAGCTGCAGTGTGCCCGGAGCCCTGGGCCTTTTAGTTTGCGCAAGCCTGACCCCTAGGCCTAACCCTAACCCTAACCCTAACCCTAACCCTAACCCTAACCCTAGGCAGGGCAGCCAATAAGCCTAGGGTTAGGGCAGGGGCCAAGGAGAAAGCCCTCGAGGAGGCCAGCTTGTGGCAGTTTTGCGATGCCCCTGGGATGCCCTTTGCAGCTGCAGTGTGCCCGGAGCCCTGGGCCTTTTAGTTTGCGCAAGCCTGACCCCTAGGCCTAACCCTAACCCTAACCCTAGGCAGGGCAGCCAATCAGCCTAGGGTTAGGGCAGGGGCCAAGGAGAAAGCCCTCGAGGAGGCCAGCTTGTGGCAGTTTTGCGATGCCCCTGGGATGCCCTTTGCAGCTGCAGTGTGCCCGGAGCCCTGGGCCTTTTAGTTTGCGGAAGCCTGACGCCTAGGCCTAACCCTAACCCTAACCCTAACCCTAACCCTAGGCAGGGCAGCCAATCAGCCTAGGGTTAGGGCAGGGGCCAAGGAGAAAGCCCTCGAGAAGGCCAGGTTGTGGCAGTTTTGCGATGCCCCTGGGATGCCCTTTGCAGCTGCAGTGTGCCCGGAGCCCTGGGCCTTTTAGTTTGCGGAAGCCTGACCCCTAGGCCTAACCCTAACCCTAACCCTAACCCTAGGCAGGGCAGCCAATCAGCCTAGGGTTAGGGCAGGGGCCAAGGAGAAAGCCCTCGAGGAGGCCAGCTTGTGGCAGTTTTGCGATGCCCCTGGGATGCCCTTTGCAGCTGCAGTGTGCCCGGAGCCCTGGGCCTTTTAGTTTGCGGAAGCCTGACCCCTAGGCGTAACCCTAACCCTAACCCTAGGCAGGGCAGCCAATCAGCCTAGGGTTAGGGCAGGGGCCAAGGAGAAAGCCCTCGAGGAGGCCAGCTTGTGGCAGGTTTGCGATGCCCCTGGGATGCCCTTTGCAGCTGCAGTGTGCCCGGAGCGCTGGGCCTTTTAGTTTGCGGAAGCCTGACCCCTAGGCCTAACCCTAACCCTAACCCTAACCCTAGGCAGGGCAGCCAATCAGCCTAGGGTTAGGGCAGGGGCCAAGGAGAAAGCCCTCGAGGAGGCCAGCTTGTGGCAGTTTTGCGATGCCCCTGGGATGCCCTTTGCAGCTGCAGTGTGCCCGGAGCCCTGGGCCTTTTAGTTTGCGGAAGTCTGACCCCTAGGCGTAACCCTAACCCTAACCCTAACCCTAGGCAGGGCAGCCAATCAGCCTAGGGTTAGGGCAGGGGCCAAGGAGAAAGCCCTCGAGGAGGCCAGGTTGTGGCAGTTTTGCGATGCCCCTGGGATGCCCTTTGCAGCTGCAGTGTGCCCGGAGCCCTGGGCCTTTTAGTTTGCGCAAGCCTGACCCCTAGGCCTAACCCTAACCCTAACCCTAACCCTAACCCTAGGCAGGGCAGCCAATCAGCCTAGGGTTAGGGCAGGGGCCAAGGAGAAAGCCCTCAAGGAGGCCAGCTTGTGGCAGTTTTGCGATGCCCCTGGGATGCCCTTTGCAGCTGCAGTGTGCCCGGAGCCCTGGGCCTTTTAGTTTGCGCAAGCCTGACCCCTAGGCGTAACCCTAACCCTAACCCTAGGCAGGGCAGCCAATCAGCCTAGGGTTAGGGCAGGGGCCGAGGAGAAAGCCCTCGAGAAGGCCAGGTTGTGGCAGTTTTGCGATGCCCCTGGGATGCCCTTTGCAGCTGCAGTGTGCCCGGAGCCCTGGGCCTTTTAGTTTGCGGAAGCCTGACCCCTAGGCCTAACCCTAACCCTAACCCTAACCCTAGGCAGGGCAGCCAATCAGCCTAGGGTTAGGGCAGGGGCCAAGGAGAAAGCCCTCGAGGAGGCCAGCTTGTGGCAGTTTTGCGATGCCCCTGGGATGCCCTTTGCAGCTGCAGTGTGCCCGGAGCCCTGGGCCTTTTAGTTTGCGGAAGCCTGACCCCTAGGCCTAACCCTAACCCTAACCCTAACCCTAGGCAGGGCAGCCAATCAGCCTAGGGTTAGGGCAGGGGCCAAGGAGAAAACCCTCGAGGAGGCCAGGTTGTGGCAGTTTTGCAATGCCCCTGGGATGCCCTTTGCAGCTGCAGTGTGCCCGGAGCCCTGGGCCTTTTAGTTTGCGCAAGCCTGACCCCTAGGCCTAACCCTAGCCCTAACCCTAACCCTAACGCTAGGCAGGGCAGCCAATCAGCCTAGGGTTAGGGCAGGGGCCAAGGAGAAAGCCCTCGAGGAGGCCAGCTTGTGGCAGTTTTGCGATGCCCCTGGGATGCCCTTTGCAGCTGCAGTGTGCCCGGAGCCCTGGGCCTTTTAGTTTGTGGAAGCCTGACCCCTAGGCCTAACCCTAACCCTAACCATAGGCAGGGCAGCCAATCAGCCTAGGGTTAGGGCAGGGGCCAAGGAGAAAGCCCTCGAGGAGGCCAGCTTGTGGCAGTTTTGCGATGCCCCTGGGATGCCCTTTGCAGCTGCAGTGTGCCCGGAGCCCTGGGCCTTTTAGTTTGCGGAAGCCTGACCCCTAGGCCTAACCCTAACCCTAACCCTAGGCAGGGCAGCCAATCAGCCTAGGGTTAGGGCAGGGGCCAAGGAGAAAGCCCTCGAGGAGGCCAGGTTGTGGCAGTTTTGCGATGCCCCTGGGATGCCCTTTGCAGCTGCAGTGTGCCCGGAGCCCTGGGCCTTTTAGTTTGCGGAAGCCTGACCCCTAGGCCTAACCCTAACCCTAACCCTAACCCTAGGCAGGGCAGCCAATCAGCCTAGGGTTAGGGCAGGGGCCAAGGAGAAAGCCCTCGAGGAGGCCAGGTTGTGGCAGTTTTGCGATGCCCCTGGGATGCCCTTTGCAGCTGCAGTGTGCCCGGAGCCCTGGGCCTTTTAGTTTGCGGAAGCCTGACCCCTAGGCCTAACCCTAACCCTAACCCTAACCCTAGGCAGGGCAGCCAATCAGCCTAGGGTTAGGGCAGGGGCCAAGGAGAAAGCCCTCGAGGAGGCCAGCTTGTGGCAGTTTTGCGATGCCCCTGGGATGCCCTTTGCAGCTGCAGTGTGCCCGGAGCCCTGGGCCTTTTAGTTTGCGGAAGCCTGACCCCTATGCCTAACCCTAACCCTAACCCTAGGCAGGGCAGCCAATCAGCCTAGGGTTAGGGCAGGGGCCAAGGAGAAAGCCCTCGAGGAGGCCAGCTTGTGGCAGTTTTGCGATGCCCCTGGGATGCCCTTTGCAGCTGCAGTGTGCCCGGAGCCCTGGGCCTTTTAGTTTGCGCAAGCCTGACCCCTAGGCGTAACCCTAACCCTAACCCTAGGCAGGGCCGCCAATCAGCCTAGGGTTAGGGCAGGGGCCAAGGAGAAAGCCCTCAGGGAGGCCAGCTTGTGGCAGTTTTGCGATGCCCCTGGGATGCCCTTTGCAGCTGCAGTGTGCCCGGAGCCCTGGGCCTTTTAGTTTGCGGAAGCCTGACCCCTAGGCCTAACCCTAACCCTAACCCTAACCCTAGGCAGGGCAGCCAATCAGCCTAGGGTTAGGGCAGGGGCCAAGGAGAAAACCCTCGAGGAGGCCAGGTTGTGGCAGTTTTGCAATGCCCCTGGGATGCCCTTTGCAGCTGCAGTGTGCCCGGAGCCCTGGGCCTTTTAGTTTGCGGAAGCCTGACCCCTAGGCCTAACCCTAACCCTAACCCTAACCCTACCCCTAACCCTAGGCAGGGCAGCCAATCAGCCTAGGGTTAGGGCAGGGGCCAAGGAGAAAGCCCTCGAGGAGGCCAGCTTGTGGCAGTTTTGCGATGCCCCTGGGATGCCCTTTGCAGCTGCAGTGTGCCCGGAGCCCTGGGCCTTTTAGTTTGCGCAAGCCTGACCCCTAGGCCTAACCCTAACCCTAACCCTAACCCTAACCCTAGGCAGGGCAGCCAATCAGCCTAGGGTTAGGGCAGGGGCCAAGGAGAAAGCCCTCGAGGAGGCCAGGTTGTGGCAGTTTTGCGATGCCCCTGGGATGCCCTTTGCAGCTGCAGTGTGCCCGGAGCCCTGGGCCTTTTAGTTTGCGGAAGCCTGACCCCTAGGCCTAACCCTAACCCTAACCCTAACCCTAACCCTAACCCTAGGCAGGGCAGCCAATCAGCCTAGGGTTAGGGCAGGGGCCAAGGAGAAAGCCCTCGAGGAGGCCAGCTTGTGGCAGTTTTGCGATGCCCCTGGGATGCCCTTTGCAGCTGCAGTGTGCCCGGAGCCCTGGGCCTTTTAGTTTGCGGAAGCCTGTCCCCTAGGCGTAACCCTAACCCTAACCCTAGGCAGGGCAGCCAATCAGCCTAGGGTTAGGGCAGGGGCCAAGGAGAAAGCCCTCGAGGAGGCCAGCTTGTGGCAGTTTTGCGATGCCCCTGGGATGCCCTTTGCAGCTGCAGTGTGCCCGGAGCCCTGGGCCTTTTAGTTTGCGGAAACCTGACCCCTAGGCCTAACCCTAACCCTAACCCTAACCCTAGGCAGGGCAGCCAATCAGCCTAGGGTTAGGGCAGGGGCCAAGGAGAAAGCCCTCGAGGAGGCCAGCTTGTGGCAGTTTTGCGATGCCCCTGGGATGCCCTTTGCAGCTGCAGTGTGCCCGGAGCCCTGGGCCTTTTAGTTTGCGGAAGCCTGACCCCTAGGCCTAACCCTAACCCTAACCCTAGGCAGGGCAGCCAATCAGCCTAGGGTTAGGGCAGGGGCCAAGGAGAAAGCCCTCGAGGAGGCCAGCTTGTGGCAGTTTTGCGATGCCCCTGGGATGCCCTTTGCAGCTGCAGTGTGCCCGGAGCGCTGGGCCTTTTAGTTTGCGGAAGCCTGACCCCTAGGCGTAACCCTAACCCTTACCCTAACCCTAGGCAGGGCAGCCAATCAGCCTAGGGTTAGGGCAGGGGCCAAGGAGAAAGCCCTCGAGGAGGCCAGCTTGTGGCAGTTTTGCGATGCCCCTGGGATGCCCTTTGCAGCTGCAGTGTGCCCGGAGCCCTGGGCCTTTTAGTTTGCGGAAGCCTGACCCCTAGGCGTAACCCTAACCCTAACCCTAGGCAGGGCAGCCAATCAGCCTAGGGTTAGGGCAGGGGCCAAGGAGAAAGCCCTCGAGGAGGCCAGCTTGTGGCAGTTTTGCGATGCCCCTGGGATGCCCTTTGCAGCTGCAGTGTGCCCGGAGCCCTGGGCCTTTTATTTTGCGGAAGCCTGACCCCTAGGCGTAACCCTAACCCTAACCCTAGGCAGGGCAGCCAATCAGCCTAGGGTTAGGGCAGGGGCCAAGGAGAAAGCCCTCGAGGAGGCCAGCTTGTGGCAGTTTTGCGATGCCCCTGGGATGCCCTTTGCAGCTGCAGTGTGCCCGGAGCCCTGGGCCTTTTAGTTTGCGCAAGCCTGACCCCTAGGCCTAACCCTAACCCTAACCCTAACCCTAACCCTAACCCTAACCCTAGGCAGGGCAGCCAATCAGCCTAGGGTTAGGGCAGGGGCCGAGGAGAAAGCCCTCGAGAAGGCCAGGTTGTGGCAGTTTTGCGATGCCCCTGGGATGCCCTTTGCAGCTGCAGTGTGCCCGGAGCCCTGGGCCTTTTAGTTTGCGGAAGCCTGACCCCTAGGCCTAACCCTAACCCTAACCCTAACCCTAGGCAGGGCAGCCAATCAGCCTAGGGTTAGGGCAGGGGCCAAGGAGAAAGCCCTCAGGGAGGCCAGCTTGTGGCAGTTTTGCGATGCCCCTGGGATGCCCTTTGCAGCTGCAGTGTGCCCGGAGCCCTGGGCCTTTTAGTTTGCGGAAGCCTGACCCCTAGGCGTAACCCTAACCCTAACCCTAACCCTAACCCTAACCCTAACCCTAACCCTAGGCAGGGCAGCCAATCAGCCTAGGGTTAGGGCAGGGGCCAAGGAGAAAGCCCTCGAGGAGGCCAGCTTGTGGCAGGTTTGCGATGCCCCTGGGATGCCCTTTGCAGCTGCAGTGTGCCCGGAGCGCTGGGCCTTTTAGTTTGCGGAAGCCTGACCCCTAGTCCTAACCCTAACCCTAACCCTAACCCTAACCCTAACCCTAGGCAGGGCAGCCAATCAGCCTAGGGTTAGGGCAGGGGCCAAGGAGAAAGCCCTCGAGGAGGCCAGGTTGTGGCAGTTTTGCGATGCCCCTGGGATGCCCTTTGCAGCTGCAGTGTGCCCGGAGCCCTGGGCCTTTTAGTTTGCGCAAGCCTGACCCCTATGCCTAACCCTAACCCTAACCCTAGGCAGGGCAGCCAATCAGCCTAGGGTTAGGGCAGGGGCCAAGGAGAAAGCCCTCGAGGAGGCCAGCTTGTGGCAGTTTTGCGATGCCCCTGGGATGCCCTTTGCAGCTGCAGTGTGCCCGGAGCCCTGGGCCTTTTAGTTTGCGCAAGCCTGACCCCTAGGCGTAACCCTAACCCTAGGCAGGGCAGCCAATCAGCCTAGGGTTAGGGCAGGGGCCAAGGAGAAAGCCCTCGAGGAGGCCAGCTTGTGGCAGTTTTGCGATGCCCCTGGGATGCCCTTTGCAGCTGCAGTGTGCCCGGAGCCCTGGGCCTTTTAGTTTGCGGAAGCCTGACGCCTAGGCCTAACCCTAACCCTAACCCTAACCCTAACCCTAGGCAGGGCAGCCAATCAGCCTAGGGTTAGGGCAGGGGCCAAGGAGAAAGCCCTCGAGGAGGCCAGCTTGTGGCAGGTTTGCGATGCCCCTGGGATGCCCTTTGCAGCTGCAGTGTGCCCGGAGCCCTGGGCCTTTTAGTTTGCGGAAGCCTGACCCCTAGTCCTAACCCTAACCCTAACCCTAACCCTAACCCTAACCCTAACCCTAGGCAGGGCAGCCAATCAGCCTAGGGTTAGGGCAGGGGCCAAGGAGAAAGCCCTCGAGGAGGCCAGGTTGTGGCAGTTTTGCGATGCCCCTGGGATGCCCTTTGCAGCTGCAGTGTGCCCGGAGCCCTGGGCCTTTTAGTTTGCGGAAGCCTGACCCCTATGCCTAACCCTAACCCTAACCCTAGGCAGGGCAGCCAATCAGCCTAGGGTTAGGGCAGGGGCCAAGGAGAAAGCCCTCGAGGAGGCCAGCTTGTGGCAGTTTTGCGATGCCCCTGGGATGCCCTTTGCAGCTGCAGTGTGCCCGGAGCCCTGGGCCTTTTAGTTTGCGCAAGCCTGACCCCTAGGCGTAACCCTAACCCTAACCCTAACCCTAGGCAGGGCAGCCAATCAGCCTAGGGTTAGGGCAGGGGCCAAGGAGAAAGCCCTCAAGGAAACCAGGTTGTGGCAGTTTTGCGATGCCCCTGGGATGCCCTTTGCAGCTGCAGTGTGCCCGGAGCCCTGGGCCTTTTAGTTTGCGCAAGCCTGACCCCTAGGCGTAACCCTAACCCTAACCCTAGGCAGGGCAGCCAATCAGCCTAGGGTTAGGGCAGGGGCCAAGGAGAAAGCCCTCGAGGAGGCCAGGTTGTGGCAGTTTTGCGATGCCCCTGGGATGCCCTTTGCAGCTGCAGTGTGCCCGGAGCCCTGGGCCTTTTAGTTTGCGGAAGCCTGACCCCTAGGCCTAACCCTAACCCTAACCCTAGGCAGGGCAGCCAATCAGCCTAGGGTTAGGGCAGGGGCCAAGGAGAAAGCCCTCAGGGAGGCCAGCTTGTGGCAGTTTTGCGATGCCCCTGGGATGCCCTTTGCAGCTGCAGTGTGCCCGGAGCCCTGGGCCTTTTAGTTTGCGGAAGCCTGACCCCTAGGCCTAACCCTAACCCTAACCCTAACCCTAGGCAGGGCAGCCAATCAGCCTAGGGTTAGGGCAGGGGCCAAGGAGAAAACCCTCGAGGAGGCCAGGTTGTGGCAGTTTTGCAATGCCCCTGGGATGCCCTTTGCAGCTGCAGTGTGCCCGGAGCCCTGGGCCTTTTAGTTTGCGCAAGCCTGACCCCTAGGCCTAACCCTAACCCTAACCCTAACCCTAACCCTAGGCAGGGCAGCCAATCAGCCTAGGGTTAGGGCAGGGGCCAAGGAGAAAGCCCTCGAGGAGGCCAGCTTGTGGCAGTTTTGCGATGCCCCTGGGATGCCCTTTGCAGCTGCAGTGTGCCCGGAGCCCTGGGCCTTTTAGTTTGCGGAAGCCTGACCCCTAGGCGTAACCCTAACCCTAACCCTAGGCAGGGCAGCCAATCAGCCTAGGGTTAGGGCAGGGGCCAAGGAGAAAGCCCTCGAGGAGGCCAGCTTGTGGCAGTTTTGCGATGCCCCTGGGATGCCCTTTGCAGCTGCAGTGTGCCCGGAGCCCTGGGCCTTTTAGTTTGCGGAAGCCTGACCCCTAGGCCTAACCCTAACCCTAACCCTAACCCTAGGCAGGGCAGCCAATCAGCCTAGGGTTAGGGCAGGGGCCAAGGAGAAAACCCTCGAGGAGGCCAGGTTGTGGCAGTTTTGCGATGCCCCTGGGATGCCCTTTGCAGCTGCAGTGTGCCCGGAGCCCTGGGCCTTTTAGTTTGCGGAAGCCTGACGCCTAGGCCTAACCCTAACCCTAACCCTAACCCTAACCCTAGGCAGGGCAGCCAATCAGCCTAGGGTTAGGGCAGGGGCCAAGGAGAAAGCCCTCGAGGAGGCCAGCTTGTGGCAGGTTTGCGATGCCCCTGGGATGCCCTTTGCAGCTGCAGTGTGCCCGGAGCGCTGGGCCTTTTAGTTTGCGGAAGCCTGACCCCTAGGCCTAACCCTAACCCTAACCCTAACCCTAGGCAGGGCAGCCAATCAGCCTAGGGTTAGGGCAGGGGCCAAGGAGAAAGCCCTCGAGGAGGCCAGCTTGTGGCAGTTTTGCGATGCCCCTGGGATGCCCTTTGCAGCTGCAGTGTGCCCGGAGCGCTGGGCCTTTTAGTTTGCGGAAGCCTGACCCCTAGTCCTAACCCTAACCCTAACCCTAACCCTAACCCTAACCCTAGGCAGGGCAGCCAATCAGCCTAGGGTTAGGGCAGGGGCCAAGGAGAAAGCCCTCGAGGAGGCCAGCTTGTGGCAGTTTTGCGATGCCCCTGGGATGCCCTTTGCAGCTGCAGTGTGCCTGGAGCTCTGGGCCTTTTAGTTTGCGGAAGCCTGACCCCTATGCCTAACCCTAACCCTAACCCTAGGCAGGGCAGCCAATCAGCCTAGGGTTAGGGCAGGGGCCAAGGAGAAAGCCCTCGAGGAGGCCAGCTTGTGGCAGTTTTGCGATGCCCCTGGGATGCCCTTTGCAGCTGCAGTGTGCCCGGAGCCCTGGGCCTTTTAGTTTGCGCAAGCCTGACCCCTAGGCCTAACCCTAACCCTAACCCTAGGCAGGGCAGCCAATCAGCCTAGGGTTAGGGCAGGGGCCAAGGAGAAAGCCCTCAGGGAGGCCAGCTTGTGGCAGTTTTGCGATGCCCCTGGGATGCCCTTTGCAGCTGCAGTGTGCCCGGAGCCCTGGGCCTTTTAGTTTGCGGAAGCCTGACCCCTAGGCCTAACCCTAACCCTAACCCTAACCCTAGGCAGGGCAGCCAATCAGCCTAGGGTTAGGGCAGGGGCCAAGGAGAAAACCCGCGAGGAGGCCAGGTTGTGGCAGTTTTGCGATGCCCCTGGGATGCCCTTTGCAGCTGCAGTGTGCCCGGAGCCCTGGGCCTTTTAGTTTGCGCAAGCCTGACCCCTAGGCCTAACCCTAACCCTAACCCTAACCCTAACCCTAGGCAGGGCAGCCAATCAGCCTAGGGTTAGGGCAGGGGCCAAGGAGAAAGCCCTCGAGGAGGCCAGCTTGTGGCAGTTTTGCGATGCCCCTGGGATGCCCTTTGCAGCTGCAGTGTGCCCGGAGCCCTGGGCCTTTTAGTTTGCGGAAGCCTGACCCCTAGGCCTAACCCTAACCCTAACCCTAACCCTAACCCTAACCCTAGGCAGGGCAGCCAATCAGCCTAGGGTTAGGGCAGGGGCCAAGGAGAAAGCCCTCGAGGAGGCCAGCTTGTGGCAGTTTTGCGATGCCCCTGGGATGCCCTTTGCAGCTGCAGTGTGCCCGGAGCCCTGGGCCTTTTAGTTTGCGGAAGCCTGACCCCTAGGCGTAACCCTAACCCTAACCATAGGCAGGGCAGCCAATCAGCCTAGGGTTAGGGCAGGGGCCAAGGAGAAAGCCCTCGAGGAGGCCAGCTTGTGGCAGTTTTGCGATGCCCCTGGGATGCCCTTTGCAGCTGCAGTGTGCCCGGAGCCCTGGGCCTTTTAGTTTGCGGAAGCCTGACCCCTAGGCCTAACCCTAACCCTAACCCTAGGCAGGGCAGCCAATCAGCCTAGGGTTAGGGCAGGGGCCAAGGAGAAAGCCCTCGAGGAGGCCAGCTTGTGGCAGTTTTGCGATGCCCCTGGGATGCCCTTTGCAGCTGCAGTGTGCCCGGAGCGCTGGGCCTTTTAGTTTGCGGAAGCCTGACCCCTAGTCCTAACCCTAACCCTAACCCTAACCCTAACCCTAGGCAGGGCAGCCAATCAGCCTAGGGTTAGGGCAGGGGCCAAGGAGAAAGCCCTCGAGGAGGCCAGCTTGTGGCAGTTTTGCGATGCCCCTGGGATGCCCTTTGCAGCTGCAGTGTGCCCGGAGCCCTGGGCCTTTTAGTTTGCGGAAGCCTGACCCCTAGGCCTAACCCTAACCCTAACCCTAACCCTAGGCAGGGCAGCCAATCAGCCTAGGGTTAGGGCAGGGGCCAAGGAGAAAACCCTCGAGGAGGCCAGGTTGTGGCAGTTTTGCGATGCCCCTGGGATGCCCTTTGCAGCTGCAGTGTGCCCGGAGCCCTGGGCCTTTTAGTTTGCGCAAGCCTGACCCCTAGGCCTAACCCTAACCCTAACCCTAACCCTAACCCTAGGCAGGGCAGCCAATCAGCCTAGGGTTAGGGCAGGGGCCAAGGAGAAAGCCCTCGAGGAGGCCAGCTTGTGGCAGTTTTGCGATGCCCCTGGGATGCCCTTTGCAGCTGCAGTGTGCCCGGAGCCCTGGGCCTTTTAGTTTGCGGAAGCCTGACCCCTAGGCCTAACCCTAACCCTAACCCTAACCCTAACCCTAGGCAGGGCAGCCAATCAGCCTAGGGTTAGGGCAGGGGCCAAGGAGAAAGCCCTCGAGGAGGCCAGCTTGTGGCAGTTTTGCGATGCCCCTGGGATGCCCTTTGCAGCTGCAGTGTGCCCGGAGCCCTGGGCCTTTTAGTTTGCGCAAGCCTGACCCCTAGGCCTAACCCTAACCCTAACCCTAACCCTAACCCTAACCCTAACCCTAACCCTAACCCTAGGCAGGGCAGCCAATCAGCCTAGGGTTAGGGCAGGGGCCAAGGAGAAAGCCCTCGAGGAGGCCAGCTTGTGGCAGTTTTGCGATGCCCCTGGGATGCCCTTTGCAGCTGCAGTGTGCCCGGAGCCCTGGGCCTTTTAGTTTGCGGAAGCCTGACCCCTAGGCCTAACCCTAACCCTAACCCTAGGCAGGGCAGCCAATCAGCCTAGGGTTAGGGCAGGGGCCAAGGAGAAAGCCCTCAGGGAGGCCAGCTTGTGGCAGTTTTGCGATGCCCCTGGGATGCCCTTTGCAGCTGCAGTGTGCCCGGAGCCCTGGGCCTTTTAGTTTGCGGAAGCCTGACCCCTAGGCCTAACCCTAACCCTAACCCTAACCCTAGGCAGGGCAGCCAATCAGCCTAGGGTTAAGGCAGGGGCCAAGGAGAAAACCCGCGAGGAGGCCAGGTTGTGGCAGTTTTGCGATGCCCCTGGGATGCCCTTTGCAGCTGCAGTGTGCCCGGAGCCCTGGGCCTTTTAGTTTGCGGAAGCCTGACGCCTAGGCCTAACCCTAACCCTAACCCTAACCCTAACCCTAGGCAGGGCAGCCAATCAGCCTAGGGTTAGGGCAGGGGCCAAGGAGAAAGCCCTCGAGGAGGCCAGCTTGTGGCAGTTTTGCGATGCCCCTGGGATGCCCTTTGCAGCTGCAGTGTGCCCGGAGCCCTGGGCCTTTTAGTTTGCGGAAGCCTGACCCCTAGGCGTAACCCTAACCCTAACCCTAGGCAGGGCAGCCAATCAGCCTAGGGTTAGGGCAGGGTCCAAGGAGAAAGCCCTCGAGGAGGCCAGCTTGTGGCAGTTTTGCGATGCCCCTGGGATGCCCTTTGCAGCTGCAGTGTGCCCGGAGCCCTGGGCCTTTTAGTTTGCGGAAGCCTGACCCCTAGGCCTAACCCTAACCCTAACCCTAACCCTAGGCAGGGCAGCCAATCAGCCTAGGGTTAGGGCAGGGGCCAAGGAGAAAGCCCTCAAGGAAACCAGGTTGTGGCAATTTTGCGATGCCCCTGGGATGCCCTTTGCAGCTGCAGTGTGCCCGGAGCCCTGGGCCTTTTAGTTTGCGGAAGCCTGACTCCTAGGCCTAACCCTAACCCTAACCCTAACCCTAACCCTAACCCTAACCCTAGGCAGGGCAGCCAATCAGCCTAGGGTTAGGGCAGGGGCCAAGGAGAAAGCCCTCGAGGAGGCCAGCTTGTGGCAGGTTTGCGATGCCCCTGGGATGCCCTTTGCAGCTGCAGTGTGCCCGGAGCCCTGGGCCTTTTAGTTTGCGGAAGCCTGATCCCTAGGCGTAACCCTAACCCTAACCCTAACCCTAACCCTAGGCAGGGCAGCCAATCAGCCTACGGTTAGGGCAGGGGCCAAGGAGAAAGCCCTCGAGGAGGCCAGCTTGTGGCAGTTTTGCGATGCCCCTGGGATGCCCTTTGCAGCTGCAGTGTGCCCGGAGCCCTGGGCCTTTTAGTTTGCGCAAGCCTGACCCCTAGGCCTAACCCTAACCCTAACCCTAACCCTAGGCAGGGCAGCCAATCAGCCTAAGGTTAGGGCAGGGGCCAAGGAGAAAGCCCTCAGGGAGGCCAGCTTGTGGCAGTTTTGCGATGCCCCTGGGATGCCCTTTGCAGCTGCAGTGTGCCCGGAGCCCTGGGCCTTTTAGTTTGCGCAAGCCTGACCCCTAGGCCTAACCCTAACCCTAACCCTAACCCTAGGCAGGGCAGCCAATCAGCCTAGGGTTAGGGCAGGGGCCAAGGAGAAAACCCTCGAGGAGGCCAGGTTGTGGCAGTTTTGCAATGCCCCTGGGATGCCCTTTGCAGCTGCAGTGTGCCCGGAGCCCTGGGCCTTTTAGTTTGCGCAAGCCTGACCCCTAGGCCTAACCCTAACCCTAACCCTAACCCTAACCCTAGGCAGGGCAGCCAATCAGCCTAGGGTTAGGGCAGGGGCCAAGGAGAAAGCCCTCGAGGAGGCCAGCTTGTGGCAGTTTTGCGATGCCCCTGGGATGCCCTTTGCAGCTGCAGTGTGCCCGGAGCCCTGGGCCTTTTAGTTTGCGGAAGCCTGACCCCTAGGCCTAACCCTAACCCTAACCCTAACCCTAGGCAGGGCAGCCAATCAGCCTAGGGTTAGGGCAGGGGCCAAGGAGAAAACCCTCGAGGAGGCCAGGTTGTGGCAGTTTTGCAATGCCCCTGGGATGCCCTTTGCAGCTGCAGTGTGCCCGGAGCCCTGGGCCTTTTAGTTTGCGGAAGCCTGACCCCTAGGCCTAACCCTAACCCTAACCCTAACCCTAACCCTAGGCAGGGCAGCCAATCAGCCTAGGGTTAGGGCAGGGGCCAAGGAGAAAGCCCTCGAGGAGGCCAGCTTGTGGCAGTTTTGCGATGCCCCTGGGATGCCCTTTGCAGCTGCAGTGTGCCCGGAGCCCTGGGCCTTTTAGTTTGCAGAAGCCTGACCCCTAGGCCTAACCCTAACCCTAACCCTAACCCTAACCCTAACCCTAGGCAGGGCAGCCAATCAGCCTAGGGTTAGGGCAGGGGCCAAGGAGAAAGCCCTCGAGGAGGCCAGCTTGTGGCAGTTTTGCGATGCCCCTGGGATGCCCTTTGCAGCTGCAGTGTGCCCGGAGCCCTGGGCCTTTTAGTTTGCGGAAGCCTGACCCCTAGGCGTAACCCTAACCCTAACCCTAGGCAGGGCAGCCAATCAGCCTAGGGTTAGGGCAGGGGCCAAGGAGAAAGCCCTCGAGGAGGCCAGCTTGTGGCAGGTTTGCGATGCCCCTGGGATGCCCTTTGCAGCTGCAGTGTGCCCGGAGCCCTGGGCCTTTTAGTTTGCGGAAGCCTGACCCCTAGGCGTAACCCTAACCCTAACCCTAACCCTAACCCTAGGCAGGGCAGCCAATCAGCCTAGGGTTAGGGCAGGGGCCAAGGAGAAAGCCCTCGAGGAGGCCAGCTTGTGGCAGTTTTGCGATGCCCCTGGGATGCCCTTTGCAGCTGCAGTGTGCCCGGAGCGCTGGGCCTTTTAGTTTGCGGAAGCCTGACCCCTAGGCGTAACCCTAACCCTAACCCTAGGCAGGGCAGCCAATCAGCCTAGGGTTAGGGCAGGGGCCAAGGAGAAAGCCCTCGAGGAGGCCAGCTTGTGGCAGTTTTGCGATGCCCCTGGGATGCCCTTTGCAGCTGCAGTGTGCCCGGAGCCCTGGGCCTTTTAGTTTGCGCAAGCCTGACCCCTAGGCCTAACCCTAACCCTAACCCTAGGCAGGGCAGCCAATCAGCCTAGGGTTAGGGCAGGGGCCAAGGAGAAAGCCCTCAGGGAGGCCAGCTTGTGGCAGTTTTGCGATGCCCCTGGGATGCCCTTTGCAGCTGCAGTGTGCCCGGAGCCCTGGGCCTTTTAGTTTGCGGAAGCCTGACCCCTAGGCCTAACCCTAACCCTAACCCTAGGCAGGGCAGCCAATCAGCCTAGGGTTAGGGCAGGGGCCAAGGAGAAAACCCTCGAGGAGGCCAGGTTGTGGCAGTTTTGCAATGCCCCTGGGATGCCCTTTGCAGCTGCAGTGTGCCCGGAGCCCTGGGCCTTTTAGTTTGCGGAAGCCTGACCCCTAGGCCTAACCCTAACCCTAACCCTAACCCTAACCCTAACCCTAACCCTAGGCAGGGCAGCCAATCAGCCTAGGGTTAGGGCAGGGGCCAAGGAAAAAGCCCTCGAGGAGGCCAGCTTGTGGCAGTTTTGCGATGCCCCTGGGATGCCCTTTGCAGCTGCAGTGTGCCCGGAGCCCTGGGCCTTTTAGTTTGCGGAAGCCTGACCCCTAGGCCTAACCCTAACCCTAACCCTAACCCTAACCCTAACCCTAGGCAGGGCAGCCAATCAGCCTAGGGTTAGGGCAGGGGCCAAGGAGAAAGCCCTCGAGGAGGCCAGCTTGTGGCAGTTTTGCGATGCCCCTGGGATGCCCTTTGCAGCTGCAGTGTGCCCGGAGCCCTGGGCCTTTTAGTTTGCGGAAGCCTGACCCCTAGGCCTAACCCTAACCCTAACCCTAACCCTAACCCTAGGCAGGGCAGCCAATCAGCCTAGGGTTAGGGCAGGGGCCAAGGAGAAAGCCCTCGAGGAGGCCAGGTTGTGGCAGTTTTGCGATGCCCCTGGGATGCCCTTTGCAGCTGCAGTGTGCCCGGAGCCCTGGGCCTTTTAGTTTGCGGAAGCCTGACCCCTAGGCCTAACCCTAACCCTAACCCTAACCCTAACCCTAACCCTAACCCTAGGCAGGGCAGCCAATCAGCCTAGGGTTAGGGCAGGGGCCAAGGAGAAAGCCCTCGAGGAGGCCAGCTTGTGGCAGTTTTGCGATGCCCCTGGGATGCCCTTTGCAGCTGCAGTGTGCCCGGAGCCCTGGGCCTTTTAGTTTGCGCAAGCCTGACCCCTAGGCCTAACCCTAACCCTAACCCTAGGCAGGGCAGCCAATCAGCCTAGGGTTAGGGCAGGGGCCAAGGAGAAAGCCCTCAGGGAGGCCAGCTTGTGGCAGTTTTGCGATGCCCCTGGGATGCCCTTTGCAGCTGCAGTGTGCCCGGAGCCCTGGGCCTTTTAGTTTGCGCAAGCCTGACCCCTAGGCCTAACCCTAACCCTAACCCTAACCCTAGGCAGGGCAGCCAATCAGCCTAGGGTTAGGGCAGGGGCCAAGGAGAAAGCCCTCGAGGAGGCCAGCTTGTGGCAGTTTTGCGATGCCCCTGGGATGCCCTTTGCAGCTGCAGTGTGCCCGGAGCCCTGGGCCTTTTAGTTTGCGGAAGCCTGACCCCTAGGCCTAACCCTAACCCTAACCCTAACCCTAACCCTAACCCTAGGCAGGGCAGCCAATCAGCCTAGGGTTAGGGCAGGGGCCAAGGAGAAAGCCCTCGAGGAGGCCAGCTTGTGGCAGTTTTGCGATGCCCCTGGGATGCCCTTTGCAGCTGCAGTGTGCCCGGAGCCCTGGGCCTTTTAGTTTGCGGAAGCCTGACCCCTAGGCCTAACCCTAACCCTAACCCTAACCCTAGGCAGGGCAGCCAATCAGCCTAGGGTTAGGGCAGGGGCTAAGGAGAAAGCCCTCGAGGAGGCCAGCTTGTGGCAGTTTTGCGATGCCCCTGGGATGCCCTTTGCAGCTGCAGTGTGCCCGGAGCCCTGGGCCTTTTAGTTTGCGGAAGCCTGACCCCTAGGCCTAACCCTAACCCTAACCCTAGGCAGGGCAGCCAATCAGCCTAGGGTTAGGGCCGGGGCCAAGGAGAAAGCCCTCAGGGAGGCCAGCTTGTGGCAGTTTTGCGATGCCCCTGGGATGCCCTTTGCAGCTGCAGTGTGCCCGGAGCCCTGGGCCTTTTAGTTTGCGGAAGCCTGACCCCTAGGCCTAACCCTAACCCTAACCCTAACCCTAGGCAGGGCAGCCAATCAGCCTAGGGTTAGGGCAGGGGCCAAGGAGAAAACCCTCGAGGAGGCCAGGTTGTGGCAGTTTTGCAATGCCCCTGGGATGCCCTTTGCAGCTGCAGTGTGCCCGGAGCCCTGGGCCTTTTAGTTTGCGGAAGCCTGACCCCTAGGCCTAACCCTAACCCTAACCCTAACCCTAGGCAGGGCAGCCAATCAGCCTAGGGTTAGGGCAGGGGCCAAGGAGAAAGCCCTCGAGGAGGCCAGCTTGTGGCAGTTTTGCGATGCCCCTGGGATGCCCTTTGCAGCTGCAGTGTGCCCGGAGCCCTGGGCCTTTTAGTTTGCGGAAGCCTGACCCCTAGGCGTAACCCTAACCCTAACCCTAACCCTAACCCTAGGCAGGGCAGCCAATCAGCCTAGGGTTAGGGCAGGGGCCAAGGAGAAAGCCCTCAAGGAAACCAGGTTGTGGCAGTTTTGCGATGCCCCTGGGATGCCCTTTGCAGCTGCAGTGTGCCCGGAGCCCTGGGCCTTTTAGTTTGCGGAAGCCTGACCCCTAGGCCTAACCCTAACCCTAACCCTAACCCTAACCCTAACCCTAGGCAGGGCAGCCAATCAGCCTAGGGTTAGGGCAGGGGCCAAGGAGAAAGCCCTCGAGGAGGCCAGCTTGTGGCAGTTTTGCGATGCCCCTGGGATGCCCTTTGCAGCTGCAGTGTGCCCGGAGCCCTGGGCCTTTTAGTTTGCGGAAGCCTGACCCCTAGGCCTAACCCTAACCCTAACCCTAACCCTAGGCAGGGCAGCCAATCAGCCTAGGGTTAGGGCAGGGGCTAAGGAGAAAGCCCTCGAGGAGGCCAGCTTGTGGCAGTTTTGCGATGCCCCTGGGATGCCCTTTGCAGCTGCAGTGTGCCCGGAGCCCTGGGCCTTTTAGTTTGCGGAAGCCTGACCCCTAGGCCTAACCCTAACCCTAACCCTAGGCAGGGCAGCCAATCAGCCTAGGGTTAGGGCAGGGGCCAAGGAGAAAGCCCTCAGGGAGGCCAGCTTGTGGCAGTTTTGCGATGCCCCTGGGATGCCCTTTGCAGCTGCAGTGTGCCCGGAGCCCTGGGCCTTTTAGTTTGCGGAAGCCTGACCCCTAGGCCTAACCCTAACCCTAACCCTAACCCTAGGCAGGGCAGCCAATCAGCCTAGGGTTAGGGCAGGGGCCAAGGAGAAAACCCTCGAGGAGGCCAGGTTGTGGCAGTTTTGCAATGCCCCTGGGATGCCCTTTGCAGCTGCAGTGTGCCCGGAGCCCTGGGCCTTTTAGTTTGCGCAAGCCTGACCCCTAGGCCTAACCCTAACCCTAACCCTAGGCAGGGCAGCCAATCAGCCTAGGGTTAGGGCAGGGGCCAAGGAGAAAGCCCTCGAGGAGGCCAGCTTGTGGCAGTTTTGCGATGCCCCTGGGATGCCCTTTGCAGCTGCAGTGTGCCCGGAGCCCTGGGCCTTTTAGTTTGCGGAAGCCTGACCCCTAGGCCTAACCCTAACCCTAACCCTAACCCTAACCCTAACCCTAACCCTAGGCAGGGCAGCCAATCAGCCTAGGGTTAGGGCAGGGGCCAAGGAGAAAGCCCTCAAGGAAACCAGGTTGTGGCAGTTTTGCGATGCCCCTGGGATGCCCTTTGCAGCTGCAGTGTGCCCGGAGCCCTGGGCCTTTTAGTTTGCGGAAGCCTGACCCCTAGGCGTAACCCTAACCCTAACCCTAGGCAGGGCAGCCAATCAGCCTAGGGTTAGGGCAGGGGCCAAGGAGAAAGCCCTCGAGGAGGCCAGCTTGTGGCAGTTTTGCGATGCCCCTGGGATGCCCTTTGCAGCTGCAGTGTGCCCGGAGCCCTGGGCCTTTTAGTTTGCGGAAGCCTGACCCCTAGGCCTAACCCTAACCCTAACCCTAACCCTAGGCAGGGCAGCCAATCAGCCTAGGGTTAGGGCAGGGGCCAAGGAGAAAACCCTCGAGGAGGCCAGGTTGTGGCAGTTTTGCAATGCCCCTGGGATGCCCTTTGCAGCTGCAGTGTGCCCGGAGCCCTGGGCCTTTTAGTTTGCGGAAGCCTGACCCCTAGGCCTAACCCTAACCCTAACCCTAACCCTAACCCTAGGCAGGGCAGCCAATCAGCCTAGGGTTAGGGCAGGGGCCAAGGAGAAAGCCCTCGAGGAGGCCAGCTTGTGGCAGTTTTGCGATGCCCCTGGGATGCCCTTTGCAGCTGCAGTGTGCCCGGAGCCCTGGGCCTTTTAGTTTGCGGAAGCCTGACCCCTAGGCCTAACCCTAACCCTAACCCTAACCCTAACCCTAACCCTAACCCTAGGCAGGGCAGCCAATCAGCCTAGGGTTAGGGCAGGGGCCAAGGAGAAAGCCCTCGAGGAGGCCAGCTTGTGGCAGTTTTGCGATGCCCCTGGGATGCCCTTTGCAGCTGCAGTGTGCCCGGAGCCCTGGGCCTTTTAGTTTGCGGAAGCCTGACCCCTAGGCCTAACCCTAACCCTAACCCTAGGCAGGGCAGCCAATCAGCCTAGGGTTAGGGCAGGGGCCAATGAGAAAGCCCTCGAGGAGGCCAGCTTGTGGCAGTTTTGCGATGCCCCTGGGATGCCCTTTGCAGCTGCAGTGTGCCCGGAGCCCTGGGCCTTTTAGTTTGCGGAAGCCTGACCCCTAGGCGTAACCCTAACCCTAACCCTAACCCTAACCCTAGGCAGGGCAGCCAATCAGCCTAGGGTTAGGGCAGGGGCCAAGGAGAAAGCCCTCGAGGAGGCCAGCTTGTGGCAGTTTTGCGATGCCCCTGGGATGCCCTTTGCAGCTGCAGTGTGCCCGGAGCCCTGGGCCTTTTAGTTTGCGCAAGCCTGACCCCTAGGCCTAACCCTAACCCTAACCCTAGGCAGGGCAGCCAATCAGCCTAGGGTTAGGGCAGGGGCCAAGGAGAAAGCCCTCAGGGAGGCCAGCTTGTGGCAGTTTTGCGATGCCCCTGGGATGCCCTTTGCAGCTGCAGTGTGCCCGGAGCCCTGGGCCTTTTAGTTTGCGGAAGCCTGACCCCTAGGCCTAACCCTAACCCTAACCCTAACCCTAACCCTAGGCAGGGCAGCCAATCAGCCTAGGGTTAGGGCAGGGGCCAAGGAGAAAGCCCTCGAGAAGGCCAGGTTGTGGCAGTTTTGCGATGCCCCTGGGATGCCCTTTGCAGCTGCAGTGTGCCCGGAGCCCTGGGCCTTTTAGTTTGCGGAAGCCTGACCCCTAGGCGTAACCCTAACCCTAACCCTAACCCTAACCCTAGGCAGGGCAGCCAATCAGCCTAGGGTTAGGGCAGGGGCCAAGGAGAAAGCCCTCGAGGAGGCCAGCTTGTGGCAGTTTTGCGATGCCCCTGGGATGCCCTTTGCAGCTGCAGTGTGCCCGGAGCCCTGGGCCTTTTAGTTTGCGCAAGCCTGACCCCTAGGCCTAACCCTAACCCTAACCCTAACCCTAACCCTAACCCTAGGCAGGGCAGCCAATCAGCCTAGGGTTAGGGCAGGGGCCAAGGAGAAAGCCCTCGAGGAGGCCAGCTTGTGGCAGTTTTGCGATGCCCCTGGGATGCCCTTTGCAGCTGCAGTGTGCCCGGAGCCCTGGGCCTTTTAGTTTGCGGAAGCCTGACCCCTAGGCCTAACCCTAACCCTAACCCTAGGCAGGGCAGCCAATCAGCCTAGGGTTAGGGCAGGGGCCAAGGAGAAAGCCCTCGAGGAGGCCAGCTTGTGGCAGTTTTGCGATGCCCCTGGGATGCCCTTTGCAGCTGCAGTGTGCCCGGAGCCCTGGGCCTTTTAGTTTGCGCAAGCCTGACCCCTAGGCCTAACCCTAACCCTAACCCTAGGCAGGGCAGCCAATCAGCCTAGGGTTAGGGCAGGGGCCAAGGAGAAAGCCCTCGAGGAGGCCAGCTTGTGGCAGTTTTGCGATGCCCCTGGGATGCCCTTTGCAGCTGCAGTGTGCCCGGAGCCCTGGGCCTTTTAGTTTGCGCAAGCCTGACCCCTAGGCGTAACCCTAACCCTAACCCTAGGCAGGGCAGCCAATCAGCCTAGGGTTAGGGCAGGGGCCAAGGAGAAAGCCCTCAGGGAGGCCAGCTTGTGGCAGTTTTGCGATGCCCCTGGGATGCCCTTTGCAGCTGCAGTGTGCCCGGAGCCCTGGGCCTTTTAGTTTGCGGAAGCCTGACCCCTAGGCCTAACCCTAACCCTAACCCTAACCCTAGGCAGGGCAGCCAATCAGCCTAGGGTTAGGGCAGGGGCCAAGGAGAAAACCCTCGAGGAGGCCAGGTTGTGGCAGTTTTGCAATGCCCCTGGGATGCCCTTTGCAGCTGCAGTGTGCCCGGAGCCCTGGGCCTTTTAGTTTGCGCAAGCCTGACCCCTAGGCCTAACCCTAACCCTAACCCTAACCCTAACCCTAACCCTAACCCTAGGCAGGGCAGCCAATCAGCCTAGGGTTAGGGCAGGGGCCAAGGAGAAAGCCCTCGAGGAGGCCAGCTTGTGGCAGTTTTGCGATGCCCCTGGGATGCCCTTTGCAGCTGCAGTGTGCCCGGAGCCCTGGGCCTTTTAGTTTGCGGAAGCCTGACCCCTAGGCCTAACCCTAACCCTAACCCTAACCCTAACCCTAGGCAGGGCAGCCAATCAGCCTAGGGTTAGGGCAGGGGCCAAGGAGAAAGCCCTCGAGGAGGCCAGCTTGTGGCAGTTTTGCGATGCCCCTGGGATGCCCTTTGCAGCTGCAGTGTGCCCGGAGCCCTGGGCCTTTTAGTTTGCGGAAGCCTGACCCCTAGGCCTAACCCTAACCCTAACCCTAACCCTAACCCTAGGCAGGGCAGCCAATCAGCCTAGGGTTAGGGCACGGGCCAAGGAGAAAGCCCTCGAGGAGGCCAGCTTGTGGCAGTTTTGCGATGCCCCTGGGATGCCCTTTGCAGCTGCAGTGTGCCCGGAGCCCTGGGCCTTTTAGTTTGCGGAAGCCTGACCCCTAGGCCTAACCCTAACCCTAACCCTAACCCTAGGCAGGGCAGCCAATCAGCCTAGGGTTAGGGCAGGGGCCAAGGAGAAAGCCCTCGAGGAGGCCAGCTTGTGGCAGTTTTGCGATGCCCCTGGGATGCCCTTTGCAGCTGCAGTGTGTCCGGAGCCCTGGGCCTTTTAGTTTGCGGAAGCCTGACCCCTAGGCCTAACCCTAACCCTTACCCTAACCCTAGGCAGGGCAGCCAATCAGCCTAGGGTTAGGGCAGGGGCCAATGAGAAAGCCCTCGAGGAGGCCAGCTTGTGGCAGTTTTGCGATGCCCCTGGGATGCCCTTTGCAGCTGCAGTGTGCCCGGAGCCCTGGGCCTTTTAGTTTGCGGAAGCCTGACCCCTAGGCCTAACCCTAACCCTAACCCTAACCCTAACCCTAGGCAGGGCAGCCAATCAGCCTAGGGTTAGGGCAGGGGCCAAGGAGAAAGCCCTCAAGGAAACCAGGTTGTGGCAGTTTTGCGATGCCCCTGGGATGCCCTTTGCAGCTGCAGTGTGCCCGGAGCCCTGGGCCTTTTAGTTTGCGGAAGCCTGACCCCTAGGCCTAACCCTAACCCTAACCCTAGGCAGGGCAGCCAATCAGCCTAGGGTTAGGGCAGGGGCCAAGGAGAAAGCCCTCGAGGAGGCCAGCTTGTGGCAGTTTTGCGATGCCCCTGGGATGCCCTTTGCAGCTGCAGTGTGCCCGGAGCCCTGGGCCTTTTAGTTTGCGGAAGCCTGACCCCTAGGCCTAACCCTAACCCTAACCCTAACCCTAACCCTAACCCTAGGCAGGGCAGCCAATCAGCCTAGGGTTAGGGCAGGGGCCAAGGAGAAAGCCCTCGAGGAGGCCAGCTTGTGGCAGTTTTGCGATGCCCCTGGGATGCCCTTTGCAGCTGCAGTGTGCCCGGAGCCCTGGGCCTTTTAGTTTGCGGAAGCCTGACCCCTAGGCCTAACCCTAACCCTAACCCTAGGCAGGGCAGCCAATCAGCCTAGGGTTAGGGCAGGGGCCAAGGAGAAAGCCCTCGAGGAGGCCAGCTTGTGGCAGTTTTGCGATGCCCCTGGGATGCCCTTTGCAGCTGCAGTGTGCCCGGAGCCCTGGGCCTTTTAGTTTGCGGAAGCCTGACCCCTAGGCGTAACCCTAACCCTAACCCTAACCCTAACCCTAGGCAGGGCAGCCAATCAGCCTAGGGTTAGGGCAGGGGCCAAGGAGAAAGCCCTCGAGGAGGCCAGCTTGTGGCAGTTTTGCGATGCCCCTGGGATGCCCTTTGCAGCTGCAGTGTGCCCGGAGCCCTGGGCCTTTTAGTTTGCGCAAGCCTGACCCCTAGGCCTAACCCTAACCCTAACCCTAGGCAGGGCAGCCAATCAGCCTAGGGTTAGGGCAGGGGCCAAGGAGAAAGCCCTCAGGGAGGCCAGCTTGTGGCAGTTTTGCGATGCCCCTGGGATGCCCTTTGCAGCTGCAGTGTGCCCGGAGCCCTGGGCCTTTTAGTTTGCGGAAGCCTGACGCCTAGGCCTAACCCTAACCCTAACCCTAACCCTAACCCTAGGCAGGGCAGCCAATCAGCCTAGGGTTAGGGCAGGGGCCAAGGAGAAAGCCCTCGAGAAGGCCAGGTTGTGGCAGTTTTGCGATGCCCCTGGGATGCCCTTTGCAGCTGCAGTGTGCCCGGAGCCCTGGGCCTTTTAGTTTGCGGAAGCCTGACCCCTAGGCGTAACCCTAACCCTAACCCTAACCCTAACCCTAGGCAGGGCAGCCAATCAGCCTAGGGTTAGGGCAGGGGCCAAGGAGAAAGCCCTCGAGGAGGCCAGCTTGTGGCAGTTTTGCGATGCCCCTGGGATGCTCTTTGCAGCTGCAGTGTGCCCGGAGCCCTGGGCCTTTTAGTTTGCGCAAGCCTGACCCCTAGGCCTAACCCTAACCCTAACCCTAACCCTAACCCTAACCCTAGGCAGGGCAGCCAATCAGCCTAGGGTTAGGGCAGGGGCCAAGGAGAAAGCCCTCGAGGAGGCCAGCTTGTGGCAGTTTTGCGATGCCCCTGGGATGCCCTTTGCAGCTGCAGTGTGCCCGGAGCCCTGGGCCTTTTAGTTTGCGGAAGCCTGACCCCTAGGCCTAACCCTAACCCTAACCCTAGGCAGGGCAGCCAATCAGCCTAGGGTTAGGGCAGGGGCCAAGGAGAAAGCCCTCGAGGAGGCCAGCTTGTGGCAGTTTTGCGATGCCCCTGGGATGCCCTTTGCAGCTGCAGTGTGCCCGGAGCCCTGGGCCTTTTAGTTTGCGGAAGCCTGACCCCTATGCCTAACCCTAACCCTAACCCTAGGCAGGGCAGCCAATCAGCCTAGGGTTAGGGCAGGGGCCAAGGAGAAAGCCCTCGAGGAGGCCAGCTTGTGGCAGTTTTGCGATGCCCCTGGGATGCCCTTTGCAGCTGCAGTGTGCCCGGAGCCCTGGGCCTTTTAGTTTGCGCAAGCCTGACCCCTAGGCGTAACCCTAACCCTAACCCTAGGCAGGGCAGCCAATCAGCCTAGGGTTAGGGCAGGGGCCAAGGAGAAAGCCCTCAGGGAGGCCAGCTTGTGGCAGTTTTGCGATGCCCCTGGGATGCCCTTTGCAGCTGCAGTGTGCCCGGAGCCCTGGGCCTTTTAGTTTGCGGAAGCCTGACCCCTAGGCCTAACCCTAACCCTAACCCTAACCCTAGGCAGGGCAGCCAATCAGCCTAGGGTTAGGGCAGGGGCCAAGGAGAAAACCCTCGAGGAGGCCAGGTTGTGGCAGTTTTGCAATGCCCCTGGGATGCCCTTTGCAGCTGCAGTGTGCCCGGAGCCCTGGGCCTTTTAGTTTGCGCAAGCCTGACCCCTAGGCCTAACCCTAACCCTAACCCTAACCCTAACCCTAACCCTAACCCTAGGCAGGGCAGCCAATCAGCCTAGGGTTAGGGCAGGGGCCAAGGAGAAAGCCCTCGAGGAGGCCAGCTTGTGGCAGTTTTGCGATGCCCCTGGGATGCCCTTTGCAGCTGCAGTGTGCCCGGAGCCCTGGGCCTTTTAGTTTGCGCAAGCCTGACCCCTAGGCCTAACCCTAACCCTAACCCTAACCCTAACCCTAGGCAGGGCAGCCAATCAGCCTAGGGTTAGGGCAGGGGCCAAGGAGAAAGCCCTCGAGGAGGCCAGCTTGTGGCAGTTTTGCGATGCCCCTGGGATGCCCTTTGCAGCTGCAGTGTGCCCGGAGCCCTGGGCCTTTTAGTTTGCGGAAGCCTGACCCCTAGGCCTAACCCTAACGCTAACCCTAACCCTAACCCTAGGCAGGGCAGCCAATCAGCCTAGGGTTAGGGCAGGGGCCAAGGAGAAAGCCCTCGAGGAGGCCAGCTTGTGGCAGTTTTGCGATGCCCCTGGGATGCCCTTTGCAGCTGCAGTGTGCCCGGAGCCCTGGGCCTTTTAGTTTGCGGAAGCCTGACCCCTAGGCGTAACCCTAACCCTAACCCTAGGCAGGGCAGCCAATCAGCCTAGGGTTAGGGCAGGGGCCAAGGAGAAAGCCCTCGAGGAGGCCAGCTTGTGGCAGTTTTGCGATGCCCCTGGGATGCCCTTTGCAGCTGCAGTGTGCCCGGAGCCCTGGGCCTTTTAGTTTGCGGAAGCCTGACCCCTAGGCCTAACCCTAACCCTAACCCTAACCCTAGGCAGGGCAGCCAATCAGCCTAGGGTTAGGGCAGGGGCCAAGGAGAAAGCCCTCGAGGAGGCCAGCTTGTGGCAGTTTTGCGATGCCCCTGGGATGCCCTTTGCAGCTGCAGTGTGCCCGGAGCCCTGGGCCTTTTAGTTTGCGCAAGCCTGACCCCTAGGCCTAACCCTAACCCTTACCCTAACCCTAGGCAGGGCAGCCAATCAGCCTAGGGTTAGGGCAGGGGCCAATGAGAAAGCCCTCGAGGAGGCCAGCTTGTGGCAGTTTTGCGATGCCCCTGGGATGCCCTTTGCAGCTGCAGTGTGCCCGGAGCCCTGGGCCTTTTAGTTTGCGGAAGCCTGACCCCTAGGCGTAACCCTAACCCTAACCCTAGGCAGGGCAGCCAATCAGCCTAGGGTTAGGGCAGGGGCCAAGGAGAAAGCCCTCGAGGAGGCCAGGTTGTGGCAGTTTTGCGATGCCCCTGGGATGCCCTTTGCAGCTGCAGTGTGCCCGGAGCCCTGGGCCTTTTAGTTTGCGGAAGCCTGACCCCTAGGCGTAACCCTAACCCTATCGCTAGGCAGGGCAGCCAATCAGCCTAGGGTTAGGGCAGGGGCCAAGGAGAAAGCCCTCGAGGAGGCCAGCTTGTGGCAGTTTTGCGATGCCCCTGGGATGCCCTTTGCAGCTGCAGTGTGCCCGGAGCCCTGGGCCTTTTAGTTTGCGGAAGCCTGACCCCTAGGCCTAACCCTAACCCTAACCCTAACCCTAACCCTAGGCAGGGCAGCCAATCAGCCTAGGGTTAGGGCAGGGGCCAAGGAGAAAACCCTCGAGGAGGCCAGGTTGTGGCAGTTTTGCAATGCCCCTGGGATGCCCTTTGCAGCTGCAGTGTGCCCGGAGCCCTGGGCCTTTTAGTTTGCGCAAGCCTGACCCCTAGGCCTAACCCTAACCCTAACCCTAACCCTAACCCTAGGCAGGGCAGCCAATCAGCCTAGGGTTAGGGCAGGGGCCAAGGAGAAAGCCCTCAAGGAAACCAGGTTGTGGCAGTTTTGCGATGCCCCTGGGATGCCCTTTGCAGCTGCAGTGTGCCCGGAGCCCTGGGCCTTTTAGTTTGCGGAAGCCTGACCCCTAGGCGTAACCCTAACCCTAACCCTAGGCAGGGCAGCCAATCAGCCTAGGGTTAGGGCAGGGGCCAAGGAGAAAGCCCTCGAGGAGGCCAGCTTGTGGCAGTTTTGCGATGCCCCTGGGATGCCCTTTGCAGCTGCAGTGTGCCCGGAGCCCTGGGCCTTTTAGTTTGCGGAAGCCTGACCCCTAGGCCTAACCCTAACCCTAACCCTAACCCTAACCCTAGGCAGGGCAGCCAATCAGCCTAGGGTTAGGGCAGGGGCCAAGGAGAAAGCCCTCAAGGAAACCAGGTTGTGGCAGTTTTGCGATGCCCCTGGGATGCCCTTTGCAGCTGCAGTGTGCCCGGAGCCCTGGGCCTTTTAGTTTGCGGAAGCCTGACCCCTAGGCGTAACCCTAACCCTAACCCTAGGCAGGGCAGCCAATCAGCCTAGGGTTAGGGCAGGGGCCAAGGAGAAAGCCCTCGAGGAGGCCAGCTTGTGGCAGTTTTGCGATGCCCCTGGGATGCCCTTTGCAGCTGCAGTGTGCCCGGAGCCCTGGGCCTTTTAGTTTGCGGAAGCCTGACCCCTAGGCCTAACCCTAACCCTAACCCTAGGCAGGGCAGCCAATCAGCCTAGGGTTAGGGCAGGGGCCAAGGAGAAAGCCCTCAGGGAGGCCAGCTTGTGGCAGTTTTGCGATGCCCCTGGGATGCCCTTTGCAGCTGCAGTGTGCCCGGAGCCCTGGGCCTTTTAGTTTGCGCAAGCCTGACCCCTAGGCCTAACCCTAACCCTAACCCTAACCCTAACCCTAGGCAGGGCAGCCAATCAGCCTAGGGTTAGGGCAGGGGCCAAGGAGAAAGCCCTCAAGGAAACCAGGTTGTGGCAGTTTTGCGATGCCCCTGGGATGCCCTTTGCAGCTGCAGTGTGCCCGGAGCCCTGGGCCTTTTAGTTTGCGGAAGCCTGACCCCTAGGCGTAACCCTAACCCTAACCCTAGGCAGGGCAGCCAATCAGCCTAGGGTTAGGGCAGGGGCCAAGGAGAAAGCCCTCGAGGAGGCCAGGTTGTGGCAGTTTTGCGATGCCCCTGGGATGCCCTTTGCAGCTGCAGTGTGCCCGGAGCCCTGGGCCTTTTAGTTTGCGGAAGCCTGACCCCTAGGCCTAACCCTAACCCTAACCCTAGGCAGGGCAGCCAATCAGCCTAGGGTTAGGGCAGGGGCCAAGGAGAAAGCCCTCAGGGAGGCCAGCTTGTGGCAGTTTTGCGATGCCCCTGGGATGCCCTTTGCAGCTGCAGTGTGCCCGGAGCCCTGGGCCTTTTAGTTTGCGGAAGCCTGACCCCTAGGCCTAACCCTAACCCTAACCCTAACCCTAGGCAGGGCAGCCAATCAGCCTAGGGTTAGGGCAGGGGCCAAGGAGAAAGCCCTCGAGGAGGCCAGCTTGTGGCAGTTTTGCAATGCCCCTGGGATGCTCTTTGCAGCTGCAGTGTGCCCGGAGCCCTGGGCCTTTTAGTTTGCGCAAGCCTGACCCCTAGGCCTAACCCTAACCCTAACCCTAACCCTAACCCTAACCCTAGGCAGGGCAGCCAATCAGCCTAGGGTTAGGGCAGGGGCCAAGGAGAAAGCCCTCGAGGAGGCCAGCTTGTGGCAGTTTTGCGATGCCCCTGGGATGCCCTTTGCAGCTGCAGTGTGCCCGGAGCCCTGGGCCTTTTAGTTTGCGGAAGCCTGACCCCTAGGCCTAACCCTAACCCTAACCCTTACCCTAACCCTAGGCAGGGCAGCCAATCAGCCTAGGGTTAGGGCAGGGGCCAAGGAGAAAGCCCTCGAGGAGGCCAGCTTGTGGCAGTTTTGCGATGCCCCTGGGATGCCCTTTGCAGCTGCAGTGTGCCCGGAGCCCTGGGCCTTTTAGTTTGCGGAAGCCTGACCCCTAGGCGTAACCCTAACCCTAACCCTAGGCAGGGCAGCCAATCAGCCTAGGGTTAGGGCAGGGGCCAAGGAGAAAGCCCTCGAGGAGGCCAGCTTGTGGCAGTTTTGCGATGCCCCTGGGATGCCCTTTGCAGCTGCAGTGTGCCCGGAGCCCTGGGCCTTTTAGTTTGCGGAAGCCTGACCCCTAGGCCTAACCCGAACCCTAACCCTAACCCTAACCCTAACCCTAGGCAGGGCAGCCAATCAGCCTAGGGTTAGGGCAGGGGCCAAGGAGAAAGCCCTCGAGGAGGCCAGCTTGTGGCAGTTTTGCGATGCCCCTGGGATGCCCTTTGCAGCTGCAGTGTGCCCGGAGCGCTGGGCCTTTTAGTTTGCGGAAGCCTGACCCCTAGGCGTAACCCTAACCCTAACCCTAGGCAGGGCAGCCAATCAGCCTAGGGTTAGGGCAGGGGCCAAGGAGAAAGCCCTCAAGGAAACCAGGTTGTGGCAGTTTTGCGATGCCCCTGGGATGCCCTTTGCAGCTGCAGTGTGCCCGGAGCCCTGGGCCTTTTAGTTTGCGCAAGCCTGACCCCTAGGCGTAACCCTAACCCTAACCCTAGGCAGGGCAGCCAATCAGCCTAGGGTTAGGGCAGGGGCCAAGGAGAAAGCCCTCGAGGAGGCCAGGTTGTGGCAGTTTTGCGATGCCCCTGGGATGCCCTTTGCAGCTGCAGTGTGCCCGGAGCCCTGGGCCTTTTAGTTTGCGGAAGCCTGACCCCTAGGCCTAACCCTAACCCTAACCCTAGGCAGGGCAGCCAATCAGCCTAGGGTTAGGGCAGGGGCCAAGGAGAAAGCCCTCAGGGAGGCCAGCTTGTGGCAGTTTTGCGATGCCCCTGGGATGCCCTTTGCAGCTGCAGTGTGCCCGGAGCCCTGGGCCTTTTAGTTTGCGGAAGCCTGACCCCTAGGCCTAACCCTAACCCTAACCCTAACCCTAGGCAGGGCAGCCAATCAGCCTAGGGTTAGGGCAGGGGCCAAGGAGAAAGCCCTCGAGGAGGCCAGCTTGTGGCAGTTTTGCAATGCCCCTGGGATGCTCTTTGCAGCTGCAGTGTGCCCGGAGCCCTGGGCCTTTTAGTTTGCGCAAGCCTGACCCCTAGGCCTAACCCTAACCCTAACCCTAACCCTAACCCTAACCCTAGGCAGGGCAGCCAATCAGCCTAGGGTTAGGGCAGGGGCCAAGGAGAAAGCCCTCGAGGAGGCCAGGTTGTGGCAGTTTTGCGATGCCCCTGGGATGCCCTTTGCAGCTGCAGTGTGCCCGGAGCCCTGGGCCTTTTAGTTTGCGGAAGCCTGACCCCTAGGCCTAACCCTAACCCTAACCCTAACCCTAACCCTAACCCTAACCCTAGGCAGGGCAGCCAATCAGCTTAGGGTTAGGGCAGGGGCCAAGGAGAAAGCCCTCGAGGAGGCCAGCTTGTGGCAGTTTTGCGATGCCCCTGGGATGCCCTTTGCAGCTGCAGTGTGCCCGGAGCCCTGGGCCTTTTAGTTTGCGGAAGCCTGACCCCTAGGCCTAACCCTAGCCCTAACCCTAACCCTAACCCTAGGCAGGGCAGCCAATCAGCCTAGGGTTAGGGCAGGGGCCAAGGAGAAAGCCCTCGAGGAGGCCAGCTTGTGGCAGTTTTGCGATGCCCCTGGGATGCCCTTTGCAGCTGCAGTGTGCCCGGAGCCCTGGGCCTTTTAGTTTGCGGAAGCCTGACCCCTAGGCGTAACCCTAACCCTAACCCTAACCCTAGGCAGGGCAGCCAATCAGCCTAGGGTTAGGGCAGGGGCCAAGGAGAAAGCCCTCAAAGAAACCAGGTTGTGGCAGTTTTGCGATGCCCCTGGGATGCCCTTTGCAGCTGCAGTGTGCCCGGAGCCCTGGGCCTTTTAGTTTGCGCAAGCCTGACCCCTAGGCGTAACCCTAACCCTAACCCTAGGCAGGGCAGCCAATCAGCCTAGGGTTAGGGCAGGGGCCAAGGAGAAAGCCCTCGAGGAGGCCAGCTTGTGGCAGTTTTGCGATGCCCCTGGGATGCCCTTTGCAGCTGCAGTGTGCCCGGAGCCCTGGGCCTTTTAGTTTGCGCAAGCCAGACCCCTAGGCCTAACCCTAACCCTAACCCTAGGCAGGGCAGCCAATCAGCCTAGGGTTAGGGCAGGGGCCAAGGAGAAAGCCCTCAGGGAGGCCAGCTTGTGGCAGTTTTGCGATGCCCCTGGGATGCCCTTTGCAGCTGCAGTGTGCCCGGAGCCCTGGGCCTTTTAGTTTGCGCAAGCCTGACCCCTAGGCCTAACCCTAACCCTAACCCTAGGCAGGGCAGCCAATCAGCCTAGGGTTAGGGCAGGGGCCAAGGAGAAAGCCCTCGAGAAGGCCAGGTTGTGGCAGTTTTGCGATGCCCCTGGGATGCCCTTTGCAGCTGCAGTGTGCCCGGAGCCCTGGGCCTTTTAGTTTGCGGAAGCCTGACGCCTAGGCCTAACCCTAACCCTAACCCTAACCCTAACGCTAGGCAGGGCAGCCAATCAGCCTAGGGTTAGGGCAGGGGCCAAGGAGAAAGCCCTCGAGAAGGCCAGGTTGTGGCAGTTTTGCGATGCCCCTGGGATGCCCTTTGCAGCTGCAGTGTGCCCGGAGCCCTGGGCCTTTTAGTTTGCGGAAGCCTGACCCCTAGGCGTAACCCTAACCCTAACCCTAACCCTAACCCTAGGCAGGGCAGCCAATCAGCCTAGGGTTAGGGCAGGGGCCAAGGAGAAAGCCCTCGAGGAGGCCAGCTTGTGGCAGTTTTGCGATGCCCCTGGGATGCCCTTTGCAGCTGCAGTGTGCCCGGAGCCCTGGGCCTTTTAGTTTGCGGAAGCCTGACCCCTAGGCCTAACCCTAACCCTAACCCTAACCCTAACCCTAGGCAGGGCAGCCAATCAGCCTAGGGTTAGGGCAGGGGCCAAGGAGAAAGCCCTCGAGGAGGCCAGCTTGTGGCAGTTTTGCGATGCCCCTGGGATGCCCTTTGCAGCTGCAGTGTGCCCGGAGCCCTGGGCCTTTTAGTTTGCGCAAGCCTGACCCCTAGGCGTAACCCTAACCCTAACCCTAGGCAGGGCAGCCAATCAGCCTAGGGTTAGGGCAGGGGCCAAGGAGAAAGCCCTCGAGGAGGCCAGCTTGTGGCAGTTTTGCGATGCCCCTGGGATGCCCTTTGCAGCTGCAGTGTGCCCGGAGCCCTGGGCCTTTTAGTTTGCGGAAGCCTGACGCCTAGGCCTAACCCTAACCCTAACCCTAACCCTAACCCTAGGCAGGGCAGCCAATCAGCCTAGGGTTAGGGCAGGGGCCAAGGATAAAGCCCTCGAGAAGGCCAGGTTGTGGCAGTTTTGCGATGCCCCTGGGATGCCCTTTGCAGCTGCAGTGTGCCCGGAGCCCTGGGCCTTTTAGTTTGCGGAAGCCTGACCCCTAGGCCTAACCCTAACCCTAACCCTAACCCTAGGCAGGGCAGCCAATCAGCCTAGGGTTAGGGCAGGGGCCAAGGAGAAAGCCCTCGAGGAGGCCAGGTTGTGGCAGTTTTGCAATGCCCCTGGGATGCCCTTTGCAGCTGCAGTGTGCCCGGAGCCCTGGGCCTTTTAGTTTGCGGAAGCCTGACCCCTAGGCCTAACCCTAACCCTAACCCTAGGCAGGGCAGCCAATCAGCCTAGGGTTAGGGCAGGGGCCAAGGAGAAAGCCCTCGATGAGGCCAGCTTGTGGCAGTTTTGCGATGCCCCTGGGATGCCCTTTGCAGCTGCAGTGTGCCCGGAGCCCTGGGCCTTTTAGTTTGCGGAAGCCTGACCCCTAGGCCTAACCCTAACCCTAACCCTAACCCTAACCCTAACCCTAGGCAGGGCAGCCAATCAGCCTAGGGTTAGGGCAGGGGCCAAGGAGAAAGCCCTCGAGGAGGCCAGGTTGTGGCAGTTTTGCGATGCCCCTGGGATGCCCTTTGCAGCTGCAGTGTGCCCGGAGCCCTGGGCCTTTTAGTTTGCGGAAGCCTGACCCCTAGGCCTAACCCTAACCCTAACCCTAGGCAGGGCAGCCAATCAGCCTAGGGTTAGGGCAGGGGCCAAGGAGAAAGCCCTCGAGGAGGCCAGCTTGTGGCAGTTTTGCGATGCCCCTGGGATGCCCTTTGCAGCTGCAGTGTGCCCGGAGCCCTGGGCCTTTTAGTTTGCGCAAGCCTGACCCCTAGGCGTAACCCTAACCCTAACCCTAGGCAGGGCAGCCAATCAGCCTAGGGTTAGGGCAGGGGCCAAGGAGAAAGCCCTCAAGGAAACCAGGTTGTGGCAGTTTTGCGATGCCCCTGGGATGCCCTTTGCAGCTGCAGTGTGCCCGGAGCCCTGGGCCTTTTAGTTTGCGCAAGCCTGACCCCTAGGCGTAACCCTAACCCTAACCCTAGGCAGGGCAGCCAATCAGCCTATGGTTAGGGCAGGGGCCAAGGAGAAAGCCCTCGAGGAGGCCAGCTTGTGGCAGTTTTGCGATGCCCCTGGGATGCCCTTTGCAGCTGCAGTGTGCCCGGAGCCCTGGGCCTTTTAGTTTGCGCAAGCCTGACCCCTAGCCCTAACCCTAACCCTAACCCTAGGCAGGGCAGCCAATCAGCCTAGGGTTAGGGCAGGGGCCAAGGAGAAAGCCCTCAGGGAGGCCAGCTTGTGGCAGTTTTGCGATGCCCCTGGGATGCCCTTTGCAGCTGCAGTGTGCCCGGAGCCCTGGGCCTTTTAGTTTGCGGAAGCCTGACCCCTAGGCCTAACCCTAACCCTAACCCTAGGCAGGGCAGCCAATCAGCCTAGGGTTAGGGCAGGGGCCAAGGAGAAAACCCTCGAGGAGGCCAGGTTGTGGCAGTTTTGCAATGCCCCTGGGATGCCCTTTGCAGCTGCAGTGTGCCCGGAGCCCTGGGCCTTTTAGTTTGCACAAGCCTGACCCCTAGGCCTAACCCTAACCCTAACCCTAACCCTAACCCTAGGCAGGGCAGCCAATCAGCCTAGGGTTAGGGCAGGGGCCAAGGAGAAAGCCCTCGAGGAGGCCAGCTTGTGGCAGTTTTGCGATGCCCCTGGGATGCCCTTTGCAGCTGCAGTGTGCCCGGAGCCCTGGGCCTTTTAGTTTGCGGAAGCCTGACCCCTAGGCCTAACCCTAGCCCTAACCCTAACCCTAACCCTAGGCAGGGCAGCCAATCAGCCTAGGGTTAGGGCAGGGGCCAAGGAGAAAGCCCTCGAGGAGGCCAGCTTGTGGCAGTTTTGCGATGCCCCTGGGATGCCCTTTGCAGCTGCAGTGTGCCCGGAGCCCTGGGCCTTTTAGTTTGCGCAAGCCTGACCCCTAGGCGTAACCCTAACCCTAACCCTAGGCAGGGCAGCCAATCAGCCTAGGGTTAGGGCAGGGGCCAAGGAGAAAGTCCTCAGGGAGGCCAGCTTGTGGCAGTTTTGCCATGCCCCTGGGATGCCCTTTGCAGCTGCAGTGTGCCCGGAGCCCTGGGCCTTTTAGTTTGCGCAAGCCTGACCCCTAGGCCTAACCCTAACCCTAACCCTAACCCTAGGCAGGGCAGCCAATCAGCCTAGGGTTAGGGCAGGGGCCAAGGAGAAAGCCCTCGAGGAGGCCAGGTTGTGGCAGTTTTGCGATGCCCCTGGGATGCCCTTTGCAGCTGCAGTGTGCCCGGAGCCCTGGGCCTTTTAGTTTGCGGAAGCCTGACCCCTAGGCGTAACCCTAACCCTAACCCTAGGCAGGGCAGCCAATCAGCCTAGGGTTAGGGCAGGGGCCAAGGAGAAAGCCCTCGAGGAGGCCAGCTTGTGGCAGTTTTGCGATGCCCCTGGGATGCCCTTTGCAGCTGCAGTGTGCCCAGAGCCCTGGGCCTTTTAGTTTGCGCAAGCCTGACCCCTAGGCGTAACCCTAACCCTAACCCTAGGCAGGGCAGCCAATCAGCCTAGGGTTAGGGCAGGGGCCAAGGAGAAAGCCCTCGAGAAGGCCAGGTTGTGGCAGTTTTGCGATGCCCCTGGGATGCCCTTTGCAGCTGCAGTGTGCCCGGAGCCCTGGGCCTTTTAGTTTGCGGAAGCCTGACGCCTAGGCCTAACCCTAACCCTAACCCTAACCCTAACGCTAGGCAGGGCAGCCAATCAGCCTAGGGTTAGGGCAGGGGCCAAGGAGAAAGCCCTCGAGAAGGCCAGGTTGTGGCAGTTTTGCGATGCCCCTGGGATGCCCTTTGCAGCTGCAGTGTGCCCGGAGCCCTGGGCCTTTTAGTTTGCGGAAGCCTGACCCCTAGGCGTAACCCTAACCCTAACCCTAACCCTAACCCTAGGCAGGGCAGCCAATCAGCCTAGGGTTAGGGCAGGGGCCAAGGAGAAAGCCCTCGAGGAGGCCAGCTTGTGGCAGTTTTGCGATGCCCCTGGGATGCCCTTTGCAGCTGCAGTGTGCCCGGAGCCCTGGGCCTTTTAGTTTGCGGAAGCCTGACCCCTAGGCCTAACCCTAACCCTAACCCTAACCCTAACCCTAGGCAGGGCAGCCAATCAGCCTAGGGTTAGGGCAGGGGCCAAGGAGAAAGCCCTCGAGGAGGCCAGCTTGTGGCAGTTTTGCGATGCCCCTGGGATGCCCTTTGCAGCTGCAGTGTGCCCGGAGCCCTGGGCCTTTTAGTTTGCGGAAGCCTGACGCCTAGGCCTAACCCTAACCCTAACCCTAACCCTAGGCAGGGCAGCCAATCAGCCTAGGGTTAGGGCAGGGGCCAAGGATAAAGCCCTCGAGGAGGCCAGCTTGTGGCAGTTTTGCGATGCCCCTGGGATGCCCTTTGCAGCTGCAGTGTGCCCGGAGCCCTGGGCCTTTTAGTTTGCGCAAGCCTGACCCCTAGGCCTAACCCTAACCCTAACCCTAGGCAGGGCAGCCAATCAGCCTAGGGTTAGGGCAGGGGCCAAGGAGAAAGCCATCAAGGAAACCAGGTTGTGGCAGTTTTGCGATGCCCCTGGGATGCCCTTTGCAGCTGCAGTGTGCCCGGAGCCCTGGGCCTTTTAGTTTGCGGAAGCCTGACCCCTAGGCCTAACCCTAACCCTAACCCTAGGCAGGGCAGCCAATCAGCCTAGGGTTAGGGCAGGGGCCAAGGAGAAAGCCCTCGAGGAGGCCAGCTTGTGGCAGTTTTGCGATGCCCCTGGGATGCCCTTTGCAGCTGCAGTGTGCCCGGAGCCCTGGGCCTTTTAGTTTGCGCAAGCCTGACCCCTAGGCGTAACCCTAACCCTAACCCTAGGCAGGGCAGCCAATCAGCCTAGGGTTAGGGCAGGGGCCAAGGAGAAAGCCCTCAAGGAAACCAGGTTGTGGCAGTTTTGCGATGCCCCTGGGATGCCCTTTGCAGCTGCAGTGTGCCCGGAGCCCTGGGCCTTTTAGTTTGCGCAAGCCTGACCCCTAGGCGTAACCCTAACCCTAACCCTAGGCAGGGCAGCCAATCAGCCTATGGTTAGGGCAGGGGCCAAGGAGAAAGCCCTCGAGGAGGCCAGCTTGTGGCAGTTTTGCGATGCCCCTGGGATGCCCTTTGCAGCTGCAGTGTGCCCGGAGCCCTGGGCCTTTTAGTTTGCGCAAGCCTGACCCCTAGCCCTAACCCTAACCCTAACCCTAGGCAGGGCAGCCAATCAGCCTAGGGTTAGGGCAGGGGCCAAGGAGAAAGCCCTCAGGGAGGCCAGCTTGTGGCAGTTTTGCGATGCCCCTGGGATGCCCTTTGCAGCTGCAGTGTGCCCGGAGCCCTGGGCCTTTTAGTTTGCGGAAGCCTGACCCCTAGGCCTAACCCTAACCCTAACCCTAGGCAGGGCAGCCAATCAGCCTAGGGTTAGGGCAGGGGCCAAGGAGAAAACCCTCGAGGAGGCCAGGTTGTGGCAGTTTTGCAATGCCCCTGGGATGCCCTTTGCAGCTGCAGTGTGCCCGGAGCCCTGGGCCTTTTAGTTTGCACAAGCCTGACCCCTAGGCCTAACCCTAACCCTAACCCTAACCCTAACCCTAGGCAGGGCAGCCAATCAGCCTAGGGTTAGGGCAGGGGCCAAGGAGAAAGCCCTCGAGGAGGCCAGCTTGTGGCAGTTTTGCGATGCCCCTGGGATGCCCTTTGCAGCTGCAGTGTGCCCGGAGCCCTGGGCCTTTTAGTTTGCGGAAGCCTGACCCCTAGGCCTAACCCTAGCCCTAACCCTAACCCTAACCCTAGGCAGGGCAGCCAATCAGCCTAGGGTTAGGGCAGGGGCCAAGGAGAAAGCCCTCGAGGAGGCCAGCTTGTGGCAGTTTTGCGATGCCCCTGGGATGCCCTTTGCAGCTGCAGTGTGCCCGGAGCCCTGGGCCTTTTAGTTTGCGCAAGCCTGACCCCTAGGCGTAACCCTAACCCTAACCCTAGGCAGGGCAGCCAATCAGCCTAGGGTTAGGGCAGGGGCCAAGGAGAAAGTCCTCAGGGAGGCCAGCTTGTGGCAGTTTTGCCATGCCCCTGGGATGCCCTTTGCAGCTGCAGTGTGCCCGGAGCCCTGGGCCTTTTAGTTTGCGCAAGCCTGACCCCTAGGCCTAACCCTAACCCTAACCCTAACCCTAGGCAGGGCAGCCAATCAGCCTAGGGTTAGGGCAGGGGCCAAGGAGAAAGCCCTCGAGGAGGCCAGGTTGTGGCAGTTTTGCGATGCCCCTGGGATGCCCTTTGCAGCTGCAGTGTGCCCGGAGCCCTGGGCCTTTTAGTTTGCGGAAGCCTGACCCCTAGGCGTAACCCTAACCCTAACCCTAGGCAGGGCAGCCAATCAGCCTAGGGTTAGGGCAGGGGCCAAGGAGAAAGCCCTCGAGGAGGCCAGCTTGTGGCAGTTTTGCGATGCCCCTGGGATGCCCTTTGCAGCTGCAGTGTGCCCAGAGCCCTGGGCCTTTTAGTTTGCGCAAGCCTGACCCCTAGGCGTAACCCTAACCCTAACCCTAGGCAGGGCAGCCAATCAGCCTAGGGTTAGGGCAGGGGCCAAGGAGAAAGCCCTCGAGAAGGCCAGGTTGTGGCAGTTTTGCGATGCCCCTGGGATGCCCTTTGCAGCTGCAGTGTGCCCGGAGCCCTGGGCCTTTTAGTTTGCGGAAGCCTGACGCCTAGGCCTAACCCTAACCCTAACCCTAACCCTAACGCTAGGCAGGGCAGCCAATCAGCCTAGGGTTAGGGCAGGGGCCAAGGAGAAAGCCCTCGAGAAGGCCAGGTTGTGGCAGTTTTGCGATGCCCCTGGGATGCCCTTTGCAGCTGCAGTGTGCCCGGAGCCCTGGGCCTTTTAGTTTGCGGAAGCCTGACCCCTAGGCGTAACCCTAACCCTAACCCTAACCCTAACCCTAGGCAGGGCAGCCAATCAGCCTAGGGTTAGGGCAGGGGCCAAGGAGAAAGCCCTCGAGGAGGCCAGCTTGTGGCAGTTTTGCGATGCCCCTGGGATGCCCTTTGCAGCTGCAGTGTGCCCGGAGCCCTGGGCCTTTTAGTTTGCGGAAGCCTGACCCCTAGGCCTAACCCTAACCCTAACCCTAACCCTAACCCTAGGCAGGGCAGCCAATCAGCCTAGGGTTAGGGCAGGGGCCAAGGAGAAAGCCCTCGAGGAGGCCAGCTTGTGGCAGTTTTGCGATGCCCCTGGGATGCCCTTTGCAGCTGCAGTGTGCCCGGAGCCCTGGGCCTTTTAGTTTGCGGAAGCCTGACGCCTAGGCCTAACCCTAACCCTAACCCTAACCCTAGGCAGGGCAGCCAATCAGCCTAGGGTTAGGGCAGGGGCCAAGGATAAAGCCCTCGAGGAGGCCAGCTTGTGGCAGTTTTGCGATGCCCCTGGGATGCCCTTTGCAGCTGCAGTGTGCCCGGAGCCCTGGGCCTTTTAGTTTGCGCAAGCCTGACCCCTAGGCCTAACCCTAACCCTAACCCTAGGCAGGGCAGCCAATCAGCCTAGGGTTAGGGCAGGGGCCAAGGAGAAAGCCATCAAGGAAACCAGGTTGTGGCAGTTTTGCGATGCCCCTGGGATGCCCTTTGCAGCTGCAGTGTGCCCGGAGCCCTGGGCCTTTTAGTTTGCGGAAGCCTGACCCCTAGGCCTAACCCTAACCCTAACCCTAGGCAGGGCAGCCAATCAGCCTAAAGTTAGGGCAGGGGCCAAGGAGAAAGCCCTCGAGGAGGCCAGCTTGTGGCAGTTTTGCGATGCCCCTGGGATGCCCTTTGCAGCTGCAGTGTGCCCGGAGCCCTGGGCCTTTTAGTTTGCGGAAGCCTGACCCCTAGGCCTAACCCTAACCCTAACCCTAACCCTAACCCTAACCCTAGGCAGGGCAGCCAATCAGCCTAGGGTTAGGGCAGGGGCCAAGGAGAAAGCCCTCGAGGAGGCCAGCTTGTGGCAGTTTTGCGATGCCCCTGGGATGCCCTTTGCAGCTGCAGTGTGCCCGGAGCCCTGGGCCTTTTAGTTTGCGCAAGCCTGACCCCTAGGCCTAACCCTAACCCTAACCCTAGGCAGGGCAGCCAATCAGCCTAGGGTTAGGGCAGGGGCCAAGGAGAAAGCCCTCGAGGAGGCCAGGTTGTGGCAGTTTTGCGATGCCCCTGGGATGCCCTTTGCAGCTGCAGTGTGCCCGGAGCCCTGGGCCTTTTAGTTTGCGGAAGCCTGACCCCTAGGCCTAACCCTAACCCTAACCCTAACCCTAACCCTAGGCAGGGCAGCCAATCAGCCTAGGCTTAGGGCAGGGGCCAAGGATAAAGCCCTCGAGGAGGCCAGCTTGTGGCAGTTTTGCGATGCCCCTGGGATGCCCTTTGCAGCTGCAGTGTGCCCGGAGCCCTGGGCCTTTTAGTTTGCGCAAGCCTGACCCCTAGGCGTAACCCTAACCCTAACCCTAACCCTAGGCAGGGCAGCCAATCAGCCTAGGGTTAGGGCAGGGGCCAAGGAGAAAGCCCTCGAGGAGGCCAGCTTGTGGCAGTTTTGCCATGCCCCTGGGATGCCCTTTGCAGCTGCAGTGTGCCCGGAGCCCTGGGCCTTTTAGTTTGCGGAAGCCTGACGCCTAGGCCTAACCCTAACCCTAACCCTAACCCTAGGCAGGGCAGCCAATCAGCCTAGGGTTAGGGCAGGGGCCGAGGAGAAAGCCCTCGAGAAGGCCAGGTTGTGGCAGTTTTGCGATGCCCCTGGGATGCCCTTTGCAGCTGCAGTGTGCCCGGAGCCCTGGGCCTTTGAGTTTGCGGAAGCCTGACCCCTAGGCCTAACCCTAACCCTAACCCTAACACTAACCCTAGGCAGGGCAGCCAATCAGCCTAGGGTTAGGGCAGGGGCCAAGGAGAAAGCCCTCGAGGAGGCCAGGTTGTGGCAGTTTTGCGATGCCCCTGGGATGCCCTTTGCAGCTGCAGTGTGCCCGGAGCCCTGGGCCTTTTAGTTTGCGCAAGCCTGACCCCTAGGCCTAACCCTAACCCTAACCCTAACCCTAACCCTAACCCTAGGCAGGGCAGCCAATCAGCCTAGGGTTAGGGCAGGGGCCAAGGAGAAAGCCCTCGAGGAGGCCAGGTTGTGGCAGTTTTGCGATGCCCCTGGGATGCCCTTTGCAGCTGCAGTGTGCCCGGAGCCCTGGGCCTTTTAGTTTGCGGAAGCCTGACCCCTAGGCCTAACCCTAACCCTAACCCTACCCTAACCCTAACCCTAGGCAGGGCAGCCAATCAGCCTAGGGTTAGGGCAGGGGCCAAGGAGAAAGCCCTCGAGGAGGCCAGCTTGTGGCAGTTTTGCGATGCCCCTGGGATGCCCTTTGCAGCTGCAGTGTGCCCGGAGCCCTGGGCCTTTTAGTTTGCGGAAGCCTGACCCCTAGGCCTAACCCTAACCCTAACCCTAACCCTAACCCTAGGCAGGGCAGCCAATCAGCCTAGGGTTAGGGCAGGGGCCAAGGAGAAAGCCCTCGAGGAGGCCAGCTTGTGGCAGTTTTGCAATGCCCCTGGGATGCCCTTTGCAGCTGCAGTGTGCCCGGAGCCCTGGGCCTTTTAGTTTGCGGAAGCCTGACCCCTAGGCGTAACCCTAACCCTAACCCTAGGCAGGGCAGCCAATCAGCCTAGGGTTAGGGCAGGGGCCAAGGAGAAAGCCCTCGAGGAGGCCAGCTTGTGGCAGTTTTGCGATGCCCCTGGGATGCCCTTTGCAGCTGCAGTGTGCCCGGAGCCCTGGGACTTTTAGTTTGCGGAAGCCTGACCCCTAGGCCTAACCCTAACCCTAACCCTAACCCTAACCCTAGGCAGGGCAGCCAATCAGCCTAGGGTTAGGGCAGGGGCCAAGAAGAAAGCCCTCAAGGAAACCAGGTTGTGGCAGTTTTGCGATGCCCCTGGGATGCCCTTTGCAGCTGCAGTGTGCCCGGAGCCCTGGGCCTTTTAGTTTGCGGAAGCCTGACCCCTAGGCGTAACCCTAACCCTAACCCTAGGCAGGGCAGCCAATCAGCCTAGGGTTAGGGCAGGGGCCAAGGAGAAAGCCCTCGAGGAGGCCAGCTTGTGGCAGTTTTGCGATGCCCCTGGGATGCCCTTTGCAGCTGCAGTGTGCCCGGAGCCCTGGGCCTTTTAGTTTGCGGAAGCCTGACCCCTAGGCGTAACCCTAACCCTAACCCTAACCCTAACCCTAACCCTAGGCAGGGCAGCCAATCAGCCTAGGGTTAGGGCAGGGGCCAAGGAGAAAGCCCTCAAGGAGGCCAGCTTGTGGCAGTTTTGCGATGCCCCTGGGATGCCCTTTGCAGCTGCAGTGTGCCCGGAGCCCTGGGCCTTTTAGTTTGCGGAAGCCTGACCCCTAGCCCTAACCCTAACCCTAACCCTAACCCTAGGCAGGGCAGCCAATCAGCCTAGGGTTAGGGCAGGGGCCAAGGAGAAAGCCCTCGAGGAGGCCAGCTTGTGGCAGTTTTGCGATGCCCCTGGGATGCCCTTTGCAACTGCAGTGTGCCCGGAGCCCTGGGCCTTTTAGTTTGCGGAAGCCTGACCCCTAGGCCTAACCCTAACCCTAACCCTAGGCCGGGCAGCCAATCAGCCTAGGGTTAGGGCAGGGGCCAAGGAGAAAGCCCTCGAGGAGGCCAGCTTGTGGCAGTTTTGCGATGCCCCTGGGATGCCCTTTGCAGCTGCAGTGTGCCCGGAGCCCTGGGCCTTTTAGTTTGCGCAAGCCTGACCCCTAGGCCTAACCCTAACCCTAACCCTAGGCAGGGCAGCCAATCAGCCTAGGGTTAGGGCAGGGGCCAAGGAGAAAGCCCTCGAGGAGGCCAGGTTGTGGCAGTTTTGCGATGCCCCTGGGATGCCCTTTGCAGCTGCAGTGTGCCCGGAGCCCTGGGCCTTTTAGTTTGCGGAAGCCTGACCCCTAGGCCTAACCCTAACCCTAACCCTAACCCTAACCCTAGGCAGGGCAGCCAATCAGCCTAGGCTTAGGGCAGGGGCCAAGGATAAAGCCCTCGAGGAGGCCAGCTTGTGGCAGTTTTGCGATGCCCCTGGGATGCCCTTTGCAGCTGCAGTGTGCCCGGAGCCCTGGGCCTTTTAGTTTGCGGAAGCCTGACCCCTAGGCGTAACCCTAACCCTAACCCTAGGCAGGGCAGCCAATCAGCCTAGGGTTAGGGCAGGGGCCAAGGAGAAAGCCCTCGAGGAGGCCAGCTTGTGGCAGTTTTGCCATGCCCCTGGGATGCCCTTTGCAGCTGCAGTGTGCCCGGAGCCCTGGGCCTTTTAGTTTGCGGAAGCCTGACGCCTAGGCCTAACCCTAACCCTAACCCTAACCCTAACCCTAGGCAGGGCAGCCAATCAGCCTAGGGTTAGGGCAGGGGCCGAGGAGAAAGCCCTCGAGAAGGCCAGGTTGTGGCAGTTTTGCGATGCCCCTGGGATGCCCTTTGCAGCTGCAGTGTGCCCGGAGCCCTGGGCCTTTGAGTTTGCGGAAGCCTGACCCCTAGGCCTAACCCTAACCCTAACCCTAACACTAACCCTAGGCAGGGCAGCCAATCAGCCTAGGGTTAGGGCAGGGGCCAAGGAGAAAGCCCTCGAGGAGGCCAGGTTGTGGCAGTTTTGCGATGCCCCTGGGATGCCCTTTGCAGCTGCAGTGTGCCCGGAGCCCTGGGCCTTTTAGTTTGCGCAAGCCTGACCCCTAGGCCTAACCCTAACCCTAACCCTAACCCTAACCCTAACCCTAGGCAGGGCAGCCAATCAGCCTAGGGTTAGGGCAGGGGCCAAGGAGGAAGCCCTCGAGGAGGCCAGCTTGTGGCAGTTTTGCGATGCCCCTGGGATGCCCTTTGCAGCTGCAGTGTGCCCGGAGCCCTGGGCCTTTTAGTTTGCGGAAGCCTGACCCCTAGGCCTAACCCTAACCCTAACCCTAACCCTAACCCTAACCCTAGGCAGGGCAGCCAATCAGCCTAGGGTTAGGGCAGGGGCCAAGGAGAAAGCCCTCGAGGAGGCCAGATTGTGGCAGTTTTGCGATGCCCCTGGGATGCCCTTTGCAGCTGCAGTGTGCCCGGAGCCCTGGGCCTTTTAGTTTGCGGAAGCCTGACCCCTAGGCCTAACCCTAACCCTAACCCTAACCCTAACCCTAACCCTAACCCTAACCCTAACCCTAGGCAGGGCAGCCAATCAGCCTAGGGTTAGGGCAGGGGCCAAGGAGAAAGCCCTCGAGGAGGCCAGCTTGTGGCAGTTTTGCGATGCCCCTGGGATGCCCTTTGCAGCTGCAGTGTGCCCGGATTGCTGGGCCTTTTAGTTTGCGGAAGCCTGACCCCTAGGCGTAACCCTAACCCTAACCCTAGGCAGGGCAGCCAATCAGCCTAGGGTTAGGGCAGGGGCCAAGGAGAAAGCCCTCGAGGAGGCCAGCTTGTGGCAGTTTTGCGATGCCCCTGGGATGCCCTTTGCAGCTGCAGTGTGCCCGGAGCCCTGGGCCTTTTAGTTTGCGGAAGCCTGACCCCTAGGCGTAACCCTAACCCTAACCCTAACCCTAACCCTAACCCTAGGCAGGGCAGCCAATCAGCCTAGGGTTAGGGCAGGGGCCAAGGAGAAAGCCCTCAAGGAGGCCAGCTTGTGGCAGTTTTGCGATGCCCCTGGGATGCCCTTTGCAGCTGCAGTGTGCCCGGAGCCCTGGGCCTTTTAGTTTGCGGAAGCCTGACCCCTAGCCCTAACCCTAACCCTAACCCTAACCCTAACCCTAGGCAGGGCAGCCAATCAGCCTAGGGTTAGGGCAGGGGCCAAGGAGAAAGCCCTCGAGGAGGCCAGCTTGTGGCAGTTTTGCGATGCCCCTGGGATGCCCTTTGCAGCTGCAGTGTGCCCGGAGCCCTGGGCCTTTTAGTTTGCGGAAGCCTGACCCCTAGGCGTAACCCTAACCCTAACCCTAGGCAGGGCAGCCAATCAGCCTAGGGTTAGGGCAGGGGCCAAGGAGAAAGCCCTCGAGGAGGCCAGCTTGTGGCAGTTTTGCGATGCCCCTGGGATGCCCTTTGCAGCTGCAGTGTGCCCGGAGCCCTGGGCCTTTTAGTTTGCGCAAGCCTGACCCCTAGGCCTAACCCTAACCCTAACCCTAACCCTAGGCAGGGCAGCCAATCAGCCTAGGGTTAGGGCAGGGGCCAAGAAGAAAGCCCTCGAGGAGGCCAGGTTGTGGCAGTTTTGCGATGCCCCTGGGATGCCCTTTGCAGCTGCAGTGTGCCCGGAGCCCTGGGCCTTTTAGTTTGCGGAAGCCTGACCCCTAGGCCTAACCCTAACCCTAACCCTAGGCAGGGCAGCCAATCAGCCTAGGGTTAGGGCAGGGGCCAAGGAGAAAGCCCTCGAGGAGGCCAGCTTGTGGCAGTTTTGCGATGCCCCTGGGATGCCCTTTGCAGCTGCAGTGTGCCCGGAGCCCTGGGCCTTTTAGTTTGCGGAAGCCTGACCCCTAGGCCTAACCCTAACCCTAACCCTAACCCTAGGCAGGGCAGCCAATCAGCCTAGGGTTAGGGCAGGGGCCAAGGAGAAAGCCCTCGAGGAGGCCAGGTTGTGGCAGTTTTGCGATGCCCCTGGGATGCCCTTTGCAGCTGCAGTGTGCCCGGAGCCCTGGGCCTTTTAGTTTGCGGAAGCCTGACCCCTAGGCCTAACCCTAACCCTAACCCTAACCCTAACCCTAGGCAGGGCAGCCAATCAGCCTAGGGTTAGGGCAGGGGCCAAGGAGAAAGCCCTCGAGGAGGCCAGCTTGTGGCAGTTTTGCAATGCCCCTGGGATGCCCTTTGCAGCTGCAGTGTGCCCGGAGCCCTGGGCCTTTTAGTTTGCGGAAGCCTGACCCCTAGCCCTAACCCTAACCCTAACCCTAGGCAGGGCAGCCAATCAGCCTAGGGTTAGGGCAGGGGCCAAGGAGAAAGCCCTCGAGGAGGCCAGCTTGTGGCAGTTTTGCGATGCCCCTGGGATGCCCTTTGCAGCTGCAGTGTGCCCGGAGCCCTGGGCCTTTTAGTTTGCGGAAGCCTGACCCCTAGGCCTAACCCTAACCCTAACCCTAACCCTAGGCAGGGCAGCCAATCAGCCTAGGGTTAGGGCAGGGGCCAAGGAGAAAGCCCTCGAGGAGGCCAGCTTGTGGCAGTTTTGCGATGCCCCTGGGATGCCCTTTGCAGCTGCAGTGTGCCCGGAGCCCTGGGCCTTTTAGTTTGCGGAAGCCTGACCCCTAGCCCTAACCCTAACCCTAACCCTAACCCTAACCCTAGGCAGGGCAGCCAATCAGCCTAGGGTTAGGGCAGGGGCCAAGGAGAAAGCCCTCAAGGAAACCAGGTTGTGGCAGTTTTGCGATGCCCCTGGGATGCCCTTTGCAGCTGCAGTGTGCCCGGAGCCCTGGGCCTTTTAGTTTGCGGAAGCCTGACCCCTAGGCCTAACCCTAACCCTAACCCTAACCCTAACCCTAACCCTAACCCTAACCCTAGGCAGGGCAGCCAATCAGCCTAGGGTTAGGGCAGGGGCCAAGGAGAAAGCCCTCGAGGAGGCCAGCTTGTGGCAGTTTTGCGATGCCCCTGGGATGCCCTTTGCAGCTGCAGTGTGCCCGGAGCACTGGGCCTTTTAGTTTGCGGAAGCCTGACCCCTAGGCCTAACCCTAACCCTAACCCTAACCCTAGGCAGGGCAGCCAATCAGCCTAGGATTAGGGCAGGGGCCAAGGAGAAAGCCCTCGAGGAGGCCAGCTTGTGGCAGTTTTGCGATGCCCCTGGGATGCCCTTTGCAGCTGCAGTGTGCCCGGAGCCCTGGGCCTTTTAGTTTGCGCAAGCCTGACCCCTAGGTGTAACCCTAACCCTAACCCTAGGCAGGGCAGCCAATCAGCCTAGGGTTAGGGCAGGGGCCAAGGAGAAAGCCCTCGAGGAGGCCAGCTTGTGGCAGTTTTGCGATGCCCCTGGGATGCCCTTTGCAGCTGCAGTGTGCCCGGAGCCCTGGGCCTTTTAGTTTGCGGAAGCCTGACCCCTAGGCGTAACCCTAACCCTAACCCTAACCCTAGGCAGGGCAGCCAATCAGCCTAGGGTTAGGGCAGGGGCCAAGAAGAAAGCCCTCGAGGAGGCCAGGTTGTGGCAGTTTTGCGATGCCCCTGGGATGCCCTTTGCAGCTGCAGTGTGCCCGGAGCCCTGGGCCTTTTAGTTTGCGGAAGCCTGACCCCTAGGCCTAACCCTAACCCTAACCCTAGGCAGGGCAGCCAATCAGCCTAGGGTTAGGGCAGGGGCCAAGGAGAAAGCCCTCGAGGAGGCCAGCTTGTGGCAGTTTTGCGATGCCCCTGGGATGCCCTTTGCAGCTGCAGTGTGCCCGGAGCCCTGGGCCTTTTAGTTTGCGGAAGCCTGACCCCTAGGCGTAACCCTAACCCTAACCCTAACCCTAGGCAGGGCAGCCAATCAGCCTAGGGTTAGGGCAGGGGCCAAGGAGAAAGCCCTCGAGGAGGCCAGCTTGTGGCAGTTTTGCGATGCCCCTGGGATGCCCTTTGCAGCTGCAGTGTGCCCGGAGCCCTGGGCCTTTTAGTTTGCGGAAGCCTGACCCCTAGGCCTAACCCTAACCCTAACCCTAACCCTAACCCTAGGCAGGGCAGCCAATCAGCCTAGGGTTAGGGCAGGGGCCAAGGAGAAAGCCCTCGAGGAGGCCAGCTTGTGGCAGTTTTGCAATGCCCCTGGGATGCCCTTTGCAGCTGCAGTGTGCCTGGAGCCCTGGGCCTTTTATTTTGCAAAAGCCTGACCCCTAGGCGTAACCCTAACCCTAACCCTAACCCTAGGCAGGGCAGCCAATCAGCCTAGGGTTAGGACAGGGGCCAAGGAGAAAGCCCTCGAGGAGGCCAGCTTGTGGCAGTTTTGCGATGCCCCTGGGATGCCCTTTGCAGCTGCAGTGTGCCTGGAGCCCTGGGCCTTTTAGTTTGCGGAAGCCTGAACCCTAGCCCTAACCCTAACCCTAACCCTAGGCAGGGCAGCCAATCAGCCTAGGGTTAGGGCAGGGGCCAAGGAGAAAGCCCTCGAGGAGGCCAGCTTGTGGCAGTTTTGCGATGCCCCTGGGATGCCCTTTGCAGCTGCAGTGTGCCCGGAGCCCTGGGCCTTTTAGTTTGCAGAAGCCTGACCCCTAGGCCTAACCCTAACCCTAACCCTAACCCTAACCCTAGGCAGGGCGGTCAATCAGCCTAGGTTTAGGGCAGGGGCCAAGGAGAAAGCCCTCGAGGAGGCCAGCTTGTGGCAGTTTTGCGATGCCCCTGGGATGCCCTTTGCAGCTGCAGTGTGCCCGGAGCCCTGGGCCTTTTAGTTTGCGCAAGCCTGACCCCTAGGCGTAACCCTAACCCTAACCCTAGGCAGGGCAGCCAATCAGCCTAGGGTTAGGGCAGGGGCCAAGGAGAAAGCCCTCGAGGAGGCCAGCTTGTGGCAGTTTTGCGATGCCCCTGGGATGCCCTTTGCAGCTGCAGTGTGCCCGGAGCCCTGGGCCTTTTAGTTTGCGGAAGCCTGACCCCTAGCCCTAACCCTAACCCTAACCCTAACCCTAACCCTAACCCTAGGCAGGGCAGCCAATCAGCCTAGGGTTAGGGCAGGGGCCAAGGAGAAAGCCCTCGAGGAGGCCAGCTTGTGGCAGTTTTGCGATGCCCCTGGGATGCCCTTTGCAGCTGCAGTGTGCCCGGAGCCCTGGGCCTTTTAGTTTGCGGAAGCCTGACGCCTAGGCCTAACCCTAACCCTAACCCTAACCCTAACCCTAACCCAAGGCAGGGCAGCCAATCAGCCTAGGGTTAGGGCAGGGGCCAAGGAGAAAGCCCTCGAGGAGGCCAGCTTGTGGCAGTTTTGCAATGCCCCTGGGATGCCCTTTGCAGCTGCAGTGTGCCTGGAGCCCTGGGCCTTTTATTTTGCGGAAGCCTGACCCCTAGGCGTAACCCTAACCCTAACCCTAACCCTAGGCAGGGCAGCCAATCAGCCTAGGGTTAGGGCAGGGGCCAAGAAGAAAGCCCTCAAGGAAACCAGGTTGTGGCAGTTTTGCGATGCCCCTGGGATGCCCTTTGCAGCTGCAGTGTGCCCGGAGCCCTGGGCCTTTTAGTTTGCGGAAGCCTGACCCCTAGGCCTAACCCGAACCCTAACCCTAACCCTAACCCTAACCCTAGGCAGGGCAGCCAATCAGCCTAGGGTTAGGGCAGGGGCCAAGGAGAAAGCCCTCGAGGAGGCCAGCTTGTGGCAGTTTTGCGATGCCCCTGGGATGCCCTTTGCAGCTGCAGTGTGCCCGGAGCCCTGGGCCTTTTAGTTTGCGGAAGCCTGACCCCTAGGCCTAACCCTAACCCTAACCCTAACCCTAGGCAGGGCAGCCAATCAGCCTAGGGTTAGGGCAGGGGCCAAGGAGAAAGCCCTCGAGGAGGCCAGCTTGTGGCAGTTTTGCGATGCCCCTGGGATGCCCTTTGCAGCTGCAGTGTGCCCGGAGCCCTGGGCCTTTTAGTTTGCGGAAGCCTGACCCCTAGCCCTAACCCTAACCCTAACCCTAACCCTAGGCAGGGCAGCCAATCAGCCTAGGGTTAGGGCAGGGGCCAAGGAGAAATCCCTCGATGAGGCCAGGTTGTGGCAGTTTTGCGATGCCCCTGGGATGCCCTTTGCAGCTGCAGTGTGCCCGGAGCCCTGGGCCTTTTAGTTTGCGGAAGCCTGACCCCTAGGCCTAACCCTAACCCTAACCCTAACCCTAACCCTAACCCTAGGCAGGGCAGCCAATCAGCCTAGGGTTAGGGCAGGGGCCAAGGAGAAAGCCCTCGAGGAGGCCAGCTTGTGGCAGTTTTGCGATGCCCCTGGGATGCCCTTTGCAGCTGCAGTGTGCCCGGAGCCCTGGGCCTTTTAGTTTGCGGAAGCCTGACCCCTAGGCGTAACCCTAACCCTAACCCTAACCCGAGGCAGGGCAGCCAATCAGCCTAGGGTTAGGGCAGGGGCCAAGGAGAAAGCCCTCGAGGAGGCCAGGTTGTGGCAGTTTTGCGATGCCCCTGGGATGCCCTTTGCAGCTGCAGTGTGCCTGGAGCCCTGGGCCTTTTAGTTTGCGGAAGCCTGACCCCTAGGCCTAACCCTAACCCTAACCCTAACCCTAACCCTAGGCAGGGCAGCCAATCAGCCTAGGGTTAGGGCAGGGGCCAAGGAGAAAGCCCTCGAGGAGGCCAGCTTGTGGCAGTTTTGCGATGCCCCTGGGATGCCCTTTGCAGCTGCAGTGTGCCCGGAGCCCTGGGCCTTTTAGTTTGCGGAAGCCTGACCCCTAGGCCTAACCCTAACCCTAACCCTAGGCAGGGCAGCCAATCAGCCTAGGGTTAGGACAGGGGCCAAGGAGAAAGCCCTCGAGGAGGCCAGCTTGTGGCAGTTTTGCGATGCCCCTGGGATGCCCTTTGCAGCTGCAGTGTGCCCGGAGCCCTGGGCCTTTTAGTTTGCGGAAGCCTGACCCCTAGCCCTAACCCTAACCCTAACCCTAACCCTAACCCTAGGCAGGGCAGCCAATCAGCCTAGGGTTAGGGCAGGGGCCAAGGAGAAAGCCCTCGAGGAGGCCAGCTTGTGGCAGTTTTGCGATGCCCCTGGGATGCCCTTTGCAGCTGCAGTGTGCCCGGAGCCCTGGGCCTTTTAGTTTGCGGAAGCCTGACCCCTAGGCCTAACCCTAACCCTAACCCTAACCCTAACCCTAACCCTAACCCTAGGCAGGGCAGCCAATCAGCCTAGGGTTAGGGGAGGGGCCAAGGAGAAAGCCCTCAAGGAGGCCAGCTTGTGGCAGTTTTGCAATGCCCCTGGGATGCCCTTTGCAGCTGCAGTGTGCCTGGAGCCCTGGGCCTTTTATTTTGCGGAAGCCTGACCCCTAGGCCTAACCCTAACCCTAACCCAAACCCTAACCCTAGGCAGGGCAGCCAATCAGCCTAGGGTTAGGGCAGGGGCCAAGGAGAAAGCCCTCGATGAGGCCAGGTTGTGGCAGTTTTGCAATGCCCCTGGGATGCCCTTTGCAGCTTCAGTGTGCTTGGAGCCCTGGGCCTTTTAGTTTGCGGAAGCCTGACCCCTAGGCGTAACCCTAACCCTAACCCTAGGCAGGGCAGCCAATCAGCCTAGGGTTAGGGCAGGGGCCTAGGAGAAAGCCCTCGAGGAGGCCAGCTTGTGGCAGTTTTGCAATGCCCCTGGGATGCCCTTTGCAGCTGCAGTGTGCCCGGAGCCCTGGGCCTTTTAGTTTGCGGAAGCCTGACCCCTAGGCATAAACCTAACACTAACCCTAACCCTAACCCTAACCCTAGGCAGGGCAGCCAATCAGCCTAGGGTTAGGGCAGGGGCCAAGGAGAAAGCCCTCGATGAGGCCAGGTTGTGGCAGTTTTGCGATGCCCCTGGGATGCCCTTTGCAGCTGCAGTGTGCCCGGAGCCCTGGGCCTTTTAGTTTGCGCAAGCCTGACCCCTAGGCGTAACCCTAACCCTAACCCTAACCCTAGGCAGGGCAGCCAATCAGCCTAGGGTTCGGGCAGGGGCCAAGGAGAAAACCCTCGAGGAGGCCAGCTTGTGGCAGGTTTGCGATGCCCCTGGGATGCCCTTTGCAGCTGCAGTGTGCCCGGAGCCCTGGGCCTTTTAGTTTGCGGAAGCCTGACCCCTAGGCCCTAACCCTAACCCTAACCCTAGGCAGGGCAGCCAATCAGCCTAGGGTTAGGGCAGGGGCCAAGGAGAAAGCCCTCGAGGAGGCCAGCTTGTGGCAGTTTTGCAATGCCCCTGGGATGCCCTTTGCAGCTGCAGTGTGCCTGGAGCCCTGGGCCTTTTATTTTGCGGAAGCCTGACCCCTAGGCGTAACCCTAACCCTAACCCTAACCCGAGGCAGGGCAGCCAATCAGCCTAGGGTTAGGGCAGGGGCCAAGGAGAAAGCCCTCGAGGAGGCCAGCTTGTGGCAGTTTTGCGATGCCCCTGGGATGCCCTTTGCAGCTGCAGTGTGCCCGGATTGCTGGGCCTTTTAGTTTGCGGAAGCCTGACCCCTAGGCGTAACCCTAACCCTAACCCTAACCCGAGGCAGGGCAGCCAATCAGCCTAGGGTTAGGGCAGGGGCCAAGGAGAAAGCCCTCGAGGAGGCCAGGTTGTGGCAGTTTTGCGATGCCCCTGGGATGCCCTTTGCAGCTGCAGTGTGCCTGGAGCCCTGGGCCTTTCAGTTTGCGCAAGCCTGACCCCTAGGCCTAACCCTAACCCTAACCCAAACCCTAACCCTAGGCAGGGCAGCCAATCAGCCTAGGGTTAGGACAGGGGCCAAGGAGAAAGCCCTCGAGGAGGCCAGCTTGTGGCAGTTTTGCGATGCCCCTGGGATGCCCTTTGCAGCTGCAGTGTGCCCGGAGCCCTGGGCCTTTTAGTTTGCGGAAGCCTGACCCCTAGGCCTAACCCTAACCCTAACCCTAACCCTAGGCAGGGCAGCCAATCAGCCTAGGGTTAGGGCAGGGGCCAAGGAGAAAGCCCTCGAGGAGGCCAGCTTGTGGCAGTTTTGCGATGCCCCTGGGATGCCCTTTGCAGCTGCAGTGTGCCCGGAGCCCTGGGCCTTTTAGTTTGCGGAAGCCTGACCCCTAGCCCTAACCCTAACCCTAACCCTAACCCTAGGCAGGGCAGCCAATCAGCCTAGGGTTAGGGCAGGGGCCAAGGAGAAAGCCCTCGAGGAGGCCAGCTTGTGGCAGTTTTGCGATGCCCCTGGGATGCCCTTTGCAGCTGCAGTGTGCCCGGAGCCCTGGGCCTTTTAGTTTGCGGAAGCCTGACCCCTAGGCCTAACCCTAACCCTAACCCTAACCCTAACCCTAACCCTAACCCTAGGCAGGGCAGCCAATCAGCCTAGGGTTAGGGCAGGGGCCAAGGAGAAAGCCCTCGATGAGGCCAGGTGGTGGCAGTTTTGCGATGCCCCTGGGATGCCCTTTGCAGCTGCAGTGTGCCCGGAGCCCTGGGCCTTTTAGTTTGCGCAAGCCTGACCCCTAGGCGTAACCCTAACCCTAACCCTAACCCTAGGCAGGGCAGCCAATCAGCCTAGGGTTAGGGCAGGGGCCAAGGAGAAAACCCTCGAGGAGGCCAGGTTGTGGCAGGTTTGCGATGCCCCTGGGATGCCCTTTGCAGCTGCAGTGTGCCTGGAGCCCTGGGCCTTTTAGTTTGCGGAAGCCTGACCCCTAGGCGTAACCCTAACCCTAACCCTAGGCAGGGCAGCCAATCACCCTTGGGTCAGGGCAGGGGCCAAGGAGAAAGCTCTCGAGGAGGCCAGCTTGTGGCAGTTTTGCGATGCCCCTGGGATGCCCTTTGCAGCTGTAGTGTGCCCGGAGCCCTGGGCCTTTTAGTTTGCGCAAGCCTGACCCCTAGGCGTAACCCTAACCCTAACCCTAGGCAGGGCAGCCAATCAGCCTAGGGTTAGGGCAGGGGCCAAGGAGAAAGCCCTCGAGGAGGCCAGCTTGTGGCAGTTTTGCGATGCCCCTGGGATGCCCTTTGCAGCTGCAGTGTGCCCGGAGCCCTGGGCCTTTTAGTTTGCGGAAGCCTGACCCCTAGGCGTAACCCTAACCCTAACCCTAACCCTAGGCAGGGCAGCCAATCAGCCTAGGGTTAGGGCAGGGGCCAAGGAGAAAGCCCTCGAGGAGGCCAGCTTGTGGCAGTTTTGCGATGCCCCTGGGATGCCCTTTGCAGCTGCAGTGTGCCCGGAGCCCTGGGCCTTTTAGTTTGCGCAAGCCTGACCCCTAGCCCTAACCCTAACCCTAACCCTAACCCTAGGCAGGGCAGCCAATCAGCCTAGGGTTAGGGCAGGGGCCAAGGAGAAAGCCCTCGATGAGGCCAGCTTGTGGCAGTTTTGCAATGCCCCTGGGATGCCCTTTGCAGCTGCAGTGTGCCCGGAGCCCTGGGCCTTTTAGTTTGCGGAAGCCTGACCCCTAGGCGTAACCCTAACCCTAACCCTAGGCAGGGCAGCCAATCAGCCTAGGGTTAGGGCAGGGGCCAAGGAGAAAACCCTCGAGGAGGCCAGCTTGTGGCAGTTTTGCGATGCCCCTGGGATGCCCTTTGCAGCTGCAGTGTGCGCGGAGCCCTGGGCCTTTTAGTTTGCGGAAGCCTGACCCCTAGCCCTAACCCTAACCCTAACCCTAACCCTAACCCTAGGCAGGGCAGCCAATCAGCCTAGGGTTAGGGCAGGGGCCAAGGAGAAAGCCCTCGAGGAGGCCAGCTTGTGGCAGTTTTGCGATGCCCCTGGGATGCCCTTTGCAGCTGCAGTGTGCCCGGAGCCCTGGGCCTTTTAGTTTGCGGAAGCCTGACCCCTAGCCCTAACCCTAACCCTAACCCTAGGCAGGGCAGCCAATCAGCCTAGGGTTAGGGCAGGGGCCAAGGAGAAAGCCCTCGATGAGGCCAGCTTGTGGCAGTTTTGCGATGCCCCTGGGATGCCCTTTGCAGCTGCAGTGTGCCCGGAGCCCTGGGCCTTTTAGTTTGCGGAAGCCTGACCCCTAGGCCTAACCCTAACCCTAACCCTAACCCTAGGCAGGGCAGCCAATCAGCCTAGGGTTAGGGCAGGGGCCAAGGAGAAAGCCCTTGAGGAGGCCAGCTTGTGGCAGTTTTGCGATGCCCCTGGGATGCCCTTTGCAGCTGCAGTGTGCCCGGAGCCCTGGGCCTTTTAGTTTGCAGAAGCCTGACCCCTAGGCCTAACCCTAACCCTAACCCTAACCCTAGGCAGGGCAGCCAATCAGCCTAGGGTTAGGGCAGGGGCCAAGGAGAAAGCCCTCGATGAGGCCAGGTTGTGGCAGTTTTGCAATGCCCCTGGGATGCCCTTTGCAGCTGCAGTGTGCCTGGAGCCCTGGGCCTTTTAGTTTGCGGAAGCCTGACCCCTAGCCCTAACCCTAACCCTAACCCTAGGCAGGGCAGCCAATCAGCCTAGGGTTAGGGCAGGGGCCAAGGAGAAAACCCTCGAGGAGGCCAGCTTGTGGCAGTTTTGCGATGCCCCTGGGATGCCCTTTGCAGCTGCAGTGTGCCCGGAGCCCTGGGCCTTTTAGTTTGCGCAAGCCTGACCCCTAGGCGTAACCCTAACCCTAACCCTAGGCAGGGCAGCCAATCAACCTAGGGTTAGGGCAGGGGCCAAGGAGAAAGCCCTCGAGGAGGCCAGCTTGTGGCAGTTTTGCGATGCCCCTGGGATGCCCTTTGCAGCTGCAGTGTGCCCGGAGCCCTGGGCCTTTTAGTTTGCGGAAGCCTGACCCCTAGCCCTAACCCTAACCCTAACCCTAACCCTAGGCAGGGCAGCCAATCAGCCTAGGGTTAGGGCAGGGGCCAAGGAGAAAGCCCTCAAGGAGGCCAGCTTGTGGCAGTTTTGCGATGCCCCTGGGATGCCCTTTGCAGCTGCAGTGTGCCCGGAGCCCTGGGCCTTTTAGTTTGCAAAAGCCTGACCCCTAGGCGTAACCCTAACCCTAACCCTAACCCTAGGCAGGGCAGCCAATCAGCCTAGGGTTAGGGCAGGGGCCAAGGAGAAAGCCCTCGAGGAGGCCAGGTTGTGGCAGTTTTGCGATGCCCCTGGGATGCCCTTTGCAGCTGCAGTGTGCCCGGAGCCCTGGGCCTTTTAGTTTGCGGAAGCCTGACCCCTAGGCCTAACCCTAACCCTAACCCTAACCCTAGGCAGGGCAGCCAATCAGCCTAGGGTTAGGGCAGGGGCCAAGGAGAAAGCCCTCGAGGAGGCCAGCTTGTGGCAGTTTTGCGATGCCCCTGGGATGCCCTTTGCAGCTGCAGTGTGCCCGGAGCCCTGGGCCTTTTAGTTTGCGCAAGCCTGACCCCTAGGCCTAACCCTAACCCTAACCCTAACCCTAGGCAGGGCAGCCAATCAGCCTAGGGTTAGGGCAGGGGCCAAGGAGAAAGCCCTCGAGGAGGCCAGCTTGTGGCAGTTTTGCGATGCCCCTGGGATGCCCTTTGCAGCTGCAGTGTGCCCGGAGCCCTGGGCCTTTTAGTTTGCGGAAGCCTGACCCCTAGGCCTAACCCTAACCCTAACCCTAACCCTAGGCAGGGCAGCCAATCAGCCTAGGGTTAGGGCAGGGGCCAAGGAGAAATCCCTCGAGGAGGCCAGCTTGTGGCAGGTTTGCGATGCCCCTGGGATGCCCTTTGCAGCTGCAGTGTGCCCGGAGCCCTGGGCCTTTTAGTTTGCGAAAGCCTGACCCCTAGGCCTAACCCTAACCCTAGGCAGGGCAGCCAATCAGCCTAGGGTTAGGGCAGGGGCCAAGGAGAAAGCCCTCGAGGAGGCCAGCTTGTGGCAGTTTTGCGATGCCCCTGGGATGCCCTTTGCAGCTGCAGTGTGCCCGGAGCCCTGGGCCTTTTAGTTTGCGCAAGCCTGACCCCTAGGCCTAACCCTAACCCTAACCCTAACCCTAGGCAGGGCAGCCAATCAGCCTAGGGTTAGGGCAGGGGCCAAGGAGAAAGCCCTCGAGGAGGCCAGCTTGTGGCAGTTTTGCGATGCCCCTGGGATGCCCTTTGCAGCTGCAGTGTGCCCGGAGCCCTGGGCCTTTTAGTTTGCGGAAGCCTGACCCCTAGGCCTAACCCTAACCCTAACCCTAACCCTAGGCAGGGCAGCCAATCAGCCTAGGGTTAGGGCAGGGGCCAAGGAGAAAGCCCTCGAGGAGGCCAGCTTGTGGCAGTTTTGCGATGCCCCTGGGATGCCCTTTGCAGCTGCAGTGTGCCCGGAGCCCTGGGCCTTTTAGTTTGCGGAAGCCTGACCCCTAGGTGTAACGCTAACCCTAACCCTAGGCAGGGCAGCCAATCAGCCTAGGGTTAGGGCAGGGGCCAAGGAGAAAACCCTCGAGGAGGCCAGCTTGTGGCAGTTTTGCGATGCCCCTGGGATGCCCTTTGCAGCTGCAGTGTGCCCGGAGATCTGGGCCTTTTAGTTTGCGCAAGCCTGACCCCTAGGCGTAACCCTTACCCTAACCCTAGGCAGGGCAGCCAATCAGCCTAGGGTTAGGGCAGGGGCCAAGGAGAAAACCCTCGAGGAGGCCAGCTTGTGGCAGTTTTGCGATGCCCCTGGGATGCCCTTTGCAGCTGCAGTGTGCCCGGAGCCCTGGGCCTTTTAGTTTGCGGAAGCCTGACCCCTAGGCCTAACCCTAACCCTAACCCTAACCCTAGGCAGGGCAGCCAATCAGCCTAGGGTTAGGGCAGGGGCCAAGGAGAAAGCCCTCGAGGAGGCCAGCTTGTGGCAGTTTTGCGATGCCCCTGGGATGCCCTTTGCAGCTGCAGTGTGCCCGGAGCCCTGGGCCTTTTAGTTTGCGGAAGCCTGACCCCTAGGCGTAACCCTAACCCTAACCCTAGGCAGGGCAGCCAATCAGCCTAGGGTTAGGGCAGGGGCCAAGGAGAAAGCCCTCGAGGAGGCCAGCTTGTGGCAGTTTTGCGATGCCCCTGGGATGCCCTTTGCAGCTGCAGTGTGCCCGGAGCCCTGGGCCTTTTAGTTTGCGCAAGCCTGACCCCTAGGCCTAACCCTAACCCTAACCCTAACCCTAACCCTAGGCAGGGCAGCCAATCAGCCTAGGGTTAGGGCAGGGGCCAAGGAGAAAGCCCTCGAGGAGGCCAGCTTGTGGCAGTTTTGCGATGCCCCTGGGATGCCCTTTGCAGCTGCAGTGTGCCCGGAGCCCTGGGCCTTTTAGTTTGCGGAAGCCTGACCCCTAGGCCTAACCCTAACCCTAACCCTAACCCTAACCCTAGGCAGGGCAGCCAATCAGCCTAGGGTTAGGGCAGGGGCCAAGGAGAAAGCCCTCGAGGAGGCCAGCTTGTGGCAGTTTTGCGATGCCCCTGGGATGCCCTTTGCAGCTGCAGTGTGCCCGGAGCCCTGGGCCTTTTAGTTTGCGGAAGCCTGACCCCTAGGCGTAACCCTAACCCTAACCCTAGGCAGGGCAGCCAATCAGCCTAGGGTTAGGGCAGGGGCCAAGGAGAAAGCCCTCGAGGAGGCCAGCTTGTGGCAGTTTTGCGATGCCCCTGGGATGCCCTTTGCAGCTGCAGTGTGCCCGGAGCCCTGGGCCTTTTAGTTTGCGGAAGCCTGACCCCTAGGCCTAACCCTAACCCTAACCCTAACCCTAGGCAGGGACGCCAATCAGCCTAGGGTTAGGGCAGGGGCCAAGGAGAAAGCCCTCGATGAGGCCAGGTTGTGGCAGTTTTGCAATGCCCCTGGGATGCCCTTTGCAGCTGCAGTGTGCCTGGAGCCCTGGGCCTTTTAGTTTGCGGAAGCCTGACCCCTAGGCCTAACCCTAACCCTAACCCTAACCCTAACCCTAGGCAGGGCAGCCAATCAGCCTAGGGTTAGGGCAGGGGCCAAGGAGAAAGCCCTCGAGGAGGCCAGCTTGTGGCAGTTTTGCGATGCCCCTGGGATGCCCTTTGCAGCTGCAGTGTGCCCGGAGCCCTGGGCCTTTTAGTTTGCGGAAGCCTGACCCCTAGGCCTAACCCTAACCCTAACCCTAACCCTAGGCAGGGCAGCCAATCAGCCTAGGGTTAGGGCAGGGGCCAAGGAGAAATCCCTCGAGGAGGCCAGCTTGTGGCAGGTTTGCGATGCCCCTGGGATGCCCTTTGCAGCTGCAGTGTGCCCGGAGCCCTGGGCCTTTTAGTTTGCGAAAGCCTGACCCCTAGGCGTAACCCTTACCCTAACCCTAGGCAGGGCAGCCAATCAGCCTAGGGTTAGGGCAGGGGCCAAGGAGAAAGCCCTCGAGGAGGCCAGCTTGTGGCAGTTTTGCGATGCCCCTGGGATGCCCTTTGCAGCTGCAGTGTGCCCAGAGCCCTGGGCCTTTTAGTTTGCGGGAGCCTGACCCCTAGGCGTAACCCTAACCCTAACCCTAACCCTAGGCAGGGCAGCCAATCACCTAGGGTTAGGGCAGGGGCCAAGGAGAAAACCCTCGAGGAGGCCAGGTTGTGGCAGTTTTGCGATGCCCCTGGGATGCCCTTTGCAGCTGCAGTGTGCCCGGAGCCCTGGGCCTTTTAGTTTGCGGAAGCCTGACCTCTAGGCCTAACCCTAACCCTAACCCTAACCCTAGGCAGGGCAGCCAATCAGCCTAGGGTTAGGGCAGGGGCCAAGGAGAAAGCCCTCCATGAGGCCAGGTTGTGGCAGTTTTGCAATGCCCCTGGGATGCCCTTTGCAGCTGCAGTGTGCCCGGAGCCCTGGGCCTTTTAGTTTGCGGAAGCCTGACCCCTAGGTGTAACGCTAACCCTAACCCTAGGCAGGGCAGCCAATCAGCCTAGGGTTAGGGCAGGGGCCAAGGAGAAAACCCTCGAGGAGGCCAGCTTGTGGCAGTTTTGCGATGCCCCTGGGATGCCCTTTGCAGCTGCAGTGTGCCCGGAGATCTGGGCCTTTTAGTTTGCGCAAGCCTGACCCCTAGGCGTAACCCTTACCCTAACCCTAGGCAGGGCAGCCAATCAGCCTAGGGTTAGGGCAGGGGCCAAGGAGAAAACCCTCGAGGAGGCCAGCTTGTGGCAGTTTTGCGATGCCCCTGGGATGCCCTTTGCAGCTGCAGTGTGCCCGGAGCCCTGGGCCTTTTAGTTTGCGGAAGCCTGACCCCTAGGCCTAACCCTAACCCTAACCCTAACCCTAGGCAGGGCAGCCAATCAGCCTAGGGTTAGGGCAGGGGCCAAGGAGAAAGCCCTCGAGGAGGCCAGCTTGTGGCAGTTTTGCGATGCCCCTGGGATGCCCTTTGCAGCTGCAGTGTGCCCGGAGCCCTGGGCCTTTTAGTTTGCGGAAGCCTGACCCCTAGGCGTAACCCTAACCCTAACCCTAGGCAGGGCAGCCAATCAGCCTAGGGTTAGGGCAGGGGCCAAGGAGAAAGCCCTCGAGGAGGCCAGCTTGTGGCAGTTTTGCGATGCCCCTGGGATGCCCTTTGCAGCTGCAGTGTGCCCGGAGCCCTGGGCCTTTTAGTTTGCGCAAGCCTGACCCCTAGGCCTAACCCTAACCCTAACCCTAACCCTAGGCAGGGCAGCCAATCAGCCTAGGGTTAGGGCAGGGGCCAAGGAGAAAGCCCTCGAGGAGGCCAGCTTGTGGCAGTTTTGCGATGCCCCTGGGATGCCCTTTGCAGCTGCAGTGTGCCCGGAGCCCTGGGCCTTTTAGTTTGCGGAAGCCTGACCCCTAGGCCTAACCCTAACCCTAACCCTAACCCTAACCCTAGGCAGGGCAGCCAATCAGCCTAGGGTTAGGGCAGGGGCCAAGGAGAAAGCCCTCGAGGAGGCCAGGTTGTGGCAGTTTTGCGATGCCCCTGGGATGCCCTTTGCAGCTGCAGTGTGCCCGGAGCCCTGGGCCTTTTAGTTTGCGGAAGCCTGACCCCTAGGCGTAACCCTAACCCTAACCCTAGGCAGGGCAGCCAATCAGCCTAGGGTTAGGGCAGGGGCCAAGGAGAAAGCCCTCGAGGAGGCCAGCTTGTGGCAGTTTTGCGATGCCCCTGGGATGCCCTTTGCAGCTGCAGTGTGCCCGGAGCCCTGGGCCTTTTAGTTTGCGGAAGCCTGACCCCTAGGCCTAACCCTAACCCTAACCCTAACCCTAGGCAGGGACGCCAATCAGCCTAGGGTTAGGGCAGGGGCCAAGGAGAAAGCCCTCGATGAGGCCAGGTTGTGGCAGTTTTGCAATGCCCCTGGGATGCCCTTTGCAGCTGCAGTGTGCCTGGAGCCCTGGGCCTTTTAGTTTGCGGAAGCCTGACCCCTAGGCCTAACCCTAACCCTAACCCTAACCCTAACCCTAGGCAGGGCAGCCAATCAGCCTAGGGTTAGGGCAGGGGCCAAGGAGAAAGCCCTCGAGGAGGCCAGCTTGTGGCAGTTTTGCGATGCCCCTGGGATGCCCTTTGCAGCTGCAGTGTGCCCGGAGCCCTGGGCCTTTTAGTTTGCGGAAGCCTGACCCCTAGGCCTAACCCTAACCCTAACCCTAACCCTAGGCAGGGCAGCCAATCAGCCTAGGGTTAGGGCAGGGGCCAAGGAGAAATCCCTCGAGGAGGCCAGCTTGTGGCAGGTTTGCGATGCCCCTGGGATGCCCTTTGCAGCTGCAGTGTGCCCGGAGCCCTGGGCCTTTTAGTTTGCGAAAGCCTGACCCCTAGGCGTAACCCTTACCCTAACCCTAGGCAGGGCAGCCAATCAGCCTAGGGTTAGGGCAGGGGCCAAGGAGAAAGCCCTCGAGGAGGCCAGCTTGTGGCAGTTTTGCGATGCCCCTGGGATGCCCTTTGCAGCTGCAGTGTGCCCAGAGCCCTGGGCCTTTTAGTTTGCGGGAGCCTGACCCCTAGGCGTAACCCTAACCCTAACCCTAACCCTAGGCAGGGCAGCCAATCAGCCTAGGGTTAGGGCAGGGGCCAAGGAGAAAACCCTCGAGGAGGCCAGCTTGTGGCAGTTTTGCAATGCCCCTGGGATGCCCTTTGCAGCTGCAGTGTGCCCGGAGCCCTGGGCCTTTTAGTTTGCGGAAGCCTGACCCCTAGGCCTAACCCTAACCCTAACCCTAACCCTAGGCAGGGCAGCCAATCAGCCTAGGGTTAGGGCAGGGGCCAAGGAGAAAGCCCTCGAGGAGGCCAGCTTGTGGCAGTTTTGCGATGTCCCTGGGATGCCCTTTGCAGCTGCAGTGTGCCCGGAGCCCTGGGCCTTTTAGTTTGCGGAAGCCTGACCCCTAGGCGTAACCCTAACCCTAACCCTAGGCAGGGCAGCCAATCAGCCTAGGGTTAGGGCAGGGGCCAAGGAGAAAGCCCTCGAGGAGGCCAGCTTGTGGCAGTTTTGCAATGCCCCTGGGATGCCCTTTGCAGCTGCAGTGTGCCCGGAGCCCTGGGCCTTTTAGTTTGCGGAAGCCTGACCCCTAGGCGTAACCCTAACCCTAACCCTAACCCTAACCCTAACCCTAACCCTAACCCTAGGCAGGGCAGCCAATCAGCCTAGGGTTAGGGCAGGGGCCAAGGAGAAAGCCCTCGAGGAGGCCAGCTTGTGGCAGTTTTGCGATGCCCCTGGGATGCCCTTTGCAGCTGCAGTGTGCCCGGAGCCCTGGGCCTTTTAGTTTGCGGAAGCCTGACCCCTAACCCTAACCCTAACCCTAACCCTAACCCTAGGCAGGGCAGCCAATCAGCCTAGGGTTAGGGCAGGGGCCAAGGAGAAAGCCCTCAAGGAGGCCAGCTTGTGGCAGTTTTGCAATGCCCCTGGGATGCCCTTTGCAGCTGCAGTGTGCCTGGAGCCCTGGGCCTTTTAGTTTGCGGAAGCCTGACCCCTAGGCCTAACCCTAACCCTAGGCAGGGCAGCCAATCAGCCTAGGGTTAGGGCAGGGGCCAAGGAGAAAGCCCTCGATGAGGCAAGGTTGTGGCAGTTTTGCAATGCCCCTGGGATGCCCTTTGCAGCTGCAGTGTGCCTGGAGCCCTGGGCCTTTTATTTTGCGGAAGCCTGACCCCTAGGCGTAACCCTAACCCTAACCCTAACCCTAGGCAGGGCAGCCAATCAGCCTAGGGTTAGGGCAGGGGCCAAGGAGAAAGCCCTCGATGAGGCCAGGTTGTGGCAGTTTTGCGATGCCCCTGGGATGCCCTTTGCAGCTGCAGTGTGCCCGGAGCCCTGGGCCTTTTAGTTTGCGGAAGCCTGACCCCTAGGCCTAACCCTAACCCTAACCCTAACCCTAGGCAGGGCAGCCAATCAGCCTAGGGTTAGAGCAGGGGCCAAGGAGAAAGCCCTCAAGGAAACCAGGTTGTGGCAGTTTTGCGATGCCCCTGGGATGCCCTTTGCAGCTGCAGTGTGCCCGGAGCCCTGGGCCTTTTAGTTTGCGGAAGCCTGACCCCTAGGCCTAACCCTAACCCTAACCCTAGGCAGGGCAGCCAATCAGCCTAGGGTTAGGGCAGGGGCCAAGGAGAAAGCCCTCGAGGAGGCCAGCTTGTGGCAGTTTTGCGATGCCCCTGGGATGCCCTTTGCAGCTGCAGTGTGCCCGGAGCCCTGGGCCTTTTAGTTTGCGCAAGCCTGACCCCTAGGCGTAACCCTAACCCTAACCCTAACCCTAACCCTAACCCTAACCCTAACCCTAGGCAGGGCAGCCAATCAGCCTAGGGTTAGGGCAGGGGCCAAGGAGAAAGCCCTCGAGGAGGCCAGCTTGTGGCAGTTTTGCGATGCCCCTGGGATGCCCTTTGCAGCTGCAGTGTGCCCGGAGCCCTGGGCCTTTTAGTTTGCGCAAGCCTGACCCCTAGCCCTAACCCTAACCCTAACCCTAACCCTAGGCAGGGCAGCCAATCAGCCTAGGGTTAGGGCAGGGGCCAAGGAGAAAGCCCTCGAGGAGGCCAGCTTGTGGCAGTTTTGCGATGTCCCTGGGATGCCCTTTGCAGCTGCAGTGTGCCCGGAGCCCTGGGCCTTTTAGTTTGCGGAAGCCTGACCCCTAGGCCTAACCCTAACCCTAACCCTAACCCTAACCCTAACCCTAGGCAGGGCAGCCAATCAGCCTAGGGTTAGGGCAGGGGCCAAGGAGAAAGCCCTCGAGGAGGCCAGCTTGTGGCAGTTTTGCGATGCCCCTGGGATGCCCTTTGCAGCTGCAGTGTGCCTGGAGCCCTGGGCCTTTTAGTTTGCGGAAGCCTGACCCCTAGGCCTAACCCTAACCCTAACCCTAGGCAGGGCAGCCAATCAGCCTAGGGTTAGGGCAGGGGCCAAGGAGAAAGCCCTCGAGGAGGCCAGGTTGTGGCAGTTTTGCGATGCCCCTGGGATGCCCTTTGCAGCTGCAGTGTGCCCGGAGCCCTGGGCCTTTTAGTTTGCGGAAGCCTGACCCCTAGCCCTAACCCTAACCCTAACCCTAGGCAGGGCAGCCAATCAGCCTAGGGTTAGGGCAGGGGCCAAGGAGAAAGCCCTCGAGGAGGCCAGCTTGTGGCAGTTTTGCGATGCCCCTGGGATGCCCTTTGCAGCTGCAGTGTGCCCGGAGCCCTGGGCCTTTTAGTTTGCGGAAGCCTGGCCCCTAGGCCTAACCCTAACCCTAACCCTAACCCTAACCCTAGGCAGGGCAGCCAATCAGCCTAGGGTTAGGGCAGGGGCCAAGGAGAAAGCCCTCGAGGAGGCCAGCTTGTGGCAGTTTTGCGATGTCCCTGGGATGCCCTTTGCAGCTGCAGTGTGCCTGGAGCCCTGGGCCTTTTAGTTTGCGCAAGCCTGACCCCTAGGCGTAACCCTAACCCTAACCCTAGGCAGGCCAGCCAATCAGCCTAGGGTTAGGGCAGGGGCCAAGGAGAAAGTCCTCGAGGAAACCAGGTTGTGGCAGTTTTGCGATGCCCCTGGGATGCCCTTTGCAGCTGCAGTGTGCCCGGAGCCCTGGGCCTTTTAGTTTGCGGAAGCCTGACCCCTAGCCCTAACCCTAACCCTAACCCTAACCCTAGGCAGGGCAGCCAATCAGCCTAGGGTTAGGGCAGGTGCCAAGGAGAAAGCCCTCGAGGAGGCCAGCTTGTGGCAGTTTTGCGATGCCCCTGGGATGCCCTTTGCAGCTGCAGTGTGCCCGGAGCCGTGGGCCTTTTAGTTTGCGGAAGCCTGACCCCTAGGCCTAACCCTAACCCTAACCCTAACCCTAATCCTAACCCTAGGCAGGGCAGCCAATCAGCCTAGGGTTAGGGCAGGGGCCAAGGAGAAAGCCCTCGAGGAGGCCAGCTTGTGGCAGTTTTGCGATGCCCCTGGGATGCCCTTTGCAGCTGCAGTGTGCCCGGAGCCCTGGGCCTTTTAGTTTGCGGAAGCCTGACCCCTAGCCCTAACCCTAACCCTAACCCATATGAGATTTATTATCCAGGTTCAGCTCTGAAAAGCCATGTGTCCTTCTGCTCTCTGTCCAACATCACCCTGGGATTTGGCAGATCTGACAGTTTTGCCATCATGTGACTGTATGTGTTGCAGTGGGGGGATTCTGCTTCAGTCAAGGAAAGCAGAGAGCAGATTCATTTCCAGTGATGTTCTGTCAAACTTGTACCTGACTGTCAGGGCAAGTTACTGCTATTTTTAAAAAAAGGGAGAGAAAGAGTAACAACTACAGCACCATTTTTCAGAGAGGAGTTGAAAGAAAGTTGCTATCTATTGTAACTTGAACATCGGTACCTGATTGCAAATGGTATAAAGAGCAAGTTAAAAAAAAAAAAAAAGATTCAATTTCCCTCCAGGAAAAGTTATCTGGGGACCTGAAACCACCTGTGGAGCAGAAGTGCAGTACCAGCATCTACACACTCAGTCAGACTTCAGATTGATAGGTGATCACTCCTCTTCCCAAAAAATGCCTCTCTATTCCCTGCAACCCATGCTCATCAAATGCTTTCTCACAGAAGAGGAATATCATGGATAAAATTTAAAATTTCCAGGGCTGATGTGTAATTGCTCTTTATGACCATCATACCACTGCATTCTGGGGGGGAGGTGGCTCTTTGGACCTGCTGAAGTTGGCTCAGATTAATTATCCTAGCTGTAAAGTAGACTTGGACCTCGGAATTTCAGCTACTAAAGGTGAAAAGCGTTCCAAAAATTACATGCCAAAAAATAAAACAACTGAAGGACAAGCAAGGCCCATGCTCTCAATCCCCAAATCTCTTTAGCAGTAGAATCAAGTAACAAAAATACTGGCTAACTGCAGTGCCACTTTCTAACTTGAAAATATAATGCATTCTCCTCCAAAATGCGTCATAAGAACTTGTTGATTTTTATGACAGCTTCAGTGGGAAAAGTCTACATGAAACCTTGGCTCTTGTTACATTTTGGAAATGTCAAAATGCATTGTTTCAGAAAGGTTAAAGCAATTTTTCAGTTCAGTTTTTTCAGGGTGATTCATCTCATTTAGGCATTTGTATTATGTTCTAGTACACTGGAAATATTGCATGAACACTAGGATTGCACTTAGCTGTAAATTATTTGGGTTTTCTAACTACATATTTTACTCTACTTGGATATTTTGACACTGTAGGTAATTTTTGAACATAAAAAGCATGAGACATTTGAAAAAATTTAAATTCAGATAAATTTACCGAATTATTTCATTGAACATACAGGGAAGGAAATATGAGACATTTCAGATTGAACTTTACACTCTCCACTTAAAAACAGGATTTTAATTGAATACCATTAAAGGAGAGCAAAACAATCCCAAGATGCACCCTCTGCATATAGAACAAGGAGCTTCAGAGTGAACTTAAATGTATCATCTTTCTTATTTCAACAAAAGAACAAAAAGCAGAAGCAAGAATAAAACATATTTGCAGCATTTCCCCCAAATCTACTATTTAATTTAATTTTCACTGCTTTCTTGCTCCATATTTTTATCCCTCATCTCTCATCAGAGATAAACAGCCTCTGACCAGACTATTTACCTGAATTGTGCCAAGCAACATGCACAGAGGACGCAGGCAATGTCTGAATAATAAAACACACTGTTCATGTTTCCTTAATGCTCCCCACAATCTGCTCAGGTTTAGTCAGCTAATTACTTGGAGGCAGGGCAGAAGAAGCCACTGCTGAAAGATAAGTGGGAGCTGTGCTGAAGCCTGAGGGGTCATGCATTAAGTACCAAAGAAAATGGGAAAATTGTTGTAAGAAAAATGAGAAATGAATAATTTTGCGTGGCATGAGGGAATAGAAGGTATCAGTCAAAGTGGAAGAATCAATAACTGCTTCTTAACAATCTGTCCCTCTTTATACTTGGCATTTGTAACATACATCTGCTTTTCCCCCATTTCTTTCTCACTTTTTCTGTCTGCCAGACTCTCTGGAATGTGAAAAGCCGGACAACTCACATTCCCTGGGCGTTAGTGTGGTGGGTTTGGGGGCTTTTCTCAGTGGATGTGCCCCAAACCACTCCCATTCCTATTTCACGGTCAAACACCTGCTGGGACTCATCAGATCGCTCCACTTCACCAGTTTTCAGCCTGGGCACCTCCACAGTCCCTGCTTTAATCCCTCCCCACTGCCAGAGCCTGCACTGTCCCTGCACTGGCCATGGAAACCTTTCCCTGTGTCACGCAGAGGACAGAAGACGGATGCAGGCACATTCTGTGGCCATCATGTGTCCTGCCAGGGCTGCAAGGAATCATTTCCTTGGGAATTGTGCTCTGTCACCTGGGGCTGATAAGCACTCCTGACATCAGTCAGGCTGCTCAGGGGAAGAAGGGCTCATCACAGCAGAGAGGGTTTATAGGATGTGGGTTAATGCTCCGAGCCTTCCTCTCTGTTTGAACTCAAACACTCAAAGTGCGGTTTGATTAAATTTCAATCCAAAACAAAGTTCTTTAAAAATGAAGGATTTACTGCATTCTATTTTTGCATGTTGTAATTAGATCCTTCTTATATGTGCTTTCATTTCAATATTCTCTCAGGATGAAAATCATGGCTTTTAAGCTTTGCTTTTATTTTAAGGCGCAATAAAATAGTGGCTGAAAATGTAAAAAATATAAAAGGTTAAAAAGAACTAAACTATTAAGTAATATATCAGAGAATGTTTCCTGAAAACTCAGCTATTGTGAGAACTTCAGTAGTAGAATTAAGATGAATACAGTTAAGAAAGATTTGTAAGAGGAAAAAAAATTTACTCAGAGTATCACAGCATAATAATGAAATATAAATTGAACTTCTGTCTGTTAAGCTGTGAATTTAACAGCAATTATAAAACTGGCAAGTTTGCTTGAAATATCTGTGTCTGTGTTTCCAGTTCGAGCACTTAGCAAGACAGGGTAACTTCCAGCTCCACATGGTATCCACTCCCAAAGGTGACATCCAGGGACAGACTCACGGACAGCCTGGGGAAGGAGAGGCTGGGGAGCAGCTGCAGGAAGGGCCCTGAGGCTCCTGGTCAGTGCAGAGCTGGGGACACAAGTCACAGCAGTGCCCTGGCAGCCAGGAGGGACATCCCTGTCCTGGGGACACTGGGGACAGCACGGCCAAGGGAGGATTGTCTGGCTCTGCTCCCACTGGGGCAGCCTCACCTCCAGTCCCGGGACCACAATAAAAGGATATAAAGCTGCTAGAGAGCATCCAAAGGAGGCTGCAAGGGTTGTGAAGGATCTAGAGGAGACCACATGAGGAAAGGGTGAGGTGACTTGGCTTATTCAGCCTGGAGGAGAGGAGACTGAAGAGACTGAAGACAGAGCTCACCAGTCTGCAGCCTCCCCGTGAGGGCAATCAGAGGAGCAGACACTGATCTCTTCTCTCAGGTGACAAGGACAGGAGCCAAGGGAATGCCTGAAGTTGTGTCAGGGGAGGTTTTCTTTGGACATTAAGAAGAGGTTCTTCACCCAGAAGGTGCCTGGGCGCTGAAACAAGCACCTCAGGGAAGAGGTCATGGCACAGAGCCACTTCTACATCATTATTTTATTTTTTTCTAATTGGTAAATACAAAAGCATTATGGTGCCAATAAGGTTTTATGTGAGTTTCAGGTAAATTGGTCAGTTCATGAAAGTCAGTGAAATTTGCAGTTTTAATAAGAAGTCCTAGGAAATCTAACAGTTCCCATCACTAAAAAAATAAAACCTGAAACAGTCTGCCATGCCACCATATCAAAAACCCAGATCCCAAATACTCATAACAGCACACTCATAGACCATACTTAAATTCAGCTCCTTAATCAAATAATTCATGGTCTTTCTATACCTTCTGACATCACCCATCTTCCTTGTGCAGGCAGCAGAAGGAAGCAGCAGAAATGCCTTTACATCTGCTCCCCAGAACACTGCAAAAATACAGGATCAATGCCATTTTGGAACTCCTCATCTCAGTAAAAAGACTAAGCATGAATATAAATGTACATTAGAAGAGACAAAAGAATGGAATGTAGGACAGCCAAGTCTTGTTGGGCCATCATAATGTGCAAAGGAAGAAGTACTGGTAAGGTAGTCTGAAAATTTGGATTCAGGGTAGCTCACTTTTATACTTACACTTTACATTCTGCCCTATATTAATTAAAAAAAAAAAACCAACACTTGGACTCCTCAAGATTGTGCCCAGTCTATTAGAGAGTGTCTATTTTTTTTTAGTATCCTAGAAAAATCTTGTTACATTTCCTGAAAAGGAGAAGGGGACCTAGTACAGAAGCTTTTTTTTTTTTCTCTTGAGGATCAAGCAAACTCTACAAAGCAACTGGGTGTAGAAATATTTTTGGCTGCTTTTATCTTATGTGCAGTGGGAACACATTAAAAGGTAAGGGAAAAAAAAAAAACAACTTCAAAGTCCTTCCCTTTTTTCCTGCAATTTTACATTTTTCTATGTATTACATTCTAATGATCAACGATCCAAGAGATATGAAGTGAAATATACCAAAATTGGCAGAATGTGAGAATACACAAAAAGAATAATGAGAAAAAAGAGGGAAGGGAAGGGAAGGGAAGGGAAGGGAAGGGAAGGGAAGGGAAGGGAAGGGAAGGGAAGGGAAGGGAAGGGAAGGGAAGGGAAGGGAAGGGAAGGGAAGGGAAGGGAAGGGAAGGGAAGGGAAGGGAAGGGAAGGGAAGGGAAGGGAAGGGAAGGGAAGGGAAGGGAAGGGAAGGGAAGGGAAGGGAAGGGAAGGGAAGGGAAGGGAAGGGAAGGGAAGGGAAGGGAAGGGAAGGGAAGGGAAGGGAAGGGAAGGGAAGGGAAGGGAAGGGAAGGGAAGGGAAGGGAAGGGAAGGGAAGGGAAGGGAAGGGAAGGGAAGGGAAGGGAAGGGAAGGGAAGGGAAGGGAAGGGAAGGGAAGGGAAGGGAAGGGAAGGGAAGGGAAGGGAAGGGAAGGGAAGGGAAGGGAAGGGAAGGGAAGGGAAGGGAAGGGAAGGGAAGGGAAGGGAAGGGAAGGGAAGGGAAGGGAAGGGAAGGGAAGGGAAGGGAAGGGAAGGGAAGGGAAGGGAAGGGAAGGGAAGGGAAGGGAAGGGAAGGGAAGGGAAGGGAAGGGAAGGGAAGGGAAGGGGAAAAAAAGTGCTCAGGGGGTGCATTCACTGCTCTGTGTTTCACACCTGTTTGCACTGGAGCACATTGGCATTGGAATGGCTCCAAAATGCTTTTGCTGTTATTTACCAGCATTGCCAAATGGGAATTACAGCTTTTGCTCTTTGTTCTGCAGATATTTGCTCTTGTAAACTGATATTTGTTTTTCTATAAAGTGCAGCAGCTAGCATAAGATGTGTAGGCACTGCCTCTATTTTGCTAACATTACGTAATGCTCAGCACAGTGACAGGCTGGCTCTGCACAACAAAGTCACAAAGAGACTTGGCTCTTTTTGCCTCTCTGTTGAAACACTGAAATATCTGTTCAAAGCAAATTGTTTCAAAGCAAAAGATTTATAGTGCTGCTGGTTTTACTGACATAATTACATCCTGCTCAGAGAGGCAGAATTCTCACAGGTAGAAAAATTTCCAAGTGATGATTAATAGCTTCTCTTAAATAGTTCTGGAGGTTCAAGTGTGTGTTAAGGCTGAGTATCATGTTTGGGGATGCAGTAGATTCACTAAGCCATTCCACAGACAGGGTAAGGTGTAACCAGAACAATAACCCGTACCTTGGTCACCTACAATGCAGGAACTTCAGAGAAATTCTTCAGAACAACTATATTCTTTACAGCAGCTGCTAAAACTAGATTGCTGCAGGCTTTATTTTTTTTCCTAAGAGGAAAAGTCATACTGCTTAAAAAATAAAAGGTCATGTAAAGGGAAAAAAAAATAATCAAACTGCCTTCAAAAATGTTAAACCCACTGGTTATGCAATGATTTTGACTAAAATCAGATTTTAGATTAGGGTTTCATTCTTCTATTTTTCTCCAAGACAAGTGTAATGGAACTACTTAAGTCTGCATTGAACTTCTGACATGGTTGAGAGTAAGGTTTACGTAAGCTTGCTGTTTAACTTGGTGCCCAAATTCACAATCATGCATTATATCAGCTTATGAGCACTCAAACCTTTTTGTCCATCTCTGGGAGAACAGACTTTTGACTCCAGATTGTTTTGTCCATAAGCATAGGTTTTTTCTGCTCTTGGGTGTGCAAGCTCCCAAGAGAGTTAAGGGTGTTGGCTTCCAGAGAACATACCCTTATACATTTATTTCTGTGTGTTAAAAGCCCTTTCTTGCATTAAGCAATTCTACAGTTTCCTTCTCTCCATTACTTATTTTCTATCTGTTAATTTCAGCTCAAAGCAGAGGTGGGACAGAAGGGTTGCCTGACAAAGCATTTCACATTTCTGCTTGGAGGTACTTGAAACCCATAGACTGAGGTTTAGCTCTCACTGACACCAAACTGAAATAAATGTAATCATTTCATTTATTATTCCCTGGAAAAAGTTGCAGAAGACACTCTAAAAACCACCAGGTGACATCATATCCAAACTTGTGGAATTTATTTTTGTTTTCCTCTGTTCAGAGTCTTTACATTTGTAAGCACAAGTAATTTTCTCACTGCTGCTGACAAACATAGATGATAATGTAAGGAGCATGATCATTTTTCTACCCATGTGTCTAGCAGCCATATTATTCTGTCCTTTCTCATCTTTTCTAGTTACTCACCAGATCAGCTTCTCTCCCCCACAGCCCTTCCTGCACACTAATAAGAGCATTCTTACACTTTTAAAGACTCCTAATACTGCAATACCAGCAAATCTACATGATATATAGATGATTTATTCATTTCTGATTACACCAGTCACCTGGGAATAAAGTGCCCTGCAAGTAAGCTGTTATTTCAAAGGGATGCTTTGCTTTATTTGAGGTCAGCCAATAAGTGCTTACACAGGAAAAGCTCTAATGGGAAACAGCCTCAAAGACCAAATCTTCTGTTGATTAGTTATTCACTCTGCATCAAGCCACCTGCTTGCACAAGGTCCAGCTATCCAACAGACAAATACTTTTCTTTCAGGTTTTGCTTTGTTCCAACTCAATTGCCAGTTTGATTTTAGAGCTGCTGCTCCTGGATCCCTGTGAGCTGGAGTGAATTTCTTACCAACATGTATCATCTGTTATGGGTCCTCTCTCAAACCCATGCCCTAAGGCAGCATCAGACAGCACTGACAGTGGCTTCTTTTTATTATTGCTATTATTTGAAACATTAAAAGTCATCTGAAATAAGGGAACGGAGACTTCCTAATATTCTGAGAGCTCAGAGGAAATTCTTAAAGGCAGTTTCACACCCATTCCACTGACTCAGAATCACAGAATCATTGGCACACGAGACGTTTGAGTCAATGCAGAGTCAAAATCTGCAGCTCTGCTTTCTGTATCAGACCCACAAGGAGCTACAGTCCTACAAATCCTGTTTGGACCAGTGTTTTGTGGACAACCAACATCCTGAAACACACACATCCTATGCAGAAATCAAAGCCTTTACCTACATGTGCTCAATTTAAAAATCCCCTTAGCTCATCCTTGTGCTTGGAACTGCGAAGGGATTTTTCCAGAAAATAGGAATGCCAAGCAAGGCCCCTTCCCTGCCTGACTTGGAGGAATCTTTGCAGGTTTGTGGTGTTTATTTGGAGGCCCAGACTGCAGTGACTCTGCTCCATCTCTCTAAGGGCTCTTTATTTCTTCCCTTGCCCAGTTTGAAATGGCTTGGCAGATTGCTGACAGAACAGTGACTCATCAAAAGCTCTCTGTTGGCACATCATTTATTCTCATTTTCATTAGACTCTTGATGGATTCTCACCCAAAATAAGAGGGGTTTTCTTGTTGCTTCTACTGGCCCTGTTGGTATTTGGAGAGCACAGAGCCACTGCTCTGAAGAATATTTTACAGAAGCAGACGGGATTTCTGCCATAAGGAATTTCCAGATGTACATTCACTTATGTTAAATGTGCACAAACCTTTCCAGCTTGTCTCCTGTTAGACAAGGTGAAGGACTGGGAGGAGATTCAAGCTGAAGCCTTCCCCAACATTATACTGCTCTTCCTCTTAGGAATCATTATTTGTCTTCCATAAAGTAAATCAGCCAAACATACCTGTTCTCTACAAAACTAAAAATCAAATTAAATGTGCCATGAGAATAATTGTATTTGTAATTGTACACTGTTTAAAATACACATATTGGCTCAGATTTCACAAGGATTTCTTAGCCTTCCTTATGGATTCTTGCACATTCAGAAATCTTATTTTCAAAGTATTTCTTGCAATCAAGGTGACATTGTTCCAGAAGCTACACTCTACTGAACAACACACATCATGGAGTAGATGATGTGCTTAATGCCCTTTAATTCCAGAATACATCTCAAAACTACATAATTGCTACTAGTAATCAGGAAAAAGTGAATCCCTGCCAAGAAAAGTCTATCCTAAAGTTCAAGTTAAGCTAATCTTTTGGGAGAGGAAGAAAAAACCTATTCAAGTAAAAAAATCTCACAATAAGATTGTATTTTAAAAGGAAATCTTGGATATTCATAGCCCCTTGCACAAAGATACTAATTTACCTATCAAAATCTATTGAAAATACTTTTTCCTGAGTCAGAAAATATTTGGTTCCAGAAACAGAAGCTTACATTTGAGTATTTCAGTGGATGTGGGTATTTTATACACAGTAAGTACAGTAATAGCAATGGAGTTCCCTTTCTGTTGTCTTTAGGGGAATAATAAGAAGCAACAGATTGTGTTCTAAGAGGACCTAAGGAGTAAATAATCTTATTTTATACTAACTTGTATTGAAAAAGTTTACCTAGATGAAAGCACACAGAAATTATTCACTCTTCCAAATAGTTTAAAGAGATTACCTCTGTCACCTACAACAAAGATCAGAACACCAGGGTGTCCCCAGCAACATTAAATTACCTCAGCATTAGCAGAGCTGAGGCAGCTCAAGGGAATAAATGTGATGTTATTTAACCCAATGTAAGTCTGACCATGTCCTTTTCTCCACGTGCATCCTGCAGCCCTCCCAGCAGCAGGGAAAGGCTGTGAGACAACACCCAACAACCCAGGCTCTGGCTGGCATGAGCTCTGATTTGTTTAACCATTGCATTATTCTGACTCTCCTGTAAGCTGTGGCAATTATTTCCACACCTGTGTACAGCTACAGCACATGGTAGAAGGTCACTTGCCCAGCCCATTTCTCAGTTTAATTCTCTTTTCTTTCCTTCTCACATCTTTAACCCAATTTTGTTGGAGCTTCATCTCTCTAGTGTTATTTGCTTTACTAATTATCAGCTAAAGCTGATTGTTTCTCCGAGCCCCAAAGCCAACAGACTGATTACATCTGCACAGAGAAATGCATTACTTGCACCCTGAAAATTTGCAGTTTAAAGTCAAGTGAAAGCAGCAAGCAGATAGAAACAGAAGGCAAAACATGTTTAAAGAAAAAGTGTAGCAGCTATTCTGGAAAACATTAAAGTATCTACAAGCAACAGTAAATCCACAACTTGAATCCTCTTCAACAGGGCTTCAGATGAAAACATGAGATAACCATTACTCTTTCTTAGTTACATGAAAGAACCTGAAAATACTGCAAACCAAACACAAGATTCAGTGCAGGCATGCAGGGTGAACACAGGGTCCACAAAGAAATTTCCCACCACCTTTCATCCCACCTCAACTTTTCCACCCAGGCAAAGACAGAAGGAAAACCCTTTTATCTCATTTTTATCTCATTACTTCCACAATATACTGCAGTATGAAAAAAAATCTGGTAGTATATTATATATCCCTTTCTACTCTTCCTTTAGCTATGTTTGAAATACAGTAGGGCTTCCTTTGGAAGGAGAAGAAAAACCATGTCATACTTTTCTTTTCATCACTGTGCCACATCCCAGTTGCTAGCTCTATCAAGATTTGCTTTCTTGTGTGGGTTTTGCTGCTTTCAGTTGAAAAGGTCATGGTCTCAATTTACAAATTGATAACATGCAGCAGACTTGAGCCTCGTGAATTTATGACGCAGGAAGTTAAAAGAGGGACGTTAACACTGACAGGATGTCTCTGGTAGGTTTGAGAACCTACCAGATCCTATTATCACTGGATAAAATACAGGTTTCCCTCCTGGTTTCCCTCCCCTACTCCAGTAAAACTGCTTGTAACTCCAAAGGAGTAAAAAGGAAGCACCATGAAACACAACAGCTGACTTATCTACTTCCTGGGCTACCCAATTAATGGATTTGAAAGAAGAGGTAACAATATTTCATGGGTAATTTGGGGGAGTGCTTGTTTTTAGGAATTTATGATTCTTCATGTATATTCAGGTGAAAAGAAACCATTGAATATTCATGTTTCAATGAGTTTATGGTGCTTTATTTGCCTTTTTTACCCTTTAACAACACCCACCTAATGTTCAATGAATTAATATTGCACAATATCACTGAAGTAAACATCCAGTCTTTAAAATCTCATTCTCACACTAGACATCCGACCTAGATATGGAAAAAAAAACCTATTTCTTATGCCTCTGGGCAAATAGTTACCATGTAATATCATATGATAAGAAAAATTGTCCATTTCTTTACTTTTGCTTAGGCATGCCCTTCTTACCCCACATTCTCAGTCTCATATGGGGTCAGGCACTCTTTCAGCAGAGGAGATCACCACAGAGGTGCTGTCACCAGGCCCTAGGAGCTTTCCAGAAGGACCATATTGAAATTATACAGCATGATTTCCAAGGGAAAAAAAAACAAATAGCATTCTCTAACTCACTTTTTTCATGCATTCAGACCTGTGAGAACTCCTTCAGAGACTCTCAGTGCATTTTGTGCACATCTCCATCAGGGAGGAATTAGGTTTTATTGGCAGCCTCACTGGCACAGTAATAAATGAAGCCACAGTTGTCCTATTCTACCATACTGCAATAAATGCTTGCTTATAATTAATTTCACACCAGCATAAGCAGAAGTGACACACCAGTGAATATGGTGCAGAAGCTCCAAAGTGGGCTTATTTTAAAGGCAGGAGTTTGATATTCTGCTGTCACAGCAGTTTGATGCAGCACAGTTTTAGTCAGCAGTTTAAGTCAACCAATACCAGAATTAATTATTTTATTACTGTGGCCCCAGTTTGAAATACTTCTTACTTTAGCCAGTTCTCATACTTCCACAGCCCAGCCTGAGGCTTGCCTGCATATGAGGGTACTTTAAAGAGAAAAATATATCTAAGGGTTGGGTTGCAGTGGCTCCCACATGGCCACAGTTTAACAGCTGTGCTGAGCCTGTCCAGCACAGGCAAGTGAAAAAACACAGGCAGGGCATGCACTAGGAGATATTTCAGAGAGCACATTCTGTTGCCCCACGTACTCAATTAACTATAAAAAATAATTTGCGGCAGATATTACAAAATGTTTGCAGAGAAGAACACAACCATTAGTCACTGGTGAAGTCTTTCCAGACCTGTTAGGTTCATTTTCCATGCCCAAGGCTGACAGACTGTGCTGAAAGTTTTCAGCTTTCTCTTTTCTCCCTTTCCAGTCTCATCTCCACAGCACTTTGCCTTAGGCTAGCATCGTTCTCTTTGCTGACTCTTCATCTTAAATCTGGGGAGAAGAGGCAGTGGGGCAAAAAAAGGAAGAAAGCTTCAACTTTTATGAATTTATTTTTATATATATATATATATATATATATATATATATATATATATATATATATATATTATAGATTTTTGATGAATAATTCCACAGAAGACAGCAGTGAAGCCTGTTCAGGTTCAGACCCAGACTTTACAGAGGGTCTGGAGACCCTAATGCTTCCCCACTCTTATTTTACAAATCACACATGGGCATGCTCATGCTACCAGCAGGACACTTGGGATGCTGAGGAGGAGGAAATGCAAAGGAAGAGAGAGAGAACTGTGACAAGAGAGCTTCAGCAGCAAGGGATCAGGAGACCAAATGTGCTTGGGCCACCTCCCCTTTCCCAGGCAGAGCCTCTCTCCCTTCACAAGAGGCAGAAGACACTCCACAGAGCGGAGTTCTGTCCTCCCAGCACCTCAGCTCCTGCAGCCTGCCCCTCCCTGCCACGGGCCACTGCTACATTTGACCATTTTAAAGAAAAATAGATCTTCTTGGAGCAGAAATTTTTATATTTTGTGGCCAGCTGTTTTAAAAGCAAGGAGTAAAATATGACTGCAGTCCCTCCTCCATCGTGCCAAAGGCTCATGCAGGTAAAACTGCCCATTTCCTACTACAAGAACAGAATTTCCTGTGAGAGCTGAGGACAAGCTATGCTTCCTCAAGAGGAAGGTGTATATATAGCACAGGGCAGGATTTTGATTCCTTCTCTTTTAGCTATAATCCCAGGGCTGCATGTTTGTTTACCCAGTCAGTGTCAGAGAAAAGAGAGAATTTGTCCCTCCTGACAGTCCAAGGAACTGCTGGGGAGAGCAGACATCTCTGGGACAGCCTGCTCACACCCAGAACAGCTGGAACAGGAGCCTGCTCCCACCCAGAACAGCTGGCACAGCAGCCTGCTCATACCTACCACAGCTGGCACAGCAGCCTGCTCACACCCAGCACAGCAGCCTGCTCACACCCAGAACAGCTGGCACAGCAGCCTGCTCACACCCAGCACAGCTGGCACAGCAGCCTGCTTACACCCAGAACAGCTGGCACAGCAGCCTGCTCACACCCAGCACAGCTGGAACAGGAGCCTGCTCACACCCTGCACAGCTGGCACAGCAGCCTGCTCACACCCTGCACAGCTGGCACAGCAGCCTGCTCACACCCAGCACAGCTGGCAGAGGAGCTGCTGTGCTGCCTTTGGCACCCCAAGCATCACTGAAGCAGCAGACTGGACTTCCCCAGTGGGGCTCTACACTGAAGGAATCCTCAGAATGCTTAGCAGGCATGTGTTTGATCCATATTTTTCACAAAGTTGGCAGAAAAAATTGCATTTTGATGTTGTGGAGGTTCTCTTCCTGTCTAATGAGCAATCCAGGATGCCAGTCAGCCCCAGGAGAACTCCCTGTCCTACAGGCTGTAGCAACACTAAACCAGAGATTTCACACAGGCTTCCTGCAAATGTTTTGCATCTGCTTCTAAGCATAGCAAGGACATCTCTCTAAATGGCCCAACCAGAACATACCCAACTATGGCTGAAGAAGAAAGCATACCATTCATTGTTTAGTAATAAATTATTTGGTTACTTGGTAATTCATTACTTAGTAATAAACTATTTGGTTACTTGGTCTCCTTGCTCTATAGATGAGGCTATCCTCTTCTTTAAGCAGTCAGGCAGCTTCTTTGAAGGAGAAGAGACAACAGAATAAAATTTCATCCCTAATTCAGATTTTGATATAGTCAGCCTGAATTCTCCTTTATCTCTTTACCTCCTTTGTGAGAGGTGAAACAAGTCACTCAGGGAATAGCATTTGAGGAAAAGCTCATTTATTTGTTTGTTTTTCATTTTGTCAAGTCCCATGAGTCATAACAAAATCCTGAATGAAACTACTGGGGGGATTTAGCTAGCTCAGCTCTTTAGCTCAGAAGAGTTTGATCTACAGAGAAAGCTCAGAGAAGAAAGCAGGCAGGCAAACCCAGGGATGTAAAATTTGGCTAATTGAGTTAGGCTGGGTTCAGAGCCAAGACAAAGTAACCAGTCAATAGCACTGTAAAGCTGACAGGAGGATCTCTGATCAAACAGGAGAGATAAACACTCAGCCCTGTTTCAAAGGGTGACAAACTCCCCGGTTGTTTCCCTGCTCTGAAGGAACTCTCAGCCTTCAGCAGCTTTGAACACTGGCTCCCTTCCTAGCACTGTCTAGGAAGATAGCTGGGGGCAAAGCACAAATCAAAAATCCCCCTAGGAATGCTCTGAAAGTTAATTGGCATCATCTAGCCCGGTGGGAAGGGCCTAAAAAACCCAAAAAACAACTTGGAACTGGGGAAGGGAAAGAGCATGAAGTGGAGGAGGACTGGGAGAGGGGATCAGTGATCAATTCTTGCTAAATCTGTGAGTTAGAGAGGCACAAAACCCCTCAGAACAAACCTGTGCCAGCTGCAGATTGCTCTGCTCTTGGGGCAGCAGCCTCAGTTAAAGCTCTGCAACTCTTCTGAAGCCTATGGATGCAGTGGGAGCTCAAGAGGAATTACATCAAAATCTTGTGTCCTCTCTGTGCAGCAGGTTTTTCTCTGCTGTCCTAAACCCTTCAAACTTTTCCTCCCAAGCCATGCACAGGTGCTGCAGCTTTTGGGAATGCAGAAATGCCCTCAAACTTTCAGAATTCACACTGTCTGGTCTGGAATGAATTGGAGATCTCAAAGGAGAGTCTCAAAATTCAGAGTAATTTTTCAGACACCTTGAAACATTTAAAAAAATCGGCAGAACTGTGTAAATAAACCATTTATTCTATCAAGAAGATGGAAGAAAAAGAGCCAGGCATGTGTGAATAAACACATCAACAGTATGAATAACACTCAACAGTAAGAATAAACACGTCAACCGCACTATAAATTCTGGTCTCCTCACAATTTTAATTTCAGTGGAAAAGAACAATATGATATATGCAAATTGAGAAGTTTCAAGAAGAAAATGAATCACCAAGTGCCTCACTGAAATGCTAATGCGTTGTTCTGTCACATAACTACTAAAGAAAACTCATTTGAAGGCCCCTGGGCTGAGCACACCCGGGTTGTTTTTGTAGAAGCAGAGCTAGCAGAGCAGAGAGCCATCACATTTTAGCCACAACCTTGCTGTACCCATTTGGGAGAGCACCTCAAGCATGCCAGCTGCTGTCTGGTGCAAGGGATAAAATGGCAAAAGCTTTTGAACCTTTTAGAGGGTGAAGTGAAATGGATGGACCACTAGAAAACCAAGGGGAAAACTTGACATTTACACTGAAAAGGAAAAAGGAAGAGCACTGGAGATCACTGTTCTCTCCTTTGTGAAACAGGTGAGCAGCACCAGAAGGCATCAGCATCCTCCATACATGACATTGGCTAAACCAAGTATTTCACAGAAGGAAATGCATCAGCAGGAAATGTGTGGGCGGTCAATTTTTCAAAAAATGAAGGCTGAAAAAATTTAAAAATAAAATTTAAAAGTATTCTTCTAGAAAAAAGAACAATGTAAAGGCATTTTTCCCCACTATGACAAATAGTAGAGGGCCTCTCCTGCCACACCTGTAACTGTGAGCTGTTATATTAATCACACCTCAATTGCACACAATGATGGGATTAGAAATAAACATAAATAGGCATTTGTTCTAAGATATAGTTCACATTCAAGTGCTGTTCTGGGTATCTGTCACGTGCAGATATACTTGAAACCAGAAAGACAAAATGGAGAAAATAAGATGAACAAAAATTCTTAAAAAAAAATACTAATGCATTAATTCTCTCTTATCTTTTGTGAATATGAAGTCATGGCCAAAATTAGTTCATTCTTCTTTGTAGCTCTAACTAATAATTTATTTCTGCCTTTTTACAGATAGGGAAGTATTAAAAGTGACTAGGACTGAACATTACCATGCTGTTCACAGAGATTACCCACATTTAAAAAAGACTTAATACCAAGTTGTCAGTTCAACCTGTCTGGATGGAGTTTAAGGTACAATCCAAGTAGATGCACTGTCAGAAAAATTTCCTTTAGACAAGATTGAACCTAGGTTGGATTTTGCTGTTAGCTATCATCTTATTAGGAAGCAGCAAATCATTGAAATAATGGCTAAAGTCTAACTTGAGGACTACATCCATCCTTAGTGGGTGAAAAACATAAAATCCTCATAAAGCCATTTTCTCTCCTCTTGATTTCACTGAATCACTTGAACTTCATTAACAATTTGCCACTAAACCAACACACTCAAGTGAGGGGAAGCAGAAGCAGTTTAGCAGAGAAGTAACTCACATATACAGCAGAGAAATCAGACTGGAAAGAGATATTTTAAAGCACCAACAGATATTTCTGTCATTATATTTCCAACAGTGTTAATATTCAGAGAAGCACTGGTAAAGAAAGCATGCATGGAAGCAGTCACAAGAGCCAGATTCAATCTGGCTGTGAGAAAAAAGAATGGAGTACTCACCCCCCCTGGGCAGTTTTTCTAATCTTAGCATTTGAAAATGTATTTAAAACCATGCCTGGATGCTCCCATGGAATAGAACTCCATTGTTCCATGGCTAAAGATATGGAGGTACAACTGAAAACCTGATTTTAGCATAACCCACAGATCAGCTGAGCACCATTTTCTAAAATCTGGGAATTCTTGACTCCTATGGGCAGTATCAATTCCATTTGACACCATGGATCTGTATTCTCATGGTGGTGGAGCTTTAATTGGTTTGACTGCTTGATAAAATTACTCTCATTTGAATACAGTATTTGTCTCAGTTTAATAATATTCTGCAACAAGCAGATAACTAAAGCTACTACTAACTGTAGCTTTCCTTTGTATCTCAGGCTTCTATTTCAGCTATTTCTCTTCTCCCTTGAGCCCTGGATTGCTTTTTCTGTATATTTTTATGTGAGCCAACATAAACCAGCAATTATTAGCTCATGGCTAAGTTTCTAAGTCAGAATGAAAAGAACTTCAGAAGCATATAAAGTTTGATTTTATTCTCAGGAGTCACATTCATAAGCTATTTGTTGGGCCTGTGAAATATGGAATTAGGTTTTTTGCATGTATGGCGCCATGAATAACTACCTTATTTCAGAATATCAGTATTGAAAAACAGCATTTGCTACAGGAAAAGCAGAACACGCATTCTACAATTATTGCAGAAGTGGGGACTCAGAAAACTCTAAAGAGAAGAAAAAGTTCCTATTTTCTTACTTCTTCTAAGCTCTAGTTCACAAGCCAAGGAACCATAAGGTGAACAGGGAAAAAAAAATCCGTTTGAAAGGACCAAACAAATAAAGAAAAACTTAAAAAAAAAGTCACAGCACTGTTTTTACCAAGTTTTTTTAATGTTTTCAGTACCAACAAGGAAGTTTGGCACTGTTTTGTTAGAGAAAATGACAAGTATGGAGACTACTCTATATTTGCCTCAAGAATTGGATTAAGAAAGTCAATTTTTTTTGTTAATTTGGCAAGTCAACTCAGTTTTGAGCAATTGATTGGCCTCCAGACATCCACCTGTAACAAATAATTCTTCAATTCTCTGACCAAAAAACGATGATAGCAAAACATGGGAATGACATGAAATGCAGGCATCTAGCTATTCAAAGTAAGGAAAATTATGGCCAAAACTTAAGAGTGACTTAAAAATTCAATATATTTTGAGTGCTTCATGTCTTTTTTAGCATGCTTTTATTCTCTAATATTTATTTGCTTCTTGATCTAATCCTTAAGCAGCCCCAGACAGATCAAATTTAATGGAGTGACCAAAAAAAAAAAAATTCCAAAAATTCAAGATGTTTAAACCAGCACCTCATCACTGTCTGCTGCAGCACTGTAGTGACAGGGATGCAGCTGTTTTCCCTGGGTGTCCTCACTCCATGGCTTTGGCCAGCCTAAGGCATCCCACAAGGGGAAAGATCTGCTTGAATTCCCCTTCTCACTGATGCCAGGGAAAGAATCACATTCCAGGGGCTTCTCCTGAACTGGGGTTATGCTCAACACTCACCCAGCAATTCCTAAAATAAAGGCTATGACAATTCCATCACCTAGGATCTGTCACTGCTTGGTGAAGTGTGAACTATCAAAATGCAGAATTAAGGTGTGATGCACATGATTCATCTCCACTCTGCCTGTCTTCCCCCTGGAAGAGCAAAATTCCTTGATAGTTTTCTAATTTAATATATCCCCTCTTGATGTGATAAATCACACCAGATCAAAGGAAGGATGGGCATCACCTTGCTGCTGACTGAAGAACCTCCTTTATGCTACTTTACACTTGGTTATTTTTTGGGAGATAGCTGAATTTAAGAAACTATTTCTTTCTCAACCTGCAATACTTTGAGGCAGTTGAGCAAGATGCTTGAATTGAAAGTCTCTGATGGCAACAAAAACTCAGAATATTTTCTGTTTAAGGGCAAGAGGCAAACCTACCTAATCTGACAGGCACATAAATTTAATATACTCCCCTCCTACCCTGCTTTTTGAAATGACAACAGGCAGGAGCTGAAAAGACACCCAGTGATATTGCACAGAGCATGTCCTTCTGTAGGCTAGTTTGAAAATAAAACCAGATAGCCTTGCCACAGAAAAGCCATAGAAGAATTAAAATTTCCAGCTCCAGGTGAGAAATCCTGAAGTGTCACCATCATATTTTCTGAAAATCCCTTCACCAGGATTTCTTCTCCTGGGAAGCTGAGATGCCTCAGAGAAAAAGAAAACAATATCATCTCATTTGCTTCTCCTGTGTTTTGCTGCTTTGGAATGTGGTTGGAGTTATCCAACATGGGAATTGTTTTTACTTAATGACCAATCACAGTCAGGCTGTGTCGAACCCTGAGGAGAGATTCAGGAGTTTTTCATTAGTATCTTGTTAAGCCCTCTGTAAGTATCCTTTCTCTATTCTTTAGTATAGTTTAGTATAGTATTCTTTAATATAATATCATAAAATAATAAATGAGCCTTCTGAGAACATAGAGTCAGATTCAATCATTTCCTTCCTGCCACAGGGGACCCCAAAAATATCACACTGAAGTCCTTCAGAAAATGTGGGGCTGAAAAACAAAAATCATAGAAAATAACCAAAAAAAAAAATCACAGAAATGGCTGGGGGTGTAAAAAGCCTATTAGCACCAGCAGACACAAAAATGGGAAATAAATGGTGCAAATCAGCTGGTTCCACCAAATACACATGTGCAAGCATCTGTGTCATGTAAATATATATCACTGCCAATGTGCTCCCAGAAGAGAGCAGACTGTACTCTTACAGAGCTTTTGCAAGTGAAGCCCCTTGAAAAATTAAGTATTCCAAATTTGGAATTTGCTTAGAAGCCTGGCTTAAAGGTTTTTTCTAATAAAAACAACCTTGCTGCATATTACTTGCCAGGTTTCTCAGCCTCAAAGAGACAGGTATGTGCCTGTCTGTAACTTTCACAGGTATGATCACGAACACTTATTTTGTTTTTGTTCTTCAAACCCATTTTTAAACTTTACTAAATACATGTCCTATGGCATTAAAACACACAAAAATTAAAATTAATTAGCACTTTTTTCCTTTTATAATCTGAGCAGAAAATGCTTGGCAATAACCTGGGGACCAGTATAGAAGGCAGAACTCTGCATGTATGGTTTTTGTTTATTCTTCTCCAATTTACTGTTGAAAGGTAATCATGGTAAAGACAGTAAATCCTGACACTAAAAGTGTGCTATTCACTTATTTCTGCTTACTTTATTTTCCAGCAACTTAGAAACTTAATTATAACTTCAATGTTTATTTACATTGAAACACATCCTTTGCTTCCAAGTTCTTTAATGATCCTATTTTAACGTCCTTAGAAGGACAAATCAAGCCAATTTGTCAAAATTGGAATTAAGAGCTGGTTGCACACAATCATTTTTGTCATGGAATACAAAGGCTGTTTCTCCAAACACATTTTTATGCCAAGACCTCAGCGGATTCCTTTCAAATTGTACGTATAGCCAGATTCCACAAAGCCACAAACAACTATAAATTCAAATTACTGTGCCTGAGACTAGTTAGATCTGAACCTTTCACTTTTAGGAGCTGAACAAAGACACCATGAAAGGCAGGCAGCACTGCTCTTATCTTCACAACAGCTTTTAATTGATTGATTTGTCCTTGCACTTCAAAAACCGCTCTTCAAATTTTTCCTACTGTAGAACACTTCTACAGCACGCATAAAAGCGAAGAGATGACAATTGCAGAATGCCTGAAAAATGAGCTCTCCCTAGGAGCTCTCTTTCAGGTTCACGACTTGCTGAGATGGTTGAGAAGGAAAACAAGCAGGTCCTGTTGGGAATATCTCTGTCTCTGTGAGCCCAGCACGGGTAACCTCAGGTTGGCTCAGCCAGCAGCTGTTTTGTTCTGCCTTCACTGCATCTGGCATGTGAAAAGGCAAGGGGGTTCCAGGGGGGTGACCAAGCTCAGTCCAGTGTGGCGTTCCTTGTTTTCTGCCATTTTTAACATAAAATTGCTTATATTTTAAAATTTAGTAGGGAACAAATTTCCTGAGCACAGGAACTAAAGAAGCCTCATTTCCAGTAGATTCAACTCTCTTGATTAATTGCCTTTCTAAATTGAATTATTTCTTTTTTCCCTGACACTTTCTACAGCACTTTCATGGAAACACACAAGCTGCCAACCTCAGCTATATAAATAAGGTGACAGCATCAAAAATTATTAGGGGAAAAGCCTGAAAACATTCATAGTGTGCCTCTCTGTCAAGCATGTTTGAAATAGATCACAGAATCAAGCAGCCCAGATAGCTGCTTCCATCCAGACCCCTGAATTTTTAAAGCATGCCTTTCATGACAGCAGTATAAGGAATATTCCCATGTTTTTTGCCAAGATACAGCACCCAGCTGCGAGCCAATCACCTCAGAATAGTCTGAGTCCTTGGGGAGGCTGAGGAAAACAGCTACACCCTGGGGGGAGTGTTGCCTTTCCTGACTGCAGGAAAGCTTTTCCCTGCAGCCCTGGGACCCTGGGGACATCATCAGCCAGCCTGCAATTCCCAAGGGATCCCTGCCAGTTTTGCAGGCTTCTCTGAGCTGCAGAATGAGCTCTCGGCTGAGCTCCCCTGTGAGCCCTGCTCAGCCAGCCTGAGCTGCCTCAGATTTCCCTTCAGGTGCTCTCACCTGTGCAGGTTTGGCCAGCTCTGCTGGGGGGGATCCACCACAGCTCCACATTCTGAGGACAGGAGTCCCTGAGATGCCCCTGCCTCCTCTGTGAGAACTACAGCACTCCTGGCTGCTTCTGCCTCTCATCCACTCTGTGCACTCCTCCTCCCTTGCACACTGCTCTATTTTACTGTCCCTCCTCACATTCACTTTGTCAAACAACACTGTTTTAATAAACACCAAGATCAAATCACAGAAATGAAAGCTTTTCTTCTGCCCTGCTGCACCAGGCATGTTACACTCCATATTCTCAGTTATCCACAAGGCCACGTCTCCTCCCAGCACTGAACTCTAATCTGGTTTTCCTATCACTCATTTGTCAATTTTACAACGTGCTCTTAATTCCTTTAAATTGCCTTAGATGTATCTAGCCTGGTTTCCAGCTTCAGTCCATCCATCCTCTCGCTGCTGTTTGTGTTTTCCATCAACAGTTCTTTCCTCCTGTATTTCTCTCTACTCCAGAGCACTTACCACAGGGGATTCATCAAAATAAAATTACAGGTGTCATCTCGAAACACTTCATATTGCTCTTCAAAAACATCCAGGGACAGGAGCACTAAAATCTTGGAGAACAGTTTACTTTTCACACAGATTCTTAAAGTTTCAGTATAAAGTCTCATTTCCATTTGAAAAATTCCTTAATCCTTTAAAAATTTCAAAATACTCTCCAAGCTGTCACAGATAGTTCAGTCTCTGTTCCTTGTGCCTCCTGGTGGGCACAGAAATGTGTGAGATCCTTTAGGCACAGCCACCTCAACTGCCCAGGAACCAAAAAGCATCCAATCCTACAACAAAAAACTTTATATACCCTTGTGGGTGGCATCTTGTGTTCTATGATGTGGCCTCTGTCTCAGCCTGGCCATGGATAGCTGTTCCTGGAAGGTGAACAGGTGGGATAGATTGAAAAGATAATGCTGTTTTGACATGATTATCTTTCTATGTAGAAGTTATTCTGTACTAAGCTTGGAAATATCCAGGTAAAAGAGCATCTTCCAGGTGTGCAGAAAGCTCAACAACCATTTTTAAGGATTCTTAACATTCATTAAGAACATCCCCTTTTTTTGCCTCACAATGCTTTTTCAGTGATTTGAAGTGAAAAGAGATATGAAATCTTATTTTCTCTGATTCTACGCTGAGATAAATCTCTGCCAACAGAGGTTCATGTCCAGGCTGATCCACAAGCAGAGGGCTGCCTTTCTCCTTTCTCTCACACAAGCTGTGCACAAAAATCTCAGTTCCCCTTTCCCTTCTCTTACCCCCAGCAGCTGCACAACAACCTGCCCTGCATCTTGTGTCTTCAGGACACCCAGTTTTGAAAACCAAAAAACAAACACACTTGTTTTGAGACATTTTCTGGCAGTCTGGTTACTCCACTCACCTGTCAACTTCTCTGTTCCTCCAGATCTATTTTAGCAATGTTTTGTCAAGCTTTTATTTCTTCCATATTGCCTCAAGCTGCTTAGCTGCTTGAATAAACCCAGAGAGAGACACAAAGTACCAATCCCACCCCCAGGATTTCTCTTTCCCCACACACAATACCCTGTCTCTGCTCCTTCTGGAGACCCTGATTTCTCCTTTATTTTTAAGGCCAGAAAAAGTGCATCTGACAGATACTCATATGTCAAATCTGACACAAATCTGACACAAATCTCACTGATTCACAGTAGGAGAGAGCACTGCTTCCCCTGAACACCCTGCACGACCTTTTTGTATTTCATTTCCACCTGATGGATAAGACCTGCCACAGTGAGTGTTTGCTTCATGTTTGCTGTGCAGTTAATACATCCTACAGGGAAAAAAAAGCACCATTTTATGAATTGCTGATATCTGATTGTACTTAGGTTCAAATTCTTACTGGTAAATTCATCTTCTCAACTACACATTTCCCTTAAGAAACTGAGTCCTCTTCTTTAAAATCAAACAGCAAAAGTTCAAGACAAAAATCAATGGTTAAAAAAAAAATTATTCAAGCATGTCTTATTTTCTAAACCAAACATTATCATGCTTCTCCAAGGAGGATGCAGGAAATATAAACACCTGTATTTCAATAAGCAAAGAAACTACTAAAAGCACCTCAATGCATTTAGCAGCAATTGTTCATGGAGCAGATTAAGTTGAGTGGCAAGAATTGGTGTGGGAGGAAAAAGGGCTCTTCTGTAGATATTCTGACAAAATCTCCTTACAAAACAGAAAACTACAAGAGTAGATAAGATGAAATGATATTTTGGAAATTGTAATAAGTGTTAGGGTACAAGTTCAGACCTCAATAGATAAATGCCTGCCAGGTGGTTAATTCCTGAGGCTAACAGAGAAAATAGATAAGCTGCATTACAGAGAAGACTTAAATTTTCTTTAATGCTAACTTGTAATTAATTTACTTTGCTGTGTGCTTCAACAGAATCATGGTACAACCTTAACCACATATTTGACATTCATACATATTATTTTGCTGAATGTGTGATCCATTGCCTATGGGAGGCAGATCAAAGAAAAAAACAAAATTCTCTTATTTGGCTTTCATATGAAGGAGCTCCCTAGAAAACAAATAATTTTTACTTCATTTTAGCTGTGCCCACTAAAGCATCCCAGAATGTCAGAGCTGCTCTAACAGGCTCTGCTGGTGCTCAGCAAAAGCAGCAGAGTGGATCCCTTTGAGCTACTGCTCTGAACAAAACAGAAAACCCTGAAATCCACATTCAGGAAAGATAAATGAGGCACTCATTTCATGCCCTAATCCCAACATAAAGGCAGAGCCCATGGCCAATCATCTGCAGAGAGAATGCTAAAAAACCCTGTAGCCCTGATTCAAAAATTTATAATGGAATACAGGAATTGCAAAAGATCTGAATCACAGGACAAATGGAATTACAGTGACTTAGTTTTCTGCCCTGCTCCTCTGGAGAGGAATTTTGGAAGAAAAATATAGGATTTCTCTGAATCTTTTCTATGATTTACCAAATTTTGGGCCCCTGCATTCTCACCAATTTGTGTTTCAGTAAGGAGAAGGAAAATGAGAAAAAAACATTCCTGTTTCAGAAGTTAACTCTAGCTCTGAGATGTTGGTTAAAGAATTAGGGCAGATGGAGGAATGGATTTTAATATCCCCAACTATGAGTTCAGGAAAAATGACATTCTAGAGGTCTGGACTTCTTTCTCATTTCACCAGTAGGTGCCTCATTAAATGCTTCCAGAAACTGAAATGAATACATCAGCAGTTTCCCAGTGTGTGCTTTAGCTCCCTGTGGACACCACCACTCCACACCTTGTGACTCTAAGGTGTTCAAGCTTGAACAGCACTGCTTCACTTGACATCTTAGAAAAGTTTCTTCCAAAATATCACAGCACCTTGCAAGGAATTAAGCTTCAGACAGTTTTTAATAAGAAAGTGCTGTTATCCTATTTTCTGGGCAGGCAAGGTAAATCACCATGTTTAAGTACCTTTTTTTCCCCCAAGGCCTAGCAATAAAGAAAAACCAAGTTATTCTCATTTCCAGTTATACATCTCATCTACTGGAATCTCCCTGCTTCATTGTGGGATTTTACTGGTGCAGAAGGAGCAGACCAAAGAAGCATCACTCTCCCAACAGTCCAAAAACCACTTCTCATGTCACACCTTCCACACAAACCAGACAAGGCACTGCCCTTCCTCCTGTGAGCCAGGTCTGAGCCCCTGCTCAGGGCTCTGCCTGCCCTGCCCTCTCTCCAGTGTGGCATCCATCAGCATCCTCACTTCTTCTGCTCATTTAACCCCCACATAATTAATTAATTTCTTAATTAATTCCAGTTTCCTAGCCAAATCCCATTTTATCTGATTACATTCAGTCTGCCTAACATGCCCCCCTTGGTTTTCAGGTTGTTCTTCACTTTTCTGCCCAAATATTTATGCAGCTGCCTTGTGCAAAACGGTGTTTAAGGTTTTTAAAAGTGGAAGTCGTTGCAGGTCAGACACAGACTTACTTGGAAATTAAGACCATACTGACATCACTATACTTTCTGTTTGCACCCTAAGCTTTTAACATTGCTCATCTTCAAAAAGTCAGCATGGTAAGTGATACAATTTCCTAATAAAGTAATAAAGAATAAGTACCAACTCAAGACCTGAGAGGGACATAATTTTCTGCTGGAGCCTTCAGCTGCAACACCTCAGCAAAACCTCTGATCAGGAAGAAAAGTTTAAGTGAATATTTTATACACTGCTAATAGATTAGTAGTGACCAAGATGTGGTTCTCCACTCAAAAAAGCATCCTGAGGATGAACTGTGAGATATTTTATCAGAGCAGGCCCAGGCCAGAGCTATTACTAACTGAAACCTGAACAATTGTACATAATTAAAATGCTTTTAAGGTTCAGGCCCAGTAGTCAGTGGGATGGCTCCATCCCCTGCTGTCACACAGCCACAACAGCTAAGAACACATGTTCTTAGTGACCAGCTGCTCGTGTACAACTTGCTCACTCATCTGAGAAGGAAATTGTTCAGCCCTTGCCACGGATTCCAGCACTTCAGGAAGCTGCACAGCTGGCTTTGCTCCTGCAACCTGTCTGCTCCTGCTGAATCAGATAAGATTGGTAATGAACTCCTTCATCCTCCAGCTCGACATTGGAGGGAATTTTGCTGCCACAGGCTGCTTCCAACCCCTTGGATGCCTCTCTATGTGCTCCCTCAGGCTTGGCCAGCTCAGTCCAGCACTGCTTTCTTCCAGTGCTGTCTGCACCTTGTGCAGCCAGTTTGCCTTTTCTGGGTCAGCAGGCTGACCACAGGTGAGGGAGATGAGCAGGGCTCTCCTTAAGGTCAGTGCTCAGTAAAGCTCTTCATGCTGCACCACATTCCCATCAAAATCAGAGTTAAACACCAACAAATGTGCTTGGGTTAACACACGAAAATGTGATAAAGGAAAAAGATCACATTGCATTTGAAACTATTTTCTTAAACTGAAGGGGATTACATGGGAAAGGGGCAGGTATCTAACTCTGCACAAGGAACCCTTTACACCTTTGGCAGATGTCTGCCATCAAATTGCATTTGGATGCTTTCTTTCTCTGGTATCCACTGTTTAAGGGAGCTCTGTCTCTGGGTTACCAAATGAGGGGTCTCTCCTCCTAAAGCACTGCAGTGTAAATGTGGGATTTGCTGCCTCATTCTGTTCCAGGAGAACCCAGGAATTTGGGAACAGTTATACTGATCATGGTAAAGTGCTGTATCCTCTTAGGGTCAATAGGTTTCACTGCTGCAAAGGTGACTCCTGAGCCCTGCCCTCACAGCAAACTTCAATTTAAGGATTCCTCTCTTATTTTTCACTCTGATATCCCCTGGGCTTGCACACATTTTCCTCAAGCCTTGGCACAAAACAGTGCATAGCAAAATGCACTGTTCCCTGGTAAGTTTATTACTTACTGGTGGTGTCTGTCATGTGTACAGAAGTTAAATAAATTTATCTTCTGGTGGTCCTGCAATCAACTTGTGAGCTACACTTGGATATGTGTTCTGGCCATGACAAAAAACATCTCCATGTGCTCAGCATCACCTTCCTTGCAGTTCCTGCAGCCTTGCTCCTCTTCAGCCAGAACAGACATCAGAAACTCCTACTAAAATTCAGTGTTGTGCTTGCAAGCATCTGGCTCAGCACCACAAAGCCAAACAGCCACAAGCCTACACTGACCACAGCAGAAAACAGGCCCAGAGCACCAAGGTCACTTTGGAACACCAAGGAAGACTTTTTAAAAATCCCTGGTATCCTGACAGTCTGATTTGCAATATTCAGAGCAGTGGGAAGAAAGCAGATTCCCTCACTAACACAGGCTGCCCTGTGGAACTGCAGTCAAATCTGGAATGTGCAGGACAAGATTTGTTTCCTGCTGCTACCCCCAGGGAGGGCAAACAGGTTCTTTTGCAGATGATTGTGAACAAAACTGCAGGATGAAGCACAGAGCTGTGAATCAGAGGGATGTGCTGCTCAGTTTCTCACAGACAATGCTGGCTGGCACAGAAATTAGGCATGACAGGAGCATACTCCTAAACACAGCATGGATGTATTTTTTTTTTCATTAGGCTTAAACAGCCCATGACTGTTTAATCTATGGCTTAACTGCACTAAAACCACACTTCTGTCATATGAAGTGTTGCCTCATTTAAAAGCCAACAACTTTTTTTTTTTTTGTGTTAAACACAGGTCATGAGGTTATTATACCAACACTCAGTTTACTTCATTTTCTTTGACTGCTTTTGAACTCTACTGCCAGCTGGTCAACTAAAGCATTGTTTGCTCCTTGACAAGTTGTGAGGTCCTTTCAAAGCTACACTCCACAAAAATCATTCCCAGCACAAATTGCTTTCAAGTCAATTACTCAACATTTATTTCCCTTCATGAGTATCCAAAGAAATGCCCTGGGTTTGGGCAAAAGAAGCTGCATGTCAAGATCAATTTGCCATCTACAATGTTTCCACGTCTATTCCCCTGTGACTCTGCTTTAGTTTAAACACTGAATTTCTCTTGACTGCCTTAACCAATCCCCTAGGATGCTCATTTGCACAGGGGACTGCAAACTTTGCAGTCTTTTATTTGACACTCCTTACACTGCAATAGCAAACAGATGTAGCCCTCTTCAGTCATAAGTAATTAAAAATATTCATCTAGGCGTAATGTGCCTTTTTATTTCCCCCATGAAAACATTGAGTAAGAAGCTGTGCAGCTGCCCCATCGTGTGTGTGGCACCCTCACAAGGATGTTTTGCAGCCTGGCTTATTTTCAGGGGACTACTGCATTAATAACAAAGGTGTCAGCACACAAGAAATGGCTGCTCTGATCACTCTGACTATAATCTGCTGCAGCTTTCCATGATAAACCCACTGCAGTGACAGTTCCTCATGCCAGCCAGCCTTTCACATCTGGTAATGATCTTTTTCAGGACCACAGATCTGATTCCTTTGGTGCTACCCAGAACATTTTTTCAAGGAGTTTCTCTATTCCCCATCCCAGCAGACAAGTGGTCTGGGAACCAGGTTGGCAATCAAAGCACTTGAAGAAGCAAATGGAGGGAGTTTCCCTCCTGGAAGATGTTCCTGTGAAATTCCAGTCAGGAGCTATTTCCCTCCTCTCCATGGGCAGTTCTATCCAGAAACTGTTCTCAGAGCTGTGGTGAGAGGCCAGATATCATTTTTTTTACAGTAGTGGTTAGCACGTATCACGCTGGGATATTTTGCTCAGGAATGTGCATCCTGATAATCTGTCTGGAATTCCTGCAAAGAGCTGGACACACAAGCATAATTCTCCTGGATATACAAATATCCATTGCTGGAGTACCCAACTGCCTTTGGCCTCTGCATCCAGCACCATGGTTTGTGCTTCTTGTTATCCTCCATCTGTTCCTCAAACAGAACAGCAAAGCAGTGCCAGCACTGTTGAGTCAGTGACTCTTCTGCAACACTATTTTCACTAAACACCTCCTAGAGCAGGTCTATAATAAGTATTACCTCTAAAAAAATATCACCTGCTTAGATAAATAAGAACCCACAAGCAGGATAGTACCCAAAAGACAAAATAATAATAATACTAATACTACTACTAATAATAATACAAATGCCAGTTCTTTCTCTAATAAGATTAAACAATACCTCTTGATTTTTTACTTTTTTTCAGTTTCTGGAAGCAGATAATAATGTTTTCAGGGTAGTCTTCAAATGGGCAGCTGGATATAACAATACTAAAGAATATTTTTTCCTCTGGGGAAGTCCTAGCAATGTGCTAGATTCAGGAGTGACCCTGAGGGAAGCAAATAGGAGTGTGGTTAGGACATAAACCTGTTATCAGTCATGGGGAATCCCTGATGACTGTCTTTTGTCTTTAGCCGTAGTAGACAAATATGAGGTATAACTGAAAATTACAATACTCTACCTACTAGGGAGTCTAAGATACCTACAGGACTAAACAAAGTTTTAAAAATTAATTTTGAAAAGAAGATAAGAATAAAACAAGAACAATTACTCAGTGAAGGGGCATCTTGTTCAAAATACAGAAAAGAGTGAGCTTAAAAAAAGTGAGAAAAAAGTGAGGGCAGGGTTAGAAGGGCTGGAGGGTCATCAGGCTCCAGGCATGGCTCATTAGACCCTCAGTAGCTCGTTAGTGCCATCAGGGGTTGGAAATCCACACAAAATCTCTGCCAAGGTGTAAGCTTGGTTCATTTGTGGAAGTCTACATTTGTGAAAACACACAGAAACCCGTTTTGCTGCCACACAAGAGAACATTCACTGGTTTTAAAGTGATGGTATATATGGCAATAACTCCATTTTGTGCTAAATCTGGCCACTCACCCCTTCCTGGTTTGTGAGAGCAAACTGCACTGTGCTCAGTGCTGCAGTTTACTGCTGCAGCATTCCAATGGCTCCTGAAAGCACTCACAGAATTCGAGCTGAGCTCCTCCAGATGGCCTGGGGGAAGTCTCAGGAGTGCCCTGCATTGACAGGCATCCTGACACAAACTCCTGGTGTTGGGAAGTTTTGGTTACTGCAAGGAGTCTCGGGGTTGTTGCTGCTATCTACTGTTCACACTCACTGCTTGTAAAGGCAAATGAAAAGCAGGAGCTACAGAACATTCAGGGGTTACCACTGAATGAGTTTGCCAAAAATTGCTATTCCATCAGTCAGACTCTGCCCTTCCACATAACAATCCTGCCTCCCTCAGTGGATTTTCAAGTTGTTTTTGGAAGGCTTCCCTTTCTCAGCACTGAGTGTTTCTAGATTAGTTTAAGGTCTTGGAAGAAAGTGAAATTTAATCTGCTCAAAAGCGTCACACTTACATAGTTCCTCAAGAAAGAATACTCAAATTTGTAAGCCCTTTAATGTGATTACTGCTTAGAACCTTGCCTTTGTTTTTAACTGTTGACACGATTCCCAAACAGTTCTAGGGAAAATTTTGTTGAAAAACTCTGTTGTATTATATTTAAAATTCCTACCAAAATATTCCAAATTTCTGAGATCAGTTTTTCCTTATGTTTCAGTAGCTCATCAAGAAGTAATAAAAACTTTTACAGAAAAGTGAACTGTGTTTTCATGTTTTGAAATATCTGCAGATATTTTCCAGCTAACTCTGCTGCTGACAGCATCAGAGCTTCCACTGTTCTCGCTGTGTGTCAGAGCTCTCTGCTCTGGTTGAGAAATAAAACAGTCAAAGCAGCTGAGGAAAACTTCAGTACAACTTGAGATGGCTTTGCAAATTTTAATAGGCTGCTAAAGGACTGTTATCCAGTGTGTTTCATACTGGAGAATATCTGATCCTGTCAATCACACTACATGAAAACAGGAGTACACATTACCTCTCTGAGCAGAGCTTCCAAATTCTTATAATTGAAATTTTCCAGCTGCTGATGGAGTATGCTCAGACTCTGTTATTTGAGGCAGCCTCCATACACACAGATTTTGATAGATATTTCTGCGTTACAGAATTTAGTTAGATTTTTTTCATGGCCTTTTACTCTTCATTGCCAATAGCATTTTAGACAACTGCAGTATGAAATTTAATCATGTATCTATCCACCTTTGGTTTAACACATTGAGTACTTGATAAGCTCCTTGCTGTCAGGCCCTTATCACTCATGATGCATTCCAGCTGTCTGAACATACAAATTTCATACACAACAGCTAGAGAAAATTCACACCTTGATGAAACTATATTCTTTGCAGTTATAGTAACTTTAATAGCCAAAGACAACTGGTGATGCAGCTGAATGCATCATAAACCAAACAGCTCCTTCCTCCCTCTCCAGCAACTGAAGAACAAATTATCAATAATAGGCAGATGGCCATTAGCATAATCCATAAGGCCAGAAGACATTACAGTACTTTGTATCTATCAACACTGATTAGCAGCATAACATTTAATTAGCCCCTCTGAAGAGAACAGTGAGTAACAGGGTAGGGGTATGACAGAGGAAATGGTTTTAATAAAATACTGGATGTTTTTCAAAGTGAAATTATTTCCAGCTCGTGGGCTCTTCAGCAAAGGGCACTTTAGCAAGGATGGGTTCAGAATGTGCACATTGATCAAAACATGGAAAATTACAAGTTTTCACAGACATACATTTAGCTAAAGTATTCCAATCTGAGCAGAAATGAACTTGTATGGGCTCAACCTACTCTAGGTTGCTAATAAAGAAGTAAATAGGTGAAGAGAGAGGGGAATTTTGTGACTGCAGGAAGAACAGGTTGTATATTGAAGCCTGGTAGCATTGAAAATGTTTCCAAAGGCTTTGGCAATTCCACTTTCACTGGCCTTCCTTAGACCAAATATAAATCTATATCTAACTATATAAATACCAACTCAAAGTCTAAAGATGACAAAGAATAACAGCTTAAGACTCAAATGCTTATTAGGCAAAACCCAAAAATACCCACAGGGGTTTAGCCTTAGCAGTGTCCTGTGTCAGGTCTCTTTTAATGATAAAAAATAACAATAAATAATATAGGTAAGGTACTTTTCAGGTGAATGAATTGAGTGATGATGTAAATGTTGAAGGATACATTAGATTGCACAATATTTTCAAAATACTTTTTATGTCAGAGGAGGAAATTTGAGCCCTTTAGCACAAAGCACACAGAGAGGGCAATGACATCTCCAAATTCAACAGGGGAATGAGAGAAGATAGAAGAGCATCATTTTCTTACACACATGTATATATTTGTGTATCTTATTTAATATTTCAGTGCATTAGCATTCTTTCCATCACAACCTCTTTGCTCATTCAGATAGCCTGAGAGGGGAAACAAGCACCAGCCTGGCTGCTGAGAGCAGGGGTGAAACTGCCCCACAGACCCTGGGACAGGCTGGACACGTGTGCTGGGGACAGAGGGGTGGCACCAAGGACAAACTGCAAATCCCTGCAGTGCAGAGGTGTCAGCCTGCTGCCCTGAGGACACAGCTGCAGAAAAACCTGCAGTGATGCCAATGGCTGGAGACCTGAGGAGTTTCTCTCCTCCTCTACTGAAGATTGTTGTCAGCTGAGTGGAGAGTGGGAGCAGCTGGAAGAGCTGGGGCAGGAGTGTCGCTCAGAGATGTGAGCAGAATGAGAGACAGAAGGGAGTTCCTAGAGCTGACAGGAACACTGACAGGTGCCTGGAAAGGAAAACCAGAGTGGAAGTGTTCCACCCTTTGATTCAGAACAGACAGCTCCTGGTGTGGGCAGAACATCACGGGGGAACAAGAAAGTTTCCATGTGGAAACATCACCCCAGGGATCAGTTTTCTATTAAGCATGCAAGCGAAGGAGATGAGCACCTGTGCAGAAAAGCACAGACACAAACACAGACACACCAGGGCACTGGAGCAAGGCAGATGAAAGCAGAAGGGAGAGACACTGTGGGGGCAGTCTCTGTACCTGCAGCTGCCCCCATGAATGCCATCACCCTCATCTGCTGTAACACATCCTGTTCCTGGAGCAATCAGCACCTGGGGACAAGGTGCCTCACATGGTGCAGTCTGCTCCAACAAAAACGTTTGGGAGGGAAATATTCCTGAAGTAGCTCAAAGAACAAATTGGATTTCACATCCCTACCCCTTTTTCACAACAAGGAGAGTCTTTGGACAAGTAATTTCAGTGTTCCAGATGAGAAGCGCAGGAGGACTTCCTTTTCTCCCTACTTAAAAAGAGCTTAGGAAAATTGCAAGTCATAGTGTTTTTCAGCTTCATAAAGCTGTTTCATTAACTGTGCCCATCTCAGATGAGTCTCAGCTAAGCCTAAATTAGCAGCCTTACCAGATTAAAAAATGTGCTTCTCAAATGCATCTCCTTCCTTCCTGCCCCTAGAGGCCTCAGTGCAAAAGGAAAGGAGATGTTTCCTAGACACAGTAAGAAGGACTTCTCTCCCTCTCAGGTATTTTATTCAGACACTGTGGTTGTAGTGTCCCATTGCCTACCTATGCTGTACAGAAGTCTAGGAATGGATGCCATTCAAATCCACCTTTTGGTGTGAAGATAATGGCCTTGAGGGGCTGTCTGCAAGGGTACTTCTTAATCGTTCATTTCTTTAGTACTGGATTATTTGAATACAGAAATAGAGAAGTTTTACAGGTTTGCCTATTTTTGGCCATGTTTTTCCCTTTCTCAGTTCATCCTTTCCCTTTCTATGCTGATAAATGTGTGCATCTCTCATCCCTAATTCAACAACTTTCCTCCTTTCCATAGAACAAAGTACACAAAGTAATGCAGAGTTCAAGTGTGCTACCTTATACATCAATCTTCTACATGATTCCATTGCTTGGCAAAACCACAGCTTGCACTTTCATTTTGCATATTAATATGCAAATATGTTTTCCAATTAGTCACAGCAAATTAACTGCCCTTATCCTAGGCAAGGACAATTCCATTTGCCTTGCTGTAGCATTCCATCTTGTGAATCCTTAGCTGAGAGTTAAGGTCTCATTAAGAGAACCCCCTCCTGCACCAGAGTCCATTTGGATGGAGAGGTGCTCACCTGCAGGGTGCTCAGAGAAATCTACTTCAAAAGATTCATTTCAGAGACAGCACAAGTAAATATGGACATAAACTTCATCTACAAATCAAATCCTACTGTAATCCAGATATCCCAGAATGTTTTGCTGCTGCTGCACGCAAGGCATTGATTTCATACAACATTCAGTCCTGACTCCAAGATCAATATACAGCACAATAACTGCCCTTTCAAAGCTCAGCATGATTGCAGAGACTCCAGTGCTCTGATGGATATAAAAACACCACAAAATTTTACAGTTACTCAGATCAGGAAGACAGCTCATTTGTTGTCATTGGAAATCACTGGGCCTCTTGGAATGGAACTGGCATAGTATTGTCAAGTGGTTTTAGTTACCAAAAAGCCTGGGATGAGAATGACTTTCAACCTTTTATAAGGTCACCAAGACCTCCTGATGATCAAGAAGTGACAGGAGCTGTGCTGAACTATTTGTCCTCTCAACCATCTATTCAATGGTCTGTGAAATTTGACTGTATGATTATGTTTTACTCAAATTAAGTATTAGTACCAAACTCAACATGTTGTCATATGAATCAAATCACACCTTTTCCTTAAACCTGAGTTAAATTCATTCAGTTATTTCTTTTGCTTTAAAAGTGCAATTAGCAGAGACGTTTTTCTGTTGCTGAAATGACAACTTCAATCCTCACATTTGACACAAAAGTTGACATATTTTTAGACAATAGAATTCACTAGAAAATTTCAAGTAGTTTTGAGTGTGGTAATTGCAGATCTGATGGTGCAAAATCAAATAGAGGAACAGTAAATGTTGTACCTAAATAATCTGAGGGAAGCAATGTCTCATGTCTACCTGCCTATGTCAGTTTTGAAGGAGTGCATGTCAGTAAAACACCTGCCTTATTAAAATCCATGCTTGGATACACAGCCAGGCTGAGCTTTAGGTTTCCTGTGGAAATTATGCATGTGATAACAAGAGTTTCAATGCCCTAGAAAGCCCTCTGCCCTTGGCTTCTCAAACAGTTGTTTTTCTCAGGTAGATTACTTTAGATTTGCCTTACCAAGGCCAAAAGAGATAAAATAACTGTGAGAAGTTGGAAAGCAACCTTAGCATATTTTGTATTCTCTGTGTCACCCAGAGCCTGTGTGGGTTTTTAAGCAGTGTGTAAGTCAGAGCAGATGAATCAGCCTGGAGATGGCAAGGGTTTGTCTGAAAGCACAGCCAGAGCTGCCTGATCTGGCCCCTTTACTTCACCATAATGACTTTGTGGAGCTGCATCTTCAGGGGAGAGGGAGGAATAACTTGACAGTGACCATAATACAAATGTCAAAATCCTTCTACTGCACACTCAGAATTATTTCAGGACTGCAGAAGAGGCAGGGAAAGAGCAAGAAGTCGTGCTTGTCAGCATTCTTAGCAACTTATTAACATGTTCTCAGTTTACTGCCATTTGCTGTCCTTCAGCCATGCCAAGAACCACAGTGCTCTGACAGGTAAAATCACATTTTGGGGGATGTGCTGATGCCTCTGTGTTAACAGCATCTAAACCAGTATATATCTTTTATATGAGCTATTTTTAACAAATGAGGCCACCAATATTCTTGTGCTGCAAGTCATTAAGTTACAGTTGTGTCAATCCCAGGAAGAGCTGAGAGTTTCCAGCTTTGCTAAAATACAAACAAATGCACTCTCATCTCTCTTAACCCAGCTGTGAGAAAATGAAAGTGGAAAATAAAACCCTTTTCTCTGAGTAAAGATAAAAGACTTAACTGTTAACGAGGAGAGAATTAGAGCTGCTTCTCTCTTGATCTTGAGATGTCTCAGATACTGAAACAATTAATTGGGCAAAGGGTTCAGTAAAAGTGAAAATTTGTCAAGGAACAACTTTCTGATACCCATGTTCGGTTTCTTTTAACAATCATGTTTCATTCTTCACATTTGAATCTTAGCTGGCCAGCAAAAAAAAAATAAACTATGGAAGAGGAACCTTTGGAAGAAGAAACTATAAAGCTATTTACTGAAAAGTTATGCTAAATTGCAGTTACTTTAAAAAAATCTGATTATAACCTAGAAACAATGAAATTAGGATTTTAATATGGACTAGAAACATATATTTAAATTCAATGGAAGCAGTCAAAATGCAGTGTTGTCACAAGTTCAGTAAGGCAATAAGCTTGGTTCCAGGAATAATTAATTTCAGAGGAAGAAAAGAACTGCATTACTTGATAACATACAAATCTTTAGCAGTTTGCATTTACTCTAGTAAAGACCAATTTACACAAAAAATTACAAGAGGCAAGCTGTTCAGTAATGACTGAATAATTGGTTTGATTCAAACTTAGGATAGCACAATATATCCTCAAATTCCATGACCTGTTTTTAAGTGTAATCTTCCTGACCCGGCAGAGGCTCTGAAAGAATATTCAGCATTAAAAGTGAATTTTAAAAAGCCCTGTGTTTACAAAATAAAATTAGCATTGCAATGGAAGCAATGTGCACCCCTCAATTGCTGATGAAATCCTTGTTTACTCATTTATGGTTGCTAACAAGTGTAGCTTAACCACCAGGATACATAGCTCAATCTGTGAAGTATTGCAGTGGACCAAAAAGGTATTTTTTCCCAAATAAAATATGCAAAGCATAGAAAATTTTCTTCTGTCTTGAGTATAAAACTATGCACTCAATCAGCACAGAAGTATGACAGAAAAGACTTGCAATAAAATCAAGGACACACACACCTTTATCAGCATATTACACCTGATGATGGCACAGCTCATATCATCATTGTACAATATCACCACCTGATGATGGTACAATTCATGTCATCATGGTACAATATCAACCCCTGATGATGGTACAGCTCACATCATCATTGTCAATATCACCACCTGATGATGGCACAGCTCATATCATCATGGTACAATGTCATCACCTGATGATTGTACAACTCTCATCATCATGTGCAATATCACCACCTGATGATTGTACAACTCACATCATCATTTACAATATCATCACCTGATGATGGTACAACTCTCATCATCATTGTACAATATCATCACCTGATGATGGTACAACTCTCATCATCATTTACAATATCACCACCTGATGATGGTACAGCTCACCTACTGGCTGCCCTGGGCACAGCCAAGCCTGCAGTGAGTCTACAGGATATTTATATATGCACAGGCAAAGGGCTGGGATTACTGCTTCCCTCTGTCCTCACCACTGCTGCTGTGTTTTTGTTTACAGGTGGACAGGAGAACCATTCTTGGCCAGACCAGCCTGGGCACTGGTTTCTCACAGCCCATGCAGAAAACACTCTGATGGCTGTTTTGCAGATCTGTCAATACACAGACACCAAAAAAAAGCCACAGCTTTATGTGGTGTTGTGAGGTCCCCAGGACCAGGTGAGAGATAAGAATTTGACTCCAAGTTCTCAGAAGGCTGATATATATTATCTATTATTTTCTAAAACTGTGCTATAGAAAGAGAAAGGATACAGACAGAAGGCTAAACAAGAAGAATACTAAAACCCATGACTAAGCAGAGTCCCAACACAGCTGGACTGGGATTGGTCATTAAGTTAAAACAATTCACATGGTGGGTAAACAATTCTCCAAATCACATTCCAAAGCAGCAAAACAGGAAGAAGCTGAAGATATCCTGGTAAAGGAATTTTTCACAAAATATCACAGTGACAGCTTTACTTAATATGTCCCCTGTATATAAATTATAGTAAGTTTTTTGTAAGCCAAGTGGGCATTTCTTATTTCAAAGCACTAGGCAAACCTTCAAGTATTATTTATTTTTCAGATAATGATATTCCACACTAGTTTCTGCTCTTGGCATTGTATTCAGGTTTGATTTTTCAACACACCAAACAGTTGGAGATTGCTCTTTTGGCAGAATTCAGGAATAAAGTCTTAAAGATTTTCTTTTCCAACTTAACAGGAAAAAACATAGCAATGTGATATTGTAGGCCACAAAGAAGAGTGATCCATGAGTCATCCACAGATTTTAATCCTGCATATTACTAGGTAAACTGTGGATTTCCTTGACAGGAACTGAACCTTCCATTTTATACAAAGAGAAGAAACCTAATGGAAAAAAACCCATACAAACAGACAATCCTGAGCAACTGTAAAAATCCCTCTATAATTTAAAAATGTAATTCTAAAGCTTTTTAATGAAATCAATGTTCTATATTTCTGTCATGGCTACACTATATCTTCATCTAGTGTGGTTGAAGAAATCACTTTTCTATGTTTTCTTCCATGTTCTGAAATAAACATGTTTGCACTGTGATGCATCTTATTATGATAGCTGGCCATAAGTGAGGATTTTGCAAGAACAAAAGAACAAAAACTGAATAAAACTTGATTGGCATTTTGTCTGAGTTTAACTTAAATAAGGGGTTCTCCATATAGTTCTGCTTAGCATAATTTAGCATAACAAGCAAAATTTGCTCTGCAGGGCAAACAAAGTTTATATTTAACATGGTGTTGCGTGGCTCACTGAAAAGTACAATTCCAGTCAAAAAATTGGTTCACTAAGAGTTCATTTTATTCAGCCACTACACTTAGAGGCCACAGTTCTGAATGCTCAGAATCTTCAGCTCAGAAGGTGCCAGAAATTAACTACTACTTCAAATAATACCCAATATCAAGACAGTATATTTTTCCAAACAGGCTATTGCTAAAGCAGAGTCACCAAACCTGGCAGATGGACAAGTAAGAAACAATGGAATGGGAAACCTTTCCACCTGACTTCCAAAAAAGAGCTGATTAGGCACCAAGTAGGTAGAATTCCCACCAGCAAGGTGTGCAGGTTTGTGGCCCATTAATAGTGAGCACCTGCAGGTGTTATCACTGTCACAGGACACAGCTAATGAGACAGAGAAAGAAAACTAAATGTTGAACCCATCCAACCTTTAGCACAATGGCAGACATGCTTTCTGGTACTGAAAAATAAAAAAGCCTCTGAAAAAGGTGGTGCCAAGAAACAGGGACAACAGGAAGAAAATGATGCACAGGAAATTGCACCTGAACAGGAGAAAGAGTTTATTTACTGTGCAGTGAACTAGCACTGTGATCAGGAAGACAGCTCATTTATTGTCATTGGAAATCACTGGATCTCTTGGAAAGGAACTGGCCTAGCATTGGAACAGATTGCCCAGAGAGGGTGTGGAGAATCCTTCACTGGAGACATTCAAGAGCTGTCTGGACACAATCCTGTGCTCTGAGATGACCCTGCTGGAGCAGGGAGGTGGCACCAGGTGACACACTGCGGTCCCTCCCCACCTCACCCAGCCTGTCACTCCTCAGCACTTATAAATAGCCTGTGCAGGAGCAGATGACATCCCAAATATATGCTTTCTCTTGCAAGAATTCAGACAGCTGATGTCTCTCCCATGGAGCCTGGCAAGGGACAAGAAAAATTTCCAATTGCATTTTGGCAGCTTGGCCCTTTGGTAACCTGAATGTCACTGTCACTGGCCCCCAGCCAGAGCTCATTGGAGTCACTGGGAATCTTTCCATTTGCTTCAGTGGCCTTTGGATCAGGTCCATATTAGCTTTCAGATTTGTTCATATGTTTCAGATATATCTGGCATTTCTTTTCAAGGGCACAGTGTGTGAACAATAGCCTGTTTGCTGACTACAATTTCACATAATTTACTTTACCATGATAATACAGAATAATTACAGAAATCTTTCCCTTCTTGGTGTACTGCTTATACTTGTATAAATCAACAGTAAACTAATTTGGGTTAGCCATGTAATAAATTACTTGTCAAAGAAAAAGTAGCTGAATTCTTCATACATTCTTTTACCAAAGAATGGGAATTTGGAATTAATTGGGAATGGTTTGGTTTTTTAGACATGAAGATGTGAGCTGAAAAACTGGTTTTATAGAACTGTAACATCCATTTACCCACGCAGAGATTATATTAAATTGCTGTAAAACACACATAATATTTACTGCAATAATTTACTGCAACTGACTGTAATACTTCAGGAATTATCTGTCTTCCCAGTGTAGATGGAAATTGAATTTTTTTCCTAGAACTGTGTTAATTTCTTAAAATATGCTGTCACTATTTCATCATTTTACCCCTAAAATTCACCCATAAACTTGTTTGGTGCCATTACCACGTGTAAACATTTCTTTAAATAACTGACTTGGTAACAACCGACAATATTGGATGGAAGAACAGAAGATGATTTCACCATAGTCCAGTGACTGAGAAATTAATATACTAAAATAAATTATTAATAAGTAAAACCAAAGCCAGGTTTAGTGAAAAGTTACATCTGTGCAGGAGGAGAGGAAGGGCAGGAGGAGCCAATTCTGAGCAGGCAGCGAGGTGGGGCAGAGGATCCCAGAGCCTCCCTGAGCTCTGCTGGAATTCTGGAGTCCCAGCGCTCACCAGGGAAGGGCAGGTGGCAGATGAGCTCACTTGGATGTGCCCCAGCCCTCCAGCTGGGCAGGCTCATTCTGGCTCATTTGGAAAAGGAAGGGCTCCTGAAACAAGCTGTGAGGGGCTGAAAACCTTGAGCTGGAGAAGGGCAATAAGCCACAGGGAACAGCTACTATGAATCAATGAAAAATTATTTTAAAAAAGGAGAAAAAAATAAACCTGACAAAAGAAAAAAAACCAAAAACACACAACCCTAAACATCCCCAGAATGGTCAAGCCTTTCCCACTTTAAATACTTGAGCCAGCTCTTAAACCACTCAAGCCTGTAAGATGGTGGAGGTATTTATTTTAACTCAAACTTAGCCCTTTTTCAGGCAGACTATGCCCTACTTGATCATGTATGTCAAAATACATTCCAGATTTAAGAGCATAATGAGACACAGCTGTTGTGCCAAGACAGACAAAGGCTGAAGATCAGTGAAGAGGTAAAATTGCTTGTCCATGGTAACTGAGTGGCAGAGCTGACATAGGAAATTCTGTTTTTCCAAGTCCAACTCTAGTGCCCATCACAGACTGAATTCAGCAGCAGCAATATTATTGCAGGCAGCTCAGGATACAATTGGGCTTGTAAAAAGCCAAGAATAACAAGAATGTATTAGATGATAAGCCACAGTAGACAGGACAGATACATTTATTTACCAGCTGTTTAATTATTCATACAAAGCATAAGAAGTGGGTCACAAAAAGCCTGATAGTTGCCAAATTGCAGTTCCTCTCCCTATTTGTAAGTGGGAGCAATGTTGGCAAACTTTTATGTTAAGCAAAGCATCTCAACTCCAGGAAAAAACTGTATGGTAAAAAAAATATCTATTCCAGAGGATAGCAAAAATCTACTAGACACCCCTGCCTCTCTAATTCACTTTTAGCCCCACCACCACTTCTCACAACACCACTGTTAAATCATTATCAAGTTAATAAACTTTTGGAGTATGTTTCTTAAATAGTTGTACACAGTCATCACAAGAAATGTGTCATGGTCTGCCTGCTGATATATCCAACCATTGGGAAGTATTGAGTTCCATGACTCCAACATAATCTGCCACATCTGAAAAGATTTTCCATTTTGAAAGTAAATATGATGGCATTAATTTGCATTCAAGTCTAATTCAAGCTAAAATACTGGGAAGTAAGTTGTGCAGAACAAAAGAGCCATTTAGAAAACAGGCTTTGGATCCTTTCCCAATGAAACAAATAACCTTTAGCACTAGGAACATAAACTTTCTAAGCAATAATTCGTGGTTTGAAGGAACCATTGAAATAACAATATTAAAATGGCATTGGCACATTCAGAAGCCACTGTTCTCCTTCCTGCTCACATTTCAGTGAAGACTTCGCCTGAATAAAAATCTCCTGCGCTTTTTTTGATAGATACATCCAGTTCTCTGCCTGCTATTGACTGCTTCTGAAAGCTCAATTTGATGAAGCCAAACACCAAGGAAAGAACTTAGAATAACCCAAGAAGTACCTCCTGACAATCATAAAACACCTCACAACACATGAACAGGAAGGAGAAGTCCATTTTCTTGCACTCAAAGTCCTGTGGTTCCATCTTTTACACTGATTTGTACCAAGTTGCACATCTGGGATATGAAATTAATTTCTGCCTTTCAGAAATTTAGCTGTTTCTCAAAAATTAATTCAGTTGGAGCAAAACAGAAATTTTTCAATAAAGTATAAAAATCACAAAATATGTAATATGGTAATAAGAGTTGTTCTTCTTTAGCTGGGTCTCACTATTCCCAGTTCTTCCCGATAAAATTCTAACAGCACAAAACTCAAAGTTTGAGGCTGTTTAATCATCAGCTCTCAAAGATCTAAAGAATGCCATCCATATATTGAAATGTCTCCCTGGGTGTTTTCCTAAAGTTCACACTTCTGATGACTTTACACATAATCATATCCCTGTGGTAAAACAGAGACTCACAAAAAACCTATAATTTCTTCAGTTAATAATGATTTCCAGCCTTTATTTAAAATAAAAGGTCCTGTTTCATCAAGCTGTGTTGCACACCCACGAGGCCCCTGTTCCTGCTAAGCCATCTGACATTGGAGAACAGCAAAGTCAAGAGCTGTGACTGATCTTCATCAAGGAGTGCCCAGAACTGGCAGCAGTTCAGCACTCAGACCACAGTTCAATTTACAGTTTTGGCAACTATTTCCAGGACGTTCTCCAAATTATTGCTACTGTCTTCGAGACAAAGTGCCTCTTAGCAAAGAGTCAGTGAACCTGGACGCTGGATTCCTTACTCCCTGAAGAAAAACAAATCGCAAACCACTTTCAGTGCACCACTAATGGTCACTGAAAAACAGTTTCTTCAAGGTAATGTTTTCACAAACTTCATTGACTGCACTAAAGGTGTCACTGCCTTGCATAATCCTTTTTGATGAACAGCACGGGGAACCGTTGCTGTCAGTGAGCAGCCGCTTTAATGCTCAGTATGGAACACAGCAACCTCACAGAAACTTGTAGCCACTTACTTGCTGACATCTTCAGAAATATGTGGGACACTGTCCTTGACATTAAATCATCTAAGGCTTTTTTTTTTTCTCCCTGTGGTGTACAATTTTTGGGCTGTCAGGGATGCCTTCAAAAAAGTTGCTAAAAGTATTCAGCAATAACCTTGCTGATAAGCTCAGCACTCAAAAGAGAGTTGCACAGTTTTATAGTGCAGCATGGAAACTGGAATTTTCTTCTGTCTCTTGGCTTCAGTCTATGGACAAAGTAAAGCATCTCTACTTCAGAAAAAAACTGTATGGTAAAAAAAAAATATCTATTCCAATAAAATAACAAACTGCACAAGTGTCTTTAGGAGGCTTCCTTTTGAGTATCCAGCATAATCTAACCTAACTTTCCAAATGGAAGAATTCCAGCAGCAGTGAAAAATCTTTAAATGACAAGTTTATGGTCACACATACTGCTCTGGAGAATAGAATTCCAAGCCCGGACACTCTTCAGCTATCTATAAAAATTTCCTCCATGAGGGGTCAATAATCCCCCAGTCTGCATAGCCAAGAATGATCCCTCAAGCTATTCTTCCAAATATACATGAATTACTAACAAAGCAACCAAACTAAAGTATTTAAAGTAATCTGGGTTATTTTCATAGAATCAGATCCAACTCTCAGTCATAAATACATTTCTGCCTTCAGAGCTGAAGATGGGAGGCACAATAGCAAGCACTCCTCAGCATTGTTCCAAATACTGCCTTGGATAGATCGTGGAGAAATCTCAGGCAACAGGGATGTGAATTTAGTTGCAAGTGCAAATTTTGCTGGACAGGAGCCTCAGATATGCCAATAATAAGTAAATAACAATGAACAGCACAGGGCAAACATCAGAAGTTTACAGACAGCTCTAGACCCTATGAAGGCAAGGCAGTCAAGATTGAAAATCAATTTTACCTTCTTGTTTTCAGGCATTAGCAGGCATTTGAAAACTGCACATTTGAGAGCTCAAATGCATGTATATAAACTACTAAGGAAAAAATTGAGGGGAAAACATATGACAATTAATCACAATGGTACATGAAATATTTCCAAGTTAATAGAAACCCATGAAAATCTGAAGACTTCTCCATATAAGAAACAAATTCTAGCAATTTATATGGGATACCACAATAAAACAAAGCAACAATCTGGAGAAGGCATGAAAACTAAACATGAAACTAACTTTAAAGTACATTATCAGGTAACCTGTGAGCAGCTATGCAGAAGGATCTGAGGATCACAACATGAGACAAAAGTTCTTGGAAGACACAGCCACGTTCACCATGGAGATCTGGGAGTTACTCATGCTGAGAAGGCTGTTTCTGACCTCAAATAGAAATATTCATGTGAAGAGTTTTCAGAACAAGTGAACAGTAACAAATTGCCACAACCAGATGGTATTTACCCAGCAATCCAAACTAACTTAAGAGAAAATAAATATTCTCTAACTACAGGGTGTAGTTAACACTTAAATCTGCCTCTGTAGCAGAGGGCTTGAGGATGGAAAATGTGATGCAGCATCAAAAAACACCACAGAGTGACAGGCAAGCATAATAGAAAAATTATTCCAATCAAAGACATTTAAGGCTGGAAAGGTTCTGCTGCACAATGCTGAGGAAGTTAAATGCCCACTTGACTCCAAGAACCAACTGAAAAAATTCATAGAAGAAAAATCCATAGTTTCTAACCACACTGTTTCTGGGTCAGGCAGACCTGAGGCAAGTACAGCAGCTGGAGAAGGAGTGTGGGAGAGCATCAGTACACACTTGTACAAAAAAATCAGTACATACTTGTGCTTTTCCTGTGTATCACAGCCCTGGCAGTGCCCAGGGTAATCCTGGGTTATCTGAACTCCCTGCAGGATCTGTGAAATTCCTCCTTATTTATTTACACAAGGTTTTTCTCTAAACAGAGACCAATATGGCATTGAAAAATCCATAGTAATCTTTTTAAACAAAGCATTTTTCCCAAATTTCCTAATGAGGCCTCCAAGCGACTTCAAACATGCACAGAAAACATCTAGATACATCCAGAGGACTCCAAATTCATGGAAATTCCTGCTGTGTGTCACAGCCAAAGAGTTTAACACTGTGAGCCCAAGACTGGATCTTCCCCTGCCTTCCAATCCTCTTCCTGGACATGGAAAAAGGGGATTAAGGTGCTTTTCCATCAGACACTTCATCCCCAGGGTCTCAGCTCATGCTGCTGTGGGTAATTTAACCCATAACTTGTGACCAAAGAGCCCAGAGCTCTGCAGGGAAGGCAGCAGCCCCTCAGTGGGGCAGAGAGAGCAATGAAAGTATTTTAAACCTCACCTAGGGATTCACCAGAAGCTGTGTGGAAGATGATTTCTCTGTTATTGTTGATTGGCAACTTTCTCTATATTCTGTATTCTTCAATTACACACTGTAATATTACACTGCAATATTTTTCTATGCTTCAATTTTCCTTTCACAGACGTTTCCAACAAGTAAATGTATTTTCCTGTTGAATCCCTTTTGTTCTTTAACAAAACATATTAATAAGATATTTTGTTTTTCATAACCATACACCACAAGTTAAAAAACCAGCTTCAACTCTGCTTTTCTTTCAACTGGGGGAAAAGGGATAAGATTTTCTAAAAGCATTTTTGCAGTGTAAATCCATCTGGACACCTACTAAACCATAGTTACTGGGGATAAAAAGTCCTCTGGTAATGGGGATCCGAATTGTCCTCCTTTGACTCATTTGGAATGTGAAAAATAAACCTCAGGCCTGTTTGAGCAGAAAAACTCAGGATTTCTTCAAACTTCAGCTGCAGTTTCTGTTGATTTTACCAAACCCATGTAAACTCTCTTGGCAGCACAGCAAGTTTTGTATCTGCAATGCTAATGGAATGGAGATGATGGGAATTGTACCATCCTGCAGATGGAATGCAAGGGTGTTTGCTGTATTTGCATGCACCCATATGCCATTATTTATCATTACAGTTGGCAATTTTGCCTAACTACAAATTGCAAAGGATTTCTATATTGAGAACAAGAATGGGGAGTTTCAAAATGAGCCAGTATTCCAAATGTGGTGCAGAGCAGTGAGCAAACTGTATTTTTCTGCATGTTCTTAACCACTGCCACAGATCCTGCACTGCATTTATCAAACCTTTATACCATCTAAATTATCACTTTCAGGAACAGCAAATAACTTTTGAATAATTCCACTATCTGGCCTAAAACAAAACCAGTGGGGTTTTTTTATTATGTCCCTACTACTATTGGAAAAATAAAGAAAAAAGAGAGCAAGGATAGAGAGTCTTGTACTGGTGTAGCACCATCCTTATATTTCATTGGTTTTATTAACTTGTGCTTTATTAATTTTCAGAAATACCTAGCAGGAGAGAAAAGTAAAAATATCACAGTCATACAAGGCTTCCAATTAAATGCAACACAAAGATGCCACTGCATTGTTAAAATGACCCATTTTCTGTTTTCTTTAAATTAAATTACCTTCATATTCTGGTGTCTAATCTGTATATAGCCCCAGGGGAGTTCCCTAGGTGGCAGGTACAGATGTTATTAGCTATTGTTAAAGGTGAGTTCAAGCCAAGTTAATTACAAGTAGATTCTTGAAAAGTAGTTGAGCCTTTGTTTTAGTTCATAACCTCTGGGGGAAAAAATAAAAAAAAAACAGTCATAGCCCACAGGAGGATAAAAATGAGTAAAGTGAACAGCTTAAGGAGGAAAAGACATATGTACAGCTGAAAAACTCGAGAACTCCTTCAATTAAATCAGTAAGTCTCCCAACAGCATGGGAGAGAACAAAAGTGCTTCAGTGGTCAGGAGTTAATCTAGAAAATCTACCACCTAATCAATGCCAAGCTGCAGCCTGCTGGTTTAAGCTGCTAAAAAAAAAAAAATCATTGTGTGTGCTTTGCCATTTCCCAAACCTTCCAAAAGATCACGTTTTCACCAGAAGGTGCTGGGGAATGGGCAAGGATTAAAGCCCTCGTTTTCATACCAGAGCTTTGAAGAAAACAAGGCACCATACAGACAACTGATACCACAGAGGGAAAAATAAACTCATGATTGGATGGGGAAAGCTGAGCAACACACATCTGAGAATTTCAGAGAACCACAGTGACTTGATGGTGTCTGCAAGGAGAGGAATAGATGCAGATAGAAGACATTTCAGGAGCAGATAATTCACATTTTTCACACGCAAGCAGCAAAATGAGTTTGCTTACATAGGTGGATGCCAGCAGATGTCAAACTAGGCTGTCACTGGGCAGTTGCACAACCATATTAATATTAACAGTTTGGACAAAATGAGAAGCCTTGCTGGGAGCTTCAGAGCATAAGAACCAAAATAATGAGTGGGGGAAATTTCCATTAAAAAATAAAGGGAAACCAGGCATTAGGACATAAAAAGCACTTCAGCAAAGTCAACAGCTCATCCTCCATCACACTGTGCACTTTTCTAAGGTGGCCTGTGTGTTCTGCTCTGCTGTGTAAATATTATAATCTACCTTCTGGATGTAATTCTGGCAAAAATGACACCATTGGTCAGGTACAAAACAATAGTAATAGTGTTTGCTATGTGAGCCTTCTTTCTCTTTTGACAGAAATTCTGGAGTTGGGAATATGTCCACCTGGGTTAGCAGATGCGTGGCATACTACAAACTATCTCTTGTTCAGATCATTTTTCTTTCCACCACCGACTTCACATTCCCACAGGCTCCTTCCTACAACAAATTCCCTGCCTGATACTTTCAGATGTAGCCAGAAATGTCAAATCCAACTTTCCTCTCGTGGGCTTTCACTCCCAGCTGCAGAACACATCCTGATCAGAGCCTGTCCCTGCAAGGGCTGCATCACCCCTGTGAGGCTCAGAGCTCTGTGACAAACCTGGCAGGCAGGTGCCACAGCTCAGCCTGGCTGTGCCCTACACCTGCTCTGCAACAGGCACAGAACAGAGGATAAAGCTGCAAATCTCACTGCAGGTGCTTCTCAAGCTCTGGTAGAATTCCCATGCGTTGCAGTGGGAAGAAGGAAGTGCATTCCTTTCACTGTATAAAAATTTAAATAGTGACATTTTTAAAAATACTCTGAACTAAAACCAAAATTATTGCCATTGAAACAGCTGACTGACTTTACTGGAGACTATTTTAATTTACTCTTACCTCAGATCCATGCAACAAATGAAACATTTTGGCAACTTGTATTTTTAGTACAAATTTGTTTTGTGTGACTTTGTTAAAGTTATATCAGTCAAAAGCACTATATTGTCCCCCAGACATCATGTGACGCTGTTCCTGTTATTAGGGAAGGCTTCATTTCATCTTAATGAAAGGATGAGATTTATCAATTATGGGATGAATAACACAGAGGTTATCTTTGATAAATGGACTTGTAATTGAAGGCAACAACAGGAAATCACCACAAATATCAAACATAACTTGAGAACATATAAGAAATGTGTTTTGTAACATTTACATTTCAAAAAGGATTGTGAAATATACATGCTGTGCTATTTCATTTTTATCTGATAGCTGTGTCCTTTGTAATTTAGAGAAACACTGGATCAAACAAGAGCCAATTACAGCCATGCATTGTTAGTGAGCAAAAACAAGTCTTAATAAGGTCTGTACCCCGTTTAATCACTGTATCATAGTAATAAACTATTTATTTAATATTTAAAATGTTACCTTATTTTAATTACAACTAGATACAGCATTACTTCTCTAAGCCAATTATGACACATAAAACCAAAAATAAATAATTCAGACAGTTTCACTTCAAAGAAATCCATTAGGGTCTTGTTTGGGAGTACTTTGATCCTGTCTGTTTCATACTTAGCAAAATTTAGCTGTGGAGAAAAATTCTCTCCTAGCTGCAGTAAATAAATGTGACCAGCTGCACCCCCAGCAGCCTGTGCTTGCCCTCACCTATAATTTTAATTTAAACTCTGCCAGACTTGGTGCCTGGGCAGAGGGAATCATGAAGGAAGACAATGCAAGAGCCACTCAGATGCAGCAGGAGGTACCTTTAGAAGAACTGAACCCTAAACAATGTCTTTCTCATTGTTACTAAAATAATGTGAAAAAAGGTAGACAAAAAAAAAAAAAAAGTGAAAGATGTGCAGTGTAATTTGCCTCACACCATGAAAGCACACAACTAATAATCAATTCTCATGCAGAATTACAGGAGGCACAAGATTGAAATCAATGCCCAAGTGAAGCAGGGTTACTTTGTTGGCTGCTCAGGAAGGTGCATTTTGTCAGAACCTCACCAAACCCGCTGGCCTTGGCATTTCAAGCAAAAACCACACAAAAAGGACCCCACTGAGGCTGAGCACACTCTGGGCAGTGTAATTAGTCATTAGTTCAGCTGCAGGGAAGGGGACTCAGGACAGGAATCTGCTGCTGAACTTGCAGAGAAGAGCAGTGGAAATCCAGGAGGTGCTTCACTATCTCGGGTTCCACACACGTGGATTACCAGAGTTTTTTGGAGTATCTCTGTTCTCCAGGCCACCCCAGAATCATTCCTCCTAGCCATCTGGTAAATGGGATTATTTTCTCATGTTATTGCTCCTGCTCACACTTATTTTTTGTATTTCTTGATTGCACTAAGCCTCTGTTTGAGATTTCAAAGCCATTTCTCTGTCTCATTAATTCTTCCTCTCCAACTCTCCACCACGCACAATAACATTCTCATTTTGGTTTTACTTTATTTAAATCCACAATGAAAGTCTAGAAGAAAAAATATTGAAATATTTATCAACATACACCTCTATTTATGTCTAGCAAGTGAACCCCTTCTAAAATTGCATCAAGACATTAAAGTTCCCCATGGAAAAAAAGAGAAAGCAGGGCAAGTCTCACGATAGAACAGCTGCTGGCAGGATTTGCTAGAGAAAGCTACAGTCATGTTCCTTTTGCAGTTAATAAACAGAGCCCATGCAACTGGAGAGGCAGGGCATGGATTAATAACACCTTCTGCAACAGTAATCATGTGTCTGTATTACTTGTTTTTCAGAAGAGCAATTTTCCTCACACTAATAAATCTAACTGCAGAAATATGGCTTGTGTCACAAAAGTGCATTGCAGCAGGGTAGTCTTTATCACTGAGGTGAGAAATACCTTTTATGTTTATTAATACACTGTTTTTAAAACAGATCTTAAAGATGTTAGCAGTGCCATTACACATATTCAGTGAAGCCCAGATGCATTATTCATGGGAGCTGTGATAAGCCACTTCTCCTCTAATGCTTTATCCACACTCTGCCTCCTCAGGGCTGACTTTCAAAAGTGGGGAGAGAAGCACAGAGGCATCAACAGCTCTCATTTCCTGCCAGGGGGATGCTGAGCAGGATCTGCCCTGAAAATCCCCCACCTGTGACAGCCAGGAGAATTTCCTGGGAGGGGCAATGGCTCCTCTACACAAAAAAAAAAAAAAAAAAAAATTCCACAGACATCACACACTGCCTTTTCAAGGTTTTGGGGTGTGGGTACCAAATCTGCTACAGGTATTTCATGTGTTTGAGAATGATGCTTGTAATTTGTAGTGTTAGGACTTGTAGAGAAGGCAAAAGAGCATGGCTTTTAGGATAACTAAGCCTGGGAAGTTTCCAGCCACATTTCCCACTCAGAGGTGGAACCTGACAGGTTGGTGTGCTCTTGTTTCTGGTCCAGCAATGAACATAAATGAAAAACCTCTGAGTAAGATCATTTGATCTCATGAGAATTAAATAATTACATAGGGCCTGTGGTGCATATCAGACACTCCACTATGGCTACACACTTATTCCATGGAAATTATTCCTGAGGGCAGTGACAAGCAGCACTTAGCACCTACTGAGTTCAAAATTGAGGCACTCATTTGAGAGCACTTTGACCCAGTTCATGCCTGTAAATGGAAATTTTATTAATTCCATTGAAATATCCTTTAATAGAACAGGAGAGATCCAAAATTACTCTTTTGCAATGGGCAGGGACATAAGAACTCTCTAATTGATTCTGGTCAAATTTCTATGAAGTCAAATTCTATGTCATCCAAACAACTGCCATGATATTCTATCAGCAATTGTAAATGTTCTTCCAAGTTGCCCTTTTGTCCTTTTATTTTTAGTACTTTACCTAAAGGAATAAATATAAAATGTTGAGAAAGGCTATGGGTTTTTGGTTTGTTTGGAGTGTTTGTTGTTGTTTGGTTGGGTTTTTTAAATCAACTCATTCATAAAGGACTATCAGTGAAGTTTCTTTGATTTTTCTCAACAACACATCTTAAACTAACTTTACCAATAGAAAAGACATTTCCAGCACATATTTTATTTTTAGCTCAGATAATCTAGAGAACACTTTGCTCTTAGCTACTTCACCATCAAATTCAGCCAAAGGGTAAACTCCACAGAAAAGTGCAGATGCTATCAGAAAAATAGAGGGAACGAGATGAAAAGGAGAAAAAAATTTTAAAAGGAAAGCAAAAATGCCAAAAGGTATAAAAATAAAAAAAAAGAAATAAGGAAAACCATCCACATTCACAACTTAGCTAACTCACCACGAAAATATTTATCCAGATTCTGAATACCCAGCTCTAGCAGTATCATGGTATCCAGATCCTTTGTCCTCCACAAGAATCTGCATTAATGTTCAAGAAACCTCCCTGGCCAGCAAGTGCAGCACCACTGCCAGACTTGGAAAGAGGAGCTGCTGTGCTGGGCCAGTGAAAAAGGACAGGGATGCACAGACATCTTCAGGGAGCTGCAGATGCCACTGAGTTCCAGGCAAAACAGCCTCCCTTCAGAAACGGGCTGAGAAAGGCTCTCAAAAGGGAACAGCACAGACACCCCTCCTTGTTATTGCTGAAACAAAACATTTTTCCCCTGTTTTTCTCCCTCAAACATTCTGTATCAGCATATGCAAAAGCAAAAACTTGCACTCTATCATTTTTCTCCAGCGAGGCAGGAAATGAGCAGTGCAACTTCATCATCCAGTGGTTGCATAAGGCCTGGATGGATGAGCAGTAAAGAAGAAATTCTGCTGTTCCCTATTCTACCTAGAGACACAGGAACTGTGCTGCCATCACATCTGAAAGGGCTGGTCCCCAAAGGTGCACTCTGGAAAGATCACAAACTACTCATCCAGAGGAAAGCACTTCTTGCTCTGGAAGTGTCATTACAGATAAACTGTTCCTAAACTCCAGGGTAAGCAGGTATTCTGAGAGTAATGTGTATTTACCACCTGGCTTATGCATGCAAAATTTGGACCATATTGGGTTTGCTTCCTCTGTTTCTCATCGAATGAAAAATAATTACATAAAAGAATATTTGTCTCTGAGCATCTCCATAAATTAACAGGAAAAATTCTTGAAGTAATTGAGGTTGGAAGCCATAATTGAATTGAAAACATTTCTACCAATCTGTGATTCTTTATGAGACAAGTGATATTATCTCTTCAATGCTTGCTGGATTCAGCACTCTGCCTCTCTAGTGCATCACTACATTCAGAAAAGCAGCTGGTGATAAACATGCAGCACTTCTTCAGTTTAATAATAAGTGTATAGAACCTAATGATTTTGGCAAGCTTTTAACATTTTATTACTGGCAATGTGTTTGCAGTGCTCGTGTAACACAGCTATTACAAAGAAAACAAAACTGTCTGTTGCTCCAAATGTTTACAGAGTGCAGATGCACAAGCTCTTTGCATATCTGATAGAGGTAGGGCATAAATCAACCTCTTCCACTTACACTCCACAAATTTTATCTTAAAAGCACAACCTCCTCCACTTACATTCCACAAGGTTTATCTCAAAGGCAAGTAATGAACTGAATATACTGTGGGAAAGATCTCTTCCACCAGAAAGAAAAAAGTAAAAAGTTTTACTGTCACACCAGACTCTCTTTCAGAGATGAGTTCTCCAAGCTAATGGCAAATAATCAGGAGATCCTGGGGAAATGATGCCAGCTGTGCTTTGAGGATTTACTGGTTTCTTTCAGAGAACTTTGAAGCCTCACTCCAGCTGAAAGGCTGGTGCTGTCCTGTAAAGGCACTGTGAGACTCAGAGCTCAATGCCCCAACATCCTCCTCAGGATTTCAGTTCCTTTCCTTATGCTCAGGACAGCACAGTGACAGGAGGGACAGCTTCTTAAGAGACCAGGCTTGCAGTTATTCCTGAAGGTTCACTCTGTGACAGGGATCACAGGGGTCCCAGGATGAGGGAAGAGATGAGAAAGTTGACTCTACGTTCTAGAAAGCTTGATTTATTATTTTATTATATATATTATATTAAAAACTATACTATAAGAATAGAAGAAGGATTTCATCAGAAGGCTGGCTAAGAATAGAAAAGGAATGAATAACAAAGGTTTCTCTCTGACTGAAACAGTCCAAGACAGCTGCACTGTGATTGTCCATTAATTAAAAACAACCACATGAGACCAATCCCAGACCCACCTGCTGCATCCCACAGCAGCAAACAATCATTGCTTACACTTTGTTCCTGAGGCCTCTCAGCTTCTCAGGAGGAAAAATCCTAAAGAAAGGATTTTTCATAAATTATCACAGCTACATCACTCTTTTTCTACTACACCATTGATGCATAATAGAAATATTCCCCAGGAACACAAAGCCACTGCTGGTCATGATTAGCTTCACCACAAAGATGTAAAGTTAGCAGAAATTACCACAGTATTTAAGGTTTTCTAATGCGTGTTTAAACTCTTGGAGGGGTGATACGGCCCTGTATTGTCAAGTGACAGGTTTCTCATCATCAGTAAGCTCTCTGAAACATTCTGAACAGATAGATTAGAATGTTAACCAGATCCCAGTAGATTCTGGATGTTAACCAGAGCCATCACTCCAGCTGACTCAGCCCTGCCCTCCAAGGGGAAGGCCCAGAGGGACCCAGTGCAGGCACTGGAGGAGCCAAAGGGCACAGGGTGTGTAACAGGCAGAGGGATGTCCTGGTGCTCACATCTTTCTGATCACCTAAAGTATTTATTCTCTTATCTGCATTTTCTAACATCAATCTTAGATCCACAAGGACAGACACTGCAAAATCCACCTTAAATTCAAAAAAAATTTCTGTTAAATATCCCAGTAATGACTCTCTTCAGAAGATAAGGAGCCTGTAACTGTGGAGAGAATGGCAATGGTTTGAAATAATTCTGATAGAGGATATTAAAGAACCATTCAAATATTTAATATTGTACTCATGGCAAAAGAACAGGGAAACAAACTAGTGGTTCTGATTCCACAGAACTTCTCACATTTAAAAAGCACATCATTCTGCTAGAGACAAGAAAAACAAAATATTTTATCAATATCATTTTCTCCTAAGCAAATTCAATCATTCACAATTCTGTCATGTTGTGATTTTTTCACTTTTACTGCATCCTTTCAAAAGGGAAATAGAATGAATATGAAACTTGTCTAGCTCATGATCATGCAGAAAGCATAAAGGAACTTGGGTATGGCTACAGAAACCTTGCAAAACCATGAAAATGTTGAGAGTTTCTATTAATTAATTCACAAATTATACAAAAGAATTGTTTACTGTTATAATATTATGATTCTATTGCTTCTAGTAGTGTCTTTTCTTTCTCTTGGTCAAGTCACTCTGCTGGTGAGGCACACAGGGAATAAGAATGATAAAAGGAATAAAAGCACCTCCTTGCCTAAAGAGACACATGTGGCATCAGAAATGGGAGATTTCTGACACCCACACCCTATCTGATCTTCAGGAGCTTTTTACCACAAGTGGTGGTGGGGGATGTTTTCAATGCAGACCTCAACTTTGCTAAGCAGGCACTGGTTCTGTAATTAGACAAACAGGAGTCTTGAGAGATTCCTGCAGGAATTTCTGATGGCAAACAAACTTAAGTGCTAAAATATCTGGTCTTAAGATTCTTTTTTTCCTGTGAGCATTTAGTCTGGCAAAGGCCCAGCCAGTGCAAGAGAGCTCAGGAAGTGACACAAAGACACCTGAAATAGGCACATTTAACATTCACATGAATATTTATGGCAGTGTTTTGCACTATTGACTCTGCTCTTGTTAGTAAACATAATCAATTTATGTTAATTAGTAATAGTATACTTTTGGGCTGTGGAAGGTCAAAATATTGTTTTCCTATTATTGCTAATTAATAGTTCTCTGTGGCTGTAAAGAGTAGCTAATTTGATTCTATTTTAAATATAAGTTCTGACAAAACACAGGCAGCAAACTTTCCCATTCTTAGATCAAATTAGGAAAACAAGATTATGGAAAAGTTACCTTGTTGAAAAGCATCCCCTATATTAATACATGCATTTATGGCATGCTTTTTCCCTCAATTAACTTGTAGGGATAAGAACAAAGAAGCAGGAAAGAAAAGAGTGCCATTTATGAAACCCAAAGTTTTTCAGTACATTTACATAAGGCATAAATATTTTTTTTATCCTCAGAATTTGAATTCTGTAACATCAGTGAATACAGATAGTTACTGTTTAAAAGAAAACAAAACCTCAAAGGGAATACAGACTGATTTTTGCCTTCAGTTGGAACATTCCTGCTGAACACTGGGCTGGGCCATTTTAAAATTAAACTCTTTCATTTTTCATTTGATGGATGCACTAAGAAAACTGCATTTTGACTAGAGAATTATTTTAACTTCAGTTCAAATTTCATTGTCCATCCTAATATCCCTGTAGTCAAATTTTCTCCAGGACATTTCAGAGAGAAGGTGAATATGTAGTGAAAGCTCAGGATTCAAAATTGTTCCTTCACTTATGGTATGAAATGTCTAATAAAATATTATTGCAGACTGAGAACAAAATTGCAGAGGTTCATAACCATGTCTAGCCAACCCATATGTCAATAATGGACAACAAAGGATTTTTTCCACTCTTTGCCAATCAATGCCCAGCAATATGACTCAGCAGCCATTTAAAAATAAAAGCTTTTGTTAAATCCCATGAAAAAACAGCTTGCTTTGTTCCATTTTTCATCATGCCCCAAAATTACTCAGTTTTACTCATTATTCCTCTTTCAAATACAAGGAGGGAGGGTCTGAAGAAGCAAACAATGTTTGGAAGGGTAGTTACAAAGCCAGAGAGCTGCAAGCTTAACTGCAGAACCTTGCCCCTTCCTTGTTTTGCCACTCCAAAAATATTACAATAAAACACTTCAGAGAGATTTTTCAGGTAAATAATTGCCCTGATATCAGTGAATGCTCCTTAATTGAAGTGTTAACGTGCTCCAGCACTTTACTGAAGGAAGATTTGAATTGCCACATGCAAAAATGTATAGATTAAATTCCCTAAACGTGAATTGTAAGAAAACACACATTTGTGAAAAGCAATTGACATTTTACACCATTAGCGACTTCAAATTAATTTTTAGAAAGCTTCCAAGCATTAAATTATATGTTATCTAATTATTGTCCTTTATTATTTGCATAAATGAATTTTCATTTTCTTGAATACAATTGCTAAGATACTCAAGGTCAGTGATGTGTTTTGTGTTCCCTGATAGAATACTAAATAATTACTGCACAGCCTACACTGTCTTGGTCTCCAGCAAAAATCTAATGTTCAGAAACGCACACAAAATTATAATTGCTGTTAACCAAAGTCCCCAGCTTCCTCCCCTTTCCTTCTGAGTTCATAACTACACACTGTCAAAGTGGAAATGTGCTTAGGAGCTGATTGCACCAACTGCTTGCAACTCTCTTGTCCCTAAGGAGGGCAGAAAACAATCACCTGCAATATTTAGGTGTGAGTAGTGTCTCAACACATTTCTTGTTAACAAAGAGGTTTGCAGGAGTTCAAGACCTGGCTGAGAAACAGGGAAAAAATAGGACATAGTGGGGAAGAAACCAAACCAAACCCCACCCTGGAGCTGAACAGACACATTCCTGCAGGAGTGGGTGCTCCAGGGTTATTGTTTGACTCCATCCCACTGTCAGAAAATGAGAATAATTTTGGCAACTTTAGGCTGAGGATACAAGATGGAGAAGCATTGCCTTCCTCTTTCTGGTTGTGCCTTTAACACCTACATATTTAAAATAGTTTCAGTTAACTTCCCTAAAAGGTAGCAAACTCCCCTGAAAAGTTGTTATGAGGTTTGTATGAGTGTCTCATGCAGGATTAGGCTTTAAATCTAAAAGGAGAAATTGCAGAACAGGTTCTATTTCAAATTCCATGATCCTGCAAACTCTGGACACCCTGCTTAGCTCCACTTCCCTGCAGCATCCACCACATGGAACACCCCTGTTATCCAAGTATTTAAAAGACACAGAACCTTAGCATGCCAAGCAATTTAAAACTAAAGGAACAACATTTTCATGTCCTATTCATTTATCACTGTCCTTTGGTCCTTACAAAATTCTTCTGCTTCACCTTTGATAGTCTTGGTCTTTTCTTGCTGTAACCCTGCTGTTATACCTATTTAAATTCACTGAATTTCATGCTAAATGACTACTCTATAATGCTTCTTTCTTAACAGACATATATTTTACAGAATAAATTAAACATTAATCATGACCTAATCTTTTAATTCACTTCAAGTTCAAATTTAGTCTCCAAAATACAGTCATTTTATAGAACACCTACAAGTTCTGCATATCAACCACCAACATAAAGTGGGAATTATTTGAAAATATGCATTTTCCCCGGTGTAATTTTCAAGTTACATTAGCACATTTTTTCTACTACCCAAGAAGAAATAGCAGTATTGCAGATATACATTCAGAAAAGAGGAAATGTAATCTAATACTGTATTACTTCAGACCTCATTCATCAGCATTTCTGGCTATCAGCATTGAGATTATTACCTTGGCATTTTTTTGGCCAAGGACAAGAGTGCCAATTCTAAGTCCTTTGACAGGCAGTGCTTGAAAAATAGAAAGCAATAATATCTCCTGGTAGGTTTGCTGATAAAATATCTGACATAATTACATTTTTAACTGGGGGAAAATCAAAATGCCTGGCATTCTAAGTCAGGATGATAGAATTTCACAAACGAAAGAAAAAGAAAAAATTTCCATCTTAAATCTGCCATAGATGATTACATTCCATGTAAATCTCACAAAGACATGAGAGCTGTGACTTTTTTCACCAAGGTGACCAGATCCTGAGCAGCTGCATCCCACAGCAAAGCAGGGGGGTTTCCTGAGCTGGGGGAAAACAGGAGCTCTGGGATGCCCTCAGAGCCAGCAGATCCTACAGCCCATGGCCAGCAGCATCCACAGAAGGGAGGGGGCCATGCTGGAGCAATGGGCTGAAGGCAGGAGGTTGCTGAGGATTTTAAAGTGCTCAAGTGATTTGCAGCTGGGGATCACCCTTGATAAATATTTGGACAGTGATCCAGGACCAGTCTCAGTGGTGGCTTTGCCTCCACTCTGCTCCTCTGCCCAGACATTCCTCCAGGAATCTACTGGTTAGTGAGGTAAAGGAAATAAATTACCAACGTTCCAAGGATGTCTTACCTCTGAACTTCACAACAAAATACCATTCTACAGCTATTTCTACTTAGAAATATGTGCCATGAGAACAGCATGGCATCTTTGGTAAACAAAGTTAGCTGTGGAAAATATGACTGCGCCTTGTCACTGCCTGTGGCTTCCACCTTTTGTTGATGATGAGCTGCAATCACTGGGAGATTGCTGTGAGCTATCCATACCAGAAGGATGCTGTGAGCTCCTGCTTCAGACATCTAACCTCTGGCTGCAGCAGCTTTGAGCCAGTACTTGGACATCAATGACACTGAGAGGGCCTGAGCTTTCTCTTTTTATGTACATTAAAACGTCAATAGTGTAAACAAACTGCTCATTAAAAACCCAGGCACACCCATCACAGTAAGGTCATTACAAAGGAGCAGTCAAATATATTGACCTCATATCTGAGCTCTCCAATATCCAACTTACAAAGGATGAACTTGGGAACAGAAATATTAATAGGACCACAGGACAGTTTGATCTGCTTGGGTCAGGAGGAGGCTGCTCAGGGTTTGCATACTCATGAGCCTTCCTCCCCTGTGCATGTGGGATGTTTGACTTTGAGTTTGCCTACAGAGACACATCTGCAAGATCACAGCCTAAAATAACTCCTGGCAAGGCTGTTCTTGCTCCAAGCCCCAGAGCAGGAGCTCAGCAGACAGAGGTGCTGAGCAGCCCTGGCTGTGCTGTGAACAGTCTGTAAACATGCTCTGCTGTCAGCCTCTCCTGTGAGCACAAATGCCTTCTCATCCCTGTAAGCTTCAACATTCCACAGCTTATTGGTCATAAAACTTGCTTTGGGTAGGTAATTTGTGCCCCACCAATACAGAAAAAGAATAGGACAACTTTTATAAATAAGCAGATGTTGTTCATTTTTTATTTCTCTCCTGCCAAGAACTGATTTACTGTAAATTCCCTCCATCTGGCAGGAAGCTAATCTGAATATGAATCAATCTATTCAAAAATAACTTCAAAAATTTCATGCATTCAAAACAGGGCTTTTCCTGCACAATACCCTTTTCCAGTCATTCTACTCAGACAAGCTAGACTTTCAAAGCATATCAAGAAAAATATTTTCAGAGAATTTTTCATCTTGAATTTTTTACTAATTCTATTGCTATAGTATGAACTTATTTTAATTTTTCTACTGTCCATAAATATTTTCAAGGAAGTAAAGCAGAGTATTCAAAAAAAAAATTGGGATAGGAGGGAAATAATAACTGTCTATAGTCAGTGCATATAAAAACAATGTGCAATAAGACTGTCTTAAAATCTAATTTTAAACATTAATTTTACAGTTCTGGCCCTTATTTTTCAAATGCTCTCTTACATCGCTGAAAGACGTAAGTAAATATATATGTGTGTATATATATATACACACACCCCCTCTTTAACAAGTGCAGTTCAGGAATAGCAGCCAACAACAAAATAATGCTATAACTAAGGTTTAGCTGCCAACTCTGTATAAGTTCCCCTTGTACAAAGTCAGCAGAAAAATCCTGTCTACAGAACACAAGAATGATGAATAGATGCCTGTCTAATGAGAAAATAGAGAAGTGAACTAGCAAAACACCGTCCCCTAATTATCTGCAAAAGTACTATATCTTTTTTCCAGCCAGTAACTGCAGTTAATTAGAGAAACAAGAATATGTTTCTTGTTGGGAAGAACTTCAAATCAGGGTAAAATGCCTATACATAGGAAAGCACTTAAATACATATATATTATAGATATGTGCTCAATATTCACTTAAGATTTAATTCAACTTATATTCTTATTGAGGCTTTTAGCCTCCCATTCAGGAAAATGCTAAAGGTGCCATCCATTGTGAGTTGGGAAGAAGCATGTGTTAAAATTTTAATAGTTTAACTTCTTATTCTTAAATCTGAGCAGCTGCTTAAGCACAATGAAGTACTAAGGCTAAAGCAATCAGCATCAAATTCTGAGCTTGGGGGGAATAATGGAGAATAGAGAAGAAGTGTATTCCTGAAGACTGAGAAGTGCATCCCATTCTAAACAGAAAGAGCAATATAAAAGAGAACTAAAGAGGAAAAAGGACTTGGAGGCAAGAAGAGTTGAAGAACTCAAATGGGCAACAAAAAGGAAACGCTGATGAAACGAGCAGCACTCAGAGATAGCTTTGGCATTGTGTGGGAGGAATCTGCTCCCAGCAGGAATAGAGACAGCAGAATGAGAGTGGAATCACTGCAGGACGGGAGCACGGGAGGTGATTGCCCTTCCATTATCCCCAGGCAGTGATAGGAGCTCCCATCACAGGGCAGAGCAGAAGGCAGCACTGCTGCACCTTCCAGCCTGGGGAGCAGAGTGGCAAGGTGATCACAGAGCTGCAAAGCATCACACAAGGTTTGCACAGATTTAAAGTTTGGAAATAAGTTATCCAGAGGACTCAGAAAATACAGGGGTTAAAAGAATTAGATATAGAAAATAACCTCCCTGCTGTGCACACCAGAGCTGCAGCAGGGGTGGCAGGGATGGTTCTGTACCTGCTTCTGTCCAGCAGAAGAAATTCTACAAGCAGCTGAGAGACTCACCAGGTAATCAGGATGCTACTGCTTTGAAAGGCACTTGAATTGCATCTGCTCTGAGGACAGCAGTGGAGCAAAATATTTTGCTCAGCTGGTTTTTGGCTCCAACTCAAAAAAAAGTCATTTTTACAGTTAGGAGAATATTTACTTAGTGCATCAAAAAAGCAAAAGAAAAAAGAGCAGAGTGCTGAGAAGACAAACCACTGAGTTGATAAAATCCATCCTCAACCCCTCCATGACTTCTGTTTCTCACATACATTTTGTGACATGTCTCAAAGGCCTCTACATTCATTTCTCCCAGACCACACTCTCTCTTGATGGGGCATTTTGTCATCCTCAGCCTGAAGAGAGGCATTTCCACCCTGGAACAATCTGCCACTATACAAGAGATGCAGCAGGGCAGGGAGGTGAAGTCACACAGCTCAACTCTGGCAGCTGTCAGCATAACCAGCCCTGAACCAGGCTTTAAAGTATTGTTCTGGAATTTCCAGGTTAATGACTGGATTAAATATAGGAATATTTGCATATCAGCACCCTGAGCTGCTCCTGATTTCCATGAGAAACAGTTTGTACTTTCTCACTCCACAGTTTCATCAGCTGTTTGCCTCATGCCTGATTCACCTGTAGTTTTCAAATATTTTGTTCATTAAAGTCTAAGAAAAGCATGCTTGCAGAAGCTAGACAAAAAAATCCACCCATAAAAAGTGGCAAAATGGAATGCCCTCTCCCATTAGTATCTGTATGCAGCAAAAAGTACACTATAAAGTCTCTGATGAAATATATAATGGAGATATTTTCATTTAATTATTTCATTAGTGTAATATAGGGTTTATTACAAGTACTTTACAAATTACTGCGTTTCACCTAGAGGTTTTATGTGTTGTACAAAATGGACTAATTACTTATTAGTTTTTTGTGTAATTGAAGACATTATATAACTTTAGAGAGAAATTCAGGGATAAACTAATCTAAATTGCAAACCCTATCATTAAATAAGCTCCTTAAAATGCAGCATAAATTCTGATTGTTCAAATGAGAGCACCGTGTAAAAGTCATGACCTTAACAACCAGATCGGGTGCTCCTTTCATAATTTTATTTCCCTTGCATGATACTCTGAAAAAAAAATAAAAATTTTCTTGGATTATAATGAGAGTAATTGATATTAGGCAGCATTTTTTACTAAAAAATAAAAATAAGAAAAGTGTGAACAGAAATCAACTATTGTAGTGTTGTCTAGTTACACTGTTTCCAAAAGAAAATACAAACTATATTTTAAGATAAACTTTATAGCAAAAGGATATTGTTATGTTTTATAAATCATAATAGTAATTTGGTAAAGTAATCCTAGTGTATATCCCTAAAATTTGAAGCTGAAGAACAATTTCCCTTGTAAAACAGGACGAGTACATTCCATCTGCTCATATACTTACCCCATTTAAAGATGGCTCTAGTCAGTTAAAAATAATATCAGAATTCTAAACATCTAGATGCAGCTGTGGCCACACTGAACTACAAACAGCATGAAGCAGATGTGGGTTATTTATTCTGGAATGCAATTCAGCACAGTTATACTTATGTGGTGTAGCCCCCATATGGCACCATTGTTTTCCCTGCACATTTCCTCTGCATTTTCAAGCTCTCTTATCCTCGCTCTTCTCTTAGTCCTTGAACACCTTCAATTTTCCCAGTTGCCCTGCAAGACCTCTGAACCCCTGCCAGCAATTTATGAAGCAGTGAAATGCTAAACCCTTGCTGATTTTGATTAAGTTCCTCGCTAGCAAGAGGAGCACTAACATGGTAATCACACTCAAATATGCCACGTTTGAAAACCACCCATCGCTCCAGGGCAACACCTCTTCCCAAAACAACTAAAAAAGAGTTTGGCTGTGATAGTCAGCACCTTCAGAAAGTAACAGCAAATACCAGGGTGTGGGAGAAGCAGCTCTGCCTCTATTCCAGTGGCTCCTGGGTAACCTGAAGTTACACTTCCCACTCCATCCAAGATCCCTCATCCTCTTCAGCTGGCAGAGCTGTTGATATTATCAGAGGCTCTCAAATTGTAACTCTTCTACAAGATACAAGCTACAATGTCAAGATAAGCGTTTTTGGTTTTTAGTACATTCACACAAATTAAAAATAAAACCACAGAAAAGATTTTAAAATAGGGAGCTTTAATTAGCGCTCCAAAATTTTCCTTCCAGGCAGCAAATTATCCCAGCTCTTGCAGCAGCTCACATATCAATTGCCCTGTTGCTTTGCTGAACAGGAAAACTTCCACAACTTACACCTTCAGTCCCATCAGAGGGTAACACTTTGTTAAACAGCACAACATTTCTTTGGATTCACTCACAGGACACCCCTCCCTATTTAAATCACATTTCCTGGTCTTTCCTCCCTCATCATTTCACAGGGGGCACACACAGCCCTTACACATTTTACATTTACTGAATGGTGCTGAAAAATCCAAGTACAAGTTCTGTTTCACTAATTTAAGGTGAGATATGCAAGGGATGAACAGGAGAATGAGAGGCAGAGCAGGGTAAAGGAGCAGGCTGTTACACAGACCAGCTGTGCATACAATTGAATATCTGTATTTTTAAAGACAAATTTAAACTAGGAACTTGTTGAAGTAATAAAATAAAAGCCTTAAGATCTGGTACTGTATAATCAAGTTGAAAATGTTTAATCCCCTCCATTATTAATGTTAATTGCACAGTTCTGTGTGCTCTGGAAGAATCACTGCCATTCAGTGAGGGGCTTCAGACAATGCAATTGATTCCCCTTGCCCAGGAAATAATTTCTGTATTCCTGACAATGCACTATAGCAGCACCACGGTTTTTTCTGCCTCTCAGTCTCCATAACTGACTCTTCACCCAGCCCACTAAATTACAGGGGAGGAATTTGGGTCTCATCAATACCTAAATAATAGATGAAGCTGATTTTGAGTAATACTTTTCTGAGCATCTCAACAATCAGCAAATTAAGTTTGCATGCAGGAAGAGATTCACAAGTCCAGAATCCTTTGTGAAGAGATCCCTTATAAATTCTTCTGTGAGCAAGAAAATGTCTAAAGCTCTGGAGAGAAAAGTCTTTCTCCAAGGCAGGGCTGAAGTGGCACAGGAGGGAGATCACACAGAACAGGGGGGTGACAGAAGGAAAACAGGATTCCACAACTTTTCCTTCCTTAGTAAGATACAAACAGAGCTAAGGGAAACACAAAGATGTTTTATTCTAATAGCTCCAATAGCTGGAACTATGGTTTGTTCATGTAGCAGCATGAGTTGCAAGAACTACTGTGATAAATCTGTCAGATTCCTGAGAGCTTTGCAAACAGACCTGTCATGCAAACATAACAGGTTTGCTTCAGCTTCATTATAAATTCACCTTTTAATGAGACTGGAATTCTAGTATCTAGAGTAGGAAAGTTAAAGATCAGGTTATTTAAATACTTTCAGTCTTCATTTTAAATTTCCTTAGCTGAGCAGGTCTTTTTATGAAAACATTAAAAATAATGCTGCAGCACCAAAGAATGCAACATATTGGCCTTTTATTTGGACAAATGGTCAGGGAGATCTTAAACATTGTTTTATCCCCTTGCAGAACTGCCATTGAAATGCCTAAAGGAACATTTTACATAATTGAGGGGGGAAAAAAGGGCAAAGTGAAAATTGTACGCACATGGAAAACTGAAAGAATCAAAATAAAAATATAAATCTTCTTATAAATCAAGACAAGCAAAGAAAAACTTTCCATTTCAGTAATCTTCTATGTTATTTTCAATAATGTTTGGTAAGCATATATCAGACCCAAGCCTAGTGTTCCTATTATCAATATCATAAGTGACAAAACTCTGTACACCAGCAGCCCTGGAACCACTGCACATGGGCATCAAGTGCCCAGGAGATGCTTTAGGCTGTTAAACCCCATGAAATTACCCCTGCTCAAAGCAAGGATGAGCAGCAGCCTCCTTCCCCCCATGCAGGTCCCACAAGGAGGGTACATGGCCCAGGTGTGCTCAGAGCAGCAGGCAAACCTGTCCCACACAGGGAGGAAAATCTGCTCTGGTCTCCCTGTGCCAGGCACACTGGGTTTAGTGCCAGACTCTGCTGGCAGGAGAGGAGCAGATATTCTGGTAGCATGGCAGGAACATAGAGCTCTGCCCATAGCACAGAAAATTGGGTGGCTTTGTAGGAAAGACACTGTTGCATAGCAAATACCAGAAATGTGCTCCATGCAGACAGCTGGCATTGTTAATTTAGACCCTTTTATGAGCTCTAGAAACACAGGGTACCAGAGTGAATTCAGCAGTGAAATGGCTGCCACCCAGGTAATTGTCATGCCCACATTCCCATACAAACTCTTCTGCTTTGGCCACCTTTTCCTTTTTTAATCATTTTGATGCCATCTCTCCTAGAGCACTATGTTCCACACCAGCTCAGGTTTGTTCCCTTGCCTAATCAGGGTAGTCACAATGCAGGGATCTCTCTGCACAGACCATGTTATGGATATCTCTGACTGTGTGAGGGTGCACCACGCTGGGAAAGCTCAGCTAACTCCACCATAAGCCTCATTCCAGAGCTGGAGGGATGACTACCCTGGGTGTGCTGGATACACTGCACTGCTGCCAGGACCCGAGCCAGTACCTCTGCATGGAACTGGACAGGGCTCCCTGGACCTGGTAGGTATCCCAGGGCTATTTTAGGGATGATTCTGAACAGGCACACAGCACAGAAACCCCCAAACTGATGGGGTGTCTATCACCATCAAAAAGCTATGCCAAATCTTGCTGCTCTCTCCTACCAGCATTACCATAGGCGAGTTCTGTGGCTGAAAAAACTCCAGAAAGTCAGATAAACTCTCAGATAAAGCGATAAATTCTGGCTAGCTGTTGTCATCTTATTGCAAAAACTCTCATACCTTCTGGGTGCTTTCTCAGGGGCAGCTCCTCACAGCACTGACTCCTCCTTCCTCACAGCACAGCCAACAAACTCCAGCTCTATTCTCCAACCCACTCTTTTATAGCACTCCTCTTCTTATTGGACACAGCTGTGGCCTGTTAAGGGCAGGCCTGTTCCTAATCTTTGGTGATTAGCACAGCTGCAACTCCTCAGGGGTGAGATTGCACCGTTCTCTTACATTCTATCTCTCCACATCTAGCCAGGTATGGTCAGTGTACAGTGTGTAACTAAATGTATGAAGCCTCATGAACCTGGAAGTCACCCTGATTTCAGACCTATTTTACTGAAAGAAGTTCTAGTTGTTGCAACACTTCTACACACAGAATAACAGAACACAGTGTTTTTCCTTAAAGCCAGCACATAAAAGACTTGCAGATAAAAATCAAGGGGTTTTTTGGGTTTTTTTCTTTTTTTGCATAGATCCTTGCTCATTTTAAAAGTGAATAGCTTGTATCAAAAAGTACTGCATGAATTAAGACTTTCCACCTCCTCACCATTCCTTTGCAAACTTCACAAAAAGTAGTTTGCTGCAGCCCACCCTTTGGTGCTTTGTGCTTTGCTTTATGACCTTGGGCTGCACAGTTGTTATACATGAACACTACTTTAACACTTTTCCCAGCTAGTGCTGTTCCTTGTATTATTGCTGGAGGCTGCTTTTATGGATGGGGCTGGGTACAAATACAGTGATAGGTGAAGTGATTTTCCACATTGACTTCACCGTGGAAAGGATTATCTGTAGCAATTAATTTTTCCTTCCAATAACGCACAGATGTCCCAATGAGACAGGAAAAGTAGGTCGGCTCATTATCCCAGCTGCACTGACTCAGCAGCACTCCAACCATTTTCCTAGAACTAAACCAGGCAGTGCACAAAGAAACACATACAAATTAGGGTAGAAATATCAACACTGCACAGGTCAGCAAAACCATATGGTGTTTAGATTAAAGACACGCATATTCAGAAATACTGGCACCTTCAAGCTGCATGTAAAAACTCAGAGCACAGCACAGCTTTGAAGTCCTTGCTTCCCTTTCTATATCCTGATCTCAGAGTCCATGAGCAGTTCTGTACTGACAGCTCTGGGAACCAAAGGATTCCAGCTGCAGGCAGTGGCAGCTAGAGCTTCCCTGGGCTGTCCTGCTAGCCCTGTCTGGTTTGGGAATACCACCTGTCTGCATCAGGAGGTATTTCAGTCTCCCTCATTAACCCACCAGCTCCTCAGCTGAGGCTGACAACAGAATGCTGCAGGGGAGGCCTTTGAGGTAACAGACAGTGGGAAATGTAATCATTCAAATTGCCTTCAGCTGGATTTCACACCAGATGAGAAAAATGGCCCAATGGAAAGCACTAAAGAGCAATGAAATTTGAAATCCCTAGAAACCCTTCTCTTATTTTCTTGATGACTCTCTAAATGGAGTGCTATATTGCCTCTTAAATTCCTCAATTTAAAACCAATATTATGGTGGGGCTATCACTACTCACAATCTGAAAGGAAAGCTGGTACAGAGCCACAGAATCCTTAGGGCTGGAAAAGTCCTCTCTGACCACCCAGTCCAACCCAGACACAGCAGCACCGTGGTCACCATTAAACCACATCCCCACTGCCACATCCATACAGCTTTGGAGCACTTCCAGCCACAGGGATTTCACCACTGCCCTGGGCAGCTTGTTCCCATGGCTGACCATCTTTTCAGAGAAGAAATTTTTCTTAACTTCCCATCTAAACCTCCCCTGTGTTAAGAGTATCCAGGAGCCACACCAGCACTTGCTGAGCTGTGACCAAAGCCACCCCAGGTTTTCTTACCAGCTCAAGTTCTGGGTTCCCACAGCAGAGTCTCAGGCATCCAGATCCTTAAAACAATTTACTCTTGGTAAAATAACAAAATAATCAAGCAACAGCTCAAGCTGGTACTGCTAAGGAGGGATCCTGAATGAAGCAGCCCCTGGGCTTTTATCTCCTCCCAGATCCAGCACAGGAGCCTCACGGTGACACAAGCCACAGGTGTCCCTTGTTAGCCAAAAGGAGGCAATTCCCACCCAGAGCTCACCTGCTCTGCCTGCATCCCTCAGCTCCTGGCACTCCTTACCCAGGAGAAGAGCTCAGCTCCAACCTGCCTGCAGCCTCCTCTGGGCATTGTACAAGTGAGAAGGTCCCTCCAAGACTCCTTTTCAACCATCCCCAGCTCCCTCAGCAGCTCCTGGTGCTCCAGACCCTTCCTCAGCTCTGTTCCCTTCCCTGGACAAGCTCCAGCCCCTCAAGGATTTTCCTGAAGAGCCCAGAACTAAACCAGGAGATAAAGTGCAGCCTTCCAGATGAGTTCCTGGTCAGTCAGAGGCAGGTTAGTTCTTATCACTCCGCAATTCTGAAATCCTCTTTACTGTTTTGCAGCACTCTAAGTTGTAGAAACACAAGAAAATTCCCTGTATTCCCTCGGGTTCCTTCATTTTTCCTGTTTTCTATCAAATAGAAAACAAGATCTTCTTCACCCTTCCTAAAAGGTAAAAATGTGGTTCTGGAAGGATTTCAAGTTTTGAATTTGAACCACTGTGCCGTGGTTACAAAGCTCTAGCATCAGGTGTGTTGGAGCACTGGGATAGATTTTGGAAAACATCTGGCCCCATTCTTAAACTCTGAGTTAGCTAAGCTTTCCAAAGGAGCTCAGAGCATCAGCACCTAAATTCTTAAATTGCTCTGGAAGTCCCACCTGGATTCCCAAAGGAATCTAATAGCATGTTGTATAGACTACCAAGTAGCAGGAAAAGTGACTACTGAGCTGGAAGGTTTGAGATGGTGTCTCTGAATTATGGAGGTGCTCCACTCTTTGCTCTGAAATTCCAGATGCAATTTCACTGTCTCAAATAAAAAAGAATGAGAAGCTGTAACTTTTCATTACTACATAAGCACATCATCCCTCAGAGCTATTAAAAAAGACATTCTACCACTTTTAATTTCCATTTGTTACTGTTTTACTTCTCCAGCTCAGTATCTTTTAAGTACAGTGACTCACATTGAGTCTTCAGTGTTGATGAGCACAGTACTGTAAAATTGTTTTGAAGACCAAGGAGCAGTTTTTCTTGTACAAATATCATTAACCACTGAATGCAAGTGATAAAAAAGCTGTTATTAAAAGAGCCAAAGTGTAACAAAGTAGCCCAGTGAGGGTTTCTGTGTGGTTTCAGTCATAATATCCAGTAATATTGCTCATCTGAATGGTGCATGATGACTTTTCAATCACACAGAAGTTCTGATTTTCTTTGTCACCTCTTTTCCAAGAGAAAATAGAGTGGATAAACTGAGGAAAGCAGTGATACCAGAAACTCCAGTACAGTTTATTCTTGCCTTTGATGCACATTGCCTGGCCCACAGCTGCTAATGAGACACAGTCACACCCAGCAATGTGGGTGACATCTGCTGAGCACACAGCGCCACACTGGGCATGCAGAGCAGCTGCTCCCACTCTGTGGCTCCCAGGAAAAAGGGCAGAGGCAAGGAAGCAGCTTAGAGGGTTTTCAGTAGGTAACTGACTCACCCAAAGTAGCATGAAACCTCATAATCATCCCTGCATCTTTGAATCAGGCTGTCAGGGGAAAGTGAGGCATCCTACAGCTCCTGACATCAGCAGAATCCAGAAGAAATTGAACAAAGCGATTCAGGATTTTCTGAGTTTCTGCAGAGAAACAGCAACTCACAAAGGTTTGAACTCTGAGCATTCATTGCAACTGAGGAAAAGAGCAGGGTGACAGCAGCTGGGATCTGCAGCAATACACTGGGCCTGTATTTCCCTGTGGGCTGGAGTCTGTCCCACCCTGAGATGTGGCTTACAGGAACAAACTGGGAGGAGTGAGATCAGCTGGTGACCTTGAGAAGCTGCAGCTCCAGGCTGGCAGGGATCTCCTGCTGAAACAAAGACAAATGCAGTGTCCTGTGCTGAGGATGGAAAATCCATCAGTACAGGCTGGGGGGCAAACAGCTGTTGAGCAATTATGTAAAAAAATCACAGAAGGTTTGGGGTTGGAAGGAAGCAGCCTCCACATGTGGTTTAACACCCCACCATGGGCAAGGACACCTTCCACCAGAGCAGGCTGTTCAAAGCCCATTCAGCCTGGTCCTGAACACAGGAATGGGGAGTCCACAACCCTTCTGGGCAACATCTTCTGATGCCTTGACACCCTTAGAGGAAAAAATTTTGTGATTATATCTAATCTAAATTTTCTTTTCTTCAGCTTAAAGCCCTCCCCCCTTGTCCTTGTCAAAGTCCAGCTCTGCTGGAGCCCCTCTAGGTAGGGAAGGGGCTTTAAGGTGTCCCCAGAGCCTTCTCCTCTCCCCCCTGACTCTCAGCCTGTCTTCACCTTCAGCCCTCTGAGCATCCAAGGGGCTCCTCTGGACTTGGGTTATTTTCCTGTATTGGGTGCCCCAGAGCTGGACATTTATAAACTTAAAGTGACTCTGAAAAGTGATACGTGATAGCTAAGAGCTAAACATCCATAACATCCCATAAATAAACAGATTTTAAGTGAGAAAAACGGAATTTTTGAAGGGTCAAATCGTGGTACACTCGTTGGTTTTAGCTACAGAAAATGGTTTGGCTTCAAACTTTTTGCTTAGAAAGCTGCTTCTGTGAAAATGGCAGAGGAAAAACCAATCAGTTCATACATTATAGATGGCCTGTCTGAGCAGTGGATGCACTGCAAAGTAGGTTTGTTGCCTAGGAAAATTGTAATCCCACAAAGTCTTTAGGAAAATGAAAGACACACTCTCTCTCTCTATTTTTATGCTAGGGAAATTAGGGCCAGCATCACAAAGTGCAGTGACTTTATCAGGTGCTATTAGTGAAAATTCCCCACATCAAAAGAGAATTCCATGCTAAGTTTCAAGCAAATTTCAGGCATGCTTTAGCTAAGCACTCAGCCCACACAAGCTCACCTTATTACAGGTTTTTATAAAAGCTCATGGGAATTTCAGGAATAATCTTTAGTGGGTTCTTTATCATTTTTCCTCTAGAGATATGTCAGGATTAAAGCTTGTTCAAAGTTGGGTTTTATTTGCCACTATACAAGGCATCTGCAATTTTGAACTTTGGGGAAATCATCCTTAAAAACAACAACACAGAAACAAATACTTGATTTTCTTTATCAGCATCATACTTCAGTAGTTTGTGATACAGAGCTATTCAGTTCCCATCAGTGCTGGCTGTTAGGGAAAAGAAAAACAGTTGTGTTTCCTATTCTACTTTTACATGAAATCTAATAAATAAAATTAATTTCCAAGTGCTAGCTGCACTTTTTTTTTTTTGTAATATGATAAATGTGTATTAAGACCAACACAAAATTTCCAAGTTATTTATAGATTGACTCTACTCTCAGTAAAAAAGGGGATGCAAGAATTAGATTGTGTAGATTAGAATTAGTGCAGGATGAGATTGGCCCATTTGGCAGGACCCTATTCCTGCCAAGAGCCAGGAATGTTTCAAAGGAAAGTGCAAGAGGTGCTGCTGTGGCAGACAGAGGGCAGAACTGTGAGTCAGGGCTGAGATGAATGTGAGCAATGCTGGGGTGTAAATCCAACCAGTTTCTGTCCCCATGAGCATTCCTCCAGCTTGCCTGCACTGTGCATGCACCTGGATTGTAGATGTTGACCTGAATCACAGCAAAAGCACTAAAGAAATCATTTCCCTGTATTCTTTATGGGTATTTATTACATCTGAGTGTGTAGTTGTGATGGGGAGTTGAAAATTTACATTAAAAACTGTTCTCAGTGTCAGATGAAATAGAAAGTGGTAATAAAATGGAAGTATGAAAAGAACACTCCAGTGGTTTGGAGGAGGGTTGATGTTTTGCTTTCCTTTTCTTTGTGCTCTAATTACATCCTTCTCTGCTTTTAACATTGGTTAGCTCTACTGGTTTTTTGATAATTTAACTATTTGTAGAAGCCTAAAAAACATACATCAAAATATCTTCTTCCTGAATTTAGTATTTTCCTAGAAATAAAAGCTAACATTTTGATATTGAAAGATTCCTAACATTTTTAAAAATAAGGCTACAGCTGTGGCCAATTCACAAAAGCCACAGAGATGCCAAGTTTATGACTAAACTTTAAAAAATGGAAATATTTTCCTAAGAGCAGAACCTACCAGCTGAAGCAGCTATTTCTAATGCCAGTGGTGTACAAAGATTTATAATAAATATTAAGTCCCTGAAACAGAAGTTTAGGGTGGAGGAGATGAAGAAACTCAGATTATTTTGGGACCAGTAAGAAAATAAGAGCGAGAATAGATGTTCAGAAGCCTTAAAGCAGTTGCAGTGTGTGGTAATTTTGGGGTCCCCAGTCATGGGGAGGAAAAATGAATCTGACACCATGTTCTTAGAAGGCTGATTTATCATTATATTATATTACATTATATTATATTTATTACAGAATGCTGTACTAAACTATACTAAAGAATAGAGAAAGGATACAGACAGAAGGCTGCAAATAATGATAATGAAAACTCCTGACTCTCTCCAGAGCCCCGACACAGCCTGGCTGTGATTGGTCATTAAGTTAAAATAATTCACATGTTGGATAAACAATCTCCAACCACATTCCAAAGCAGCAAAACACAGGAGAAGCAAATGAGATAATATCATTTTCCTTTTTCTCTGAGGCTTCTCAGCTTCCCAGGAGAAGAATCTTGGGCAAGGAGGATTTTTCAGACAATATGAGGGTGACAGCAGCGCCTTGTGTGAGCCAAGAACCCCGAAGGGAACAGCACGAGCAGCCCAGGATGGGGCACCCACAGCCCCAGCAGCAAAAGGACCCAGCAGAGTGATTCCTTCATTCCCTCTCCTTGGCCCCAGCACGCTGAACATGTGAGTAAATTAGTTAATTAGTGATGCAATCAGCTCCCAGCCAAAAAGCCCAGCTCTGTGCAGTGTGTGTGTAGTGACCCTGTCCTTGGTACTTGCTGGGAGAGGAAATTCCCCTCTGTGCATGGCAAAGGAACAACTCTGCCTCTCTGAAGCTGTGCAGTGCTGTAAAATTGCAGAAGAATTCATGGCTAGTCCCTCCCATTGATATGCCAGTCCTGCTGTGCCTTTCAGAAGTTTTATGTATCCTATTAACCAAGTCTTAGATGTTATTTATAAGGGATATGTGAGTATGAAATATTCATTTTTAACCTGAAAACATTTAAAATATGCAAGCATATATTCAATTTAGAATTTCAATTTTATGCTGATTTGCATAATTCATTGAAAGGGAAAGCTTAGTTTATTACAAAGCTTCAGGATAAATTTCTTGCCTCGGGGTTGCTGATTATATCCAGACCAGGTACATGATCATTCAGGGCATGAAGTGAATGCTTGAGGTTATTTAATTTAAACTAAAGGACTAAATGCTATCTTCTGGCATCCTTCAATATTTAGACATGTGTCTTACCTGGCATTGCAATGCAGCCATGTCAATTTCTTTACCTCTTTTCATTTTTAAAAACTGCTCATATAAATTTCAAATCACAGCAATCCTTAATACCATTTTCTTCCAACAACACTTCTGCCTGCAAACCATTCTCAGGCCAGGCCAGACATCAGGCACTGTTCCTGGCCTCTCCCTCTGGGCATTGCTCAGGTTTGTGGGCAGCTCCACACAGCCACACACTGCCAGGCAGCTGCAGCCCTGCCCTCCCAGTGTCACCAGAACATTCTTGGGCTTTAATGGCTGGGAACCACCACTCAAACCCACAATCACACACAACATTTGCCCATTTGCAGATGATAATGCCTTCTGTTACTACAAGCATATCAGGAACAAAACTGCATTTCTGTGCAGGCAGTACATCACAAATACATCTGTAAAACTATTCCCAGCAGAACCGGTATCTTTAGCCACTTGCACACCTATAATATGTTTTCTCAATTTGAACCAATGCCTCAAAAATTCATCTGTACAAAGTGATATTTGCAAATAAATCCTCAAAGGTTATGTATCCATCTGCTCTCTTTAGATTTCCCATGCTTTTCACATGGTCCAGCACTTCTGGAAGAAAGTAGAGACCAAAGAAAAATATAGAATGTCTAAAAACATCAAATAAATTATTTTCCCAGGAAGCATCCAGTCTTGTCTTCCAATCTTCACTATCCACATAGAAAAAACATTTCTTGTCAAAAAAAGAAAAAACATTTCTTTCAGCTGTATTCCAGTGAATCAGAATAAAAACAAGTGGTTATTTTTAGGCTTCATAATGCTATAACTGAGGAAAAAAATTGTCACAGAAAATAATTTAAAAAAAAAAATCCACCCTGCCTATGGAAATGTACCAAGCAACAAAACACATACTTACCTGGAAGTGCATGACTTTATCTCTTTGCAATTTGAAACTATTATGCTGACAAATACAACCCCAGTAGGGATCAGGCACCACTTGGAGATTAACATTTTTGAAACCCATATCTATCATAAAAAAATCCACACTACCAAATACAGTGGAACAGATGGATCCTGATCAGGGACCAGGAGAGGCTGAATGCAGCAAGTGCTGAAGATTGATACCTACTTACAAAGAAGCAATCTGGGCACAGTGAACAGCAGGTTGCTACAGACATTTGGCATATTTATTGAAGCATTAAGGGAGTTCCACAATTCCATTTACATATATACAGGACTATGTAAAAAACATAGTGTATTAGGCTTCCCACACACATAGAAATCTTGAATTATAATGGCTAGGCTACACATAAAACTTAGTGAAACCTGCTTAATGTGGGATAATCCATTGTCAGCACTGCAATTTAACAGTACTTCCATTTTCAAAATGCCAATGATATTTACAGCTCAAAATGCCTGGCCCAGTTTTGTTCCCAATAGCAAAATCAATTACAATCTCCCATAAAGTTGGAGAGAAGCAAAATCAGGCACTGTTGTATCTATTAAAGCAAAGGTACAAAACTTCCCCATAAATATTCCCAGTTTAATTGCCCTTCTGCAGCACAAATAGCTGAGAGGCAAAACATCTCTGCTGCTTCTTTAGAAACTCTAATGTGTGGCATGAAAACATAGAACTGAAGAAAGTCTTGAGGTAAATTTGAAAAGTCAAGTGATAGTTGTCAGCAGAAAACCAGAAAAAAGCTTGCATTCATCATCAAGTGCCTTGAAAAGACAGATTACATCCCTGCAGCCCACGCCCGAGGACAGACATTTGTCCTTCTAGTGCCAATGGAGTTTAAAAGAATTTATCTCACCAAATTGAGAAGCTGCTGTGTCACTTTACCTCCTCGACTCTTAGCTCTGAACTAATGTTTTTGGTCACAACCTGACCTCAACTTACCCTTTCTTCTTTTTTTCTGAGGATAATCTAGTGCTCTAACTTGAAAGCAGAAGAGAAGTTTGCTCAAGTCTCACTTCCTTTACTCTGACTGTTTTAGTCTAGTTTGCTGTTGTACACACTAGGCTAAAATACCTGTCATGAGCCTTGTTGTTCTCTTTCTGTGGGAGGAGAACATTATACACAAATTTAAGGTTTGAGCAGTAAAAAAAAAGAAAAAAAAATCTTGGACTAGCTATGAAAGTTTTGAGAATCATTTGGATTTAGTGGCTGTTTCCTATGCCACAGCACTGCACTCTTTAATCAATCATTTCATCAGCAATGGAACACAAAAACTGACACATTCAGCTGAAGTTTTAGCAGCTAAACGTGTGTCATCACCTAGGAAGCATGCAGAATCCACAGTCAATAAACCAGCTATCTCTAATCTGTGTTAGTCCTTCTGTGGCATCTTTGAGGTTGACTTTCTTCTTCAAAATGCAGATCACATTCCCCTGAGATACTCATCTTTTCCCGTGATGCAGCTGAGTGACAGAACAACAAGCTCAGTGCAAAGAAATGCCACTGGGGTTGACAAGCACATTCCATCAGTATGCAGTGTTTGCACAGTACAGTTCAGTACCAGCAGTTCACACAGTCCTTTGCTTTGGAACAGAATTATAATTAAGCCTTAAATCTTCAGCTTTCTGATTAATTCTTATCACACAGGTCTTATACATTTTCCTGTGTAAGTCTGAAAATATGCTTGTCACTAAAGAAAACAGCATATAATGGTTAACCAGCTTTGAGATGTTGTTGTCTGTAAGATGCCCAGGTACAATGTATCTAGGACATTAATATCTAGTAATTTCCTCATTAATTATAAGGTTCAAAAGCCTTGTCAGAACATTAATGTTTTTCTGAAGTAACATTTCCCTCCTCTGACATGTGAAAATAATATGTGTGGTAAGTAAAACCTGTAAGAACTTGGGATGTGTCAGTTCAGTTTAGAAACATCCTCTGTGTTTTATGAAAAAGTATTTCCTAAATATTTGCAAGTTCACAGCAAACATAATCCAAACCCAGAGCTGTATAGACCTACAAGCTTTTGAGGAATGCCTCACAAAAGGAAACACAGAGGCAAAATGCCAGCAAGACCCTTTGAGGCGCCACATTCGAGGACTGTGCCATTCTCATACAGGTCTAAAAGCCCATTGTAGCATCTTATCTAGCTCAGAACAACACCATCATTTTGTCCTTTTCCCCTCTGTGTAGCCAAGCCAGAGGATCACTTGGAAGAATTTCTCCCGAGCAGTCCCAGGCAAGGGCAGATGTATGGGCTTAACATGGAGAAGGATTCAAATCTTTCTCCTCAGATTTCTTCCCTGTCTGTATGGGAAACAACCTCCTGTCTCTCCTTCACGTCAGCAAAATAATTAAAATTGTTTAAAGACTGCACAGCAGGTTGGGGGAAAAATCACCATATAAATCAGAACCCTTTACTGAACTCACTCTTTCTCCTACTCCAAAACATAAGCTCAGAAAAACAGTCTCGTGTTACTTTACAACCCAAGATCCATTATAGCACTAACTCTCATCTGCAGCAATTACTTTCAGGGTTTTTTTCAGTGACATATGCAGATCTTCCAAATGTGTGTGCACATTTTCCATAAAACATGAATTACACTTACTGCATAGCAAGTAAATATATGAGACTTGATATTTGAAAAGAAATAAACATTTTGGTAACCCTCTTACTGATCTAACACAGATTAACTTCTCATGGATGCTCCTCTCAACTGTTATATTAAGATGATATATTAACAATATCACAGAATGGTTTGGGTTGGAAGGAATTTTTAAAGGCTGTAGTCCAAAACCTCTTCAGTCCAACCTCTGTGCCACAGACAGAACATCTTTTGATGACAGGAACATTATTTGAGCAACCAACCCAGGTTGCTCAAAGCCCCTCTAACCTGGTCTTGAACATTTCCAATGATGGGGCTGTCCCAGCTTCTCTGAGCCCATGTCTTCCCACCCTCATCATATAAAAATTCCATCCCTATATCCAAGTCAATCTACCCTCTTTCACCCCATTTTACCTGGTCAGGCCCTGGTAAAATGCCTGGTTTTGTTATAAGTCCCTTTTCTACACTAAAAGGCCACAATAAGCTCTCCCCAAAGCCCTCTCCTCTTCAGACTGAACAGAAAAACTGCATGGCAAAGGGGGTTATGTTTTCTCTGAGATCCAGTTTATAAAGAATGACTGGTACCAGTTGAAAATGAACAAGTAGGGAATAAAATAGGAAAAGGTCCCAGATCCAACCAGTGGTGAGGGAATAGAGCAGGTCCTGCAATCAGAAAAGCTGATTCAGCAGGGTCTGTAGGGGTAGCTCTTGGACAAGCAATTCAGCACAACTCATCTTCAGACTGTTGAATCCCACAGGTTCCTGTGGTTTTGGTACAGGTGGTGGTGAAAAGGGAAATCCTCTGGATGTCACACAAAGTGCAAGGAAAAGGCTAAGGATGTCAAAGTGGATGGTAACTTGGATGACAGGCACAAAGTAATAATAAAACACTGACAAAAAAACCAATACTGCAATAAAAACAATTTTCATTTCGGGAAGACAGTTCTCAGTAAGTGAGAACTGGAAACAAGCTGTCCCAGGATGCTGGCAGCTATTTAAAGAAACATTTTTAAAGGCCAAGTACAAAGAATTCAGTCACAGAGTAAGAGATCATCTTGGCTATGTTGTAAGCTCTTCTCTGATCCTAATACAAGGAAGCATGCTGGAGATGAAAATAAGATCAGATTACTACAGAATTCAATGCCATTTTCTAGTTCCCCATATGAACTTGTAGGAAGAAATCCAATCAGTAAAACAAAATAAAATTACAGGAAAAAGTAATTCCAACACATTGTGCCCTATAAAAATGTAATGGTAACTTATTCAGTCCTGCACTCAAGAAGTGACCAAAGGGGATACAGGTCTGAATACTTTGCCCATCAGCTTCTTAATGAAAACTGAGTCAAAATATTCTTTTCTCATTGTATTTTGATACGCATTTTTAGAAAAGCAGCATTAAAAGAAAAAAAATAATTTTTAAGAAGAGAGAGAAAAGGAAAAGATAATAATGGTGAACTCTAAGGATTTTCCCCTAATCATCAGCAGAGAAGGCAGTACTACAGAGCAAACACAGACACTGAAGCCCAGCTCCCCACTCAGAGATGCTCCAGACCCTCCCCACTGCCCTCCCCCAGCTGAGGATGTGCCGGGACCTCTCTCGGGCCGTGTCCCTGCCCGGTGCCATCCCCCGGGCTGTGCCAGCCTGTGTCACAGCGCTGCTGGCCCCAGGGAGGGCACAGGGAGTTTCTCAGCTCGTTCTGCGCTCGGGATGCTCGGCGGTGCCAGCTCAGCCTCCGCCGAGCCATCAGTGCCACCGTGTGGAGCAGCTCCGGGCTCACCCTGCCCTGCCAGCCCCTGCCTTTAGAACAGACTGACAACGAGCAGAAATATGTTAAAACCACTGTTTTCTTTTTAAATCGACTGGCTACAGCGCTGGCATTTCAAACCAGCATCGCTCTGGGGCAGTGAGAATGAACTGACAGTGCAGTGATGCCTGAAAAAGGCAGGGGAAGGGTTAGGGTTAAAAACATCACTTCTCTCACTTCCTGCATCCACAGCTGCAGCCCTGGGGCTTTCCGTGATTTTTTTTTTTTTTTTTTAGACAACCACTAAGGATAAAGTTCTCTTGGAGTTTTTCCTCTTAAAGCAAGTAAAATAAAATCACCTTGTGACCATGAGTGCAGCCTACCTGAGGCACAAGGAAGGTGTTTGCTGGCTGATCTCCTGTGCTGCCTCACCTCTGGCAGCCCCAGCCCCCAGGTACCCTGATGAACCAGTTTTAGCTTCTGTGCAAACCCAAGGCACCACAGGGAATATTTCTGTGTCTGCTCTGGGGTGCCCTGACCCCCAGGGCAGCACTGACTCTGACCCTCACTCATGGAGAAAGTTTCCCAGACTTCAAGATAGACTGGAACCCACAGAAGTGTGCAATAGATTATAGAGAGCAGTGTGGGTGTGTCACTGGGTGAGAAATTGAGGTTTGAGGTTTTTAGTGTGTAGTGGATGGAAGCAGGATGGAGGGCACAGGGTGTCATCCTGGGTTTCTTTTTCATGGCTCTTCTTCCTCCTTCTCCATGGGTTTGGGTGGCATTTTGTAATTGGGCAGAAAAGTCTGCATTGCAGCTCTGTGGGATCAGTTATTGGGTTAAAAGGGAAATAATCCAGGTGTCAGCGCTTAAATGGAGAGTTTAGCCTTAAAAGCCCTTGGAACAAGAGATTGTTGGCCATTTTGTGCCCTCGAATGAAAAGCTGCAGAACTCACAGCAGTGAGACTGTTTTACTGAGACCAGCTTCCCCAGATCTTTGCCGTCTGGTAACGTTGCAGGGGATTTCTGGCAAGTTCTGTGCCTCTCTGGGAACTCCTGTAAATGGTTTCAACTCACTCTCACAGGCTCACAGTGCAAGTTTTAGATGTTCTCCACTTTTTTAAAGCATGGAAAATCAAGCTGTTACACAGTGGATTATACAATCAACCCAAAACTAACTATGGCCCTTTTGAACTTGTCCCTCTTTGCTCTCTGCACAGCTCTTCACTCCTAGCTCTGGGTTTGGAGGTTTGATTTCTATTTTCCATGTGCTACCATCAAGTGAACAGGTCACTGACAAGTTGAACAGCCTGGTTTGGCCCAGGCTGAACAGTTAGACAGGACAACTCCCATCTATATCCTCATTATGCAAATGACATATGCAGATAATTGCACGTTTCGTCTTATTGTTTTGATGTCTTGGAGCAGATGGCAGAAAATGAACCTCACTGGAAGCAACCAAGAGAAATTTCTGCAAACCACTGCTTCCAGTGACTCCTGCCATTGCTGACGTGACGGTGCTGACATTCAGCCTGTCCTCCCTCTATCAGATGGAGCCTGTGCTGCCAGGCTGCTCTTATCACCAGCCAGCAGAAACTCCACTCTGGCCTCAATAACCTGCCAGCTCTATTTGCAGCCAGATTTTTAAAGAAGCGGCTCAAAGCCCCATAATTCATGGGAAGAGATGAGTTTCTGCTCCTAAATCAAGATGCATGAAGCTGCTGCTCCTAAAGAATGCATTAAACTCACATCCCTTTGTTTGGCAGTGCTGTAATAAGCTCTGTCTGTTAAACTTACAACAGACAAATAACGATAGTCATCTTTAAATAAAGTAGGTGTGCAATAACATTTCTGTTGGTTCTTTCATTCTGAGGGATTTTCTGCTTAATCTGGTTTGCTATTATGATTATTATTGTTCAGTCAAATACTGCATGCTTGATTTGTACACCACACAAAGGTTTTCATGAGAATATCAAGTTTTCAACTTAAAGATTCAACCTAGCTTGCAGACCTACATTTTATCCCAAGAAAAGTGCTTTGGTTTGGGGATGTGGCTCCTAAAAAGGCACTGCTTTTAAAGAATTTCCAACAAATCTGCTCAGTTCATATACAGAGTTTTGTTTTATTCCACAAGAAAATGTAATTGGAGAATAATTTTCACCAGCCATAATCCACCAACACTTAGTAGGCCAATTCCCATTTAACAGCCCCAGCTATGAGCCAGCCACGTGGATTTCAACTTGGTCTCCAAAGGATGTTAGTTTACATGCAGAAAACCAAAGTAATAACACCACCTTACTATTCTTTGTGGACTTTCTGAAGTTGCCACACTGCTAACAGGTTTCATTTGAATTTTCCTTTATCTCCTTGACACCTAATGTCTTAGAATATGAAATATTTCCTTTGCTGCCTCTAGTTCCAATGCTTAGTTATCTCACCACTAGCAAAACCAGGCAACACTTCAGCTGATATCTCTGGAATAGGTTTCATTACTTTTTGTTCACCCAAGGAGTATATTTGTCAACTTCTTAAAAACGCACAAATAAAATTTTACAATCGCTATGTGGGTAAACCTGGAAACAACAGACTGCAGATTATTTTTCTCTTTCTTGAATGGTAATTTTCCTGTCTGTACCTTCACAAAGGCACATATACTTTTAAAGGTCATTACCTTAAAAGGCATCTTTGTAAACATAAAATATAAAACTTAAATTATTTAAAAAATTGTGCCACAGTTAAAGGGTTTATCACAGCCCACTTTACCTCACTGGGGTCTAGGTACAAAACAAGGTTTAGGAGGTGCTGCACATTCTTTCTGTGGCCAGAGTTACTAATCAGGGAGCATGCCACAGCAATGTGTTGCTCTAAACTTAATATAATTTCTTTCCTGAAAGCAAAAAAAGTATGAGATTAATTGCACAGGGATGGGATTCAGAGAATGCATCATAAATTATATACCACAGAATCACAAAATTCAAGTATTTTAAAAGCAGTTCTGGCTGCATCAGGTGAAAGAGCTGCTGGGAGTGGCAGATTTGTCATCCTGGCACTGGTAAAACTGTGCAGGTATTTATAAAACCCTCTGTAAGGTGCTCAGCATGTCACTGCATAAAGAAGAAGACAAATGTACATAGAAAAATATTTCTAGGAAGATACAGACTTCTTCCTGAGCATGTCATGTGTTTTTAATAAAATGCCAAGTTTAATGCTAATGGCTGTTAATCAGAGCCTTCTTCAACATAATTTAAATATATTTCATTTCCTAATTTAAATTTTGGTACTACACAATCTCTTAGACTCAGAACCCGTGTTCATCTTGGTATGAAATATTCATTTTGATAACAGCATTAACAGCAATTTCAGGGCTCTCTTGAAATATTACTAGGCTTGGGAAGGAAGCAGGCTCTGACAGAAAGAGGCAGTTTCCCTTTGTGGCCTGGGAAGGTGAGTCAAAAACTACACTTAATAGTCCTGACAGAAACAGAAATCAAGAGACAGCACAACTAAGATTCCCCAAAGTCTGGTTTAGCATCTCAAAAATGCATATGGAACAACAAGGAGGTGACAGGGAAGTTTCAGGGAACAAAACTTTTTCCAGATATGAAACCACTGCCTTGCAATCAAGGCAGAAATATTTGCTGAAATATCTGCCTATATATTTTAGCAAATTTCATCAAAACACATAAAACCCATCCCTAACCTAAACCAAACCCAGAACCCCCATTCTGGAGCTCTCACAAGAACTTCAGCCCACCCCTGCACGTTATGGAGGAGGAAAACAAAAAGCAATAATGCTGCTGAAATAAAAACAGAGAGGGGATTTGTTGTTGTTTTGGTTTTTCTCACAATACCAATGCCAGACAAGCTCCACTTATAACCTGACACAGCAGGAGTAATTGAAGAAGATTATGGGATTCAAAAGGTGATGCTGAAGTCAGGTATCAGTCAAGTCTATTTCCTTTAGCAGTGCAAGAGGGTTACTTGAAATTACAGAGACAAGGTACTGTCCAAAAAAAAATCCTGAAACACTGAAATAAGCTGAAGAGTCGTGGCTCAAAATGCAAACTGGTACCTGAGCTGCTATCTTCTGAACTTTTCTACATTCTCATGGCTCATGAAACAGTTCTGTGGTTTGGTTTTTTTAATCATTGGATCCAACTTTTTAGCTTTCCAGTGAAATACCAACACATAGAGCTTTTAGTCAAATAAAAAAAAAAAAAAAGGAGTGTATGACAAGCAGGGGAAGTGCTTTGTGTGGTGCATTTACAAATCTTGAGGGGTACCTGAGTACACAGGCAGGTGCTTGCTTTCCTAGAGAAATCCTTCAGTGGGTAAATTCATGCTGCTGTTCACACACACAAATAACACACACAGTTTTTAATCTGAAATTTGGTACATTTAATATTTAAATTCTTTTTTCATCAGGCCCTATCCAAAAAGCATGTTGCTATTCAAAGCACAATAGTGCAGTCTGAATTCCATCTTCAGCCCTACCAACAATGGACTCTTACCATGACCTGCAGGTGCACAAAGAGCACCACAGAGAGCACCTGCAAACTTATTTACCTAAAAACTCAGGTTCTCCTTGTGGCACAGCTTTCATGTGTCATGCCTGGATGCTTAATTTAAAAGTTTTGTTTAATAGAGGTGTAGTTATTTTCTCAGTCACAGGCAAAGGAGTTCCACAATTACAGAAATGCACAATTTCTGCAGACTGAAGCAGGACAACATGGCAAGTACCAGTACAAGTTAACACTTAAAAAGTTCCTTGTTAAAAAAAAAAAAAAACAGAACAGAACAAACAGCAAAATAAACTAGCCATGAAGAAGAAAATGCTCTTTTCTGTAATTAAAAGGCAGAAAACAAGGAGAATTCTGCAGGGAAAAGGTTTCCAATGCCATTTGATGTAGACATAGCACTTCCACCCCCAGCCTGTGACTCAGAAGTCCCACAGTGCATCAGCAGAATCAGCCTGGCTGGAAGGAAGCCCTCACTCTATGGTCTTCATAACCTGTTCTGTCAAAAACGTAGGGAAAATAATTTCTCCACAGTGTGTCCCTTCACAGATGTGATTACAAAATAATTAGCAGCAACAATTCTTAAACTAACAATTCTTAACAATATTTAGATGAGGTTAAAATAAATACAGACATGCCTAACGCTGTTGTTGGATTTATTTATCCACATCATTTCACTGGTAAATAAGATTGATAGGTTTACATCCCTTATACACTCCTGTGAGACAGTTCTGGAAACAACTCAGAACAGCAGCAAATCCCAGGGTCTCCATCTCCTCAGAACGAGCCCTCAGCCACATCAAAGGGCTTCAGCAGCCAGGCTTCTTCCCCAGCAGTGCATCAGATAATTAATCATTTCACCAAGAGCCTCGCAACCACTCTCACCCCCAGCTGCTCCCAGGCAGCTCTCAGCTCATTTTTTGGGGCTGATCCTTCCTAGGGCTGCTCCCCTCCAGCCAGGGCAGCTGTGGGTTCCCCCTGCTCCCCACAGCTCCAGCTGCCTCCTCTCCTCCTCAGCTGCCCAGGCTCCTCACCTCTGACTCCATCCCAGGAGCACAAAACTGACAGCAAAACATAGAATAAAAATGTATGGTATAACAATTATAGGACCAGTAAATAGTAAATCAGCATTATTATGGGACTCCTGGCTTGGCTGGGGAGTGAGGAATAGGAGTATTCCAAGGTTTAATTGTGTTCTACTCAGGTGATTTTCTGAAGTGCTCAATGAGGTTAAGAACACGTTTGTCAGGAGCAGCTCTGGTAGCACTGCTATTACCCCTGGATAACCTGTTGCTTGCACTTACTTTTAACCTAGTGTGAAATCTTCAAGTGAGGCCAAAATCAGATCATTAACTAATCTTCTGAAGGCTTTTAAATATTGCATTTTTGTGTTTTGGAACATGTGTGCCAATGTGTGCTGCATTTTCTGGAATCAGGGTATGCTCTTGAAACAGCCAAGTTTAATATTGCAATAAATAGTGTTCCTTAGGCTATTTCTTTTGTCATTCCTATTTAGGCCTTAATAAATATTGTACAAAATAATTTTGTCCATAAAATGTACAGACACACATTGGTTGGGGTCAATTTCTATTTGTTTCCATCTTGAAGTATTGAGCTTTATGAGTAGAAATGCTTTGGAAAGTGAATTTTCAGCTTATAAAAGCAACCATTTGCAAAAGCAAAACTTAAATTTGCAAATGTAAACACTTATCTGGGAAGCATTTCTCTGCATAATTGGCTTAAACCAACAATGTACATTGTCTGACTCATAAAAATGAGGCAAGAAACATACATTTTCAAAAGGTCCTTGGCAACAGATGGAGCTTCAAAGTGATGTTTGTACAGGAAATGCAACTATTACAGACAGAAATAAACCTGCTTCTGCATTTGTGACAATTAAGATAGAAGCCACATTTCAAGTTATTCCTGGTGTGTGATTCACTCACATTCCTCTGTTTTCTTAACCTTGAGGGGCTTTTATTGTGTTCTAGAGAAATTATTCCTGTGCTCTCAACAAACACATTAGGGCTTGGAAATGTTGCTACTCCTGCTTCATCTCTGAACTCTTCACTGACATTTCCATTTAAAGAGAATCTGAGGCAGATATTCAGGAGCACATTTTACACTTATTTTACACAAAGCCAAAATTGCACAGTTTCCACATTAGTATGAGAACCACAGCCTTTGCTCTTGCTGTGATTTTCTCTTTTGGAAGCCAGTAAAAATTGAAATTTAGAAAGCAGTCTCATGCACTGTGTCTTGAAAAAAGTTAAACTGTATTTTTACACTGATCCATTAAAGTGTCTCTATTTTATGTCCTATTCACTTTGACCCTCCACCCACATTTTAATTTTAGACAAGCCCTGCATGCATTGCATAACACATCACATAGGCAGGAGGTCATCCATCTCAAACAGCTTCATGCAGTTGTTGCTTTTACTTTACAAACCAGGGCAAATATTCAGGAAAATGTTATATTGCTCTTTTAATTCCTACTCAGCTAATATCACCTTTAGTTAAGGGCAGCATTTTGTCATATGGATTAGATGCCCTTGTTGAGTCCCACTGCAGGCACTGCATGAACCAGGGTAAATTTCAGTTTGGCAGGCTGCTGGCACTTTCACTGCAATTTTTTTTTTTTTTTGTCAAAAAATGTTCCCAGTAACAGAACAGATACCACTCTGAAATATTTTGGCATCAGATGAACCACATATTCCAACAGCTTTTCCTTTTTTGTTGTTTTTTTCATGTGTCCCAATCAGTTCTAGTCCTAAGTGTTTATGAAATAATTGGTTTATTTCATTGTGCAACCAATTAAATGGATTGCTTTAAATTTGTTTAGTAAAAAACCTTTTCAGCACTGTGCAGGAAAAATACAAGACAGGTTTATCTGGACAGATTCTGTTCTTGTCTTCTTCAATTATTCCCACAGCTGTTACTGAGAACAAAATGTCCCCATCAGCTGGAAGTCTCATAACAGCAATATCACTGATGCATAGGAATAATTCTGAAATGTGTCTTCTTTGCATCAAACAGAAACAGAGTGCAGTGTTCTGCTATTATGATATTAGTAATTTACATTTAAAAAGTTACAATATAGGATGTGAGTAGCGAGTCTTAATTAATTCCTACCCAGCCTACAGCTGGAATGAACTCTGTGAAATATCCTGTATTCATTTATTGCTCCTGTTTAAGCATCAGGTAAGTTACAGCTGAACATTACCAGAAAATTACTGATCTAATCTGAGATACTGTGTAAATTCCAATCACTCATGCTGAGTAATGATGAATAAAGGATGAAACAGAGTTCGTGAGATTTTCAGGACTAAGAAAACAGTCCTGATTTAAAAAGGAGAAAAATAGGAGTTGGTTTGTTTTGTCAAAAGACATAGTCATTCTTTAAGGGTAGAGGGAAATGTTAGAGAATTTAGAGAAAAATGCTGGCTCAAAATTTGACAAGTGTGAACTGGTTAGAAATGAGAAGTTCTGCACATCAGATCTGAGATTCACTGCAGGGCAGTGTTCTACCTGTTCTTGCTGGAAGTATTGCTGCCTGTAACTGGCTATGACAATGCAAAATCTCATTTAACTCTAGTGCAGAACCACATTTGAAATCCTAGCAATGTTTTGTACTTAGTGTTAACACAATATTTAAGAGTAGGGTATTTGGAGCAGACCAAGGCCAGTTCTGGCTCCTCAGAATGAATTTCTGAGTTTCATTTTGTAGAGCTTAACACTACTTGACCCTCTTGTACCCCTGCTAACATAGTGCTTGTTCTTAAAGCACAGGGAAACGTTGGGAAAGCTGAAACTGGTACAACAAACTAATTAAAAGTAACAGCAGATGAGCTGAAATCTGTCCTGTTCATGGCCCATAATGTCACAGGTGGCTCGGTGCTGACAGTAACTGCAGCAGAAATGCTGTTTTTGCTCTCTGGGGAAAAGGGCAGCATGGCTGGCAGGAGTGTGACTCCGGTGGCTCAGGTTCACATCGTTAATTTAACCCCTGGATCCCTCTGCCTGTGGTAACACAGCCCCTTTGTGGGACCTGGCAGCTCCCCCTTGACTCAGGGGGGTCCAGTTCCCCACATTTCTGATTCAGCCACCTTATGGTGAGCTGTGTGTTCTTCTGAGAAGAGCAGTAATGTGATGTGCCTACAGCTGCACTGCTTTACCTAATCTGATATTATGAGGTTGTTAATAAAAAACTGGAGGCACTTTTGTCTAAATAACTCTGCATTTCAAGGGAAGCCCTGCTCCCCACAGCCAAGTGCAGAGCAGCAGCAAGGTCGCTTAGAACAACAAGTCCAGGTGGCCTTTTCTCTCTCGTTGTTAAATCTTGGGTGAAATATATGCTGTCAACCCCTGAGATTAATAGTTCTATTTGCTGTTCAGTATATTTGAAAAACTCCTATTATTAATGTAATTCGGGAAGGACTTGAAGTTCTCAAGGCTATTTTGAGAGTCTGTATGCGTGCTGGTAAAGTTCTTTCTAACACCTTATAAAAGACAACATAACATGGCAAATTTATCCCTGTATAATTGTGCTCAGAAATATATGACTGGCATATTTCTCATTCAATAATTATTCCTTATAGCTCTATTTTCTCTCACTTTACCTACTTTAATTAAAAATAATTATCTGAAGATCAGAGATGCATTAAGTCTTGCTTTGGAATTTGTAATAGATTCCCATTATTCTGGATGACTCATACATTATTTTGTTCATTAAGCAGAAACATGATCTTGTGTCACCAGTAGTTTTAAAGCAGTTTATGCCTTACCTTTGGGTGCTCTGGTAGAGATTGTACAACTGTAAGATATCAGCAAAGTTTCTCATGTCTCCTTCTAATAGGACAATGTCTAGATCAGTTAGTGCAATTTTTTACTTGGAGCAGTAGGCATGGATACTGAAATTGAAACTGTTTACATCCTTTTGTTATGCTGCTGTAACAGGGGTTATACTCCAAAAACTGTACCTTAGACTCCTGGTCACTGAACATGAGACAATATTTTAGTTGCCATTTTAGTGAATTCCTTTTAATTTGCAATAAATGCATTATAACAAGGTAGGCTGTAACATTAAAATCCCATTAAAAACTACATTTCCTTATAGACTTGTGTTTTTCAGTGCCCTGTATACAGCAGGTAACAAGGGCAGCTTGGATTTTCTTTACATGTAAACTGAATATATTGCTGCCTTCACCTTAACTCTGAGGCTTGGCAAGTTCTCTCACCAGCTGCCTCATCACTGTGGGATGGATCCCATCGGAGCCCACAGACTCAGGAGTGTCCAACTGGCCGAGCACATCAACAACCATCCCCTGGTTACAGGGGCTTCACTCAACTCCCCATCCCCACCTTCCAGCTCTGGGGGCTGGGTTTCCTCGGGACAACTGGCCCTGACATTAAAGACTGAGAATGGAATGCATTAAACACCTCTGGATTTCCTATCCCCTGTCACTACCCCTGAAGGCCTTGCCTTTCACAGCAATCCCTTCCCTTTCCTAACCCTCCCTTGAACTGCCTTCCCTTGCCCAACCCTTCTTTGCATTTCCTAACCTCCCCTGTCCCTTCCTTGCCTTCCCCTCTCCTTCCTTTCCTGCACCTCCGGGCCTTGCCAAGCCCAACCTTCCCATGCCCTCCCTCACCAACACCTCCCTTGCCTTGTTTCCCCTTCCCTGCACACCTATCCCAGCTCCAGAGTCTTTATCCCAGCCCCACGGGGATCTCAGCTCCAGCCCACAAGCTTTATCTCACTGCCAGCTCTGCCATTTCAGCTCCAGATCTGCATCATCCCTCCCCTGTCGCTTAGAGCTGCTCCAGGGTCTCAGGGCAGGATATTCATTTTGGCTCCAGCAGCTCTGGGATGCTTCCATCTCTACAGAAGCTGTGCCAGATGCAGTCACTGTCCCAGTCCCACAGTGATTCCAGTCCAGCCCCAGAAGCTTAATTTCATCACAGTTCTGCTGTTTCATCTCCAGATCTACATCTTCCCACCAGCTGAAACTCTTTCAGGTTCTCAGGGCAGGATCTTTGCTTTGGCTCCACCTCAACAGTGGCTATCCCTGCACCAGGTGTTCTCCCAGCCCCACAGTGATTTCAGCTCCAGCTCTGACTGTTCCCACCACTGCCTGGCTCTCAGGGCAGGATCTTCATTATGGCTCCAGCCCCACAGCTGCTCTCCCAACTCTATAGAAATTTCTGCTCCAGCCCCACAGGCTCTATCCCAGCCCTTTAGTGATTTCACAGCCAGCACGTGTCCTTATCCCAGCCCCACAGAGATTTCAGCTCCAGCCCCACAAGCTTTATTTCACTGTCAGTCCTGATGTTTCAGCTCCACATCCTCCCAGCACTGCCAGGTGAAAAGGTGCCTGGCTGTCAGTGAAGGCTCTTCTTCATGCCTCCAGCTCAGCAACCTTTCAGCTCCCACCCCACCATCTTCATCCCAGCCCTACCCTCCCTATCCCAGTCCTAAAACAGTTTTGTCCCCAGCCCTACTGTCTTTGTGTCTGCCAGCTCTGCTACCCAAGCTCCAGCTCCTCAGCTTCCCACTGCCTCAAGCTAAAAGCTGCTCCTGGTCCTCACCGCACCTCGGGGCTGTTGACAAGGCCACAAAAGAGTCACTGTCATCACTGACACATCTCTGTAAGCTGTTACACCCAGCCCAAGGCTGGTGGGAGCAGCCCTGAGAGCTGCACTTGTGCTTGGTATCACTCTGGGGTCCGGAGGTCCCAAAGCACCTCCTGCAGCCCCTTCCCCACGGGATTTATTTCAGCTCCACACCACTTTGGGGCTGGCTCCTGCCCCAGGGGCTGCATCCTGGTGAACACAATAGGTGTTTCAGCCTTACACTTTTATTGAATAGGCATCATGAACCAAGTAAAAGAAAAAAAAACAAGTACTAAAAATACAGTAATGCCATAGTATAATACATTGATAGAATAATAACTAGAACACTAAAATAACATAAGGTAGTAAGAGGAGAAAATAAAAGTAGAACAAAGCAATAAGAAAGTGAAACTGTTTTATTGCCCTTATTTTTCACACTACTTTTACCTCCGGAACCCCGCGGGGCCACATCCCAGCCCTCTCACTCAGGGAGCCTCCTCCCCAGAGCAGCGGCCGCTTCTCTCGCCGCCGCTGCCCTACTCCCCCGCAAGACGGAGCGAGGGGGTCACGGCCGCTCCCCCGCGGGGCACTCCGGGGGCCGGGCGGGTCAGCACCACGGCCCGGGACAGCGCCCGCCCAAGGCCGCAGCCCAGCTCAGCAGCGCTCCCGGACGCCACAGCAGCAGCACAGCCACGACTCCACAGCCGCTCTGAGAGCGGCGCCCACCCGCGCTCATTTATAGCCCACGGGGCCGGCCCCGCCCCGCGGCACAGCCAATCCCAGCCCGAGGCAGAGCCCAGCCCCCGGCCCCGCCAATCGCGGCCCGCCCGCTCATCTCCCCGAGCCTCGCTGTCCCCTCAGGCCTCGCTCCCGCCGCCGCTCCGAGGGAATTACCCCTCCCAGTCCTCGCTACTCGCTCCTACCCCCGGGAGAACTCCCGGCCGGGGCGTGAACGGGAGCTCCCGCGGGCCCTTCCCGGGCCCCAACAGCACCCGCCGGGGCTGCGGCAACCGCGGCGGCGGAAGCGCGAGCTGCGCCTCGGGAGAGCCGGGCTGAGGGGCGGGGCTGAGCGGGCAGGGTTTGGTTGAAAGGGCGGCTGTGATTGGACGGAGCGGAGAAAGGCGGGCCGGGATTGGCAGGGCCGCGGGGCGGGGCTGCGCTTGGGGCGGGGCTTGCCGTGTGGGCGGGACGGGCGGAGCGGTCGCTGTGAGGGAGCGGCCTGTGCCGAGCTGGGTGAGGAGCGGGCTCCGCGCGGTTCTGCAGGGAAAAAAAATAAAAGAGTTCCCATTTCTGTTCCCAAAGGTGCTATACCGCAACTTCCTCCCTTTTTACACATGATCCAATTCTCCCAGACAAAATTCCAGAACATATTTTACGTGCACGAATTTTGCAAACACATTATCTGCACTTAGTTTAGAGAAACGATGGTTTTGTGTAACTCCTGGACTTCTTTTGCACCTTTGATATGACTTATTGAAGAGACTGGTTTGTTTTGGGGTTCAGGGTTTTTTTCAGAACGCATGGAAGAAATTATTCATGTGGTAGCATGTAAAAGATTGCGTTTTAAATAAGGAACAAACAAAACGTGGCGATCTTTCCTGAGAGAAGACTAGAGATGTTGCTATGGAAATAATTCTAATTTGTGATCCACTACAACAAACATTTAATTTCTGATTTTTTTTAATTTTTTTTTTTTGCTCCACTTCTAGATCTCACTGGAATCTTGCAGATATAAACTCAGGAGTACTGCATTATGTCTATGATTTCATGGACTTCATAGATGTACTATTTTTGTCACCGTTTTTAAAAATAGAATAGCTAAATTTAGGTTTGAACAGCTCTGAAGTTTGAGGTAGCTCATGTCACATGCTGAACTTTTGGTTTTATTTATTTAAATTCCGTGATTTATTAAAAAAGGGGATTGTGCAGTGGTGGAAGAAGCAATATAATTCCAGAATTATGCAGCTAATTTTCTGCTTTGTTGCTCTACCATTTCATGCAATAGAAGAAATTTTGAGAAATATATTGAGATTAAATAGCCAATCTTTGAACCTATGCTTAAAAGATTTACCTATGCTTGAGAGCTCCAATTGTAGCCTCGAGCCACATTTCCTGTGCAGCCTTTGTACAACCTTTCATTATTCTGCTTACAAAAAATCTATTCAAAAATGAAGTTTCATGACAGCAGCAATATTGTAGATTATTTCCAATGAATTAATTGCAAATTGCCTTTGTTTATTCACTATGCTATGATAGCAATTATCATTCCCACTTCTGCAACTCAGGGCTTTCAAAAATTTCAAAAATGCCCATTTTTGAAAGCCTGCTTTTCAAAAATTGTGTTTTCTGGGCTAAGGTCAATTGAGAAGAAGAATTTTAGTTGACAGTTGGCAGTGGGTTTTTTTAGTAAAACCTAAACTTCCATTACTGGTTAAATAGAAAGTTAATATTTACAATAGAGAAGAAAAAATATTAGCAAGGAGGCATTTTGAGCATAGATTTTAAGATAGATCAATTTCCTCCTCTGTTTGAGGCAATGAGAAGAATTGATTTTAAATAAGGATGTTTAAGATGGGAAGTTTTTCACCAGAAAACACAACATGTGGTTGGAATGATAATTGCAATATTTGCCTTAAATTCCAATTATAAAGCTAATCCAAACATCAGCATCTCATTTTGTTGTTTTCATTAGAATCTTACTTCATTTTACTGAAATATTTATTTTTTAAAAATCTATTATGAGTTGCTCATTTCCACATTGAGTTTTTATATTTATTTCTATAATATTACATATAGCAGCAACACAGATAATACTCCAGTGTTATAAAATTGGACATTAAGGAAAAATATGGGTACACAGCACTTTCATAAAGCATTAATTCAGCTTTGCTGTGGGTGGACCTCATTAGAGTCTGTGATAGGGGCATGCTAATGTCTGCAAAGTGGCAAATATCAGCTCTAGGAACCTCTGGACCCTTGTTAATGTAAATAGTACTACTTTTCCCCAAAAACCTCTTTGAATCCAGTGAATTTTTTATTCTAATAAGCATTTCTGCATCAGATAAGTCATGAACAATGCTAGTAGTTTATTTATCTGTTCATTCTTTTCTCATGTATATGCAGTCTAAAAAGACTCAAATCCCTGGATTATTTTTTTCAGTTATATTGATGGTTTACATTCTGAAAAACAGCAATGACATTGTAGTACATTTTTAAAAATCTACATTTTTGAAAAGACTTTTCTATTGAATACAGTCTGCTGAAGTGTAATTTTAAAAACCTGTGCAGTTGGAATCTGCAATTTCAACAATAGCTGTAATTTTAATTGTAACTTTCAGACTGTCTGGGGTAAAAAAAGAGGTCTCACTCTTCAAAAATCTAACGGACTTCAAGAGAAAGAAAGCAGTTCAACTGCCACAATATCACTGCAAAAATAAATTTGGACACAGCAGATTCTTCCATCTGCAGCCCAGAGCCAAGGAGCATCCCACAGGTCTGGGATGCCAGCTCCAGTGGGTGGCTCTGCTTAGTGCCAGTCTGCTTGGGGCACCCAAAAACAGCAAGGGCAAGGCCAAGGGCTGCCCTTAAGAGTGATGCAGGGAGAAGAGGGCAGAACTAAAATCACTCCAGGAATGGACTGCCTGAAATTAAAACCAGCACTATAAAGATTTTAGTTTCTAGTCCTAATTAGGAGTCCACCACTCCTAATTTAAAAAAGCAGCAACCAGAAAAAAAAAAAACCCCAACCAATTAAAACCACATAATTTCTTACCTTTTCTTTGTTATTCCACTTTTTTCATGAACTGGATTTCTCAAATAGATAGCTGGGAGCTCTGACACTTGTGTGCTTGGATATACTTGTGTACATGCCCTGGATAAGTGGTGCACAGAAACAGTGTAAGCAACAAAATTATCTGGGGAGCAGAATAGCCCAAATATTCTGCAGTGCTGCAAATATTCAAAGTAAGATTTTTTTTTTCAATATAGTAGTCAGACTAAAAATTAGTTTTCTTCTTCTCATGCTAGGTGAGCTGCTTAAAAGTTCCTTAGCTGAGGGAGAGGTTTTGGGGAATTAGGAATGTGGCCATATCCAACTATGCCAGAAAGAGTGCCACCTTTTACATAAGTAAAGTCTTGGAATATCCATAAAAATGAAGAGCCCACATTTCTCCAGAGCAAACTTTGTGTTGGCTGGTGTCGCTGTTGAGGCAGAGATGACACAAAGTCAGCTCAGAAGGCAAAGTGGCATGAACCCCATTTAGTCCATCCTCTCTTCCTTTATAGCATAGTTCACTACAGCTGGACCTGATTGGTCATTTAATCAATACATTTCACCTGACTGGCTAATTAACAAGACACCCCATTTATCAACAATCTTATGAGAAGAACAGAAAAACAGATCTAGAAAACCACCACCTGCAGGTTGTTTTTAATAATTGGCTCTCCTTGTTTATCTCCAGCTCCCTCAAGCTTCCCAGGCCAGTTCTGGGAAAACTTATCTGGCTTTCTCTCTGTCTGACCAGGCTGTCACATCCACAGGCTTTGAGTTAGTAACTGGAATGATTTTGACTCTTCTGGCCCTTGACATTCCCTTCTGCCCATGTGCTTTGATTGCTCAGTCCTAGTCAGAGGCTTTGGGTATTTTATTGCTCGTGGTTTGCTCAGTACTCAGTGCTGAGCCAGTGAGGCTTAATGAGGCCTTCAAGTTACACTGTAAATGAAGAGTAAGAACAACAGGCAGTCTGCTAAAAGTATGTTTGGCTTCCTTCCCTCTCAGCTGAGCAGGACAGAAAAGTTTACCAACCACTCAGGTTTTGATGTATTTACTGGCTTACACAAGATGGCCATTAGTGTTGATCAGAGGCACTTTTTTTCTGGTTAGTTCGATTTCTTTTTAAAATGTTGTCATTTACCAAGAGATAAACAGTCTGTAAATGTAAATTCATAGGGTTTTTTACAGTTCTGACAACAACTATAGACAACTAAGGCTTCTCAAATCACTCATTAAAATTTAATGCTGTGTAAAGTTCAGTGATCAGTGCATCCATTTAGTAAACATACCTTTTTGTACAAGCTTTTAGCCCTCATCTCATGTTAGCATTCAGGTGGAATCATTACTGAAGTATTCTAAATATATATTTTAAATGAAGCTTTTAAAAGCTTCTTCTGGCTTTTAAGTTTATACCTTTCAAATGAATAAAGGATCTTCCATTATGTGACATCATGTTTTGCAATGTTTGTTTTTAAAATGTTTTTCTTTCCTTTTATTTTTTATCTTTTAATGCAGCTAAAAATAAGAATTGTTAAAGCTGCTTCTCAAATGGAAAGCTTCCTTTTGTTTGGCCACAATATAGAGAGGACACTTAGAACAACTCAAATCCTTTTATTGCTTACATATTCTTAAAGTTTCAGTCTAATAAAAATCATTTTTTGCACAGCAGTACTTCCATTAGTTCTGTGTCTTGCTCCAGCAAGACCAATCTACCTTTATACCCTGCTGTGATACCCATGGCCTTGTTAAGCCTTGCTGCATATACAGTCTTCAGCTTTCCTCATAAAGAGATTATCAGGGTTATTCCAGCCTGATGGATAGGTAGCCTGAGATAGGTAGATGTTTTCTTCAACAGAGAATTTTGGCATGATATTGGAGGTGGAAATAATATATAACTGTCCATTTAAGTCTATCTTATCTATCCTTTTTTTTTTATTATTTAAACTGAAATAATATTTTTGCTCTAGAGTCAGCTTTGAAAAGGGATTTTATGAGCAGGTCGTTCCAGTTTGCTGGATTCTGCAGAACTGAGGTATCTCTTCATTGCAGATTTGTTACTACACTTGTTTCAGAATTTGCTTACCCATAATTTTGTCACTACTAAAACAAATGCTGTTCCAAGATCCTCCTGTGAACTTAAGTATCCATTACCTAGACAAGCTATGATTTCTTTTTCACCCTTGTCTATGTATCTGAAAAACTGGTTTTACAAGCAATGCTTACAGCTCTCCCTTGACCTGTCTTGATCTGGATGGTGATCTCTGTGTGTCTGACTACCTACACATAGGCAAATGTACATACACATTTACAGGGCTTTTTTCCAAAATTTATCAAACTTTATGTATATTGACATCACTGCACAAGAATGTGTTTAAGCATAATAAACATTCAGGGTTAAGTGCTTCAGCTCCTCATCGTGCCTCCAGTTCTGACCATAAGAAATGGGTAGAATTTGGCTTCAATGTATAATCACTCAGCCATATTCACCATAATTGATAATGAATGTTGAAGTGAAGGTGAAAATTAGGAGCCAATGTTCAGGATTTGGTCTTGAACGACTACGATTTATCTCCTATTTTAAATTGATTTTTTCCTTTTTACTTAAAAAATGAAACTAACTGTCACCATTTGAGAAAGCCAATAGGAATGTGGGGTTTAGCACTGAGATGAAATGATCCTTTTTCCTCCACTCAGCTGTGTTCCTCTGTTTGCAGTGAGTAACAAACCTTTTTTTAGCCTGTCTCACAAACATACACTTGTAGATGCACTTGCAGTTCTAATCCCTTATGAGAAATAAGCTCCTCAATTCCATCTGAGTTCCAATAATAGATGTTTTCAGACAGCAGGCTTGGGAAGTCAATTTGGCTAATTATGGCTATCTAGCCTGTCTGCCAGAGAGGTTAATCAGCACTTCTTGCTACACCTACAATGGTCAAGATTGTTTCTCAGCCAAAAGAACATAAACAAACAGGGTTTTTGTCATCCTCTGCATGAACTATGTACTGATGTCATGGAAAACAGCTTCACAGGTAACAAACTTGGACAAACTTGAATTCCCAACCAAATTCTGTGGCCAAAACTGACAAAAAAGATGCATCCACGATGATGCTCCAATGAGCTCCCAGGTTCCCGGTTGGCTGGCCCAAAGCTCCTCTCACACACACACACACACGAACACCTCTCACTCAACAGCAGCCAGCAGGGCCAGCCAAAGGGCCAAAGAACCCTTCAAGGGGATCCAGCAGAAAAACAATAATTCACCAGAGAGTGAGGGGTGAGGGACCCACAGTCCCTGTGGGTGCTGCCCCCTCCCCAGGGAGCACTTCCCTTCACAGCTCTGCTGCTCCAGGGAAAACTGCACTGGTGGTGCTCTGTAGGAATGTGCCCCCTGTTCACAGAGTGACAAAATTATCCTTTGTTTCCTGAAAAAGGAAAAAAACCCAGAAGTTTCTCTCCTCAATTAGGTAAAAAGACACCTCATAGAACCTTGGGGACTTCACCACAAACTTAAGGGTAGCCAATTGGACAGGAGCCAAAAAGTCCCATAAGCAATTTACTAGAAAAGGAAAAGAACAAAAGGAAATAATCACTTTTGTGAGGTGTTTTACCAGGAGCAAGAGCCTCTTTCCCTGGTTCAATTTTTCTCTGTAAAGAGCTCTGTTACTTTGCCTTTTATTAAAACTGTTGTGTTTCCAGCACTGCCACAGAAGCCATCCTGCTGATTTTATGCCATGTGAGGTGGCTGAGCTATCTGGGGTATGATATAAATCTCCAAGAGCTGATAAGAGCTGGCTAGAGAAGACCCTTATATGAGTGCTCCTGCACAGCTGCTCTGGGCAGTGTTCCCTTCCCCTGGGCTCCATCTCCTGCCTGGCTTCCAGCACATGCTCTGCTTTGAAGGTTAAGCTGTGTCCAAGGTTAAGGCATCTCAGCCCTGGTGATTGGACTCAGGCTGTTATAAGCTCCATGTTTCATCCCATCTTATGTTGCTACCATGCTCTGTGGAGAAAATGTGCCAAGAAATTGTGTGCTTTGCTGTCCGTGCCCAGTGCTCTGTGAGCTTTAGGGGCCCTTCTGCCATCTTGCACCTTACAGGACCATGCACTCCACAGCAGCTGGGAGTGAGCTCCTCTGTGGAGTATGTCCTGCTAAGAGAGTCCCTGCACAATGATCTCTCACGTTAGTAACACTTCCTTTAGTTTGTGCCCAGACTGCTGCAGGCACTTGTTTATTTTTTCTTCTTCTCCCTCTGATTTTTGTTTTAGAGTTTGCTTCTACTGAGATCTCATGTTCTCTCAGCTGGGTTTTGTTTAGCAGCTCAAAATAGCAGGGCCAACAGTGCCTGGAGTTACCTGAGAGCAAGATTTCTCCTTTTAAGCTTTAGAAATAAGCAGCACCTGTATTCTGTCCATTCACTTTCTTACATTGTTTTCTAGATCAAAATCTGTGAGTCTAAAGGTCACTGAATTACTAGATATGTAAATGTGCAGTTGTTTCCTCTCACTCTGCTGCTGTTCTTGCTAATAGAGCACTCTTTCCTCGCTTGAATTTGGGAATCCACATTACAGCTTTTTCAACATGACCAGAATTGGATTCCCTCAGATGCAGCTTCACAGGGACAGGGCCAGAATCACTCACCCAATTCACTCTGTGGGGAGTACCTGAGGAATCCCATTGCCCTGTCTGGTTTTGTTATTATTACCCATCTCCCTGGGTCTTGCAGTCATAGATAGAACCTTGCACTTGGAGAAAAAGCAGAATTTATCTTTTTCTAGAGTAACTGATGTGCAGGCCCACACCTCACAGAACCAGCTTTGTACCCAAGGCTAGGAATTTCGTTCTGAGGTGTTTCATGCCTGAGGCTACTTTGTGCTTCTGTGTAAGTGCTTGAAGAGCTGTTAAGCTGCACTTCTGGGGGAAGCAACAAGGAGAGGGATAACTCAAGGGAGATGTGAGATCTTGTCAAAATTCTATTTTTACACATCATTCTCTGGTCAGAACATTGTTGCACCATCAGAGCACACCCTCGTGTTCCAGTGATAAGTATCAACATCCTGAGACGCTAACATTTGAAGTAAGCATTAGGATAGTTTTCAAAAAAAAATATTTTTTTCTATTATTATGTAAAATAACTCTAGCAAGTAACAATTTGGATTTTGTTGGATATGCTATTGCTCTTGAAGTAGCCAAAGAGATTTTGTGGTAAAAAAGTTTTCTTCCAAGTCCTGTGTTGCTTTTAGGGCTGGCATGAAGACTGCCATTCATGATCTGTAAAATAATATTTATCATTAGCTCCAGATAAGTTTTGGCTTATTTCTGGTTCATCTATCAGGAAAATATTAGTGTCATCAGTGTAGGGGGCTTAATATAGTAGATGTTTTCCAAGATGGATATAAGGCTCTCTATAAAATAACAAATGTAAGCACAAATGAATAGAGGTGTTCAAAAATTGATGAATTTTACCAGTTCTATATTGAGTTTTATATTCAGTATCCAGCTCCACAAGAACTGTCCTGAAAATTGCAATTAGACAGTGGTCCATGATCTGTTTATCCCAGGGTGGTTTTCAGCATTTTCCCTCAAATTATTAATAGTTTTTTATAGACTCAGGAACCTCTTAGTAGTTAGTTTGATTTGGGCTTACCTCTGTTTTCATTGAATTAATACCTAAAAGAGGTGAAGTTTCTTTGGTGAAGTACACACTTGAAACAGCAACACATAAAGGAAATGGAAGGGAAATTCAAACAGTTTTATGCAGCTTATTATATCTGATAGTCCTTGGGAGAGGACTGAATAAATAATAGTAGACTGAATCACTTTGTAAACTACATTCAAGAAACTTTAAAATGATGAAATAAATCTCATTCTCTCTGAGTTGATGGTTTGTTTTCCCTTCTTGCCCTTGCAGAGGATGCAAGTCATTTGCTAAGTACAGCAATAGAGTTTTTCTGCAGATTACTTTACCCAAAACAAACAGGCTTTGTTCTTACCTTTCAAGTCTGCAATCTGGTAGGGTAGGTGTGCATGACAGATTCTTGATAAATAAATGCATAATAAAATGTGGCTAGACTTTCTTTTTTCCACAATGTATTGTAATATCAAAAAGAGCTTGGCAGATACTTTACCTTTCCTGTGGCAGATATGCACATAATTATTCCTCATCCTTGCAAATGTAAAAGCAAAAACAAAAACAAAACCACTTTGTTTCTGGCTGGGATCAAAACTGAAGCTTGCCTTTTGGTGATGATATGAAGAAAGGAATTCAATTTGGCAAGATGAATTCCATTGCCTAGCTATTCTACACATTTCCTTCACTCAAATTCTTTAACTGTTTTGAAAATAAAATGCAGGGAGGCAGGATTTATTTGAAGCTTCCATAGCTCTAATTGCTTTCTAGTGACCTTTTGCTCAAGAACTGTATCCCACACTTTTTCTTACTTCTGCTTCTGTAATGGGGACTGTCACACACAGAAATATCCCTATTGCTGTTTTCTTTAGAATTGTGCATAACTAAAATTTAAAAACTTATTTCAAGGACTGAACAGATTGTTAAAAACAGGAGAGGGTGAGATGGGAATTGCAAAGCCACTGGGTAAATTGGACTGGAAACTATTGGGTGAGGAATTATCCAGAAGAGAAAGGCAACAGGACAGAAAGGAGAAATGATGGTCAGGGAGGTGGTCAGATAATGGAGGGGGAAAAATCACAGCAGAGCCTCTACTGACACAAGGACTGCATGAATGGGGAAATCCTTAGTGAGCAGCAGCTTTGACCAGGGTTAAGAATCAGGTGTAAATTACCAGAAAAATATCTTGTGATCTGTATGACTTAATGCACTATTAGTTCAATTCAGGTTACTTTACTTTTCTTTGTCCTTCATTTTAATTCCCTATTTTACTCCCAGTTGCTCTCTAACCAGATGCTTTTCTTTCTGATCTTGCTTTATCCCAACACTTTCACTGACTCAGCTAGAATCCCTTTGTCTGTACTGTTTTGGTTTGGTTTTTTAACTAAAAATATCCTGGTGCCATTTTCTTCATGATTTTGCTTTGTAATTTTGGGGGCCTTTTTCTTTCTTTCTACTACAGAAATAATTTGTTTCCTCCTAGTAATAGTGAAAATAATTTGACTTTGTATATATCAAAGTAGGCCTATGATATAATAGAGGAATATAAAAATATATAGAATATATTTGCTGTTAGCAAATATGAAAATTTAGAGTTTAAACTATAAGTAGTTTCTTATTGTCAATAGTGAAACCCTTAACTTTTCATAAATTAAAGCTATCCTCTCTAATACAAGTGTCCTTTTCATAAGCAAATTAGTACTGATTTGCAGTTAATCTATTAAATGGTTTGCTTTAGTTCAGGGACTTCATATTTTATGGCAAATTATTTTTCTAAGAGACCAAAGCTACTTCATTAGCTTCCCAAAATATGAGGCAATTATTAGATACATCTTTTTTTCCTTACCAATAAATAATCTAATGCACGTTTGGTTGCAGCAAAGTCTCAGCTATGCAGTAAAATCTTCTAGCCTTGATTTCAGAAATTAGTTTTCAGTACAGAAAAGCATTCCTGGGAACTGCTGAGCAATTGTGGCCTCTGCTGGAAGCCTTAAAATGGCTTCTGATAGATAGCAACCACTGGAAATCATCCTTGCTGTTACTTTAGGCACTAATCTGCAGCAGGCTGAGCACTGTACAGAGGGATTAAGAGATTGCACCTGGTCTGAGGAGCTGACAGGAGAAATAGTAAAGGAATAACATAAACATAAATAGAAAATATAAATGAAATCAAAGAGGACATCAGTGGTAGTGGCTCTTAAACTGCATGTGCTACATTTGAAATAGTATAAGATGCTGCTGAGTATTCACCATGCTTATGGACATGGTTATAAATATACTGATAAGACAAATACTCCAAATTCTTAGTTTGAAACAATATTCCTTACCATTATTTCTAAATACAACAGTGAAACAGGGCCAAATATTTGTTCAGGAAGAAATTCAGTATTGAGTTTCTGCTGGAAAAAAAAAAAAAAAGACATTTATACGTGTATGACAGAGGGAAGCGTTATTGTAAGTACAGAGAATTATGTATTCAGTGATCTGGGATTTCCTCAAGCCACCATTCATGATTCCAGCCCAGAGTAAACCTCAAGGTGCTCACAACCCCAGTGCTTTCAGTGATGCAAGGCTGTGCATCAGCATGAAATGTACAATAAAACACAAATTTCACTTGTATTCCTGGAAAGAGACTTTACATGTGACAATTTATAGTGAAGAATGAACTGATTGTGGAGTTTTGAAAAATTCAAATGGATTTATGGCTTTTCTTAGAGTGGAGCATTTGCCATCCTGAACATATGGTTCATAAAGGCTTCAGCAACTGTTTGCTGTGGTTAAAACAGGCTTGTGGGAATTCTGAAAAGCAGTGCAGTAACATCAGAGCTCTTTGATGTCAGAAGGCCCTGAAGCCAAGGCTGTCTTGCTCTCCCCATGCATCCCTGCCTTCTGTGATGATCTGTACAATATGACTGTCCTTCTAAAATATGTTTATATTGTGACTGTCAAAATACAGGCATGTCCATAAGAACCTCTTAGCTCCAAGTGTCATGTAATGAAAAATAAACCTGCATGAAACTTGTTGGGAAATAGGATTAGTTTAGTACAAAGAGAAGCCCATTTACTCCATTTACTGGATGGTCAAACCTGATTGTCACACTTGAAAGAACCAGTTTGCCATCCCAATTAAACCTTCAGGCATTCTTTGAATAAATGGGAACACTTCCATTGCTTTTGGTCAAGTGATGAGTTTAGCCATAAACAGCTTAGAGTGTATAAATAGCTCTTGAAGAGAAGGGGAGAAGATGCAGGGCAGAGCTGAGATGGGATTTCTGTCTACAGCAGGGAAAGAGCACTCTGAACCCTCTGCCTATTCCTTATCCTTCCAGCAAAGCAACTGGGGAGGGTGTTGTCATTTCTTAAAATTCCTGCAGAGGAAGAATATTCAGAGAAGACTTAAAGGACTGTTTACTGAGGACAGAAACAAACTTGGGATGTTTCTGTTCTCCTCAAGAGAATAAGTCTTCAGGCAGTCCTTTTGAGGAACTTAAATATAACTGAAAAATAAATCAAATATCAAAATAACAACACTCCTTATTTCCTATGGATTTTAACTTCTTATACATCCCTATTTATTTCAATATGTCTGTTAAATCCTTCTTGGCTTTTGCAGGGACCTTCAAGGTGCTTTTTTGTCATAGCTTAGTTATCAGGCTTCAACAATATGCTTTGAATTATTGCAGATCCTTTCAGTGCAGGTGGAGAGTTAATATAAATCAAGTGATGAAGCTGTGAATCAAGAGGAATTGTTACATGGTATTCTTGGTTTTTTTCTTTACAGATTCTAGAATATTATTTTGTTTTTAAAAGACTCTGAGATATTCCCAGAGGGGGGAAGTAATACTCTTGAAGTCCTGGTGGAACAGCTGGAGCAGAATTCAGAGGAAAGTAAGATACTTTTTCTTTACTTTTTCTTTGCTTTTAAACCAAGAAAAGTATTTCATGAGTTAGTGTCTTACAGGGATGAAAACAAGGAATTTTATACCTTTTGAGATCGCAATGAAGAACCATCAAGTAATAAAAAACAGCATAGCAAAAAGAACAATGTCATTTCAAAGCACATGTTAAGGTAAAATACTGATCCTTTTGAAATTACATCAGCGTTCTGCTAGGGAATGAATAGAGAGGATATCAGTCCTCATTTCCTCATTGCCAAACAGACAAGTAGAACAAGATTGGCCCAGTATGATGAGATACCTAAAATGGAAAACTAATCATGTCATTGGAATTTGTAGGGAGAAAAAAAAAATTCTAACTCAGTCTGTGGAGGAGCTCCTCTGTCAGTGAGCCTGATGTGACTTCACCCAGAGACCATTTAACAGGTGTGCCTGAATTAGAGGGAATCTGACTCAAAGGTCATAGACAGTGCATGTTCCTGGAGATTTCAAGGCAGGACAGTGCCTATATTTTATTTGGACTGTGAATAACTAAAATGCTTGAAAATATGGGGAAAATATTCTGATAAAAAACTGTAAAAATAATCTTGCAGATGAGCAACTGAAAATGTGATTATTCTCTAAAGATGCACTCTCAAATTGTGAACAGTTGTACTCATTTCAATCTGAGAAACAGCAAAGTCTCTATAAAGTCTTTGTGAGGACCTAAATATTCAAAGTATATATTGTGCACTGTGGTAACATTTTGAAATGGTGGGAGTGAAATATTCATAATTGAGAAAGCTTTGCCTAATATGAGAACAAGACAAATGATGACTGTCAATAACACAACTGGTATTTAAATCCTAAACAGGTGAGAATGCAAGGTGGTAGGAAATGCATTTCTCAGCTTGTGGGTGCCTTGCTTGAGTATTGCAAGCAGCAAATCCAGACTTACCTAAGCAATATTTAAACATGATGCTGTCCCTAGTTCCTGTAGCCTCTTGATTACATTAGTATTCTAAGTCCTCTGCACTTCCTTTGTGGGGAAGTGCTAACTTTGGCAACTGCAGCTTCCCAGCTCTAACACTAATGAAAAGGGAGTGCAAGTGAAAAACCTTTCATTTGTTGTGTTTCTGCTGCTGAAGAGCCAGCAGAGGGAGCTTAAGTAACAAACCCTCTTCCCAGGGTTTATTAATAATGCAAAGGTACATAAACAAATAAACAAAAGTCTGCCATGATAGCCTATTCCCTGTAGGAAATGGGAGGAAAAAGATCTCTTGAATGGAAAATGGTAAAATCAGTAGGGAAACTTTCCTTGTAAACAAGAATGCACTAAAATTAACATTTTAAAAAACAGTGGTTTAAAATCTATAAATCTCTGTCAGATTTACAGAGAATAAATGGTATTGCTATGTTCTTAAACTTTTATCCATACCACAGAAATTTATTGCTAGTCTTGTTTATTTTTTCTTTTCTATGAATGCTCAGAGTTTTAAAAAGAAATGTCTTGACTTTTTCCTTTACACACCACTGTCTTACAGGTGCTGTGACTTTAGGAAAAATAGTTGGGATAGATTTGTTCTGCACTTTTTAATACAGTAGAATAATGTCCAAGAAATTCCTAAGTCCTTTTATCTCTATCTGTCTGAACAGGGCAATCAGGCTGGTAGAAAATAAGCGATAAACAAACAGGAAATAATGTCCATCTTTTCTTCAAATAGCTGCATAACCCCAGTTGGCTTCTTCAACTCAGACAAGCTCCAGGATTGCTTAACAGAGCAGTGACAGGGGAACTCCAGTTCCTGCTCAGCTGAGGAGCCTGAGGCACTTTGTTAGAATGTCACCTTATTTCAAGTGTATAAATTTTGCCTATGCTGACATCTTGGAGGAACATAATTTTGGGAAACTATATCAAGGTCTGGAAAAGACATGAAAAATCACAAGTGTGTTTTCAGGTGGTTTTTCCTTCTTGTTTTGAAAGATGAATATATTTGTGCTCAATATTTACGGCACTATTAGTTATAGAAGGGTTAGGGTTTTAAGGAAATTTTATCAAAGATTTTCTAAGAACTGGTGGCTAGAAAGATTGGTTAGTATTGAATAAGAGTTTTCTAATAACAACCTTGCTGTTAGAGCCCAGTATTGATTGTGTAGCTTGTGGCAGAGCTGTTCACAGGGCACATTGTAAAATGATATCCTCTCACTTAGTTTCTTTCACTTGAGGCATATTAGAGAACAGCTGCTGAAAGTGTCAGTGATCTATAGACTTCTGAATGTATAGCTGATTTCCAGCTACACACACATTTATTTCATGTTGCCACTTCTAAGTGCCAAGTTTGGGGGTGCTCTCCTTGAAAATGCTAGACTTTCAAGTTTTGCAAACTGTTCTGATTTGCTTTGCATCTCCATAAATAAAACTGGTTTATGGCTTTGACAACAGGAAAGCAGAGCCCTCAATAAAAAATTTCTGAGTTCCTTTCTTCTTCTTGTGGGTCAATACAGCACTTGGCTGCCTGCCTCTTTGCAGCCAAGCAATCAATCCCCTTCAGAAAAGACCTAGACCAATTTCACACTTGCTGTGTACTTCATAATTGGCCCAGTTCATTCTAGTGTCAAAATTATTTATTTTGTCATGATGATAATCTCTTTCCAGTAGTCCTAAAGTGTCACCTTGTGGCTTGTGCTGGTTACGATTTTATACCTTCAAGAGAAAACAACCCTAAGCATCAAATACAGAAAATCTGTAAGATCATCTCCAGGTATTCATAAAATTAATTTGGGGAGTCAAGATTATTTTATTTTAACTGAGACTGCATTATTGGGGTTTACTTTTGAAATAACTGGTGATAAGTAAGAGCAAAAATCTACTAAATAGTTCATAATCTATTTGGAAGCTACTGATAGATTTTTCTGTGGTTAAATGCACTCAAATGACTTAAGGATGTGTGAAAAAACAAAATGTAACAAATCATTAGATCTTTAAAATGCTGGCTGCTGAGGAATAAACCTAATTTTCACTCTACAATGAAACAAACAGAAATGTTTATTTTGGGTGGAAAATGTATGTGTTCTGTGACTGTTTTGCTGGTGAGTAGGGTCAGAGACACAGACACCAACTTAAGGAACAGTGGCATTTACTACGATGGAGAACTGCAAAGAATCACAAAAGGATAAGCTAAGCAAGGCACCCAACCATGAGCAAAGAACTGCAAAGGGACAAGCTGAGCAATGCTAATCACTGCTGGGAAAGAATGCCTACAGTGATTAAGGAAGATCCCTCACACCATCATCCAAGCCCAAGGGACATCAGCTCTGGGGGAAAGCTGTCACAGCCAAGGACTGGAGAACCACGCCAGGAACTGGGAACTCCTGCAGCGCCTCCTCTGCAGGCCACGAGGCTCCCCCACTTTGCTGGGACAGTGGCCCGGTTTTTACACTGCTAAACAAACCAGCTGACATCATTTCTAATTTCATTTTCCTGTCAGCTTTCTCCCAAGGCCTGGCCAGGGCTCAAGGAGGATCTGAGGGAGTTGTCTTTGACCCTATACACCTTAATTAGACCAGATATGGCCTTATGCTGTTTCTAGATACAGAAAGGTGAATGTGTTTTGCCAATAAATGAACACATATAACAATACTTTGTTAATGAGCAACTATATTTAACATTTAGTTGGAAAGTTCATCTAGAGGTCAGCTTTGGCTTGGGTTCAGGCTTTGGTACTTCACTGACCCAGAGCACACAGGATCTAAATTCATTTGCACGAAGGGCAGTGGAATTAATGCATAGACAAGATGATCTTTCTGAGGTGAGTTGCTAATGAAGCCTATTCCTGTTGTTCTGAGCTCATTTGTGTGTAATATTTTATAGTGCATAACATGTCTTTAAAATAGATTTTTGAGTTATAAGTTGTGAATGAGCTAGCACAGATACCCACTTTAGTGATAACTTCCAATGCTTCTGAAGTACTGCTAAGGTAAATTAGATATTGATTTCTGACAAAACGGAAGATTTGTCTCATTGCTGAATTCTGAACCCTACATATTAAATAAGAATTTGATAGCTGATGCTAAAACTTATTGTTCTGTTTGATATATCCAGAGTCCTAAACTGAAAGATGCCACTGCACAAATGCTCAGTTTAAAAACAAACAAACAAAAACAACAACAGCAAATTGTTTTCCCAGTCAGCTCTGCTCTACTGGAGCCATGAGTGATGACTCTGAAGTGTTTCCTTTTTGCCAAATCGTTTTCTTGGGGTGTCAGGTTATTTCTGCTACAAGCAGTTAAATTGATGACAGCTGTGAGTGGCACTGTCTGTGTTCATACACACACAGTCACCAGGTGACTCCTCACTGGCTGAAATATGTGGCAAAAAAAAAAAACCTTCATCCTTTAGTATTTAACTTCTCTTTAACATCAAAGTTATAAACCCTGTGTCAGAACATGGGATGAGATTCTGCTGAAAGTCATTAGCAATGGTGTAACAATACTAAAATTATTTATGTCGAGGAGCATAAAGTTAAATGAGCTAGACCTTGGGTTCAAAGAGAAGATGAGTTTTTATGTAAATTAAAACAGATTTTTACTGGCCACTAATCAAGTGTTTACCTGTTTCCATTAAAACTCCATTGAGTTTAATCAGCATGCCTTTTAATGCATGCATTTCTCCCCAAACAAGGAGCATATCTGTCATGAATATTTAAATTGGATTTAAAGTCCATGAAATTTTAATATAAATAAAAAGTGAGGTGGTTTTCTCAGGGTTGAAAGTTAGCATCCTCAGATCCTATTCAAAAGTTGTAAACAAATTTTCAAATTAATGGTCTCCAAGGACATCTTCTTAGCATTTGGGACTAAATGTCTTTAATTGCAAAAAGATTAAATGTAACTACAGTTAATGGAATGCTATCTGCACGTAAATATAAATATTTTGTTCCTTGTAACTAAAGAGAACTATTACTGAATAATTGAGAAATGGGCAGAATAGAGTATTTTAAATAAAAAACATATAGATATAACTCCACCTTATTCAAATCTCTGTGGAAGAAAGGCCTGTGGATGTTGATTTCTATGAATATATATTGCATGTACACAAACACGTGTCACCGACGTGTTTTATGAAAAATCCTTTCCTTAGGATTTTTTCTCCTGAGAAGCTGAAAGGCCTCAGGAACAAAATGTAAGCAATGATTGTTTGCTGCTGTGGGATGCAGCAGGTGGATCTGGGATTTGTCTCATCTGGTTGTTTCTAATTAATGGCCAATCACAGTCTGTCCAGACTGTCTTGGTCAGTCTGAACCTTTGTTATTCATTCCTTTTCTATTCTTAGCCAGCCTTCTGATGAAATCCTTTCTTCTATTCTTTTAGTGTAGTTTTTAATATAATATATATCATAAAATAATAAACCAAGCCTTCTGAACATGGAGTCAACTTTCTCATCTCTTCCCTCATCCTAAGACCCCTGCATACTCTGTCACAAACAGATGTGAAGCATTTCATGTAAACGAAAAGTAAATGTAAAGATAAACCAGAATACAAGGAAGCAGGGAGTTGACAAGTGATGAACAAGTAAATAATTTTATGTTCTCTAGCAATTTAAAGCACAGTCTCCCCTTTTTGTCCTGTCTTTTCCCAGGAAGTAAGACAGACCACCAACAGCTCAGCTTCCTGTGAGGAGCTGATGCTTTATGATGTTTGAACTCAAGCCCTGATAAAACCCTGGTTCTGTAGAAGTTGATTTGACACTTATCATGGACTGGAATAAAGGCAGACACCCCTGTTATTCCAAAAACAGAACTATGTTTTCTTTGACCTTCAAGGTTTCTCTCAGATAAGGCAGCAGCAGTGGAGCTGTGCTGGAGGTGTAGCATTGCTCATGATGCTCTTTCAACAAGTGCACGTGGGACAGGCTGTCAGCAGGCTGGGTATCACTGCCCGTCACTGTCACCGGGGTTTGGCAGGGCTCTTCACTCACTGAGCCACTTAAGTGTTGCTGAAAGATGAAGGGCTGGATAGAAATGATGTAAATGTTCGTGAATGGATGCACTGTACTGTGATACTGGCTGTCACTCAGACTCACAGAGTGCAGAGAATGTTATTCTGTGCTGGAGGAGCTGGGCCTCGGCAGTTTGAGGGGATTTCTGCTGTACAGAATGAATCCTAACAGACAAGATGAACTGCAAAGACGTTTCCTGAGGAGAGAGTAGCAAACATGGGCAGGGATAAATGTTGACAGGGGTCGTTCACACTACATGCAAGTGAAAGCCATGGAAACTGAAGGCAGAATTCCCTGAGGCTTTATTGTAACCAGAGTTTCTCTCTGGATTCCTAACCTGGACACTTGCTATTTCCAAGTTCTTACAGCTGCTCTACCCTGCCTTGCCTTTCAGCAGTCTTGGTTTGATAAACAGCCTTGACATTGTTTGTTAAACTGACTTCAAGTGTTTTGATCAAGACTTGGCTTAACAAGGTGTAGAATGTAGCCCCCTTTCTGTTGAAATGTTAGCTCCATGGGTAATAATTGCCTTTATTCAATAATTACATTGCTTCACATTTTATAGGTAATTTCTCTCGAAAAGAATTTTACCTGTGAGTCATCCTTGGCCAAAACTTGAACAGATTTCTTCCACTGGCAAGAATGATGTGTGAGAATCAGACAGGAATGGCAGTGGAGGGGTAGGAATGTTCTTGTATTCCTACTCTTGAATACAATCACTGGTCTCCAGGTTTGTCTTGTGTGTCTCCCACAAGAAGAAATGATAAACTTATGTTCATTACTTTTTACTTTAACAAGTAGTTCCCAAAATACTTAGCATATATTTAAGACACAGAATCTCAGTTTTTGCCTCAATTTTTATTTTTGCTTTTTAAAACAAACCAGAAACTACTGTGAAAACTGGCCCTCGTGTTAGAGAACCCTAGCAAGTTAAAAGGCAGAAAACAGATTCAAAACTATTTTTAATCTTGAGAAAAGGAACATTACATTAGTTTTGTGAACGTTCCTTCCCCATCCCAGTGATCGTAGTTTGGTTTTTCCCGGTGACTCCCTCGCTGGAGTTGTGAGGTGAGTACGAGGTGCCCAGTGCAGTCACAACTTGCCATCTCGTGGCATGTTTGTGCATTACCACGGTTAAAATTCTTATATTCAATTAAGGATTTTTACATTCAAGAAAGTGTAGATCAGCGAGTGTAGGCCCCATAACGGCATCTAGCCTCTCATGAGACAGTTAAAAACCTAAGGGCGGCAGGAATCCATTGTCGATTTATCAATCACGGCGTCTCTAATTAGCCTCGAATGACGCACGGATGTGCCTGGGGGGTCCCCCCAGCTCAGCGGCCCCGCGTGGCCCGTGCGGGGAACGGACACGCGGACCAACGGACACACGGACCGACGGACAAATGGGCCAGCGGACACTCGGACCAATGGACACACAGATCAACGGACACTCGGACCAACGGACACGCGGACCAACGGACACACGGTCTCGGCGCTCCGGCAGCGCCGCGGAGGCAGCAGCGCCCACTCCACTGCCGCGCTCCCGCTGCTGCTCTCCCCTTCCTCCTCCTCTCGCGGTCTCCCGCTCCTCCCGCCGCTCCCTCCCGGCCCCGGTTCCGCCTCTGCCCGGCTCTGGCCGTTCTGGCTGCGGCGCTGCTGGGCGGGCGCCGGTGGAGCCGATGCCGTCCGGAGCCGTGCCCCGTCTGCCTCCGCCCGGCTCGCCGCGGCTCCAGGCGGGACACGCGTGCTGCGGACACTGCCGCGCCTCCCGGGGTCCCCGGCCCGAGCTCCGCCGCTCGGCAGCCCGGCCGCCGGCACCCGGGAGAGAAGGCGGGCCCTGGAGCTGGGCCGAGCGCTGACAGAGGCCCTGGAGAAGCAGTTCCCTACTGGGGAGCGGCGGCTTCAGCAGCACCTGCTCGGGGACCCCCAGTGAGTGCAGGACCGGAGGGAGGAGGACGGCCAAGGAGGACGGGGCGGGCGGCGAGCTCAGAACGATGCTTCTCCTGGCTCGGAGGTGCCACCAGGTGTGTATCCCGGGATCGCATCGCCCTGCCAACAGCCTCCAGCACCCACCCTGTGCCGGGATGGGCCAGGGCTGATGGGAGCCAGCAAGGCAGAAACACCCGTGGGGCCAGGAAAGCCCGCGGGACTCAGGACCGTGCAAAGGACGCTTTGGTTTGCAGGGACGGACGAGCGGCCTGAGCTCCTCCCCTGCCCTATTTTGACTCGCCTTACAATTCAAGTTTTTGGCCGAAGAAGGAGGGGATGAAGGCATGGGGTTTTCTCAGCCACTGGCCGCTCTTTTCCCTTGCATGGAACAGTTGGGGCTGCCCCAGGCCCCTCCTGCCCCCTTCCAGCAGCAGGGGCATTTTTCACCACCCACAGTTTGTAAACAAGAATCAGATGCACTCAAGAAGACTACAAGGGCCTCTTTCCAGCCTGGCTCTGCAGATGCTGAGGCTGAGCTCTGGACATGGCTGGGCCCACTCTCCCCTCACGTTGCTCAGGTCAGCTGAATCGCAGGGTGATAAGCAAGGGATACTTCAAGGGAGTTAAGGTTTAACAGAGTTTTTATTCAAAAAACATGAGGGTAAAACTTAACAACCTGAATATACAACAGAAGAAAGGACAGTTTACCAGAGTTGCCACCAGCAACTTTGCTTTGACCAGCAAGGAGTGCACTGCAGACAAACTCCAGACAAAGGGTCCAAGGCAAAGTTGAGAACAGCAAACAAAATCAAAAGAGAGAGCGACAGTGTACAACAACAGTATGAAAGAGTACTAGAAGAGAAACAGCAGAAGTGCAGGGATACTTACAGGCAGTTCATTTAAGAGGCTGTCTCTTCTCCAGGGCATAAAAGCAACACAGAAACAAAGCTCTGAGCAGGAAGCCGTTCCTGTTCTCACCATCTCTTTTGAAGGACCATCATGTCCAAGCCATGAGCAGCACAAGCAGGAGCCCTCACCTCACAGCTGACAGCTGCCATCCCTCCTTCAGCCAGACATATCTAACAACATCCTGTGAATTTCCTCCATCCATGCACTCCATCACCAACCAGAGATCTTCATCAACAGGTAGCTGAAGGAAGAAGGCAATGGCACAGAGAAGAATGTGCACAGCTAAATTACCTCATGGAAAAGATTGCAGGGAGTTTTGCTCCCATGTCACTTGTAAATGAACACAGAGTAAAATGGAGAGACATTCCTGTAGCTACACTGTCCTTGGAATCTGCACAGTCTAAATGTGAAAAAGGAGATGCCTTTCATGGCAAGCATGTGAAAAATGGGGTATAGGAACACCCAACATCAGTCTGGAACCACAACACTTGACAGCAGCTGGTTCACCACCTTAACTCAGCAATTCCACCAATAACTCCCCAACTCAGAGTTATCCATGGGAGGAGGCTGTGCACCACTTAGCACAAAAGTGGTCAACTGTCAGGAAAACCTTGCTAAAAGAGCCTCCAGAAACAAACAAGGCAGTTGAAAAATGGGCAAAATAGGTTTTTCTGGAAACAAGAATCTAATATTCCTAACACCCACAACAAGGGAAAAGAGTAGGGGAGAAGGTAGGCTGGGGCCAGGGCTGAGGAGGGAGCAAGGGAACAGTGGCAGGCCCCAGCAGCAGCAGCCCAGACATGATGCAGTTAGTTTTTATAGTTAGTTTTTATGCACCCCAACTCTTCCCAAAGTCTGCCCATGGACAGGAGACCATTGGTCTGGTCCAAATTTTCTTGGCCACCCATTGTGGAGACCATCACCATGCATTTAGCTGATGCATTAACATTTTTACAGATTAAGACCACGCTGGCATGTCCTGCTCTGAAAGATATCACTGCCAAGACGTCATTGACTTGAACTTACCCTTGGCCAACTGGCTCAGCTTCAGTGTGTTTCTTGGCGGGCTCCCCCAGGCTCACAGTGTTCCCTGAAAAAAACAACAGGAAAGGCAGTCACTCCAAGATGGAGACCCCACCTTGTAGCAGAGCCAAAATGCAGCTCCACTCTCTGGGGCTCTGAACCTCTTGCATTCAGCTGGGCAAGAGCAAGAAAGGACTCTGACATTCAGCTGCAGAGGAACACTGAGCACAGCTGATGCTCAGACACACACATACACCACACCCTGCTCTGGCAGACAAAGCACAGAGCAGAGTACTCAGCTGCATGAGGCACCTCTCTCCTCTTCCCTCTGGCTGCTGTCAGAATGCTCAGCCCATGATGCCTCAACAGAGGGAGGTTCACTGTCCTCTTCCCAGACAAAGGGAGGTTCAGTGTCCTCTTCCCTAAAAGGTGATGTTCCACCATCCTCTTCCCAAACAGCAGGATGTTCATGGTGCTCTTCCCATGCAGGGAGATGCTGTCCCTCCCCTTCCCCCATGGCATGATGTTCACTGTGCTCTTCCCACACCACTGGATGTCCCCTGTCCCGGTCCCACACCGCTGACTGTCTGCCCTCCTCTTCCCACGCTGTGAGATTTTGCTCTCCTTCTTCCTGCAATGAGGATGTTCCCACTCCTCATTCCACACTGCAAGACATTCCCCATCCTTGATCCACACTGCTGGAGCTTTGCTGTCATCTTCCAGAATGGCGGGAAATTCACCACCATCTTCAAGTTCACTGTCATCTCTGAGAACAGAGGGAAGTTCACTTTGTTCGTCCTCCTCAGCCTTCTTGTCTTTCTGCTCTTTAGCCTCCTCTCTGGAGACAGACAGAGCTAGAGGAGCCCCTGAGGCAGCTTCTGTGCTTTGTGGACAGACAGTAGCATGAGGGAGAGGAAGTCGTATCACATTTATGGCCTTATTTATCCTCAGCTACACTAAGAAGAAATAGCATTCTGCAGTGCTCAAACTAACAGTGGGCTAAAGTAGACATTGCCACTTATGCTTATGAATTAGATACTCCATCATGGCTAAAACCAGCACGCAATCTTCTGTCTGCAAAATCATTCCTGCAGCTGTTCAAAAGCTCTTCAACAGAAAAGGAGAAACCAGCTGGGGATCCCCTAGCTTCTGCTGCTGCAAAGACACTGACAGGAACTTTTGGTCAGTCCACCAGGCTGACACTCGGCTGCAAGACACCAAAGGTTCCTTTCCACTCACCAAAGGAGGAGCTTCTCCGTAGCCACGCCTGATGTGCCCTGCAACGCGAGAGGGAAAATTAACCAGATGCTATCAGGAAAATAAACTATGCTGGGAAAATCCCACGCAGCAGAACCAGCCCCGAGAGAGCGTTCTGCTTTCACAATATCCCTCCAGGAGTCCTTTCACTGAAACCCCGGTGCCTGCCCGGAGAGCCCCCAGACGCGGAGCCTCCCCACTCACTGCCCGCACCCAGCGGGATCCCCGCTCCTCACCCACAGCGGCCCCGCTCCCGTGTCACCCCCTCGGCTGCGCCCACAGCCCTGCCCCGCCACCGCGGGGATCCCCCCGCTGCATCCCCGCACCCGGGCCCCGCACCCGGGCCCCGCAACCGCCACCGCCCGGCCCCAGCGGCCACCACAGCGGCTCCGCGCCCCCCGCCCTCCGCGCCGGGCCCGCGCCGGCCCCGCTGCACGCCCGCAGCCCGGCCCGGCGCCGCCAGGGCCCCCTCACCTGCTTGCGTGGTGTCGCTCAGGTCGCAGCCGCTGCCGGGGAAGTCGCGCAGCTTCCTCCCGCTCAAGCACAGGATGCCCGAGCTGCCCGCCTCCTCCAGGGCCCGCTCCAGGCTGCGCACCGTGTGCGACTGCGGCAGAGCTGCCGCGCCCCAGTGCGGCCCGGACGAGAAGGAGAGAGTCAGGTGCGCGGGGATGCCGAGCCCCGCCGCTCCGCTCCCGGCCGCCGTTCCGCTCCCGCTGCCGCTGCCGTTGTTGCCGCCGCCGCCCCCCTGCCCGGCCGCCATCTTGACCGGTCCCTCCACAACAACGGCCGCGGCCGCTGCGCAGGCGCCGCGGGGCCCGCAGGGGGCGCCGCGGGACGAGACGGGGCCTCGCGGCGCCCCTCGGCCGCGCCAGCCAATCCGCGGCGGCGGCAGCGTCCAGGGGCGGGGCTTCCCCAGGGGGCGTGCCGCTGTGTGCCCGAGGGCTCGTGTGCCGCTAGGGGGCGCTACCGGGGCTGAGGGAGCGGGACCGAGATTAGAGCGGGACCGGGATCGGAGCGGGACCGGGATGCTCTTGGCAACGGAGGCATCCCGGGAGCGGAGGGAGCCTGGGAGCCCGGTGCTGCATATTTCTCTTCCAAAAATGGCTCTGGAGCTGTGATTAGGAAATGCTATAGAAAGCCTCATAGACCCACATTTTAATGCAATTGTCATATGTTTGATGAGCAGAAGCTGCTTTTAAGCCTTGAACCTCAGGAAGATCCTTGCATTGGTTTGGGTTGGTTTTTTGTTTATTTTTGCATGCATCCATCATGCCTAGTTGGGGGATCGAAGGGAAATTCCCTCTCCAGGGGGTATGGAAGAGACTGGCCTTCAGCCAGCAGCGTCACTGACAGACAGCTGAGCCATTATTGATCACTAAGGAGCAGAGCTGAAATATGATGTGACTGATGTCCGGGTGACATTCAGCAGAACCACTGAGCCAGGATCAGTGAGCAGGTGCTGGATAGTGAAGGGTTCAGTGCAGAGCTCTGTGGGTTTGGGCATCTCCCTGTCCTGGCACACAGATTGCCCTTCCAGCAAAGAGCTCTGTGTGCAAAATGCAGCTGTGGGGGGAAAGGGGTCCCATTGTCACCTACAAACAGGGTGGCTGCCTGCCTCCTCTGCCCTTAGCTCTGGGTACTGCTGGGGGCTGTGGCATTCGAGCTTTCAGATAAATATCTGCCAACCAGTCTGGCTGGGCCACAGCTTCTGCTCTTGCCCTGAAAAAACTGATCATTCCCTGGATTCCCAACAAGAAAATCAGGCCAACCTGTAATAACACTGCTGACTGCTGCCCTTGGTTGAGGTTCCAGCCAGAGGGGGTGGAGGGTGAATAAACCCAGACTGGTGTTGGGCCAAGTGTGTAGGATGATTTTGTCTGCAGACATGGAGTAGGAGGCACGGTGGCTCTGCAGCTGGTGAGAGTTAAGAAGAACAGGGGCCCTTTGGAATCACAGATAAATAGATAGCAAAAAGAAGAATCCTCCACCAAGTGAAATGCAATGATACAAGTGGCTAAAGACACAGGTCAGTGGCACTGTGGGTTCAGTGCAGTGCCCAAGCAGGGCCACACACCTCTGCTGGTGTCCTCCCTGCCCTGGGATGCACTGTGGGGACTCTCTTCTAACCCTGTGCAGCTTCTTCCTTTTTAAACTTCTCAAACACCATCGGAGAGGTTACTCTGGAGGTGGTGTTGCCTGGCCAGAAAGAGAGCAGGAGTTTTCCATGTCCCAGAGCTGCCCCTCCACAGTGGCCCTGGCCTGTGTGCAGCCATCCTGGCTGGGAGCTCAGGTGGGGAACTGCTGGGCCACCTGTCCAGCACAGGCCAGTGCACAGGGACTGTCAGACGTGCCCCAGCCACAAGTGCCACGTGTGCCCCAGCAAGGGCTCAGGAAGCAGCTGAGCTCTGTCACACCAATACCCTCCCCAAAGGACAGGCAAGCCCTGCCCAGCAGCTCACCCTGAGCACAACGGCAGGGATAATTCTGTTAGAGAAAATTATTCTGTGGGTTTAGTACTGTGGCAGAGTGGGGTATTTTATGCCTGTTGGGCTGAGCTCACACTGCCCTCTCCCAGTATGTTTTTTGTGTGATGGTTATGCATTTTGGCTGCTTGTGAATTCAGTGCAAAGCCTGTTTTATCTCCTGCTACATAAAAAGTCACCCAGCACTGCAAGGGAATCACACTAGGAAAAAAAAGCAGGTTTTATCACCTAAGCCCTCAATATAAATTTAAAGAGTGGTTAAAAGATTAAAAGTACAGATTGCTAAAAAACATTTCTTTGGAGAATAGAATCAGGGTGTGATCTGAACAGCAAAAAAAATGTTTCCCACTCAGCTTTCAGTTCTTTCAGGACTGAATGGCTCCATCCCATTGCAACCTGACTGAAGAAGTGCTCAGGCTTTCCTAGTGAATCTGCCATCTTCTGTCCATATTTATAGCCAGGACGCAACTGAAATCAGGGATACTGCCATTTGTGACTGTGTTTCTTGTTGAACTTTTCAACTTCCATGACACAGAGATTATTTGCAGGAAGGGGTGATGCCTCCTCCAGAGTTCATTAACCTGGGTGTTGGAGTGCATTTTTTAAATTTTGAACATACAATTTTGAGCAGCCAGGACTGCTCTGATAATTTTGCCAATAATATTCAAGGCATGAGAGATCACAGCAAAGATTTTACAAAGTATATACCGAAAACCTCACACTGCTTTGAAGCCAGCCTTTAAAGCAGTAAACTGCCTGCAGGTGGGCACCAGGGGGGACCAGTTTCCCCCAAAGCACCAGCCCATGCAGTGTCACACAGAAGCTGAACTTGCACCAAAGAGCTGTTGAAGGAAAGGAAATTACCAGAGGTGACATTTGACAAGTTAAGATTTTTATTCAGTGCACTGGACTCATACATCATTGCTTCATCAACTAACAACATTTCACACATTCCTATAAAACCAATGCCAAGTCCAGTCTCTTAAAGATGCTCGGTGTAAAACGGAAAGCAGTCTATCAAATATTTCCTGTTATAAGTATAGCTTAGAGCCCAGTAACAGGTGTGTCCAGCATGGTCAGTGCTGGGTTCCAGCAGTGGATGGAGGATGGAGCAGTTACTCAGGGTTGATGCAGGGCTTCATTAACAAATGTCTAAACCCAGCTCATTAACATCTCACCCAATGTTTATCAGTGCTGCTGCTGGTTTGATTATGCTGCTGCTTTGAGTATGGGTGGAGCTGCAACTACAAAAACCCTAATGCAGAACTACTCAACACTGGAAAATGTGATCTAGGCTGGGGCAGCCTGTCTTGCTCCGTGCTGAGGACAGTGACTCCAGCAGCACGGTGTGGCACGTCTCACCCCGTCCCTGCAGCAGCAGTCAGAACAGCACAGCAATCCACAGAGAAATGCAAGGTGCTCAGGCCTGACTGTCAGGGCAAAGCAACAGGTTTTCAGGGTAGAGGGGTCTTACACTGCAAACCTCCGGGCAGGGATGCCTGCAGCACAAGCTGGGCACTCAGGTGGATGCTGGTGACTGTGGGCAGCTGCAGCATCCCCACTTTCCTCTGTCTCCCATGTAGGGAGGCACATGATGCTCAAACCCTCCCCTCCCCAGACAATGTAGGGAAGGCTCCGTGGTACAACCTCCCACTATCAGCCATCACCCTGGTCAGCACACGGTGCCCTGGCAGGGGGACAGGGCTGGTGCCAGCCCTACAGCTTCCCAGCAGAGCTCTCCCAGCAAATCCATCTCTGCTCATCCCCCTCCACCACCTGCCCATGTCCCACCTGCCTTGTGCTCTGGCCCAAACGCTCATCCTGCCTGATCCCTGCCCTCAATCACTCATTCACTCTCTGTGTAAGGAAGGAGACAGCACATTGCCAAATCAGCTATCTCAAAGGGAATCTAATGACTTTTATTGAGGCCTTGTCAGGGAGCCTGGACTGTCCCAGGCAGTCCTGTGATGAGCTCGTCCTAAGGCATGGTGACCGTCCGTCGGGCGCTCCTGGCTGCTGTAAAGCGCCTCTTATTCCTCAGACCAGAGAACCTCTCATCCAGCGTCAGGCTGGTCTGCAGGGGAAAGCGAGAGCGAGTCAGTCCCCTGTCCTGTGGCAAAGCACAGCCAAACTTGTAGCGGGGTATTGATTAGAGCCCATCAGTCAGGCTGGTGATTCACAGCTGGTTAGTCAATTAAACCACTCAGCACACAGAGACAGGGAGCTCGACAGACTGTGTGCGGCTGGAAAACCTCCAAGCAGCTCCCAGCCCCAAGACACAGGGCATCCTCGGCAAGAACAGGAGCAAGCAGATGGCATTTGAGCACAAGGCATCAGGTAAAACCAAACCGTCCAGACAAGAAACGCCGGCAATGAAGAAGGTGGAACAGGATTTCTCAGCTGCCCCAGGGCTCTTGGACCGTACTTCAGTGTAAAACGTGACACCAAGGAGGGCACCAAAGCAAAGAGCGAGCAAAGCCCAGAAGTGCCACGTGTCTCTGAGGAATGGGAAGCACTGACAGTGAAACAGTCCCCTCTGGCCAGGACTACTCATCAGCAGGACCTCCCTGCTCCAAGCAAGCACATGGACAGGCCAAGACAGGCCATCAGAGTGGGGAAAACTGGGCCGAGTCTGTAGTTGCTGAACAGTCTTCTCAAGTGCCTTCAGTTTTGTGAGCAACCTGGCCAACACAGCTATGGGACTTTCCTCCCAGCTCGTGTTAGATAAACCCAGCTGGCAGCCCCAGAAACCTGAGTGTGACGTTAACAGCTCAGTGGCAGGGCTGCTGCAGGGAGCCAGGTGCCTCCTGTCCCGTCGACAATCCTCTACCTGGTTGGCCATGGCGCGGAAGTTGAACCTCAGCAGCACCCCCCTGGGCTGGGGCTTGGCCACCCGTGCTGGGGGCCTCTGGCTTCGCAGGAATGGGCGCTTGGATCCAGGCCTGGGGAAAGCACAGAGCTGCAGTCACTCGGGATGCTAAGGCAGCACTTCCCATCCTCTGCAAACCAGCACGCAGTAAAGGACACACCCACACACTCCACCTGTCCCATGGCATGTCTGGCCCCTGGCAGAGCCGGCAGAGCAGCCGTGCAGGCAGAGTTCCAGCACCGGGGACTGTCGCATACAGGCTATTGAGGGGTGCTCTCTGCACCCAGGACATGCACAGCACCCTCACCGACCCCCCACTCTGCCCCCAGCTGGGTGCCAGGTCCTGCAGCTGCCCCTTTCCAGCCTCTGAGCTCCTCTTACACAGCGAGCACAAGGTGTCCCTTTGGGGCACAGGGTTTCTCCCAACACCCCACAACCAGCACAACCAGCCTGCCACCTCTTCCCACAATGGTGCTTCCATTTCTCCTCACTCTGCATAACAAATGAGGGTAGGGTAATTACAGATTACCATGTAATTACAGGTAAATACAGAACAAAGATTTTTATCTCCTGATATGCTGGGAAAGGAACTAGACATCATTTGCTAACCATTTTGGGTCTGAACCATTCACTGCACACTCATTACAGAAGTGAAGCTGCAATAATGCTAAAGGGATTTGCAATGGCTTTTGTAGGGCTCCCACCCTAACAAATCACCTCATTTACTTACAGGCTGGGCTGGCCCGCCTGGGGATTAACCACAGAAACCGTCAGAATTGCTCCCGGGCTGGGTTTCACTCGCCACCTGCCGAGACAGGGAGATTTACCCAGCTTCAAGCCTGAAAGAGCACTGTCTATTTGCATTGTGCCTTTGTTCACCAATTACCTTCTCATCCTTGGCGGTTTCCCTTCTCCTTGAGAATCCATCTGCTGTAAAATATATTTAAAAACAATTACTTAAAATAATTAGCTCTCAGAAACAGTGACTCCTTTTCCAGGATTTTGTTTGGTGTATCTGAAGAGCTCCTTCCTTGTGAGTTGTCAAGAAAAGTGCTAATTTGGGGCTTCCCACTGGCATAGTGATGTGTATGGGGTGCCTTTACCTTGCCCTGCTTGTGCTGCTCTATAAACTGCAAGGTTTGTTTTTATCACCCTCCCAGGATTTACTTCCAGCTGCCAGAATACCAAGCTGCATTAAAAACTGCCTGCAAATACTTTCCTACCAATACATGCAGCGTTCAGCTCTTCCACCTCTCTCCCCCAGTTACTTTAGGAAGCAAACCTACAAGTGGGCTGGTAAAAGGTGAGGGTTTGTCACTACCAGCAGGCTGCAGAGGAAGTGTCTCAAACACTGACCCATCTCTGGAAGCGGGCTTTGGAGAACCACTGCTGCATCCGCTTCTGCTGGAACGCTGGTCCTCTGTTCAGCAGGAAAGGCCTGCTGCTAAAGGAGAGAAAAAAGAGATCAGGATCATACCAGGTCTCTAACATTTAATGCCACAATACCTAACCCAAGCTGGTCTTAAAAAGCAGTGTAAGAAGCAAATGAGGCTGTGTGTTAACGAGTTCAGCCCAACAGGTTTTTCTGCCAGCAAAGGATTTCAGAGGAACTTAATTTTCTGCTCAAATGAGGCAACAGTTTGTGTGTTCTGAGCTTTGCTCATTAAAAGCAAAAAACATGGGAGGAAAATCATAGAAAAAAATCAGGTCAGAAAGGACCTCTCAATGTTATTCAGTCCCTGTTCTGCTCAGAGCAGATGAAGGATTGCAAGGAGCTTCCTTTTGAGCCCAGGGAACATAATGATCTCGATGAGACAGTGCCCAGCACCTGGCACACTGCCTTCCTCACAGCTCCTGGGGCACAGTCTGCTCCTGCAGCCCCTCACAGGGACAGACTCCCTGTCTGCCCATCCCTTATGGCTAGAATCTGTATTTCCTGCCTGTGTAAAAATAAATGCTATTTCACCCTTCAAAAGTGTTTCCCAAAGCGACAAAGTTTATTAAAAATACAAAGGTCACATTTTCTGTGCTTCCTGAAATAAAATCACAGATTAATATAGGCATTATTAACTATGAGCATGAGGTTGTTTTCTTTCCAGGTGCCTTCCTAACATACCCAGGGGTATTTTTCTGGTGCTGCACATGCACATGGCACATACAGAGAGAAATCCCAAGATTTTTGCACAGGTAATAAAAAAATCCCATGATTTTCACAGGTAAAAACCACTGAAAGCCAAAATAATCCAGAGTCACCAAAGATTTTACCTTCTCCCTGGGGAACGGATGCTGGCAGCATCTGCTCTGAATCTCTTGGGGCTTGGAGATGGCTGTGGCTGTTCCTCCTGCTGCCCACCACTGCTTTTGGCAAAAGCATTGCTCTTGGTGCCCTGAAAGAGCAGCGAGACCTCAGCAGTTGTCACCTGCAGCACAATCTTGGTACAAGAACAGGGGGTGAGGGCAAGGGACAGCACACAAGGGGCTGCTCCCTGCTGACAACAATCAGTCACGGGACATGGAACTGCAGGTGCCAGGGAGAATGTTTCATTCTAATGCTGCAGAAACCAAAGAAGAAAACAAAGTTCAGTCCATGCAGAGTGAATCTCACAGAAGCTGTGCATTACAGCCCTGCTCAGGTTTCCTTTTGGTCATCAGCTCTTTCTTGTCTGGACAGGTACATTGCCTGGACCACACCCTGATGCATGGAACACACCAGAAGACCCTCAGCAGGGTCTGTCCTGCAGCTCCAACACACACTGTCCCAGGCTCCAGCCTGGTGACTTCTGTGGGACAACTACCATCACATTAGTACCAACTAACTGAGGTCTGTTTCCATATTCTTCCCCCTTGGTTTATTCCTGCAAAGTGAAAGCTACTGTAGAATTCTGCCTCTTAGCAACTGCTTATTGCACTCTGTAAATACCAGCCACACTCAATATCTGAGTCATCCTGGTCTTTCTTTTCAGGAGTAACCTCACTCCTTGCACATCCATGCTCAGTTTTGAGCTTTCTTATTTATATCCCTACAACACATTCACTAAATGTGCCATGCTGCTCAGCACTTGCATTTTTTTAAAACATTCACTGAACATCTATGACCTCCTAACTGAGTGGATTTTCATCAGTGCAGGAAAACCCAGCTGCCTCTCACAGTACTGGGAATCACTGTCCCTGGTGGAAAGTATATCTCTGAACCAGAGTCACCTGAGAAGTCACCAAGTCTGTCCTTTAACTTCACAGGAACTTGGAAAATGCTCTGGGTGAAGAACAAATAACAAAGAATCTTAACACACCTCCTCTAAATGATAATAGTAAGATGAGATGCCATGGAATTAATTTTTATGGAAATATTTTTAAACCTTTTCATACCAATTTTAAAAAGTCTTTTTTTAGCAAAACCCATGGGAACTGATCAGTAAAATTATGCTAAGTCAGAAGCTTTATAAAACTAACTGTAAAATTGCTATTCCATATTCATGTATGTCTGTACTCACCTATGCATACAAATGCTGTGCACAGGCATTAAAAGATGGTGATTTTTCTATGCAGATTGTTCTTTGGGGTGATCCAGGATCATAAAATTGAGCAGATTTCTACATGACATTAGGGAAAAGCCAAACCCTCCTCATTGTCCTACCTCCTCAGGCGAGTCCTGGCGATTCAAAGGGCTCACTCCATGGAATGCAGCAGCTGCTCTTCTCTTGCCACCAGGCAGAGCATTCCTGAACTGTCTCCGATTGAACTGCTGCTGTCCAAAGCCTCTTCTGAAACGCTGAGGTCCTAAAAACAAAACCATCTTACTATAGCATCCTTCAAAATTCAGTTTATGACTACAGTTTTGTAAATAGATCACAAGGTTAACTTAATGTGATACTACAGAAATAGTGGTGCAAAAGTCACACTGATTCATATTAAATAATTAATTTTCCCAATGTCTCTCTGGCACTCTTATTGTATATAGGACTGCCATACACATTATTTGATGTGAAAGAATACAGAAGAGAAAAGCCTTTCACAATTCTGATTCCTCATAAAGACAGGAACACCCACATCAGGAGACCTGTCAATCTGTTGTCAGAGCTCACACTGTTATGAATTAACTATGAAACAGAAAAAGCCTTCAGATACAGATATACACATGACTTGAGCATCCCAAAGGCAACCCCACAGCAGCTCTGAGGGCCCTCATCATAGTATAATTTTTATTTTTGTGTGTATATATATATTTCTGTTCTTTCAGCTTGACACACCATAGTTTCTCCTATTGAAGTGGAAGTCTCCGGCTGCTCTTCCATGATACACACACACCCGCTGTACGTCCTGCATTTAACCTTCTCCCCTAAGCCTGCTGATGATTTTGAAGAGTGCTGAAGTGTTGAGGGAGAGGAAAGCCCTGTCAGACTGAGGCACAGTGCTTCCAAACCTAATTACTCCACATAATCAAATTCTGTAGTCCTAATGAGACAGCAAGTCTCTGAGTCACTGTGTGAGCTGCCACAGGCACAACAACAACAATCACAAAGCCACAGCTGGAATGCCAGGATGGAATTTATTTCTGTTACCTCACAAACCAGCAGGTCCCTGAAGCAACACCTAAGCAGAGCCACTTGAGCACAGTCACCTTGGCCCATTCAGCTTGGCCCAGTGCTGGAGAATCACCAGGCTGCCCTTCACACCAGTTTATCAAGGGTTTGCCTACACAGGGTCACCACCACGCTGTGCTCTGATCTCTGTACCAAGGCAGAGAGCTCAAGCATATCCAGAAGGGTGCCCTAAGTCCCACCAAACACCTCCATTATCTATAACCAGATGTTCCACTTCTCAGTGCACACAGAGGGTGAACAGCAGATGTGTGTTTTCCTTCACTGCTGCTTCACACTTTGCTATCCCCAGCTGCAAGGTCACTGAAGCCCCTCTGTTTTGAGCCCATTCCCCCCCAACAGCTGCTGTACCAGTGAGGTGTGCCCACACCTTGGGGTGAATAAATCAGGCACAAAGATGTGCATGGCAGAGGGCAGTGGGAGTGCACTCAAACCCTGGATCTCCCAGCAGAACCTCACTGACACAAACCACAGAGCACTGAGGTGTACATATTGATCTTACATCACTGACTGCTACGTGACAGCAATTTATACTGCCTTGGAGCAACTGCAAATGAAGTGTTCTGAGGCAGCAGTGGCATGGCTGTGAGGGGCCACCAGTGCCACAATAAATGAAGGCTGCAGCCTCAGGGTGTAACACCAGCCAGCACCAGCCTGAGCTGCTTACACTGGAACATGCTTGAAGATGATTTGAGCTGCCCTGGCTCCAGAACAGAAGGACACCAGGACAGGCCCTTGGGAAGCAGATCCCAAACACCATGTTGGGGTGCTTCGTGCCCCATGGCCAGAGGTGCTGGTTGGGAAGGTGCACAAAAACACAACACAGTTGACAAGCCCTGGGGCCAGTTGTTTTTCCCTTGCAGACAATGCCCTCTCACTGCAGGGGTGCAGGTGCGTAAATGTTCCTCTCGTGATAAACATTCAATTTTGGCAAACTCTTTCTTTTTGACCACATGTGGACTTGCTGTAGTCAATGTCCCTTTGATTTTTTTCTCCTGCTCCTATTCCCCCAGTCTGTTTTTGCCCTGCCTTGCTTCTCTTCAGCCCCCACCCTAGGCCTGTCCCTATCTCTTGCCTGCTGTCTGGGCTGCTCGCCTCCTGGACACCCAGCTTAGCTGCACAGCTCTCCTACACCCTGGAGAGGACAAGAGACTGAGCTCAGCTGCCTTTCCTGGATACTCATCAGGGCAATGGCAGGGACTGCTGCAGAAGGCAGCCCTGACTAGAAAATCGTGTCCCTGTCAGTCTGTTCCTATTAGAGAGCCTGTGCTCAGCAGTGCACTCAGGCACAGCTCACCCAACACAAGTAACACATGACAGAGCCATCAGCCTCCAAGGGGGACCCCATCACACCAGCTGGGGACCAAGGCCTCGCTCTGTCATCTGTGTCCTGAAGTGTGACACATGGGAGGCTTCATGTCTGCAAAAGGTCTGGCAGATATTTAATAATGTAAGAACATTTCAATAAAACCCCACAGTGTCAGCAGCTGGGGAGGAACCCCCCCACACACACATCCCATATTTGGGTGTGTGCTCAGAGCCTGGCTCTGAGCACACCTGGGATGGCCAAAAGGCACCTCTGCTCAGCCAGTCCAGTCTGGTCACAAGTTCCCATGTCTGATAGACTCTTTTTTCCAAGGAGATTTGAAATTCAAATTTCTCCTCATTAAAAATCATCTTTCCCCCACTAGGGGGAAGGTTTAAGCCATATTCCAAGAGGGATTAACAGCACTTTGCTTGCTGGTTTAATCAGCATAATACCCTTCCCCCTCCTCTGTCATTACTGGGCTCCTCAGATCATCATTTTGATAATGGTTATCACATCTCAGCCCAGAAGGGACTGCATTTCAGCAGGGACCAAAGTGAACTGAGCCCCTGATGAATTATGGGCTAAATTCCCAGTCATGCTGAGTTTCCCCAAATTGCTACTGACAATCAGCACCACACAGCATGGCGGGTCTCTGCACTTGGCAGGGCTGAATTCAGACTCCCTGAAAACCTATGAAATACTAAAACTAGCAGAAATAATTATATAAATTAACAGAAAAGCTCTCCCATCTAAGAAATAGGGAAAAAATATTTTATTGGATTTGCCTTTGGATGCAGTAATTGCTTGAGTGCAGGAGAATATCAAAGCCTGTGGGTTTTGATAGAAAAATCAATTTGCTAAGGGCATTTATCACCTTTATGATTTGAACTAGAACAATCCTCTATAAGGCACTGTGTGGTGGTCACCAAGAACACAAAGGTGGGAGGCAGAGCAGAGACAAGCAGGATTGCTCCCCCAGTGATCCCACTGTCCTGATGTATGATTGGCACTCCAATATAAGACTGAAAAGATATTTCTGAAAAATATCACTAAAATCTTCAGGGAGTGACTTAGCAGTAATTAAAAATTTTTAAAAAGTTCATGGAGATGTCATTTCATGCAGGAGACAGCTTTGGTTTGTAGGTAAAAGCCAGTGGAACAAAACAAAGGTGTGATCACTCAGTATTAAAAAAAACCTCACCATAAAAATAGCATGCTTGGCAAAAGTGCCAATTTAGATTCAATAACTGAGCTATCAAATACAGTTACTGAGGGGGTAATTTGGATAATTTAAGTCTGCTCTGGGAAAATGAGGATTAGGAAGAGGCATAATTAAAATATGCAAAGCCAAGGGGAATAGAGAATAGATATTAAGTCACTTTAAATTAGTAATTCATGAGAGTGGAAGGGAGAGAAATGGATAAATTATGCTCTGAAAGGGCCCTGATATTCCATTGTTATGGGGAGAAAAGCTAATCAGGGCCTGAGCGCATCTTATACGCACACAGAAATTGGATAGGAGAGGGATTTAAGAGCTGGATTTTGCTAAAAAATGCATTTCCCAGCCTGGCCAGCCTCTGCTGCCTCAAGTGCCCATCTACCTTGCAAATTCCTCTGCTTCCAGGCTCGGTATCGGGGCCGCCCATAGCCGGAGGCTGAGCTCCTGTTCTTGACCTGCTGCCTTCTGCTGTCGCCCACGGCACTGGCATCTGTCTGCTCTTTCCTGTGGAGCTTTATGATGTCATCTGGAATGAAATGAGGACAAATCCATTGAAACTGCACTTTCCACCAACAGTCATTCCCTCTTTGGGTGCTCGGATTTGTCCACAGTAAACACGGAGCTTGCTGCTCTGTGAGCTCCGCTGGGCAGACAATGAAAGATTAAGCTTCGCTTAGAAAGTACAGGATCAATTTACTGGGCTCCTGCAGCATGGAGATTAGAGGGCAGCAAATGATTTACAAATCTGCCACCATCCACGGGCAGGACAGAGATTTCAGACCCCATCCACCAAGGGATCTGGTCCTGCAGGCTTCCCACAAACCTAAGGGAAGAGGTTTTTGCAGGGGCACCAGGAGCTCAGTGCTGGGCAGAGAACTTTTCTGAGAAGGTCTGACTTGAACTGCTGTAGGAAAGGTGGCCAAAGGGGGGAGGATGTGACAGCTGTTGAGCTACTTGGATCATGCACAAAGTAGTGCCAGGTGCAGAGCTCTTTTAAGAAACACCTCAAGCCCTTCCATTCTCAATCAGCTGGTCTGCAATCAACGGATCTTCTTCACTCAAGCTGTTCTGATGAAGAGGAATGGCAAAAGCAAAGGGACGTCTCTTCAATAATTCATATTTTCCAACATTTTCTTCTTTTAACCTCAAATCTTCCGGAAAATACTTTGCAAATAATAAAGGTACATCTGTGAAGCTGCAGGCAGAATGTTTTAACTTGAACGAATTAGCAAGAAATAAAGTGTCCAAAACAGGCCCTTTCCCAGGCAGTGGCTACTCCAGATCCTTAATGTGTCACTGGAGTCAAAGGAAAGAAGCACCATCAGCTTTCAGTAGGTGCTTATAATGAATTATCAGACCTCCAGCACTGCTCCCTTGTCATTTCCTATCAAGAAACTCCTGTGTCCAAATGAATACAAAGCCCAAGGAAAAGAAACTAGAGCAGATGTAAGAAGAGACTGCTTTTGTGATCTCTCTTTCAAGTCTGCCAGAAAAAGAATAGGCTCGGAGAGGCTGGGCCATGTTCTTGGGATGAATTTGCTAATGGTCTCAGCTAAATGTGCCTTTGGGACACGTGTGATTTGGAGCACAGGATGCTTTGAAGCGTTCTGAAAGCATCCCTGCGGCTCTGCAGGGAGGTGACCACATTCATCCAAGGGTGGCTGTCCACAGCAGGAGCAAATGAGAGGGGCTGAATGCTCAGGTGCCTGATCTGTCACTTTTCAGCGTCTTTTTTGTTTGGGTATGAGTTGTTACCCTGCCTTTTGTACCCAAAAACATTATGAGGTTAACAGAGCAATGTAATGGACTGCTACACAAGGCTGCAAGGGGATCCTGAGAGGTCATTTGTGGTACATCTATGTCTTCGAGGCACAATTAGATCTATCAGGGCAGATTTAAAGCAACTCCTGCAGTTTTTTGTGACTGCTAACTCATGTAAGGCACAAATATGCCTGAAAGCATAAAAAGACCACCTGATGGAAAAAGTTCTTCACCAGGGGCCTCTTGTTTTCCAACTCTCTCTTCTACCCTGAGTAAGGTGTGTTCTGGATGAAATATGGAGTTGGACCACAGGAGGTCTGACCGAGAGAAGCACTAAGGGAGAGGAAAAGCATCACACATCAGCAAACAGAAAAAGGGTGTGCAACACTATGGAAGAAATATAAATCAAAAATGAGGGATCCACTGTTGCTATAGCTCCTCACAGAGACATTAAAACAAGGGTGCATAAGCCAAGGGACCAGTTTGAGTTTGCAGTGGAAAATGTTCGTCGTTCCTAACAAATGACTCTTCGCTGGGAAGAAATGACACAAGGCTTTAGTTAGGAAGCTGACCCAGTAACAAAAGGTGATGGTGGACTTTCCTTTCACAGCAGAGACCCCAACACGATAATCCAGCAAGATCTCTCATCCATGCGTCAGAATCCAGGCCTGGGGAGTTCATGGCAGGGCGGTTGTTGGTTGTTTATGCTCAGTCCACATTCCCCGCGCCAGAGGAATGGCGAGCATCGCAGCAAGCTGCTATAAATAGCACGGCGAGGCCATGGCCCCCTTCCCTGTCAGCGGGGCTGCTCTCCCGAGCCCCCCGTGCCGCTCTCCCGTGAGCCCCGGGCTGCTGCCAGCCCAGCTCCGAGCCCGGCCCCGCACACGGCCCCTCCGCCCGAGCTGCCACCGGGACGGGGGCACCCGCACGGCGGGGCCACCTGCGGCCCGAGCCCGGCCCGAGCCATCCGCACACAGCCCCCCCGGCTGCCGGCCCGCACGGAGGGCCCGGCAGCGCCCCGCACCTACCCAGGGACATGTCGATCTCCTCGGCGCCCGGCTGCGGCTCCGCCGCGGGGCCCGCCGCGGGCTGCGGCCCCGCCGCCTCCATGGGCCCGGAGCGCTGTGCGCTCACTGCGCCTGCCCGGAATGTGCCGGCCCCCGCCCGCCCCGGGCCTCGCCCCGGCCCCGCTCGGCTGTCCCGGCCCCCGCTCGGCTGTCCCGGCCCCCGTGCCCCACTGCCCTGTCCCCGCACCGAACGGCCCTTGCGCCGCCTGCGGCCGGCGCTGCTCGCCGCCCGCGCTCAGCCCTGCCCCGGCTGCCTGCCCTCCGCACCCTCCCCGGCGATCCTTTCCATCAGCACCTCCCCTCCATCTCTCTCTGCCTAAAGCACCGTGCTTCAGCCTCTGGGCTGACACTTTTCCGCTTCTCCCCCGAATCCTCCTCCCCCGGGGTTTATGCCAGCGGCAGATGTATCTTAACAACCCGGCAGTCAGTTCTGAGCCATGTGAACGATGATCGAATGACCTTGCTTCCTTCTGAAGACCAGAAAAACAAGGCAACTCTACGAACAGCGATACTCGTGGCTCATATTCGTGCATGAAGTCTGTTCTCATTTGTGAGTGCCCGGAGGAGGAAGCGCCCATTTGGGACTGGTCTCGGGGCACTCACAGAACTCAGATTCTTCAGGGATCTTTCAGTCTCTGTAGCATTGGTTATGGCACCGAAGCTACTCTACAGTTTGAATACAAAATGCGAGTTAAACCATCTTCTTCTACTTTAAAAGACAGGTGAAGAAATAAAAAAGAGATAGGAGAACAATGTCTTCTAAAGGGCTGCCATGCATCAAGTGAGGAGCATGCTTCTCTCTGAAGTTTCCATAAGATAAATGCTGTGAAATAAACTTTCTCACCATGTACATAATAGTGAACAGTGTCTGCATGTTCTGCGTTTTCAATATAGTGGGTTTTTTCCACCTTGCACTTCAAATGGGAGAGAAATTTCTAGAAGCAGATCAATCAGGGCAAGAATTGCCTCCTGGTATGTGTACAGCTCTTGGAAAGATCAAGTGCTTCTGAAAGTGTTGGTTAAGGGAGTTGTTCTTTCATGAAAGAAAACAATAGAACAGTGCTGAGGGAGCAACAAATAACCTTTGCTGTATTTTGCAGTGACGCTGCAGAACGAGCTTGGAGATTGGTGTGAGATGGGAGGGAGGAACTGGGGTTGATACCTTGTTTGAGATGTTCTGTGGTACACAAGGTGTGCTGGGGGCTCTGCTGTTTTCTGGGGAACCTGGCTCTAATGCTGCCCTAGTTCAAGAGAATTCCTCCAAAGAGAATCCTTGACATTTCCCAGCAATTCAGCCAGAGTATCCAGAGAAGCTGTGGCTGCTGGGAAAGGGCTGGAAATATCCATGGAAGCCCTGCTTTTAGTGATGTACTGGGAGAGGAGGTTTACAGCTGAATCATTTCCTAGCACCCAAGGAGGGTGCAGGAGCAGGGCTCTGGGCGGTGTCCTGCAAAGCAGCAGCTGTCCAGAGACAGGAGGGAAGGGCTGCAGCAGGGCTCTGGAGTCTCCTCGGGTGCAGGCTGAATGACCCAGGTTTCCACACAGGGCAGCAGCTGGAGTTGGTCACTCTGTGTGAGGTCAGTGTCATGAAAGCTTTCCTGGTTTTCTGTAAAATCTTGGACACTTGTATCTTCAGAAACTCTGGAAGCAACAGCTGAGAGATTTCCAGCAGTGTTTGCATTTGATCACATTTAGTGAAACAAACATTTGGGACCAAAGAAGACAAAGGCAGAGTTTTAGAAATGGCAACTTCTAAAATATTCAAAGAACATTTTTTCATGGAACTACAACATAGCTTTTGCAGCAAATTCCACTTCACCAGCTGAGAGGTTTAATTAACTGCTTTCCTTCAAGTGCATAGCATTAAAGGCAAAGATAAAACCTTTCCAAGCGTATTTCTTCATCTGGGAAGTATGAGCTGATATGTGCTCTTATCTCTCAACTGCCAGTCTGTGACCTCTTAACATCTTGGCAAGTGTCCCATTTGCTTAGTATGTCTGAGCACTGCCATCACCTCAGTCCTGAGCAATTTCTCACATCAACAGTGGAGGTGACACGTGCTGGAGTTGGTGAAAAGGCCTGAAGAGCCAGAGCCTCCTCTGAAGCACAATCCCCCTGCCCTGGAGAGGACTGCAGGTGTCTGGCAGACAGACTTGACACTGCATCCTCAAAAAGAAATGTCAGAAATGTGACTTTCACAACTAAAAAGGGAGATTAATAAATGAACAACGAATAAAGAAACAAAGAAGGGGGAGGGGGGGAAGTATTTATGTTATGCTTTCTTCTAGAAGTGTTTTGTGTTGACTCACTGATACTATGGCAACAAACCATCAAGCTGAGCCCTCAAAGAGCACTGGGGCACCTCTGCCAAGGGCACCAGGTATTCCTTCCCCTTGTTAGGCACAGGCAGGACCAACTTATTCCAAAAGAGCAAGCGCTACTTTGGGGCACTGGGCCTTTCAATTTATCAGATGCTCTGCTTGTCATACAATGAAGGAGCCCTAGAAGGCTTTTCATTAAAACTAAACAAAAATAAACTCAGTGGGAGAAAGGAACACATGCCAGGAGTCAAACACTTGCATTATCTGAAATGTGTTCTTGGTCTCTAAGTAGATTTAGTAACTCTTCTGCATGTTAAATTACTTGTCATGATTTATTGTTGTAACAAATCTTACGCTGTGATCTCAAAATTAACACTGGCCACTTTGTCTTTTATTCCCAGGGGCACCTCATATCACAGTTATTTAATACAAAATTGCAAAATATATTACAGTTCACTTTCATGAAATGGACCCAAAACTACATGACTCAATTGCTAATAAATGTTTACGTTTTTTTCTTGGGAACTCAGCCCAGGTGGCTGTAGGAATATGTGTCAAGGAAAGGCTTGTAATCTGCATGCACACATTTTTTATCTGAGGGTGTGGAAACTTTCCAGCCTCTCCCAGAATTGCTCAAAGCACAAACAATCACTTAATTCAATGGACCAAAACTCTGATCACTTTTGTGACACTGTATTTTGCCCACAGGGGGGATGTTTAGGCCTTTTAATGTATGAAAACCCCAGGACCATCATTCTCAGCTCTTCACGAGGAACACTGATAACAGTACAGCTACAACAGCTTGCTCCAAAATTGGTGAACCACCACTAGAAAGAGCTTATGTTTTATAGTTAGATGCTGAACATGGCCTTTCAACCATATGTTACGACTTGAAAATCATCTTCTTGAGAAGATGGAAGAAAACAGAACACTTCTTCAGGCTCTTGGAAGAAAATTCTAGTTACACCAATATTTATTTATTTTAGCCATTCCCAGAACGAACTACATTGATGATGATAATTCAGTTTTTATGCAGAATGTATGCACTGTATGCCATAAAGTGGCTGAGGTACACACATCACTGAGCTCTGCTCAGGGAAAACAAGATCAACCACGAACAATGACAAAATCTTGCTTTGCTTCTTACAAATTTAGCAGATGCAGCCTGCAAAGAGCAAAACTGAGTTTTTTAGAGAGAGGTTGTTGGCTTTTTCTCCCCCTCTCTCTATGTATGTGTATTAAAATTAACATTTCAGCCTGGCACATGTAAAACCACTGCTACAACACCCATAAGCTCTACCTCTGGACTATGCAGAGTGTCCCACAGTCATCCCATAAAAAACACATGAACAGGATGACAGGGAGCTGGAAGCTTCAGTGCAATCTGTAACCAGCCAAGCAACATTCCAGTAAATGGATATCCACAGGTACACCACCCTTGGCTGTGCTGCTTGTTGTCATGTAGGAGTAGTTTCAGTTCATGCTGCTTTTAGGGATCTCTCAATGTTAAAGTAAACCTTCACTGAAAGGGCTGTGTTTCTAATCTCTCCAACAAACAAGCGAGACAAGTATGCTACTGCACAGCAAACAAGTTATTCAAAATAGAATAAAAGGACAAATCCTGTTTGAAATCACACCAAAAGGCTCAGTGAAGGACGAAGGCCTCTGCAGCACTACAAGAAGATATTTGCAGTGCTTGTAGCTGGAATAGGTGGGGATTGACATGATGTCTTTAAGGAGAGATGCTCCCCTCCCCACTGCCTTCAGAACTGTTTCCTCCTGCTCAATGAAGCATTGCTAGCTGTGCAATGAATCAGATTCCCAATGGGAAAGGTATTGGGAATATTCTTATTAATGGATTTGCTCTCTCATTGTGGTCTGCACAAAAAGACTTAAAGAACAGATATTTCTTGCCAAGGCAGCTAGACAGAATCCTGCCTGCTTCTTTTCTATTCAAGCATCAGATGCTGGAGTATTTTGAGCTATTTCTAGCTGTTTAAAATGGTGTTTCAGATAAATGACTGCCCTTTAGCAGAGATAGAGTGGCATTTGCCTTTTGATCTAAGAAGGAATATATGTATAATTTCCTTGCTTCACTTTCAAAAGGGGCCAGATGGTGCCACTTTAGTATGAATCTTGAATCCAGGTATTTGGAGATTATTTTAACTGCCTGTGAGAAGCTGTGCACACCTGCAGGTCTCAATGTAGAAAAGCAATATCCATGACACATAGAGCATGTGCTGATAAGCTAAGTAAACACAAAGGATTTGAAGAGGCATCAAGGAGATGGCACCAGGATCATGGGAGTGTTGAAGGAACAGTGACTGTTACCTCAGTGTCTCACCCATGGAGGAGTACTGAGTGTACTTATAAAGAAGCACAGCAAGAACAGTAGGAAAGCTCTCGTTTAATTGCTTAAAGCAAAAGGAAGTCTCTAAAGGATGCAAAAACTGTCAGTGCTGACATTTCAGGAGGATTTCATTTCTTTAAGCAAATGGCAATCTAGACTGACAAAGCCCTGTTGTGTGTTCACCTCAAGGACTTTACTCAGGAGCACTGAAAGCTTCAGGGGTCTCTCTGCTGTTGACAATCCCTGTTGCTTGGCCAGAGGTGGCAGAGCTTGTGTGGCCTGGCAGAGGCCTGCCAGCACTGTGGAGGTGTGGAGGGAGCATCACTCTGCACAACACCCTGGGCAGCACCTCGCCTTGTCACTGTGCTTTGATGTCCTCACCACAGGCGTGGCCTGCCCTGGGACACAGCCTGCAGCACACGCTGCAGAGTGACAAAGGTGACCGAGGACTCCACTCTTGCTGTCCCTGCTGTCACAATCAATTTCACACCAACGCTACAGATAATGCTGTCTGGCTTTCTGCAGAAGGCAGTGCCCTGGGGAACTCCGGGTCTGTGAGCAATGATGCTGAGCAGGGCTGAGAGGAGCAGCAGCAGCAGGCAGAGCAGCAGGACAGGCACACCGCTCTCAGTCCCTTGTTCTGAGCATGCCTTGGGCCAGCTGTGCCAAGGGCTGCCTCACTGCAAGAGTTGTGAGTAACCACATCTTGCATTCCATGTTGAAAGTTAGATAGATCAAAGCCAGATCTAGATCTCATTCCTCAAGGCATTAACATTACATTTGTTGAAGTCATATCTTAATGAGTTTTCATCTCATCTGGAGCAGATGTGGGTAACCACAAAGACTTTCAAAGTGGAAGCTCTTCATGGCAGTGTGGGATTTTCAGAAATTTTCAAACTCCTGATACTCAACTCTGTCTGGCATGGCTGCAAGAAAATATGTTTGTCTTGTGCAGTCTCATGGCAACATCTGAGCGTTTCCACCTCTTCCTCTACTCAACTTCCATAATAAATAAGAAAATGCAACAATCTCTGTTTTCCAGGAGAAACTGAGGGATGGCACAGCTATGGTTTACTGCTCCTTGTGCCAGGAAGGTTGGTTTGGGGAGCCTTCTGCCACTAGACTAGTAACTCTGGTTTTGCTTGTGAAATGACAAAGAAAGGAGGGCATGGGAAAACAGAACTGTTGAAAGGCTGTGAAATTGTAAATAAAAGTAATTAGACCTTAGCATTCCAGACATCTGTTCTGGTTCTGCAGCTACTGGAGGTGATAAATGACCCCCACAGGTAAATCTGCTCTACCACAGGAACTACCATTGGGAATTTTTGGTGAACAGTTAGGAAAAGCCTCAGACATTGCTTCCAGCCTACATTATAGGAAACTTCAGTTCCTTTGAAGATGTGAGATGTGAGACTGAGCAAGCTTGGCTTGCTTTTTGTATGAGCACCTGCAGGTACAGAGAATATTTGGTTAAAGATAAAACGGCCCCTAATATGTGAGAACTCTGGTGACAAAAAAATGTTTTAACTCTTTGATAATTTGTCAGACCTATTTCATACAAAGAGAGCTTAACCTCTTTCTTTATCTAAGTTGGGCTCTAAAGAGCAAGAGGCTGAGTGATATGGCTGAGACAGAGGACAACCAAACTGCATCCCTGAGCTGGCCCTGTGCTGTGCCTCGCTTGGAAACTCAGACCAACTGTCTCTAACATTTAGTAGAATTTAAGTGCTGGAGCTGGTCCTGGCTCCTTCTCTGCTTCACTCTTGCCAGCTGCAGAGCCACCGTGCCTCCTGTTCCATGTCTGCAGACAAAATCATCCTACACACTTGGCCCAACACCAGTCTGGGTTTATTCACCCTCCACCCCCTCTGGCTGGAACCTCAACCAAGGGCAGCAGTCAGCAGTGTTATTACAGGTTGGCCTGATTTTCTTGTTGGGAATCCAGGGAATGATCAGTTTTTTTAGGGCAAGAGCAGAAGCTGTGGCCCAGCCAGACTGGTTGGCAGATATTTATCTGAAAGCTCGAATGCCACAGCCCCCAGCAGTACCCAGAGCTAAGGGCAGAGGAGGCAGGCAGCCACCCTGTTTGCAGGTGACAATGGGACCCCTTTCCCCCCACAGCTGCATTTTGCACACAGAGCTCTTTGCTGGAAGGGCAATCTGTGTGCCAGGACAGGGAGATGCCCAAACCCACAGAGCTCTGCACTGAACCCTTCACTATCCAGCACCTGCTCACTGATCCTGGCTCAGTGGTTCTGCTGAATGTCACCCGGACATCAGTCACATCGTATTTCAGCTCTGCTCCTTAGTGATCAATAATGGCTCAGCTGTCTGTCAGTGACGCTGCTGGCTGAAGGCCAGTCTCTTCCATACCCCCTGGAGAGGGAATTTCCCTTCCATCCCCCAACTAGGCATGATGGATGCATGCAAAAATAAACAAAAAACCAATCCAAACCAATTCAAGGATCTTCCTGAGGTTCAAGGCTTAAAAGCAGCTTCTGCTCATCAAACATATGACAATTGCATTAAAATGTGTGTCTGTGAGGCTTTCTCTATAGCGTTTCCTAATCACAGCTCCAGAGCAATTTTTGGAAGAGAAATATGCAGCACCTAGCAAGGACTGATTACATGGTAGGAGAGGTAATTATCCACCCAGTATGCCAGCAGGTCTGTTTCATTTTTTTTCAGGTAGCTGGGCCCTGGACCTTGCAAGGGGCTTCTGATTTATGTCTCCCCACTGCCCTTCCACATTCTGAGCTCGGCACATTCGTGTCTGTGGAGCTTTTGTGAGCGTTCCTTCACCCATTTAAGGGTGAGCCGCTCGCCCGTCTTGCCTTTGTTCTGAATTCATGGTTGATTTTTGTCGCTGCCACACGCGGTGATCTGCAGTCTGTGCCCGGCTCTGCCGGTGTCCGGCTTTTCGAGGCAGAGGCCACGGAGGCCCCGATGCTCCCGGCACAGGAGAGCTGCGGGCCTGAGGAGCGGCCGATGCTGCGCGGGGCCGGGGCAGAGGCGACGGCACCGGCGAGCGGGGCGTGAGGGCAGCGGCAGAGCCGAGCGGAGCGTGAGGGCAGCGGGCAGAGCCGAGCGGAGCGTGAGGCCAGCGTCCTGACTACGGGGTCCTCCCTCCCAGGCTCTCCCCGCTCCCGGGATGCCTCCGTTGCCAAGAGCATCCCGGTCCCGCTCCGATCCCGGTCCCCCTCCGATCCCGGTCCCGCTCCGATCCCGGTCCCGCTCTAATCCCGGTCCCGCTCCGATCCCGGTCCCGCTCCCTCAGTCCCGGTAGCGCCCCCTAGCGGCACACGAGCCCTCGGGCACACAGCGGCACGCCCCCTGAAGAAGCCCCGCCCCTGGACGCTGCCGCCGCCGCGGATTGGCTGGCGCGGCCGAGGGGCGCCGCGAGGCCCCGTCCCGTCCCGCGGCGCCCCCTGCGGGCCCCGCGGCGCCTGCGCAGCGGCCGCGGCCGTTGTTGTGGAGGGGCCGGTCAAGATGGCGGCCGGGCAGGGGGGCGGCGGCGGCAACAACGGCAGCGGCAGCGGGAGCGGGACGGCGGCCGGGAGCGGAGCGGCGGGGCTCGGCATCCCCGCGCACCTGACTCTCTCCTTCTCGTCCGGGCCGCACTGGGGCGCGGCAGCTCTGCCGCAGTCTCACACGGTGCGCAGCCTGGAGCGGGCCCTGGAGGAGGCGGGCAGCTCGGGCATCCTGTGCTTGAGCGGGAGGAAGCTGCGCGACTTCCCCGGCAGCGGCTGCGACCTGAGCGACACCACGCAAGCAGGTGAGGGGGCCCTGGCAGCGCCGGGCCGGGCTGCGGGCGTGCAGCGGGGCCGGCGCGGGCCCGGCGCGGAGGGCGGGGGGCGCGGAGCCGCTGTGGTGGCCGCTGGGGCCGGGCGGTGGCGGGTGCGGGGCCCGGGTGCGGGGATGCAGCGGGGGGATCCCCGCGGTGGCGGGGCAGGGCTGTGGGCGCAGCCGAGGGGGTGACACGGGAGCGGCCGCTGTGGGTGAGGAGCGGGGATCCCGCTGGGTGCGGGCAGTGAGTGGGGAGGCTCCGCGTCTGGGGGCTCTCCGTGCGGGCACCGTGCCGGGGTGTGGAGGATATGGGGCTGCAGTGTCCGCGCCCCGCTGGGCGCACTGGGGCCGGTTCTGCTGCGTGCGTGTGCGGCGAGCGTGCAGGTGTGGGCTGTGAGCGGGGCGCGCTGAGCCTGCGGTGTGCGAGCCGAGCGGGGCACCCGGAGGTGCCTGGGGAGGCGGGGGGCGAGCGGCTCTGTGCGAGCGTGTGCGAAAGCACAGTGGGGTGTGTGAGTGTGGTAGGGCACAGGGTTCTGTGTGTGTGTTGTTTGTGCGGGGGCACAGGGCTGTGCGGGCAGAGGGGCTCCCTGCACATCCCGGCCTGCGTGTCCGAGCTCACTGGTGTTCGGGGGTGGAAGTCGCTGTCCCCTGGGTGGTGGGAGCGGAGCCGGCTCTGTCGGTGTGCCCGGGCTGCCGGCTCCGGGGCTGTGCGGGGCGGGAACGGCTCCTTGCCCGGCGGGGAGAAGGTGCTGCGGTCTGTGTGCCTGCACACAGAGACCGGGGCGGTCTCAGGGAATCGGGCATTTGTTCCCTGTGTCGGTCCTTACGTGCCTTAAGGATGGGGAATTGCAGTTGGTGTGTCCGGAGCAGGGTGTGCAGGGTGAGGGGAGCGCTTGAGTTGGCGCTCGGCTGAATGAGAGCTCCGTGTTGTGTTGGGCTGTACCTTCAAGGGTGTCTGATTCCTTGCAGTAAAACCTGGATCGCCTGGGGTATCGCCCTCCCCGCTCAGCAGAAAGGTGGTTCCAAGTGCGGGTGCGAGGGATGTGTGAGCATCCAGCAGTGAGTGTGGAGAGCTTGGTGTGTTCACTGTGTTGAATATCGTGAGTGTGGGCCTGGATTTACCCAGGCTTTTAGGTGAAGTAAATATGGAGACAATTTTCTGTATGCTTCCTGGAAAACAAAGCTACCTTTTCTGTGGAGGTTCTCTCATATTGTGGCTCATCTCCATTTGCTTATGGGGTTTTTTGCTGCTGGGGTAGTTGCTGAAACTGGATAATTTTAAACAATGTGCTAGACGAAAATATTACTGAGAGGCCCAGGATCTTTTGTTCACAAATAGTAGTGGCTTTTGAAAATGTTGTTTGAGTGAATTAATGCTGGGGGGGGGTGGGTCCGGGGCTTTTCTTTCCCCGTGGGTTATGAATAGCTGACATATTGTTTGGAATAGGAAACTGTCCATGGTGGTACCTGAAAATAAAAAGAGGTTCTATGAAATAATGATAGCGGGAGTTTTCCTTGTAGTAGCGTAAAAATGTATTTAGCAATATTGTTGGTCACTGCTTTGTGTTACCAAAGCACATATAACCAAATAATGCTTCCATGCCTAGTGCTTTGGTTATTGGATTCAATAGCCAAAGCACTAGGCATGTAGGCAGTCTGTTATTAAAAAGACTTTCTGTATCCTGAAGTTAGAGCATCAAGGGTCTGTACTTTTTGTTTGCTTCTAATTATTGCTGTGTGCATTTTGGTAGGGTTTTTTTGTCCATTTAATTTGAATCGCAACATTTGAATCAGAGCTGTCTATAGTGATGTTGTCTCTGTATTCTAGGATGTAGTAGAGCTCAGTCATTCCCATCAGGATTAAATTGTTATTGTGAATGGTGGTGTGAAAATGTTTTAAGGGCTGTCTCTGACAGAAATAGCTTTATTGCTTGCTGCTCTAAAGTCCTGTATTGAAATAGTTAAACTGCATCTATGTAAGTACCAGCTCGGGAGAATCCTGATTTAGTGTGGTCCTGGTTTATGAATGAATCCTGGTGAAATAAGAATTTTAGATGTCTTTCAAAAGATGCTTGTAAAAAAAAGACCTGTAGTCTGTATTTTGACTTGATCTGTAGAAATTTTTGTCAAGTGGGTAAACGGTGTTTTGCTGGTGAATCATGGACACCCTTGATAGTGTCAGTGTGGCCTGGAACTCCATGGGGAATTAGCAGCTGCCTCAGAGGCAGCAGTCATGCAGTTACTGGTATTTCTGTAGCAGTTCTCCCTGTTTCACATGCAAATATCCCCAGGAACAAAGTTCTGGACTGAGGAGATGGGGGCTTGGGTCACAAATCTTTCCAGGGTTTCACTTTCTGTTTTATGTCAGTGACTCTGAAATTCAATTCCGTGGTACTAGAAACAAATATTTAAAAAAAACAGGCTCTGGCCAGTGTGGATGTAAACAATTTATTTTCCATATCACCAGCCCTTAGGCAGTAGGATCTGCAGTGTTACTGTAAACCCAGAATATTCTATCTTTATATCAGTAAAGTCAGCAAGAGCTATGTTGAAGCTCAACTTCTGTTGATTTATCAAAAATAGCTTGGGACTTTATTTTGCATCTAACTTACATAATGGCTTGCCAGTACTTAATTTGCAGATACTGAGGCATAGTTTTTGTATTTTAAATTACGTGTCTAAAGCATAGTGACCATATCTGCCTGTTTAGCTCCTTTTGTTTGTTTGTTCTTAACTGCGAATTGTCCTTGCTACACTTTGGCCAGGAAATCCTTATTTTATTATTTGTCTGAATTTGTCTTCTGGCTGCCCAGACAGATCCTGTGTTGCTTTTAATGAACTTCTGAAAAGAAAAGAAAAACATAGTTCTTGAGCTATCAAGAGATATCTTGAATATTCCAGAAATTTTATGCGTATCTTTGCTTCTGTCTGTATGAACAGCATTAGGCCCCCTGGCAGTTCAGTAATTGAGTCTATCACATCAGTGTAATCACAGTCTGCTTAGCTGAAGAGTTCTGTTTGCTGTTTTGTTTTTTTAAAGATAGTTCAGTCTGACAGTATGGCACAGGAACCAAAGTCAACCTGTGCCTTGAGCAATTTTCCCCCTTTTTAGTGAGCACCTTTAAGAAATGAATTTAGTAAATAGGAAAGGGGCATGATCGACAGCTCCAGAAAATGCAGTGGTGCCATCAGGCTTATTTGTTTATGCCTTTGTCACAACAGCTTCAATTCCCACCTCTTAATTCTGAGGGAGCTCCTAGGCAATTATAAGTAGGTGAATGATTGCCTGTAAATAGACGAATGTTGAAATTTCTCCTTTCTCACTTCTGCTTTGTCCTCATAGCATGGAGGAGTAACACCAGTGTATTCCAGTATGACTTGGGAGTGAGCCCTCCTGTCCTGCCAGTACCAGGCTTGGCATGGTATTGTTACAGAGACCATTGTCACTGTTACTTGCATGTCTTTGACTTTTTTTACATCCTATTTCTGGCCCTTCTAAGGTATATTGTCATTCATGTGATTACAGATTAAACCCCCAAGGCTTAATATTGAGTGTGAAATGCATAAGAATGTTAATTTATAATGCAGTTCTGCCTCTACAGTATGCACTTCTAAACCAATTATATTTTCCTTTCTGAATAAAATTATTTCTGTTGGTGGAGCCAATATTGATTAAATTGAGGACAGTAGTAATTCAAGAGCAACAAGAAATCCAATATTCAGCTAAAAAAATAAGCATTCGTATAGGATGTATATTTTAAGTCTCTATTGCATTCTGGAAATCAAACACTTAGCAAAATGTGGTTCTTCAGCAGCATTTCCTTCAGATTTGAACAAAAAGAGGAACTCTGATTCTGTGTTTGTTGGGGGAGAGGAGTCAGTGTTTATACTCTGAAATGCATCTGATGCAAAATCTGGAAGTGACGCAGTTTATAAATAATTATGGAAGTTTTCTGCAATGTTCTCACAGCCTGTCCTGTGTTTGTACATAGCAGAAATGAACTCTGTGTGCTTGAGGCTTTCTTGCTGAGGGCCACTGTTAAGGATCCTGGTTAAAGATACTTGGTGTGATGGGCAAGTTCAGTTCAGTGACTTGAAGTTAAAGGAGCTGACTATTACTGTTTGCCTGCCTAAAAGGATTGTATTATGAAGAATACCACTTATATCTTAAAGTTAATAAACACAAATTTAGTGTTACAGCCTTATCTGCAATACTAACCTACAAAAAACATGTAATCTGTAATTTTTTGAGTTTTTACCATCTCCATCCATCAAAATTAAATTTGTCATTGCGTTGACTATTTTTATGTTTTGTAATATCCAACATCTAAGGTCTGTAATATTTCTGTGTTTGATCAACTAAGGAACTTTCTTGGATACGTGTTTTTAGATGTTACTGATTATTTGCAGAGGTGGCAAATAATTTGTGAATTGTATTGCAAAACCTTGTGTGATAAAGAATAATGGAGTAGCTTTTGCTTTTTGAGATACTCTTTCTGCTCAAGTGTGTTTTCCTATTTAAGTTGTGCTACTTGGTTGGAGCTGATTCAAAAGTACATACTCATATTCCCAGCAAGGCTGGCATTTAATGCTGAAATCTGTCCTTAGCAAAAAGGTAACTAAATCAGGGCTAAAGGCTGGAGTTCCACAGAAAATGTGAAGTTATTTGATACTTTTTTGTGCGTGATAAAATAGTGGAATGGCTGTAGGAAGAGAATTCTGAATTCTCTACCTTTCTGTGGCTATCCAACAGTCTGATGGTCATCATTCTTCCAGCCTGGGATTGTTTGCCACTTGCTAGGATAATGTGCTCACAGGTCTAGAGGAGGTTGCACACTTCAGGTGAAAATAAAAAATAAAGTCTTATACTCTGGTACGGAGCTAAAATAATTTAGTGTTTGGCAGACGTGATTATCACAAATGTGTTTTCAAGTGTCAATGAATGACTTCTGAAAAAGGGTTTGTGTGGTTAAAAGGCTGAAGGAGCCCTGAGCCCTGGCTCAGTGGCAGCTGAGCAGCAGGTATAACTGCACAGGAGCAAATCCCAGACCATCTGGGTGTTAGACCAAGCACTCCTGCCATTTGTCACTTCAGCACCATTCCCATAGGTGGAAGCAGGATGTAGTGACCAGAACTTGTTCTGTTGAAGACTGACCTAGAACTGAAAGGTTTCTGAGAGTGTTTGCTCCAGGTTGTTACATGCACTAATGAGAGGTACTGTAGAATGATTTTTGAGCTAATAGGAGAGGCTGCTGCCATTCTTCAACACTGCCAAGAGGTCTGGCATGAGTAGGACAGAGTCGGTGAGAGGCACCAGCCAGTAAGAGTAGAGGCTGAAGTTGCTACAGCAGGAGCCTCCAGGTCTCTGGAGAACATGCTGGAATGGTTACTAGACCCCCTTCACTCAGTGCTCATGGACTGCTGGTTTACCCAGTTTCTTCAGGTTTTTTTCTGCTTTCATCTTAGTGCAGTTGCCTTGTTCTCCAGTGTTCTTTGTCTTCCAGCAGTTTAGCTTACTTCAAAAATGTTTCTGCTCAGTTTATCCAGCAACAAGGCATTTTATCTGCGCAAAAGATAAGTCATGTAGTAAACACTGATTACTGCAGGTTGGTTGTAGCTTGTCTCATGTCTATTTAGATTGTAAGCTTGTCGGGACAAAGGCTTGGATGTGTGTTACTGAGCATACAGAGGCTGGTGTAAGTCTTGGGAATTTTGTGTATATTTGAGATATTCCTTAATAAACCCAGACTTTGCTTCATTGCCAGATGAGGATTACTTTCCCTTATATTACTTGTCTGTGAGACAGAAATTTGGAATTAAAAAATTTCGAAGCCAGAAAAGAAATTGTCGGCATTAAACTAACAAATGATGATGAGTTTAAGTGGGAGGAAGATGCCCTGTGCAGCTTATGGCAGCTTAAGAAGTCTTGCTGGCTTGTCAAGAAAATACTCTTTCTGGTAGTAAAGCGTTTTAACAACTATACTGTAGACTAAATACTCAAGTGCCAAAACAAAAAAGCTTCCAGTGGGATTTTCTGCTTACCAGTTCAAACTCTGAAAGATTTTTGGAGCCATGACACCTTCAGTAATGGAGAGGAAGATAATCCTTGACGTGAAGTAATGGATTATGTCCTTTAGACACGGTATGGGAATTTACACCTTCACATTCCAGACTGAGGAGTGATCCTGGTGATGTGTTCTTTATTTTCCATTTAAATCATGCTGTGCTAAAATAGCTGAGCACACTCCAGAGCTGGAGCGCTGTGTTATCTTGTTTTGGAAATGTCCGGACCCTTCTAATGTTGCAATGTGATGAAGAATTCATATGTTCATCTGTTGAGTTCATCCTCATGTTGCAAAATGTGGAACATGTAAAATTTTCTTGAGAAAGGATGTTCCTTGATCTTTGTGTACTTTCAAGCCTGCTCAGCAAGGAGGAAAACTTAATCTGTGAGGCAAATAGCAACTAACAGGTAAGAAGTAAGTGATGTCCAGGTGTTAAACAAATTAGTGGTTTAAGAATTGCCTTGTTAAGATTAAGGGCTTGACAGGCTTCAGTGATCTCAGATGTGGGGGCAGCTAACAAGGCTTGGGAAGAAGGATGTAACACTGATAGTGGGCACAGGGAGTGCAGAGCTTACAGGCCATAAGGACAGTTGGCAGAACCCCCAGGATAAGGATGGAAGCCTATAAAGCCAACTCAGCATCTCTGCTGGATCAGGTCTGAGTGGATCAAAGGTAATTCTGGCAGTGACTGATGGACCACCAAGCCAAGAAACCCACTGATCCAAAGGAAGAGGGACTGGGCACACAGACTAACTAGTGTGAGAAACAAGAGAGGTCCTTAGCCCATGGAAGATAGAATACTGATTGTAAAGAGAACTATGTAACTTGTCGCCAGTGAACACTAATTCCTTGCTTTGCTAAAATGTATAAATAGTAATAAGTTTTGATAGTTAGTGTGCTTGACTTGCAGAATACCCCTGAGTGCCCAGGCTTGCACAATTCTGAAAAAAATAATCAGTGCCTCTCTCAATTGTGCTTGTTGCACCTCAAGTAACAAATCTGATTTGTGTGAGCAGCACTGGCAGTGCTGTGCAGCAGATCAGCACCAGTATGCCCCCCCACTTGTTCCAGCCTTTAGATCAGAGCTTCTGGTTTAGTTTTCTACTAAACCAGAGACAGAGATTTCAAGAAAAACCTCACATACCTGAACCAGCATGTGGTGAGCAAAGGCAGCTCACATGAAAAACAAGAATTGCTTGAAACAAACTGCCAATTTAGACATGTTCAGTGTAGACTGGGAGATTTGGCTTAGTGAGGGTCGGCTGGAATAGTGGGTTCCTTAAGGTTGCTTTGATTTCAGAGCCAGTGTGCTGGATCTCTGTTCTTTCTCCCTGGTAGCAGAAGTTGAGAGACAGCCATTGATTGGTCTGGCCAGTTACAGAATCATTTCTGTCATGTGGAAGAACTGTTCAGTCTGACAGGCTGTTTTATTTTTTATTGAAGTCTCAAAAGTAGTAAAAGTGTGTTGTTAAAAAGCATTTTTTGTTTTGTTCAGAAGTGCTGATTAGCATGAAAAGAACTCAGGTACTGTGAAAATAATTTCTGGTTGCCTGTACAACTGTTCCTCTGTACTTCATGAGAAAACTCAATTATGTGGTTGGGTACAGTTTCTTTGTTTGTCATTTTAATTGCACAGATCAAGTCTGTAACTAGACATGGGGCAGGGATAACCATAAAGCAGGTATAACCTAGATCTTCAGTTGCTGGAATTAGAATCCAAATGCCATTTTGATATCTGTTTGTAGTACCTTTTCACAAAACCAGAAGCTATTCCATGCTGTCAAACGCCCAGTAGAAAAAAAGTAAAAGCTGCTTGTAGCCACCTCTAGTCCTGGGAGTGTTTTTTCTTTCTTATAAACAGAAGACAGACTGCTTCTACTTGACTTGAGTATACATACCAGATAAAAATCAAGATAAATCTTGCTACATAAGCTTTTAAGAGTAGGTTTCAAACGTACGTAGCTTTCCTTGACAATTTGTGGTCACTTTAGTTTCCTTAGAGCTACAGGGTTTTGGAAGGTATTCTCAGCTTTCTTACTGTGCATAAGATCTGATGGGTGCTCAGATTGTTCTGTGTTGTCCTTCACCATTGCTCTTGATGTTTGAGAGCAAATGTTAATTTGTATGTGAAATTCACAGTTATGTAGATTTATGGTGCTGTAATTCTTGAACATCGTTTGCCAGTAAGTTCAACATTTTTGGTCTCCTTTGCAACTAAAATGATTGTTGTGTATATCAGTATGGGAAATCATTCTACATCTGGATGTATTTTAATTGTTCGCTTCTTCATTTTACAACATAAGACTGAAGAATTCTGGGTTTTATTATTTAATTATCCAGGTTTGTTTTTTCTCTGAAGGGAAAATTTTAAAACATTTCTGTCACTCATCATGCATCAAGATTGGAACTGTGAAACTGCAAGTAGGTGGGTAGAATTTGAGGCAAGTGCTAGAGGGACATCCCATTTGAGGTGAGCTTGGGAAGCTGAAGAGTTCCTTTCTCCTGTGGCTCCTTCTCCAGTTTGATGAGAAAGTAACCAAGGCAGGAAGAGGTCTGTCTGCTGTGACTAACCACAGAGTCAGCACTTAGCATGAACAAACCCATTTCAATGTTTATGTAACAAAGCTTTCTTCAGTCAGTGGTTTGTGGACATTGACAGCTTGTGCCTCCTGCGGAGACCACATGCAGGTGTTTCTGCAATGTTTGAAGCTACTTTTTCCTTCTCCAGAATCATCTTGCATCTGACAGACAAATGAGTTTTACCCATGTTCTGTGTGGTGATCTCAGATTCATGGTTAGGTTGACTAAAAGAATATCTTTGGGATCAAGTCTGAACACTTGTTTTTAAGCATCTGTCGTCTTCTGTAGGATTAATTTTACAGTTAAAACTGTTCTTAGATTTTGTTTGGCTTAGGCTAAAGCATTGGTAGAAAAGCTGGCTAGGAAAATCTATCTGTGATGAATTAGGAGAGCAGTTCTGGGTTTTGTGCGGTGAGGAATGTGGGGGTTTTATGATCTAGTTTCTTCATACAGCTTTGGAGCAAAAGCCTAACACCAATATCCTGGATCAGCAAGGTATTTTTATGAACAATTTTATAAAATATCAAGATGAAGTTCAGTGTAAATTTCCTAGCTGAGCCTGTTATTTTAAATTCAACATGTAGTATATGTAATACCTGGATATAAAAGGGACTGTTCTGGTTTAAATAAAAGGCCAGTCTGTCGTATCAGCATGTTCCTGATAGGAAGCAGTACTGCATCCTTAGGGAAAAGTGCAAAACCAAGGCAAATGTGATGGTAATACTACTTAAATACCTGCACACTGCTGTAACTTGACAGCTTGAGCTTTTTGTTTCCCTCTTGATCATGGCTTAAATTGATAGAAGGTAACTTCTCACTTCTTATAGCTTCCCTTCCAGACTAGTTTCCTAGAATTCTTTCCTTTTGATCTTTCTATATATTGTTTTTTAATCACCATCTTATAGTAACTAAAGACTTTACTTTTTCTGTCAAAAGAAAACTAAAGGGCAACCAACTTCTTCATATTTTTCTAGTTCCTCTTTCAAATTTAACCTTAGTAATGGTGTACTTCTCCCTTTCATTGTTCCTGCAGAGATAATGTATTGAAATACCCTGTGATTCATGAGCAGGCATGGGTAGTCTTCTGGTTAGTCCTCACATAACACTCCCACTGAGAATTCTCCAGTCTAAACTGGTTAAGCAAAGGATTCCTATAATCTCACTTCTAGAGGAGTGTCAACCTAAATCATCTGTGGTTCTGCATTTAGCAGCTTCCCTTGCTCCTCCAGTCTATTAACCCTTACAAAGCCATTCTCAAGTGCTAGCAGCCTGCTTTCAGGTGAGACAGCAGCTGTCTTGTTTATAGAGAAGCACTCTATTCGTAACGTTCCTTCCCTTTTTCAGGCTGGATTTTTTTTGGTCATCTGTTATATTATTAGTCTTCAAAAAGTACCTAAATTGCATATGTTTCACATCTACATTCTATTTATCATAATAGACAATGCTGTCTCGTAAATTTCTTGTTTGTTATGAAAACGTTTTTGGAGTAGAAATCATCCTTTAGTTTGGATAAAAATAGCTTTACTTGATTTAAAAAAGCTGCAAGTACATTCAATATGAGAATATTGTGGAAAACTGTAGATACTCAAATTGTTCTCATCATAAAAATCTGGACCAACCCCTGGAGCTATTCTAATGCTGTTTTGCAATGATGGAATGAAAAATTGCTTGGAATAGAAGTCATGCTATCTCCCACCTCTTTATTTACCTTTTTTTATTTTATTGTTGAGAGATAGTGGGTATCATTTCCTATTCTAGTAAGATTTCTGGGTTTCATAATAAGAAAGTATAATCCTTGCCCCAGAGTGTCTTCAAAGGCATTGTTTCCAGAGAAGTGGTTTCTACACAATACACAATACACAAATACAGTGCCCTTGGTATGTATTTGGATGTGCAGGTGTATGGGTTCTGTACCAGGGCACACTGAGGGGCTCCAGCCAGACTGTGCTGCTGTGATTTGTGTCAGGCCAGGCTGGAAACAAACCACAGCTGCTTTATGTTCCATGTGGGGTATTACACACCTGGTCCGCTCATCCAGAGCAGAGACTTGGTGCATCTTCTGCTTGCTGTCTTGCTTCTATTTCTGCAGAAGAAATATCAATGCTCTTTTTAACCTGGGACTTGCCAAGATGTGTGGTTGAGGTGTGGCTGGAAGCAAATACAGCAGCAAAATTTTTGTGGTGCCCTTGAACCTTCTTGTTCCGGTTTACAGTGCTGCTCCTGGGACAGTGGCAGTAGAGTGGGATTCTGTCTTTTGTTTTGTGGACTAGATCTTTGTACCAGCCTTCAGTCACCTTTCCAGCTGCTGATAAAGCCAAATCAGGAAGAGCTTAAAGCTGGGAGTTTTTTCACAATGGAGTTGCATTAAAGGCTTCAACATGTGGTGGAGGTTGTAGAACTGGGGCAGCAAAAAAAAACTGTGGGCATCTCTTGTGCATGCAGGTGTTCACTCTGCTGGATATTAGAACAAGAGAGCATTTGTTTAAGAAGGCTTTTGCAGAAAACTTTCATGTGAAAGCTGTCATTTTTCTATAACATTTTGAAAACTGGTGTAGTGAAAAACAGAAAGTGAACTTCACTGGTTGTGAAAACTTTCTCAAGCATGCTGAATTTTAAAATAAGCATTTTAAGTTTTGTGGAGATGTTCAGTTGTTTTTTGTTGAGATGTTCAGTTTTAGTTAACTTTATTCCATTTTTCTCGCAGTTCATTCGGAATGCCAGTCCTTCAACCTAGGAAGGTATTTTTCTGCCTCTTGCAGGTAGAGTTTGCAGAAGTCTGCATCAGCAGTGGATACTCTGATTTTTAGAAAGACTTTATGATGCTTAAGCTTGAGAATGGATTTTAGAAATAATGGAATGACAGCCAGATTGCACACAAAATTTCACATACTCTAGACTTCAGGAGTTAAAGCTACCGGCAAAAATCACTCCACAGGAAGATGGTGTTTCATAGTACCAGTCCATTTTGTTTGCTGGTCACCTGCTGCACACTGTGGAAGCCTTTCCCTCCGCCCAGCACCCTGGTGTCCTGCATTCAGCCTGTTGTGTGCAGCATCATGGGGTGTTCTCTGCACAGCTTTCCTCTACCCTGCTGTCCTGCAGCTCTCACTGCTGTGAGCAGGGATCTGCCTCGGGTGATCCTTTATTCACACCATGAATATGTGAGCTGAGCCCCAGGTGAGCCTTTATTCACTCTGGGTGCTGTCTCTGCACTTCTGAAGGCACATTCTGTCCTGTTTGCCAGGTTAGTGATGAAGCTAAGCAATATTGAATCCAGTGTTGGCCCTGAGAAGTGCTGCTCATAGCTGGTTTGCCAGTTAAACTTCAGGTTATTGAGCTCTCTTTGAACCTGACAATGACTTGGAGCCAATTTTCCAACCCTTTTCTAGACTTTGTGCAGAACTGTTCGTTCTAGTGATAATGTGATGGGAGCTAAGCAGAAACAGTTATTCCATGTGAGTGTTAAAAACTGAGAACTAAAGCCTGAAATAGCAAGGGATCTGTATTACTTCTCTGTTAAAAGAGTTTGTTCAGCATTTCTGAGAAACCACATCCTTTTGAAATGTCTTGGGTTGGCAGCCATAGTTCCTTTCAGAAGAGTAGGCAGTTGTTCTCAAGTAAATATCTCTTTCTTCCAAGGTAGTTTGGTGGACTTCTGATGGCACAAGTTTTGGTAGCTTAGCTGATAATTTCCAGGATTCTTGGGTCACATTTAATTTGTATTTTCTGGTTCTTTTCAAGATCTCATATAGTCTGAGGTGCTGTGCATTTTGGTAATGCTCTGTTTTGTCATAACTCCTGCATGCAGATTTGCATAATGCAGGCATGCGTTGTCAGAATAACTTTCTCTCAAGAATTGTGTTTCCATGGTCAAAGATCTCTCCTCTTTCTGCTTTTAGGCCAGGTTAAATTGCATCTTGACTTTTATATATAAATACCTGTGGCATTGGTTTATGCAACTTTATCCTCTTTCCAGTTAAGTTACAAATGTGTTGCTGGAGAATGTCAGTTACTGTGTTAGGATGCTTTTGGAACTTGGCTTTAGCATTGCAGATACATTGTACAATGACATTGGATTCTAATGTAGCTGTCAAAAAGGAGAAATAACTGAATTTTTGCCTTGATTTACTGTTGTGCCTAGAGTTGGAGGGGAAGAAACCCAAGAATTGCACAGAACAAAGACTTGATAGAGGAGGGACAATCATAATTGATATTCAGTGTCATTGTAACTGTAACTATGTAGTAGGAAATGTATTTTTGAATTCCTGTCACTCTTCTACTTTCTGTTGTAATTGCATATTGAGCAATAATCTTTCAGTATTTTAAGGCTCTTTTGTGTATTAATTATATGCGGTAGCATCTGGTAAAACTGAATTATTTTACACTTCTTGCAACACCTTAATTTTTAGGAGCATGACAAGAATAACAGTGGGTACTTTTATCTCCTCTTACTGCAGGGAAAGTCTTGACTAAAAAAGGAATTTTTTTTTCTGTTTGCTTCTAGATCTTTCAAAGAACAGGTTTACTGAAATTCCTCCTGATGTCTGGCTGTTTGCACCACTGGAAACTTTAAATTTGTATCACAACTGCATCAAATCCATTCCAGAATCTATTAAAAACCTACAAATGCTTACCTACCTTAACATTAGGTGAGTAATGGTGGTTGGTTTTGGTCTTTATTTAACATATCTCCTCAGAGAGTTGGCATTTTGCTTCATCAGGTCATTGTGTTTGCAGAGTTTTCTTTATTTCTGATGCTATGTAGACAAACAGTGGTCAGAAACCCAGCTATAGAAATTTGCTGCTATCAAGAGGCTAAATTACTCTGGCCAGAAAGTCCTGCTCATTTTGAACATTATTTACATCCACTGCTATACTGCTCTTTTTAAACTTGGAAAACATATGGTTGGATTTTCTCACTAGAACAGAAGATGGATATGAGCTCTGGAAGGTGAGGGCATCTAGAAAACTCTCCTGACCCTGTTTCCCACAATACTTCTTGTTTCTGGTATTAACTGCATCAAATCCAAAACAGTTTTCTCAGTTAAGAGCTATTTAAATCCCCAAACCTACTGTATGTCAAAATCTGTAAATATCAGTTCTTACAGTATGAATTAATAAGTAAGGTGCCCTGTCACAACTTTAAAGAGGATTAATATGATACAAAACCACAGTATGTTCTGGAAGAAAGAGGGCCTAAGTTCCTTCAGCAGCAAGCCATATCTCTTTTGATGGTGTTTGAGGTGCTGAATACATTTCTTTACACAGAAATGCTGTGTAGTTCTTACTCTTTTTTCAAGAGTCAGCTCTCCTGATGATCCTTTGCCAAACTGTGCTTTGTTCTCATATTTGTGCTCCTGTCCAAGGGCTGATTTGCAGTGCAGGAACATGTGGGCTGTAGCATTGGAGAAGAGGCTAAAATCCTGCCTTCCTAGCTCAGGGGCTTTGTTACAGGAGAAAACCACATTCCAGTTCGGGCTTCAGATGATGGAAGAGATGTACTGTGCATTTCATAGTAAAACAGGCAGCTCCTAAAAGCCCAAAAACCTGAAAAAAACAGAGGAAATCTATGTAAGTGACATGAATGACTGATTCATTGCCACATTTTTATAGTCAGTTCAAAAAAAGTTTACTTGCATATTATATTTTTGCTTCTCATGCCTTCAACCAAAAAAGCCTGGCATATCTGCCCAAAATGCAACATAAAAAGAGACTTAATGCATATTTACATAAATAACTTTTCCCTACTGTTCACTCACAATTTCACAGAATTAATACATTGCTTTTATAAAGGTACTGTTAGAAATGTCCTAAATTTATACAGTTCTATAAACTGTAATCACAGAGAAAAAAGTAAAAAAACTTTTATTTTATGAAAACAATGCTCTGGCTTTATGTCAGCTAAGCATGAAAACTTCTGGTATTTTTCTTAATGTAGTATAAACCCAAGTATCAGCACTTAAAAGTAACTTTTTTGTCAAAAATAGAGCTAGCTCTACCTAAATCAGCAGCAAGTACTGATTTTTATTTTTTTACCTTTATATGTGAAAGGAATTGCTTTCATATCACATCTGAACAAGCTTGTTTCCCAATGACTTTTTAAAATGTACCTTGTTAGAAACATTTTATGTGCTTCTGGCAGTGGAAGTCCATCAGAAGATTTAAATCCAGTAGTGAGTTACAGTGCAGAAAGCAGATATACATGCATGCAGCTGGAAAATAATATACACTGAAGAAATGCATTTTAATTAAGGCTTACTTTTCAGCCTGTTGCTCAGCAAAATAATTAAATGTTTAGGGCTTTTTGGGATGGCTCAGGAGGATCCCAACCACATGACATGAGAAGCAATATAAACAATATAAAGTTCTGGCTTGGCAGACTGTCAGATCAGGCTGTTCTTCTGAAGGTACCAGCAGGATAAAAGCAAGTGTCAAACATTATTTCTTTTAACAGATTTCTCTGTACATTTTGGTGTTAGATTCTGGCCTAGTACATCCTCATTTCATCAAGTAAAATGGGGATCTAAAATTCACATACCTGAAATAGGCTGTATCTGATAAGGAATTTGTGATGGACACTGTGGATGTAATTGTAATAGGTGGAGAACGTGATCTGGGATGGGAGTAAAGTTGTACAGTATTCATCTCAGACTCCCTGAGAGCTATATAAGAGATTTTAATTCAGCCTTTCTTGTCCCTTTTTCTTGCTTTCAAGTCGAAATCTTTTGTCAACATTGCCAAAATACCTGTTTGATCTTCCACTGAAAGTTCTGGTTGTCAGTAATAACAAGCTGGTCTCCATTCCAGAAGAAATTGGAAAGTTGAGAGATCTAATGGAGTTGGTAAGTACAACTGTGAATCTTTGTAGTCAGTACACTTAAAAGCACTATATATATATTTATAAGCACTATATATATAATATATTCATTATATATTCAGTATAATAAATTATTAATATATTTTAAATCTAGAACTGCAAAATTTAAATTCAGTTACTGTGTTTTATTGATATTTTTGGTTTATTTTTCATGGTTGTGAAACCCAGAGTGCATGCTTGATGGTGATTAAGGACATAGTAGAGAGTTTCATTCCAGTACCTGTGATATACCTGTTTAGAACATAAGAGGGCTGGAAAGACTCTGTGATTGTTTAATCACTCTGGTCTACATAAATTAATATTAAATTAGTGTCAGAAATAGCTGTAGTCTTGGTTCACTTGATGCAGCTTTGTCACCCTCTAGTGCTTGTATCCAAAAAGCTGCTGAGCCTGCTATTGCTATTCCCTGCTCTTTTTTAGTTTCATGGCTTGGTTCAAGGTTTATTAAAGAAAAAGAATTTTTAGAAGAAGAGCAGAATGCCAGTCAATTGCCAGCAATAGCACAAGAAATTTTTGACAGATCTGGGAACTACACCAGGAATTTCTGATTTCCTAGACTACAGTATTCATTTCAAACCCAGTATTTCATCATTCATTGATTTAACTTCTTGAATTGAATTTCTGGTATCACTAAACACTTTAAAAACCAGCAAGATCTGTTATGGTACATCTTCTCCATGGAAAATCCAAGATAGTTGGGTTTCTTTTCTTGAATTTCTTTTCTTTTAATACTATGCTTTCTAATAGTTTTGATCACAGTATTCCTCTGTGTAATTTCATTTAAGATGTTCAGTTGATTTATTAATATCTTTCGTAGGATATTAGCTGTAATGAACTTCAAGTTCTTCCCCAGCAAATAGGAAAATTGCAGTCACTTAGAGAATTGAACATAAGAAGAAATAATCTCCATATGTTGCCAGATGGTGAGCTACTCATCTTCTTTCCATTGATGTGGGCAAATTAGGCAAAGTGTTAAGAAGATAACTGATTCTTTTTTTTTGTTTGCTTTTTTCCCTGAATGCAGAATTAGGAGACCTTCCCTTGGTAAAGCTGGATTTTTCTTGTAATAAAATTACAGAAATTCCCATTTGTTACAGAAAGTTACGTCACTTACAAGTTATAGTTTTGGATAACAATCCAATGCAGATACCACCAGCACAGGTTAGTATTAAAGCACACAAGTACAGAAATTTCAATTAGGGTTTTAGAAGAAGCTGTTCTAAGTTATACCAATCAAGTTTTCTCTTTTTTTAGCTGTATTTCTTGTATTTCTCCTTTTGGGGTGTTGTGGCTGTAAATGCAGTGCAGCAGGTATTTCTTGGGGTGTATTCTCAGCAGACATGCTATGTAATTAAGACTTCTTTTTGTTCCTGTGTCTCCCAACAGATATGTTTAAAGGGCAAAGTGCATATATTTAAATTCCTCAGTATTCAGGCGTGCCTCAGAATAGATAAAAAACCAGATTCCTTGGATCTTCCATCATTAGGCAAACGAATCCCCTCCCAGCCACTCACAGACAGGTGAGTAGTGGGCTTTTTGAGTATAGAGAACATATTTTGAAAAGGATGTTTATTTTTTTCTTATGGAAAGTAAAATTGTCCTTTCTTTAATTCCTGTGTGGGTATTTTGTGTGTTATTTTTCTTAATGTAGCATGGAAGACTTTTATCCCAATAAAAACCATGGACCAGACTCTGGCATTGGAAGTGATAATGGGGATAAAAGGTTGTCCACTACAGAAGTGAGTATTTTTTCACTGTTGAATTTGTAATTTCTGATATTTTAGAACATTTTCCTTTGTATTTTATATCATTTGAGAAATACCTCAGTAAGTTGCATTTAATATTCTTTCAGTATGTGTACAGTTGAGTTTAAACCCTTAGACTGCCATAGCAGACACAAATTATTTATATATTTCTTTAACTTTTCTGGTTAAGGTTGATTCTAATAATTGACATGGTATGATGGGAATGGTGGAAATCGTATAATAATACCATTTTCATGTCAGTTCTGCACTAAATGTGAGTGTCTTTGCAGCCATCTGATGATGATACAATCAGCCTTCACTCCCAGGTATCGGAATCGACAAGGGAACAGACATTAAGGAATGACAGTCATGTAATGGGAAGTAAACTGGATCCACAGAAAGGTAATACCACTTGTGCATTTGTTGTTTTGGGTAACAGAGATACTTTGCTTAGGTAATCTAATGTAAGAAAATGGCACAAAATGGCAGGATCATGTGTTGATATTGTATTTTCATCGGTTCAGAAAATAGTGTAATAATCACAAGCAGAAAAGGCTTGAGAGAAAGGAAAAAAAATATTTCTAGCTTAGGAAGGCACAATTTCTATGTTTTATCTTTATCTGACATTTTTCATAAGTACTTATTTCTCTCAGAATAACATTTGATCAAGAGAACTGTTTTGATGTCTTTGCTATTCATCATAAATCCTCCCTAGACCAAGAGGCGTTTGACTACATTGATCCCAACGCAGAGGAGGGAGCTCTTCCTGAGCAGGGAGATGCACAGATTGGCCCCCTGCTCTCCTATGCCAAGGTACCTGAGACTGACAAAAGAAAAACTGTTCAGTAGCCTTGATGTTTTGGTTTTTTTTCTTCTTAATTAAATTCTTTTTTTTCCATTTTTTTGAAGGAACGGGGAAAACATCCTGAGAAATCCCAGAAAATAGAACAAAATGAGGACTGGGGAGATGAAAAAAGGTAAATCTTCTTCATCTTTTTTGAGTTGGTTTTACTAGTAGTGGCAGGGGTGATAGTGGGGTTTTTTTTAAGCTCCTTGCATATGGAGGAAAGAATTCTCATATTGAACAGAGTGTTCCTCTTGGACACAGGATAAGCTTACATGAAGCACTGCTTAGTTACTGCCATAATTAGCCACTTCTGTGTCTTGCTTCCCTGAAGCCAGGCAAGTCACTAATGCTTAATTTTTCAGACTTCAGAAAGAACAGCTGCTGGCTGAAGATGATGATGAACTCAAAGAAGTGACTGACTTGAGAAAAATTGCAGCTCAGTTGTTGCAGCAAGAACAAAAACACAGGTATAACAATAGTAGTTAAAATAACTTCTGTTACAATTAATTTATTCTTTAACCTCTCTTATACCCCAAAGCTTTTGGCACCTTATTTTGAGAACAGTTTTGTCCAGCTGCTAAAGAGTGAAGTGACAGACTCTGTCAAGATACTTGTCCTGTGTTTCTTGCCTGAATTACACAACCTCCTTACAGTTTGTTTGTGACTGGTTCTCTTTATTCAGATACAAGCTAATTTAGGTTGTACTTCCTTCAGTCAATATCCTGTGGACTGAAGGGGAAACTTGTTTTTACATTATTCTGTTAAATGACCATATCTATTTATAAAAATAAATTATTTCAACTGCCTGCCTTTCTCTGCTTCATTATGGGCATCTCAACAAAACAGTTCTTGAAAAGGAGCCGTGGAACAAGCAGCAGATTAAAGGAATGTAATAGAACAAGTTAGCAACTGTGTAAAATGAAGAACAGGAAAGAATAGCTGGAGTCACATAGAAATGGCCAGGCTGGCATAGGAACAGTTTCTGTTCTGCTCCTTAAACAAGCAGGCAAATGCTGTAAGGTACTTCTAGAGTAAGCTCCTCTGAGAGGTGAAGGTTGTATTTAATAGTAGTTTATGAACTGAAATAGTTCATAACACTCATTCAGTATCCCCCAGTAATGGATGCAAGTTCATACCAACTTAAATACTATGGTATTTCTTTCAAATTGCTGTGTAATTATGAGACTCTGCTGCTTTGCTTTTAAGATGGTTGAAATACACATGAAGCCCTCAGAGAAACTGACATCCCAATACTATGAATTGCAGGGTCTTAAAAATTCACCAGCATTTTATATTAGGTAAATATAGTAACAGTAGTGTGTATGTTTGAAAGGTAAAATAGGTTTTGCTCAGAACTCCAAGCCCTGCATTCAAGAACTGGTTGCTGTTCACAGGGAGGGGGAAAATGGGAATGAAATCTTAATGCTAGTTTATTCTCAGTACCTAAAGTACTGCAAATAAGGCCAAGAATGCATTTTCTCCTATTAAGGAAGAGAGAATGAGTGTGTTTTTCTCATATTTGGTTTTAATATGATGGTTATTTATGTTGCATGAGGCTCTTGTTTGATTGCATGTTTCCTGGTTATCTGATAATTTGAAATGCCAAGCCACTCCTCTTCTGAAGTAACTGCAGCTTGAATTTTACTCATCATATGTTGTTGTGTCTTAATGCAGTGGTCTTGCTAATTGTTCTGCTTTGTCTTGAATGATGCAGATGTGCAGTCTTAACAGTACTTAAGTTTTACTTCTTAATTTAGCATTTACATTTTAAAGTTGGCTTATGTATCTTCAGGTACATGAGCTCAAAATCTCCTCTAAAAGAAAATGTAGCCCTGATTTTGAATGCGGGAGGTTTTTAACTGGCAATAAGAAGATACTTCTATGCTTATTTGTGGAAAATATGGTCAATCAGAGAACAGAATCCTCAGGGAAGTTAAGCATCACAAAATAACTCTTTACTAATCACGTTTCTGTTTGTTCAGTGTATGTTTTTGTAATATTATGCAGTCTCCTCTCCTTTTGCTTGCTATGCTAATGACTTCCCTGTGCTCTCCCATCAACCTATCCTGCTTCCTCCTTCCGTCTTTGGCTTTGGTGTGCATGAAATGTGAATTCAGACGAAGGCCACTAAGCTATAGAACTTCATTCAGTGAAAAGCTCTTCCAGAGGACCAGGGCGGCAGGACGTGCATCAAGGTATAAAGAGTTAAAGTGTGACAAAAGAAATGCTCTTGGCCATTTCTTGGACAAACACAGAGTTAAAGGGATTGGCTGAGTTAGCCTAAGATGTTCTGGTATCAAAAACAGTTTGCAATACATTTGTTGTTCTTTGGGATGAAATATTAATTGAGAAAAATATTTAATTAGGCAATTCTCCAAAGAACACTTTGAGTCCAAACCTAAAAGCTTTTATTTTTCTTTAAGTGTACAACCTCAGATATAGTAGCTCACGCAAAGTGGTGCTTTCAGTTTTTTGGGATTTTGTTTGTTTGGTGTTTTTGTGTTGTTTGTTTGATACTTTGGTTTTAAAGTGATTATTTTCAGAGATAATTTGTTTTGCATTTGACCCATGGTGGAAGTATTTGTAATATACAAACCTCACCAGTAACATAAAATAGCAGTATAGTGTAGACTATAATCAAACATGTAGGTGTTGAATGAAGTGATTTCAGACTTGGTTACCTTATAAATTGAAGCTCTGTAACTTAGTCTGGATACTCCTTGTCTTTTTCAAAAGACAGTAGGGTAGTTTAGATTAAATAATTTTCATTGATTCCAAATGAGCCTGTTTGAATTTGCATCACAGTAAAGTCTGGGTTCTTACCTGGCAGCAGTGATTTCCTAAAACTGTCTAAATCCAGAAGAGCACAGCTTCAGTCACAAAGCAGAGCCAGATGTGAAGTCAGTGGACTGCTCTGGAAAAAGTTGAAAATAAATCATCTCTGTCTCCCTGCACAGGATTTCTAGTGTCTTTTTACACTGTAGAGATCCAAGGTAGTACTTGCTTGTCTTAACTTAAAGATAGCTAACCTTAAAATAACACTGCCATTTTCACTTCATTTGTCTGTTAATCATTGTTATGTTTGCACAAAATCTGACAGTATAAGTGGCTGAGAAGAGATTCCACTCTTTAAATCCTGAAACTTGATAAAATATTTTCCAATATTTTTGTTGGTCTTGCCATTGCCTTTCTCTCTCATCTGGTTAAGCACTTTGGAGTAGATGCTGTGCTTGCATAATACAGAAGTAGAATATGTAAATTTTATATATGTGGTCTTGAGTAATTTAAATTTTAAAAATTGTGTGAGTTTTAGAACCCTTTCAGAGGATTAGTTTGTGTGCTACCTCTGTAACAACAGAATTTGTGTGATTTGTAGGAATCATAAGTAGGAAATTAATTGCAGTTCTAGCTCAGGTATCCTATGCAAGTTCTTAGTTCATGAATCAGTCAGGACGTCAGTATTTGGCCTGATAAAGACTTGGTTTAATGAGTGATGGCATGAGTGACAGCAGTTGTGAAATTTTGGACCATCAACACCACATTTGAGTGTACCTTCTGAACTCAAACTACTTCTGCTTTCATGTTACATACTCTGCTTTGCACTGTATTTCCTGGAAGACAGTAATTAATGGGCCTGCAGTGATTCCCCATGATTCCCTTTCAGCTGAACAAATTATTTTGCCAAATGTCTGCAATTTGGCAAATTCAGATTAATTTTCTTCACAATTTTCTTTTGTTAAAAGCTTTCAAGTTCATTATTCTGCAGGAAATTGAGATTTCTGTAACTGGGCTTGCAAGATGTCAGATTCTGAACTTGCTGTTACTTCCCCATCTATATTCTTCAGTTTTTAAGCAGGAGCTTTCAAAAATTACTGGCTTTGTTTTAGAATATACTTTGTTTAAATAATTATAGTTCATTATGAACTCAATCATTAATTATATACATGTTGCACAGAAATGGTGAAAAACAGCTGAAAAGTGTATATATAATATATATATGTTAGAATTAGCTTGAATAGTTTTTCCTTGTGTTTCATATAATAAGTATAGAAAAGGAATAGCCTGTATTATATGCAGTCATTGCATTTACACTACAATGTCAGTTTTGGTGCAAGTGTTGCATCAAACTGAGTCTAATTTTTTTTCCTTGTAAATGTTTGCTACAAAGTCCCACTGAATTTCTCATTGCTTTCAGTTGAAGACAAATCTAGTTTATATGGGGGTTCTCTGTAAAAAGTAATGACTTTTAAAAAGTATGTTCATATTCTGGATTGATAACCCATGCTCTGAATATTTTTCTGGTTACAATTTTTTCAGGCTGTAGTATAAATTAATTCTGGAATGCCCCCTCAAAACTTAGTTTCTGAACACAAAATAGAGGAAGCAGATGCTACAGACTGAGTGCAGCAGGCATTTACAGGCTTAACTTTTACAGGCTTTAACTTTTACAGACACTTAGAGTTTACAGGCTTAACTTCTCATAATCCCATTTAACTGAGGGTCACACAATGAGAGGTTTATACTGCAAATGAGATTACTGAGCTCAAAGTTATCACAGTAATCAGAGAAGTTTGATTGAAAAATCATCAGTCATTTAAAGTAAATGGTTGTGCTGCACTATGTAATGGTAAAGGAATAAAAAAAAAGGGCCTTCTGTTTTACTTTCTTCCATGGAATAGTTGGTTGTGTTCTGATTCTTAATACATTCTAGTTCTCAATATAATTCTGTGTAAATGCATTTCCATCACACTTCTGCACATAAAGTCAGTGTCAAAGTGTAATATTGCTACCTTCAAGAGTTCAGAATTTTTCACTTAAGTTCAAGGTGATGCTTACTTGAAAGCATTTAGTTTTAACTGTTACTGACAATTTTATTTTTAACACTTAAAACATCCATAATAGTTCATATCATCTTCCTGTGCACACACAAACATGTGGTGTGTCTTTGCTCCAGATGAGAACACCTTTCTGAATCTCTGTAAGTTCAGGCTTTTTTGGCTGTTTACCATTTAGAAAAATGGAACTTCCATTAAATTCTATATAGAAATTTTCATTTAGTTCTTAGCCTGTGTTTCTCAATTTCCACCTCATGTTCTGCCTACATTTCCTTTGCACTTGCAGTGTTTCTTTCTCAGCCACCTTCTCATCTGCCCCTCCTGAGTGACTTTTTTGTGCTCAGTTTGTCTCTATCCTTGCTGGTCTGCTTTAGGTTGACTATCTGTCTTCTAATTTTAGGGAACAGGGGTCTTTTGTGTTGAGAGCAGCATCACTTGACACAGGTGTGAGATCAGTTGAAATAGTATCTATTTAGGGACAAAAATGAGAGGAGACTTCATTTTGGTTTGATTTATCACCATGTTTTGCTTCCTTAAAATACAGAACTTGAAATACTTCAAGAGCTGGAAATTATACTCTTAATTCAAATGGAAGCAGAAGTGGGCTTGGATTTCATATGTGTACACACACATTTTAGTTTTATGGAAGAGGCCACTTAATGTTCAAAGCTTTTATTTACAGGAAATGTGATGCAGTGAAAGTAACATATTCTAAGAAAATTGTTTTAAACACCTTTTTTTTTTCCTAGGCTTCTTAATCATTCAGTTTCAGTAAACACAAGGAACAGGCCAAAGCAGCCAATGGAATCTGAAAAATGGTATTGATATACTTAAATATATCACAGCTTTCAATCTTTTATTACTTTCAGTTTTGTTTATTGTGTTACTACTGCCATCTGCTGTCATAATGCTTTTAAAAGCTCATGATGAAATTGAAGCTACAAGAGTAATCTGTTCTTGAGCTTCTTTCTTTTAGATCCAAAAAAAAAAAAATCTGTTCTTCTAAGCATTTAGGAAAATAGATGTCATACAGAAACAAATTTGTAGGTCCGATTATGGCAACAATTAATTTATGTTTCAGAGCTCCAATTCCAGTGTGGAGGGTTGTAGCTCCTCCCAGAGGTGATGGTGCTGTGCTGTTAAACAGATGTTAAACAGATGTCTTATCCTGTGTTACACAGGGTGGCACTGGAACTGTGCTTAGGCATCTAAATTTTCCAATTTTCCTCCTTGGCAGTCCTTTTGTGCTCTTAAGAGCTGTTGGAAAAGCATTGCTGGGAGTTCAGCCTACAACACCTTTATTGTTTGTGGAGGATGTGTTACTGAGGAATGCACTGTCTGCAGGAGCTGTACTTAGGCTTTTTCTTTGAATTAAAAAAAAAAAAAGGCATAACACCCACACACAAAAAAAACAAAAAAAAAACAAAAAAAAAAAAAAAAAAAAACCAAAAAAAACCCAACAACAACAAACCCAGAAACCATCAATAATCAGAAATACCCAAAGCCTTGTCTTTAGGGAGCTGGAAATGCCTCCACATGGGGAGAGAAAAGCTGGTGGTGCTGGGTAGCAGTGGGGTGGGAATGGCTGTGTGCAGTTCAGCTGCACCTCAGGAGAGCATCGTGACCCAGTGCAGCTCCTTCAGTGTGACACATCCCACTCTGGCTGGCTGCCCTCCCACTGGTACCTGTGGTGTACAGAGCTGGCTGCATCACGGGCTGTGCTTGTGTGACTCCTCCTGCAGCTGTTACCTGGAACCTTCCAGGCCTTGCTTACTTACCACAGCTTCTCTGTCAGCTCCTATCACCTATTCAAGTGTACACCTCTGTTAGGCTTCTTTATCAGAGGGTAATCCACCAGAAATTAAATTTGCCTTTTCCTTTATTGTTAACGAAACAAGCAGTTCTGAGACTTAAAACCAAAACAAACTAAAAAAGTCAAAAGAAGTTTAATCTGAATAAAGTACTGTAGTGTGGAAGACTCATTGTCAAGTTCTGTTAAAAGAGAGTGAAATATGATTTCAGATTTTAGTTAAGTGGTCATACTTTGAAGCCACATTGTGACATCTTGTACAGATGGCAAAAAAATACTGTAGTGCTGTGGAGAAGCCACTTTTTAAGGGTTCACTTCTTTAATATTTTCAAGTGACTTGTTTTAAAGTACACAAAAAATAGTGTGCTTCATAATGCCTTTCATCTTACTTTTTAGTGTTTCAACAAATGAAGTGAATTCTTCAGTGTCCCCATACAGCTGGCAGGTAAATATTCAAATGTAAATGTGGTGGCTTTATATTGGAGTGATTTCGTTGTTGTTGTTTCCTTGATTTTGTCTCTGTGGCAGAAAACTTTATGCATTTGTATGGTTGCTTATTCACATAGTTCTTGAAGGTGTCTTAATTGTGGTGGAAAATGTAAACCCTTTGGAGATCTTATGCCTCAGTTTGACTTGTTTGTAATGGAGGCCTTTTGTTTTAAAAGCATGTGGTACCAGCTTTAAGGTCTTGAAACTAATGAGACATAAATTTTACTTTCTTGGGTTTAGTATGTCTTTCCATATAGGGGTATTGCCTCACCATAATGTTCAGTTTGGTTTTTAGATGCAGTTTCTAGATGGGTTGAAGTATTTAGGCCTTTCATTTCCCATACCTCAGTGAGAATCTTGCATGATATGACAAAATTCCAGTTAAACTCTAGGGAGTTCCTTATTATTTCAATCTGTTAGTTTTTCTACAACTGCTTTAAATGCCTTCATATTCTTGTAAGAAGAAACAGAAATGTTGTGGTACCCTTCAGAAACAGTCCATTCAGATTGTCTACTTACAGTTTTCATATACTAGGCAGTCATATATATTTATTATTATTTAAGAATCAATCTATTTTAGTTGTCTCCTCAGTATGTATTGCATAATATAATACTTTGAAAGAGAGATTTCTCTTCCAGCTTGTTGGGGTGTATAATGTTTTAGATAGAAACAGCCAACAACTACTCCAATTGTCTTGTAGCCATCCTTTCTCTGTGTGATGAGTATTCACAGTGAGAAATTAGATGTGCTAGTGGCTAACCACACTTGAAACTGGTGTATTTCTGGCAGCTTTGGTGGTTTCCTACCTTACCTACAAAATTAGTCTCAATGCTGAAAACTGTTATTTTCTCAAGAATTATTTCATAGATTGTTTTTCTTCTGTGAAATATATTTTAAATTTGAAAAAATAAGTAGTTTCTACTAGAATCACCATTAAGACTGTTAAGCTTTCAGGTCATAAAGCTAGATTGAGGCAGGCAAACAATTAACAATTGCAGTTCATAATAATTTGTGCTAATACACAAGAGGGATGTTTAAATTTTACATAAAAGTACTTCTGACTATTACAGCCACTGGATAACCAGAAGGATTCAGTGGATGAGCAGCATTGGCCAGAAACACAGCCAGTAATCTGGCAGAATGAAGAAAGAAGGAGAAGTAAACAAATTAGAAAAGAGTATTTCAAGGTAAGGGGTGGAGTGAGGGTGGGTGACACTTTTTTTTTAGTAAGAGTAGAAAAAACTATAAAACAGAGTAAAAGTAGATCCTCAAAGGTTGTGATGCTTTTATATTTGCATGTAACACATAATTTTTTATTTTACTCTTTTGATTAATATATATGTGTATGTATTAGGATAATTGATGAGTGTAGGAAAATCAAGAGGAAAAAATTGATCAAAGATTTTGTTTATTCTTTAAAGAAAAGAAAGTAATTTATTGTTGTTTTCTGGCAAAAGCTTATCTTATGTCCTTCACCATCTATTTGGAGGGATTTTTATTTACTGATTTATGTATTTATTTTTAGTGCAAAGAAAAGATACATTGCCTTTTTTTTGCAGCATGATTCTAGGAATGATTTATTCCTTTTGGGTCTCATGGCATTAGTTTTCATTTCAGAAGGAATATTTTCAATGTTCCCTTGCTGCTGTAGTGTGCACCCTCAGTCAGCAGGTGCCAGTGTCTGCTTTCTGCAGAACAGAGAGGAAGTTCCAGCAGCACTGGGAAACGTTTGTTTTGGGCTAAGTAGAGAAATAGGAGAGCTCTGAGCAGTGCTAGGTTGAATTAGAATTAAATTTGTCATTTATGAAATTAGTTTCTTGGGTTTTTGCCATCAGACATCTTTGTGAAATGCCAGGGAACTTCAAAGAAATTAAATTCTTGGGAGAACAGAGCATGCCATCTATCTCATATATTATTGTGATTACAGAAGCCTTTTTTTTTTCCCTGAAGAGATTACAGACTTGTATCCTCTTTCCAGGGTTTTCATCCTGAAATTAGTTTTTTATGTGGCATTGGAGGAGAAAGAGAGAGAATCTTCTCAGTAGAACAGAATTCAGTTGTTTGCCTGGTTAAAGAGCTGTGCTACCAATACAGAAGTGGTTGCTCATAACTCAGCAGTCAGTTGTGAGCTCTGTGATGGCAGCAGATGCCTGAAATCACATTACACACTGCTCTAGATGGGTCTCCTAAGTGAATTAAACAGCCTGTACCAGTAACAAACAACACTGCTTCATGGTTTCATTTGCAAAACCAAGGCAGTAAGGCACTGAAACAGAGCCTGTTTGCCATGGCAAACTGGGGAATAAAATAGCCCCCAGTGCTGTTGTGAGAAAGCAGTGACAATGCAGTTGTCTCTTGCTTAGCCTGCATTTGTGTCACATCATGAGGAGGAGTAGCCTGGCCACGTACACCCCACAAACTTAGACTTTTGTGGTGATGGTCTCTTTAATTCAGTCTGCATGGGGCTTCTCTACTTTTACTACTCTTGATCTGTAGACAGTGAAATAGATTTATTTTTTTTAATACCACTTTTTAAATTTTTTCCCTTCAATTCCTCCTTAATTTTCTCCACTTTCTGCATAATTAGGGAAGTGGGACAGTGCTGAAGGCAACACACAACAAATCAGACAGACCTGTGGGTAAAGCATTGTCTTAAATACATAAAAGAATGTGATCAGGCTTTGAAGTTTTAAAGGCAACCATAATCTTTTTTAATTTAATTTTTTGCAATATCAAGTCAATGTCCTGAAGTGTAAGCAATGTTAGTCACATAAAACATATTACAAAAGCAGTTTTCACAGGTTGCATAATTTTTTCTAAGAAATAATGCTTTGTGTTAGCAGTTGTTAAGATCTTTTCACTTGGATCAGCTGTCACATGCAGAGTTCACATTAGGGAAGTGTTTAGTTTTAAAATGCACTTATCTCTTCAACTAATGAAGATCTTGTCTTCTCTAGAAATGTCATGTTCTTTTCTGGTTTGTTTCTTTTTGTTCCTTTGTTTCTGTAACATGGCCTTTTTTCTCAGCAGCTTCGTTAGTAATAAATAACATCTGAGTGAAAGCAAGCCTTTTAATTCAAATGAAAACCATGCTTTCATTTTAAAGTAATAATTGTGTGTGTTTTGCAGTATAAGTCTTCCAGAAAGAGTTCAAGTGGAAATGAAAATGATGAGGTGAGATGTAGTAATTGTTGGAAATATTGAGAAATAAATTTATTCTCTTGTCTTTTTTGAACAAATTAACTTTGCATTCCAAAGCCATAGCAGAAATAACTATTATATCCTTTATTTGAAAAAAATGATCATGATTGCCTGCTGGGAAACAGTAGGATGTTTGCTTGCTTTGGTAATAGCAAAATTAATTCACCTATCAAGCAGAGGTGATGTAAAACTAATATTTGATATAAACAGCCAACAGTGGTTCCTTGCCTCAGATATTTTAAATTTAGTTGCTGCCAGTTTGTAGCATACTTGATAAATGTTACATGTCTCATGGATTTCATAATTTCATGTTTCTTGTTAAATCATCATTTTCATTTTTATAATTTCATCTTTTTGATTTCTTTTTAGCAAGACAGTGATAATACTAATGTGTCCCCACAGTCTCCTGTGTCGTCTGAGGTACAAGTTTGTGGCTTTGTTTTACATTCAACAAACATTTCTTTGTGTTCATTGCTGTCACCAGGTTTTCATGCAGATACAAAGCTGTTAGTTTCCTTTGACGTTATGATTAGAAGTATTTCATCATAATAAAAATTAAAAAAGAAACAGAAGCTAGAGACAGATATTACAACTTGTTTTACCTTTGCAACTCTGGTCTCTGCTGGAGTTCTTCTTTTCAACTGGTGTGAGGAAAGGTGCATTGTTTTGTCTCCGTTATCTTTCCTGATGAATATACTAATGAAACAAAAACCAAATTTGCCATATTTGATAGGCCTTCCTAGGGAATACTGCTCTTCTGGGCACATAGTCACTGAGAGGATTTGTAGTTTGTGGTTTAGTACTTTGTACATCACCACCAGGAACCCAAAGGTGGTGACACTTCTCGAGGAGTTTCATCCTTGTCAATCCTGGGTGTCACCCTTGTGGTGCATCCTTCCAGCTTCATTCAGGGCTGGTGTGCATGGAGTCTCACTGGGAGAGCACTGCACTGCTTAGCTCAGAGTACAGCTAATATTATTAACATTTCTTCCTCATGTCAGTGAGGAGCCTGAGAGAGCAGAATTAAAACCTCTCCCAGAATACACTGGAATGAAACAAGGGTATCTCTTGTACATAGCTCAAGATATTGAGTGCATTCTCTTTTCAAATGGTGAAATGATAAAAACCTGGTCTTCATAGCTGGAAGTAGATATCTCTTAAGAAATGTTTTGATGCCAAACATGGGGAGAATGTTTGCATCTGCTTACAGCTGGCTTAAACTCTGTTCACAGAATGGTTTGCAGTAGTTTGAAATATTTTAAAATACATTTTAGATAATCTAGTGCTGCTTTCCTTTCTCATTATAACAGTTTTATCTATATGTAGTAAGGTTACATTCATTCAATTTATTTTATATTGTCCTCTTTCAAAGACTATTACAGCTAAGCAGAAGGACTGTCCTTAGGCAAGAATAATTTAAACAGTTTCTTGATGGGAACAAAAGTTCTTTCCTTTAATGAGTGGAAGAAAACTGACTTCATTTCTTTTAACAGGATTATGAAAGGACAGATAGTAACATTCATGGTCCATTTGGTCTCAAACCAAGGTCAGGTAAGCTGCTGTTCTCTAGCACAGTGTGTTTATTTTCCGGGCTGCAAGAGGCAGTAAGCATAGCAGATGTCACAGTACAGCAGTTCACTCAATTTACTTATCACTGCAGTGTACTGGGAAAGGCACAGACAGCTGCTTTGGCAAACAAATGATTGGAAGCTCCTCAAGTTGCAGAATCATTTGTTTAGGATTTTTTTGGGGGGCTTATTTTTTTTAAGATTTTTTTTCACATTTATTTATTTTGTGCATACTTAGTCACTGTCAAAGAACAGGGGAACAGTACACAATTGTTCTTGAGGTTTTGATGGCTTAAAGGCTTTTTACTTTATTAAAAGTAAAACACAATGCAAATACTTTGAAAGCTAGATTGAGACTCTTGAAGAAGTGCAGATGGAGTTGTATGTCCCATACTGATACTTCAGCGTTGAAGTCAGTTCAGTGTCCATATTTTCTAATTAACCACTTACACTTAAGTCAGATGATCTGTGCATTTTTTTTTGAAAGATGTTTCCTAGGCAGCTTCTTTTCTAGCAGGATGCTTAAATATATTTGTTCTTAAAAGTTCTGCAGTTTTTTTCCCCTGTTTTTATCCTCAGTTATAGTTCTTTAGTTTTTGAATGTTTTCAATCTGAATTCTGACTGACTTCCCTCATGTTTGACAGCTTTCAGCCGTGCCTCACGCCAGGACTACGGTGCAGTGGATCCTGGGTTTACTATGAGGAGGAAAATGGAACATTTAAGGGAAGAGAGGGAACAAATCAGGCAGCTTCGCAGTGTAGGTACCATCATTCACTGTATGGGTGCAGTGCATTTGGTTTGCTCTGTTCTACAATTTAAATCTGCAATTTAAAGGCCTCCAAGTTGTTGCAGTTGTAAAAGGCATTCCTGTAGTGGTATTTCTTCCTAAGAAATTTCATGTAACAGGCTGCACTGGTACTTGTTTGGGTCCACCCAAAATACCAACTGGGAATTAGTTGGGGTTGTTTTCTTTCTAAAAAACAAAGTGAAATGAATTTTTTTTCTGAGGTTTAAAATTTTCTAGGGACACAATTAATCTGCTTGTGTTTGCTATTGTCTTACCTGAGATCTGAAGAAAAATTATTACTGTTTTCTTAATGGCCAGATGCTTTTTGAGTGTAGAAAGTTGCTCAAATTTCATAATCCTGAATGGGCTCCACATTTCAGATTTCTAGTAAATTGTTTTTGTGTAGTTCTGTTTTCAAGGCATTTAGCAGTTAGAGTTAAATAAATCATAGCTGCTTTGCTTTTCAGGGCAGTGCTGAATTGTGGTGTGACTTCTGTGAAGGATGTTTGTTTGTCTGGTTCACTTCCTGAGCAGTGAAGTCTTGTTGTTGGGTTGGGAAAAACCATTGTTTGCCTTCTCTGTTTTGCAACACAACTTTTCCCACAGTTGTTTTCCCTTGTTTTTTTATTTTCCTCCTTCTCATAAAATCCTGTATGGTTTCAATTCGCAGATTCTGCCCACTAAGCACTGATCCACTGATCACATATTCAGCATAACATTTCTGTCCTTAAGTTCTGTGCTTTCCTGCTATGAGCAGTGAGGTTGTTGTATGGGCTTGAGAGCCGTGTGTGCTGGTCATTGTTGACAGAATATCTTTCTCAATGTATGTTGTTGTGTCATTTAAAAAAAAAACCACAAAATAACATAAAACACAAGAAAAACCCAACAATACAAACAAAAGGAATGCAGAAAAGGATGTTTATACTGAGTAAAGCATAAATTTATTCTGTTTATTTCACTTTAGCATTAAAATGTTCATTTTAAACATCTACATGCTTTAAAATACCCTGCTTTTAAAATGAAAATCTAGCTAATGCTGAGAGTAACTTATTGATGGCCTTTTTCCTAGAATCTTGAATCCAGGTTGAAGGTGATTTTGCCAGATGACATTGGAGCAGCGTTGATGGACGGGGTGGTTCTCTGCCATTTAGCCAATCACATAAGGCCACGCTCTGTTGCCAGCATTCACGTCCCATCGCCAGCAGTGGTAAGGCATAAATCGTTTATCTCATTTTTGGTACATCTTACATGAAAAGAAGCTTTTGAATTTCAATATTAAACATTGTGACTCATGTTTACCGCGTTGATTTGCTACATTACTCACTTTGGTTTTTCTTGGAAGAAGCATTAAGCGAGGCTCAGAAGTTTAGTTTAAGAGCTATTTTCCTCATACTGAGTCTCCATAGAATGTGTCTTGTGTTTTAGTAACTGTAAGTGAATTTATATCAGAAATATGCACTCCTCCTTGAATGTCTGATGAAGATTTAATATCCTGTCTTCACAGCCTAAACTCAGCATGGCCAAGTGCCGAAGAAATGTTGAAAACTTTCTTGATGCTTGTAAAAAATTGGGCGTTCCACAGGTACACTAATTGCTTTATTGTTTTATTAATAATCACAGCAAACATCAGCGAATACTGACCTTGGGGGATTAGGGGAGCTTTATTTAGGGAGCAGCAGTGATTATGACATTGACCAGAGAACTTGAAGATCTGAACAGAAGTTCCATTCCAGGGTTATGGGATGAACTTGAGGAAGCTGCTTTATGGGTTTCTAGTCAGTTCTTAATAGTAAAAATAACACTGACCTCCTTATAAAATATATTGTCATCTAAACAACGGAACAGACTTGAGACTTGTTTTGTTACTTGAAAGTCTTTGAGTTTAGCAACTCATTTTGGCATGAATTCTGCCTAGGAAAATCCTACACTTATAGAAGTCTGTAGCCTGAATGATTGACTCTCTTTTTTAGCATGGTTGTAGTTGCAGCCCATTACTTGTGCTTCTGTTGCCCAAGTGTATCCTCTTACTTCCTTTTATGAAGAGAAAAACACCTGAAAAAGAAATAATTTCCTGCATGTTATGAGACAAAAAAAAAAATTCCTTGATATTCTTTAATGCAAGAAGAAAATTAGTTGATAGATTTAGAAGCTGGTTTACTGCTCTGCCATAGCTTCTGTCTCATGTGGAATCACAGGCCATTCAGAAGTGAGAGGTGCTGAGATTTACCTCATTAATTACTTGTAACACCAGCTGGCAGTTGGGAAGATTGTCTAGCTTGTGCTGAATTTTGAGACTGAATGATGACTGTCTTGGAGAATGGTTCATTATTGAGTCTATCAGCACTCCTAAGTTATCCCAAGAAATTGGTAATAAGTTTGCAAAACAGGGAAAGGGAGAGAAGGCCACGGAGCCAACAGCACCCAGCAGCTTGTTTTTCTGACTCTGTTCATGAAAAGTCATTTAAGAATTTAGTAGTCTCTTTTGTATCTTCTGACATTGCCATAGTTTAACACTTCAAACAGATCCTAACTGTAACAAGTTTCTGCCCATTCTCTTGCTGGAGAGAATCACAGGGGCATTTAAGGCCAAAGGTGTTTTCTCTGCAAGTGTCTTCCTGACCGTGTGTGGCTTCAGAGAATGTGTTTGTTACCTGCCCTGGGGACAAAGGCATGGAACTGGTTAAATGTCCTGTGTTCTTTTGCAGGAGAGACTTTGCTTGCCTCATCACATTCTGGAGGAAAGGGGTCTGGTGAAGGTTGGCCTCACAGTTCAAGCTCTGCTTGAGTTGCCTGCATTGAAAGTATCTCAGCTTTCTTCCATGTGACACAACTTCTTGGCAGCTAGACAGCTTTCCATTTGCTCTGTTATGGATTGCTCTGAGGCACTGCAGCCTCCTACACAGGAACACCCAAGCCATCAAAAACTAAAAACTGTCCAGATGCTGTAGAGAGCCTTACTTTGGAGCTGTGTGTGAAAACCTTGGAGTCAGTTCACAGTTAAAAGAACATAACTGTTCTTCTTTTTTCTTCTTTTGTAATTGGATGTACTAAGAGAATGTGGTAGCATCAGGTTCTCTTTCTGGTTAAGTTAAAAGCTGCCATTTAACATCTCAGTGTTAAAGTTAAATGCTGGATTTCTTTTTTTACATTGAAAATGTTGTTTGAATTACTTTTGAAAGTACAAAGCACACCCCCTGTCACTTTAATTTTTTGAGTCAATCATTTGATTTAAAGATAAGTCAAAAATGTAGCGATGGTATGATGGTCAAAATGTGAGCAACTGATCACTTGTAATCCCCTTTCACTCTCTGAAAGCTTAATATTTGCATTCTAATATTTGTTTTTTGCACTCCTGATTGTAACTTCCGCACTTCTAACATTGCCAGTATTGAGTCTGAGTGTCTGGTGATTACACAGAACAGGATACAGTGAGAAGAGGACACAGTTTATTGAGTTTTTCCAGTCTTCTAGGTTGGTGCCAAATATTTTTTTTCAGTTGTACTGTAGATTGTTTACCTGTGAAGTGCCTGTGTAATTGATAACTCTTAATAGTCTTAAACATTTTTGAAGTTTCTTTGTTTAAAATAGATAAAATGGAAATTTTTTAATATTTTAATAGTTTTTTTGTAAAATCAGTATGTGAAGATTTAAGTAATACTTCACATTTTTGATGTTGGGTGTTTTAAGTTTGTTGCACAATTTAATTGTTGTCTAATAATTAGAAAATACTGTAAATACTTTTTATTTATGCTATTTAATTTGATAATACCTAATTACTTTTGGTTTATTGTATTGTTGGACAAAAACAAAGTTGTCTACTTTTCTTTCTTTGGGACAAACAAATACACATGATGAATAAGACATGAGGACTAGTGATTCATACAGAGTAATTTAGGACATTTTGATAAAACTGCCAAAATCTCAGGTTTACGCTGTGATGTTCAGGATTTTGTGTAATATTGCTCCTGATCTCACATGACATTTTTACAACAGGTATATCCATAATTTAGCTGGGAAGTATCAGTGTTTATCTTTTTAGCGTTTGCAGGGTTAATTCTGTAATTTCCATGAGTGTGGCATTAGCACACAGGTCAGTTTGTACAAAAGTCACTGTGCTGAGACATTGGATCCATGGATAAATGTGAAAAAACAACATTTCCACTGTGGTGTTCTTTTGAAACTTCTGAGTTCATGTATGTGTTTGCTTCTGGACAAATTCTTGGTGTGTTGAACCGTACACAGTTGAGTTCTTCTCCAAACAAGTTGCTAATAATTTCATCATTTTGGTAGTAGGTCTGTTTGCATTAGTTTGTTCTTCATGAATAGGTAGCTCAATTAAAAAAGTGTTTGACTGCCACAGATTTTCTATTTCATGCTAAGTTATTTTCAGTTGAGGAATGTGTTTGCCAGGCATGTGACAAGATTTGATTCTGTTCTTTCCAATTGACCAAGACCCTGTGTAAGATAATTCATTAAAAAATGAGGGAAGAGTATTGACTATTGTACTGTAGTCTTATAGGCAATAGCTGACAGGAAGAATAACCTTTTTCCAATTATAAGTTTAAAAATACCACTTGTTTTTAAATCCATTGAAACAAGTTTGTGTACCTGTAATAGCTAAAATCCACTATTGTTCATATAGTGTTGTCTTAAAACACAGCTTGTGGAGAGGCTGGTGTATAAATTAATTTGCAAAGTACTTGATATAAATCTTAGGTTAGAGAAATATGTGTTTAAAGAAACTGGATTGCTTTGATATTTGAAATATTGTATTTCAAATCTATCTCCAATTGTTTCTTGCATCTCTCCTAATGGTTATTTTAACAGCTTCACTCTCTATTTTCATTAATGTTACTATCTGAAAAGTCATGTAAAAACTAAAGAAAAAGTTATAATTCACTAAGCAAAATGCTAGCCTGCTACATTTAAAAACCCGGCCACTCAAAAGGAATAAGTCCTTGTCTTTCATTTCATTGTGGCTGCTACCAGAGCAAAGTTCAGTGTTGGCCATGGAAGTGCTAACTATCAATTGTCACTTTATCTGAAAACTGATCTCCACTGCTATTTCCTTGTCATATTGAAAAACACTTTCTGATCTTAAGGTAACATTTTTCCTTCTTGAACTAATTTTATTAAGTTACATCACAGTGTAAATATTAACAATTCCCTTGATGTAGCATGGCAGCTGCTGACTACTTAAAGGTTTTTCAAACTCCTTAGTAAGTTGAAAACTGGATATGAAACTTATGTACTCAGTTTAAACTGAAATCTATTAAAACAACTTGGTTTTTTTTTTAGTACTCTGCAGTTCTTCCCTACAGACTTGCTACCAACAGTCTTGCTTTGCCATTCCTTGGAAATTATTATGGCTGCCTTCTTGCTTACAGGGAAGGAAATCATGATTCTTCCAAGGCTTCCCTTTTAGCATGGCAAAGATTAAAGCCTTCAAGTACCCTTAGGAGCACTCTGAGAAAAGATCCACTGTGCTTGGATGGATCTTCTTCTCATCTCTAACTGCTTTTACTACTAATAATAATAATCTAAAGCCTTGCTGACATTGGCTTGTACCATTGTGATTTCTTTAACAGGAATTTCAAAAGTGATGCTAAAAATATTTGAATTTGAAGTTTTCATTTCCAGGAAGCCCGTGGAGATAGTTGTGTCTTCTCTGTACAAGAATTTGCAAATACTCTACTCCTTTTTCCCTTTCCTTTTGATTCCCAGCATCTTACTTATTTTTGTTCATTTTCAGATCTAGTGCATTCAGGCTGTTGGTTACTCTGGGCCACTTCCCTTCTTCCTCTTGAATTTTTGTAAGAATTTGTACCAGTGATTCCAGAATCCAAACATTTCCAGTATTTGAGATACCCATTTTCAGTTTTGTTTAGGATATGATGCCATTACTTAGTACTTGATACAGCTGATAGGGTAGGTAAAAACAGAGGCCTGCTCAGTTCCTCTTGCACTCATTCTGTTTTCAGTTACAACGTGAAGAAAAGTCAACATTAAAAGCTTTAGGAAGGTGCATTAAGTTGTCCTAATAAACTTTGCAATAATGTGGCATGAACTGTAAATTACAGAGTGGATCAGCATAGTGGCAGGGCTTCTGGCCTGGTGTATTTTTTGTGTTTTATGTCACTGCATGCAGTGTGTCACGTGTGACTGATCTTTCACTTGAGCAATAATGTCCCACACATGGTGAGGTCTTACAGCAGTGACAGTAAAATAATTGTTGTGAACTGTGGTGTCTTCCCAGAGAGTATCTCAGAAATGCTTTTCATCTGCTCTCCAGCACTGCTAATCCACTGTGCTCAGTGGGGCACTGCTGGGGATGCAGAAACCATCCAGACCCCTGATCTGGAGTCCTTCCAAAATCTAACCAAGAACTATGAGCATAAAATAGGGAGGAATGGATTTGAAATAATAAACAACTGACATGAATCATAATTTTTATTTATTTTTTTAATCCTAGGCTTTACTGAAGTCAAGGCAAGTTCTACCCTTGACTTCAGTAGATTCTTGCCTTCTTGATTTGTGGAACACCTGAGCTGGAGACCATAGCAAACAAGGCGTAAACTTCTTTGACATTAGCAAATTTTAGTGTCAGATTCTTGACTAAAATAAGTCTGATAAGTCTGGTAAGCCTCTGGTAAGTCAAATGAAGTTCATTTAATAAAAAAATTTCTGATAAGCCAAACAATATTTAGATGGTAGGAAAAATTACATTGAAGTGAGGTGGAAGGTGTTGTTACCTCAATAAAATTGTAGGTGAGGACAACCATTAGGTTTTTACTCCACTAAAAACTTCATTTCAAATACCATATCATTTACTGTCATCTCATCAGATTTTGACATAAATCTGTAGCTAAATCCAAACAAACATGAAGGCATTTACTTTCACTAAAATGGAACTTTCATATGTCATGTTGGTACTGAAGAGGACAAAGGTCTGGCACTTCTTCCCTTTGCTGATTCCTTAATTATTTATTTGAAAGGCTGATTCCACTGATTTCAACTGAAGGCAACCTGTGGGAGTTTATAGCCCTTCTGCAGATAGGAGATGTGGCTTGGTATTGGCAAATCCAGCATCACTTTTCCCTCACCAAATCAGGCTCATGTCTGTGTTTCTGTTGGAGGATCTCTACTTGAAAAGCAAAAGTAAATAAACACACCCCAACACACGCAATTTGCAATTAAGAAAATGTCATTAAGACCAGCAATAGGAAAGGCAAAGGAGAGTTGTCCAAGCAGGGAGTGCTTTGAATTGATTTCACAGTGAATCCCTTCAGGAAAAGCCTTCAGTCTCACTAAAGAAGTTTGTGTCTTGTAGCTGAGGGCTGAGGATCCTGGAGTGTGTGGAGCTTTCAGCAGAGCTCAGAACAACAGGGGATTTGCCAGCTTTGGTTTGGACAGCTGTGTCCCAGTGCTGCAGGAAGCGTGGCTGATGGTGCAGAGGGCACTGCTTGTGCCCAGCCCTGGGCAGGGGACCTGGCACGTGCCACCTGTGCTCCCCTGCCTTTGTGCCAGTGAGGCTGTGCAGGACAACTGCTGACAAAAACACCTCCTTGCTCCTCAAGTGATTCTGCAACCTGAGCAAAACCACCAGGTGATAATTTGAGAGTAATCACTAATAGCTATTCAGCAATATTTATCTTTCCTCAGCAGTGGGTGATGCAGTGAGGCAGAGGATGCTTTTGCTCTGGGAACTGCAGACCTTTTCTCACTGCAAATGGCACCGTGGCTCTGAAGGGGTTAATGTGGCCCTCGGGCACTTCCAGGAGGAAATGCAAACAGAACTGCTGGGCTTGTTCCATATGCCACACTCTGGGTCATGTGTCATTCATTTACAGACAGAGGGACAGGGGAATTGTGTTCTTAATGAACAAAGTTATGGTACTGGTTTGTTTTGGAAAATATGAAGATAAATTTCTCTTTTCCTCTGAAGAAAAATTCTCATCTTCACTGCTTAAATAGAGAATATATGTGATTAATTGAATTTTAGTTTAAACTTGCCACTGCACAGAAGCACTTCTGGCTCCTGTGTTTGTTACATAATAAAATGCCATTTGCTTTATTTGTCTTTAAGTATTTCTCATAGTACAATTTTGCCAACATACTATCTTAAAATTGTGGTTATATCAAGTGTTTGTTCCCTCACTGGGTTTGATCATTATTTTTTCAGCATGAGAGGCCAAGGGCAGCAAAATTTCTGCAACTGCTTGGTCAGTTTTAGGGGAGGCACACCAATTATCATAAAATGACATCTAATATATCATTTTTAGTTCAAATTATATATAGCAAATTACATTTTCAAAAAAGAATTTTCAGAGTGTTTTTTGCATTTTAGAGTCCTAATCTTAAGCAAAAAACAAAAATATTTTCCATGGCTACTTTAGTATCTTAGGAAATTCTAAAGGAGAAGAACAGCTTGGACTGATAGCAATTAAATTGTTTTGGAAAAATTTTGGTTTTGGCAGTGTTAAATTTGCAGTTGAACTTGATCCATTTAAAGTCTCTTCCAACCTAAATAAGTCTATGATTGTAAGGCTTCAATGAGACCAGAATTTCCCTCCAGAGTTTTGTAACTCACTTACTGTACAAAGTCAGTCATTTAAATTAAATTCTTGGCAGTAAGGAGGATTTCCTCACTTCATTCAAAGTTGAGTGAAATAAGGCAAACGTCACTTTTTCCATCATAGTTTTATGAAGGTAAATTCTAAACCAGAGAATATTTGGAAATGCCACAAGGATAACTTTTTGCTTTGTTTCATTTTAAAATGAGTGAACCAGTGAAATGTTTCCAAAATGACTATATTTGTGTAGGGGTTGGTTGTGCCATGACTGGCACGGGACCTTGCAGTAACTGTTCAGTATTCATTTGTGTTCTGAAGCTGTGCAGGACTGTGCTCTTCACATGGAGCTGCTGATGCAGTTGTGTTTGCTGCAGGGATGTGATACCTGAAGCAAATTCCTGGCTGTGGCACCAGCAGCAAGGCAAGGCTGAGGTTCCCAGGAGGAATACACACAGGTGTAGTGAAAAAGGGTGGGTTGGTGGAATACATTGGGAGTAATGTGAATACTTTTTACTATTGTGGAATGTCTAGAACAATGAAAATGTGATTGCTTTACAGTTATCATTCAGTTGGTATTCAGTTATTTTATTTTGTAACTTGTAGTTATAAAACTCAGAAGATGCAATGTAACCAAATGGTCAACATGTAAATGTGTGCAGGATGTGGCAAAAGTAGTTCTGAGGGCACAGCAGGAGAGTGATCATTAAAAATAGATGCTCAAATTGTGTATATACTTGCAAAGTTTTTGATAGTGCATTTCAATTGATTTTGCATTTCATGTTCTTGTAAAGTGCATCTTTCATACTTTTGAAGATTGTCTACTTGTACTATACTGTATTAAGCCTTTTTTTCAGGATTTCCATTATTGCTGGAGCTTCCAACATACATGTTTCTTTTGAAAAATGTTCTTACTGTTATTTTGGTTTTGTAAATAGTGTTTTGTATTAAATTTGCATGGATAAACCCCACATTTCCAAAACCAGTGTACATACGCTGTGTATAAAATACAAACTGTTTCATAATTTTCATGTAGTCAGGTTATTCAATTTTATTTCATTTCAGTTTATATATTTGTAGTAAATAATGAGAATTTGTTGTATGTTCTCTCAAATGTCTGTGTTTTCATTTTGATAGATAAGTGACCTGCTTCATTATGTCAGGAAATATATCCTCTGACAAACAGAAGGAAAGCTAACTCCTGGTTCAGGGAAATAGGACACAGCCACATATGAAGTATGTTGGGATTTTGGTTTTGACCAACAGTGGTGAGAATATACAAGGATCAGTTACCTTCACTTGTAGCAGTCTTTATACATTTATACATTCTCCCGTGAGAACCACCCAATATCTTCTCACATTTATATTTGGAACAACATGGATTTTTGAGTCTTGTTAATGATAACCTTAAAGCACCACAGAAATTCCTCCCAACAGAGGTGATCTGCTTCCCTTCTCTTCCCTGAGCTGGCTCTGGCACTAGCACAGATACTCTATGTGGTTTCCAGTCAATTGCTTGATCCAGCCTTAGGGAAACAGAACTGCCAGGTTTTGGAGCTGTAGTTGGGTTATTCTAATGTAGGTAACAGAGTGTTTTATAGGACCAAATTTATTTTACCTTTATTTTAGATTATTTAAAGATGTAGTCAATTTTATTATTAGACCTGAATATTGAAAATAAATACTCTGTTTTGAGAGATGTTTTTCCCTGTGAGACCTTATTCTGCACCTGCACACACCCAGCTGCTCTTTGATTTCTGATGAGGCACATTGGGGACTGTAAAGCAGAAACTGAGGAACAGCATTCCAAAGAAAGTGAACACTATTCCTTTACAAACGCTTCTCAGCAGCTGGAACTTCTTTTTGCAGTTACCAATGACAGGTTTATAGTTGAAATATTCTGAGTCTGTTTAGTTTTCAGCTCTGAAGAAAAGTTTCCTCTTATAAAAAGGATGTCCAAGGGCAATGATGCCACGTTCAGAAACCTCTGTTCTGAGCTGAACTCCACAAAGTTCAGGTCTGAGGAGGAGCAGCTGAGGGAGCTGGAGGGGCTCAGCCTGGAGGAGAGGAGGTTCAAGGGGGACATTACCACCCTCTATAGCTCCTTAAGGCAGGGTGGAACAGCTGGGAGTTGGTCTCTTCCCCCAGGAAACAAGTGACAGGGTGAGAGGAAACGGCCTCAAGTTGTTGTCAGGGGAGGGTCAGATTGAATACTGGAAAAATTTCTTCTCCAAAAGGGTGGTCAGGCATTGGAACAGGCTGCCCAGTGGAATCACCATACCTGGAAGTGGGCAAGAGCTGTGTGGGTGTGGCAGTGGGAAAAGGGTTTGATGGTGAGCTCAGTGGTGCTGGGCTAATGGTTGAACTCAAGGGTCTCAGGAGTCTTTTCCAACCTTGGTTGTACCATTCTAAGATGAAACAACTCTGTCTTTTATCTTCCTTGAAACTGTCAGAGCTAAACTTCCTACTCTTCAGAGAATCTTCCTATTCTTCAATTATGTTTGTTACTTTCTCTCCTAATGCAATTCCAGATGTTTTTCTTCTCCACAGTTAGTGGAGTCTGAAATCCTTTTGCAGCTTGAGTGAGAAGTACTGATATCTTCAGTATAAATGTTAATTTGTGTTAATAAGAAAATGACATTCCAAACAGAAAGGTATAAATCCATGAGCTGATGCTGTGTTGTTCATTTAATCCTCTCCCTTTTGATCTCCAAAATCTCCAGCTCTCAGAAAGAGAAGGCAAAGCAACAGCCAACACAGTATTTCCTAGCAGAAGCTTCCAAGTGCATGAACTTCTGAAGAATACTTTATAAGACAAATCATCCCACACTCCCTGTCTTCTCCAGGGCCTAAGAAACAGAATCAAAAGAAAGAAGGATTATCTCTGAAAACTCTCAGGGGTATAATTTAGAAATAGATAAGTAGTAGTGAATTCAGTTCCAAATAATGTTTATGTGAAAGCTCTTCTCCTCCCCAAACCATTGGGTGATGTGTCTAGCTTGCACTTTTCACTGTGTACTGAAATAGTAAGTGCATTCTGTTCTTTCTCCCGTAAGGACAGTGATCATCTTGTAATTTTTGGCTCAAGCAACATAAACTTTTATTTCCCAGGAATATTAGTTTAAATGATGGGTATATTTTTTTTTTTCTGATGAAATCATAGGGGAATTCCCAAAGTTTTCTTCCTCCTGTATATGCAACAGGATTACAAAAGAGAGGTATCAGATAGACCACCCAGGGAATGAGCCATGATTTATTACTCAGTGTTATTGCCCTTCTCTGGGCAGTGCCCTGCTGCTCTGATTATCAGGTTTTGTGTATTGCCTGTATATGGCATCATTGAGCCTTATTTGTGTATTTGGGAACTTTGAAACTCCCATTCCCAATTTTTACTTTTCCTACTGGCTTAGAAACAGCTTTATCACACAGGCTGCTTCTCATGTCTGCCCTTTTTGATAACTTGCATTAACATTTTATTCTAAGAGCTTTCATTGCAAATTCAGGAGTTGTGTTTGACGCATAAATTGAAGTGACAAACATTTTATTTAGGAAAAATACTTGATTCTTTCAGGACCAGACTGGGGTACATTCCTTTTTTTTTTTTTTCCTCAGTGAAATTATTTGCCCTTTCAGATATCAACAAATTGCAAGGAGTTCTGTTCTGACTAAAAGCAAACTCAGAATTGCTATGATATGCTTTGAAGACATCCATAAAACAGAGCAGATCTTATCACTTCTGTTCCCACAGGTACAGATGGGGAAAGAAACCTCTCCACCATCTGTCTTTTCTCACTTGGACTTTCACATAAACCAAGAAAGCCTTATGCACAGAAGGGTAAATATAGTTTCTGTAAATACAAAATCTTAAAACTAAATTTATTATTGTCTTAAAAAAAAAACCACAACAAGCTCATGTCTAAATTGACAGTTTACTCAACAATGGTAAAAACATGAGGTATTTTTCACTTTCTGACAGATTGCATCTGCTTGACAACATTGCAACTTGAATTAATCCCGTGTTCCCTTGCCAGTGCAGGTTGTTCTCTGCCTGCAGACAATGCATCCCCTTTTCTTTGGCCAGAGAACTGCTCCTGCACCCTGATCTCCAGAACCAGAGCATTCTGCTGTTTGCCACTTCTGCAGCCTGTTTGTACAAATAAACACTTGATGCCACTGAAGCTGCTTCCCTTCCAAGCTTGTAAACATGAAAAATCTAGGCCAAGGATGGAGCAGATAAAAGTACACACCTGGGTGTGTTCAGGGCTGCCCAAAGGAGTTTGAGCTCTCTGTTACTTTCCAGCAGTGTCTCTGAGCCTTGGCATCCCTCCACCCCCCCACCAAGTCAGGTGAACTCCTCACCTGCCTGCCCTGCAGGGCTGGAACACATTCTGCTCAGATTTTACCCACAGCTGCTGTGTTTGAGCCACCTCTGCCAGGAGGGTGGGATGGACAATGTCCTGCAGTCCCCTCCAGCCTGGCTCTGAGCTGCAGTGTCCTGCCCTGCCTGCTGCCTCTGGGCCCCCAGGATGCTGCCTCAGGCTGTCCTTGTTGGCCAGCAGGCTCTAAACAGCTGCAGATGCTGGTTTGTGACAAATCCCAGATTTTTATAGGAAAATGGCTGGGGAGCACACAGGTACTCCTGTCAGCTGGCAGAACAGAGGGTGGGATGTTCCTTCACAAGCAAGAGCATCCTGTGCTCTGGTGTGTTCAGAATGGACAGCTGGATTGACATGAAATGGATCCCAATTGCTGGGTAATTTTTCAGGCATGCTGTGATTCTGGTGGACCAAAGGAGGAATCCAAAGGTGTTTTTACCCTGCCCCACATTACACTCTTCAGTTGGGCTCACAGTTTTGAGTGGACAGCTCATGTACTGTGGTGCCATGAAAGTGCTGCTGCAGACCAGGAATGTTTTAGACAGGAGACAAACTGGAAGTGAAAATAAGGCATTTAAAATCAGGCTGTTAGAAGTGATTAACACTGGAGAGTTCATTTACTTGTCTCCCACCCAGCAGGAAAAAGACAGTGGTTAACTTGTGTTCTGTTGGCCAGTCCTTCTCACAGGGGATGAATATCTGACCTCTGATGAATGTTTTCTGTGCCAGATATTCACAGAAATAAAACCTACAAGTACAGGAATAGTTGTTTTATGCCTGATACTCCCATACTGGGAAACTGGAAAGCAATGAGGGACAGATGCTGTGGGCTGGAAGATGAGCCAAGGCTGGGGCTCCTTAGCTCCAGCTGCAGCAGTGTCCCTTTTGTTCTGGGCACTGCCCTCCCCTCTGCCCAGCACAGGATCCCAGTGCTCACCCCTGTGCCCAGGCTGAGCTGGCAGCAGGTCCAACTCTCCTTTGCTCCCTGCAATCCCAGCCTGTGGAATTAAAGGTGATACCCTGGAGCATCCACTGGAGCAGACCCACTTCAATGGCTCAATGTCTGTGGAGACTTTCCCTGTTTATCCTTTTTCTGACATTATATGGGTTTATTTAAATATATTTTGGTGTGTAATGAGCCATATAATTTGTTTTGGGCTGAGCCAATGCATGAAGCAAGGGAGTTCAGGCCTCCAGGGGCTTAGTGTGCTGCAGGACTTCACAAAGGAAGCATCACAGGGTTCCTCTGTCCCCATGGCATCTTCCCAGGGGCTTCCTGCAGGACAGGTGGGGTAGGACTGGGAGATGCTTCAGAAGAAGGCAACTCTTCAAGTTTCAAGGCTAGTAGTGGGATTAAAAAGTCACTGCTCAGTCACCTTGGGGGGAACTCAATTTTAGAAAAGTGCAGATTGCTGCACCCACAGGGTAAAGGAATGTCTTTCACAAAGCAGGCAAACTACCGAGATCCTTTCATTAAAATAAATATTTTTGTTTTCTTTGTTAAGACAAATCTTCCCCCATCAGCTGAAATTCATTTTATAAGTGCCAGTTGATTAATACACTGATGAAGGATTTATTGGTATATTTCTTAAAACTTGTTGAAATATTGTTTTTGCTGTTGTAAATCTTTTGAGTAGTATTACTCAAATCCATGAAGTCATTTCTAATGCAAGGCAAGCCCCAAGAACAGAGCGTAACACCAAGAAAAGTCAGAAAAGGGAACAACTAGGAAATAACAGGATGATCTTTGGGTTTAATCCTGCACACCCACAAGAGTCTGTGCCTGTGGGACCTCTAATTTCTCAAGAATTTCATGTCAGATATTAGGTGTTAGCCAATAGTTTTGTTTGCAAAAGCAGTTTTTAAACTGTCTGAGCCCTGCCTTCAAGGTGAAACTGGAGCACTCATTCTTTCATACCAGCAACAGATCTGCAATGAAACCATCCCAGCATGGGTTTGTTTTGTAAGAGTTGGTTCACAGCAGAGATGTAAATCCTTAGCTTCCTTTAACCCAAGCTAAAGTGCAGTGGTTAGTGCAAATGCTGCTTGGTGAACTCCTCTGAAAGGAAAACCCAACACAGCCTCCTACTGAAGAGGATCCTCAGGACACTGACGTGGGAATGGCCCTCTCAGGGCTCTGGCTTTGGGAATTTACTGTGCTTTTGTAGATGTCTGAACAGTGTTAACATCAGGTCTGGTCACACTGACCCAAGCCTTTATCAGTGCTATAAATTGTTGGAAAATTATCTGGCAGAAACATCTGGCCCCAACATCCCAGAGACAGCTCTGGCCCGAGCTGGTCTCTCCCAGGACCCAGGTGCAGGGGCAGCTGGCCTGTCCTGAGTGGGATTAGCCTGACACCCCTCGAGAGGGTCAGGGTGTATGAAGGATCCTGCCAGCAACACCTTCCAGAGGGCACAGCAGCTCCTCCACCCCTCTGCTTCCCTTTCCACTGTTCCCTGATGTCTGTGTGCTCCTGGGTTGCACAGGCATTCCAGAAGAGGCTGGTTTGCCCTTTTTCCCTAATCACATTTCCTAATCACATTTCCTGCTGCAGAACAAACCTATGTAAGAGCATCCACAAACCTGGGGAGATCAAGCCTGTGCCTGATTTCCCTGGCCAGTCAGTGCTGGGAAGACCAGCCAGCTGTGCCTCAGGGAGCAGCCCTGTGAGCACATCCTTCAGCACAAGGATTTGTGCCTGGAGAGCTGCTGAGTCGCTGTCTGAAAGCTGCAGTCATCTGGGCAGGACCTTGGTCACAGCACATCTCACAGGAAATAACAATGGAGCAAGATCTTTCTCTGATGAAGGAGCCCCACCCAATTTGAAAGGACACAGTGGAAGCCAAGAAAAACATTTCTCATTGGATAAAAAGCATTTTACCTTCTGTCACCTGTGCTTGTTTTGGGGGGGTTTCTCCCCATGAATGAAGAAGTCCAGCAGTCTGTGGACACCTGTGCCCAGCTGAGGTGCTGATGTTAGTCCAGGCTGTGCAGAGCTGCAGCCGTCACTATGTCACAGGTGATGAGGCTGGGAGAGCTGAGACCAGCCAGGATTGCCAAGGTTTTCTTTCCCACCTGCTGGACACAGAGCCCCAGCCAGAGCCCTTCCCTGCTGGGCCCTGCCTGTGCCACTGTCCCCACGCTGTCCCACAGCCAGGCAGGGCTCTTCAGTCACACTAATCAAGGTTTCCCCAACCATACTGCATCCTGTAGCTAGGAAAATTAATCCACAAATGCCAGAGGTTGATGTCCAAAAAGGAGACAGAGGAGTCCTTGTTTGGCTTTATTCAAATAAAGGGAGAGGCCATGGGGAGGATGCAGCCTCCTTTTTATCCCAATTTCCCGGCCACATTTCCCTTCTCTCTTTCTCCATTTCTGAGGTACTTGAGAGGTTCAGACTTCCCAAAACACCTAATACAAAGATTTCCCTCTAAAGTACAACCCTCCCTTTTAATTTTTAATTGATATGGAATTATGGGTTTTTTCTTCCCCATTGTTTCTTTCATCTCTCAATGTCTAATTTCATTTATCAGCAACCCTAAAGTCTATTTGTAAAAGCAAACATCTTTTTCCACTCATCAATCAGTGGAATCCTTCCCATTGTTTCTTTTATCTCCCAGTGCTGGTTTTATCTCCCAGCAGCCCCACAGCTTGTTTGCAAAGACAAATCCACCGTTCCTCTCACGGTGAAGGGAAAGTCCCTCAGAGGTGGCTGTGGGGCCAGCAGCCCCACGTGCAGGAGCTGTGCTGCTGGGAGGGGATGCTGAGCCTGGTGTCTGCCAGCCCTCCCTGCCTGCCCTATTGCTTCATGTGCATCCTGCACACAGAGCGCTCCCAGGCTGCCCTGTCAGATGCAGATGATCAAAGCTCACTCTCTAGAAACAGCAACATACACAGGACTTCTTTTCTTTCAATTCACCCTTCCAGCTTTCTCTTTTTTTAAGAGCTAATAAGTATTTTGTCTAACACGTTACCTGGCTTAAAGGAAAATCCCAAAGTGTGATGGTAAGTTGTACTTACTTTATATTATGATTTTTTGTGTGTGTGTGTGTGTTTGAAACTCTCCAAAGCTGTTCAGTTGTAGTGCAGAATATGGATTTATGCATACCATAATTTCTATATAAATTTGAAAGGATTTCTATGTAAATTTGATAGAATTTCTATATAAATTTGAAAAAAAAACCGTACAAATTTGAAAGAGTTTTCCAGCACCTCTTTATTTTTCAATGACACTGATGTTTGTGTTTGTGAAATAACTTTGGTTGTATCTGCTCCGAGTGCAGGGTGATGTTTAAATTGCAGAATTTCAGACAGTTGTGTGTGTATGTGTGTGTTTACACCATTGTTGCACCAATGTCTCATCCCTTTCAAGCCACATTCTGTCGGTTCTGAAATCCTTCTGGTGATCATTCCTTAAGTATCTTCCTATATTTTTTCTTTTATGGGAATATTTAAACACTTTTCATATCCTTGACAGCCTTTAGGCATGTCCTAATCCAGCCCTGGCTTGCTGATATCAGGAGCTGTCAGCTGATATCATACAAGGGCTGTCTGGCCAAGCAGTTATTCTGGGCTAACATTTCTCTCCTGGGGGAGGTGTCAAAGATCTGCCTCTGAAAAGGGCAAATCCATTCAGCATTTTTGGACTGTCTTTTCTTTTTTCTTTTTTAAAGAATTTCTCCTCAGTTTGTTCACTTTCAGGCCAAACTGCATATTTAACATTTCTCGAAGCAGCTTTCAACACCAGAAGTTGTTGATGTGAGCAATAAAGGCTCGGGCTGCTGTTTGCTTTGGTGGTCCCTGGTGATCCCAGGGAAGGCACAGGAGGGCAGCCCAGCACTGCTGCCCCCTCAGACTCCAGGAGAACCACCTGCCCACGGGGAAAATGTGGTTTTATATGCCCAGGGCCTCAGCTCAGGGTCCAAGGGCCAGTCTTGAAGGCTGTGAGGCTCACCTGGAGCCTCTTGCCCTTCCTCCTGTGTGTGCCCTGCTCAGGCACTGACCCTGTCCCCATCCCTCTGGAGGCTGCCAGACCCTGCCCTCAGCAGCAAAGGCAGGACTGGATTCTGGCTGCAAGGAGCCTCCAGGGCTCCCTGGCTGAGCATTCTCCCAGCCAGCCTGGCTGTCCTGGTGTCCCTGTGCATGTCCTTCTCCTGCAGTGACTGTGGGGGTGGTGGCTGCCCCACCCCTGGCAGATCCTGCCCTGCCCATGGCACCACTGGAGACAAAGGCAGGAAGCAAAACCGAAGGGATTGGGAATTGCCAGCTCCCAGGTCAGGGTGTTCAGCTGTACAAATAACAACTGCATGAATAAAAACCAGAGTATCTGTTCTTTCACTTGTTGGGGCCATTGCACAGTGGTTGCACCAGATCACCTCAGCCAACACCTCCACAAACCTCTGGTGCAAGGCATTGGATGGAGTTTAAAGGAGAAGGAAAGGGAAATTTATTTTCCTTATTCCAAGGGCTTGCAGGCTTGTGGAGGACAAATCAGTTTGAAAAGACATGGCAGAGAATAAGAAACCAGGAGGTTTTTCTCACTTTAGGATGGCCTGAACAGAGCATTGGCTCCCTTTGCTGCCTGTGCCAGAGCCATCAGAGGCAGCTGATCCCTGCCTGCCAGGATCCCTGCTTTGCCTGCCCCATTGTCACTCTCAGAGCCTGCAGAGTGCTGCCCTGCTGCCAGCCCTGCTGTCACACGTACTGGGACAGTGCCTCATGTGAAATAGTTCTGCCTTAATAACTCTTCACCTGGTTTTTTGTATGTCTATCTAATTCTGGAGCAACCTGAAAACGAGATTGGAAGTGCTTACCACTGGGGATAATTACTTTAATTGCTTTTACCACAAAGGTAATTACTCTTGGGGTCAAATGCTGCTGGGATTAAGCTGGTACAAGGGAGGGCAGGTGCCCGGTGGAGATGGTGACTGCCTGGCAGCAGGATGTGCTGGAAGGAGGCTGGGCTGGCACCTGGGCACTCACCACAGCAAGAAGGCTGAGCAGGAGGGTCCCAGGGAGCTGTGCCAGCCCCTCCCAGGATGTAGCACCGAGGAAGGGATTGAGCCCCTGGCTGCCATCACCCAGGTCACTTCACTCTGGTGACAAAACCGCTCTCGTGGAAAGGCAGCAGGCTCTCGGCTGCACTCAGGGGTTCAGCAGCAGGAGGGCACAAAACCATCCAGCCAGCCTGGGAGCCTGCTCTGCACACTCCAGTAACTCCACACTGGGTTCAGGATTGCAGCAGGATTTAGGACATTTGCCTTTCCAGATAAACTCTGTCTTGATGTGGTGGGAAGATTTTGGTCGTTTCTAAGGCAGCCTCTGGGCCAGTAGGGAACAGCTGTGCTCACCTGCCCCCTCAGCAGGCTGGGGGATTTGGTGGGAGGAAGAAAGTGGAGGGTGTTTCCTAGCTCTGAATGGACACCTGCACAGTCAGAGCCTGGTGCCCAGGAGGCTCCTGCCCACCTGCAGGACAGCCAGGGCAGATGGGGTGGGTGAGAGCCATTTATCTTTGGATATCCCCATTTTGTCTGCTCCAGCAGGGCTCGGTCTGTTGGATACAAGGTGTTCTTTCTGCCTGCTCTTGCCTGAAGAGCAGAGAGTGGTCCTGGAGCAGCCTTGGGCTGCCCTGCATGGGGTCAGCAGCTGCCCCTGACTCTGGGCAGTGGAGATCTGAGTCTGCAGGCGGGGGGAGCAGGAGCAACAGGGGAAATGGACCTTTCCCAGAACAGGGATGCACAGACCTTTCCCTGTAAGCCCCATATCCCTGGCAGAGCCAGGCAGGACCCACTGCACCCAGTGCTGATGGTGCTGGGAGCAGCCAAGAGCAGCCACATGGCAGAGTTCTGCCTGCACAAATAGGTACAGTGGCTCTTTGTCCCCCCCAGTCCTACTGTGGGAGAGCCTTTCTGTTCTGGAGATAATTTTTACCTTCTTTTACATCTCCCTCTGGATGCACTCATGGCCTGTCGCAGTTGTTGCTCTGCCAGCTTTGTGTCTGCAGTTGTTCCTGTAATGCCCTGGTGCCCTTTGTGGCAGAATGTGGTCCCTGGCTTTCCAGGCTGTGCTCCTGTTCCCCTTCCAGCATCTCCCCAGCCTGCCCTGCACGGCCCCAGCCCCTGGAGCCCTGTTTTTCCTGCGGGCTGATTCCCAGGCACTGCTGTGCACTTTGGTCAGCACTAATTCCTCAGCCTGCTTTGTAGCTCTTTGCTACAGAAGCTTTATGAGCACTGCTGTTCCAGGGCAGAGTCACTGAGCTCCTGATTCAGCCTGGCTCTGTGCCATGAGAAGAGCTCCATTATTCTCACGGTCTCTGCTGAACCTAAGCCCAGCTGCAGCAGAGGCAGAGCAAATCCCTGTGTGGGCAAAGGGTACGTGCAGGCTCTGGAGGGAATTGCTCCAGGAGCAGGAGCTGACTCAGAGTGAAGACAGGAGCCAGCAGGTTGGGGATGCTTCAGTCAGGGTGTGCTCCCAAGGTAGCAGAGACAGCGCACAGAAACCATTTCATCAGGAATTGCAGGAAACTGCTGATGGATTTGTGCAAGGGCTTCCTCACAGGCAGTGGAGAAGCTGCCACAGAGACATCTGAAAGGCAGAGGGAGTGTGTGATGTTTGACTTTGGGCTGGATGGGTCTTTCTGGGAGCAGCACTGATTACAGAAAGCAAAGATTTCAGTGGAGCCAGCTCCATGGCAGCTGCCTTGTTGGCTCACATGATACAGGCACGTTCCAACAGCTGCTGTCCTTCCCAAGATGCCATCCAAGCCAGGATAGTAGCCATCAGCAAAGAAATATGGAAAACTGAGGTCTCCATTCTCCAGAAAAATAAATATTGACACTGGACATTGCTAGAGAGCCTGGATTCCTTCCATCATTTCCTGAAATCCTCTAACAGCCATAAGTGTTTAATTCATGAATGTAAAGAAGGGATTTTTTTTCCTTGCAACACTCAGTCTGTTGCCAGTGCCCCGTGCTCCTTTTCCCAGCCCTTGTCCTTGTGGTGACATCCCCTCTGCAGTGCAATCCATAACTCTGTGCTGGAGGCCACAGGTCTGCTTGGAATTACTGAGTCCTTCATCCTGGCACCTTGGAAAGAGCTTGTTTAATGCAAGTTCTGTAAAGGAGACTGATTTCCCCGAAACATGAGGCAGTTATGAGGCCTTTATAAATCATCCCTTTTCCATGCCCCTGGCAATTTCAAAACTATCCTTCTGGATCAAATGGAACATGCTCTTTTATACCAAATGGTCTCTTCATAGCTGGAAACTTTCTGTTTTTATTTCAGTGATTAGGAAGCTGCTTCTAAACATGGAGGTTGCAAAGCTGAAAGCTTTTATTTTGCGCTATGGCATCCCAATATTTTAACCTAGGTTTACAATGGATTGCTTGACAGAACCAATTTAGCACAAATGGGACGAATACATCAAATATATTTCAACCAAAAAGGATTTGGCCCATTTTTTATATTTAGCTCCATTAACGACCTCTGCCAACTGCTTTGCCATTTGCAATGAAGTATTTCAGCAGTGATGCTGCTGTTCCTTTATTTCCTCAAACAGAAGCAGATTTTTACAGAAGGGCTTTTTAATTTCTTCATGCAGCTGCATATCTGTCACAGTCCAAGAACCCAGCTCAGAGGATTCTTGGCTCTTTGAAATCTCTTTTTCAGCCTGGTGGCACCTTTACAAGCTTGCATTCCCTCAGCTTTAGTGTTTTTATTACTCTTGTCCCCACAGAGCAGCTGTGGGGCTCTGGGAGCTGGCCAGGCTCTGGGAGGGGAGGAAGCTGAGGTGTTCCTGAGCACACAGTGACTCCAGGGCTCAGTCACCCAGCTGACAAATCCTAAAAACTCTCATTCCTGAGCACCCAGTGACTCCAGGGCTCAGTCACCCAGCTGACAAATCCTAAAAACTCTCGTTCATGAGCAAACCAAGCGAGTCAACTTGCAGATCCTTGCAGCAGGGAAGGCAGACAATCAAAGGGGACAAAGGGGACACGGCCCCTGGGGCTTTGCTCGGTGCTGGGCTCAGGGGAACTTTGCTGCTGACACCAGGAGTCTCCAAGGAAAGGTGGCACAGGGGACACAGGGAGGGCTGAGCCCAGCCAGCAGTGACGCCACGGGCTCAGCTCATTGCACAGAGCTCTGGCAGGGCTTGCTGGTGAGCCAGAGCTGCTCTGCTTTTATTGACGTCTTCTTCCATGATCTTGTCATCACCTTACAATGGATTTTTTTTTTTTTTTTTTTTTTTTGCAGCTTTATCCCATTTACACAACAGTTAATAAGATTCAAATCCTCTGCCTGTCCCTGCCCTGACCTCGGGGCCCTGAGGCTCTGGTCCAGCCCAGGCAGGGATTGTCCCTGCCTGTCCCAGAGCTCTGGAACACTGCTCACAGCCTCAGGCAGGGAGGCTGCAGCCAGCCAAGGGCTGAGCTCAGGGCTGGGCAGAGCTGTGGCCGCTGATGGCTCTCCCAGCCATGGCAGTGCCTCCCCCAGCTCTGCTGGAATGGGCATGGATCCTCTCCAGTGAGGAGAGGAGAGAGCTCAGCTCAGCCTGGCTGCACCAGCACTGCCAGGGGAGGGACAGAGCAGGAGGAGCAGGAGGAGCAGAGGAAGGGAAAAGCACCTGCAGCTCAGCAAGGGCTGTTTTGGGCAGGACGTGGCCGGAGCCGCTGGCCCAGCAGGCTCTGCTCAGCACAGACCTGCACCCTCTGCTCCTTCCCAGGTGCTCCAGTGCTGCTGGATGTGTGGTGGAGCTCTATCATTGCAAATTCCAACTGTGCATTTTTTCCAACCCAATTTTCTCAGGAATTGACCCAGTTCTAGCATTTGGGAACTGGCATTCAGTCTACTGGCAAATGTTTCTTATTTGTTTCAAACAATGTGTCCAGTGTGACCTTTTCTTTTTAAATAGCTTACACAACAGGAATACATGAATGCTAAATTCTAATCTTGCATAACTCTGAAAGCAGGGCCTTACATTTACCAGCAGTAAGGGACTTTTTCCCCCATCCTTTGCAGGAAGTAAGAAGGAAAAGCCAGCAGTGTGCAATTTCAGTGAAGGGACAACTCACCCATAACCCTCCTACCCTCAGAATTCACAGGGCTCTCAAAGTGACTGTGTAAACACTACACATTTCTCCATGTCTGTGCACACAGAGAAATGGAGAGGACACCTGGCAGCTGGAAAGGGCCCTTGCTTCTCCAAAACATTCCCACTGCCAACAACTGGGAAGTGACAACACATCCATTTGGCCTCTCATCAAACAGCAGTAGCCTAAGTCCTGCACAGGTGCTTGGAGGACACTTTTGTTCCTAACAAGAAGCGCTCCTTCAGTTCCTGATGCCATTTCTCATGCTCTTTGTATGCCTGAACTCTCTCCCAACATGCCTAAATTTGGCCATGGGAAGAGTCAGCCTGAGCCACAGCCCGTTCTTGTCAGGGCATGCAGAGCACAGCTCTGCTCTTCCCAAAACATCCCCATTGTCCCTCCTGGAGGGCTCTCACTGCACTCACATTCCTGCAGCTCACAGGAGGCCTGGCTGACTCAGGTATGACTGGCTGTGACCTTGAATGATCCTTAGCAGATCAGCAGAGCCATCAGATGCTTTTCCAGCAAGGTGTATTTGGCAATAGATTTCTCACCTGGGCTAAGCCAGGTGTGGTGGAAGCACCTGCTCCTTGCAGAGCTCTCCAGGCTGGGCCAAGGGAGGGCTTGCAGGAGAGGGGGGATGAAGTAAATGGAGACAGGCAAGGCTGTACAAACTCAGGGCTGAATCCTGGCCACAGCAGCGGGGCAAGGAGGGGGATAATTCACTGTATTCCCTGCGAGCCCAGGAGAGGCTGGATCGGTTCCAGAGCCAGGGAGATGCTGGGAATGCTCTGTGGTGGCTCACACAGGGGGTGGTCCTGGGGACCCCCTGGTGGAGCCACAGGGGTCAAGGCAATGTGTGGGTCTGCAGTGAGCCAGGGGCTCTGGCTGCCAGCTGCTGGGGACAGCTGCGTGTCACCAGCTCCTGCAGCCAGCCAGCACTGATTCTGCATTTGGTTTTCATCTTCATGAATCACTTCAGTACTTCAAACATACCTTTGACCCACTTGAGCACATAACAACAACAATTAGCACCAGCACCTCATAAAACCCAGCAATCTTCCCTCTGATGCTTAGTACAGCCTCTGACCGTGTGGCCAAAGCCATCACATTGCAGTGCAACATCTGATCCCTGGGGAGCACAGAGAGGAGTCTTTATAAACCACAGGATTTCTGTGAAATGCAAAGCTTTGAGCCATGCAGCTGCTGAGGAGCCCCACACTCCAGAGATAGATGGGCTCCCACACAGAGGTCAAGGTAAGAGCACTCTGATGATTTTAAACTTCCCTGTGAAAGCATTTGTTTATTTTTACTTGTCTTCTGAAATAATATGAGAATATTCAAGTAACCATACTGGAAATGAAGAGAAGCTGTCTGTGCTAGCATGCACACACATGCTAGCACAGCCCTTGGATGCTGCTGCTCACCAGCCCCGAGTCAGAGCTGCTGCTGCTTCCCCCAGCTCTGCAGGGCAGCTCTCCTCTGCCACTGCACCCTCACACCTCCCTGAAACACAGACCCACTGCCTGCAGGTTTGTGCTGATGCTGGTTTTATCCTGTATTTCATAGGTTAAAGAAGTAATTCCTCTGATTTCTCCTGCCTACACATTCTTGCTTCGCAGAGAAACAGAAAAATTGCTGCTATTGCTGTAATAATAATACTTATGTAATAACTATATTTATGTGATGGATTTATGTGATATAATAGTTACAATTATGTGATGGACTGGGGGGATTTGATATCAATTTAAATTGAAAATTTGCTGTTAAAATTGTTGGGTATTTTTAGTTGCTGCTATGTTTTGCCAGCTCGAATTTCTGGTTAATTTTAAACACACACAGATACCGTGGCCAGCACAACCTGTCTCCTCCTCTGGCTCTCCTGAGCCAATTCTTCCAGTGATGGGGGGTTTGTGTTGGCTCCAGTCCTCAGATTTCTGAAGATCCCTCTGACTTGAAGTTCTGTTGTTCAGCAGAGCCCAAGTTTCCCATTGCTGCATGGTAGCTGTGAGTGCTGAGGAGGAAGCAGCTGTGCCAGAGCCTGACCTGGGATTTCACCTGCTTAAGCCAGGCTTGTGTGGGCAGTATAAAGTGAGTTTGTTTTCTGAATAGATCTCAGTGAGAAATTGCATGCTCACACTGAGGCTGCCAAGTTCTTACTCAAGTGAAGCTCAAGCAGTGGCCTCAAGGTTCCAGAAAGATTAATGTCTATATCTAGACCTATTTATATACCTAGATATACCTGTATCTATATCTAATCTATATCTCTCTCTCATCCTCCATCTCTCTAATCTATACCTACACCTGTATCTATCTGAAAAAAATTAAAATCCATGTGCTCCTGGCATAGGGAAGCTGGGTGTCTGTAGGCAGAAATTTCTACCCACCTTTAGCATGAAATCTGAAGAAATGAACAGCCCCCTCCCTGGAAACCCTGCTCCTTTCCCTCTCAGTCCCCATCTTCCCTCCAGCAGACTTGCACATGAATAGAAATTTGTCCCCTTCAAATATTGCCATGACAACTAAGAAGAATTCTCCCAAGCATTCCTACCATTCCTACCAAGTCCTGAAACAGCAAAGGGAAAAGGTGGGGATAGTTGCGTAACATGTGTCTAGATAAGGCAAGGCTCAGGCATCTATTTTCATTTTTTTTTAATGAAAGTATCCCTGGTCCAAGGCACCTCCTGGGGCAGGGAGTTGAATCACTTTCCACAGAAGGCATGAGACAGAGGGCTGGTGATTGAAGCACTGACACACTTCTGCAGAGTGTGCTTAGCTGGCCAAGAAACTATTTCAAATGAAGCCACATTTGGCCATCACCAAAAGTTGCAAAGAGAATTCCTCTGGGAAATAATTAATCAGCCTGGGTAAACAAGTAAAGCCAGGCTTATTGTCAGTGCTGAGCCTGCAGAGGGAGCACAGGGTAGTGCTGAAGCCTTTGACCTCTGCTGTGTCTCCACAGCCCCCCGAGCCTGCTGCAGGACTGCTCCTCTGCCCAGCCCTGCCCGGTGCCACCCTGACCCCCGATGGCTCCCTGGAGGCTCCCCCTGCTCGCCGTGGCTCTGGGGTGGGGCTGCCTGCTGGCCTCCTCCTCCTCCTCCCCCAGCACAGGTAAAGGCCAGCGTGCTCTTGTGTCACTGCTTGTGTTCTCCTGGGTCCTTTGGGGGCTTTGTCCCTCAGCCAGAGGGCGAAGGACCCTTTCCTTCTGTGTGTGTGTGCTGCTGTGTGAGTGCTGGTTCATAAACATGTCATCCATGCCTAGATATGTGATGTGTTCAGTGGCTGTTTATCTGAGTGGATTTGAAAGAAGAGACTGCCTTTGGTGCACAGCAAGTATATTTGTTTGATAGAGAGTTACACTGCTATAAATGCTCCTGAGCATGCTCCCAGACAGACAGACAGACAGACAGACTGTGCTGGGTGTAAGAAACACAAGGCTTATTTGTACTGGGAGAGTAAAGCTCCTAAGGGAACACTGCTCTGCAAGCTTCCATTCATGGCAGTGGCACTTCAAGCACCCTTTGCTTCCAGCCCTTGAGCACCTCTTTGCTGCCCTGCACCTGCTGGCTCTTTTGGCAGCTGGCATTTGCACCCAGAAAGATGCTGGGCAGGTCTGGCCCTCCCTGATGGAAGCAGGGCATGGTGCAGAGGTGGGAAGATGCCCAGGAGGCCACTGAGAGACTGCCTGTCCTGCCAGCAGCACGCACAGAGAGCTGCCACAAGCCCTGTCAGAATAAATCGGGCAAGGCTCCTTTTTCTTCATGTGGGAAAAGCCAAATCTTTATTCACATAACTTATTTTATACAGTTTTCACAGACCTCATGTGCAACATCTATTGGCTGGTAGTTTTCTTACTACTCCATTTATTGGTCAGAGGGTGATTTGTGTGTGCATGCTAAGGTTCAGGTGTTTACATTTTTCTTTTGTGGGTTCTCATGGAACAGATCTAATGTTTATGCAGGTGGACTTATTTTTCACCCAAGAACAGGTTGTTATGTTAACAAACTATTCATACCAAGATTGTTTTCACATGGGAACTTGCAAAGTACTAGCTGCCCTTAGAAGAAATGACAGGCCAGCTCTCAATCCAGCAGAGCAGGCTTGATTTTATGAGGCCTTTCTTTTATAGTTCTTTTACCTACAATAACCCCCCTGTTGCCACTCTGAGCAAAGCCTGCTGCCTTTGAAATGGGCTCCAGAAAACATGAGTGTCATCTCCAGCTCTCTGAGCAGCCCAGGGAAGGGCAGACATAGAGGGGGGACGTTTGGGGGACACCTGGTAGGTTAATATTTTCCACTGGCAAAACAGGTGGAAAATTGTAAACCCCACCTGCACCTCAGAGGGCATGGGGTGGACAGAGGTGGTGAGGGGCAGCTGAGGACAAGCAGGAGTTTGTCACCTGTGAAAACCCCCCTGAGGCTCCCCTGATGGGGAGACACCTAAATAGTTCTGTGCCAGGATGGAGAGACAAACGGGACTTTTGGTTTTTCGGTCTTCAGGTTGTTGTGTATTTTTTCTCTTATCAACAATTCTGCATGCCATTCCAGACTTAGCACACAAAGAGAAAGGCACCAAAAGTCACAAGACACACAGGTTCAAGGTCTTTTAGAAATATTTAGTCCAATTAACTCTTAGAATGAATTTTATTTCTACCTTTCTACCAATAACGAATTGTCTGTTCACACAACATCTGCCCTGGGGCTCTTTCTAACCAATCACCCTGTGCCACCAACACTGCAGAAAATGGAGCAGATGAAGAACAAGGAGGAGATCAGACAACATCCAAAATGCTCCATCCTGTCTCCTATCTACCTCCAAAGTAAAACCCCAAACTCTGTTTTTCACCCTCTGATGAACTACACCACTATCTATTTCACACACTTCTGGATTCCAGTTCATCCCAAAGTCCTGGAAGCTTTCTCCATGGATGAAGGTTGGAAGCAGTGTTCTCCTGGGGGTCAGGACTTCTCAGGACAGGCAGAGGAGCATTCCCTGTGCCCTGGGCTCCAGCAGTCACCAGAGCAGGGCTGCTGGTGGCACTGAGGGCTGTGGCTGTCCCACAGCCAGCTCAGCATTACCTGACACCACCACAAACATTCTCAGGGGGAGAAGCTGTTAGTTTGGTTTTCTCCAAGAAGCATCCAGGAGCAAGCAGCTCTCCTTCAAGACTGTGTGGTGAAACAGAGCATTTCTAGTCCTGTGTCCTGTGTGAGTGATGGGGATGTGAGTGAGACTGGTAATGTATTATTGGGAAAATGAGAAACTGCAAGAGGCAGTACTGCCATTTAAAAACAGTGAAACCCCAGAATGCAAGCACCATCCCAAAGAGAAGCTTTTCTGTTCCCTCTGAAATGCAGTCAAAATTTATTTTGCAAGAATTACTCTTTACAATTACAATTGTTTTGGAAGAATATTTCTGTTTTGCTCAACCTCAAGATATAAATAAATTTCAGAGCATTCTCCTATTCAGACAGAAATTCCAGTTCTGACCAGTCTGATCCTCTCCTGACAGCTTATCATGACAAAGGCTAGCAGCTTTTTGCTTCCTTGTGTTTTCCTTGTGAGGTTCAGCATTTATAGACTCAGGAGGAGCCTCCCAAGCCCTTGGTCCAGTATCATCCTAAATGCATCTCCTACTCCACCATCTAATGTAGTAACAAATCTCCCATGGAACTTCACATTCTGGGAACAGTGGGATTTTCAAACTGCTGCCTGGAGTGTGTTTCATTTGGGAAAATTCCTGTAGAAGAAACAAATCCTCCAGCAATACACCCTGCAAGCTTTCCAGGGAGCGCATTAAAGCTGGATTTATGTCACCATCTTCCACTGAAAAATATCCTTATGGTCTGCTTTCACAATGGATTTATTAAAAGAATAAAAGAAAAAAAATGGTGTAAATCCTGATGAAGACATGAAAAAGGTGTTAGAGAAGTGATCTGGAGGCCAGACTCAAAGGGAGAATGGTGGTAATTCTGCACTGACTCTGCCAGGACAGGGGCTCCAAATTCCTGTGAAATAAAGTGTATCATGCAATGAATATGTAGAAACCAAATGGATAATATCACCTCTAGATAGTGGAGAAAATTGACCTTTGATGTTGACAAAAGTTGGCTTTGTTTCAGCTAATAAAACTGAGCAGCCAAACAGTTTTTATCATGTGAATGACAACTCCACCATATAGAGCTGGACCTGTAGGACACATTTTAGGATGGAATTCATCCATACTTCCTTATTTATTGATACATACCAGCACCTTGAAATACCTTTATAAAAGCCAGATCAACTGTAAAGGCATATTTTTGTATAGCTGATAGTCCAAAATAAGAATAATTCTAATTCTCTGCCTTTTACTTTTTTCCTAGTTTGTTTCCCCAATAATCTTTAATACACTTGAAAGAAATATTTAAAGCAATATGGGTGATTTGTGTCTATTATGGCAAAGGAATATAAATCCCCCTGCCAGCACACTTTGATCTGTCAGCCCATGCTGGTGGATGTGCTGAACACAGTGTTTGCAGAGATAAGTGTCCTGAAGGTTGGTAAATACCAGGGGTTGAAGATAAACAAATACAGGACATGAAAGGCCATCCCAGGACAGCAGTTTTGCTTAAAACATCTTGAAAAAGGGTGTGGGAAACTGGCATTCTGTGTGCCTTTTCAATGATCCTTGAGTGCTTTCTCTGAGCACCAGCAAAAACTGTTTTTTTTTGGGGTGGGCAGGGCAGAGCTGGTGTGTGTTTGTTGAACAGCCAGGGCTGCAGCACTTCCCTCCACATCCAGCTGCTGCATTTCAACAATTCATTGCAAAGTATCACACTGACTGTTTCATGACTGCTTTGGGTTTGTTTTCTCCACTTTGACTCTCTGCTTTGTTTTTAATGCAGTGGCTCCCCCACAGGACCTGCGGATCACTGACCCCGGGCTCCTGGGCTCCCTGGATGTGGAGTGGAAGCCTCCTCCCCACTCCCAGACCTTCCAGGAGTGCACAGTCAAATACAAGCTTGAATATCACAGCACTGGGGATAGAGACTGGAAGGTAAGGCACAGCATGAATCAATCCTCCCAAACCAGGGCTGTTCTGCCTCTCCTACCCGCACAGATTCGTGTCTGCATTTCGAGCAGGAGTGGAACCAAAGCTGTTCAAGTTTTCCATGAGAAACCAGACTGGTTCAGTGGTTTGAATGGGAATGTGCTTTGAAGTGTAACAGCAGCAGCAGCCAGGGAAGGAGTTCTTTCTGTCACAGGACAGGGTGTTTGCTGCCCAGAATAATAACATTCCTCATTGTAAAAGAAAAAAATTATTTACACTCTTCTTAAGCATCTTTATGGGGCTTGAGCTGAAACAACAGATCCTTAGGGATGCAGAGCATCCCTATTTACCAAATAACAGTTAAATTTCATTCATTATCCTAATGCTCTAAAATTCCCTCTATCCAGAACTGTGTTTCTAATTACCATTTACTTCTCTCTTTTAGATGTGGTTGACTCTAACTCAGCTCTTTGATAAAATTGTCAGTCATCTCTCATTGATGTGTAGCAGGGCAGCAGCAGGCACAGCACAGGAAGGGTTGTTGGAATACATTTTGTGAGTGCTTAGAAGATGAAAGCTGCTGCAGGGTTGGGAAGGTAAATGGAATGAGGAGAGGAGAAACCCAGCAGTGGGGGCTGTTTGGTTGGCACAAGGTACTGAGGAACACATGAAAAATATGCTGAGGATCTCCCTCAACAACCTAAAATACAGATTGAAACCCTGAAAGAGAAAGGGATTTTTTGCACAATCCTGAAGCAGGAGAGCTAGAGGGACCAGGGAGAGAGAAGGAGCGCTCAGTCAGGCTGGCAGTGCTGGAGCCCAGCTCCTTGCTGGAACAGGTCACTGCTTCACCTGCCTGGGGCAGCAAAGCCAGCCCTGCTGGGCTGTGCTCAGCCCCCACAGAAATGGGGTTAGGCCCAGCCATCCCAGAGGAGCCTGCAGAGGAGAAAATCCTGTTTCAGCTATGGATTGCAATTGCAAAGGCATGGAAAGGGGCTCCTGGACCTGATGCTGGTCACAATGCACCTCATGCTCCCAGCTGTGCAGCAGTGCAGAGCCCTCCAGGATGATTTTAACTGCAATTTAAAAAAAAACTCATATGCAGTTACAAAAAAAAAAAAAAAAAAAAAATCTGAATTCCTGAAGTAATGAGTAATAGAAGTTTCTTATATGAGGCAGATGTACAGACTAGGGCAAAATCACCTCTGACACCTTGCCAAAATGTTGACCTCAGATGAGGTCATGAAGAACAGTCAGGCTGAAGAAAATCCACTGGACATCAGCAGAAGCAAACATGACTGATATCTGTTGGAAACACCTGGCTCACCAGAGCTGTCACACCTGGGGAGGGCTGAGGGCACTGTGGGCTGTGCCACTGCTGTTCCCACTGCAGAACACAGATGCATTTATGGCACAGATGCATTTTATGGCACAGATGCATTTATGGCACCTTACCTCTATCCTACATGAGCTAGCACAACACTTTGTCCCATCATTTATTGTAAACCTTGTCAACTTCATTGCCCTTGCATAAAGTGAAGGGGAATAAGTCTGAGGTAAAAAAAAAATAATAGAAAAACCTTCCAAGGGGGTGCTCAGAAAGCCCCACAAAGGCCAAGCCAGGTGGGACAGTGGTGGGTGAGGCTGTGCTGCACTGCCTGGCTGCTGGTTCACTCTTTCAGGGGCTGCTTGCGCTTCCCACAGGAACCAGCCTTACAAGACTCATTGTTCTTTCTGTTTCTCGTTATTTCAGACCATAAAAAAATTGCCTTTTATGTGGATTTGTGGTGGTGTCCTCCTCAGGCTGTCTGCAGTGCTCCTTGCTGCTGGGGGTCCCATTAATCAGCCTGCTCTGCCTTGTCCTGCCTGGGTCCTGGGGGGTGAGGGGACTCACAGCCAGCAAGGCTGGGCACAGCAGGCATGAATTAATGCTGGAGGAGACCTGGGCAAGGGAGGCAGGACAGAAATATAAAGAGACAATAAAACACACAAATTTGCAGCTGGAGCAAGAGCAAGGGTACCTAATTCTGCAGCCCACTTAGTGACAGAAGAGGTGCTTAAAAAGTCTGTCTTTCAACCAGGTTATTTTTACTAGGAAGCTAAAACTCAGAGTTGGATTTGACCTCAGCAGGACTGCTGAAGTGAGGCTGCAGACACTGCTCAAAGGAAGGTGTACAGGTGATGTGGAGGTGCAGAGTGACTGGATTTATGGAACCTTTCAGATCCCACCACAAGGTCAGGAGCAGCCCCTGCTACCTGCTGCAGTTTGGTGCTTTGCATGAGCCAGTGCTGGCTTGAGGGTTCCTGGAGGGATAAGTTATTGCAAGGCTTGCTGCTGTTTCAGTCACTAGAGCAGCTCTGCTGCCAAAGGCTGTGGTGGTGGTTCCTGGATACCTTGGGCTTGTTTCCCTCTGCTCATGCCCAAGCTTTGCTCAGTTACCCTGCAAGAGCTCCTCTGCTGAGTGAAAAGGTCAGTTAAGCATCTTTCTGCTCTAAGGTGGACTGGCTTTTATAAAAAACAGAGCACTTGGCAATAAAACTAATAATTCTGACTGGCTGCCTTTTCTTTTTTCCTTTCTTTTCATTTTTTATCTTTGAACTGCAGCACACCGTTGTTCAAAGGCATAAAACTGTGTTTTTGCAGCTTCTGACTGGTACACTGCTAAATAGTGGTTATTTCCTTCTCATTTGACAGGAAAACTTGAATCAGAGGTCCAGAATTTCAACTGCATCTATCATGACTGGGAATACCTGAAGTGCACCTGGCAGCCAGGTCTCCTCACACCTCGTGGTGTACATTATGGGCTGTATTATTGGTATGTAACAGCAAGATAGGAAAACAGCCAGGCAGCAATCAAATGAACCACTCAGAGTACAAAAATGCCACAGGAAATGTGCTTTTATAGCTGGCAGTGCTATTGCCCAGTTCACCCAGAATGAGTCAAAATAAGGCCCCAAGCAATACATGGCTTCTGGCAAGAAAACACCAAATCCTTTCTTACTTTCTTAAAATCAGGCCCATGCTGATCTTTGCTAGGAAATGTCTTCTCACTTCTTCCTTTCCATTTATTCATCCCCAGGAGGTGTTTTCTGCATGTTGTCCACCATAAAGACTAGTGTTTTCTCTTTGCTAAACACACCTGGGTAGCTCTGGCTGCACATTTCCCATGATCACAGTGCATATATCTCCATTGGACACGATTTAGCACAAGGCTACCAAGCTCAGTGAACCCTAGACACAGAGTGGATCTTCTCAGCAACTTAGAGTTTTTAGTGTTCAAATATATTTTCATAGCCTCAGCACATCCCATACAAGCAAACATGCTGCCACAAGGTAATAATAATACATAATTTTCAGCTCTTTCTTTTAAACTGGTGCCTAAATTCTGTTCTGCAGGAAAACCATAGCTAGAATTAGTGGCTTGGGACAAAGTAAATACTGTATTTGTGCTTCAGCTCCTATGACATTATGGAATGGATGACTTAGGCTGGGTTTTGTGCCACTGGGCTATGTGGACAAAAGCATAGCTGCATTTTAAAGAGGTTCCATGTAGTTCTTGGAAATGGTCTTCAAAGGAGAAGCACCAATTCAAAACCATTCTGCTAACTGCAACTATCTGCTTAAAGGAAACCATGGAAATGCATGATTCATGCCTAAAAGGAAAACAAACATTAAAAAAACCCAACCTTGAGTCAATTGCCTTCAATAAAACCAGGCATTTGGATCTGGGTCCCATTTTATCACAAGATTGGGTGGACACCACGGCATCCTTTGATCCCTGTGAGCAAATTTTTATACTACTAGAACATGAAGTTTTTCCCCCAAACATAATGTGCTGTGCAAGGAGACTTTCATTAGGTCTGGAGTACAGGGGCCAAATTCAGCCCTTTTGTGAGGGCATAAATCAGCAGGAGTCCTAAAAGGCACTATGAGACACCAGTCAGTATTTCCAGGATGCAGCCAGCAGCTCAGCTTTGGGGAGTGGCCCCCAAAGGCAGGAGGGACAGGGTTGTGGCTGCACATCAAGTAACAAACAGCAAACCCTGAGTTTCCATGTGCCCATGGAGAGAGATGGGAACCACCTGCAGTCAGCCAGAGCAGCTCAGCAGCACTCAGTACATTCATGGCACACATCTCCTGCCTAAAACCACTTCATTTTGGTTTGGGAGGGGATCTCTCTGCAACCCCAGAGTCCATGGCTGATGATGCAGGAAGGGCCCTAGAGGAGTAGGACTGTCTCCATGAGTAGGGGCCAGATCCTTCCCCAGCTCCCGTCACACACTGGCACCTCTTGTGCTCCAGGAATGGCCTTGGGGAGAGCCTGGCACAGCCTAAAAACCAAGCTGAGAAGCTGTCTGTGCATGTTCATTTGGGTTTTTTCTCTTCTCCACACTTGTGCCATAGCAGGAGTCTGGGTGACTGACCCACAGTGCCGTGCTTTGGACAAAGGCTGGGCTATGGGCAATACTTGAGGCTGAGGTCCAATCTCCCTAAAAACATCTTACTAAGCAGTAATTTGCTTTGGTTCTTCTTTCTGTTTCTCTGCCAGGTACGAGGGGCTGGAGCAGGCGGTGCAGTGCGCTCACTACATCCAGGAGCACGGCCTGAACCTGGGCTGTGTGCTGCACAACCTCAGCCAGGCAGAGTACCAGGATCTCCACATCTGCGTCAATGGCTCGGCGGCAGCCACTCAGCTCCGGCCACTGTACAGCACCCTGCGCCTGCACAACCTCGGTGAGGGTGGCAGGGGAGCAGCAGGGACCCTCCTGGCCACCACACAGCCCAGGGCCACCCCCTGCATTAGGGCTCTCCATTCGATGTGTGCTTTTGGAGCTGGGTGGTTGGAACGTGTGCCTTTCCCCGAGGGAAGGGGCTGTGGCATGTGCCAAGCAGGACTTCAGTTTCCAGGAGTGTTTGCAGGGAAGGAACGCCTCCCAGCACAGCCCTGGAGGTCAGTGGGTGCCTCCAAGGGCTGCATTTGGCAGCTGGACGGCTCGGGACATAAATGGCCTGCTGGGCATGTGGCAGAGCAGCTGTGGGGTTTTTGGCTCTAGCAGCACAGTCACAGAGATATCTTCATTTACTCCTGCTGGGATTGAAACCACTGCTGCACTCCTTGCAAGCACGGGAGAGATCTTTGGGCTCTGCTGTTCAAACCAAGCTCAGGTCTGGGGTGAGCTGAGTGCAAGATGTGATGGGGTCTGTCAGAGATGGATTTCAAACCCGTGACAGACAGGGAAAGGGAGCAGCGCACAGCATGATGTGCAAACATTACATGCACTCCGTGTTTATTGTGGTGTATATTTATTAAACCGTGCTGGTGCATTTGTCTACATGCCAGGAGGACAAATAGCCAATCGTCCAGCTGAGCCCCTGGGCTGAGGAGCAGGATTTCTGAATTCAATTAGCGCTGCCACGTGCTTCGCGTGTGGCTCTGGGGCTGGGACAGGACTCAGAGCCGTTTCTGGGATGCAGAGCGGGCAGGGAATGTGCCGGGCACGGCGCTCACAGCCCGCGCTTCCACACCCCTGCCCCGCAGCGCAGAGCAGGGACCCCGGCCTTGCTGTGTATCAAGTTAAAATAAACAGCACGCCCTCCAGACTCGGTGACATTCCGCTCCTCCAGCGTGGCGGCTGAAAGCCAGGAGCGCTCAGGAATCCCATCGGCGGGGACAGGGACAGAGGCGGCGGGGATGGACTCCTTTCGGCCAGGAGCTGTCCCAGCACCTCCTGACCCTCTCTCTCTCTCTCTCTCTCTCTCCCCAGCACAGCCCTCGGCCCCGGAGCAGCTGGAGCTGTCGGTGTCCGCAGCGCAGGAGCTGCGGGCCGCCTGGAGCCCCCCGGGCGGCCGGGTGCCGCCGCACTGCCTGGAGTACGAGGTGCAGGTGGCGGAAGATGCGGGGCAAGCCGCGGCTGCCTGGGCGGTAGGGACGGCAGCGGGGTGTCCCAGGGACGGGAAGGGGTCGGGGAGCCTGGCCGAGCCGGCAGAGGGGGCACAGGCTGCGGCAGGGTGTGGGTTACCCCGGCGGGAATCGCTGCCGCACCGCACACGCTCCTCCTTAACCCCCTGACCTGCAGCTGCAGCTCCGCTGGAGCAGGAACAGAGCCCAGCAGGAGGCTCCAAGAGAGCCTTTCCTCCTGCCTGCTATCTCAGAAAACTGCCATCGAGGAAATTTAAAGGTCGCTGCAGTTTGTTTCCCTGAATAGGGTGGCATAACTTGGACCTATGAAACTATAATTCTAATCTCTCAAAAGTAGTGGCCTGGGGCAGAACAGATCTTTTATGCATGGTGCTTTTTCCTTGTATGTTATCCAGGTTCAGTTTGGAGGAAAAACCAAAAAGGGCTAATTAATCCTAGGGGACATCTCTTTTTTAATTGCTGTATTCCACCCATGAGTCTACTTAGGTAATTAAAGATTCGATAAATTAACAGGCATAAATGACAATATACATGATGACACCTCCAGAAAGTATTTTCAGTAAATTTGTATTCATAGTCATGTTATTTGCATTAGTTTGTACAAAACTATTGTGAAATCATTTAAAACTGACAAAAGATAATCCAAAGGTTTACAGAGCTTGGACAATGTGCAGGAACATCAGGCCACACCAGTCAGATCCTGGTGGTGGCACGTAATTCCTTGCTATTTTTTTCTGTTTTGTTTCTCAGTTTGTTTCGACCCAAATGGAAACTGATGTAACAATTTCCAGAGCAAACCAAAGCCACGTTTCATGTGTTCGTGTCAGGGGGAGAACAAACATTTTCTGTGCAGACCAAGGCTTCTGGAGTGAGTGGACGCAGGATTGTTTCTCTGGTATGGAACTCAAAATAAATGGTGTTTCTTTTCTATGGTTTATAAAACCTGTTTGGGTGCAAGTGCTGATGGCTGCCCAGGGGAACTGCTGGTGTCCAGCCCTGCAGGTGGGCTGCTGGCTTAGTTCCACCTTCTACCTGCTCCAGCACAGCCATTCCTGCAGCTTTGTCTCTCCAGTGCACTTAGCAGGTCATCCCCAAAATATTAATGCTTCTGCAGCAGCACCTTTCCCTGCTGCTTGGGGATAGCTGGGATGGAGGAGTGGCTGCTGAGCAAGAGAGGGCACAGGGGACTTGCAGTCCCTGCACAGGGCATTCTCCTGGCCATCCTGCACCACAGAGCAGCTCCTCTGAACCCTGTAGGCTCTCTTGGACTGTCCTCGTGTGCCCTGGCTCTGCTGCAAGGCACAGAAGGCAGGGGAGAGGCAATAGCAGTGACTGCATCAATGTGCCAGAGATATAACACCCCAAAGGAGGAGGATGTGAACCCACCCAGTAACATATACCTGTAACAAACAAAGAAAGAAAGAAATAAAAACATGTAGGTTTACATGGACAAGATGAGTTTGTGTCTGAGCACAAGCTTCGTAGGAGGTAATATAATCTTATTTCATCCCATTTATCTTTGCAGTGCCCAGAAAAGAAGACAAGCAGCTATTTATTCTCATTCCAGTCATCCTGAGTTTGTCCATTAGCCTCATAATATTTATGTTGATTGGCCAGTGCAAGAAAAGGTAAGCACCAAGGATGCCTGTCCAAGCAATGTGCTTTTCTTGTCCGTGTCTGTAACTATTTATAAGTACAGTTATAACTGAAACATCACATTAAATGTCTAAGGGCCAAACATTAATAGATGCTCTAAGATTGGACAGCAAACAAGAGTTCATTTTCAGTAAACAACCCTCCTGAGTGTGTCTGTTTCTGATATGAAATGCCCCTGCAGCAACCCATAAACTCACTGCAGAGACTCAAATACTGCTCATAAGAGCTCAGACTGCTTCTGTTAAATGCAGCATTTGCTTGCATGCACAGCAGCATAAATAAAGCTATTATCATGCCCCAAACCACTCAAGAGCAGAGATTTGTCCTAGCTGTGTTATAGCAGTGCCATTTTAATGGGCTAAATCCTCATTCTTTTGGCACTCTCATCCCAGCTGTTTACATTCATGTCAGTGATGGCATGAGGGGAAAGCAGATGAGTGGATGAATTTGTCTGCTTTTACTGATGATAATTTCTTCAGGTCTGAGAGAACTGATGCCCCAGTACTGATAACTGTTTTCTTTTCCTGATGGCTATATAGCATAAGCAAGCAGGAAGCTTCTCTTAAAAACCTTATAAGGCAGCACTCATGAGGGAGAACTGCTCTGGAAAGACCCTTGTGTGGTCCCCAGAGATGAACTGACACCTGTTTGCAGTCCCAAACTCACACCCCTTCATCTTTGCTGCGCATCTGCCTTCAAAAGGTTTTGGTTTGTGAAATTTGAACAAACTGTAGATGCTAGTGAGAAGTCTGTGGAAAGCAAATGCTTCCTGCATTGCCACTGGGATGTGTGACAGGGATGCTGGAGCATGTCCTCAGCTCTCTCAGGGGTGGGAATAACAGCCTGTGTCCCTTTCAGGTCCCCAGCAGGAAAGCCATTGCACACATCTGTGGGATTCTAACTGCCTGTGCCTGCTGCCCTGCTCATGTTTGGTGGGCTGCTCATGGAACCATCCCAAGGACAGCCCAGGAGCCCTGAGCTTTCTGCAGCCCCGGTGGGTCTTCCCTGCCTGCTGCCACTTGTGGAGGCAGCTGTAGCAATCCCAGTCCTTAACAGGCCCAGGAAAACTGGAGGGGCTTAAACTGACTGCAGGAAAACTGGAAGAGATCTAAACTGCCTCTCAAGCAAGGTGTTTCTGATAACAGGACAAGGGAGAAAAAGAGGCAGTGGAAACTGAATAAAGATAATGTGTTCTTCTGTGGGCTTGTTTGGGTTTTTTTTTTATGAGGACTCCAGAAATCTGTTTGCAGGACACACATGCTGAAGGGCAGCAGCTCACACACAATGGTACATGTGTGCAAATGCTACACAATGCTACACCTGCATCCAGCCCATGAGCCCATCTTGCTCCCACCAGATCTTCCCTTTTCCCACTCAGCCTGCTGAGAGCATCTAAATGCTGAACAGGAGCTACCTGAGAGATCCATTTCATCAGCTGATATGCCTCATCTGCTGAAAAGCTCAGGTGCAGAGGCCTTGAGAGAAACTTATCCTCTAAAGAGGCATGGCCACAGCTACTGCAAAGGACAGATGATTCAGAGGAGAAGTGAGGGTCACTCCAGCAAATGTGACATGGGAATTTCTCTAGGAAACTGGACTTTAGCACCAGAATGTAATGAAGCACACCTGATGTTTCTCATGTAGTCAGGTGATGAAATTGCTGACTGATTTTTTAGGAATCATTCCCTATGATGATGATGATAGAAAAAAAAAAGATTTAAAAAGCATCACTAGATGAGATACTCTTTTCCAAGCCCATTCTGGGTTTTTTTGCTTGAAGAACTAACCAAAGCAATCACTGGGTTTTAGTGTGCTTTCATTTCATGAGAACAACCCTGAAAATGTATTTTCTTGAAGGAGCATTTATTCAAAGTGAGAATTTCTAATGAACAGTGGAAGCTCAGAGAGAAAATCAAGTTTGTGTCAATCAGTTATGTAAAGAGCCATACTAATCCAATCAGAAACAAAACATCACAGCAAGTGTTGTTGGATGCAAGCAGTTGGATGTCTTACACATCCAACTGCAAAATTATTCAATCACTATCAGCTGCTTCCACTGCTAAATGGGCAACAGCCCAGTGTAATCTGGGGAGCAACCTAATGAGGAAAGAACCAGGAAAAAAAAGGTCAATGCACGGACTGAAGCAGAAATGAAGTTTCATGGTTGCTGTAATTTTGCTGAGACACAACCTCTGCTGTCTCCTGGACAGCCACCACAGGATGCCTTTACTTTGAAAAACACCTGTGAGCATGCACGGGGTGTGGATTTTCAGAAGTGCCGCCGGGCCTCTGATGTTCTGCCAGACTCTTAAACTGTTAAAATATCTACTAAAAACATGTGAGTGCATTGTGAATGTCCCCAAGGGAAAAAGCAGGGCAGGCAGCCAAGCCCAGCCTGTTGTCCTGGGTACATCTGGTGCAATCTCACCTACTTTACCAGGTGGGAATGCTGAGCAAGGCACTTGGATTGGGGCAAATACTGCAGCAGCCCCAGCCAGCTGGATGGGTTTAAACCCATTGGGCTAAAGCCTCTAGTCCAGTTTCAGTAAGAAGGGAAGAAGAATTAAAGTGCATGGGTGCAAGTAAGAGAGAGAAAAGGAAAGGCTGTTGTACCTCCACAGCTAGAGCTCACCCCAAAAAAGATCAGAGCTATTTCAGTAACCACAAAATAGAAAAGTTAGGCTGAAGCCTGCCTAGAAACCTGCCTAGTAACAGAGTGATAAATTAAGTACATCTACTTATGGTATCTGTATGCTGCAGCTTCACAGGAGCATTTAGGTGAGGAAAGCTGGGCTTGGCCCCAGTGCAGGGCTCCCTGCTCCCCAGACTCATCCCTGCAGAGGGTCCTCACTGCAGCAGCAGCAAAACACCTCCCTCCTGCTTTCTCATAGAGTGACATCTGCAGCATTTGCAAAATCCAGCCCTAATAGATGGCACTTGCCTTCCTAACATCCTGAACCTCACTAGAATTTCAGCAGTGGTTTTTTATCCTGTGCTTATAGAATTACACCAAAGGATTTCTTTCACACAGTTGTCTCATGAGAGTGTTTTAATTCATGTGCTGTAGTTCGTAATTAATATTTTTAGTAAAGCACTTTTAAAATCCCTCCTTTGGCATGCTCTGCTCTTATTGTTCCCAGCTCATGTCTGGGTTCCACATATTTTTACCAACTAAGCTCCACATGTTTGGTGAGACATGTCTTTGTCTTTGCATACCCATGAGTTTAGAGTCTTCTTTCTGTCTTTGACTGATAAAGTCTTAGAGCCATTTGTTGAAGAATAAACCCAACTTTTCCTACACAGCTTTTTTCTCCCCAGAGAATGTCAATGCTTGTCACACATACAAAAGCACGATCCTGTGCATGCTGCAGGGAAATGCAAAATCCTTTTAGTCTGTCATATTCTAGCTTTTTTTGGGAAGTAGCAAAACAGGGAAGAGGAATACCGAGGTCTTTGAACTCAAAACACACCCTTCTTCTCTCACTGAGGTATATTTTCAAGCTGCCAGCAAGAGAATAATTTGAAAATCAGCTTACATTCTGCTTCCTCATATCCATCCTCAAATTTTTTAAATTTTCTGAGTGGCCTCTCAGTACAAGTGTTTCAAACCTTGTAACTTGACACAAAGCAAGGCTGACATAGGAACATAGGAATTGACACCTGAACATGAGGAGGAACATCTTTACTGTGAGGGGGACAGAGCACTGGTTCAGGCTGCCCTGAGAGGTTGTGGAGTCTCTTCTGGAGATATTCAAAAGCTGTCTGGACACAATCCTGACTAGAGAGCACTTGGTGACCCTGCTTGAGAGGGGTTTGAACAAGATGAGCTCCAGTGTTCTCTCCCAGACTTGCAATGTTCCCTCCCATTCTGCAATGTCTCAGGAACTCTTTACTCCTCCTGAACTCGAGGAATGAAAAGGTGGATGTTGGATCTCACCGGCTGAGGCATCTCTGCTGAAATTTTCCATCTTGTACAGGTGCTAGAAATCCCGTGGCCACTGGGTGTCAGCATCTGTGCTCGGATGCAGAGGACATGGAAAGCAGGTGCAGCATCATGCCGCCAGAATTTGGTATTTAGTGCATGAAAATGAAACAGAAGGGATAATGTCTCTGTCACCATAAGGAAGAGGAGTCTTGTTCTTTCTGTCCTGAAGAGCAGAGAAGTGTCACAGCTTGGCTCCATCATTCAGCTCTGGTGTGACCGAGGGGTAACATCACCGTTTGCCTCGTGGCATCGTGCCCATGGCCCAGTGCTGCTCCTCTGACCAGCTCTGGGTTCCCCAGGGCATGTGCCAGCCAAAACCAGCCCCTGCCACTGCCCTTCCCCATGCTCGTGCCACTGAGCACCCACAGAAAGGTCCCATCAGCCCAAACTGGTCTGACTGTGCCCTGCTGGGCATCCCTGCCTCACTGCAGCAGCTCCTGCACCCCTGAGCCCCCACGGATCTCAGCACCCACCCCTGAGCCCCTGCAGGCATCTTGGAAGGACAGCACAGCCCTTCTGGCTGCAGCTTCCCCGTGTCAAGGCTTTGGGACTGCAGCAGCTAATGATTTAATCTGAAATCTGAAGAGCTTCACAGGCCATGGCAGATTTGCAGCTCGCTGCCTTGTGTGGCATTTGGACATTTGAGAGCATTGTCACCCTCTTTATTTCTATGTAGAAGCTAAATTTTCTCGGGAGGGTCTCTGGTTTTCACAGCTTCAAGGCAAGCAAATACAGCTGATGCATGTGCTTGACAGAACAATTTGAGGCAACATATTGTGGCTGAGCTGTCTGAACAGCTGAAATGGCTCTGCAAACTGTCTGTGTCAAGATATCCTTCCCAGAGCACAGAGAGATAAAACAACCAGCTGAAAAATGACACACCACAAGGCTTAGCCCCAAATTGAGGATTCATGTCCCTGCCATCCTGGGCTGCTTGCCTCCTGTGTGGATCTGCATCCAGACCCAACACGGGACTGTTACATCCAGGAAATAAAATGCCATTTCAGCAAGTCTCACACCATCAGACAAATTAAAAAAAAACCAAAACCAAAAAAATATAAAAGGAAATTATTTTAAAATTGTAAACATGGCTTTGGTATTTTCTTTCTTGATGGGTCTGCCCAGGAAACAATCTCAGTGTTTAAGTGGGTCTCAGCCCAGGGAGGGCTGAGTGTGGGTGCTTCCTTAGGCTGAGAGGATGGATGAGCATGGTGGCAGTGCTGCTGTGGTCCCCAGTGGTGCCTGCACTCCTCTGGGACAGCAAGGACAGCCTGCACAGCACCTCTGACTTCTGTGAGATGCCAGATGAGGTTGCTCTGCCTTGCCTTTGATGGAAGGTGTACAAGGTTCCTGCAGCTGCAGTGAGGGGGGTTTGAACCATGGCCACAAGTGATGGGTTTTGTTTCCTTGCCTGGGAAGCTGTGAATGGAGGTGACAAAGACATGTCACACCTTTGGTGTGCTTGGAGGTCATACCTCGACAAAGCACCAACGACTCCTGGGAGTTATTTTCATTTGGGAAAAAAAAAATTGATATCAGGGTTTTTTTGCAAACCAGAGAACACCTTCTTTTAATGTTATCTAGATATCATTGTGATTTAAAAACAAAGGGTGGCAGAACACTCTTCCCTGGAGTTGATGCAGTAATGGAGAAAACGTGCATAGCACAAACCTGCAGAGCCTGCTATTCCTAGGGGTTGGAGCCTCCCTCCAAGGCTGCTCTTGGCCATGTCACCCACCCCAAGCACCCTCCTTGCATGGCCATGGCACACAGGTGACAGCAAGCAGATGCCAACAGTGTGTTAAACCACTCAGAGCAACAGCTGTCCTGCAGGAGACACAAACTGAACAGCACACACAGATGTGAAGCTGCTCTGACTGTTAACAAAGGCAGTGGTCTGACATGTAGGTGAGCGTAACATGACATGGTTACAGAAAATTTACACAGGAGAAAGAAACAAAGACAGCGGACACATGATCCCATCCTGTCTCTAGGTACCCAAACATCCTTTGAACCCCCACAGGGTCTGACTGCAGAGCCAGGGCTGCCCTGGGAGCTGAGAGAGTCATTATGCCACCAAGAGGTCCCCACCTGATGCATGAAGCCCAGAAGAGAATAGTCCTTGCCTTTTACCTGATGATGTTCCAGCTCTTACCTGTTGAAATGGAAATTTGTCCCAACCTTTGGGACTCTCAAATTGATCTTGGCTGGTAGCTGCCCAGAACTTTGTGGCCATGATGCCAATTTGTTTAGAAACACTCATGCTGAGAAAACAATAACCTTGTTGTCTGCCAGGTTCAGCAAAGTTCACCTTTAACAACAGAGAGCTTAAAAGGCCAACGGCACAATTTACTTTACTGAAGAAAAAGCATGGAGTTTCTGGCTACAGCAACAAAGAAAAGTGTTTTTAAAAAGCCAGGGAGTGCAGGCACAAATCAGGCTCAGCCCTGAGAGTTTCTCAGCAGTGTTTGCTCAACCACAGCAGCTAAGGCAGCCCAAAAGGACATTACCTCAATGCTGTTGCTCTCCTGAGCAGCCTCCAGTGGCACCGACTGTCCATGGAAATGCTGTTGTATAAAACAAACCACACTTCTGTGACTGCACGCAGCCAGGCTTGGGCTAGCCAAGCTGGTTGATTCTGGATGCTTCTGAGAATGCAAATGAAACATTGCTTCACAGAACTTGGGGCTGGCCAGGGCTGGGAACATTCAGCCTGTGCCATGCCTTGACTTCATGCTGTCCCGCGTGTGGGAGTTGCACTGACTTGGCATGGCCTCTCCTGCCTTCCTCCAAAACTGGAGCATTTTTCGTGGCTTTGCTAGGACTTGGAAGGGCCATAGCCCAAAAATAGCGTTGTCTCTTTGGGATGTTTGTTCCTCCCACACGCTGGGAGGTGTCTCTGGGGCGGTGCTGCTGTGCAGATGGCTGGCTCGGCGCCTGAGCTCTGCCAAACCACAGGATGAGGACAAATGGCTGACCTGGGCCCTCCTGCTGTGCCTGAGGGATAAATCCCTGTGTGAATGCAAGAGCTGAGCCCTCAGGAAACATTTCAGTTCCTGTTACCGCTGCCTCACCAGGAAATGCAGTCCCAGGCTGGAATACCTCACTTGTTGGAAGCCTGCTTCTAATTCCTATTTTATTCCCACCCTTTCTGTATATCAATGCCTTCCTCTAGCCTAAACAGCTCCTCTCTCTCCCTTATCTCCTGATGGAGAGCTTTTTTCACCCCTCTTTGGCTGCTAGGAGGAAAAAGCCAATGTTTCTGCTCTCTTGCCATAAGAGGCCCTGCCTGGCCTTGGGTCCCCACCCGCGCTACCGCCAGGGCTCAGGCTCAGGCCCCACACACAGTCCCACCTATTCTCTAAACAAACATGAACATAAACAAACTGCCTACAGACCAACAGGGAACCATGTTCATTTACCCTCAAAGGTTAAAGGAATCCCACAAGTCCTGCCCCTGGTGTGCTGCAGTCAGAGCTCATCTCTGCGCTTTGCTGATGGGCGCGGCCCAGCCTGGGCAGGATCAGGGCAGCTTGCGCCTCAAACGCCCAGAGAAGGAAAAGGGAGAGCAAATGCTCGCTTGAGGGCTGTCCCACCCACGCTCCAGCCTTGTGGCTGTCATGCCTCAGGGTTTAGCTTTTACATTTTTCAGATTCTGTACTGCTAATGCAAACTTCTGAGCTTCATTTGAGGGGATGGTGAGCTCTCTGCACAGAGCAGGGAGAAAAACAATTCCTGCTCTAGCTGGGGACCAAGGACAAATGATCCAACTCTCAGGCCCAAGAGCACAAACAACGTGGGCTGAAGAGAGAAAACCAAGAAGGTTTTCTTGGTTCATAGCCTAAAGCTGAAATTGGACAATTAACTCCAATATGCAAATGGCCCAGAACTTATAAAAGTGAGAGACCCTGTGACCGGTCCTGCATTTTGGGACCATTTTGGTTTGTCTTGGGTGCAGCCCTGGCCGGGCTTTTGTGCTCCCCAAGGTGGATCCATTGAGGCCTTTTAATAAATCCCTGCTTTATTCTTACCGTGTCTAGTCTCTGTTCTAGGTCAGCCTTCCCAAGGCATCAGCTGTGCTGCAAGAAGAAAAGGTGGGGAGCACTAGGCTGAGGGGGCCAGACCTTGCCATGGCTTCACAGGTGACCTGTGACCTGTGGAGACACTGAGGGACATGGACACAGGAACCCCCAACACCCCTGAGATCTCTGCTGGGCAATTGCTCTTACCTGTGGCTTTGGGCAGTGCCATGATGTTTGGGAAGGCTCCACAGGAGAGGCACTGAAATCCTCCTCCCCAAATGTCACAGAAGTGCTGTTCTAGCTGTCAGGCAGGGAGGAGGACCCTGATTAAAATCTCCAGTGTCTTGGATGAGCATCCATCACTGGCTCCCACCTGTCCTTCTGCAGGAGGAGACACCAACATCAGCAGCACACACAGATATAAAGCTGCTCACAATTTTAACAAATGTAACCAGGCAGTGGTCATACAAGCACTAGTTTACAGATTTTTTTTTTTAATGTATCCAAAATTTAAATGACTCAAAATGCTACAATTAAAAATATATGTTGAATAATCTGGCTGTATTCTAATTAAACATTAATTTATCCAATTTATACAATTCAAGCACAGGAAAATTCAGAACAGTGGATTTAACATGCCCCTGTGTGGTGCTGCATGATTCATTTTTCAAGTCACCTAAGTGTTGGTACCAACTAGAGTCACAAAGCAGCGACCATTGTCCCAGGAAACTGCTGGGGAAATTGCATTTATCTGCTAGGAGATCTTTGGTTTTTGGGGAAGCAGAACATAAGACAACATTAATGAGATGTAATACAGAAGAAGGATTGCTCCAGAGTCTCGATTTTCCACAATAATTTGTCACCCACTGCCTGCTGTGAGCAGTCTGTACAATTCTCTTGTTGCCACCACCCCAGAGCCACCAGAGTTATTTGGCCTTTGTCACCAGTAGACACTTCGCCACCTGCCAGGCCCCTGCACAGACCCTGGGAGCTGTGACCCCCATGGGCTCATGCAAACCTTTGTGTGGTTGGAAAGGGTGGAGTGAATCCTGGGGGGCATGGGACACACTGTGCTGCTCCTGGAGGGACCATGTGGGAGATCTGCCCAGAGCAGAAACCCTGCTGCTGCCACACTCCCTGCACATGTACCCACACATCCTCCCGCTGTCAGCACAACCTGGCATTTAGGGCAGGCTTAAGCAATTTTTTTTCAGTGTGTAGCTCATGCACTTGACTTCATTAAAGACCTTCTGGTGTGGTTCTTTAATCAGGAGTGTGTGCCTCATTGCATTGATTGCCTGTAGTGTATAGATCTAAAATCCCTCACCTGAAGCCTCTCCATCTCCATGTTGTTGTGGGGTGGCAGCATCCCTGCAGAGCTGAGGGGGAATGGCACATTCCATGGATGTTTTCTGGCAGCTTCAGAGCACAGGTTTCAGTGTGTGCAAAAGCAAACAAGCAGAAGACCTGAGACTTACAGAAAAATGGGGGAGAGACAAAACAGGTAATAAGAACTTCATAGTTAAAAATGAAAAAAAAAAAAAAGCATTTTTTTTGATACATGCACCCCCACAAGCTACATTATCCCTGGAACAGCCCCCATGTGACAATCACAGCAGCAGGTATATTTGAATATTTGATCTCCCCATCACAGGTTTCCTCCCCAGCTTTTCAGATACTCCCTTTTTTTTTGAGGGAAGAATAAGTGTGATGACATCTGTTGCTCTCTGGGGTCTCTGGGATGTGTGCACACATCTGTCTAGCTCTGTCCTTCTGCTTCACCTGCACAAGGCTTGGTGCTTTTTTGTGTGCCTTTTCCTAGGAAAAAGCCTCTGATGCCTTTTCCGTCCCTGAAATGGAGACAAAGCCAAGTGCAGTTGCTGGCATGTAGCTGTCCTAATGATACTGTGACACAGGGAGGAAAGCCATCCAAGAGACATCTGCTCCTTTATCACATGATGGGCTCTGCTTTTGGAATGCACAATTTGTCTGCCACAGTATCACACACCCTTCAGTAGCTCAAAGTGAAATTGTGGTTCTGAAGGGCTGATTGCAGTTTGCTCTTCTTCCTCATAAAACATGTTTCTTCTTTGGAATTTGTGTCTCTCCATGGCTCCAACACCTTGGATGGTGACTGGGAAAAGCACCAGGCACCCTCCACACCAGTGGAAACTCTTCACAGGGCTGTCCAGAAGAAAGGCTCTAAGCATTGACAGGAGTGTCTCTGCAGAGAAAACAGCAAGAACCACACCGTTCACAGCGCCTACTCACACATCACCTCACATTTACATCTCTGAATTGTCACTCAGGTGAAAACTATTGAGGACTCGCAGTTCTTCAGACAATAAAGAGCTGTGCTGAGGTGGGATGCCTTAGGACTCCTCAACGTTGGCTCTGAACCTTGTCACCTCCCAAATGCCACAGCCTCTGGATAGCTCTCTTATCTTCAGCAAGCACAGGATGGGAGGCGCTGGCCTTCTCCTCAAAGCACAGTCTGTGGGGCACACACGGGTCCCCAAAGCCCCCACAGCTGATCCCATGGATCCCCCCAGAGCTGGCTGTGTGGGGCAGCATGGAACAGATGCGGATGAGCAGCTCAGGTCTAGAAACCAGGCTGCTCAGCCACAGGGTTTGTGCCTGAACACCACAGCCAGCCTGGCTTCTGACCCTGGGCAGGGAAGACTGCAAGCCCCTAGAGCTCAGGAAGTTGCCAGCTCTGACCTGGGCTGTCCCCAGAGCAGATTGCCCAGTTCCAGTCCAAGGGGGTGGTCTGTTTGCTGGGGCAGAGCCCCTGCGTGTGTGCTGTCCCATGGGCAGCCTGCCTGCACAGCTCCATCTGGTTTGGGAAACAAAGCAGCCAGCACATCTCAGCCTCCAACCATTTCCAAGGAACTATCTTCACTTCTTCAGTCCAAATCAAAGAAAACACTGCCACAGACACTATTTGTAAGACAAAAACATACCTGAGCTGGGATTTGAGGACTCACACAAAGCTTCCAGGAGGTGTTTCCACAAGACAGCCCCAGGCAGGGCTTCTGGAGGCACCACCACAGTTAATGATTACATCTCAGGAGAAGCAAAGGAGCTGTGGAAACAACCTGACTTTGGTTAAGTTTCAGAAAATTTAATCAGTTCTTCAAATTTACAGAGTTTAAAAAATTGTAAATTTTAACAGTGGTTCCTGAAAGGCAGCGATTTGAAGAGGGAGAATAGTCTATCAGTGCTTTCACATTTAACAGGTTTTGGGGTTGGGAGTGTTGGGACATCTGCTGACAATAATTCCTGTGATTAAGCACCTGTGGGCCATACTTCAAGTATAGGTTCTTATCCTCATTTTTTGTTGTTGGTTTGGTTTTATGGTCAGGACATATTTTAACTGGGGACAGATGAAAGAAAGAGAGGGCATGTTCACTTATTTATTTTCTGATCATGAAAAAAAAAATAATGAAGAATGATTAAACCAACAAACTTTCTTTAATAAATTAATAGCAGCATCACAAAACCCTGATGTGAATGACCCAAAGAAAGTTGGGTAGGTGACAGTTTTTAGCCATTCAGAGAAATGTTCTCCCCTGCTGGCTGGGAGGAACACAGGCGCTGTAAGGCAGTCAGTCCCCTTGGCTCTTCATCCAGACAAGAGATGGACATCAGAACAGGTCCAGCTGAGGTTGGCATATTTACAGTTCTGGCGCTGAATTTTTTTAAAAACACTTATAAAAATTCTGAAAATTCTCTGTTCAATTCTCATTATTTACATCCAAATATAGCAGGTTCCCTTTTTGCCCATACAACAGAACTGGCAAGGGTGAGACATGAAGGCTCCCATGCGAAGACAATGCCTGTGTGAACACTTACACTGAGCTCCAGCTGGAAAATGAGCTATTCACACAACTTACACATGTGCTAGAAGCTACTGTATTTCAACTTATTGCTAAATGCTTTCAAAGTCTGTGGTTGGTTCTGAAAGATATATATATATATATATGTGTGTGTATATATATAAGTACAAACTCACACGTGTGTGTGTATATATATACACATACTTATACATATTTGGAAGAGATGTGCTATACATTCACCCAAAGGGGGAAAAAATTAAAATGCACTGTGATTTTTCTGATTTTTCTGTACTTTTTGAGATAATAAAATCTGACTCAGGGTAAAGGGCAGCTGCTGAAGGTGCAACTGTGTCTCTGGCCAGTGGTTTTCCTGCTGATTGCCTTTTTGGAGAGGCAAGTGGATTCCCAAGCATTCAAGCCCATGGTGGTGTCTGCAGGCTGGCACATGGAGCAGCTCTGCTGCATTCTGCAAGCAGTGAGCTGCACTCTGCACTGGGATACCTCATCTGCCTGCAGGGAAGTACTATGGATTTTTCCCAGGAGGGAATGAGGGAGAGAGGATGATCAACTTCAGTGCATCATTCTGGGAACAACCCAGCAGCAGATACAACCCAAATGTTGTGTTTTAGTAGTGGCCTCAGCAAGGCTGTAGCTGCACACAGCCATGCAACAGCACCTCAAGCACTGGCAGAATTTTCCAGTTCTTCTACAAGTTAGTTTTAATGGAATGAATACAGCAAGCTGAGAGTACAAGCAATTCATGTAAATAAAATGTGATTTATCCATGTCTAGTGTAAGCTTCTGTGTTCTGACAATTATCTTAGCCAGAGGCTGTCAGTGATGCTAAATGCATCCATGTTAGATGGGCACTGCAGCATCTGTGTAGTAATTAATGAAGATATAAAAACCTTATGGGTGATATCTGGCATTAGACAATACTCCACATAAGGAAATCTGCATGAGAGGCATCACCCCAGAGGCACAGTGCCAGAAAGACACAGTGCCTTGGAGGGTTTGTGTACACAGAAATGCAGAGGAAAATTAATTCAAATTATACATGGTGTGTATTAAAAGCAGATGACTTAAAATACATTCAATCCCAATGTGGATGCTTTCATTAAAGATGTAAGTGATGGTAATATGATATACTCTAATTTACTTTGGGAGTAAAACGGAATAAATCAAATTTTAAAGTTACTCCAGATTCATACTCCATACAGACTAGCTCCAGGTCTGCCTCCCTGCTGTCCCTGGTCACCATTTGCTTTAGAACAGTGTCACCAGCAAATGATTCCAGTCACATTGCTCTGTTCAGCTCTGCCCAGCCCCTCCTGAGACAGGAGCAGGGACCCTGTCTTACCCCTCTCTCCAGCACTCCCCAGGCAGGCACATCCTGCTGCTCACAGCCTGACCCTGGCCAGCACCACACACAGAGAACCTTCTGCTCTGTGTCCAAAGCACTGTTCTGTCACCAGCAATGGGATGGAAAATAAAAGCAAATGCCAAACCAGCTAAAGATTATCTAGATGCAAGGAGTGAGAAGAGCAGAGATTTGGGCTCTTCCAAAGCCAGAGTGCTCTTCCTCAGACAGGCCCTGGTCCTCCAGCAATCTGTGAAGGCAGAGCTGGCCACACAGCCTGCTCCACCCCAGAGCTGATGGTTATCTGCAAGACCAGAGGAGGGCTTTTAATGAATCCTAGGCCTTCCATTTACTGGATGCTTGAACTAGAGAACTGGGGATCACTCTGCTTCTCACACTTCCTCTCCAGCCCAAGTGATCCCAGCCAGGACTGCAAAACCACATTCCCTGCCTTTCTTAGGGGAGCCAGAGCCTCCTGAGGGACAGAAAGAAAACAGCAGGATTGGAGAGGGAGCCAGAATCTAACAAAGGTCCCTTGAAGTGCAAGGTTGACCCAGTATGGCAGAAGCCACTACACATAACAGGACATGTCTGGCCAGGTGCCTGCACGGCCACTCCGCTGTTGTGATGTCTCTCTGCCAGGTTTCTGTAAAGTCTTTACACGGCACAAATAGGGGTGAGGATTTAAAGTATATATTTACTGTCAACTTGAAAAAGAAAGTTATACTGACCAAGTCTAATAGCATGTATTTGATATATAACTATTAACGTGCCATTCTGGACTCCAGCAAATTCCACCTGAGATAAATATTCAGCATTTTTGTTCATGCACTGGAAGAAGAATTCAAACATTTTGTCCATGACATATGCAAAGTAACTAATAGTTCTGATCTAGTATTAACAGTAAATATAGAACCTTAAACTTCACTGCAGTATATTAATATATATTATTTTAAGTACTGGACTGGAAAGACAATTCTTTTTTCTCTTTAAAAAAAACCAAAAGCTTTGTTCAGAATGCAATATTTACATAGTCCTTTGACCGACACTTACATTTTTACACAATATATTTTGGCTACAGATACACTGTAGCAAAGGTCTGTGAGAGTCACTTTTACACACAGCTCACTCGTTCACTTACAACATTACAGCTGTTTATGGAGAGTTCTGAAGTCCCTGGTTGCATCTCAAGGCCCTCCTCAGCTTCATCCAGTTCCATGCTATTGAACTCATTGCCATTTCGATAACTGGTTAAAGTCAGGTCTTTCCCATACAAAGCTGTGGAAGCCACATTCAGACACTGGTTCTGCCTCAGGGCTGATTTTTTGCCGGGCCTGTACTGGCAGCGGATGTAGTTGGAGAAAGCCCTGCGGTAGGTTTTGTTGAAGAGGGTGTACACCAGGGGATTCACCCCGGAGCACACGTACCCCACCCAAACAAACACGTCCAGGAGCTCACTCAGCAGGTCCTTGTCGCAGGCTTCCTTGCAAAGGACAGACATGACATTAGTGATGAAGAACGGGCACCACATGATGAGGAACAGAAAGAAGACGATGCCCAGGACCTTGGAGGCTCTTCGCTCGTTGTTGATGGACTGCATGGTTCCTTTGCGGAAAAGCACCGCCTCCTTATTGACAGGGGAGTTCAAGTGGGAGGCCCCCTCGTGATTGTGAAGCATTGAAATGTTCTCTGTGTTGTTTTCCTTCTTGAGGCAGTTCACGCTGCTCCTCCTCTGCTTGGGCACCTCTCCACACATGAACACCGTGGCCTGTCTCTGCAGCACCTGGACAGTCAGGCAATACGTGATCACCATGATGATGAGAGGGATGAAGAAAGCCATGAAGGATCCAATGAGGACGAAGTTCTCGTCGTTCAGGACGCAGGTCCCGTTCACAAAGACCCGGGAGTCATCCTGCAAACCAATGACTGGAATAGGCATGGATATCCCTAGGAAAATGAAACCAAAAAGGAGACTGTTACCTTTGGAGACAGCTCCAAAGAGGCAGCAGAGACAATTCAGGTCCTGCACGCATTCAGCCCGCGCCTGAAGGTGCTTGGAAGATAAGTTACTGCTTCCAGGTGAAAGAGAAAACATCCAACAACACTCTTGGGAGCACAGCTCCAGGGTAGGACACCCTCCCTCAGGAGCAGCAGCAGCTTTGCTGTGCTCCACAGCTGACTCAGTGAATGCAGCCTAACTCCTACTTTTCTAGCGTTAATTGGAATTTGTGGGTGTAGGAAAGGCAGTCACCACTCTGCTGTGTTCCAGCTGACCACTCCATACCCACCAGTTTGAGGGGGGTAGTTTGAAATCACTGTCATAGGGTAGAAAGGAGCAAATTTTAAAGAGAAAAATTTTCAAAATATGAAAGCACTACAGCTATGAAGATTCAAGAGCAAGATTCTTACAGTAATTAAAATAACCCTGACAGGAAAATAGCCACTTTTGCCATGGCATCACAAACACATGGAAGCATATTTCTGGATCTCAGGGCCATTGCAGACAATCTCAGTGCAAACCGAAGGTGGTGTCTGCAAGATGTCACTCAATTTTTCATCCAAACCTCATCCCTTGATCTGTGAAGCTCAGTCCTGCATCAGGACAGACCCAAAACCTTCCAGAAGCAACAACATATTTTGGAATGCCACAACCTGTGTGCACAGGAAAACACATGGGGGGGCAGATCTAGTTAAAGCATCATGGGTTCATCTAGTCCTGTCTCATGTCTTTGGCAAGTACCAGAAGTTTAGGGCCGTGGTACAAAGTGGGTACAAAATGGGGCAGCTGCAAGCATTATACCTTAGAAAATTCCAAAGCAAGAATTTGCACCCAGATCTCATTTTTAAAATAACCTTTGAGAGATTTAGCTTCATGATAAATCTTATCAATCCTTCATCTCATTTCTAAATCCACCATTCTCAGTGGCATTCAGTTCCTCAATCTGTTTTTCATCTGAACCAAGTGCTTCTTGCTCATTTAAATTTGCTGCCTGATAATTTCTTTTGACTCCCCTCAGTATGTTTACTGTGAGAAACAGTGAATAATCACTATCTGGTCACCTTTTCCACCTTCTTAATGATTTTATAGACCTGTTATCATCTCTTCTGTCTGACATCTCTTTTGGAGCTGAAGAATGCCATTCTATTCACTCTCTCTCCTCGTGCCAAGCTCATTCTATGCCTTTGATTATCTTTCTTTATTTAAGTTCTTTTTTGCCCTTTTAAAGAAACAAAAAAAGCCCTGCACATCTGAGCAGCTAGAGAGCAACAGAGTGAATTCTGTGCTGCCCTCTGGGCACCTGGCTGTCATGGAGCACCACTCCTCAGTGGTCTGTGTGTCTGTGGCTGGCCATGCCCTCCTTGAGCTCCTCCACCCAAGAAATAACAATATTGAGGCCACTGTTGTGTCTGAATTGATTTTTTGGAGTTGCTGTGAACATCACAGGTTCATAAAGCTAATCCTGTGGGACTCTGAATTTCTTAACAGGAAGAATTACATGCTTAAGAGATTAACCAGGCCATTTTTACTACTCCAGCTAAGTGTTTTTCAGGATTCTGGGGAATTCATCTGCAATTTGTCATTACCAGAAAATTACCATTTGGCAGTAATCAAGTGATGGAATTTCTTCTGAAAATTAAGGATGATAAATGCCTTCTGTGACTGTAGCATGTGTTTTCTTAGCTCAAGTACTAGTTCCAGGATTTGCTCTTCCTTCCCTCTACATGCCAATGCTCATCAGTTCACCTCTGGCAAGGCAGCTGCCTCCTTTTTGATATGTCACCTGTTGTCTTGCTTGTGCCAATTCCCTGCCACTGCAATAACCTTCACCTCATAAACCCATCATTAAATACATCATCCTAATGCCTTGGCTCCTTCAAACCACAGAAATTTGGGAGGTGGTGAAAGTTAGACTGAGCACTCTCTAGACGAAGAAGAAATCTGAATTAGGTCAATGGCATTACACTGGGATTATACACCTACCCTTATAAATGAAACTCCAAAATGAATGAAAGTTCATTCACAAAGTAGTCATCATTTAAGTTGGTGTTATTGCTTTAGCCAAGGGAAATGAGATGAGGTTTTGGGATATCTTCACACATAAAACTGACATTTATGTGACACACATAAGGTACATTTGGGAAGAATAACCTAGTTCTGGGATATGATGGATAAACAAATCAAGAGCACTGATGGCAGCCTAAAACTCTGCATGAGCATGAGATAGCCCAGTGTTAATGACAGGGAATGAGGGGGCAGCTGCTGGAAAAGTGGAAAAATGGAAAAGTGTCTCTCACCTCTCACGTAAGAAAGGGAGATTTCAAACTGAGAATGCACAGAAGAAAGAGAGCACTAAGCCTTTGTTTGCACTTTCTTCCAGTCTGGGAAAATCCCATCATTAAGAGCAGTAGGAAGAAAGATGCCCTCAGATAAACTGGCCACATGCTTTGATTCAGCTGTGAGCTGGATTCAGCACTGCTCAGGGGGCAGCACTACCCTCATCTCTAATGCCTTCCTTCACCTCACACCTCTCCTTTGAAACTTGTCTTTAATATATGATTTATCACCAATGCACTGCACAATTGAGTCTGAAAGGGAACCAATTCTGTACACATCTTGGGCAACAGGGACTGGCTCACAGTGAGAAGTGTGAAAGGTCTCAGACACCTCAGAGGACTTTCCTTCATGGGGGATACTGCAAAATCACTGCTGCCACCATCCCCAATGCACTAAAACCTGCTTGCACACACAGCTCACAGCCTGGGCCTTGTTTCAGAGGGGTGCCTTGATCACCCAGGGCATCCCCAGGGCTCCTGAGCGTGGATGAGCACAGATGCCTGCCTGACTCGAGTGCTGCTCTTTGAACAAGTACAGAGAAGGCACTCAGCTCCACTTGACTCAAGCAATCCACAGCACTAACAAGGCAGATTTAGCTGTCCATAATTTAAGAACTGAGGTGGCCAGAGAATACCAAACTCCCCACAGCAGTGCAAGGAGGGTGAGTGTCAAACCAGGCAAGAGGCTCTGAAGCTGACTGCTGTCCACAGCCCTTTGTCAGCGCAGCTCTCTGAGCCCCAGTGCAGAGCATTCCCTGAGCTTCTCCCTGACACACTCTTCATCAACAAACATCAGGCTGACGTAGTGAGCTGCAGTCTGCAGCCTCAGAGGCATTTTCCAGTTGTGTCAAATAGCCATTGCTAACTACAGTGGCAGCAAATTCCCCAAAAGAGGCAGTGCTGCTCCAAAAACTTGCAAGGTTAAAGTGCTGCACATCACAGTGCTCCTCAGAGCAAACTTGGTCCTGTTGTTTGAAGTCTGAGCAGGGATTTGCCCCAGCAAGAAGAGGCAACCTGCCACTACCAGCCAGTAATCCAAGAGCCAAGGCCCTGCTCTAGGCACCCTCCTGCCAGGCAGCAGCTTGAGCAGGACATCACACCACAGCAGAGAAGGTGAATGTGATTTTTTTCCTCCTCTATCCTCCTTTAGCTTCTGTTTGTCAGAGCGGCAGGAAGCCCCAGAGAGAGGGATCCTCTGGATTACAAATCCAATTACAAGTGTTGTCCTTACTGCTGCCTGTCAGCTTTAAAGATGTCCTTAAGCCAGCAGAAATGTGCACCAAATGGGGCTGAGATGATACTGTGGGCACAGAGTAACAGATGCTCTTCACAGATTTTAAATTAATAAACCAAAACCCAAATGACTACAAATACAGATTTATTAAATATTTACTAGAGAAAAAGTTGGCTAAAAAGTCCAAATTTATATTCACAGATACTTTGACTTAAATGAAAAACAATATATTTTTTGTGTTTAACACCTCGTTTTCTTCAGTGAAAGCCCAGGAGCCTGACAGAGATTACAGAGATCACTGAATAGCTGTGTCTTTGATGGTTATTTCCACTAAAAAGGTAGGAATTTCCACTCTTCTAGGAGAACACATTTTCTCCAAGGACAACTACCTAACTAAGGAAAACAGGCATATGGGTTTACTCTGACTTTCCATGTGTGGAGTTCTCAGGGCTAAATACAAGGGTGGTCACATTTTGCTGCAGCTACATGAGCTTGGACAGGCCAGGGACCACCTCTCCTGGTGTCAGCACTGAATTCAAAGTCTGCTGTGTCCATGGGAAGAGCTCTGCTGCTGCAGGTGGCTGTGGACCTCACTGCCACTCTCCAGACATTTATAGACAATTGAAAAGGAAAAAGCAAAGAGAAAGCCGTGTGCCAAACAATTCTGTGGCTGCCACAAATACACCAGTGTAAAAACAAGAACGCTGCTCAACACTACATGTTCAAATCCATATCTTTAACCTCATATTTAAACAAACATAAGTGAAAATAAACCTCATATTTAAACTAAAACAAATCTGTTTGGATTCCTAACTGCCTCACAAAGTTCCTGCACGTTTCTCTCCTTCAGACAGCGAGAAGCAAACCCCACCAGCCAGCAGCCTCCTGCAGTGTGCAAGAAAAGGCACTGGGTTTAGAAACCAAAGCTCTTCAGAGGAAAATTGAAGAATGTTGGCTTCTGAAGTGTTCAAAATCACTAAAATTCCATATTGTCCTCATATTTCAGCAGACTAACTGCAGTGCCTTTCATGTAATAATGTTGCAACAATGCCCCTTCAGGGCTGGATTAGGTCTAGTTTTATCTGACCATCCCAATAAAACAATTGTGCCAGCCTTGTATTGGTTGAAAGCCAAAGATAAAAGGGGGATGAACTTTGAAGGATCTCCCTGCCCGCAGCAAGCACAACTGCAAACAGCTGAAAGCCATTAGTGACTGTGCCTGGATGAGCTGCTGACCTTTACTCAAACCTTGGGAGAGCACTGAGCAACCTGAGCCAGATGGAAAACCAGCAAACAACAGTATAAGACAGAAGAAATAAATTACTTTCCCACCTGCCCTTCTACTTTGCTAAATTACTTCTGTTGGGTTGCACATTTCTAACTGTGCATTTGAAGGAGGATGATGGGGATCCTGCTCACACCAGAGCTGCTGCCAGGGCTGGGCTGTCCCAGGAAATCCTGGACTGATGCTCAGGAGCAGAACCTCAGACACAAACATCAGCATCCCCCTTGCTCATGGGAACAGATCTGGTAGGATGGTCAGTCTAATTTCTGTCAAGATTCTTCACACTGTCATCATCTGCTGCTGTCCCAGGCAAAACCTTTCACTGACATCCACTGACAAGATCAAACCAATCCAAGCACCCTGAAATCACCTGGAATCCCAAGGTACTTTCCTTGCTATGAATTCAGCTTGTTATCAGCCAATATGTTCTTCCTCGCCTTGATAACTCTTGGTACTGTGCTGGGGAGATCAATGACCCTCTTGGGAATCATGGAACAAGCACTCAATCAAAAAATGTCTTTAGATAAATAACTTTGTAGACAACTCAAACAAGTGGGAAACAGGCAGATGACACCTTAGTGTCATCTCTAGGTCACAAAGCAAATATCTCTGTCTCACCCATGACCAGAAGGCAGGTCTGAAAAAGTTTTATGAGCAGAAGCCAGCTCTCCTGCTCCACAAGAGGAAACTTGCAGCCCAGCTTGCAATGCTAATGCCACCTCTGCACTCTGGTGAGGCAAACAAAAGTTATCAGATCAGCACCACCACAGCACCTCTGCCTACAGGCCAACCAACTGCAATCCCCATGCTCCCAAGAGAAGAATTTTATTCAAACAAACCCTGTCAGACATTCAGTGTCAAATATAAAAAGGCAAAAAAATTTAAAATACATGAATACAGTCTATTTTAAATCTCCCAAATCTGGAGAGATATTAAACTCCCTTAGGCTTTACTAGTATGCAACCATTTTTCTCAGTAATACATGTGGTTGCTGTCCTTCTGTTAAGGCAGTGCTCATAGTCAGGAATGTGTATGTTTTTCCAGGAGATGGAGGGTGATTGTCTAACCTTTGCTTTGCCAGTAACAGTGGTTTCAGCACTGCTTCCTTGTGTCCAAGTGATGAGCCACAGAGCCTGCCTACTTAGTGGGAAAGGTTTGAGCAAAATCCCAAATGAAAACATTTTGATCTTCCATGTGCTGTCTTCTTCCTCAGCAGTGGTTTTGCCCTTTTTTTCCATGAAATCTGTCCAGAGGTTTGTGCTAACTTGAAGCCTGCAAAGAAATTCCTGGGGTTTTGGTCTTGTTCCAAAGCATGATCTCCCAGGAGCAGCTCCAGCCCAGCACAGAGCAAAGGGTGCCAGGAGCAAACACATCCTGCCAGCACAGGAGCCATGGAAATGCCTTGCTGGGCTGCCCCCCAGAGACACTGATGGGCAGAAATGCCAACCAGAACCCTACATGTGCTCTGGAACTGGGACCTCAGGGAGCTCTGAGAGCTGTTCCAAGCCCCCTTTCTCTCCATGCACCCGCTGCCCTCAGCACATCCCCCTGCCCTAGGAGAGCACAATTCCTTTTGGATCAGTGGTGCCACTCCAGGCATGCTCCTCTGGCTGAGGATTGTCCCCAGTGAGAGAGGGGAAGGCTTAGCTGCTCCCTGCAGGCTCTTGAAGGGCATCATTAGAGCAGCTTGCAAGCATGAGGCTGCTCAGCCCCTGAGAGAGACAGACACTCAGGACAGAAACAAAAAGCTGTTAGATGTAAGTTCACTTCGTCTGAGATGAGTGTTTACTGGTCCTCACAGCACACATTTATACTTTTCATGCTCTTTCATATTTCTATAAATAGATCTCCTCAGTAAAACAGTGAAGCACTATGAAAGTTAAGTGGGGATTTAGATTTCCTTTTTAAACCTGAATGGTTTATGCTATACACAAACCTCAGGTACCTCCCTGAAATCAAAATGATAATATCATTAGTGAGTCAGAGAAAGAATGAAAATGTTTTCAAACCAGCACACACACCCACAGACACACACACAATTTGTGGCATCTACCTATGCACTGACACACAGAGCAAAATTTAAAAAATAGCCCTATCCTGGTCACTTATGAACTAAATTGAATTTACACTGCTTGTGAGGATGTGAAACTGTGAGCTGGAAAATTGGCAGCATGTGTAATTTCAGCACTCTATAGCAAATGACCAAACCTTGAACACCCCAGAAAGCAGAGGAAAAGCCCTTCCAAGCATATATTTGGGTCACAAGGAACTGCAGAATTAAAACATTTCAGTTATTTTCATATCAGAAGCAATGTGTGTGTACCTCTACATCAATGAAGTGCTTTCATTCCAGTTTTCAAAGGGATATTTTGTTTATTTTAATATTACCCAGTTAACACTTTTTCCTGTATGACCCAGTGTGCTCCCAGGGTTTGGCTGGTTCCTCCCCACTGCTGAGCCCTGCATGGGGACTCCACTCACCTTCCTCACAGCAGGGCTCAGGGAGGCTGCTGAGATGGCCAAATCCCCAAGTTACTGGTGAAAACTTTGAAGCTACACAAAGTCTGAAATCTTGAAACAATACCAAGATTCTGCCAGCAGGCTCACACCTAAAATTGATTTTCATTTTCAATTTGAGGATATTTCTGTTGCCTGTGTTTTAATTTCCAGCCTCAGCACAGTGCTATCTACCACAGAACTAATTTTTTCAAGCCTGGCCCTTCACAGCAGCCACTTTTTCTCTAACTGAAGACAAAAATCTTGCTCAAGTTATGTTTGCTAAGGCACAGGACAACCGTCTGTGATGTACTTTAATCTGGAACAAAGAGGACTTTGGAAAAGACCTATCCACAAAGAAATTGTCAAGAGACAGGAGGACTCTGTTATGTTCTCCTACTTTAAAACCTAATGATAAGTTTAGGCTTCTGCACCTTCACAAATTTGTACCTCAATGAGCAAAGAACCTCTTTTATATTTTGCTGTCAGCATTAACACTTCGGAAAAATGGAATGCAAAAGCTACTGAATTAAGATAAATTACATGCTTTTTACTTCTTATTTTGAATTCTGATTCAGAAACTGAATTCAGGATTCTTTGCATGGGATGCATTTAAGTTTCTTCATCTGAAGCAAGATTTAGGAACTGCAAACTGACCAGCCTGCACTTAAGTGCTGCTTTGAATTTGAAGCCTAATCACAAACAGAAATGCACAAGTTCTTTTGTGACACTTAACACCAAAGTGAGGATGAGTTCATTTAACCTATTTCATCCTCCTGAAATTAGCTCAGGATTTCACCAGGCCTTTCCAAGTGACAGGTAAGGTAGTTAAGAACCAGAAAACAGCAACAATACACTTTGACCAAGTTCTCTTTCATTCCATGCTCAGTTTTTTCCCACGTCTGCCACATTTTTAAATTCACTTATGAAGTACAAATAGTTAGGCTAAAATGAGCTAGATACACACCAAGAGTACTTTTAATGCAACCTACTGCAGAAAGCCCAAGTAAAAGGATAAGCCCTATCATATGCACTGGGGAGGAAATCTATCAGCATTTCAGTGCCCTGAACAGACTGTCTGGGGAGAATGGATTCTGCCTGTATCTTCAAAAAAATGGATGCAAGCAAAGACTCTCCTGGGCCAGCAGTAGCTGCATCAAAGAGAACAAGCTGAACATAAGGCCCAGATGTGCTGCACGTGCTCCCAGCTGTGATCCTGACACAGGAGGGCACTCAGGCACAGCTGCACCCTGTGTCCCTACAGCCTGGGGAGGGAGGGAAGTGCTGCCCAGGGCAGCCCCCCAGAGCTCTGTGCACTGCAGACATCCCACAGAGCAGCTCCTCCTAAAGACTTTGCTCACAGCTTCCTCCCAAAGACTTTGGGGTGCTGGGGAACAGCTGCAACAGCCATTGCCTTATGGAGGGCTGACAAACCATGGGCTTGTGGAAGAGTGTCATTCCATCTCCCTTCCAAACTGTGCCTTGTAAGCTTCATTATTTCACCTGTTTGAGATCCTATCCAATGCAGAGTGGTTAAACATCTCCTGAGGGAGCTGGGTGGGGATGAGGTGTTGGCACTGTTCAGCAGCACACTCACCTCACCTGTTCTGGCTCAGGTACCTTTTTCCTTGGGGTGCAGCAGAGGTCCCAGTGTTCCTATTTTCCATCATCATGAGCCCAATCCTCTCCAAACAGCTCCATGAAGAGACTGGCCTCTGTCTTTACTGCTTGGTCAGGCACCAGATTTCCTTACCAGTCTGCTGAATCAGTGAACCATGCATGAAGTAGCTGCTTTATCCCTTGGACTCGGAGTCCAAACCACAACTTGCTCCTCAAGGCACTGGTGCAGGCAGCCACTTCAGCACTAGCCAAAATTTCTAAGGACACGTCAGCAACATCTAAGGCAGCACAGGCAGAAATCTGCAAGTTAGCTCCAAAAGTGGAAGCAGAACAGTTTTATTGCCCAGATTTTGCGATGTGATTTATACATCTCAGCCTGGGGGGTGTCTATCAGCTCTCCCTCTGCATTCCAGTGCAACATGGAGCACAAATTCTGTGCTGACTCTGAGCTGCCTGTGCAAACCAAGCCCACATGAACTTGTCCTCATGTGACTGCTTATGTATTAATTCAGGAATTCTTTCCCATGTCAAATAGAGAGCACAGAGAGTTTAAAATAATAGTAATAATAATTTCAAAAAAATCTTAAATGAATTGATTAAACCAAATCCAATTTCACCGTGGATTATATTACCTAGGGGAAATGTAGCAGGCCTGTGACACATGAAAATTTGTTTCTAACAGATATACTTGTTATATTCATGAGGAGAGAAAGTATATTTCCCCTAATTTATCATTTTTTGTTTTTTCCCATCACCTTTTCCCAAGGCAAGCTTCTTCAAAATCAGTCCCTGTAGCACCCAGACATCCAGAATCATATTCCACTTCTAAAGCAGGCAAAAACTCAGGAGAAATTCAAATACCTGGAACATTCTTTTCCTTACAGTACAGCACTGAAAGCAAAAACCACTTCATAAAATAGAAATGAAATGTTAAATCTCTGTAAGACTGCATTTTGAACAAGCACAAAAGGCAACACAGCAAATGGAAGTGGTCAAACAGTTCTGCCCCTGCCTCAAATGTCTTTTTTAATGCACATTTAAAGAGTTCTACAAAAAAAAAATTCTTAACATAATTCTCAGTATTACAGAGTCACCTTGCCATCATTTTGTGTTTTCTTCCCTATTTTACTGTTGCTTTATTTATTATGCTTTATCAAAGCAATACAAACATGTCTTCTGTTATGCCTACTCCTCATTCACTACAACTTCAAACTTGCTAGCTCAGTACCAGCAGCAATCCAGCTGTGGCAGAGAGCAGCCCAGGCTGTAAAGGCTGAGCAGGAGCAGTAAACACCGGGCTGATAGCCTGCCTCTAACCCTGTGCAGCTCCACTTCCACCATGACCAGGCCTTGAGAGAGTTCCACTGCAGCGACCTCAGCGCAGCCGTGCGCTCTGAGCCGGCCGGGCTCCCCGTGCCGGGCTGTGCTAATGCTGTGTGCTGCTCTGTTTACACAGCAGTTTTACAGCACCACTTGTCCGTGTGATTGCTGTTATCAGCACATTGACAGGGACACGGCAGCAGTGGAGAGGGTGCTCTGAAAAATGACTGCTCCCACCAGCTGCAAGGAAAGGCTTCCATTTCCAGTTATTCCGCTCAGGCATGCAGGCCAGGTAAATTAATTTGAGTATCCTCTTAAAAAAAAAAAAAAAAAAATCCTAAATGAAAATTGGAGTAACACTATTATTCATTCAGACACAGTCAAGAGCCATGTTGCTTACCTATGGATATGGTCCAAACTGCAGCAATTTTCATAATGGCCTTGGTGCGGGAATTGAAGCGGCTGTGCTCAATGGGATTGCGAATTGCTACGTACCGATCAAGAGAGATGGCACAGAGATGCATAATAGATGCAGTTGAAAAGAGCACATCTAGGGAAATCCATATAGGGCACAACTGTTTAGGCAAAGGCCAAGCATAATCTGAAACATAGAGAGAAAAGAAATGAAAGGAAAAAAAGGAAAGGAAGTAATTTGGGAAGCTAGGCCATCATTTCTGAGGAATCATCAGGGTATTTTAGGTCTGTGACACCAGTAAGGGGCACGTGCATGAGGGGTGGACCGGAAACCTCTCATGGGACTTCTCTATGGGAAGTTCCTGGCTCTGGACACTCCATAAACCCATAGCCAGTTCCCAAACATCTGGTTTCTGTGACCAGTAACTAAAGGGCAGTGCCTGCAAGCGACCATTTTAACACTCTTCCCCACTCTTAACCTTTCTTCCATATCTTTACAAAATCAAATGTTGCATTCCTTTATAACTCGCTCATCACATTGTTTTCATGGATTGCAAAGCACTTTGTGGCATTAACTTGACTCAGATACTTTCTAAAACTCCCTTGCCATGTCCATCTCAGTTTCTGTCTGCTGAGGAGAAAGGTAGCAGACACTTTTTGTGCACAGTCTAACACATAGCTAAATGACACTACTTCACCTTTTCTCCCCAGGCAGTGTGCCTTGATATCAAAGGAATACTTGCCTCCTTACAGAGCTGCTGAGACTGAGTGGCTGAAGTTCAAAAACAGTTTTGAAGGTAGAGTGGGGTGTTATTCTTTACAGAAACTGTGTTAGCAAACAGAACAGACTCAATAGCCACATCTGACAGCAGCTGGCACACAGCTCATTTGGGTGCCTGCACTTATTAAACAGTTTACTCAGTGCTGAAGTACAGCTTGACAATAAAAGTGACCCAGAAAGATCCTCAAAGGCCACTGATACTTAAATCAAAGCTCAGAGAAAATTGATTTATGAATGATACTGCCACGTCAGGGTTCAGAATGGATTGTATGAGATCAATAACATGTCCTGCCAAGCTCTGGGCTTCTTATCAAAACAAATCAAGAGTACCTATAGCAGCTGAAAACATGAGAGACTTCACAACTGAAGTTGAATAATGAGATATTCTTGTGTCTTCATTCAGAACATGAATGTCTAAAGCAATCTTGAAGTTTACCCCAAGGATCAGAATCATCACTTTGCAGAATCAATGTTATATTAAGAATGGTGCAGCTCCATCCCACTGATCTCAAATGGAAAGGATGAAACATTAGTCTCAGAAATGGTAGTTTGAAACAAATTACCCAGCCAAGAGAGACCCAGGATACCTTCATGCAGAAACCTGAGATTAACTGAACCAGAGTAAATTATTATGAAATGTCCCAGAGAAGCTGAGGAAAGAGCACAGCAGAATGAGCTGGACACATTAGTTCATTTTACCAGTGGGAAACAAGCAGATGAAGTGCTAAGTACTCACCAAACTCACACAGCCAGACCTCAGCTCTGGGGAGATAAGCCACTTATTTCAGGGAGTGTGCACCATGTCTATTAAATGGACTGTGAGTGGACTGAAATCCACAGCAGCAAGCATTTGAGAGGTCTCTGTCAAAGGGAACTAAGTAAAGCACTTTGTGGCTGGAGCATCCTTACTTTAAAAGGCACCTCTGCTGTACAAATGAATAGAGCTTGATTAAATATGACTCAGCCCCTTTATAACACTAGGATCAAATTCTCTGCCTCTTGCTCACTTCACACTTTGTTATAGCTGAGGACATCGTTGCCATCAGCCTGCAATTGATCTCAGAGCTGCAGCTCAGCTAAGCACACCTTGGATTTGCTGGGTGATTCCTCAGTGAATGTTTTGGGGAAGAACAAGTCAGAAATCCTACAGGTGGTATCTGTGCTCCCTGCACAGCCCCAGGCTCTCACTGCCAACCCCCAGGAAAGCACATCCAGCACACTTTACCCCTCACTGCTCCTCTGAGCTGCCAGAGCCAGCTTTGTGCTCAGGCTGAGATGAACCAGGAGCACAAAGCCCTGGGTGTGCCCTGATGCAGGGAGCGGCCCTGGGAGCTTGTGCAGCACGGTCACGGCTGTGCAGCAGCCTCTGCAGAGGGAACAGTGACATTGATGGCTACTCCCCACATCAGGCAGATGGCCAGGAAACTCCCAGTGTCTCCAGAAAAAGACAGCCAGCCTCCAGGCTTCCTGTGCTTTGGAGCCTCTCCAGGCTGAGCCACGGTGCTGCAGTGGGCACAGTCTGATGCCTGACATTTGCTAGACCTGGAAGAGGTTTCTACAGCAACCACCTTCCCAGCAGTATTGAATGATGAACAGCCTCCCTTACCTCTTCCTTCAAGCTATCCAAACACTTCCAGTGACTGATTCCCCCCAGAACAACTTCTGCTGCTGAAGTGAGCTAGCACACATCCCAACCCAGCAGCCACCAGTGTGGGGACAGGAGATGTCACCTTCTGCCAGCCCTGGCACTGCAGGAACCACAGACACCAACAGACCCAAGCCATGCTGCCCACAACTGCTGCCCAGGCAAACTGGCAGGATGCTTCTGAGGGTAAAAGTGAGATGAGAGTTCTCCCAATGCCAAATCCTGTTAGTCCTTCCTGTCCCAGCGCACTCCAGCCATTTCAGACATTTTACTTTCTCAGGAAGCTTCCTAAAATGATCTGCAATAACAAAATGTCACTCCGGAAATTTGTAGAATGGCAGCTTGTAACACATCACTGTAGCTCGATAGGAAGGGCATAATATATATTCTAGCTCAAAATGTAATTATTTTTAAGTAAGCATGGTGCGTGCCTTTGAAAAACACCTACACAGCCTACAAAGCCAGTAATTTGTAAAAAAAGAAAAACAGCTTTATTCTAATTCTGTTTTGAATAAATGTACAAAACATAGGAAATGTGCCCTGTGACTGTGCCAAGATGCAAACAAGGATTAAAAAAAAATCAGTTAACAATGTTATACCTTTAAAACAATTTTATCCTCAGAAACACTCTAATTACAGAGGGTAACATTTCTCTAATTTGTTCTTTTTTCTCTTATTTCATATAAAAAGAATAGCAATTACCCTATATTTAGAAGAGCAGATGACTGAGTGAAATGAATTCTTGGACCCCAGCACCTCTAAGATATAGTAATTGCATTTCCACTGAAAAACATTCATCTCAGTCCAAATTTGGCTCCGAGACTGAAACAGTTCTAAACAACTGCATAAGCAAAATCCCCAAATTCTTTGTAACAAACACTGATTTTTGTACCTTGAATTACTCTGAGCCCTTAAAATCATACATTTAATGCACTGGCAGGTAGACCAGCGTAGATAGGTAGATAGGAGAGAGCTGAAGGGAATTAGATGAGTGCAGCAGATCAAAACAGAAGTTGGTATTTCTTCACACAGCATGTAATCAAACCACAGATATTTTTTGCCTCCGGATATTTTGTGGGTGGTAGAAATTTACACTGGCCAAATTAACAGAGAAAAGCATATAGAAAACTATTGCAGTGATATTACTTTGAGGTCAGGGCTAGCTTCTGGCTCTGATCAGAATAAAACCAGCATGAAAAAATCCTTGCAGGAAGGAAACTTCTGCAGAATATTGCTTCAGCCCCTAGGACTGAATAGCATCTCATGGCATCTGTGGTTGATGTGGTTCCTCACAGGACACATGGGACAAACACTCATATTTAAGCAGGACTCATGGTCCCCAGGTGGGATTTCATCTCCTGCCCCAGGATGAAAAAGCAGACCACAGTTTCTGTGTGTCACTGAATGGCAGAGATGAGCACAAACTGCTGGCAGAAAAACAAAGAAACTCAAAGGCATTTTGGCAAAGCCACAGACCATCTCTGTGTGGAGTTAATTTGCTGTCAGATAAGAGTTCCTTACATTTTTTTTTTGTGTTTTTCATCAAGAAAGATGGCAGCTATGAAACTGAGTCACTTTTGTCAGAGGCTTTATGCATATGGGCAAAAAGAGTTGCTTAGCACTGTTATTGGCATTGTACTGTTCAGTGCATGAGAGTCAGAATTACCAGCTACTGCAGAAGGAGGTGCCTGAATAATCCAACACACAGCACTTAGAAGCAAAATTAATTAAGTCAAACGGTAAAACAGAATTACTCCAGATTGTAGGAGAATGGTTGTACAGAAAAAGAAGAAGAAAAAAAAAAAAAGTCTGTTTCTTGTACATGTTCAGTACTTCTGCAATGCAATCTGCTCCAGGATATCTCCTGGGAAAATCTAATGTAACACCTAGGACAAATCTGGAATAACAGCAACAAAATACCTGCTTACACAACAACAAAGTGAAGAATTATGTAAAATTCATCTCTGCAACTTCAAGAGTTTTTCATGAGAAACTCACAGCAATCTGCATCAGTCATTCCTTTTCCAGCCACGAACAGGAATTTGGAAAAGGTCTCAGCACACATTTGTTGTGTTTAGCCAGTGCCTTGTATCTATTGGGATGGATAAAAGGATAAAAGACATCCTTCAAAATGACACAGGAAAAAAACCCCACATCTTTTGTCTCATTATGACATTTGACATATATGCACACTATATATACTATTTATGTAAAAGAAACAGAGCTAGCATGTGCAAAATAAGTACTAAACATGCTCATGTGTTTGAAAGCCTTTTTTAAAATGTTCATTGGGTTGGCTAAAAACTAAAATATGTGTAATACTTCTCATTTTAGGCTTCTGATATTTACTGTATTTACAATTAATTTTTACCTACTTTAAAAAATTGAATGAAAAAGGCAGCAGTTTGAGTAAATAAATCCCAGTACAAAGCAGAACGTCCTAGCAGTTACAATGGCAACGCTGTGTGTGCTTGAAGCACCTTCTGCTTATCCTGTAGCTGCTGCAGGTCTGTTTCAGGTCACACTGACCCACTGCTCTGCAGAGTGCTCTGACCCTCGGGAAGGTCAGCGGCAAAGTTCCAGGAGATGCCTCAGATAATTCCCTGGGAATTCCAAAAGGAGCAGAGTGCCCCAAGCAATGACAGCACTTGCTTGGCTTTCCTTGCAGCAGCAGGCAATGCAAACAGCAACCCAGGAGAGACCCCAAACCTGTCACTTTCTGAGGGGTTTTGCTGCTTTTGAAGATTCTTTCACACATCCCAGGAGAACCCACTGTTGTGGTTTGTAGAATAAGGCTCCCATTTTCCCACTGCTTTTTACCCCCACTGCACCATTGATGCAACTGAAGAAATTTGTACAAACCAGAGTTTCCAGTGTTCACTTTAAAGGTTCATAGCTGCCACAGGCTTTACAAAAATAGAAAGCAATTACATACAGTTTTAACATTATTGCATTGCATTATTCCCAAGGGAATGAAAGAATTTAAATTATTCTCTTCTCTCTCTCTTATCTAGGAAGTAAAGCATTTCTGAGTCTGAAATACCACACCAGGAAGTGCAAAGCTACGTTATCTCTTTTCTGCTAGTTTGTTTTCCTCAGATTTACATAGACAAATGACTCAGAGACATCCATATCGCTCTGAGAGTCACACACCCAAGGGTGCTGAAAATCTTCATCATGCCCAAGTAGTACAGAACATCTTGCTTGGTCCCCCACAGCCGTCAGTGTTTACCACTGTCCACAGAGGGGCTCAGGGACATGCAGCCTCCTGGCTGAAGCAACAGCTGATCTCAGGGGCAGCACCGCCAATCCTTTGGATTTTATCATCAACAGAGTGGAATTTAAAGTTTTTTCAATATACCGAACTCCTGGGCATCAAGTTACATGAGAAATTGTGTTTACCTTTAAGTTTCTAGTCTGCAAAAAAAAGGCTGTCCTAAGGCTATCTGGATCCCTTAAACAGCCCAGCCAAGCACAGGGACATAACCTACACATAAAGAATGATGGTGACTTTTAGGAGAAGGGCTCTGTTCTTCAGTGCTGCAAGTTCAAAAAGGCTTGAGTGTCCCAAGGGGTGCTGAGCAGAAGATGGGCTCCCAGGTGATGGGATGGCCAAGGGAATGGAGGAGACCACCAAGCAAGAAAAGCAGGTGGCTCTGTGTCCAGGGAGACACTGCTGGCATCCCTCGCTTGGCTTGAACATCTGTGAGCAGAAGATGCTGCTTTGCCATAGTGCAACACCACACTAAGGATTTATTTGGATCTGTGCCACTGCTCACATCCAGCTGGGCTCTGACACTCTTCCTGAGCTCTGGTTTTCCCCTGAGCTGTTTGTTTTACAGCTCCTGGAGCTGTCAGCATGGCAGGGAGCAGCAGGAAATGGGGATGGAGCAGCGTGGTCTCCTTTGAAAACCCCTCACCACTGAGGGAAACTCCAGAGGAGCTGAATGGGCCTCCAAAGATATTTTGGTTCTTGTCTCACAAGCTACAGTGATGAATTGATGGGACTGTATTTTATTGCAAATTAAACAATTACACTCACATGCTGTTATAAGAATTTTAGCTGTTAGATTTTCCTTTCTATCCAGCATTGCAATGACTTGCAGTCTTGACAGGATGTGTAAGAAAGAAGGAAAATTAAAGCTAGAACAGATATAGTTATCTGAGCTAGGGAAAGGTTGCTTGAATACCATTTAAGTAATATTTTAAATGCAAGGAGCCAGCTTTCCATACACTATACTTTAAACAATGCTGTTAATAAAATGGGATGTTTGCTAAGAAGCAAACCTAGTGAATGTTGTTTTCATCCCAATGTCAGCATCTCTTCTCTTATGGAAATATAAAACTATTCTGGTGCAATTTGTCATTCCATAAATACATGTGTTATATTGATTTTTTCATTTATTGGCAGAGACTAAAATTTGAAGCCAGAGGATAAATTTGTAGGCTCAATACTGTTTGCTGCTTGCAGTTGAAGCATCTGTAGCTGCATCTGGAATTTTTGCATTGAGTGATAGGGACAGTTAACGGAGCAATGGCACAAATAATTGAATTGTTTCAGCAAGTTCATATAAAGGGTTCCTTCCAGCCTTTTAACTCCAAGAGAGCTGTGATCTCTTCACACACTTCTGAGCTACATGTTCTTCATAGTAATTGATCTAAATGAAACCACTGCCTAATAAAATATCCATACCAGTATACATTTTCTATCCACTGATGTTCTGGATGTCAGCTCACCATCAGGAGAGCATCCTCTCCTTCAATTTCCTTCATGCAGCTCATAGATCAGCCTTCACCTGTTATTTAAACAGGTAATAAAGCAACAGTTGGATGAACACCACACTGGAAAGTAAGCCCACAAGTAAACACAGACCCCACACAAATACCTTCTAAACATGAGAATATAAATATTTTCAAATAATCTGTCTCATAACAAAGTGCACAAACATGTGTCAGTAACAGGTGGTTTTCCTCGGTTCTCATGAAATTAAGAAAGATCCATTACCATAAGAAATAGCTGCCAAAGGAAACTAAAATTCAGAACTGAAGATGGTGTGGCATTATTCAGTTACAGCTGACTGCTGAGCAGAAGCCATCTGCTTGAACTCAGAGTTCCTAATACCAAATCAAGTTTTTAAACTCTGCCTCAATCCTAGGACTGGCTCTAGGGCAAGGGAAAGGACACGAAACCATAAAGAGGAAATTTTTTAGGTATTTGGTTTTATTTCAGCATAACTCAGTGGCAATTCAGATGCCTGTGCTATGCTGACAGCTGCCTGGGAGCCTACAGGGATTAATCCTCTTTCTCAGCTCGGGCTCCCTCCTGACAATGCAGCTGGACAAACTGGCTTCCAAATCACGATAAAATACCTGACATCAGTAACAGATAAAATATCCTTTGGACATAAAGGGTTCCTTATTCAGAGAACATAGATCTGTCATCTTTCACTAGCCAACATTTTTATTAAATCTTCCAGGAAGATGACAAATTTGATAAGAATTTGCATACTCGCTGTAAACTTTGTTCTGCAAACCAGCAGTGCTGGCTTTGAGCATAGGATGCAGATGTTTGGTCTGCTATACCTGGCATGTCCACTCTGTATTTTTTCCCCTATGTCTTGGGATATAGAGCATGATGTGAGATCTGCTGTTTGAAAAGTGTCAGTGATTTTGCCTCCCTCTTACTGCAGGCTGCTTGATGTGCCCAGGATGGATCCTTGCTCTGCCCCTATTCAGTGCAGCCCTGCACCTGCAGCAGCCCTGTACCAAAGCAGAGTGTAACCCACACTCAAGAGCTTTGGGGAATTTAGGGATATTGAAGGAGTTCAGTGAATCAGCTTTCCCATCAGGGACAGTGGGTTAAGGCTATGCTGCACTTCGTGCCACTGTGAGGCACAGTTTGTTTGATGAGGTCAAAACCCAGTACAAGCAGTTGGTGAGACTGATGCTGGCAAGAAACCACTTCAGCCAAAGGAAAGAAGCCATATTTTGGTCGTGCTTAGAGATAATAACTTTCATTCTTGGTATTTCTCAGGATTTACAAAACACATTCCACATTTAGCTTCCTCCAAGGAAGCTGATTCCTCCATTTCTGATTCTAAGTGATTATACAGCCAGGAATGCCAGTGTGAGACTGTTCCACAGCAGCCACTGCCAGAAGCAATTATATGGGTGTTGCTAAGAAGCCAAGAAATTCTTCTCATCATCCTTAGTGCTATCTACTGTCCTGCTGTCACTGCATTCCTTAGGTGCACCCCTCTGATGCCTTGTGGAGGCTGACCTAGAACAGAGGCTAGATAGAGCTAAAGAATAAAGCAGGGATTTATTACAAGGCCTCAATGGATCCACCTTGGGCAGCACAAGAACCCAGCCAGGGCTGCACCCAAGATGAACCAAAACGGTCACAAAATGGACAGCCAAAGTCATGGGGTCTGTCACTTTTATAAGTTCTGGGCCATTTGCATCTTGGAGTTATTTGTCCAATTACAGCTTCAGGTTATGCAGTCCCATCTTTCTTGTCTTTCTCTCTTCAGCCCACGTTGTTTGTGCTCTTAGGCTGAGATTGGGATCATTTGTCCTTGGTCCCCAGCTGGAGCAGGAATTGTTTTGTCTCCCTGCTCTGTGCAGAGAGCTCACCATCCCCTAATATGAGGCTCAGAAGTACACACTAAAGCAGTACAGAATCTGAGAAATATAAAACCTAAAACCTGAGGCATCACCTCCCACTTGCAAAGCATTTCTGCTCCTGTGCCCAGACCTCTTCTGACCAAGAACACACTTTTCATTACAGCAAAAAGCTGTAATGAAAAGTGAGCTGAGCTCAGGCTGGAGCTCAGCACACTGGGAACAGCACCTTCAGGGGCTCTCTCAAGGGAATGATTTGCTAATGAACACTGTTCCATGGGCAGCAATCCCAAGGAAGTGTGTGAGCATGTGAGCTCACACTACCTGAGAAGTGTCACTTCCCTAGGAGTCTGTGGATCACCATGTACCAGCTCAGCAGAGAAATCTGTGCAGGTACAACCTGCCCCAGTTAAAAGGCAGCACAATGAAGGATCATGGTCATTCCCTGAAACAGGAGAGGAGGACAATTCATTCTGTGTGTAAACAAGAGACAGACATTTAATTAAAGAACTCTAACAGCAATCTAGAAAATGTCTGTATTGCTAATCAGTTCTGTACTCTACAGGAATAACCTGCTGAACCATGCATGTATGCAAAATATGCCCAGTGTGCACCCAGAAATGCACAATTATCCACAAGGATTCTTGATGTGTGGTGTGACCCAGACAAAAACTTAGGGAATTTTCCTGGTAACTCTCTTTTAACTGAAGAATAAGATGTAAGAATGAGAGGAAGAAAACAAGTGCTGCTAAAATGGACCAAGTTATTTAACTACTTGATCTCCTCTCAAATCTTGAACAATACTTGAAAAATATTATGTCAGTACCCCTTATCTTCCAGCACAATGTTTCAAAGTCTGAAGCTAACATCAGTTACCTAGCAGTCCTTCTCCACTTCTTCCCAATTTTCCCGTAATTCTTAGATGTTTCCTCATTTTGCCATACCATGGAAACCCTGGAGGCTTCTTTTGCAGGCCTGGAAAATAATTTTCCACAAGGAGACTAGGTCTGAAAGCTTTATTGGCCGATAATCCTGCCAGGGAGCTCATTTCTCTCAGCAGCACAGGAGGCTTTCCTAGACAGCCCAGACACCCACAGGACATGGGCAGAGACAGCAGAGAGCTCCTGCTGCAACCCCCCCACCTCTGTGGCAGCAAAAAGAACCAACATTAAAGGCTGATGATGGGGAGTGTGGGCAGAAGCATGGTCTGGGGATGTCTCTGCATCAAGCCTTGGAGGGAAGAAGGCCTGCAGCCCTCACCTTGGCATGTGGCAGTGCTTCCCTGCAGGATAACTCCATCTTCAGCCCAGGAGCACCAGAGCCACAGGGGCTCAACTGCTGTTCCTCCTGTAGGAGCCTCCACCCAGAGTAGCTGGGAATCAGCCTCCCTTATGAGAAGATGCTCAGAGAAGGCTGGCTTGTCCCAAACTCCTTGCTATGAGCAGGGCAGGTCACCCTGTCACGAGCACCCAAGCATCCAAAGCAGCCCTGGGAATGCAGGGGTCTGGGAATGTTGTCTGGGGATGCAGAACTGGGCTCCTGCAACCCTGCTCAGCCCATGCCCTCCCAGAAGAGCTCTTACACTCCAACCAGCCTGATGAAACATGATTTAAAACCATCCCTTTACTCCAAGCAGCAGGTTTGCCATTTACTGTCACAATCCAACTGGTAAAACCACGTAATTTGACATTGAGGATTTCCAGGATTGTGAGCATTTTGTGCACACCTTGTTACTAGCTAAAACTGCTCACTTCTCTGAGCCTGTTATAAAAGACTTGAAGTTGGAATGTGATTTAACCTGAGGTTATGGTGTTCTCCTACTGCAGTGCTTACAGCCCATAATATGCCCACTTGTTGTCAAACTGCTGGATGAGGACACATAAGAGTCAACCCAGCACAGCTTTTCTTACAGATCCAAAGGTTTGGAGGCACTTCAGACTAAGCTATCACATGTACCTGCAGCCTGAAATTCAGGTGGCATTCCTCAGCCAAAAGGAAAACAGGCAGCAACACCAGTCCTGCCTGGCTTTCTGTCTCTCTCACAAATGGTGCAAATACCCAGGTTTGGATCCTGAGAAGGATCCAAAAAATCTGCTGAAAACTGCAGTTCAGGACAAGTGATCCCATTTCCCGTAGCAATGTTTTGGCACGTGGACCCCATTCCCCATGGGCAACATCAGAGAAAGTGAAAGTTAACATGTGACCACCCTCTGGGTGTAGTTGTACTCCTCTGAGTTTTGCAGAAATTGTAGGCCTATTGTAAGGTCCATTCACATGAAGTAGAAGTTTAATTTAACATGGATAAATGAAGCGTGGGTGTACTGATATATTAGAAAGAATACTATTACCCAGAAAATTATAGTGGTCTCATGAGGTGGTAAAGGAAATTAAAGAAATTATATTTAGTTAACTTATACCATTGGGGGTTTTGATAGGCTTGTTTTTGCTTTGTAATCAAGTGCAACATTATTTTATTATCATGGTTATACTATTATTACTGTGTAATCTTGCACTTGATTACAAATCAAACCCAGTGATAACTACAATAATAAAATAATGTGTTAACATAATAATCTAGCTAAACACAATAAAATAGGTGCTGTTCATCAGGCACAGCATTGCCAGCCAGTCAAGGGAGGGGACTGTCCCACTCTGCTCTCCCTGGGGAGTGCTGGGGACGGTTTTGGGTGCCACAGGAAGAGGAGACTGAGGACAGACCTCACTGGGGTCTGCAGCTTCCTCATGAGAGGAGGACCAGACACAGGACCCAGGGAAACAGCCTGAAGCTGAGTCAGGGCAGGGTCAGGATGGATATTAGGAAAAAATTCTTCACCTGGAGGGTGGCTGGGCACTGGGAAGAGAGCACAGCCCCAAGCCTGAGAGAGCTCAAGGAGCCTTTGGACAATGCTCTCAGGCACATGGTGGGAATTTTGGGGCTTCCCATGCAAGGCCAGGAGGCGGACTCAATCATCCTTGAGGGTCCTTTCCAACTCATAGGATATTCTATGACTCTAAAATTCTAATTGTTGTCTAAAATTTCACAAACACAAATGCGTAATGTTAGTGCTGTAGAACAATTAGCTACTCCCGAGGTACAAGAGGCACCTATCCCAATATGAACTAGAAAAACTTGGAAAAATCATGATGGAAAGTAGATAAAGTAAGGTGCAAAAAGTATAGTTCAAGGAGTTCATCTTGAAAGTTGTTTTTCCTGCATTCATGCTTGTCAACATCAACTTGCTGTGCTCTATCAATCAAATAATCTTGTTCTGCTGCTGTGCATCCTGGATGGACAGAGACAGTTGGATTTGAACAAGAAAGTGACTCACTGCTCTGGGCTCCTCCTGTGTAAAATGTAAATCTCCCTTTCTGTTAATTTCAAATTGACTGATCAGAAGAAACCAACTAAAGTCCAACCAGCAAAGTCAAAATTTTACCCAACAAATCCAAAATTTAGATAGTGGAGAGAGAAGCAATTCCCATTCAGAACAAGTGCACAGGCAGAAGGGCAGAGCTCTGCTGCCTCCCAGCCATCAATATTCAAGGTGTCAGATATTCTATTTGCTGGGAATGTCCCAATGAAGGCAAGAATGATGAATCTGACTCCAAGGTCTCAGAAGGCTGATTTATTACTTTCTAATACTATATTATATTAAAGAATACTATCCTAAAGAATACAGAAAGGATACTTACAGAATGCTAAAAAGATAATAATGAAAACTCCTGACAATCTCCAGAGCCCTGACACAGCTTGGCCCTGATTGCCCAATGAGTGAAAACAACTCACAGAAAGCCAATGAAACAATCACCTGTGGGTAAACAATCTCCAAATACAAAAGCAAAACACAGGAGAAGCAAATGAGATAAGAATTGTTTTTCTTTTCTCTGAGGCTTCTCAGCTTCCCAGGAGAAAAATCCTGGGCAAAGGGATTTTTTTTCAGAGAATGTGAGTGCCACAGCCAGACACATTTTCAGGCTCCTGCATCCCAAACAGGTACAGTGAAAGCCTGTCATACAATTTCATATCTCAGCAACACCAAGACCTTTCCATGCAGCTGCTGCCTCTGATTGAGGATGGAAATAGACATTTATAAAAACAAGCAAAACACCCCAATCTTACCAAAAATAAACACATTGCAAAACAAATTATACATCAGAAGATGGAGAGGTGTTGGTCTGAATAACAACTGGTCTGTCCTGATAACTCCAGCGCTGCTGGAGAACCAAGGCTCCCACCAATATGTCAAAAGAAATGGAAATCAAACCACCCAAAAAAACAACCATGAGTCAACAGAGCCTTATCAACCACCCTGCCTTGCCCATCAAATCCCACACCTAAGAGCTGATAGAGGAACACTTCATGTTTGTATATTACTGATTGAACTTTCTAGTCCTGAACCTTCTTCATCTAGGAAGCAAGACAGCATCTTGGGTGAGAGATTCACTCACTGAACCCACTGCTGTCCCTGTGCTTATCAGACTGCCTGCAGGAAGAGTAAACTTTTCCAACAAGAAAACTTGTTAAAAGCAGAAAAAACAGAGTGGAAAAACGGAATATATCTTTGAAACGAATGCATGAAACCCAAATTTTGACACAGCACGTATTTTTAATCACAGCCTGGGCTCCATGACAGGTTCATGCATAAATTCCCCTCATGCCATTAGCATCTTTAATGACAATTTTGGCAGAATAGCCAGTAAGGATCCATTTGGTTCCTCTTGAAAATTGTCCATTCAGGAAAAGATTGGATTTTGTCAACGAGGCAGTGTGCAAAACAGTGCAAGGCAGAGCAATTGGCATGTGGCCCCACTTGCATCTATGTAATTTTTATTTAATTTCCATGCAAGCAGATGAATTACATAGAGCCTGTTTCCCAGCATGTGCTGATAAAACTCAAAGTAGGAACTTACTGCTACTTTTGCTGTTAGGTGCCAGGGAAGTGAAATAACTTATGAGGGTATTTTAATGAATAATAGACAACTCTAGAACCAGAATTTCAAGGAATATATTATGTGAATTGGATAGAGACAGTAAAATCATAATTTGCTGAGTAGAATTTAATGATATCAATTCAACTGACGGATGGGAGAGGAAGTAGAATGAAAAAGCTGAGTTAATTCTGAGTTAATTACCCCAATCCTGGAAACATGTATAATTTAAACTAATGCTTTACACTGGAATATTTTTCTTACAACATATTCAAGGGAGTGGTAGAGATTTCACCTCACTTCTCTGTATTTCTTTGCATGTTGTGTAAAGCAGCTGTCTATAGCTGTACTGGCCTGCCTAATGGCAGTGATTTTCCCCATATTTTTGAGCACAAAGGCTGAGCTGGCCCATCACATCCATCTCTTCTAAAAATGCAGCAGACTATTGATCAAGTCTTGGCATTTCACCAGCATTCAGGTTGAGCCCTTAAGGCAAGAAATTATGATATTATTGTATTGATCACATAAAGTTACCAGGCACTAAAAATAAGTCTTACTTATTTTCACCCATTGCTTCCCATAATATAATACAGCAAAAGCACCAAATATGTTAGAATGTACACAAATACACCAAAATGCAGATGAGGCATCCATCTCCATCCAATAACAAATTTCCTGAGTGTTGAAACAGCTTCAAGTTGTGCCACGGGAGGTTTAGATTGGATATTACAAAAAAAATCTTCCCTGAAAGGGTGGTTGAGCATTGCAAAAGGCTGCACAGGGAAGTGATGGAGTCACTGTCCCTGTCAGAGTTCAGAGATGGGAGGATGTGGTGCTCAGGGACAGGGTTTGCTGGTGCCCCTGGCTGTGATTTGATGATCCCAAGGTCTTTTCCAACCTGAATGATTCTGTGAGCACAGAACAGACACTGAACAAGGATGGAAGAGCTCTTCAGTGTGAAGTCCAGACAGAGAACACAAACACAGCTGACCAGCCTTGGGGTTCTGGGTTTTCCCTCAAGTTCCTGCTATCTGCAGGTGCAGCCAGGGAAATGAAGCCATTTGTTAATCTTTACAGCAGACTGCAATAGGACCATTCCTGGAAAGTGTGGCTGCTCCTTGACAAGTGTGGAGAAACACATCCTACTGACTATTTCCTCAGCCCAGTTTCACTCTGCTGAGAGCAAGTTCTCAGCATGAGATAATATGTCCCAGATATTTGGTGCATGGAAGTGTTGCTAGATTTAGCTGCAGTCACCTTCTAGGAAGGAAAACAAGGAGCTTGTGGGTAAGAGAAAGCAGAAGTAAAAGCAAAAACTGGTATGGGGTGTTCAGGATGGGCAGAGTGGCTGAAGCCACTGAGATGCACTCCTCTGTCACAATTTGCCTGTGATCACTGCTGTGTCTTAAAATCTGGCTCACAAATATGATGCTTCTAAGTGGGGAATATTTTATTTCTCACTAACTAATGTTAGGGTAAAGATTAGGAGGAGTTGCTGCTCCCTTGCTCCCTGGGCTGCTGGGACACCAGGAGTGAACATTTAACTAGGACTTTCTCCAGATGAGGAACAGACAGGTCAGTCTGTGTGTACAGTGACAGAGACTAAAATTAACTCAATCTTGGTAAAATGTTTGCAGTTCTAGTTAAATCCTTTCTCTTCATTTTAAAATTTTAAGGATGGGGATGAAACACACCCAAGGAGGACTCTGGGTGTGTCTCACATGGCTCCTGTGCCTGGAGCTGGTGCTGTTCACCCTCTCAGATGGGGCTAAATTTGTCTGTGGGAAACATTACTTGTCTTCATTTCATTTGGTATCTCCATGATCTGCCTGGTGCCTTTATGAAGCACCAAATTAACTGCTGGAACCATTTATCATCATAGAGTCTTCTTATACATAACTATTCCAGTTTTCTCATTATCTTGTATCAATTTCTGGTTTGCTACAAAGCATGGGAGTTTATATTTCTTTTCAACTAAACTCATAAAAGTTAATTACAATGAGGCAATGCGCTTACAAAACTACTACTGGATCTAACAGGCTATTGTAATAAAAAGTAAATAAAGATTCATGCCTTTTAAAGCACATTTAGCTTCACTGATCTAGAAGCAAATTGGGCATGAGAAGATTGCACTGACAGCATTAAAACTGCTGCTGTATTTAAATTGACATCAGTAACAGAGATCTATAAAATAGAAATGTAACTATATACACTGCAGATTTTGGGGACTTTACACTCCTGTGAGTTTTAAAACCTGTTGTATCTTCCAAACATTTTGAGCAAAAGGAGGAAATAAAAACTATAATTGGATCTAAAACTTTATTTGCATTAAATAAAAAACATTTAAATGAGTGCCATTCAAAATTATTCTAATGAGTCATTCTTGCACATAAAAGATTTATTTTGGTTGGGCAATTCTCAATTTCACCAAGCAAACAAGACAGACCCATCCAATTTGATGTCTAACATATGAAAAATAGCTCCCTGATTGGATGCAGCATAGGAGCTGTGGGTAAACTAGAAAAAGATAAGGCCATATGTTCAAAAGGATAATGGGATTTACTCCACTGAAGTCATCTGAAGTATTGTAACATTTCCCTTCACCTCTCAGGAACAGGCAGGGCACCAGTGGACTCTGCCAGTTTCTTCTCCACATTTGCAGAGGCAGCATCCAAGGAAACACCCTGAGATGCCTGGGTGATGGTTTATGTGGCTTGGGCTTACCTAGAGCTGCTTGATGGTGTGTTTTGGGGTGACACCCCACCTCCAGGTGAGCTGGGAGTGCTGGAAAAATCCTGCCCCCACTTAGCAGGAGCACGCGGAGGCTTGAGCTAACCTGCTCTGCTGCTCTCATTGCTCTGAGCTTCTGCCTCTGCTGCACACCCAGCCTCACACAGGGTGACCCCATGGTGAATTCTGAGCCCTGGCAGAGAGAGGAAATTGTGGAACAGCTGTCACTGGACAAATCTGAAAAGGGAAAGCAGCCCTGGTTATCAGCTTTTGAAGGAAAGTTTCAAAGCTCATTTGCCTCTTAGGAAGTACCAAGGTGAATGGAGGCTCTGTTTTTTCACACTGCAGGGTTAGGATTTTCTATTTAAAAACTGCTTCTTGCAGGAAAGTTAAGGGTTTTGATTTCATAACAAGTTGCTCAGAGATTTGTCCTGGCTTTCTGTTGCTACACAGCAAAACACACATATTTTGTTCTCAGCTTCCCAAAAGAAGGCAGCTAGAAGGAAAGAGGCTCTGGAAAATAGAAGATGTGACTGCAGCAGCTCAGTGTCTTAATGATGCTTGGTAGCAAACAAGGACACAAGAAGTCAGAAAGTTCTTTTCAATCCTGCATTCCTGTGGGATCAGGAAACTCCCCTTGTGATCTTTGTGACTACTCTTTCTTATTTGAATTATGTAGCTCAGCAAAATATTTTTCTAAGGTGAGTTTGCTTCCTTTATCTTTTAAATATTTTTGGCTTCTAATCAAGACCAATGAAATAAACAAAAAACCCTCAACAGTCTCAGTCAACCCAAAAGAGAGGAGTTCACTCCTTTCACAGCAGGAAAAGCAAAACACAAGAGTCTCAGGGAGAGCCAGCCTCACCAAGCCAACATAAAAAAGTGTTTCATGCCAAACCACATTAAGCAAAAGGCTGCCCACAAAAACACCCTTTAGAATCAGGCCCTGCACAGAGCAGGAGCACATTTCAGCACTGAGCTGAGTGTTCCACCCTGAGCACCTCTGGGTGACCTCAGCTGGACAAATGCCAGCTCATTTCTCTCGCCTGTATGTTGCACAAAGCTCCAACAGGAGAGTGCCTCGTGCTCTGGATGATGGTGCTGAACCCAAGGAACAGCAATGCCACGAAAGGAGCTGCCCTGCAGTGCCAGAAGAGATTTCCTCGGACTCAGAGGAGAGCAGCAAAACATCTCAGAGCCTTCTAGCTGAGGGATGCTGCTGCAGTCATGCCAAGAGCTGCAGTCATGACCAGGCAGGAGGAGAGTAAAGAGGTTGGAGGAGACAGAAAATTGCTCTGGCAGAAGTCCTCGGCTCTCTGCATGTCCTGTCAATGTTCCCACTGGCTTTAGCACAGTCACAATCTCCCCTCATGGATTTTTTAGGAAATCATTCCCCAGGTCCCTTATGCTTACAGTTACCTGTAGCCTGCTGCCACTGAGCAAAACAGAGGAGCAATCCATCTAGAAAATAAAATCTAAGGTGCTCTGTAGCATTCCTGGTTTTCATTTTTCCATATTTAGGGGGAAAAAAAGAAAGCACTGGACGTCCTTTTAAATCTCAGAAATCAGGTCTCATGCTCCCCTGCAGGTCAGAATACCTGCTTTTGTTCAGGCCTTTCTGCAAGAACCTCTGTCTGCAAAAAACCCTGGGGCAAACACTGAGTCCCTGCAGAATCCCTTAGCAAGCTGTGAAAATCTGGGCTGCAGATTTTCCTGGGAAAGGCCAGGATGAGCTCCCAGTCTGGCAGTGCTGCCACGTGCCAAGCTGTGGCTCACACACACCCGACCTGCCCAGTGCCAGGCTGGGATGCTGGCACAGCCCCTCATTCCCTGATGTGGAATGTGATGGAGGGCACACCCAGGGCCTTTGGGATCTCTGCCTCTCTCTGGAGGGGTTATTTAACCAAATCTAGCAAAATCTGACTCCAAGGGTGTGCAATCTGTACATTGCATTGCAGCCAACAGAGAGCAGCCATACAATCTTCTCCATGACAATCCACTCCAAGTTTCTCTCATGATGGAAGCTACCAGAAACAGAGGCTGCTGGAAGTGTTTTTGCTCTGCTCATCTGTGCTGGACTGAGCAGCCTGAGCTCCATGGGCAGCAGCCTCATCCCTGGCAGATCACAGGCTAAAAGTCCCATTAACCCACAGCAGGCAAAGGAGCTGGCTACTTAACAGCAAGGGGTTTGGAGGAGCAAAAAAAGCATGTTTACAAATGTGGAATTTTATTGTTCTCTGATGTTTTCTCCTAATGCTGGCAGATTGACAAGATCCTCTTGTCAACAGGAACAAACACAGAGGAGACAGTAAAGAATATCTCTGCCTGTTCCAAGAAGCCAGCCAAAGTCAGAGCTGGATGATATACAGGTGGCACAGGGTGAAGAAATAACAAGAAAGAGGCAGGTGGTAAAAAAATTAAATAGCAACTGCTCTGCCTTTTTATCTGACAGCAGAATTTGGTCTTCAGAGTCCTATAAACTAATGCTCCAAAATGTGGATAATGGCTGAGCTCAAATGAGTCACAAGGACCTGGCACAAAACTGCCAGGCCCTACCCACAGCAGTAAGCAAGGTGCCATTGAAACTCTCTCTGAAGCTGGCATTGATTTATTCCAAAAATCATCTTTGCACCACAAACCCTCTGCCGCATCATCCAGAGCTCAGCAGCAGAGGAAGCAAGATCAGAGACCTAAGGCAAGGGGTCTTCTGCTTTCCTCCTGGGAAAAAGAAAAGGTTTGCCACATGCAAATGGCCCTGAGCAATGGGCAAGAAGTTGTAGGGAGCAGCTCCTCTGTGAGATGGGGCACTATTGTAAATTCAGGCAACCCCGGCGAGGGGAGGGAATGGTGAGGAGGACTCCATCTTATCAGAAGGCTGATTTATTACTTTATAATACTCTATTGTATTAAAGAATACTATAGTATACTAAAGAATACAGAAAGGATACTTACAGAATACTAAAAGATAATAATGAAAATTCCTGACTCTTTCCTGAGTCCCAACACAGCTTGGCCCTGATTGCCCAAAGAGTGAAAACAACTCCCAGCAGAATGCAATGGAACAATCACCTGTGGGTGAACAATCTCCAAACACATTCCACATGAGCACAGCACAGGAGAAGCAAATTAGATAAGAATTGTTTTCCTTTTCTCTGAGGCCTCTTGCTGCCTTTTCACTTCCCAGAAAAACACCCTAGGTGAAGTTCAGAGAAAGTGAACACCACAGGGCACCCTGGGAGCTCAGGCAGAGCTGCTGGCACCACTGTCAGGGGGACACACTGAGCCCTTTCCTTGGAGGAAGCTGCTTGCTGGCCACAGAAAGCAGCTCCTGCTCCCCAAGGCTCCAGAGAGCTGCCCAGCTCATGGCTCACACCAGCAAACTGCAGCTCCATGGCCCTGGAGTGGCTCCTGCTGCTTGGACATGCTGGGTAGAATCTGAGCTTCCCAGAAGTGTTACAGGGTTGGGAATTCATTTTCATTCAGCATTAGAATAAATGTGAAAGTTACCAGATTTTTGTAAGAAGGGAGTTACATTAAAATATACTATTTTCAAGAGAGAAATTCTAGTTTATGGCTTAAATTATAGTCTGATACACCCTGGTGATTATGGTGCTACTGGCTAAAGTTTTCATTTTTTGCAACAGATCACCATAAAGCTGGCAGAATGGGGGCTTGGGCTCCACATGCTGCAAAGTATTTCACCAGCCATGAGAATAATCCCATCCCTCCTCCAGCTTCCCAGGAGAAGGGCTGCAGCCAGGGATACACTTCCACAGCCTCAATCAAAAGTGCAATTAGACAAAAGCACTCTCAACAGCTTTATCTGCCATGTCATGCTCCTCAGGATGCCTCCAGAGCTGCAGCCTGAGAGAGCCCCCAATTTCTCACATGGCCAAAGAGAGCCCAGGCTCCCAGGAGCTGCAGCAGAGCAGAGGGCCTGCCCTGGGGAGAGCAGTGGCTTCCAGAGCATCTAAGGAAGGATAAGAACATCCATTTCCAGGAGGAAGGTGCAGAGCAGAACACCTTGTGGAACAGGAGCTGCCTGCCCACAGCTGGGCAGCACAGGACACAACAAAGCTTTGCTGAGAGGCCAGGAGGGACGTGTGCACTGTTCATTATTATTAATTTTATTATATTATTATTATTGGTTATTAACCCCAGGTCATTCACACTGCCTCAGCTAACACACAGCAGGAAAGATTCCAAAATATCCCAGAGGCCAGGGGATAACTGCAGCTGGCTGCACCCAGGAGCTGTAGCCCCAAACATTTGTTCTGACTTTGGCCCCTGCACACAGCAAAGGGCCTGGGCCAGGGTTTGGGGGGCTGCACTCTCCCATGGGGTGGGGGAAACACTCAAACCACGCTGCCAGACAAACCTGGGGAATTGCTGACACCTTGCTGTCCCTCCTGGTGGGGCACAGGGCGCCGAGGGTCAGCTCAGGTGACAGCTGGGGCACTGCCTGCTCCTCTCAGGTGTGCATTCTGGTGCTCACACCCTGCTCACCACAACACTGCAAATTTACCAGCAGCACAGAGGCCTGCTAAGGACAGGACAGACTTGTCCTGAGGGAGAGAAAAGAGTACCCATACCATCCATACAGAAGACTTATGCCAGGTCTCCATGGAATTTTTTAGGAGGAATTTGCAATTCAAGACAAGGTTTGACTAAAATCTGAATTTTTATGGGGCTGGTTCTTATTACATTAAAAGTGACAAGCTTTCTAAATCTGTCTGTACAGGTGCAGCATAAGGAGAAAAAACAGCTCAGTTACCAATAAGTACATGACCATCTGCCCAAAGAAGTGATGGCAGGTCAAGTGCTGAACACTGCTATAATTTAATCTACCAGAAGACAGACAGATCTAACACCTGCAGGTGTTAGAAATGAAGAAAAACTGCTTTCCAGAAGATCCAAGTACACTCTGTAGCTCTTCTTGCTCTACCCAAATGTAGAGACACTGTTCAAAAGACAAGTACAAATCCATCTAATACTTTAACATAAGTAAAATAAACCTCCAAATTGACAACAGTCTGTTTGCAGACAGCAGAAACTTCCTTGACTTGCCTTCCTGAATTTATATAATTTATTCATGGAGTGCCCTATTGTTTGCAAGTCTTGTAACCACAATCCATTCCCAAAAGGAGAATTCAACAGAAAGCAAGCCAAGACAGAAGCCTGACCAGGGAAATTCCCCTTCCCAGAGCAGAACCTCCCCATCAGTGCTGTGTTTTGTTTCACACAGCACAGCTGCAGCTCCTCATGGAGGGGGTGGAGATGACCCTTCTCCAGTTCTATGGGCCCCTCACTTTTGCATTTTTCTTTCCCTCAACCTGGTGAGGACCACAGCTTCAACAGGGATTAGAAAGGTGTCTATGAGGAAGCCACTTCAGTTAAATCAACCTTGCCAGACAAGAGGAACAATCAGCACAAGTGTGACTGGTGACATTTTACGTCATTGAAAATAAAAACTGCTTTAAGCACTGTGTCTGCATCATGGGGTACCTGTGCCCACATAAACAGCTGAACTGCACCCATGGTTTTACACCATTTCTGCCTCCCCTTCATCCCTGGTCAGCCCTCAGCACACCATCAGGGCTAACAACCCTGTTTTGGGGTTTTTAGCATAACTGCTATAAAACTGTAACATGCCTATAAAAGAATGTCTAGCAGATTTTTTTATGAAACTAATTGAGACAAAAGGAAAGAAATGGAAAGGAGTAGAAAACATTCATGTTAATTTGCTAATTTCATAGGAAGTGTTTATCTCAATGGAGAATATTGCACTAAAGCCATACACAGCCTAGCTGTCAAAAAAGTCCTGGGGATGGGGCTGCTGCGTGGATGAACAAGTGAAATTTCATCAGTTAGGACAAATATATATATATATATATATATATATCAAGTCCAAATGACTGCATCCATCTCATATTGGTGTCATTCTGCAAATATCAAATTTTTCTTCTCAACTTTCCTAACAGAAGCACATAAAAATCTTGAGGAGATTTTCAGACAAGACATCACTAAAACACACACATCAAAATAATGAGAAAGAATAACAAAAGGCTACAATAAGTTAAATTGCTCTGACAATTTTTGAAAGCAATTCTGCTTTAATAAGACTAGTGAGAAGATGACTTTAAAGTACCATAGAGCACTGTGGTCTTTCCTTCAAAGTGCTTTGCACTCCTCAGATAATGACACTTTCCTCACTCATCTGGCTTCCAGTCTTTATTGTCCAACATTAAAAGCACAACAAAACAAAAAAAAATTAAATAAACTAGATAAAAAGCCAGACATAAAGTATAGATAATCTCAGACAAAATAAAAAATGACATTAAGAGGAAATTCATGTGTGTGGAGCAAATCCAGCTTTTAATATGACAATTAAAAGCTCTGAGTCAAATGTTGTTGAAGAGGGTGATGCAAATATAGGTTTAATAGATTTAATCACTGCTGAGAAAGGGTGTGGAGCAGCACTCCCTCCTCTTGACAAGCATCATCACCCTCTCCAGTGCAGAGCTCTTGTGCTGATTTCAGCCCTTCAGCCCTTGACTCTCACTTGACCAGAAACCATCAGTTTTCCACCAGGGCAAGCCAAAGCTGTGCAGGTTCCTAATGCTGTTTCCAGCAGGGAATCATCACAGGGTGCCACATTTTCAGTGGCTCTGAAAAACCCTGCAAGTTAACATTTAGCTGCCTCTAGGTATTTTACAACCAGGGACCCATATTCAATGAGATACAGAGAGTATCCATTTAGCATTCCCCCCTCCTCTCACTCCAAGCACAATTTAAACCTTGGGTAGCAGAAAAGAAGCTGTTCTACAGATTCAGGGCACGTCATACAGAGCTTTCTTTCCCAACAGCAACACAGATACACCACAACTTTATCCCATCTGTCACATCAGGTAAACAGGCAGTTGTTCATGCGGAGAAAATTCAGTAGCAGGACACTCAATATCTCAGCTAAAGTTTCCTATGAATCTAATAATCTGGAAAGAGGGTAAATAATGATGTAGTAGGATTTCCAGATTTCAATTATTTAGGTTAGCTGAGGGACAAGAAAGCTTAGGGACTTGGAAAGAGAATAAATGCTGCTGGGTGAGCACAGAGTGCAGCAGCCTAAGGATCCTACAGATAGCAAAAGATAAACTCACACTTCCTCTTGGATATAAATTTCAATGCACACACCCCAGATACAAGGTGTCATTGGAGAGAAAAAAAATAATCCCCTCTATGAATTTATGACACAGATAGTGCAAGCAGTGTAGGAGATTCCATTCACTCACACCCCAGCAGAAGAATAAAATGTAGTGGTTACTTAGCACAAAGAGAAACATTACACATTTACAGCTAACAGGGATAAATAATAATTTCTGAAAGTAATGCAACTGTCAGCTGGAACTTGGTGCAGTCAAGATGCATTTAAGCCTATGACTTGATCTGGTCTTTAAAATACCTGATCATTTCCAGACACCTGAGTGTCACATCCAAGAGCTGAGCTGCACTGCTCCCCCTCTGCAGGGAAACCAGCCTCAAAGTGTGCCCAAGTGCTCAGCACATCTCTGTCCCCACGCCACAATGATGGCAATTATCAATAATAACAACACTGGGTGTCAATCTGCTCTGGCAGCTGGGGCTGGTGAATGCTGCATCCAACACCAGCCCCTGGAAGCTGCCCCAGCCCCTGGCACCACCAAGGGGGGAGAGAGCAGAGCCTGCACTGGGAGGGCAGAGGGGTCTGCTGGCCACTCCTTGGCCACACTCTGGCAACTCGTGCTGGCAGCTGGGAACCTTCTGCAAGCTCCATATCCTTCAGAAAGCTCCATATCCTCTGCAGCTCAGCTCAGCTGGGCAGGTTCTCTGGCATTCCTCCACCAGCCCTCTCTTTCCTGCTCATAAACCTATGACATGATGTAAAGCCACTGCTGCTTGTCCCTGAACTGCTCAGGGGTGAGGAGATAACCTCTACCTGCTCTCTGAAGCTCCATAACCTCTACCTGCTCTCTGGAGCTCCATCATGTGTGAGATACCTGATGCCCTGTCAATATTTTTATAAAAATACCAGTATTTTTAATTAATCAGGCATTTCTTCATTGAGATGAAACACTGTGTACATTTCTTATTTACTCTCCTCAATACATTCTTATTAATTAGCAGACTAATTTGCTTACTTCTTTAGGAACTGCATGCCAGGGAAAATGTTCTCAGTTGTCAAATGCAACTCATCGATTACTGTAAGACACTTAAGACTAATTGATAAATATATCCAAGTCCTGATTAACTGCTGAAAAATCCATCATGCTGCATCCTGCTGTCCTTTCCTTTAGAATAAGACTCTTGAATTAATTTAAAACTTGATTTTGCCTTCTTTTAATTAAGAAAACCACCAAAAACCTGAAGTATTTGTGGAGGGTGTCTATTCAATTTTCTGGTTATGCTTGAAGTGAAATCTACTTCATTTACCTTATTAGCCAAAAGTAAGGAAATGAGCCTACTCTGAAATTAGTTACTCTGTCAACTAGAATTTATCTTTGGGGCTGAGAGAGCTGATGTGGAAACTTGAAAGTAATTTCTTCACTCTTCTATT